>NW_024465816.1:5205000-7605000 GCF_017591425.1 Ochotona curzoniae | reverse complement strand
AGCCACACTTCCCCAACTTGTCCTAAATCCCACTCACCTCTGCCCTTCAGTGAGGTCTCCCCCAGGCCGTATTTCCTCGCCTAGGATTCTGGGGCAGTATCATGAAGGCACTGCCCTTCCCACAACCACATGAAGGCTGGTAAGTGTGGAAGGGTGCTCTGCAACTTCCTACAGGCACAGAATGCAAGGTAGAAACATCTTCCCCTCTCCTACGCCACACTTCCTGAGCCTCTCCACCCACAGCCAGGATCTATCTCCTCACCTCGTAAATAAACTTTAAAAAAATGTTTTTAAGAGAAAAGATGACACAAAAGCTTGCCATTTAAGTCTTACAACTTTTCTGTAACTTTGAAATTATTAAAAAAAAATACAACTCTGTTTATATTTTCTAGTCCTTTTTAAGACATAAAGTGATATGATTAAAAAGAAGATGCAGAGAGACTTTCAAAAGAATATGGGCAATTGCTGAAAGAAAACTCAGAATTTCTAAATCATTCAAGGTCAGTAAGAAAGGCCTGTGACCTTTGTAAAAGATTGTGATACACTGCATCAAGAGGACAAATCTGTTGTGTTAGCCTTTAGCAAATTTAAAATTTAGAACAATTCACTGTGACTGGCAAGCTTTATTTTTGATGTCTGCATCCAGTTCGTGTAATAACTCGATGTTTCAGAGGTGTTATAGGCTGTGTGTTCTAACTCTTAGCAAAAATATAGACACGTTAAAAAAAAACCTACATTTTGATAGCAACACTTGTAGAATGCTGATTGTTTTTCAATAAAAGGAAAACTTATTCTTAAAAATGATAAACTACTCCAAATGTGTGTGTGGGGGGGGGTGCGTTGTAGCCTAGTGGGTTAGCTTGTTGCCTGTGACTCTGGCATCCCAAATGGTGCTGCTTTGAGTCCTGGCTGCCCTACTTCTAACCCAGTTCCCTGCTAATGTACCTGGGAAAGCAGCAGAGGATGACCCAACGCTTGGGCCCCTGCATCCACATGGGACACCAGGAAGTAGCTCCTGGTTCCTGAGTTTAGTCTGCCCCAGCCTTAGCCGTTATAGCTATTTGGATGAGTGGACCAATGCTTTCCTTCATGCTCTTTCAAATAAATACAATAAATCTTTTTTTTTTAATCACCCCAAATAAGCAATACATTTTAATACTCCAAACAAATCTTGAAAAATTTACAATCAGCATTTGGTATTAGCTAAGAAGTTAGCGTTCAGCCTAGCTAGGATGTCCTCAGCCCATAATGGTACAAGCAATGAGTATACTAATTTTTAATGCAGATCCTTGTCTACAGAAGAGACAGAAATACTAAGCAAAGACCAGTAGTATGTAAAAACAGGAATAAAAAGTAGTTATCAGTGAAGAAATAAGTATACATTCACATGCGAGTGGGCTGCCTGATACTGAGAAATACCCAACATGAGTGGACCATAGGGCTGTTCGTAAGTGAGGGACAGAGCGAGACCTCTGTGGGAGCAGTCCATCTGAGACCGGCCAGTGGCATAAAGAAGGATAAGGAAAGCAGTGACGCAAGCAAGGTCTGGCGGGAAGAGCTCTCTCCACTAAGGCAGGAACTGGCACCCAGGTGGATGTACAGTCAGGCCAGTTTGTGTCCTAATGAGATAAAGTGGGTCTATCAAGACTGCAGGCAGTTAGAGGCAGGTTTATTTTGCCAGAATCCAAGAGCTCCAGCTCGCCTGAACTTTAACTGGTTACATTGTGCCATTCTCAGAGAGCCCTGGCTCAGGTCCTGCTCCAGCTCCTGACTATAGAGCCTCACACATAGGGACCCTGGGAGTGGCTGCGGGTGGGGTGGCTCGAGTAGTTGCATTCCTGGCACCCATGAATTCTCATTGCCCATCTTGATTCCCAGTCCAATCCTGATCATGTATGGTTAGCTTTTGGGGAATGAATAAGCAGACAGGGGAATGGATACCTCTCTTTGAATAACTGTGCTTCTGCATCTCTCTGCATATCAAATGTAACCATCGAAACCATCTTTAATGAATAATCAGCTGGTTTTGCAACGTGAACAATCAGATACCAGCTTTCTGTGTTGAATTTACTTGTTATTTGGTGCTTAGAAGATTCAGCCTTCTTCAGGCTGGGCAGGGCGAAAGAAGCTGGCTCTGATTTTGATAAACCCTGTTGCTTTGTTGACTGCATGAGGCTTGGACTGCAGGCACCAGAATCAAGGCCAACTTCCCCAGCACAGACCCAGTGAGCCTGCACGCACAGCTCCCTGTGTCCTCAGGCTTTCCTTTCCCATGGCCCGGGTTTGCCCAGGTTATCTTAAAAGACTAGAACAGGAAATTTGTGAGGGAATTAACAATGGTTATCTCTGGGGGGAGGAGGTTTAATGACATTTTCTGCTTTAAACAGACATGTATATTTCCCAGTGGGCCTTCATTGCTTTTGTAATAAAAAAAAAAAATTTAAGCAAACACAAGACAACTCCCACTTCCCCTTTATCATTTATAATCTTGCTTTTTTTTTTTTTTTTTTTTTTGCCCAAGGACCAGAAGCCCAGGAAACTTCCCACTGTGGATCCCGTCCACTCCCTCCTGACAGCACAGAGCCCAAGTTCGCCTTTGTGATCAAACACCACCAACTTTCCTCTCAATGCACGCTTGCCCTGCCACTTCTTCAACTTGTAAGCACCAATAGACCACAAATCCAAACACGCCTTGTCACCCTACCGGCTCTGAAAGCCGCACAAAAGGTTTTCTAAGCAGATACCTTGATTTTTGCTTTAAGGATTTGTAACAACCACAGCAAAGGTTTGTGCAGTGTTTGCACCAAATTCTACCGAAGCACTTCTTACATTAACATTTAATCTTCACAGAATCCCAGGACCTCAATTTCACCAAGATCCATGCGTTAAAACCAAGGCACAGGGAGCATAGCAATTTCTCCAGGGCCACACAAGGAGTGGGTGGCAGAGCCGGAGTTTGACCTCGAAGACTGAGCAGCTTATTGTAACTTGCGGCTGGTACTGCAGCCGCGCCAGGGAAAGCAGACCTAAACCAAGGCAAAACAACAGGATAGGGAGGCCGCCCAGCATGCCTCTTTCGGAAAAGCAAGAAGCCTCCCCTTCGGCAGTCAGGTGCAGGACTCCATAATCATTAACTGGGAAATGAGGATGGAGGTTGCTCCTAGTCTCAGAGGTCTGGGGGAGGGGAGAAGGTCCCTGGGGGAGACTGGGGTCCCTGTGGCTTTCATGCCAGATATAGATCACGGTTAGGCTGGATCTGATTGACTTTACTAACAGCTAAAATAAACACATCCGCTCCACGGCGTGCCATTTGGTGGTTGTTCCTGAACGCTCTGTGCTGGGGGGAGGGGATCGCTCGGAGGGCTGCGGCTGCGAGTCAGCAGTGACCTCGCACAGGAAGGCCCATGGAATTCTGTCCAGCCGCCCCCAGGTTATGTACTCTATGGATGCACTTTGGACATGTTCCCTCCTGAGACGGACACTGGAGAACCGACTCCACCCGCCCAGCTGGGGCGCTCAGGTGGTACCTCGACGGCATGTGGCTCTCAGAGGAGCTGTTTACGGAAAAGCGGGAGATGAGGCACCCCACAGCTCAAAGTCTTGGCTAAAGCAGTAGACAGGCAGAGCAGGAAACCCGGGAGGAAGTGACGGGGAGGACTCTGCTCTTGCAACCTGAGCTGTCGGCTGCTTGTGAAGGCGACTTAGTGTGACAGCTGAGGCACACGACCCGCCGTGGCCCCATCTGGAGTGGCAGAGGAGGTGGTATTCCAGACTTTCGGGACCACGTGGAACAGTGTCACAGCCACGGAGAGAAAATTGCATCCGCAAAGCCAAGCTGGCTAATATTCCCTTCTCTCCCAGCAATTTGAGAATGTTATTGTTGAATTTGTGTAGGGTTTACTTCTTTTAATATATTCCCGGGCTTATCCTTGGAGAAGATTTGATAAGAATTTGAGAACAATCACAGAAAAGAATTGGCTGAGGATCTTATGATCATTTTAAATTCATGTAATAGTTAAAGGAAGAGGGAGGAGAGGGAGAGGAGAGGGAGGGAGACAAAGGGACAGAGAGACAGAGAATTCATCGGCTGGGTCACTCTCCCAGTGGTGGCAACAGCTGGGCATGGGCCAGGCCAAGCCAGGAGTCTGCAGCGCCATCCAGGTTCCCATGTGGGTGCAGGGGACCAAGCACGTGGGCCACCTGCTGCTGCCTTTCCAGGCAATTAGCAGCGAGCTGAGTGGGAAGTGAAGCAGCTGGGATTCAAATGTAGAGCTCTTAAGGAATGCTAGTGTCCATGCTGAGGCTTAACCCACTGTGCCACTCTACACCAGTCCCTTAGCTTCTTCGATTCCACCTTCAAAATATCTCTCCCATAACATCACCTTGGAGTTGTGCTAATTCTCCAAGGCTCCGCTTTTCTCGCTGTAAAATGGAATTTTAAATTAATACTTATCTAATTGAGTTGTAGTGATTAGATGAAGTAATTCTGATTGTGTTTTTTGAATTTTGAAGAAATGTATTTGAATAACTTTTGCTTCTTTTTATCATCTTCTATTATTTTATATACTATATATTTTAATTTTGTATATTATATTGAAATGTTACATATTCTATATTTTAATTTTTTAAGATTTATTTTATTTTTATTGTAAAGTCAAATATACAGAGAGGAGGCAAGACAGAGAGGAAGACCTTCCATCTGATGATTCACTCCCCAAGTGAGCCAATGGTTGGTGCTGAGACTATCCAAAGCCACGAGCCAGGAACTTAATCCAGGTCTCCCATGCAGGTGCAGGGTCCCAAGGCTTTGGGCCATCCTCCACTGCTTTCCCAGGCCACAAGCAGGGATCTGGATTAGAACCGGCACCCATATGGGATCCTGGCACATTCAAGGCAAGGACTTTAGCCACTAGGCCACCTTGCCAGGCCCTTAATTGTTTTTTAATTTTTAATATTGAGAGGCATACATACACGTGGGTCTCCAATTAGGGTGGGGAGGGTAGAGGCATGGAGAAAGGTGGGTGGGACAAATGTCTCAGTTATTTTATTTCTCCTGTGTCCACAGTTGGGGAGGGGGAGGAGTCCTCTCCTTGCTGTCAAACTACATTAATACATGGATGGGGAACCATTGTTTAATGACACCTTAGAGACCCTGATGTGGAGAAGAGTGTTTCGAGGGTGTTATTAAAGTGTTTTTGATAGTTCTGAGAAGTTGTCAGCTTCATGGCACCAGGTTTGATCAAGTCCACTTAGTGCCTCTATAGGTCCAGGAACATGTTGCAAAACTTGGCCTGGAGAGTGGTCCAACCTGTTTTGTTTTCAATCCTCTGACAAGGCACTTGACATTCTCTGCTGGCCTAGAGTAGCTGGTTGTTTTATTCCCCATGTACATCTGGGCCAAAATAATTGTCTTTCAGTTCCTTTTTTCTGTGAATGTTTTGAAATCTCCTTGTACATTTATATTTATTGAGCACATACTGTGTTCCAACACGGTTGAGCTCGTTGTCATGTCTTTCATGTGCATTTGGGTCTGCTCTCCAAAAGTCTTGTGACCCTGCACCTGCATGGGAGACCAAGAAAATGCTTCAGGCTCTTGGCTTCAGATCAACTCTGCTCCAGCCATTGCAGCCACTTGGGGAGTGAACCAGTAGATGGAAGACCTTTCTTTCTGTCTCTCCTTCTTTCTGTAAATCTGACTTTACAAATAAATAAATAGATAGATCTTTTAAAAATTTTTGTTTGCTTGAAGGAATAACAAAGAGAACACTGAGAGAGAAAAAAAGAGAGAGAGAGAGATTTCCCACCCCCTGGTTCACTGCTCACATAACTACAGCAGCTAGGGCCGGACAAGGTCAACGCCAGGAACTGGGCAAGGTCAACACCAGGAACTCCGTCTGGTTCTCCCACGTGGGTGGACCCAAGCACTTGGGCATCTGGTGCCTCCCTGGATACATTAGCAGCAAGCTGGACCAGAAGCACAGTGGCCAGGATGGTTACTGACTGCCACAGCATTTGACCCAACCTTGTAAAGTTCTTACTACAGGGACCAGCCTGTGGTGAGTACCAGATAAACGTTCTTACTGTTGTTAATCAATCAGAGATGGCTGTGTGTTAGCCTTTGTGCCAGGAGCTACAAATGGAAAGAAAGACTGTTTACTCTGACGATGACAGCCTCACACAGCAGTTCCCAGGCACTCAACCAGGGAGTGTTGAAAATGCAAATATTCAGTGACTCGATCAATAACCGGGAGGGTAGGGCCCAGCCGTCTTGTTTTTTCTTTGTTTCTTTCTTTGCTTCAAAGCTTTCTCTAAGATCTTCAGGTTCTGATCTTCAGGTTCTCATCTGAAGGATGAGAACTGTCAGAGTGAATGGGACACATCTAACATGTCTTGTAGTGATCCTAGGCGGCAGTGAATTGGGCTTCCTGTGCTTAGAAATTCCTAAATTGCCAAATACATCTTGTTGAACAAGCCGCATATGGCAAGAGTTGTGCATGTGCAATTTTTATAATAATCACAATGGTTGCGCACATGGTTTTTCCGTTGCTGCATATGAGAGGGGATGTATCCATTAATCAGGAAAGATGGGTCAGATCCCTATGGGTAAGAAGGGATGGAGATGGGGAGTGAGCACTCAGGAAATGGAGGAATATGGAGCAGCTTTTTGCAGCACGCGGCTTCTCAGCTGTGGCTTGTTTGTGCTGAGGCCAGCCGATGCTGAAGAGTGGCGTTGGTTTGTGCTTGGGTCCGCTGCTGACAGTGTGTGCTGAGGTTGGTGGTGTGGGCTTGTGCCAACTGCGCAGGTCCGTGCTTTGGGCACTTGGAGATGGTCTCTTTCACTTGTGTCTACACGAACACTTACATCAGAGCCACTGGAAGCCTAGAGCTGATTTCCTGTGTTGTTCAGCATTTTCTCATGATAGTGTGTCTTTCGGTTTCCTGTTTTAGAGTTTTTATCAACCAGTTTGTAATTTGTACTTGGTTCTAAGAGACGAAACTGAATTAGAAAAATAGATTACTATGGAAACTCCTTTCAGAAAACAAATACTATTTATGTATTTTAAAGGCCCTTTTTTCCCCCCCAAAATGAAATCATTTTTATGATGTGAGTTTGATGGTAGGAAGTGATGTTTGGAACCTGATTATGTCGGAGATGAATCAGGCATGCACTTGTAGTTCTCCTCAAACTATGAATGAACAGCGTGTCTTTACACAATGGCACTTCATCTCTGAGCTAGCTATCTGCGCAATCCAACTAGAAGGGAATGAAATCAGCAGCAACACTCCAGCAGCTGGAGTCACTGGGGTGAATGGTCCTTGGGCAATAAAGGGCCCGTGGGGGAGGATGGCTGTCATGTTTTTGTTCTTTGGCTTCCCTTTTCAGAAGGTGCTTAGAAACCATTTCAGGGATCTTTCTGGGACTACAAGGCTTCAGGAAAATGATGTAGGAGAGAGAACTCTAAAGAAGTGACACAGGTATATGCCTCGGAACATCCCACAGTTTGTCAGGAGCTATGCAATAAGTCAGCAAAAAAAAAAAAAGAAAAAAAGAAAGAAAGAAAGAAAGAAAGAAAGAAATCACTTAAGACACATGAAGATGTGGTTGATGAAATTTTATCTAAACACAAATTGCAGCTCAAGACACGAACCAGGGACCAGCATAATAGCTTAATTGGCTAATCCTCTGCTTACAAACTTTAGGATCCCATATGGGCACCGGTTCATGTCCCAACTGCTCCAATTCTGACCCAGCTCCCTGTTTATGGCCTAAGAAGGCAGTGGAGGATGCCCCCTAAAGACTTGGAACCCTGTACCCATGGGAGAAACCTAGAGAAAGATGCTGGCTCCTGACTCCTGATCCTGGCTTCCAGTTTTGGATCAGCTCAACTCTAGCCATTGAGTCATTTGTGGAGTGAACCAGTGGATGGAAGATCTTTCTGTCTCTGCCTTTCCTTCTCTTAATGTATAAGTTTGCCTTTCCAGAAATAAATAAATAAATCTTAAAAAAAAAAGAGTGGTAGGCATGGTGGCATGATAGTCCTAGCGTGAGACAGCATGGCAGGAGTCAGCAGGTCAAGGGCAATTAGGTTACAGAACCAGGGGATCAAAGAATAAAATGTTGGCTAGCTTGTAACACTGACATTTATTACTTTTTTTAGAGCTAAGAATTTCAAAATTAACATAAGACCACACCCATGTTCTCAGTTGTAAAATCTGTATTTATGTTTGAGTTATCCAATCTAAACCAAAGGCGCAGCTTTCATGTTGGAACAAAGGTCTTGTGTTATCTCAGTAAATGTAAGAATTAAAAGTACAGCAGAGTGGTTGTCTTAGCTTGGGTTGCTCCAATAAAATACATAGACTGGGTGTCCTCAATGACAGACATTCCCTTCTCATGGTTGCAGAGTATGGAAAGCCCAAGACCAAGGTGTTGGCTGATTCAGTTCCTGGGCAGGACTCTCCTCCTCAACTGTAGGCTGCCACTTTCTCGTGGTGTTTTCCCACAGCACAGAGACACATAAGGATAGAGCATTCATAAGGACATGAATCCCCCATGAAGAACCCATCCTCATGACCCTCCCCGCATAGGTGGTTATGCCTGATGGCCTCTAATAAACCCCACCTTTGACTCCCACCACACTGAGAGTGAAAGCGTACAGATTTGAGGGACCATGGTTCACTGCATAGCAGTGATGAACACCTCGTGCTTCAACGATGGCTGGATCGAGGTTGGAACTCTGCCTCTGTCACTTGGTATTGGTGACATCAGGGGGAGGGGCCATCCGCTGAGACATTTCGTCTGTGAATTGAGGGAGAAACGTGTTTCCAGGCGGAGTTGGGAGGACCAATTGACATGGCCCAACTGAAGTGTCAAATGAGGACACAAGGCTCACAGCATGTGGTTGAGGGCGGCTGACTTCTAAGTGGACTCAGCATCCTTGCCTGAGGCTCCTACTGCCCATTACTATCACTGAGCAAGTGTGGGTTGAAATTGCAACCCCCAAGATGATGGTGTTAGGAGCTGGGGGATCTTTGTTAATATGCTATTTATCCGGTGAGACAGGGATGAGGAGATGCAGAGAGAGAAATCCAATCCACTGGTTGGAATTGGCCCAAGGCAAAGCTGAGAGCAGGGAACTCAGTTTGGGTTTCCCATATGGTGGCATAGATTCAACTACTTGCAGTCTCCCCAGGTGTGCGCTACCAGGAGGCTGGAACTGGAAGCAGAACCATGCCTCTGTGATGGGATGCATTCTGCAATGCGATGCGGGTATCTCAACCCAGTCTCTTCATCACTAGACCAAATGCTCACTGTAGATGGGATCTTTTTAGGGGGGAAGTGATGAGGTCACAAAGGCAAAATCTGAATCACCCCTTCCATCAAGTGAGAACCCGGCAAGGAGGCACTATCTCTGCTTCAAGAAATAGGCAATCACCAGACTCTCCATCTACCACTGCCTTATACCTGAACTTCCTGCCTCCCTGAGTTGGCAGCCGTACATTTCTGCTTATGTTGCCCAGTCTGTAATTTTTTTTTACTCCAACAGCCTGGACAGACTGAGCTACTCGTCTATTCCTCTCCTACAGTGGATAGGGCTGCGGTGTGTCACCCATGGGGCTTTGCAGGAAGCAGCTGTGGCTCTCACCACATTCTTTCTTGCATCCTTCTCAGGAGGAAGCCAGCTGCCACGTGGTAAGAAGCTAAGATGCTTGCCAGCAGGCTGTCCACTGGGCACTAGGCCGAGTCCCCTTAGAAGCTGGTCTTGTGTGCCCAGTCACAACTTCAGATGGCTCTGTAGTCTCGACCAATATCTTGACTATAACCTCTTTCTACAGGCAGACAAGTCCTGTATCCCTGGCCCTCTGAAACCATCTACAGCGAAGAATTTTCGCTTTCATTTGGGCTCATCTGTCATGTGGCAGCTGGGGTCTAGCCCAGCCATGGTTGCTGCTGCCGTTACTGCTACTGTGAGTGGTACCTGGCACCAGAAGGAGTGAAAACTATATGGTTCTAGGATGCCTTCAGGCTGAAAAAAATACCCAAATGTCTTTTTTTTTATTAATTTTAAAAATGATTTAGCTAGTTATCTTATTTTACCTGAAAGGTAGAGAGACAAACAGACACACACAGAGAGATTTTCCGTCCACTGGTTTCCGACGTCCTTTCAGAGGCATCTCAGGATCACTTCGGGAAGTTGAGTCAGGCATTTCCTCAGTGTCAGCATTCAGTCCACTTCCTGGTGGATACAATCCCGGGAACCCAGCTTCCAGGAAGTCAGTTTTTGTCTGTGGACTCATCCCAGGAAGGACTCTTTTCTACTATGTGGGAACCATAGAATGAACTATGAGCAGTACAATTCTAGAATGTTTTCAAGGACACCTGAATACCAGAAAGGAGGCCTTAGCAACCGAGCAGTAGAAACAGCACAACAGAGTAAATGCATGGTTAAGAATCTGGAGCAATCATGCATCAAGGCGATGTGGAAGAACTTGGGACAGACAGAGAATGCCCCAGGCCTGGGAAGCAGAGATCTACAGGCTAAGCCCCAAGATTCAGAAAGTAGAAGTTGGGACTGAAGAATGGATGCTCCTGGTAGGATCCTGGGATTATGAGACCTCAAAAAGTTCAAGTTGTGGGGCCGGCGCCCTGGCCTAGCAGCTAAAGTCCTTGCCTTGAACATGCCGGGATCCCATATAGGTGCCAGTTCTAATCCCGGCAGCTCCACTTCCCATCCAGCTCCCTGCTTGTGGCCTGGGAAAGCATTTGAGGACAGCCCAAAGCCTTGAAACCCTGTGCCCGTGTGACAGACTTGGAAGAGCTCCTGGCTCCTAGCTTCGGATTGGCTCAGCACCGGCTGTTACTGAAGAACCTAGATGTTTTCTGCCTTTTGTGATTCTGCCTTAATGGCTTGGCTGGGGGGCTGTGTGAACTCCAGGCTTGACAGTCTGTCTACCTGACACCCCGCAGGACACCTGGCAGGTCACGTAGGCAGACCACTCCTCAGGAAGGAGGTCCCTGGTGTTTGATAAGATCCACCGCCCTATAGCTCATCAATTTGTACATTTTGAAAGTTGCTTGCTTCAAATCCACCAATGAAGCCTGCTAAATCATGTCTGTATAATTAATAGCCTGAAATGTATAAGAACTGAGGGGCTCTCTATCTCTCTCTTCTTCTCTTTTGCCTTGGCTGTGGCTGCCCCTCCCTGCCCAGCCTGGCTGGGCTGGGGGAAATGCCTGGGAGATCTAGGCTAACCTGAATAAACCACCTTTATGCCTTAGCACCAACTTCAGACTTGATGATTTTCTGGGGATTTCAAAATCCACCACAACATTATGGTCACTTGGGAAGTGAATTATAGGACAGAAGATCTTCCTCTCTGTCTCTCCTCCTCTCTGTATATCTGACTTTGTGATACAAATAAAATGAATCTTTAAAAAACAAAAACAAAAAATAAATCTTTTTTTAAAAAGTTCACGTTAAAATGAAAATATAAAGAGACTTATTTTGGCATGAAAGTTTTAAACACCATGCAGTTACTTCACAATGCACGTTTCCCCATGAACTTTTTGAGCACCTCTTACAAAGTATTTTGCTATCTATATTTATTGTACATATATAAAATATATCATGTATTGGATCTGTAACAAATGGTTTGTGTTGGACTGTTCAGAACATTTTGTCCATCTGCTGTGTATATGGGTCTGCCATGCATAATGGGGTACAAAGGTGGCACCGTCCTGGCAGTTCTCATGCTGAGGCCCCGTATGTAAGGAGCTTACCGGGTCCTGGCTGGAGACAGAGGACTCCTGTGACTCACTGTAACGGAGTGTGACACATGCAGGGAGGCACTGGGAGCAGAGTACGGAACGGACCTGCTGAGTTCAGCAGAGGTTTTGTTTGGGAGTAGAGCATGTTCAGGCCAAACCTCACAGGTCCCCTGCAGTGCCTGGGGAGGCAGCAGCCAGTCCTCACTCGTGTCCTGCCAGGATCATGCTTACACACAGGCAAGAAGGTGTGGCAAAAGGCATGCAGGAAGGAAGGACACGCCCAGCCTCAGATGAGGTTGAAAGGTGGCTGCCAGTGTCCTGACAGCCAGCAAGAGAAAGGCACGTGCAACCACAGAACTACCGCTAGCATCTCCGCAAGGACGTTTGTCCTTCTGTTCGTCCAGACGACTCCGAGAACAGAGAATGCACCTGTTTGGATAGATCCAGTGCAACCTCAGTACCAACACAATGTTCGCCTGGCTGCTGGGCAGCAGCAGTGCCTGCAGCCTGTCAGCCCTACAGTCCCAAGGGGACCACAGCCCATGCTCTGCGGTGTGCTGGGTGTGGTAAGATAGGTGGATTCAAAGCATTCCTAATTTTTATTTCAAAGGCAGAGCACAGATCATTAGAAAGATAGATGACAGATGATAGACAGGCAGATGCTAGATAGAACTTGATCTTCTAGTCACCGGTTCAAGGCTCCAGATGCTTGCAACAGCCCGGGCGGGGCCAGGCCTAAGCCACAAGCAGAGAACTCCATCTGGTTCTTCCACATGGGCTGGAGGGACCCAAGGAGTAAGGCCCTCACCTGGCATCTCTGGCAAGCGCAGTAACAGGAAACTGGATAGGAAACGGATCAGCCTCAGGCACTCTGATCTTGGAAGTGGGCATCCCAAGAGACTTACTGCACCATGCCATAACGCCTGCCCTCCAGGACAGCTCTGATTTGTATTTTCTAGATGAGACAGGTTCATCAGACTATAACCCCTTGTAAGTGAAGGAACCTCTGTGTTAGTAAGGAACTCCAAACATACATTTTAAAAATCCTTTTATGATCAAGTAGGAAATACAAGGAGGGCTTCACATAAGAAATTGAGGAGAAAAGCATGCTTTGATTACCTAAAGAAATAGGGATCCTACCATGGGGAGAAGGTTCGGGGAGGGGTGGGGGAAATCCCAGCGCCTTTAACATTGTGTCACATAATGCAATAAAATTAATTTAAAAAAAAAATAGGGATCCTTGGACGGACAGACCCCAGGAGCTAAGATGCATGTGTAGCCACAGTGATTCCTCTGTTTTCAAAAGGATTGCATTTTTATTTTGAAAGGTAGTTACAGAGAGAGAGAATTCTTTAGCCACTAGCTCACTCCCCAAATGGCTGCAACAACCAGAGCCAGGCCGGTCCAAATCCAAGAGCCAGGACCTTCTGCATCTCCCATGTGGGTGCAGGGGCCCAAGGACTCAAACCATCCTCTGCCTTTCCAGGCTGTTAGCAGGGAGCTGGATCAGAAATGGAGCCACTGGGACTTGAAATGGTGACCATATGGGATGCTGGCACCACAGCTGAAAACTTAATCTGCTACACCACAGCGGAGTAACCAGTTTCTTTTTATTTTCTTCATTAATCAAAGAAGAGCCCAACAAATTCCCAGATAATGGAAACAGAATTTCTGTCTTTAGACAGGGCCCCAAATCCTTGATGTTAATTCTTTATTCCTTTATCCAAAGTTGTTGATTGGAAGAATGCAATCCTCCCATGTATAATAGGATCCATGGGTTATAAAATGATGGGTGTATTGTCTTAAGTTCTATATGTACCAAATAACATTTCCAGAAACATCCTTGTTTCAATGTTGTGCCCCAGGATCCAGCACACAGAAGGTGTTGAATGGCAGTTTGATAAGTGAGTGACACCTGATCGTTCGTCTATGAACCCTGTGTCTCCAGCACCTTCCCCTAGGTGTCAACCAAGTTTAGACCAAGTCAGGGGGCTGATGCAGTTTCAAGGGAAGCAATTTGTCTCTACAACAGCCATGAGGGTCAAGGGGTTTGGAGCTGATCCATGCACATTTCTCAATACTATGTGAATTTGGATTTATTTGGTTGGGAGGTTCCAGGGGTCAATATATTTTTTTAAGATTTATTTTTTTAATCGGAAAGTCAGACACACAGAGGAGAGACAGACAGAAAGATCCTCCGTCCACCGACCCATTCCCCAAGTGGCCGCAAGGGCCGGAGCTGAGCCGACCTGAAGCTGGGAGCCAGGAGCCAGGAACCTCTTCTGTGTTTCCCACGCAGGTACAGGGTCCAAAAGGGCTGTTTTCAACTGCTTTCCCAGGTCATAACCAGGGAGCTGGATGGGAAGCTGGACTGCTGAGATTAGAACCGGCACCCATGTGGGATCCCAGTGCATGCAAGGCAAGGATTCTGGCTGAGAGGCTACTGTGCCAGCCCCAGGGGTCCATCTTCTTATCTCTGACTCATAAGAGATTTCAAAGGGAAGTCGTGGCTTAAACTGTAGCAGAAAAAAAAAAAAAATGAGACTTACTAACACAGTGAACCAGGCATGCTAGAGCGAGCTACAACCCATAGGGTCAGATCATCCCTCTCCTATTCCCTGTAGGCGTAATGGGGTGGTGCTTTGGGTAGAACTTTCCAGAAAGGGTTGGGATTCTTAGGAATTTGGTGATTTCCCATCTTCTGGCCTTTTTAGGAAGTTTGAGAGGTTATCACTGTCAGGTGCACGGTAAGAGTGTAGCCATGGTAGCTGTATTCTAATAATGAACTGTAAGTCAGCATCGGGACACACTAGGCAGCCCTGTAGGATACACCCAACTGCTGCTGGTTCCGGCCAGCGACTCTGCCACAAAAGCAGTTTGGGGTTGCTTATCCTGGCAACACTGGGCAAGGGTGTGACGACCTAGTTCCTCCAGCTCTTCCGTTGATCCTTGACTGTCTCCCTACCAATAATAGTTCATCCATCTGGGTCCAAACATGCAGCCTCCTCCCCAGATTTGTCCTCGTGAACCCTCATTTCCTGTTGACACCACTGCACAAGGAGGAATGCGGTCTGATGGAGGAGTATCTTCTCTCTCCCTCCGCAAGCCCCCTGGCCTGTGATCTGGCCACTGGCATCACCTGAGGGGCTCATGGGGAACGGGGCTCTATTGGTTTTGAAGAATCCAAGGCTGGGGATGGCGTTACGGCCCAGCGTGGACCACCAGCACCCCCATGGTATCACTGGGCTAAATTCCGGCTGCTCTGCCTCTGATCCAGCTCTCTGCTAATACCCTGGGAAGGTAGCAGAGGATGGCCCAAGCACTTGGTCTCCTGCCATCCCTGTGTTCCTGGCTGTTGTGAATCAGTGGATGGAAGGGCTCTTTTTTAGTCTGTTTCTCCCTCTGTAACACTACCCTTCAAATAAAAATAAAAATAAAATCCAAAGCCTCCAGGATGTTTAGTGTAGAAGTATGGTGTTAATAAGGAGAAAGCCGAAAGTTGAGATAAGATGGCAATTATCTGTCAAATGTGCAAGATTCAAAGGGCCAGAAGGAAATCAGTCCTAACAAAGAAAAAAAAAAAAAGAACCTGATATACACGTTTTATGAGGTCACTTGGCAATGTGGGTCAGGGACCTGAAAAATATGGAGCCCTGTGACTCAGTGGATACAGAAATGCAACCCTAGGAAATAGCGATGTGCCTAGATCATCCCGACAAAGACACTCACTGCAGATGGATCTATTTACCACAAGGCAGATGGACACTCAATACCCAGCACACAGCAGTGCTCTTCAGCGGTAAGCTGAAGTCAGTTTAAAAACAATGATGGCGAAAATGTGAAAGTAACTTCAAAAGCTTTGTGAAAATTGGAATTGAATGTATTTTTGTGCAAGCAAAATGAAACGCATCCACAGTTTTTAGAAACACATGAAGGTTTCTAAGATGGAATTTATTTGAAAGGCAGAGTGAAGGGGTGTCGGGAGAGAGGGAGAGCTGGAGAAAGAGAAAGCCTCCACCCCAAACAGCCAGCGCTGAGCCAGGCTGAGACCGTGACCTCCATCCAGGTCTCCCTGTGGGGCCGGGGCCCAGGAGCTTGGCTCACCTGCTGCTGCTTTCCCAGCATAAGCAGCGGCAAGTGGAGCAACTGGGACTCCAACCGGCACTCCCATATCGGGTACCAGTGTCTCCAGGGATGGCTGAATCCATCGCTCCGGAAAACAGCCTCCATGGTTTGTTTTCTAAACACCTCACATTTCTATGAAATTTTTGAAGATCTTTGTCCTTCAAAACATATTGCTAAATGTATTGCAATAAGCTCATTTAAAAAAGAATTTCCATAGGTCTGATTCTGATCCAGTATAAGTGACAATAACAAAAAACTGAAAAACCACATCTCGCTCTCTCTCCCCATTCCCTGTTTCTGCACCGCCTCCCTTCTAAGACCAAATCAAACGACAGGGAGGGAAATCCGAAGAGCATGAACTGAGGGGGGCAGATCCTCAGGAAAAGAGAGATTTCCAACATTTCTCCGGACAAAGCAAATAACAAAGGGGGTTGCTAGGGGAAACCAAAAGAATTGAACTGCAGTCAGGAGCTCTCACAGAAGGGGGTCTGTTGGGGGAAAGGGTGGAACGTCCTTCAAAGCCCCCAGGGAAACGCTGAGCTTGGGGCCAAGGGCCTTATGTGCAGGGATAGGCAATGGTACTGGACACGGGGAACGCTCTGGATCCAGTGTGCCTCAGCCACCCAGCACCCGTGTCCCCTGCTTCCCCCATCCCCTGGAACCATGAGGAGCAGTCAGCGTTTACCCCCACGCCCCACGCTACTTAGAGTTTCCTCCAAAAAGAAAAGGAAGGCCACTCCTTTGGGAGGCTCCTGGTTTCAAAGGCTTCCACACAAGCTCCCCATAAATCAATTCCTTGCAGGTCATGAGTGGGTCTTGTCCACATAACCACAAGGTCCCAGACCGGCTCCCCATTCGAGGGAACACATTTTCAAATGCCAAGCACCAGAAACCTTTATTCTGAAATACAAATAGGCAGGCATATCTGGGTAGAAATCAAGTCCAACACTGAAGGGTCACGAGATGCTAGAGTCCTCGAAAGAGTTCATGGAGAAAAGAATGAAAAGATGGGTTTACTTTTGGTGCAAACATTTTTTGGAATCCATCTAATTCTTCTAGGATAGGCATTTTCCCTGAAGTGCTCTCCTTGAAATTCAAGTCTGGATCCAGAAGTAGAGGTAACCAATACAACTTCCATGGTTGGGATGGGCCCCCCTCCCAGAATCCGGGTGTTGGAACTTAGTCACCAAGGTGATGACATGATGAGGAGAGGTGGGACTTTGGAGACTGATTACATCATGGGAACAGAATCTTCAATGATGGGATGGCTTCTCACTGCTTCTGCCTCTCCACAGACTCTCCAGAGGCCTCAGCTCCAAGACGCCTGCCCAGAAGTGGAGACCAAGATGTCAGCGGACACCAGCCTTGTCGCTGCCTTCATCTTGTACCGTGAGAAGTAGATTTCTGGTTTTGTATAATTATCCCATGTTTTGATAAAAACAGCCTAAGAACTAAACTTTATTGAAATTGGGAGAGGTGACCCAGGGTGGTACAGATGAGCATGCTTTATGCCAGAGATCCGAAAGATACTACAAAATGTTACCAAATAGGTTAAGCAATATAAGCACCGTATTGACAGTTGGGTGAGAATTACCACCAAAGGGCCCAAAAGAAAAAATGATTGCAAGCTATCTCTGGGGTGTGGGGAGTCCATGTTTATTCCCTGGTTTTGGTTTTTACCATGTCTCTATCTGAGGAGGCTTCAAAAACTGTGTGCACAATGCAACAGACGAATGCGCTAGGATGGGCGTTTGGCCCCCATTCCATGTTGGAATACCCAGGTTCAAGTTCCCACTCTGCTTCCCATTCTGGCTTCCTATGGTGCATCTCCAGGGAGGCAGTGGGTGATGACTCGAGCAGCAGAATCCTTGCCACCCACACGCAAGAGAGCTGCGTTGAGTTCAGGCCTCCTGGGCACGGTCTGCTCCGGTGCTGGCCGTTCCAGGCTTTAGCAGGAGCCAGCAGATGGAATATCTCTCCACCTGTCTGTGTCTCTCACGCTGCCTTTTAAGTCAAGTTTGAAAAACAGAGATATGCACATTTCCCATGATTTTTCTGAGGATTATATAGTTTCAATGCAAATCTAAAATACAGGGAAGAAAAGCTTTTGTAGAAAGAATCCTTCTGCTTTTCTGTGTTCCACTGGAATTCAGAGTCAACCTAAATACAAAACTGTGCGGATCAGTGCTGGGACGCATCTAATAAGAAGATGGTTTTTTTCTTCATGAATTCAGAATTGACATTTGTTTTTCATATTCTCCCAGACAACAAGCTGACTTGCATTAAAAGTTGCTGCATTTACTCTTCTTTTTTAAATATTTGTTTTTATTAGAAAGATTTACAGAGAGAAGGAAAGACAGGGAGAAAAGATCTTCCGTCCCCTGCTTCACTCCCCAAGAGGCCACAACAGCCAGAGCTGAGCTGATCCAAAGCCAGGAGCCAGGAACTTCCTCCAGGTCTCCCACACGGGTGCAGGGTCCCAAGGCTTCGGGCCGTCCTCTGCTGCTTTCCCAGGCCACAAGCAGGGAGCTGGATGGGAAGTGGAGCAGCTGGGATACAAACTGGCACCTATGTGAGATGCCGGTACATGCAAGGAGACGACTTTAGCCACTAGGCTACTGTGCCAGGCCCTACTTTTCTTTTTTAAAGATTTATTTATTTGTATTCGAAAGACATATTTTTATAGCTAGAAGAGACAGAGATGGAAAGATTTTGTGTCTGCTAGTTCACTCCCCAAATGGCCACAATGACCAAAACTGAGCCAATCTAAAGCCAGGAACCTGGAACTTCTTCCAGGCCTGCCATGTGGGCACAAAACCCACGTCTTTGGGCCATCCTCTACTGCTTTTCTAGGCCATAAACAAGGAGCTGGATGGGAAATGGAGCAGACGGGACATGAACCAGTGCCCATTTGGAACGCTACCACTTGAAGTTAGAGGATTAGCCTGTTGAGCCATGGCAACAACCCCTGCATTACCTTTTATTCTTTGAAAGGGCTTCAGGTTTTTTGTTTTCTGTTTTTCCCATTTCTGATAAGCCGTTGCTCTGGCCTCTTGGATAGACCGGGTAGGGACCTGGATTAAGAGGCCACTCTCTGGAGACACGGGTCATCAGGTCTCCAGCGGGTCAGGTGGCCAGGGCAGTTGGGGCAGCGTGTTCCAGGCCCCTGAATCACTAGAGAGCTATGACCTTAAATTTTCTTTTCTTGTTTTCTTTCTTCCAGGGAGACTTCAAAGGACACTGGCATCCCTGGCCATCTTCTGATCATCTTGCATTTCGCTCTCCGAGTCTTAATATATCTACTTTAGTTTCCAGTCTTTTCTTCCCCTGATAGAGTTGTAAAGGCTTTATTTATTCCCTCCACCACCCTAGCAAGCATAAATTTCTTCCCCTTTTTCCCCCCTACCCTTATCGTTCTTTCATGTTTGTGCTTAGTCTGATGGTTCCCAGGAATATAGTTTTCGGAGAGGAAATGTAACTAAAATCCTATCCAGGACATTAGGACACAGTTACATTCTGAATTCATAATCCCACACTCATTGCGGCTTACCCAATCTGCTTTATCTGAAATCGAATGAATTTAGGAACAAGGTTTTTCTTTTGTTGTCTCTTTCTCTACAAGATCACCCATTATTCTAATGACTGTGAGCAAGTGCCTGGCTTAATAGTCCCAACGTGGGATCTCTGTAAAATGGACATGGCCCTCACCTTGAACTTGTTTGTGAAGTCTGCTCTGCACTGAGAGCCAGCACAGGGGATTCCACATGCGAAGCAAACAATGACTGGATTGTTGGTCCTTAGACCCAGTGACACACAATGCGAGTGTTGTTCTGTCTGTGCCAGCGGCTGCCCCTCTGCTAAGCCAGGGGCCAGCAGGCTTTGTCGCTGTCACACAATCGCTCGACTGAAGTGAGAGGAAGGGCAGGAAATCGAAAAAGCTGTCACAATTCCCACCACTTCAAGAGTGGAATACTTTACTTTTTTTTTTTTTTTTATGGATGAGGGAAGCAGAGAAAAAGAATTTTGGACTTCTAACAGAGGAGTGATGAAAGATGGGAACATTTTCTATGAATTACAACTGAAGGTTATAGACTGGGGGATTTAACGGAAATTGATTTCTGCTTGTTCAGAGGCTGGAAGTGCAGATAGGAGGGGTCTCTGCTTCTTTCTCTCCTCTCTCCTTGGTTTGTATAGGCCACCTGTGCCCACGTGGCCTTCCTTGCATGTCTGACAGTCCCATTTAACACTGATCGTCTCATGGTATGAAATGGGTGTTCAGGCCTCGAGCATATGCTCTGCAGGTTTGTTGTAGCTATTGTTGTGTATGCCTTTTCTTTTTCTGAGCACTCAACACAGATTTATCAGGTTGCCAAACCACCACCACCTCACATTGTTGTTGGTGTTACAGATTCCAGGAGAACTCCTGCCCCACAGCAGACAGTGACATGGGAAGAGCATTGTAAAACACGGTATCTTCGGGGGAACGGTGAAGGAGGGGGTGAATGAGGTTTTGTGGGGTTTCAGATGACTATGTGACTCTCATTCTCTTAGGAGCAAGAAAGTCAGAGAGAAAGTAGGAATGCAGCTGCCATTAAAACAAAGACCTGAATTCATTAGGTGGATAAAGTGGAGGTGACATCATTCTAGAAGGCAGAAACAAAGACAGCAAGGCACGGAAGCATAAAAGGAATGGCCCGATTTTTGTTATGAACTGAGAGGTGGGTGCGAGGGACTGAGTTCAGTGAGATGGATGGTAGCCAGGCTGCGGAGCTAGGACTTTATCCAAGGTCAACCAGCCGATCATTTGAGACATGAGCTGGCAAGTGAACATATACACCTGCTATGCGCAAGGCACTATTGTTCTATTATGCGATGCCTCAACTCATTTGGCCTTTCTAGTTAGAGTCTTAGCTCGCAAATCTAGGCCCTTTACCTAACACTTCTTTGCGTTTCCTATATCCCATCATTGTCCATAGGAGAACAGTGACTAAATGAAAAGGAGTCTCCTCTCTCTCTCTCTCCCTCTCTCTATCCTTCCTTCCTTTTTCTTTTCCACTTTCCCTCCCTCCCTCCCCTCTTTCCCTCTTTCTTTTCTCCCTACCTCTTAATTGGCTGTACTTTTAACCCTAGAATTGGGAAACATTCCATTCTACAAATAGAAAAGATGTTCCTGGAATGCTGTTTTCCAGAGGCTTAATGTCCATCCGTGATCACAGAGAGATTTGCATACATGTAAAATACAAAACACTTTTCCTTACACATATTAAGGGAAGGCATATTAAGGATGGGTGTGTTTAAATTTACCTGGAGAATTCTCAAAGCAGCCTGCTTGGAGACTGGATGGACTAAATAGTTTCTTCTTTTTAACAAACATGAAGTGAACTCAGCTGCTTCTCTTTCGTCAAACATAAAACACCCTCTCCTTAAGAAAGATCCTATTCTATCTTTCTATTTGATAAAACCCAACTGTTTCCTTCCCCGTGACCCCATCTGACTGGAATTTTCTCAGCACTTCTGTACATGCTGGACAGCCTATTGTGGATATTCTCAAAATGCTTATCCTGTTCCTAACAAGTTCATAGAGGTAATTTCACTTACAAAATCATTAAAAGAACAGCATTCCTATCTCCCCATCACCCATGTGCCCAGTGTCTGGAAGAAGAGTGGCAATTGCCATCAATAGAGCTCACCATTCAGCACAGGATGAATGCAATCATTTTTTTCCCATCGTCTTTGAGGTAGGTACTGTTTTTGAGGATGTGAAATTGAGGAACAAAGAAGCTAAGCAAAAATCAAAGAGCCATGCTTTGTGTGTGGGTTTTGAGGCTAGAGGTGGGCTGTGGAGTCTGTGACTGCGATAGCTGTTCCATGACCAAAGAAGGCTTCATATCTATTGCTTAGGACTACAAACCTGGAGCCCGTGAACAAGTATGCACTGAAATCCCTCACTCAGGGTACTCAGCTGCTCTTGCTGATCCCAGGAAAGCAGGGAGCAGAGTGGGGGCTGCCCAGGACAGTGCCTGGCAGTGCAGCAGGCAGCCCCTGCTCCCAGCCCGGGCAGCTGCACAGCTGTTCAGGGTCAATGGCCCTGTGTGGGGGGCGGGAGGAAGGCAAAGCGGTGGACAAGAACCAGCTTTCTTCTCCCTCGGCCCAGCAGATAAATCGCCAAAAAGGCTTTTGTTTTTGTAAATACAGCTCAAAGAGAATATAGATTGAGAATGCTATTTATATATAAACCGGATTTTTTTAAGGATAAATTATAGTTAATCACAGTAGTAACAATAGCGTCCATTGATGGAGCCCATCAGTCCCAGCAGGCACTGGGCCAAGTGCGCTCTTGCCCAAGCAGTAGAAACTGCCTTCCCAGTGAAAGGGGACCATGAGGCTCAGAGAGGTGATGCTCACGCAGCAAAGTGCTCAGCCAGGAGGATGGGTCTGGGTCTTTCCCAACTTCACAGCTCTCCCCCTCCATCTTCCTCCATCGCCTCCTGCCAGCTCCCTCGGCACCCTCCGCTCCCAGCTGGGCCCCTCCCTGTTTTGCCTTTTCTTCATCAAATGAGGTATAAGTGACACACTGTTGAAAGACACATCTGTCATTATCAATTTTCTTGAGGAGAAAATAGCATAAGGGTTAAATATATATATATACGTTATATATAATACATATTATATAGCAATAGATATAGAATAGGTTAATATATATATTAACCTCAAAATGTTGGGAAAGGGGAAGGAGCAGAATACCTATCTACAAAATTTTATCATGAAAAATAATCATAACAATAAAAAGAGTCTTTAAAAATCTACCTCCTAGAAATATACAATCAAGTATTTAGAGCACAATGGGAACACGTATGTCTTAAAATGCTAATGATAAGTAACAACTAACTTTTAAAAATGAGCATACAGCTAAAACACAAACAACATACATTTTTATAATATAGATATGTCCCCAGATAGAGACTGGCACTCGGGGAGGCTGGCTTGTCACGCCCACGTTGACTGCCCTGTGGGAAGGTCAGTGAAGTCTTAGTGGCAATCCACGTGAATGCAAGATCTTCTTGGGGTAGAGACAGGAGTGGGACCAGAGTTCAACGGCAAAGATTTCTGTGGCTGAGATGCAGTTAAAAGAAAAAAAAAAAAAATTGTTGACCTTACCAGGTCATTTTTAATTGGAATGTCAGCAGCTGACAGCACTTTTAATTTTCTCTGCCCCAAAGGAATTTGATGTGCATGAAATGAAATGATGCTTAGGAGACTACACATTTCGTCCGGCAAGCTGCCCACGAGACCCTCGCAGTCTGCACTTGGCCAGGCCCCTGGCTGCTTCAAGCTTAGTACAGAGGTGGCCTGGGAGGTCGGGGGCCTGTTGACTGTCACACTGCCACTCTGAATGGCTTCCTGTTTGTGCTGCAAGCAGTTGTAAAACTTGCTCCCGAGTCTTAATAATCGGAAGGAAAAACAAAGCCTTAAAACTTATTGTAAATATTAAGTACAGTAAGGATAGGGCTGTCCCTTTGGGGAAATCTGTATGGTTCTATCCACTTTCAACCAGAGGAGCCACCTTTCATGCCACCGGATGTTGTTTTGCTGCGGAAGAAGTCTTTGTTCAAGTAAAGGGTGGGTATTAGGTAAAGAAAGCTGAAACTGCAGAGGCAGAAGGCAAGTGTCAGTGGTCAGCAGGAGGTGTGGGAGGGAGGCTCGCTGTGCTGTGGTTTCTAATAAAGCAGGATTATTCAAGGACACTATGATCAGAAATGCTGAAGGAAACAAGCTAAGTAATTACTGGAAAGTGCTAAAGTCAGCCCTATTTAGAGTAACTCCTCCTCAGCCACTAACCAGGAAAGTGACAAATGTGACTTGAGGCAGCCTGGCAGCAAGGGCACCCTGCCCCCAGGAGTACTGGGAGGGCAGTTCCGGACACCACCAGTACACACCCAAAGGATGAATGCTCCGTATGAAGGGACCCGTGTTCTTCGGCTTGGACTTCTCTACAGCTCAACGTTCTCCCTTCCTCCTCCAATCTTTCTCACTTCCTGATCTGGAATTGGAAAAATGCTACCCCTTACCCGCTGGTTGGCATTGTATTTACACAGATGCAGGTGCTTGGGATGCTATTGTGTCCCAATACATCCACCACAAGCGTCAAGTGTCAGAAACCAAAATATGCAGGCAATGCTCCTAGCCTCTCGCACATCCCAGCTCAGCCACAGAGTATGCTGCAAAACCTTGACCGTGCCCCCTTGTCATAGTCGCTGTGTGGCTGGATCACAGCTGTGGCCCACGCTGCTGCCTGACATAAAAATGGACATCGGACTACATAACGCTGGCAGGGCAAGGGTCCAACCCGCGCTTCAAAGCAGTGACCTTGGGTCAGGAGCCACTGCCGGGTCAAGGATCATTATCTGTTGGAAAAGGCAGGCTGTGTGTAGGCCTACAGTTACACCTGTCTGAAGTATATGTTTCAACATAGGGCACCAGGATTGGTCGTTTTGAAGCTAAGTGTATAAAGTGTTGAGAAAAAGAAAATACACAAGGAGTCCGGCATGGTGGCATAGCAAGCGAATCCTCCCTCTGTGGCTCTAGCTTTATAGGGGTCCCAGTTTAAGTCCCGCTTGCTCCATTTCTGTTCTGCTTCCTTGCTAGGGCCTGGGAAAGCAGCAGAAGATGGTTCAAGTCTCTGGGTCTCTGAACTCACATGGGAGACCTAGAGGATACTCCTGGCTCCTGGCTTCAGATGATCAGCTTAACTCTGGCCTTTGTGACCATCTGGGGACTGAACCAGCAGACAGAGGACCTCTGTCTCTCCTACTCTCAGTGTCACTTTTACAAATAAAGACAGAGGGTTTTTTTTTGTTTTTTTTCAAAAAAAGAAAGATACATAAATAGGGGTGGAGTGTGTGGGCATTGAAAGCTCCTGCTACATTTTATCATAACATATTCAGGCTTATTTTTTTTTATTTGAGAGTGAGAGAGAAGAGATACAGCATTTCCATTTGCTAGTCCAATCTGCAAATGCCTGCCGCGGGTGGGGCTGCACTGAGGCTGCAGCTGGGAGCTCCCCAGTGGGTGGCAGCAGCCCAATTGCTCCAGCCATTACCATTGCTTTCCGAGGTCTGCATTAACTAGAAACCCGAAATCACGCGAAGGCATCCAGATACACACATCTGAACTACAAGGCTGGAGACCTTTTTCATTTTTAATTCTAATCATTTTAAATTAATTTTTTAATTTTTAATTATTTTTAAATGACGTTCATGGCACTTGTCCTCATTATGTCTTACCTGAAACTGGATAGAAATAGGACTCAAAAGCTACTCTCGACCCAACCATGTGTCCATCTTCAACTGCAGATCCCTCCAGCCTGCTCCTAACCAGTCAGTAACAAGGATTGCCCAGACTGTAACTGTGAACCATGAGAGTGGCACCCATGTAAGAGAGGGGCCCATGACAAGAGGCAGAAAACGCAACACAGTTCACTCCTCGGAGCTTATTGTTCAGAGAATGTCCTGGCTGGGAAAGCTTATCTTGCAGCACTGTCCTTGGAGGAGGCCAGACACACACAGGACAAGAAAAGCTGTGGGACGGGTCAAATATAGCCTAGGTGAGGAGGGTGACGCTTGAGCAAGAAGGCTCCCCTTGCTCCCCGGCTCCCCTCTAAACACACTGCATGTGCATGCGTAGAGGACAGAGACAGAGAAGGGAACAGACAGGGCGTGGGAAAACAGTCATCAAGCCAACACTGCAAGATGATAATAGGAAGTTGTTGTTACCTTAGCTTTTTTGCGGGCATGTTTCAAGATTCTATAACAGGTATGTAATCAGATGGAGGCAAGAAGACCACACAAGTTAGCGTTCCTGCCACCATGAGGAGCAGACACACTGGAACAGAATATCTGCAGTTGAAGATACCCAGAGCCCGATACCCTAGGGTGCTGTGACAGGCTGAAGGGGCCAAGGGGAGTGAAGGGAAGTGGGGGCAACAAAACACATATTAATGGCTCTCCACTCACCCGCATCTCCAAGCAGAAGTTGGAAGTAGATGTTTTGTCTTTTTCTCGGTGCTCCAAAAGACAGTGAATTTTCCCTCCCAAGAATGCATGAATGCACCATTGAATTTACTATCTACTTGAAGAGTTCAGTGGAAGGAAGGCGGGAGCGGGGGTGAGGATGTGCAGTGAGCTGAATCCTAGCTCAAAGCTGACAAGCATGACCTTGTGAGGGTGGGGAGCCGCCGAAAAACAAAATCCACCTTGGTCTCTCTGTTGATTTTTGATGGGAAACAAAATGGGGGATTAAAAGGCCAAAGTGTTAGCCCCTGAAGCTCGCAATTCTGGGACTTCTGGAAAATAGTTTTGCCCCACTGGCAGCCTCAGTTCTCTCCGTGAATGTCAGAGGGGATGGCTCCGGCCAACATCCACGTGTGGCTGCTGGCAGAACATTCTATCACTGTCAGAGATCAAAGCTGACCTATTGGAGAGAGAGTGAGCACATGAACTTTAAAGATGAGCCATCAAAAGATAATTTCATTTGAAAGCTAAATGCATAAAAGTGAAATTTAAAAATCTATTTTTCTTCTTTAAAGAGCTGTTCCATGATGCCATGACATTTCAGGCTAAACCTCTGTCTGCAGCATCCTATATGGTTCCTGTCTTGAATCCTGGCTGTTCCACTTCCTGTCCTGTTCCCTGCTAACGCTTCTGGGAAAGCAGAAGGAGACGGTCCAAGTGCTTGGGGCTCTACACTCACACAGGAGACCTGGAAAAGCCTCCTAGCCCACTTCTGCCCATTGCAGTGAGCCAGTGAATGAAAGATCTTACCCCTCTTTCTATAATGCTGTGTTTCAAAAAAATAAATCTGTAAAAAAAAAAAAAAAGGGAGGGGGGTGTTTAGGAGCCTGGCATGATGGCTCAATGGGCTAATCCTCCCTTTGTATGTGCCAGAATCCCATACAGGCAGCAGTTCCTATGCCAGTTAATCCACTTCCCATCCAGCTCCCTGATTGTGGCCTGGGAAAGCAGTCGAGGACGGCCCAAAGCCTTGGGACCCTGCACCCATGAGGGAGAACCAGAAGATGCTCCTGTCTCCTGGCCTCGGATTGGCTCAGCTTTGGCCGTTATGGCCACTGGGGGAATGAACCAGCAGATGGAAGATCTTTCTCTCTGTCTCTCCTTCTCTGCAAATCTTCCTTGCCAATAAAAATAAATAAGCCTTTTTAAATAAAATAAATAAAGGTTTAAAACATCGTGGAGGACTTGACATCTTCCTAGAGAAGACAGCCAAGCATTGTGTAAGCAGTGTTGGTGCAGGAGAAAGAGAATTAGAGTCACACGAAGAGCGGGTCCAGCCAAGACGAGCTGGTGATGATTAAAATGAGAGGGAAGTTAGCATTGAGTTTGTGCTACAAGCCAGTTTTTGCTTTCTTGTATAGTGGAGTAAGAAGTTGTTTATAAGTGGAAGACCCAAGTCTTGTGAAGTTCTGGTCACTAGTCTGGACTGTTACAATTTGTGTATTTCTGGGAGAGGCATGCTAGCCACCAAATCCCACAGCCCAGATTCTATTTTACCAGGACAGGGAGAGAGCAGATGGTTGCCTTTCCACCAAGCATTCCGGATGGTCCCTGCAGTCTCAGGATCCACCTTTTGGAAGCAGTGTGATCAGTAACACGGCGGCAGCCAGCTCTCTCCCCTCTGTCTTTCCTGTAGTCGGAGTTTTTTTTTTAAGGTTTATTAATTTTTATTGGAAAGTCAGATATACAGAGAGGAGGAGAGATAGAGAGGAATATCTCCCATCCAACAATTCACTATATGGGATATCGATGTCCAAAGCGTTGTCTTAACCACCTGCTGAATCAAGCTAAACGCCTGCTACCAGGCTCTTTTTGAAACTATCAAATAACTAAAGCCTTTGCACCCTCAAATGCAGAGAAAGGGAACCTGGGACTGCGGAGCCAAGCTCCTGCTGCTCAACTCAGGAAGGGGGCCCAGCTCGCGTGAACCCAAAAATGTTCGATTTCACTCTTCATCAAATATTCTTAAAGTCCAGCCCAGTTACCATGAGACACCCCAGATTCCCACTGATGTGTCTCAATGAGACTGACCTGCTAACCTTGTGAAATATAGACCCTGTTGATTAGGGTCAGGTGGGCCAATGGATGGCTTGTTTATTGCTTTGGACAACACGTAATTCAAATAAAATGTGACCTTGCTAGCAACAAGTGAACACTCTCACTGCTTTTACCAGGGTGTTCTGGAAAGCAAGATGAATTATCCTAGCAGGCTATGGTGTCCTCTGATCCCATCCGCAAGGAAATGATCATTTGTGCTGTTCATAAACAGATACCAAATGTTTTGCAATTCAACTTAATGTGGCTGCTCAGGCTGACTCAAAAGTCTCCTAGTTTTAGTCACAGTTTTTAAGTCATAGGATGGAATCTGTGGGCTACACAAAAGCTTTACATAAAAATGTTTATATTACAAAAAAATGACAGCCTTCTTTAAAGCCACATCTTTAAAACACAGAAAGACTAAGGTGCCAGATATGCGTCAGTTTCACAGGGAACCAGCAGGGTAGGGAGTACCATGTTGGAGTCTGGGAGAAGATGCCTGGCTGTGGATGGCACTAAGTGCCATTGCCAACAGACTTTGAAATGGGTCAGCTGTCTTCAGTTTCAATTATTCTTACAAACTCCTTTTAGTCCTTCCCATATGACATCATCACCACCACTGATTTTCAAAATCCGCCTCTCACGGACATTTCTATTTCTAAGACAAAATTCACGGTCTTGTAGTAATCATTCAGGTTGGGCCAAACACAGTCACTCAATAAATAAAGGAGTAATAAAAGCCAACTGAGAAGGGGGGAGTAAAAAATAAACGAGACACACACCTGATGATGTCACCTGACCTGGGAGCCACCCAGTATGCCATCCAAATCACCGTCTCCCTCAGAACGGTCAGGGTGCCTGGTGACATGGTACCAAGATAGCTCTCTTCGCAGGTTGAAGAATGAGCTTTAAGAAGTACCTTCAGTAGTCAACATTGAAGACATGCTTAACATTGGAATATCTCTAAATGCCACTTCTCCATTAAAGAAAAATGAGAAAACTGGCAAAAATAGTCAAAATAACTTTATCAAAATTCTGCAAATTAACCAAAGACTTGAAACAAACCAAGTAGTATTTTTTAAAGACTTATTTATTACTATTGGAACACCAGATTTACAGAGAGAAGGAGAGACAGAGAGGAAGATCTTCCAGCCGATGATTCATCCTTAAGTGAACGCAACAGGCCGAGTGAGCCAATTCCAAAGCCAGAAGCCAGGAGTTTCTTCCAGGTCTCCCATGCGGGTGCAGGGTCCCAAGGCTTTGGGCTGTCCTCAACTGCTTTCCCAGGTCATGAGCAGGGAGCTGGATGGGAAGTGGAGCAGCCGCAACAGGAACTGACACCCATGTGGGATCCCAGCACATGCACTGAGGTGGGAGTGCTTGGTGAACTGCAACAACGTGGCATCCTATAGATTCTACTCAAGATAGGTCTGGGTAGCCCTAAGATCTGAAGGTGAGCAGATCAAGAACACTGGTAGTGGCACATCAGGCACCATTTCATAAGGTGTGCCAAAGATTTTAACACTGCAAAGACAACAGTGAGCTGTGCATGTGCCGAGCTTGGGGAGAACTCACTACTGAGCTTAGTGCATTGCTCTGGAAAATAATACCGACTATGGCATCATACAGGTCAAAAAAGGTCCTTGTGGCCCTCAGACCTAACAGCCAACAGGTTCTGGCAAGATCAGCACCAACAACAACCTAGCCATATAGCATACCTGGTGTCTCCTAATCCTGGGACCTACTTCAACCAGAAGTGGGAGAAAGGTTGTACAGACAATGGTGCAGCCTCAGCATGGTATCACAGGAGGTGGAGACTGGTGAGCCAGGAGTTGGGGCTACAGAGACCATGGTGGAAATCTAACAAAAGAACCCAGACTTGGAACTCGCTGGAGGGAGTGACACAACTGACTGCAACAAAGAGCGTGAAATGTGCACGTGAAACACATCAACTGACATATAAAGGAATACCAATTAAACTCACAGGAGACCTCTCTCAGGAAACTCTACAGGCAAGAAGAGAATGGAGCAACATATTCCAGATTCTAAAAGAAAAAAAAAATGGTGGCCCAGGATAAGGTACCCAGCAAAGCTTTCCTTTGTCTTTGAGAATGAAATAAAATTCTTCCACAGTAAAATTAAAAGAATATGCCTCTTCCAAACCTGCTCTACAAATGGTACTTCAGAAAAAAGGGATAGCTCCCAAAACCAAAGGCAAATGAGAACATCCCAGTAAAATAACAAGAGAACTAAATCAATGAACAACCCATTGCTAAAATGACAGAATCAAATTACCACCTATTTGTACTAACCCTGAATACAAATAGCTTTAACTCATCAATCAAATGTCATAAATTAGTACATTGAATTAAAAAACAAAACCTATCTGTTGCCTACAGGAGACACATTTCACCAACAAAGATCAGCAGAAATTATATCTGATGAATTTTGATTTTTTTGTTGGTTTTGCCTCTTCAAAACACTTTCTTCTGATTAAATTTTTTAATGACTCATTGATCATAAAGCAGCATCATTTTCTTCAAGAAGGTTCTTCATTTTCTTTTTCATTTCTTCAGCAACACATTAGTCATTCAGTAGCATGTTATTTAACTTCATGGTGTAGTCAATTTCTCTTTTTTTTTTCCTTGCTGTTTATTTTGTTTTGTGGCTTTTCATTTCAGGGGATATATAGTAGCTCTGTCATTGAGACTATCATATCCAGATGTGAGGAAACAATGCAGTATGCATCTCTACCTACAGATAAAGATGGACTGCCAATGAAACTGTTTAGTATATCTTGACAATAGGATGCTGGACTCTCTGCCACTGTCCATGCCCGCATTGATGGACATATGATTGTGTGCAAAGAATTATGGTAATGTTATAGGGGAACTCAGTGAGGGAGGAAGGAATTGGGGAGGGAATAAGGAAAATCCCAGAGCGTATGGGACTGTATCATAAAAAGATATAATAAAAAGAAGAAGTATAATTTTTAAAAAAAGAAATACAAGTCAAGCTGGTTAGTTCAAGAGTTGGGATGGTGTTGTGCTGAGCTAGGTGAGACCATGGAATCCTCCAGCATTCACAGATACTTGGACTGGAAACAAGCTGGACAGGTCCAAGTTGTACTTACTACCTGCATGTACATCCTAAAACTGGTTGTGGGACGAGCCAGGCTGCAACATTCACCAGATAGAGGAGGCAGGCTATGCTAGGCAAGGACCTAGCACCCACTGGCATGCATGAGATCTGGGTTTGGGAGTGGGCCAAGTGGGAGAACGTGGAAAATATCGCTAGTGAGTAATGGCTCTCACTGATGAGTACGTGGTCCAGCCCTGGAGGTCAGGGAAGTTGGGCAAGGTAGTTGCAACTGTTGGCAAATGTGTGGGTTGGTTTTAGAAGGAGGCAGACCAGGAAAGGCCGAGCAAACTTAGCTCACTAGCAAATGCTACTGGTTTACATGAGCTAGGGATGGGAGCAGACTGAGTAGGACCAGTTTTGGCACTCGCCAGTGAGAGTTGGGACTGGGGTCAGGCCATTTCAGGCCAGGCTACAACATCTGAAGGGAAAAGTCAAGCCATTGGCTTGGTGAATGTGAGGGCAGTGTGTGGTGGGCAGGGTTAGGCTGTACCACAACATCCATTGATTTGTGAATGATACGGGACTGGAGACAGAACTAAACAGGTGACTGCAACCATCAGTGTTTGTATAGGCTGATGTGGGTGATGGACTAAGCCAGACCCCACACTGGCTGGGACACACAAGAATCAGGTTGGGGACCCACCCCCCACAACTGGATTACTGGATCCAGAACTACAACCAGTGAAAATCATAGGATCTGTGGTCTGACTGTGGAGTGTATGTATCAGAACTGGGTCTCCACAGTTGCTGAGGTCTGCGCGGTGGATGACATGCCCAGATGCTTGTAGGGGTCATGACAACCAGCTCATCGAGGCCTGTAAAGGACATCTAGTACCATGGAGGGCAGAACAAATTGGACAGCTCTCCCAGACGAGTATTTGGGTGAATTGAGACTCTAAGGTGGACTATGTCAGTCAATGGCCCTTGGAAGGATTTCCTCAACCTTGGAGCAATGAAATCAACAGCATCTCAGAACTACCAACAGTATCCTTGGAACATGCTCCACGTAGGCACCCTTTCAAGACCCCACTGCTCCACTTTTGATCCAGCTCCCTGTCCATGCTAATGTGGTACCTGGAAGAAACTCCTGGCTGCTGGCTTCAGTCTAACTCAATTCTGGTCTTTGTGGCCATCTGAGGAGTAAACCAGGACTTGGGAGTTTCTCTCTCTCTCTCTCTCCTCTCCCTTTCTCTATTTGCCTTTCAAATATTTTTTAAAAGAAATATATATAGGTGAATACCATGGATAATTTTATTCCAACAATTTAGATAACGTACAGAAGCTTCAGAAAGACACATACTATTGAACTTGGTTGAAGAAGAGATAAAAAAATCTTGCTAGAAATATATCAAATAAAGAAATCAAATTTATAATTAGTAAACTTCCACAAAGAAAAGCCCAGGCCCACATCGGTTCACCGGTAAATTCTACCAAATGCTTAAAGAATAGTTTGTACCAATCCATCACAAATTCTTCTGAAAAACAGAAGAGAACATTTTCCACCTCATCCTATTAGGCTTACAGTATCACATAAAAATTAGACAAAGATATCACAAAAAAAACAAAAAATAAATACCAATATCTAATGAATACAAAGGCAAAAATCCAAACAAAACCAAATCCAACAATATGTCAAGAGAATTATATATCATAACCAGAGGATATTTATCCAAGAAATCCAGGGTTGTTCCAACATCTAAAAACCAATTAAACTGATATGTAGCTGGAGGGAAGGAAAGAGGGGAGGGAAGAGAACATAGGGGAGGGGGAAGGGAGACGCCAGCGCCAACTAAACTGTATCAAAAATTTAAAAACTGATATGTTTACATACACACATACATGGCGAACAAAATAAAAGACAAGAATTGTGCAATCATAACAGACAGAGAAAAAGGAATTTGATAAAATGCAATGCCATTTCATGACGAAACCAATCAATAAACTAAGCAAAGAATGAACAATTCACAACTGACACTGAACTTCATGGTAAAGGATTAAATTTTTTAGCTTAGCATCAAAAGCAAGGTATGGATAAGTATTTTTAACCACTTTTCTTAAATGCTATACTGGAGATCCATTCAGGACAAGTGAGACCGAGAAATCAAATGACATCAAAATTGGAAGCAGAGAAGTTGGACCTCCTATGAGACTCTAGAAGGCTCTTTTAAATGATTTGCTTTATGTTCCTTTTCTCCAAATTTTCAGACATAAGTGAGCTTATGTCAAGGCTCCAGTGTAGTTTGTGCACAAAAAAATAAAGAAAAATAATGAAAATGAAGTGGATTTGATTTATTTTAACACTTTTATCTTTAAGAGAGAGAAAGAATGCTCTCATCCGCTGGTTTGCTCACTTCTCAAATGGCTAGGATTCAGCCGGCTTCAAGCCAGGAGCTGGGAACTTAATCCAGGACACCCAGGTGGATGGCAGGAACCTAAATACTTGAGCCACCACCTGTATTATTGGAAATCTGAAATTGGGCATTGAAACAGGACTCGTACCTGGTACTCTGACATGGGATGTGAGCATCTTAACCTCTTAACTGACATCTCTATTGCTAGGCCAAACGCTTGTCATAAGACTGAGTAGCTTATTGCTGAAGGAGATGTCCCTTCCTGTCCCCTAATGTTGGACAAATACCAGTGGTCACCATGGAACATGCGCTAGGTGGAGAATGAAGACGGTTCCTGCATGTTGGAATGGTTTCAGTGTCTTCAGAAAAGTCCTGGACTTCATCCCACAAGGGCTGGTTTGCTCCTTATCTGTCTCTCCCCACTGTCCTTCTGTATAAAGAGAAGCAGCTCGGAGGACACTGGCCAGGCATCCAACGACCACAGCCCTGGCTGGCCGAGGGAAAGCTCAGGAGAGCGCAGGGACGCTCCCCACAGCAGGTGGCACCTCTGAGCCAGCCAGATGCATTCCTGCTTGCGGCCTGATGAGCTTACAGACATTCCCAAAGCAGGGACTGGTGTGCACCAAGGGGCCAGACTCCTCCACCAGAACTGAAACAGACACGTGCAGGAGCGTTTCCCAGTACTTCCAAGAACCACTGTCATTGGAAGCAAGGCAAACTGAGACTCAAAGCCACTGTCCTGATTGGCTTGCTGAATTGCAGGAGCAGGCTGAGAACTGGGAGGCTTGGGTTCTGTGCTCTGTGTGGGACTCTGCACTCAGCCTCGCTCATTCCCCCCCTGCCCGCTTCTCTGTCATGTAGGGAGCTGCCCCTCTTCTCCCCAAGCTCTGCAGGGGTTCTCCCAGTAGGGCCCCATCATGTCCCACCTTGACAAGCCCTGACCATTGCGCTTTCTGTCTTTCTGCCTAGCATTGTGACGTAGTGAATACAGCTGTTCCTAAAACACCAGCATCCCAGAGCAGTGCTTGTTTGAGTCTCAGCCACTCCACTTCTGATCTAGCTTCCTGCTAATATGCCTAGGAAAGCAGCAGAAGATGGCTCAAGTACTTGAATGAGACCCAGAAGGAGTTTCAAGTTTGTGACTTCACCCAGCCTAACTCCAGCTATGACAGTCCTTCGGAAAGTGGACCAGCAAATGAAAGGTCTCTCTCTCTCTCTCTCTCTCTCTCTCTCTCTGTAACTTTGCCTTTCATATAAATAATTTTTATAAAGTTTCTGCTTCATTTCCCACCTTTGAGCTATCATTCTTTCCTGGAGTTTCTCCCTAAGCCTTGTCCTGGCTGACTTTGCCCTTCTGGAAGGGCCTCCCCTTCGTACAGAATCCACAGCAGCAACCTCTGTCCTTTCCAAAGAAGACCTCACGTTTGCTTTCATGACACGAATCAGTTTGTTTTGTTTTTGTGCCTGGAGCATAAGGTGCATGGAGCAAGGCTCTTCTGTGTGCTTCATTTCAAATTACATTCCTGGGGGCCTTGAAGACCATACCAAGAAATTGGGCTTTACAGTAAAGGAAAAGCTAGGACGCAATTGGATTTGGGGTTGGCATGGATCTCCCCATCTGACCGCTATGTAGGAAGCTAAGAATGGACAAAGCAAGGAGGCAGGGGCGCCATGAGAGGCTCTCGGGGAAGTCAACAAGAGGTGATTGGCTCCTGCAGCAGGCTCAGCGGTTCCGGCATCCTGTTGTGGCTGAGTGGAGCCAGAGGGAGAGGAGGGGGCCGACACAGGGTTGGCTCATGCTCAGGGGGTGAGGCCGTTCAGTGACCCCTAAGGAGACAGCTGAAGACAGCGGAGACACAGATGTTTATGGGACCTTCAAGTAAAGAGCCTAAGTACCAAGGGCCTCAGAAAGTTCAGGAACAATTTGTTACCATCATTAGTTTCACTTTGTATGAACTTCTTGAAGACTCCATTATAAACAGTCAGAATTAGTGGTTGGGCCAGAGATGTGGTCTGGAGGGACAAATGTAGAAGTTCCACCAACATCAAATACTATTCGTAAATAGCACACCATGGGGCCAGTGTTGTAGCATAGCAGGTCTGGCCTACTCCCACATTAGGGCACCAGGGCTACAAATCCTAGATACTTTACTTTTAGCCTAGTTCCTTGCTGATGTGCCAGGGAAAGCAGGGATGTCCCAAGTCCTTGGGCTCCTGCCACCCATGTGGGAGTCCCAGGTGGAGTTCTAGTTCTTTTTTTTTTTTAAGATTTATTTATTTATTTTAATTGGAAAGGTGGATATACAGAGAGGAGAGACAGGGAGGAAAATCTTCCATCCAATGGTTCGCTCCCCAAGTGGCCGCAACGGCTGGAGCTGAGCCAATCTGAAGACAGGAGCCTCCTCTGGGTCTCCCATGTGGGTGCAGGGTCTCAAAGTCTTGGGCCGTCCTCGACTGCATTCCGCCACAGGCAGGGAGCTGGATGACCGGCACCCATATGGGATCCCAATGCATTCAAGGCGAGGACCTTAACCGCTACGCTATCGTGCTGGGCCCAAGTTCCTGGTTCTTGGCCTCAGCCTGACACAACCCTGGCTTTGTTGCACTTATTTGGGGAGTAAACCAGTGGATGGATGGTCTCTTCTTCTGTCTGATATTCTGCCCATCAGAATATTAGACAAGTTTACTATCTCAGAAGCAGATAAGAGGCCCTTACCACACACCAAACCTGCCAGCAGCCATGATCCTCTAGGGGGGAAAGAAGCCCATTTCTGTCGTTTAGAAATGACCCAGCCTGTTGAACGGACAATGCATAAGTATAGAGGAATCCCAAATAGTGCATGAGCCATATGTACACTAAAGATTCTATGACTTTATAATGGTTTGTGGGCATTTCATGAAAGACACACTTGTGTTATGTATTATGCAAATCCCTCCACAATGCTAAACAGTCATGCCAGCCCTGAGGAATGTTGATGTAACGCTTGTTGTATAAGAAACCATGAAGATTAAGAATGGGGATTCCTGTCTAGACTCCTCCAGTGACTTCATCCATGCTGACTGGCCAGTCCTTTGCTTCTCTGACCTGTGTCCAAGGTGATGAAAATGGAAATAGAATCAGCCTTCCATGTCCATGAGTGTGACATGCTAGATTCATCTAGTCACAGAAGGGAAAGAAGCTATACTGAGCACATGCCAACTTTTCTTGTTATTATTCCTCAAACAGTGCAGTGAAAGCATGGCGTTTATAATGCTGACACTGTATAAGGGCTGCTTCGTGACTTAGAGATGATTTAGTCTTCGGGAGGATGTGTGTAGGTGATGGTTACCTCTGCTACAGGAAGTGGCTGGACACCACAGTGACCTCGGCCAGATGTCTGGCATGCCTCGAAGACAGTCAAGGCCACGTAGGGCCAATGATGGACAAAGGCCAACATTCCTTGCCCTATCAGGGCCCAAGCAGGGCCGATGCCAGCACCCAGGTCAGAAAGGGTATAAAACCTTTGTCTCCATTACCCAGCTTGTCTTTCCCACTTGTGGTCCCCTCCTCTCCTGCTTGTTCCTCCACTGCACGGGGAAAGGCCCAGAAATAGACTTCTCTTTGCTTAATGAAGGCCTGATTGTACTCAGGCTGTGTTTTTCTTTCACAGGTGGTTGGTAAATCTAACGGTACGTTCTATGCAAACCCAACAACGGGTTTATATTAGACTTGAGAACCACTGGATGTTTGGATTTTGAGAGAGACAAACAGATGGACAGGGGTTCTGTCTGAGCAGTTCCAATTTATTTGGGGAGTACAAATTCTTATATAGGGTATTGAGTAGCCTCAGGCCATGAATCCCAGAAATTCCAGGAGGGGAGAACTAGGAGCCAATTGTCACCTGCACAATTGCAGAAGCCACCTCCCATAGGTCAGGGGCAGGGGAGCCAAATGGACCCGGCCAATCAGTCTTTCTTTTGAACGACTTGACGTCTGCCCTGGTTCACGCCCAGGACTCTGTCCCACAGAAATTGAAGGGACAACTCTATATGACCACCCACTCAATTTTTATAATTTTATTTGAAAGACAAGGAGAGAGAGATATCTTCCACCTGCTGCTTCACTCCCCAAATGGCCTCAATGGCCACAACTGGAGCAGACTGAAACCACGAGCCAGGGACTCCATCAGTGTCTCCCACACTGGTGGCAGGGGCTCAGGAAGTCCATCTGGATCTCCCAGCTGCTTGGCTCATCTTCTGTTGCTTTAGCAGGGAGTTGGACTGGAAGTGGAGCAGCTGGGACTTGAATCAGGTATTCATGGCAGCATGACAGGCTATGTAAGGCCTCCAACTTCATTTTATAACAACAGCACACTCTTCAAGAAAATTGTCACTTGTATTTGGCAGGTTGTTCAAAAACTCTGACATGAGAATGAGGCAGATGTTAGAAACACTTGTGTGTATGTTTCAATGGCTTTCTCTCTGGAACCAAAGTGATGCCTCTCACCCCGAGAAGGCCTTACATATGAGCAGTCCGGGCGAGTGGTCCCGACACTGTCCAAAGTCAGCCAGGGGCGTTCCCTGCTCTTACCCAGGTTCATGCAGGGTTCTCTTGGATGAAAAACCATGCACATCTCCTGTATCAGGGATGTCTCAGCTCCTTCGCTTATGTTCTCTCACTCTGCCTCACCAGGGCAGGAATGCCAGTGCTCCCCGCCTCTTCTGAGGCTCCTTGGCAGGTGCAGCAAGGGATGCCTGGAGACTCAGCACAGACCCCACCAGAGCTAGAGGCACTAGGCCTAGTGGGGAGCAGACTTCGGTGCCCCTGGAGTAAGACATCTGGGAGTCAGAGATTCAAAGCCTTCTCTTTTTTTCTTTCACTTTAGGAAGGAAAAAAGTTGAAGCTAAGAAGGTAGGCTTTTTACCTGTAGCAAAATCCCACGCAGTTTCTTATGAATACTTGTAATGACTAAATGTCAGTTTAAGAACTACCAAGAGGTAGGTGTACTGTATTATTTTTAAAGCAAGAACAGTTGCCACCTGGTAGGAGCATCCTAAGATTCTGTCCCTCTCCTGGGTGTTGATTCAACAATGCACATTTGTTACTTCATGTTTCCATAGAGACGGATCACGAGTGCTTGGAGTTCCAAGTGCCTGCTCACATTCGTCTCGGGAGGAAAAAGTCAACTCTGAGCTCCTCCTCAGAGCGTGGACTAGAAACAGACTTCAGAGCTGCAAGCCACTTGGATTTAGGTTCTAATCCCCATTCAGACACTTCACAGTCATGTGACCCTAGCTGATTTCCATAATGCTGCTAGCCTCACTGGACTCTTCCATACAATGGAAACCATCCTTACGGTAAAGCTTGTTTTGGGGAATCCAGAGCTATAAAGAAAGCATTTAGCAAAGAACAGTTCCCTGTCCGTGGGGACAGCCTTCGCTTATGTTCGCAAATTGCAATCCACTCTCACTTAATGAATTAAGATCACAAGGCCAGAGAAGCATGACCCCAGGGCTTTCATCTCAACTGGGCATTTGGCTAGCTCGCAAATTAGAGGGTCAAACGCTGCCATCAAGATGTTACAAAGCAGTTGCTCAACATAATTGGACCAAGGCTGCTGGAGGAGACGCTGGAGGAGGCCCAAGCCTGCAGAGGCAGCACCCGGGTGAGCCGGTAAGCAGCTGAGGGATCAGCAAACAGCAAGACCCGTGGCTGGCGGTGGCTCCAGCCCCCAGGGCTTTATCAGGCTTCCCACCCCTTGCCAAGTCCCTGTCACCACCAGCAGCTCTCTGAGGAGGAGAGGCTGAAAAGGAAGCCTGGGGGTACCCAGACCTGGTGGGAAACTTGCCACGTTGTAAATCCAAGAGCTCAGCTCCTGGCTCAGGGTGCCAGTGGGCTGTCTGTGCCTCATGAGTGAGGTGGAGAATGAAGGGACAGAAGGGGGTGGGGAGGGAAGGGATTTTCAACTCTCTGTCTTCACCCCCTGCGGTGCCCAGCTTTGTCCCGTGGGTCACTACCTTTGAAAGGAGATCAGCTCCTTGACATTTCAGCTGAGGTGTCTCCCTGCGGGAACCTTCTGGGTCTTTTTTGAAGGCAATGGATGCTGTGCTGCCCAAAGGTCAGCTTTTCTCCACAAAACCTAGACGCCAGACAGAGCAAGTGAGCCCCGTGAGAGGCCTTTATTACAGCGAGGGAGGCAGTGTAGGACAGGGATAAAGCGAGAGCAGAGCAGAGGAAGAAGAGAGGAGAGAGAGAGAGAGAGCAGAAGAGAGAGATGGACAGAGAGGAGCAGAGACAGAGAGCACAAGGAGAGGGAACAAAGGAAGAGGCACCTCTATAGCTCGAGGTGGGTATGGGCAGTGCCAGGTCAGGACTGGCAGATGGTGGACACCAGGGCTAAAGGCCTCAGGGAGTGCACAGTTTAAATCTGTAGGTCACTAGGCTTACTTATGCATGTGGGGATTGAAATCTAGGAGGTTTACGGTAATGATGGGTCACCAGGCATTCAAGGCGACTGAGACCTAGGGAATTTAAGGGAGCACTGGGTAAACAGGCTTTCAAGGCATTCAGGGTGGCACTGAGTCCAGGATGGCGGGGTCAGTCTTGGGGTCACTGTTAGTCATTGGTTCTCCCTAGTGCCCTTGGTGAAGAGAAGGCAGAGGGACGTTCATCCCGTGAGCGCCTTGATTGGTTCCTGGTGGAGGGAGGACAGTGGGCTGATCCACACCCACTGTGACTGAGTCCACGGTCAGAGAGCAGGGCCTCACCCTCACCGGGACCCTCTCAGTCGGTCCTGCTAGACTATGCTTCTGTCTGCTCGCATTTCCACAGGGCTGTAGCGCACCACCAAACCTAAGCACAAAACCAATTTTCCCTGGGTCTTCATCTCTTGTTAACCTAGCTTTTGTTGCTGGAATGTTGGCTGCGACCTTCCGAATGGCAAAAAAACACATCATCCTTTCTATCCTTACAGATCCATGCCTGCCTTTTTATTTTTCCTCTGATACAGACCCGAGTCCTCCCGGTCAAGCCAGGACAGTGGTCATCACCGCCCGTCAACCATCCTTACTCCGGGGTCCTCCTCCCCCAGCATGCAGATGGTTCTGCTTAAAACCCAACACAGCTCCTTTGTTCATAAAACTGGAGTGACTATTGGAGTAGGCAATGGTTTAAAGTCTAATACTTGGTTGTCTGTGTATTAAGAAGTTTCAGTGACAGTCTACTTTTATTTCATATCATTGCCTATACCAATAGTGTCACGACCCACATAAAGAGCAGAAAGCAGATCCTTTATTTTCCATCTCTAATGTTAAGTGGTTCCTTTTTCACGCTGTTCTTTGCTAGGAAGTCTAAGTGCTCATTTTGCTTATCTTCTTAAAAAAAATGGCCTTTTGGTGGTGCAACTTATAGTTTTTTTAGCTTCACTTCCATTTATTTTTGCTATAATTACTATCATTTCATGCTTGCTACTCATCTTTTTAAATAAATCCTTGAGAAGCATTATTAGCTCATCTGTTTGAGACATTCGGAATGTTTTTAAGCACCTGACGTTATAAATGTTCTTTTCAATACTGTCTTGGCTACATCTCTTGAGTTTTGCTATTTTTGTTCTCATTATTATTTCTCCACAAAAGGTATTTTTTTTTCCTTTCTCTTATTGATTTATTCAGTGCCACGTCAATAACACCATTTTGGTCGTCAATAACATCATTTTCTTTAAAGTTTCTGATTTTCTTGTTCATTACTTCAGCAACACATTGGTTTTGCATATAAATAGGTTTTTTTTATTAGTTACATTGCATTGTGTGACACAGTTTTATAGACTCTGGGATTCCCCCCACCCTTCCCCGTACCCTCCCTCCATGGTGAATTCCTCCACCTTGTTGCATAACCACAGTTCCAGTTCAGTTGAGATTCTTTCATTGCAAGCATATACCAAGCATAGAGTCCAGCATCTTATTGTTCAGAGAAGTTCAACAGCTTGTTGGGGAGACCTTCTCTGGTCTGAAGGTAGAGCCGGCAGAGTAAAATCCCGCTCAATTAAAAGCCCCAGCATAACATCAGCAACAATTTATAATGTAATGGAATTAACTGACATAGTATTGAGTAACCAATATGTTAAAAAAATGCAAATTCTTAACCACATCCTGTGACTACTTCGTTGACATTTCAATTTTAGTTTATATACAACCGGTTCTATACATCTTAAAATGGCTATAGATTACTCTTCAGCTGTCTCGTGTCTATTTTCATTATAATGTTTAGCATTTTATAGCGTTGAAGCATAATTTTGCTGAACCTGGCTGATTTTCCACTTGTAATGGGGTTACCGACACGTAATCCCATCATATCAAGGGGCATCTGAACTTGAATTTTTGAAACAGAAATAAGCACCTCGACATATCTGTTCGTAGCTGGCATTCAGCACCTTTTAACATCTCACTCTGACATCTCTCTGTTTGTTGCCTCGTGCTTTGAGAGCCCTGTGGTTCCCATGGGAGCCCCTGCATACCAGATGAGCACTGAGCAGCCGTCACAAATACATCCCTAGCTACGGAGCTGTGCAGTGTAATTCCTGCTTTAAGCAGCACAGAAAAGCCAAGTTTCCCTTGCATTTTGGAAGGAGAAATCAGGAAGCACTCAGAGGCCGGGAAGCGAGTCAGGTGCAAAAGGGCTCAGCAAGAATCCACTGTTTGGCAGCCCCTGGCTGCATGTGCTGGAAGCCAACCAAATCTTGAAGAAACCTGATGAATAGCCCTGTCCCTCACGTAACTGGCTCCTGTTCCTTTATTTCTGCAGGCAGCAACAGCACCCCTCCTCCCCACCTTGGCCCAAGTAGCAAATGCCTCCTTGGATTGCCCCTGGGGGCCTATGGGCTCTCTTCCCACTCACAGCTTACCAATCAGTTTAAACTGCCCAGCTCCTTTCTTCTCCCATCCAGCAAGTTGCTAAGTTACAGAAGACAATTAGGGCTGCCTTTGGGAGCTCATTGCCATTCCAGTCATGGGGTGGGGCCCCGCTCTCTCCCCGCCTTGCTCTTTCCAATAAACAGAAGGGAAAGACTGATTAAAGCATGATCATGGTAAATCCTCTCAAAAGCATCAAGCTCTGAGAGGTGGTTCCTGTAAACCGCACCGGTGACTGTATGTTGTAGAAATCCACCAAATGCTTCCTTGGACCAGTGCCGTGCAGCAAGGAAAGGGTGAGGGGTGCACCTGTGCTTGGAGACAGGGGCTGTTCTCTCAGCAACAAAGGATGGAGGGACAGGAAAGTGAGCAGTTTGCACCATGTAACTCTGGAGGCAAAGGGCTTCATTCAGAACTCTGCTTGACTGAACGCCAAATACCCAACCAGCCAGGGCAGCTTCTCTGTCTGAAAAGTGACCCCCCTCTGATCTTCCAAATGGCTCTTACGGGGACGGGTCAGGAGGAAGCTGACTGTCCATCCATGCTGATTGATGTGACCAACACCTAGGCAGTTACTCTCTGAGCAAGGGGTGGGCAAGGATGGGCTCAGAAACCTGGAGGAAACAAATACATCTTCCAGCCACCTGCTGCTCCCCCTGAGGCTGGCTCCAACTCCTCTGAGCACTCCCTATGGCTCACACCAGGGCTGCTGGCTGAAGATTAACTTGCTACTCCACCGCACCAGCAACCAATAATGAAAGAGGATAAATATGGCAATAATTTGCAATATTATTTGAAGCATATGAACTGTTAATCTGAGGAATTTGCTGTTTTGGATAGAGGTTGACTGCAGATATCTGAGCCTATGGGTGAAACAGGGACTATAGCACTTAGGTGAAATAATGCAGAGACCTCATTTGTACTCCAGCTGTAGCTAAGCATGAGGGGGCCCACAGAAAACATATAGAGCAGCTGTCATTGAATGCAAATGGTGTGGGTGCTTGAGAAGCACCTAGTAAACTAAGCAAGAACCAACTGGAGCTTTCTGGGAGGGATGACTATGCTTTAAGGTGTCTCTGTATCTGCAATATCTAGCACAGGACTAGCATGAAACACACAGGAGTTAAGTGCTTCCATGAATGAAGAAAACAAGAAGGAGACCTCAGCTCCTCAAAGAGATGAGGAGGAAGCAGAGGGGAAGCATGGAGCACACTCACTATTTCCTTGCAAAGTTGGCTTTTCTCGATGGGTGGAGTTAGGATTTAACCAAAGGCAAGCATTGCAAGGCAGCCAACGAGGACTCACGATAAGGCACAAAGTGTCTTGCACTCCAGGGGCTTGCTGGAACCCGCATGATGATTTGTATTTGGCTTTGCTGCTTACAGGTTAATGTATGGAGTATGTCATGCAGTATAACTGATATTCTCTGACATCAAGGTCACAGGTCAAATCCCAGGGTCTAATTGCAAGTTTAAGGGGAAATTACCTACCAGATGACATATGGCACGTCAGAGCTAATGGATTCCAGAGTCCAGCCCAACTGGGCTCCAAGCCCCAACTGCAAAAACGTGTCAGCAATTCTGATTTTCCCTTATGGACAGGGTGGTGCTGTGCCCTGCTAGGCTTTATTCATTCTGAAGCAGTGGAGCATGCGACGGCAGCAAGTGCCTGGGATCAAGCAGTGATCCGAATCCTCTGCTTTAATTCCCAGTAAGTCACTGGTACCTGTTTCATCTCTTCATGGGCCATTTGTAACGTAGCAGGAGACTTTGCAAATGGTTGTGTTCATCCGAGTTGTTTGGCTTCAAAAATCTGGGATGTCGTTGTGCCTCCTTTAGATTAGCAACCCTAGAAGCCAGGTTTTCAGAATTCTCAATTCAGTTCCTCAGCTCTCCTACATTATGGTTTTTCTGAACATTTAGAATACTTTTATTTTTTTAGCTTTTTTGCTGTCATGTCATTTTTGAGTCATTGGTGTTTAAAATTCTTACCCATCAATCCCTAAGCAACAAAAAGCTGTTAGATATTATCTTCAAAGTCTTCGCATCCTCAGGGAGCTGCTGTCTCGGAAGACAGGTTGACTTATGCCTGACTTAAGGGCAGCTGCACGTGACTGTCTCCAGGGAGCACCATCCCAGAGGGGCACGACTGGGGCAGGGGGATGGGAAGATGCTACTCTGAAGTGCGACACTGCCAGTTTGTGCTGCAGCGTGCATGAGCACAGAGTTCAAGTGCAAACAGGAGCACTATGGGAGAGAAGGCGTGAGGAAGCAAGCAAGGAAAAAATGATGGGTGACATCATTGTCTGATCTTGGAGGGTCCATTCCCACGGGCACTACTCAAAACCCCCATACTGCCTTTTCTCATGCACACATGCCTATGACAAAGCTTCAGTGGTGATTCAGGTGCACTAAGAGGTTAACAATCACAGCAGAATATATCTTTCAAGATTTTCTTCTTTTTATTGGAAACTCAGATTTACAGAGAGAAGGATCTTACATCTGTTAGTTTACTCCCCAAGTGGCCACGATGGCCAGAACTGAGCTAATCTGAAGCCAGGAGCCAGGAGCTTCTTCCAGGTCTCCCACACGTGGGTGCAGGGTCCCAAGGCTTTGGGCCACCCTGGACTGCTTTCCCAGGTCACAGGCAGGGAGCTGGATGGGAAGAGGGGCAGCCAAGACACCGACTGGCATCTATGTGGGATCCTGGAGCATTCACTCACTTGGGATTTAGCCACTAGGCTGCCATGCTGGGTCCCAATAGAATATTTTTTAAATATTTTATTTTTATTTGAAAGGTAGATTAAAAATAAGAGGGAGAGACACAGAGAGAAATCTTCCATTGGTTCACTTCCCAAATGACTGCAAGAGCCCAAGCTGAGCTGAACTAAAGCCAATAGCCAAGAGCTTTATCTGGGTCTCCTTCGTGGATGCAGGGTTCCAAGACTTTGGGCCCTGCCCTACTGCTTTCCCAGGCCACAGCCAAGAGGATAGATGAGAAATGGAGCAGCCAGGATCAGAAGTGGTGCCCGTATGGGGTGCGGGACTGCAAGGTGTGGGATTAGCCTGTTAAGCCACCAAACTGGCCCCACAATGAAATATTTTTAACAAACTAGTACATAGATCTTCCTACCTTATAAGGTGCTATTTCTGGAATTTTCCATTTAATATTTTCAGGCTGCAGTTGACCACACTTAATAGAATTTGTGGACCTTCCAAAGGTCCACGGAAAGATAAGCCTTGCACAGTAGCCTAGCAGCTAAAGGTCCTTATCTTGAATGCTCCAGGATCCCATATGGGTGCCAGTTTGTGTCCTGGTGGTCCTGCTTCCCATCCAGCTCCCTGCGTGGCCTGGGAAAACAGTCAAGGCCCAAAGCTTTGGGATCCTATACCCACATGGGAGACCCAAAGAAGCTCCTGGCTCCTGGTTTCAGATTGGCTCAACTCAAGCCACCGTGGCCGTTTGGGGAGTGACTCATCAGACGGAAGCTCTTCCTCTGTCTCTCCTCTTCTCTATAAATCTGCCTTTCTAATGAAAATAAATAAATCTTTTAAAAAGACAGAAAGAAGTGCTTAGTGTGAAGTGCAGAGTAGAGACAGGAGCAGTGGCTATACAATAATGAGGGGTACTGGAGCAGGTAAGACTGTGCGCCTTCAGGATTCTAGACACATCTTTGGCTACATAATTGGCACAGTAGGTGTGCTTAGCTCACTGCCTGCCTCGATATTCCTGGTGACCAATATTCCTGGATGCAACTATTGTCCAAGGCTATTTCCCCTCCTGATGCATCAAGGAGTGAAGTTTATGTAAAGGGTTTCACATGGACTTGAGAACTCACCTCACGGCAAAGCTTCTAGGCTAGACCCTAAGCCAAGCTGCAGTGAGGCGGCCACCACTCAGGTCCCCATGTGCTAAATGCCACCATTTACACAGGTGCAGTCATGCTTGCTCCTGTTATGAGCACCATGCCACGTGTGTGATGACAGACCGCATGCCCAAGACTGTCACCCGCCCCAGCAGGAGCAGTCCCTGTGAGAGCTCTCATTCCAAGGGTCTCCATTTATCTCCATGGAGGAAGAGGGAGGAAGGTTGCCAGACAGGGAGACAGGTGGCAAGTCTAAAGGGCCATGCCATGAGGTTCATCTCCAGGAAGGAGGAGAGAGTAGAAACCTTGACAGAACAGGGCAGGGGACATGCAGCCCCAAGGGGACACACTGCGAAGGTTGCCCCTTGCCCCTCTCGAGTTGTCTCAGCATTAATCATCTATTTGTCCAGTTCGCAGATAAGCCTCATTTCTTATTTATCTCAGTCCCAGCTGGGTACTAATGAGGCCTGATCCTCCTTAGGTTCGGCAATTAGATGAGAGCAGGTGCGTTCAGATACGGTCAGCTGTAGACTTCTATTCATCTTTCTGCAAAGCTCTCTTGACTGTATTTAGAGGAGAAGATTGTAAAGACAGTTCAACTCAGAATCATTCTGCAAAGGAGCCTTAAGTTGAGAAAACAGCTTTGCCGGTGTTTCCGGTGTTTTGCAAGCTTTTAAAGAATATGCATCAGCAATTCTAAATGCATCATTTCTTTAATGATGATTGCAAGCTTTGTATGGTTCTAAGAAAATATTTACTCTGAGATGAAGAACAGCTTTCACCGCCCCTCCCCCCACACACACACATACTTTTGTGTATAATTTTATACTTTCTCCAGTTCATTCTGCCTTAATATTCTTGATTGGACTGTGTGTTTGTTAGCTACCGAGCATCCAGGGTCAGCAGTTTTAGCATGCACAAGGATGGGGCTGGTATAGCGGCATAGGAGATAACACTGCTGCATTTGACATTGTGGCATCCCGGTGGGCTTCCAGCATCTGTTTCCTGGCTGCCCCACTGCCAATCCAGCTGCCTTGTAATGGCATGAGAAAAACAGTGGAAGCTAGTCCAATATTCAGTTTTTAATTTAATGCTTACTGTGCATCTTTCATATGTCAATGTATTTGAAAAACCCTGTAGTTTTGACCTATAGAAAGGTATAGGCTTGGTATTCAGTGGAAGGCTAGTTCTTCATGTCTTCTGATTGAGCTACCAAGTGTTGGCACTCTGAAGCTTAATGAGTAGATCCCTATTTAAGTTAATAAGCCGAGTGGTGAAGGGGCCTACACCTCACATCGAAGGTGCTGGGTTGGACACCTGACTCCTCCCTTGGTTCTGGCTTCCTGATGATGCAGATCCTGGGAGGTAGTGATGACAGCTCAAGGAATTGGTTTCCTATCACTGAGTGATGTGGATTGGATCCCTAGCTCTTGGCTTCAGCCTCAGGCCCAGCCCTAGCCATTGTGGGAACCTGGGGGACTGACTCAGTGGACTCTTGATCTGTTTGTCTCTGTCTATCTCTCAGTATCGCAAACAAGCACATACAATTTTATGTTTAAAAAGAGAATGCTAAGTAAGAAGCAAGCAGCAGGGACCTAGCATTAACAGACTTTCCAGGCACCTGCTATGCCAAGTCTGATGTGTATTTGCACAAGGTGTAAGTGAGTTACATTCTGATTTGGGAGGGGAAAGCTGTGAAGACTGAGAGGTTTGGGTAGTGAATCCATTCAGCTTGGTTGAGGGTGGAGGGTGGAGCAGGTGGCTACTGGATAGCCTGGAGAGAACAGGAACAACAGAACAAACCAATTCCATCTGTTTCCAATTTAGCCTTGAACTTGTTATGTTGAAGATGGCACCAGAGGAATACACCGGCTCTAAGTCTGTGGGGTCAGCAGAGGCCACCTTGGCTGTTGTCTCACACATGGCAACCCGTTTTAGGTCCTCTTCCCAGGCTGTGGCTCTGCCTGACCCTCACACAGGGCTCTTGTCTGCTGGGGCCTGGAGGCTGCCGATGTAGTTGGCATTGCCAGCCAATCATGCAAAGTGAGTCCTCAGCTGCAGTGCCAGCCACGGAGCTATTTGAAGGGGCAAGGAGGGGGACAGTGATGGAAGGGGCGCTGCAGCAGTTACAGCTGTTCCCTCCCAGCCCTGTGGGGCAGGCCCAGGCCCGGGTGGACAGGAAACAGCACCCAGCGGGGCTTGGGATCACCCTCCATGTTACAGCACTGTAGCCGCTCTCGGAAATGTCTGTGCTTTGAGATGTAGTTCAAAGACAGGCTTATCCCAAGGAGGTCCCAGTTGGCCAGCTGGCCCCTCGTGGCAGAAGTTCAGGGCAGGAAATGGGGAAATGAGAATTTGAGCTTTTGGAGTCTGCGACATAGTCTTGTGACAGTTCTTTTCCTTGGGCCTCCTCAGTGGCTTAGAGCAGTAGACAGCATACCCAGAGGCACATGGAGGCTATGGCAGCCCTCTGGGGCCTGCTGAGGACATCTGGTACCATAGCAGAGGTGGGAGGGCAGAACAAACTGATCAACTATCCCAGCCAAGCACTGACAGCAAGTATATGGGCAAATGGAAACTTTAAGGTGGACTGTTTCAACCAATGGACCTTGGAAGGATTTCCTCATTCTTGGATCACTGAGACTAACAGAACTGCAGAACTACTGAAGCCATTTGAGCAGAATTCTCAGAGCGTGCTCCGCGTCAGGGACCCTGGGATGACATCAGGTGGCTGTTCCCCATCCCCTGGTGCTGAGGCAGTTGGGAGGCTGGGTGTGGCTTCTCCCCTTCTCATTCTCCTTCCCCCAGACATGGGGACAATGGTCTTATCCACTTTCCCCTAATCCTTGACCCTTCCTACCCCCCCCAGATATGGGAACAATGGTCTTACCCTTGACCCTTCCTACCCTAACCAACTATGTAACATCATCACAAATAAAAATTTAATAATAAATTCAAAAATAGGAATACTTTTAAAAGCAAGACTTTGTTCATAAACAAGTCCAAAAAAAAATACAGTACCATGAAATTCTGGTGTTAATTCCATCGCCTCATCACTAAAAAGTGTAGGTGTGACTCGATGTAACTAGGTGTGACTCAGTGTGACTCGGTGTGACTCGGTGTGATTTAGGGGTTGTCTGCTGTGGTTTGTATGTACCTTGCACAAGTTCACATATTAGCCGCTAGTCCCTGAATTTCTGTATGTTGCTGGTATTTGGAGTCTTTGTGCAATCGCTGCTTGTCACTGTAATGACCTATCTTAAACAAACTCGTGACGAAGGAGGGGTGTCCATTTCCACTCCTGGTCTTGGAGACTCACAGTCCAAGGCTGGATAGGCCATGTGGGAGAGTGGGGGGAGGGGTGATGTATTCACAAAGAGGATGGCAGGCCAAGCTAGGAAGCTGAGCTAGATGGGTTCCGTCTACTCTGGCTGTTCCAACAACCCCCTCATGACAACTGCCCTCCGAGGGCATACTCCCGACCAGCCTTTCTAGTGACCGCAGCCAGATGGAGTTTCTGCACTCTTAGTGCTGCTAACAAAAGACATGGGGGGTTAGACTTGAGGAGCCATGGCAGGAGCTGACGAAGGTGGGGTGACATGATGTGGGTACGGGCCTGATGCTGACATCAGGTGGCTTCGTGGAGAGAGGAAGGGAGGCCTGGGCTGGCACGTTGGCTCTGTTAGGACGCAACAGGAAGACCCCCCTACAGGTGCCACACAGATGCCAGCGCCCTGCTCTTGACTGCCTAGCTCCAGAACCATTAGCCAAATCAATTCCTGTTCTTGGTAAATTACCCAGTCTGCAGTAATTTTTGAAAATTAAGCAATGAAAAACAGACTAAGTCACCTCCTTTGCAGATGTGGGGCAGAATTTATATTTTCATCACTTAGTTCCACATTACTTGCTAATACTCTGCTGCAGTCCCTACTGTGTTGTTTTAAAGATGTATTAGCAATTCAGAGGAAAGAGATTGTCCTGCCGAGTCACCCCCAAATGGCTGTAACATCCAGGACTGGGCCAGCCAAAGCCAGCAGCCTGGTGTTCCTCATTGCGGGTGGGGACTGTGCCATGACTTTGGACCCAGTCTTCGCAGTTTTGAACAGGTAAGAATAACTATGCCTGAGATTCCGAGCGTCCTGTGTTTGCATCAGTTTTGCTCTAACACAAAAGACTTGGCACAAATTGATGCTGGGATCAACAGAAGGGGATCTTGGGTAATCTTGGATTTCATTTCTGGAAAGAAGCTTGTTTTGGAATGGTTCTAGATGAACACACAAGTTTCAGAGGTAGCACAGAGCTTTCCCATGTGGCCCCTGCCTAGCTCCCCATTGTTAACATCAAACATTACTATGGTGCACTTGTCCCGCGCCTGGACTCGGACCAGCACTCTGTTAGCTGACCCCAGAGTTCCTGCAGAGGTAGCCTGTTCCAGGCCCTGCAGGACACCACATGGCATTTAGCTGTCCTGTCTCTTTGATCTAGAATGGTTTCTTCAGCTTTCCCTGTGACACTTTGAAGCAGTATTTGAGCTGAAGGTTTTCTTTCATGTTGAGTTTAAATTACTATTTTCTTGTGATTTGACTGACAGGCATCCTCAGAGGGTAGGTGTCCTTCATATCACAGAAAGTGTCATCACTATGGCATCCACAAGTATCATGAGCTGCTGAACGATATAAAAGGATAGAAATGCATTTCTCATGGTCATGGGGGCCAGGAAGATCAAGGTCAAGACGATGAGGATGCTGTGCTGGTTGAGGGTCAGCTTCTGCATCGTTGATGATGAAATGAAGGAGGTAGCCCTACGGGGTCCCTTTTATGACGGTACAAATCTCTTTCATAAGGGCCCATCCTCATGGCCCAGTGACCACCCAAAGGCCCTGCCCCATAAGAGCTTCATGCTAAGGGATCAGATTTTAACAGGTGAATTTTACAGGGACAGAAACATCCATTCCATTTCTCCACTGTGATTTCTGTTTTCCCTTTTACTTGGTTGTAATCACTTTAAACATAATCCAGCTACTAAATCAAGAGGTGGCGCAACAGAAGTGCGAGACACCAGCCATTTGCCATAGGAGATCTTGGTCAGAGACTGGATGACTGAATGGAAGGCTGCAGTGACAGAGCAGTCTCTTGGGCATGGCAAGCTCCAGGTGCAGCTCTGGGAAAGCACAAAGCCACACAGGCCCTTAGAAAGGAATCCTGCACCTGCAGCACCAGCATCCCATATGAGCACCGGTTCCAACTTCAGCTGCTCCACTTCTGGTCCAGCTTCCTGCTGATGGCCTGGAAAAGCAGCAGAGGATGGCTCAAGGCCTGGGGACACTGCACCCACAGGGGAGACCCAGAGGAAGCTCCTGGCTCTTAGCTTCACACCAGCCTAGTTCCAGCTGCTGTGGCCATTTGGGGAATGAACCAGCAAGCAGAAGATCTTCCTGACTATCCTCTCTCTCTCTGTTTTTAATTGCCTTTCAAATAAAATAAATATTTAACAGATTAAAAAAAAAGGAAGGAAGGAAGGGAGAGAGAGAGAAAGGAAAGAAAAAGAAAAGAGATAAAGGAAGGAAGGAAGGAAGGATGGAATGGATGGGCTCAGCATGGTAGCCTAGCAGCTAAAGTCCTTGCCTTGCACGTGTGAGGATACCATATGGGATGTAGTTCTAATCCTGGCAGCTGCACTTCCCATCCAGCTCCCTGCCTGTGACCTGGGAAAGCAGTTGAGAAAGGCCCAAAGCCCCGGGACCCTGCACCTGCATAGGTGACCCAAAAGAAGCTCCTGGCTCCTGGCTTCAGCTTGGCTCAACTCCAGCTGTTGTGGTCACTTGGGAGTGAATCATTGGATGGAAGATCTTCCTCTCTGTCTCTCCTCCTCTGTGCATATCTGCTTTTCCAATAAAAATAAATAAATATTTTTTAAAAAAGAAAAGAAGGAAAGAATGGAAAGAAGGAAGGAAGGAAGGAGCCATGGAAACCTAGAGTGGTAGCAGATGTCATTCACATCAAATTTCCTGGGACACCAGGATGGAGAGTCGGTGCCCGTGGTGTGTGTGGTAGAGAGCAAGCTTTTGTTTTCTGTTGTCTATAAAGGGTACAGTAAGACTGGAGCAGTGCTGCCCCCTCTTCTTGACCCTGAGTTGCAGAAGGGACAGGAGAGGAGCAGACCTCAGGGGGGCTTTGCTGTTACAGACAGCCAGGACTCAGTTCAGACAGGCAGGTGGAGGGATACTTAGCGATGATGGGAGGCAGGGGTGGGGGACGTCTTGGTTTTCTAGAAACAAGGGTTCCAGAGGTATGTGGGAGGCAAAGCAGTTGAGACACCGGGACCAGGGCAGAGGAAGCCCAGATCAGTATGGGGTTAAGAGGAGAAGAGGCTGGTTGGCCCAAGGTTTGATTATAGGATGGAGGATGGGTGTTTGCCTTAGCACTTTAGATGTGTGTATCCCACATCAGCCTCCTTTCTGCTTCCTGCCAGAACAGGCCTGGAGGCAGCAGGGATGGCTCAAGTAGATGCAAGGCTGAACTGAGGTCCCAGTACCTGCCTTTGGTGATCCACCTCCAGTGGTTGTGGGCCTCTGGGGAGTAAACAAACGGATGAGAACTCTCACCTCACTTTATGTGTCTGCCTACCTCTCCTCTCTCCCTCTCTCTCCCTCTCTCTCTCTCTCTCTCTCTCGTTCTCAAATTAAATAAGGAAAATTAGATGTTATGATACTTAGGTAAGCATGTGAAGAAATGCATGCTTCATGTTAGCTCCATTTAGCCATGGCCCCACATACGTATTTCAAAAACAACATGTTGTATGTAATCACTGCGGGATATATCGTTGGCATTTGTCAATTGAAACAATCATAAGAATCCACTGCTTTCTCCTCTGGACGCTTATTGAGTGCATTGCTACGCCGGAAGGTCATTTGGCTCAGAGGACACAAACAGGGATTGAACAAAGGCCCTCACTGGCGGAGGCTGGACCCTGACTGGTGCTCAGAAGCAGAACCAGGGGTCAGAGAGGGACAGGGGTAGCTTCCTGCAGGGGTGCGGGAAGACCTGTGTGTGGAGGGCGCGGGACAGGGGGGAGGAGCAAAGCCCTGGGCACACAGGACCCCTGAGACCCAGGCCTGATCCCTGACCTTTATAGAGTGCAACATCAGGCCGGAGCCACCTGAGCTAATCACACGGCAGTCAGACCTCCCCTGACAGGCCTGGGGTGTCTCTACAAAGACCAGCGTCCCCTGGCATCTCCAAGGCAGCCAGCTGTTGGCAGAACACTTGGTTGTTTTCTATGTGCAACTTGGCAAGAAAGAGGCAGTGACGGCCTTTGACTTTTAGGAGTCACAAAATCTGGGAAACTGAAGCCATTCTTGGGTGGAGACTGGGGTTGCAGGAACAGGCAGCCCAGCTGGATGGCGTCCCTGTGCCAGGGTGCCAGGGGAGACCCCAGACCCTCTGGGAGAAGCACAGTGGTCTGTTCGGACGGTGGGGTCTGTGTAGGTGGTCCTGGCTGCAGCGGAAGGCCTCGGGGAAGTGCTGATAGACACACACTACCCCCACAGCTCGGGCTGGGGCCAGCACATGAGACCATGACCGCAGCAGGGCAGCATCCAGACAACGTGCGCCCTGCGACAGGGTACAGAGAGATTTCTGGGCAGAAATCCATCCAGAACTAAACTTGGGAAGTTCTGGTTCTTTCTTAATCTGAGCAAGGGACTAGAAGGGAGGATGATGAGAGACAGGTCCCTGGATACAAACACACAAACGCACACGTGCATCTACTTGTGACCTCCTGCATGGCTGAAAGCCAGACACCCCAGCCCACAGTTTGTAAATGGCCGTAGAAGTCAGAGCTGTATGGAAGTTCTTTGTCACCTGTCCTCACACCTCTTCGCTTTTAAAGATGAAAGCCTGCAGAGGGATGGGGTCGATCAGAGACGGCACCCAGAATGACAGAGCCCCTTGGCACTCCCCAGCATGGTGCCGTGGGCCCATCCTGTCTACGTGCTCTTTCTGCATTTTGCTCATGCCCGCTGCCCCCGCCAACCTCCTCTCACCCTGGACTCCCTGCCCTGCTTTCCACGGAACATCACAGCTGCACTCAGTCATAGCTCTGAGACCACGAGAAGTTGGTGTGAGACTAAGAAGACGGCCAGCTCTCAGCACAGCAGTGCCAGTATTAGGAAACCTACCACCATGTGCCAAAGGTCAAGGAAGCAAAGTAAGAGCTCACCCAACCTGTTAGGATTCATTCGGACCAGTGCACCCGCCTTGAGGGTCCTCCCATTGGTCGGTTACGTCTCCACCCAGATATGTCCTCACCACTCAGCCGCCTTGGAGCCCACGGTACCTACCTGGAATCTTAGTTCTAAAGCATCCTAGCTGTGTGACTCAGGATGAGTTATCTAACCTCTCTGAGTGTCAGCTTCTTCGGTTACAGGCGGGCCATAATTATACCTCAACCCAGAACTAAGGAGAGCGTTGAGCAAGATTACCAAAGTGTCAGTACTTGTTCCTGGCACAATGGACTCTCAGAAGCGTTCTGTCTTCATCCTTCGGGAACTGCCCTTGGAAACGGAGGTGCTTGTCTAAATCGCCCCACAGTGTCAAACCACCATTGTCTTCTGAAGACGAACCGTGGCCTGGAAAGCGGCCGCCAGCCACTTAGAAATGGGTGTGATACCTTAGCCTGGCATCGAGCGCACAGCCCAAGGAGCAGCCGCAGCGCTGGTAATGAGAATGCAGGTCGGAGGCCAACTTGTCTTGACCTCCTCGTGTTGCCAGGGTTGTGCTGGGTGCTGTGGTTACCGACTCTGGCCGCTGGCCTCAGGAACCCTGGGTCTGCACGGCTGCAGAGACATCGCTGCCAGAGCCAATCAGCAAATGGAGGGTCCAAGAAAGATAATTTTCAAAAACAGGATGAGTGGGGTTGCAGACAACTTGGAAATTGTATTATTAAAAAAATCAATTTTTTTCTCTCTCATATGTCAATCAATGCACCTGTATGCCTTTAACACAAACCATTAAAAAGAACAATTAGACAATTCTTTCAAATAATTAGCTGTTCCTCACTGACTTGGCATGTTTAAGCAGCCTTAAAAAAAATAAGCAATTGATACGTGATTTGATTTTATAATTGGGTAGGCAATTTTCAATCCACGAGTTTCAGACCAAGGAGGTGATTTTAACTCGATAGTTTGCTCAGCTGGCCTCTCTGAGCGGTGCGTCAGTTACTACTCTTAGTTTCTTACAGCCCATATGGAGGCGAACTGATGTCAGTGAGGGCTGTACACGGGCTGAATGAGCTTACCACCACTCGAATACCTGAGCACTTGAACTCGGCAATCATTTGCTGTTGATGGTTTCCCACCCTGGAATTCTCCCGCCCCTCAGGAGCAGGCAGAGACATCCTAAGTACGTTTTTCTGGGTTTCGTTTCTCTGTCAGTGACAACTTAATTGATGAGGCTTCATTATTAGGGGAAAAGAAATCAATTCAAAAACCCAACCCTTTGACATCAGGCAAGGGGCGTCACTGCGTGGGGAGGTGGGAGCACACCCCAGGTGGCGTGTAGGACCATGGTCACTGTGTTGGCAGTAGCTTGCTAGCTGTGAATTTGACCGTGAACGTGTCTCATGGCCCTTTGCAACAGCGTTCATGAAGAGAATATGCAAGAATTGAGGAGCTGAGGTCATAAAGAGCGGAGTGGGGGTCAGTGTGGCTCTCCATGGGACGGCTCCTCAGCAGACACCCTCCCGCCTCCCTGAAGAAAGTGGGAACTCGGATGTGCTCTCTTGGGCCAGGGTCATGGTGTGCAGGGTAGAGGAGGGAGGTTGGTGGAGACATTCCAAAAGGCGAGGAGTGCCCGTGTTTAGGAAGTCACGTTCACCATGTTGGCTGCAGGTTAGAGATGGGACTGGATGGGGAAAAGGCAAAGTAGATTTGACGTTCCGTCAGGGTCGATCAAGTACTACCACCAAGGCCTGGGCCCTTCTGTATGTTGCATCATGATGCAATCCTACAGAACACCCCAACCACTCAGACTGCCATGGAAGTGGTCCCAGGACTCCAGACAATGCGCCCTGACAACTTGCCTCATTGAAGAGCTCTACTTAAGCATCTGAAATAAGCCTCACTAGAAATGAAATGGGGGCTGACACAGTAGCGTGGCAGGCTATATGGATGCCGGTTCGCATCCAGGCTGTTCTACTTCCCATCCAGCTCCCTGGATGGCCTGGGAAAGAAGCAAAGGATGGCTCAGGGCCTTGGGCCCCTGCATCTTTATAGAAGACCAGGAAGAAATCCCTGGCTCCTGGCTTCAGATTAGCTCAGTTCTGGCAACAGCGTTCGTGGCCATTTGGGGAGTGAACCAGCAGATGGAAGATATCTCCGTCTTTTCCTCTCTGTCTATCTCTGGAACTCTTTCAAGTAAATTCATAAATCTTTTTTTAAAAGCGTGGAGTGAGGCAACCGCACTACACATGGACTTTCCGGAGAGGACCAACAGCAGCAACGAAATTGCCAAAGACCCAGAATTGCTCGAAGTAAGAAGTTCTCTCCTCCCATACACCTGCATCTTGGTAGATAAGAGGAGTCATCCCCTTTTAATCTGTAGGACAATTAGAGGAAGAAAATTGGATCTGTGACCCCATCACTTTGAGAGTCTTATCAGACGTACAGAGCAATTTGCATACTTCTTTTACTATTTGAAAGTCAGAGTTAAAGAATGAGAGAGAGCGCAGGTGCATGATAGATTGATCTTGTATCTACTATTCACTCATCAAATGAGTGAGTGAACTCCCCAGGGCTGGCCGGACCAAAGCCAGGAGTTAGGGGTTTTATGCGGGTCTCCCACACGGGCGGCAAAGGCCCAAGCGCTTGCATCTTCTACTGCTTTTAACAGGGATCTGGATCAGATGTGAAGCAGCCAGGACTCAAACCAGTGCCCAAATAGGATGCTCACACTGCAGACAGCAGGTTTACCTGCTGTACCACAACCCCAGGCCCTAATTCGCATATTCTTGTCTTATCTGCTATCCCAGAACAAAATCACCCAAACACACAGAAAAGGATAGTAGTAGTGTCGGTACCTCAAATTCACAGTTCATTAGGGGAGTTGCTGAAGGACGCCGGCCTTGCCATTTGTTTAAGACATACACATGTAAAAATATTCTATGAGCTGACACTGCAGGAGGGTTCTGCAGCCACAGCCAATACGACTGAACTCAACTCACGAAGGAAAGCAAAACAGCTCAACAAGTAATCACGGTGGCGCTCAGCTAGAGGGACCGAGCACCACGGGAGAACAGAGGACCTAGTTCCTCATGTTCTGTCAGGACACAGAAAAACCAGCCAGGGTTAACTCTGTGCCTTGCTACTTACAAAGCCCAAACAACAGACCTCTTTGGTTCACCAGACGTATAAGTTTTGCCTGCCTGTCCCTTCCCAGGTTTTTAAAAATCTTTCAAATGGCTCCTGAAACACTCAGCTGGGCACACAGTTGGCACTGCATAGAGGCTGCCCGGGGATCTTCGTCATTGTCATCATTTTTGGTCTTTCCTTACCGATTTGATCAAAAGTGACCATTGTGCTGTACACAATGATTCCAACATCCCGGGATGTCAGCGTGTCCTCCGTCAACACACCCTGTAAATTGTCCAAACCACTAATGAATACACGGGAGTAGCCTGACATCTCTCAGTACATCCAAACATCCAAAGGACACTTTTCGTCGGAGGATACAGCCACGCACGTTGCTCTGAGTCGGCAGGGATAGAGTTCCCTGAACATTGAGTGGGAACGTTACCCCTGCACCCCTGCGTGTCCTGAGAGCCCCCAGGGCTCCCTCCCAGCCCTTCTGAGAGCAGCCTCGTGGTTATTCCTTGGAAGCTCATACTCAAAAAGTCACTCAGACAGAACACATTTTGTTATAAACAGGACATTGAGCTATGCCAGACCGTCACAAGACGAATGGGAAGGTTTTTGAGCCTACCCTAGAAGATTCTCCCTAGCCCCCTGCACCCCACCCATTTTCTGGCCAAACATAGCACGGCTGGCGCAGGGTGTGCCAGGAGCACTGGGGCGTTTTGGCGCTGGAAGCAGCCTGCGTGGGATGGTCATGTGCCTCCATCGTGTCCTTGCTGTGACCACTGTATGGGCTTCTCTGCTTCTTCCTCCACATCCAGCAAGGGTGCTGAGTCCAGGGATGGGGAGAGCTAGTATTCAGAATTTCCCTGCCTACGCAAAGCCTCCCAGGCACCTCCGTCAGACCCCAAACACAGGGGTAAGCCTCGGGCTGCTGTGGCATTCCTACAACAGCTGCACCCTGAGCATATAAATAACCTGTCATAACTCCTCCTTTGTGGGTTTCCAAAACATTCCAGTACATTCCTGGTTCATGGCACACACAGGAAGCTATTCCCGAAAATGTGGCTGGTCATTAGTCAGGTTTCAAACCCTGGAAACCAAAGGGGAATGGGTGTGTGGCCTAGTGCTTGGGGGTGCCCCTGTGCCACACTGGAGCTCTTGGAGCCTACTTCCGGCCCAACTGCTGACTTCAGCTTCCCACTTTGAACACCCCAGGAGGCAGTGACGATGGCTCAGGTGGTTGGGTCCTTGCCACCTATGAGTGATACCAGTTAAGTTCATTTAAGGAGACCAGCAGCTGGAAGCTCCATTTTCCCATCTCTGCCTCTAAAATAAATACAATTTCTTTTTTTACAAAAAGAAAAAAAAAACCTGATGCTTTGTTTGGGTGTCTCTGCATCTGGATGGCTGAGGCACCAGCCCCCAAATGATACAAACATGAAACTGAAGCGCTGCCAAACTTGCTCCTCAGTAGGGTACCCCCGCAGGCAGGTGTCCCAGACCTGGGAGAACAGCCCAGCCAGTGCGCGTCCCTGGGACACCTAGTGGCCAGCGAGGGAAGTGCCGGTCTGCACAGGCCACCCTGGACTGCAGGTAAATAAGGCAGGGTTGCTCGGGTATCCAGCTGGCTCATCCTCTTTGTTCCTGCATAAGCAAGTTGAGGTTTGGGGCAAGAGAAGCTGGCCCCGTTGACATCTGCAGTGCTGGTGTTTAGTCCTCACAGATCTTTCCATCAGCTTGGTAGCAAGCAGCAACTGCAGGCAATGCAAGGGCAGTGGCGAGTCCCTGACTGGGAATGTCAGAAGTGGTACACTGGACAGCTGCATCTACATGGACGGATTTTCCCAATTCTAGGACGTTTTCTTTTTTTAAGGTTCATTTTTTATTTGCAAGGCAGACTTACAGACACAGAAGGTTCATTCCCCACATAGCCGCAATGGCCAAAGCTGGGCCAGTCTGAAGTCAGAAGCCAGAAGCTTCTCCCATGGGGGTTTAGGGGCCTAAGAACTTGAGCCATCCCCTGCTGCTTTCCTGGGTCATAAGCAAGGGATCTGGACCGGAAGTGGAGCAGCCAGGACTTGATCAGCACCCATACAGCATGCCAGTGCTGCAGGCAGAATCTTAATTTGCTACACTACAACACTTGATCGACATAAGATTGAAAACTGAGAGATCCAGAGAATTTCCTCTGAGCAGAACATTGCGATTTAGTCACCTAAATACACTCTTCTAGTTTGAAAAGATCTTCATTTGGTTGTATTCTCTCGTAATATTCATTGTATGTTGAAGACATCCTCCATTAATGAATACCAGTGAAAATAGTTCACTCCCAATGAAGTTAATCAAATGCCTCACAGTGCTCCAGTGCAGACACACTGTGCAAATTTCCAAGATGCTGTCTGAATTTCATGATCTCAAAATTCAAGGAAAGAGAAATATTCTTGCTGCTCCAACTCTCACTGCTTCGTATCTAAAAGAAATAAATACCAGCTACAAACAGCTTTGTGCCAGAGGCCCTGATAGGTCTCAAGGGCCTAAAACGAGGTACTGGAAGCCAATTCCTCCTGGTCAGCCCCGTGGATTCCAGAGAGAGAGAGAGCCAGAGCTGTATATAAATCAGAGAGGACCCACGTCAAGAACCGAGGAGCTCAGGCCTTTCAAATAAATAAAAATAAATTTTTTAAAAAGGCAAAATAGGGGGTCTTGAGGTCATTGTGGGCATCACTCTTGGGAGACTTTACTGTGGTTCTAGTAGTTCAGAACTTGAAGCGAAGCACAGTACAGTTAGTTCTGGAGGAAAAGCCAAGGCCCGCTCTGCCCTTGCTTCCTAAACCACACAGCTGCCTATCTTTCTGCTGCTCCCCAATGCCATGACACAGACAAAGGGGACTCTCTCTAGGATGCTGGCACAGTGCAGAGCCCCCAGCCTGAGAATCACAAAGGAAAGCATGTTACCCAGCCCAGGCCTTTGGACACAGCCAGACAAAACCAACTGAGACAGTGCCTGCTAGGCCTCGGCTGTGCAGCCAATTCACCGCGTCGGCAGGGAACTCGGCGAGGCGAGCAGAGACCCACATGACCATTTTCTCTTGCAGACACCTTCACACTTCTCAATCTGTTGAAGTCACAGGACTGACCATCACCGTGCATGTTTGAGAAGCAGATGAAATGCTAAACATGGTAGATATTAGAAAACAGAAACACGGCCTGGTGCAGTAGCCTAGTGGCTAAAGTCTTCGCCTTGCACATGCCGGGATCCCATATGAGGCCGTTTCTAATCCCAGCAGCTCTGCTTCCTATCCAGCTCCCTGCTTGTGGCCTGGGAAAGCAGTGGAGGATGGCCCAAAGCCTTGGGACCCTGCACCCATGTGGGAGACCAGGAAGAGATTCCTGGCTCCTGGCTTCGGATCAACTCTGATCATTGCGGCCACTTGGGCAGTGAATCGATGGACAGAAGATCTTCCTCTCTATCTCTCCTCCTCTCTGTACATCTGACTGTCCAATAAAATAGAAATAAATTAAAAAAAAAAAAGAAACAAAAACTGGCTGAAAGTTTCCCTTCCACTCTAGTTCCTTGAAACCTGATCCTGCTGGCAGGCCAGTCTTCCACAGACAAACTTACCTGCTCAATTATTCTTCCCCAGAAATCCCTGTTGGACAAGGAGGATGTCAGATGCCAAGCCCAAAGCAGGCAGAATGGTTGCAGTGCCCTAAGATTAGAGCTCAGGCCCAAAAGCCACAGCTTGAGGGATGAAGGGGAACTGGGGGCGGGTGTAGGTGCCAGTTGAGCCATTGTGCTGGCCCTAGCTCAGGTTTTTATTATCTTTTCATGGAAACTATTTCCTAAGATCATGCCTCCAATGAACTAAAGACCCGCAGATGGCACACCTCCCAGCACCCTTCTTAACACCATCAGCTGGCAGCTTAGGTGTTTAAATGCCTGAATTATTTTGGGCGTCCTATTCTAGACACTTCCCAAGTGACTACAATAGCAGACCCAGGCTGCAGCTAGAAGCCAGGAACTCCATCTGGGTCTCCCACTTGGGTGGCAGGGCCCTAAGCACTTGGGTCCTCTTCTGTTGCTTTCCCAGGCACATCAGCAGGGAGCTGGTCACAAGCAGAGGAGCTGGGACTTGATCCAAGCACTTGCCGGGGATGATGGCATCACAAACAGCAGCTTAACCTGCTGTACCACATTACCAGCCCTTGTAGGAAATGATTTCAGCTTGTTGGTGTCCTAAGCGAAAATGACCTGGTTTTATCTAGTTATTTACCCAGAGATCAAAAAAAGAGAGGCATACACGCAAGTGGAAAGAACTTTCATTCACTGGCTTATCCACTGCTCACAATAGCAGAGGAGCCAAAGTTAGGAGCCAGGAGCTCAATCTATGTCCCCCATGTGAATGGCAGAAACCCAAGTGTTGGAGCCGTCACCGCCGCCTCTCGGGCACTGCAGCTTGCAGGGTGCAGGTGGCCAGCCAGGACTGCAATTCCGGTACTCCAGTGTGGGATGCCGGCATCCTGGCCTTCCTCTTCACTGTTAGGCCAAACACCAGCCTATCATCAACAGTAGCCAACACCATAGGCATCTCAACTGGTTGAGCTCATAATGAAAAGTGCAGCAAACTTTCTGCTCGTCAAGGTACCAAAACTCCTTATGGCCAGGCCAGCTGCAGAGCTCTCCGTGGAAACTGTAAGCCAGGGAGCTCCAAAAACATGTCTTGGAAGAGTTGCCACCAGAAAGGAAATGGGGCTTTATCAGCACCGTCCTGAACATTGAGCACAGAGCCGTGGCTTCCCGAGAGTGGTCCATCAGAAAAAACGCACAATGGTCAGGAGAGAAGGTCATGACAACAGCTCTTCGGGATGCTGAAGGTGTCTTTCTTGCTGCCTTTCTCGGGGCCAAAGAGTGCCAACATTTGCCTCTTGTGTTTTTTAAAGAAAGTCAGCCAAAGCTCTCCCAGAGAAACACCTAGGAAAGCTTTCCTGCCACCCCCTCGCCCCCACAGCAGGCTCCCGCTCATTCTCCCCTGCCAACAAGGGCCGCTTTTGGAGTGTTTCCCTGGGAAATCACAGGGCGTCCGCTTTCACAGCCGAGAGTCTTTAAAAGGGCACCTGTTTTCCTTCAGGTAATGATGTAAAAATGACTACACTGACGTTTAGATTTTTAGGATCCTCAGTTCTTTAGGGATGGACTCAATGTATCACTAATTACAAAAAAAAAAAAAAAAAGTCATGAACTGGAAGAAGCTTGCCTTGAAAAACAGAATTTACGACTGGTGTGGCACAGTGGGTTAAGCTGCTGCTTGTGACACTGGCATCCCATTTTAGAGTGCCAACTGCTCCACTTTCAATTCAGCTTCTTACTAGTGTGCCTAGGAAGGCATCAGATGATGGTCCAGGTTCTTGAGTTTCTGCCACCCATGTGAAAAATTAGGATGGAATTTCTGGCTCCTGGCTGTGATCTGGTCTGAACTTGGCTGTTGTGACCACTTGGGGAATGAATCAGCAATAGGAAATCCTTATCCCTGTAGCTCTGACTTTCAAACAAACAACACTTATTGTTTTTATCTTTTAATTACGTTTCCATGAACTTTCTGAAGTCCCCTTATGTTATGTGGCCCACCCAATCCAATTTAATTATCTCATCGCTTGTTTAGGGCCTTTGATGGTCTTCCTTCTTAGCCAATTGAACTTGGATCCAAACACGTTGATTGAAAATGGCTATCTCTAAAAACAGCAACAACTCCTGATAAGAGGTGCATTATAGGAAAACTGCAAACACAGTTCAAACCACTGCGGAAAAGGAAGAACTAATTTCGGATGATACAAAGGCCATGGTTAAATTTAGCTCTAAGTTTTCTGGAAGACAAAAAAAAAAAAAAAAGCACATCTCTTTATGTGACAAAAGGAAATAGATACATTATTGAAAGAGGACAACTCTCCAGATACAAATTCCCAAGAGGCAAGAGCCAAGCAAACTCCTGCAACTTTGTCCCAAGACCTGCCAAGGAGCCCCACAAATCACGTGGGGAATGACAGCTGTAAGTGTTGCTTTTAGAGAAAGTTCTTACACACTCAACTGCCTTGGCTTTTCCACTGAGAGCAGGGCCCAGCAGAAGAACAGAGGGAGAAGGAGGGAGCTCGGATCTAAGAAGAGGACCAGGCAGTGATGGAGTTGGGCAGAGGTCAGCCACAGGGCCGTGTCTCAGGGGGCCACTCATCATGGGGACCAGTCCAGCCTCGTCCCTGCTGTGCCTTGGTCTTCTTACCACAAAGTAAATGGAATTAGCAACACCTTCATAGCCTGTTTCACCTCAGGACACCATGAATGCAAGATGCTGTACTAGTGTAATTTCACCATATTATCTCTGGCAATTCCATTACATAGAAAACAAAAGAAGAAAATCAAAAGGCTTTACCATGGCACAGAGCAGTTCATACTGCCATTTGTCATTCCCCTGGAAACCTTGTGTCTGGAGGGGTGACGTCATTTGTCCCACTCACTGTGCTTTCCAGTTTTGTCAGGAGGGGTATTTGTCAGAAACCCTGCAGTGTGATGAATAAGCAGAGCATTTACCCAAGTTGTGCAATAACGTGACCTTTCATTGTTGAGTTCCGCTTGCCCAATACTCTGTCCTTCTGCAGCATGAGGCTATACACCAAAAATTCCCCCGTTCAAGTTATGGAAAATGTATGCTGGAGGGATAGATCGACTAAAAGCTTGATTTTTTTAAGGAAAGCATCATCTTTTCCTCCAAGCTGACCAATGTGAACCCAAATCAGAAAGTATCAGTTAAGAGCTTTTGTGAGTGTGTGTGTGAGAGAGAGGCATGTGTGTAAAACTTCACATGCACATGTGTGTGTGTGGCCCAGGGTGCTGGAATCACAGTGCACTCTTTGCCCTGTGTAGCTGAACCCCAGCTCCTGAGCACCCCAAGCTGCAGAGAACACCACTGCCGACACGCCAGAAGTTGCTGCGGCGTCTGATCCCAGCAGAGACAGCACCCACCACCCAGGAGTCTGTGCACCTGCTCCTCCTCACCCTCGGCAGCATACCCCTCTGCATTTGTCATCAGCAAAGCCAATGTCCCTGGGGAGGAGGGACATTTACCTAAGGCAGGGAGCAGTTTACCCACTGAATGGGAGAGAGGGAACATGACCCAAATCCAGAGATGCCATCAGCGTTTCTCTGTGTAGACCAAAGGAAAGAAAGAACCGTGCCAACACCAACGATGACTATATGAGATTGAATGAGTCTGTGTCTATTCCACTCAGCGGAGCTGCTAACAGCTGTGTTGACCCGGACTCACAGCCCCAAAGGCCTCACCACCGGCTCAGAGCAGGCGAAGGTGACTCCGCACAGCAGTGGACGTGGCATTTGCTGCATCCTGCCTACTGTGGGCCAATGCTGGCATTTTAACTTTGTATCTCAACAAGCAGGGGACTTCAGAACCTTTTTTGTTTATTTGCTTACAAAAATTTTTATTTAATTTTATTGGAAAGGCAGATTCACAGAGAGAAGGAGAGACAGAAAGAAAGTTCTTCCGTCTGCTGGTGCATGTCTAAAGTGGCAGCAACAGCCAGAGCTGAGTCCATCCAAAGCCAGGAGCTTCTTCTGGGTTTACATGGATGCAGGGTCCCAAGGCTTTAAGCCATTCTCAACTACTTTCCCAGGCCACAAGCAGGAAGCTGGAAGGGAAGCAGAGTAACCAGGACAAGAACTGGTACCTATACGGGATCCCGGCATGTATAAGATGAAGATCTAGTCACTAGGCTACTGTGCTGGGGTACAACCTTTTGTCAAAAGCACCTTTCATGTGGTGTTTCTCTATGGAGCATCCCCAGGTCACGTGAGTCAGAGCCAAGGTGCAGGGCTTGGTAGAATGCAGATTCTCTGGCTCCCTGTGGGCCAACTGGGGCAGCCTCTCTGCAGTCAACACAGCAATTTCCACCTTGACCAAGCTCCTCAGATTCTATCTCTAAGTGTCACATTTTGAGAAGTCTTGCCCTTGGGGCTCATGGGGCTCATGGGGCTCATGGGGTAAGGCTATCTCCCAGTGACCAAAGCACCAGATGATGCTCACGAACCAGTTCCATGAGACCCAGGACAGCGTGTGACTGACTCTAGTGTAAATAATGGCTGAGACACAGGACCAATGGCTTCCTCTGGCAACCTGCTTTGCTTAGACAGCTAAAGCAATGTGTGCATGCCACATTTAAGAAAACGGCCCTGAGAGGGCACTTGGCCTAGAAGTTAAGACACCACTCATGGCATGTGCATGCCATACCGGCTTCTGGATTTGAGTTCCGGGTACGGCTCCCAATTCCTGTTTGCTGTTACTGTGGAAGCAGTAGGTGATGGGTTAGGAAGCTGGGTCGCTGCCATCCACCTGGCAGACCTAAGTGAATTTCCTGATCCTGGCTTCGGCTAGCCAAGCCTTAGCCATTGCAGGAGTTGATCCGCTCATGGGTGCTCCTTTTTGTTTGTTTGTTTGTTTTATTTTTTGACTCTCTTAAATAAAGAATATATAAATAGAGACCATCATTAGCAGATTAAACCACCAGTTGAAATGCCAACAACCTATATGGGAGCACAGGTTTAAACTACTACTGCTCCATCTCTGATCCAGCTCCCTGCTAATGTGCCTGGGAAAGCGGCAGAAGATGGCCCAAGTGCTTGGGCCTGTTACGTCGCAGACCTGAATGGAGCTCTAGGTTACTGACCTTGGCCTGACCCAGTCCTTGCCATATGGGTCATGTGGGGAATAAACCAGCAGATAGAAGATTTCTTTCTCTTTCTCTTCCTCTCTCTTTTTCTCTGTCACTCTTTCAAATAAACAAAAATGAATGTTAATATACATACATTTAAAAAAACATAAAATGGACAAAAGATTTTTCTGCAAAGGCTAAAACTTCACCATGGCCTCACTGTTGTACTTTTCCCTATTTCCCACACAATAGGGTATGAATTCCCACTGAAGCCAAGGGAGCAAAACTCCTCTGCTTTCAGGACCGAGACCATGTTGCTAAAAATCTGGAACCTCAAGAGAATCCGCAGAACTGTCCTCTAGGATTAAGCAGCGTTCTCTCCCGTGGCTGACGATCGGCAGAAGATGCCAGGACTTCTCAGCAGATGTGCCTGGGTGCGCTCCACCTGCCTCCAACTCTAAGCCGCACACATCTGCCTCTGTCCCACACACAGTCCCAAGCAAGGAACTCCCCACACGTTTTCTAAACAGCTTCTGTCAAGCAACATTTTCCAAACAGGATGAGGAAAGGGTGAGGACTACATGTCAAAACTTTGCAGATGGATCGCCTTAGGGGTGGGCGAGTGGTACAGTGGCTAAGTCGCCATTTGGGAGGCTCCCATCCTATAAGCGAGCATGCGGTCCAGGTGCCATCAACGCTGCTTCCCTGCTGAGGTGCACTCTGGGAAGCAGCAGGTGACCGCCCAAGCCCTACACTCACATGGGACACCCAGCTAGAGTTTCAGGTTCCTGGTTTCAACTTGGCTCCCACCTGAGCTTTGTGGACACCTGGGAAACGAATGAGCATCTGTGTCATCTCTCTCTCCTGGGCTTTCAGACACAATGTAGATAAATAACACTTTAAAGCTTGGTCTTTCTGACTTGCTCTAATCCACCTGCCCCCCGCCAAGTTACCGTTGGTTACAAATTCCTTTTCGGCCCATCTCAGCCGAGAACAGCCTTCTGCAGCCTGTCCCGTGTGAGCCCTCTTCCTTTTAGTATTGTCTAAAACTCTTCTTTATGGTGTGAGAGACGAGCAGAGTTCCCAATGGCTGGTTTGCTCTCCAGATGTCTACAACAGCTCGGACTGAGCCAGACCAAAGTTAGAAGATGGGAATTTGACCTACAGCTCCCTCTCGCATGGCAACAGTCCACCGTGTCCCGGGATGCGCTGGGGCCAGGAGCCGGAGCTGGAAACCCAACCCAACTGCAACGTGGGACACGCGCATCTGGATTGTTAGGCTGAAACTCACCACTCCTCATTTCCTTGTCACATCCCATTTCCACAGTCACCTGGCGACTAAGTGCCTCTTGGCTTACTGTAGTGACACGAAAGCAGGCACCCCAGAATCCACAACGGTCCTGACTGAAGTCCTTCCCTTCTCTGTTACTCCCTGGAGAGAGTAAAATTACACCAAATTTGGGGGTGTAAAAATATGACGAACTCTGCCTGGAGCAGGAAATGGGGAAACTAACAAAAAGAATCAAAACACGGCATTTCCTAGATACCACCCACGATTCCAAGCCCAAGTCCATGTGTACGTGTACTTCCAATATCATCAAGCCTAGGCCTACAAGCTATTTGGCAAAACTCACGTTGACCTTCGTTGTCTTGCGTACAACATATAATGGCATGAATCTGTACTGGAGGTTCTCATTCAGAGGTATCGCACTCGGACACAGGCATCATAGCTTACTTAACACTGACCCTCGTTACAAAGAAATCTGTGTGTGAGCTTCATACAGACAGAAAAACAGAAACAAAATTCCAGTTGAAGTGTACTTTATCTTTAAGAATCTAAGGAACTCTATAAAATTAAAAGTTGTGAGCTGCTGCTTGGAACACTCAGACCACGTGAGCGCCCATCCCAGCGCCAGCTGCTCCGCTTCCAGTCAAGCTTCCTGCCGACGTGTCCGGGAGACAGCCGCTGCCAGTTCAAGTATCCGGACCCTGTTCCTCATGTGGGAGACCCCACACAAGCTCTGGCTGGCTGCTTGTGGTCTGGCCCAGCCCTGGCTGTTGTAGGCATTTGGGGAGGAAACAAGCAGATGGAAAATCTGTTTCTCTCTCAAACTGGGTGTGTGTGCGCGTCTGTTGCTCTGCCTTTCCAGTAATTATAAAAAAAACTTTTTTTTTTTTTCAGAAGAAAGATGTAAGCTTTTCCAATCTTCTGTTGTGCTTTGAGCACATGCTGACATCTGTATTTTGCTGCATTTTTGTTTGAGAGCAAAAAAACTGCTTTGTCTGTTCACGCCTCCATGTAGCTTTCAGCATAGAAGCTTCCAGCTCCTTAGCCCAGCAGCCTTCCTACTTGCCCCTTACCAAACACATGTGCGCCTTGAGGGTTTCCCGAAGTTCACGGCCTAGCATAACCTCATCGAGCCTAGAGTTGCTGGTGGGTGGACAGCTTGTCTCTAAGCTCAAAAGCCAGGTGGGAATCATACAGAGGAATTCTAAGGCAGAAATTGCAAAAGCCGGAGAGAAGAGATTTAAAAACACAAAAGCATGGCATGTTGAAATACTTCGACGCTTTGTCTGCCTGGTTATAACAGAGAACCCCCCGCTAAATTCTCTCTTGACAATTTCTCCGTATTAAAACACTGTACAATATTGGTGCTTGCCTGACTTGGCTTTGGACTCAGCTGTCCCTGGGCCTCTAAGTGCTACTGACTTACTTCATCCAAGGTCGGCAAGGTCATGCTGTTACCGCCCTCAGCAACCCCCACTTTGCCTTAGAACACAAAGCAGGAGTTAGGCCTGGCTTTGCTTTCTACTGGCCTTATTCATCTCATTACTTCCCAGTGTACTAGTACAGGGAGTGTGGACAGACAGGCTCAGGTGCTGTTCCAAACCTTGACTCAACCCTATCCCACTGGGGAGGACTTGAAAGTCACCTTTTCGGGGCCTGGTGCGGTAGCCTAGTGGCTAAAGTCCTTACCTTGCACACAGCCAGAATCCCATACGGGTGCAAGTTCCTGTCCTGGCAGCCCTGCTTCCCATCCAGATCCCTGCTTGTGGCCTGGGAAGGCTGTCGAGGACGGCCCAAACCCTTGGGATCCTGCACCCATGTGAGAGACCTGGAAGAGGCTCCTGGCTTCGGATTGGCTCAGCTCCAGCCTTTGTGGCTGACTGGGGAGTAAATCAACAGACAGACAGAAAATCTTCTTCTCTGTTTCTCCTCCTCTCTGTATATCTGACTTTCCAATAAAAATAAATTTTTAAAAAAGAAAAAAAAGTCGGGCCCGGCGCAGTGGCGTAAGTGGTTAAGGTCCTCGCCTTGCGCACCCGGGATCCCATATGGGCGCCAGTTCTAATCCCAGCAGCCCCGCTTCCCTTCCAGCTCCCTGCCTGTGGCCCGGGAAAGCAGTCGAGGACGGCCCAAAGCTTTGGGACCCTGCACCCGCGTGGGAGACCCGGAAGAGGCTCCTGGCTTCGGATCGGCATAGCATTGGCTGTTGCGCTCACTTGGGGAGTGAATCATGGGATGGAAGATCTTCCTCTCTGTCTCTCCTTTCTGTATATCTGCCTTTCCAATAAAAAAATAATAATAATAAAAATAAATCTTTAAAAAAAAAAAAGAAAAGAAAGTCACCTTCTCAAAGCCCCAATCTCCTTATTTAACAAACATGCTTTGCGATTCACACAGGGCCTTGTTCTATTGGTCTGCTTTTGGTTGCCATAACAAAACACATGGAGGTTGGGTCCTTACAGAAGAGAGGAGGTTGTTCATTTATCTCAGAAGTAGAGGCAGAAAGGCTGAATTGAGCATCCCATGCTCTGGATTTTATGGTGGAGGTCACGTGGTAGAGAGCATCATGGTGGACATGCATGTGAAAGCAGCCTCACGACCAGACCGGAAGCCAGAGTAACTCGAGCTTCAGACTCCCTGGGGTGCTGAGAGGATGACGCTGACTCCTTTCCAGGCCTCCCCCCTCCCCCAGGCCTTTGCTCTCAGCTCCTGCATCACTCCCTTCCTGGGATCCAAGCTTCCTGCACTTGAACGCTGGAGGGACATCCATCCGCATGGCATCCAAGCCAGAGCACTTGTTCAGAACTTGACACGCAGAGAGTGTCCGCAAAGCCTGCTTCACTGCTCCCGCTGCCTCCCCTGGACCGGGCCTGACCCACACTCCAGATAGTTTAGCTGGAAGCAGTGAGCATCAGCCATTGGTTGGATCACCCAACCGCTCAACGCGGTCCAGACTTGCAGAATTTCTGCCAAATGGGCTTTAGTGGAAGTGCCAGGGATACTGCTCTTGAAACAAATGCTCATCTCAGCAAAAGGCGCTTGGGATTGGTCACATGGAATCAGGCATTTAGTCTTCCTTGCATCAACCTGGATCCATCCACCAGATGCATGTTTTGATACAGGAGCTAGTAACTTGAGAATGAAAAGCCCATGTCAGCCTCTGCTGACGGGCTCAGTGCTGGAGGAGACTGGAAGGGTGCGTCCCTGGGCCAAGGTGCCATTGATGAGCTCAGCACTCGTCACTGACCCGCAGTCAAGGCCCGGTGCAGAAGATGCAAGTCAGTGGTAGGACTCCCGCCACCCCCCACCCCTACCCCATCCCACTCACTGCACGAGTGATGGAGAGAACCCACGGCAACTTCAGAGAGAGAGAGAGAAAAGGAAACACACACCTGGTGATCCCTCCAGTTGGTGGAATAGCAAGAACCAGAAGGGAAAGCGACCAAGGTCAAGATGGAGGATTGGACTGCTGGAGGCCCAAGACCAAGGAGGAAAGTGCCCTTTGGTGAGACCTGACCGTGAGAGGGCCTAAAGGACGCCAAGAGCTTGTTTCCAAGGCTGATTGGCAAGCGGAACTATCTAACCCGCTTCTGTTACTAAGAAGCCATGGAATTATTTCCACTGAGTGTGATCTCTCGGAAATGGCACCAATGAGTTTCTACCCAAGACATACCACTCCCACTGGTTTTATTCCTGCCAGGAAAATGTGCCAGGGAGGTCTGTCAGAGCCAGTTTGCTAGCTGCCGGAGGAATGAGTGGCAGCCACAGCCCCCAGCGATGCAAGGCAGATTTTAAAGTGGAACAATCAAGAAACTGTCTTGAGAACTCTGGTGACATCACAGAGCATGCACCTTGTATCCTTGTCAACATGGAACAAAGGGTCCTCTACTTTCAAGAGGTAGATCAGGAGGCAATCTCCGGAGTAGGAGGTGACCCTCTCTTTGTTGGTGGTGGTGTTGACAATCAGTTTTCATGGTCTCTGTTAAAGGGCTCATGAAAATGCCACCCGCGGCCAGAGTTGCCTGCCTCCCGTGTGGCCCATGACCTGCGATGAGCTAGTCCCTTGGAGTCACCTGCTCCCCTTCCGGCCAGAGGTACAGTGCAGAGTCCTCAAATGTGCCAAGAATCTTTCCAGTGTTGTTTCCTGATTACAGCGGCCAATTCCTAGATCCTGGCAAGCGACGAACGTGAGCAAAAGTCTGCAAACTTCTACCCAGGGGCCAAATGCAGTCCCTGTTTTGGGAAATGGAGCGGCACTGGACACAGCCACACCTGCTTCTTCATTCACCTTTGGTTTTTGTCTGTTCAGGCAATAATGCCAAATGTGAATTGTTGCAAGAGCAACCATATGATCTGCAAAGCTAGACTCTACTACCTACATTTGGCAGACAAAGCTCGTTGGTTGGTCCGTAAGTTAGAATTGTCTTGCTCCTCAGCATCAAGGGAGACATCTTACTGAAGTACTGCGCAGAGGCCCTCAACTTACAGTGGGGCTGTAGTCATATAAAACTGTCAGAAATTGAAAATACTTTTAGAGTAGACATTTAGCTTGGCAGTTAAGATGAGCTTGCACTACATTGCAGACCTGGACTCAATTCCCAGATCTCGCTTCTGACTATAATTCATCCTCATTCCAGATCCGGGGCGGCAGATGCGTTGACTCAACTAATTGGGTTCCTGCTATGGGAGAGCTAGGTTGAATTTCCAGCTCCTTCTCCAGTCCTGGTCCACTTCCGGCCACTGCAGCATTTGGGGAGTAAACAAGTGGTTGTGGGGAGGGAAGCTCTCTATTTCCACATCTCTGTTATTCTTTTAAATAATTTTTTTTTTTACAAAACAAAATATTGTAAGTGGAAAATGCTTTCCATTCACTTGAGCTAAGTGACACCCGGCAGCCACGGCTGCCTGCCGTCCAGTGTCTGAGAGGGGGCGGAGCCAGAGGACACAAGCTTGGCAGAGACCCAAGTTCAAATCCCAAGTGTGATTTCTGATGTAAATTGCCTTGACACCATCACAAAGTCCAAAATTACTTACGTTGAACCACCCAGAGTCAGGGCTATCTAATTGTAACATCTGTGTCTCTGCTACTAACTAGATGCTTGCTCAGGCACCAGGGCTCTCCAAATACCGACTACCCTGGAATCTCAGAGGAAACTGGATTCCAGGATAAATACAGAAAGCGGGCCTGGTGTGAGGACTCAGTAGCTGCATCCTTGCCTGCACGTGCCAGGATCCCTTAAGGGTTGTGGTTCATGTCCTGTCTGCTCCACTTCCCATCCAGCTCCCTGCTTGTGACCTGGGAAGGCAGCGGAGGACAGCTTAACTCCTCAGAACCCTACACCTGCATGGAAGACTCAGAAGAAACTCCTGGCTCCTGGCTTCGGGTTGGCTCAGTCCCGGCCATTGTGGCCATTTGGGGAATGGAAAATCTTTCTCTCTGTCTCCTCTCTGGAAATCCACCTTTCTGATAAAAATTAAAACTCAATACAGAAAGTGACAGACCCAAGGGGCTTGTGAGGCAAGCTGAGAGGTTCGAAGAACTGGGTGTTGGGTGGCCTTTTCTGAATGCATTATGCAGATCTTGGGTTAAAAAAAATTCCCCTAAAAACCAATCGACCTTTGCATTCACTGGGATTCTTGCTTCTTTTTAAGGATTTATTTATTAAAAAGGCAGAGTTACAGAGAGAAAAGGTAGAGAGAGATTAAGATCCACTTTCTATATGCTTGTTCTTTCCTCAAATGGCTGCAGCAGCCAGTTGCTGCGCCAAGCTGAAGCCAGATGTCTGAAGCTTCTTCTGAATCTTCCACAATGGATGCAAGAGCCTAAGCCATTGGGCCATCTTGTGCTGCTTTCCTAGGCGCAATAGCAGGGCGCTGGTTTGGAAGCTGAGCAGTAGAGTCTCAAACTGTGCCCTAATCGGAGGTTGTGGCTTTACCTGCTATGCCACAATATTGGCCCCAACTCTTGCTTCTTTGTTATTAATACTTGGAGTAGAATAGGAGCATTGAAAACTTATGAAAAACATTTTTTTAAAAAAAATTCCATAATTTCTGAAATTCATAAACTCCAATCAGCCAATCCACAAATCCCAGATTAAGAAACTTTGATGAATGTTTCTGCTTGCTGTGGGAAAAACAGACCCCAAAACCACTCATCAAAGAACCTGATTTTAATTAGCTTAATGAACAATTAGCAAGTGCTTAATTGGCAATCAATTTTAAATACTAATTGCCAGCTAATAATACACAGAATAGCACCATTGGGTTCTTGTTGTTTCGGAGAGCAAGAGAGGGCTCCGCAGGAGGAATGTGGCTTGCGTGTGATCCCGAAGAACAGCACAGCTCCTGGCAAGCAGGAAGGGGCGAGCAGGGCTGGGCTACACAAGTCTGCAAGGTGCCAAGAATTCCAGCCTTGCTGTTCTCACCCATGGGCCCAGGCAGGGAGCACCCAGGACCTCTCTGAAAGTCAGTGACCTGCAAGAATGTCCAGGTGTTCGTTCCGAAGTCTACACTGCAAGTAGCTTTCAAGAAACTACCCAGTGGTAGTTTAAGATGTTTTTTTTTTCTCTACTGATGAGACCAGATTTTCTTTGTCTGCTTTCACCAAGACAGTAAATTGCAAAATATGCAGAGGGCAGAGGGACCCAGCTGTCTTCCATCAGGCCTGGCAGGAAAGACACTCAAAGATCTCAGACGTTTTCCTGACTCAACTTTTTTTTTTCTTTTGGCTTTGGAAAATACAACTACCTTCATAAAAACATGCCATTATTGTAATGAGATTATTTTAAAATTAGTATTTTAAAAAAACCCAACTTTAGTATGTAATATTGTGAGCGTTAGTAGAGCTTGGCCATTTTGAACAAGAGTGCCTGGGGAGCCTCCCTTTTTGGAAACATGGAGGAGTCCTGGGGCCATTGCCTTGTATAAACTAAATGCAAGGCAACCTTGTGGCTCCCATTAGTCATGTGGCTCTGATACGTTTTCTACACTTGTTTATTCCTTTTTTTTCTCCCTTAGTTAGGCTGGGTGCCCAATCACCCAAAAGGCTAGGCCACCCTTGTGACCTTTAAGGTTCCTCCTATTCTAGTCCAGGGTAATGTTAAACTAGGTCACTTGAGAAGAGCATTTAGGAAGCAAACAATCCCCAACACAAATAGCACCGAATGCATGTTTCCTTCAATGTGATTGTGACTGTGGTCTTATTTGCTATACAACTGGCATCCACTGGGATAAACACTAAAGACATAGAATCTTCCTCCAAAAGCCTTACTTGTAATCCGGAACTTTGCTTGTTGACAAGTGACTTGCTGGATTCAAGATGGCGAGTTTCTCCATGTCTCTCCCCATTGAGTAGTGGGGTTGATATGCCCACATCCTGAGTCTGGTGTTGCCAGGGGAACGGCTGAAGCCTTAGATTATGGTAGAAGGGACACCACACCAGTTTCAAGTGGACCTTGTAGAGGACGGGCAGCTCTGCTTCTGCCCCCTGGGAGCACCCAGTCCCAGCACCCTGCTTTCCAGATCCAGGGCCCTCACTGTGCAGCTGTGTGATCAGCACTTACCTCCAGGCTCCCAGCCTTTGACCGGTACCAACTAACATCCCTGGGAATGTGCTATGTTGAGCCCAACGAGCCATCAAGCCGATGGTGGCCCCACATGACATCCCAGATTCCACACTGCCCAGCTGACTATATGCATCACACAGAACTCAGGCAACAATTAGATAGCTGCTATGTCTATCAGCTTTGTAGTACTACACCTGGAATGCCTCAGAGGAGCTCTCTAAGAAGCAAGAAGGCTTGTTTGGGCTTACGGTGTTGGAGGTTCATTCACAGCCCATGACTGGGCAGGCCTGTTGGTCCAGGAAGCTGGAGTGGCCAGAGCATGGTGCAGGGATAATTGTATGGTGAGCCAAGAAGGAGAGAGATAGCAGTTAAGATCACATCCAACTCAGCCTTTATAGTCAATCTTCTCCAGGGCACGCTCGATGATCCAAAGACCTCCCACTGGGCTCCGTTCCCACACGCAATAATTACATCAAGTCTCCATCCTTCATCTAATAACCATTGACATTAATCCATTAGCCATTAGAACAAGACTTCGGGGACCCAGCCTGCAGTGCATGGGCCTTGGAGGGACAGCGGAACTATTATCCAAACCGTAACAGCTGCTTTAAATGATCAGATAGTGCCTGGTTTGTCAGGCAGTAAGAGATAAAAGGCAAAGAAGAACATTATCATTTGGGGAGATAATGCTTGAATTTATAGAGAAGTGGAATAGCTCTCCAATTCACGTTTTTTTCTGTCAAGATTTGTTGACAGGGCCCGGCGCGGTGGCGCAAGTGGTTAAGTCCTCGCCTTGCACGCCCGGGATCCCATATGGGTGCCGGTTCTAATCCCGGCAGCCCCGCTTCCCTTCCAGCTCCCTGCCTGTGGCCCGGGAAAGCAGCAGAGGACGGCCCAAGGCTTTGGGACCCTGCACCCGTGTGGGAGACCCGGAAGAGGCTCCTGGCTTCGGATCGGCATAGTATCGGCCCGTTGCGCTCACTTGGGGAGTGAATCATCGGACGGAAGATCTTCCTCTCTGTCTCTCCTCTCTGTATATCCGCCTTTCCAATAAAAAATAATAAAAATAAATCTTTAAAAAAAGAAAAAAAGATTTGTTGACAAAATAAACATCAATTTCATTTTAAAAAGATAATTAAGTCAGGGACCCACACTAAATCCCATGTTAGGTAAGAGATGGAAGACTGCATTAGATAGCCAATGATACGTACCAGAGCCTCTCAAGTGAGCGCTCAGCATTTAAATCCCGGATCCAACTAATTTGATGGGGAATTTGGTCTCCTACATTTCCGCCAGCCCTCCACTGCCTTGGGGGCTGCATCTCAGACTCAAACAATTGTGGAATAAAAACACTCAAATATATATATAATTAGCAACTTCGTTGAATATGCACAGAATTTTTTCTTGTCATTATTTCCTAAATAATGCAATGATTAATCTAGAATTGGCATTGCATGAGGTATTTTAAGTCTTCTAGGGATGAGTTAAAGTATAGGGAAGGACTAGCGTATCCATGGATTCGGGGATTTGCGGGGTTCCTGGAATGGGTCTCCCACGGCTGTCAGGGGTAACTGTATGTGGAGCACAAGGGCTTATCTTTCATTGCATTTCACTCTTCCACTTGGTATTAGTTCCGAGAAGCCAGTCAGTAGGTTATGTAAGGAGGGCTCCCCTGGGTGTAAATTTACATTGCTGATTTTCCCACTGTGGAGTTCCCTTCTTGCCCAAGATCATAATTCCAAGAATTTTCCAGCATCATTCGTGGAGTCTAAACAGTCTCTTGAGCAACTGCTGATTGTTATAAACTCAAGACTCCTTAAAGGAATTTTTCCGTGGGTGGGGAAAAAGCCACCGCCTATGGCTCTTAATCAGATGTTGAAAGTACATCGCAATAAAGAAAGGCCTCGTGTGGAATCTTCAGAATCTCAGATTACATAGATGCCTTTCTCTTCTGCTCAAGTCCCTCCTGTCATCTCCTTCCTGTCCAGTGAAAAGACTCGTTTTGATGAGTGAGACAAGTCAATGGGCAGCTCTAAGCACGAGGGACTCAGCCATGTCTCCCACTTGGCCTTTCACACCCTTCACCCGCTGTTGACTGTCCAGGGTCACCACACAGGTTGGAGTAGAGGACTGACCTGCATGGAATGGATGCAAACACAGAGCAGACTTGGTATGTCAACGCACTGAGCAGTACCTTACACAGGGTCTGGCTTCCCGTGGAATAAGAGCGTGGGAGACACCGGGCATTTCCAGTTCCTCAGTGCTCCCCCTAAGTCCCCACAGTGGGTTAAGCAAGGGATCCAGAGCTCTGTGAGCCTTGTGAGACTGGGGCCCGACACAGCCACCGTGTGGCCACGTTCTCCTACTGCCTTCTCCCATGTGCAAGCTCATGGGAATAACGATTTACCAGTCTGAGTTGAAACTGTTAAGTTATTTACTAGAACATGCCTGTTTGGGCAAGAACCAGGGACACATCTGTCCACAGATTAAACCTGCATACTCATTGGGGTGCGGACCCGGCCACCTGCAACAATGGGGGGACAACCAACATACCCTGGGACCCTATCTGAAAACAAAGATTGAGCAGGCCAGTGCCTGTAACCAGTTTAGGTCCTGAATGCTCCACTTCTGATCCAGCTCCCTGCTAATGCACCTAGGAAAGCAGCAGAGGATGGCCCAATGCTTGGGCCCCTGCACTCACATGGGAGACTCAGATGAAGCTCCTAGCTTTGGACTGGCCTAGCGCCAACCCTTGCAGCCATCTGGGGCGTAAACCAGACGATGGATGATCTTGCTTTCTCTTTCTCTCTCTCTCTTTGTTAACTCTGCCTTTCAAGTAAATAAATCTTTAAAACAAACAAACAAAAAACCCCAAAGATTGAGAAGCTGATCTTTACAATGCCTCTCCACTCAGTTGATCACCTTTTGGGGAAAAAAAAAAACAAAACATTGACTCCTTTTGGCTTCAGTTTTATTAATTTTTGAAATTTTATATTCTGAGTAGTTTTGTCCCATTTAGTGGCTCACAGAGCATGGTGGTCAGGTAGCGGGCTTGCTGTGGCTCTCCAATGGGTCCATTAAACCCTGTGGGTCCCAGAGGCTTCCTCTGTTACCTACCAAAACCCTGAGTTACATAACTTTAATAGATGTCTTATGAATCTAGAGAAAAAAAAAGTCTTGAGTTCTTTTTCTCTCCAAGAAAATCATTATATTTTGCAAACCTTTCCACCCTATCCAAATCGAGCCAAACCAATAAGTGAGTCAAAAATATACCCTCGCCAGGGGTACTGGTACTGCCAATATTGCCAGGCTGGGTGATCTAGAAAACTAAAATGCAGGCCTCAGAGCCACTGACTCAACTAGCCCAAACGGTGAGAGTGGAAGGCAGGCGTGGAGCCCAGGTGAACACCAAGGACAGGGCCACTCAGAGGCAGGGCACTCACTGGTCACTCACATGGGCAAGGTCAGCCACATTTCCAGCTTAAAATGATTCTTACAATTCTTCTGCCCATGAGCTGAATTTTCCCACGTTTCTGAAGTTCCCACACTTCATTTTCAGCCATTAGCCGCCATGAGCTCCATTTCTACAGAAAGGAAAGCGACAAGCAGCTTGCTTTGCTTTCAGCCACCCAAACCCCAGCGTTGTTGCAGTCACTCCCTGTGGCATGGAGAGCTGGACTAACACCAGCCAGCGCCAGCCAGGCTGCTCCTGCCTACACTGTGTGAGCAAACATTAGCAAACAGAACACACAAGACAACTATGGGGTGAGAACTCACCCGAAATGCAGGCAGAGAAACCGAGAGAAGCAGGGAGGGGACAGAGCCACGCAGCCAGGAGCGCACCCACACGCTCACAGCCCACAGTAACACCAGAGCGCTGTCTCAGGGAGAGAGCCGATGGGAGAAGACAGGCCATCGTAGGGCAGAGCAGGGCGTGCTCCACGGTGCCTGACTAGGTACCCAGTACTGAGAAGAGTCTCTATCGATGCTTACCAAGCCAGGATCAAAACCTTGGTTTCTAGAAGCTTTTGTTTTGATCCCATGTTCTATAATCTGAAGATCATTCAGTGTGTTCAGGGCACTTAATTTTCCTTTTCTCTAAATCTAAGTGTGCTTCAATTGTTGACAAATGCCTTGTTAGAGTTATAAGCCTGTTTGGACCATCCTAACATTCGCCAAGTTCAGTTAAATCACGCTTCAATACTACAAGCTGTTAAATATAAAAATGAAAATAGACCCAAGACAGCTGAGTGGTAGCCTAGAGCCATTGTAAGGTGTAGAGCAGCCGGATGTGTATAAACTAAAATTGAAAAGTCAATGAAATAGTCACAGGTTGTGGTTAAAAACTTGCATTTTCTAACATATTGGTCACTCAAAACCATGTCAATTAACCCCATAATGATGTAAATTGTTGATGTTATGTTGGGGCTTTTAATTGACCGGGATGATATTCTACCAGCTTGCCTTCAGACCAGAGATGGTTTCCCCAAGAAACCGTTGAATTTATCTGGACAATAAGATGCTGGACTCTATGCTTGGTATGTGCCTGCAATGAAAGAATCTCAACTGAACTGGAACTGTGGTTATGCAACAAGGTGGAGGAATCCACCATGGAGGGAGGGTACAGGGAGGGGTTGGGGGAATCCCAGAGTCTGTGAAACTGTGTCATAAAATGAAATTTTAAAAAAATCTAAGTGTGCTGGTCACATTTCTGGTTGGTCACTCTATGTTTTCTCCACTGTTCTGACATCTGGGAGGCCTGGAGGAGATGGCACGGAGCAGCCGCACATTGCACGGAGTAGCTGAAGGAGTAGCTGAAGGAGTTGATCTCTGCTTGCAGCTGAGTAAGTGGGAATTCAGGTTTTGGATACACACTAGCAGCAGATGCGTCAGCCCCAAATTCACTGATGGAGTTGAGTTTTTGACCCAGTCAAGTAAAGAACAAGACCTTGGTTGACGCTAAATCTCCCTAAAGGTTGTCAAAGGTTTGAGATCCTGCCCTAGCCACCTGCCAGTCCCCGTGCAGTGTGGACATGGTCTGTGCATGCTGTTTGGTCCATATACAGAGAACAGTTCTAATCATGGCACAAATGAAGAGATTGCAAACAAAAACAAGTAGGCTTTCAAGCCTTTTGCTGCCTTGAGTGGCAATAGGCATTAAGAAGCAGCAGAAACACAGCGCACTGAGTGAAAACCTGGGTTTCAAACGCCGGGGAGCCAAAGGGAAACGTTGGTTGCCATGGGGCTTTGTCACTCAGATGCACTGATGTGATACTGGATGAGGCAGCCAAAGAGCTGTTTTAACCCTGCAGCAAGTGCCTGGCCTCAAGACTAAATACCTTTTAAAATGTATGGCCTGTTCATAGGAGACATTTTCATAAACTGGAAACCGGGACTGGCTTTGAGGTACAGTGGAATAAGGGATGGCTTGCATCCCATTTAGGATGGCTTGTTTAGATCCTGGTTGCTCGGCATCCAATTCAACTCCCTGCTAACACACCTGGGAAGGAAACAGAAGCTGGCCCAACTGCCTGGGTCCCTGGCACCCTGGGGGAGACCGGATGGACTTCCTGTCTCCTGCCTTGGTCTGGTCCGACTCTGGCTATTGGGGCGATTTGGAAGGAAACTGGGAGATAGAAGAGTTCTCTCTCAGTTGTGTGTCATTCTGCCTTTCAAATAATTTTTTAAAAGCTGGATTTCATCTATAGGCAAATATGCTCACAACTGCACACATAATACATAATACGTAATACATAATACATAAGGACAGCAAAATGAAAGTGGGTAAACTCTAACCTTACGTATCGGGATACTTTTTAGAAAACAAAAGGAGAATGTACACACAATATCTTAACAAGCTTAAAAAAAAAAAGATTTATTTTTTGATTTGAAAGGCAGATTTTTACAGAGAGAGACGAGATAGAAGTAAAGTATTCCAAACGCCGGTTCGCTCTGTAAATGGTTGCCATGACGGGAGCTAAGCCGAGCCTAAGCCAGGAGCCGGGAGGTTCCGCCAGGTTTCCCACGTGGGTACAGGGACCCAAGGACTTGGGGCATCCTGCACTGCTTTTCCAGGCCACAGATAGTTGGACGGGAAGTGGATCTTCTGGGACACAAACTCTGCCCACATTGGGTGGAGGATTAGCTGGTTGTGCCACCATGCTGGTTCCAACAAGCTTTCTTTGAAAACAAGTAAAAAAGACAACTAATCCTCAACAAATGAACTGAAATTATTTCCCAGAGAAAGGACAAATGAAGTTGGAAACACTGAATTTTCACGTGCAGAAGTTTGAAACAAGACCCACACCTTACACCCCTGTACAAAAATCAGCTCCAAATGGGTCAAGAAATAAACCAAAGACCCGAAACCATCAAACTACAGGGAAACACGGCAAGATCTTGGCCTAAACGAAACACTCCTTGGGTAAGACTCCAGAAGCAGAGGCAACAAAAGCGAACATCAAAGCAAACGGGGATGGGGGGAGGACATAGGGCAAGGGATGGGCGGAGTTTGCCAAGCATTATTCTGCTAGTTATCACCCAGGAAACATCGGGTGTCATTTCCTCGTTTTTATCTCCAAAAACCACACAAAGTGTTCAAGTCACATTACCCGGCCCTCAGAGAAGAACATTCTAGAACAGTGCTTTTGCTTGAGGTCCACAGCCCTCAGGGGAGCTCGGGGGCGTCGGCTCGGCCTCCGGTGGGTTTCCCAGTGACTTCAGCTGCTGTCCAGCACGACTCTCCTTTCCTGTCGGAGCCTCTACGCACGTTTTCGCTTAAAGTTAAAATTCCAGGGAGACCATCTCTGTGGATGTATCCACCCATCCCACGGGAGAACTCTTCCGTGGGAGTCAGAAGACACAGAGGGAAAATCATTCGGCTTCATCGGGAGTGCTGTTTTGGGGGCCTAGCTTTAACATATTTTCTTACTTGAACTTTTTAAAAATTACCATTAAAAAAACACTTGCTATTGATCGTGTTAAAGCATTTCAAGCTCACAGTGTCGTCGTGTAAACTCACCATGGACCCCACCACCTCCAGCCCGTCGGTATTCTAGTCCCCTTTGTGCACCTGTGCTTCAAGCATCACCCGTGGTGCTTCCCCGTGTCTGCTGTGCCCCGCACGGATCCGTCTCCTCCTCCACGCGTTACAGCCCTTACCAGCCGCCACCTGCTTCCTCCTACCTGCCCCCATGCCTTTCCACTCTCTGGACCCTCCGCTTACTTTCATTCTTATTGTTCTTAAATACTGCGTCCTACTTTGTAACCCCAACGCGTACATAGAGACACACCGTGGCAATTATTTTTCTTTATCTCCCTTTTAGAATACAATTCCTTGAATGCATGCTCAAAAGTATGATTGGTTTAAATTCATGGATAACTTTTGTTTTACTTAAAGAGCAGGAATCAAATGAGTTATTGTTCAAGTGGCATTGGCCAAATCATCTGGGTAGTTCACTTGAAGGATTTTACTGTTCAGAAACCTTTTGTTTGAAGGTAAACAGCTCCCTCTTGTGGCTGCAGAGAGGAACTGGGATTGTGGGTCCCGAGCATTAGCAATCAAAATAGAATTTCAACTTATTTTAGAACTTAAATTTGAATTGGCCTTCAATCAGCGTGCATTTTGGAATTTTAAGTAAACTAATTGCCACGAAAGGAAATTTTTATTAAGTGCAGAATCATATATTTTTGCCAAGAGTATACAGAAGTAGCTATTTAAAATCCAGGTCAATCATTTTCCATCTCAAATGACTGAAAATTCACTTTTAAAATATTAATATATTTTAAGCGTTAATAGCATATTTGCTGAAAATGTAAAAGTTGCATACATCTTTTCAGATCCCAGAAGTGTGGGTATGGGTACCCTAATAAAAGTTCATGAAAAATAGAATGAAAAAATACTCATTCTGATCCAAACATCTTTGCAATCCATGCATTGCTGATTCACAATGCGCATTTTCAACTTTTTGAAGATCCCTCGTGTGCATGGATTCTAAAATTCTCTGCACCTAAATCAGCCTAGCTTTACGTTTTGTTTTCCGTGAGTATGAAGTCTGAAAATGCAGGCCAAACTCACGAAGTCCACAAAGTCATTCTTACCAGGTCTGGGGCACTGGTCACTCCGGAGGACACCACCTGCAAGGGAGCAGAGAGGGGTGGCGTTAGGGCCTCAAGGTTTGAGAGCAGAGTGTCGGGGGGCGGGCGGATCCCACCTGAGAAACACCTATCAAGATGGCATGTGTGCACACCTCACAGCCACTTACACCTGTCAGTTTCAGAGCTGAATTACATCCGTACCAGACGCGGGCTTGTCATCCTTCCCTGGACAGTGGAGTACCACTCTATGACACATCATTCAGTTCTCTGCGAATCACCAAGCTCTGGGCAGCTACGGCAGCACATTAGCTAAGGGACTCCCATCCCTGCAGATCTGCGTATCCACGGGATACTGGAGCCATCCTCTAGTGGATACCCTGACCCCCACACCCAGCCCTGAGAGCAGCTTTCTATAGCCTGACGTGAACCCCGTGTCTGGGCTGTGCATTGGATGACTGCCTTTCAAACTCATCAGACTTGAATTGCACACACGTGTTTCCAAGTGGCACCTCACAGGCTCACAGCGCAGCCCTGCGGCTTGCGGGCCGGCCCGGGGCAGGTTTCTGATGGGGCCAGCAGCCGGTCAACGTGAGAACAGCACCCACTAAGGCAGTGCGGTGTGAGCCTACCCAAGTGTGTGTTGTTAATGGGGTCGGGGCGGGGGGTGGATTTCTTCGGGGGTCAGGAAACTGCGTGATCCTTTCCAGATATTTGACTCTTTCCTTGACACACGGCCGCGCCCCTCGTCCCACTCTAAGGTCCAGCCAGGGCGAGTGAGGGACAGCCCAGGAGGAGGGCGAGAAGGGTGGCTGGTCAGGCCACACAGGCGGAATGTATACTATATAAGGCACATTCCCTTGTCCCCCAAACCCCAAAATAAAAACCACCTCTCACTCCCCCGGGTGCGACCTCCCTGGCCCGCTGTCTGTACCGGACCAGTGACCCTCGCCTGGGAGCGCTCCCAGGAAAGCTTGTTTCAAGCTGATCTTTATTCTGGGTGGATTTCTGGCTCTGGACATGAACTCGAGCTTTGCATCCACCTGGACCAGAGTCCTGCTCCCCGAGTCCTTCCCTTGCGCCTTTCTCCTTCCTTCTGGGGCTCATGGCACCTGATCTTCAGGACACACAGCCCTGCCTGGGAGACCCCGAGTAGGGCAGGGTGTCACATAGTGGAAGGCAGCACAACTGGACTTTGTAACAGACCCACTCCTCTGACGACCCATTAACTGGTGAACCAGTAATTACACTCCTTGGAATATCCCTGTCTCTTCCCAGCTCCGCTCCTGACTCGTTTCCTGCCACTGCACACCCCGGGAGGCAGCAGGTGACAGCTAAAGCAGTACAGCTCCTGCCGTGTGCAACCTGGATGGGGTTCCTGGCTTCAGTCTGACCCAGTCCTGGTTGCTGGGGGCATCCCAGGACTGAACCAGTGGATGGCAGATCTGTCTTGCTGTCTGTCTCTGTGTTTTATTATTGGTGTTATTAAAACATCAATGCTATCTCTGTATTTTGAATGAAGTATTTTTAACTACCCATGAGTGAATCTGCTAATAGAAAAGAGATTGCCAGAAAGGAAGTGTCCGAGGCAGGGTCCTTCCTGAAATAGATGCTCTCCCTGAAGACCCAGCAGTGCCTCCCCCGGCCAGGTAAACCGACAAGGCTTCATGCCTACCCCAGGGCACCAGGGAGGGAAACCCCGACCCCGGCTGTGGAGCAGGCTTGCCCGCGTGCCGTTTTTCTTTTTCCAAGGCCTGCCTGGTTAAGGCTGTCCGAGGTCACTGTTTAAAACGCACAGGCCTCATTCTGTCGAGAAAACACTGCTGTTTCCAGAAAAAGCCAGAAAATGCTCTTAAAAAAGAAACTGTCCCAGAATTACATCACTCCTGCGGGAGTCCCCAGAGCGCCAAGGACAGGAAACTCAGGCGATGCGTGGTGGGGGGACCACCGGAATCCACCTCCCCTCCCCGAAGCTCGCCCCAGGCATCCTCCCCTTAGACGGGTAAACACAGCAAGGTATTTTCAGAGGAAGACATGCAAGATGTTGGGCTAAACTAAGCAACTAGGGACACAGTGCGTGGATTGTCCAAATATTTATGCACCAGAAGAACTCCCAGACGCCTCGTGGTCATGAAAGCCCCCAGGAAAAAATTAGTTCAGTTTTAAAAGCTCTACAGACAGACTTGGAAAAAGCTGTCTCCAGGAAGCGGAAATTTCTACATATACTCAAAAATAAAGCCAGAGAAGCCATGTGTGAGCTGGCCCGACTTGTTCTACCCTCAGATTTTACTTTTCTTTACGTTGGATTTTTAAAATTTATTTATTTGCTCTAAAAGGCACAGAAACAGAGAATTTTCCACCCTCTGATTCACTCCCCAAGTGGTCCAGGAAGAAGCCAATGGCCTGGATTCCACTGGGGTCTCCCACGTGCTTGGCACAGACCCAAGCACTGGGGCCATCTTCGGCTGCCCGCTCAGGCCATCAGAATCAGAGCAGTCAGAACTCGGAGTAGAGTCCTGCCAGGGATGCCGGCGTCGCAAGCTGCAGCTTAACATGCTGTGCCGCGAAGCCAGCCCGTTTCTGTGGGGTCTTGACAAAAGCACTCCTAGTTGTCACACCGTTCATCTTCCAAAGAGTCCAACATCCTCTCAAAGAGGGAGACAGTCTGATAGGATCACACACTCGTGTCGCACGGCCTCTAACTGTTCCTTAGTTAACACTTCACTCCAAGGACTCTTTTACCACAATCCCCCAATTTTCTAAAAGCTATTGTTGAGAAGCCCGCTAAGAATTCAGAGGCAACATCTCCCAAGAACGTCTTTAACGCAGATTTCATCTGAAATAGAACACGTTTCCTTTTATTAAAGGCAGAAAGTGACGCTTACTGGATGGAAATGTTTTAAAACCAAGAAGAGCCACCTGAAGTTAGCAGGTGGACTTCCACGGACCAGAGGAGACTTCCACTTCTGCGGGACTTCCACGGGCCAGGCCACTGCAAATGCAAGGAACCAAGGGGGCTGAGACCAGGTGGTTCGGAGGAGGGAAGCTGGAGCTTGTCTGGGTCAGACCAGGACAGCTGCCCACGTGGGAGACCTGGGCTGGGTTAGCTGGCATCGCTCACAGCTCACTGGCACATATGAAAGCTGGGGCTGGGCTGGACACGGCTGCAGCATCCCTGAGTGTGTATCCAAGCCTAATGGGATGCAGCACAGATCATACTGGTCGGCTGCACATACCAGCATGCGCAGGAACCCAGACCAGAGGTGGGCCTGGCGGGGGTTCCTGGGGATCACTCCAATTGGGCTGCAGTTCCCATTTGGCATACATGAGAGCCAAATGTGTAGTGGACAGGGTTGGGCTGGGCCACGGCATCTATTGGTTTGAGTGTGAGATGGGACTGGAGACAGAACTGATTGGATGATTACAACTACCAGTGTGTTTAGGCTGATGTGGGTGATGGACTGAGCTGGACCCTGCACTTGCTGGCACACAGGAATCAGGTCTGGAGTCACCTTGAGTGAGAGTTCTTAGGGTACCCTGCCCCCAGACCACTGGACTCAAAACTCCAACTACAGGGAAAACAGGATTTATGGTCTGACCTTGGACTGGATGTATCAAAACTGGACTCTTCAGTTGTTGAGGCTCGTGCGGTGGACGGCATGTCCAGATGCTAAAGGGGGACATGACAATTCACTGAGTCCTGCAGAGGACGTCTAGTACCATGACAGAGGATGGAGGGCAGAGCATACTGGAAAACTCTCCCGGCCAAGCTTTGACAACAATATCTGGGTGAGTGGAGAGTAAAAGACTGAAGGATTTCCTCAACCTTGGAGCAACAAAATCACCAGCATCTCAGAATGATAAAAAATCCCTCAAGCAGTACCCTCAGAACATGCTCCACATCGGGGATCCGACATCGAGTTGCCATCCTCCATCCCTGGGTGTTGATGGGCTAGGATGCTGGGAGCAGCCTTTTCGCCCCATTACCCCCAACCCCAATACAGAAAGGAAAAAAATTAGAAACATCTGTCTCATCGACTTTGCCCCCATACCTCAACTTTCCCCGCCCTGATTAGTGGTCCATAAGGGCAAACATCCTTCTCAACTATGTAAACATCATCAAAAAGAAAACAGATTTGTATTTTAACTAAGGGAAGTGGAGCATGGGGAGATGGCAGTGTGGACAGGATGTATGCCAGCAGCACGCCAGAGCAGCTCTCTGGAACAAGCCCCTCCCTGACACACCGGGGGAAGGGTGTAGCCCGGCTCACGCCTCTAGAATTGAACAAGAGCTGTGAGCAGTGCCTGCACTGGGCTCAGCAATGCTTTCAATGCTCACAGAGTGAATCAGCCCCTGCTGTGCAGCCTGGGTGCGGAGGCTTCCGTAACATACAGACACCTAGTGCTTGGGGTGAGTGGAGTATAAAGGTTGGCCCAACACCTCTGCAACCTTCTAAGAAAAACTACGTGAGCGGGCCCGGCGCAGTGGCGCAAGTGGTTAAGGTCCTCGCCTTGCATGCCTGGTATCCCATATGGGCACCGGTTCTAATCCCGGCGGCCCCTCTTCCCATCCAGCTCCCCGCTTGTGGCCCGGGAAAGCAGTCGAGGACGGCCCAAAGCTTTGGGACCCTGCACCCGCGTGGGATGCCCGGAAGAGTCTCCTGGCTTCGGATCGGCATAGCATCGACCATTGCGCTCACTTGGGGAGTGAATCATCGGACGGAAGATCTTCCTCTCTGTCTCTCCTCTCTGTATATCTGCCTTTCCAATAAAAAAGAAAAAAAACTACGTGAGCAACTCAGCCAGGCCGAGCTTTGATGTCCTCCTGGGCCAAATGGTCACAACCACACACACATAGCTCCCTCAGACAGATTCTTCAAGGATGAAATACAGTCCTGCAGGGCCCTTTGCGATGGCCTAGTGGATAATGTCCTTGCCTTAAATGCACCAGGATCCCATATGGATTTCGGTACTAATCCTGGCAACCCCGCTTCCCATCCAGCTCCCTGCGTGTGGCCTGGGAAAGCAGTCGAGGACAGCCCAAAGCCTTGGGACCCTGCACCCACATGGGAGACTCAGAGGAAGCTCCTGGCTCCTGGCTTCAGTTCAACTCAGCTCTGGTCATTGCAGCCACTTGGAAAGTGAACCAGCAGATGGCAGATCTTTCTCTCTGTATATTTGTCTTTCCAATTAAAAAAAAAAAAAAAAACCCTGCAGCAGACTCTCCTAACACTCTGCTGGCTAGAGAGAAGTGGCATTTTCAGGAACAAAAAGTGGAGGAACACAGGAGACGGAACGCTGGAGCAAGCAGGTGGTCAAGGACAACAGCAGGGTGTGCACAACCTACCTCCAAAACTTCACGGCCATCAGCAAATTCCAGGGTAAGTAAAACCACGAAAGACTTGGAAAAGTCCCTTTTTGAGCTAAGGGGAACTTACACTTGCCTGTAGGAATCTTGTCCCTATAGGTTTCTTGCCTTTATGTAAGAACAGGTAGAATCTGTGGCCGTGTCCCGGGTACAGGGCAGAGTACATGGGTGGAACCCTGGGGCTGGGCATGCCAAGAGGGAAGCAGGACAGCTGAAGGAGCCAGGGGAGGGAGGACAAGGCAGTTAGAAGCAGCAGGGTGCCAGCTCTGTGGTGAGGGGCACGGGGACGTGGGACCTAGGGAGATTCCTGGAGAGAAGTGTGGGCAGCCAGACAGGTGAGCAACCAAGGCTTAGCTCTGCTCCTCGCCCAGTGAGGCCGCAGCATCTCCAGGTTGGCAAAGGTTTGCTGCACCCCTTCACACCAGCCTCCCACACTGGCTGTGCACAGCCAAGGAGTCTGCAGCAAACAGAACTCAGCAATGGGCTTGGAAGGCTTTGCTGCCAGACAGAAAGAACATGCCCACGGAGGCCCGCTTGAGTGAGGAGAGAGGCTTGGCCCAGGTGCACCAGCCCTCCAGCCCACAGCCAGGTGTGTGTGGGAGCCCAGACAAGGCCACGGCCAGGAGCCTCACCAGCCTGGGGGCTAGCGAGTCTAATCCAGGTCATTGTCTGCAGTCACTGGGAACTGGGCAGGTGATGTGTGCTGTTACTGGAGCGATACTGGTGGTTGTGGTACCTGAGATGACTCTTCCCCGCAGGACTGTTAGCAGGGAGGCAGCCTGGGTCCAGGAGGAGCCAGCTTGAGTCCAGACTCCTCCCCAGACACGTAGGCCGGTTCTGGGAGACAGGCAGGGAGCAGACTCTCACATTTAGGGAGCAGAGCGCAATGGACCTTGGGAGCTGTTGGGGTTGATCATGTTGGCCAAGTTGAAGGGTCTGTATCAAAATCCAAGGGGAAGCAGGTGCAGCCACCTCTGAATATCCCCTAAGGATTTGTTCTAGGCCGCCCCAACACGCACACATCCTCCTGTAGGCCTCGAATCATCTCCACATGACTCACAGCACCTTGCAATGTAGACAGTGGCTGCGCTGTATTGGTTAGGGAGCACCAGCAAGCAGAGGAGTCTGTCTATGACCAGTACAGGTACAGTTGACTCCCCTCCAAATGTTTTCAATCCATGGTTGGTTGAATCTTGCAGATTTGGAACCCGCGGATCGGGGTACAATTGCGCAGTCTTTGGTGCAGGTGTAGCAGAAATGCTGGGGGTGCATCTGGGCAGCCTGCAGGTCTCCCAAGAAAATGGCCAAGGGGGTTAGCTGAGGCCCACGCCCTCCTTCCAGGACAGGAAGGACAAATTAGAGCTTTGTCTAGCGGATGCCAGGAGTGTTTGTCCTGAAAGGGTCCCCAGGTCCTGTTGCCATGTTGCTATGTTGCCATGACGACGGTCCCATTGTGATGCCAGGATGCTCCCTTAGCTGGGGACTGGCACTTCTGCCACAAGGTAGTCACTCACTGGGCTTCTTGGTCATAAGTGTGGCAGTGCCATAGTGCTCTTACCTCCCTGTAGGGCCAGTGGTCAGAGGCAAAAGTCACAAAAAAGGTGCTTATCTCATTTAGGGACACAATGGCAGGCAAGACCAGTCATTGGCCTGTAACTGTAACTCACTCCCAGGTGTGCCGCAGCTGGTCTGAGGGCTCTGGGTGTGGGAGTTAAGAAGGACATAGGAGCTGCCAGGGTCATCCCTCATGATGACCCTGAGGCCTTCCCAGGACTGTTTGAGACCCTGAAGTTCCAGCTACCTTTTGCAGGATACCTGGCTGTTAGCCAGAGAAGCAGGCTACGTGGACACATGCTCTCCCTGTAAAATCAGCACCCAGTGTCTGCAGCAGCCACAGTTAAAGAAAAAAGCAAGGCAGGCTCAGATTCTAGTTCACAATTCTGGGGGCACTGCTGAACAAGCCAGCACATCCCCTCCCTTCCCCGTGGGTCTGCAGCATCAGGTGCAGCCCACAGCTGGGGACACCGTGGTCTGGGCAGCGAGGCAGAGGTGAGATTCCAGGGTCCTCACTCAGCAGTGGCTGCTCCCAGGAGCCCAGAGCTTCTTCCAGTCTCTCACATGGGTGCAGGTGCCCAAGCACTTGAGCCATTCTCTGCTGATTTCTCAGAAGCACTAACAGGGAACTGGATCGGAAGTGGAACATCCGGGATTTGAACTGGAGCTCACATGGGACTCTGGCTCCATGGTTGGAAGCTTAGCTGTAAGCCACAGCTCTGGCCCCTTGCGTCTGTGTCTTAAACTGAACGAAGCTCTTTTACTGCTTTGACGTAACCATCTATTTGCTCCATTCTGTAACAGACTTAGAGTAGCATCGCATATTACCTAATACTGACTTGCTTCGCCACAGCACTGGTCCCCAGACTTTATCGTCTCAAGAAGCAACTTTGTGATTGTCACACAGCAAGAACACCGTCTCCTTCAAACACCTTACATGGTGTCCCTACGCTCTTGGAATAAAATCCCAGAACAGCATTCCCCATTGAGAGCTGACAAGGCAGAATGTCCTAGTGTTGGCATTTGGGCCATTTGTACTTTTTGCTCTCCTGGCCTCACCACGTGACTGGTGCCCAGCGTGCAATAACTCAATTCCTTGGCTGTAAAATGGAATCAGGGCAGTTCTGTGGTGTAGCTGGTTCACTCATGGCATCAGCCTTCCATATGAGCACCAGTTCAAGTCCTGGCTGGTCCATTAAAAAAAATAAATTTATGTTATTTTTGATGATGTTTATATAGTTAAGAAGGATGCGTGCCTATGTGGCCCACCAATTAAGGTGGGGAGAGTAGAACAATGGGGGAAAGTGGATGAGACAAGTGTTCCCATGCTCCTTTTTTGTTCCTGTACTGGGAGAAAGGGAAAGAGGAGAGGGTCGCTCCCAACAGCCCAACTGCATCAGTACCCAGGGATGGGGGATGGCCACCCGATGTCATCCCAGGGTCCCCGATGTTGCTGCACTTTCAATCCAGCCCCCTGCTAACGTGCCTGGGAAAGCAGCACAGGATGGCCCATGTCCTCAGCATCCTGAGCCCACTCGGCAGAAGCTCCTGGCTTCGAACCAGCCCAGCTTTGGCCATTACAGCCTTTTGGGGAGCGAACTAGTGGATGGAAGATCTCTCTGTAACTCTTTCTTTCAAATAAATAAATAATACTTTTTTAAAAAAAATAGGATCATCACCGTACACATCTTAATGATTACTGTCATGCCAATTGTTTAGCAACTCGAGTCCGAGTTCACTGAATGGCAACTGCTGTTACTCTATGATTACTATTGTTATGAATTATTAGAACCTGCCCATCTTCCTCCCCAAGCTCCCCTGGGACCTTCCGGCACCTTTTCGTTTCTTCACGTGTCACAGTTCAGGACTGGGAACCTGCTGGACTACTTATGTCCCACATTGTCTGAAACCACAGTTCACTCGTGCCATTTCCAGCTTTCCATCTGTCCTGTCTACACTCTAAGGAAGACAAGCTCTGCCATGTCCTGGAGCCGCCACACACACTATTTCCATGCTGATCAATGAATTAGTCCTGCAGAGCCTCGGGCAGGATATTCCTATACACGCTGGGGGGGGGGGTCCACCCCTTTACTATGGGCTATAACACCCAGGGGAGGCTGAGCATTAAAGCTGCCCCCTACCTAGGCCCAGCAACACTGTCAGACACTTCTCCCAAGAGTGAAGATAAGATAATGGGAGAAACTGTGAGAAACTCTGCATGGATTTTAACTTTATTTATTTATTTAGATATTTGTTTTGCTTTATTTGAAAGGCAGAGTTACAGAGAAAAGATCTTCCATCTGCTGGTTCACTGCCTGAATGTCTGCAGAACCAGAGCTGGGCTGATCTGAAGCCAGGAGCCAGAAGCTTCTTCTGGGTCCCCCTCTCTGCTGCTTTCCCACACCAGTAGGGATAAGGTGGGTGGGAAGTGGAGGAGCCAGGACATGAACACTCATACAGAACACCAGCATTCATACAGGCTGCTGGTGGCACAAGTGGAGGTGTAACCTACTATGCCACAGCACCAGCCTCAGATTTTTTTTTTTTTTGCATCAGAAGAAACTTTCTTTTAATTTCATTTTCCCATGAACCTTTCAAAAGCCCTAGTATGAAAGGTTACTTACGAAATTGCTGTCTTTTCTCTGCAGCGCGCATAGAACAATGCCAAGGTCCCACTGCTCTAACCTGGTGTTCTTCAGGGGAACGTCTTACAGCCAGAAGCGTGCGTCCCTACGGGACAGTCGTACAGTGGAGCAGGTGATCACATGGGAGGCAGAGCGCTGCCCTTGCGAAGGTCAGCGCTAAAGGTCAGCCGGGCGGGAGTCATTCTCACCGAGGGAAACAATGTCAGTTATGCTGCTGTGTGCCGGAAGAGGAATCCACTCCTCCATTGGCAAGAATGCCTCCTGCCGGGCCTCGGTAGGGCTGGCTGGCAAACTGAAAAGAATGCGCTTTCTTTAGGAAAAATCTGCTGCAAGACATTTACCAACTGCTCTTCAAGCTGACTATGAAAGTCACTTTCAAGAACCGAAATCCTTCGCATCCTCACGCCGAGAGGGGCCGACGCCTGTGATCTGTTCCCTCGCTAAGCAAGAAAGAGACATAATTTCCCACCAACGCTTCTATATTCCCTCAAGCCTCCTTAAAACGATTGTTTTCGCTTTATGATTATTGTTTGCCAAGATTTATTTGAAAGGAAGGGTGGCGGAGACCTTCCATCCACTGGTTCACTCCCCAGATGGCCACCCCATCTAGGGCTGAGCCATGACCAAGCCAGGAGTCAGGAACTCCACCTGAATTTCTCATGTGGTGGCAGCGATGCAAACACTTGGGCCACCTTCCTTTGCTTTCCCGACACGTCTTACCAAGGAACTGGAGCAGAAGTCCAACGGCCGGAACTTGAACAGATGCTCCGACACGGAGCAATGCCTTCGCTTGCTACGACACGAAACTGGCCCCTACTGTTTTCACTCTATATGTGCACCAACTTTTTCTCTCTTGTGCTCCAGTATGCCCTCCTGCGCTGAACGTGCCCTGCTAAGGTACATGTGAACACATGAATCCATGAGCTGTTTCTACGGTCCACCCAAGCTCCCCAGATCTTACACCTAAACAGATCAGACACACATCTTTTCAGAACGTGGTTTCATCCACACACTCAGATAGAGCAACCATTACAAAATTTTAAGAGGGAAAATTTTGCGGGATGAGAATACCGGATAAAGGCTTTGAACTTATTTGAAATGAAATGATGATGTCCTCTTTGGCATTTTGTTGGCTTCTCTCCCAGAGAGTCAGAAAAGGCCAGAGTTCCTTGACAATAACAGGTCTGAGAAGCTCTCAGACCATTAACATTGCAAACAGCTCATTCTGCTCTGTTGGCTCCCCCTTCGGACCGGGGAGGGTCTCCCCAAGAAGCCGCTCAACTTGACCCGACAATGGGATGCTGGACTCTATGCTTGGTGTATGCTTGCAATGAAGGAATCTCAACTAAACCTGAACTGTGGTTGCGCAACGGCGGGGAGGAACCCACCATGGGGGGAGGGTTGGGAAAGGGGTGGGGGGAATCCCAGTGCCTATATAGAACTGTGTCACATAATACAATAAATATAAAAATAAAAAAATAATAAAATCTGCCATTTAAAAAAAAAAACACTGAAAACAGCTCAGCAAAGCTGACTTACATGTCACTGAAAGACAGTAATATTGCGGCAAGCACTGTGGTGCAGGTAGGTTAGACCACCACTTGGGACACCTGCACCCCATATCGAAAAGGCTGGCATCCAATGCCCCCTCTACTTCCAGTCCAGTTTCCTGGAAGACAGCAGATGGCAGCTGGACTGCCTGAGGCCCTGTCATTTGGGGGGGGACCCCAGTGGACTTCCTGGCCCCTGGCTGCGGCCTGGCCCCGCCCCAGCTGCCACAGGCATTTGAGGAGAGAAACAGCAGGTGGAAGAGTTCACACATTACTATCTCTCCTGCTTTTAAGTTAAGAAAAATAAAATTTGTAAGTAGTGGCAACATCAAAGGGAAGGCAGTTGCATTTTCAAATGCTTATTAATTTGATTTATTCTCAAACATAGATAATAATAGTGATTTTTTAAAAAGCCGAGCGTTGAACTATAAGTTCCTTGCAAAGCTAATGGTAGGAGGAGTTCCTGGTCTAACTTGGGGATGTCTAGCTAGTTGGCAATCTGTCGTGCGAGCACCCGTCTCCATTCCCTCCTTACTGTGATGGTGACTCCAGAGCTGTATTTGTAACTTCCTTACACTACTTTTTAAATAATTCATCTATTATTATTATGTAATTTATTAAACAGTATCTCACAAGACTTGGCAGGGTTTGAAAAGCAGTTTTTCACCTAAGACAGAGAGTCACCGCCCTGGGCCGGAACCCAGATCCTGAAGGACCTCCGGGGGCCGAGGGGACCCCAGGGAGAACAGGCCAGAACAGGTGTGTTACAAAAGCCACAGTACCTGGAATTGTTTATGTACTCCCAGTGGAGGATGCCGCACACAGCCCATGGAAAACAAACTAGGCATAGATACCATTTTTTTCTTTCACCAAAATAAACTTATCTTTTAATTTCACTTGACCATGAACTTCTCGATGCCTGGGAGAATGGAGAGATGGGTGAACATTACGACAGCAACCCCCTAGCATGCTGATTCTGGCTTATGTGGGGTCTGTGTTCACAGATGTCTCCTGTAGGCTTTCTCCTATAGTTACACGTACCTCTAATCACCTCCACTAAATGCCAAACTAAAAAAGAAGGCATTTTGGGGCCCAGCGTAGTAGCCTAGTGGCTAAAGTCCTCACTTTTCATGCGCCAGGATCCCATATGGATGCCAGTTTGTGTCCTGGCAGTCCCACTTCCCATCCAGCTCCCTGCTTGTGGCCTGGGAAAGCAGTTGAGGACGGCCCAAAGCCTTGGAACCCTGCACCCACATGGGAGACTCAGAATAAGCTCCTGGCTCCTGGCTTTGGCTTGGCTTGGTGAGGCCATTTGTGGAGTGACCCAGTGGATATAAGAGCTTTCTCTCTGTATCTCCTTCTCTCTGTATATCTGCCTTTCCAATAAAAATAAATAATTTTTTTTTTAAAAAAGACATTTAGGTCCTTGCCTTGGACACGCCAGGATCCCATATGGGTGCCAGTTCTAATCCCAGCAGCTCCACTTCCCATCCAAATCCCTGCTTGTGGCCTGGGAAAGCAGTCAAGGACGGCTCAAAGCCTTGGGAACCTCACCCATGTGGGAGACCTGGAAGGAGGTTCCTGGCTCCTGGCTTCAGATTGGCGCAGCGCTGGCCATTGTGGCCACTTGGGGAGTGAATCAACAGATGGAAGATCTTCTTCTCTGTCTCTCCTCCTCTCTGTACATCTGTCTTTCCAATAAAATTAAATCTTTTTAAAATTTTTAAAAAATCATTGATACAATGGCTAGAGTATAATATAAAATATTTTCCCAGATATTTTGCAATGTTTTCACTCATTAATAATCCGACTCAATCCAAAATTGCAGGAAACGTAATGAAACCCATGTTAGCTAATTTCCTGCTGTGACATGTAAAGAGCTGATTACAGAATGAGGATTTTAACCTTAACCCTGTTTTTCTTTTTTGTTTGTTTGTTTCCCTTTAATCCTAGGTTTTCTCTCAAGCTAGTCAGCGTCAGAACCCCTTTGTAAATCCCAGGTTCCTCGCGAGCACACCCGTGGCGCTGCCTGTCCCCTAAGCAGTTTGTTTCAGTCCCAGAATCGCTGATCTTCACATCTGATTGGCCCATCGCAAAGCTCCATCATGAAGTTGCCACTGGTACCAGAGGGCCTGAGCTTAGCTGGGTATTTCTGTGGTTGAAACATCACCACGGTTTCACGGAACACTTCCCTGGAGTTCAGGTGGATCTCGGATGTCTATGAAGATAAGCATAGACACACGGGCACCAACAGACGGATTGTTGCGATTGTACTGCTCCGTGGGGGAAATGTTATAAAGGCAACAGTCTAAACCCAGGCAGTGGGATTCCAGATGACTGTGCAAATGTTGCACTTTCAAAGACTAAACTGACAGGCTCTGGGAATGAGATCTACCCACACGCCGCTGGCTGCAGTCCACAGAGGGAATCAACAGAAACAGAAATGGCAGCAATTTTTCCCGCTCACTCCCACATCCGGACAAATATTTAGCTGTACCACTTCTGGGGACATCGGAAGCTAAAGTCCCACTAGGACCCCATTCCACAGGCTCTGGGATTTCCCTTCCGCACACACACTGATTTCCCCTCTGTTACTACAATAATACAGATCTTCAAAAACAGCCACAAGTCCGTCATCCTGCTATTTCAGTGCACCTTGACATTCTGGGTATGGACAACGGCAGAGTCCAGCATCCTACTGTCACGATATACTGAACAGTTTCATTGGGAGTCCATCTCTGATTTAGAAGTAGAGTTACGTGCTGCATTGTATCTTCACATCTGGATATGGTAGTCTCCACTATACAGTTCCTCTGGATGATTATTATGTACATGCATGTTTACCTATATAGCTATTGATCTTGTACTTTGCATGCAGGTTACCTTATAACAGACAGAGCAGGTGATATTTGTCCTTTGGAAATTGGCTTGTTTCACTAAGCATGGTGGTCTCTAGTTGGGACCATTTGATCACAAATGGTAGAATTTCATTCTTTTTGATGGCCGAGTAGTATTCCCCAGAGCAGCTGTGCCATGGTTTCTTTATCTGCTCCTCTTTCAGTGGGCATCTGGGTGATGTTCATTGCCTCTGCCCTGTGTTCCACTGTTCCCTGAGAACTCAGGCACAGCACAGCTGCAGGAAGCTCTCTCGGTAGAGAACCACCACCGCCCTGCAGACAGGCTGCAGGAGCTCAGAACCTCCTGGCGGAGGCGAATTGGCAAACCAGTCTGCAATACGACAGAGCCGCTTTGCACACCTCCTGGCCTGGAGGCTGCTCCAAGTTTTCTCATGCCCTGGGGGCTGTCCTGTGGAATTCATTTCCCCAGAGAGGGGACACTGGTCCCAGTGCGGTATACACTGGTCACACAACATAGGCAATACTTCTTTGAAAGCCTCCCCCAGTCACAGGCGGAGTGCTGGGGTGGGTTACTAAATGGATACAGAGAGACAACAGTGGTTTCAGACGACCTCACATGACAGGCAGCTGGCCCTCGAGGCCCTCCCCCTCAGCACCTGACACCCAGGTACCCCATGCGGCTGTCCCTGGTACTGCCCTCACTTTCAATGAGCTCACCGTCTGCGTGGACGACCATTTGGGCTGCTGCGCCTTCTCGCCACACCTCCCATGATCTTCTCTTTACCTCAACGTCCCATGCCCAGTCACAGCTCAGGCCTCATTTTCTCAAAGCGATACTGTTGCCTTGACAACAAGCCCAGCTGTAGCCAGCTGCTTGCGGCGTGACCTCTGCACCATGCCGCTATGCCTCCCTGCCTCCAGCTCACCGATCTCCTCTCCTCACCCATTTCTCTGTTCTTGGCTTGCTGCTTCTGTTGAAGCATCCTGACCCTGTCCCCACATCTTGGCCTTCCAGCCTCTCACCATCCACCGCATGGACCCGACCCCTGCTTTATCTGCCGCTGGGCGCCCTCCAGGGATTGGATGGGAAGTGCTGAATAGTCACCCAGTTTGAATCTGTTTCCTGCAGCTGCATTGGGTGATGAGTATAGACAGGAAATTCACTTGGCTCTCGCATCTGGGACCTGGGGGGGAGGGGCTGAGGGCACGACCATGGCTTAGTGATGCAGTAAGGTGTGGCACGGAAGCAGAAAGGCAGATGCGTGGAGAGACAGGAGGGATGGGCTTGCCTGGGAACCAGCCCCTCTCTGGGGAATGAACCTGCATCCAAGAGGAGGACAAGCGTCAGCCTCAGGACCCTCCCTGTGGGCCCCTCTTCCAACACTGCTGGTTTAGGGAACTGAGCTTCCACATCCAAACCGGAGCTGACCCCCCAGCTCCAAGGTTTCCCCCGAGGGAGCAGGGACTTCACTACCTGAGCCATCTCCGGCTGCCTGCCAGGAAGCTGACTCTGGAGGAGAGCTGGATCTTGAACTCAGATACACGGGTATGGGATGAACTTGGGTCTTAACTGCTAGGTCAAATATCTACTCCTCTTCCACTTTCAGAGGATTTTCAGGGGTGGGCATTTGCCTAGTGGTTAAGATGCTGGTTGGGATAGACACAAGTCACACTGAAGCACCTGGGTCCCATCCCCAACTCCAGATTCTAGCTTTCTGCTACGGCAGATCCTGGAAGGCAACAGCAGACGACTCAAGTGGCCGAGTTCCAGCCCGCCTTGAGGCAGACATGGATGGAGTGCCTGGCTCCTGCCTTTGGCAGCTGCAAACATCCAGGGAGTGAATCTCTGGGTGTGAATTCTGTCTGAATGTATGTCTTTCCTCCTCTGAAATAAACACATATTTTTTGAGAAGTTCTCCCCGCGGAGCCCCATGCGTCCCCTGGCTGCTTCTCCCTTTTCCTTCTCCATCTGAAGAGGTCTCTGGTGGTACCCATGCTGTGAGATAAGTGTGAATTGTACAGTGAAATATTTGCCCTTTCAGCAGCCTGTGAAATGCTTGTTCAGTGTCATCTCATCCGCCCTCCCCTCCTGGGGTTCTGGGAACTTTATTTGCCTCCCCCCCATGACCAGCCCCCTTCCCTCTCCTTCTCTAGCGCCTCTTCGCCCTCTCTTTCATTTAAAAAAAAAAAAACGAAATTTATTTATTCTAAAATATTTGTCATTTAGATGGGGAGATCACGGATTCATGCAGGTCCCAATGTATTTGAAATATGAAAATTACTTTTTCCGGGCCCGGCGCTGTGGCCAAACGGCTAAAGTCCTTGCCTTGAATGCGCCAGGATCCCATATGGGCACAGGTTCTAATCCTGGCAGCTCCACTTCCCATCCAGCTCCCTGCCTGTGGCCCGGGAAAGCAGTCGAGGACGGCCCAAAGCCTTGGGCCCCTTCACCTGCATGGGAGACCCAGAAGGAGGTTCCTGGCTCCTGGCTTCAGATTGGCGTAGCACCGACCATTGCGGTCACTTGGGGAATGAATCATTGGACGGAAGATCTTCCTCTCTCTCCTCCTCTCTGTATAGCTGACTTTGTAATAAAAATAAATCTTTTTTTAAAAACTACATTTTAAAAAGTCACATTTGTACAGGTTTAGTCACACTGGTGAAGTTGCACCACTGCACAGCTGTTCCAATTCACGGTACACCACAGTGTCTCTATGCCCTTGTAGAGTTCCTTACTGTGGTCATCATGAGCAGCAGGGCTGTGAGCACCCCTACATATATCTTGTGGTGCCTGTGTGTGTTTCTATGGGGATAAATCCAGGAGTAGCTGGGGCCCCTGTACCACACGCACCCATCTGGCCCAGCTTCTCAGATGCCTCTTCAATGTCATATATTTTGCTTTGCCCATCCCTGTAGCCATCAGCACTGTGGGTCTCAGTTGCACCTGTGGGGCCAATTTCACACAGTCCCTGAAACATCGGCCCTTATCAGTGCGGGGGATATGGGTCTGTGCCCCCTCATTGGTGCAACGTTGGTCTCACAGCCTGAGGGACCTACCAGAATTCCGCCATCCATTCTGGGTTTGGTTGGAGGCAAACTCCACCCTTCTCCGGCCACTGTGGTAGCCATCACACCCCAAGAAGCAACACATGATGGCTGAAGCACCTGCCACCTGTGTGAGAGACCTGGATTGAATTTCCAGGCCCTGACCTTGGCCCATGCCCAGCCTCAGCTATTGTAGACAAATAGGAAGTGCATCAGGGGAGCTCTCTTGAATTCCTTGCTAAACAAACAAACAAACAAAGGTAAAATAACATGAAACTCAGAGTTATAGTTCCTGAGCCATTAAGGTCTAAGAAATAATTATAGTAAGGGACCCGATTCAAATCAGTGTTCCCCTCCCCCCAACTCCCTACCAGGAGTCTGAACACTTCAGCCTTTCCCTCTTGAGACAACAAATGCTTTATTTGAATTTCAATGCCCTTCTCATCATCCTCTGCACTTTTTAAAGACGTGCGCGCTTTGATCTTAGCTGCAAATTAGTACACTAATTAACACCATCTCCTGCTAGTCTATGCCTTTTGTGATTTTTTTTTTCCCCAGCAGTTTTGGTAAGAAGAATCAGAACTGTCTAGATCACAAAATCCAGTTGATTATAAACATGAAAAGGAATAGCAGATAAAGATGCAAATATATGACCTCTTTTTATCTCAAAGACAAAACTCCAGTTAGCCTCAAGGCTGCATCTCCTTTGAGTTGAGAACTGTGGCCTTCGAAGATCCACCTGCTAAAGCTGACCACTCTCAATTGTTCCCATCTGGGCACAATTCCTATCTAGTTATCAGCATGATTCGTGGTCTAAGAATAGCTTAGAGCTAATAGCAACTTAACAAACCAAGGACTTGCAGTGCTAACAGGAACATCAAACAGCATGATAAATGGAACTAGTGGGAACAGCATTTAGCTCAAAGGGTTAAGCTGCCAGCTGTGACATCAGCCGGACGGGTGCGTGTTGGTTCCGTCACTGGCTGCTCCACTTCAGATCGCCTGCCCTACTATCACGCCTAGAAAAGCAGTGGAAGAGACCCCGACAGAGTTTCAGGCTCCCAGATTCTGCCTGACCCACTTGCGGCCATTGTGGTCCTTTGGAAGTGAACCAGTAGATTTAAGGTTTCCTTGTACCCCCTCCTTCACATATCTTCTGCTTCTTTAAGATTTTTCAAAAAAATGGGATTTATCACAAAATGACACTATACCCTACTTGGATTCATTTAAGTTAAACCCCCAAAATAAAATAACCTTAGATTTAAATGTGTTCAAAGATCACACTTTCTCTTGTGATTCTAAGGGAAAAGATAAGATCAGGTATGTCTGAAAATTCATTTCACTGAATGACTTCATCGCAGTCTTCTTTAAACAAAGAGGTTTCCATGTAGCTTCAGGATCCCGGAGTTACCAAGGTTTCTCAACCTGACACCCAGCCTTGGCACTACTGCATTTGAGACAAGGCAGGTCTGTGTCTGGAGGCTGTCCTGTGCACTGCAGGGTGTTTAGCAGCTTCTCTGGCCTCCACCCCTCCACTAGGTGCCAGGAACACCTTCACAGACGCAATTGTGACAAGTAAACCTCTTCTAGACATTGCCAAATGCCCCGTGGGGGCCAAGTCATCTCTCATGGAGAGCCCAGAGTCACACTGACTCATCCTGTTAATAACAGCTTAAGCAAACACTTTGGAATGGTATTCTGATATCATTTTAATTTGCTCACCCACCTTTGTCTTGAAAGCTTTTTTTGTTTCACATCCTCAACGTGTGTGTGTGTGTGTGTGTGTGTGTGTGTGTGTGTGTGTGTGTGTGTGTGCATGGCAGGCTGCTGGGTGTGGAATCTATTGCCTATAGACTACTAAAATTTTCTCACCTGTGTCCAAAAACCCATGCTGCTTATATCTTTATATTCAGAGATTCAGATTTTGCAAAGTTAATAAAGAGGCCCTGTCTTCACTACCGTTACTCACTAAATGAAGGACGGAAAACACAAACATTACCTACAATCATTACAGACATGGTCCCAGTCACGCATGCGTGGGATGGAGCCCCCACTCGGGATCGTAGCAGGCAGAGCCAAGGGGCATCTTCAGAATGAAGTCAGCCAGTCCCACTCATGGCTTTCCTCTACCATGGCTCCGCTTTTATTCTGATAGGAAGTTCTGCCTTTATGGAGGAAGACTGCATGACCCCTAGCTTGCACCCCTACCCACTGGCACCATGGCAGGATAGGTCTAATTCTTCATGTGCACAATAATTCTTAGAGATACTGAAGTGTCATTCTACAAGAATATGAGTGTGCCTTATATTCTTGGTGTTTTAAAATCTATTCATTTCAAAGGTGGTTAGAGAGACAAGAGAGATATCTTCCATCTGCTGGTTTGTTCCCCAAACAGCCAGGGCTGGGCCAAGCTGAAGCCAAAAGCCAGAAGCTACATCTAGATTTCCCATGTGAGTAGCAGAGGCCCAACCACTTAGGCCACTTCATGTTGCCTTCTAGACACATCAGCAGGAACTAGAGCAGCTGGGACTTGAACAGGTGTTCCCAGATGGGATGCCAGTGTTGTAGCTGGCAGTTTAAGCTGGGACACAACATCAGACAATTCTCTACATTCTCAACCATTGACATGAGTCCCCACGGAGACTTTTTAGCTACATTTTTTTTCCCGTAGGTTTTTGTCAAAAGTGTTTTGTGGCCTAGAAATCCACGCATAGTTTTTCAGAACCTACATTTTCAACATAGTATGAAAGACAATTTTTCACCAAATAGTCTGACTTTTCATTCCATTTTCCATTAGAAAATTCTTCTGAGTAGGAACTTGAATGCTGGGAGTACATCTTCTTCATCCCCAAACCGCAAGAATCACAAGAACACGCCCAAGTTGGCAAGAACGGGCTCTGACGCTGAAGCATGGCAGTCACTTGCTCATGGAGAAGGAAGCATTTCAAATAACTTAGTCCTGTGTCACTTCCCTGGTGCTCACATACTCGGTGTCTGCATCCTAAGATGCCTAAATTCCGACTGCTGTGGGCAGGCGCGGTGTGCAGCTGGATGGGGAGTTCTCTTAGAAAGATCCTAGACATCATGAGCAAGTTAGCCCCGCTGCTCTCTCCTCCTCTGACTCTTCCAGGTAAATGGCGACAGCCCAGCCCGTAGGTCAGCTTCTGTGGTCCCAGTAGGTGACTCAGCCATGCCTGGCAGTACAAGCCAGGCAGACCAGGGCAATGCCTCTAGTTTTTGGCACAGTACATTGGGAACAAAACATCATATTTTAATGCCATGGAATCAACCACAGACTAGTTGTGGTGGATCAATTAAAACCATGACTGCAAATATAGCCATCTGTGTGCAAGAAACTGCTGACAGCACCACCTTGAACCTCAGAAGTGAGCTGACCCCATAATGCTCTGTCTTTGCATGTGAGCCGACCAGCTGCAATTCTGCATTTTCCAAGCACTAGGCTTAGGAGGCCAGGATGGCCACCTGGTTAAGCTCAGGGACTCTGCCCAAGGCCCAGCATGACAGCTGGTTCACTGTCCTCTGAGTGACAATGCAACCACTACCTTCTTTGAACGCTATCTTTTCTGATGCATCCATCCTTTCCTGCAAGGTCAGAGGTTACAGTATCCCTGACCCTACATCCCACCCTGCCACAGCACACAGCACAGCGCCTGGAGCATCTGAGAAGAAATGGAAATGACAAGAACCTCTCAGGCACAGCTCCTCTCTACAGAATTCTCCAGCAATGTAGGCACGGTGGGACTGACCCTTTTTTAGCTCTTGCCACATGCAGGACACTGTCACAGTGACTTTAGGTCCAGGTGGCGGGGATCATCCGATGTCTTCGAACTCACGCCTACCAGACACGGTTTCCTAGCACTTTGTAAGTCATGGCCATGGTCCCAAGGGAACGTGGACTTCAGAGGGGGAGTTTCTGCCTTGAAGCTGATGAGTCTAAGGCTGCAAGATCCCTGCCCTGCCAAGCCCTGGGCAGGGCTGCAGATATCTGGTCCCAGGCCTCTTTGATTTTATTTTCTCAAGATTTACTTGAAAGGCAGAGTGAACGAAAGAGGGAGAGTGACAAAGAGGGAGAGACCTACCATCTCCTGGTTCATTCCCCAAATGGCAGCAATGGCCTCGGGCTGGAACACGCTGAAGCCAAGATGGCAGAATCCCATTTGGGTCTCCCACATGGGTCCAGGAACACAAGCACTTGGGCCATCCTCCACTGCTTTCCCAGGCTCATTAGCAGCGAGCTGGATTGGAAGTAGAGCAGCTGGGATGATGATGCTACAGGCAGTGACTTAACCCCATAGGCCACAAGGCAGGCTTCCCACCCTTGTATTCTTTTCTTAAAGGGTACCCCCCTCCCAGGTTGCATTCTCTTCAGGACTCACCAAATCTGAACCAGTCCTGCTGACACTCTCTCCTGGCCTGGAGCAGGAATTTCAAGGTCCCAGTGATTGGGAAATTCCACTCTGAAGAGGCAAAGCCTTCATTAGCTTGGAAGCCTGCAGACAGCAGGCAACAAGGTTATCCACACTGCTGGCCAGCAGCTGCCACTGACCAGCACACTGGCACTGGGCTATGAGCAAGTGATAAACAATTGTGTTAAGCCACAGAAATGCTGGGCTTTGTTTCTTAGGGTACTGTGGTGTCACACTAACTCAAACATGGCCTCACTATTTGATATGACGCTCATAACAAACTTGAGTGCTTCGTGTTACTCTGAAGGGCAAACATTGACCTACAAGGTCACACTGCTCTTCAGAACAGAACTGCACTTGTTCCTCCTGGGCACCGACAGAGATGGCATACCCGGGGTTGAAGGAATACATCTGAGGAGACCTTCTCCAAACGGCTTAGGACCAGAAATGCTTTAGATTGGGGAGTTTCTCAGATTCCAGAATATTTTACATATTCACAATGAGATAGCTTAAGGAATGGGATCCAAGTTTAAAAATGAAATTCATTTATGTTTCCCAGCCTGAAAGTAATTTGATGCACATTTTTTTGTGCACCTGTTATGACTGCGACCCGTCACACGAGGTCAGGTATGGAATTTTCCCTTTGTGGCATCAGGTGGTGCTGGCACTCAAAAAAGTATCAAGTTTTGGAGCTTTTTGGATGTTTGGACTGAGACTTGAGAGGACAACAGGGAGTGTCCTTGGCTTTAGTAATCTCACTGAAAATGAGGCTAATTATTCTGCTGATATCACGGGATGATGTGAAGGTGAAATAAAATGATTGATGTGAATCTTCAGCACAGTGCTTGGTTTATAGTAAACACTCGGCAAATACTAGCTCCTGTCATCACTGTAACCTTATAATCACCCTGCAATCGTCATCACTGTGTCCTTGTCCTGCTCGGTAGACTATGAAAGCCTCTACGTCCCAGTGGGCATTGTGACACAGTGAGCTAAGCTCACACTCGGGGCACTTTCATCCCTTATCAGAGTACTTGGTTCAAGCCTCAACTACTGTGTTTCTGGAAGACAGTATGTGACAGCCCAGGGGTTTGGGCCCCTACGACCCACATGGAAAATCTGCATGGAGTCCCTGGCTGTTGTCGGCATTCGGAGGATGAAGCCAATGAAAGATTTCTCTGTGCCTCTGACTTTCAAAAAAGAAAAACAAACTTCAATCTAAGTAGAGTGCCTTAGTCACTATCACCGAGTATGGAAGAATTTCCTTCTCAGAGGTAAAATAAAACCAGTCCACCACTATTCCCAGAGTCTCCGCATTCTGATTTTCTGTAAATAGAGGTCATGGTGCGATAAACCGTGCCTTTTCTTGGACTGAGAAGCGTGTTCCCCTGTCGCAGTTTTGCTTAGAGAGTACTCTGATCACTAAAGCAACACCCATGATGCTGGCACTTGCAGCCCTTGCCCTTTCCTTCTTGGCCTTGCCACGTAATCTCTTCTATGGCTCTTCTATGCGGAGTGATGAGAATGTTATGACACAAGCAGGGGTGTCTGACCCTGCTCGATTTGCCTTACAAAGATCAAGGTGGGGGAGACCGTTCTTCCAACTGTAACAGTCACAGTAAACGCCCTAGGCCCAAAAAAGAGCGCAAAAGGAAGCCACTTGAACGTGTCTCAAGCTCCAGGTTTGCTTGTTGACTTTGGTGAGGGTCTCTTTAGGTGTGACATTCCTCTGTTTGGTGCACTGCTTACAGATGAGACCCTACATTCAAAACTGATGACTGCAGCTTGCAAAGATAGGCCTTCTTACCCTGGGTCAACCCTAAATTACAGCCACAATTCAAAGAGGGGAGACACAAATGATTCAAAGACTAGGTTGTCTGATGGGCTGCCCTTGAAATCAATTTTGATGCAAAAATGAAAATAGGTAGCGAGGAGGAGGTCTCTGGCCCACCACCAGCATTGCCTGCACCCACTCCATAGGATAATCTTCAGCTTGTTCTGATGGCATTAAAATAAAGTTAGCATGGCTGACACTCCCACTGCCATTGGGCACCTGACCTTACGAGATTTCCAATTACGAGATAATTGAACCCCACCCCTAAATTCTATCCATTTTGAATATTCAATTAAGCTTCACTGCAGACACCACCCCCTCTACCTACAGATTGGACAAAGGGAAGGCCCTGTGCCCTGTTGAATGCAGTCCCCTCTTGAACAAACCTCACTCCTTCCCGAGTGCATACTTTCACTTGCCTTTCTGCTGACCTTCGTCTGTGTCTGGTCCTTGAATTTGTTCTTGGGCCAGAAAGCAAAGCCCACACCATACCACAGTGATGGGAGCGTGCAGAGCCCAGAGAGCATCTCTGGCACACTGATCCTGACCACACTCGCCACCTGTGTTCCGAGAGCTCCTGCCCTCTTTGTGACTTCATCAAGGCAATTGGCAGGAGCCTGTTGTTTTCGCTCTGCTTGGTCTTAACCTTGAGCAAACCCCATCTGTCTCAGAGGCTAGTGGGACAGAAGGCAAATGAGACTGCAGCCAACCTAGTCCTCTCTCCTTGCCACATGGAGTTCAGGGGAGACACTGAGGGTCTTACCCAGAACCCTCACTGTGTAATATTCTCACAGGTAGCAAAGTCCCATCCCCAGAAGATCTCCAGCTCTCTAGCATGGTTCACCAGCCAGTCATCAACAGGTGTTTATGAATCCACAATGTGTTCAGTGTTGGGAAGGTGATGGGAAACAAGGTGATTGTGGCTTTGCTTGTTCAACGCTTACAGTCTTTGGTGGGTCGCTGTTTGGACAGGCACTTACAGAACAAGGGGATTGTGAAGGGTGAGCCTTTTGCAGGGTCCTGGGAGAAGCCATTGACAGACTTGGGGATTGTTGGACAAGACTTGCTGGAGGAAGAATGAGCAATGAAGGCATAAGTGGAAGAATCCAGAGCAAGGATAGAACCAGAAGTTGTGAAACAACACTGTGTACCCTGAGTTTAAGAAACTGACAGGTTGCAGGGGGAATAGGGATGCTAAGTGAGGAAACTGAGTGTGAGCAGGCAGAGGGCTCGCTAGCCTCAGTGGCCAGAACAGGGAGTTAGAGTTGAAGCCCAAGGAAGATGGAGCCACCAGAGGGTTTTAATCTGAGAATTGCTGAACAGGAACCAGCTTGTAGGCAAAGGAAGGGACAGAGGTGGCTGCATTGACCCAGAAGCACTTGGGTGGGGATCCGGACAAGGCAGCAGTATCAGGGCGCAGCACACGAGAAGCACGGCTAGTAGACAGAACTCGTGGTCTGTTAAGACACCTATGACAACATGTCATCAACAGCAGCCAGTAAACAGAGATGTATTTTTCAGAGCTGCAGAGGCTCGATCATCCAAGATCAGACCGGGCAGGTTTAAGGAATGATGAGCACACGCGTTTTGGGTTCACAGATGACACGGTCTTGCTGTTTGTTCACTGGCTGGGAGAGAAGGCAGCTCTTTTAGTCCTCAGTCAGGTGGTCTCTGCTCTCAGGGGCTAATGAGCCCGACGGCCTGCCTCTCACACCACCCTCCTGTGGGTTAAGGTTCAGTCTAAGGATGTGGGGGCAACACAGAGTTCAGACCCCACAGTGACACACTGCATTTGGGGGAAGGCAGAGAGAGATCCCCACAAGTGCAAGAACATGGGAGCTAGGCTGTGACTCAGGGTCACGTTCAACCCAGGGCATGTTGGCTATGAGGCTTCCAGGATGTGATTAGTTATATCGGCTCAACAAAATGAAATTTCAAGAGATGCTACTTGGGGGCTGGTTTTAATATCTTGGACTAATACATTTAATAAATGGAAATTTTTATCATGTTCTCACAAAGGTATCGTTTTCTTCTGAATCTGTTCCCTGTTCTCACATCAGACTGTCCCCTTAATAAAATGGACCATCCCTGGGCCAGGACTTGATCAACGGTGTTGAAAGCTGGTTTGACGATTCTCAAACAATGCTCCCGTTTCAATTGCTGAACTCCAAAAGACTCCCACGATCTGTGCTCAGGAGGCCAAACGAAAGCACATTTTTCAACAACAGCCAATTTAAAGAAGAGGGAGGAGGAAAAAGGAGCAGCCCAACTGGGAAATGAACAAAGGAAATACAATGGCTCTAGAACATTCAGAGTTCACTTCAAATGAAAAAAATAGAGATGAAACTGCCCCGAGCCACCTTTTCTGCTTTAAGACGAGCAAGGATGGAGGACTTGGTGAATACATTGTATGGATGAAGGGGAGGCACAGGGGACACATGTGAGTGTTTCATCAGAGATAGCAACATCCTTAAATATAACAAGTCCCAAAGATTTCCATCAGCACATCCATCTCAAGAAAGTTGATTAACCTAGATTTACTTGCACATATGTGAAATGACTTAAGATCATAATTGCTCACTAAAGTATGGAAAAAATCTGAAAGCCCAACAACAAGGAACTTGATTATATCATATGTGTGCTCTAGCTGTAGAATATATTACACGAGTTATAAAAAGGGATGGCATAGTGGAGCAGTGTGTTAAGCTACCACCTGCAACACCAGCATCCCATATGAGCACTCATTCAAGGCCCAGCTGCTCCAGTAATGATCCAGTTCCCTCTTAACAGGCCTAGGAAAGCAGTGCTTGCGTCTCTGCACCCACGTGGGAGACCTGGGTGGACTCCTAGCCCCTCAGCTTTGGCCATTGCAGCCATTCAGGGAGTGAACCAGTGGATGGAAGAGCTCTCTGTCTCATTCTGCCTTCCAAATGAACAAAATATATCTTTTTAAAAAATACAAAAAAAAAAAAGTAGAAATAACCCAAATGTCCATGAACAGATAAATATAATGTAATATTTTCATATAATGGAATGTCATTTAGCCATTAAAAAATGAAACTCTAACAGGCACCATAACATGGATGAACTCGACGACATTATACCAGGAAATTAAACCAGATACAGAACAAAAACACTCTGGTCCCAGTCCCATGCGATGTCTTGGAGTCCAACTCTAGACAGGAAGTAGGATGGTGGAGGGCAAGGGATGAGGAGTGGGGAGAAGTGGAGGATTCGTGTTTAATAGACACACAGTTACAGTTTCGAAAGATGAACAACTTCTGACACGTGCGTACTGGCAATGGCCACAGCCAATTTGCTGTACTTATGCAATAGACTAGGTACTCAAAAACTGACAAGACACGAAGCTTGCAGGATTTAGACTTCCTAATTGATCAACATATAGCAGCAAATCAAGTTCTACTGGCCAAATCAAATCTTTTAGAGAAAAACACACAGCCTGGTGATTGATTACCTAAGTTGGCTGAACACAGACATTCCTTAAAAAAAAAAAAAAAAATTGTTGGTTTAGGCAAATCCCAGAGTTAACAGCAATGACTACAGCAACTTAATTGTCAAAGTGCTTAAACTTCTCTCCGAAGACCACATTCCCACAACCAGGACAACTGTCGATTCTTACTAAAAATTGAGTATTTTACAAGTAGTGATAGATATATTCAAAGAGCTGGACATTAAAAATATTCTAAAGTACCACACTTAATATATACATAAGTTAATAACCACTAAAAGGACATTTGATAAATAAGATCCCAAGATTATGTATTCTATAATCTAAACAATCTGGTTTCATTATAAATGAGTTATATTTTTATGACAAGTTCGGTATAGGATTCAACTAATTCAGCCCTCTAGTTACTTTCAAATATAAGTCCAAAATATCCCAGTTTAGAACTTTTTAGGTTTATATATAATGCAAAATTATATATAATGTAAAACATTATAAAAAAAACACACAAAGTGTGTTACTTTGTATGTGTTGTAACTTGTTGTATAAGAAAATGCTGCCATGTTTCTCTTCAAAGAAAAGATGGACATTTGGCTCAGAGATTTCATTGTTTCCTGTTGCTTTTGTAACATCCCTGAAACCAAGTTAACTTAAACACAGTGGCTTATTTACAGCCGCTTGTTCTGAACTCAGCACTGATCTTAAAGGTTCTGGGCCTGCTAGTCGCATCATATCTCAGTAGACTGCATCACATGTCTGGGCAGAGCAAGTGTGTGTCAGCTCAGGTCTTTCTTTTCTTCTTACATAACCATAAATGCCATCACTGGGGATGCTAGCCTCATGATTTCATCTATCTTAATTGCCTCCAATGGCCCCATTCCCAAATTCCATCAAGATGTGAATCTGGGGATTTAAGTTTACAATATGTAATTTGGCAGGCACATACAAGCCATAGCAAAGAATTGTCCTGTGATATTCATTTGGGACAGCACACAGCCATGCCAAAAGCCCCCTTAAGAGATGGTGACATTCCTGTGCCAACCTGGGCTGCTGTAGGGTCCAGCCTTCTCAAGCAGAGACACCCAAGCCAGCAACACCTGAAGATGAATCTACACAACCAATGCCCAGGTCCAGAGGATGAACAAAGATAGTTTGAGAAACTCTTTCCTCCAAAAATGTTCTTTGTTAACCTCGTGCATGATAACAGGGAGGTATCGCTGACCCCCACAGTGCTGCCAGGGCACCAGAAGACTCAAGAACCAAAGACAAAGACATTGGCATTGGAGAAACATGAGGATTTTAGAGAAGGCATGCTCCTGGCTTTTATAAAGAACAGAATTCCAAAGCATTGGGGGAGCCTAATCAGATCAAACTAATCAAATCTCTCCTCTTGTAGATAACACAGCTAAACCTACAGGAATTGGGCTTTCTAAGCATATGCTAATTTGTGCTAGAGACAAGACATGCACATGGCCGTCTCTGGTCTTTGCTTCTACCAACCAAATAAATAAACTCTCACTTGATCGGAACTTCAAGTTACCAAGGTTTCGTAAAGCAAAAATGCATTTCACTTCTTTGAAATTTAATGTACAGTTTCCTTAAAAATAAGATACACAATGAATGGGACTAACCCCCAAATACATACATGAAAGGGAAGCATGCTAAAAAAAACAAAAATCACCTGCAAACTGAACTCCCAGAACATGGTTTATCCATTCAACTGAAAACATCAGAAGCAATGAAATGAGACAGCACATATCCTCTGCAGATTGCTCCAGGTGCAAACCCTTATGGAAGCTGAATTCCATGGGCACAGGGTGAAGAGCTTGAGCTAACTCCAAGGGGACACTTCTCCATCCCAGGACTGGCTCATTCAGCTCCATGCATTTCCCCCCATCTTTTTCAGGAGATAGACAATTGGTTATTGCCCTGTCTTCTCTTGCCATTTGGAGTTAATACATTTTCGATTCGAAAGAGAGATAGATACATGAGCATTCCCATCTACGGTTCACTCTCCTACAAGTCCTGGCACAGGATGCCAGGAGTTCGGAACTCAATCCAGGTCTCCCACCTGGGTGGCAGAGACAGTCTGTTGAGCCATCACTGCTGCATTCACAAGAAGCTGGAGTCTGGCATCAGAACCCCAGCACCCTAATGTGGGACGCAGGTGTCTTAGCCACTAGGTCATACACCCTTTGCACCGCATGGGATTTCAGATCAGTATTTTCCTCCTTCCTGCCCTACTGTTTTCCTCGACACAGCACAGATTCTTATGTTTCCTAAATGGCCTCTGTCCTTAAAATTATCACTCAGATAGTGCTTTTATTGGCTTTTTTTTTTCTTTAGCGTTTTCACTGGAAACATGACTGCTATCAGAAATGAAGAAGAATGAAGACTCCGCTCCTCCTTCAGACCAGCCCCTTATGTCCTTCAAGAAGATAAAGACTTCCAATCCTTCAACCAGATTCGCCCTAGTTCCAGCCGATACAGGCAGGAATCCTTGAATCACTGGATCAGGTAGGAGTTTGTACTGAAAAGCAGGGAAGTGCCTGGTTTGGGTGTGGACAATGTGAGCAGACAGACCTCAGGAAAGAGGCTTCAGTGAGTGGGAAGCGGGGCGCTGGCGAGCTCCAGGCAGCTGGTGCATCTCTGGGAGAGCATTCCTGTATTCACATCGATTCACCATGAACCTGATGACAAACTGCTCAAGGAGAACACCCATTGGTGTTGAGAGGAAGACCTTCAAAAAGGTCATGGAAACATCGAATTAGAAGCTAAGCTTATTTTGGTGGGGGGGGGGGATTGAAATGCATATATAAAGATCCAGAGAAAGTTTATGGAAAATGTATACTATGAAGAAACTATTTATGCACTATTTTCTAGTTGTTTTTCTTGCACCAGAATAAGCTTATCTCTTAATTCCATTTTCGCACGAACTCCTGGGGGCACTACTGCATGGTACATGATTCACCAGTGCCTGCCAAGTGCTTGAGAGTTTGCACATCTCTCAAGTGCCATCACCTTTTCCAGCAGCACAGCACGTGGGCCTGCCAGCTGTTCCACCAGGTCCAGAGCTGAGGACGCTCTTCAACAGCCAGGAACAGCCCATTTCCCTGGCTCTTTCTCCATTTGCATTTGGTTCTCCTCTTCCTCCATCTCAGGGGGTTGTGTATGAGGTGAGCATTTAATTAAAAGGTGTTACAGAAGCGGCTTCTGCCCTGCCAACCCAGCCTTGCACCGTGCCAGCTGACTTGTACAACTGACCTCTTAGACAGAAGGCTGGCTCAGCTCCAAAGGGCAAAGCTACCACTCTGCCCTGCAGGGATCCGCATCAACCCCAAGTCTGACTTCTCCAACTTCAGGTGCTGGCACCCATCCCTGCACTAATTAGCTATGCGTTACTTTGAGAACCGGGCATTCTTTTCTGGCTGGAATAACAATAGCCGTTCCCACAGAGCCTGTTTGTAAAACCAGCCATCCAGGAGAGCTATTGGATTATGTCCAAAGAGCACATTTTGAAAGCTTGATTCTCTGAAAAAAAAAAAAAATTCAAAAACACCAACTAGATGGTACCCCAGAAGGGACATTTCAGAATACAGTCTGGGACCTGATACTTAGAAGCAATGGGGAATGGCCACAAAGCCTTCAATTACAAGTCTATAAGTCAAGATGGTGGAGAACAGGCTTTGTGAGACTGAAGGAAGAAAAAAATGCCTAAACCCATGGATGGAATTTGAATTTAGCTTACAGAAAGGATGGTGACATGGCTCATTAAAGCTCTCAACAAATAACAAGATAATAAATGCAAAAAAAAAAAAGACACACAACTATACTTGATCTTTCCCGGAAGCAGATATAAAGTTTTAAAAGAAGTTCAGGATACAATCACAAATATTTTGAGATTTGAGGACTGATGATATGAAAAGTTTTATTGCACAAGTCTCTGGCCGGTGTAACCCAGGGCCAAACCCTGGCCACAGGCTTGCTGCCTTCTTTCTAAACCAGGCTATTCTAGGACCACATCTTGTAACAATTTGAGTGTATAACACATTCCGTTTGTAAGCTTGTAACCGGATGCCTCAGAGGAAACCTTCTCATTCTTAAGGGCTACCTTTCTCAGGCTGAAAGCTCTGCCAAGCTCATCTCAGGAGAAACAAGCCTGGAACACGCCACCGGCTGGAGATGGCGCTGGCTCCTCCTCACGGCTGTGCTGCCGGTCACATAGACATCTCACTGTGTCTGCAGTGCTGCAATTCCATTTCCACCAAATGTATCACACGGCACAGGCAGCGACTATGCCTCAAATCACCCCACAGCTCAAAAAGGCGAGACAGGCCAAGCCTGGCAGAAAATGGGATCCTCATCAATTTCAGCATACTGTGTCAAAAAGTAATGAGGTTTGAAAAGGTGGGCACAAAATGTATGAAGCAAGCTAAATACAGAATCCATTTCCAGACATCTTTTTAATTAAATAAATAAATAAATAATATATATATGTGTGTGTGTATATATATATATATCTATATCTCCAGGGAAATATGTGGATATAAAAAAAAATAGCCACAATTCACTCAACCACTTCATGTGCCGGCAGAGACCACCAATAGGCACAATGAGGCTATCAAATAAAACAGCTGGAAAGAGCCTGTCTTCAAAGTCTCGGGCCAGCAAGACTCATTCTACCACGTCAGTCCAACACGCATGTGTGGAAGTCCTCCCCTTCCTCCCGCCACGCCCCATGTCACAGCATGCGACCGCGTTTGGAGAAAGTGCCTTTGTGGGGTGACTGACGGAGATGCGATGAGGTCATCAGGGTGGCCCTGCTCCAATGTGACAGGTGTTCATGTGTGGCGATTAGGACGTGGGTAACACATGGGGAGCAGAGGTCTTCTCTTTCTCTGATGTGCCTGGCACCCTCTTCCCAGCCAGAGATGGAGCCTGGGGAACGGGAAAGGGCAAGGAGCCAACCTGCACCCAGCACCCCAAGTGTGACGAGAGACTCAGTCTCCCAGAGCTTGTCACAGTACAACACAGTGCAAGATATTACAGACACAATACAGAACCATCGGACATCCTCAGAAGGTGTGGTTCCTGCATGACCGTGACCAAGTCACTCAGCTTCCCTGGGTTTCTGCTTCTTCATATACTAAAAATAATAATGAATAATAATAAGCTGGGCATTTGGTGCTGCAGTGGCCACTGCTTCGGACACCTGGACCCCTTATTAACATTCCTGGTTTGAATCCAGGTTACTCTGCTTCCAATCCAACTTCCTGCCAGTGTGCACTGTAGGAGGCAGTAAATGATGACTCATGTGTTTGGGTCTCGGCCAGCTACAGGGGAGACCCGCACTGAGCTCCAGACTCCTGGCTTTTGACCTGGCCCAGCCCTGCTTTTTTGCTGGCATTTGGGAAGTGAGTCAGCAGGTGGGAGATCCCATGTCAGAGTGCCTGTTGGTTCAATCCTGGCCACTCTGTGTTTCTGATTCAGATTCCTGCTAAGGCACCTGGACGGCAGCAGATGACAGCCCAAGCACGTGGTGTTCCTTCCACCCAAACAGCAGATTCAGGTGGAGTTCCTTGCAGGCATTAGGGGAGTTAATTACAAGTCAATTTTTCTCCCTCCCCCTTTCTGTTACCCTTCCTTTCAAATAAATAAATATTTCTTTAAAAAATGTTTTTCTTTTTAAAATATTTATTTGTTTTTATTGCAAAGTCAGATACACAGAGAGGAGGAGAGACAGAGAGGAAGATCTTCCATCCTATGATTCACTCCCCAAGTGACCACAACATCCGGTGTGAAGACAGGAGCCAGAATCTTCTTCCTCCAGATCTCCCATGCGAGTGCAGGGTCCCAAGGCCTTGGGCCATCCTCAACTGCTTTCCCAGGCCACGAGCAGGGTGCTGGATGGGAAGCAGGGTGGCCAGGATTAGAACCAACGCCCATTTGGGAGCCTTGCATTTAAGGCAAGGACTTTAGCTGCTAGGCTACCCTGCCGTGGCCAAATAAATAAATATATCTTTAAAAAGTCCCGGTCACCTACACAGGAAACCTGTTGGTCCAGGCTCCTGGCTTGGGTGTAGTCCAGCCTTGAACTTGAGGGCCTTTGGAGAGAGAATCAGCAGATGGAAGATATCTCTGTCTTTCAAATAAACTAAAAATTAATTACTATGCTTTAAAATGTCATCTTTTAAAAAACATCCAAAGATATCTTTAGTTACAGGAAGATTTTTTTTAAGGGAGGGAGTTCTATTATGGCCATTACTCACTGCACAGGACAAGATCACTCAAACTCCTTGCCTATAATTTGTGGCTGAAACAAGGTTGGCATATTTGTAAGTAAGAGAATTCTCAGGGCCGGCTTTATGGCACAGTACGCAGAGCTCCTGTCTGCAATGTGGGCATCCCATCTGGGCACCTGTTGAGGACCAGCCTGCTTCACTTCTGATCCAACCCCCTGTTATAATGATCCTGGAAAAGCAGAAGAAGATGTCTCAAATACACAGGACGCTGGACCCACATAGGGGACCTGGAAGAAGCTCCTGGTTTCAGCTTGGCCCAGCGCCAGTCATTGTGGCCATTTGGGAAGCGAATCAGCAGATGGAAGCGCTCTCCGCCGCCTCTCTCCCCCTTTGTGTAACTCTGACTTCCAAATAACTTTCTTTAAAAAAAAAAATTATCACTAGAATAAGACACAGCTGATTCACTCCCATCTTTGTAAAAAAAAAAAAAATCACCTCTTAAATGTCTTCAGATCCCATGGAACTATGTGGCTTTTAATACAATAGCTGTATGTGCTTCTACAACAAAAAAAATTCTGTAAATACTGAAGACAAAATTTGCATACACAGACGCAACCAGGGCTTTGCACTTTCCTGCGATAATAATTCAGGAACGTCTGTAAAGGGATGCTATCGTTTTTTTCCTCAACTTAAAAACAAATCGCTTTGTGGTGTCTTCCGTCATTCGGCAATTCAAGAATTCCAAAAAAGCACAGCATCGCGGCGTTAAACAGGCGGTTGCTGGGACGGCGGGATCTTTGAACAAGGAGTGAGTAAGTGGCTGCAGCCATGGTGCATGCAGCAAGTGGCCAGCAGGTCACCGAGGGCCGGCCTGGAGCCCGCGCGCCCTCGGGCGCCTGGCAACCCCGGAACGCGCTGTTCGGACCCGCCCCCGCTGCCGTGGCAACGCGAGCTTTGTGTGGACCCGCGCGCTCTCCTCGCTGCACCTGCTGCGGCGCCCGCAACTTTTCAAATCCTCGCCGCGCCTCACCGCTCCGTCCCTTCGACGCGCAGCCGCCGGGCGCGCATCCCCTGCCACTCTAGTCTCGCGGACCCCTGACTGTCGCCGCAGGCTGCCTTGGTGGTCCTTTCTGTTAACGCGCAGGGGACGTGACACCACTGACCTGGCTTAGCATTCCGCCCACGTTCCTTGTGGGGTTCCTGGGAGGGATGGGACCATCCCGCGGCCGACTCGCAGGAAGAAAAGTCACGGCGCCCGCCGCAGACCCGGAGCTGGGAGCCCAGAGTTCGGCGCGCTTCTCATTTGCACGACAAAGGCGGGGACCCTCTGGCCCCCGGTGCCGCGGCGCCCGATCCGGACGGCTGCCTCCTTCCTGGCCGGAGCTCACATAGGCCCCGAAGTGCTGTTCAGATGCCAAATCTCCTTGGCGAGGAGCAGGTCCGCCGCAAGCGCCACTGGGGAGACGCGGGCGGTGCTACTTGTTCTTCAAAGGACAGGGTGCGGCGGAGCAGCGGCCGGGTCGGGGTCGGAGCGGGAGAGGGCAGACTCAGCTAGCTTCTTGGCGGGTTTCTCTCACGGACTTCCTCCACTCCTCGCTGTTCCATATTCATGAGAAGGCGGAGTCACGTTGCAATTCTTTGGCCTCGCCTGGGGTTGAGCAAGCCAAGGAAAAGAACAAGAGGAAGAGAAAAACTGGGGGGGGGGGGGAAAGCATCCTGACGCCAGCAAACCTTGGATTCCCCAGTTCCTCCCTCCGGGAATGAGGACAGGCCCGAATCACACACAAGACATTTCAAGAAAGTCCTGATCAGATGCTGTGGCCCTGAACTTAAGTTGAGGAGTTTTGTTTTGTTTTGTTTTGTTTTGTTTTGTTTTGTTTTGTTTTGTTTTGTTTTGTTTTACAAAAATATTTTATTTGAAGGCAGAATGACAAAGAGACACAGGCAGGAGAAAGAAGAGACAGAGGAAGAGAGAGGGAGGAAGGTTGGGAGGGACGGAGGGAGAGATCTTTCATCCACTCGCTTATTCCCTCCTGGAAAACTCCCCACATTAGCAGCATCACTAACTGACATCTTGGTTGCTGAGAATATTAAATGAGCTAATGTACAAAAGTCACAGCACTGGCTACTACAATCACCTCTCAAATTTCTTAGATAAGCAGAGTCTTCAAGAAGGAAACAGGAGACAGAGATGAGAGACATCTCCCACCTCCTGGCTCACTCCTCACGAGGCTCCAGCCGCTGGGAACTGTCACTCAGCCACTCAGTCCAGGTCTGCCATGTGGATGGCAGCGACCCAACTACTCAAGCCGTCGCCTGGCGCATCACGAAGGATGCAGCAGGTGGCTGAGTAGGATGCTGGGATAGATAGCAGAGCTGGGACCCAGACCTAGGCACCCCAAGAAGGTGCTTCCCCTGTGTCCCAAGCAGGAGCAGCCAGTGCCACTGGATGACCTGGAGGGCAGCCACGTGGTAGCATCCATCAGTAGTTTCGGTGACTGGATTACAGAGACTAACTTTGTTCTCTAATCATACCACGCACCTCTGGATCTTCCCCTGTGAAGAGCAGTGGGGAGTGAGCGTGCTGCCTGTGAGGTCCAGGCCCTCTGCCTACATTATCTCACTGTGCACTCAGGCTCTTCAACAACATGTAGCACGTGCATGGGACCCAGGACCCCCAGCACCCCCAGGACCCCCAGGACTCCCAGGACCCACTGACCTCTCTCCCACAGCTACTGTTTCTGATCATCCTTCAAGGCATCTGCAACTGTTGCCCTATCAGGGTCCCTCATCCCATGAGCAAGACCCAGATAAGGTAAACATTCTTTGAAAAGTTTATTTCTGCGGACTTCAAGGGTAGTTACAAAGAAAAAACAGTTACAGCAGTTGTAAGATTTATTGCAGCAAAGCGAAAGCAGCTACAACCTAGCGCTAGAGATAGCAGCTACAACATACAACATAGCCTTGTTAGCTCTAGCTCTAGCATCCCCCCTGGGAGAATCTCCTTTTAACCATTTTTTACCCAGACCTTTTTACATTACACAAACCAATCCATACACAGTTCCTCACATCATGTGGTAAGCACATCAATCATGACTTAGGTCACGTAGCTTCCCTGCATGCTGGCCCAATCCTCAGTAACTTCCCGAAACCTGTTTACCACCTTTGTGCCACGAAGCAAGATCAACAAGTGCTATCTTTGAGACACGGCTCTGCTCTCCATATTGCCCAGCGGCGTGGCCTAGCGGGCAAGTCCTCGCCTTGAACACACCAGGATCCCATATGGGCGCTGGTTCTATCCCGGCAGCTCACTTCCCATCCAGCTCCCTGCCTGTGGCCTGGGAAAGCAGTTGAGGACGGCCCAAAGCACTGGGACTCTGGATCCATGAGGGAGACTGGAGGAAGTTTCTGGTTCCTGGCTTCGGATCGGCACAGCACCAGCCATTGTGGTCACTCGGGGAGTGAATCATTGGACGAAAGATCTTCCTCTCTGTCTCTCCTCCTCTCTGTATATCTGACTTTCCAATAGAAATAAACACATCTTTTTAAAAAAGGAGTCCATGGAAAACATGTATTATGACAAAACTATGCATAGATACCAAATTTTTCATGCAAAATGAACAAAACATGTTTTTAACTATTTTCCATAAACTTGTTCCCCCTGCCCCCAATATAGTATAAGATTTGTTCACTGATCTGGAGATCAAAAAATCTCGTAAGAATTCTCATTTGACCCAGTGGTGAGGACAGAGTTTGGGATGCTTGGCTCCTGTTTGCAGTGCCTGAGTTTGAACCCTGGCTCTGCCTCCAAGCCCCGGTTCCCATTACTGTGTACCTCTGGAAGCAACTGTTCATGGTCCAAATAGCTCCATCTCTGCTCCCCGTGTGGGAGACCCAGGCTGAGTGCTGGCTACTACTTCAGTGTGAGCCAGCCTTGGCTGTGAGGGGCATTTAAAATTGGATAAGGGATAGAAGACTGATTCCCTCTCTTCTTTCAAATAAAACACATATTTTATAAAATAACCTTGTTATTGACATCATTTTGTTAGATATTACTGTCCATAAGATTTACTTCAATTGTCAGTATGGTTAACTCTTTAATTTTTTGTTGTTGTTGTTGATTTTATAATTCAGTCCCATAGGCTCAAGGATTTTCCCTGCTCCAATCCCCTGCCCCCACCTATTTTCCCTGTATTGATAGCATAGTCCTTCAAAAATGTCACAAGTCCATCATTCTGTTAAGTAGACATATCCTGATATTGTAGGTATAGATAATGGCACAAAGTCCAGCATCCTATTACCAAGACATATCCCACAGTTCATTGGCAGTCCATCGTTTATTCAGGAGTAGAATGCATTGTGGTTCACTCCTCTCTCAACTTTTGTATTACTCTCTACTTGACTCATCTGGACTTAAATACATTCTATCCTCTTCGTAGGTCCCAAGTTAATATACATCAAAAAAGGTTAATTATGTGGGAAAATCTTTATTCTAAGAGACACAAATGCAAAGATATACTTCAAAACCTCTCCCTCTTTCAAATGTAATATTAGTCCCATGAATTGCTCTTGTGTGTTATTTAGCTTTGAATTACAAGAAAATAAATGAAAGTTACTTATGTCTCCTGCACTAAATTCTTCCAAGCATCAGACTAGTTTAACTTTGGGTCCCTAATTCAAGTCACCTTCTATCATTTTCAACGTGCACCCGAGAGAAATGGGCAATATAAACAAAGCTGACACAAGCTGACAGTCCTATTAACTGCCAGCAACAAGCCTGATGCCTCAACTCAGAGTCACCTCCCAAACTGCAGCTTCAGAAAAACCTCCCAGCCTTCGGTTGGCCAGTTAGCTGCGGAGGGAGGAGGAAGGAGACTGAAGCTGAGGTTTCAGAGTAAATTCACCTTTTAGTAAGTCCTTGAAGGGGATTCAGATTGCCTCATAAAGCAGCAGTTGCGGCCAACTGTGCACATTGCTCTGTTACTATCGAAGTAGTAACTTGCTACTCCTCATGTTGACTTCTGCGTTCAGTAGTAATTTACCACTAAAAATGATGCAGGATGATGTAGCCAGGACTTCTGCAATAAGATGCCAATGGATAAGGTCTTAACTCTGAACATGGCAGACCAACTGAGTATTTCTAGGCAGAGCCCACAGGGAAAGGGTTGGAAGGAGAAAAGGTAAAAGTTCAAGGGAAGGGAGTAGTCTTGTTGAGCCTTCTTGAGGAAGGCAGGCCAGGGTGATCAGGTGACAAGTGTTGGGGAATTCTTGTTGCAACTAAACTAGACAGTATAAAAACTGTTCCCAAGAAAGAGACTCAATTACAAGAAGCTTGATGGTGGGGCTGACCTTGTGGCCCTTCAGTTCAAGCCTTGCCTGTGAGATCAGCATCCCATAGGAGCACCAGTTCAAATTCTAATTGCTCCATTTCTGATCTAGCTCCCTGCTCATGCACCTGGGAAAGCAGCAGCAGATGGCCCAAGTGCTTGGGTCCCTGCCACCCCAATGGTAGACCTTGGTGGAGTATGGCTTTAGTCTGGGCCAATTTCAGCCTCTGTGGTCAGTTGTAGGGAGGAGTGGGGAGTGAAGCAGGGGATAGAAATCTATCTATAACACTGCCTTTCAAATAAATAAATCTTGAAACATGGAGAGAGAGAGAGAGAGAGAGAGATAGCAGATACTCTTGATTATATTTTCTTTGAGGTGAGAATGTTCTTCCATTCGGCAACTATGTATGAAACAAGATGCTAGGCACCTGGGAAGTTAAAAACATAGGAAAAATTGCCCTTAAGGAAAACAAAGTATAATGGAAGACAACAAAAGAGTATAAATTGACTTCAAAGGGTACAATTCAAAATATTAGTTTATTTATCAGTATTTTTGAAATCTGATTCTTTTCAAAAGAGAGAAAGGCAGCCTATCAGAAAGACAGAGCTTTCAAATGTTGGTTCATTCCCTAAACACCCACAGTAGTGAGGACTTGGCCAGGAATTCAGTCCGGAGCTCCTGTGTGGGTGGCACGGATTCACGTACTTGAATCAACCCCTGGTTTCTCCCAGAAAACAGTGCATTATTAGCAGGAAGCTAATACTAAGAATAGAGCCACAAATCAAACCAGGCACTCTGGTATCGGATGTGGAATTTCAAGAGGGTCATTCCCTCCCAGATGATAGTTTGAATATTTTGAATGGCAAACTCTCATTTAAAGCAAGCAATCCAATTGAAACACAAATAACAACCTTTAGTTATTGTGTAGGTAGAAATTTGGTGAGAACACAAGTTGTAAGGCTTGGTCCCTGTCCCTGGTGCTGAAGAAAATAGTGAGGCTAGGTTTGAAGGTAAAGAAAAGGGAAAGTTAATCTATTAGCATATGGAAAGGTAACAGACCTGAGGAGGGGGCCATGCAGTGGGGATGCGGACTTCAGAAAAGTGAGAAGGGAAGTGTAAACTTGAAGCAGATCTCTTGTTGTAGATAGGTAAGATTGATTATGACCACTGTCACCTGGAGAGCTACTTATAGGACTCCAACATGGGTGCAGGAACCCACACATTTGGGCCATCTTCTGCTGCTTTCCCAGTCACATCAGGAGGGAGCTAAACTGGAAGTTGAGCAGCCAGGACTCAAACCAGCACCCATATTGAAACCAAACCCACATAATGTAATAGCAGAACCCAACCTCCTGTCTGTCTGCCTTTGCACAAGATTTCCTTGTCTGTCTTTTATCAAAAGGAATTTACTGACATCAGGGAGCCGTCTAGCTGGCCACATAGGCTTCCAATCAGCACACTCTAGGAGTCATTTGTTTCTCTCATACATAAGAATCTCAATGACCAGTATTGTCTGAAGGGTTTCATCTTGGGGATGTCCTGCAGAAAATGTAACTGGATTCAGGTTACTCCCAGAAAGGCTGGAGCCCACCTGGCCATTGTATATCCCCTAAAAATCACAGCATCACTGATCAAGGGAAAGATCATGAACTGGACTGACCAGCCAGGAGCCTTATGCACATGTACCTCTCAGCTCCAATTTTCTATCTAAAAGAATCTTCACCCCTAACTCCTCAAGGACCTTGGGAATTAAGCGACAGCTGTCAGGTTCACATTCTTCGACCATCCCAAAGTCAGTGATTGGCTTTCTGCACATTGTGTGCGTGGATCCAATCTGCCAGTCCACAACAATCCCTCCAACTGCAGTTAGGCGTGTTGTTCAGCAACAATGTGGAATACCAACATTGCAGGTGGCAGCTTTGCCCGCTATACCACACCACCTACATTCACGTGTTTATGGTCAGGAAGCAGCAACATTGCAAGGAAAGAGAAGGAAAGCATAATTGGGAGAGCAAATGTCTCTACCATTGAACGCTGTGGCATCAAATGCCCTCAGCTCCTTCCCAGGGACCTGGGACACATGTCTCAATCTCTGGGGCACATCTGTCCCACCTCCACTGCCCTGCCTTCCTGAGACCAGCAGTTGTAAAGACCACTGGCTCAAGATGAGGGAGACAGGCAGAATGTCACTGCCCCCTGCTCCCCTCTCCATCCTAGCTCACAGGGAAGGAATCACCTTCTGGGGAACAGAGAGCGAGGCAGGGGATGGGAGAAGCCAGACAGACACCAGATGACTAAGCATTCAGGACCGGACTAAGCAGAAGCCTGGAGCTGGTCTCCCACGTGAGTGGTAAGCATGTGGGCCATCGTCTGCTGCCTCCCCAGGAGCATTAGCAGAGAGCTGGGTCGAAAGCAGAGCAGTGGAGCAGCTGGAACTGAAGCCAGCCCTCTGATGTGTGATGCCAGCATTTGTCAAGCGATGACTGATTCCAGCGTTCCGTGGTGCTGGCCCCTGTCAGCCACTTTCAGGCTGCCGAGGAGTCACAGTCTGAGAGACATCATGAATTTTGGAAGGATAAATGGAAAGGGAAGATTGGTATAGGTAAGTGTTGGCTGACCGCAGAGAAAGAAGCTCTCGTTTCCGTTCATGTTTCTCAGGGGAGACGTAGTTGAACTACGCCAGGCAAAGACGGGATTGAAGCAGGTGGAAACTGGCGAGAGGGAGGAAAGCCCAGGAGGAGGTAATGGTGTGAGTGACAGGAAGGTGGAAATGCTGACCACACCCCCTACGTGCTGCCACCTGCCAGCTCTGAGTGAACTTGGGCGCGCTCCTCCAGCCATGAGCAAATGGGAAGAATCACAGCACCTCCCTTCTCCTGCTTGAGGACCTGGATGAGTTCGGGTAAGCCCAAGGCTCAGAACAGAGCTTGCTGTGGGTGACACATTACCGATACCATTGCTGAAAGAGCCAGTAGTTAAATGTAGCAGAAATTCAGGGACGGAGGAGTGTCAGGGAGAGCCAGCTCTTTTCTGCAACCACTCCTGAATGCTTTGGTGCCATCAGACAAAGCCTTTCAAGATTTTCAGCATCTCCCAAAACTTCACTGGGAAGGAAGTCACTGAATCTGGGCCCGGCATGATGGCCTAGTGGCTAATATTCTCGCCTTGCATGTACCAGGTACCAGTTCGTGTCCTGGCTGCTCCACTTCCCATCCAATTCCCTGCTTGTGGCCTGGGCAGGCAGTCAAGGATGGGCCAAAGCCTTAGAACCCTGAACCCACATGAGAGACCCAGAAGAAGCTCCTGGCTCCTGGCTTCAGATCAGCTCAGCTCTGGGTGTCGTAGTCATTTGGGAAACAAGCCAGCAGATGAAGTATCTTTCTGTCTCTCCTCGCTGTAAAATCTGACTTCCCAATAAAAATAAATAGGTATTTTTTTTTAAAAAAAGCTAATTTTTACACTCAAATATCTTAAAGGGTTTGAATTTTAGCAATGAATGAGATTCCTCTCCATTTCATTCCTGATTGAAAAAAAAATATTTAAGAGCATAGATAAGCTATATAAGTAGTGAACACACACACAGCCACAAATGCTAGATAAGGAATGCCAATTCATATTTGTTTGAAAAATGGTAGCTACCGAGACGAATTAACTGGCTAATTTAGTTGTTCACATCTAATTTATTAGTTTTTCTCTCTGACTGTCATGGTTGAGGTGAGCTTTATTTGACTTTACAGTCATAAAAATCACAGGAGGAAAAACACATTAGCGCAGGTGTACACGTAAGATTACAATATATGACAGAAAGTCCAGGTTTTAACTACTTGCCCTTAATGTTTGGTAATGTGCTCCCTCTGTGTTTTAGTCATTCATATGTCAATGTTTTGCTTCCTTTTTTTTTTTTTCCTTGAAAACATTTAAAAAGGGACTGATGTGTGTCTCAGTGGGTAGATCACTGCCTGCGACAGCAGCATCCCATGGGGGCATCAGCCCACGTCCCAGGCCAGCTCCCTGTGAATTGTCTTGGAAAAGCAGCAGAACATGGCCCTGCCACCCACAGGGAAAACCCAAACAAAGCTCCTGCCGAGACGGGTCACCAGAACTTTAAGGTGACAACTTCGGGAGGCTCTGGGAGCCAGCGTAGGTGGAAGGAAACTGCTGACTTCAGGGCAGGACCTTCAGTTGGGCCAGTAAAGAACAACTTGGCTTCAGGGTTCCCTGCTGTGCACCCAGTGGTCTTCCACTCTCAGACCCAGCCCCCATCCGACTCCCTCACCCCAGGACACACATCCTAGCTGCAGACCAAGGCCTGGTTTGCCATCTCTGGTTTACCCCTCCCCCCAGGAGGCGAAGTGGAGAGGCCACGTTCACACAGCTGGTTTAAAACTGGCTTGCCTACTTCCCATTTCCATTTTCACTGACCTGCAAATACTAGTCATGGTTAAGATACATTAAGCAAAAAATTCTCTCGGAGGATAAGTTTGCTAGGAGACCCTGACAGAGCCTGGGAGGAGCAGCAGAAAGGAGCGACCATGTTAGTAATCAATGTGAGGATGTTGCTCACAATAGGTACCTATGTCTTAAAAGTACAGTTGAGTCAGCTTTGAAAACTGGAGGTGCCCAGGCAACCAGCACTAGATGGAAAGCATTTCTCTCTTCTTCAGGCCATTTCCAGTCTCTCTGCCTCTCTCATCCAGGGGCAGCCATCTCCCTCATCATTGTCATCATTCTGTTCATTTGAAAAGCAGAGCGAGGACACACACACACAAACACAATTTTCCTTCCGATAGTTTACTTCTTGGCTGAGGGCCAAAGTCAGGAGCTAAGAACCCCCATCGGTGTCACCCGCATGGGTAGGAGGGGCCCACGTGCTGAAGTGATCTTCCACTTTTTTCCCAGGCACATGTGCAGGGAGCTGTATCTCAAGTGGAACAGCTGGGATTCGAACTGGTACTCATTTTGGTTGCTGACATCATAGGCCATGGCTTCACCCACTGCACTGGAATGCTGGACCCTTTTCTTTTGGTTCCCATTTCCATGGATTAGTGTTGATGATTGTTGGACTTCATAAACATGGAATCTCACAGGATGTGTTCCTGGGTGCCTGGGTGAACGGCGTGTTTCTGAGAATCATCCACGCGGTGTCTGTGTTGGGAGCTTGCACCATCCCGTTGCTGTGTGGGAACCACCTTCAAGTGGATGATGCCTGTGACGTCTCAGACTTGGCTTATTACCATCATCATCTCCTTAGTTGGAGGTAAATTCTAAATATAGAATTTAAATTTCTCAGCTTTGCTGTTCTCTTAGACAACAAGGGTCACGGAACTAAGACATAAACTGTCTATTTCTTTCAGTCACACATCAATAAACTGACTACATCTGACAACAGAATTTCTGACAGTAATTGGTGGATTCGGCTCCCACTGTTGATAATTAAGGCCATCTGCTTCAAAAGACTATCTACGAGGGAGGCGCAACCCCGGTGGCAAGGCCAAGTTTGTGCAGGCTTAACTGATGTTGACAGATTGTGGAAGTGAGGAAGTATTTTTGTGGAATTGTAAATGAAGAAGACACGCAGAGAAAAAGAAGACATCCCTCCCTAAAAAAGACGAGTGCTTTCTGAAAGTAAATGTGCCCATAGCTACTTCAAAAGGCACTTTGGATCCTTGCAAATGTAGAAACACTGACTGCCCCACAGGTGCCAAGTCAAGATGAAGATGGAGCGACCAGGGAGACAAGGTAAAAGCCGCAGGGTTTCATGAGAGGTGAGACGGGAGGGACGCTAGCCGCATGGTCACTCGGAGGCTGCAATAGGAGGGCCACACCACCCAACCAGCACACATGAGCCCCACGGGGGGTGGCATGGGGCTCCCATACAGGATCACCATTGCCACTGGGGGGCGTGTGTTGAGATGGGGGCTGACCAGGCAGGGCAGAACTACAACACCTGTTGGCCTCATATGAGTTGGACCAGGGAAAACCCAGGCTGGCACAAGCGTAAGTTAGGGTGAGTGCAGGTTGGTTTGGCTTTTCCACAAAATCAGCTGGCAGATGCTGGCCGGGGGCGGGGGGGCGAAGGGGGCGGTGCAGGTAATTTTGTCAAGCCAAACTGCAGAACCACCAGGAGATTGCATGATCCAGGAGTGGGTCTAGTAGGGAAAGAGTGGGCACCTCCCTCCTGGGTTGCCACTCCATCTGATAAGCATGAGAACCAGAACTGGGGCAGGCATGGCTAGACAAAGAGTGTCACCCGTCGGTGCATGTGTGAGCTGGATAGCGGAGCTGGTTGGGTTGAACTAGGCTTTAATGCTCATTGATATGTATGAGAGCTGAATGGGATGTGGGACAGACCAGATGAGTCTGCTGTACATACTGGCAAGCATGGGAACCATGGCAGGGGGCGGGCCTGGTAGGGTTATTGTGGGTTGCTCCAAATATGTGGTGGACAGGATTGGGATGGATTCCAACACTCACTGGTTTGTGTAGAAGATGGGGTTGGAGCCAGAACTGACCCAGCACTTGCAACCACCAGCATATGCATAGGCTGACTGGGGTGACAGTCTGTGCCAGACCCTATACTGGCAGGCACACACAAGAATCTGGTCTCGTACTGTTTCAGTCGAAGTTTCTTTGGAAATTCTCCCAATCAAACTGCCGGACTCAGAACCCCAACCATGAAGAGACTTGCAGGGTCCACAGTCCAACTGTGGAGTGCCTGTGTCAAAGCTGAGCCTCCTCAGAGGCTCAGACGGAGCAGTGGACAGCATATCCAGCTGCACATGGAGGCTATGGTAGTACATTGGAGCCTGCAGAGGACACCTGGTACCACAACAGAGGATGGAGGACAGAACAAATTGATCATCTACCCCAGCCAAGTGTTGGCAATGAAAAATCTGGGCAAGTGGAGATGCTAAGGTGAACTGTGTCAGCCAGAGGATTCTGATGAGATTTCATCATGCTTGGAATGGCAAGACTGGCAGCAATTCAGAACAGTTGAACTATCAAAACCACTTGAGCAGTGCCCTCGGAGCATGCCCCACATGGAGGACCCTGGGATGGTTGGGAGGGTGGGTGTAGCTTCTCCCTTTTGTCTCTCCTCTTCCCCCAGATACAGGAAGGAAAAAGGAGAATGTGGAAACAATGGTCTTACCCACTTTCCTGCAGCCTTTGACCCTTTGAGCCCTAATCAACTGTGTAAAGGTCATCAAAATTACAAAAAGAAGTGAGTGTCCCTCCCTTCTGTGGAAGTCTTCTGTGATGTTTGATTTCACAGAATTATGGAGGAAGTCATGAAGAAAATGCTGAGATGACTGAACTCACACGGGTTTTAGAGTGTAATTGATCAAGACTGTGAGTGATGGACAAGCTTCAGACACAAGCCCCGTCACCAAACCTTGGCTGTCTGACGCCAACGTCGCTGCCTCCGATTTTGCTCATCCTGGACTTTTTGCTGGAATAAAGATGGCTTAAATTTTAAGCTACCTAACATCCCTTTATGGCAAAAGTAGTGACAGATACTCCTCAGGGAGTCCAAGCAATGGGTGTTAGAGCTACCAAAACATCTGGCATTGGGTCAAAGCACCCTGGAGGGACAAAGAGAAGAGGCAGAGAGTGGCTCCCTGGCCTGCCTGCACCTGCAGGGCACCAGAATACTTGAGGAGTGCGGAGCTACAGCCCCTCTGGGCAACCGAGTCGGCAAGGACTGGCAGCAGTCACCTTTTCTGACACTGGCTTGATTTACCATAGCAGGGTAGGCGGGAATCCCAGAGTCCCACTGATGAGCCATATTTGCAGGCAGGAGAGCCCGTCTCCATGACAACAGAGAAAGAGCTTGGATTGTGAATCCTGGAAGGTTTCTTTTGGCCTTTCCCCTCCTCCCCTCCACAGGAACCTTCTAAAATGCCTAGTCCTTCAAGTGCCTCACCTAGGAAAATTCAGTGTATCCCATAACGAGAAAAGCTAAAAAAAGAAAAAAGGAGAAGGCTTAACCTAGTTTCAATACAAAGATTCTATTTAAGCCATTGTGGGGGAAAAAACCCAAACTCACCAACAAGCAAAAAAAAAGTGAATTGAATGACCTCGAGAATGTATACAGAGTGCTAATTCAGATCGTGACCAAGTGTCACCATGAATTGAGAAGATGGATGCAAACCATTGTCACTGCTGGGAAAGTCACACTGCACAGGTCGTCTGTGTTGGCCTCACTTCAGCATAGTTACCAGCACGCAGGGAAACACCAGGAAGTGCATGTTACTAACCTCAAATGCGTGGATACTATCACTAATGAAAGATTTCTCATTGCAGAAATCCAGTGCCACAATGCTTCCCCCAGGTGTTTTATCTTTTGTTTTGCTTAAACAAAAGTATCTTTTGTTTGAACAAGAAGTATCTTTTGTTTGTCTTAAACAAAACATAACAAAACAAAAAAATAAGCAGTTGAGCGGGGGGGCAAACACTACGGCATAGCCGGTTAAGCTGCCACTTGACATGTGATGCCCAGTTGGCGTCCTGGCTGCTCTGATTCTGGGCTCCAGGAATGTGCCTGAGTCAGCAGCAGGTGGCCCAAGGGGTTGGAGTGCAGCTACCACGTGTCTATAGGATTGAACCAAAGCAGAACCCAGGATAAAACTTATAACTTATGTACTCACATAAATTTAAACAATGACTGAAAGTACTCAATGTGTCAAAATAGAAAAAGGAATGTCAAAGAAGGCACTAAGTACTAAAAATAGGATCTAAAGGACTATAAAACACAGCAGCAGAGCAATAAATAAATCCAGAGATTGTTTCTTTTAAATGAACAAATCACTAACTGACCTAGCAACAGAGAAAAGAGACAATTATACACCAGGTTGAACAACAACACGTGCCAGTCCACCTGAGGGCTGGGCTGGGCTGGGCTGCTTTACTCACTGGTGAGAGCTGGGACTGGGGCTGGCTGGGTGAACCAGGCTGTAGAACCTGCTGGTGGGTACCAAGCCTGGGAGCAGGCCATCTCAGACTAGGCTACAGCACTTGATGGAAAATGCAAGACCTAGGGCTGGGAGTGGGCCTGGTAGGGACATTCTGGGGGCTCCCTTGCTGGGTTTCCACTGGGAAAAATGAGATCTGGGACTGGGTGGGAGGGGGCGAAATTTGGGGTGCTGGCCAGACCGAGCTAAGGCTTCTGCACCCATTGGCATGCAGGAGAGTCTGAATGGCCCGAGGTGTTACTTACCAGGCAGCTGCATCCCTTGTTACGTGTGCTGGCTACTGCAGATGACAGAACATGCGATGCTGATCGGTTTGAGATAATTTGGGGGAATTCACTAAAATAACTGCATGATTTGTTTATTAAGATGTTGAACCATCCAAACCATGCTGCTGTAAACTTCAAAGGGTTTTTTTATAGAACTGTTTTAATATAAAGCTAGATTTTTGTTGCGTTCTTATTTTAAAATTTTAAACCCAATGGCTATACATGACATTTGCAATTTTTCTCATGTGTAATATTTTCAGATTTTTGACATTATATTTAATGAGTTTTTCCTTTTTTCTTATTTTTATGTGTTTCTTGAAATTTTTTTCATTTTAAAAATTGTTTACATAGTTGAGAGAAATGTATGCCCGTGTGGGCCTCTAACTAGGGCAGGGGAGATCAGGTATGGATGAAGGTGGGTGGGACACATGTTTCATTGTTTCAGTATTTTTTTTTCCTCTTGTACCCAGGGGAGGAAGGGGAGAGGGCTATTCCTTGCTGTCAAACTACATTAGCACCCCAGGATGGGAGATGGTCTTTTAAGATGCTTGGAGATTCCAATGTGAGGAAAAGTGTTCTGAGGGTGCAACAGCCCTGAGATGTTGTTGGCTCTATTGCTCCAGGGCTGGAAAGTCTTTCCAAGGTCCACTGGTTGACAACATCAACTTTAGTGCATCCACAGACCCAGGAACGTGCTGCAACACTTGGTCAGGAGAACTGTCCAACCTATTCTGCTTTCTGATCTCTGATGTGGCACTTAATGTCCCCCTGGCAGCCTAGATGAGCTGGCTGTTACGTCTTCATGTGCAATTTGACATGCTGTCCACTGCTTAGGCACCAGCAACTGAGGAGATCTAGGTCTGATACATGTACTCCAAGGCTGGACTCCACATCCTGTGATTCTTCCTGTGGCCAGGTTCTGATTTCAGCTCTTAGCGGGGAAGTCCCCAGAATACCTTGCCGGGGATGACGCCAACTCCCTGCTTATGGCCTGGGAAAGCAGTCAAGGATGACCCTTGACTTAAACTAAATCATCCCAAGGCAGAAGGTGGAAGGGAAGAAAAAGATGAAAGAGGGCATAGAATGAGCCAAATGTGTCTTTTGACAGGGAATCCACCCCTGCAATAATGAATGACTCCCATGATGACAGAACTATTCAATTCGCAAGGGTGGTTTTGCCACTACCCACAGGCATGTCATTAGGGTCCACCTCCTGGAACTATCACCTAGAGGATCAAGTTTCCAACAAGGAACTTTTGGAAACACATTCAACCAATGCTGAGATGAGGTGGTTCTATCCCCCAGAGAGGATTTATTGTTAGTTTTAGAAACAATACAGAGAATTCAGAAGGTGTCAAGGAGTTGAGGCACATATGTGCCAAGATGAAGATATAAACGGAATAACAATTTCTTCCATAGAAATGTCTCAAAGTTATAAGAAGCAATCATTTACAAACACTGAAAATTACCAACAATACGCAAAACCGGAAGGGAAAGTCACTGCGTGGGCTCCGTGGTAGAACATGGAAGATGAGAACATTAATCAGTAAGCTTCAATGAGTAAAACGATTTGTGGAATTATGTCGAGAGTCTAACAAGATGATAGAATATTTGAAGAAATGATAACAAAGGAGCTAGGATTTTTTTTTCTTTTTGAAACTCAGTGAAGTCAACAATTCAGAATAGAATCTTCACGCCTGTGGTGTGTACTCGGCCGGCGGAGCCTGCGTCAGCCCCAGCCTGTCTTTGCTGCCTTTCTCTCCTGGCCTGGTTAATGAGACCCAGTGACATGCTACTTTCTCAGCTCCCTAGCCACCCTGCAGGACTCTGACCAATGACAACTGCCCTGAGTGTGATACTCAAGGTGTGTTTAAGCTCCCACCTACACCAATCCTCATAGTCTCTGAAATGCGGGGTTTTGTTTTCTGTTTGAACAAGTGAAGATCTGTGGTTCATGTCCTTCCATCCGGACATCGTTGACTTCCATCTGGACAAGTGAGTGTGCGCAGCTGATTCATTCACAACCCCACTACACAGTTCGACATTATCCCCACTACTAATGTACACCATCCGGTTAGCCTGAGAGTCCATGGGTAGAACTGCTCATTTTTGAATTATTTTTAAGCATGTGACCCAACTTCACTCTGCCTTATCTGTGAGATGACACATTTCCAAGTTGTCTTCCATAGATTATTGGCTCTCTACAGACTTCTCAAGGTGAGATTCGTGAAGTGAAAATCCTAGAGCAGGTGTTTGGTTAGCAGTGAAGGTGTGATGCACAGAGCTGCAGCTCCCAACCCCGGCCTCCTGAGCCAGACCCCAGGAGGCAGCAGAGAGAACCCTAATGACTAAATCTTCACCCTCTTCGTGGGAGACCTGGATGGGGTTCTCCCCACAGGCATTTGGGGCATGAGCCAGAGGATGGGAGCAGTGTGTGTGTGTGTGTGTGTGTGTGTGTGTGTCCCCAATCAATCAATCAATCAATCAATAACACTAAACGGCAAAAGTATAATTAGCCAGATGGATCTATTTTTCTGTGCCTTTTGGAATCCTGGAATCCCTGGCTACTGAGATCTCCGAATGAACATCAGAATACGCTGCTACAGACTCAGCCGCCTCTCTAAAGGAGCAAATGCCTTTGACATCTTCAGACCCTTTTCCTATGGGGCGGTTTTTCCACACAAATCTATTTGCCAACTGCCATTAAACCACAAGACAATGAGCAGACTGGCTGCCTGGTGGAAATGACCTTCTAATGTATGGTGTAGCTTTTGTTCAAATCTCTGGCTGTGGCTGGGCACGGGATTACAATCCCCAAAACTTGTGGGAAATCTGAAAATGAAGTTACAAATTAGAATCACAGACCTCAGAGTTGCTCAGAGGTTTGGCCAGTCCGTCCTATTTGTGGTTCCCCAAGTGCGTATTTTGCCGGCAGCATCTGTAGGGAACAAGCCCGAGTCTGCAACCCCATTTTGGCACGTCTGCTTTCCTGTCCATTCACAGACGGTTTTAGTGGCTGCCTCTCTTTGAAAGAGCGTTTTGCATTTGTTCATAGGGTGGCAAACTCCTCACACATTTCAAAGAAATCACAGCCTTCTTAGCACTCTTACAAGCGCCCCCTCCCTCCCATGTGTTCCTGAAAAGCTGTCTGCCACTTTAATTTTGAATACTTAATGAACTTTGTGTTACTGAAGACTCCTGCTTTAGGAAATCCTATGTGAGCTATTTGCCATTGATTTTCTCTGCAGTCCTGCCCTGGGGAAAAGGATTTTCTTCAACAGGATTATTTCAGATCATCCCTAGCAGCATTTACAAGATAGAGGAAAGGATTTGGGGTGTTTTTACTGTAAAGAAATGAGAAATCTTTGAGGAGATAAGTATGTTTATCCCGATTTGAACTTTCTATGCAGTGCACCCTATAAGGGTACCCTTTAACTATGTATGTTTTTATGCGTCAACTAAAACCCTTTTTAGAAGTATATATGAAAGATAATTACTCCAAACTGCTAATTACTCAGAAATGTAGGATCCATGATCAAGGTTGTGTACTAGGAAGTGCAAAACTGGTGCTCAATATCTGAACTTTGATGTGAAAAGTAGGTCATAGATAAAATTATATTATGTATTACATATTATGTATTACATGCATAATGAATACTATATATCTATAATATGTTACACGTATTTCTTATTTATATTTCATATAATTATCTTACCACAAAATTACATACTTATATGTAACTATAACAGAAAATAGAAATACAAGATATAAAATGTACTAAAAGTAGAATGTATATAAAAACACATAAATATGTATTTTAAAGTAGAAAGAAATTTTTTCATTTAATTTAAATTTTCCTAGATATTTTAAATTTGAATTATGAAAACTAGACAAATCATTCATTTTACTAATCTCTCTCTTTACATTTTCTGCACTGAGTGTTCTATCCCTAAATGTATTTGAAATATGAAAATTACTTCTTCCACTGAAAACTTGAGGCTTTAAGTAACATTGTTCATTGTTACTATTCTTAAATGACTGATATACTAATTTTTATTTTCTTATTTATTTACTTATTTTTACATTTTGATTGGAAAGTCAGATTTACAGAGAGAAAGATCTTCCATCCACTGGATCAATCTCCAAGTAGCCACAATTGCTAGAACTGAATCGATATGAAGCCAGGAGCTTCTGCCCAGTCTTCTACACAGGTACAGGGTCCCAACGCTTGGGTCATCCTTGACTGTTTTCCCAGGCCATAAGCAGGGAGCCGGATGGGAAGTGGAGCAGCTGGAACACAAACTGGTGTCTGGTGCATGCAAGGCGAGGATTTAGCCACTAGGCTGCCACGCTGGGCTCAGCAATATTTTTAAATGATGAGATCACTACTGCTAAGGCCAAAGCTGTGATGAATTGCCAAAGTTGCAGGTTACAATGGCCACCATTACATCCTCACAGTAACTCTGCTTCCATTCCAGCCTCCTGCTAAAGCTCCTGGGAGGGCAGTGGACCTCTTCTGCCCAGGTAGGAGATGACTTCGACCTGTTCTAGAACTGATCGATGTAGCCATCTGCGGAGTGAACCAGCAATGCGGGATTTCCCTGTCTCTAAACCACTTTCAAATAAATAAATAAATATTTAAAGGTAACGATGTCTTTTAAGTGGCATACATATTTTTAAAGATAGAAACACCAACAGTTTAAGAACTTTAATGGCATAGGGGCTATTCTTGGTGCTGGTCACACAGGTGGCCATCTTTAACCATTTGTTCTTAGTGTTAGTGTATGAGTCTTTTTTTTTCCCCTGTAATAGTTGTGCTCAATTATTTCCTTATCTGTCAGTTTGACAGTTTCCCTGTTGACTTCCTGCTGTGACGGATGAGGACTGTCGTGTTTACTCCTTTTCATCTCTATCTTCCTCCTACTCTTCCTTACAATGTATCACTATGCTTAATCTGTTCTGATTATCCAAACACTATTTGCATTGAGAGCACGGTACAGGTCTCCCACGTGGGTGGAAGAGATACAATGACACAATTGCTTACCAGCATCAAGGCTTCTCAGGGTTTGTATCAGCATAAAGCTGAGTCAGAAGCCAAGCTGCGCATTGAAGCCACAAGGCCAAAAGCCCGTCTCTTGTTACATGTTTTACAAGCAAGGGGACAGTTGGGAAAGTGGCAATCTATCAAGGAGCAATGGGAACTCAGCAGCATCCCATATGATCACCAATTGGAGCCCCAGTTGCCCTGCTTCCAAATCAGCTGCCTGCTAATGTGCTGGGGAAAGCTGCAAAAACAGTGGCTCACGTGATTGGGTCCTATTACCCACATGGGAAACCAGGATGGAACTCCTGTCTCTTGCTTTGGCCTGGCCCGTCGCTGGCTATTGTTTCAGAAGTGAACTAGCAGGCAGAAGATCTCTCGTTTTCTCCATCTCTCTCTGTGCTCCTAACTCTACCTTCCAAATACTTTTGAAAATCTCTTTAAAAATAAAATCCTCGCTCCAAAGTCATGGAGGAGACGTCCCTCGGAGTTTGTTACGCACTTACCACATGCACATGGTGAGAAGAGTGAGGAGCAGGAAGTTCATTTGAATGCCTTGCCCTCTCCAGCTCAAGCATGGATTCTCCATAGTTGCTTCTCTCCTCTGATACAGGCACATCCCCCTCCTGCCACTGAGTTCAGGAGTCAAGCGAAATTCTAGGTGAGGGCTATTTTGGTCTTCATGAAGACAGCCAAACAGGTTGAGAAATTACATCCTGTTCTGATACATGATTAATGAACTTGGAAGAAGGCTACAGTTCGTTGTTCATCTCATCCTGACCAGACAGTTTGGCTGTGCTGCTGAATTTTAATCAGGTCTGTCGATTGTGCCAACATAATAAAAATGGGCCAACTTGGCAGGTTACGTGTTTGCCCAGGGATCATCAATCAGCAAGTAGTTTTCTGATGGAATGTGTAAATCAACAAGACACACATCTCTGCTGATCACCAGCCGGCTGAAAGATACGGCGAAGTGAGTGGGTCAAACATCTAATGACAATGAATAAAAAAAAAAAGAAAAAACTAGTCTTTTTTTATTTCTTCGTGTGAAACACACACCTATGTGTTAAGAATTTTTCTTTCGCTGTGCTTAAAAAAGAGCGGTTTTTTTTTTTTCAAAATGAACCGCCATTTGTTTGAAGTATGTATTGAAGGTATTGTAATGACCGTGGTATGTGGCTTATGAATAAGCCGCTGAAGCAGGAAGGAACATGCATAAATAAAGGAAGAATGGGGAAAGATCGATAATGGTTTTTAAGTCGGTTGATGAAATTTAGTATAGTCTTTTCTTTGTGTTTCATATATTCAAACTTTTTAATGATAAAAAAGATATTTTAACGTAGCTATAAATGAAATAGTATGTCCTCAAAATGGCCCTTTGCAGGTACTGTAGTCATATATTATATTTCCAAAAAAGCCTGCTCTACCCTTTGTATCTTTTTATTTTTGTTTTTTTTTTTTTTAAGATTTATTTATTTATTGGAAAGTCAGATATACAGAGAGGAGGAGAGACAGAGAGGAAGATCTTCTGTCCGATGATTCATTCCCCAATTAACCGCAACGGCCGATGCTATGCCGATCCGAAGCCAGGAGCCAGGAACTTCTTCAGGGTCTCCCACACGGGTGCAGGGTCTCAAAGCTTTGGGCCGTCCTTGACTGCTTTCCCAGGCCACAAGCAGGGAGCTGGATGGGAAGTGGAGCTGCTGGGATTAGAACCAGTGCCCATATGGGATCCTGGTGTGTTCAAGGCGAGGATCTTAGCTGCTAGGCCACGCTGCCGGACCCTACCCTTGTATCTTACGTATGAGTTCATATGTTCATCTCCCAAGTGGATAAGATTTCTCAACCTCAGCACTATTGACACTGGAGGTTGTAGCATTCGTTGCTGTCTTATGCACTATACAAGGGTTCTTCAAAAAGTCTTTGGAAAATGGAAATAGAACATTTACTTTGGTGCAAAAAGATTTTGGAATCTATGTGTATTTTTTTTCTCTCTTAAGCTTTCTTTCTTCATTTGATAAGCAGAGAGACTGAGAAAGAGAGGCAGGGAGAGATCCTCCATCCCCTGATTCACTTCCCCAGTGCCTGCAATGGCCAAAGCACGTCAGACCAGGAATGAGGAATTCCCTCTAGTTTACTGTGCAGGTGGTGGAGACCCAAGGCCTTGGGTGGCTATCTGCCGACTCCGTGGTGCATTAGCAGGAAGTTGGGTCCAAATACCGAGTGTGTGGAATTTGTCTTTCAGTGTCTAACTTACTTCACTCTACATGATATCATCGGCTTGCGTCCATTTTGATGCTAATGGCAAATTCTAAGTTTTGTAGCTGAATGTGGTTCCATATATCGCATATACCCCGTTTTCTTAATCCATGTATCTGATTACGGACACTTTGGTAGAGTCCATATTTTGGTTGCTGTGAACAGTACAGCTATAACCATGATGGTGCAGGTATCTCTTTGATATAGTGTGTTGACGTCTTTCAGGTTTAAACCCAGCAATGGACTGATGCATCATATGACAAGAGTGTTTCTAGTTGTTAAGAAATCTCAGCTGTTTTCCACTCTGAACGAATTTACCTTCTCAGCAACAGCGTGTAACTGTCTGTTTTTCCTCACATTCTTGCCAGCATTTGTCACTCTCTGATTTTTGGATAATAACCATTCTAACAGAGCTGGAGTGACAGCCCATTGTGGTTTTGATTTGTGTTTTCAAGATGGCCAGTGATGTCGAATGTTTTTTCAGCTAGTTGCTAGCTGTTTGCATTTAGATGTTTTTAAGAAACATCTAGAGCGCGGCATGGCAGCCTAGTGGTTGAAGTCCTTGCCTTGCACACACGAGAATCCCATATGGGCACCGGTTCGTGTTCCGGCTGCCCCATTTCCCATCCAGCTCCATGCTGTGTCCTGGGAAAGCCGTCGAGGATGGCCTAAAAGCTTGGGACCCTTCATCTGTGTAGGAGACCCAAAGGAAGCTCCTGGCTCCTGGTTTCAGATCAGCTCAACTCTGGCTACGGTGGTCAGTTGAGGAGTGAATCATAGGACGGAAGATCTTCCTCTCTGTTTCTCCTTCTCTCTGTATATCTGACTTTGCAATAAAAAATATAATCTTTAAAAAAAACATTAAGAAAGAAGATACAAATAAAGGAAGAAAGGGGGAGGTGGAGGGAGGGGAGAGTGGGAGACGAGAAGAAGATATTATAGTCTTAGAATTATATCCATGAACTCTACACTCTCTTTGTACTAGTATTACATTAATGTGAAAAAGTAAAGCATCATGTACAACGGCAGAGATGCCAGGACGTGAGCCGGGCGTTCTAATGTCCAAGCTGCAGCTTCGTGCACTGTGCTGCAAGGCGACGACTCCAGCACACGTGCTGTCCATGACCCTTTGCGTGTACTCTTGTGTGGAATGTTGAACAGCATCCCCGGATGCCAGGAGCACACGTGAGCCTCCTCTTTCCCACCCTTGACAAAAGCTTATCCAGATGTCCGGACAGTCCCAAGATGTCCCGGAGGAGAGGGGAGCACACAGAATCACCCAAATGTGAGCCGCTGAATTAGGCCCAACACAGGCGGAGGGCTCCCAGTACTACGTTCCTGTAAAAAAAAATGAGGACTGGAGCATTTGCCCAGCTAGCGTTTAATATAAGTTTGGTGAATGATTAGATTGGAAACCTTCCCAGGAGCTGTAAAAAAGGCAAAGTATGAAGAGAACAAACTAAGCAAGAAAGCAGAGCCAGGTGACAGCTGTTTGGTGACAAGAGAATATCAGTTTATTCTTAAGGAATTGCATTGCTTTAAGATTTATTTATTTTTATTGGAAAGATACATATACAGAGAGAAGGGCCCGGCGCGGTGGCGCAAGTGGTTAAGGTCCTCGCCTTTGCACGCCCGGGGTCCCATATGGGCGCCGGCTCTAATCCCAGCAGCTCCACTTCCCATCCAGCTCCCTGCTTGTGGCCTGGGAAAGCAGTCGAGGATGGCCCAAAGCTTTGGGACCCTGCACCCGCGTGGGAGACCCTGAAGAGGCTCCTGGCTTTGGATCGGCATAGGATCGGCATAGCATTGGCCGTTGCGGTCACTTGGGGGAGTGAATCATCAGACAGAAGATCTGTCTCTCCTCTCTGTATATCCGCCTTTCCAATAAAAAAATAATAAAAATAAATCTTTTAAAAAAAAACATATACAGAGAGAAGAGACAGAGAGAAAGATCTTTCATCCACTGTTTCATTCACAAGTGGTGGCAATGGCCAGATCAGAACTGGTGCAAAGCCAGGAGCCAGGAGCTTCTTCCAGGTCTCCCACGCAGGTGCAGGGTCCCAAGGCTTTGGGTCATCTTCCACTGCTTTCCCAGACCACAAGCATGGAGCTGGATGGGAAGCAGGACTGCTGTGATTAGAACCAGCACCCATATGGGATCCCAACATGTGCAAGGCGAGAACTTTAACCGCTAGGCCACCACACCAGGTCCAATCCCTATTTTTAAAGGTTTATATTATTTGTTCAATAGACAGAGTGGCAAAAAGAGGGAGAGAGATCTTCCATCCACTGGTTCACTTCCAAAATGGCCACAACATTCAGTGTCAAATATGAGAGCCATCCGCGTCTCCCGTGTGAGTAACAGGGACCCAAGCTGCAGGACTATCTTCCTCTACTGTTCCAGGCAGAGTATGAAGGGGGCGGACAGGAAATAAAATAGCAGAGTCTCAAACCAACATCTGCTGTGGGATGCTGGCTTTAAGAGTGGTGGCCCAATGTGCTATGCTGCTGCTGAGCTAGCCTTGTGCTTTTAACTTTAATTACCTATTTGTATAGAATATGATACTTCATTCCGATTTTTTATTTGCATTTCCCTAATTACTTAATTATATTAAGCCTATTTTTCATGAACTTTTGGTCAGTTTGTATATCGTTTGAAGAAAGATCTACTCAAATCTGTATTGTGGATATATATTTTTATATATCCTTTATTTATATATATTTATATATATATTTACATATTTATGTATATAGCTTGTTATATATGCTGAACAAAAAGCCCATTATCAGATATCATTTTCAAATATTTTCTCCCCTTCTATGACTTATTTTCACTTTTAAATAATATTTTTAAGCACAGGCTTTTTGCTTTGAGGAAATCCATTTTATCCACTTTTCTCTTTAGTTGCTTGAAGTTTTGGTGTCATCCCTAAGAAAACTATTGCCTTACAAGGAACAAAGATTAACTCAAGAGTTTTAGGAACTTCAATTCTTGCATGTAGATTTATCATCCATTTTCAGTTTATATTTATTTGTTTACTTATTTGAAAAGCAGGGAAAGGGGAGCAGTAAGAGAGATTTTCTATCTGCTGGTTCAGTCCCTGGGTGGCCACAACAGCTGAACCTGAGCCAAACTGAAGCCACGTGGGTGGCAGGGTCCCATGCACCTGGGTCATCCTCCACTGGTTTCCCAGCAACATAGCAGGAAGTTGGACTGGAAGTAGATCAACCGGAACTCAAATCAGTGCCACATGGGGTATACTGGCATCACAGATGCCAGCTTAACCTGCTGTGCTGAAATACCAGCAACTTGAGTTAGTTTTTATATATTTTGTGCAGTGGAAGCTAAGCTTTTTGTAAATGTGTGGATATTCAATTATCCCACCACCATTTGTTGAAAAGACTATTGTTTCCCATTGAAAGGTCTTTGAACGCATGTCAAAAATCAATTGATCATAAATGTAAGCCTTGACTTCTAAAATCCCCATTTAATTCCACTGACCTATATGTCTGCCTCTGGTTTTTTGTTTTGTTTTTGTTTTCTAAGATTTATTTTTATTGGAAAGGCAGATTTACTGAGAGAAGGATAGACAGAGTGAAAGATCTTCCATCTATAGGTTCATTCCCCAACCGGCCACCAAAGCCAGGAGCCAGGCACTTGTTCTGGGTCTCCCACACAGGTGCAGGGTCCCAAAGCTTTGAGCCATCCTTGACTGCTTTCCCAGACCACAAGCAGAGAGTTAGATGGGAAGGGAGGGACACAAACTAGCACCCATATGGGATCCCGGACGTGCAAGGTGAGGATTTAGTCACTAGGCCATCGTTATATTGGTCTTATATCTTTTTTTTTTTTTACTTCTTCTTCTTCTTATTATTATTATCATTTTATGATACAGTTCTATAAGCTTTTGGATTTCTCTTACCCCCTCCCCAACTCCCTCCCCCCTCACTGAATTTCCCTATATCATTACTATAGTATAGTTCTTCATACACAGTCACATGTCCATCATTGCGGGCACGGACAACGGCAGAGAGTCCAGCATCCTATTGTCAAGATATAGTAAACAGTTCATTTGGAGTCCATCTTTGTCTGGAAGTAGAGATGCATACTGCATTGTATCCTCACATCTGGATAAGTTGTTAGTCTCCATTACACAGTTACTATACATCCCCTTAAATGAAAAGCCACAATACAAAGTCAACAATAGGAAGAAAAAAAGAAATTAAAAGCGTCATGAAGTTAAATAACATGCTACTAGATATGATAGTCTCCATGACACAGCTAATATACATCCTATAATATCTTAATTATGGGTGCTTTCATAAAAGTTTTGGAATTAGAATATGAGAGCTCTTCCACTCTGTTCCCCCCTTTTCAAGACTGGTTTGAGTATTCTGAGCTCCATGAATTAAAAAATTAAAAACGAAATCTAGAATAAGCTTGTCAATTTCCAAAATAAGGCAGGTGGGATTTGATGAGCTCTGTAAAATCTGTAGGTCAATTGGGAAATATTGCCATCTTGGCAACATTGCCTTTCAGTCTTTGAAGGTGCATGACTCTCTTCTTGGCTAGATATTCTTTAAGCTTTTAAACAAGGTTTTATAGTTCTCACTGAACATATTTTGACTTCTAAAACCTCATTTGTAGAGAGTAGGTGCTTGGTCTAGTAGTTAAGACACTTAGGTCCCATAGCAAAATATTTGGATCTGAATCCTTGCTGTGGCTGCTCACTCCAGCCTCCTTCTGATGCAACCTGGAGAGGCAGCAGTCACGGCTCGAGACCTTAGGTTCCTGTCACCCATGCGGGAGACCCAGGTCTCATTCTGTCTGCTGGCCCTGGCCACCCGTCTCCTGCAGGCATCTGAGGAGTGAGGAAGTTGGTGGGGGCTCCGTTTCTCTCAAATGATGAATTGCTTCAAATCATAAAAACGAATCTTATATTACGTTCAATATTGTTGTGAATTGTTCTGTTGAATTCCTTCAACGTTTTTCAGTCGTCAGTCATTCTGTTACTTTTTATATATCCATCTCACAACCTACGTAAGGATAGCCATTTGTTGGCATGCATTGCATCCCACATGTCAGTACATTTCCCTGCAGAGAAAGCTCCCTGCCTTAAAAAAGTAACGTGTGGTTTAAAAAGAACCAGCAAAGCTCATTATTCTTAGAACGAGACAGTTCTAATAGCCGAGAATACTAGAGGTTATTGCAATCGGACTGATATTTTATTAAGCAAGGTCCCTCTCAGGTGTGGCAGTGCTCGACAGAGCACAGCTAATGACAGTAAATGGAAAAACAAAACCATTGAGTGCTGGCACCCTGAAGAGCTCAGATGAACCGCTAAATCAGTCACTACGGTGAGAGAGGATAGCGTGGGTCGCCACTTGCCTTACCCCGACATTTGCCGTCAGAGCAATCAAACAAAACGGCATTTGTCTCTCTTTAGAAAGAAGTCATTGTCAAAAGCTCATTGAGTCTGCGCGTGTGATCAGTAAGCTCCCGAGTGGCCCATCGTTGGACTGGCATTTCGCTCTGTCATTCACACGTGGCCGTGGGGAGGGTGAGCAGGGCTCTCTGATGCCCCCACACTCCCCTGTTGGAGCGACCCCTCAGGAGCCTCTGCTGGCAGCCACAGGCACACTCTGCTGCCGCACAACTTCTTGTGACAATGTCATGACCCTGGCAAGGTTTCTTGGGCCCCCGACTTAGCTTAAGGCTTCGCCAGCTTCAGACATCTAGATACAGTCGGGCTCACCGTGCAGCTGAAGGGACTTCCCACCGTGTAGCATCTGTGATCTGCATGAGTGCCCTGTGTAAGAGGGCATTCCAGGGAGCGCAGGAAAAGCTTCTGATGAAAACACTGTGTAAGGATTTCAAAATGTTTTTGCACTGAATTTCTTTTTAAAGATTTGTTTATTTGAAAGGCAAAGTTACTGAAAGAGAGAGAAACAGAGAAAGAGAGAGATCTTCCATCTGGTGGTTCACTCCCCAAATGGCCACACCAGCCAGAGCTGGGCCAGTCTGATGCCAGGAGCTTCTTCCGGGCCTCAAACGTGGCTGGCAGGGACCCAAGCTTGTGGGCTGTCCTCTACTGCTCTCCCAGGCCGTAAGCAAGGAGCTGGATAGGAACTGGAGCAGCCAGGACTCAAACTGGCGCCCCTACGGGATGCTGACCTAGCAGCTTAACCTGCTATTCCACCTGCTCCCCTCAAAATTTAAAGTACTCTGTAATATAAGTAGATCTTTATCTTTAAAACTCCTAAACAGAAAAGTATGCTGAGACACAAACATGTAGACTGATATATATGCACGCTTATACTGACATGTGTTTAAGAAACTGCATTTCTTGTTGAATAATAATTAAGTCACTTCAGCTGTTTACACGAAGAGCCTATGCAATCCCACAATTTGAAATTTTTCTGGGAATAAAACTAATTCTCTCCCAACATGCTATAAAGCCATTTCTATGCTATGCCACCAGCCACACAATCTGGAGCTGGCATTATGCCTCTTTCTTTGCGACGCTGTCTGTCTCATGTGATCCCAGGAACGCCTTCTCCACCAGTCGGGAAGCAGCCATGGCCGGCCTTGGAGGAGGTGTCCATGAACTTGAGGTCAGTCTTCGCTGGGGGTTCTGCGGCAGCAGGGAGGGTGAGCACTCGCTTCTCAATCCCCACCACACTGTATTTCGGCATGACAAAGCCACTTCCATGGACAAAGTCACCTGAGGGGTGACTCACTTGTGGCAGATGCTGTAAGTCGGTGCAGGCACTGGTCAGCGTGCCCTTCTTGACCACACAGCGTGGCTCCATCCTGCAGATTTTGTAGCTCCATGCAGTGCCCAGCCAGTGCCACAGGTGCAGGCTGAGGAAGTACACCACTCCCCAGTGCAGGCGACCTGGCACAGCTCCTGGGGTGGGGACAATCTTGCCAGACAGTTTCTCGCTGTGCTAGGGGTGGGGGACCCCTTTGCCCTCTCGTCCTGACCAAACCTGCAGTTCGTTGGGATCTGCTGCTCCAGCTGTGCCAGGGGCCCGGCCCAGCGGCTCAGTCGCAGTGTCTCTCTCCAGCTGGATCTTCAGGAGGTGGGCCTTCTTCTTGTGCAGAGGAAGCAGGTGCTTCTGTGTGTGGGCTGAGGGGATGAGTTGGGAGTGCTGCTTCAGACTGGTGGGGTCCTTCCCTGCTGCTTCTGGCCGACGTCATCCCATCACTTCCTGCAGCATTTTGCCAGTTCTTATAAAAACACCTTTTGCACTCACCACTGACCTGCTTGGCAGACACGGTCTTGAAGGTGTGGAAGCCCCGGGGGAGGGGGGTCGCCCACGATGTCTTCACAGTGATCACAGTCCCCACAACATCCTTCTGGTTCACCTTGAGTTCCCACCTGTGCCCACGGGTGAGTCATGCCGGCCTTGTAATGCAGGAAAGCTGTGAGGTGCGCAGGCTGGCACTTCCTTGGGGAGGCTCCTCACTTTTCCACAATGCCTACCTCTGCGTTTCAGAGGTGAGCCGCCCGGAGAGCCATGTCTGGGAGCGGAGCGTTTGCTGAGACATCCTGCTGCCGGGTCCACTGTGGAGCACAAACTGGTTCTTCACTTGTCATTAAAACATCTGAACTCACTCTTCCCCTGAGAAGTCTGATGTCCTGTCTGAGATTCCGGAACTACTGGCAGCCACTCCTTCTTCCCAAAGGTCAACATGAGACGGCAGAAACCCCATATTACACCAGCTCTGTAGCAAAAGCAAATAAAACCAGTAGCTCTTATTCCTGATTCAGGCTAAGAGATCCAACAGGCCATGCCACGTGCAGTCTCTAAAAAATGGGATGGGAGTTAGGGACCACAGGAAAGGTATTCTTTCCTAGTGTCCCATCATATGAGTCAATAACATAGAAAGAATGGCTCATCCTGCCATTGAGGTCCTACCGGTAGTGAAAATGTTTACTGGTGCTGCCAAGTCGGCCGTGCAGGCTTCCCTAAGGGCAGGGAGTCCCCTCAAACTGAACACTGGCTGTGCCACATTCAACATGTCTATGGCAAGAGTGTCTCACCGCTGCCACCTTGTGGGGATCAGATGGTATTAAAACCCAGATGACCTCCAAACATTGACTTACTGACAAGGCCAGCATGTCAACGTGTTTCTAGATGTGGTCACACAAGGAAGAGGTGTGGTTTCCTGAAACAGACAGATGGTAGGAAATTCCGGCATCGTTTCCACGCCACCTGATCTGTAATGACCATCGTAGCCGACAAGTGGATCCCATCCCAAGATGTCAAGACACTCTGCTGTCTCCCGCTTCTTTTTGACCATTGCGAATCAGAGTCTGCAGAATCTGTTCTTGTGTGAGGCTCTGTACTCCTTCGTGTCCTTCCTGGAACTCCAGTGGATCCTAAAATTCCCAAGTGCTCAAGCCCTCGCACAGTATTGCGTGGAACCTCTGCACGTCCTCCCACAGACTTTGAATCTTGATGATCCTGCTAACACCATGTGTGGTACAGATACTCCAGGGTTTCCCATCTGTACTCTGTTGAAGCCTCGGCTGTAGAACCCACAGTTACCCAGGGCCAGCTGTGCCCATCAGCGGTAAGGGCGAGTGTGCTCTGTGCTCTAGACCTCAGCCGAGTCTAACTCCTGCTGGGTTGTGTGTCCTCCACAGACCTCATGACACCAGGTCGCTGCATGGAATTCGGTTGCCAAGGAAATGATTGATGAAAGGAACCACCCATGCTGCTTCCCCTCCTTGCCTCTGCCAGGCCTCACTTCCCAGGGGCTCACTGGGAAAGGGTTTCACGGACTCCTCCAGGGGCCAACGTTCGCAGCCGCATTCTCTGGCTGGCTTCTGTCAATTCAGGGATACCACAACAGATGTCATCCTGAGAAGTGACACCCAGCTGGCCTTGTGGGCCCCGAACAGTGACTAAAGGCAGGCTTCTCACCACAGGTCAACATTGGGTAGAATTTGCACCGTGGGAGATGGTAGCAGTGCCTGGAAACAAGCAGAAATGCCTCCAGATCCAACAAGTCATTGTTCTCAAGGCTGAGAAGAACTCAGTGACCCCATAAATCCCAAAGGGGTAAATATATGAGCAGGGCTGAGCGTGTTTGCCCACCCACCTCCATCTCCTTGTCCAGTCTAGTTTCATCCTCTTTCCACGCTCACCACACACACACACACACACACACACACACACACACACACACGCATGCAGCCTTCGTTCTGCCCAGGAGTTAGATGCGTCTGTCCTCAAGTGCCAAGCAAAGGATTTATCTATAGGAAACAGAAATTGTTAAGTTACATGAGAGGCAGGAACATAGAGACAGAGACATTCCTTAATTCTCTGTTCACCCCCAGCCTGTTCCCAATAACTGCACTGCCCACGCAGGCCCAGGTCAAAGCCGGGAATCCCAAACTCCACGCATGTCTCCCGTGTGGATAAGCAAGGGTCAGTTCCGTCTCCTGCCACCTCCCAGAGGACACCTTAGTGAGAAGCTGGAATTAAAAGCAGAGGCAGGACTTGAACCCAAGTACACTGACATGGGATGCAGGTGTCCAAACCCAGATTCTTAATTGCTAAACCAGTCACCCCAGAAAAGCTAAAATCTGTGAAGAAGAGAGCCATCTAAAATATAAATACTCCTGAAAGTTCAATAGAGTGAAACAGCAACAGCACAGACGGGAGGAAAGCCTAGTGGGTGTCTTTTCCCATCTTCTTCTCCAACTCGTGTCCAGTCGGCCTGTTGGTGGAGCCTTCTCTGTGCCAGGGACTTTGCCAGACCCCGGGGGACACTCCAGACCTTGCCCCTGCCTTCTGGTAACTCACCATCTGATGATAACTTTCCAAAGAGGGACTTCTTTCCTCCTTCATTTTTCCCAACAGACTGCTAAATGTGGCTTGCCCACCGCAAGGTGAAGCAAGAGCCTAAATCCTTGAAGCCACTGGATTCAAGAAAGAAAATGCTTTTTGAAACAGAGGATCTATAGGACCCGATGCTATGGTTTTAACAGGGCTTGTCCCTCCCAGAACTCACACTGAGGCTTGCCTCTCGGTGTCCTGCTGTGCAGCAGTGGTGGGAACTTCACGACGCACCTTGCACTGTAAGGGGCTCTCTCTCCTGGAAGCATTGAGCTGTGTCTGGGCAGTGGACAAGTACGTACGTGGCTGGGATAGTTACTGCAATTGTTGGCTGTTTCAAAGGACAAATTTGTGACAGTCCAGTGCAATGGTCTCCAGAGGCCTTCTTCTGAAACTGAGTCACCTTTTGTTGCATACAGCAGAGTAAATGATCTGATGTGATGGGCAGAAAAGATTGGTTTTGGAGACTGAGAAAGGTAAAGAAAGCAGAAAGAACAAAGGGTGAACTGATTATTGCCACGTTAGTCTCCTGGTAAGGCAGGCCCAGCACCAAAGGAAGACTAAGACACGAGTGACATCAAGTGACTCTAAGTTATCCCCTGGGACTCCAGCAGAGCCTGTGCATTCAGGCCCTCTGGAGCTGGCTGGTTGGGGCAGTCTGGCATTTACCTCCGTAATCCAGGTTCCTCTGAAGGTCGGAGGATGGCTTAGCTTCAGCTTGGTGACGCGTAACTTTAGCATGAGCGATTCCATTTGCATTTTCAGCCTGATCTGCTGGGGCTTAGCGCACAAGCTTGATCCAAACATCATGTCATGGGGTTTTTAAAATTGAGTCACCTTAAAGTAAGGTCATCTTCTGGTCTCCTCTTTCACGTGCAGCGGCTTCCCCTTGATTCCCCTTCTGCAGCTTGAAACAGCAGGTGGCTCTCAACCATCAAGGCCTCCGGATCTCAGCCTCCAAAATGGTGAGTCACAGCAAACCTTTTCTCCAAATAAAGAATTCTGTCTCAGGCAACAAAATTTTGACACAGACATCAACTCGTGGAGGAACATGCCGAGCTGCAAGAAGAGAGAGAGTCAAAAATCATGTGCTGGGGTAAACCTCAAAAACTCTGAGAACCAGGATGCCTGTAGAGGAGTAGAATATTTCCCCATCCGCCCTTCCTGGTTACCTAGCCAGGACTCCCTTAGCAAAAGGCAGACTAACAAGAGAGAAACTGGCTGCATTTCATGCACCGTGGCCCAAAGAAATTAGTGTATCTCTTGAGTGGAACTCCAAGATGCATTTTTTTTTATTTTTTTAAAGATTTATTTTTATTATTTTTTTATTGGAAAGGCGGATATACAGAGAGGAGAGACAGAGAGGAGCGCAACGGCTGATGCTATGCTGATCCGAAGCCAGGAGCCTCTTCCGGGTCTCCCACGCAGGTGCAGGGTCCCAAAGCTTTGGGCCGTCCTCGACTGCTTTCCCGGGCCACAGGCAGGGAGCTGGAAGGGAAGCGGGGCTGCCGGGATAGAACCGGTGCCCATATGGGATCCCGGTGTGCAAGGCCCTTAACCACCTGCGCCACCGCGCCGGGCCCCCAAGATGCAATTTAAGCTTCAGGCTTAAGAATCATTTTGTCTCTCTGAATCAAAGGAAGAAGGAAGTGTGGGAAGGTGCAACCAGCTGTCAAACACGGTCAAGTTAGCCTCGCAGGTTTATGTCAGTTCCTTCCTCCTGGACTGTAAGTCTCCAGTGATTCCTGCTGGACACCCCAGGCATGCATTTCCCTCAGCCAGCTAACTCTCTCTTGTACAAAAACTTTTCAGAGCTGAAATAACTCAAAGGTCCTGCACGGTAGCCCCAGTGCCTAAAGTCCTCGCCTTGCAAGCGCCAGGATCCCATATGGGTGCCAGTTCATGCCCCAGCTGCTCCATTTCCCTTGCTGCTCCCTGCTTGTGGCTTGGGAAAGGCTGGCCCAAAGCTTTGGGACCCTGCACCTGTGTGGGAGACTACGAAGTATTTTTGGGTACAGTGTCCCAAGCCCCATCACTGTAATAGAAATAGACAAGTTAGCATTGCTCATTGGATAAGGGTAATGGTGGACTCGTTTCATGCCATGATGTCATATGACAGGGCCTCGTAGTGTAATTGGACAGCAGCCCATGAGACACAAGGACGGGGTCAAGGTGAAGGGTCAGACTGGAGATGTAGGATAAAAAGACCAAAAAAGACGCACCGGAACTGCTTTTGGACAGATGCACAGAGAGTGCATCGTAAAGTCGTGGCACTAAACCTCTTCCTTCCGAACCAGCGGCAGGAGAGAGAAGGCTGGAGGCGAGCGTGCAGAGTCTCGTAGTTCTGATAAAAACTGGGGCACCTTCTCAGCTGCATTTGATGCAAGAGCAAAAATGTGTGGGCCTCTCCTGGGTGTCCCAACACCCCCAAACTAACACAGTTTTACCTCTTTCACCTTCCTCTCCTGGGAGGTCTTGGTTGCAGTGTGCGAGGCTCTGCGACCTGCAACCACCGTGAAACCATAACAAACAAGCACTTCACGGAAAGACGCTCCACACACACACACCCTGAAATCAGACACGGTCCCTTTCCTGTGTTTTTATTGCAAAGTCGGGACTTGGGTGCCTGTCCCCATTCTTTGGTGCCAATATCTCACCAGACGTCCCTGTCTGCCTCCTGGAAAGCCTGGCGCCGCGGTCACAGCACAGCTTCTCTGGTTTTCCCTGAGACCGCCTGATGCTGCGCTTTCGCTCTTCCCTGCCGCCCGGGGTTGGCCTTCATGTTTGTATGACGGGTCAGGTACTGCGGACTCAGTGTTTCCACCCGATGCGATCAGTGCTACCTGAATGCCTGAGTGGTCCCAGCATGCCAGGCAGGACACCAGGCCACGCCTTTGTGTACCAACGCTTGCTGGGAGAGCTGTGACCCTGCAGCCACCCCCAGGCTCTCTGGGAGGGTTTTACAGGGCTGATTTCTAAGTTGATACTTTTGTATGGCCTGTGAATCATGTTGTTAGTATGCAAATGGTCCTGGGCAGAAAAAAAGTTCCCCAGCGTTAACCCTCGGTGATGTTTACTGTAAACTCGTGTGAAGTGTTTTTGAATTCAGTGTTTTGATCCCATGCTTCTCAATTGGGAGTCATGTCTCTCTTTGGAACCACCCTCACCTTTCTGGTCAAGAGAGGATGACCTGCCACCTTCCCACTAATAGGTCTTCCTTCTAGGCTTCTCAAGGTTCCTCTTTTCCTTGTCAGGAAGGACAGCTCACTTTTGTAAAGTTTCTACCTGATAAAATAAAGATGTATTTCTTTATTTAAAAAGAGCAGTTATACAGAGAGAGAGAGAAAGAGAGAGAGATTGCATCTGTTAATTTACTCCCTAAATTGAAGTTTCAATGAGCAGAGCTAATAATGATGGAAGAGGACCTGGCTTGATGGCTCAATTAGCTAATCCTCCCATTGCAAGCACCAGGATCTCATTTGGGTGCTGGTGTGTGTCCTGGCTGCTCCACTTCCCCACTTCCCATCCAGCTCCCTGCTTGTGGCCTGGGAAAGCAGTCAGGGACACCCACAGCCTTGAGACCCTGCAAGCACGTGGGAGACCCACAGGAAGCTCCTGGCTTCAAATCAGCTCAGCTCCGGCTGTTGCCATGATTTGGGGAGTGAACCAACAGATGGAAGATCCTTCTGTCTCTAAATCTACCTTTCCAATATAAGAAAATAAATATAAGAAAAACAAATTCTGCCACCAGAAGAGCAAAGTGTTGCTCACTCTGTCCCCTCATCACCGCTTGGCGCTGACGCACTGCACACTCTGCAGTGACACCGTGGGTGTCTGTTCCACACAGCATCCTACATGCACATGTACAGGAGCGCTTGAGGAAACTCTACAGGAAAATGGAATTCAAAATTTTGGTGCAGACAGTTTTTGAAACTGAACAGTTTTTCCATAGCATGCATTTTTGTGAAACTCTTTGAAGACTTCCCTTGTGTGTGGCTTTCAAAAATGTTTGCATCCCAACTTAGCCTGTAATTCCATTTTTCACAAACTCTTAGAAGCGCCCGCATAGCAGCTCAGCGAAGAGGGTCCCTGCGTGTTTTTTTCTGACTGTTTGAATACCCAGGCTCCTCTAGGAGTTTTCAACAGGAAGACGGGCGTGGAATGAGCTTGTGAATGCGATGCCTTGCAGGCAACATCTGGTGAGATGCAGGGAACAGCCCCCTGGACCCCTGGCTTCGAGCTGTGGCTTCAGATTGAATGTGAGCAACTCTTAGAGGACCAGGGAGGCCGGCGAGGGATGTTCGGTGCTGGGGCCATCAAATGCAGCGCCGACCTGGGGCCACTGTGCACCACCATTCTTCATATATCCTCCCCATAGTGGGTATCTCAGTGTTTCTTAACAAAGCTGGGCGACCTCATCACTTCTTAGATTCAGGCCAAGTAAACAGGATCAAGGAAAGGGACGGAAGGAAGAGGGAAAACAAGACTTGAATAGTTCAAACTGTGGATGCCCCATTGGCCTGAATTCTTGGACTTTTTTTCTTCCTCAAGGATTGCTTGTTACTGGATGCTTTGCAAACAGGTAGGAGGTTTGGGGACGTCTCAAACCTGCCGTTTCTATAACAGCAAATACTGTTGGAGAGCAAGTCTCGCCCAGGTAAGGCAATTCCTTCTGTAATTAGACTCATTAAAACTGATACACATTGGGCCTTTCAAACAGCTCAGGCAGTATGTCAGGCTTATATTTCACCTGAGCTCTGGAAAATTCTGCAGTGGCAAGAGAGCAATTCAATTAAACACAGGTATTGAAACTAGACAGTGCCGGCCCAAGGGGACCCCAGCGTGCTGCCTTTATTACAGATGAAGCAAGTCTCCCTTCCTGGGGAGTGCGGTGCCTCTGAAAGTGTGAGCTTCTTCGTGCCTGTCCCCTGAGACAGATCCATGCTTGCCCTGCCAGGGCTGCTCCTGTAGCCCCTCTCCTGAGCAGCCTGGAGGAGCCCCATTCAAGCTACCTGGCCCAGTAGCTAGCCAGCCAGCAAGGCAAGAGGAGGGATGGCTGCTCCCCACGTCAGCTATTTGGGACTTTATTCAAATGCTTTGTCCATGCAAAATAGACACCAAGACTTAGAAGAGGGCCTGGCACGATGACCCAATTGATTAATCTGATCCTTCAAGTGCCAGGATACCACCTGGGCCCCGGTTTGTGTTCCAGCTGCTCCATTTCCCATCCAGGTTCCTGCCTGTAGCAGAGGATGGAGAGAATCAAAATGGCGGAATAAGGTAAGGACACGTTTAACAGACAGAGAAACATTAGCCAGTGTGAAGCAGAGAGGACACATTTCAGAAATAGAAGAAGACAGAACGACAGCAGAGGGGTACCTGGGGACTGACAGACACGTGAAAGTAGCAAAAACAACAGTGTGGTGTTGCAATGACTGATACCCCAGCGGCATTCAGTGAGTGGCCATCTGAATTGCAGTGGCAGCCAGAACTCCACCATCAACAAGGTGGGAAGGGACGTTCACCAGGAGCTCAGGGGGTGATCCCAGACAAAGAACTGTCTGTCCTGCTGATCTGTTTGATTTGACCAGGAGTAAAGACAGAGTGGCATGTCCCAGATGGGCAGTGTGGGAACAGGGTGGATGTCATAGCCCAGTCTGCCTCCTAGAGCCGAATTGGGAGACATTTTGTATAGGGACACAAGAGCTATGGGACAGTACTGCGCATTCAGTGAGCTGGGAGAGAACTCATTTCTGGCTCAGTGCATTGCAATGACAAGGCATCCTACAGGTTCCACCCAAGACAGGTCAGAGTAGTCCTCAGACCTGACAGCCAGTAGATCAAGAACTCTAGTAGGGCCCGGCACAATAGTCTAGTGGCTGAAATTCTCGCCTTGAGGTAAATCTACCATCTGATGATTCACTCCCTATGCAGCCATAATGACTGGAGCTGAGCCAGTTCAAAGCCAGGAGCCAGGAGTTTCTTCCAGGTCTCCCGCATGGGTGCAGGGTCCCAAGGCATTGGACCATCCTCAACTGCATTCCCAGGCCACAGGCAGGGAGCTGGATGGTAAGCAGGGCTGCCAGGATTAGAACCAGTGCTCATATGGGATCCTGGCACGCTCAAGGCAAGGACTTTAGCCACTATGCCACCGGGCCCTCTCATTAAAATCTTTATTGATTCATACATCATAAAGCAGCATCATTTTCTTCAAGAAGTTTCTTGATTTTCTTTTTCATTTCTTCAATGACAGGAAGTCATTCAGTAGTATGTTATTTAACTTCATGACACTTTTAATTTCTTTTTTCTTCCTGCTGTTAATGTTGTTTTGTGGCTTTTCACTTAAGGGGATGTATAGTAACTGTGTAATACAGACTAACATATCCAGATGTGAGGATACAATGCAGTATGCACTTCTACTTTCAGAAAAAGATGGACTCCCAATGAAACTGTTTACTATATCTTGACAATAGGATGCTGGACTCTCTGCCATTGTCAGTGCCCGCAATGATGGACATATGACTGTGTATGAAGAACTATACTGTAGTAATGATATAGGGGAACTCAGTGGGGGAGGAGGAAACTTAGGGAGAGGATAAGGAAAATCCCAGGGCCTATGGAACTGTATCATAAAATGATAATAATAATAATAATAATAATAAAAGAAAGAAAGTCCAAGTCCTTGGAACCCTGCACCTGTATGTGAGACCTGTAAGAAGCTCCTGGCTCCTGGCTTCAGATCAGCTCAGCTCTGGCTGTTGCGGCCATTTGAGGCGTGAACCAGTGGATTGAAGATCTTTCTGTCTCTCCTTCTGTCTGTGAATCTGACTTTCCAATAAAAATAAATAAATCTTAAAAAACAAAGACTTAAAAGGACCCTTATCCCAATAGTGTGCCTCCTCTTGTTGTATTTGGATGCCACCTACAGGGTAAGTTATAAAGGAGGGGGGTTCTTTGGCTCATGACACTAGAGTCAAGGTCTGTCGCTGCCCGGGCCTTCTTGTGGGCAGCACAGGGCAGCATGGCCAGCATGGCTTGCCAGCTGGAGTCCCTGCACGGGAAGCCACTCCTGCCATCACAAGGTTCTACTCTCACCACCCTTCTGACTGTAATCACCACCCAAGGCTCCCACTCCACATCCCACTCATTTACGAAATTGGGGATTAGGCTTTCGTGTGAGTTTTGGTAGGAGTGTTCCAACTATAGTCCCAACAAAAGAGGGATCTTCCAAAAGAATGTGAAATATGGATTGTGAAAGCACTTGCATGCTTTTCCAATGCTTTTCCACCAACAATAAAGTTCCCTCAAGTAACAGGCACGTCAGTGTCAGGAGGTTACCGCACGAGCTCCACTTTGAACACACTGCTTATGTCAGGGTCCCGCCAGCACCTTGCTTTCTGTGATGCGACACAGCAGGGACGCTTCTGGGAAGCAAGTGGCCACACCTTCGGGGCTGTTCTGTGTGAGCGTGTTTCTGCACCGGCAGGAGCGGGGAAGTCCTCAGGATTCTGCTCCCTAGGAAAGAGGAAAGGCTTGAAGGCCCTAAGAGGAATCTCGGAAAATCCACAGCATGCGTGGGATGGTGACGGGTGCCAGTCTTCGTGTGACGCAGATGGCTCAGCAGAAGGGAGCTGGGCCAGAAGGATGGCGTCCCTGGCCTGGCTCCACGCACATGCGCTTGCTCTGTGTGTGTGCAAGCACAGTGAGAATGTGCTGCACTGGTATTTGTGGATGAGCATGCATAAGTGTGAACACACATACTTGTGAATGAATATGTGTTTGTCATCTTGTGTTTGAGCATGTGTGTCTAAGTATGTGGGTGTGTGAATGCATGTGTGAGAGTGTGTGTGGCTCATGTATATGTAAATGTGTGTGATGTATGTGAGGGCATGTGTGTCTCGGTGTGTTTTACATGTGGTAATGTATGTGCATGTGTGTATGAATCTGTTGTGTGTTGAAGTAGGGAAAATCTTAGGCAAGTTCCTTAACATCTGGGGTTGATAGTTCTCAACGTCCAGTGCATATATAGATTAGGCAGGCTTTGCAGGGAAGCATGTATACGCACACGGCATCGCGCACCTGCTGTGGTGTGAATGTGGCTGTTCTCTCTGCCAGCGTAGCAGTGTTAAGCGGGGTGGCAGCTTTAGGAGATGAATGGGTGGTTAAGAAGGACTAACGCGGTTCTCCCGAGACTGGACCACTTACTCCAGAGCAGGTTTCCACAAAGGGAACTTCCATCACCCGGTCTGTGTCTCCCACACACCCCGCCTCACCTGGGGTGGGACACACAGCTGCTGCTGCCCTGCTGTCAAATCGCTAGCCTCCTGCATCCAGAGCCAAAACAGAGCCCTCTTCCTTACACGTGTCTTCCAGTCTCAGATACACTCCTGTGGCAACAGAGAATGGACTAAGGCAATAACCTGTAATGCATTTTTAAAATGATCAGCTATACCTCAATAAAGATGAAAGGAATAGGCAAAGTGAAAATGGGTTTCGACTCCATCCCAGCAACTCTGATTCCATGGGACAGGAAACTGATTTTCAAATGAGCCCTTCCTTTGTGATGCCAACACGGGTGCTCCACAGACCATAATATGAGAAAAGCTGGGGTTGGGTCCTCAAGAGTCAACTCACAATAGTTCCCCGCCCCCACCGCAGAGTGCCTCCAAGGGCAGGGAGAGAGTCTGGGGAAATTCACATTGTAAGTTGAAGACTGCATATATGTGCAGGATTGCTTGCTAACCCTTCCATTGTTCACATTAAAGCTTCCGTATCCCTTCCTACAACCGTGTGGATTTTTCTCTAGGTAGGATCTTCCTTTAACTCTAGGTCATTCCCTGCATTCTAATTTTCACCCTCTTCTCTCTGTCCTTCCTCCATGTCTGCCTCCAAGGCCAAGGCTTCCTTGTGTTCAGGCTTTATGCGGTGACTGTCGTGTCTCCATCCAGTTGCGTTTCCCTGGCAGTACACGCTTCTCTGCCTCACACTGTCAATCTTGTCATGAAAATCATCGCTCGTAGGTGCCAAGCTGTCAGGAGCACAGATTTGCAACAGATCTGGGACATCGAAGCCACACCAAATGTCCATGGGACTTCCCAGGCTCTAGGACCTGTTCCGGCTTTGTTGGGTGTTGCTTTTGATTTTTGAATTCACAGGTCCTGTGCACTGCCACAACTCTCTGACTCGCTGGTACTCGGAGCTAACAGTCTTTCAACACACTGCAAACTGATCCTCTTGGGGGTACTGTCCCAAGGTGCTGGCTGGGAAGTGGGATGCCTATAGCCCTCATTTCTGTCCTTCTCATCACCCACCACCCCCAACATCTTACACACAATTCACCTGAGCTGTACTGCCTTGTCTCTTCCTTTCCAGTTGCTCTAACTTGGCCAGGCTGCAACGCCCATCTGCTTTGGTGTGCTCATCAGTGAGCAGGCTGAGATGAATTTGCATCTATGAATATATGACTCAGATAGGAGAGGAGAGTCACTGTATGGTAGATAACTCCTGGAGCTATGTGTGGGACGGGAGGGGATGGAACCACAGAGGGCTCCATCACATGACCCAGACCCCCGTGTGAATAGCACCAAGCTCAATGTATGTGAAAATGCTAAAAAGCTGTGTTAACTTTGCTGTGTTTTAAGTTACTGTCACTTTTCCGTTTAAAATGTGTGTTCAAAAATGTTTAATGCAGTTGTTTCTCTGCATCCCTGAGGGACATTGCAGGACCCCCCCAGGGGCACCAGTGTTGAAGTCAAGTGGCCCAGTATTTGCCTAACACCTGCACAAAGAAGCTTCTCATCTATTTTTTTAAAAATTTATTTATTTTTTTAATGGAAAGCAGATATACAGAGAGGAGGAGGGACAGAGAAAAAGATCTTCCATCCACCAATTCACTCCCCAAGCAGCTGCAATGGCGAGTGCTGAGTTGATCTGAAGCCAGGAGCCTAGAGCTTCATCCTTATCTCCCACGCGCATGCAGGAACCCAAGGCTTCGGGCTGTCCTCGACTGCTTTCCTAGGCCACAAGCAGGAAGCTGGATGAGAAGTGGGGCTGCTGGGATTAGAAGCGGCACCCATATGGGATTCTGGCACATGCAAGGTGAGAACTTCAGCCATTAGGCTACTGTGCTGAGCCTACCTCTCATCTATTGTTAAACAGCTCTAGATGACTTATGATACCTAACATGATGTAGGTGCTCTGTAAGCAGTTGTTCCAGTGGCTTTTTGTTCCAAAGAATAATGACAATAAAAATAATGTCCACTCATGTTCAGAACACACAATTTTGGGGGGAAATTTTTGTTCTTTGTCTTCAGTTACACCTGTGTGGGTGGGACCTGTGTGTAGACATGAAAGCCTTGCTGAACTTGCTCCCACTCCAATAGCAATGTCTAGGGAAGACTAATGTCTATTTTCCGGGGTGTTCCTAGGCGTAGAGTCAGAATTGCAACATCCTCATGTGTGAATGAGGTATCGGCGGTTTGGTTATCACGGAACCAAAGTGAGGTTGAAGCAAGGCCAGTGTGGCAACCTGTACGTTGCATCCTTCTACAACGGTTTCTTTGAAATGTGTCTTTACTTAGTTGAAAGGTGGAGAGAGAAAGGAAGAGAGAGGAGATAGATCCATCTTTCATCTACCAATTCACTCTCCAAGTAGCAAAATGATCAGGAATAGGACAGGCCAAAGGCAGGAGCCTCGAACTCCATCCACAATATCCATGTACCAGGTGCCTGGGCCATCTGCATCTTGCACTGCTTTCCCAGGCACATTCACAAAGAGCTGGATTGGAAACAGAGCAACTGGAACTTGAACTGGTGCTTAAGCCTTGCAGGCACTGGCTTAACCCAATGAGTTACACACCACCCACTTCTCTGACTGAGAGTGGACTACACACATGGGTCAAACAGAGCAACAGCGAAGGGAGTTGGACCATGAACAAAGCATCCTTGCCTTTGTGAGGTTACTGTCTTACAAGAAAAGCAGATGAGTCAACAGGAAAACATAATAACCTGACACGGAAAGTTCTGTTCTGTCGCATTCATGAAAACAACTCTCCTCAGAGTGTGGGTGTTGTGAAATTGGAAAACAATTTTGAAAACTCTACTCCTTTGATGCATTATACTCTCGTGGGAGGTTATGTGTTCCTATGTCAAGGAGAACGTGAGGAGGCAAGTGGAGCTAACAACAAGGGCTGGAATATGCTCAGTGTGCAAGGCCTTCCAACATCAATGGAGGAAAAGCAGCCAGGAATCAAGCAGCAATCCAATGAGGGGATGCAGGTAACCCAAGCGGCAGCTTAACGTGCTGCACTACCACCCCTCCCTCCCCTGTCCTGCTGCTATGAACTTTTTTCAAGACTCCTTGTAAACAAATCAAGAGCGTGGGTAGGCAAAGATTTTTTAAGCAAGACACAAAGGCAATAATTAATAATTATGCCCTGTGCTCTAGACAGAGGCCAGTGCTGTGCCTTCACACCTCCCAGCTGCCAATGCTGAGAGCCAACCACATGCCCATTGTTTATGATTTTCACTGTCTTTAGTCTACTGGTAGAACAGCACAGAAGGGACTGAAACAGTCTGGGGTCTGTGGTTTGAATAAACCCAATAGTTAATGACACAAATGGGGCCTGCCATCCTCCCCATGACCTGTATCAATTCATTGAACCCTCACCCAACCTGCGGGGTGCTCACCAGTACTCTCCCCATTCCACATGTGAGAAGATGTGGGCACTGAAGGGACTGTCTCCAAGCCTACACAGCAAGCAAGCATCTGAACTACAGCTCAGACCCAGGAGGGCCGTGCCACACTCCAGCCACACTCCAGTCCTCTCTTTTATTTTATTTATTTATTTATTTTACATGAAAGGCATAGAGTCAAAGAGGAATAGACTGAAAGAGAACTTCAACCTATAGGTTTACTTCCCAAATGCCCACAACAGCCAGAACTGAGGTCAGGAACTTCAACCAAGTCTCCCACACCGATGAGAGTAGTTAAGCCATCATCTGCTGCCCTCCAGGATGCTGGGCTGAGAAGGAAGGAGCTGGGCTTGAACCAGGCATGGTGATAGTGACTGGTATCCCAAGAGGTGACTTCCGCTGCCTGCATGCCTGCCTTGCCTCCTAGCACCCTAGGCTGCACCTGTTACCCTTTGCTCTCTTTTCCTCGAAGGACCCACTGTTTCGTGTTGGTGACATGGTGGCATCCTGACTTCAGTTGCAAAGCATAGTGAGGGCAAGGGGCAGGTGTCGCCTGTGCTACCCTTGGCCTTGGCCTCTGGCCCTCTCACTCAGCCACTGGGACGTGCAAACTGGCAGCCTTGGGAGCGGAGATTAACTCACAATGTGCTTCGAACATTTCAAAGATCAAACCTTTCAGTGTAGGGCTTGGTGTGATGACCTACTGGCTAAAGTCCTTACCTTGCATGTGCCAGGATCCCATATGGGTGCCAGTTTGTGTCTTGACTGCTCCACTTCCCATGCAGCTCCCTGCTTGTGGCCTGGGAAAGCAGTTGAGAACATCCCAAAACCTTGGGACCCTGCACCTGCATGGGAGACCTGGAAGAAGTTTGGCTCAACTCCAGTTCTTGCAGCCATTTGGGGCATGAACGAGTGAATAGAAGATCTTTCTCTGTCTCTCCTTCTCTTTGTAAATCTGCTTTTCCAATAAAAATAAATAAAACTTTTTTAAAACAATTTTTTTTTCAGTGTAAAAACTCTGTATCTTTGTATCTCATCTCCCCCACATTGCAATGCACACTGTTTTCTGAGGTTTTATTTCTGGCCACACCACTCAGGCATCCTCTGCCACCAAATGGTGTCTTACCCTCAGTCGTGTCCTTTGCTGAACATTGGGGGTTCCAGATGACGGAGTGTCTTCTTTCAGCCGTCTCTGTCACCCCTGAGCCTGGCACTGTGCCCAGAACTGTAGTCTGTCACGCTGTGTGCCTTGGAGGACAGGATAGAGTGTGCAGCAGCGGCCCAGAGTGACGGCAAAATGTGAGAATGGAGGCGACAATGTGACACTCCTTAGGGAGAAACAGCTTCAAGAGGTTCATGCAAAATCCATCTTATTATTTAAAAATGCATGGATTTCACAAATTTTGCGCCAGAATACACTTGTCTTCCCAATCCATTTTTGACAAACCTTTGGAAGCCCCTTTTTAGGCTCCATGAGGGACACTTTTGGGAAATCACTGTGGTTTATGGTGATGCAAAGAAAAATCGTTCCTTCCAAGCAAGCTGTTGGGGAAACCCCTCTCCACTACAAGTCAAATCCCATGTAGTATTCCATGGAAACTTGCCACGTTCTACCAATTAGCTGATTTCTTAATAAGCTAATTCATCTCCGTTTTTACCGTGGCGTTCTCTCGCCTTCACTCGCCATCTGTCCTTTTGAGCATATAGTAATGGATCCCTTCCAAGATGTTCAAAAGCTCTGATGTGGGATAAATGTGTGTTAAAGCTCTCCATCACCAGAAGGACTGCTTGGGGCCCCGCCCCCTGCCAATGAAGACGCTCTTCCCTGATTTCTGTGTCTCAGGAGGGGACGGATTTGTGTCTTTGAAGCCACATATAGTCAACTTCTTCACATTATAGAGTTGTGCACTTTTCAAAGAAAATATCAATGTGGTCGACCGCACGGCAACTTATACAAGAAAAGACCAAGGACCCTGCACTGTCCCCTAGTTGATTTGATTCTGGAATATAAACATGACAAAGAAGAATTTCACATTTCATGCTACCTCCCATGAAAGAAAGCAATTCTCTTCATTCATGTGAATGCCTTGTATAACTGCATCTCACATTCTTACAACCTTTTCGTCTACTAGTAAAGTCTCCTGGGGGAAGAATCACAGTGAGTCTATCATTTCTGGGATGAAGAAAATGGACCCCCGATTCTGAACACACAGAGTTTAAAACATAAACATAACATTCTATCAGTTTTGTCCGTCATTCTTCCCTCTCCCCCTCCCCCACCTACTCTCCCTCACACATATTTTGCTAAGTTTTATTCGTGCTATTTGATTTTATTCTTTTCCCTCCTATAACTTCCACTTTGTTATACAGTCATTCCCTGTGTGCAGTCTTGCTCGCTTTCCATAGTTTTAGCTACTCACATGCCATGTTCTGAAAATGTTAAATGGAAAATTACAAAAATAAACTATTCATCAGTTTCAGATTGCACATCACCCTGAGTAGTGTGATGAAACCATGCGCTGTCCTAATCCATCCTGTCCAGGAATGAAGCATCCCTTTGTGCGGCACATCCACCTTGTATACCAGACCAGCCTATGACCAGTAGCCATCTTGGATACCAGACCACCTGTCACAGCGTTTGAGTTATTCTCAGTGGACCCCCTACTCACGTCACTCCTGATCCCCATCATGCTCTATTTCCTTGGCTCCCAGTTCACAAAGCAGTGGTTACTAAAAGTCAAAGGCTTGCTCTTCCGGGCAAGCCCAGATTCAGTTGGTTAGTGGTTAACCACCTATGTGAAGACCTTTGCCAACAGCTAAACATAGATCAGGTGTTTAGCCACACATCTGCCCTTCAGGTGCTTCCAGGCTGTGAGGATAGAGGCTGCAGTTCTCCCAATCTCATTGAAACCGCAAAGAAAAGGATCTTACGCCAGATCTCAGCCTGGGAGTTCTTCATCTGCGTGGAGCATGCTCCAGACCTTTAGAGCCAGCCCCCAGGGCAGCCTTAGCAGGACTGTGCAAGCTCACAGCTGCTGGCGGGAGACGCCCTTGTCCACCTGTTACCACCCGAGCAAGGCCTGCTGGCCCTGTTTCTGGGATTGCAGCCTGAGTGTGAGCACAACATGCTGTATTCCCCATCACCCTGCACCTCCCACGGAGCATGCAGCATAAAACCACAGAGGGTTAGCAGATCAATCAGACAAACGGAGCCAGAGCTACATCACGAGGGGAACAGAAGTCTCCGCGGTAATTCTGGATGCCAGTTTTCTTATGCTGTCTTCAAAATGCCACCCAGGCTGGAAGTAGCACTGGTTTGGGATTCTAGGGTTGAAAAAGCTGGCGAGTGCCTCCTGTGAATTGTCTTGTGAGAAAGGCGCACAGATGGAAAGGCGTCCATTACTGCTGGCTCTTATCTCTTGCAAGGCTTAGAAGCTCTCTGTCTCCCCTCGTCTCCTCATTAGTCATGGAATACAGGGCCACAGTGGCTTGTATTTCCACTTCAACCTTCATCAAAAAAAAAATTTTGTTTTTAATCTGATAAGACCAAGTGCTAGCATATTTCAAAGCTTCCATTACATAATTCAAGGCAAGTTTAGAGGCTTACTTTATTTCTCTTAAATTATTCATAACAGAAATCTTTAAAATATTCAAACTCCTTTCTCTAGCAATCAAAGGCGAATGCTGGTGGAGAGCTCTCCGCGCATGGCTGAAAGACATAGGATCGATGCTGGGGGCTGGGGGGAGTGGAGCAGGGAGGGCGTGGCCTCTTTCAGAGGCTTCAAAGGATGCTACGCTGCCTGCTCTACTTTTTAGATCAGGGCTGGGCCAAATGGAATTTACTGGGCTAGGGCGCGGCTTCAAGGGAGTCTTTTGCAAAACACAAGCAAAGATGCGGGAGATGGGGAAATGGCGCCCTTCGGGGCCGCTGGAAAGTCGCTCATTAGCAAGACACTGGGGTGCTACTATCTAGACACTAGTGCAGCTGACACTAATTCCGGGAGAAGGATGATTCATTGCCATGGTTACCGAAGCCAGAAATATTACCTCCTGCAATCAGTGCACACAGAGATCCTTTAAAGAGAGTGTAAAAATTAGAGCACTGTAAACAATTCGTGAAAATTGCCGGCAGCACGGAGGCTGCACTTACACAATGCTGCTTTCAGGACATTCGGAGCAGAGAGAAAGCACCATTGCTACAGCAGCAAATTTAGCCGAGACCAAAAAAAAAAAAATTAAAGAGTAGCCACAATGGAAGCTGTTAGTTGTCCATTGCCTGGGCAATGTCCAAGCCAGGCCTGTGTATTGGTAACGCTTACATGATCAAGTTCTTGTTCATTAAAGCGACAGAGTCAGCGAAGGATCTTAGAAAATGCTGTGTTATTCTAGCAAGGAAGGGCTGGAGTCTGGCACTCACGCTTCTCAGGAACAAGCCATGGAAAAAGTTGAAAGGGAGAACACTTGTTATGTGACATATAATAAAAAAACAACCCATTGGTAAATGTACAACCTTTGTGTTTCATGTTTCTGATGACACTGTAATATTTACCCGCTTTTACGGGTACAGTGCACTATTTCAATACATGTGCACAGCCCAGCCCGATCCAGTCCAGTAATTAGCTTGTCCATTCCCTTGCCTCTCCTTTATGTCTGGCGCCTACCAGCTTCTCCTGTTGTCTCTTTGTACCATGCCTTATACATTATTGTAAGCTAAGGTCACTCTACTGTAGCTGTGGAATACTGGATTTTGTTAAGTCTATCTAATTCAGAGTCATTACATGAAGTGAAACAAGCCAGACACAGAAAGACAAATAGCACATGTTCTCTCATAGGTAGAAATTGGCCTCTTTTTTTTTTTTTTTTAATGATTTGAACTTGGAACAGAGATTACTAGAGTTTGGCAAGTTTGATGAAGAGTGGATAGAGTGAGACGAAACATGAACTTTTCATTAGGAAAAAAAATATGAATGATTGATTTTCAAGGCAGGATGACAGAGAAATAAAGAGAGGGAGAGAATTGTTCATCCATGGATTCACTAACGCAGATGGCCCCGACAGCTGAGACCGTCCACGGCGGATCCAGGGGTCAGAAACCCCATCCGGACTCCCACATGAGTGGCAGGACAAGTTCAAATAGATGGATGTCCACGGGAAAGTTACAACTGCATGAGTAAGTCGTTTACGTACCTCGATGCACAAACTTTGCTCGTTTTGAGGAATGTCAGTGTCTTGAAGCAATCCATAATAACCCAGCAAACTGTGCTGAGCTCAGCCACGCCTGCCATTCAATATTCTCTCGTTTGTAAGTCAGGACCATTTGAGCAGACAATGAGCTGAAGTTTACCTTCTGCAACATAATTTCTGCACTAAAAGGTTGCTAAACCAATTAGCGCTCTCAACAAGATCATAGTAGGGGATGGCTAATCTACTTACAAGAAGAAAGCGCTTCTGGCTTTTACAGCATAATTTATAAAGGCAGTGAAAATATTCTAGATTTCCTGTTCGCCATCAGTTCCTTAAAGAAAGAATAGTAGTTGACTGAGCAGCCACAGAATGGGTTCAAATGAGTGAAATTTAATAAACAGATAAATGTAAGGAGAGCTATCCATGTGGGTGGAAGGCAATCTCCACCCAGCAAATGGATCTTTGTGGATGTCGTTCACTGTTTGATCCCCAAGCATCTGGGAAAAGGCAGCTGGCACGCAGGAAGTCACGTTGTACTGTGCCATTTGGCCGACTGCCCTCTCTCTCTAGTATCAGTTCTTTATGGTCGACTAAGTTCTCAAAATACTAAATGGGACATCTCGAAAATAAATATTAGAGGTTCTAAAATATCTTCATCACAATTTTTGCAGTCATTCTATTTCTTTTTTACTTACTGTTAAATATCTTACTCTTCTTGATTCGGAAATTAAACTTAGGGCTCCACACTGTGGTTTAGTAGGCTAAGCCTCTGCCTGCAGCCCTGGCGTCCTATCCAGCTCCCTGATGATGGTTGGGAAAGCGTTGGGGTCTGGCCCAAGTGCTTGGGAGAACTGGAAGAAGCTCCAGGCTCCTGACTTTGGATCAGCTCAGCTTCTGCCTTTGTACCCATTTTGATGGTGAACTAACAGATGAAAGATCTCTGTGTGTCTCTCTTTGTAACCTGCATTTCCAATAAAAATGAATAAATATTTATAGAAAAATTAAACTTCGCTGGACTGATGCTGTGGCATAGAAGGTAAAGCTTCCACTTGCAGTGCCAGCATCCTATAAGATCACGCTGCTTCATTTCTGATCCAGCTTGCTGTCAAATGTGTCTGGGAAAACAGCAGAAAATGGCCCCAATACCTGGGTCCCTGATCCCCATATGAGGGAACCAGGGGAAGCTCCTGGCTCCTGGCTCCTGGCTTCAGACTGACCCAGCTCCAGCTGTAGCAAGAATTTGGGAAGTGAACCAGCAAGTGGAAGATCTCTCTCTCTCTGTTTTTCTCTATCTGAAACTCCACCTTTCAAATAAATCGAACTAAAAAAAAATAATGTTTAGAAAGCCAAATTAAACTGAATCATAGATAGGTGTATGTGGGCAGATTACGGAATAGCAAGCATCCTATGCTATTTGTGGCTTCAGGCATCCAATGTGGTATCTCCAGCGTATCATGTGCAGGTAAGTGGAGACGACCATATATATGTACCGCTTTCTCATAGCTACTTACACTGTATTGCTTGCTCTCTCTGTCTCTATCGAATATAGACTCACTTGTCAAAATTTGGAGTTGTTGTGTGATCTTCTTTGTGAGTTTTCCTGTGCAAAGCACACATTTAATCAGACCCGCAGGAAGGGGACAGCGGTGTGGGACGCCTGTGGGTATTTCTGGCCCCCCAGTATTTAGACAGTGCTCCCCAACTTTTACTTCTTAATTTCTTCATGTTGACTCAACCGCCAAGTCCATGCGATGGCCTTAATGGACTGCTCTGTTCCCCCTCAGATCTCAGGTTCCAACCCTCGATTCTTCTTTTCTTCACCTTGATACACACCTTGATATACTTTTTCAAGCAGTAGCTGAAAATGACCTAACATGTCTGGTCGCTTCTAAACACGACAGTCCTCACCGCTTTTCCGATGGTTGCTATTCAGTTACAAACTCTCCTAGCTTATGATTTGATTTGACCTTATGATGGTGTGAATGTGACATTCATTCAGCAGACACCATGCTTTGAACTGGGTCGTCCCTGGGCTAGCTCTGTGTGGTTCAGTCTTCTCTCTGGATGCAGAGTAGCATTGGTGGCCATACCTCCTCGGCATCCCCATGAGCATGTGAGGGGCTTAAGCATGGCTCTAAGGTGTATGCTCTGTGGCTGAGTTGGGATGGACAGTACACTGGCAGGTGTGTCTGCTTTTGTGGCTTTAATTAAAATACTTGGGCCCGGTGAGATAACGTAGTGGTTAAAGTCCTTGCCTTGCATGCGCCAGGATCCCATGTGGGCGCCGGTTCTAATCTCGGCGGCCCTGCTTTCCATCCAGCTCCTGGCTCGTGGCCTGGGAAAGCAGTTGAGGACGGCCTAAATCCTTGGGACCCTGCACCTGTGTGGGAGACCTGGAAGAGCTCCTGGCTCTTGGCTTCGGATTGGCTCAGCTCCAGCCGCTGCAGTCACTTGGAGAGTGAACCATTGGATGGAAGATCTTCCCCTCTGTCTCTCCTCCTCCTCTCTGTATATCCACCTTTCCAATAAAAATAAATAAATCTTTTTTTTTAATGCTTAACAGGAACTTCCTGGGGGGAGGGGAAGGTTCATTTCTGTTATGATTTGTAGGTTACAGTTCGAGATTGGCGGGTCTAGAGATGGCACCTGTGTAAGCTGCTCGTGTCAGGCATGGAGGAATGATCACATGGTGGTGAGGTAAGAAGAAAAGTGAAGTGGCAAAATTCGAACTCAAACACATCAAACTTCTCCTGAGAAGCCATCCAGTGAATGCACAAACCAAATGGCCCAGATGTTGTCATTAGATCAAGCTTCCACTCTTGGTCCATTAGCCATTAGCATGAAGACATCACAGTTTTAAACATGTGGGTGAGTTTTCAGGAAGACAAATCCTGCCTTATTCATAGCAGGTGGATTTGATATGATTTTAATGGTGATGAGTTTGCCAGCATGTCGCTCCTTATAGGCAACTCACAGCTTTTGGGGAACAAAGTCTTGACACACTAAGGCTCAGGTAGTAAAAGCAAAAATGGACAAGAGGCCGGGGCCAGCTATCTTAACAGGCTTGCAAACTCAGTAGCCCTCAAAGAGATTTTGCTTGAAAGGACAAATATATCAGTCTCCAAGCTCTGCTTTTGAGTTTCAGAGAAGCTCAAAAGGAACTAAAGAAGCATGTGGCACCTGCTGTCCCCTACTCAGGCTGGGTGAGCCCTCTCTGCAGTCCCTCGTCTCTCAGCCTCAGCAGAGTGCCCACCTCTCAGAGCAAGGAAATTGGAGAAACAGAAATCCATTGTCCTATCTACTTCTGTGGCAGGTGGATTTGCAGCCCCTCTCAGAAGGACTTGAGGCCCTACTGTGCTGCTCGGTACCTGCCTGATCTGGGGAAAGGCAGGTGCCTTCTCTGAGCTTCAATTCCTGTAATTGCAAAATGGCCAAGGTGAGTAGCTCCCCCTTGAGTGATCATGAGGATTGGTTGTCAATGAGCATGGAGCGACTGGTATGTGGGAGGACCCAGGCGACTCTGTCCTAACTTCAGCAGCTGGGATGGGCCCTGCCATGATTAACTGCTTTTGTTCACTCCTGTGCCCACCCGGAGCAAACTTTGTGCTTGCACTCATGTCCAGTGGCTGAGCCACATCCACAGGGCAGTCATGGGAAATGCACGTTTTCCTCAAGGTTTCTTGAGGATTCACAGTACCCAACCCACAGTACAAACAGTGAAGCTCTGTCTTCCAAAGTCTCCATTGCTGCTTAAGAATCTTACATTTTCCTCTTTCTCTCTGTGCAATACAGAATCTAAAGTTTGTGCTGCATGTCTTGGGTAGTCGAGGCCCTGACCTCCGCGGGACCCCGCACTGTAAACCACAGGTGGAGGTCAGTAGCTGTCTGCCTCCCCATAGCTGGGTGCCCAATGGCGCGGGCCTGACCATGTCGTTCTGAGATGCTCCTCTCAGTGCTGCCCTTAGGAAAGGACTAAAGACAAGACAAATCCAGCGTGCAAAGCGGCAATGTCACTCATTTAGTTTGTCTAGGAAAGCTGCGATTTGCACGTGGACCTGATTCCAAACCCTTCCCCACCCAAGTCTAGCCTTTTGTATTTCTCTTGGGCATTAAGAGATGACTGGGTTTTCTGTCCTGCTCCACCATGATGTAGTTCCACAAGAATATGGGAGATGCTCAGATAAACTCCCCAAGGCACAGCCATGATATAAAGTGGGCCACGATAGAAAGGACAGCCCTGTTAATAAAATAAACAAATAAATAAGCCCTTGACACCCTAGCAGTAAGTGACCCAAGGGCCTGGTTGCCTGGTGGAACAGAGCTCCCCTCCCCCAGCCTCCTTCTTCCATAAGGTGGGCAGCAGCAGGCCCTTCTCCACCTGCAGGTCTGGATCACACAGAGCCTGTCTCCGGCTCCATGATGGAGTAACAGATGGAATACATGTTCTGTCCTGCCGCTTAGAGTTTAAATCTTGGATTGTCCACTTCCTAATGAGCAAGTTGTCCCTTGTCCTGGCCCATGGTTTCTCTTTGTGTAACTTATGGGTAATGTGACCTTCCTGGGTCGGGGGATGGGGTCATAATTAAGACCCAGAGCATTCTCAGCAGAGAGAGAGAACTTCACTCTGAGTGTGACAGAGCAGGGTGCCAGTCCCTGGCCCTGCCTTTTCCTTCCCTCTGAGGGCAGCCCTGCCAGTCCTCCTCTACCTTGAAGGCAGCTTCTTCCTCTTCCTGCCTGGGCCAGGCGATTGCATTCTCCTTGTCATTCATGTTCCTCAAATAGGAAAAAACATAACCAGTGGTCCTTAATTGCCCCCCGGTCCACCCCGCCCTGGGACGACATTTAGCAATGCCTGGAGGAGGTTTTCGGTTCTTACACGTGGGGAGGCAGATGCTGTTACCCTATGGAAGGCAGAGCCAAGGATGCCATTCAACATCATACAGTGCACAGCAGAGCCCGTCACAACAAAGAAGTGTCCACCCGCAGAGGCCGGCCGGGCTGGGCTGGGCTGGAGCTTAAACAGGCTGTGGCTCCCACTCACAAAAGGGTCAAAGGTGGAAAACGAGAACGTGCACAAATCGTAGTATGTTGGAGGTGAACTTCGTCAGAAGTCCTTAGCCCACGGGGTGTGCTCCTGGAAGATGGTTCTCAGAAGGCTGATTATAAAAGCCTGAGGCAGGCCCAGTCACATTCTATCTCTCTCTCTCTCTGCTTCCTGGATCACCACGTGACACCTCCTCTGCACCTGTTCCATCATCACCACCTGACAGCCGCACCAAACCAACAAACCAGGTAATCTTGCGCTTGACTCAAAAACCTTGGCCAAGGTAAATGGTCCTCCTTAAGCATCTTGTATTTAGGTGTAGTGACAAAAGGCTACCAAAGGTTGCAAGCCCAGAGCTTGGCCAAGTGGGCCCTTCGGCTGTGTCTGTATCCACAGTGTCTGTGATCCCAGGTGAGAGGACATTACAAAGATGTGCCTGCGGGCAGACGGCCTGCCTAGAGAGCAAGAATGGTGGTAGGGGAGTAAGATCTCAGATGATTTTTCTTGCATTTCAGTAGGATTTTTATATTCATTTAATTTCTACTTTATTGTTCATTTAGCCAGAAAATAACAACCACCTATCAGACCAGCCAAGCCAATAAAAACAAAAAAGTCTCACTTCACTGGTTTATGCTCTTTCAAGTTTTAAGTTATTTTTTTGTTTGTTTGCTTGCTTGCTTGTTTTGCTGGATATTATTTTGATCTGCTAGGTCATTAAAAATTGCTAAATCAAAGTGTGTGTATATAAACAGATGAGGGGAAACAGTAGGACAGATGGGAACAAAAAGGAGTCATTTAATTATAAGACCAACACCTTCCACAATAACAAAGGAAAAATGCGTTCCTAATGAAACGCAGGGGCTGAATATCAGAAGACATCATTACAATGAGGCAGAAAAGACTCCGCTGCAGAGCACAAAGGGTTCACCAGGGCGATACACCTGAATGTCCTATTCATTCAAGGCCAGCGCATGGCTTAGACTCCGAAATATATTAAAGAACTAACTGCTTCCGCACCTCCTGGTAGCTGAACACGAGTGTTACAATACATGCTGTTAGTCCATGTCAGCAGAGAGTGGGGGGAGTTTGCATATGATTTACATATAATCTTTTTTGCAGGCACATTATAGTGATCACAAATCTAAGCTTCATTTTTTTCCCAAAAAGAAGAACTCGGTTGGCTTCCTTCAGATGTGTCAGTGTTTGATCAGCTTTTGTTGTTTCTGCCTCTAACCGCTGAACATGCGCAGATTCCCAAGTTGTCCTTTTGATTTGTGTAGTAACACTCTGATCTAGACAAGGCACCAGGCCATCTCACCATTCCCCTTTGAAGTGGTAAGAGAGTGTGGGGTAGAGTGTAATTCCTGAGTAATAAATGCCAGTTATGAAATTATAGCCTCCATTATTTATGAAGAAGAAATGTGTTTTGACAGAAATGAGCGTAAAGACGGTTTTATAACAGGACGGCTTATTTCATTTGCCCATTCCACACTGTCTAGCCTTACTCTAATCACCTATTTATTTACTCATTGATTCACTTATGCTACACTCCCCAAATGGTTTTAGAAAGAATTCATGCACAGAACACACACACAGAGTTAATGTGATAAACATCAAGAGAAAGGCAGGGTGAGATTAACACACAAAATACAACCTTAAAGCACCACAAAACTCTATAAATTGAATGTCAGGCTTCTTCATAGCCAAAGTAAAAATGCACTCCCAATTATCATAAACTTCACAGGCAGAAAAAAGTCATTCCAAAATGGAACATTTCTTGGGATGACCTGAAGGAGCCTTCTGTTGTGTCTCTTGACAGCAAATTTTCAGCGATTTTTTTAAGTTGAAGTCAAATTTGTGTTTTCTGACTCCCTACCTCTGGCTCTTATTTGTACTGTTGCCAAAATACGGGAAGAGAACATTAATTTTACTGAAACTGTCCTGGAGAAATTCACAGACATGCATAAGAAAGGATCCACAAAAATGTTCCCATGGATTCATCAGTATAAGAATGGATCCATAAATTTTGATAAATTGCGATTTAAGAATGTAGTATAGCAAATTAAACTAAATGGATAACATCCACATCATCAGTATGGATAAATCTCAGACATGAACCAAAAGAAGCAACTGGGATGTGCTACCTGTAGAATGAGTTGAATGCTATAAAAGTTTAATCTTCTCAAACAGTACTCTATATTGTAGCTACCGTTAAAATTTTACAATTCTAGTTTGGCAAATCCAGAACCTGTGATTCTAGAATAAGGAGGCGGTTCTCAAAATGAGAACAGGATAAGGAGATCCGCCACACAATCGGAAAGTATTTGCTAAGACACAATGGAAAAGAAGCACAGGAAAAATGAAGCGCAGAAACAGACCCGTTGAGCAGAGCTCCACATTTGGAATGTTGGCTGAACTCCTGGACACCTGCGGTTGACCAAAGCTCAACAACTGTAATTGGCTGAGACTGTTACTTGTTACAAGAGTATACTGTTTTTTAAATAACTTCTTAGATTTATTTAGATTTATATGCGAAGCAGAAACACAGAGAAAGTGCATTCTTATCTACTGGTTCACAAATGCCCACAACGTCTGACAGTCAGAGGCTGGGCGCTGGGAATCCAATCCACATGTCTGCCCTGTGGCCGGCAGGAACCCAACCATTTGGCCCTCTCCATTGCCTCCCAGGGTCTGCAGGAGCAGGGACTCAAATCCAGACACAAGAAGATTCTCAGGCTTTCAGCTCCCTTGCCTCCTGAGTTCAGTGGCAATGCATTCCCTAACAACTCAAGGACACCAATGTGGACACACCCTCAGACCAAGTATTTTCGATTTAGCAATATCATTACCAAATACACTTGAATGTAGGTAGAAAATGGGCACAGCTGCAAGACAGTAACTCCCTTCAGGGGAACAACTACAAGAATACAGCAGTCATGACGTTACCTACGCTCCAGTCAGGGGTGCAGGGCAACACCAAACTCCCACTGTATCTTTAAGATTGTCTTTCCACAAAGATCTGTTGCACATATGGCCAATCCATTCACAGTGCAATCTCAGTAGTAGCAACTTGGAGGTCCATTACACTCTTCTCAGAGCGTTTTAATGCTTTGGAATATTTTACATTTAAAAAATGAGAACAACGACAAGGTCACTTGAGGGCAAATGTTGACCATTCAGGAAGACCAGAGCTGGGATTTACACTTTCTGGGCACCAACAGTATTTCAGCCAGGTACAGTCTTCTTCCAGAATACTCTCCTGCCACTTGGAATGGATAGGAGTTAGGATACACTCAACAGGCACAAGTTGTCGTCCCAAGACATTGCTTTGAGACATCTGCTAGGAATATAAGCCAACCTATTACATCAGTTAGGAAGCCCACACATCACTGCTTAAAAATGAACGGGCTAGTGTAGTGTCATATCACACTAATCCTCTGCCTTTGGCCTGACAACCCATATGAGTGACAGTTTGTGTCCTGGCTGCTCCAATTCCAATCCTGCTCCCTGTTGGTGACCTGGGAAAGCAGCAAAGGATGGTCCAAGTCCTTGGACCTCTGCTCCCATGTGGGAGACTCGGAAGAAGCTCCTGCCTCCCAGCTTTGGGCCAGTGCAGTTTGGCTGTGGCAGCCATTTGGAAATGTAATATATGTAAACCAGTAAATGGAGGAGGATTTCTCTCTGTCAATCTATCTATCTCTCTTTCTCTCTGTAATTCTCACCTTCAAGTAAAAATAAATCTTCTGAAAAAAATATATATATACATGAATCTCTTGCTGCTTGGTTCCCATGACATGTAATTATCTGCATCTCTACATGAGATCATATTTTCAAAACTGTAAACTGCCCCATGGGGATTGGATTATGGGAGCCCTCCCTGTCCCATCCCATCACCAGGCTCAAGGTTTCAACTAGAGATTTGTGGTAGAGAATCTTCTGATTTCTGTTGAAAATAAATAACGGAAATCGGGGCCATGGGAGGGGAGAGAAGCAGGAATAAAGCATGATTGCTATTGCTATTAAGGGCACCCTCCAGGGAGCAACGCAAAATTAAAACTAGAAGCAGATTCTGTGCCACTCACATGCCAAATCATTGGAGGCCCATCTATTTTAAGTCCTGGCTTGATTACATGTGATTAACATGAGCACAGCAAATCCAAGAAGGCACACTGCTCGCAGTCGCCCCAGCTGTGTGCTACGTGGCTTCCGGCTGCCTTGGGATGATCCCAAAGCATGCTGTCACATTTTTCCCAGGAGTCAATCCGCCTTCACCAAGACTGAGGATGAAGTCTGCTTGCCAAGTGCTCTGAGTCAGCCCACTCCAGTGCCCCCAGGCTGCCGGGAGTTCCCCGGAACCCGGGCACTGTCACAGCACCCTCCATGCAAGCCATCATTTCTCTCCACAGCAGAGAAGAGCAGATGGAGACTCGCACTTCTTCTGCTTCTTGCACTCACACTCCAGGCTGAGTCCCAGGCATTCCTCCAATAAACAAATGATTCACAAACGAAGCTTCAGAAGCATGCTGACTGCCTCCAGGACGCAGCCGTGTTGTCCAACGTCAGCCAGCTGTCCTCATTCTAGTGTTTCACATGGCATAGTCTCCTCTTCTGGGTAGCCACAGGGCTGTTTCAGGCTCTGTCCAGCTTCGTAAGTCCTCCCCACACTTTACTCTTCAATGCTAGGTAAGTCCCTCAGTCAACACAGTGATTGGGTCAACAGTAACCATGTGTCTGAGGGACTAATCAATCAGAATCTCTCAAATCCCTGGTAGTGTGATTGGTACAAGGATGAGCTTAACGGGGGCAGATGACATGGCGCAGTTGGTTAAGATGCCACTTAGGTCTGCAGCATCATAGTGAAGTGCCAGAAGTCCTGGCAGCGGGTGATGGCCCTAGTGTTTGGGGGCTCGCCACCACCTGGGAGATCCAGCCGAGTTCCTGACTCCTGGATTTGGCCTGGCCCAAATGTTGGGTTTGCATTTGAGGAATGAATTTCTGTGTGTGCCCTCTCTGTTTCTCGCTACTACCACTCCCACCCACACTTTCAATAATAAATAAATGAATGTTTTTAAGTGATGCTCTCAGGACCCAGATTTTGTGTTTTCTTGAGGACAGTTGGTTAAGATGCCACTTCGGTCTGCAATATCATAGTGAAGTGCCTGATTCCTGTTTCACTGTCAGGTGTTCATCATACCCAGCCCCGCCCCTGCCTTACCACAGAGGATGCACTCCAAGAGGTCCCGCAGGTGCCTGCAGCAAAAGTTTTGCAGGTGCCTGCAGCAGCCATATACAGCACAAACCTCGTGTCTGTTTCCCCTACATAAACATACACATTTATGCTAAAGTTACAATCTATAAATTACACACAGTAAGAGATTAGCAGCAAGAATAATAAAACACAACCACTGTAATAATACAGAGACAGGAGTTATGAATCACTTATTTCTAAGATTTTCTACAGTACATTTGAATCACAGTCGACTGCTGAGATTCAAAGTCACCGAAGGCAAAACCAGGGACAGAGAGGGACTTCTGCATTGGCCATCACTGAGACGTGGAGTCTGTGGTTGCCAGGGACCGGGCAGTGGTGCCTGAAAAGCAGAGCCAGAAGGACAGAGAGGGGAAGAAAATCAACTTCCGGGGGCATTGTCTGAACTCCTAGACACAGCCCTGTCCTTGGTCTTCCAACTATAGGAACCATTGGTTTTCAGTCTTTCTGAACAGGGCTTCCTATCCCCTGATGTTGGGCATTTCAAACAATCCTTTCTCATTGTCCAAAGCAACCTGGGGCCATCCTTCATCAGGCTGCACCAGGACCCTGTCCGCTCACCTTCAGCGGTCTGCTGGGCTGCTTCCCACTCCACAGAGCAAAGAAAAACCCACGAGTCTATGTGAAAGTCTCAGCATCCCTGCTGCCCACCTCCCCTTCTCCTCCATCTGCACCTCGTCCCACTAGAACACCACAAAGGCAACCTTCCAAATTCCAAGAGAGCCTACTGCCTCTGGAGGCATCCCAGGGTCCCCACCTCTGCTTGGATTTAGCCTCTTCAATTCTTTCTGCTCACTTTAGGTTCTGTCTCTTCCATTCCATGGCTCTGTGTCTCAGCAAATGAATGCAGACTGACCTTTCCCAGAAGAAAAAAAAATCAAGGGAGGAAGAAGGAAAGAGAGAAAGATAAATGGTCCTGCTGAAACTATCATTCAATCATCTTTCCATGACTTCACAATTCATTATCTGTTGTGTGGTAGGCAGCTACTTCAGGGTCATGAGCTTGGAAGCCACCTCCCCCACCATCACCTAGGTGTTTCCTGCTGTCCACCTGTGATGCTCACCTATCACCACCTGGAACCTGGGAGGGGGCGGTGTGGTGAAACCACTCCCCTCGCAAGCCCCCAGAAAGGCTCATGATAAGGAGAGGCTCGCTGTCTTGGTCCCGTGCTTCTGTCACTCTGGCACTCCGATTCTTGGTCTCCCTGGTACCACACAGATGCTCTGTATTTCTAATCTGTGTACTTTCAAAAATTCCAGGAGAGGTAAGGCCTAGAGGTCATGGAATGTGGGCAAAAAGAAGCCAGGGAAAAGTGAATGTCTGCAGCTTTGTAAGTGTGTGCAAGTTGTTTGCATGTCTCCTGGGATAACCTATATTGCTGACTTCAGGGTAATGACCATTTGTTTCTCTTGGGGTTTTGATTACATGGACTTGTGATTTGCTATTTCTGTTGGGTTCTATAATCACTAAGCTTGGTTAATAAAGGCTCCTGAATACACCCTAGGCTTGTCTGGCGTGATCTCACTCGCACCACGCAACATTGTCTACAGAAATCTCTGTGTGTTGCATGTTCTTGTTACCCACCCGCCCCACAGCCCACTACGGTCAGCATTCTGCCCCTCCACTTTCCAGAACCTGCCAAGTGCAGTCGCCTTCTTTCAGCATTCACTCCCCTTTCACAGTGGGTTCTGCTGATTGAGTCTCCTCCTCACAGCCTGGCAAGCACTCCCCTCCGAGACCTTTCTGTGCCTTTTCAACGGTTCACCCTTTGCTTTCTATCCTGTAAGTCCACAATACACGGCCTTCCCCAGACGGTAGGGATCGTCAAATGTTTGACAATATCAGTGATTTTTTTTTTTCTCCCCTAAAAACATTCACTTTGCACGGTAGGGTTAAGGCTTTCAGTGGCAGATGCAAACACCTCCCCCCTCCCCAGGGTATTTCCACAGAAAGGGCTTAACCAAGAGGCTAAGAAGATGGGCAGTTCACATCATGGTGGGGAAGCCAGAACTTTCCAGACAAAAGGACTGCTGTGCCTCTGCCCAGGGAGGAAGAAGGCAAAGCCACCCTACCCAACTCCCGGCACAAAACAGATCTGCTTACACTTGTGTCCGGCACACCCATCTTCCCATTCCCATCGTGACTCCACCCCAAGCCAGCTCTCGCCTGATGCTCCCAGAGGGATAAACTTGGTGACTGTCTTGTCCACAAAGGGGGCTTGGTGGGCAGGTACCTTTATTATTGCTCCCCTGGCATAGAAACAGAGACCCTTGGGATGTTCAAGTGAGTTGATCCCACAGCTCGCTTATCTTAAGGAAGACTCAATGCTCACATCTAATTCCAATTCTGTTAGTCCCAAGCCAGCACGATTTGGGGCCATTCTGTTGCATTGTGCTTCTCCTGCCTTTGTGCAGCTTATCTTCTGAGAAAACGGTGCACTGGTGTTGCTGAGGGACCACCTCTAGCAACGGTTCACTAATCAGTTTTCTCAGCAAGGAGAAGAAAATAGAATATAGCTTGGGCTGCCTGCTGGAATCCTGCGATGTTCTGAAACATGATCTTTACCACACCCACACTTTCTGATCCTCAAATGACATTATTATTCTAATGTTCTAAAATATCACAACTCAGCATATCCCAAATTAACACTGTCTCCAATATACCTACTGTCACTTTACCAAACTAGAAATATCTACCACTCTTTTTCTCTCCTTCTCTGTCTCTCTCTGTATTGTGCTTCTGCTAGCTAATTGGGTATTTTCACTAACCTTCAAATTTCTCTCAAAATTGTACTTCACCTCCACCTGGACACCGGTTTCAATTCATAAAGCCTTCCCAGATATTACAGATGGCTCACATGCAAAAGCTAACCGATTTCCCAGCCCAAATCTAGCCCTTCTCATTCACTCCTCCAGAGAACCAGAAAAGGACTTGACTCTGGCTCCTCCCACACACTCACCTCACTAAATCACCTTGAGGAAAGAAAATCCTTTTGGGGACTTGGAGGACCCAATCTGCATGGCTCCTTCCAGCACCGACTCTCTGGAATTCTAGTTCCAACGATCCTGCTCACGGGGTCTCATGACCATCCAGTCACTACCCATGACCATGCGGTTTGGATGCAACTCAGGTTTAAGTCTCCAGGCAAAGAATCAAGAAGCAGCAGTCCGCCAGCAGCGACAGCTCTTGTCTATCCAGCGCGGACTGGGTGCCTGGCACTGTTCTAAGCTTTAGCCTTCACAGGATCTCATTTATTTTGCCGATGTAAAGGAAGCCTGTTAGCCCTTCCTGGCTCCTGGACCATGTTCTACTGTTAGCAGACAAACTGCGCAGTCCCAATGAGCGGAGGCAGGAAGACAGAGCAGATCAAAGGAGCACTGCCAGGACAATGTCCTTGCAGCCACAGAAGGGCAAGCTGTTGGGAAGAGAGGAGGCAGGCAGGGCTCCCTGGTGTGCTGCTGGCAGACACGAAGGTCTCAGGAGGTGAAGTCACAGCCCCACCTGCCGAGGCGGAGACCTAACGCCAACATCTCCAGAGGCAGAACCTACACTTCTCACAGTAAACCTTCTACCTTCCTTTCTGTATATGCACTTTTAAATATATATATATTTATTTTATTTTTGTTGGAAAGGCAGATTTGCAGAGGAAAGCTGAGACACAGAGAAAGATATTCCTTGTGCTAGTTCATTCCCCAAGTGGCCACAACAGATGCCAATCTGAAGCCAGGAACCAGTAGCTTCCTCAGGTCTTCCACATGAGTACAAGTTCCCAAAGTTTTGGGCCATCCTCTGCTGCTTTCTCAGGCCACAGGCAGGGAGCTGGATGGGAAATGAAACAGCCAGGACACGAAGCATTGTCCATATGGGATCCCGGCAGTTGTAAGGCGAGAACTTAAGCCACTAAGCCATCACACCCGGCCCTCTGTGCACACTTCTGAGCTAAGATCCTCTCTCCCATTCACAGGGACCCAGGAGCCTTATCAGCTCCTTTCTTCTTATCCTATTCTGAGTCTTGTCCAGGAAATCTCAAGCCCAAGGTCAAGTTTGGGCTCCCTAAAACAGAGCCAGGGTAGTCACTCCTTGGCCAGTCATTCGAGGTTAGCTCGCAGCTCCTGCAAGAAAGGATGTAGGGAAAACAGGAGGATGGCCAGCAAGCCTTTGGTGTCGGGGAGGTCTGCCCTTGGCCTGAGGTCTCAAGGACACAGGGACCACAGGTCTCTGCTCCATTTGTCTCACTGCCAGCCCAAGGGGCAGGGCTTCTATACTCCTCCTGGCCCTGAGGTGCAATGGAGGCAGCTTCCAGCAGGCCTGAAAAAATGGCTCCTTCCAAGCAGGGACAAAACTTCCTAGGAGGTTACGGGAATGAGTCTATGGGTATCCATGATCTCTCCCTCTTTTCCCCTCTCTCGTTGTCCCTCCCCTTTGTCCTGTTTACTCTCTCCTCTTGCTCTACAACTCTGTTTTTCAAGTTAAAAAAGAAAAAACCTGAAAACCAACTGTCACTTGTGTCACATTATTCACACAACACCACTGTGTTTCTGGCTTCCTGCACCATGTATTTAACCAGTGCATTGAGCCATGGTCACTAATGCATCTTGCACCAGAATCCATTGAGACTATATAGCACTGCTGCTGTTATTTTTCGCACCTTTTGGGATGGGGAATGAAACAAAATGATTTTTTCAGATGCCAGAGCAGGGAAGAGAACTGAAGTGACTGACCACAGCCTGGACTGCCCCTGGACAAGTGAAGTTCATGCGATTCTGGGGCTATCATGACTGTGACGGTGGCCTTCATAGAACATGAGGGCCTGTGTATGGGCCTGCAAAGCAATGTGGAAGGGACCTGGGAATGCTCGTGTCACTGGAGTATTGGGACGTGGTGTTAGAACTGCGTGACTGGGCAATTCCACCATTCTGCAGGCATCTGAGAGTGACTGACACCACTCTGAATGGTGGCACAGAGCTGCTCACGGTGGCTTTTGATGCACTGGAGAGGCAAGGTCGTTGTTGAGATGTGGGAGGCTGCTGGCAGCTCAACAGACAGCTTTACGGTGAGTAGGTACAGGACACAGTGTCAATGCACAAGCCAGTCTAGTCATAGATTATCATGATCCAATTCTGAGGTCTGTACCTAACGGTGATACTGCTTTCATACAACTATCAGTACTGTAGCTGGGTTTATATCAACACACACACGAGCAATGCGTTTCACTATGGCACTAGGCTGGCAATGACATTGCTAGGTGACATATGTGGTCCGTTGTTGGCCAAAATGTTGCTTTGCAGTACATGACTATTCAAGAGGACTTTACAAGTTCATGGAAGATGAGCATTAAGTTAGTACAATTTTTTAAAATTCATTTTCTTTGGAGATACAGACACAGAGAGCGTCCACAGCTGCCTTCCCTTTCCACTGCCCATAGTATCTGTGGCTTGGGCCAAGTCAAAGCCAGAGCCTGGAACTCAGTCTGGATCTTTCAGATGGGACACAAGGACCCAACCACTTGAGCCATTGCTTGGTGCTTTCCAGGGTGCAAATTAAAGGAAGCTGGATTGATAGCAGAGCTGGGATTTTTTTTTTTTTAAGATTTATTTATTTTTATTGCAAAGTTGGATATACAGAGAGAAGGAGAAACAGGGAGGAAGATCTTCCGTTCGATGATTCACTCCCCAAGTGAGCACAATGGCCAGTGCTGTGCCGATCCAAAGACAGGAGCCAGGAAATTCTTCTGGGTATCCCACACGGGTGCAGGGTCCCAAAGCATTGGGCTGTCCTCAACTGCTGTCCCAGGCCACAAGCAGGGAGCTGGATGGGAAGTGGAGCTGCTGGGATTAGAACCGGCGCCCATATGGGATCCTGGTTTGTTCAAGGCGAGGACTTTAGCTGCTAGGCCATGGCGCCAGGCCCAGAGCTGGGACTTAAACCAGGCAACCTCGTATGAGATGTGGAGGTCTTAATTACTATGCCAAGCAGATACACCTGTGTCTTATTTCTTGGCATAATTATATGATGTTATATAAAGAAAAGATAATACTATTTGTCAAGTTCCATAAATGAGAGGGTTCAACAAATTTGTAGGGAGGTAGATGAGTCCAGCAGTTAAGATGCCACTTGGGGTGCCCAGACTGTGTTCTGGGGCTCCTGGCTCCAGCTTGGCCCAGGCCTGGCTCCTATGAGTTTTGAGAAGTGAACACTGGGTTCATTTTCTTTCTTTCTTTTTTTTTAGATATTTATTTATTTTTATTGGAAATCAGATTTACAGAGAGAAGGAGAGATGAAGAGAAAGATCTTCCATCTGCTGGTTCACTCCCCAAGTGGCCACACAGCTGGAGCTGAGCCAATCCGAAGCCAGCAAGCAGGAGCCTCTTCCAGGATGCAGGGTCCTAAGGCTATGGCCTATCCTCGACTTCTTTCCCAGGCCACAGGCAGGGAGCTGGAAGAAAAGTGGAGCAGCAGGGATATGAGCCAGCATCCATCGGGATCCCAGCACATGCAAGGCAAGGACTTTAGCCACTAGGCTAGTATGCTGGACCCATTGGATTCATTTTCAAGGTAAGATGTTTAGCATGCACAGATGACTAGCTAAACAACAGGTTGGTTACATGTACCTGAGAGTTCTGAGGAAACAGGATGCTGGTGACCAAAATAGCTGAAACAAATGGCAGAAGGATTATAATCTCATAGTACTTAGTCAATAAGGAACCAGGGGAGGGAATTGAATTCTAGAAAATAAATGGTTTGCTATAATCTACCTGGAGAGTCTGGCCCACCAGACCTTCCGTGTTGCAAGATCGTTAATGAAGTTGCTTACTGTCCTAGCTGAGTCTGAGTTCATCCTTTGAGTAGACGGGCAAGGCTGTTTCTCACGAGTATTTGGGGAGTGAACCAGCAGATGGATGGTCTTTGTCTTTCAAATAAGTAAGGCATTAAGAGAAATAATCCACAAAGTGTCAGGGAGAAAATGTCATATGAACCTTCTGCAGAACTTTGCAATACAATTTCTCTGAGGATTTTCCTGAGACAAGTGGCTGTCCTCAGAGGGCCTGGTGTGTCCCCCATGGGTTTCCCGCCAGCCAGGGTTCCACATTTCTCCTCTGACTCTCCAGAGTCACCACCAAGGGAAAAACATGTTCAATAAGTGAGTGATAAAACATTGAAGACCGTTTTGCAAGTCTTTCAAACATTTATAACAGTTGAAATTAGGCTGAGCAAGTCTGACCATTCTTCCTCTTCTTATCATTTCAGTTCCTAGAAAGAGGACAAATGGACTTTGAACCCAACCAGCACCTCGACACCAAGCCTTCCACCAGGGGGACAACCTCCTCACTTTTCTCACATGCATTAGAACTGTTTCTCGGGGGCAATGACTCCACTCCAACTGCACATGAACCAGAATTAGACGAAGCAAGCTGATAGGACAGGAAACATTGGGACCAGGCCCACCTAGCCTCCCACAGCCCAGCCAAGCCCTCCCCACACCAAATGAGGCTAACCCCCTGACTGGAGAAGCTGCTCCTTGGATGTTTCCAACACAAGCTCCACCAGCAGCTCCAGCTCCTCGGGCTACTATCAATGGCTCCAACCACAGGCAGCCCTCTGGTCCTTCTGCTAAGACAACTCCATCCTAATCATCCCATTCGCACCCACTTGGTTGTGATGGACAATAGAGAAGTGGATGCCGTTTCCCAGATGCAGGAACAAAGGCTACAAACACCTGACTACAGTCCCTCATCTCACCAGGTTATCAGCCCAAGGCTCTCACGACAAGTCTACAGGGAAAATAATTTTATTTTATCTTATCTTATTTGGTAGGCTGTATGAGAGAGAGAGAGTTGTCTTTCATCTGCTGGTTCAACATCCAAATGTGCTTAACAGACAAAACCAGAATTTAGAAACTCTGACTCTCCCATGGGGTTAGCAGGAGCTCATGCACTTGGGCCATCTTCTGTTGGTGTCCCAGATGCATCAGCGGGGAGCTGGATCAGGAGTGGAGTAGACAGGATTCAGACTGGCACTTAAATGATATGCCAGTGTCATAGCAGCAGCTTAATCTACTGCACCATGATGCGAGTCATAAAAGATCAGTATTGTATGAAGTTCAAACTCATTTAAGAATAAGTGGATTGTTAGAAAGATAATTCTGGGTTAAAGATCAGTATTTAAAAGGCTACTTGGAGCTGGTCTTACGGTGCTGGAGGTTAAGCCGCCAGTGGTTAAGGCGCCACCTGCAACACCAGTTGCCGGTTTGAATCCCAGTTGCTTCACTTCTGATCCAGCTCTTTGCTGGGAAAGCAGAGGCAGATGGCCCAAGTGCTTTGGTCTCTGTCGGGAGACCAGGATAGAGCTCCTGTTTCTTGGTTTTGGCCTCACCCATCCCTGGTTTTTGAAACCATTCAGGAACTGAGCCAGCAGGGGAAAGATCTCTCTTTTTCTCTTCTCTCTCCCTCCTTCTCCCCTGCCCTCTCACTTTCACTCTTTTCACATAAGTTGATATTTAAAAAGAAAGATTAGTAAGAAAACACAGAACATATATGGCAAGAAGGATTAGGACCATAATAGAAGTCTTAAAAGAAACGATTGATCAAAAGATGCCAGTGCTGGAGCTGAGGGCATTACAGATGATCCGAAAGAGTGGCCGCGTAAGATGCCATCTTTTATTGCTACTTATGAAGATATCCAGATTAAGGTATATCACTGTTGCAAAGCCATCACTCCTTCAAATCAAAGGTTGGATTGGCCTCACTGGCTGGTACGTTGTTGCTGCCTCTGTGCAGGAAAAGAATTCAAAGGGGAGGTGTAGATAGAACTGTGGGGCAAAGCAAGATTTACTGATGAAGTAAAGCATTCTGAGACAGGAGTGTGGTGTCATACTTGGGAAAGAAAATGAGCTGCAATTTACAAGATTTAGCGTCACCCTTTTATAAGCTGTGGGATGGTGCTTGGGGTGGCCCCTAATTATGTGAAGGAGGTAGAGCTCAGGGAGCGGATGCGATGCACGGGGTGATCTCCAGGGAGCAGTCATGGCGTCAGGTGCATGATGAGACGTGAGGCTCAGGTACAAGATGGAGAGTGGGTGGCGAGTATGCTGAGCCTGCAGCCATGGTGGGCAGTGTGGGGCTGCAGCACAGACATGGCCGCTGGTCTGCCTCAGTTCCTCACTCCTTAGCAGCTCTCTGCCTACATCAGACAAGGTGCTCAGCTAGAAGAGGAGAAATCTCCCTGACCTCCAGCAAGCAGCCACACACTACTAAAAAGTCATACAGAAGGTCTGGTGCGTGTCTATAAGACTGAGCAAACACAATATGGTACAAGTGTTCTGAAATGCAATCCTGCAGGCCAAAGAAAGATTCAGAAATTCGTTGCAAGGACAGGCATCTGGATCAGTGGCTGAAACGCTCATATTCTTATCTGAGTGTCTGGGTTGGAGTCCCAGCTCTGCATCCAATTCTAGCTTCCCACCACTGCAGATTCCAGGGGACAGTAGATGATGGCTCAAGGACTTGAGTCCCTGCCGTGCACGTGGCAGTCCTGGCTTCTGACTTGTCTAGCCCTGGCTGGTTTCAGCATTTAGAAAATGGACCAGTAGCTAAGAACTCTGCCTCTTCTTCTATCTCTGTTTTTCTGCTTCTCAAATAGATTAATATTTTTTAAAGATTACTGGAAAGTAGGAGTTACAGAGAGAGGGTGAAGTATCTTCCATCTGCTGGTTCACTTCCCAAATGGCTGCAATGAACATAGCTGGACAAATTCAAAGCCAGGAGTCAGGAGCTTCTTAGGGTCTTCCACATGGATGCAGGGGCCCAAGGACTTGGGCCACCCTCTGTTGTTTTCTCAGGCTGTTTGACAGGGAGATGGACTGGAAGCAGAGCAGCCAGCACTCAAAGCAGCATGGGATACTGGTGGCACAGGAAGAAGATTAGCTTGCTATGAAACCTCACAGACCAGCATTTTGGCTCCTTAGCTTAAGCCGCACTTGCAACCTGGTACCTCTTATCAGACTGATGGTTTGAGTTCCGGGTGCTCTGCTTTCCATCCAGCTCCCTGCTAAATGGCCAGGGAAGACAGCAGGTAATGATGCAGTTACATGGGCCCCTCCACCCACAGAGCGAGACCAGGATAGAGCTAGTGGCCCCTGACTTCAGCCTGGTCCAGTCCTGGTTGTTGTATTCCTTTGGAGAGTGAACCAGCAGGTGTGTCTCTGTGTCTCTCCCTCTCTCTGTGTTGCTCTTGCCTTTCACACAAATAAAGCTTTAAAGGACACACACACACAAACACTCACACATACACACACACTGCCATCTGGGAAGAAGTACATGACACAGATCTCAGAGAAGTGGATTAATTCAATAGCCTGAAAGACGGAGAGAAAGAGATCTACCCAGATACCCACAGTGGCGAGGGTTGGGCCAGCCTTAAGCCAGGAACCAGGAAGTCGATCCAGACCTAACACCTGGTGGCAGACTTGGGCCACCACGTGCTCCCCCTCAAGCTTCACACTGGCAGGATGCTAAAGTCAGGAACTGGGGCTTGGCATTGAAGCCAGGTTATTTCTAAGGTGCTGGCATCCTCAGCAACTATGCCCAACACCTATAGTTCTTCAGAAACAAAAGAAGCAAACCCTCACATTCTCACTATTCCTCACTTTGGCATCAAAATACCACAGATTTGAACCTGTTTCATGTAGGTAGCGAAACATATCACCAAAACAAGAGAATGATTCTTTAAAAAAAAAAAAATCCCCAATCATCTTCATGTTGACCTCTTCCTAACAGTCACAGCAGATTAGCTGGCTTTGGGAGGGATTCCATGGAATGGAGATTTTCTGTGTAAAGAGCTCAGAAATCAGATCTGAGTCAGAATAACAAACAACCATTTCAGAAGGCAGCTGCCCAAAGCAAACAGTTCTTTTTCACTTGTTTACTTAGTGGGGGAAGAAAAGAGGGGCCTCCCTCTGCTCTTTCAACCATCACGCTCGTCCACTCAGATCAAATCACACCACCCTTCGCCCCATCATGCGTACGGTGTGTCAAAGCGGGAAAGGCGACACAGAAAATCCAGCCTGGGGAAATGACAGCCAGCAGAATTCACTTTAAATGCAAAGGAGCAACAAAATTTATTGACGGAAACACAACAGTGAAAATGGCAGTGCTGTATTTTCAATTTCAGATGATCAGTTGAAAGTGCTAATAGTCCAAGCTTCTTACATTCGTTAAAAGAGTGATTATCAAAACCAGCAACATGCACAATGAACATATGCACACAACGGAATTAGAGCAACAACTATACAAAATACCCAAAATAAAATATTTACAAGTTTAAAAATATAAACATTGATTCCTCTATCCCATTAAACCATTGGAGTGGAGAAAGGAGAAAAAAACCTATTGCTATTTAGAATCTTTAAAAAAAAAAACAAGCTTTTAAAATTTATTGATTGTGGGAAATCATTTTTGATGTTTTTCAGGGATTTAACATTCTGTTATAAAAATAATATCTATAAACCTACTAACAGTTTTCCTCCAGTGCACGAAAAAATAATACAGCCAGAAGCTTGTCCTCAAAGACATGCCTGACTTTCAGGAAAACTAATTACAGAAATGGAATTTCTCATTTGGGTTTTCTTTGCGCTATTTTCAAACAACCTGCAATTTTTTATTTTACACTGAGATCCTTCGCAGAAATCAATTTGGGCAAAACCTGAAGTTCACAGTGAGTTTGCTAGGGAGCTGGTGACAAGTCCAAGTGTCAGGGACTCAACTTTATTTGTAACAGTGAAACTATTTTCCCTGATATTCTTGACAGATCCACCACTCTCGGATACTCCCTGCTTTGTCAAATTTATCCTGGAAGCAATGGAAATGTTACTTTGTTAGAGTTTCTCCTGCTTTATTTTGGAACGAATGTGTATTAGGGGAATAAAGGTTTGTGCTGTGAATAGTCACAAAAAGTCACTACTTCCTTCAGGCTCCCTGGGGCTGTTTGCTTCACTGCGTGTCTATCTCCTGCTTGACCAGGGGTACTGGACCAGTTACCCCTAGCATTTCCACCTTCACCTGTCAAATGATCCAGGAGTAACAGTGTCCAAGAAAGTCCAGTATGTCTCAGGTGCCAGCAGCGAGGCTACATTTTATTAAACACTTAAGTAAGGAAGAACTTTACTCTGCCCAATTATTGAACGACTTCTAGGAACCACTCCAGTTTACCATCTGATTGAACTGTTACTGAATTTTTCCACTCTATCGCATTAAAACAAAGTCTTGAGCTCAGAGAAATGTGACCAAAGGTGGTTAATTCACTTGTTGGCAAAAAAAAAAAAAAAAAAATTCATGAGATATGACAGCAAGGCAAATTCAAACTGATTTTTCGTAAACATTGAGAGAGGCATCTTTTAGAAGAATTGGGGTGAAAGAAACCTCAGATTGCAATCTGCTGAGGTTACATTGACGAGTCCATCTTAGATTACAAAATCTGCATACAGACTCACTAATATACAGCTCGCAGACAATTTGTGAATATGGCCCAGATTTTGAGTGGCCAGGGTGAGAAAAAAAAAATCCACTGGAATCCGATTATCTGTCTTAAATACCTGCCTGTAATTTAGATGATACAAAAGCCATCAAGTGGTTGTGAGTTCATCCTGGACTAAAACAGTCATCGTCATCATTGTCTATGTTGTCCACAATCATGAAACAATCTCAATTCCTGCTGTTCAGTGTGTTCATCAGATTCTTCCTTAAAAGCAAATTCTACAAAAATTGACCCTTTGGGCTCAGAAGAATTTACAACTAAAGCATGAGCTATAGAGTTCGATTTCTGGCTCAAATTCCATCCCTGGAACTAAACAAGTGGCTCTGGGCAAGGTACTTGACCTTTCCGGTGTAGGTACCCTATCCTTGCCTTACACGGTTCTTGTGAACTATAAAGATAACGGTGGAAAAAAAAAAAAAACACCCAAAGCACCACGCCCAGCACCATGGCAACACACACACAGTCTAGGTTAGCTATTAAATGTAAGCTACAGAGGAAGTCCTAGACACCGTGCAGGAACTGAGAGATGAATGAGCTGGTGAATTGGAAAATAGGGGCCAGGATTCAACCTCTGCAGACAGAACAGGGGACGACTTTGGAAAGAGCCAGGTGTTTTGTTTGTTGTTGTTTGTTTGGTTTTTTTTCTGGAGTTCAGAATTCTATCAAGGCAAGGGATAACTCCACCAGCAGATAACAAGCGCTGGTGGAGACACAGAAGAGCAGGAAGCCTTGTGTACTGCTGGTGGCCGTGTAAAACGGTGCAGCCGCTATGGAAAGTTATGGAGGTCTCTCAAAAAAATTTTTGTAATGATGCAGCAACTCCTCACCTAGGTATTTACTGCCCAACCCCCACCCCACCCCACCCCCACAAAAAAAAACTCTGAGATTTTTCACTCCCTTGTTAAACATAGCACTGTTCATGATAACATGGAAACAGCCTAATGTTTGTCCATAGATGATAAAAATGTAGCGTATACGTACAGCAGAGTATTCTTCAGCTTTTCAAAAGGAGGAAAGGGAAAAATAGTAAGAAGAAAAGAAAAAGGAAGAAAAGAGAGAGACCTGTAATGTGGGACCATGTAGAACAACCTAGCAAACTCTGAAACGAGTTGAAATGAAGGGCCAATGCTTCCTGCCTCCAGCTGCGTGAGACCCCTAGCCTGGTCTAACGCACCAGCCAAGCCCAGAGGGAGGCTGCAGGGGCCGGGAAAGGTGGAGAGTTGCTGTTACACCCGATGAATGAGTTCTAGAAGTGTGCTATACGACATTGTGCCTGGAGTGCCCTTAAACTCCTGTCACCAGGGTAGGACTCCTACCAAGTGTGCTTTCCACAAATACACCTACCTGGAACACCCAGAGCAAGCCTAGACGGGCACAAGGGAGAAGAGCAGCCTTCCAACCATGCCCCAAGAACTTGTCTCAGAAGACCGACTGCCAGGACAACAATGGAGATTTCTTCCGCACCTTTCAAGCTTATCCCTCAAAGGAGGGGAGAGCTGGAAGGGAGACCACTTGCTTGAGTACCAACTGAACAAAGCAGCTGCTTTCTTCAGAATTGAGTCTAAGCCCGTCGGCTCAGGCACAAACCCAATTTCAGCCGTGTGGAGGTGGATCAGGATGTTCTGCACAGCCAAACTATTAATGATGCTAAGCAGTCGGCTGTTCCACACAGGTACTTCGGCAACGATTTGTGCAAATGGCAAGTCTAATATGGTGCCAAAAAAAAAAAAAAAGGAAATCCATAAGTAAATTTGTTTCTATTTTTGTTTTATGATAGACATTTTCCATGAACTCTTGGAAGACCTCTCATTGGCAAGGATTTCAATTTTTTTTTTTTTTTGCACCAGAATAAACTTATTCCTTTTTTCCATGAAGACTTTGAAGCTCCAGATCTCCAGGGAGTTCGTATCCCTGTCTTGGTGATTAGGGGGAGAAAGAAAGGGCAAGAAATACAGAGATCAGAAATGGACCAAACGAACCAAGAGGCTGAGTAAGATGTCGCACCAGGGAGATACTGTGTTCTGCCCTAGGTGCTCCTAAGAGTCAATATTTGTAAATTTCCTAGCAGAGGCTGGCACATAGTAAGTATTCAACAAACACTGATCATTATTATAATGGCTACTATTTTGCTCCAAGGACTTTGGTTTAATTCATACAACCCTCCTTCAATTTCACTACACAAACTGTAAGTCACAAAGTAAATAACAACAAAACAGTGGAAATAAAGATAACTTGAATTAATATTCAGAAAATCCAGTTACAGCACAGCTGTGCAGGAGTTCCAAACGAAATGGCTTTTCAGTAGGCATTAGATGCAGGACACACCCTCACAGATATGCAATGCCTTGTGTCCAGGTCAATACGCATCACCACAGAGAGCCAGTCTCCGCCCTGGAGGCTCTGTGACCCCGGCAATGCGCTGGGTTCCCTTTGAGAAGGACCCCTTCTCCATCAGCAGGAGACTCACGTTCTCATCAGCCCTGCTCATCAGCCTCTGCCTCCTTGAAACAGACGCCACAGCAGAGAGCTTTCTGGGAAGCCCTCCACAACAGCCCCGAGGAAAGCTACAGAGCAGAACAAGGCCACCAGCCAAAGCCCACGCAGGAGCCACCCTCCGATCACACTGCCGGTGTGAGGTCACCTCTAGCCTCCTCATGCTTCCCCACCTGCCCGCTCTGCCCTCCTCAGGCCCCTCAAGCCCCACAGGCTCCACAGACATGGCTTATGCAATGGCGTGGCAACTTCTAAGGCCAAGTGGACACAACAAAGGCCTGCGTGGGAAGGGAAAGGAATGTTAAGTGAGTTGAGGACTTTGGGTTTTTCCTCTAAAATCCTTGGATCCATGTCTCGCCCAGGATAAAGTGGGCCAAGTATGAATACGCGAGAGTGTTCTGCAATGTGCCACAGCCACACCACCGCACAGGACAGCTGTCATTCAGAATGGCTAAAAGCAGCGAGGGAGTTGTACTGTGCGGATGCTAGGGACATGCTCACATCACACGGAGCGTCCCATTCCCGCTGTCAGAGTGTCTAGACAAACATGGCGAAAGCCACGGAGCTGACCACAGAAAGCAAAAGAAGCTAACAAAGATGGAAGGAACGAGAACTCCTGACAAAGCTGAAAGAGATCTTGATACCTGATAAAATCTTTTTGCCTGGACAGTTGTGCTCAGCAAAAGCCTATTTGCATATTCATTTAAATGTAAACCCTTACAGGCTACTTCTGAGGCTACTAAAATACATCCTTTAAGCTCAGTAAGTCATCACCCTCACAGAGGTTAAGCAAAGTACTTAAATAGGCAGACATTTTGTGGCAAGCATATCAAAAGGAAATTCTTAACGGCCTACATCCCATTGTTGTTACTAGGTAAAATACTAAAAATACATTTCCTGATGTCGTTATTGAAAATGCTGTCACTAAACTCTCAGCTGGTTCCGATGGGAGAATAAAAGCATTGACGGTAACAGGTGCACTATAGATTATAGTCAGGGTGTCTGTGCAGAGATAGATACACTTCAGTTCAGGAATGGATGATTTGGCTTTTTCCTACTTTGGACTAAATGGGGCTACTCCATGAAATAACAGAACTGTACAGACATGAGACAGCTATCATCAGGTCATATCCAACCCATCCACTAAATATTAGCAGTTATGGGCCCTTCGAATCCTTGCAAAATCATCTCACCACGCATCGATAGGAATCAGAACGTAAATCCACTAAGATTCTAAAGCATCATCCGCGTGGATACAAGGGAGAGACACCAGCCCTTGGCACGTGAAAGCCCCTCCGTCCCTCTTCCAGAGCTGGGAACTGCTCACCTTCTACCCAGCCTGCCCAGGGCGACTCCCCAGCACACTAAGTCCTTCCTCTGTGCAATTCCCAAAAGCACACGGGTTAAAAAGACAATGTTTTCTATCTCTCACCATTGGTTAAGTGACAGCCCAGGGAAAATGACAGCAAATGTCAGAAACATTTCCTCCTGGACAAGACAAAGCACAGTGGTGTGATAAACACAGAAATCAATCCCAATGAAAAAATAATTTCTTGTAGTGTTTCAGGTTGCCTGCGCTATTGGAATATCTTCACCGGTTCCTCAATTCCTCTGTTTAACTTTTCTGTACAGCTGAACAAAGGAACGAACACAACTTGGTCACTGAGTTGCACAGAGGAAAATATAACCCAGGAAAATGCAAGAGGAATAAATAATATTCCTTTGTTCTACAGTCAGGAATAAAATTTATGTTCTCGCCACTCACCAGGGAAAAATGTATGTGTTTTGAGCCTAAATAGTACTATTGGCAGTAAATCACTTACTCGAGAAGGGAATAATTTCTAAAATATTTCTCAAATCTATAGTAGCCGTCTTCCGTCTGTTGGTGCGACAGCATTGAGTGTCTGAACCCACGTGAGAGTGACACGCCTGTGTGAATTTCTGGTAATGTGCTCAGAACGCTTAAGGCTACGTCTGTGTAAAGGACCACAGCTAGACGCATAAGGAAATTAAATATTAAAACCTTGCTCTGAAATAACATTAAGGATCTGAGGCAATGCAATAAAAGCCATTAATCTGACTTATAAAGCCAATCCAGTAACCTCGGCCACCTCTTCTGATGGAATCACTGCGCATTTAAAATCAAGAACCACCTGCTTTATGCCACTGGCTCACATTTTTTCCCCCCTCTGACAATTTGTCTTGTTACTTCCTTCCTGCTACTAAAACAAGTTTTCACAGATTTAACTTGCCCTCTCTTTCCTATTACAAAACAGAAAACGAATTTAAGAGCAAGGTAACACTTGGTGACTCCAGCAGACTTGTCCCTGTCATCGATACCTGTGCACGTCCACCCGAACATGTACCATCTTCCTGAGACGATGAATCAACTCTCAGTCGAAGCCTGAGCCTTTTGAAGGCAAGTCTCCAGGATGATGCTAATTTAATCATTAGATGCTAACCGCCTTCTAGGAACTGCTCCTGTTTACTTATAATTCCAACCACCGAGGTGTGTAACAGCCCTTTCTGAAATGAATGCATCCTCTGATACACCAGAAAACATACAGAGCAGGAACCAACTTTTCAAACAGTTTTGAGCACACAATGTTTCCCGTATGTAAGTTGGTCAATGTCCCATAGCTGTCTAAGAAGAGAAAGCCAGTCAAGTGATACGCAAAACTCTAGTTTTTAATGTTAAGTGCTCCTCATGGTGGATTCCAGTACTGAGGCATGGTTGAACCCAAGATTGTATAACCAAGCTTAAAACCACTGAAAAACTACAGTTTGGAGTCAGAAGCAAACAGGCTCTTACCCAAGGCACAGCAGAGCCATTCCTCTGGGACATCAATACAGCAGAACTTTCGACAGACAGAAAAAAGAGAGAGAACCCATATAAAACAAAATCAGCATCAATGGTTTGGGATAGTTATCAAATCTAGCTGGAAGGCCAGATTTAAAATGCTAGGTTGTCAACAGATTATAAAATGTTAACAGTGGGATAAACTGCAAAATATGCATTATGTACACATGAGAAGGTTACAGCATATAAATCCATCTGTTGGCATGGAGTGACAGCGTTCCCTGATCCTGATTTCTGCACCGGGTGGGGAATAGAAAAAACAAAACTCTGCTCGCCTGCTCGCCGGGGCCTTTCCCTCTCCCCAAGCTCAGCCAAGCTAAGCCCAGTTCCCCTTCTCTGGCCTACTTCCGGCCACACACCCAGCAACTGAACGCAGGGAAGCTCTCTCTGGTCCACAACATGCCCTCTGCTCGCCGGGTACAGCACCTGGCTCCTCGGTACTATGGGGGATACTTCACAGGGATGGAACAGGGGAAGGAAAGAGGGAGGGAGGGAAGGAGAGAGGGAAGGAGAGAGGGAAGGAGGGAGGGAGGAGGAGGGGAGGAGGGAGGGGAGGAGGGAGGGGAGGAGGGAGGGAGGGAGAGGTTAGGAAAGGGGAGGAGTCCTTGAAGAGGGGCCCTCCGCACAGCCTTCCTCCAGGCCCCTTGCTTCTGGGACGCCCCCACGAGCCTGGCATGACTTAGTGTAAAGGCAGGTAAAGGTGATTTCGGAGTGGTCAGTGCATTAAAAAAAAAAAAAAAAAAGAGGAAAAGAAAGAAAGAAAGGAAACATATTTCTAAAAAGAAAAAAAATGCTTGAAAATAATTCTCAGGGACTTATCTTGAGAGGAGAATTAGGAGAAGTGCAGGCGCAGCTCTCCCTCTGTGGCGCCCCTTGCCCCTGCTCTGACACAGGAACCCCCGGGGGTCGCAGCTCAGGAGCAGCCCCCCCACGACCTTCTTCAGGGGAAGCCCGACTTCCTGCAGGCGTTCCATGCAGGTGGAAGCGGTCCTCTTTGACTCGGGTCCTGTCCCCAACCCCACCACCACCACCACCACCACCACCACCACCACACACCCACGTCCGCCTGGGCCTCGTGGGCCTCACAACTTTTTGGCACTGTCGTGGCACGCGGCCGCTGCGCGCAGAGTGGTCCCAGCTAAGCCGCGACTGCTGACCCTGCGGACCAGCACTTTGGAGACCGGGATTTTTGTTCTGGGCACCTCGCTCCTGGCCGGCGGCTGGTGCACGGCTGGATGGCTGGCCGGGAGGTTCGTGAGATGCTTGATGCTGATGGGGATCTTGGAGTCCTTGAGCAGACTGCCAGGCGTCCGCAGTGGACAGGTGATGGCGCCTGGGGACACCGGCTTCAGGCGGGAGGTGCAGGTCGTCTCCTCGCCGGCGGGCAGGGCTGCTGGGCTGGCGTCGGCGTCGCCTACCCCGCTGTTCCTGGGGACGGCCGCCTTAGGCCCGCCGCCCGCGCTGCCTCCTTCGGGGCCGGGAGTTGTGGGGTCCCAGGAGCCCTGGTCCCCATTGGGAACTCCCCCTTCCAGTTGCCGCTCCTTCTCCGGGCGCCTGGGTTCCTCCTTCGGGTGGGGTTCGGCGGGCATCCGGTTGAGCCTCCTGCGCTTGACTGAAGACACATCCTTGGCAGCTTCCGTGCCCACGGCGGCGTCTGGGCAGGTGTCTGAGCGCCCCGGCGTCACCTCCGGCGCGGCCGCTGTCGTCGCCTCCACCTCGGCCGGCCCCTGTCCTTGCTCCTCCGTCTGGGACAGCATGTCCCAGAAATCCTGCAGGCAGGTGTCGTCCGCCTCGTCCGGGCTGGCCATCTCCTCCCCTCCACCTTGGTATGCCACCACGCCGGGGGTCTTTTTAGAGGCCACTGGCTTGCCAGGCCCGGGGCCATGCCTGTCGCAGCTGGCCCCCGCCTCGTCGTCCCGGTCTGCAATTATATCTCCACAGCCTGTAAAAGAGTCAAAGCTTTTCAGTGAAGTCACGTCAGAAAACATGAGACAAATACGCTCGGCCGACGGGTCTGCGGGCGGGTCGGCGGCGGCGGAGGAGGAGGAGGAAGGGCCGGGGACGGCGCGCGCAGGGCCGCGGCCACACTCGGAGTCCGCCAGCGGGGCCGTCGGGAGCGGAACGTCACCTGTCCTCGATGCGTCCTCGGCCGCGTGCAGCTCGCCGGGCCCCGGTGAGACGGGCGCCCCGGGCTGCTCTCCCCGCGCGGGGCTCGGGGCCTCGCGGCAGGTGCGCGCCGGGGCGCCCTGGGCTCCGGCGGCCGCCTCTCCTCCCCCTCCGAGCTCACCTGCTGCGTCCCGCGGGGCGTCCGGGCCCGGACTCTGCAGAGGCTCGCGCACCGCGGCTGCCGCCGCCGCCGCCCCGGGCGTTGCCTCCTTGACGCACTCCAGGCTGGCGGTGAGCGAGCCGGGCAGGATGAGGCCGCCGGCGCCGGCCGCGCGCGCGCCCTTCTTCTCCTCCTCCTCCTTGCCGCGCTTGTCCTTCCTGGGCCAGCGCATGCTGCTGAAGAGCCCTCTCAGCCCCTTCTTTTGTTTGCAGCCAGCCTGGCTCGCCTCGGCCGGTTCCCCGCGGCCGGGCTCCGATCTCCCGTTCTTCCTCAGAAGGGAGAAGAAGCTGTGCGACTTGGCCACCGAGCTGCTGGGGGCCAGGGAGCCGCCGCCGCCGCTGCTGCTGCCGCCGCCCCCGGCCGCTCTCAGGGGCGCCGGGTTGGGCCGAGCCCCGCCACCGCCACCGCCACCGCCACCGCCACCGCCACCGCCACCGCCGCGCGGCTCCTCCTTCCTGCCGCCCTCCAGCACCACCACCTCGGCTAAGCCGTCGTGCGTCCTGCTCCGCACCATGCCCGCGGGACCCGAGCTCTTCCCATCCCCTTTGTTTTTGACCCCAAAAAAGCTGGGCATGGTGCCACCCGATTTCCTCTTCTTGAATAATTTGAAGGCGGCTTTATTAATCTTGCCCGACGGCTGCTCCGAGGCCGGCGTTTCGGCGGCACAGTCACAATGCAAGTCCATGTCTGCCGAGAGGGTCCCGGCCCCGGCCGCCTCCTTCCTCCTGCAGCCCCCCGCGGACGCGCGGTGCCCAACGCGCGCGCTGACAGCCCCGCCGCCGCCGCTGCTCCTGCTCGTCTCCATGGCAACCGAGCGGGATAAGCCGCTGTCGTCAGCCGTGGGCTCGCGCCAGGCCACTGTCATCCGCGCTCTAAATCAACCGAGCCGCGCTGCTGCACTGCCGCTGCCGCCGCTGCTGCAACCCGAGCACACACGCAGGAGCCACCGGCTCCCCTCCCGCCCGGCGCTTATATAATCCCCTTAACCCACTTCCACGCCGCGGGGCCGGCCGCTGCAGAGCTGGCTCGGGCGTGCGCGGCCAGAGCAGGCGGCAGGCGGCAGGCGGCAGGGCCTGGAGCTGGCTGCACAAAGAGGAATCCTCCTCGGGGCCCGATTCCAAATCCTACTGAGCCTCTCTCCGGCGCACCCACTTTCCCAGTCCTCCTCCTCCTCCGGGGCGGCTCTTACCTGCTGGGGTCCTGAAATGCCCTCTTCTCATAGCCCACCCCACCCCACCCGCTAAAAAGGACAAAGCAGTTCAACCCTGCGAACACCTCTGACCATGTGTCCCCGCACTTCACGCATTCTGCAACATCTGCTCTCGCAGCGCAGCAGGCACGGAGTCGGTTGGTCTCCGGGGCAGTGTTGCATCCCTGGTCTCTGCGGTTCTGATTCTAGTTACCACCTGCAGCCCTCACATGCCAGCGCAGCAGCTCCGTGGGCGTAGGTAGAGCTGCTTGGGCCCTGGGGACAGCAGTGGCACTTAGCCTAGACTCCAGCCACCCAGGAGTGAAACCAAAGAGCCAGTGGGCAGCAGCATTCAGCCATAACGGAGGCATTGAAAACTAGTGTAGACTGTCAGGCCCATTCCACAGGTGGGTCAGAGTCCCAGGGCCTGTTCTGCCCTCTGCCGCTCAGCGGGACACTGGCTTTGTCCCCCCCCCACCACCACCACCACCCAGCCCCATCAGGGAACTTGCACCAGGGATGTCCTGCCGATCCTTCCCCTCTAGGGCAGGAACAGCCTGGCAGAGGTCTCTGTGGAGACTCTGACCCACCCGGTCTGGAGACAACTTCCTGCTTGGGAGGGGCCCAGGCTGTGTGTGGAGTTCTTCTGCGTTCTGACGTGGCGAGTGACAGCTAACCCTGCACCTGTGGCCTCTGGCTTCAGGAACTGACTGAGGGATCACCAGCAAAAAAAAAAAAATAAAAATAAAAGTGATTCTAAGAAGTAGGTATAGTCGAGGGATCTTGTGACTGGAACATGTAAAGACAAACTACACATGAGTTTCAGACTGTTTTGCACCAAAATAAATTTTTTAAATAATTTTAAATTTTAATTATTTGTATTAGAAAGGCTGATATACAGAGAGAAAAGGAGAGACAAAGAGAAAGATCTTCTGTGGGCTGGGTCATTCCCCAAGCAACCGCAATGGCCAGGCTGTGCCGATGTGAAGCCAGGAGCCTGTAGTTTCTTCTGGGTCTCCCACGTGGGTGCAGGTTGCCAAGGCTTTGGGCTGTCCTCGACTGCTTTCCCAGGCCACAGGCAGGGAGCTGGATAGCAAATGGAACAGCCAGGATGTGAACCAGCACCGATATGGGATCCCAGTGCATGCAAGGTGAGGACCTCAGCCGCTAGGCTACCACGCCTGACCAATAAATTTAAGTTTTAAAAAAATCACTGAAAGGCAAAGGGAGAGGGGTTTCCCATGGGTTGGCTCAGTCCTCATATTCCCCCACTGCCTGGGGCTAGGCCTGTCCGAAATGGGGAGCTGGGAGCTCAATCCAGGACTCCATGTGAGTGGTACAAACCTAAGTTCCTCAGACACCTGCTGCCTCCTGGGTGCGCATCGGTAGGAATCCAGAATCAAGAGCAAAGTTCCATGTACTCAAGTCCAAGGCGCTCCAGCACAAGATGCAGAAACCCCAAAAGAATATTATTTTTGATTTATTTTATTTTACTTGAAAGAATTAGAAAGAGAAGGGTGGGGGAGAGAGAGACAGAAGAGGGAGATCTTCCATCTACTGACTCGCTCCCCAAATGGCCACAACAGCCAGAGCTGGGTTGATCTGAAGCCAGTAGCCAGGATTTTCTTCCAGGTTTCCCAACATGGGTGCAAGTTCCAAGGACTTGAACCACGTTCTGCTGCTTTCCCAGACCATATACAGGAATTTGGGTCAGAAGTGGAGCAGCTGGGACTCGAACCGGCATCCGTATGGGAAACTGGCACCACAGGCAGAGGATTAACCTCATAAGCCACCCCATTGGCCTCCCCAAACAGTATCTTAATCACTGTGCCAAATGCCTGCCCCCAAACCCAATTTTTTAATCTATGAACTTTTGAAAGTATTCCTTATATATTATATCTTAGTGGAAATATTATTTATTAAATATTATTTAAGAATATACAATGTTTTTATAGGTCCACAAATATCACTCTATCCCACACTCATCATGAGCTCCGCTTCTATGTGCTACTTTACAGTAAGTCAAGGGATCCCATTTCCCGTCCATCCAAGCTTGGGTTTCACTAACAACATATCATGGCAATTGCAGCTTCCGCAGTCCGGAAATGTACTTGGCTTAAACTTGGACATTGAGATCAATAGCTGCATTCTCTTTATTTTCATCAAGAACACATTTTTGTAAAAGTAGTAAATCAGTTAAGTTTAAGTTTAGAAATTTGATTCCCAGATTTCCAGTCCTGTCCAGTCATTCCATCGGTAACAGTGTATTTGCTGTGTGCAAGGTCAAGTTGAGACCAAAGACAAGCTTCTCCTGCTTCTTTGTTGTTGTTGTTGTTGTTGTTGTTGAATACATTATTTCTCTTTTTAAAATATTTATTGTAAATATTGGAAAGGCAGAATGGGGAGACAGTGACAAGAGATACCGTCCATCCACTGACTCCCTCAGAGTCCTACCTGGACCAGGCAGAAGCTGGAAACCAGGAAGTTCTTCTGGGTCTGCTGTGGGGATGGCAAAAACCCAAGCATTTGAGCGATCTATTCTACTACCTTCCCAAGTGCATTAGCAGGGAGCTGGGTTGGGAGCAAGGCAGCTGGGACTTGAACCTGTGCTCCAACAGGGGATGAGGTGTCCCAGGCAGGGGCTGAACCCTCTGAGCCCACGGGGGACGACCTGAGCTGCTGTTGATGCTGATGCCGGCCACCAGGCTGAGTCTCGCAGCTGCGCTGTGGGGAGATCAGGTGTAAAGAGAACCCACTTGGTATCCTGTCACAACCCCTAGGAGGACAACCAGAAGTCTCTCTCCTTTCTTGCCAGACATGCACACATGTGCACTTGTTTGTAGACACACGCACACACACACTTGACTGTGTTGGTCTCAGTCAGGGACTGTGTTAGTCTGAAGTCAGGGAGCAGAGGATGGGAGATGAAGTAGTTTATCCAAACCCTTCCCTTCTCCACTGACCTTCAACGTGACAGTGGAGAGAAGGTGGCTGGCCAGGACGGCCACAGAAGACTCTAATTTACATGAGAATCCTTGGGTCCCCTGGGAACACATTTGGCCAAGGACTTTGCGATAGATATTATTACTCTGGGACAAAGACTTTCAAACAGAGAGGGACAAAGCTGTCTGCCAACCCAGAGAAGGTACCCTTGGCAGAGACATTGGTGCTGACATATAAGAGCATAAGGATGACTAGAACCTTCTGAAGGAGTTGGCAAGGCATCTTAGAAGCTTTGGTGATGTTAAGGACTCCCATTGCCTCCCACCCAAAGAGCGAGGCCAGCTGATGAGGGATTTACCAGAAAACTCAGACAAGTGCAGGGAAGGCCTGCAAGCGAGGGAGCCAGGAGTGAGATGGTGTGATGGTGAGAGCCCCAGCCAAGCCACTGAATGGCCAAGATTTATCCAGATAGTAAACTGCCCTTGGAGTCACAGGTGGGGGAGATGGCATGTGCACCAAATCGTGACGTATCCTTCTCTACAGACAGATGAGACAGTGAAGCCAGGTGTATCGGAAGTCCCCACTTTTGTTCGCAGTTTCTTCTTCCATTCTCTGCCTCTCTCTGCCCCAATCTAGAGCAAGCAGAAAATTACAATGGAAAGCAACGGAGAAGAGGGCTGGGTGGGGGAATCATTTCAGGACAGAGCTTTCCCAACAATGCCGCGCTTCACACATGCGAACAGCAAGTGGGTTTTGCTTCAAGACACGTGTGTCCTCTTCTTTTTTGGCACAATGGAGTGTTTGTCATTGAGTCTGGGCAGCTGTTTTTGGAAAAACCTGTTGTGCAAGAATCTGCTTCCCAAAGCACAAGGTGCCACCATGTCACAGAAAGAGGGCAAATCCAGGATTGCGGCGTGCAATGTATGGAGAGAACTTACAGAAAGAAGGATAGTCTTGGATGTACATGAGACATGTAGACCTTGTTGCCAAGAGGCAGGAGATAAAGGGTTTTGTTGACAATGGTGGCTTGTGGCTAGTCAGAGTGCACCTGCATTGATCTGGAAAATACTAGCATTTGTAAGACACATTCCAGGGAAGATGTATCCTGGAGAGCAGCTATGAGCTTCAGAGAAGAACAGTGGGTTATCTAAAAGACTATTTATTCCTTAGAGTTTGGTATGGCCATTAGGGCTAAGGGCAAAATGGCAGTTATATCCAAGATGGTCATGGGCATGTTGAGTGACATCCCTACATCAGCATCCTGAAGCCGGGGAGAACGTCCTCAAAACACAAAGGAAGGGCAAGAAGCACGCCACAAGGAGTCACCAAGAACTTCAGCGCATCATCATTTGTTAGTTTCTCCTAGCCAGGCCAATCTCGCCCTGCCTGCGTCCTCCACGAAGCAGTAGCAGTGTGGAACTTCCTGGGTGAGTTACCCAGATGTAACGGCTGCTCAGGTGGCTTTTGCACTTTCGTTTATGGAGACTGCTGGTTGTGATTTAAACTTGCCTTGGGTTTTTAAGAGGTATAAGTGAGATTTGGAAATGGGACCTACATTGGAACCAGTGCTTCCCATCTGAAGACTTCTTGGGCAGTTCTGGACCCCAGCCCGGTTAGAAAGGTCTGGCCTGATGTCACTGGTCATTCCCACCTGTGTCTATTCCTCCAAGGTTAACCTTCAAAGCTAGGATGCCAGAAAGGATGCTCAGATGTCCCACTCAAGGCCAGGTTCATCAGCTTCAGCCCTCCCCTGTCCTCACCCCTGCCCACCCACCCACGGCCTGCCCTAGTCCTCCTCAAGGTTCCATGAGCCTCATAGAATGAAGTGCCCAGGCGTAGGAGGGAGACGTGGTGTGCCCCTTGCTGGGATCCTGGCCCAGGGCCACAAAGCTACTTCCCTGGCCAGAGCTTGAGGCCCAGGCCACAGCCAGCAGGGCGAGTCTCAACTTGTCTGGTGTTCTTAAGGCTTTCCTTAGCACACTCTGAGCTCCCATTTTTTCTAAACTCCAGCTTTCACAATGGGTTAATGGGTATTCTGGTATGTGTCGGTCTAGAGGAGAAATCCGTTTCTAATTAGTGATATTCTTGTGTGAACCCTCCACACAACCTGGCAATTTTCCACCCTGGTATACATGTGAAACTGCCGAGGCAAGGGCAATTTCCATGTCAGCTCAACAGTTATCAAGCAGCTCAAGGAGCAGTGTTCTGGGTGCTTCGGGTGCTGTCTGGGCCTACCCTAGGTACGAGAAACCAAGCTGAAGCTAAGTGAGCATTCCTCTGCAGTACTGACAGCACTGGTGTTTGGTGAGCCATGCAGGACCCCATTAAACCACAGAAACCCCTTGTCTTCCAGCACTGGAGGCTGGAGGGCCAGGCTCCAGGAGCTGGGGGCCGCTGTGGGCCCTAAGGGAGATGCTGTAGCCAGCATCACGTGGCTCCAAGACACGTCATTCCCGTCTCTGGCTCCTGCAGATGTCTGTACCTCATCCTCTTCAAAGGACCCCAGTCCTTTTGGATTAAGGCCAACCTGCATCTTAACAGACATTTTAACTGCATCTGCCAAAACTCCATTTTCAAACAAATTGCCATTCACAAGGACCAGGGACCAGTAGCTCAACATGCCTTTCTGGAGACGTTGTCCAACTCGCAACAGTGTTATTCCCAACAACAGGAGGATCAGCATCCGTCACCTTCAGTCCCTCTATCCCACTTGGTCATCCTGGCCACAGATAACTTCTGGCTGCCCTTGGACTCTGGCTTTGGCAGGGCTTCTCCAGTGGGTGGGGCCTTGGCAGATTGCTGGGTCACAGATGGCTTTTCTGAGGCTGCCTGCCATGAGCACAGTGCCACAGCCAGGGTAAACAGGTGATCTTGGCCAAGAAGAGTGGGCTTCGGCATGCAAACCTGAGCTTTTCGGAGAGAACATGACTGGGAGTCAGGCGCCCCATGGCAGAAAGTGTGGAATGAGAAGCACGTGGCTGTTTTTCTGTTTGGCCCTGCACCTGAGCCAGAGTGACCTGAGAGGTGCACCAAGCCACCAGTCTGCTGCTGCAGCTACTGCAAAATCCTTCTGCTCCGCTCTGCTCTGTGATTGAGCTAGAACCATGCTCTAAAGATACGTGACCTCGCACTACAAAATGGGCTGGGGGCTCTTCAGCTGCTGGCACTGAGATGAGCTCAGTGAGGCCAACAATAGGACAGCATGAGGTCATGGAGCAGTGGGTGTGTGGATGGGTAGCCAGAGCTTCAGATGTGAGCAAACAGAGTGTTGGGGAACAACCAAATTAGCAGTGAGCATCATCTTGTCCTAGAAGCTAAGCGCACGAGAACCAGAGCCCAAGAGGAGGGCCAGGGGCTGTGAACAAGCAAGTAAACAAGGTCCAGGAATTCAGCACTGGGAGGCCGGAGGGGATGCAGGAACCATCTGTGCCACAGTGGAACTGTGACCCAGCGCCCAGGCTCCTGTCACTGGCATCTTTGGCTCGCGATAAAGCAACTCTATTCTGCATCTGCTTGTAGACATGCAGCCAGCATCACACCCAGGCCCTCAGCCAACAGGCCATGGTCCAGCCACTCTGCATACAGACAGTGCGTATGAGCCACGCTGTTTATCCCAGGTAGGCTCCTGCCCAGCTTCCCCTTCCCACCCAGCAGCCTCTAGCTGCGGCAGCAAGCTGCCTTCTGCCCCTGCATCCCCTCATCATAACCCTGAGACCATTCTGGACCACCAGGCTCCTTTCTCAGCTCCTTCTACTTCCATCTAAGAGCTTCTGGAAAATTCTCTTGCTTTGTCAAGCTGGTGCCATTGTCCTCAGATCTTCATCATCTCCCTAGTGATAAGAACACTGTGGACACACACAAAGGTGTCAGACAGTGGCAGAGTCCTCCATCGTGTCTAAGTTTCTAGGGAACAGAGGTATCTCAATCTCCTTGGTGGAGTGAGCAAGCAGTGGAGCCCCTTCCCAAAGGCCCCAGGCAGGTTCTCACAGTCTTTCTGCCAAGCACGTTTGTGGTGTGCAGGTCTAATCCCAGTAGGGGATGCTGAACACTGAGTGAACCCCACACCCTGATGCTAACCTATGTGAGCACCTTGGGCCAAAGCACAGGGAAGCAACTGCAGCATTCACAGGTGGGCAGCACGGGATGGTGGAAGGGAGGAACCTGGAGTCCAGAGTAAGGCAGCCCTGACCAAGGCTCAGGAAAACTGTCCTTGGAAGAGGGACTGTGGTCAGCAGGTCTGCCATGTGGCACTGTAGCTGATGGGCCCTTGAAGCCCACTCTGTCTTGGGTTTCAGCCGCTAACCTTCGAATCGCTGGGAGACCTCCCTCTCCTATCTCTCCTCTCTCTTCCTGTAACACTTTCAAATCAAAAGGAAAGGTCAAGAAAGAAATGCTTTGTTCAGTTCTCAATGCTGAGAAGTCCAAGACGGAGGCTGAAGATCGGCTTTCTGGTTCATGAATGGCACCCTCTAACAGTCTCTTCCCATGGCGAGCCGGGGGATGCGTCCTCTCCTGGGCCCATTTTATAAGGCCGCAGATTCTGATCACAAGGGCTCAACTGAGGAAACCTAATCACCCCCTAAAAGACTTCACTTCCTCATGTCATCTCCCTGGGGTTTTCCACTTGTGAATGTTAGAACACAAGGCTGCCTGCCACAGCACTCACCCATGGGCTTAGGCACGTGTTGGAGGCAGAGGACTGAGTCTCTTTCATGTGATGATTCAGGGTCCACGGCTTCACCCCTCGGAGTCTCCCCTGGGGTCTTGTTGTCTTCTGCATCTACTGGAGCGAAGGGAAAGAGATCCTGGAAGAAGTTTGATTTTTTTTTTAAGACTTATTTATTTTTATTGGGAAGGCAGATCAGATTTATGGGGGAAAAAAAGGAGGAACAGAGAGAAAGATCTTCCGCCTGCTGGTTCACTTGCCAGGTGGCTGCAATAGCCGGAGCCTCTTCCAAGTCTCCCACATGGGTGCAGGGTCCCCAGGTTTTGGACCGTCCTTGACTGTTGTCCGGGGTCACAAGCAGAGAGCGAGAAGCGGGGCTGACAGGATACAAACCAACTCCCTTACGGGATCCCACTGATTGCAGAGTGAGGATTTATCCATAGACCCATTGCACTGGGCCCAAGTCTGCGTCTTTCAAATTCTAAATGTGTTTATTTTTGTTCAAAAGACAGAAAGTGGGAGGGAGAGGGAAAAGGAGAGAGATTTTCTGTCTATCGTTCATCGACGTGTATAATACCTGCGCATGGCCCAGGCTGAACCCAGGAGCTTGGAACTCAGTCCAGGACTCCTACGTGAGTGGTAAAGGTCCAATTGCTTCAGCCATCTCCTGCTGCTCCTGGGGTGTGCATTCGCAGGAAGTCAGAACAGAAGCGGAGCTAGGATTCAGCTCCAGGCACTCTGACGTGAAAAGCAGGTGTCGAGGGCATCCTGTGAGTAAGAACTAGATATGTAGCCACATGCAACTACCAGAGAGTATGACCAGTCTACCCAGGTGCCTGCCACGGTCCTTTCAGTATGGAAGGAGAGCACAGACAGCTAAGCTAAGGTGCCAGTCAGTCTGCTCCGTGGCTCTGCTAAGAAAGGGGGCATTCGGCCTTGCCTACAGGCTCAGCTTCCTTCATGCTCCCACATCCCACGGGCTGTACACCAGACCCCCAAACCCCCCGGGCCAGTCTCCACTCCCAGCCACCTCGCAGCTCTCTTCATAACCTTTAGCCTTCTGCTTCGTGGAAAGGAGTTTGGGTTAAAAACAGACACATCAAGTTAATGTCTGAGAAAGGCAGGATTACATTTTTGGCTGAGGTCATTGCAACTCGCACAAAAGGTCTCTGGGCTGTCTGTTCAATTGAATGAGCATTTATTGAGCACCTACTGTGGGCTAGGTGTTGCCAAGACCATGGTGCCTGCCTTTGAGGTGGACCAGGACACTTGATTCCAGGGCAGTCTCTCCAGCCCCTTAGGCGACAGCACCAATGTTCTTCCCAGGCACTAGGCCAGTATGCCCAGGCCACAGGAGTTTGTATATCTGGGTTCTCGCCTCTGAAAAAAATATTGCTGTTTTCCTCCGTGATGGCTTAGTCCCCAAATAGCCAAGCTTACTTCTGTCACAGATCCGAACCACCAACTGGGTTTTTTCATGGGTGTTGGGTAAAGTCCCTAATCCAGCTTCCTGCCGGCTTTCCTTTCTGTTCTCTTGCCATCCACCACAACAAGGGTACTTTTTATTTCCTTTCTTTCTGGTTTTTTTTTTGTTGTTGTTGTTGTCTGTTTGTAGCCAAGCATAGCATCATGTGCTCTGCTTTTAGCTGTTCCCATTCTCCCAGCAGCAGCTGAAATTCCCTCCGAGAAGGAAGGCTGGGCTCTCTTGACATGCAGCCTTCGTAGGAGTGTCTGCTTTTGTTTAGCGGAAGACTGAAGCTCAATCAGGAAGTTTCTAGGTCAGCTGCAATTTGCTCTAAGAATGATGAAGTCCAGCCAAAAAAAAAAACCCAGCAGTACTATGGCCTAGACTCTTTGGAGTGTCTTGTCTGATTACCCAATTATTAGAGCTCAGATTAGGAAGGGATTAACCCCCAAGGTTGGGCAGATGGAGAATTATTAAAATACCCCATGTGGTGTTTCAGAGTGAGTAGCAAAATGGCCACCTGCCCCATTCCTCGTGTTGTTCTGTCCTCATTTACAGGCCCGAGGCTTTTCTTGGATGCCTGTGTCTGGAGAGACTGAATAGCACAGGAAACAGGCTGACTACCCTTCTGGCCCAAAGCCTATGCCCTCCTGAGCTTCTGTCTTTGCTTTGTACTTTGCCCTCAATTGACCAGGTAAGAAACTTCTAACTGATTTACAAATAACTTTGGGGATATCTCCAAGTGACCTTGAAAACAGAATGTCTGGGACGTTCTGGGTGATCACAGCAGACAGGGTGTTTCCAATCCCAGAGCTCTTTTTCCTACCTGTTTAGGGAATGAGCAAGGCCTCCTTCTGGAAGCTTCTGTGGTTCGTCACGGCTGTTTCCTTACAGGTGTTCTCAGACACTGTCATGGCGCGAGGCTCTCTCCGTGACTTTGTGCCTGTTTGTGCTTGTTGGGAAGCTGGGACAATCTTTGTATCACTCTGCTGGGGAGGGAGGGTCAACGGCTTGGGCCTTGCTTTGAATCCACAGGCAGGAAGATGCTCTAAGCAATTTCTTCAATCACTAACAACCCACTTAGTTCTTCTGCTTGAGTCCTTCAGCTTACAGAAGTGGTAATACTGTAAGCGATGTTTAAGGATTGCTTAGAAGCATTAATGGTTGATTTTTAAAATTACTCCAATTGAAATTACAATGATTCAGTTGAATGCGTTCTTCTTTCTTACACCTCTGATTGAAGTCAGTTCAGGAAATGTGTATCTAGCTCATGGAATGCTGACTCCAATGCAGACAAGCCCCAGCATGAGGGAAACAGAACCTCAACAGCAGCAAGGGGTCAGTTCCAAAATTCTAGAAGTGGCCACCCGTTCATGAGTGGCATCCTCCAGCTTAACGCTGCCTTGAATGGACAGTTCCACTGGAGACTTAGAGTAGAGCTAAGTCGACTTCCTTTCTTTTCTGTTCATCTTCACAGCTCCTTCCCCCTAGTCATACTCCTGTAGTCCATCCGTTTTTATGAACCAGGACCATTCCAAATGATTTCTATGCTTCTGTCACTTAATTCCCGCAGTAGTGACTTGGGTCAACAGCACGACAAAACTCATGGCTGAGGATCAACCCACTTAATCAGTGGTTTGATAAACTATGGCTGAGCAGCATTCTGCTCCAAACCCACCTGGCACGGTGATTGTGGTGTCGCTCGGAAGTCCACAGCTCAGAGACTCAGGCACGGCTCAGCTGGGTGGATCGTCTTGCAGACTGCAGTGGAATGTCAGCAGCCAGGACTACTAAGTCTGGAATAGCTTCACTCACACTCCCCGAATTGTGACAAGGACAGCTGGGTGGTTCCACGTGGCTCTCATCCACCATAGCACTGCCTCGAGCTTCTTTCCATGACCACTGTCCCGCCAGGAGAGCCAAGTGTTCCAGGCAGCCGATCTGCTCGAGCCAGCCTCAGAAGTTACACAACTTCATACCTACCACATTCTGTCGGGATAAGAAAGTCCAAGGCTAGCCCAAATTCAAGGGGAGGGGAGAGTCTCAGGGTCACATGCCAAAGTGCCTGTGAGATTGGTGATGTTAGATGGCCACCTACAGGGACATTCTGCTGCCACAACACCAAACTTGCCTAGCTGAAGACAAGTTGTCATGCATTTCCTAAATGCATTTCTTCCCATATCTACGGCTAGCTGTGAAGTTTGTCTGAGTCTGCAGTTTTTCATCTTATTTGTTGTCAGCTGTTCCTCAGGCAGTACAGACATGCTTACCCTGCTCTTCTGCTGTGCCACAGAAACAGATACCATAATCTAAGGGAGTCCGGGGCTGGTGCAAAATGGAAGAAGAAGCATTTCTTGATTCCTGGTAATGAGATTGGACCAACGGAAATTTTTGAATGCCAAATAACACCTCAAAGGAATTCAAACAAAGCTCTGATTTCCTGCCCCTATCATCTGGCCACCCCCAGTGCTTGTAGAAGTCTTTGAAGGATTCAAGTGAGATTCCATTTTATGAGATGTCGCCTCACATTCCATCTTTGTCTGTCAAAGCAGCTGTGATAGGTTGGTGTCTCAAAAGCAGATGTCTGGCTCCCCAACCCGTAGGCTGAGAAACTCAAAGGCATGGCACTGGTGCACCTGCCTGTTGTCTGGTGAGGACCATGATGTGGCTGAGGACACCATGTGGTCAAACGCAGGGAATGAGTGCCAGCCTTGGTTTCTCTTCTTGTTCTTCTGAAGCCAATAGTGCCACCATCAGATTGTGAGCTCCACCCTCAACACCTGCTCCAATTCCAGTGACTCGACAAAGACCCCCACCTCCAAAATATCATCAACACATGATCTGGGGAATTAAATCTTCAACATGTGAATGTTGAGAAACACATTCAAACCAGAGAACACTTCAATCCATTGGTTTCATCTTCACTGCGTTCACTGTCCTGTCAGCTTTCAATCAGACCCACATTTCACTCAAGGCCTACCTCCTTGCACTGCTTATTCCAAGTTACTGATAAAACCATAGTTTATTCTCTTTCCATAATAAAGAAACACCACCGTGTTTCCAAAAAACACCCCACCGTGCAAAACTTCTCTCCACATTAAAATTCAGCCACTGATCTGCAACTTTGGCAAGCATGTTTAGGTGATCTTGAATTCCTCAATCTGTCCTTGCATACAATGTCCGTTTGCGTACATTTTCTTGGGGTTATCATTGGAATCATTGCCATCTTCTGTTCAGATTCTGGGGACCCATGCTCTCTACGTTTCACTCCGTGTCATGTCAATGATGCAACGAGAGAAACACAGTCAGTCTGAATGTACCTGCTGAGCACCTGCAGACTCCAGGTCATGACATCTTTCCTGTCCCGAGTCACTGTTTAACCCTTCAAGTAGGGCACACGGGATTCTTACCTCGACACCATTCACCCATTTCCAGCCTTCTTCTGACCCCAGTGTTTTGCTGATGTGACTTCAGGGGTGCAGTCATTGAGCCAGTCCCAGCACCCCTGAGAACCTGGCCTTCTTATGAATCAGAGGCAGGAGACACGAAGCCAGAGCAGCAGGGCTGCACAGTCCTTCCGGTAGGCCTGGCCCTGCTCCCCTTCTCTATCTGTTGTATAGTACATCTATGATCAGCCCAGCATCCGCCTTCAAGCTATTTACAGTAGAGTTCAAGGAGATGATATGCTTTGTAATGTGGTATATATTATTATTTACTATCTTCTATATATAGTATAATAATGTGAGCATATATGGTAGAATCCAATCACTGCCTTAGGGGAGGATGAAAAAGGAGACCCTACACTTTTTATTAGCACAGATCACACCTGGAGTAGACCCTGCATTGCAGGTGAATGTCGGTGAATATGCAGAGAAGTAGCCCTCACGGTGCCGTCTGTGGGTCCATACATTTGCAGCCATTCTTGAATGGATGTGGGTAACAATGTAGCAAGTCCCTTTATATTCTTCCGCCATGTTGCCAATGGAATTGAAAGTCCAAGGAAATGAACCAAACACAGACTCCTTCAAAGGGCTGCTCAAAGGATACTGTGCCTAATGGGACAGTGAGCAATCATCCAACATCAACCTGATGTCAGCTGCAGGACCGGGGGACCCTTCCCGGGGTCTGTTGGATGCCTGATTAACATGCCCTGACTCCACAATTTATGAAAAATGCAAATCTTTCCCATTAATTTTGTAGATTACCAAGAGCTGCCCTCCCAGTGCTATTCCCTGGCCGTGGCCTGCCCACGCCTCTCTCCATTCAGTCTCCCTTAGGTATGATATGCTTTGGGGCACTGACCGTAGCTGCGAGTCACTGCAAATGGGCTGTGTCTGTGCACACGGGCTCCTTTCTCTTGTGCCCTGTCACTCACTCGCTCAACTCCCTGGAGCAACTGACACATTATCCTCCAGAGCTTCTCCCCAGAGCTTTTGTCTCAACAAAGCCAAGTTTTTCCATAAAAGGAATTCTTGGATCAGTTGCTAATAATATACATCTTTTCCCCTCATGCTATTGTATGAAGCATTTTTTATGACATGGGAGAATGCTTATGTAGCATGAGCTAAATAAGAAAGCAAAACACACCCTTAAAATCCAACCCAAGATGGTCTGGTGCATCACAGGAAATGGAATCTATCAGCGGCCGTGGCCAGCATCAGCAACAGGACTTTGGGTGGGTTTTTTGTTTTTTGTTTTTTGTTTTTTTTTTTTTTTTGCTCTCCTCTGTGAACATTGCTGTATTTTTACCAAATCTCTGGAGATGACACATGCATTTAGAGTCCAGGTACCTGCAAGAATGATATAGCCCTTTGAACAAATTAAAATCTCAAGAAATTGGAGTGGCTAGCATGGGAAAAAGAAAGCGGGGGCTTCCTTCCTCCACTAGGAGCCAGCTGCATGTCCCTCGGATGAGCCTGCCTCCCTGTCTTGCCACCATCACCTCTAGCTTAGAAGCACAAACTTGATGGTGCCAAGGTTTTTGAAAGGCAGATCTAGTTTTCTGCCTTTCTGATGCCAGACTGCCTCTGTGACGCGCTGTCAGTCAGAAATCTTCGCAAGACACTGAAGGTGCTGAGGGGGTGGGGACCTTGCTGCTGGAGAATGCACACATGGCGTGCACCTGCTGGTCTGGGGATTCGGTGCACAGTTGGCCCCGACTCTTCAGCATGCAACTTGCTGGGACAGATGCACTCTAAAATACAAATGGGTTGCTTTCTTAATCCAGCAAAAGGAAAAAAATTAGCCAGGAGAAAAAAAAAAAAGCATATCACCTGTGTTGCATATTTTGCTTCTAAAGAACCCAAATCATCACCCTGATGTAAACAGCACGCCTTTGTGCAGGGACAGGCTTTCATTGTGAGGTTGGCAAGAGGCGCTGGTGGGTCTATGTGACGCTCCTTTTCCATTTTCGGGGGCACACACACTCATACACACACATCTTACTACTCATGTCAGGACAGACTTGAATCAGCTCGTTCCTCTTCTTCCCTCTTACAGTGTGAGGCATCGGGGGGAAATGTTTTTCCCAGTAGTGATGTGCAAGCCATTTCTTGTAGGTGGCGTGGGTAGGTGCTATTCTTCACCTGCTATCCATCATCGCAGGAGGTTGATTCTCTGCAAACACCGAGGTATGTCTCATCCTGCACCTGTGACTGCAGGAACTGCCTCCTCCAAGCATCTGGCAGATACATAGAGCACAGCCCCCTGATCAGAGGGGCTGGAGCTGCAGACATTCCCATGTGTGCTTCGTTCCCCTCCCTCACTCCCTGCTTGCCACAGGAACAAAGCCAAGGATAGAGCGGGAGTGAGGCCTAGTGGGCAGAGAACCTGGGAGTTTGAGAGCAGAATGACAAAGAGCAAAGAAGAAGAAGGGATAACCTCACGTCAAGGAGGTTCTAAGATAAGGCAAGACCCAGACATGGGACAACTTCCACCTCTAATGCTGCCTTTCCCATGAAAACCAGGGGTATACATTAGCTTCTGTCTCAACAACCCCAAAGCAACTCAAACTTTTTCTGGACTCTGATGACTAAAAAGCAGTGTCCTTGGTGGCAAATACAGCAGCAAAATAATTCTCAGGTCTTCCCTTCCAAATCAATTATGACACCAAGCTCTTCCTTTGTGAAAGTTTTAGAAGGTTCTAAACAGAGGGAGGGTGATGAGAATGGACTGACACTTGGAGACCATCCTTGGCTGCCATATGGAGACTGGATTTGGTAAACAGGCAGACACAGGGACACCAGTTAGGTTTCCGTAATCCAGGGAGAGCTTGCCTGGTGTGGACTAAGCCAGGAGTGATGCAAACAGTGCTGTGTTGGGGGGACAGAGTACCTGGCCATCATTCACAGTGAAACACGGTGCTGGTAAAAGCCACTTAGATGTGACAGCCAGGACACCTACTCTTCCACACTGCTCACTGAGCTCAGTGAAGTAGAATGCAACATGTGCCCTGGATTCACAGAGCTCATAAAATCTAGCATGGGGGCCTGGCATTTTGGCACAGCAGGTAAAGCTGTCACTTACAACACTGGCATCCCATATTGGGCAGCTGGTTCTAGACCTGGCAACTTTCCTTCTGATTCAGCTCCCTGCTATTTCCCCCTAGGAAGGCAACTGATGCTGGCCCAAATGCTTGGGTCTCTGCCACCCACTTAAGAGACTTGGTTGGAGTTTCTAGCTCCTGACCTCTGCTTGGTTTAGCCACAGACATTGTGGCCAACTGGGAAGTGAACCTGCAGACAGGAAGTAAACCTGCAAGACAGGCAGAAATGAGACAGGGATGGGAAAGGAGAGTGTGTTCTGAGGGCATGAGTGGTGGAGAGAGTCACTCCAAGGAGGCCCTCCTGGACAAGGAAGCCTGAAGGTCGAAGGACACTGGCATAAGAGTGGGCACCAATGCTCGATGGCAGGGTTTATTCTATGTTCAGAGTTACAGGAGTCCAAACAGGAGGGGATTGGGGCTTAGGTCAGTTACTGCTGTCTGCATGCAGGTGGATTGAAGAGAGCAAACCCAGGCCTTGGAAATCAGCCACAGTTCTGGCACGTGACAAGAAGAGAAACCAAAGTGAACAATCCCTGTTGGCCCGGAGCTTCCTGGACACTATCTGGTTGAGTGCAAAGAGTCAACAGGAGGACAAAGGGGCACCGGCTCAGAGGGTGGAAGGTGGCTTCATGCTTCTGTCTAGTCCAATCTCAGAGTCCTGGTACACAGGGACCTGCTGGGCACAAAGCAATGCATGGCTGGCACTCACCTAGCAAGACCAGGGTGGGATTCCTGCTGAGCCCCGCCTTAGAGCTAACAGTCACAGCAATGGAAGAGTGTAGGATTATCAGGAGAGCTGGAGGGGACAGAGGCATGACCTCGGGAAAACTCAGCGAAGGGTGCCGGAAGCAGTGCATGAGCCTCAGAGTTAACAGTTCTGCAAGTAGACCTCTCACTTGTTCGGGACAGGTGCCATCTTGACATCATGGCCAACTTGCCAATGCTCCATGCCATCGTCTGGGTTCCTTGTCTCTGCGCTCTCGGATGCCCTAATGCCGAGAGAACTGAACACAGCACAGCTGAGAAGGATGTGTGATGATATTACCACCACAACATTTGGTCCATGAGTTTGTCCAAGTGTGTGCATCAGACCCTTGTTCTGCCTTTGGAGGCTTCCAAAGCTCTCTACAAAGTAGTTACATCATGACTTCCTGGCCGAGTATCTGAGAAGCGTTCACAGGTACTTAAACCGTGGCCTGGTGGACACTTGGTCCGTGATGCATTTTCTTCCATGCAGAGCTATTCCCTTTCTGAAGAGTACAAGTTTTATATAAGTAAGGAAAAGAGGAGCTGTGAAAAATGGACTGGAAGGGCTGGTAGAAGATACCAAGTCTGATGGTGGACTGTTTGCAAGGATTACATCTCACACCATCCTTAGGGGCGGCAGAGTGAAAAGACCCTCACCTGGCAAATAAGCCAGCAATGCCTGTTCTCCATACTGAACCACAATAATGACGGCTTGAGTGATTAGCAAGGCTCAGCCTAGAAAGCCAGGCAGGCTGCACAGCAGGCAGCACCCACTTGCACAGGGCCTGGGCTGAGCTAATGACTCCCTCCTGCTGTATCTGAACACTCTTCGTATTTGTGGAACAAGGGACTTTGCATTTTTATTGTTAGCACTGGGCCCTGCAAAGCACGCTGCCGAGCCTGCAGCAGCAGGTGAACAAGCATCTAAGGAACAACGAAGGAGGGTGGGAGCGTCTCTCCTGGAAATAACGTTTGAAGCCCCAGTAACCTCAGGATGTGGCCCCAGGGGCTCACCCACCCGGCTTCACCGAGGTCAGCCTGGGAGGGGCTAAGGGCCCGGCAGAAGGCACTGGCCCTGGGAGTTACCTTTGAAGCCGGAGCCTGAGCAACAGCTGCTCACCCTGCTTGACCGAAGAATTTAGCTGCAAAAATCTAATTTGGAGCTCCCTAATGAAGCTAATGAAGTCAGATCATTTTAATCTGTTCTTGGTACAGCTCTACATCTAATCTCCGAATAAATAGATCCTTGTGACTTTGTGGCATGTGCGTCCTTTGTGACTTGGAAGCCAGTCCCCAGCTTTCTGGGACTCTTCTTTTGAACTTGAAGGGAAAAAAAAAAAAGTGATTTTTGCTTAGCCAAATGAACGTTCGAGATGAGGCAAAACGGCAATGCGCCTTTAAGATGAATCAACCTCGCCCCCATTTTACTGCCTCTGATTGATGACCATAAATAAACAAGTCACACCCAAGGGGCCCTCCTTCCTGAAAGAGCCCACTTGATCTTCAAATAGTTCTGGTTTGAATAATGTCTGTGATCACACACAGATGTCGCCTGCAACAGGCTGAAGTTGGAGCAGTTCTGTCTTTTGGTCTCAACTTCCATAAATTAGGAAAATTTCCCCAAGATGCATACATCTTCCTGCAAGTGGGGAAAAACCTATGAAATCCACAATTTAGCTGGGTGCTTCTATTTTCTTGCTGGTCAATTCTATTCCCGTGAAATTTTCCTCCCTCTTAACCCCATGAAATACAGTCACTCTTCTCCCTTTTAGGGTTCATTGGTTCATTTACAAAATCTTTTCAATTGCAGTTCCTTCACTAAATATTTTTTTTCATTCCCAATCTGGAATTTTCAAGTAGGATCTGGTCCCCTCTGCAAGAGGTTTTGTTGCTATGCACATGCTTGCAATTTTTATTCATGCGAAAGGCAGAGTTAGAGAGAGAAACAGAAAGAGAGGGAGAAAGGAAAAAGAGGAGAGACAGAAAGGAACAGGCAGAGAAGAACAGAGGGAGAGCGAGCCTCCATCCACTCCATCCACCCCCCCGTGTAGCTGCAGTAACCAGGGCTGGCCCAGGCTGTAGCCAGGAGCCTAGAATCCCATCCCGGTCTCCCACAGGGTGGCAGGGGTCCAAGGACTTGAGCCATCACCTGCTCTTCTCCCAAACACATTAGGTGTAGGATGGGAAATGGAGCAGGAGGGGCTTGAACTGGCACCCATAGGAGATAATAGTGTCTCAGGTGAGAGTTTAACCTGCCAGCCCCTTATAATTTAATTTTCAAACATTGTTTGGGAAAATCCAAAATTCCATTCATGAATATCCTGTTTGGTTGATTATAAGAACAACAATAATTAAATAGACAAGATTGACCAAGTGCTTGCCATGTGTGTCAAGTAACATACAAGTGTCTTGTTTATGTTGAGATTGAATCCTTCACTCACACGTGAAGGCAAGGACTCTTGCTGGTAGAAAGGGGAAACTGAGGCACAGACTGACTCTATCCTGATGCAGAGTGCTCCTGGGGGAAGCAGCGGGCAGAGGCTGGGGTCTGGGCACCTTGGCTCCAGAGCTGCAGGCTGAACTCAGGGTCTTGTCTGTAGGAACAAGCTCTGAGCCACACCTCTGTCTACATCTTCAGCTCAGCTGAGAACTACATGCAAGATTTTTATTTCGGAGCACAACCCCCTGCCCGACTGGATGGGAAAAAGTCAAATCCAATGAGCCCTGATTGACCATGCCTGAGGCTGCCTCCTCCACCCAGCGAGTGCAGAGATCAGAAAAACACAGACCTCCTTTCAGAGAACATAAAGGTATTTCACAGATGTCTTTGATAACGACAATGACCAATTCCAGTGTCCCCCAAAGGAGGAGTTTCACTGGCAAATGCCAAGGTGTGGTGGGCCATGCTAGACTGGGCCGCAGTGCCCAACCAGCACACACGAGAACCAGGGAGGGAAGGGGGCAAAGCCAGTAGGGGGAATGTGGAGGGCTCCACTGCCGGACAGCTACTCCCACTGGAGAGCGTGAGTTGGAATGGAGGCAGACCAGACCAGGCAGGGCCACAACACCTGTAGGCCTCATGTGAGCTAGATCAGGGAAAAGCCAGGCTGGGATGACGGTTTCTACTGGTACAAGCATAAATCAGAGTGGGTGAGTGTTGGCTGGGCTTCGCTGCAGCATCAGCTGGCAGAGGCTAACACTGGGGCCTAATTCTGTCAAGTTAAACTGCAGAACTACCTGGAGAGTACATGACCTAGGAGTTGCCCAGAATGGAAATAGTGGGCACCTCCTTCTTGGGTTACCACTTCCATTGTAGAGCATGAAAACCAGGACAAGGGCATGGGTGGCTAGACAGAACGGCTCACCAGCAAATGTGTGGACTGGGAAAGTAGGACTGGTTGGGTTGAACTAGGCTTCAATGCCAATGGACATGTAAGAAAGCTAAATGGAGTGTGGGACAGACTTAACAAGTCTGTGGTACATACTGGCAAGCATGGGAACCAGGGTAGGGGGCAGACCTGGTGGGGGTTATGGGGAGTCACCTCGACTAGGCTGCAGCTCCCACTGTTTGCGTGAGGGCTGAGTGTGAAGTGGGCAGGATCAGGCTGGACTGCAATACCCACTGGTTCACATGGAAGATAGGGCTAGAAACAGAACTGACCCAGCAATTGCAACCGCCAGTAGGCATAAGCTGATTAGGGTGACAGACTGTGCCAGACCCTGTGCTGGCAAGCACACACAGGAATCAGGTCTGAGATCACCTCAGATGAAGTTTCTTTAGGGATCCCTCCAACTGAACTGCTGATCTCAGAACCCCAACCATGAAGAGACTATGTCAGCCAGTGGATTCTGAATAGATTTCATCACGCTTGGAACAGCAAGATTGGCAGCAATTCAGAACTGTTGAACTATCAAAACCACTTGAGCAAGACCCTCGGGGCACGCCCCACATCGGGGACCTTGGATGGGTGGGAGGCTGACTGGGGCTTCTTCCTTTATCTCTCCTGTTACCCCAGATAGAGAAAAATATATGTATAATGTGTGTGTGTGGGGGGGGGGGAGGAGACTTTCCCCAGGTGTGAGACTACCTGTAAACTCAGGAAAGCCCTTGGCAAACCAAAATGAGTTGCTTACTCCATTAATAGAAAATGCATCCTCGTGTTTGTGCATGCATGTCTATTTGCATGTAAAATAAAATACAGATAGCCCCCCACTTACAATGGTTCAACTTTAGGGCTTTGTGGAGTTTTGTGAGAGCCAGGGAGGACTTCTGCCTTCTGGTTCTACTCCTGAATGCCCACAGTGGCTAGAGGGCTGAAGTTGAGCCCCAGATTGTCAGCCCTGGAGAGTCACGTCTGTGGTAGGGACCCAAGCACTTGAGCCATCACCTCCCCAGGGTGCACTCCTCAAGAATCTGGAATTGGGTGCCTGAGCCAGGAGGGGGACTCAGGAATTCTGTTGAAAAATTCATGTCTCCTAACTGCAAGCCAAACGCCTTCCTCAACTTCAAAATGCTTGACTTACAGTGCTACCCGCAGCGTGGAACTTAGGTCGTGTTCTCTCGTGATTATGGGAGCACAGCAGTAGTTGGGAACTATCCAAATTCAGCTTTTCAAAGACACTTTTGACCAAATGCGTTGCACTTTTGCCCACAGCTTCTGTGCTGGAGAATTTTGCCCAGCAGACTAATGCCAATGTTCCACAAGTGTAATGTTTCCAAAGTGTACTGAAATGCCTTGCAAACGTACAATAGATACTTGGACCTTAGACGGGTCCATTGCAAATGAGCAATGACTCCACACATAACCCCTGTGGTTGGGGCATCTGCCTGAGCAAATATGCAGCTTTTCTGGACCCTTCTGTGGGCCCCTGGAACATGGAGGCAGCATGAGTCACTCGCTGAGCAATGCGCTCAAGACTCCCATCTGGGGCATCGTCAGTCGCTGCATTGCAAAGATGAGGGAACAACAGGCTCAGAGGAAGACCTTCCAGATGCCCTGTGGGGTTTGGGGAGGTGAATGTGAGGACAAGTGCTAAGCCACCTGGAATCACATCTGCCTTTTCTGCCCTGCCCCTCTCTGGACCTCTCTCCACAATCCCATTAATGACCCCAATGTCTCCTGGCTCTTATGAGAGCAGGTGCAGGGCTGGCTGCTCTGCTTTGTCCCCAGTTCAGCCTCTGCACCTCCTGCTGATGGCCCCAGCAACACTGACCTAGGAGCTTTGCATTCCCTGCTGTGGGACTGTGGGACCACACGCACCGGGGAAGACACAGGTGGGGGGACATTTTCTCCCCCAGTGGACGCCACACCTGCTCTCTGGAGAAGCCTTCGCCCACTTGGGGGAAGACACTAGGGCGGAGGGCTTTCATCATGCTCCACATAGGAATCCCAGTGAGCTAGAAAGAACAGAGGAAGACAAAAAGCTTTTCTTACGTTCTTATTTTGATGTTGGTGGCTGAACAGTCCCTTGTTTATAATCCTGTGGGCAGAGATTCAGCTCCAGCGTCATGATACCCGTGGCTCAGCCAAAATGTGAAATGAGACTCATTGTGTACACACACACACACACACACACACACACACACACACACACACACAGGGGACTGGGCAAGGCCACGATCAAGGCAGAGTTGGGTCGGCCCATAACAGTGGGAAGCCGGATGTGAGCTATTCTCATACTCCTTGTGCAGGTTGGAAACTTCTCTCGCTCCAGGTCCCACAATCCCCATAGAAGAGGCTGCAGGGACAGGATAGGAGCAAACAGGCACCTTTCAGTAGGCAAACTGAGCTTGAGCCCTAAGGCAGACCAGGAACTTCACCATTGTCAAGGTCGTTTGCTGAGCTGGGAATCAGTACTCCTGGGACAATGGAGAGTGAGGTCCTGGGGAGACAACACATGCCTGAATGGAATTAACACTTAAGCTGATTTCAGATTCATATTAGCTGGGGTTAAGTGTGTCACCAGAGCAATGTTTTTACATGTATTTTCATTTTGAGGTTGAGATGGAGACAGTTATGAAAACAAGCATGAAATTAATTCCCCTATAATCTCTCAGTAGGAATATGACATCATTATCAGAGCTCAATGTCGAAGAAATATTAGAATAAGAAAAAAAAAAAGCCCTAAATGCCCCACACTATAGAATAATCTCACAGTATTAACATAGGAACTGCCGGTAATTCACCAACACTCTCTTGGTGATATAGCTCTTCCATTTAACTTTTATTCAGGCGCCTGTTTTTCTGATTGACCTGAAAGGTTTAAAACAGGGATCAAACAAGCACATAGCCACTAAATAAATACCTGATGAACACATGAATGTGTGAGAGCACGAATCATGGAAGGCAAATTTTTAAAAAATATGTGCAGAGGCCAATTCAAGACCCAGCTGCTTCACTTCTGATCCAGCTTCCTGCTAGTGCAGTTGAGAAAGCAGCAGCAGATGGCTGAACATTCAAAAAAAAAATGAAATTCTACCATTTGTAACAAAATGCTCCCAACTAGAGACTGTGACCCACAATGAAAAAAGCCAATCCCAGAAGGACAAATGTTCTCTCTGATATAAGACAACCTTTGTACAAAACGCAAGATTAGTAGACATATACGTAAACCTGTATACACACACGTTTATCTAGAGGGACAGTACAATGGAGACAAGTACACTGTGAAGTAAAGATACATTACAGCACCCATCTCTACTCCTGAATAAAAGCCGGACTCCCAATGAAGCTATTAAATATGTCTTGACGATACAATGCTGGATTTCTACCTACAATATCATGATACACTTAAATAGCAGTACGATGGATTTGTGAGTGCTACTGAAGGACTATACTGTTGTTATAATATAGAGGAAAAGATGGGGAGAGGAGAGGAGAAGAAGAATAGAAGAGGAAATCTCTGAGCCTATGGAACTGTATCTTGAAAAATAAAAATAAAATTTAAAATATGGCTGAAGTCTGCCTTTCAAATAAATAAATAAATCTTTTTTTAAAAAATCATATTTGGCGGATCAAATTGACAGATATTCATATTCACTCATTTATTCAGTCAACAAACTTCTAAAAACTTGAGAGAGGGGGTGTTTCCACCTACTGATCCACTCCTCAAATGCTTGCAACAGTGGAGGCTGAGTGAAGAACTCAACCGAGATGTCCCACGTGGGTAACAGGAACCCAACCACTCAAGCCGTCACCTCTGGGGCTGGCACCATGGCTCAATAAGCTGATCCTCCCCCATGTGGGTGTTGCTTTGTGTTCTGGCTGCTCACTGTCATCCAGTTGTCTGCTTGTGCCCTGGGAAGGGAGTAGAAGACAGCCCAAAGCCTTGGGACCCGACACCTGTGTGGGAGACTCAGAAGCAGCTCCTGGTTCCTGGCTTAGTTAGGCTCAGCAGTGGCCATTACGGCCATTTGGAAAGCGAACCAGCGGGTGGAAGACCTTTCTGTCTCTCCTTCTCTGTGTGAATCTGCCTTCCTAATATAAATAAATAAATCTTTAAAGTTAAAAAAAAAGAATCCCTTCTGCCTTCTAAGGGCTGCATTGGCAAGGTGCTGGGGTCAGAGGCCACAGGCCAGTACCAGTCCCAGGCTCTCCAGCGGGGGTGTGGGTGTATACCGCTGCATGTCTCAACCATTAAGTCAAATGCCCTCCCTAAAGGTTACAGCATTTTAAATTAAAACTTCATGTTAAGATTTAAAAACTACGATTTAATGAAAATTAAGTCATGATATTCGAACACTTATTCACACTGTTCCAAACTTTAATCCCTCCACCCCATAATAGTCACAAATTTTCCAAACCAAGCCCAGCTCTCCTCGTGTCTCCATAGAGAGAGCAGCAAGAGCCCTCTTGGGATTTTGATACCACCTGTGTCATCTGCCCGGTCCCCAGGGTCACACTCCCCGACTCAACCCCAACCTGAGCCCCTGGGGTTTCCCATCCTTTCCAGAAGGGTCCTTGGAAAAGCGCTCCTTTTGGCTTCCTTACGAGCAAAAATTCTGAGTGTTTGAAATTTTGGATTATAGGACCAGATGTGACTTCCCAGTGCAGGCAGCTAATAATCCACTAGCTATTCATGTGCATTCATGGTTCTTTGTACTGAAGGGAAGAACACAGCCAGTCGGGAAGTCCTGGGCCTCCCCAGGACTGGAGGCAAGATGCATCATGGGCTGTGTTCTCACAGGCTCAGACATGACCTGACCTCCATGTCCCACACGAGCAATTTGTACCTGACTGCCAGACTCCCACAGTCATCCCGCCAGGGAAATGCCAAGGGAAGCTCACAGCGTGGGTGTTGATGCCAACACAAAAGCACCTAACATCCCAATAAATTCCTCCGTGTCTTCCTCTGCCTGGAAGGCTGCTTCCTGGGGGATCCGTTCCATCTGCTGCAAGCTCCCGGCTCATCCCCAGATCAGACACATTGGAGGCCAGAAAACTGCTCGCATGTTCTAGCTTACAGGTGCTCAGCTGGCAGAGCAGTTGCCTTTGCTCTTAGGGACAATTTCTTCTAGTCTGGCATCTGCCTCTTGTCATTCCAGGAAGGTTTTGTGATTGTCACTTTTTTTTTTCTTTTTTACAGGCTTACTTATTTTAAGTGTAAAGGCAGATTTACAGAGAAAAGAAGAGATGGAGAGAAAGGTCTTCTATCCACTGGTTCACTCCCCAAGTGACCCAATGTCCGGAACTAAGCCAATCTGAAGACAGGAGCCAGGGGCTTCTTCCGGGTCTCCCATGTGGATGGAGGGTCCCAAGATTTTGGGCCATCTTCTACTGCTTTCCCAGGCCATAAAAAGGGAGCTGGGTAGAAACTGGAGCACCGGGGACACAAACCAGCACCCATATGGTATAATGGTGCGTGCAAGGTGAGGATTTAGCCACTGGGCAATCACGCCAGGCCTTGCGATGGTCCATGCTATGGCTCAGTCTGCTAATGCCACAGTGACCAAATATTTATCAAACATCAATCTGGATTAGGTTTGAAGGCATGTATGAGATTGATGTTGAAATCAATGGTCTTTGAATGAAATGGATGTAATGTGCATGGGCTACTCTGATCAGGTAAGCATCAAGAAACAACTGAGGTTCCTCCAAAGAGAACATTCTGCTTCTAGACAGCCTTTGCACTTCAATTGTGATCGTTCTTGTTGGGATTTTCAGACTGCCCTGTAATTTCATATTGTTTTTTTAAAGATTTATTTTTTTTTATTACAAAGTCAGATATATAGAGAGGAGGAGAGACAGAGAGGAAGATCTTCTGTCCGATGATTCACTCCCCAAGTGACCACCACAGCCAGTGCTGCGGCGATCCGAAGCCGGAAACCCGGATACTCTTCCAGGTCTCCCACACGGGTGCAGGGTCCCAAAGTTCTGGGCCGTCTTCGACTGCCTTCCCAGGCCAAAAGCAGGGAGCTGGATGGGAAGTGGGGCTGCCAGGATAGAACCAGCGCCCATATAGGATCCCGGCGCATTCAAGGCGAGGACTTTAGCCACTAGGCCATGCCGCCGGGCCCCATATTAATTCCCATAACTAATTAAAAAAAAAATTCCTCAGGGACACCGCTGTGGCATAGCAAGTTAGGCAATGCCTACAATATCAGCATCCAGTGTGTGCACTGATTCCAGTCCCACCTGCTCCATTTCTGATTCAGCTTCCTGCTAAGGCTCTGGGAGAGCACTAGAAGATGGCCTAAAGACAGGGGTCCCTGTATCCTTGTGGGACACTCTTTGCCTCCCAACACAAAAAGGCACCCTATTCGGCTCTAGTGGGGGATCTGAGCTACGAAATCTACCCTGTTCCCACACCACCTGTTTGGGATCTGCTGCTCTGTCTGTGCTCCTGGTCAAATCAAACAGATTGGCAGAAAGGGCAGTTCTTTGTCTGGGTTCACCTCCGGGTCTCCGGATGCACGTCACTTCCCACCTTGTTGCTGCTGGAGTTCTACTTCCAGTGGAGTTCTGATCACCACCTGTCGAATGCTGCTGGGGCGTCTGGTCACTGCAACAGCACACCGTTGTCTCTGCTGCTTTCCGTTAGAAGCATCTCTTGGACGTAAATAAATTTGAAATCTTTTTATCTTCACAATACATACTTCCATGAATTTTTGAAGACCCCTCATATTTACAAATATTGAAACACTTTGCATCAAAATAGACCTGTTTTTTTCTTCCATTTTCCATGGGATTCATGAAGTACAGTAGTGTTACAACGGTCGCATAAGACCATCATGGAGGTATCCTCGTCAGCCTCATGAGGTGGTGTGTGGTGTGCCCGGGTCTGCCGTGTGGGGGGTAATGCTAATGCAGACCCAGTGCTGTGCTGCCAGGCTTAGAACAGGCACAGTACATGTCATGACATGAAACGCATCATAGTTGATCATGAGAACAAACAACTGCCTGACGTACGTGCTTCCATACTGCACTTTGAATCATGGTGTTAGACTGTAATCTACCTGTAAACAAAAGCAGACTGCTGTACTGTCAGCCTTCCATTGCTTTAATTAAAATTCCCCAGAGGAGTGCCATAGGAATTATGCTATCTTAAATGAAGTGTTGGAGGTGAGCCTTGCCCACTAGGTCAGCTCCAGTTGTCTGATATCTGATGAGAGCAGTTCACAAGGCAAGATAATGAAACAGAACACAGGCCTAGTGCTCTCAATGTGTAACCGGCTCTGCCAGGAGAAGCATTGCCCAGGGCAAGCTCCCAGTGACCTAACTTCCCCCACTAGGCACACTCCCAGCTGCCCTAATAAAATGAAAGCTCCTCCCTTAATCCACTAACATCAATCCTTTAACCACTAACATAAGACTTGGGGCTTAAATGTCTGCAAGAGTTTAGGAAGCCCAATCTGTTCAAACCAGAGCAGCTATAAAGCAGGATGAAGCCTGCACGGCCACAGCCCGGTCCATCGTGTCTGACACACCTTTGGGTTACACAGGAAATGTTCTTCACACCCTCAGCTCTGAGCAGAGCACTCTCAGATGTTCACACATAGCAGGACCTCGTGGTGCAACAGTAGCGCGTTTGACTCCAGACGTTCACACATTACACCTGCTGGTGGATGCAATCAGCTGATACCGCAGTTCCAAGCACGTGTCTGTGCACCTGGGCCACCTCCTGATGCTGTGTCTTAGAACACAGACCTCACAGAGAACTGCACGGGCAGGAGGCTGGTGCTGCTGACGTCAGAGAGGTGGCTGCAGGCTGTCCTCCCCTCCTCCCCAGCCCTAGCCACCCACGAGGCAGAAGTAGAGACAGTCCCACAGGGGAAAAGCAGCTTGCATGGAGAAATGTCTCGTGCCTCCTGACCTGGGATGAGAGGCCCAGGAGAACTGGAGCGCAGGTACCAGAGACCTCAGTGATCCAGCCCTGCTGCCCCAGCATGCTGGTACCACGTTTTCTCCAGCATGGCCAGAGCAGCTATTTAGCAGACAGCATAATTTTTCAAATTATTTTTATTGCAGAGGTAGATATACAGAGAGGAAAGACAGAGAGAAAGATCTTCCATCTGATGATTCACTACCGAAGTGTCCACAATGACTGGAACTACGTTGATCTGAAGCCAGGAGCTTCTTCCAGGTCTCCCATGTGGGTGCAAGATCCCAAGGCTTTAGGCCGTCCTTACTGCTTTCCCAGATTACAGGCAGGGAGCTGGATGGGAAGTGTAGCCGCCGGGATTAGAACCAGCGCCCATATGGGATCCTGGCATGTTCTAAGTGAGGACTTCAGCTGCTAGAAAGAAAGAAAGAAAATTGGCTGGGACATACATGTCAGTAGGGGGGAAATTGAGAGAGTCAAGAAGACAGGTTGTTGGCAACTGTGATCTGATTATGTTTATAATAGTTTAGAACAGGACTGCTGGGGGTTGAAACTTCCGGCAGCCTGCTGGCTGCTGGTGGGTGCCAGACCAGAGCATCTCTATGTTTCGATCCCTGACTCCAGCCACTGCGTGCACATGGTGAGCTGTCCCCAGGCAGCCAGTGCGCCATTTCGCACCAGGCTCCGCCTGCTGGCTGCCCGGCCGGGAGCTCTGGGGTTTTGGTTCTTTGAATCACTGCCTCGGTAGCTCCATGTTGAACCCACAGTGCTTCTGGGATGTAAATCAATCCTAAAGATTCCCAACAACAGAGTAATTTTTCCTTTGAAGAACTTGTAATCACTGAACAATGATGACCACCGAGCACCGTCCATGCAAAACCTAAAACTCAGGGCTTGTCTAGCAGGATCATATCCTATCACCTGATATGATGATGGATCAGGAGACGGGCCACATTAGGCAGGGCCATGACATTAACTAGCACTCGAGAGAACCATATCCGGGGGTAGATTCTGTAGGGGATGTTTGGGCCAAACCCTGTGGAAATTATAGCCCCACTGGTTAGCTCAAGAGCTGGGGTGATGGACTAAGCTAGGTGTGACCAAGGAGCCTGCCATCAATCACAGGTAAAGGAACTGACAACAGTCTGGACTGTTCAAGGCAGTAGCACCTGAATGTGCATCCTAAAACAGGATGTGGGGTGGGCCAGGCTGCAACGTTCACCAGCTCATACAAGGCCAAATGGAAGGGCAGACTTTGCCGGAACCTGGCCTAAAACCCAATTGCATGTATGAGAACTGGGTCTGGGAGTGGATCAAGTGCAGGAACTTGGGAAATTCGCCTAGCGAGTCATAGCTCCCCCGGTGAACATGTAGTCCAGACCTAGGGGTTGGACAAGGTGGGCAAAATAGCTCCAACGGCTGGCCATTGTGTGAACTGGAAATGGAACAGGGTGTCCCGTGCAGGACTGAGCAAACCTTAGCCCACAAGCAAAACTAGAAACCAAGATGAAGCACAGGTCATGCCGAACTAGGCTCTTGCACCTACTGGTCTGCGTGAGCCAGGGACGCCAAGCCACAGTGTCTAAGGCAGAGGTCGGGGCAGGTGAGGGGCTGTGCCAAGCTGAGTCAGAACAACCACTGGCATACACGTGATCTATGGCTGGGAACAGGCCCGGTTGGGGAGCTAAAGGGACACCCTGGCTGGGTTGAGGTTCCCAACAAGGGGAGCGTGGGCTCGAATGGGGGACTGCATTCTGATCAGGAAATGGTTGTAGTCTCCCTTGGCAGAAGTGTGGACTGGGACTGGACGCACTGGGCCAGGTCAGACTCCAACACTGTCTGGTGTTCTGGAGGGTGGACTAGGCTAGGTCTCAACCCCTACTGAACCATGTGTGAGCTGTATATGGGTATGGACGAGCCGTGGCTGGGCTGAAGCATCCAACAGCAAGAACCAGCTTGGGTTGAAGGCCAGTCAGGAAAAGCCACAGTTCCTGCTATAACAGGAGGTGAACTGAGTAGCGCTGGCTCATGGACCCCCTGGTATGTGCGAAATCTCTCATTGGGAAAGGTTCTGATGGAGGAGCCTGGGCAACTCCTCTGGCAGGACACAGACCTGGCAGGTAAGCGCAAGAAACATGACAGGAAACAGCCCAAAACAGGCCATGAAAAGTGTCCCACTGGCATACATTTGGCATGGGTCCAGGGAAGACCAGGCTAAATCAGTTCACATCATCCACTGGCAAATCCGAGCACTGGAACAGAGTGTGGGTCGAGCCAGGAACGGTCACGACAAAAACCAGTGCACAATACGGAATGCCAAGGTGAAGTTGCCTGTACCAGATATGACTGCAGTGCCCAACCAGCACGCATAAGAACCAGGGAGGGAGCGGAGCCGGCAAGGGAAATGTAGTGTGGGTTCCCTTACTGGACAGCTACTCCCACTGGAGAGCGTGAGCTGGGATGGGGGCAGACCAGACTAAGCAGGGCTACAACATCTGTGGGCCTCATGTGAGCTAGATCAGGGAAAAGCCAGGTTGGACTGATTGTTCCTACTGGTGCAAACAAAATTAGAGTTGGTGAGGGTTGTTTGGGCTTCGCCACAGCATCAGCTGGCAGAAGCTGGCACTGGGAGCTAATTCTATCAAGTCAAACCACAGAACCACCTGGACAGTGCATAATCCGGGAGTGGGAGTGACCTGGGAGGGAAATAGTGGGCTCCTCCCTCTTGGGCTACCACTCCCACTGGAGGACACAAAAACTAGGACAGGGGCTGGGTGGCTAGACAGAGAGGCACCCAACAACATCCGTGAGGGCTGGATAGTGGAGCTGGTTAGACAGAACTAGGCTTTAATACCCATTGACATGTACGAGAGCTGAATGGGATGTGGGACAGACTGAACTAGTCTGCTACACATACTGGCAAACCAGGAACCAGGGTAGGGGGGCGGGCCTGGTAGGGGTTATTGTGGGTCGCTCCAACTAGGCTGCAGCTCCCACTGGTTTATGTGAGGGTCGAGCATGTGCTGGGCAGAACCAGGCTGGACTGCAACACCCATGGTTCCAGTGGAAGTCAGGACTGAAAATAGAATCAACCCAGCAATTGCAACCACCAGCTGATCAGGGTGATGGACTGTGCTGGGCCCTGTACTCGCTAGTACATACAAGAATCTGGTCTGGGTTCACCTCAGACAAAGTTCCTTTGGGGATCTCATCATGCTTGGAGTGGTGATATTTGCAGCAATTCATAACTGGTAAACTATCAAAACCACTTGAGCAAGAATCTCAGAGCATGCCCCACATCTGGGACCTGGGGTGGGTGGGAAACTGGGTGAGGCTTTTCCCTTAATATCCCCCTTTACCTCAGATATATGAAGGAAACAATATGGAAATAATAGTCTTACCCACTTTGCTGTAGCCCTTGAACCTTTTTATCCTAATTAGCTATGTAAAGATTGTAAAAAAAAAATATAATAAAAAATTGAGAAAGAAAAAGAACAGGACTTATTTGCTGGAAGGGCCAGTTCCTTTGCTGCATCACTGTCACCCATCAGGGCGTTTTTACTGCTACGGAGCTTAGCAACAAGAAGATCAAACCTCTGGGGACATCCATTTCTCCCTCATGACCATGCTCTTTTTAAAAAAATTATTTATCTGAAAGGCAGAGTGACAGAGTTCTACCATCTGCTGGTTTAATCCCCTAAATGATCCCGATGGCCAGGAGGGGCCAGCCCAAGGCCAGGAGCTGTATCCAAGACTGCCATGTAGGTGGCAAGAGCCCATGGACCTGAAACATCTTTCTCTGCTTCTCCAGGGGAATCAGGTAAAGAACTGGATTGGAATGGAGAAGCTGGGACTAGAACTGGTGCTCCTGGGGGGGTACTATCACTGCAAGTGGCAGCTTTATGCGCTCTACCACAGCAGCCCCAACCCTCCTCTTTTCCACACAGTTCTTCATGCAGGAAGATTCCTGGCCCTCGAAAGTGCTTACATTCCTGGTGGGTGCCTCTGGGAAAGAACAGGAATTTGGCTTCTATTCACTTCCGCAACACGCTTGGGGTCTCTGACCAGCTGGATGCTGCAGACATAGTGGCACAGGAAGTAGGGAGTCACATCACAGCCAAGCCTTCCACGAGGCAGGGGAGGTGGCATTCCTCTCTTTTCTTTCTTTGCCAGATGCAGTTTCATGCTCATTATGTTGAAAGTCTGGCTGCTATACGAGGAATTCTCAGGCTAATAGCAACAGCCCCTGCACTGTGTGTGTGTGTGTGTGTGTGATTACTGCAATTACCATTAATAACGGTCCGGACATCCAAATGCCTGCTGTGCCATCTCATCACAGCTGTCCATCCTGCATCATGGGGCTCGCCACTGCAGGACTGTGTGCGTGTACACATGTATGTGTCTATACAACACATGTATGCAACCAGCCCTTGGTCACCTGTGAGATGGTTTGCTACCCTCCCCTTCTAGCTGTCTTTTTTTGAACCTTCTTTGTCTAGTAATTTCCTGTCCCCAAAGCCTTCCCCGAGGTCTGACAGTCTAGTCACTGGGTTTCAGAGATGGCAATTCTCCCTGCTCCCACCGCTGGGTGAGCTGGTATGAGGGTAAGATCTTGATTCAGAAACTGATTTCATTCTCGCCGTAGCTCATTGAGGTAGCTACAGCTGTTCTCATTTACAACTAGGAAAATCCGAGGCTTGAAACGTTCGTTCACCTGCCAGGATGTCAGTTCACCTGCACAGATGGGAGTTGCAGCAGAGACTATAAACCTTATCAGCTTCAGAAAAGCAGCCTTTCCCTCAATGTTAGCCACAGTCTCATTTGAAAAAGAGTCAAGCCCCATGTTGGTTTAAAGTAAAATGCTTCTCCATACCGATTTGTACTCTTACTTTTATTTTTGTAAACTTTACATACTTGATTAGGGGACGAAGGGCCAAGGGTTACAGGAAAGTGGGTAAGACCATTGTTTCCACATTCATGTGTATGTGTGCATCTGAGGCAAGGAGGGAGACAAAGGGAGAAGCCACACCCAACATCCCATCCCATCCCAGGGTCCCCTACATGGGGCATGCTCCGAGGGCACTGCTCAAGTGGTTTTAATAGTTCAACAGTTCTGAATTGCTGCCAGTTTCGCCATTCCAAGCCTGATGAAATCCCCTGGCTTTCATAGTCCACCTTGGGGTCCTCTGTTGTGGAACCAGGTGTCCTCTTGCAGGCTCCAATGGACTGCCATTTCCTCCGAGTGCACTTGGATATACTATGCACTGTTCTGAGTCTCCAAGGAGGCTCATCTCCAACAACTGCCATCCATGGTCAGATCATGGAGCATGCAATTCTCTTCATGGTTGGGGTTCTGAGATCAGCAGTTCAGTTGGAGGGATCCCCAAAGAAACTTCATCTGAGATGATCCCAGACCTGATTCTTGTGTGTGCTTGCCAGCACAGGGTCTGGCACAGTCCATCGCCTCAATCAGCTTATGCCTACTGGCGGTTGCAATTGCTGGGTCAGTTCTGTTTCTAGCCCTGTCTCCCACACGAACCAATGGGTGTTGCAGTCCAGCCTGATCCTGCTCACTTCACACTCAGCCCTCATGCAAACCAGTGGGAGCTGCAGCCTAGTCGAGGCAACTCCCCAGAACCCCCACCAGGCCTGCCCCATACCCTAGTTCCCATGCTTGCCAGTATGTACCACAGACTTGTTAAGTCTGTCCCACATCCCAATTTAGCTCTCATACATGTCCATTGGCATTGAAGCCTAGTTCAACCCAACCAGCCCTACTTTCCAGTCCACACATGTTGGCAGGTGCCGTCCTGTGATGCTGTATACTAACAGCCCAACCCAGGACCCCCATGTGGGCTGGTGAGTCAGTCTGGCCCAAATAGATCTTATGGACTCTCCCCTCCAAACCACCAGGTCTCAGTCCCCATACTTGCCAGCAAGTTCCATGACCCGGTCGCTAGGAGTCACACAGGATTCATCCCTCACCTTCATTCACATTAGCCTTATCCATGGATGTCCCCAGGCAGCAATTACATACATTAAAAATCCCAGAGCTCACTGCCAGGTGGCCAGCAGGGAGACTGACACCCAATGGGCCGCCCCAAGCCTAGAACTTGCTCACCATGTGGCAGCAGTGGCCACGGCCTGAGTCCCCAGGATTGGGTCTGGCCTGGCTCAAGAACCCGACCCCCCCAACCACCACATTGCAGGGGGCTCCTTTTGCCCCAACTCCACGGCCGAACACTGCTGATTTGTACTCTTAATGTAATTTTCCGTGGAAAGAGGCCAAGTCTCCTTAGAGAAGTAACTGGCATCAGATTTAATGAAGGAAACATAGGACATCTAAGACATCTGGGAGCACTCAGACCTCAGAGTGGTTTCAAATCAACGTAGAACCCTATCTGGTGCCCGGTTTGCCAAACACAAGGCGGCATGATCATCATAAGAGGGAGGATGGTGATCAGGTGTGCAAGCTGGGCCAGCCCTGGGCCCAGCAGATAAGATGCTCTGGCTGGAACATCAGCTTCCTGGCCACGTGCACCTTGGAAGGCAGTGCTGATGGTTCAAGAGTTGGGTTCCTGCCACCCATGGGGAAGTCCTAGATTGGGTTTCTGGTGTGTGTGTGTGTGTGTGTTTGTACACAGTGGCACAGTCTTGTGATCATAGGTTTGTGGAAACACTAAGTCAAGAAACAAACAAGAACCAATACTCGATTACAGCAAGTAGAGCCAGCACCTGTAACAGCAGCATCCCATATAAACACTGACCCAAGTCCCAGCTGACTCACTTGTACACCAGTTCCCTGCTAATGCACTTAGGAAAGCAACAGGACATGATTCAGGCACTTGGGCCCTTGCCACCCACATGGAGATCTGTAAGGAATTCCAGGCTCCTGTCTTCAGCCTAGCCCAGACCTGGTCTTTGTGGTCACTTGGAGAGTGAAACAGCAGTTGGAAGATCTCATGCTCCTGTTTGTCTTGCCTTCTCCTTCTGTAACTCTGCCTTTCAAATAAGTAAAATAAACTTAAAAAGTCAAAAAGGAACAAGCCAAAATCCACTCCTTTGACTATCTTCAGAGGTTGCTAAGGCACCTGCACTTGGTTCTGAAAATGAATATATAAAGGCAAGAATCCAGCATTTGTCTGTTCCTGCTACACAGACTGCATCTCAGAGTAAACAGTCAAAATTCTCCTTCATTCTCCAGCTAATTAATAGTAAACTAATTATACAGCTGGAAAATCACAATTTTGCGGATCCCTGAAGGAATGAGGATACTTGCCAACCATTAACAGTAGCTATTAAAAGCCATCCAGAGAACAGGGTTGAGCTAGGAGGCCCATCCAGTGAATAGAAGGCAAGGGTCCCTTGCAGATCCTGCTGGGAGTAAACCCACTAAGAAAATTCACTTTGGGGCCAAGTGGGAAGATTGAATCTGGACTGCCTGTTATGGGGTTAGAATCAGCTGGATGGATATGATAATGGTTTCATGCTTCATTATTTTGTTTGGGGTTTTTTTTTCTTAATGCCCTTATCTCTTAGGGACACAGACTAAAGTACATACCAGTAAAGTGACACAGTATCTGGGATTTGCTTTCAACTACTTCAGGACAAATAGCAGTGTGACTCCATTAGGCATACAAGGCAGAATGTGCACAATGGTGGGAAGTAAGGGATGAGTGGATGGAGGTTCCTGACTCCTACTTTCATGCACAGATGAAATTTCCAGAAGATGTCTTAGGCACTCCATTGTCACATTCATGCTTCCCTCTGGGCTGGCTCTTCTTTGGGCTGTGCAGGGGCAGAAGAAAAACAGGAGCTCCATCTCGACTGCTCCTCCCACGGTGCGTGCTGTGCTGGGGCTGTGCTGGGGCTTTCTCGCCTGCCAGGCACCCTTGGGATCTGATGTGGGAGACTCCTGGGATGAGCAGATGTGCAGAAAATGACTTCTTTGGGAGAGCTGGGGCAGATTTCACTTTGTTTTTGTTTGGTTTGTTTCATTTTGTTTTTGAGGCTCTCTTCAGCTGGGCTTTCCCACCTACAGGTCTCTTAATGTGAGCCAAGGTGGGAAAGTTTTTCTCTGCTAAGCACTATTAAGCTATTTATAACATCATTTATAGGTCATACAAAATAATCAACTCAAAAATTAGCCTGCTATAAATTTATCAAATTCTGAGTCCTGCTTGCTGTTGCCTTGGCAGGGCCAGGCCAAGTGATTTCACGGCCCTTACGTGGTCAGTGGGTTACGTGCTCCCCATGGCTGCTCATTCTCCCTAGCTGGACCGTTATTATCTACAACCTCACACACATACACACACTCAGCATCCTTGTCCATGGCCTTTGCAGGTCCAGGCAGAGGTCCTCTTCCACCTAGACTATATCTTATCCTGGACCAATGTCCCACTAGGATTGATCTCAGGAACTCCTCATTGGTTTCCTTTACAAATAGATACTGTTGGGGCCAGCACCATGGTGCTTGCAGGCTAAGGCCCTGCCTGCAGCACCAGCATTCCATATGGGTGCAGCTTCAAGTCCAACTTCCTCCATTTTTTATCCAGCTCCCTGCTCATACGCCTGGGAGAACAGCGGATGGCTCAAGTCCTTGGAACCCTGCACCTGCATGGAGAGTTGAATGGAGGATCTGTCTCCCAGCTTTCGCTCGGCCCAGCTCTGGCCATTGCAGCCATGCAGGGAGTGAACCAGTGGATGGAAGCTCTCTATCTCTGTCTCTCCTTCTCTCTCTGCAACTTTCCCTTTCAAATAAATCTTTGGTGGAAAAACCCCACAAATACGCTTGACTGCATTAAACCTGGGGTGCAGGGTGGCTACAGCAGCAGATTCCAGCATGTTCTTGGGGATTACTACTGCTCCTTCAAGGGCTTCACTCTCCTTTTTCTTCCAACCTTCCTCTCTTCCTGCATGCTATCAACTTTTCCAGACAAAACTCACCTCTGTGGGCCTCCCCCAGAGATCTGAGAAGGCACTGGTATTTGAACATGAGCTAGGAGCTTCTGACAGCAGTGGCTTCCTGGAGTGGCTAGCATCAGGTAGCTTCTCAGATGAAAGCTGAATGTTACCTATTAAGAATGTGCGAAAAGAAGGCCTCGCACAGGCCTGATGGTTTGCTGATACCGGAACTCTGAGTCGGCTTCTCTGCTTTTCTGCATTGTCTTGTCCTGATCACATCAGGCCACCACAGCCATAAGCATCCCCATCACTGTACAATAATAAGCAGGCCCTACCATTAAGCAGAAGAAAGCAGCAAATTCTTTTGGTGTGCCTCTGTTTTCTTTGAAACAGAAAATCTTCCCCAAAATTCTCCTACAGCTCACTGGCTAGAATTTGGCCATATGTGCCTGCTCCCTTCCTTCCTCCAACAGAATCGCTAGCCAAAGGGAATTGTTTGGTCACAACCAGCTTACACTGTTCACAACCCATGGTGGCGGTCCCATCTTCCCTTCAACTACACTGGAGCCAAATTGGGATGCGATCAGCAAGGCAAATGGGAGGCACTGTATTGGCTGTTGGGTGGATGCATTCATTGGCTTGCTATCACTGCAACTACTTGAGAAGAACTACTTATGAAGAAAGGATGAGGGCCCGGCATGATGGCGAGGTAGCTAGAGTCCTTGCTTTAAATGTGCCAGGATCCCAAATGAGCACCAGTTCTAATCCTAGCAGCCCCACTTCCCGAACAGCTCTAAGTGAGTCAGGAGACAAATCCTGTTCAAACTATAGCAGTCGTCAGCACAGACACCCAAGACAAACCCTAACCAGTGTCTACTTCCATCTCATGACTCTGACCAGGGCAAAGTCTACTACAGCCCTCATTAGTCCTGACTTGGAACCAATCACACATGTGGGCGTACCACAGGGCACACTCATGTGAGTGCTGCAAGTGGCACACACTAAGCCCAGCTTCCCAGTTCAAAGAGGCTTTGCCACTGAGACGAGCATGTGGCACAGTGTTGCCAACCAGCAGCGACACTAACGACGAGGCACACTCTTAAAGGTCTGGGAAAACAGGAACCGCAACCAGATCCCTTATTGCAAAAAGTGGCTGCTTTTATACTGCTCTGCACCAACCACTTCTCCCCGTAGGTCTACTTGGCGCTACCTGATAGGCCAGTAGCAATGACATAATCCCAGCGAGAGCATCAGTCTATCCCTGTGACTTCCTGTTTGCCTACTGGCAAGACCAACCCCACCTCCTGGCCCTGAGCCAGCCACCATGTTGCAATGGCCCTTCATATTCATGGGGGTAGTTCCAGTGCCCCACTCCCCACAGCACAGCAGTTAGTCATCGCTTGCATCAGAGTACCTGGTTTGAGTTCTAGCTCTGCTTCCAATCCAGCTTCCTGCTAATATACACCCTTGGAGGTAGCAGGGGCTGACTCAGTGCTTAGACTCCCGACACTCAAAGGCAGCCTGGATTGAGTTCTGAACTCCTGCATTCAACTTGGTCCAGCCCTACTTGTTTCAAGCCATTTGGGGAGTGAACCAGTAGATACAAATACTTCTCATTGTCTGTCTGTCAAATATAATGAAAATACATTAAATAAAATGTTAAAGAGGTTTATTCTTGCATCATGCCCCTGGTGACCCTGAACAGCTTAAATCAAGGACTGAGAGCCACAACATGGTGCCACTGAGGCAGCAGGAAGCCAGTATGAGCCTACAACCCCCTCCCTCTTACCTGGGCACTACAGCACCTCAGCCCCTCCACAGGACAACACTGCCAGTCTGATGTCACCTGGAAAACTGGGCTTGCTCAGCCAGGACAGGGGTAAGGGAAAGGGACAAAAAACATGGAGCTGTGACACAGTAACAAAAATAGGAGCTGTCTTTAGACCCTGTGCAGGAGCTGCAGGGAGAGCCGTGGGGGCAGCTGGAAGACCGGAAGAGAACCAGCCTGAAGGAACATGAAGAGGAGGCCCAGCCCTCACAGCCTGAGGCAGGTGTGCAGACGGCAGAGAGAATACAACCACTCCATGCTGGTCAGTGAGAGAGAATGTGGAGCAGAGGCAGAGAACAGGCAGAAAAATGGGAGCATGCTGGATCTGGACTCCAGCAATTGATTGATTGATTGGTGGGAGAGCAGAGAGAGAGAGACAAGGATACTGTCAAAAAGAGAGAATGCCCCCATCCTACTTTTTCTCCCCAGAGACCCATTTGGACAGAAATGCAATCCAGATCTTTCATGTGAGCTTAGTAGGACTTAGGTGCTTGAGCCATCACCCGCTGGCTCCCAGAATCTGAATTAGTAGCAAGTTAGCATTGTATGTAGAGTCAGGACCTGAACTCCGAGGCTGTGACACGGGACGCAGGCATCTTATTGGGTGTCCTGACCACTGGGCCCAACATCTGCCACCGTAGATTCATTTACAGGAATGGTCTTCCTGCGTTCTGCTGCTTCCTGTCTTCCAGTTACCATAGGCAGGTCACAGTGTGGCTGGTTGTAACTCACTGGGCCCTGGGGTTAGTTCTCATGCCTGTCATGGACTAGTCAGAGCCTCCTCCTCTTGGGGAGTTTGAAGGTAAAGGACAAGGGAGACAGAAGCAGATACTTGAATGAGAAGGTCAGATACTTGAAGGCAGCGGCTGCTTTAAGGAGGCAAGGAGGCAAGGAGGAAGCCAGGGCCAAAAGGACTCGGGGCAGAAGAAGCCACTCCCTGGTGGAGAGGAAGCCTGGAGTTTGGGGCTGTGGATGGTAGCAGAAGGGAGCTTCTTGAGGTTGCAGGGGAGGATGGGCAGGGTTGAAAGCTGCTTCGTATCCAGAAGCAAAAGCTCAGCACCCCACTCTCTGACAACCCTGCCACATGACCCAGCCCTTATCTCTTTACTTCTGAAATCACAGTTCCCCTCTTTGCCTATCCCCCATCCCCCCCCAACAAATCCTCCTTATTCACAGGAACCAGCTAAGCACCTATTTCCTGCAGTAAAAAAAACTCGTTAAGATCCAAATGCAGTACTTACTGTTCCTTAACTATCTTCAGTTTATTGCTTTGCAGTTTTGATCTTGAATCAAAAAGAACATGTTTCTGGCAGTGAAATATATTCTGGTTCTCAATTCACAAATAACACAATTGTTGGAATTTGCCTCTGTGTGGATGGTGTGCGGCAAGAAATTAAATTCATTCATGAGTGCATTGATTCCTTGCACCTGCTCCTGTTGAATATACGCTTTGTAAAGGTGAGGAGGTCTCAGAGGTGACACACTGGCATTGAGTGGTACAGTTCTACCCAGAATACTAGGTCTTAGAAAGTAACATGAGAAACCCGCAGCCAGAGGTGTGCAAATATAGAAGACAAAAGATTGAAAAGATGTTCCTAGAGTAGGTGTTGTGATACAGCATGTACAGCCGCCACCTGGAATGGAGGCATCCCATGTACACGCCAGATCATGTCCTGGCTGCTCCATTTCCAATCCAGCTCCCTATTAATGTGCCTGGGAAAGTAGCAGAAGATGGTTCAAGTGCTGTAGATGGAATGCCAGGCTCCTGCCTTCAGTTGGACCCTTCTTTGGCCATTGTGGCCATTTACAGGGTGAACCAATGACTGAAGCGCGCTCTCTCTCTCTCTCTCTCTCTCTCTCTCTCTCTCTCTCTCTCTTTCTGCCTCATGCTTAAGATGTTCACTGACTTGGACCCAGCGTTATCACCCAATTAGCTAATCCTCCCCTCGCAAGCACCAGGAGTCCATATGGGCAAAACTTTATGTCCTAGCTGCTCCACTTCCCATCCAGCTCTCTGCTTGTGGCCTGGGAAAGCAGTCGAGGACAGCCCAAAGCCATGGGACCCTGTACCTGCACAGGAGACCTGGAGGAAACTCCTGGCTCCTGGCTTCGGATTGGCTCAACTCCAGCTGTTGCAGCCATTTGGGGAGTGAGTCAGCCGAAGGAAGATATTTCTGTCTCTTCTTTTCCCTGTAAAACTGCATTTCCAATAAAAATATTTTTTTTTTAAAAAAAGGATGTTCGTTGGCTAAAGGAAAAGAAAGGAGAAAAGAACCCACGTACATCTTTCTCCTGGGAAGATGGGAGAGAAATGCAGGGATCACACAGGCACGCATGGTGAGCAATCATCGCCAGCAGATGAGTGCCTGGCCCTCAAAGCCAGTTGATCCTTTCCAGGCCAGCGGCCTGTCCTCAGGGGTGATGTAGAACTCTCCAGCCAGCACCCCCAGTGCCCAGGCCCTGGGTCCCAGTGCTTCTGCCATCGTCTGAAGCCCAATGCCAAGCCTGGCTCTGCCTGCCCCGGGGGTCTAACATAGCAGATTCAGGTCAGTGCCCACGCTCCGCACAGCAGCTGCAATGCACTTGGCTTTTAAAATTGACAAGCAACAAAAGAACAGGAAGCCACGTGTGATGATCACAGTGTCATAAGCGGCTCATCCCAAGCAGCCCCCTGGCGGTGTGAGCGAGCATGGGGCCAGGTCTGCAGCTGTATTCCAGGGACAGGAAATGGGACTTCTGTGTAATTAGAGATGGAACAGAAGCAAGCACTGGTTCCATTCCCAGCCACCATGCCTGGCACAGTGTGGCCCTGGGAGAAATGGAGCAGGTATGCACGTGTTCAACGAGCAGCTTGCTCTGCAGGGCGCTCCCACCCACACAGGCTTGTCTTGACCACTCCACCTGCACTGGCTCCTGAGTCAAGGCCACCTGTACAAGCAGGGTTGCGGAAGTCCTAGGAGATGGGTGAGCATTCCACGCTGGCACAGAGCACAAAAGCTCCACACAGCCCACTCCAATGTCTTCTCCTTTGTCTCCACTTGGAAATGTTAGGACTTGGAAAATAAATACCCTCTCCTCACCAAAACCGTCCAGTAATCGCTGCCTTTTCTTTGGCCGATCAAGTCAGAAACCTGCCTGCATAGCCTTGATGGTCTGACCCTAGGCTCTGGGTCCTACCTCACCTGCAGCCTCTTTCCACTTCACCCAGTGGGCTCTGACCACCTGGCCCTCAATTTCCCACCTCGTTCCTGTCTCAGCATCTGCTCTGCACCGGCCAGCAATAGAAGACCTGACTTACATAAGCAGCATCCCAAGAACTGCTATCAGAGTAAAGCATTCAGTCAAGCTTCCGATGGGTGGGGGAGCCTCAGAAGACTCACTTCCATCCTCTTCCCCTTCCTCCTCCTCAGAAGAGGACTCTGAATCTACTTCACGCACTTGCTCCAGACTTTGTCTGTTCTGCAGTTTCTTCTCCCTTTTACCCTGGTTTGGGGTCCCAGTTTGGGGTTCCTTCTGTCTTATTCTGGTTCGCAGCTCCTTCTTTCTCACCCTGGTTTGGAGTTCCTTCTGTCTACTTACTGTGGTTTGCGGCTCCCTCCCCCTTCTTACAGATAATTTTTGAAGGAAGGGATGCACCACCGATTGACGGGATGACAAAGCAGTATTTACCAAGCACCAGAGGAAAAAGGTGGCTACAAGGAGAGCAAACCACAGGGATACGTCGCAGACAGCTTCAATGAAACTCTGCGAGGCCTTATGCTTAGTGTCGGTGCCTTGTGACTGGAGCAGATCTCCGATTCCTCTAATCACCTGCACTTTAGCGAGTTCTTGCCCCATGATAAATTTTACTTATGCCCCTGCAAAATTTTTAAACTTGTCCCTAGACTTCCGGGGTCCCTCAGATTGCCCCTCGTGCCCTAGCACTGGGAGAGGGTCTGGGGATGAAATCAGTTATGCCCCTGCAAAATTCCTAAATTCTAAACTTACCTTCGTAGGTCCAGGGGTCCCTCAGATGTCCTCGCGCTGTGCCTGTTAGGCGCCATTTGCTCCGGCCGGCAAGCAGAGCCAGTAACGTGGACACCCGAGGGTCTGGGGATGAAGCACCGACAGACCAGTGATACTGAAAGTCACTCTGAAGCCTCCCTTTATTACTCCTTATATACTCTTTTTTTCCCCAGCCAATGAGTCTGATTAGACCAGGTGCTTTTAGCCTCAAGCCCATTTCCTGCAGTGCTCAGTTGAACAGTGCTAATCAACTCCTTAGCCCATAACACTTCTCCATCCCACCTCTCCCTCCAGGTGGGTCAGGAAATCTGCCTAAGAGGTCACTGCCAAGCCTCTCTGTGCCTTTCCTTCCCTCTTTGCTCTAATCCTCTCCCTTTAAAGTAAACTCACCTGGAGCTCAGCTCATCAGCCTTTTTCTCTGTCATCCCAGCAATTCTAGATGGGAGGAAGGAGAGAGGAAAGGGGGGGGGATGAGCAACTCCTCCCACCAAGACAGGTCCTTGTTTCTCCCCATGAACAGCAGGTGTCACAAGGAACAGCCTCCATCAGATAACTCACTTTGTTTCAGCCCATGCCCAACAAGCAAATCATCATTCCAGGAATTTTTCTTCTAAATCAACCAGTTTTTACCATCATGATGCCTTCCAATACTAGTATGTTTCAATAAAGATGGGTATCTTCAAGCTTTCCACGCACCCCCAAAAGTGCCCTGGTGCCGACAGTGTCGTGTTGAGTATCCACCCACACCCACAGGCCAGACACCATGACAGAGCCTCTGGCAGAGGCTGTTTTGATAGGAGAGCATGCTTCCTACGTGTGCAGACTCTCCTGGTTCTGGGCAGAAGGTGAGAGCTACAAGCACAGCAGGAACTGTGCCTAGCACTACTAAAGGCAGAGCACGACAGGCTGACAGCATCCATGGCTTCCTCTTCCCTGTCCCCCTCCTTCTCCTCCTTCACAATGGCCTGATTCCAGGGGCTCCTGAAAGAACTGCCCGTGGCTTCCAATAGAATTGCCCAGGGGTCCCCATTGAACTGCCCTTGGCTCTTTGAACTGCCCTGTGACTCCTAAAGAACTGCCCTTGGCTCCCAGCAGAACTGTCCTTGGCTCCCAATAGAACTGCCCTTACAATAGCAGAACCTGTGGGTCCCAATAGAAGTGTGCTTGGCTCTCAGCAGAAGTGTCCTTGGGCCCTAATAGTACTATCCGTGGCTCCCAATAGAACTGCCCTTGACTCTCAATAGAACTGCCATGGCTCTCTGTACTGCGCAGTCACTCCCATAGCTCTGACTTGGTGAAAGCCATTCCACAAAGAGAATATTAACAGCTGACAAAATATGTCTGGACTAGTGATCCTGCAAATTAGGATATAAAATAACATTTATGAACTTGTCTGGGCTTTGCGTTGAAATTGAATCATGAGAGTCATGAATATGTCATCACACTCATTAGGGAAGCCATGGTCCCCTGGCCACGCTAGTCAGTCGGCAGCTCTGGGCTCCATTCATCATAGGATTCCAGAGCAACCTCCAAAGCTGGCATTTATAACTTGGAAATGCAGAAGCTAATCTCTGCTGCCGATCCATGAAAGAAGCGCGGGTATGGGAAAACGTAGACAATGGGTTTGGGATTTTCTTGGTAGCTATGGAACAGGATAAAAACTGGGGGACACAGCTTGTTAGAGCAGGGTCCCACAAAGACCTCTGCAGCAGACAAAGACCTCTGCTTTCTCCACCATGAGCAGGCCATGCCTCTGCAGCAGACAGCTTATCAGTGGCAGTGCTGCAAATCAGCGCATGTACCAGACCCTAGGGCTCCCACTTCGAGTCACAGGTGTGGCCTCTCTTATTCCCACAAGAGGACAGCCATTGATTTACTGTTGAAAGGACACTAGATGCCATGTAGCAGCTCCTCTGGGAGCTCCTCCACTCTGTGGACAGAGAAGCCCCCCACCCCACCCCTTGCCATAGCCCCAAGCTCATCTTCTGCACACCAACCCTCAGTGCTCACATACACCGTGAGTGAAGCAGAAACCAAGAGCCAGAAGCTCCAGCCAGGTCTTCCATGTAGGTCCAGAGGCCTAAGCACTAAGGCCTTTTCCCTCTATTTTCCCCAGGTACATCAGCAGGGGGCTGGATAGGAAGTGAAGCAGCCAGGACTCAGACTAGCGCCCATATGGGATGCTGGCTTTGTAGGCAGTGGCTTAAGCCACTGTGCCACTCCACCAGCCTCCATGACTGTCTTTTGAGCAGAGTTCTTTCTAGGGCGATACTGTAGGATAGAATCCAGCCCTTCCAGCATTCCTAAGTCAGCGAGGGGGTGGGCTCAGGACTCAGTCCCAGTCTTGGCCACATTTGAGCGTGGGAGGCCCTCACTCCTGCCCCCTGGGAATTTGATCACTGTTGACAAGATTCCCTCATGCACCAAACTTTAGCCATTGGCTCTTCTGTGCCTTCTTCCAGTGAAGCCCCATCCTCAACCCCCATGCTGCAGTTTTAGCACACACACACACACACACACACACACACACACACACACACACAAAATCCTGCAAAATAACTTTGGTCAAGAATCTCCCCCCCTTGAGCTTCCATCAAGTCCTTGTCTTGGCACCTCTTCAAGCCCCTTTTGGTCGTTTTCCTCCCACCCTGCTCTTGGGCTTTACCCCTGCTCTCTTCAGGGTAGAGTGCATAGTTTCTCGCCTATTACAACAGACTTGAATAAAGGCTTCCTTGCTATTTTTAATGAACATCAGGATCATTTGTCTTTAACAGTTCCAAGACAGAACTTCCCTACATTATTGGAAACCACTGTGTGGTTTTGCTGAGTGTGAGAAGGGCATGAAGGGCAGCCTGTCTCTGATTCACAGTGTCAGCTGGGAGCTGGAGCCACTTTCTTGCCACAACTGACCCCTCTGGGTTTCCCAGCCTCACTGCCAGGCAGTTCACTCTCCAGGACCCCTCCCCATATTTTGCCTTCCCCAACTCAGTGGGCACAAATGTCCCTAAGACTTCTTACACGCAGGCCCATTCAGTCACTCATCAGGCTAATCCTCCACCTGCCAGAACCAGCCAGCATCCCATATGGGCCCCAGTTCATGACCCAGCTGCTCCACTTCCCATCCAGCTCCCTGCTTGTGGCCTGGGAAAGCAGTGGAAGTTGGCTCAAGTCCTTGGGACCTTGTACCCATGTGGGAAACCCAGAAAGAAGCTCCTGGCTCCTGGCTTCAATTGGCTCAGCCCTAGCCATTTCAGCCATTTGGGAATTGAACCAGCAGATGGAAGATCTTTCTCTCTTTGTCTCCTTCTCTCTGTAAATCTGCCTCCCAAATAAAAACAAAATTTTTCTAAGAAGAAGGTAAGAACTCATTAGCTGCTTTTCCTGGTGTAGCATCCCAGCAGGCCCAGGAGGGGCACAGAGCTTGCTAAACCCTCCACCAGGACGCCCTAGCTGTCACTCTGGCCTCTTGCTGTTGGCAAGCAAGTCACTTGGCCCAGGACAGATTCCCTCTGCATGTGGCCAGGGAGGGAAGGAGCACACAGCAACATCTCCGAGGCAAGGTCATCCACCTGCCTCACCAAGAGGGATTTTGTTTTGTTTTGTTTTGTTTTTGGACTCAGAAACCAATCCTGGGTCTGACCCGCATTCTAAATATCACAATCATTTACAGTTTTTAACAGCAGTTGATGAGTCTGTCTCCTTTTTGTTATTGTAATAAAATACTGGAGACTGGGTAATTTTTAATGAGTTTTTATTGATTTTTTTTTTCTTTTTGGAAAGTGAGATATACAGAGAGGAGGAGAGACAGGGAGGAAGATCTTCTGTCTGATAGTTCACTCCCCAAGCGGCTGCAATGGTCAGAGCCTCTTCCAGGTCTCCCACGCGGGTGCAGGGTCCCAAAGCTTTGGGCTGTCCTGGACTGCTTTCCCAGGCCACAATCAGTGAGCTAGATGGGAAGCAGGGTTGCCAGGATAAGGACCAGTGTCCATATGGGATCCTGGTACATCTAAGGTGAGGACTTTAGCCCCTAGGCTACCACACCAACCCAACTGGGTAATTTTTAACCAGAGTTTATTCAGCTGGTGGTTGTATATCATCTCATGGTAGAGAGCATCCCTGGGGTGGCAGACAGCAATCCTGTGTGTGCTCAGACCAGCCCAGCTGCATCATGGGGGGCTATACCCTGATGACCTGATCTAACCCTGGTGACCTCCAAAAGGCCCCACTTTCAAATACCACCTGCATATGAATTGAGGGTTTCGAGGTCCAACAGAGGGAATTTGGTGCACATATTCAAACCATAACAGTTTCCACATCAAAAGAACTCCAATAACCATAGCTCAAATCATCTGAGCCAAGTTTTTATTTTCTATCCTAAATCTGAAATAATAGTGAGCCTTACTGATAAAAATAGGTAAGTGAATAAATAAGGGGAGAGGAGAGAAAATATCTGTAACACAAGAATTTGAATTTATATGTATACATTGCCTAACAGCCCCTAGACCTGGTTAGCCAAAGGAGCAGCTGACAGGACACAAATGGAATCAACGGCAGCTAATGATTTCAGCAGCTCACACTTCGAGTTGGGATTTGGAAGTTGACAATCATCAGTGTCTATGCATGAGTAATTAATTGTAAAAGAATTAATTGTGATGCCATTTGAAATTGGAAACTCCAGACTTTACTCCCCTTTTGCAAGGACAGCAAAGGAATTACATCCAGCATCCTCTGGCTGTATCCGAACCATGTGCACACAAGGAGGCAGAATCGCTCTGCAGGTCCGCTTGCTGCTGCCTGAGGAAACCTAACCCACCAGCCGCAGATGCTCCTGTCCTGAGCCATGGAGCCTCCAGACAGCTTTAACTCCAAAGATGCTGGTAAAGATGTGGCTGGTGACACACATGTGGGGGCTGGGCTGTATCAGTGGAGACGGACCTTAGATGCTTCACTTGGCCATGGCAACGGGGCTGTCCGGGCTGTCATCCTAGTGGCAGCCCAGCGGGAAGCCCATGGGAAGCACAATGCAAGGCCCGCCCTCAAGGCTGACTGGGTGATACACAGAGCTCATTTCCCAAGCCAACAGTGCCTGAAACGGCCCTCACTTCCCGTGCCCCACTGTTAGGCTTCCCACCGCTGTCTTTTTCAATAAGCCAGCATTCATACACACAACATGTTAAGAGCACGGTTTTGATGGTGTATTTGATTTTGTCTTCCCGAGGACAGATGCATGAAAAGGACAAAGGTTCCTTTCAGGACATTCTAGCACAGCTCATGAGTAGGCGGCTGGCAGGAAAGAGGTCATGGATGCTGGAGGGACTCAGTTTTATGTGCAAGCTCTGGGAAGTCACTGAAAGGTTCAGCCATTCAAGGACAAGGTCCACTGAAGAATGCGAGACACCTGCCCACAACTGAGGCCAGTTGAACAGCTGTCATCCACCTTGCACCCTGTAATGACACAGCAAAAAACAGGGAGCTAGGGTTGTGGCACAACTGATTAAGCTCAAGTTCTGGTACCCCACTTCTGATCCAGCTGCCTGCTTATGCACCTGGTGGGCAACAAAAGGTGGCCTAAGTACTGGGGGTCCTGACACATGGGGGAGACCAGGATGGAGTCACTGCCTCCTGACTATAGAAGACATTTGCAGCATGAATTAGCATATAGAAGCTCTCCTGCACGCCCTCGACATCTTTCCTTTTCATCTTTCCTTTTCCTATTCTGCCATTTGAATACATTTTTTTTAAAGAAATAGATCTTTTCTTAAAAGTAGGAAAGGGGATTCAAAAGAAACAGTTTCCCAAAATGTTGGTCTCCTGAATGTGTTTCTTTACCATCCTGTGTTCATGGCATCCCATTGCATAATGGAATGGATTTTTCACACGGAAAGTGGCTCTTGAGATTCTGGGCCATCTGGTGGCAGATTTCAGTTAGGGCACACCTAGCCCTGGTGATGCCCAGACACAGTGCCAGGCACCAGGAATCCTGGCATCAAGATTCGGTCACTCCCAGTGCAAGGAGAGGCAGGCAGCAGGCACTAACTAAATCAGCTGCAATGACAGCTGCTTTTTGTAAGTGCTGTGAAGCACCCCGAATCCAAACAGATAAGGAATCACACTAAACTGCAGTCTAATATGGAGATCCTCCCCCCCATCTGTGAAATGCACACATTAAGAGTAACTTTTTCTGTTGGCATACATGAGTTTTCTAGGGTCAGGAGCTATCCCTTCAGAGGCCCAAAAAGTCAGGACCTGGCAAAGTTGATTTTGGTAGCCTTCTGTTCATTTGTCTATATCCTTCCCAACATCGTTGGGACTTTAAAATTGCTCTTTCCTTCCACTCAGCCCTCTCAGAACAAAAACAAGAAGTTCCATAAAGTCTGCAGTATTTGGGCAGCTGTTTTGCCCAATAGGGTGTTACTATCCTATGCTGGAGTATCTGGGTGTCAGTCCTGGCTCGGACTCCTGACTTTGCAAATGCAGAGCCTGCAGGCAACAGGTGATGGCTGAAGGAATGGGGTTTCTACACTCATCAGGAAGCCTTGGACTGCATTCCTGACTCCCGATTTCAGCAGATGGAAGGTAGCCCTTCTTAGTTCTCTCCTTCACTTTGCCACTCAAGTGAAAAACTTAAAATTCACTGGATGATGCCAGCATCCCACATTGGGCGCTGTTTTGAGTCCTGGCTGCTCCACTTTGGATCTAATTCTCTCCCAATGTGCCTGGGAAAGCAGCAGAAGATGGCCAAAGTCCTTGTACCATTGTGGAAAATCTGGAACAGGCTCCAGGCTCCTGGCTTCAGATCAGCTCAGCTCTTTGGCTACTTGGGGAGTGGACCAGCAGGTGGAAGATCTCTATGTGTGTCTGCCTCTCTCTGTGAATCTGACTTTCCAAGAAAAATAAATCAATCTTTTTTTAAAAAAAAATTAAAGCTAATGAATTTTGAGCTGCATCAATTGCTTAAACATTAGTGTTGATGAGATTTAAATTTGTTTAAGGTTTATTTATTTTTATCTGAAAAGCAGAGTTACAGAGCAAAGAAGAGACAGAAAGAAATATCTTTCATCCACTGGCCAGATCTGAACCATTCTAAAGCCAAGAACACCCTCCAAGTTTCCTGTGTGGATACAGGGTCCCAAAGCTTTGAGCCATCCTCCACTGCTTTCTCAGGTCACAAACACGAAGCTGGAGTGAAAGTGGAGCAGCCAGGACACAAACTGACACACATATGGGGTACTGGCACTTGCAGGTAGAGGATTAGCCAATTGAGCTGTTCCATCAGTCCCAGTTGTTTTAATTGTTTTAATTATGGGTTTAAGACAAGCTCCACTAAATTCCACTACAAATGGTTAACATATAGTAAACAGAAGAAGGAAATACACTTAAGAAAAAATAAAACAAGATGTACTGGCCAGCACAAAAGAGGAAACGAAGTTAGGCACTTTGGAACAATCACATTTGGGGCCCAGTGTCACAGCTCAATGAGTAAATCTTTATCTTACAGACACCTGGATCCCATATGGCTGCCGATTCCTGTCCCAGTTGCTCTCCTTCCCATTCAGCTCTGTGTTTATGGCCTGGGAAAGCAATAAAGGATGGCCGAAAGCCTTGGGACCCCACACCCGCTTGGAAGATCCAAAAGAAGCTCCTCGCTCCTGGCTTCAGATCAGTCCAGCTCTGGCCATGCGGTCATTTAGGGAGTGAACCAGCAGACGGAAGATTTTTCTCTCTCTGTAAATATGCCTGTCCAATAAAACAATAGATAAAGCTTTTTATAAAAGTCATATTTTATTCCTCAAAACAAGCTCATTCAGTGTTCACTAAGCGAAAACAGAGACAGGCTATTACAGCGGGATAAATAGAGTTGCTGGGCTCCGGGAGTGAAGGGTCACCCACTGGAAGTGAAGCCAGCGGACAGCTCTTGCCACAGGTGCACCTTCCCTGTACCTGGGAGGAGCCGGAAGTGAGAAGCAGCAGTAACAGACACGTGCATGCTGGGTAGGCTGCTCTTTCCCAGGGAAGCCTCTGGTGGGAAGGGTCCACTCCTGGAAGAGATGAAGACCATCAAACCCCTAATTTCATGCGGGATTTTTCTAGAAAGAGGATGCTTCCTCCTTTCACTGCCTCCACTGAAGCACTTACTGCCCAAGATCAATAACTTCTTGATTTCTTGTTCCAGAAAGGAACACTTACATGTCTTCAATTATTCAACACGGACCAGTTGATATTGACTCCTCGGAATACGTCTGCTCTCAAGCCGTCTTTGAAAGTGCACAGAGGTGCACGCATACACACCTCACTTCCTACCTGGATCTCAAAGATGAGTTTGAAACCGAGAGGGCCAAGAAGACAAAAACCACAATAACAATCAGTGGGGAATAACAATGTTCCCTTCATGGAGGAGGATCTGATCCCCCCTCAGAGTTCGAGCGAACTATTGGTCTCAGACCAAGTAAAGAGGGCAACTAGCTGTAAGTAGGCAGAGAGTTCTCAGGTTTGATGTTGCCTTCAGCCCCTTTGCTGCATCTGTATGTGAAATATTTTCCCAGGTAGTGACCTTGTGTTTATTCAGAGAGACAAGGTCAGCTGCAAATGGCATTCTTTTGAGTTCTTACATCTCATTTCTGTTTGTCATCTACCTCCAGGCAATGGTGAGTAATCGCAGTCCTGGCGCACTTCTCTGGGTTTTCCTCCTGGCGCTTCCAGGATTCCACAGTGAAGCTGGCTGAATTACACAGAGGATCGCATCCTGTTCCCACCATGCACCTTCATATTCACAATGTTCTGTGCGTTTTTCTAATCCTAATAGGACAAAAGCCCTGAATTTCATAAATCTCCCAAGAGTCGATGAGCGGAATGCTTTTTCCTGCTTTTTGAGATATTGATGTTATCAATGCATTTACCATAGCTATCTTTGTGTTCCTATAGTAAATTCTACATGATCTTAGTCAACTAATCTTTTAAAACATATTTACATATTTCTTTTTATTTATTTGAAAGGAAGAGTTACAACAGGAGTAGGAGGACAGAGAGAATCTTCCATCCACTGATTTACTACCCAAGTGGTCACAACAGCCACCAGAACCCTACTGTTGTACCCAGATTTTGAGATCCCCAGAAATCGTCAGGAGTCTGAAGTCAATGCAAACGTATAAGGGCAGGTTATTCAGGCAGGCCTGGGCTCCCAACATCATCCCAGCCCAGCAGGACTGAGGAGAGAGAACCCCAAGGTTGGACAGCACAGGGCTTTTAAACACTTCAGGCCAATTCCACACAACTCCACAGTCATGACTGGTCAGTTTAACTGTTAACTTTTAAAAAGAGCAGGTTGGAAGGCTTCTATGGATGGGTTTGAAGCAAGCAAGGTTCAAATAGTACACACTGGTGGTCTGTTGGGTTAGTGAGCAAGTCTCATCTAACACCAGGGGCCTCCTTCCTGAGGAGTGCTCTGCCTACGTGACATGTCAGGTGTCACGTAGACTGTCAGGCCTGGAGTTCACGCAGCTCCCCAGCCAAGTAAGCAAGGCAGAAATCACAAAGACTGAAACACTGAGGTTCCTCACTACAACTCCGCTCGGTTACCATGCAGGTGGCAGGGACCCAAACACTTTGGTCATCTGCTTTTGCTTTCTCAGGTGCATTTGAAGGAGCTGGATTCGAAGTAGAGCAGCTGGGACTTAAAGCCATGCTCAAATGGGATGCTCACCTGGCAGGAATAGCTTAACCCACTGCAGCAGGTTGCTGGTCCCAGCAGCTAGTCTTTAAATGTCTGTTAAATAGAACTAGTATTTTATGTAAGATTCACCTCTAAGGAGGGAAGGTAGAGTAATTATCGTGTTAAAACTCTATCTATGAAACACATGAAATCTGCTATGCTTATAAATTTTTTTTTTAAGATTTCATCTACATGTTAAAAAGTGAAACTGAAATACAATATCCTGTTGTAGAACCTTGTGGAAATGAACCTTTATCACAATTTTTAATTTCTTGTAGTATTTGTCTTTCCAACTTTCCCATTTTGTCTACTTAATAAAATGATTTGTATTTATTAGCATCGATTACATTTTATAATCCAACTTCTCTGTACAAGTTATTCATTTCTTCCTTCAAATATCACTTCAGCATGCTTGGGCTCTGTAGGTTCAGTTCATAATGAGATGTTTGCCATGGAAACTTCACATCTTCAGAATTTAATCACTTTAACTGCAGAAGTCGTTTCATTGCAAAACTTACATCTTAGTGGCAAGGAACCAGAGACAACATAAATTATAATAATAATAAGCAAAATAAAAATTTTTTAAACCATGGTACTAGACAGTAGAGATGGGTGAGTTGGGTCCCTTGAGGTGAGTTTGTCAAAAACAGGGTCTCCAAGAAGACAAGGAGGTAGGACTTGAAAGGGGCAGCATTCCTGGGCTGGAAGAGTAGCAAGTGCCAAACGGTCGGGAACAGAAACCGTGTGGCTGAACAAAGAAGAAAAAGGAGGGCAAGAGGAATGCTGGCAGTGACGAAGGAGTCCAGAGAGACGGCACAGGTGAAGTCAGAGGGCCCTGGGCTACTGTGAGGAGAGGCTGGCTGTATGCCCTGGGCAACAGGAAGCTACTGCAGGGTCCTACACAGGCAGCAGCATGACCCAGCTTATTTTGAATGGCTACAACATGGAGTGTTGGGGCAGCTCCTTAGTCCATTCAGGCTCTAACAAATTAACCTAAACCAGGTGACTTACCCGTGTCAGAAGAGCATTGCCCAAGACGAAGGCCCAAGAGGTATCTGTGTGCTTTGAGGGCCCTCCCCTCATGAGTGGCACCCTCAGTGTGTCTTCCCAGTGGCAGAGGTGGCACAGCACCTCCCTTGAGCTTCGTCTGTGTGGGTGCTAGTCCCATTCATGATGGTGGAACGTTCAGGATGTAATCAAAGGCCTGGCCACTTGATACCATCACATCAGGTCCTTAGCCTGCAACAAACTTTGAGAGCCTGTCAACATCTGGACCAGAGCATGCAGGAAACAAGAGCGGGCAGCCAGGGGACATGTGGAGTTCTGTAGTTTCATAGCAAAGGGTTGAAGGTGAGGGGGATGTCTGACCTAGCAGCTAAAACACCCTCATCCCATGTCAGAGAACCTGGGTTCCACTCCCAGTTCTGATTCCCAGTTTCAACTTCCTGTTGATGGAGAACCTGGAATGCAGCAGGTGTTGGCGCAAATAGCTGCAACCCTGTCGCTCTTACAGGAGACTTGGATAGGGTTCCTGGCTTCCACCTTGGGCCTGAGACAATTACAGATGTTTGAGGAATGATCCAGAGGGTGGGAACCCACGTGCTGTCTCTCTCATTGTCTGTGTATGTCTACATGCTTTTTCAAAGAAATAAGAATAAATTTATGAAAAATGTAAAAACACATATTCAGAGATTTGGGTCTGTCCCTAAACCTAACAGATACACAAAAACTTTAGTTTCACCAGATTGGTCAGTTTCGGCACCCATGGCATCATATCAATGGCTTACATTTCCCCAGGTCAAGGTGCCATCATGTGAGCAGTTCTCATTCTTTCTGAAGCCTCTCTTCTACCTGAAGCACTCTGGCGGAACCTGCTCATCCTACATGCAGCTTCATCTTCCACGGGCACACTTGGACCTGAGCTGCTTGGGAATCACTTGGCTTTCACTGATGGGATTCTCCAATGCCTCTCTTTTCCCTCCACTTACATTCTTGTAATTGCAAAGCACTTGTGGAGGCTGTTACACCTCCCCACTTTTGCTTTTATTGAGCAAACACATCCCCCTCCCCCTCCAGTGTTCTCCACGGGGAACTTCTACTTTGCTCTGTGCTTTAAACATACACTGCTTGTACGGGCAGATCGGAGAGAAGTCAAGCCCATGAATATTTGAGAGGCAAGATTTCCCTGAAAAAACAACTGTGTGTTAGCACCTCCAGTGAACCTCAGACGTTAAAAGGCATCACTTTTAACATAGAAGCCCTAAACCACACTTCCCAACCTTACCTTTGGCTATCTGATTGCTTCCACACTTAAAAAGAGAACCTCCAACCACATTCCTTACCATGTGAAGTCTCTGTGCCACTGAACCAATTACAAAGGTTCATTCGAATTATAAATACACTTTAAATTCAATTTTTAATTATAAAATACAGATGGTCCCATACTTGCAAGAATTCCACTTAACATTTTTCTTACTGTACTATGGTGTAAAAGCTATACACATTCCAAAGACACCAAACTTCGAATTTTGAATTTTGATGCAGCTCAATACTTTCCCCCAAATGCTGGGCAGCTGTGGCAAACACGGATCCCATTGGGCCCTACCGTCACGTGGGGCGGTGCTGACACTGCACAACGTGAGCTGGGCTGCTCCACTGGAGAGGCAGAGCAATTGAACTGTCCACTTCACATGGTCAATTTACAATGGATTTGTTGGGAAATAGCCTGCTATAAGTGGAGGAGTATCAGTATTATAAAACCTAAAAGACAGATTGACGGTAAATGAAAAATCTTTAAAAATATAAATCAAAAGCTAAATGTTACAATCTTAAAGGATTTTTCAGTCTAGCGTATAGCCACAATAGGATATTTGAGTACCTGCTATTCATTTTCTCACCAGTGTTTTTAGGCAGAAATACATTCAGTTCATTCCAGGAAGGAAGCAGGGCATTTTATTTTGGATATGAAGTTCCACTGTCCAGTGGTTGCCTTTGAGCTCTGGAATAGGCCACTAAGATAATCCCATAAATAGCTCACTCCTATTTTCCAAAACACACTAATAAAATCATTGTGGAGAACAACTGGACACTCCACGGGTCAACTTCTGAGGCCATAGATCAATGGAAGTTAATAAAAATAGAAAATAACAAATTCTGTACAGCCTTCACAGTAAGAGGGCCGTACAAACTCAAATCAGGGGACGGAAGCCACGGGAGACAGCCTTTGATGAGTGAACCAACGGGCGCCGGAAGCCAAGCCTGATCTAGGGGCAGACTCCCACGGAGGTTTAGTCTTCTGTTCAGTTTTCTATAGTCAGCCCATCACCATGGAGTGCGTATTAAAAGTCAGAGGTTCTTTCCAAGTTTTTTTCCCCTCCCATCTCTGCCACATTGCACAGTAGGGCTCACTCTCCTTTCTAGTCCTTCTCCATCTTGACATCTTGGATTTTCATTGAGCATCTGTTATGTCCTCTGCTTCCATCCCCACTGTGTAAGGGCGTCGTTGGGGGGGGGGGGCATGCCCCAACAGCAGTACACCTGCAGCAGAGAGCAGCCCCGTGCTGAGGTCCCCTCTTGAGACCACAGCTTCAACGCCAAGCGTATCAAGTTGGTCAGCTGAAAGGGTGTGGTCAAGCTACCAGAGGTCTCGAATACCCACCCAATCCAGTACACACTTCTTCCAAAATGTCTTCCTAGAATATGAATCTTCAACATAGTAGAGCAGATGCCTGTTTGACAGGCTGCTTTCATTTCCTTTGGATAGATACACAGTAGAGGGACTGCCGGCCCATGTGGTAGACCTATTTTAGTCTTTTGAGGAAGCTTTGTTTTCCGTAATGGCTGCACTACTTTACATTACCATCAGCAGTATGCAAGGGATCCCTTTTTCTCTTTTCTGAAAGTTTTGTATGTGAATGAAAAACAAAGAAAATAGGGAGCAGGTGTTTCGCCTGGCAGTTAAAATGCCTGCATCCCTAGGAGACACCAGTGACAGCTCAGCTAATTGGGTTCCTGCCTCCCATGTTGGAGACCTGGATGGAGATCCTAGCTCATGATGTTCGTCATCTCACGCAGGGGCTACTGCGGGCATGTGCAGCGTAAACCAGCCGATGGAAAGACACGAACACTTGCCTGCTATCAAACAACAACTGTTTAAAACCTCCAGCTCACGGAGGCTTGCACCCCTGCACCCACAGAAGAAAGCCTGCACATCTGGCCACTGCTCACTCCTCGGTCTCACGTGCTGCCCCCGTCACCTCCACTGCCCTGGGCTCCAGTAGCACCTGAGACCTGCTGCACCCGGAGCTCATCACGATTTGTCTCAGTCCTTTGTGCTGCTCACTTCTCTGTCTTGAATGCTTCCTCCAACCTCTTTCCTTCTCCCGTTGGTAAATCCTTGAGTTTAACCTAACTACCATTTCTCCTGTGGAGGCTTCCTGATTTCCGCTACACAGTCCTCTCCTTGACCACAGACAGCACTCAACCTATCCTCCTTCTCTGTCCCCATAACAAATCATTACAAAGAAATGCTACAAGTGGAATAAAGTCCACAGCCTAACCTTCTTATTACATGCCTGTCTCTCTCCCTTCTAGAAAAAGAGATGTTATGCTTTATTTATTTTGTATTTCCAGTGCCTTAACCAATATTTAACCCATAATGTCATGTACTTATTATTTCATGGAGAATAACAGTATAAATGGAATCATCTGCTTTGCTAAGTATTCAATGCAAATATTGGTTAGCTGCTTCAAGGAACCTAAAAATAGTCTAAATAGAATACACCTGAAACGTTTACAGGTGTGTGGTCAGATAGAGTAAATGCACAATTAAATATGAGTGCCCAGAGGTTTCCAGCCACAGGGAGCAGATTTCACTCTTTTCCTTTCACATTGTACTCTTTAAAATACAGTCCTGGAAGGGCAACGGCTGCAGATTTGATTGGTTCAAGTCAACATCATCAGGAACTTACAAATGGACACGAATCAGGATCTGGAGTGAGATACCTAGGGGGAAGGGGAAATGGAGACCATGGCCCCGGGGAGTGGGAAACTGAGTCAAAGCGTGCACTGCAAATGAATCACCAAGCAGGACAGCACCAAGCCAAGATCTCGGAGGAGAAAAGTGCTTCTCCAGCAGCTGCATGGGAAGGGGAGCATTAAACATTTATTGGCATTGTGCATTTGCAAAACCCATCTGGCAAACAGCCACCTGGCCTGAGTCCTGGAGCGCAGGCTCAGAGCCTCCCCGCACACCCCGCCCCACATTCCCACTGCTAGAAAGCTGCCGCAGAGCTCCGAGCTGGAGGTGGCCGAGTGGAATCGCCTCTGCCAAACACCTCTTAGCAAGGTGAGCGCCATCTCCACTAAGACCGATGTTCTTATTGTCTAGTAGGAACACGGATATTTTAAAATCCTGACTCATTTCCATAAAGTATAAAATATTGAAATATTCTCCTGGGATAGAGGGGAAAGGAAAAGAAAGCATACTGAGAGAAAAACATTATTCCAGTAAATTGAGCAATTAGAGGCTATTTGAAAATTTTAAAAAATCATGCATGGTCCATTTTAATTCTCTCTCTTTTTTTTTAACTTCATCTGAAATTAGGAGAAGATATTCTAAAGAGCCTGGAAATGCATTTCTATCTACCTCATCAGTAGAGATCCGAGCCAGTGGGGGTTGCTTAGGCCGTGTCTGAGGGGTCAGGAGCACAAAGAAGTTACCTCCTAGCCACTGAAGACCTGTTAGAGGCCAAGTATCTCCCATGGACACTTCTTTTCACCTATCCTGTCTGCAGGGTATTTTTTGGTTTTTATTCTCTTTATTTTTATTGGATAGGCAGGTTTACAGAGTCCTTTCATCTGCTAGTATACTCCCCAAGTGGCTCCAACAGCCAGAACTGAGATGATCCAAAGCCAGGAACCAGGAGCCTTCCCAGGTCTCACATGTGGGTGGGTACAAGGTCACAGCACTGGGCCATCCTCCACTGCTTTCCCAGGCCACAGGCAGGGAGCTGGATGGGAAAGCAAAGCAGTGCCCATATGAGAGGCTGGCACTTGCAGGCAGATTAGCCAGCTGAGTTATGGCAGTGGTCCCATACCTTTCTATTTTTTAAAGCTGATGATCTCTCATTGACTTCAACACTTGGAATGATTTGCTTCCTTCTTGGCTGTAATCTATACTCACGGCCTCAGCCTCGTTCCGGACTCACGGTTTGGGCCTGGCCAAAGCCTCACCTCTAATGGGTGCTTGGGAACTAGTGAATGAGCCCTCCCCACCTCCTCTTCTCAAATAGATAAAATAGGAAGTTTAACAACAATAACAAAAACTTTAAAAGAAACCTTTCTTCCTCACTGTAATCAACTCAGAGTCCTTAGGATCAGGATTTCATCTTCAGACTGCTTACGCTTATTAGAATTTTTATATAGAGACTAAGCTTCATTCTCTATCTACTATCCACTGATGGCTCTCCGAGGCCTCTTCCCTTAATTCCAGCCCCATATTCCAATTGTGATGATATAGCTCAACTTGGCTGTCCCATGAACATCTCCAGTAAAACAAAGCTAGAACCAACAGCATTTTTCTCAACATCCCTAAATCTCATGACCTCCCTACCCCAGTCAACGGCAGCCCCATCCAACCCAGTGAGGAATCCAGAAGTCGTCACTGATTTGTGCTGTGCTCGCTCCTCTGAAATCCAAATCCAACCTTATGCAGTGCTTCTCAAAACTAAACCTTGGGCCCAGCATGGAGGCCTAGCAGCTGAAGTCCTCGCCTTGCATGTGCTAAGATCCCGTATAGGCGTCGGTTAGTAGCCCAGAAGTTCTGCTTCCCATCCAGCTCCCTGCTTGTGGCCTGGGAAAGCAGTGGAGGATGGCCCAAAGCTTTGGGACCCTGCACCCGTGTGGGAGACCCAGAGGAAGTTCCTGGCTCCTGGCTTCAGATGGGCACAACACCGACCACTGCAGTCACTTGGGGAGTGAATCATCAGATGGAAGATCTTCCTCTCTATCTCTCCTCCTCTCTGTATATCTGACTTTCCAATAAAAACAATCTTAAAAAAGCCAAACCTTCAAATTGTAATCCATTTTCTTCAATATAACATCTAATGTCAACTTTCAGAAGGCTTTGGTCACACTTTTATTGTATTTAAGACAATGGATAGTCCCTCAAAAGACATGTTTCTTCTATTTCTGAGCGTCCCTCTATAATCTAAGTAGATGACTGGTCCCCTTTCTTCACCTGGATAAAACTTACATATTCATACAAAACTAACTCACCAGGGCAAACAGCTCAAATGGAAGGTGTTGGGATTGCTTATATTTTTATTTATTTATAGGAACAGCAAGAAGACAGAGGTAGGAAGCTCCCATTAGTTTACACGCTCTCCAAATGTCCACAGTGGTCAGGGTTTGGCCTGGCAGAATTAGGGCACTCAACTCAGTCCTCCCACACGGTGGCAGAACCCCAGCTGCAGCCATCATCCGTGGCCTCCCAGGATGTGGATTCGTAGGAGGAAGCTAGTATTGGGAACGGAGCCAGGACTCATAACCAGGCACTCGAACAAGGGGATGGGCATTCCAACCCAGGTGTCCATCACACCAAATGCTCAATCCCAAACGCAGGCTTTTTTTTTTTTAATCAAGTTTCCAAATAGTAAAATTTATTAGGTATGGGGAAATATCACATATACCCATATCAGCACAAATCCAAAACAAAAACAAATGTCTGCTATAGCCTCCTCCCTTCTCCTCCCCCCACCCCATCATCTCTGACAGAACTCCCAAGCATATATGGTTTAGTTGTTTCTTTTCTTTCTTTCTTTCTTTCTTTATTTTTATTTCCATATTGTTTCCTTCATATTTAAAGGGGGGTATTAAGGGAGAAGGCCTACCCAATTTCCCACCCTCCCCAGGTCCTGGATGTAGGGTATGCTCCGAGGTTCTTGCTCCAGTTGTTTTGATATTTCAACACTTATGAATCGCTGCCAATCTTGCCACTCCAAGCACTATGAGGTCTTTGAAGAATCCACTGATTGACTTAGTCCCTCATAGTCTCCGTTTGCCCCGTATTTCGCTGCCAACATATAGCTGAGTTGGACAGCTGACCTGTTCTGTCTTCTCTGTTTTCTTGGCTAGGGTTCTGAGTCCAGCATTTTGATGGGGAGATCTCCAAAGAAACTGTCTGAGGTGCCAGACGCAGACTTTCAATGAGTCACCCCGAGGTAGGTTAGAATCTCTCTGTTCTGTAATAGCAACAACTGGTAACTGCTGTCACAACAGCAACAAACAGCCACAGGGTGCACATTGTGGTACAGCTGACTGAGCTATCACTTGGGAGCCCACATCCCAAATCAAAGTGCCAGTTTGAATCCCAGATGCTCGACTTCCAATCCAGCTTCCCACTGATGCATGCTGGGAGGCAGCAGGTGATGGTTTAGGTTCTTGGGTCTCTCTCATGCACAAGAGAAACCCAGATGGAGTCCCAGAGGCTTGGGTCTAGATTAGCCCAACCTTGGATATTGTCGGCATTTGGGGAGTGGTCTAGTGGATGGCTGCTCCTTTTCTCTCAAAAAGAAAAAAAAAATTCAGCAAACAAACAAGAGCCAAATGCCCAAAAGAAGTTGGCAGGGGTCAGGGGTGGAAGGGCCGAGGAGTGGAGAGACTCAATACAGGCAATGACCCATAGGAAAGGAGAGTAAGAAGACACTCCAAGGGGGGTGGAGATGGAACAGGCAGAACAGGGCACTCAGTACCCCACACACATACATACACACACAGCATCTCAGCGGGTACCTATTTAATCCACTAAATGGTTAAGGGGCAGTGGAACAGGAATATGGCGAAGTGGAATATGGAGCAAGACAGGGGCTGGTGTAGGCTGCAGCTCTGGCAGTGATAACTGCACCCAAGACACCCTGCCCCAGGGCCTCATGTTGTCACCCACAGGCACCCCCACACACACCTTGTACTTACAAAGGGCAAGGAAAGCTAGGAACAAAGGCCAACCACTCTGACTTGTGCTCCCCAAGAGCTGTTGTTGCGTATTCACCAACTGCTGCAGGCGTCGCCCTTCTGCTGGCTCCAGCGAGCCTGACATCCTCCACCGCGCCCCCAGGCCTGCCACGACCACTTGGCCGTCAGTCCTCCCTGCCCTCTCCAAATGCCAAGATGGTTTGCCAAGGGCTCACTGCTTGACAATCTGTCTGATGCCTTCTGTTTCTGGAGAATATATCCACAGGTATACACAACTTCAAGATTTACATCTTCTTATAAATGGTGTTGCTTGCAGTTAAGAACAGAAGACAGACGCTGGCCAGTTCCTACTGCAAAGTTTTCCAAAAAAGTAAACTGCAGAGCAGACATGGACAAGGGAATCCAACTGCCTGGGTCCATGTCGCTGCCCAAGGGCAGCAGGCGACATGCTGTCAGCAAGCAATTCACCAGGTTTTTAAAACTTAGTACCAAAAGTAAAACAGATGCGAAATGTCACCTAGAAATGATATATTGGTTATACTGGGTTAAATGCACTTGTTTCTTTTCACTGTTTTAAATGTGACTTCTGGAAAAACTATGATCACATATAGACCTGGTATCTTATGAATAGAGAACCGGCCTGCGTTTTCCCCAACCTTGATTTCCTGTCACTGCTCTAATTTCAAGAACACCCTCGGGCCCGGCGCGGTGGCGCAAGTGGTTAAGGTCCTCGCCTAGCACGCCCGGGATCCCATATGGGCGCCGGTTCTAATCCCGGCAGCCCTGCTTCCCTTCCAGCTCCCTGCCTGTGGCCTGGGAAAGCAGTCGAGGACGGCCCAAAGCTTTGGGACCCTGCACCCGCGTGGGAGACCCGGAAGAGGCTCCTGGCTTCGGATCGGCATAGTATCGGCCCGTTGCGCTCACTTGGGGAGTGAATCATCGGACGGAAGATCTTCCTCTCTGTCTCTCCTCTCTGTATATCCGCCTTTCCAATGAAAAAAATAATAAAAATAAATCTTAAAAAAAAAAAAAAAAAAAAAACCCTCCTCACAGATCTAAGCCAAGTAGAACAGATTGGTCCTGCCTTTTTAAAAAAAAAAAAAAAAAAAAAAAAAAAAAAGAACACCCTCAGACCACAATGTTTGATGATCTGGTCATTTGAGTAGTTTCTCCTTCACCCAATTTCATATTCATGCATAGTTCAAAAAATTCATGGACACTGGAATTAAAAGGGTGTTATGTACATACATGAAGTGATCCTCTTTAAAAAAAATTTTTTTAATTTGAAAAGTAGAGCCACAATGAAAGAGAAAAGGAGAGAGAACTTCCACCTACTGTTTCACTCCTCAAATGCCCAAAACAGCCTGTGATGGCCCAGGGGGAAGCCAGGAGCCAGGAACAACATTTGGGTCTCCCATATGGATAGCAGGTGTCAAGTTTACTTGAATTCATCTGCTGCCTCTGAGTTAGGAAGCTAGATTAGAAACAAAAGGGTGGGACCCAGTATGAGCCCCCTGAACCCCTCTACCAGGCTCATACCACCCTCATCCCGGGTCTTATGTGTGCTGGTAGGTGCTGTGGCCTAGTCTGACATGACCCACCTCATCTTAGCATTTGCCAGCAAGTGCTGTAGCCTGGCCCAGCCCAGTCCGCCCCCTGTTCTAGCTCATGCTGCTAGGTGCTGCATTCTAACCCAGCTCAGCAAGCCCCCAGTCCTGACACTGAATTGGGTGGTGCTGTGGCCAAACCTGGCCTGTCCTGCACCCCATCCTGGTTCTCAGATCTGCCACTGAATGTTATGAACTGGCCCAGCCTGGCCTGCCCTCAGACCTGACCCACATGTAGGCCGGCGGACACCCTAACCTGGTCTGGGCTGCACTCAGCCTTGGTTTTTTGTGCTCTCCTGCAAGAACTGGTCCTGACAGGAGTTCCAGCTGCTCCACTTCTGATACAATTTCCTGCCATAGCCTGGGAAGGCAGACAATAGACGAAGCGCTTGGGCCCTTGCACCACATGGGAGACCCAGGGGAAGTTCCTGGCTCCCTGTTGCGAATCGGCTCAGTTCTGGCTGCTGCAGCCGTTTGGGGAGTGAACCAGCAGAGGGAAGATCTCTGCCTTTGCCTCTCACTGTGTAAATCTACTTTTCAAATAAGAAACAAATATATATTTTCAAAAAGATAAACTAATAAATTTCATGTCACTGAGATTTTACTGCAATAGTAGTTAAAAAAAAAAAAACTAAACTTGTGTGGGCACATTTCATCAAAGGAGGACAGCTGAAGTCACGCCTGGCACAAACCTGCAGAGCAGCACGTGTGTGAGAAGGGTGGTTCCCAGGCTTTGCTGCAGCCCTCACGATAAAGGCAGACAGATTTCTCTGCTCTGCCCAGAAATAAAATCACCTACCTGAAAAAACATCTTATGCTACAGAAAACTCACCCTAGTGAGGAAATACTGCAGTGACAAGGATGCACCTTACACCGTGGTTCAGACTGAGCTGGACAGCCTGCGGCCGTCCTGCCGTCTCAGTCATCCCTGGGGCACTGCCATCACGGTGCTTCACCCGTTCCTGCAGGCGGCAGTGGTCAGTCACCGGCTGGCTGCCTTGCCCTTGGCTTCATTCCAGTGTGATTAGTCACTCTGGCTTTGTTGCTGGGCGGATTCGTTCACTGCCTGACACTGGGTCAAAGGAAAAAGGAGGGACCGGGCTTAGGAAAACATTTTTGCTTGCTTTTCTAGGAGGAAAGGGGAACTAACAGGAGGTTAAAATAAAAAAAGACCCAACGTGATAGCCTAGTGGCTAAAGTCCTTGCCTAGCACCTCAGGATCCCACATTGGCGCTGGTTCGTATTCTGGCTGCTCCACTTCCCTTCCAGCTCCCTGCCTGTGCCCTGGGAAGCACGGGAGGATGGCCAGAGCCTTGGGCCCCTGCACCTGTGTTGGAGAATCAGAGGAATCTCCCAGCTCCCAGCTTGGCAACAATTCAGCTCTGGCTGTGCTGTGCATTTGGGTAATGAAGCAATGGATGGAAGATTCTCTGTAAATCTTTCAAGTAAATTTTTAAACTTTTGAAAGATAAACATTCTCATCAAATCAGAATACAGAAAACAAAGTAACCATTTACTAGCAGAAGCTGTACCTCTGAAGGACTACTCTCCCGTTCTACAGCTACTTGCGATTCCCGCCTAGGAAACAACACCACAAATAGGAACAGCAAAGCAAGCATCTCCGTTTAATTACTATATGAAAACAAGCAAATCAATAATTAAAACTTCTTTTTAAATACTTATTTTTGTTCAAAAGATTTACAGAGAGGAGACAAGACAGAGGCTCTTCGCTTCCCAAACGGTTCCAACGGGCACAGCTGAGCTGATCTGAAGCAAGGAACCAGAGTTTCATCTAGGTTTCCCATGCAGATACAGGGTCCCAAGGACATGAGCCATCCTCCGCCAGTGTCCCAGGCCACAAGCAGCAAACTGCAGTGAAAGAAATCAAGCAGCTGGGACATCAACTGACACCAAATGGGACATCAGTGCTACAAATCCGAGCAATCTCAGCATGTACTACACTGTGCTGTGACACAGTAGCTTAAACAGTGCCTGTATGGCCAGCACCCCACACCGCTCCCTGCTAATGCGCCTGGAAAAGTAGCAGAGAACGGCCCAACATCTCGGGCCCCTTCCCCGCATGGGAGATCCTGATGAAGCTCTCAGCTCCTGGCTTCAGCCCAGCCCCAGCTGATGAAAACATTAGCAGCAAACCAGCAGATGCAAGGTCTCTGTAACTGCCTTTCAAATAAATCTTTTTTAAAAAGAAACACCTGGGCCCGGCGCGGTGGCGCAAGTGGTTAAGGTCCTCACCTTGCACGCCCAGGATCCCATATGGGCGCCGGTTCTAATCCCGGCAGCCCCGCTTCCCTTCCAGCTCCCTGCCTGTGGCCCGGGAAAGCAGCAGAGGACGGCCCAAGGCTTTGGGAACCTGCACCCGCGTGGGAGACCCGGAAGAGGCTCCTGGCTTCGGATCGGCATAGCATCGACCGTTGCCGGCTCACTTGGGGAGTGAATCCTCGGACGGAAGATCTTCCTCTCTGTCTCTCCTCTCTGTATATCCGCCTTTCCAATGAGAAAATAATAAAAATAAATCTTTAAAAAAAAAAAAAAAAAAAAGAAACACCTTTGGGACTGGTGTAGGCTGAGCCTCTATGGTGCCACATCTCTTACGGGACCCAGCTCATGTCTCAGCTGCTTCACATTTATATACAGCTGCCTCATGTCCCAGCTCCCAGAGTGGCCGCAACGGGCTGAAGCTGAGCCAATGCAAAGCCAGGAGCCAGGAGCCAAGAGCCAGGAGCCAGGAGCCAGGAGCCAGGAGCCAGGAGCCAGGAGCCTCTTCCAGGTCTCCCACGCGGGTGCAGAGTCCTAAGGCTTTGGGCTGTCCTCGACTGCTTTCCCAGGCCACAAGCAGGGAGCTGGATGGGATGCAGGGCTGCGGGACACAAACCAGAGCCCATTTGGGATCCCGGCGCATGCAAGGCAAGGACTTTAGCCACTAAGCTATCGTGCTGAGCACAAAAATAGTCTTTTCTTAAAAAAAAAAAAATCCAGAATAGCACTACTACTGCTTATTAAACTGGATTCATGTCTTGTATTTTCTTACGAAGTATCAGGTACACTGGCCTATAAACTCTTCGCAGAGTAGTAGATTCTAGCTATCCTTCTTAGCATGTATGTAAGCTTTGAGAACTTAAATCTAGAGGAAAAACTAGCTAAAATCTTCATTTACATTTTAGTATGTCCCTGGATTTCCATACCATAAAGGCAACAAAACTTAGCTAATGAAAATGGATCAACATCCCTAAGAAATGTAACTAGCCTATTTAGTGTTGCAGATGATTAGCATTTAATCCAACTTAAAATGTCAGGTAGAAACTTTTTAAGGCCTTCTAAATTGGCCTTCCACAAAAAAAAAAAAATTTCCAAGAAAGCTAGACTGGCACCACCCCATTCTGCTATTCCGCCAAATATACAGAACAGCAATCTTTATAAAATACCACTTACTTTTATTGAGATCCCCCAAGTTACTTACTTAACCTTAAATACCCTCTGTGTACACCCAGAGTTGTGAGGGAGTGTGGGGTCCCAGTTTCCATCTCTAGCCCTGCACCCTAACTTCACCCCCTATGCACTCTAGCAACTCCCATTCCCATAGCTGACCGAAGGCTCCTCCATGACCTGACACGGCCATGACAAGCACAGGTGCACCGTGCTCCAAGAGCAGACACCATCACAGCCTTCCCAGAGCACATGGCCAGCAGAGTCCTGCCCCAACCCTGCCCCATCTGTATATCCCATTAGGATACCAGCCCTGACCCAATGAAAGGAACTACTGACTGAGGGCTAGCGCTCTCCCTCTTACCATGGCATGTCTCTCTCTTCCTGGAGTTTATACCTGGATGCGCATTCTCCTTTCCGAATAAGTTCTCCAAGTTACTTTTGTTTCTACTTCGAATTCTTATCTCACACAGGGTCGAGAATTGGAATACAACAGCCAGGGAACACAGTCCCACAATTTCACCTGCAAAAATTGGAACCTCCCTTCTACCAGGAAGTTGGCAAAGGCATAACAAAATACTGCTTGTACAGTAACAGCCAGTGACAGGCACAAGAAGAAATTTTAATGACTATTAACTATAACCACTGAGTGTTTTAGAACACTAGGCCTATGTTTAAATATTTTGTAAATTATTTGCACATAAAATGTATAATCAATAATCTTTTGGAAAAATGAACTGCTCAAGGCTTATTTTCTATATTAATTCAGTGTACAGATCTCTTTGTCTAGGTGAGGGGCAAAAAAAAAAACCACTACAACTTGATTCTGTTTGTTTCTCCCAGAAGAAAAAAATTCAAAGTAATGCATCAACATTTAATTAACTCTAAATGACAGATGAAATAATGTACAAGCTGTATATATCCAAGACACTGAACATAAATTCAATTTTGTAGGACATACAAGATACACAATCTGCTTTATACCAGCGTATACCCTATAGGTCACTTAGGATGTTAACTGATTTCTCAGCACATGGGGTGAGCACATATTCATATGTATATTTATATACACATATACACACTCACACACACACTTATACACCTGGAGTTGCAGATCATGAAAATAAATCAGAGTGGAAATAAGTAACCTGCCAATAAAAGATTCTAAAGCCACAGCCCACGTCTAGAACGAAGGCACTAAAGCTTCTCTCTCAGGTCAGAGACCATTTCCCTTCCCAGTGCTTAAATATGGAAACAGAATTGATTAACCGCACACTACACTTTATAGTATACTTCTGTTACTACTTAAAACGGAGTATTCTTTGATATTACAAATGTATTACAGAAAAACACTGAAAAAAATAAACAGGATTAGATAAGCTCTTATACAATAAAGCTTTTTTTTCCCACTTGAAAAAGATGTTTATGTTCAAAATTAATATAACAGGCACAGGGTATAATAAAGAACAGCACGAGGGCTCCTACGCAGACTTCCTACTCCTCCCAGGCCAACCAGGTTACTCCATTATTTTCAGCTTTAAAGCCAGCTGGGTGGTACTGTAAATTACAAGTGTTTTTTTTTTTTTGTAATTTAAAGATATATTTATTCAAACAAAGTGAAACCCTTCCTGAAGCTTAAGTTGCTTTTGTTACACATTAACTATGTACTGCACCCTCCTTAATTTTCTTTTTTTTCCCCTTCTATATTTAACAGAGAAGGAAAAAAAAAATGTTCCATACAGAAATGACTGCTTTAAAATTCACGCATCCAAGCAAAATCAGTACTTCCCTTTTCATTGTACCCAAAAGTTTCTAGGTAAACTGAAAGTCAAGAGAGTAAGAATATCAATGCTCTGAGATAAGGCAGTTTAATATATACATATATATAAATATATATTACATATATATTATATATATGAAAACATATTCATTGCTTTCAAAGTTTTGGAGCCTTAGCACGTTAACTTAGAGTTGTTAAAGAAACAAAGCCAACCACAAGAATCAACAGAATCCAGTAATCCATACAAAAAAAAAAAGAGTCGAACGTGCAGTACATGTTCAAGCTGGCATTCAAATGTATCACTAAACAAATGATAACAAAATAAAATGTTCAGTTTCACTAATTCTGAACATGTAAGTGGGGCCAGCTAACTATGACCTGACAGTGTGCCTCAGCAACTGCTGTACACGGATACTGAAGCATGCAACCCCTGCACTAATGACAGTGCAATGCTCTGCAAAGCTGGCCAACGGAAAATCAACACCCCAGAATCCTCTGCCGGCCTACAGAAAACTCAATGGTAAAGAATAAACTCAGAGTTTGTTTTAAGGCTTTCTCAGAAATGTTTCATGGCACTTCAACATTAAACATCACTAAAAGGCAAAAGAAGTAAATATTCAGTTACAGTTACATAATTGAAAGTACATGCTATGTCAATTATTAAGGGACGATTTTGTAAAGTTTTATTTCACTGTAGCTAAATTATACTTAGGGAAGGCAAACTCAAATTATATAGTAATAACTCCTTAGTATACAGTGCAAACTGCATTTTCAGGAAATCCACCAAACACCACTCATTTTTTACAGAACCAAATGTCATCCTTTGCTACAATACTAAAGGGACTTATTTTTCTCACAAGGGCAGTTGTCCTGTCTTCAATAATTCACCCACTGGTGAGCTCTAAGATCATTATTCAACAGGTCCCTTTTGGCCATACACACAGACCATCCTCACAACAATCCAATTCTTGAACGAGGGCAGTCCCGAGAATCCTGTGTGAGCCTAGCAGGTCATTCTGGCCACGCCATACTCCAGGCTCACCACAGCAGGCTCCGCCTTGCTGAACTCCTCGGCATAGTCACTGTACCGATTGTCCGCAGGGCTGCTGCCCTCTATAGTTCGCAGAGCATCGTTCCCCGGCAGCAGACTCTGCTCTTTCAAACACAGGGAGGCCTTCAGAGCAGGTGACTCAGGATGAACTGAACGCAACAGTTCCTTGGCGAGCACGCCATCTGTCTCTTGGTTTTTGCATTGTTTAATTTTCTAGAACAAATAGAAAAAAAAAAAAAAAACCTTAATGGCACATATCACATAGTCAACACACATTAGGTAAAATACATCGTTTTGCAAATGTTCTCTTTATGTATGACACAAATTAAATCTAACAAAGTCTAGTGATTTGACATGGCTGAAAATTCTATTTACAACTTTCTAGGTTAAGTTTTCATATTTGTTATACACACACTCCGGCCTGACATGAATGCAATCACTAGGCCTTCATCTTTAAAAAGGGTGCAGTTGGGCCCGGCGCGGTGGCACAGTGGTTAAGGTCCTCGCCTTGCACGCCCGGGATCCCATATGGGCACCGGTTCTATCCCGGCAGCCCCGCTTCCCTTCCAGCTCCCTGCCTGTGGACCAGGAAAGCAGTCGAGGACGGCCCAGGGCTTTGGGACCCTGCACCCGCGTGGGAGACCCGGAAGAGGCTCCTGGCTTCGGATCGGCATAGCATCAAACGTTGAGCTCACTTGGGGAGTGAATCATCGGATGGAAGATCGTCCTCTCTGTCTCTCCTCCTCTCTGTATATCCGCCTTTCCAACAAAAAAATAATAAAAATAAATCTTTAAAAAAAAAAAAAAGGGTGCAGTTTACCTAGAAAGAATATCACACATTTTATAATGAAAGAAGTCCGGGAGGGGCTCACTTCTTAAATCACAACTGTGTAACAACCCGAAGCTAATTTATAGCTAAAATTCTCACTGTGAGGAGCTTTCTTTACAAAGCTTTCCTATAGTCATTGTTAAGCACACAAAGCAGGCTTTAGAACACGAGAACTTTTTATTTTTTTCAAACAGAATAGCCAAAGCTTAAAGTGTTTTGGTAGTACATTATGCTCCTGAAATCCACAGGCTGATCACCGTCTTCCATTACCCCCACGCTGGACTTAACCCTCTTTAACAAGCACACTCCCCACAGGTTCTCATCTTCAACTACTCCTGCCTGAGGCAGACAGTCTTGCTGAGTTATATCAATTGGCTAGGATTCCAAAAAGATTACAGAAAATTCTTACAAGGAGAGGAATATTTTAGGGTACAAATAAAACACAAAATACAAAGACGGATCAGTTTAAGCAAAATTCCAAAACATCTATAAAAAAAAGTGCCATGATGTAGAAAAGATAAAAATCAGGCTCAACAAAGCCATTTGCAAAATATATAAACGAAGAGTCAGTGCCTGGTATAACAAGAACCCTTACAAACCTGCAAGAAAAAAACAAACGCACCAACAGATTGATGAGTGGTCAATTCAGAGACAAGGAAAACCAAACGGTCAACAGATATGAAAGGTTACTGGATTTCATTTATAACCAGGGAAACCCAAACATGAAAATCATTTCAATATTCACCAGCAGCTCTCGGGTTAGATATATTCATACAACACAAAACTACACACGCCATTAATTAAACAGATGAATTAAAACTACCTACAACAACATGGACACATTACAAAACCACGTTCTAGAGTTGTTGAAAAAGATCACTTTTTAAGCAGAGTGAAAGTTATATGGTCATGTATGTTGTTTGATGTCCTTTATAATCTCATACAAACATGACAGACTTTGGGGTGCAGTCTTTCAACATGCAGAAACGTAATATTTTCTATCACGAAAATATTATATAAATTGTGGATATAAACACACAATGAAAGTGTAACAATGTCTGCAAGAAAATTCACACAAAATTTAGCACACTGCCTCCATGCACCTCACACTGATTGGGGAAGAGCAACTAGCATTACCTAGTGTCTTTACATGTCTATAGTATTTTATTTCCTAAACAATCATGAGGAGCATCTAAAGCACACGGTACATGCAAGCAATCTCCAAGCTGGCTGCTGGGTACCCATGTATGTACCATGTATATGAATCTCTCACTTTGCTCAACACTTCAGGTATTTAGTATATAGAAAATTATTAAAATTCAAACTAATCTATTCAAGCAAGGCAGAGGAGCTCCGATTTTAAAGCATGTGTACTTAGGTTTTAATACACTGATTTACAATGACAGTACACATACTATCGGTTTAAGAGTAAGTTAAAGTAATATTCTCAATATACTACATTTGATACTTTAGAATACTTACAGATTCTAGGTCTTTAACATCTTGCTCTAACTGCTTATTTTGCTCATTCATATTCATAATTCTATTCAACACAGACTGCCTAGGATGCAACGTTCGATCAAACTGGTGGTACATGTTTCTCCAAAACCTTTATGACAAAAAGAAAAAAGTTTCAATCAGTTGTGCTTGAAACAAACACATGAAAAGCTTCAATGTTGCCAACTTACTTAAAATTGAATGATACTGTATTTGGCTCCAAAACTGTGAATCTTTCAGGACTGTAGACAGGATTTAAGTACTTCTTCAGGTCATCCAAAAGAAACGGCCATAAGGAGTACGTCTTCTCCTTCAGCCTTAATGAGAAATATAGAACATGTTTTCAGAGACACAAAGCAGTGTGGCGAGCACTCATTTTCACAAATCAGGCAACTATGTGTACTTTGTTCCTTCTATTCACAGTCTAACTTCTTGTCTCTAAATTTTGTATTTTCTCTTTTTTCATTCATAACCATGCAATTAATAAAGGCATATCACTTGAAGATAGTAGGTCTGCCATTTTCTCTCACAAACATAGGCTTTTAAGGGACTCCTCTCAACTCACATAATTTAAAAACTCAGATTTGCGGGCTGACACTGTGGTGCAGTAGGCTGACGCCAGCACTTGTAATGCCAACATCTCTATCAGAGTGCAGTCTGAATCCCGACTGCTGACCTTCAAATGCAGCCAGTGTACCTGGGAAAGCCACAGAGGGTCAAGCACTTAGGCCCCTGGGCCTACACTGAGGAGCCAAACTCAGGCTCGTGGATTCAGCCAGGCTCACCTCTGGCCTTTGCAACTCTTAGGGGGTATACCAGCTAACTCACTCACATTTTCTCTCTCTCTCTCTCTGACCTCTGTCCCATCTAGTTAAAATTACCACATGCATGGAATTGAGAACAGTATTCCCTATTCTTCCTATCGTTGTGTCATACGAGAAAGTCACCTGCTCCAAATTACAATAAGTACTGTGAATTCCGTAGTGCAGAGCTAAAGTGTTAACGTTCTTCCGATTAGTCACCTCTGCAGTGTTCTAGTTACTTGCAATTCCCTTTATCACTTTTAGAATTCCCACGTGCTCTCAGCTCTGTGTTGTCCCTGTCGAGGGTCTGAGCATGTGGCTGTCTTCCAAGTACTTACAGAGCTAGCTTCTCTAATATGATTAAGAATCTGTAACAGTTCTTCATTGCCCAATCTAAAAATTTGTATGGGATCTCTCAGCCTCACCCCAGATCTTCCCTGAATCCAAGTTTAGGCAAAAATTCTTTTCCCTGAAGACTGGCTAGAAAAGAATCAGTGACTAGGAGCTGGTGTCTCAGAGTGTATCTGAGATCCTGCCTTAGGGACAGGTGACAGGCACTGAGGCTAACGCATTTTCTCCAAAGGGCTGCCTATTTAGAACTGTGGGAAAACCCTAAGGCTATCCTGCACCTTGAAACAAATCGACAGTCAAATCTTTTACCATGCTTTAAAACTACTGACCAGTATTTCTGGGGAAATAATGAGAAGTCTTCTCTGTTCTAAAACAGACTGAGAAGGAGGGTGAGGTGAGCTTCCAGGGAGCTGGCAATGTTTCCTGCCAAGGATTCTGGTTACATCACTGTGCAAGACTACTAAGATCTCCTGGACGACACCTTTCTGTATATTTAAAGTGTACTTAAAATGCATTCCTACTGTTTACCCTGAGGGGAATGGGCGACGTTTGAAGGGTACTTATTTTCAGAAATACAGACAATAAAATCTTTATAATAAAATTCAATTCCTTTTCATACTGTTGAGATTTAAGTTCAACCATGATTTGTTGGACCTCAATGAAAAAAGAAAAACTAGAGTCTGTTTTAATCAAGTTATCTTACTTGAGTTCTTCTCTTTCCTTCTGACAATTTCCAAGGAAGTTTCCAAATTGGCATGAGTAAATATGTTCATGGATCTGAAGAAGAAATGCTTCATTGAATTCAAAGGCTTGTGGAAACTGTTCAGTCAAATGCCATACACATTCCAAGAACTGAGTAAACACTGGTGAGACTTCCTTTGGGTCACCATCCAAATGGCCACACCTAACCCCCCAGAAAGAACGAGCTATTAAAATCGCCTCTGAAAGAGACCCACTGTTAAGGCATTACAAAACTTGAACACAATGACAAAACTTGATTCGAAAACACTATTATGCCAACACGAAAAAAGATGTCTTACTGAAACCATTTACACCTATGTGGTTTCTTACAACACTAAAGGATTTGTTATCTTTTAATGACTATACTGCAGCTCAAAAGGAAGATACCCATGAAAATTAGCAAAGATATTAAAATTGAAATTAATGACAGAAAATAAATCAGTTTTTGCATAAAACACAGCACTGTCATCTCTCATTAGATATTTGAATTCAGGAGAAAAGAAACACTTTGATACCTTCATTTACTAGTTTTAGTTAATATATGGTTAAATAAATAAATGTGACTCACCTCTCTGAAAATTTATGTCCAAAAGAAATCCAATCTTTTTCAATTAAAACCTTAATGAGAAAAAGAAAAACCCACATTATATCCACTTAAAAACTTTACTGCTTATTTTAAATGGATTATATCCTATTCGCCTTAGCTTACACTTTTAATTATAATAAAAATGCAAACGTTAAAGGCCAGACCCTTGGTCAAAGGCAGCTTAAAGAAGAGTAAAACACATAAAGAGTGGTCTTGCAACTTAAATGACCTAGTTGTGCTTATCACATTTTAAGTGAGAACTTCTACGTTGCTAAGGTAGTATTACATTAATCTTCTTGAATGTATAAAGATGATAGTTATAGAAAAATACAAGGAAAATACACAGGAAAGGTAAGCAATGGTCAATTCTGGGAGAAAGACTTGAGCAGATGACCTAAATCTTTTAATTCACTTATACATTAATTATACCTTTTTAAGAAAAAAGTTAATAATGAATAGAACAATGAAAATGTAGGTTATGTGCAGGTCTAAATGTTGCTCTCTCTCCTCTGGCCTGAACTGTCCATATCTGGTTTCTGGGTCACGGCTTTTTTAGCCACACTGTGTTGAAACTCAACGCCTTTCACACTAAACTTGCTCCTCGCCTTAGTTTAGTGAGGAACAAGAGAGGGCACTGCTCAACCCGGAACCTGGAAATTCAGAGGAGCTCTCTCCTCTCTACCCCAATGCATGAGCAGCACTTAGACTCTACTTTCTGTGCACTACAGAAGCCATCGTCTGCTCCCCACCTCCCTGCTCCCGCTTCGCCTTAGATCTGGCCCTTTCTGCCCCCACGAACTCTCCTAACGGCCTCTACCCTGGCCGCCGGATCCCCTTTCCTACACCACTCTACCTTCAACGTGCTATTTGATAATTCTAAACTAATAAAATCATTCCAACAATTCTTATTCACCTGACCTGGATCAGGATGTAAACTTTTTCATCATTTCTAAAATATTCCTAACACATTATCAAACTTAAATGAAGGTGCTTTTCATTTTTTTTTTAAGTCAAGTCTTTATTTTTCATAATACAGTTCCTTAAGCTCAGGGATTTCCTCTTCCCCCCTCTGTCCTCTCCCACAGTGCAACAATATAGTCACAAATCTATCATCCTGCTGGTCAAGTGTATCCTGACATTGTGGGTTTCGAGGATGATATTAAGTCCAGCATTCTATTGTCAATATATTTAAGTTTCATTGGGAGTCCACCTTTTATTGAGAAGTAGGGATGACCATACAGCAGTGTATCTCCACTACATGGTATACTTCCCTGTATTATACAGATCCTCTAGATAAATATATACATATATATGCTTACCGACATATCTGCTAGTCTTGTATTTGGCATGAAGGTTGGCTTATATAAAAGAACATACGATATTTGTCCCTTTGGGAAAGTGTTTTAAGTAAGCTTCCTGGGTCCTGGCATGGTAGCCTAGTGGCTAAGCTCGCCTTGCATCTATCAGGATCCTGTAAAGGTGCCAGTTCATGCCCCAGCTGCTCCACTTCCCATCCAGCTCCCTGCTTGTGGCCTAGGAAAGCAGCTGAGGACGGCTCAAAGCTTTGGGACCCTGCACCTACACGGGAGCCCCAGAGGAAGCTCCTGGCTCCCAGCTTTAGATGAATTCAGCTCTGGCCACTGTGGACACTTGGGGAGTGAAACAGCAGACAAAACACTTTCTCTCTCTGTCTCTCCTTATCTCTTGCATATCTGTACTTCCAGTAAAAATAAAGTTTCTGGAAAAATAAAATTTTACATATTCAAATTTGTGCCTTGTTTTACCATATTACTTACAGCTGTTGGCTAAATATCAGAGATAATATTGACTATTCCTTTGGTAACATTATAGAAAAAACAATCCTTTTAAATTCAAAGCCCTTTGTCACAAAGGAAGCACAAAGGAAAATCAGTCTAACTCAAGATCTCCCAAGCTGAGTGTGACATTCTGAGCCAGACAGTTCTTTGCTGTGACCACTGTCATGTGCACAAGCAGTGGTCAGCAGTATCCACGGCCTCCGCCAACTAGACGCTGGTCACACCATTGGCTTTAGTGCTGAACTGCTTCTTCCAATTGCCTGATGGCCCCGAGGGCACAGGCGACTTCAGATTCTTACCATGAAGCCTGTGGCTGTGCGGTAGAAGGGGTCCAGCAGAAGAGAGCCAAGGGAGCACACCTGGGAAGTCCTATCCCAGCCATCAGAACAGTGCACCAACACACTGGCATTTTCAACCACGATCGCCTGAAAAGAAAGGCGACATCATTAGAGCCTTGCAGGAAGATCAGTAGCCTTTGGAAAACCACACCAACGACTAGTACACTGCATGAAACAGCTGTGCCTACAACGGTAACACTGACATAGCATCATTCCAAAAACAAAACAAAACCACCCGCAATTACATTACATAAAGAAAACATTTTAAAATTAATAAAAATGCTGTGATGAACTTTCTTTAAAGTCTTTAAGTGCTAGGTGATAATTTTAAATCTCATTTCAAAGTGAATCTTGTTTAAGCTAAAGCATATTCAGGGCCAATGCCAGCTGATCCTCCATCCTCGAATACCATTATTCCCTGTGTGTGCTGATTCATGTCCCAGCTGCTTCACTTCCCATTCAGCTCCCTGCTTACAGCCTGGGAAACCAAAGCAGAGGATGGCCCAAGTCCCTGGGCACCCTAAATCAGCATGGGAGACTCAGAACACGTTCCTGGCTTCAGATCGGTTTGGCTCTGGCCATTGCAGCCATTTGGGGAGTGAATCAGTATATAAAAGATCTTTCCTTCTCTGTCTCTCTTTCTTTCTGTAAATCTAGCTTTCCAATAAAAAATGAATAATTTTTTTAAGCAAAGCATAATAAAGTATACCTGACTGGAATAAACAATCAGCAGCTAACAGAATAAATCCATTCCTTTCCAACCAATAGAACCCCAAATCAAATATCAGACAGAAAGTGTTACTTTGGCTAAGAAGATCGCAGCATCCATAACAGCTTTGATGTGACGAAGCCAGCCTGAGCTCTCCAAACCAGAGTAGAAATCATTGACACAAAGCCCTTTGGTACCGTTCACTAAAAAGGGGAAAAAGACATTCTAGTTAGAATGGGCCACTGTCTCCACGCCTTCCGTTTCAAGACTTCTGTGAGTGAATTTTGAGAAACAAGAGAACAAAACAAATCAGCAAGGCTTCTACAAATTAGAAAGAGGTCCAGCGCTAGCTTCAGCAGCACGTATACTAAAATTGGTACGATAAAAAGAGGTCTATTTCTCTGTTATCCCATGTGCTTAAAAAAAATTCCAATCTACTTTTTAAAAAACTATAACACAGTGTATAACTAAAACTATCAAATTTTTTTAAATCTCATAATTCAAAAAAAATTCAATATTTAGATTAAACGTGATCAAAATTAATTTTCACTAACTACTGCCAAACAGAATATCTAACAAGTGTAATTTTTGACAGAACAACCGGACTTGCACTCGACAACGCAGGAGCGGCTATCCAGATGTAGCTACTGAACACCTGATATGTGCAGTCTAAACTGAGATGTGCTGTCAGTGTAAAAACAAGCACCCATTCCCAACCCTGATGCAAAGTAAAATATATCATTACCAATTGTGTACATTTACTACGTGTTAAAGGGAGTATTTCCAGCTATCAGGTAACTGGAGGAGACTTCGAAGAGTTCACAAAAACTGAAACTCTTGAGCTCATTTTGGTGCCAATCATTTTTTCAAGCTATGCATAGATTTTTATTACACATTGTCCATGAACTTCTTGAAGAGCCTTCATAAATTTAAAATTAATCTCACCTGTTTCTTATTGCTTCTGAAAATGTGACAACTAGAAAATTCTAAATTACATACAACCAGCATTTCATTACTACTGAACAAAGCTACTGAAAAGCTAAGCGATGATCATACCTTCCAATAATTTCTGAAGACTGGACCTCATGACATGAATATTCTCAATTCCAACAAACTGAAATCTAATGTTAGAATAGTTGTCTTCGTTTTCATAACCTTTTCCAGCTGCTCTGTTGGCCATGGCATTGAGCTAAAATCAGACATTTTCAGACAAGTTACATTTGCTTTGGTGTTAACACGGCAAAGGTCAAGAAAACACGAACTAAGCCATATTTTAGCTAAGAAAGATTAAAATGAACTTATCAAAGTTGAATAAGCTACTTTTTATAGTAAAACTTTTACCTATATTATTAATTCTGAAGAAGAATACTATAAGCCAATATGATTGTTGTACAATGGGAAGATTCAGATAGAACGTCTGCTTAACAATAAAGGCTTTTACTTGATTTTCCATATGTTTGTAATATTTCCAATTAAAAAGAAAGAAATACTCTCTATCTAAATCCCAAATTCAGATATGAGCAAAGCTGGAAGCTTACATATTACAGAATGAAACTCTGAGATCACTTCAGAAAAGGCCTGAAGAAACTGGTCATTCAGACCGCCACAGGGACCTGGAAAACCAGGTCTGAAGGATTCCCAGCTAGCTGAGGTCCTCCACAGTACAGGTTACAGGGACCCTTAACTGTACAATACAGTGTATCATCCACTATCTGGTTATGTCTTTAAGAATCAGGCCTAAAATAAACTGGTTTCTAGGCAGAAAATAAAAACTGCCCACAGACCCATGGTCTTTTGGTTACCACATCAAATTTTATCACAGGTTCACACAGGATTTGGTATGCTTAACTCTTCATATTAGGATTTCACATAGTATGTTACAATAATTTACTAAGTATTTTTTACAGATTTGGAAGTAAAAGTAACTTTTCATTCAGTGGATTATAATCCAGGTTAGCAGCAAATACATTCAAGTTGCAGTTAATCAAGTCTACTGGTCATCTACTACCTACAAGGACTACAATAAAATTAAAATTTAGATATTAAAATTGCTTCTGCATTATTGCTACTTAATTTTAAAATTTACCAGTAGAGCAAAGAATTTTTTTTGTGTAGAGGACCACTACACAAATAAAAGTTATGGGGTCCTGAGTAACAAATCATTATCAACCCTCTTTTTCAGTAAAGTCTCAATAATAAAATCACCTTTTACATCTAATATTACTTAAAAAAGAGCTCTATCCAATTAGTTAGTCCAGATTATATAAAAGAAGTAAACAAATTTTTCTTATAGGAGACAATATCAGCTAGACTCCTAAAGAGACTCTCTTATTTTGAACCAAAGAAAATATGATCAAATCTTCAGTTTGGGGTTTACCAAATACTTATCGATTTATTCAAATTAACATCAACTGTTTTCGCCCAGAGTTCTGTGACACAGAGTAACGATGAGAATTACTTCTGAAACAGCTACCACTCCTTCCACAAAGCTGCCTCAAATGGCTGGGTTCTACATTGCTCACTCGCTTTTCCTCATCGCTTTCTTTTATCTCCTCATCATTCCAGATTATTGAAGAAATCCTCACTATTACTTTGCCAATGTCCTTTTGTGTATCCCACCAGCTCTGCATGCGGTGCTATAATAAAAATTAAAAGTAATGTTAGCTATCACCACTGAGGATTTTAATTAACTTACCTTCAGGATCCTACAGGAACTGGTGGTTTAACCGTCTAGTCAAAAAAAAAAATCCTAGTATTTATAGCATTTGCCTGTATGATAAAAAATTTTAGCTGTACAGTACAAATGCATAACAGAACAATTTCTTATCTATGATTTATACATGTTGAATATTCCTTATACATGTTGAATATTCCTTAGTGTTTGAGATTGTTGTGGGATTCTGGAATATCTGCACTCTTGGGAGTGGGATCCAAGTATAAACATAAAATTAATTTGCTTCATCTATACCTTACATGTACAGCCAAAGGTAATTTTATACGATATTTCAATAATTTTGTATATGAAGCGAAGTTTTAAGGTAAGAAATTGTCCACTATGGTGGCATCATATCAGCACCAAAATATTTTAAATTTTCAACTATTTCAGATTTCAGGTTTTTTTACCATCAATGCTTAAACTGTGGTTTGTTAGTCAATGCTTCCTAACTTACATTTTCCCTTATTTTCTTGACTATTTCAAATTAAGATCCATTATTTCAACACAAAATGCTTTGCCAATTAAAACTTCTACAAGAGTAATAAGAATTTCTAAATCTTATGAATTCAATTTAGTATTTCTTCATAACAATATAAAACTTATACACCATCCTGATTTCTTAAAATACAATTTAGCCTTCCTGGCACAGGCATTTACAATAGTGCTTAAGGATGTCTGTGTCCCGGGGCCAGCGCAATGGCTCAATGGCTAAATCCTCACCTTGCAAGTGTCAGAATGCCGTACGAGCACAAGTTTGTGTCCCGGCAGCCCCACTTCCATTCCAACTCCCTGCTTGTGGGCTGGGAAAGCAATATAGGATGGTACAAAGGCTTAGGACTCTGCACCCATGTGGGAGACTCAGAAGAAGCTCCTGGCTCCTGGCTCTGGATCAGCTCAGCTCTGGCTGTTGTGGCCATTTGGGGAGCAAACCAGTGGATGGAAGATCTTTCTCTTTGTCTTTTTTCTATAAGACGGATCTGTTTTTCCAATAAAAATCATAAACAAAAACTTAAAAAAAAAAAAAAGCCTGTGTCCCATATCAGAGAACCTGGCTTAGAAGAGTTATAGTTCCTGTTCCAGCTCCAGCCCCAGCCATCGTGGGGATCTGAGGAGTTAACCAGTGCATGGGAGTACTCTCTCATTCCCTCTCTTTTCCTCCCAAATAAATTTAAGGTAAAAAAAAAAAAAAATCTGGTGTTCTAAAAGTATATACCAGAACATATAAGCAATCATCTGTGTTACTTAGCAAAAATGATCTTCTAAGCTGATATACTTTAGAGAACTGAAATCTCAGCATCATTAACCTTGGTCACTTTCAAACCAGGATTCATACATCTTAAATACAGGAAAATTTCTTCATTCCCATTAGTTAAAGTACCAGAGATGAAGGAGCATACTTTGGGCCTGGTGTCCATGACGTACATATAGCGATTGGCCGGGTTGGCTTTGCTGATGGCTTGAAGCAAATGTTCATCCTCCAGACACCTGGCACTGAATCCGGACAACGGCTGACTGCATCGACAAATGGCAGCCTGACGTGAGAAAGAAAGAAAGAAAACAGATTATGCAAACATGGCTCGAAAACCTGTTGAAAAGAAAGAAAACCAAGATGTTAAAATACGCAATCTGTTCAAAACTTGGCAAGACCATTAGAAATCACTAACTTTGAAATCCTATTTGAATTAAATAATATTTCAATATCTTGATACTAAGTTTCCCTATTATCTTCTTCTCCTAAGAAAATGAAATGATTCCTTATCTAGCTTTTTTTCCTTCTTTTTCAGATGTTTCCTTACCTAGTTTGATTAAAAAAAAAAAAAAAGGAAAGAAAAGCAACAGGGGCCCAGTATGGTAGCCTAGTAGCTAAAGTCCTTGCCCTGCATGCAGCAGGATCTCATGTGGGTACCAGTCCAGCAGCCCCACTTCCCATCCAGCCCCTGCTTGTGGCTTGGGAAAGCAGTTGAGGACGGCCCAAAGCTTTGGGACCATGCACATGTGTGAAACACCTGGAAGAAGTTCCTGACTCCTGGCTTCGATCGCCTAAGCTCTGGCCGTTGCCACCCATGTGGGAGACCCTGGTGAAGCTCATGGCTTCTGGCTTCAGCCTGGCCCAGGGCTGGCCATCTAGGGAGTGAACTAACAAATGAATGATCTCTTCTCTCTCTCTCTGTTTCCCCTTCTCTCTGTAAAACACACATAATAAAACCATGAGGCCACGAATAAGTAAAATGAATACAGACTTAGTAAATTCTTTTTAGATCTTTTTTGTGTTTTCTTTCAGTTTGGCACAGTCCTGTGATAAAAAAATTTTACAAACATGTACACAAACTGGGGCTATAACTAAGTAACCTTTCCATGACTTAGTATATGAAGCTTTTGTTTAGCTTTTACTTATTCTCCATTTCAAAATCCAACTAAATATATTTAAAATACATAAGACCGTGGGAAAAGAAAATGGGAAAACAAACAAGAATGGGGATGTCAGTCAGATCTGGGGAGCTGGTGGCAGATTAGTAAATGATAATCAATTCAACAAAGAAAGTTGCCTACTCCTAAAGTCAACGAGAAGCAAGGGCTTTGAGAGGCTCAGGAATAGGTACCTCTGAAAGCCTGAGCAGGATTCTGTTAAAGCAAAACGGACTGAGTGCAGTGTCAGGACTGGTGCGGGCCCCTCAGAGCCTCCCTCACCTAGAGACAAAGGCTCCTTGATGAAGAGGACTCGCCTGAAGGTTCCAGACGGCAGGCAGAGCTATGGGCAAGGCCCAACACCCTCAGGAGCAGATAGATTAAAAGAAAAGCCTACGAAACAGGACAGGGGACACGCACTTCACGCTAACACGGGGGACATGCTAACAGCCAGACATATCACACAATTTATCATAAAATTAGATCATTCTTCTTCAATGAAACCAACCTACACAGCAGAAAGAATCCAAAGATGGACTGCTGATGAACAGAAATTTGTCAGCTTCAATGAGAGCCCAGCCCCTAACCAGAAATTCGAAAGACATAAAACCAAACAATAGACAAAGAGCTGCTCTGAGGGAAAAGCAAACACCACCACTGAAGTGGAAGCCGAAGAGTCTCTACCGCAGGCTCATTCCTAACACAGAGAACTAAGACATAACACCCAAGAAAACCTGTCTAGAATATTTCCAGAAAATAGGAAAGAACTCTTAGCTACTGGAAAAATAAGTGATTCCTGAGATAGAATGGAAATAAGGTTAAGGAAATCTTCCAGAAAACAGAGACTGCAAGTAGAAGAAGCTAAGGCAAGTGGACATTTATGTCAGGAAGCCCAACTGTCAGTCCACATAAGTTAAAAAACAAAAAGTAGTAACAAGAAAGAAGACTACTGCAAAAATTGAAAAAGCAATTTTCCATCAGATGAAATATAAAAAACCAGCCAAGGCACATCACTGTGAAAACTCAAAACAACAGAAAGAAGTTTCTAAAGTTTTTATTTTCTCCAGAGGAAAAATAAAAAGTCACAAACAACTGGGAATCGGAAATAGCATTAAGTGACTAAAGTTACTTGCGGAAAGCTACGGGAAAGTAATTTATCTTCTATAATTTCAGTTTCCCCATGACGGTTACGGTAGCAGTGGGCGCGCAGCCAGTTACATGTCAGTGTGTCACACTGAAGTATGTGAGCCCAGGTCGGCTCTGCCTCCTGCTGAGCCGGACTCCAGCGGGCGGCAATGGAGGTACCAGAAACTGGGTGCCTGTCACCCACACAGGAGACCTGGAATGAGTTCCCAGTCCTTAACTTTAGCCCTGGCACATGCCTACCACTGAAGGAACTAACAGCTGAATGGGGATGTGTGCGTTCTGGCTCTCAAAGATGAACAGAAAAAGGCATAGGTAATTAACACAGCTTATCTTAGATATGAGGATACGCATATAAAATTCTACACATACAACACTCTTGGTCTCATTGTCAGCACGCTACCAAAATTAAGACTGACGGCAATAAGCAGTCTCCATTATTGTACGTCAGTGTAAAGAGTCATGCTTCACTGTTTATGTCATAAAACCTCTGACCTCACAAAGAGCTATGAAAATAAAAGCTGGATACCCCGCCTCCTTCTCTCCATGGTTGGTTTGTCAAACTCCACTGTCCCAAAAGCAGGATCAAATGAGCAGTACAGGGGGGAAAACAAACCTATCTGTTCATGAATTCCATTACTTTGAAGTCACCACTGGAAGGAAAGGAGGGATGAAAAAGGAAGACAACAAGGAGAAGGCCTCTACGCTTTAAGGCAGCATTGTTTCAAAACTTCAAAAATGCAAGTAAGTGAAAAGTCCGCACATCTCTAACAGCAACATTAAAATAATGACCTCAGTTAAAATCAGTGTTCTTCTGTATATCTAAACATGAAGTGGAACTAATACTACATTTGTACAATTCAAACAAAAGGTTCTTACCTCCTTGTCCTGATGATAGTAAGAAAGAACTGGGAATCTTCCCTTGCTCCGGAACTTGGAACTACCAACAATTATTGGTTTGCTTGCTATCCGGGGAACATAAAGTTCTCTAGGATAAGTTTCACAAATCTGTAAATATCAATTAAAACATAAACACTTTATCAGAGTTCAAAAACCATGACGTGGAGACAGCATTGTGGCACAGATGTTAGTTTCCCAATCCTGAAGCATTACTTTAAGCCCTTGCCGCTTAGCTTCCAATCCAGGTTCCTCCTGACATGCCGGGAAACGCAGTGGATGACGGCCCAAGGACGTGTGCCCCTGCCATCCATGCTGGAGACCTGCTGATACGCTGGGAAACACAGTGGATGGATGCCCAAGACCATGTGCCCCTGCCATCCATGCTGGAGACCTGGACAGAGTTCCTGGTCCAGTCCTTACACTTCTGGCCATCTGGGGAGCAAACCAGTGGATGAAGATCTCTCTTGTTCTCTCCCTTTCTCATCCCCTCTTTATCTTCACTACTCCCTTTCAAATAAAAAATCTTTTTTAAACCTTTAAAAACCTTTAAACATGGGCCCGGCGCGGTGGCGCAGTGGTTAAGGTCCTCGCCTTACACGCCCGGGATCCCATATGGGCGCCGGTTCCAATCCCAGCAGCCCCACTTCCCTTCCAGCTCCCTGCCTGTGGCCTGGGAAAGCAGTCGAGGACGGCCCAAAGCTTTGGGACCCTGCACCCACGTGGGAGACCTGGAAGAGGCTCCTGGCTTCGGATCGGCATGGCATCAGCCGTTGCGCTCACTTGGGGAGTGAATCATCGGATGGAAGATCTTCCTCTCTGTCTCTCCTCTCTGTATATCCGCCTTTCCAATAAAAATAAAATAAATCTTAAAAAAAAAAAAAACCCCTTTAAACACAGAACCCATGCTTTGGCATACTGGAGGGCCAGCTGGAAGACCAGCTGCTCTGCTTCTGTCTCAGCTCCTGGCTAGTGCGCCTGGGAAAGCCAGAGAGGACGGCCCAAGCACTCGGGCTCCTGCCACCCATTCTAGAGAGCAGGACGGACTTCCCGCCTCCCAGCTCCAGCCTAGCACAGTCCTGGCTCCAGCAGGACGGACTTCCCGCCTCCCAGCTCCAGCCCAGCGCAGTTCTGGCTCCTGAGGCCCTTTGGGGAGCAGACACGAGACACTTCCCCTTCTATTTCCGTCTGTCTCTGTCACTCTGCATTTCAAATTTAAAACAAAACAAAACCTTAAACATTAAATGCAAGAACAGAAAACTGCAATATAAAGACAACTTTGCTCAATTTCTCCAAAAGGTGACTGAATTACCTTGTATTCTCGGTTGGCATCAGACAACTGCCAATTGGAATTTGGCACTCCCATTCTCTTATATTCCTCAGCAAGGTCAATGAGGTGCCAACCGTGTAGTCGTTCTGAGTCATTTTGTTTAGGATTGTAAGAGAATGCATAAAGATCTTCGTATTTTGCTATAGAACACAAAATGTAAAATGTTAAAACCATACACTACAAATTCCAGCAATTTTTCAGTTTTCCTCCACTTTTTTCCTCAAAATCTTCAGTGATAGTTGGACATATTTGAGCTTTCTCTCTTCTAAGTTCTTTGATGCAAATAAATATACCTAAAGACAAATATATCAATCTGATCAGCAAGTCATTTACTACTATCATTAAATAAACATGTTAAAATACTTTTTCTTAAAAGTAAAATGTAGGGCCCAGAGTGGTAGCCTAGCAGCTAAACTCCTTGCCTGGCACGTACCAGGATCCTGTATGGGTGCCAGTTCTAATCCTCACAACCCTGTTTCCCATCCAGCTCCCTGCCTGTGGTCTGGGAAAGCAGTCGAGGATGGGCCAAAGCCTTGGGACCCTGCACCCGGTAGGAGACTAGGAAGAGGCTCCTGGCCCCTGGCTTCAGACTGGCAATTTGGGGAGTGAACCACTGGATGGAAGCTCTTCCTTTCTGTCTCTCCTTCTCTCTATATGTCCAACTTTCCAATAAAAATAAATCTTAAAAAATAAGTAAAATGAAACAAACACAAATAGTTATTTAAACTTACTACTTTTCCCAAATGAGATCTAAAATGGAAAGACTAAACGTTGCAATGAAAGACTACAGAAGACATCTAGGACAAAATAATGCTGGCCACTCCAGAAGAGAACTGGCCCAAACTGGCCGTGGGCGCACTGAACTCCGGACTGCGCAGACCTGGAGTCACAGGACCACGTTTCCTGCAGGCTCCTGCTTAACACGGGACACAGGGACATCACAGGTTTGGTGTGCTGAGAGAAGAGTGGTCACAGATCTGCTTCCCCATCGCTCATTCAGCCCAGCCTGCAACCAGGCTGTGCGGCTGAAATGCACACCCTACTGCAAGCACACCTCCAGACCCTGAGGACACGGCAGTGAGGGTGCTCTCTGGAGGCTGTGTCCTCTCACCTCTGGGTAAAACAGGGTTCACTTTCTCTGGTCCCTCTGCTCGACTTCCACATTTCTGACCATAACCTGTCAATCATTTCAGTCACACTCAACAGAGGACCTTCACCTTCCTTAATTTTTCACATAGTAGCATCAATTTCCAAGTCATTCTCTGTGATTGTGGAAATCCACTTTTTAAAAATGTTGTGCTACTTGCTACCAAAATAATTTAAAGCATTGGTATAAAGCTATAGTTTCTTTTTTTGTCATTGCTGTTATATTTCTATTTTGAATTTCTGAATTTTGTGGTACAATTTTGTATAGACTGGGATTCCCCGCCCCAAACCCCCCCCGCCCCCGCCGACAGATTTTCCCCATGTTCCCATGTTGCTCCAACAGTATAGTCTAAATCTATGGTTTCTGAGGTCTGATTATGAATATTCACTTTTTGCTTATCACTACCCTTCTTTGGACACCATGCTTAAAATTCATACATTCTAATGATTCCTAGGACAATGTTTGGAGACACAGTGCACAAGGACTGACTGCAATACACAGACATTCTATAAAGAACTTTGGATAACCAATCTCAAAACTAAACAAGTACATTTCCAAGCATAATACCTAGTTTTGACAGCTGCAGTAAGGAGTTGTAAATATCATGGCAATCTCGTTCTCTGGGAACAATGAAATGCACAATCCTGAAGTTCTTGCACTGAATGACAAGTGGGCATCCAGAAGTAGTCAAGGCAAGTTTCTCTACTGAGGCAATGTGGTGGTGCAATATCTATGGTGAAAAACATTTAAGTCATCAATCTAGAGAGCACTACATACATGTTGTCATCCACAACGCACACATGTTAAGAATGTGTCCTCAGAGCATCAAATGTCAAATACCACACGCTCAAACTGAACAGTTTTAAAGGATTGTGTGTTTGGCCTTGCAAAAAGCATAGTGGCTAAATCCTCGCCTTGCATGCCCGAGGTTCCACGTGGGAGCCGGTTCGTGTCCTGGTTGCTCCATCTCCCATCTAGATCCCTGCTTGTGGCCTGGGAGGGCAGTGGGGAATGGCCCAAGGCCATAGGACCTGCATCCACGTGGGGAACCTGGTGGAGGCTCCTGGGTTTGCATTGGCCCAGCTCTGGCCATTGTGGCCGCTTGGGGAGAGGACCAGCGGATATAAGATCTTTCTGTCTCTCTTCTCTGTGAATCTGCCTTGCCAATGAAAATAAATAAATCTAAAAAAAAAAAAAAAAAAAAAAAAAGATTGAGTGCCTGAAGCAGAATGAGGGTGATTTAGAACCTTCCTCCCTCACCTCACATATTCAATACATCATCAAACCCTAAATATTACAGCTCTCAAAATCTCAGTTTAAGGTGCCTATTCTCCATCCCAATGGCCACTTCCACAGCTGCAATGCCCCCATGCTTTTCACTGGAGCTACTTTAGTAACTCCCTAAATTATCTCTAAATACCGCCTCTGAATTTTCTAACCCATTTTGTTTAAGACAGTCAAATGAACATTTAAAAAGCAATCTTAGAAAAGAGCCAATCTAGTCACTTCCCACTTCTCCAGCCTCATTCAAATCCCTCACCAAGCCGCTCAGGATGTTCCAGTAACACCCTCTTGGGCTGCTCAGATGTTTCAAGCTCCTTAGCAGGTACACACAGCTAAATTACTCCCACGAACTAAGATACTGTCACTCTACTTCTCCTAGGAATCCCAAATCCTGTTTCCAGTCCTTGTATCATCAAGAAGACTCGCATCCCTCGCAAGCCTTCCCCAAGGAAGTTCTCTCCACGTTCTTAACTACATATTCACCTGCACTTTACTTCCTAGAATTTACTACAAGAGCAATGAGGAGTTCTACAGTGAATGTCTACTTCTGCAGCTTGCCTGAGAGCACTACTTAAGGAGTAAGGCCAGATTCCAGGCAATCAGCATTACACCTCTTCTCTAAAGGGACAGATGGCAGTGTGGAGAGCAGACCCAGCCCTCCTGTTTTGACAGGCTCAGCGCCAGTCTCAGCCAAGCATTCATCTATTTATGGCAGTCACCTAACAGGAGGCAACAGAGGAAGCACCTGAACCCAGAGCTACCCAGAACGCGGCTGAGGATCCCTGCACTATTCTGCGCTGCCTGTGTGACAAAGAACGCTAGTCAATAAGGAACACAATACTGGTATGCCAATGTACCAAAAAGGGTAGAACAGAGGACGAGACCTTCATGTACATGGAAGCTTTATTTATGGTAGAGCTAATATAAAGATCAATGGCACAAAATGGTCAATAAATTGTACTGGCCATCATATGAAAAAAACAAAACTGAAACCTAATGCCACACCATACACCAAAATACCTCACATTACTAATAAGTTTGAGTCCTGGGTGCTCTACTTCTGACCCAGCTGCCTGCTTTGGCCTAGGAAAGCAGTACGGGACCTCCCGAGAACTTGGGCTCCAGCACCCATGTGTGAGATCTGGAAGAAGTTCCTCTCCCTGTTTTGGACCAGCCCCGCTCTGACCACTGCAGCCATTTGGAAGTGAGCCAGTGCATGGAAAATTCTGTCTCCCTCCCTTCCTCTTTTGTTTTATCTCTGAAACTCTGACTTTCAAGTAAAATAAATAAATCTGGGGGAAAAAAAGGCACGGGGGTATGGGAGAGGACCACTCAAACATCAAAAATGCACACACAGAAACACCTAAAGACAAGCAACACACTGGGCAAAGCTACCTGTCACACACGTTATCTCACCAGGTATTAAAACGAAGACAAAAGAAACAGGAAGAGCTAAAAACATCACAACTGCACATCCACTAGAAAGGCAAGAACCCTACGCGGATAACACAACATTCTCCTTTATCTGAAGTCCCAGCTACCCAAGGTCAACCACAGCCTTCAAATAAATAGAAAATTTCAGTAATATACAACATGCAAGGTCTTTTCTTTTTCTTGAAGATTTATTTGTTTTTCCTTTAAAGACAGGTTTTACAGAGAGAGGAGGAATAGAGTTCTTCCATCCACTGGCTCACTCCCCCAAACAGCTGCAACAGCCAGACCTGAGCTGATCCAATGCTGGGAGCCACGAACTTCTTCCCCCTGTTCCAAGTGGAAATAAGGTCCCAAAGACTTGGACCATCCTCTGCTTCTTTCCCAGGCCACACATAGAAAGGTGGATCAGAAGTGGAACAGCCGGGACAGCACCACACTGGGGGATGACATGCCAGAGTTAGCAGGCGAAGGTTTAGTCAGTTACACCACTGCTCCAGCCCCAACAAGTAAACTTAAAAAACTTTAAGACATAGTGTTAAGTTGTACATTGTTTTAAACAGCCTAGTAAAAGTTTACGCTGTCCTTTTTCCTCCTGCCAGAGACATGACTCATCCCAATCTTAGGCATCGCCCATGTGTCACTTAGAGGCTGTCTCCATTATCAGAACGGCTCTCGTGGTATTGCAGTGTAAGTGTTCAAGCAACTCTTGTTCCATAGAATGATGGCCCCAAACGCAAGAGGACTGACGTTGGTAAATCAGACATACCAAAAAGAAGCCAAGAATCCCCTTCTTCAAGTAAACAGGAAAGATCTCAATAAGGACCAGAAATATACATATATACACAGTATATGCTTGCTAAGATCTACACTAAGAAGAACAGGAAAAGCACAGCAGAGGTACAGCTGAGGACTGCTCGCAGCTTCAGACAATCGCTGCAGGTTCGGTAAGCGCTCTCCTCAGAGAAAGGGAAGGACTGTCATGCTGCTGGGGATTCTGAACAGTGTGTAACACTTTGGTGGAAAGAATGAACTGGAAAATCATTTTTGGGAAATAAATATTGAAATATTAGAGAGCATACTTAGAAAGACTCAATGTGCTCACCCAAGACCCAGTAATTTTAGCTATATTTTAGCAAATATTTCAGAGAAATTCTATACAAACATTAGATTTGAATACACGCATGTTTACATTTTCAAGTACACTTGCACGTATATCAAAGTATACTTCGAATGCACATGGATATCTAAGATGTATACACACACAGGTCTATATACATACACATTTGTATTTAAGCAGTTATTCTGTAACATTTATACTACAGAAAAAATGTCCTACTTCTAATTTGTTATAAAAATATGACAGAATATCCCAAATCCATGTGCTCTAATATGTGTATGATTATTAATTTTCCAAAATTAAAAAAGTAAGTATTTTATAATGCTAGGCCTGGCATGGTGGCATATCAGCTTAAGTGTCTGCCTGCTGTGCTATCATCTGCCATGAGTACTGGTTCATGTCCCAAGGCGCCACATCTGATCCAGCTCCCTGCCAATGGCTTAGGAAAACATCAGAGGATGGCCCAAGTCTTTGAGTCCCTGCACCCACATGGGAGACCCTAAAGAAGATCCTGGCTCCCAGCTTCAGCCCAACCCAACTCGGGCCATAGCAGCCATTTAGGGAGTAAACCAGAAGATGGAAGAACTCTCTCTCTCTCTCTCTCTGTAATAAATCTTTGGTGGGGGTGGGGGGGGAGAGAATCTGGTATTTTATAAAAGGATACCAGATGAAAAATGGCATCAATGATTTATTAGAAGGTGGGCCAAGGGGAGGGAGGATATTTAGCAGTTATTACGATGCCTCTTGCGATTCTTGGTTCTGAACCAGCTTCCTGCTAACGCATGTAACGGCTCAAGCACCCGCGTCCCCACCACCCACATGGGAGACGCACAGAGCTCCGGCTCCAGCTTGGCCCAGTACAGCTCCAGCTGCTGCAGAAATTTAAGGACTAACCAGTCGGTGGAAGACAACTTTTCTCTCTCTGCATCTCTGTGCTTTTCAAACAGGACAAACATAAAGAAGAAAAGAAAAAGGGAGGTCAGGCGTGATCTGCTAACTGAACACGCTTGGCTGAGAGGAGCAGCCAGTGATTCCGAACTCTGTCACACGCATTCCCTGTAACGCACAGTGAACGGTCATGCCCACCGCTAGCATATAAGCGGTCCGGGAACAGTCCTTACCCAAGTCTCTTTTTGGTGAGAGTCTATAAACAACAGATGTGTGGCCGTGAGATAGAGCGTTCCTGTCAACGACTTGTTGTTGGTACTGAACCGGTCAAGTAATTTTACTTGCTCAACCTAAAAAAGAAACAGCAGTTATTTCTCCTTTCAAAAACAGTATGAACTTGTTATCCCAGGGTGTACATGTGCCATTTTCAATTGTCCCTTCCCTCTGTCCCAAAACTATGAGCTTACTTAATGCCGAAAGGTAACTTCATAAATCTCTTGGGGGAACATATGACAGAATAGATATTATTTTTATAGTTTCAGATATAAGCAATAGAGAGGAATGTTATAAAGAACATTAACACAAATATTACAGGGGAGAAAACAAGGAGATATGATGTAAGTAAGTAAACACATTTTGTAAATCCAAAAATCACTCTTTTCTTCTTTTTTTTTTAAATATTTATTTTTATTATTTTTTCATTGGAAAGGCGGATATACAGAGAGGAGAGACAGAGAGGAAGATCTTCCCCAAGTGAGCGCAACGGGCCGATACTATGCCGATCCGAAGCCAGGAGCCTCTTCCGGGTCTCCCACGTGGGTGCAGGTTCCCAAAGCTTTGGGCCGTCCTCGACTGCTTTTCCGGGCCACAGGCAGGGAGCTGGAAGGGAAGCGGGGCTGCCGGGATTAGAACCGGCGCCCATATGGGATCCCGGGCGTGCAAGGCGAGGACCTTTAACCACTTGCGCCACCGCGCCGGGCCCACTCTTTTCTTCTTAAAGCTGAAAATCAAGCAATAAATTATCACCTAGAGTTATAACAGCAACTAACAGAAAAATTAAGCCAGAAACTCCAGTTCAAATTCATATTCTCCTTCCGGGCCCAAGCCCAGACAACAGCTGTTCAATGTCCAGCTCTGGGCTTTCCTCAGTCTGCCCCTCCGTCCAAAACAGGGCAGCCTGCGCTCCACTGACTGCAAAGCCGTCTTCAAAGCTCACTGCCACCTGGCCCTGTAACAGGAAGACCTCTCAGAATGCATCCCTCACTCAGGCCTCAGCTTTGTGGTCCTCCCCAGCTCTGACATCCCTGTGCGGGTGATGTCCGCTGCGTAGACTTAGTGTCTGAGGCAAGGAGGAACACAGCACGGCTTTGCTAATGTGTACACACACACACACACACACACACACACACACAGAGCCGATGCTGGAGACGGTGATCAGAGTTAGGCAGGAATGTGTACAAGACAAACTACTTGAAATTCGGTGATATTCACCCTTGATGGGGTAGGGGAAAGTAAATAACCACTACCCACTAAGTTACTATGAAAGCAGTTTAATTTACAGAAACAGCAGCAGGTATATATAAGTTCTTTAAATTGTGTAGATCTTCAAAACCAGAGAGCTAATCATTTTCATTCGTTCTATACTTTGCTCCATATATATTTCCCCCTTGCTCATCACAGAAAAAAAAAAAAAAAAAAAAAAAAAACCACATCACAAAATAGTGACTTCCAAAGTATAGTGACTTCAGACCAGAATGCAGCCCCCACTCTGGCCCCTGTGCTCACCAGTGAACCCACAACCAGCCAGGACACCCCCTTAGCATCCCAACCAGGCCTGATCCCAGCACAGATCACACGCGTGCCAGTGGTTGCTCTCAGTTCGACACACCTCCTCCCCTGTCTCGGCCCTTGCCTTTAGAAGCTGCAGTCTGGCCTGGCCTAGTCCAGTCAGCCCCTAGTCCCAGCTCTCGCTGGCCGGTGCTACAACCTAGTCCTGCTCAGTCTGCTCTCATCCCTGACTCATGCAAACCAGTGAGTATGATAGCCTAGCCCAGCATGACCTGCACTCCATCCTGGTTTCTGCAGTTGCCAGTGGGATATGGACTGCTTCGCCCCACCCGATCTGCCCCCTTCCAAAACTAATTCACACACTTGTCTATGGATGGAACTACTCTAACCAGCTTACCCAATACCCAGGTCTGAACCGCATGCTCATCAGTGGAAGTTATGACCCACTAGGGGAGTTTCCCAGGTTCCCCTATTCAGGAGGTCACTCCCAGACCCAGATCTCATGCCATGTCAGCGGGTGCTTGGACCTTACCCATCATGTCTGCCCTATCCGTCCAGCCTTTGTATGAACTGGTGTGGCCTGGCCCACCCCACACCCTGTTTTAGGGTGCTCATGCAAGTGCTGCAGCCTGGACCTGCTCCACTTGCTCCCAGCCCCAACACTGTTGAGAGCTGGCAAGTTACATGATCACACCTAGCTCAGCCCATCACCATCCCAACTCTCAAGCTAACTAGTGGGAATTGTAGTTCCATAGGGTTGGGCCTACTCATCCCCCACAGAATCTACCCCCAGACCTGGTTCTCTTGCTTGCTAGTTGGTGTCATGTCCCAGTCTGACGTGACCCATTCCCTGATCCAACACTCACTGTCAGGTACTGTACTGGGATCTAGCCATGCTAGACATGCCCCAAGCCACAGCTTGCATGTGCACTGGCGTGTGGTAGTCAGCCATGTTCTATGCTAACAAGCCCAACCCAGGGCTCCCACATAGGCTGGTGCATCAGTCTGACCCATAAAGATCTTCAGGTCTCTTCCCTCTAAACCACCAGGTCTTACTTGCTTGCAAGTACAGTAGCTTTGTCGTTGAATGTCCCTCAGGATTCATTCCTCACATGGGCTTCCTAAATATGATTCTTTTTTTAAAAATTATTTTATTTTTATTGCAAAGTCAGACAGACTTTGGATGAGACAGAAAGGAAGATCCTCTGTCCGTTGATTCACTCTCCAAGCAGCCGCAATGGCTGGAGCTGTGCCAATCCAAAGCCAGGAGCTTCATCCAGGTCTCCCAAGCAGGTGCAGGAACCTAAGACTTTGGGCCATCCTCAACTGCTTTCCCAGGCCACAAGAAAGGAGCTGGATGGAAAGTGGGGCCATTGGGATTAGAACCGGCACCCATATGGGATGCCGGCGCAGGCAAGACAAAAACTTTAGCCATTAGGCTATTGTGCCAGGCCCAACAGAATGGTTTTTCAACCCATTACACCATTTCTCATTTTTTTCTGCTACCTTTTTCCTAAACAGTAGGAGAGTAGGTATTCAATGAGTAACTCATGAATAAATGAGTAACACAAAAAAACCAGTAGACACGCTGGAACATACAATTACAGTAAGCTTTATTTTCTAGAAGCAAACTTCTAGACTTTCAGTTCTTTATTCAATCCAGTCAATTACAACAAAACAAAAATCACTTTTCCTCTAGAGCTGTATAATACTACAACACTACACAGTTCTTTCTAGCTACATCTCAGTCATGATGGAAATTTCAGGTTGAAAATACTTAACTCTCAAGAGTTTTTTCCTGATTTCCAATATAGTTTAGATAAAACCTATAGGAAAATTCCTTGATTACAACTTTTAATTTTGGTCAACTACACCCAAGACGCAAAGCCCAGGTGTTCACCTCAACTGTCTCCAAAAGGCCGCTAAAGTAGAAACAATCCTCAGGTCCCCCTCAAGTCCAGTCATCAGAGGCGATGCTTAGGCAACTCATACAAGCTCCAAATTAATTCCTCTTACGGTTAATCACCTAAGTTAACTGCCTTCTCTATCTTTTGATTCTTTTCTCAAACACCAAAGCCCTAACTTACCTACATATCCCACTTTAAAAAGAGGAGCTCCATGCCTGGCACAATGGCTCAGTGGCTAAATCCTCACTTTGTGAATGCCAGGATCCCATATGGACGCTGGTTCATATCTTGACTGGTGCATTTCTCATCTAGCTTTCTGCCTGTGATGTGGAAAAGCAGTAGAGGACGGCCCAAAGCCTTGGGACCCTGCACCCATATGGGAGACCCAAAAAAGTTCCTGGCTCCTGACTTTGGATCAGCTCCAGCTCACTGCGGCCACTTGGGGAATGAGCCAGCAAACTGAATGTGGGAAATGCCCTGCTACCTGGTGGGTATGGCCTAAAGCTTACAGGTACAGGTCCCAGGCCTACATGTGGAGTGTGACTTCTCACACAGCTAGAAGGTCAAAAGGAACACACATAGAACATGACTTCTCACACGACCGGAAGATCGAGGGAAACAGACATGTCATATAGCCAATGACAGTGTATTTGGTAGGCAGGGAGGAGAGGAGGATTGGGGGGGTGGGTTGCCGGAAGATGTCCTCCTGCCCACCACTTCCTGAATCTTTATAAGCTATAACCTGTACACACTAAAGCAGACATTCCTCACCAGCTTGTCCCGGTGCTTCTTATGCCCAAAGAGCACCTTGCCTCCCACTCAGAGACCTTGGGACCTGTTGGCAGGCAGAAAAAAAACCTGAGAATTGAAGATTTTCTTCTGTCTTTCTTTCTGCCTTTCCAATACAAATAAAGAGGCCAGCATGATAGTCAGATGGCTAAAGTTCTCACCTTTATCCCTTATGGGCACCGGCTCTAATCCTGGCGGCCCCGCTTCCCATCCAGCTCCCTGCTTCTGACCTGGGAAAGCAGTTGAAGATGGCCCAAAGCCTTGGGACCCTGCACCCATGTGGGAGACCCAGAAGCGGCTCCAGGGTTGTCGCTTCAGATCTGCGCAGCTGCAGCCATTTCAGCCCCTTGGGGTGTGAACCATCAGATGGAAGATCTTCCTTTCTGTCTCTCCTCCTGTCTGTATATCTGACTTTCCAATAAAAATAAATCTTTAAAAATAAATACATAAATAAATCTTTTAAGTTTTTTTTTTTTTAAAGAGTTCATTAGAACATCAGCCTTGGGCCTGGTGCAATAGTCTAGTGGCTAAAGTCCTCACCTTGCACATACCAGGATCCCATATGGGTGCCAGTTTTAATCCCAGTGGCCCCACTTCCCATCCAGCTCCCTGCTTCTGGCCTGGGAAAGCAGTGAAGGACAGCCCAAAAGCCTTGGGATCTTGCACCTGTGTGGGAGACCTGGAAGAGGATTGGGGCTCCTGGCTTCGGACTGGCGCAGGTCCGGCCATCATGACTATTTGAGGAATGAGTCAGTGGACAGAAGATCTTCCTCTATCTCTCCCCTTCTCTGTATATCTTACTTTCCAATAAAAACAAAAAATAAATATTAAAAAAAAAAAAACTGGGCCCTGCCCAGCAGCCTAGTGGCTAATGTCCTCACCCTGCACATGCCGGGAACCCATATGGACACTGGTTCTAATCCCGGCAGCTCCACTTCCCATCCAGCTCCCTGCCTGTGGCCTGGGAAAGCAGTCGAGGACAGCCCAAAACCTTGGGACCCTACACCCACATGGGAGACCTGGAAGAAGCTCCTGGCTCCTGGCTTCAGATCAACGCAGCTCCAACCATTGCGGAAACTTGGGGAGTGAATCAGTAGATGGGAGATCTTCCTCTTTGCCTCTCCTCTCTGTGTATCTGACTGCCCAATAAAAATAAATCTTAAAAAAATAAGAACTTCAACCCTTTGAAATGCACAAATGCATTACAAGCACATACAGAAATGCCGTTGATCAGCATGTTTATAAATATACAGTATCAGGAAAAAGTCTACTAATTCACTCAAAATTGACTGGCTGCCAACTGAAGGTCAGCCTGCTGGGTCTCATTTCCTCACCTACAAAATAAGAACAGTAATCTTCAGTGAAATAATAAATGTCAAAAGTTTTGCTGCTATTTTTCTAAAAATATATAGAGTTCAAATAACTATTTCAACAATTACTAACCAACATGCATCCCTATGTTCACAGCAGCACAATCAGTAATTGCAAAAACATGGAAGCAACCGAAATGCCCATCAGCAGAAGATTGGATAAGAAAGCTTTGGTTCATCTACTCCATGGAATACTACTCAGCTACTAAAAAAAACAAAATGCAGTTCTTTGTGGCTAAATGGGCCCAACTGGAAACTATAATGCTAAGGGAAATGAGCGAATCCCAAAAGGTTAGATACCACATGTTTGCCTTGATTTAACCTGTAATTTTTGTTTGGTTGTTTGTTACTTTTTGAGCCTGTCATTGATACTGTCTCAACCCAGGTGTTTTGAAGAATTGAACTTGCATTATTTTTAACATATTGTTTACTCAATACTATGTCAATTAATTCCATAACATTGTATATTGATGCTGATATTTTGTTGGGGATTTTAACTGACCGGAACTTTACTCTGTTAGCTCTACCTTCAGATCAGAGAAAGTCTCCCCAAGAGGCCACTGAACTTATCTGGACAATAAGATGCTGGACTTTATGCTAGGTATATGCTTGCAATGAAGGAATCTCAACTGAATTTGAACTGTGGTTATGTAGCAAGGTGGGAGGAATCCACCATGGGGGGAGGGTTGTGGGAGGGGTGGAAGGAATCCCAGTGCCTATAAAACTGTATCACATAATACAGTGTTAATAACAATTAAAACAAATAAATAAAACTTAAAAAAAAAAAACAATTACTGTAGTGGGCCCAGCATAGTAGCCTAGTGGCTTTCTTAAGTCCTCACCTCACATGCAACAGGATCCCATAGTCCTAATGGCTGCTCCACTTCCCTTCCAGCTCCCTGCCTGTGGCCTAGAAAAGCAGTCGAGGACGGCCCAGAGCTTTGGGACCCTGCACCCGCGTGGGAGACCTGGAGGAGGTTCCTGGCTCCTGGCTTCGGATCGGCACGGTACCGGCCGTTGCGCTCACTTGGGGAGTGAATCATCGTACGGAAGATCTTCCTCTATCTCTCCTCCTCTCTATATATTTGACTTTGTAATAAAAATAAATAAATTAAAAAAAATAATCTGTAGATAAAAGCATAAAAATAGAGGTTTTTAGTAGTGACCTGGAAGGTTTTTTTTTTTAAATTATTGTTGTCTTTCTTATTTACTTTCTAAGATTTGTTTATTCTGATTGGAAAGGCAGATATACGAAGAGGAGGAGATTCAGAGAGGAAGATTTTCCATGCACTGGTGCACTCCCCAACCCTCCACAAAGGCCGGAACTGAGTCAATCCGAAGCCAGGAGCCAGGAGCTTTTTCTAGGTCTCTTGCGTGGGTGCCGGGTCCTAAGGTCTTGGGCCGTCCTCTACTGCTTTTTCAGGCCACAAGCAGGGACCTGGATGGGATATCACATGGGATCCCAGCAGATGCAAGGCAAGGATTTTGCTACTAGGCTATCACGATGGACACAGCCAGGAAGTTTTTAAGATCCTTGCAATTCCAATACTGAGTTGGTAAGGACAATCAGATCAAACGCCATCCACAATGACTGAGAGAGCTAGTAGTACCTGCGCATCAGGACCAGGGAGCAAGTCACTTACGGGTAATAACAAAATTGATGTGAGAAGAAACTGGAAAAAGGTGTTTCTTAAAAATGTCCACTTGTCAGATGACACGCAAGGAAACTAAGTCTGAGAAAAAACAAAGGATGCCTTCACTATAACTGAGTGTCACTCACTGCGTTAATAAATGTGAATCCTATTCAGATCAAGAAAAGAAATGGCAGAAAAATCATTATATATAACTGCTTCAATAGTGCAATCTCCATATGGACATAACACACAAATGAAATTAACCTGAAACTGTTACACATCATGTAGTACTTAGACTAAGGTTCTGGAGAAAATGCGTGTCTGAGAAAGAACCAAGAGATCTGATCTGTGCTGCCTGTCTCCCCCCCCAGCGTCGGAAACAGAAACGAGAAATAGGATTTTTTACCCTTTGTCAAAATCATTGGCATATAAATTTCAAACCACAGACTTGGCCAATTTCTAAAAACAGCCTAATTTCTGGACACTTCCCCTTTCACCAGGAACCAAGAGTACTTTGCAAATGTTGTGACAGGTTTCCCCAATTTTCCTGGAAATTTTTTTTTAAGATTTATTTATTTTGGGCCCGGCGGCGTGGCCTAGCGGCTAAAGTCCTCACCTTCAACGCGCTGGGATCCCATATGGGCGCCGGTTCTAATCCCGGCAGCCCCACTTCCCATCCAGCTCCCTGCTTGTGGCCCGGGAAAGCAGTCGAGGACGGCCCAAAGCCTTGGGACCCTGCACCCGTGTGGGAGACCCGGAAGAGGCTCCTGACTCCTGGCTTCGGATTGGCATAGCGTCGGCCGTTACGCTCACTTGGGGAGTGAATCATTGGATGGAAGATCTTCCTCTCTGTCTCTCCTCCTCTTCTCCTCTCTGTATATCTGACTTTCCAATAAACAAATAAATCTTTAAAAGAAAAAAAAAGATTTGTTTATTTTTATTGGAAAGGCGAATATACAGAAGAAGAGAGACACAAAGGAAGATCTTTCATCTGCTGATTCACTCCCCAAGTGGCTGCAACGGCTGGAGCTGAGCCAACCCAAAGCCAGTAGCCAGGAGCTCCTCTGGGTCTCCCACGTGGGTGTCCAAGGCCTTAGACCTTCCTCCACTGCCTTCCCAGACCACAAGCAGGGAGCCAGATGGGAAGTGTGGCCACTGGGACCAGAGCCGGCACCCACATGGGATCCTGGCACATTTAAGGTGAGCACCTTAATCACCCCGCTATCGCACCGGACCCTCTTAGAAGTGTTTTAAGCCAGATTTGTTCAGGAAACAACTCCAGTCTTTCAAGTTGCTATCACACAAGCACTCCAGATTCAGTGCTAAGATTCCTAAATGACAGGCATCTGGCCCAGCAGCTAAGCTTCCTCTTTGGATTCAGCTCATATGACCCAATCCCTGAGTTCCCATCCGGACTCCTGTCGCAATGCTTTGCTTGCTACCATGCCTCCTGGGAGGGAGCAGGTGGTGGTTCGCTACCAGAGACCTCCAGATTGCACTCCCGACTGCTGGCTTGAACCGGAAAGCATTACAAGCACTTCCGCAGCGACACAGAGGACAGGTCCCCCGTTCCCCCACACTTTTCACTTGATCATAGCCAAAAGGCCAAGAAGCGATCTCCCGCCTTTCAAAAACAAATTACAAAGGAAAAAAAAAAACACCCTCAACTGGCCTTATTTAATTTTTTAAAAAAGAATACTACAGGTCTCATCATAGGGGAAAAAAGTAAATGGAGAAGAGGCAAAGGGCTTTGAAAGAACAATGACGGGGGAAAGGATGAGATAAGGAGAAAGGCGCTGGGGAACATAGCGAGGGCTGGCCAGGGGCAGCCTCGGCCGACTCTCAGTGAAACCGCTGCCAACTGTGAGACAACACTAACAAGCACCCTCGCTGGTCTAAACAACAAGTTCAAATTTCCATGGGTCACACAACTGGAGATGGAAAACCAGGGAACGACTCACACAGAACAGTTACGCCAAGGTGGGAGAAGCAACCTCTGGCATAGAAAGTCATCACCAATCGTCTTCAAGTCAAACTTCCGTGACCAACCTATGGCAAAGTACTCACTCGGGACTCTTAGAAGAAGAGTCCTGCTCCCCCGGAATTCTGCTAAGCTACACGATCTGTACATCAGGCTGACATCATAAGGAAAGGACAGGCAGAGGGCAGAGATTAGGTTGTTTTGTTCATGTGTCCCCGGTTCCTGGAGCAGCGTCTGGCTGCATAAAACATCAAACAAAAGCTCACGAGCCTGTTAAAAGGGAACAGGGCCACCAAGCTCAGCTCCTGATCCAGCAGACACTGAGCTTTTGTTTAGCCCTAAACACAGCTCCCATTCCCCGCTGCCTTCCTATCTCAGGTAACAGTACTGACAGTAACTTCTCCTTTGCTAGCTTTCATTCTCTCCGCCCTGGCCTTGCTGGTTCTCAGCAACCAGGACTGCCCCACCAGGCCGTGCCCTCCACGGGAACACAGCTCTCTCCCTCACCAGCTTCAAGCCTGTGCTCACCTTCTACACCAACCAACCAAAACCAGTCATCCAACTACCAGATGTACAAGTGTTGCCCCCAATCCCACATTAAAAGACCCTGCTTATTTAATTTGAAGAGAGAAAAAGAGAGACCTCCCGTTGGCTGCCCCAGTCCCTGGAAGCTAGAACAGCAGCCAGAGGAAGGAAGGAGCAGCAGAGTGAAGACAGGAGGATGTGTGGAAGGGAAATAGGACATGGCAACCTGCTCCGCCCATCGGTGACTCACTATTCCAATTTCAGCCACATTACTCTTCTCAGCTCCTCCTCTGCCCGCCCCGTGGCAAGCGCTACCAGAGCTCAACGCTCCTGCGGTTCCCTACAGACAACACACACTACCTTGTGCAAACTCATCCACAAGAGAAAACGCCAATGATTACCTAACCCTGACCACTTCCAAACCCACCTCCGCGGATCGGGTCTTTTCCCTGGCTGTAGGCCTCATAATTAGCCAGCTATTAGACAAAGCTTAAGAGCCACGTTTCTCTCAAACACTCCCTCCTCTGCAGACTACCTCATCTATTCAGATATCTTGATTACATAATTACTCCTCGAGACAGAAGAGAGCAAGCCTGCTTTGACAAAGACCTGGATCCAACTTCTGGCCCCCACTCTTTCTCAGTGGAGCTAACTGCGCGGGGCCGGGCAGTGTTTCTTGTTAAATTCTGCTTACTTCAGTTTCCTCACGTGTAAAATGGGGCAATCTTAGCTACAGTCAAAACAGTACATGACTTGGGGAAAAGCATTCAGGAACCACTGAACTGGCACTAGTTCTCAAGACAATTTATACAATGTCATTTGTCTCAATCCATTGTTAACTTTGTATCTCCTTCCCTCCTCCTAAAAGAAAGCATGGTCTTTCCCATGTCCAGGTACAGTCTTATCTTTTAATGGCAAAAAGCGAGAGTAAGCTATAGAATAAAACAGGCAGTCCATCTCTATAACAAAGCCTAGAAAGCAACCTTTCATTTCCAGCTCAGGAAATGTTTCTCCACTTTGTAAAGTCCCATCCACAGACAGCGCAATACCGTTCAACAGCAAGAGATGATGTCAGCCACAGTGCTGGAGCCTGGCAAGCTGAGGAGCAGGGCAGCATTAAGAACTGTCTGCACATCTCTTACTGCTTCTTGGCAAGACCATCTCATCACGGCAAGAAGAGAACTCCACGCGACGGGCAGCGGCGTGGAAGACTCCAGGACTTGACAGACTTCCTGATGCTATAGTCAGTAAACCACTGTCATCAAATAGGACGAACACCTGTTCCTCAAGTTTAAAACTAGAGTCACTTAGTTAACAATCAGCTAAATTACTTAAGCTGGTAAGTTCTGGTTAGTAAGCTAGAAACCTTCAACAATATGAAAACAGTAACGGAACATAAATATGGTTTATTTATGACAAGAAAAGGTTTGTAAAAGAAAAGCATCTTAGACTCATTATAAGGATGTATTTTCAAATCAACAGTAACACAAGGTTAACCAAAACATTTAAAACTGGAGAGGCACTGGAGGAAGCAGACACGGTCTTCGGAGTCAGACAAAATTGGTTCAGGCCTGACTACTGAGCGTGAATTAACTGGGCAGGGTTACTCAAACTCTCTAAGCTTCTGTCAACACCATTTGCAGGCCACACAGTTGATAGCTTGGAAATGTCTGTTCTAGATGTTCTGAATTTCAAGTCCTGCCAGCAGGTTGCAAGAGCAGGGCCAGATCACGTGACTCTGTGGGCCTTCCCCACCTTTGTTCTAAGCCAATTCTCCCTCAGCTCCCAGTGCAGATAATGCCCAACCGACAAAGTTATTTCACAGATTAACAACAATACCCTATTACTGTAAACGTGTAAGTCCTGTAAAATTATAACATTGTATAATTGGTAATGCTGACATATAAGTTCCTTAAAAAACGGGGATTATCTCTTTTCTATACAACTGTCTGAAAACCGTACACTTCACTACAGAGTCACATCATATTGCAGTCAATTCTTGACCAAATTGCACAGAATTTGAAAACGTAAAAAGCTAAAGCGATCCATTCTGGGTTTTGAAACACAATTATTTTTGCAGCAAATTAAGTCCAGGAAAAGGTTATGCATAATGGAAACAAAAAGTGAACGACCAATCTTTTAAGAATAAGCTCTTTTCCCAACAGATCAGGAATTTTAAGAAAAGAAAGAGTCCACACAATCATCAGAATGCATAATGAGGTCCACATCTAACTTGCTGTCTACCCAGTGTTGTGCAGGACCTGGCCCGTAAGCGGTACCTTCTGATAGCCGTTTACGCGTAGTCTACAACATTCACTTGGAATTATTCCTCATGCTAGAAAACCAACCCTGGGGCCCGGAGGCGTGGTCTAGCACCTAAAGGCCTCACCTTGAATGCGACGGGATCCCATATGGACGCCGGTTCTAATCCCAGCAGCTCCACTTCCCATCCAGCTCCCTGCTTGTGGCCTGGGAAAGCAGTCGAAGACGGCCCAAAGGTTTGGGACCCTGCACCCATGTGGGAGACCCAGAAGAAGTTCCTGGATCCTGGCTTCGGATTGGCATAGCATCAGCTGTTGTGGTCACTTGGGGAGTGAATCATCAGATGGAAGACCTTCCTCTCTGTCTCTCCTCCTCTCTGTGTATCTGACTTTCCAATAAACAAATAAATCTTTAAAAGAAAAAAAAAAACCAACACTGGATAATAACGGAGTGCACATGACAATTTTTAAAGGAAACTGGTCAGAAATCCCTGAATCCTTTATACAGTACAAAGACCCTTACTAAACCACCGACCTGGGCCACTGCGAAGACAAGGACAGTCACAGAGCCGACTGCTGCTTAAAGGGGAGCGGCAGACCAGATGGGGAGCCACCAGTGGCGAGCGTCCCAGGTTAATCAGAGGCTAGCACTCTACAAGCAAGAAAAAAGGGGCCAGTGCCAGGTTGTGACACAGTAAGCCTCTGCCCACAGTGCCCATGTGGGCCCTGGTCGGAGTCCCAGCTGCTCCACTTCCTATCCAGTTCCCTGTCAATGGCCTGGGAGAACAGCAGAGTGCTCACCAAGTCCAAGTGCTTAGACCCCCCGCGCTCATGTGGGAGACTGGGAAGAAGCTCCTGGCTCCTTGGTCCTGGCTTCGGAACAGCCCAGCTCCAACCACTGTGGCCGCCTGAGGAGCGACGGGCGGGTGTGAGATTCTCTCTCTATCTCTCCCTTACTCCTTTCCTCTCTTTCTCTCTCCTTCTCTGTTGTAACACTGCCTTTCTAATACAAATAAATCTTTTATAAATAAATACATAAAACTTCTCCTAAGTTGAAGGAGGAATGACTTAACAAGGGGTCTTGAACATATATCACATCCAATCACTTTTTATAAAGACTCATGGCTTTTAGCAAGGCAGAGTCACAGAGAGAGAGAGAGAGAGAGATCTTCCACCCACTGGTTCTACTGTCCAAATGGCCCCAGAGGCCAAAGCCAAGCTGATCAGATGCCAGGAGCCCACGCATGTGCAGGATGCCAAAGACCTGAGCCACCCTCCGCTCCAGGGAGCTGGATCGGAAGTGGAGCAGCTGGGACACACCCCAGGGCCCCTATGGAATACCAGCACCGCAAGCAGAGGTTCAGCCTACTGTGCCAGGGTGCTGCCCCAACCAGGGTTTTGTCTTATCGTTCAGCCAGGAGCAGTGCTTCAGTTGACCGCACTCAGTCCGTGTTTGTTATTTCCTATGGTGTGCTATGCACTGCAGAGGGCACATGAGACATGCAGAAGGAGGCCCAACCCGGCACGGAAGGAAACCCCAGGCATGCAGCTACAGTAGAATGAACACGTGGAATCCTGAAACCAGGGCACAAACTTGAGCCCTTGATCTTGGGTTGCCTCTGGCTCCCCGCTTCTCGTTCTCGGCTGGGTTGGTTATTTACTTGATCTGTCATTGACCTTCAAAAGCCAGTGACCTCAGTGCTGAAGTTACTTCCTCCATATGCACCACTGAAGAGGGTGGCAACTACTTGAAAGACAGAGACGTCCAATTCTCCGCGAACAGTGAAGGCACTTGGCTCCCTGGCGTCACTAGGTCTAACACAAGCAGCAACCCACTGACAGCGAGGGGCTTTGCTCCTCCCTACTGTGTGCTCTGCTGCAAGCCTGCTAGGGCTGCAGTCATCCTGGCCATCCTCAGACACTATGTAACAAACTGTATGGCTTCTCCCTCCCAAAGCTCAAGTAGTAACCTGGTAATATTCTGAGGTCACTTCCTTCAAATTCTCAGTTTGAAATCGGATGATGGGGTCCAGTGCAGTAGCATAATGGGTAAATCCTCGCCTTGCATGTACCAAGGTCCCATATGGATGCTCAATTAATATCCCAGCTGCTCCACTTCCCATCCGGCTCCCTGCTTGTGGTCTGGGAAAGCAATAGAGGACGGCCCATCGCCATGGGACCCTGCACCCATGTGGGAGACCCGGAAGGGGCTCGGGCTCCTGGCTTCAGATTGGCACAGCTCCAGTCATGGAGGCCACGTGGGGAGTGAACCAGCGGGCGGAGGATCTTTCTGATTTCTCCTCACTGTGGATGTGCCTTTTTCAAATAAAAATGAACACATCTTTAAAAAAAAAAAATCTGCCTTCAAAACCAAAGAAAAGGCATGATAGAGGCTACTGCTTCGGCCTGGAAAATACATATTCTACACACACACACAAATGAGGATTTAATAAACTCAACTAACACGGCCGTGTCTCAGGGCTGCGGCCGAAGCTGGCTCACAGGCGCAGACCCGAAAGGCGCAGGGCAGCGCAGGGCAGGGCAGCGCAGGGCGAGGCGGGCCCGGGGATGAGCCCCCCGCGTCGGAAGGCTCGTTCGAGAAGGCGCTGGAGCTCCGGCCCTCAAGGCGGGAACGGCTGAAAGCACACACACACACGCACACACACACACACGCACACACACGCACCCCAAGCCTGGAGAGCCGCCCTCCCCTCCGGCTCGGCCCCTCCGCCTGCGGCCAGGCCCCTGCCCGCCCGGGACCCCGGGCCCCCACGCGGCCAGCGGCTACCTTGGTCGTCCGGATGTGCTCCATCTCCGGGAGTCGTCGGCCGGCGGCCGGCCTCACAGACGCGGCATGGGGCGAGCAGAGCCGGCGCCCACAGCTCCCCGGGACCAGCGGACACTCGCTCTCCGCCGGCCAGCGCCGGGATCCGTCAACCCGCCCTGGGCGGCGCCCACCGCGCAGGCGCACTGGGCCGCGCCGTCTCCCTAGAAACACTTCCCCAAACCGCGCGGCGGCCAGCGAGCGGGCGGGCGGAGCGAGCGCCGCCAGGCAGGGCTCGGCGGGTTCCACAGCGCCCCCTGCGCGTGGAGGGCTGACACGCACCGCAGCCCCTCCCACGGCGGTTCTTTGTCATCCCAAGGAGCATCCTTGGGGCTTCCCGCGTGACGAGGACCTAGAGCACAGGGCATTTAGGGGATGAAGTTCGACTGGACGTCTCCGAAGCCCATCACTGTGCCAAATAGTTTGAGTTACGTTTCTACTCACTAGCACTGAGGATGCCTTGTAGATGTATTAGAAACAAATTCTCCAATATTACAGGATTAATTATGTGAGGTATGATGTTCTCATTCAATAATAATGGCATCCAATAGAAATCACCCTACAGGAATACCTCCTTGAAAATGCTAGTACTGGACCCGGAGCCGTGTCCAGGCAGCTAAAATCCTCGCCTTGAACACACCAGGACCCCATATGGGCTCCGGTTCTAATCCCGGCAGTCCCGCTTCCTATCCAGCTCCCTGCCTGTGGCCTGGGAAAGCAGTCGAGGACGACCCAAAGCTTTGGAGAGCCTGCATCCTCGTGGGAGACCTGGAGGAGGTTCCTGGCTCCTAGCTTCGGATCGGCTCAGCTCCAGCCACTGCGATCACTTGGGAAGTGGATCAGTGGACAGAAGATGTTTCTCTCTGTATATCTGCCTTTCCAATAAAAATAAATCTTAAAAGAAAAAAAAAGAAAATGTTAGTATTGCAATAGGGGCTGTGGTCACAGTGCCACATAATCATCTCATATTGGGGACTTCACTTCTGATCAAGCTTCCTGCCAATGTCCTTGAGAAAGCAACCCAAGAGACATGCTTGGGCACCTGCACCCCCATGGGAGACCCCAAACAATCTCCAGGTTCCTGGCTTCAGCTTGGCCCAGTCCCTGCAATTGTGGCCATTTGGGGAGATGGGAGATTCTCTCTCTCTCTCTATAACTCCACCTCTCACATCTTTAAAAAAAACCACAAGCGTGGTGCTGTGTCAATGGGTGGAGGGGCCACTGGCTACACAACAGCTCAGTGTGATGATGCTTTGTGAAGTTTACACTTCAGGGTGGCAGCACGAATAACATGTGACTTTCATAATTCCTTCAATGCAGTAGTTCTTGGCCTGTGGCATCAATTGGGGGCAGTTCTGCTTGTCAGTGTAGGGGGCTTTATTTTCTAGGTTAATAACAAAATTCACATTACTAAGTTGTCTTGGTGTTGTAGAGTGTCTCCGTGGAGATGCTTGATAAACACAATTTTGGAGGTGGCTTTGCTGTCCAGCTTGTAAGGTAAATATGTAATAAGATAGGACCGAGTCACCTCCAGTCTTGGCATGGTATCATAGCTAAAGCACCCAGGCACAAATCCCGTCTGTGGGAAGGTCGGGAGGAACATGGAAAAACAATAGTTTTTTTTTTTTTTCAGAAAACAAAATGGCCTGAGTTAGCTTGTATGACATATTCTCATCTTCCCGATACCCACACAGTTCATGCTCCTGTATCTGATCTCTTAATGTTTTTTTTTTCTTTCCTCTTACCAATTCTTCTAGAGAGGAATGATAACTTTATTAGCTAACACCAGGTAATTACCGGGTGACAGAAAGTATAGTAAAGGTGTTATGAGAAAACAGTGTTACTTTCTTCACTTTAAAGATGGGAAAAGACACGATGAACTTAAATGGCATACAAGGCTAGACCATTTTACAAAGGTAGACAGTCTGACTCCGTTCTGTATTGATTTGTTCGCTAAAATCCAGCCAAAGTTCCATTTATGATAATATGATGGATCAGGAAATCTCTCTGCTTTAAAAAAAAAAAGTCTGTAATAATAACAGCATACAGAATCAATGCTAACAGCATCAAATCACAGACAAGGCAGTGAAAAATGACAAATGCAAAACCTAGAGGAACACATATGCCCAGAGAAGGAAGCGGCAAATGGAAGCTGATGCTTCAAGAGAGTTTCTGAGTCAGCAGCATCTACTCTCTGCTGATACCCTTCTAGAACACAGAGTGCAGAAGCCAGAGTCACTGGGGGATCCTTGGGACCCATTTATCCTGCATACCCAGCACCAACAGAAACTCAACCAACCGCAGCCCGGCAGAACACTGCGAGCAAGCCAGCCTTGATGCTGAGACCATGGCATAGTGACTGTCTGGGAGAGTTCACACCCCTCAAAGGGTCAAAAGGCAGATTCATTCCTAGGGAACCTCACAACTTCACGTTGTCAATGTGGCTCACGTGGTAGGGAGTGAGCATTGCTAGTAACTTCGCCGAAACAAACTTTTCTGCTGGAATGCACCTTACTAATAAGCCTGAACTAATTCTTACTATTAACGTTCCAATGAAAATTAAAATAAAGCCACAAAACCAACCAACGAAAAAGGAAGCAATCTGCAACTAGAGTTTATCAGCAGGAACAAGAGGATAGGAACAGATTTGATAATTATCAGACTGGTTTGATAGAATAACCATGCCTGTATTATATATAAATTAAAAAAACGAAAATAGCTGCAAAGTGTGTGATATATTTTTCGAATTTTTCTTTTTATAATTATTATATTATTTTGATGATCTTTACATAGTTGATTAAGGACAAAGGGTCAAGGGCTACAGGAAAGTGGGTAAGACCATTATTCCCAAATTCTCTCTCTCTCTCTCTTTTTTTTTTTTTTCTCCGTAAGGGGTAAGGGGGGAAATAAACCCATCCCATGGGCCCCGATCTGGGGCATGCTCAAGAGGACTGCATAAGTGGTTTTGATAGCTCAACAGTTATGAAATGTTGTCATTCTCACCATTTCAAGCACGATGAAATATCTCCAGAATCCACTGGCTGACACAGTCCACCTTAGAGTTTCCATTTGCTCAGATTTTCACTGCCAACACATGGCTGGGGTAGATGACCAGTTTGTTCTGTCATTGGTCCTCTGCTGTGGTACCAGGTGTCCTCTGCAGGCTCCAATGTACTACCATATCCTCCATGTGCAGCTGGTTATGCTGTCCACTGCTCCGTCTGAGCCTCTGAGGAGGCTCAGCTTTGACACATGCACTCCATGGCAGACCATGGAACCTGCACTTCTCTTCATGGTTGGGGTTCTGAGATCAGCAGTTCAGTTGCGGGGATCCCCTAAGAAACTTTGTCTGACGTGATCCCAGACCTGATTCTGTGTGTATGTGCTAGTACAGGGTCCGGCACAGTCCGTAGCCCCAATCAGCTTATTCATATGCTGGTGGTTGCAATTGCTGGGTCAGTTCTGTTACCAACCTTGACTTCCACATGAACCATTTGGTGTTGCAGTCAAGCCTGATTCTGCCCATTTCATTCTTGGCCCTCACACAAACCAGTGGGAGCTGCAGCCTAGTCAGAGCAACTCCCAATAGCACCCGTCAGGCACAAACCCTACCCTGGTTCCTGTGCCTGCCAGTATGTACAGCAAACTGATTCAGTCTGTTCCACATTCCGTTCAGCCGTCCTTATATGTCAATGGGCATTGAAGCCTAGTTCAACCCAACCAACCCCACTATCCAACCAACACACACATGCTGGTGGGTGCAGTTCTGTCTAGCCATCCCTGCCCCAGTCCTGGTTTTCATGCTCTACGGTGGGAGTAGTAACTCAAGAGCAGAATACCCACGATTTCTCTACTGGGCCCTCTCCCAGTCCCAGATCACGCACTCTCCAGGTGTTCCACAGTTTAACTTGACAGAATTAGCCCCCCACTCCCGTGCCAGCCTCTGCCAGCTAATGTTGCGGCAAAGCCCAACCAACCCTCACCCATTCTGATTTATGCTTGCACCTCTAGGAATAGCCAGCCTGGCCTGCTCTGGGCTGCTCCCTGTCGTGGTTTTTGCACTCACCTGAAGAAACTATGTCCCAACAGAGGAGTTTCCCAAGCTCATCCATCAGAACCTCTCCCAATGCCAGATCTTACACACACAGATGGGTTCATGGGCCAGCCCCACTTAGTTCACCTCCTGTCCTGGCAGGAACAGTGACCTTTCCTGACTAGCCTTTGACCTATTCTGGTTCTTACTGTTGGATGTTTGAGCCCAGCCAAGGCTTGTCCATACCCACACATAGCTCACACATGGCTCAGTAGGAGCAAAGACCTATCCTAGTTCATCCTACATCTACCCTGGTCCTTCAGAGCACCAGATGGTGTTGGAGGCTAGACTGGCTTGGTGTGTCCAGTCCCAGTCCACACTTGTGCCAAGGGAGACTGCAGGTATATCCAGACCAGAACGCAGCCCCCACTCCGGCCCCCACACTCACCAGTAGAAACTCCAACCTAGCCAAGGTGTCCCCTTAGCTCCCCAACCAGGCCTGTTTCCAGCCATAGATTGTGCACATGCCAGTGGTTGTTCTGACCCAGCTTGGCACAGCTCCTCCCCTCTCTTAGCCTTTGCCTTGGGAGCTACAGCCTAGCCTGGTCCCTGACCACCCCCCCCCCATCCTGATTCTCATTGGTGGGGTTTAGAACCTGGCTCTGCTCAGTCTACTCCCATCCCTGGCTCATTGAAACCAGTAGGTGTGAGAGCCTAGCTCAGCATGACCTGTGCTCTAGCCTGTTTCTGTTCTTGCTAGTGAGCTAAGGTTTGTTCGGCCCTGCCCAGTCTGCCCCTTTCATAACCAACTCACACATTACCCAATCGTTGGAGCTACTTTGCCCAGCTTGCTCAAACCCCAAGCCTGGACCATGTGATCATCAGTGAGAGTTAGGACCCAGTAGGAAACTACCCCAAGTTCCCCCGCTTGACCCACTCTCAAACCCAGATCTCATACATATCTGTCGGTGTTGGCCCAGTGCCAGGCATAGTCTGGTCTTCCATCTTGGCCTTGTATGAGCTGTGAATATGGCAGCGCAGCCCACCCCACACGCTGTTTTAGGATGCACACGCAGGTGCTGCAGCCTGGATCTGTCCAGACTGTTATTAGTCCCTGTACTTGTGAGTGATGGCAGGTTCTTTGGTCACACTTAGCTCAGCCCATCACCACCCTAACTCTTGAGCTAACCATGGGGTTTTTTATATTCACAGGGTTGGGCCCACTCCTCCCCAACAGAGTCCACTTCCGGACCTGGTTCTCTCATGTGCTGGTTAGTGTCATGGCCCTGCCTAATGTGACCCATCCCCTGTTCTGACATTCTGTCAGGTGCTAGGACCTAGCCCTGCCAGACAGGCCCCCAGCCGTAGCTTACACATGGACTAGCATAGGTGGACTCACATGTAGGCTGGTGTATCAATCTAACCTATAGAGATTGTTGGACCTATCCCCTCCATACCACCAGGCAGTAGTACCCTTGCTTATCTCCAAGAAAAGAGACCCTGTCATTGGGAGTCCTTCATATTGATTCCTCACCAACACACACAGTGGCCTCATTGACTGACATACCTAGCAGCAATAGCTCCCCCAAGACCCCAGAGCTTGCTGCTGGGTGGCCAGCAAGTGGAGCCTGGTACCAACGGGCAAGGGCTATCCAAAGCCCAGAACTCGCTTACCACATGGCTGTGGCCAGGGCCTCAAGCATTGAGTCAGGCTGTGGAAGCTCTCTCCACCCAGGCCCAGAGATTAAATTGGATATATTTTTTAAATGATGTATCACATATAAAGTAGACCCAAAGAAATTTTTCTTAAAAAAAAAGATTTATTAGTTTTTATCGGAAAAGCAGATCAGATTTATGGAGAGAGGCAGAACCAGAAAGGAAGATCTTTTCATCCACTGGTTCACTCCTGAAATGGCCACAACAGCCAGATCTGAGCTGACCCCAGTCAGAGCCAGAAGCTTCTATCCAGGTCTCCCACGCAGGTGCAAGATCCCAAGGCTTTGGGCCATCCTCTACTGTTTTCCCAGGCCACAAGCAAGGAGCTGGATGGGAAATGGAGCAGCCAGGACATGAACTGGCAGATATTAGCACTTGAACCAGTGGACCGGGTCCCTTGTAAAAGTAAATATAGGGGCCCGGCGCGGTGGCGCAAGTGGTTAAAGGTCCTTGCCTTGCATGCCCGGGATTCCATATGGGCGCCGGTTCTAATCCCGGCAGCCCCGCTTCCCTTCCAGCTCCCTGCCTGTGGCCCGGGAAAGCAGTCGAGGACGGCCCAAAGCTTTGGGACCCTGCACCCGCGTGGGAGACCCGGAAGAGGCTCCTGGCTTCGGACCGGCATAGCATCGACCGTTGCGGCTCACTTGGGGAGTGAATCATGGGATGGCAGATCTTCCTCTCTGTCTCTCCTCTCTGTATATCTGCCTTTCCAATAAAAAAATAATAAAAATAAATCTTAAAAAAAAAAAAGTAAATATAGTTAGGCTTCTGGATTTGTGGATTCCACAGCCAAACATATCCATGAAAAAAAATTGTCTGTATGGAAAATACACAGACTCTTTGGTCTCATTACTCCCTAAATGATATAGTACAGCAATCATTTTCCATGACTAAATACCTTAAGTAACCTGGAGCTTATTAAAATATAAGGGAGGGTACATGTTGATTCTAGGCAAATATCATACCATATCATATAGGGCACTTAAGCATCTATGGATGTTGGTTATTTGTAGAGGTTCTGGAACCAATAGTCCCAAGGATACTGAGACATCCATACAAAAGTTGAAATAACAATAGGCTTAACAATTAGAGACAAAAGAAAAATGGATTAAAAAACTAGCAGTTACTAACAGAAAAAAATGCAGACAATAGAGACAGATAGTAAATATGCCAAAAAATAATATCGCTACAAGAAATGAAGGTTATAGTCAAAAAGTCTAAAATAAATCTAATTGTAGCTTCACGAGCATAGGCTGGAAGAGAAAAGAGGAAAGACCAGAGCTAAGATGATATTTGAAAAAATAATGAATGACAGAAGTCCGCTGAGTTACTACCCAAATGGCCCAATATCCAGGGTTGGGCCAGCCTGGAGCAAGGAACTCCACCCTGGTCTCCCAACCCGTGACAGACCCAGGTACTTGTCCTGGCATCCCCGCTTCCCATCCAGCTCCCTGCCTGTGGCCTGGGAAAGCAGTGGAGGATGGCCCAAAGCCTTGGGACCTTGCATCCATCTGGGAGGCTGGGAGGAGGTTTCCAGCTCCTGGTTCCTGGCTTCGGATCGGCTCAGCTCTGGCTGTTGCGGCCATTTAGGGAGTGAACCAGTGGATAGCAGATTTTCCATTTCTGTCTCTTCTTTTTCCTGTAAGAATCTATCTTTTGGGGCCCGGCGCAATGGCGCAGTGGTTAAGGTCCTCACCTTGCACGCCCGGGATCCCATGAGGGCGCCAGTTCTAATCCCAGCAGCCCTGCTTCGCATCCACTGCCTGCTTGTGGCCTGGGAAAGCAGTCGAGGACTGCCCAAAGCCTTGGGACCCTGCACCCGCGTGGGAGACCAGAAGAGGCTCCTGGATCCTGGCTTCGGATCGGCATAGCATTGGCCATTGCGCTCACTTGGGGAGTGAATCATCGGATGGAAGAGCTTCCTCTCTGTCTCTCCTCCTCTCTGTATATCTGACTTTCCAATAAATAAACAAATCTTAAAAAAAAAAAAAAAGATGATGATTCAGGCTCCCGGTTTCTACCTGGCCCAGCGCCTGCACTGGAGACCCTTTGGGGAGTGAAGCACAGGATGGAAGGTTCCTGTCCTTCTGTAAGTCGTCCTACTAGCCCTGCCAATCACAGCTTATCCTTTTCTTACTGAATTTAAACGTCCACTTCCACTCTGAGCTCCTAATTGGCAAGGTGCACCTGAACACCTGCGGCACTGCTCTCACCCGGTCTCCTTGCAACACAGTATCTTTACTTTTTTTCCTCCTGCTCATGAAGTAGGCAACTTTCCTTTAAACTACAGTTTAGATCTCTCTCTCTCTCTCTCTTTCATTTCCGTTGTGACTTCTAAGAGGCTTAAAATGCTATTTCATTTTTCTGTTAAATACACGGAGTCTGAGCTGCTGTAACAAGATTCCGCCTGTTTGTCACAGTTGTGGAGGGTGGCAATTCCGACGCCAAGGTGCCCGTTGATGGGTTGCTGGTGGGGACCCCTTCAGGCTTTGTCCTCCCACGGTGGACAGAACTCACTCCCTGTTCTCCAGAACTCTACACGGGGACTCACTCTTGCCACTCAAACGTGCCCTTATCTTCCCAAACCCCACGGGGCGTGGTGGGCAGCCAAGAGACCAACGCCTGGCTGTGGAGGCGTTTTCATTCCACAGCAGGTGGTAACGCACAGGTTTCGCAGGTAAGAGTGCTGAACTAGAAGGAGCAGCGGTTTTGGAAACTGTCTTAGGAGGAGCAACCCGGGGTTGTCTACAGGGTAGATTTTGACTGAAAGAGACTGGTCGGCACAGCATCTGAGGAATGGCCGCACCCATCTCCGGGGTAAAAAAAAGCGAAGGCCCACATTATGACGGCAACAGTCGACAGTGCACCCAGGGAACCCTCACATTTCACCGTGTATGGTACTTATTTCCATACAAAAAAGAAAAAAAAATACCTTTCCACACTACGGTTCCAGGTCACCAGCACCGGGTGTGAGAGCCCCACGCAGCCGCGAGGAACCCCACGCACAGGCCCTCCTGCGGGTCCCCGGGGCACTCAGTGTCTCCACCCCGGCGCCCTAATTGCTCCCTGGAACGCAAGTGACGAGATGGGGGGCTCTGCCGTCGCTGCTCTAGGAATGGGGTGCTCCCCCAAGCCAGGCGCCGCCGCTTCTTTCGGGACGCTCTTCGGTGCGTCGTCATTGGCAAGAGCGGGTTGGAAGCAGGTAGACTTAAAGAGGACTTGAGCATAAAGAACTAAAAAGCACAGCTGGGTTTGGAACAGGCCTGCGTGCATGCTTCGGGGTGGGCGGAGCGCGCCCTTCCCCGTCCCGGGCTGCCTTGCGCCGCGCGCCCGCCCCCGTCCCAGGGCTCCCCGCGCTGCGTTCTCGGCGCGCCCCGCTCGGCCTCCGTCCTTCGGGCGCCCAGGCTCCAAGTTCCCGCCAGGCCGGAGCTGGGCTGAGACGATGCTGCCTGGCCCGCCGTGGCGCTGAGGCTGCCAAGAACGCCCTTTGGAAGCTTGGAGACAGCGTGGAGCCCCGGCAGCCATGTCCATCTCTCAGCCATTCTCTTTCGGGTCCGGGACGCTGGGCTCCACCACCGTGGCGGCTGGCGGCACCGCCACGGGCGGCGGTTTCACCTTCGGGACCGGGGCGTCCAGGTAACCGTTTTTTTGTTTTGTTTTTCCCCTCTCCTGCCAGGGTCAGGCCCTGCCCGGCGAGGTTCCCTCCTGGGAGTCCTGCCCTCTGTGTGCTGGGGGAGGCACGGACGCGCGCCTTTACCCCCGAGCGGCACCGTAGGCCTCCTGCCCGCCGCGCCGCGTCCCGGCCATGCCGGCGCCCCGCTGGGCACGAGGGCGGTGGGCTTCGGAACGCACCCACGGCTCCGTCGTAGGAACTGCTGGGTGGGGGTCCCGGTGGGCGAAGGGGCTTGGGGGCATCATTCCTGAGCCTCAGCGACGATTGTCTCGGGCGTAGAATGAATGTTGAACGAATGAATGAAACGGCTGCCATGTTGTGATGTTTTCAGACACGAACATCTAGGAGAACATTTTAAGGACAGTTTTTAGAAAAAAGAAAAGCCGTTTTTTTTCTTCCCTTAACAACGATTGTAATTAATGGAAAGTGACGGTGCTCTGCTGATTGCTTGGTTATTTTTGAGGAGCTTCATGTGCCAAATGGAGTCTTCTTGAAACAGCATTTATTGCTGGTAACTTGGGCGGCAGGTGCGCGTTCGTGTGTCATAGGGACGAATGGTGTGTGGTGAAGATTTCCCGTGGTTTCTTAGGTGACCAAATGCACGCAGCAGGCTCTTCCCGCGTGTGCGTCTCCCTCCTTCCAGGGTGTCGCTAGGTGGCCGGATGTCACTAGAGAGCCCCTTTAGGACTCCTGCCTTTGGAAGACAAGCTGAAGGGGTGGGGAAGGGAAGAAGGGTGCACCCGTGGACAGCCGTAGCTCCTGAAGCTTGCAGCTTACAGGTTGTGTTTGTGGAGGAGAGAGGCAGACAGCATTGTCAGCACGGCTGCCGTTTTCAAAGGGAAGGAAAGAGGGGACTGCGGGCTACTCAGCCAGGGCCGGAATCTGGGAGTTTCCTACCATATCGGTTTGATTCACTTTGACAGGTCCCACCTGTCTTCATCCCCACACCCCCACTTCTCTTCAAGCTGTTCAATTCACCAAAAAGTAATTGCAGGTTAAATTCCTGTGGGTTAAGCTCGGGATTTTTAAAAATATATATATATTTATTTTTATTGAAAAGGCAGATATACAGAGAGGAGAGACAGAGGGGAAGATCTCCTCTCATTCAGCTGATTGACTCCCCAAGTGGCCACAATGGCCGGAAATGCGCCAATCTAACTAAAGCCAGGAGCCTGGAGTTTCTTCCAGGTCTCTCATATCCCGTATAGGGTCCCAAGGCTTTGAGCCACCCTCAACTGTTTTCCCAGGCCACAAGAAGGGAGCTGGATGGGAAGTGGGGCCGCTGGGATTAGAACTAGTGCCCATAGGAATCCCAGCATGTTCAAGGCAAGGACTTTAGTCGCTAGGTGACAGTGCCAGGCTTGGTTTTAATGGTAAGGTAGAGACTTGCATTCCCCTCACATTCTTATTAAAAAAAATACTTGGGCCCAGCATGATAGCCTAGCAGCTAAAGTCCTCCCCTTGAATGTGCCAGGATCCTATATGGGTGCTGGTTCTAATCCCAGCAGCCCTACTTCCTATCCACCTCCCTGGGAAAGCAGTTGAGGAAGGCCCAAAGCCTTGGGACCCTGCACTCGCGTAGGAGACCAGAAGAGGCTCCTGACTTCAGGTCTGCTCAACTCCAGCTGTTGCAGCCACTTGGGGAATGAATCATTGGACAGAAGATCTTCCTCTCTGTCTCTTCTCTCTGTATATCTGACTTTGCAATAAAAATAAATAAACCTTTTAAGAAAATACTTAATTCTTGTTAGGTTTGCAGCCTGGCTTCTGGTGTGGGATGCAAACTGCCCCTGCAACCCCGCTGGGGATGAATTCGCATTTACTCTGACTGCTGAGTCCAGGTCTGCTTGGACAGAGGGCTTTTTCTAACACATTGGTGGATTTAATCAATGTTTTTCCTTTAGAAGATGTTAACATTTCTTTATAATTTCACCGTGGTTCTGCAGGCCCAGTGTGTTGTGGAACTTTCCCAAGCTGCTCTGGGTCCCATCTCGTTTCCAGTGGTTGGAATCTACTGTAGGTGAATGTAGTGTTCAGGTGACCACCCAGCATAAATGCCTGAAACGAAGTGTCGGAGGGAGATACTCTTACTTCCTTGATATTTCCTGTTCTGTTGGATTTTGTCCAAGAATTCCTGCTTGGAACTTGCTAAATTAACCCTGTGCTCTTAGTGGCCCCAGCTTGAACATTCGCTAAGCTACCACCATGGTCTTTTCTCTTCCTCAGAAGAGCTTGGTAAACCCCTTCCCACTTTGGGGCACTTCTGTCTGTCTAACGTGGCTCTCCCTGGACCTGTAGCTGCTGGGGCACAATTACTGTCTTCTTAGGGGAGGGAAGGAGGACGGGAGGGAGGGACGGACAGAGGGAGGGAGAGAGAGAATGAATCTGTGTGTGTGAGAGAGACATGTCAGTCTGGGGGACACTTCCCTTCCCAGGCCCTATTCTTGGGTCTTCGTTGCATTTGTCGTTTACTTCTTGTCTGATCCCAGTCTAGAGCATCAGCTCCATGATGTTTGTTTTTCCAGTAGATACAGTGCATGATGCTTAGTACATACTTAATGACTGAGCCCTTAGCACCCGCCATTCCCAGGAGCGCTCCAGCCTCAATTGGTTGGAAAAGGGGCTTTGAGAGAAATGGTTGTTGAGTAAGTGACTTATTAGAACAAAGTCAGAAGCGTAGCTAAGCTGTGGAAAGGCTTGTGTGAATGAAGGAGAGGACGCAGTCCGGCGTCGAAGACCTGATGGGTGTCCGCGACTCCACCAGCTTGGTCTCTCAGGTGCGACTCTGTGAACAGATCCCAAGGTGGAGCAGGGCTGTACTGCCCGTGGGATCGCAGCGATGGTGGATGGGAGGGGAGCAGCAGGGCGTTGTGCCTGCCTCGTGGGGCAGTCTCGGGTCAGCTTCCAGGCCCTGTGAGGGGAGAGCTCTGATGATGTTCCTCCTGACAGAGTGGAATCAACTTTGTAGTCTTATTTCCTTTGCTTTCCTTTCTCTTCCTCTCCCCCCGTCCACTCCCTACTTCCTAAATGTATTTATTTGGAAGGCAAAGAGACAGACCTCATCGCCGATTCCCTCCGCCCAGTGTCCTCGGCGGCCGAGGCTGGGCCAGACTGCAGCCAGGAGCCAGGACCTGAATCTGGTCTTCCTTCTTGGTGACAGGATGTGCTTGCCTCACCTGCTGAGTGCCACGGTGCACATTACCAGGAAGCTGGGCTCAAGACTGGGCTGGAATTGGCCCAGGCACTGTGTCTGATGCTGCATTGTGCGAGTTGCAAGTCATGTTCTAACGGCCAGGTTAAGTGCCTGCTCCCGCCTTGTAAGGTAGACCTGGAGGAGTCCTTCGAGATAATACTGCATTAAAGTTGGTCAGGCCTGGAAGCACTTCTGTGTGTGTGTGTTTTTTTTAAAAGAGTTGTTTATTTTTATTAGAAAGTGAGATATATAGAGAGGAGGAGAGACAAAGATCTTCCGTCTGCTTATTCTTTCCCCAAGTGGTCACAACAACCAGAGCTCAGCTGATCCAAAGCCAGGAGCCTTTCTGGGCTTTCCACGCAAGTACAGGGTCCAAGGCTTTGGGCCATCCTCAACTGCTCTTCTAGGGCACAAGCAGGGAGCTGGACGGGAAGCGGGGCAACTGGGATTAGAACCATTACCCATATGGGATCCTGGTGCATGCAAGGAGAGAACTTTAGCCAATAGGCTACCACACTAGGCCCACTTTTGTGTTTCTTAAAGTAATTAAATTAAACTTAGAGAAATTCTGTTCTGTGGTACAATGGGAAGGTTTTTATGTTGATGTATTCCTTTTGGTAGCATTTTCAACTTTGGTTTCTTCAGTTGTCGTAACCCCTTCAGTTAACTTAAATTGTAAGACATTTAAATGTTTTAGAGCTCATTGATTAAAAATATTTTAGGGCCCAGCGCCATGGCCTCGTGGCTAAAGTCCTCACCTTTCTTACACCAGGATCCCATATGGGCACCAGTTCAAATCCCGGCAGCTCCACTTTCCATCTAGCTCCCTGCTTATGGCCTGGGAAAGCAGTAGAAGACGGCCCAAAGCTTTGGGACCCTGCACCCGCGTGGGAGACCTGGAGGAGGTTCCTGGCTCCTGGCTTCGGATCGGCGCAGTACCAGCTGTTGCGCTCACTTGGGAGTGAAACATTGGACGGAAGATCTTCCTCTCTGCCTTTCCTCCTCTCTGTATATCTCACTTTGTGATAAAAGTAAATAAATATTTAAAAATATTTTAACTGGAGCCTATGTAACTGTCCAGTGGCTAATTCCTTGTCTTGTACACACTGGGACTGTAGGAGACCTGGAGGAGGTTCCTGGCTCCTGGCTTTGGATCGTTGCAGCACTGGCCATTGCAGCTGTTTGGAGAGTGAATCATCGGGTGGAAGATCTTCCTCTCTCTCTTTCCTCCTCTCTGTATATCTCACTTTGCAATAAAAATAAATAAATCATTTTAAAAATGTGGTGGTTGATTTGTTTAGTGATGAAGGGAGTATAATAGTCATTTTTCTAATTGAATATCTTGCTCATTAAAAAAAACCGTAGGGGCTGGTTTAGTAGCCTAGTGGCTAATGTCCTCACCTTGCATGCACCGGGATTTCATGTGGGCACCGGTTTTAATCCCGGCAGCCCCACTTCCCATCCAGCTCCCTGCTTGTGGCCTGGGAAAGCAGTCGAGGACGGCCCAAAGCCTTGGGACCCTGCACCCGCATGGGAGACCTGGAAGAGGCTCCAGGCCCCTGGCTTCGCATCACTGCAGCTCTGGTCAATGTGGTCACTTGGGGAGTGAATTATCGGATGGAACATCCTCTGTGTTCTCCTCATCTCTGTACACCTGACTTTCCAATAAAAATAAATAAATTTTTGAAAAAAATCCTAGAAATACTAATTCATTCTGTCCCATATGCTATACCCAGCAGGTCCCAAATAAGGCTGTCAGAGTAAGACAAATACTTTTGCGTCTGTTATCCTTTTTTCTCTTTAGTTTTAGCGCCACGTCTGGACATTTATATTCTTTACGCCTCCTTTTTTTTTTTTTTCTTTTCAAAGATTTAATTTGAAAGGCAGATTTACAGAGAAGGGGAGACACAGAGAGAGAGATCTCCATCCTCTTTGCAAATGGCCATAACAGCCGGAGCTGAACCCGTCTGAAGCCAGGAGCCAGGGTCATCTTGTGGGTCTCCCAGTGCAGGGGCCCGGTCCCCCACTGCTTTCCCAGGCCACAGGCAGGGAGCTGGACGGACAGTGGGGCTGCGGGGCTGTAGCCGACGCCTGTATGTAATGCCTGTGCTGCAGGGGGCGGGGCAGCCCATGAGCAACCCGCTCTAGCGCCTCTACTCTTTTGTTTTGTCTCAGTTTTAATTGTGGGTAACTGTTCCTAAAACGCCTTTTCATCCAGTCACTGTAACGATCTGTGCTTTAGTGTAAGTCCTTGTCTGTTGTTTCCCTGCTGCCCTTCTGCACCCACAGGGTCAGCTGAGGCGTGGCTAGCATGCACGCAGTGCCCTGGCTGCTCGGAGCTGGGGCCCGGGTCCAGTTGTGCATCTGTGATGGCTCCCCGATCCCCTCACATTGACCAGCGCTTTCCCTCAGGCTGGTGCCTCCTCGGCTGTGCAGTGGCTGGGAATATTTTGAGGGCCTGCATTTCTACCCCTTGGAGCTAAGTGCTCCCCTCCCTTGAGGCCCCACATGGGTGCAGAAAAATTGGATGGCTCCTTGTGCTGGCACGGGATTGATGCTAGGACCCGTGTGACTTGTAGAACCATTCTGATCTGATGCAGATCTCTCATTTCATCCCCTAAGAAATGGCTTGTGTTGTGGACAGGCGCTGTGTTAGTGGTCTTTGTGCCCCTCAGCTGTTCTGGCATAAAGTGCTGCATATAAGGTGTTCAGTTGAATTTATTCCTAGTGAGAACTATTCCTGAAGCTAACTGTATCCTGCCAAACCTTATCCTGCAAAACCCTGCTACTTTGGCTTCTGTTATTCCCTTTTTATGGATGAGGAAACAGACTCGGGAGGGTAAATGTTGGTAGACACGTGGGGTGACATGAGAGAGCTCGTGCTGGAATCTAGCCATGCAAGTGACATTGCATTCTTACGTTGCGATTATGTTTCTATGCAAGAGCAGAGAGGGAAAATGAGATTGCCCATTTTATTGTGTGTGTTGTTACAATCTCTCTGGACTCTTCTCTGTAATTCGTTTTTAATATTTACTTGTTTTTATTTGAAAGACAGATATATAGAGAGGAGGAGAAGCAGAGAGGAAGATTTTCTGTCTGATGATTCACTCCCTGGGTGACCGCAACGGCTGGTGCTGTACTGTGCTGATCTGAAGCCAGGAGCTTCCTGCTGGTTTCCCATGCAGGTGCAGGGTCCCAAGGCTTTGGGCCATCCTTGACTGCTTTCCGAGACCACAAGCAGGGAGCTGGATGGGAAGCGGGGCTGCCGAGATTAGAACCAGTGCCCATATGGGATCCCAGGCGTGCGTGCAGGGTGAGGACTTTAGCCACCAAGCTACCAACCTGGGCCCTCTTTTTTTTCTTTTTTAAATATATATGTGCCTGGCTGGTAGCCTAGGTGCTAAAGTCCTCGTCTTGCATATACTGGGATTCCATATGAGCATTGGTTTGTGTTCCAGCCGTCCCATTTCCCATCCATCTTCCTTTTTGTGGCTGGAAAAACATTCAAGAACAGCTCAAAGCCTTGGAGCCCTGTACCAGCGTGGGAGACCCAGAAAAAGCTCCTGGCTCCTGGCTTTGAATTGGCTCAGCTCTGGCTGGTGCAGTTGCTTGGGGAGTGAATCAACAGACGGAAGATCTTCATCTCTGTCTCTCCTCTTTTCTGTGTATCAGACTGTCCAATAAAAATAAATAAATCTTTTAAAAGAGAGGTTTTATATAAAATTGAGGAAAGCAGAATATGTGAGCTCCTTATAGCCGATTATATTAAGGTCCAACACTCTCACTTTTCTGATAAGCTGGCTCTGTGTACGTGTGTGTGTTGCACACATGCATGTGTATTTATTTATGAAAGATATTTCTAGAGAAAGAAGGAGAGAGAGGAGCCCTTCCATCTGTTGGGGTCACTCCCCGAATGGCCGCAACAGCCAAAGCCACACTGGGCTGAAGCTGGGAGCCAAGAACTTGAGGCAGCCTCTGCTGCTTTCCCAGACTTTAAGCAGGGAGCTGGATGGGGAATGGAGCAGCGTGGACACAGATTGTTGCCAAAATGGGGTGCCTGGGCTACTATGCTACTCTGCCGGCCCCACTCCATGTGTAAAAATACACCTGGTTGTATATTTTTAAAGATAATTTTACAATCAGATTTGGGTTTTTTTTTTTTAGATGACTAGACGAATATTTGAACTCAGTTAAAAATTTACTGTGAGGGTCCTAGGAGCGTGTACTAGATGTGTTACAAAAACTGAAGTGATTAATTGAAGAATTTTTATTTTTATTAAGTCATATAGCCCTACTAGATTGTATTTTGTGTTTTTCCCAAACAAGCAACCCTTCTGTGGGGCTCAACTTTGGAACTCTGGGAAGCACTGCAACTCCTGCAACCACATCTGCTGCCAGCGGTTTTGGAACTGGGCTCTTTGGATCTAAACCTGCCACTGGACTCACTCTGGGAGGATCCAACACAGGTAAGGGCGACCACACTGAGAGGGGGAGAGCTGGCATGTCGCAGGAGTGAGCCCTGGGAGAGCTGGCATGTCGCAGGAGTCAGCACTGGGAGAGCTGGCATGTCGCAGGAGTCAGCACTGGGAGGGGAGAGCTGGCATGTTGCAGGAGTCAGCACTGGGAGTAGGCCTGACAAGATAGGAAGCACTGAGATTAAAAACTATTGGAGTTTGGGAGAAAAGACCAAACATAGCCCCAGTCCCTGGCTCTGATCTACCATGGTGCAGGGACAAATGTCTGACTCTCTCCAAGAATTTAAGACTGTCTTTTTCTTTAAATATACTTTAATAAGATAATTTAAAATTTTCTATTACATTACATAATGTAGTGTTTCACCTCAGTAATGATTGCTGTTTAAGACAACTTCACTTATTTGGAAGTAATAAATGTAACCCATGGACAATTAGTTATTTTCTTTTGATATGATTTGGAATTTGTTTTAGGGTTTTAGAAGTATTATCACTTCCTTAGAAGGATTCCAAGTTTTTATTTTGGGGAAATAAACTAATTTTAGAATGCCATCTTCCTTTTTGATCGAATTTTATTTTTCTTTTTATCCCTAGGAATAGCAACAACTTTAACTTCAGGATTAACTCTGGGTAAGGCTTTTTGAGGATAAAAATTCCAGATTTGTGTGTTTTGTTTTTGGGTTTTTGTTGTCTGCTGTCCTCTCCCCCGAGCGGGAGTGTGGGGAGGTCAAGTTCTGAGGACAGGTCCTTGATGCTCTCACTGGTTAGCAACAGAAGATGCAGCTTACCCATTTTATCACCCAAGTTTTGAATGGAGTTGGCAGTTGGGGTCCCCTTATTTTCTGAAGCTGTGGAATCTATGTGGCCTGTTTACACAAAGTTGTGTCACGTGTTCGGTATTAGTAAGTCGGTGGGGTAGAGGTGAGGCTGGGCCTGAGGATGAGGTAGGGGACTGCCAAGTGCCCGGGTGGAGCCGTCAGTCTCCTGGGACGTGAAGATGACGTGTTGGTAAAGTAACAGGTTCCTGTGTGATCTGGTCCCTGTATGACAGATGTGGGACGCCACTACAGAGGCAGGCAGGGAAGAGGATTTTCCTGGAGAAAAGTGAGGTTATTCCAGTCGGAGGACTGGCGGGGCACATGGTCAATCATAAAAAGTCCTGGAGACATACAGGAGGCTTTGTTCTTGAAGGTTAGGATTCAGAGATGGGAATGATGAGGGTGACTTAAGGAGCCTGTTGGGAACAGATAGGAAAGGGATGTTGTGTGCCAAGTATTCAGACTATCTTAGAAATAGTCTAGAAACAGGATGTTGGGCAGAATCCCCAGGATATGCGCTTTTAAAGTAAATGAGGTAACTGCAAGACTAGAAGTTCAGAGAGTGTAAATTAAGAGGCTGTTGTGACAGTTCTTGGGACAGGTGGCTTGAGCTGGGGTGTCTCTGAAGGTGCCTGTAATCAGATTGCTGAAGAATGAAGACCAAAGGAAGAAAAGGCTGTCAGGAGAGTAATTTTGGGGCTGAACAATTGAATTGACAAAGGTGAATAATTTAGCAAGGTTTCATGAACTTGTTTATTTAGTCGTCCATTTCTTTTCATGAAGAAATAGAGAGGAGTCCAACGGAAAGAGCTCATGTGACGGGGGTTCAGGCACATACCGCTTAGACTCATGCTTGTAGAAGTGACGAGTATTTGCGAGGTGATGTGGGGTGTGAGGAAGCAGGAGTGGGATAGTAGCGAGATGATTTAAGACTTGAGCAGAGGACGGAGAACTGAAGAGGAAGGGAGCTGGAAGGCCAGAGGAGGCAGCGAGCAGAGCACAGGGCGATGCTGCCCGGTCCCGGAGGAGAGGGGCTGCGGGAAGAAGGGAGGGAGGGAGATGCTGCGGTTTGTGAGGCTCCGTGGCGGGGCCGCCTCTGGCGTTTCTTACCCCAGGCATCCTCTCTGCATTTGCCGTGACTCCGTCACAGGCTTTGTGTTTTCTCTCTCGTGGACTCCTGCCGTCTGTCGGGAAGAAGTACGATCACATTTAGAGACTCAGCTTGGAGTCAGTACGGTGTGCTTGTCCGGACTCGGTAAAATGGGGTTTTGTTTCTGTGTCAGGAGCGCCAGCGACTACGTCTGCAGCGACCTCAGGCTTCAGCTTGGGCTTCAGTAAGCCCGCGGCGTCTGCCACGCCCTTTGCTCTGCCTGTGACAACTACCTCAGCCAGTGGTCTCACTCTTTCTTCTGCCCTGACATCAACCCCCGCAGGTGAGGCCGAGTGGGAAACATTTGCATTTATGGTTAAATTTACATTTTACTTGATTAGAGAACAAACCTACTTGCTTTTATTAATTACAACTTGGTTTTGGACATTAATTGTTAAAGCATTACAAATGTTTAAGCTTATTTTTATTTTATTTGAAGTGCAGGGACATCCGAGATAGGTAGGTAAAGCGCCTCCATCTGCTGGTTCATTGCCCAAGTGGCGCCGACAGCCACCTTGGAGCAGGCTGCTGCCCGAGGCCCAGAGCTCCACGCAGCCATGCTCCGGGCGGAGACCCACGGACTCGTGCCATCACAGAGTGCACGTTAACAGAGGGTGGAATCCAGAGTAGAGAGCTGTGGCCCCCGCCGGACACTCCAGTGTGTGCCGCAGGCATCTCACATGACAGCTGTCACTGCCACACCAAACACCCATTCCCCTTCCGCAGGCTTGACTTGCTGAAGGACGGAAGTCAGGGTGGGTGTTGAAGCAGCAGATGCGGATGGGCTCCACGTGGAGGGTGCAGGGGCGAGGGAGGGAGGCGGGGGCAGAGAGTCCCGTGGAGAGGGGAAACACTGTAATCCTGGCTTGGTGTAAGACTGTCAGATGGATGTAACTTTAAAGGTGTAGGTGGTGGCTTGGGTTGAAGGCTTTTTGGGGTTTTTTTTTGGTGACTCCTGTCTGGGATCGTCTTTCTGGAACTCTTCTAATATGATTCAAAGCCTTTAATTTTGCCAGTGATTTTGCGTTGAAGCAACTGTTTCTATTGCTATATGTCATTTCATCTTTAGTAACTTTTCCAGAGAGTCAGTTGTTATGGAAGTAGTTCTTGGATTTGTTCTTTGTCTTTTTCTGTGGTGTTCTTAACTGCTGCTGCCTGTTGAAGGCTTACTGGCTCATCTTTACAGCATCCACAGGGTTTACTCTGAATAATTTGGGTGGAACAGCCACAACTACCACTGCATCCACAGGCCTGTCGCTAGGCGGTGCTTTGACTGGTCTGGGAGGATCGCTTTTCCAGAGCACGAACACAGCAACATCAGGTAATCGATGGCACTTATTCTTCAGAGTGGTAAATCTTTATATTCAAATTTGCTTTATCCTTCTTTTGGCCCTTTCTGCAGATTTTTAATCAGTATGCTTCTCTCTTAGTGGGAACTGAATTGTAAAAATATTTTTTATACATAATTTAACATCTTAACTATATTTATAGACACAGGTGCAGGGTCCCAAGGCTTTGGGCCATCCTCTGTGGTTTCTTAGGCCACAAGCAGGGAGCTGGATGGGAAGTGGAGCAGCTTGGGCACAAACTGGCACCTGTATGGGATCCTGGCAGGTGCAAGGCGAGGACTTTAACTACTAGGCTACCATGCTGGGTCCTCTTTTTCTAATGATTAGAGTTACAGAGAGAAGAAGAGAAACAAGGAAAGAAAATCCTTCCTTCCACTGGGTCAGCTCCAAATGGCTGCCATGCCTGGAGGTAGACCAGGTGACAGCCAGGAGCCAGGAGCTGCTTGCAGATCTTCCTGGTGGGTGCAGGGCCATGTTAGTTGTTTCCCAGGCTCGTGTACAAGGAAGTCAGTCTGAAGTAGAAGAGCCGGGCCGTCCCGTATGGGATGCCAGCAGCACAGGTGGAGGTTTAATGTGCTGTGACACAGTGGTGGCCCCAGTTGTTTGTTTATTTAAGATTTATTTTATTTTTGTTAGAAACTCAGATATACTGAGAGGAAGAGACACAAAGAGGATGATCTTCCATCCGATGATTCATTCCCCAAGTGACTGCAATGGCTGGAGCTGAGCCAATCCAAAGCCTGGAGCCAGTAGCCTCTTGCGGGTCTCTCACTTGGGTTAAGGCTTTGGGTCATCCTCTACTGCTTTCCCTGGCCACAGGCATGGAGCTGGACGGGAAGCAGGGTGGCCAGGATTAGAACCAGCACCCATATGGGATCCCATTGCATTCAAGGCAAGGACTTTAGCTGCTAGACCATGGCGCCGGGCCCCAAGATCTCAACAAAATGTTAATCTTACTTTTGTATGTATATAAAGACATATCTGTTTTTTACTGTAAGTCAGAATTAGAGAGAGATAGGGAGAGAGATTTTCCATCTGCTTGTTCACTCCTCAGATGGCCACAATGTCCAGAGCCAAGCCTGTCCAAGCCGGCAGTCAGGAGCCTCTGGGTGTTGCATGTCGATGCAGGGGCCCGGACGTGAGCCATCCTCTGTTGCTCTCTCAGGCCGTCTGCAAGCAGCTGGATGGGAAGTAGAGCCATCAGGACTTGGACCAGTACCCGGTGCTTCAGACAGAATTCACAGGAAGTGCCCACACACTAGGCTTGCCTCTTACTATTTTTATTGAATAATAAGACCTTATATTTTGAGTACTCTGGGTGAATAACAATTTTTGTTTCTTCACTGGTTTTTATTTGTTAGACGGTCATGATAGGTGATTTGTCTTTGTATCTACTGCTTTGCAGGGAAGTTTATAGATGAATCCTCATTTTCAGTGTGGTGTCTTTGTTTAAAAAAAAAATTTAAGATCTTATTTATTTTTATTGGGAAGATAGTGTCACAGAGGGAAGGGGAGACAGAGATCTTCCACCTGCTGGTTCACTCCTCAGAGGGCCACAACAACTGGAGCTGAACAGATCCAAAGCCAGGAGCCAGGAGCTACTTCTTGGTCTCCATGTGACTACAGTGGCCTAAGCACTTGGACCATCCTCTGCTGCTTTCCCAGGCCATTAGCAGAGAGCTGGATTGGAGATGGAAGAGCTGGGACTTGAATTGGCTCCCAGCTGGATCAAAGGCACTGCAGTTAGAGGCTTAGCGTGCTGTGCCCCGGTTTGGGCCTCTTGAGCTTGTTCGTCAGCTTTGGTTGTTGGCGCTTCATTTCGCTGAGTGACTGCTGAAATCTATCCGACATTCTTTGTTAGTTTAAGGCGTTTCTACACAGAGTGCTCTGAGTGGGTAGTCTTCTATTCTCTACTTTGTAGTTGTGAAATTTAATGCAGTCCTAAAAAAAAGATTTCTGTAAATATTGTAAGTTCCAGCAAAGGTCTTAAACTTGTTTTATCTGATTGGATTCAGGATTTTATCCATTCATATTCCTTTGGGATTTTATTAGTCACCTGTTTTGATGTATGGGTTATGTCTCTGTTCTGGAAAAGTGGCTGTCCATGGCCTGGCACAATAGCTTAGTGGTTAAAGCCCTCACCTTGCACGTGCTGGGGTCCCATATGGGTGCCGGTTCTAATCCCGGCAGCCCTGCTTCCCATCCAGCTCCCTGCTTGTGGCCTGGGAAAGCAGTCGAGGACGGCCCAAAGCCTTGGGACCCTGCACACGTGTGGGAGACCTGGAGGAAGCTCCTGGCTCCTGGCTTCAGATTGGCTCAGCTCCAGCCGTTGCAGCCGTTTGGGGAGATCTTCCTCTCTGTGTCTCCTCCTCTCTGTAGATCTGCCTTTCCAATAAAAATAAGTAGATCTTTAAATAATAAATAAATAAAATAAAAAGAAAAGTGGCTGTCCAGCCTTGGATTGGATGTCTCCTGAGAGCCCTGATGGACTACTTCAGCATGAACCCTGAGCTGACACCACGGTGTCAACAGGGCACTGTGCTGCCAGCTACGTGCGTCTAAGGGCCGAAGGTCCAGGGCAGGGCAGGGGGCCATGGCACCGTACAGAAGGGGATGTGTGAGAGTGGTGACACCCAAACATGATCTCATCTCCTCTGTTAAGCTTTAGCTCCTTTTTTGTTCTTTCTTGAGATACAAAATATGGTGGAGAAAATCCTGGTCAGTGGCAGGGCAGGAAATGGTTCCGTCAGGATAAGCTGGAGAAATTTGTGGTGTTCAGATTTACACAAAAGGTTTATTTTGTTGTAATTGTGTAGCTTTGTAGATACTCAGAATGTTTTCTGATAACCAAATCAGTAGATGATTGTATCATACATTTTATAAAACAAAAATGAACAGATGATAGCAGGAAGTGGCAGAGTCCATTCAGGTCTCCTTGCTGAATTTCTGGGTGTACTCAGGTTCTTCCTCTGTGCTTGAGACACTCATTGCTTGTTTCATGTGTATGTTAACCTAAAGATGCCAGTAACTTTTATTTTTTTTTTTAAAGATTTATTTATTTTTATTATAAAGTCAGATATACAAAGAGGAGGAGAGACAGAGAGAAAGATCTTCCATCTGATGATTCACTCCCCAAGTGACCACAGCGGACGGTACTGCACCGATCCAAAGCCGGGAACGAGGAGCCTCTTCCGGGTCTCCCACGTGGGTGCAGGGTCCCAAAGCTTTGGGCCGTCCTCGACTGCTTTCTCAGGCCACAAGCAGGGAGCTGGATGGGAAGCAGGGCTGCCGGGATTAGAACCAGCACCCATATGGGGTCCTGGCGTGTTCAAGGCAAGGACTTTAGTTGCTAGGCCATGCTGCCCAGCCCTGATGCCAGTAACTTTTAAAAGCTATTTTAAATATTGAATAAATCATGTTTCTGTCGTGCATTGCCGGAATTTAAATCCAGTTTTTTGTTATTATGATTTATTGTTTTTGTGTTTTTAAAATAGCATGTTGACTATAAAAGAGGAACGGTTGTGTCAGTTTAGAAATACATAGATTTATCTTTCTAAGGTCTTTGAAATGTTGCTGTTGGGGTCACAGTATATGTTAATGACTTACCATTCATTACTTCTTAGTCTCTTCAGTTTTTTTTTTTTTCAGTCATGTAAGAAATAAATGAAGTCTATATCTGAAAGATTTCTGTAAAAAACCTAGAAGTGCTCAGTTGTTCCCAATATATGATTGTACTCAAATGTTATAAATTCACACCAGATTGTTTTGAAAATGCTATAATTCCAAAGTGTGATTTGAAAACAAGATTAGCGGCTGATGTGGCTCTGCAAATTAATCCTCTGCATGCAAACCAGCATCCCACGTGGGTGCCTGTTCAGGTTTCCACTACTGCACTCTGATTCAGCTCCTGGGTCTGGGAAAGCAGCAGAGGGTGCGACCCTGCACCCATGCAGAGGACCCTGCACCCATGCGGGGGACACTGCACCCGTGCGGGGGACCCTGAACCCGTGTGGGAGACCCTGAACCCGAGCGGGGGACCCTGAACCCATGTGGGAGAACCTGTACCCGTGAGGGAGACCTTGCACCCCCTGGGTGCCAGGAATTCAGGTACTTGGCATTGTTGGTTGCCTTGCATTAGCAGGGGCTAGACCTCCTGGCATAGTGGTATGGGTTGCACATGTCCCGAGTTTGACCTGCTGTGCCATGATACTCGCTTCCATTCTGGCCAATAAGCCTTAACAAGTTTTAACTTTTTATTGCAAAGGCAGTGTTGCAGAGAAAGATCTTCCATCCGCTGGTTCACTCCTCAAGTGGTCACTATGGCAAGCACTGAGCTGATTCGAAGCCAGGATCTTCTTCCTGGTCTCCCACACGGTCACCAGGTTCCCAAGATAGGGGGCCGTCCTCCACTGCTTTCCAGGCCACAAGCAAGGAGCTGGATGGGAAGTGGAGCAGCTGGCACACAAATCAGGGCCCATATGGGTTGCCAGTTGAGCCATCTTTTTGGCCCCCTGTTCTGGCCACTTAAGAATGAGAAAACCATATGATCAAAGCCATATACCATTGAATTCAAGCAAGGTTATCAGTCTTTACCAAAGCATATTCCAAATTTAGCTTCAGTTAATTTTCATAAATTAAGTCCAAAGAAAGTCTGAGAACTGTATTAAAAGCACTAAGTGTTTTGGTTAGTGAGGGTCGGTTGTTTCTAGATCTTTCAGTGAGCTGACGTGTTTGTTGTTTTTGTAGGTCTTGGTCAGAATACTTTAGGTTTGACTTTGGGAACTGCACCCGCTACTTCAACTGCAGGCAGCGAAGGCCTTGGCGGGATAGATTTTAGCAGCTCATCAGATAAAAAGAGTAAGTAATTTTATGCTGTGTGTTTGGGAACCTCTAGGTCACTCAAAACACCCAAGTTATATACAACATTTGTTGATGTGTTCAGTTATGTAGTTTTTTTGTTTGTTCACATTATGATTCATTTTTTACATTATGTGTCACCCATTTCAGGTTTTGTGTTTGTAGATAACAGGTTAGTTTGTACATGTGATCTTTAGTGGCTATCTTAATGTGGATATTAATATGTTTTCAATAAGAATCATGTATATATTCGTATTTACTCCGTATCAGAAACCATTGTCTACAAACAATTTGTATTTGTTTCTAGTTTATTTTGCTTTATAGAAAAGTAAGAGAGACGTAAGGAGTTAATATCTCTTCTCTAGGCCGTCCCTGCAGAGTTCATGTAGTCCTAGCGTACCTTTGCTAGTGTTGACCAAGAAAATACAGAGTTTGTGAAAGTGTCGGGAATGTATGGGCATTCTCTTCTTGCCAATGGGAAAAGTTTGTCTTCCTAGTAGTTCTGCATTAACCAGCTTTGGACTGCAGTTTTATCCGTGGGATTTCATCAAGTGAACAGTGATCGTGAGGCAGCATTCAGTGCTCGAAGCTACACACCTGTTGGAGGTGACAAGGACTGGCAGGCTGTGCTTTTGTCCTGAGGCCGTGGAAACTTTGTACGCCACGCTGAGTTTTGTCATTTTGCTAAGGGCATTTGGGATCCAGTGAAGGGTTTCACCTGTAAAGCAGAGAGGGAGGAAGAGAGCTCAGGAGGCCAGCCGCAGGCAGAAGCCAAGGACTGTGTCAGGCTTCCCACGTGAGTGACAAGGGCCAGCTGCTTGGTTCGTGTTGGCAGCTTCGTAAGGTCTGCATTAGTAAGAAGCTGGATTTGGGGGCTGGGACTGGAACTCGGGGTTTAAGGTGTCTCAAATGACATAAATGCTATGGCAAATGCCTGCCCCTACTCAAGGATTTTGATGATACTTATACTTTAAGATTAAGGAAATTTTGACAACCAATATAGAGTATATTGGCATATACAGGAAGGCAAGAATAGGTGTGGGGAAGTATTAAAAAGTTTTGTGGTCATTCCTGTGTGTTACTGAGGCAAAACTAGACTAATTAGAGATCCATGGTAGTCTACTAACAGGCCTGAGTTTGACATATACATATCTGTAAAAACATACATACTTCACAAATATGACTAAAACAGAATATTGAGTAATGCCTTTTAAAAATGATAAATTATTTTGAAAAACAGTATTACTATGTATCATCAAATACAAAGACCCTACTTACCAAAGTTGAGTGCCAAATTCAGAAACATAAAAGAAAAAGAGAATCAGTAAATATGAAATATGGAAAAACAAGGTTCAGTCAGCTGAAGTAGAACAATGAAATCTCAGAAGTGGTGCTGTGGCTTAGTGGATAAAACTGCTGCCTGTTGGCATCGACAGCTGATCTGGTTGCTCATGACGGATCAGCTCCCTGCTAAGGCACCTGGGAATGCAGCAGAGCGTGCCCAAGTCCCTGGGCCCCTGTACGTGTCCAGGTAGGAGGCCCAGTGGAAGCTCCTGGCCCCTGACTTTGAACTGACCTGGCTCCTGCCGCCTTGGCCTTTTGGAGATTGCACCAGTGTTTGGAACATCCTTCTGTGTTGAACTCTGTTTTTCAGCTGAAAAAATAAATCTTTAGGAAGAAAAATGGAATCTCATGTCCAAAGGTAAAAGAAAATGGAAAGTAAAATGTTTTGTTTCAGAGCTTATTTTTTTATCCATATTAGCCCCTCTGAAATCAAGATATATTTAGAATTTAGTCGAATTTTAGAAATTAGAAATGCACGAAGCTTATATCAGTTTGTCATAGTTGAAGTAGTTTTTAGAAGTTAATAATAAAAATATGTGTAGGCAGTTCACAAAGGGACAAATACACTTGCTTAATGAGCATTTGAGGATAATCTTTTTACCTCACTAGTACCTGAAAAATACGAATTAAAATTATATTCTCCTAAATGACCAGAAAAGTTGTTTTTTTCTTCTTAAATATGTTCATTGTTGTTCAGGGTTTGATGCACAAAAGCCTTACTCAAGGCAGATGGAAGGGTAAACTGGGACAGTTGTTTAAAGAAATTGTCAGATTGGAGCTGTTCTTACCGTGAGCCCTTAACGATTCCCAGGTGACCCTGACAGGAGCTCAGCTGTGGTCGGGGTGCTGCTTTGCGGAAGGTGAACGGAGCAGGTGGAAGAGCTGTGCAGCGGGTCTGCGTGCCCGGGTCTGCGTGCCCGGGTCTGCGTGCCCGGGTCTGCGTGCCCGGCTCCGCTCAGCGTGCTGTGTGCTCACAGGAGTCGGAGCAGTGCGGGTTCTGAGAGGCTGGGGAAGAAACAGCAGTGTCTGCTTACACCTTAATTTGTGTTCGTTTAAAACGTGTGATTGGAATACAGTGTCCTATTTTACATGAAATTTCTTGAATTTTCTAGGTGATAAAACAGGAACAAGGCCAGAGTAAGTTTACATTTTAAGATTCTTTAATTAAATGGAGTTTGTTTTATTATATTTATTGGTATGATTGGCAGTTAAATGGAAACATCTACATATGTAAGAAAAAAGTTTAACCTGTGTTTGCCAAAAATAAAATAGATATTTGGAAAGATTGTAACTTAAAACCATTTCTTTCTGGAAAGGTAGTGGTTGCTGTTTTTCCCAATAATACATATCAACAAATTACATGTATTTATAATTTTAACTTACTAAGTATTATGCTTGGAGAATCTTTTTTTCTTTAGACGTGAATTGCTGTGCCAGTGCTATTTATTTCCTATCTGTTTTTAATTTTTTTTTTTTTTTTTTTTTTGCGGTCGTCTGAGGAGTAAATCAGATACACACACATAAATATATATATATATAGACAGAGAGAGAGAGACAGGGAGAGAGAGAAATCTTTGCAGCTGCCTTTCAAATAAGAAAAACTAAGAAAAAAATCTTCTAAGTAGTTTAAGGCCTGTGTATTGTGTAGTAAGATCCCTCTCCCCATATCTTCACTGAATGCACCTAGGGAATATAGAGACAATGCAGGGATTAAAAGAAAGATTCTTACCGTAAGGACATAAAATATGTGTGAATTAAACCAGGGCGGAATATAAAGGAAATTAAAATAAGCAAGGGGTTGTTGGTCCGAAAAAAAAAAATGGATAGCAGAACATTTAAAACATAATCTGAAGTCTGGGAGTTTAAAGGATTTTTAGTGGATGATTTATTTTTATTGTAAAGGTAGCTCTCCAGAAAGGAGGAGAGACAGTGAGAGAACTTCTGTCTGCTGGCTCACCCTCCCAGTGGCCACAGTGGCTGGAGCTGAGCCCCCCGAAGCAGAAGCCTCCTCCGGGGTCTCCCGCGTGGGTGCAGGGTCCCAAGGCTTTGGGCTGTTGCAGAGTGTGAGAGAGATCCCGTGGGAGTCCTTATTGCCCAAGCTTGGTGATGGCAGATGCCACTACACTCCATGAGCTGCTGCCCATCTCTGCTGTCTCTAGTACAGAGAGGGCATAGCTTCCATGTTTTTTATGTATGAAGATAAGCATTGTTTTTAGAACCAATTATATTTTCTTAATTCATATTTCATGACTGTTGAACCTCTCATCTGAAATGCTTGGGACCAAAGGTGTTTGAGATTTTGGATTTGGGAATATTTGTGTAGAATTCACCAAATATCTCTAATAGGAAAATGTTGTAGCATTTCACATTTCATACTTTTAGGTTAGTAATTCTCAGCTTGCTCATGAATGTAGGCTGTAAGGGAGGCTGGGATCCGATTAGGAACATCAGGTTGAGCTCATGATTCCGTGACGTCATGCAGCTTGTTCTGTCCTCGTTAGATATGCGTGGATCCCATAAACTACTGATGACTTGGTCTTATTTTCTCATTCTAGTGCATCTTGAACAAATTAAAGTTGTTAAAGCATTTTGAATGAATGATGGGAAATTTTATAATCTGTTTTAATTTGAAAGTCACAGAAAGTTTTTCCACCTGCTGATTCCCCAGATGGTTATAACAGCAGGAGTTGAGCTGATCTAAAGCCAGGAGCCAGGAGCCTCCTCCGGATCCCTTACCTAGGTGCAGCCCAGGCATCCTGTGCTGTTCCCAGGCTGTACGCAAGGAGCAGGGTTGGCAGTGGAACATGAACTGTGCCCATATGGGGTCTGCTATGCCATAGCATCGGCCCCTAGGATTTTTTTTTTAATGTGTATTTATTTTTATTGGGAAGTCAGATATATACAGAGAGGAGGAGAGACAGAGAGAAGGATCTTCTGTCTGCTGATTCACTCCCCAAGTGACCGCTACGGCCAGAACTGAGCTGCTCCGAAGCCAGGAGCCAGGAACCTCGAACCTCCTCGAGGTCTCCCATGGAGGTGCAGGGTCCCAAGGCTGTCGTTGACTGCTTTCCCAGGCCATAAGCAGGGCTCTGGATGGGAAGCAGGGCTTCCAGGATTGGAACTGGTGCCCATATGGGATCCTGGCACGAGTAATGTGAGGACTTTAGCCGCTGGGCTACCGTGCCAGGCCCAATGGCTAAAATTTTTTAAATGAACAAAATGATCATTGTTTTTGAGTCAAAAGGAACTTGTTCCAATGTTTTTTCCCAGTCTAGGAATTTTGGATTTCCTTTCTTAGACATTTAGATGAATGCTTTAAAATACATTTATGATATTTGCCATTCTTCCTAGACAGGAAACTTCATGTCAAATGAATTACTGAAATCATGTTATAGGTGAATAAATTTTTTGTTCGCAATACAGGATTTTGAAGTGAGCTATAAGGGTGGAATATTTGCTGTTCTCTTATATCACATTCTTTAGCAAATGTCAGCTGTTAAAAACCCCAATGGTTTTAACGTGTTTATGGGATTTTTCGTAGGGACAGCAAAGCCTTGAAGGATGAGAATCTGCCTCCTGTCATCTGCCAGGATGTTGAAAACCTGCAGTAAGTGCTGATGTTGTTAAAGTGCTGTTCCGAGTTAATTCACTGCTGGGCCTGGCGATGTGCTGTGGCGGGTTACTTCTGTTGTCATTGCTTCCCATGTGAGCCGAGGTTCAGTCCCCGCTGCTCCACCTCTGGTCAGCTGCCTGCCGATGTGCCTGGGAAAGCAGCTGAGGATGGCCTGATACTTGGACCTCTGCTGCCTGGGTGGGAGACCAGAGTGGAATTCTTTTGGCTTTGGCTCGGCCAAACCTGGTCGTTGCAGCCGTCTGGGAAGTGTGATCGGGCGGATAGAAGAACACACACTCTCTCTCTGTCTCTCCCTTTAATTCTGTCTTTCAAATAAATAAATAAATTGTAAAGACAAATTTAATGCTTTTAAATATCAGAATTAAAGCAAAACATGAAGAATTAAAATTTATAACTGCCTTTATAAAATATAGTGGAAATTGGGTCTTTTAAAAACTGCTCACTCAAAAAAAAAAAGAAAAGTAGCAGGAACTATAAAGGAATTTTTGGTTTTTACTACTTAAATATTTGAACTCTGACTTTGGAATTCTTGTTTTTTTAAATTTGTTTATATATATGTATTTTAAGATGATTTATTTTTATTGCAAAGTCAGATATATAGAGAGGAGGAGAGACAGAGAGGAAGATCTTCCCAAGTGACTGCAACATCCGGTGCTGCACCTATCCGAAGCCAGGAGCCAGGAACCTCCTCCAGGTCTCCCAAGCGGGTGCAGGGTCCCAAGGCTTTGGGCTGTCCTCAACTGCTTTCCCAGGCCACAAGCAGGGAGCTGGATGGGAAGTGGAGCTGCCGGGATTAAAACTGGCGCCCATATGGGATCCTGACGCTTTCAAGGCGAGGACATTAGTTGCTAGGCCACTGTGCCAGGTCCTGTTTTGTTTTGTTTTTAAGATTGGCTTATTTTTTTTTTTTTTTTTTAATTGGAAAGGCAGTTACAAAGAGGAGAGACAGGGCGATCTTCCATCCACTGATTCACTCCTCACGTAGCTGCAATGGATGGAGCTGAGCCAAAGCCAGAAGCCAGCAGCCTCTTCAGGGCTCCCACAGAGCTAGAGGGTCCAAGGCTTTGATCTATGTTCTGCTGCTTTCCCAGGCCACAAGCAGCTGGGACACAAACTGATGCTCACATGTGATCTGGTACTTGCAAGGCGAGGATTTAACCACTAAGCCATCATAACTGGGCCCAGCCTTTTTTCTTTTAAATATGTATTAGTGGCCCAGCGCGGTGGCCTAGCGGCTAAAGTCCTCGCCTTGAACGCATTGGGATCCCATATGGGCTCTAGTTCTAATCCCTGCGGCTCCACTTCCCATCCAGCTTGTGGTCTGGGAAAGCAGTCAAGGACAGCCTAAAGCCTTGGGGCCCTCTACCCAAGTGGGAGACCCAGAAGAAGCTCCTGGCTCCTGGCTTCAGATCGGCACAGTGCTGGCCATTGCAGTCACTTGGGGAATGAATCGTCGGATGGAAAATCTTCCTCTTTATTTCCTCCTCTCTGTCTTTCCAATAAAAATAAATAAATCTTTTTTTTTAATGATGTATTGGATTATTTAAAAGGCAGAATTACAGAGAGAAAGTGAGAAAGATCTTCCATTTGCTGATTCACTCCCCAGATGGCTGCAACTGCAGAGTTGGATCATTCCAAAGCCAGGAGTTTGTTCGGGATACCCCCGTGGGTGCAAGGACCCAAACGTTTGGGTCGTCTTCTGTTGCTATGCCAGGTGTGTTAGCAGGGAGCCAGGTCCAGCCAGTGACCATATAGGATGGCTCTGCAGATGGCTGCTTGACTCACAACATCACAGTGCCAGCACTGACCAGTGTATTTTAAACATCTTTTTTTTTTTTTGTCCCCTTTTGGAAACCTAACGATACATATTTGTAATTTCTCCTTTTTTTTTTTAAGGAAATTTGTCAAGGAACAAAAGCAAGTTCAAGAAGAAATTAGTAGGATGTCCTCAAAGGCAATGCTTAAAGTGCAAGAAGATATTAAAGCCCTGAAGCAGCTTCTGTCGTTGGCTGCCAGCGGGTTGCAGAGAAACACTCTCAATATTGACAAATTGAAGGTGGAGACTGCTCAGGTGTGCTAACCTACAGCCGGTTACCGTGGGAGGCTTGTTTTCACAAAGTGGAAGTGGAAGTTTGTTTCATCCTAGACTTTGATGTAGATACAGTCTAAGAAGGCCAGTGCTTCTAAGCAATATCTACCTCATTATAGCCCCCATGAGGTATGTGTTGTCTTCATTATGTAGCTAAGAAAAAAAGGCTGTGTCCATAAGCTGAAGAGCCTAGATTGAGACCCAGGTAATCTAGCTCGGAGCTTATGTCCTTAACTGCTTTCTCTCATTAGATACGGAGAAATTTGGTGCAAGATGATTTTTGAGTGTTCGCGATCTAGAAATCTACCCAGAGACCTGTGTTCTGGATTCCTGGTGAATTAGTTGTCAGTTACTAGTCTTCTTTAGTCGCAATCCCTTTTCTTTAAAGACAGTTTATGTTACACATTTCTGTTGTAACAATTACAGTGGATGAGAAGCTTATGGAAGAAAAGTCTTTTCAATATCTGTTTTTGCTGAATAACTCAAGTTTAAGTAGGATGGTAAGATTTTGTTTTGAGACAGGGTGGATGCTGAATGGTTTACTCAAGCAATATTGCCGAGTTCAGCGCTTGAATTATTAGTGCATATTTAAAGGTCTGTTGTGTCCTAGTCACTTAACAGATATTAGGAACCAAAGACTTAGACTGTGGGAGAAATTAAAAATAAAATTTATCTGGTAATGTAAGAGTGTTGTAGATGCAGGGCATTGCAGGGCACCAAGTGCTCAAGTGCACATGGTCATTATCTGTTCAGAGTAGGATACCTTCAGGTGAAGTCTTGAAGCATGGTAGTTGGTCCCTGGCAGGATGCCCGAGCAGAGGCCTGGAGGATCCACAAGCAGTTCAGTATTAGGGCGGGAGTCAGTGCTTGGAGAGGTAGTATGGCATGAGAATGTTGAATGTCCCAAGATGCCTCTCAGGCATTTGTGATAGAGACAGGTGGGTTGGAGGCCTGAATTGAGAAGTGCGAAGGAAATGAACAGTTGCAAACATAATCGATTGGTAATTTAATGAGGGGAAGATTGCTACAGGGAATTAAGAAACATACTAACTACTTTTTTGTTTGTGAGATTTATTGATTTTTGTTGGAAAGTCAGGCTTACATAGAGAAGGAGAGACAGAGAGAAAGATCTTCCATCTGCTGATTCACTTCACAAGTGGCTGCAATATCCAGAGCTGAACTGACCCGAAGCCAGGAGCTTCTTCTGGGTCTGCCACGTGGGTACAGGGTCCAAGGCTAAGGGCCGTCCTCAAGCGCTTTTGCAGGCCCCTGGCAGGGAGCTGGATGGGAAGAGGAGCAGCCAGGACACAAGCTTGTGCCCATGTGGGATCCCTGTGCCTGCAAAGTGAGGATTTTAGCCACTGGGCTACTGTGCAAGGCCTGCTTTTTTTTTAAACTTCACAAAATATTCGTTCACATAATCTTTTTTCCGCCCTGAAGGTTTATTGATTTTTATTGGAAAGGCTGATTTACAAAAAGGAGAGACATAGAAAAGATTTTCCATTCGCTGGTTTTCTCCCCAGTTGGTGGCAACAGCTAGAGCTGATCTGAAGGCAGGAGCCAGGGGCTTTATTCTGGGCTCCCACGTGGGTGTAGGACCCTAAGGACTTGTGGCAGTACCTCCTGCTTTCCCAGGCCACAAGCAGGAAACAGGATGGGAAGTGGAATAAGCCAGGACATGAACCAGTGCCTATGTGGGATGTGGTTGCCATGGGCAGAGGATTAGTGTGCTGTGTGCCAGCACACCAACCTCATCCTTTTTTATTTTAATTTAAAAAATTAAAAAAATTTTTAAAAACATGTATATATATGCATATATATATATGCTTGGGACTGGCACAGTAGCTCAATCAGCTTACCCTCTTGCAAGCGCTGACATCCCATGTGGACACTGATTCATTTCCTAACTGCTCCACTTCTGATCCAGCTCCCTGGGAAAGCAGGGAAGATGGCTCAAAAACCGTGGGACCCTGCACCCATGTGGTATACCTGAAAGAAACCCCTGGTTCCTGGCTTTGGATAGCTCTGGCTATTACAGCCATTTGGGGAGTGAACTAGTGGATGGAAAATATTCCTGTCTCTCCACTTTAAATTTGCCTTTCCAATAATAAAAAAATAAATAAATCAGTAGAAGCAAGGACCAGAGCCATCGTGGTCAGTGGCAGTTTGGTTCTGCATACCCTGAGTCCTGTGCATCACATATGGCGTCTACTTTTATGCAACTGAGATCCTTCTTTCTATTTCTTACATTTATTTTTATTGGAAAGGCATATCAGATTTGTGAAGAGAAGGAGAGAGAGAAAAATCCTCCATCTTCTAGTTCACTTCCCAAATGGCCGCTATGACCAGAGCTGAAGCCGGGAACCCAGGAGCTTCTTCCAGGTCTCCCATGCAGGCTTTGGGCCATCCTCTGCTGCTTTCCCAAGCCATCAGCAGGGAGGTAGATGGGAAGTCAGAGGAGCAGCCCAGACACATGAACCAGTGCCCACATGGGATCCCAGTGCGTGCAAGGTGAGGATTTAGCCATTGAACCTTCATGCCAGTCCCGTAGCTGACACCTAATGGAATGTATTGTTCATGCTTTTTTACACGCCATGAATATTTACTGATTAAACATCCCAAGACTGTGTTAGTGTTTTAAAAACGTGATTATATTACATCAGTGAGATCTGTTAAGAAAAAAAGAGGTAGTTTTTATTTTCTTCGGGACCAAAACTTTATGAAAGACAAAAAGTAACAGCAGGCCTGTCTGCAGATTTTGGCTGGGTTCAAGACTGCGCTGTCTCCCCGAGTGAGGCGACCCTAACGGCACTGGGGACGCACGCAGCTGCTGCTGATATCAATGTCAGCTTCGTGTTGTACTTACCCTTTTGTAAAATGGTGTCTTCTGCATTGCGTGTTGAAGGTCTGTTAGTAGTAATGTAGTCTGACTCTGGGTAAGATCACTCTGGCTCCTTCATCAGGAATACTGCAGAAATCCACAGTTCTTAAAATACATCAGCGTAGTGTTAGAGTTTTTATCACAAAGTTCTTTTTTTTTTTTTTTTTCATCTTTTCTGAAAGAAATTTTAACAACTTGTAGAGAAGCACTTCATCTGTGATCTGATTTTCCAGCGTAGCTCTCCAACAGGGTCACTGTTTGAAGTTCCAGCTCAAGTGACACTTGATACTTTTTGGCCTAGCTTTTATTTGACTTGTTTTCCTCCCTTAGGAGTTAAAGAATGCTGAAATAGCTTTAAGAACCCAGAAAACACCACCTGGACTTCAACATGAAAATACTGCTCCTGCTGAGTAAGTCGCCAGTGTTTCTTCAACTTACTTTGCTTGCTTTGGAGCCCGTGCTGTGGCGTAGCAGGTCAAGCCTGCACCTGTGACGCTTATTTGTGTCCTGGGGAAGCAGTGGAGGATGGTTCAAGTTCATAGACCCCTTGCCCCCATGTGGGAGACCCAGAGGAAGCTCCTGGTTCCTGGCTTTGGATCAGCTAAACTCTGGGGAGTGAACCAGCAGATAGAAGGCCTCCCTCTCTGTAATTCTGTCTTTCCAATAAAAATAAAATAAGTCTTAAAAAAGAAAAAAAGGGGGCCCGGCGCGGTGGTGCAAGTGGTTAAAGGTCCTCCCCTTGCACGCCCAGGATCCCATATGGGCACCAGTTCTATCCCGGCAGCCCCGCTTCCCTTCCAGCTCCCTGCCTGTGGCCTGGGAAAGCAGTCGAGGACGGCCCAAAGCTTTGGGACCCTGCACCCGCGTGGGGGACCTGGAAGAGGCTCCTGGCTTCGGATCGGCATAGCATCAGCTGTTGAGCTCACTTGGGGAGCGAATCATCGGACGGAAGATCTTCCTCTCTGTCTCTCCTCCTCTCTGTATATCCGCCTTTCCAATTAAAAAAAATAATAAAAAAATAAATTAAAAAAAAAAAGAAAAAAGGTAGAATAATAATGTGCAAAATAAGAAATTTTTTTCCTGTGAAATGTTTGGTTTAGCTTATGAGAGGGTTGAGTTAATAAGCACTTTACATAGAGATTTAAAAATAAGGGTCTCATAGTAATCTTAAGGTGGGTAGTACCACTATTTTCAGTTATTCTTCCTGTAAATGTGCTTTAATACATGTAGAAAAAAAATTTTTTTCTTCATCCAATTGAAAGGCAGTGTCAGAGGGGGATAGACAGAGATCTTTCACCTGCTGGTTCACTCCCCAAACGGAGTCGGACCAGTCAGAGCCAGCAGCCAGGAGTTTCCTCCTGAGTCTGCCACGTGCACACAGCACCCCAAGCTTTGGCCGTTCTTGGTTTCCCTGACAGGTGCACCGTCAGGAAGCTGGATCGGAAGTGGATCACCAGGACTCTGACCACTGTCCCCACGGGATGCTGGCAGTGTGGACAGCCAGGACTCTGACCACTGTCCCCACAGGATGCTGGCAGTGTGGACAGCCAGGACTCTGACCACTGTCCCCACGGGATGCTGGCAGCGTGGATAGTGGCCTTATTTGAAATGCCACAGAGCTAGGCCCTGCTACAATACATTTTGTGGATAGTGAAAAACTTAATTTTTACTAATTAGGACTTTTTAAAAATAATTTTGATAGTCTTATCTTTTAAACAGTTGAGATACTAAAACAGCTTGCACAGCTTTAAGTTATTTATATAGGTATTTTTTTCAGGAAGAAAAGTGAGAAATGTAGAGACAAAGGAAAAAGCCACCTGTTATTGTTTCATCACTCAGCGCGTTATTTTCCATAATGTGATATGAATCCTAGCTCAAAATATTTTCATGGTAAATTAAGATAAAAATAGCTAGTATTTACCAGGTTCTTACTATTTTCAACATAATGTGCTCACTGCTGTTTATGCCCTCACCCATTTTTTTTTAAAGATTGTTTTAGTATTTCTTTGAAAGGCAGAGTTGCAGAGAGAGAAGAGGAGAGAGATCCTCCATCTGCTGGTTCACTGTCCCCTCCCAACCCCCCGGCAGTAATCATTAGAGCTGAGGCTCGGAGCCAGGAGCTTTTTCCAGCTTCGCCACATTGGAGCAGAGACTCAAGCACTTAAACCATCCTCTACTGCTTTCCCAGGCCAATAGCAGGGAGCTGGATTGGAAATGGAATAGCCAGCTCGCTTTCTGACACCCATGTGAGATGCCAGCGCTACAGGGGGAGGCTTAGCTTCACGTGCCAGGGCTCTGCCACCTCACTGCATCCTGCTCCATTTTCCATAAAACCTCAGGAAGTGCTGTGGGCGGTTAGCGAGGCGTGTCTGAGGCTCGCAGAGGTGAGGATGGAGCCGTTGCCCTTCACGTGTGCTGCAGCCGGGGGACTCTTGCTCCCTCACTTTGTTTCCTACAAGTCTTCCAGCATCTCGTTCTACTCTTTAAGGGGATTTTCAGTTCTAGAACAGAAGAATTCTCACATTTTTCATCCTAATTTCCCCCCAGTTAATGTTTTTACTATGGATGTTATGATCTGTGTGTGTACATTTGCAAATGGGATACTTGTTATGCATCAATACTTAATTGTGTGGACTTAAAAAATAAGAATATTCTTTTGCAAAAGTGTGATATTAGTATTAAAATCAGGAAATTAGGAGATTGAAGGTCATTGCTTCCTTACCAGACTTCTCTGGTATTTTGCACCCCGTCTTGTTCCTCACGCTGCCGCCACAGCTTGTTTCACAGGAAGCCTTCACAGTTGCCAATGTGTTAGAAACAGGCCCCTTTACACGGGTTACCAGGCTCCTTGGTGTCTGCAGCACTCTTGTGGCTCACGTGTCACAGTGGTAGTAGGAATTGCTTGCTTTCTGTAGTACTCAGGCACTACTCCTGGTATGCTCAGGATTATACATTTTGTTATTGTTAGAGCTCTGAGTACTTGTTCTTTGTTTGTTTTTAAAGATTTATTTATTTTTATTGGAAACGCAAATATACAGAGAGAAAGGTCCAGGAATTTCTTCCCCGTCTCCCACAGGAGCCATCCTCAACTGCTTTCCCAGGCCACAAGCAGGGAGCCGGATAGGAAGTGGAGTAGCCGGGATTAGAACCAGCGCCCATGAGATCCCAGTGCGTGCAAGGCGAGGATTTTAGTCATTAGGCTATGGTGCCAGGCCACTGAGTACTTGTTTATAGAATCTGGTTGCAAGTTGCAATTTTTTAAACTTTAAATTTTACAGCTACAGACAACTTGCAAAAATAATAGAACAAAGAATTTCCTTCTATCTTCCACCCTGTGTCTGTTAACGTTAGCATATTGTTTAACTGTAGTGTAGTCATGAGTAACAGGAAGCTATGTCACTGTGCTGTGATCACCTCAATTGTCCTCACTGCTCACGTGCTTTCTCTGTTGCAGGATCCTGTGTGGGATTCATACACATTTATTTCTCTCCTTAATCTTCCCATCTGTAGTGATTATTCCATTTTCCTTGCTTCAGATAAATGTCAGATTTTGGAAGGCTGTTAATATATATTTCACAGATTATTTAATCCCGTATTTTAGATTTGTCTATTATGGTTGAATTAACTGTACGTTGATAATTTATTTCGGGGTCTTTGCTATCAGTGACAATATCTCAATTGAAAAATCTTGCAAGTAGAGATAAATTTTTAGTATTTTGAATATGGGAAAATGTTTTTTAAAATTTGATTTAACTTTTAACTTTTTTTATAGCTACTTCAGAGTCTTGGTTCAACAGTTTGAGGTGCAGCTTCAGCAGTACAGGCAGCAGATTGAAGAATTAGAAAACCATCTTGCCACTCAGGCAAACAATTCACACATAACCCCACAAGGTAACATTCTTACCATGGCAATTTTTGATAGGTCTGTTATTTTTTTGTCACGAGAGAGAGATTAAAATGTCTGTGCAGTAGGTATTTTAGATTACTAGTATCGTCTTTTAGCCAACTTGTTATTTTTAGAAAATTTCCCATAAAATCCTCATTTACATCTTTATTTTCTGCAAACATGAGATGTTTTCTTATGTGTTGTTGCTGAGGTGACAGGAACAGAATTCTGGCCTTCCTCTCTGTTTGCCAGCTGCTTGAGTAGATGCCCAGTGCCCAGTCCTCACAGCCCACCCACCACCTGCTGTGGCCCTGGAAACACCGCTGCAGTTGTTAAGCCATGTGAAAACTTAGACTCAAATAATATGAAAAGAAGATTTGCTGTGTTGTATTTCTGTATGGTAATGTGATTTTCTTTTATAGATTTGTCAATGGCAATGCTGAAAATTTATCAGACATTTGTAGCTTTGGCTGCACAACTTCAGTCTATCCATGAAAATGTTAAGGTGAGTTTTCATTGCCAGTAAATACCTGGATGTCTCGTGTCAAGTGTTTGCTGGAGACAAATATGTCCATGCTTATTACAAAAATAGCTTGTGTTACATACAAGGGAAAGATTAAACTGCTACTTAATAGCAAAGTAATTTTATAAATCCCTTGTTTTACATATATTTTAAATATTTATTGGCCACAGCATTTAAGGAAAAGCAGTTTCCTTGTAACCTTCCTTCTAAATAGAGTTGACTGTATTTATTAAATAATGTGAACAAAATAATTAAGTGGTAAAATTCTTTCCTTTTTTTTTTCTTTTTTTTTTAAGATTTATTTTTATTGAAAGGGCAGATTTTCAGAAAGAGGCATAGAGGGAAAGATTTTTGTATACTGGTTCACTCCACAAGTGGCTGCAGCAGCCAGAGCTGAACTTGAATCTGGAGCCCAGAGCCAAGAACCTCTTCTAGGCCTGTCCTGAGGTCTCCCAAAGCTTTGAGCTGTCCTCTCCTACTTTCCCAGGTCACAAGCAGGGAGCTGGATGGGAAGTGCAGCTGCCGGGACACAAACTGGCACTCACATGGGATCCCAGTGCATGGAACGCAAGGACTTAGCCACTGAGCCATGGTGCTGGGCCATGGTGCTGGGCCCGGAATTCTTTCTTTTTTTTTTTTTTAAAGATTTATTTTTATCATTTTTTTTATTGGAAAGGCGGATATACAGAGAGGAGAGGCAGAGAGGAAGATCTTCCGTCCGATGATTCACTCCCCAAGTGAGCGCAACGGCTGATGCTATGCCGATCCGAAGCCAGGAGCCTCTTCTGGGTCTCCCACACGGGTGCAGGGTCCCAAAGCTTTGGGCCGTCCTCGACTGCTTTCCCGGGCCACAGGCAGGGAGCTGGAAGGGAAGTGGGGCTGCTGGGATAGAACCTGTGCCCATATGGGATCCCAGGCGTTTAAGGCCAGGACCTTAACCACTTGCGCCACCGCGCCGGGCCCCGGAATTCTTTCTTAAAAGGGTGGCCTATCAGGCTAACCCTCCACTGTGGGGCCAGTTGGAGAGTCCTTGCTGCTTCCCTAATAATATAGTTCCCTGTTGATGGTCCGGGAAGCCAGTGGAGAGTGGCCCAAGGCCCTGGCCCCTCTTCCCATGCAGGAAACCCCCGAAGAAGCTCCTGGCTCCTGACTTTAGACCATAGCTCTGGCTCTTGCTGCCATTTGGGAATGTATCTAAGAATGGAAAATCTCTTTCTATCTCTCTCTCTTTCTCTGTAACTTTTTAAAGTAAAATAAATAAATCTTTAATAATAATAATAATAAAGTTCATAGCAGCCATGCCAAAGTCTAAATAGAGTTGAGATTATCATTGGTTTTATTTTTAATTTTCTAATAACTTTTTAATTGAATTAAGTTTTTAATTTTTTAAGGTTGGTTTTGTTTTGTTTTGTTTTGTTTTGTTTTGTTTTGTTTTGTTTTTAAGATTTAGAGAGAGAGAAAAAGATTTTCTATTCCCCGCAGTGGTGGGACCTGAGCCAATCTGAAAGCAGGAGCGGGGAGTCTCCCACGCAGGTGCAGGGTCCTGAGGCTCTGGGACACCAACCAGCGCCCTTGTGGGATCCTGGTGCTTGAAGGGGAGATTAGCTAATTGAGCCATTGTGCCAGGCCCATGCATTCTTGAAATGATTACATTGGACTTTTCCTTCACTCAGATTGCTTAATCAGTTTAAAGGAGGAATTGTTACATTTTTTGGAAACTTTAGTCTGTAATGTTACTTACATGTTCCAGTTGCTGGAGAGGATTCTGTGTTGACATTTTGAAGTCACGATTTTTGTACACAAAAAGGAGCACTGTTGCATCGAGTGCCCATTTCCCCTCTCTGTTCTTTATAATATGGAGATGCCTTGCTCCTCCTCCTGTAAATCAGTTGGAAGTGTAGCACGTTTATTCAATGGAATTATGACCTAATTTTTAAAATATCTCCCCAATAATTAAATATGTTTCTTGATCAGATTTGATAAGTTGCCCTTTTTTGACAACTTTTTTTGGTTTAGTTTTAGGCTTATTTAATTTTCAAAGAAATCTTGCAGGAAACAATTGCTGTTACATTTTTTACTTGATAATCTGTTGAAACAGGCTTAAACTACTATAACTAGCCAAACCGCAGAGACATGAACAAATGTATTGATTTTGGGAACTATCTATATAAATCATGGTTGATATCAAGTCTTTAATGTTTTGTCTTTTTGAAGTCTGTAGTTTTTTTATTTCCCAGTATGTCGATTATTAAAATGCACATATATGCGATGGGCCACCAATGCCAAGCACTGTTGAAAGAAGGGTGGATTTGAGAGAGAAGGAAGGGTGGATTTGAGAGAGCAGTCTCCTGTAGGTCTGCCCTTCTTACGTCATACACCCTGTTTCCCTGTTTCTGACTGCACAGTTTACTCAGCATTCAGTTTGGGGCAAGCCCCCCTGAGTTTCTTAAAAAGTTTCATAAAGCCTGTCTAACTTAGGCCAAATGTGTAAGAATTCTGGGAAATGTAATAGTCAAGGCAGATGCTGCATTGGATCAAGCAGACCTCTTTGTGAAGCCGCTGATTTTTCTTGTGGAACTATGAGCTGTCGTATTGACAACGTCTTTGGTTACAAGATTCAACATAGAGCTTGCTTAGTGGTTTCTTTCTTTTTGAGTTCTTTCTGCTTTCCTCCAGGTGCTCAAAGAACAATACCTCGGCTACAGGAAGATGTTCTTGGGAGATGCTGCCGATGTGTTTGAAGCCAGGCGAGCAGAAGCCAAGAAATGGCAGAATGCACCCCGAGTTACCACTGGGCCCACACCTTTCAGCACCATGCCAAATGCAGCAGCCGTTGCCATGGCTGCAACACTCACACAGCAGCAGCAGCCTGCTCCAGGTCTGAATGCATTCAAGTTATAATAGCTTCTTACTGTTCAAATGCAAACACTTATGTGCATTTTCGTAAGTCTTCCTTTTGTGTGAGTACAGAAGAAATTTCTATGAACAGCGATTCCAATACACTCTAGAGATTGTGATGGACACAATTATAAATATACCTGATTTAACAAAAGCAGGGTAGTTTAGCAATAATTATACATCAGTTAGATATTGAATATTGTGAATTTACTGTTAACTTGCTGTGTTGCTATAAATGCCCTTTAGAACCTGGTGTTTTACTACTGAATTACATTTAAGAGTAACATTCTGAAACCATGATTGTAACACTTAACTGTTTTAAAATCGAAGATCGTCCATCTAAACATTGCGTTTTTCACATATGATACTGATAGGTGGTGCGTTCTTATTTTCTTCACTTATAAAAATTACAAAGTTCCCACTTTGAGGATGAAGTAGGTGTTTATGGACTAAGACACGTTGAAGATCAGTGGATTTGTTTGTATGTTGACCAAAAACAGAATGCAGACCCTCTTAGTAGTTTGAAATTGTTTGTACTTCTCAAAACAGATCAGGAGCAAGAGCAGAAACAAGGTATTTCAACATGGAAGTGGAAAGTGATTAAATACTGGAAACCAGATCTTTATACTTACTGGTTTAATTCGGCTTAATGGATATAGCCTTAATGGATGTAGTTTTTGTTTATTTAATCATTCATAAATTTTTGAGCGATGCTTCTTGGTTATTTTTTAACATGTGGCTTTCTGAGAGTTCCATAAAGTTTAGTAGTAAATTATAATACCAAAAAAGGTAAAATATGTATTTAGACTGAATTATGCTGCTTTTATTTGGGAAGTAATTTCACTATGGCAGTTTAAAAATTATTTTTCACATTTGGAGATTACAGAATGGCCAGAATTGATGGATTTCTGCCAGACCATCCACATTCCTTGGCTGAGCCCCGGTACCCAGTGGCTTCTCTGAGCTCAGTCTGACAGCCCTGGAGCTGGCTGGAGGGTAGGGCTGCATTCTCAAGTGATGGAGGGGAAAATTTTGAGTTTGATTCCTTTGAAGAGCCAGTCCCATAAACAAGCATTTATTCTCGTGATTATCTAGTTAATCAAGCCAGCCATCATCCCAGTTTACCTTTTAGAGCCAGTATTATTAATTGTAAAAGAATAGCTCAGATAAATGTGGGTGTGGTTAAGTGTTCTTTAAAGAAATATAGTTGACTTCCACTGTAATAAGTAAAACTTGAAAAAAAAAAACTTGGAAAAAAAAAATCAGTTACCTAAACTGTTACACTGTAAGTGAATATAATAGGTAAACTTGAAGCAAAACTACCTGTCAGGGTTTTTCCTTCTCCCTTTTAACTTACGTAAACAGTCTTGAGAAGTTGTAGACTTTTTCTCATATTTTAGCATCATGAACATATGATAGTGTATGTTCATTCTGTAAGTAAGAGTTCCTACTATGTGCTAGGCTTGGGGGAATACAAGAACAGACTAGGTCTTCACCTCTGTAACTGTGGAGGACATCAGCTTTGGAGTTGGTCGCCCCAGGAGCCTTTTGCTCATACACTTTGTCTTCATTTTTGCTGGGGGAAATTTTGCTGTTAATGTTCTTTGCAATTTTGAAGTCCACACAAGGGCTTTGTGATGAAGTGGCAGGTTGTAACTCACCAGCCTAAGCGATCTTTCAACGTTTTCATATAGAGTGGTATGAATTTGTAGAACTGAGAAGTTAACCAATAATGCTAGTAATTCTGCATTGTCTTTTCCACTTTGTTTCTTAAAAGATCTATGCTCTGTAGTTCATTTCTTAATTATTTTGGTTATTCTGTTAGATACATACATAATGATTTTGCAAGTTCCTGGTAGGCAAACAGGCTAAAACTATATTTATTGCGTTGTTTTGCACTCAGTGAGTTATCCCTTATGCCGCGTAATATGAAACCTTCTTAAAGTGCTAATAACAAGTATTAAGACCATCTATGAGAAGCTAGATCTTTGTATATTTCACAGGTTTTACAGATTTCAGTAACCCAAGGGATTTTATTTTCATGTGTGTATGGATTGCTGACTTGTTTATGTACGCATGGGCACAGACCAGATAGCTTCTAAGGCTGCTGGCTTCGGAGGTTGGCTTCTGTAATTGTCTTTCTTGGAGGTGAAGGAATAGTCCAGCAGTCCTTTATGTATGAAATTAACATCATACGTGGATGAGTTATGTACAGACAGAGCTTGAATACACTTGTCCATCAGTGCTTCCACACTTCTAAAAAATGCAAGGCACTTATATTAGGCATTTGAGTGTGATTTGAATTTAAGATAGTTTTTTGTTTTGGGTTTTTTTTTTTTTTTTGACCAGTGTTTTGCTGTTGTGTTTTGACACTTAAAAGTTGTTGATGTTTACATAGTAAGATTTTTCTCTTGTGGCTTAATAGCCATTTTTAAGGAGAGCCTAGACATGTGTTAGGAATTCTATTTTGTAGCTTTTAATGTAGGTTTGGACAATTAAGGTGGGGTGTTAGATGGGAAACCTTAAATATTTCTTAGTTTCTTGTGTTTCTGTGATTTTGGTATTTAATAACCAAAGGAACATTCCCCATTAGACCAATGTGAGTAAAATTTTTCAATTTGGGGAAAAGGCATTTTTTGTTTTGTTTTTGAATTTTTGCTTTAAAATATAACTTAGAAGTTAACCATTTTACTAATTATATTGGGCATTTTGTGTGATCCTGGAAAATTAGTTTTTTAAAGTTAGCACTTTAGTCCTTTTCCTGTGAATACAGTTTTATTTTTAAGAAAGTAGAATTTATTCTGGAAAATATCAATTACAGTGCTAAACTCGATTTTGTTGTATGTGAACATATCATATGGTAACTTTTGTAAAACATTACTCTCTAAAGATTTCTCTTTGGCAATCATTGATATATATTACTGCTAACTTGTTTTTATTTATGGAACTAAACCTCTCATTGAATGACCATTCATAAAGATTGCATAGCAGACTCCTTGAATTGTTCACAAAACTTTGGCTTGAAGGGTTTAGATTTTGCTTTCTTACCATGAAACTAATATATATGGTAGCCAGAGTGTAATATATGGTAACACTTTGGCATGGGAGATATTTATCATGAGTTTCTACTATTTAAAAATGTTATACATTTGCCTATTAGTTTTATAAGTGAGAATGCCTTCAGAATTTGTGTGAAGGTACAAAACTCATAATACCATGTGTCTGTTGTGCAGTGGGAAGTCTTGTCATCATTAAGTAATGAGTTGTTGGTTACCTAGATCCTGACGGTCGGTGATCAGAGATGCTGTGTTACTCTTTAAAGCAGACCCACACCCAGCACAGAGCATCTTTTGGAGTGAACACCGAGGGTTTGAAAGGCCGAGGGGCCGTGCTGTGCACTGTCCTTCGGGGTCTCCCACCAGCAGTGCCTCCTGGGAACACGTGACACTTAAGTCTCTCAATGTTGAAGAAACAATGTGTGTTTTTTATATATTATTTTTGTTAGAACAAAGTATTATGCTTAGTTTCTTTTTCCTATGGTAACATTTTACAAAAGAGCTGCTAGGCAGATGTTTTACTCTGGAATTGATCTCAAACTGGATGTAAAAACTTAAAATCCTTTTTTTGGTTTTGTTTGTTTTTATAGTAGTGTAAGAACTCTGGCTGCTATTAGTTACTTCCTTTATTTTCTGGATGGACGCTATTTGAAAAGCTTTCTGTCCCAGTATAGCAAAATGTAGTTTCTCAGTTTTTTTTTAGTGCTTTAGTATAATTTTACACTACCATTTGAATATACAAACCTCATTCTTCTTTGGATAACTTGAAGGCTTTGATTTCTTTGCCAATTTTAAATTTAATACGTATATTTTTTCCCTCAATTTTGAGATGCACTGATCACTGTGCTTGAAAAAGATAAGACTGAAGATTGTACTATGAAATTTATTAATTTTCATAAATTATTTATCAAATGAGAGATTTTTAAATTTTGTATTCTACTTAGTTTAAAAAAAAAAAAAAAGAGTAGTCGGTAGAGAGGCCAGTAAGTTTGATGCTGTTCTTGCCAGACAAACTCAGCCACAATCTTGTAAAGTAACAAATGGGAAAAGGATGACTAATCACTTTGCATCTGAGTACATTTTCCAAAGTGTTGGAAAGAACTTCCTGAGTTGGAGTCTTGAATGTATTCGATCTGCCGAGGTCCACAGTGGTGCCTTTGTAAATGTCCATGCTCTTACTGAATCAGGTGGCAAGTGGTGTCGTGTAGCACAGCCTGAGAGGGGACTCGGTTACCACTTTGTGTGAACAAGTTGGAATTGTCATGTTATCGTGTCATTGGTTTGCTTTAAAATGAACAATAAATTTAATAAAATAAAACATTGTCTTGTTTTTTTATCTATTTATTGCATATATCATTTATATTTCACATAAAAATCCATGCGTAGCTTTTTGGTTACTAACTCTTGCAGTAACATGATCGTTTTCCCCCGTTTGTCTCAATCTCTTTTGATCAATTGAGACTTGACTCTGACACTAAGATTTAAAAAAAAAAAAAGGTTTTTTTTTCAGTAAAACACTTTAGTGACTATGCCAGATAGTTTTATTCAGGAAACAAGTGAGATCTAAAATAAGTATAGAAGTAAATCTAAAAGAAATAAGACTTATGATACAAGATTTCAGATTATTTAATAGGTTGAACTAATATTCGTCTTTTATTGTGGTAAGCCTCTCTTAATGTCTAGTTCTGGAAAAGTTAATCAAAACATTTTTTTCTGATGAGGTACATCATTTGGGACAGATAAGTTAGTTTGGAAGAGGTATCCTGAAAACAGTTTTAATAAATGGAGTTTGTTAAAAACAATCACTGTTCATTTAAAATAATTTCATAAAGAAACTTTAATCTTGAAAGAGTAAGGCAAATTTGTTTTTTTCCCCCATTTTTTTTTTTGTACCAGGGCCACAGCCGTCTCTGGGAGTTAGTTTTGGAACGCCATTCGGCTCAGGTATTGGCACTGGCTTGCAATCAAGTGGCTTAGGTTCTTCAAACCTTGGAGGTACACTTTAACTTTTCTAATATTTCCTTTAAATATTAATACACTTGAGTTGGTACTAGCCTGTAAAAAGATTTCTAAGAGGATCTGTTGCTATTTTAGAAAGTTAAGGTCCCATCTGGCAAAAAATGACTCTCCAACCTAGTCATTGCTTTCTCATGTTAGATGTAGAGCTTGAAAGAGTTATTCCTTCTGTGAATAGTACATATAAAAAGTTTTAAAAATTAGTGGTAGGACTCTTCATTGTCCAAAGCAATATACTGAAATATGAACCCTGAGAATTCCTTAGCTTCAGCAAGTTTAGTTAGAAGTTTAAAAAGCGGTAGTCTTAATGTTAGTTGGAGTTGCAACTGTTTCTGGATAATCTACATTCTTCCAATCATATTTTTTCTGTGAAAGTCAGCACTCTAAATGGGTTTTACTTCAGTCCGTTTCTCAGCATTGTTGGTGTGTTTGCCTGTCTGCGTACTTACACTCCTGAGCAGTGAAGCTTGTTTTAGTAACTTCAGAGTTCATTGCAGGTGGTAAGGTAAGTCTTCTGCAGAATGCCATGCTAAGTACAATGCATTCACGGTCCATGGGTTGGACCACTGGATCTTTGGGTCATTGGAAGCTGGCTAGGTGTTGACAAGCTCTTCATAGTGATGGATAGAGGGCTTTTTTATTTCCACTGAAATGGCAGAAGCAAAGCGTTTTACTTATTTTGGTTATTTAATGTCACATTTTTTCTTCAGCAAGACAATAACACTTATAAGCTTCATGGCAGACAGCACAATTCTGTGTTCTGTAATCCAGCTTGCCATCAGTCAACAAACCCAGGGTTATAGATGAGCTGCTATCTGCCGTCAGTCAACAAACTCAGGGTTATAGATGAGCTGTTGCATTCTAAAATGAGGTCACCTTCATTTCAACAGTATCTGGCACTGGGGATTATCTGCATGAACTATATGTATTGAAAAATACTTCTGCTTTTTAAATTGTAAAAATGTTACTACTAAGAGGAAAAACAAGGCACTTCCAGCCCCAATATTTTGCGGTTGCAATGTTGGTAGTTTGCGGGGCAGACCACTGTTACTGAGCAGATTAAAAGTGATTGGCCATTATTTGGTTAAGCACTGTTCCAGTGATAAAGATAATTCAGTGAAAAGCAGGATAAAATTACCTTTTGTGTGTTTATTTTGTACATTGTTGTATATGTCATGTTTGTTTATGAATTTAGTGAGTCTTTTGTTAAAATGAGATATTTAAGTAAAGATGCTTATAAACTTTCAGAAATCATTCTTGAATGATAAATAAAATCTCTGTTATGTTTGGGAGAAACAATACTATTGTGATCTTATTTTTTTACGCCCTTTAACATATTCTGCAAGGTCATAAATCAGTTTAAATACCTATGTTTTACTTTAGAATTATTCTGGTCCTTGTAGAAGTCTTACGCCAAGGGACAAATAGCAGATCTTATTAATTTGCCCGTGTTGTTCAACACTGTATTTGTTGTACCTTAGATAAATTTTGACCTAAGTCTCCTTTAACCTGTGTTTTATGTACCATTGTATATTTCTCTATCACCCTTCCACTAGGATTTGGAACTAGCTCTGGTTTTGGAAGCAGCACCACAGGGGCCTCCACATTTGGATTTGGAACAACAAATAAACCCTCAGGAAGTCTTAGTGCAGGTTTGTGTGTTTCTGCCTGAATTTCAGGCAAATTTAAAGGTGCAAGTTATTTAAAAGTGTTGTTACTACCAATAAGCCAAAAAGATCCAGCATGCAAACCTACCTATTCATATACAGTTTTTCTGTCTTAACTCGGTGGGGATTAATTATGAACCAGTGATTAACCTCATGGGCCAAGGGGTTTGGTTTTGTTTTCTTGTTGGAAAGATGAGCCCATTATGATGGACATTTAGCCCAGGTTTTACCACTGTTAATGCAAGAGAACTTTTTCTGTTCCAAAGAGATAATCCTCAGCTGCGACTTCCTCGCATTTCGAGTGCAAGTAATGACTGAGTTCCTTCTTTATTTTTTAAATTGGCAGAATCTTTTGACCCAACTAGTAGAAAATTCAGAATTCTGTCTCTGCTTGCATCTGCTCTCCTTGGAAAGAACAGCTGATCATTTCAGTGTATAATGCTTAGGAATAAATAGCATATCTAAAATGAAGAAGTATATTATTAAAGAGCGTATAAATGTAGTAAATTGCTATTAAAAGAAAAAGAGTTCCAGCAGAGTAAGAAAACAGAGTTTAATGATACCAGGATTATAATCTAAATACTATAATGGTTAAGTAGTACTTGATGTTACAAGGGCTTTTATGAAGCCCAAAGCAGGCAGTGCCGCTCTGTGTGTTGTGTGTGTGTGTTTCAGAGCGTGGAAGGTGGAGACTTGCTTGCAGGGTTGGGATCCCAGGGTTGTGAAAGTCCTCTGCGGATTGATAAAGCTTTTTTGGATAGGACTGAGGAGGGAGGCACCTTAACATATTTGCTTAACTGCAAATTCCCTAGCAACTTGACATTTCCTGTGGATTTATCTGTGCTGATTATCTCTTCACTGCATCCTTAAACTTCTGTCTTTCAAGGTGCTACTCAATTGCTGGCTAGATTATTTTCCTGTAAAATTCCATCTTAGAAATTCAGGAATCCGAGATACTGGCTGTTTGTAAGGATCATGTAACCTTTGAGATACAATTTTGCCACTCAGCCGAGTCTTTTGTATTTTTTTCTGTGATGTAACTTCTGATAATAATCTTTTCTTCCCTAAACATAAGGCTTTGGCAGCTCAAGTGCCTCCGGGTTTAACTTCAGCAATCCGGGCATCACGGCATCAGCTGGCTTGACCTTTGGGGTGTCCAATCCTGCGTCTGCGGGCTTTGGAACAGGAGGACAGCTCCTGCAGCTGAAGAAGCCTCCAGCTGGAAACAAGAGAGGGAAAAGATAATCACGGGGGTTGACGCGTGAGAGTCCGTAGCAGCACCGTTAATTCCATGAGTCTATTTTTCTAATGATGCAGTGATTAAACTGCATTCCAAGAGATTTATAAAGTTTTGATATTTTTCCCTACTCTGGAAGTTGACATTTGTTCATGTTTGCCATACTGAATATCTTGTGGATTTAAAACCCAGTTGCATTGTTTTCGTTATTTTGATTCTCTGTGTTAGAAATGTTCTAATTATGTCACTGATAATAGAAGAAACCATTAACCTAAAACCTACTATTTAACCTAGTACTGATAGCAGTGTTTGTTGTTGAGGTTTCCATGGTGTGAATATTCATGCACATTGTTTCAGGGCCTATATTAGAAACAGTGGGCTCTGACAAAGGCCTTCTGAACTACACTGCAGGGCATCTTGTGAATATCTATGTAAATATACAGAGGACAATACGCACAATTGTGTGCACACATTCACAGACCCACAACTTCTGCCTCAGACTGTTCTGTTTTTAGGGGTACTCGATTTTTCACCTTTTAAAACCTTCAAATTCTCAGTTCTGATAGAGTGACGATTTAGAGGAACTAGATGGTTGCAGTTGTTCATTTAAAGACTACAAGAAGTGATTACTGGACTAAATATTGGATCAGCTTGGCTTCATTGCCCCAAATCTTCCATTTGTTGTCTCCATCTCAGTCTTCAGCAGCTACTCTAAATGAGGAATGTTCTAAGACCTGTCGAACAGACTTTACCAACTTTTATTATCCCTTATATCCCCACGTGGCTTCTGTGGGAGTTTTCATAGCTGAGCTGGTCCTCCAGGCTGGTGTGCTGGGGACAGAGAGCCGCAAAGCCAAGGGGATTCTCTGCAGGTGCAATGAGGACCTTGCTAGCTGTTGGTAGTCACACCAAATGGAGGGGCTTCTTGCCTCTCAACATCTCCAATAAGTGCTTAATGTGAGATAGAAAAACCATATATTTTATGAAAGAAAGATATTCTTTGTAGCAGTGATAAGCACTCCCCTCTTCTAGCAGCAAACAGAGCTCCAGATAATGACCAGGTGTGTCAGACTGCATCTGGGTAGTGTTTGTCTAGACTGGTTAGCGTTAGTGATGGTGAACGGCTAGAAGGCTTGGAAAGAGAACTACCTGAGCTGTGACTTCACGGAACAACCGCTAGGTACACCTGTTCATCTTTCAAGTGTAGAAGGATTTGTCCATGATGTGCGTCAGCGAGGATTTTCAGGCCTTTTCACCAACTCACCTTTTTTTCTAGAACAGGTGTTGGATATATAAATACTCTCGTGTGTGCACACAGATGCATGCACACATACATATTTTTAGTATAATGTTGGCTGGATTTTGTTATAAAGGTCTTGTCATTTGTTTTATTTATCTGCATATAGCAATGATTGGCTTTTTGAATTGAAATGTTTTGCACCTGCTTAATGCACTAAAATAGGGAAAATTATTTGTTTCTGAGCACTAAAATTATGTTTGTATTTCTGTAATCCTCATATCCGGATCGTAGGGAAGTTAGGAGAAAGGTATGATTTTTGTGAGTGTTTTGAATTACTGTCCGACTTACATAAACAGTTATGACAAACTTTTTAAAAAATACATTGTGTTATGCTCTAGAAACCTGAATATTTATATTTCTTGTCTTTTTCTTTATATATTTTACATTTTAATATGTTGAACCACTGGAAATCTGTAAGATTAATTCGTGACAGGAGTTGGAATGTGTTGTCATTGTCCCCATTGTCTTCACCTTGTCTAGAGCCTACTATGGAAACAATAAAATCTGTTGTGTCAGTTTATTTGAATATAGGTGTCAGTAGTTATTCTTAATAATTTATCTTCTTAATATTGTTTTATTCTTTTTGGTTGTTCCCTACTGTCTCCCTCATTTGTTTGCCCATCTTTTTTTTTTTTTGAAAAAACTACTGAACAAAAGATAGTAACTTCTTTGTTGCTTTGCATTTGTGTTCTGAGAATTACAAAAATATGATTTGCCTCATTACACATTTTAACATGAGAGTACCCAGTAAAACACAGATGTCCTGCTCAATTCCTAGGCCCTGATCCCACTTCCATTCCTAGAATGTTCTATAAAAATTGTCTTGTTCCATATGTGCATTCACTCTTTTTGTGTTCCTTGCTAATTTATTGTTATCTTCATGCCCTCTTTTGTTCTTTTAACAAATGCACTTTTAGAATCAGTTCTGTGACTTCTGTGCCCCCTCTCCCTTGCGGTGTACCACAGCATCTTCCTGTGTCAGTTATTCCTGATTTCATGTAATACCCCATAAATAGCTGTACAATCATCTGTTCCGACCCATCTCCCTATTGATGTTTAAGTTCTTCCCACTATTGTGGGAAAGCCTGAAGTGGGTTTTTTTCTTTAAAGATTTATTTAAAAGGCAGTTAGAGAGAGGAACAGACAGAAATCTTCCATCTGCTGGTCCACTCCCCAAATGGCTGCAATAGCTGGAACTGGACCAGCCCGAACCCAGGAGTCAGGAGCTGCTTCTGGGTTCACATCGGTGCCAGGGCCTAAGTTTATAGGCCATCTTCCACTGTTTTCCCAGGCCACTAGCAGGGAGCTGGGTGGAAAGTGGAGCAGCCGGGACACAAATCAGCGCTCATGCAGGATGGTGGTGCCACAGGCGGTAGCTTTCCATACTGCACCATGGTGTTTACTCCCAAAGTGAGCGTTCATTTATGATTATTAGATTGCTTTCCAAAAAATTCTTATCAACATGTATGAATACTCATCTACTGGCATTCTCTATAATCCTGATAATATAATCCTGAAAGCAAGTACTTGTAAGGTTGAACTTTTAAATATATTAACTTTATGTATCTATTGTATGCTATATAGTTTATCTTTTTTGTACCAAGTTATTTAGGTGTTCTTTTATAATATACCTGTCCTTTTTTTTTTTTTTTAAGATTTATTTAGTTTTATTGGAAAGTCAGATACACAGAGAGGAGGAGAGACAGAGGAGAAAATCTTCCATCCATTGATTCACTCCCCAAGTGACCATAATGGACAACCTATCCAGGAGCCAGGAACCTCCTCCAGGGTGCAGGGTCCCAAGGCTTTGGGCCATCCTCGACTGCTTTCCCAAGCCACAAGCAGGGAGCTGGATGGGAAGCAGGGCAGCCAGGATTAGAACCAGCACCCACATGGGATCCTGGCGTGTTCAAGGCGAGGACTCCAGCCGTTATGCCACTGTGCTGGACCCATCTTTTTTTTTTTAAAAGATTCATTTAATCAGGCAGAGTTAGGGAGAGACATCTTCTATCCACTAGTCCACTTCCAAATGGGCCAAGCAAAGCCAGAAACCTGGAAATCGTCCTTGTCTCCATTGTGGGGGCAGGGGCCCTGGCACTTGGGTTATCCGCTGCTGCTGCTTTGCCAGTCACGTTAGTAAGTTGAATCAGAAGTAGGGTGACCAGACTTGGACCCCAGGGTCCTAGGGCATGTCAGTATTGCAAGTGACAACTTGCTATGGCATAATGCCAGTCCTGGGTTCTTGTGATTCTTGTCGATAAGGAACGCTGCTGTTTTTCCAGTGAGCTAAGTCTGTTGTCTACTGTGTTCAGAATCCTACCTTGACCCTGTTTGATCTTGGACAAATCCTCCATTTCCAAGCGCCAATTCATGTTCTGATTGTTCTACTTCCCATCCAGTTCCCTGCTTGTAGCCTGGGAATGCAGCAGAGGACGGCCCAAAGCCTTGGGATCCTTCACCCACGTGTGGCACACCCAGAGGAAGTTCCTGGCTGCTGGCTTCAGATCAGCTTAACTTCATCATTGCAGGCATGTGGGGAGTGAACCAGTGGATGGAAGATCTGTCTTTTATCTGTAGAGCTGCCTTTCCAGTAAATGTAAATAAACCTTTAAAAAAAATGAACTATATAAAGATGATGTTTCTCAAAGGCTAGATTTCAGATTATAATTGGGCAGAGGGGAGACCCTGCTGCAATTACTGCTCAGGTTTTGAGCATTGTAGTAACTCCAGGTAGGTAGTGAGATTGTTACGGAAAAAAGGAAGAAGCTGAGTAAGGTGCCAGAGTTGTGTAATGACGTCGCTTGCAGACTCCAGTGTCCCGGGTGTTCCAGGAAGCCTTTTTGAAGCTGATTACCAAATGGTTGCAGTGTGGTACTGTTTCCGAACTTAATGCCTTCTCTGCTACTAAAGATTCAAAAGGCTCTGGATGCAAATAGATGACTGTGACCAATGAACATTTTAAAAATTATTCCCTTGAAATTTTGCCCTATTTTAGAAATACAAGGACTTCATTCAAGAATATGTAAAAAATGGCCACAAGGCCGTTTTTAAGTCAGTCTGAAGTCCGGAAGCAGTATCTCCCTCCGGGTGTTCCACACAGGTGCGGGTCCCAAGGATCTGGGCCGTCAGCTGCTTCCCAGGCCAGAGGAAAGGAGCTACATGGGAAGTGGAGCAGCCAGAACTCCAATGAGCCCATGCGACCCTATTGCTTGGAAGTGGAGGATTCGACAGTTGACCTGTCATGCCAGAGGTGGGGGTGGCCCACTATTCTCATCTTAATTGATCAATTATAGGGGCCAGCAAGGTACAGTGTGTGACATTACTGCTTGCAACATGGACATTTCAGATTTTAGTGTCAGTTCAGGCCTTGGCTGCTCCACCATTGTTCTTTCTTTTTTTATGATTTATTTATTTTTTATTGGAAAGTCATGTACAAAGAGGACAGACAGCGGAAGATCTATCTTCTGGTTCACTCACCAAGCAGATACAACAGCCAGAGCTGCCCTGATCAGGAGCCAGGAGCGAGGAGCTTCTTCCGAGTCTCCCATGTGGGTGCAGGGTCGAAAGATTTTCGGCCGTTCTCAACTGCTTTCCCAGGTCACAAGCAGGGAGCTTGTTGGGAAGTTGGGCCAGTGAGATCGGAACTGGCACCCGTATGAGATCCTGGGAGTGCAAGGCAAGGACTTTAGCTGCTAGGCTACCACGCTTAGCCCTTTTTTGTTTTTGCTTTTTTAGATTAATTCTTATTTGAAAGAGTCACAGATAATATGAGAGAGAGAGAGATCTTGTATCTGCAGGTTAGTCCACAAATGGCAACAACTACTGAATCTCGGCCAGTCCTAAGCCAGGAGACGGAAGCTCTGTCTCCCGCGTCGATGTAGGGGCCCAAGGACTTGATTGCCTTCTCAGACATAACAGCAGGGAGGCAGACTGAAAGTGGAGCAGCCAGAACTCAAGCACCGCCCACATGGGATGGCACACACCAAGGCCTCGCCACCAGCAGCACCGTTCGGGCCCCTGCTCCACCTCTATCCAGCTTCTTACTACTATACTCAGGAAGGCAGTGAATCGGCCCAGCTACCACTTATGTTAGATACCAGGTTAGAGTTCCCAGATCCTGGCTCTGGCCAGCAGCCAGCAACCTCCTCTGGGTCTCTCACGCAGGTGCAGGGTCCCAAGGCTTCGGGCCATCCTCGACTGCTTTCCCAGGCCACAAGCAGGGAGCTGGATGGGAAGTGGAGCAGCTAGGAAATGAACTGGTGCCCATATGGGATCCCTGCACTTGCAAGGTGAGGATTTGGCCATGAGTTATCGTACCAGGCCCTCTGGGAAATTTTTGAAGAAACCTCATACAATTAAAAATGGCACAATATAAAGCATAAAATGTGTATTTGAGTGCTTGCTTTGGCAGTACATACATAGTAAAATGTAATAACTGAAAATCATGTTCCTATTTTTTATTTTATGTAAAAGACATTTTATGTATTTTTGCATTCCACTATGTTGTTTCCAAATTGACCTAGTCTTTTAAGAATGTCAGGGGCCTGGCACAATGACTCGTTTGACTGTTTGCCCCCCGTTAAAAACTGGGATCCTGTATGAGTACTAGTTCATGTCCTGGTTGCTCCACTTCCCATCCAGCTCCTTGCTCGTGGCGTGGGAAAGCAGAGGAGATGGCCCAAAGTCTTGACCTTGCACCCATTGAGAGACCTGAAGAAGTTCCTGTTCCTGGCTCTTGGCTTTGGGTTGGCTCAGTTCTGGCTATTGGGCACACCTGGGGAGTGAATCAGCAGATGGGAGATCTTCCTCTCTACCTCTCCTGTTCTCTGTAAAATTTATTCTTTGAAGAAAATTTTAAAAAGGTGGGGGGTGGGGAGGGGACCAGGATCTATCCCCACTTCTGATGTTAAATTGTTAAATATTTTTTTAAAGATTTATTTTATTTTTATTAGAAAGTTAGATGCACAGAGAGGAGGAAAGAGAGAGGAAGATGGTCCATCCGTTGATTCAGTCCCCAAGCAACCTCAGCAGCTGGAACTGGGCCAATCCAAAGCCAGGAACCTCAAGCCTCTTCTGGGTCTCCCATTACATGCAGGGTCCCAAGGCTTTGGGCCTTCCTCGACTACTTTCCCAGACCACAAGCAGGGAGCTGGATGGGAAGTGGGGCGGCAGGGATATGAACCGGTGCCCATATGGGATCAGGGGGCACAGGCAAGGTGAGGACTTTAGCTGCTAGGCTACCACGCTGGGCCCAAATTGTGTAACATTTTAAGTTTCATTTTTCATCCAAGTTATGCAGAGGAGAAGTTTAAAGTGTTAGATATTTCTCTGTGAGTTGCTACAGTTGCCGGCATTGTAGGTTAGCAGGTTAAGTCACTAATTGGGATGCTGACATCCTGCATGAGCTCTAGTTGGAGTCCAGCTGCCTCACTTCTCGTCCAGCTTCCCGCTAATGTGCCTGGGGAAGCAGCGGAGGATGACCCTAAGCCTTGGGAACCTGTGCCTGTGTGGGAAACCTGAAAGACTCCTGGCTTTTGTCTGTTCAGTAGCCATCTGGGTAGTGAACCAGTGGTGGGAAGAGCTCTCTGTTTCTCCCCTCTTCTCTCTGTAACTCTGTTTTCAAATAAGTAAATAATAACAATAATAAAAAGTGGCAGTCTCAGACCTTGTACAATGGCTCAGTCGGCTAACCTTCCACATGCTAGTGCTGTGATCCCATATGAGCATGGCAGTTTGTGTCCCAGCTGCTCCATTCCCATCTAGCTCCCTGCTTGTGGCCTGGGAAAGCAGTCGAGGACGGCCCGAAGCCTTGGGACCCCGCACCTGCATGGGAGACCCAGGAGAAGCTCCTGGCTCCTGGGTTTATATTGTCTTAACTCCAGCTTTTGTGGCCTCTGGGGGAGTGAACCAGCAGATGGAAGATTTTTCTTTGTATCTCCTTCTGTCTGTAAATCTGCCTTTCCAATAAAAAAAAAAAAATCTTCAGAAGTGGCTGTCTCCGTTTCTCAACTACAATGACTTCTCAGCTCTAAGCTGTTAGTCAATTCTATTTGCAGTCCCACCTTCATCTGCAGTTGCAGAAATGTAAATAACTTCTCCCTTAGCCCCACCATAAGCTTAAAATGTAGCTTTCTTGATTTGCTCAGTCAGTTGTGTGTCAATTACTTTGGTTTTCCTTCTTTGTGCTTTGGATGATCCTTGAAAGATTTTAATCCTTTCATGGGTACTTTGTGGAAATTAAATTTCAGTTTTCTTTGTCATTTCTAGAAGTTCTGTTCCTTAAAAGGCGTGCCTTGCCACATTTTTTATGTCTTCTGCTATTTCCTCTTCTTAAAGCACATTCAACGTGTTTACATTTATCATCGATGCTTTTGTTGTTTGGCTTTTTTTGACTGACTGTGTCTCTGTGTGTTTGTGATTTTCACTTGTTGAGCTTACTATTGATGGGAGTTCATCTTTAGGAACTCCCTGAAAATAAAAACAAGCTTCTCCAGAAGTGGTTTGCATTTGCTCTTGGTCCAGGATGGTCCTAGAGAAGCCCCCAAAGTGCTGTCAGCTCAGGGCCACGTGACCATCTTGCCTGTACAAGGGATTTTTTGGAGATACGTAAGTTCAAGTCACAGTGCCTCTAGGAACCAGCCAAAAGGAATGCGTTTTCTTGGTATAATTATCTAGGCAATAAGCAAGCTTTCTTTATGAGACATTATTCATTTGTTATTATTTTTTTGGTTGATGATTGGCAGGAGTTTGACCAATTATGTCCTGTGACAAAATAGCCTATTTTAATAAATAAGGTTTTATTGGAATGCATCTATGCCCATTTGTTTACATGTTTTCTGCTTCTAGATATGGCAGAGTTGAATAATTGCAGCAGAAATTAAGTAAACTGTCACAGGCAGACTAATTGCCTGTTATCCGCTACTCCGCTACAGAAAGTTTGTGGATTCCTAGTTACGATCTTTATATCACTGTTGTGTAAGGGGTTCTTTTGTCTTGCATCACTTAGGATCTAGGTAAAACTGCTTGACTTCTGGAAAGACTCAGAATGCAGTGGCTGAAGCCAGAGAGCTTATTTCTCTTCCGCTTCACCCAGGGAGCAATCTATAACCACTTAGGGAAGCAAGGCCTCGACTCCTAGGAGTGTTGATCTGCTGAGGGGAATGTCCTTGTCTGGGTGAAGGCCGGGTTTGCATTCTGGCTCACAGGAAGAAAGAATAGGTGAGAAAACCTTTCCTTTTTAAAAAAGTCAACCCGGAAGTTGCAAACTTCACTTCAACTCACATCACCCTTGCCCAGAATCAAGTCATGAACTTCAGGTAGGGTTGGGCAGTACCTCTTTGAAACTCATCATGCAAAGCAGTGGAGAATTCACAGGAAGGACATCTAGTAGGCTGGCACAGGAGGCTGGGAGCTTGGCAGATCTCCTAAGTAGCTCTGGGACATCCCAGTCTGAATACCAGCAGACACCAGGCTCAATTCCCTGCCCTTCTCACCCTTTCATTTCCTTTTGAGCTACTTTTCTTGCTAACTCAGATATGCATTTAAAAGTGTTTTTAAAAAAATGAACCATCAGGCCTGGCACAATAACTCAGTGGCTAAGGTCCTCGCCATGACTATGCTGGGATCCCGTATGGGTGCCAGTTCGTGTCCCAGCTACTCCACTTCCCATCCAGCTCCCTGCTTGTGGCCTGGGAAAGCAGTCGAGGACGGCCCAAAGCCTTGGGACCCTGCACCCATGTGGGAGACCCGGAGCATGCTCCTGGCTCCTGGATTTGGATCTGCGCAGGTCTGGCTATTGAGACCACTTGCGGTGTGAACCAGCAAATGGAAGATCTTTCTCTCTGTTTCTCCTTCTTCTGTAAATCTGACTTTCTGATAAATATAAATAAATAAATATTTTAAAAATAGTAAAAAATTTAAAAATCAAACATCCTCTCAAGGTGTTTTGTAGCAGGGCCTCACTCTAATCCAGATGAAGCTTTAAACAGAATGTCGTAGAGTTCCATGATGGAGTGTATTTTTTTGTTGTTTTTATAGATGGATCACTACAAAAACAATGATTCAAGTCATTGTTTATCTCTGCTGAACAAATCATAGACCTCAAACAACGAAAGAATTTTATGAAAGCTACTAATGCGCCTACATTTATTCTCTCTGGTCTCAGGAATTCCTTTGGACCCTGTACACTCTGATTTAGATGCAGTTGGTTTAGAATTAGTGAGTGTATCCTTACATATCCTGTGTCTGCTGATCCTTAGACACACACGTGGCTGATGGCCACTGTGGGCCAGCCAGGGCCCGGGCAGCGCCTCTGCCTCAGGCGAGCAATAGTGAAGTTTGCACTCTCCGACTTGACAGTCTGTAGATGCAACCGGCTTATCGGCAGGTTGAATGTGGCAACTGACACTCGATTTCAGATATTGGGCAACGTTTATGGATGTTTGAAACATATGGTGTATGAGTTGTTTATCGATTTAAGTCTTGTGGAATTGAATTCAGATCATGTAGTTTCAGGGAAAATTTATCATTCATAGTAACTGTTAAGATATAACAATTTACTTTGGATTTTAAAGGTTTAGTGTGGAAAAAAATTGCAAATCCATTGTTTATATTGCTGTCATGTTGCAAATATATTTGGTTAAATAAAATATTATTAAAATTAATTTCACTAGTTTATTTTACTTGTTTTAATGTGGCTAGTATAAAACTTAAATTTTTATATTTGGCTCTCACTGTATGTTGATGGTACTGTCCTTGGTCCTGAAATCGTATATGGCTTTCTATCTGAAATAAATAAATTGCAGATATTTAATTTACTTGTTTACATTTTTTAAAAAAAATTCTTTTATCATTTGTCCAAAACGGCTCTTGCCTGGTATTTCAGATCCCATTGTTTCCACCCTGACGCAGCATCGGAGTTCTTGTTGTTATCTTTCCAGCATGCAATAAGGTCATGTCAGTGCCTGTGCTCAGTGGAGCCCTTTTCCCCAGCTCCTTAGTGCGGTGTTGAAGGCAGCCTACAGTCTGGTTTCTGCTGACATCTTCACACTACAAAGCCAACCAGAACACTACTTTCCTTTATGCCACTTGGTGTTTTTCTCACACTGCAGGATTTTCTCTTTTGTCTGGGGTTTTCAGCACACTTGTCTCATGCTCGGGTTCCCCTGTCGCAGCAGGCACCTCTGCGATCAGCCTGTACTTGAGACCTTATGATACTTGCCATTGCGGCTGGGGTATGATTTGGTAGCCTATGTGTCTCCAATATTAGAGTTTGTAATCCCAGGACAGAAGTTCTGTTTTGTTTTGCTTTTATATTCCTGGTGCTTAGCACCATATTGAACTCTATAAATATTTCTGAATTAGTAATTAACTGCAGTGAGAAAGGAGTTAATTTGGTCCCTCCCCTCCTCACTGCCCCACTGACCTTTCTCCGTATGGACGTTGGAGCTAATTGCTAGGGCTGTGGTTTAAGCTTTACCACTCTGCTGCTCTGTGAGCTTAGGCAAATGGGTTGCTGTCATTGTTCCTCATTGGGAAAGTGGAGATCACAATATCCATGTCTTGGGTTGACTGAGAAAATTAAAACAAGTTAGCATTCTTCAGACATTGAAATATGTGGTTTGTGCAAGCTAAGCATGCACTAATTATAAAACTATTATGATTATCAAACAGTAATACAGCATAAATTATTTTTGTTTTTCAGGGAACAAATCACAGGTTTTAACTGGATTTCGAAAACCTAGTGTTACAGAAACCAATGAAGTAGGAAGAAAAATCCAGTTCTGAGTAGGCATTGACTCAGCAAACATCTGTTTTGCAAGGAACTTCTGATGCTTATTTTGTGAATTTTGTTTATAAAGACTCACAGTGCATTTGGTCAAGATGTCTAGAATTCAGAAGAAAATTTGGCCTTGGTGTTTAGGGATGATCTAATGGTGAATCCTAGGCCAGATTCTGGGAATATTTCAAGGAATCAGGAATAGGCCACTAATTCAAGGTGTGTAAGAAAAGATGCAGAATTTACAACGGAGTAGGAAAAGTTAATAAAAAAAGACTTGATCTAGTATACTGGATTGCATATTTGTTTTAATGCTATAATTTACTTTTTAAAAAAATAGCTTTATTGAGGTCTAATTCACTCATTTGAAGTTTACAATGATTTTAAGGATCTTCATAAAGTTACATGTTACCAGAAAAGGCCAGTGGCTTCTTTCCTCAGCTTAGTATAGAAATAAAAAGCCAGGAATCTGTTGCAGACACAAAAGTTTATCTGCGAAGGGACCAAGTGAGCAGGGAAGGGAGAGGGAGGGGGGAAGAACCTCCAGAGAGAAAGACGGGAGGGAGAGAGACCCCAAAGCTTTGAGGAAGGGTCTTGGGATTTTAAGCCTTCCCTGACTCCTCCATGTTGGATGGGAACTTACAGGTAAGATGTTCCCCAGTGGTGGTCTCTTAATCAATTAGGAAGTGGGTGGGCAGTGCTGGTGCCGCCCACCTGAAGGTGTGGCCAAGATCTCAGCAGGCCTGGGTGTGTTCTTATGTAAACACTCCCATCACAGTTTAGGTTAAAATATTTCTATCTCCCCTGCCCACAACCAAAAGAAATAGTGCACATGAGCAGTCAAGATTCCTGCCTTTCCACAACTACCTTGATTTGCAAGTAACTATTCATCTGCCCTTTTCCTCTATAAATTTTCCCACTCTATATTTCATGTGAACACGATGGCTTCTTTGACCTGGTGTTCTGTGCTCAAGGAGCAAGTAACAGCACTTTTCTCCTGCTATTTATCCATCAATCAACTGATGGACATTTCCCTTATTTGCTTTTTAGGTTATAATGAGTAATGCAACTAGAACAGGTTTTTGTGTATATGTATTATTTCAATTATCTTGGGCTATATAACCAGGAACAGAACCGCTGGCTCAGATGATAACTTTATATTGAACGTTTTGAGGGACTGACAAACTTTCCTAAAGTGACTACTTTGTTTGACAATTTTTTGTTAAAGATTTATTTATCTTTATTGCAAAGTCAGATACACAGAGAGGAGGAGAGACAGAGGGGAAAATCTTCCATCCATTGATTCACTCCCCAAGTGACTGCAATGGCCAGCACTGCGCCGATCCAAAAACAGGAACCAGGAGCCTCCTCCAGGTCTCCCACGCGGGTGTAGGGTCCCAAGGCCATCCTCGACTGCTTTCCCAGGTCACAAATAGGGAGCTGGATGGGAAGTGGAGCTGCCAGGATTAGAACTGGCGCCCATATGGGATCCTGGCATGTGCAAGATGCTGTTTTTAAAAATCAATGCTGGGCCCGGCGCGGTGGCGCAGGTGGTTAAAGGTCCTCGCCTTGCACGCCCGGGATCCCATATGGGCGCCGGTTCTAATCCCGGCAGCCCCGCTTCCCTTCCAGCTCCCTGCCTGTGGCCTGGGAAGGCAGTCGAGGACGGCCCAAAGCTTTTGGAACCTGCACCCGCGTGGGAGACCCAGAAGAGGCTCCTGGCTTCGGATCGGCATAGTATCGGCCCGTTGCGCTCACTTGGGGAGTGAATCATCGTACGGAAGATCTTCCTCTCTGTCTCTCCTCTCTGTATATCTGCCTTTCCAATGAAAAAATAATAAAAATAAATCTTTAAAAAAATAAAAACCAATGCTTATTTATTTACTTGAGAGCCAGAGAAATCAAGACAGAGAGATAGTGAAGATCCTTTTTTCTGGTTTGCCCCTCAAATGTCTGCAATTGGGAGTTTGGATCTCAATGTGATTCTCCCACATGGACTGTGGGGACCATCAGCCGCTGCCTCCCAGGATCAGGGAGTGGGGACAGAGCCAGAACTTAGACCTAGGTACTGGATACCAGATGGGGGCTGCCTGACCTGCATCTTACAACACGAGGCTAAAGGCCCAGCCCTAGGAGAGTGTTGTTCATTTCTTTTCATGGTATGGTCATATGCTCACAGGAAACATCCAATGGAGCAAGAAAGAAAAAGAGGGTGATAGAACAGGGAGAGGGAAAATTGTTGGAGCTGTGCCTTTGGGTGTGGGAAGGATGGTGGGGTCTTTAAAACAGGGCTGTTCTTAAGCAGGAGCAGAGACAGCTGTTCATAGAAGAGAGTGCAGTTGAAAGTGGAAGCTGAGAACCCAGCGCAATGACTCAGTGGCTAAATCCTTGCCTTGCAAACGCCGCGATCCCCTGTGAGTGCCCGGTCGTGTCCCAGCTACTCCACTTCCAGCTCCCTGCTTGTGACCTGGGAAAGCAGTCGAGGATGGCCCAAAGCCTTGGGACCCTGCACCCATGTGGGAGACTCAGAAGAAGCTCCTGACTCCTGGCCTTAGATCAGCTCAGCTCCTCCAGCTGTTGTGGCCATATGGGGAATGAGAACCAGAAGATCTTTCTCTGTCTCTGCTTCTCTCTGTAAATCTCGCTTTCTAATAAAGATTAAATAAATCTCAAAAAAAAATGTAGAAAGTGAGAGTTGTGTTAGAAGCTTGTGGGAGCTGAGTGGTGGGGCTCAGGAAAAGTAGAGGCTTGCAAAGGAAGAAGATACAAAAATTGGTACTATGTGGTAGTCTGGTTTACCCCTCAGTGGCGAGTGCCCTCTGCTGGCTGGCAGTCCCCAGTACAAGGAGCCCAGCCTGCTGAGCTGTGTGCTTCTGCGTACAGAAGGCAAGATCTTTGATCAAATCAGTTTTCAAGTTTTGCCAAGCAGAAGTTATGAATAGAAGGTTTGAGGGGGGAAGTAAGAATTTGAAGAACAATGAAGTAGTTCTGGAATTGGTGGGTGTTAAGTCCCTGGGGAATGAAGGATTTGGGGACTTGCAAGAATGTGGTGGCAAAGGCAGGCGTGTGGCCTAGCCGTGAAGTTGCTGCTTGCAAAGCCCACGGCCCATATCAAAGCACTGAGGTTCAAGGCCCATCTTCACTCCTGCTAATGTGCAGGTGAGGGCTAAGCTAACTGGGTTCCTACCGTCACTTGGCAAACAGGGACCTGAATTGGGTTACCAGCTCCAAGCCGCCAGACATTTAAGGAGTGGGCTAGCAGGTGGTACCCTCTTTCTTGTTTTACCCCCTTGAGGGAAAAGGATGGGGAAGGGGAAGGAAAGAAAGAAACTTAAAAAAAAAAAAAAGAAAAGAATGTGAGGACAAAAAGAATAAAAGAGAGAAAGATGGGAAAGGAAGAAAAAGGGCGAGCATGCTGGCGCAGAATGGGATGACTGAATCAGGCTGGGGAGGAGCTTCCAGACACTGCTAAGGATGAAGCGCACACCTGTGCTTTGGGACAAGCTAGAGCCCTGGTGGCTGCTGGAAGTCAAATCAATAGAAAAGGAAAGCCAAATGTAAAAATCCAGTTTCTCAGTCACAGAAGCAACTCTTTAAGAGTCCCAAGTGACAAGTGGTGACCATACTGAGTCACCCTGGTCATCATACACGGCTCCCTCGGACAAGACTGACCAACTCAGCCTGGGCAGGGATGCTAAAAATCCACAGAGGCCAGCAAGAACAGACGGCTTGGCAGCCGCAAGAAAGAGCAAAGCAGCTCCTCATCTCCTGGCCAGCTGTGGGGTGAACACAGCAGCCACCTGTGTCTGCAGGAGAAGCAGAGTCCTCAGCAGAGAAGTGGGTTTGCAGCACAGGACGAATGCACAAGTTGGGTGGGGGGGACTCGGAAAAGTCTGGCAACACAGGGACTTGACCGATGATGGAACGCGTATCACAGGCTATCAGATGAGCGGCAGCGTGGGAGAGGAGATCAGAGAGGTCTGCGTGCAAAGGTCCCTCCCTCCCTTCCTTTCAGAATTGTTTATTTTTATTACAAAGTCAGATATACAGAGAGGAGGAGAGACAGAAGGAAAGATCTTCCGTCTGATGATTCACTCCCCATGTGACCACAACGGCCGGTGCTGTGCCGATCTGGAGCCAGGAGCCAGGAACCTCCTCCAGGTCTCACATGGGTGCAGGGTCCCAAGGCTTTGGTCCATCCTTGACTGCTTTCCCAGGATACAAGCAGGGAGTTGGATGGGAAGTGGAGCTGCCGGGATTAGAACCGGCACCCATATGGGATCCCGGTGTGTTCAAGGCTAGACCACAGCTCAATTTCATTTTCATCTTCTGCTTGATGCTTTAAAAACAGTTGCTTTGTCATTTATGGTTCTTCAAACATTTTATTTTTGATTGTTATAAACATGACATACGATGGATGACCTGCCAAATCATTTATTGTCCTTCAACATTACATTTCCAAAATTTTTCTGGATGGTGCGGAACTTTTTGCTATGGTGTAATCACCCAGTGTGTGAAATATCCTGTTTTCTAACTAAAAGTGGGCACTTTGTGGATTCCACGTAGTTTTCCAGTAACTACCACCTGCCACGAGAATATTTCTCTGTGTCTTTCCTGACACAGACCGCCCAGCGGTTCTCTGTGAGATTTTTCTAGCTGTGGCTCACAGTTCATTGGTGAGTCTTGAAGTTCAAGTCAGTAGCATTCAGCTGACATCCATAAGAGAAGCCAGGGTCCCCCCCCGGCCCAAAACAAAGGAGAAATAGAAAAACTGGAAGCAATGAACACAGCCACTTTTTCCTAACTCTTGATCTGCCGCACTCCGACCAACTATGTTAATATCATCTAAAAATAAAAATTAAATTCATTGTGTGTGTGTGTGTGTGTGTGTGTTTAAAGAAGCCAGGGTTGGGAGCTAGGGTGATGACATAGGCTTCCACACAAGTGGGTATTTCTGACGAATTGCCAGAATGGTGAATGGAAGGGAAAGAAGGGCCCTGTACAGTGTGCTAGGGAAGAAAGGAAGGAAGAAGGAAAGAAAGAAGGAAGGAAGGATGGAAGAAAGGAAAAGAGAAAAAAAGAAAAAAACAAAAAAAGGAAAGAAAAGAAGAAAGAAAGAGAAAGGAAGGAAGAAAAGAAACACAGAGCCATTCCTTGGGGCTCCCTAATGGGAACTCAGGGTGGGGGAAGTGACGTAGACAGCAGGAAAGCAACCACAAGTCCGGAATTCTGAAAGGGAAGCTTCACAGACGTTTCCATGGCAAAGCCAAGTCTCTAGAAGGTGACACGATGTTGCTGAGGCATCCAGGTGCTGAAGGAGCATCTAGGTGCGACTTGTCCTTGTGAGCTGCTGTAATGAACTGAGTGGGCCCCTCCAAACATCCGGAAAAATGATCCAAGGACAACTGGAGTCAAATGAGAAAGACTGCCGTGTCTCCCGGAAACTCCAGCTTGTGTGGCTGAAGCGCCAGCGCCAGGGTAAGGGAGTCAGAGCTGGGAGGCCTGACTGCAAATGGATGCGGGGTTGGTACAAAAGAAACGAGACGGGCCCGGCAGCGTGGCCTAGCACCTAAAGTCCTTGCCTTGAACGCACTGGGATCCCATATGGGCGCCGGTTCTAATCCCAGCAGCTCCACTTCCCATCCAGCTCCCTGCTCTTGGCCTGGGAAAGCAGTTGAGGACAGCCCAAAGCCTTGGGGCCCTGCACCCGAGTGGGAAACCTGGAGGAGGTTCCTGGTTCCCGGCTTCGGATTGCCGGATTGCCGCTGCACTGGCTGTTGTAGTCACTTGGGGAAGGTTAGAGCCCGGGCTGAAGCCCCCGGGCGTCAGCGTGCAAGCTAGTCAACCCCCAGAGAACGACAAAGAGTCTCACTGGTGATGCAAACAGCAAACACAGTCTACTGCGCCAGCATGCTGGGGCCAGACCGCACTTGGGGCACACAGGCCAGCCATGCAGGGCGGTCGGACCCCGAACATCCCAAGACAGAAGCTTATATAGGTGCTTTTTGGGCTGGGAAATACATCAAAAGTTACAACCTTAGACATGTTCATTTTTACGGCCTTCAGGCACAGGCAGCCTGTTCTGTTCCCATACCCATTATCTGTATGGCGCATCCCATTCTCACACCCTTATCTTCCTCCTGTTCCTGGGACCGGAGAAGAATTGTGCCCTTGCCCTCCTGCACCTGGGTTCACAAAGCTGCAGGACAGCAAAGAACAGATTTATCACTGAAGCGGAATCCTCCCAAGCTCCAGGCGCCTCCTGGCCTAGCAAAGTAGCAGTTTTCTCTACACTAAGGAACCTCACACTGCCCAACAATAGTATTTTACCCACACTCTAACAGGGAGTGAATCATCGGATGGAAGATCTTCCTCTCTGTCTCTCCTCCCTCTGTATATCTGACTTTGTAATAAAAATAAATCTTCTTTAAAAATTGTCAAAAAAAGAAAGAAATGAGACTCTGGTAACTAGAGTCTGGAAAATTAGACGACAGAGCGAGCATACCACATGCGGTGGGAGCAAGCACGTCCTGTGAAGATGAAAAGTTTCAAGCCATTCCTCTAGAGTATTTGAGTAGGCAGATGTTCAAATTGTGTTGCTTGTCTATTTCACTATTACTTTAAAATTGCTTATGTATTCATGTATTTATTTGAGAGAGAGGGAGAGAGAGAGAATATGAATATATCGTTCATTCACAGATGCGCTCTCCAGATGTCCTCGACGTCCAGTGCTGGGCCAAGATGAAGTCAGGAGCTAGAGACTTCATCAGGGTCTCCCACGTGGACGAGAGGGGCGTCAGCTGCTCCCTCCCACACTGCTTGTTAGCAGGAAGCTGTACACCAAGAGCTGGGACTGAACCCAGACACTCCCAAGATGTGGGTGTTAACCCTTCTGGCACGCATGCTCCCCGCACACTGTTACATTTCCACCTTGACTAATAGGATGTGTCAGTTCCTATGTTACATCTTCACCAACATTAGTAATGACTCTTTAGACTAATAGGTACTAAGGATTATCTCTTGGGGAGTTGTTAGTTACTGTGTGATTTAGTTACTAGAAGGCTGAGAATATTTTCACAGACTTATGGCAATGTGTCTTTTATATACTGTGATTCCTTTTGCTCATTTTAGTTGCATTATTTTTTTCCTTAAAATTTTAGCTCTTCATCCTTTACCAGTTGGCTATATTGCAAACATTTAATTTCAGATTATTTTTTTTTAAAAAAAGATGTATTTAAGGTTTTATTATTTACAAAGCTTTTTAAAAGATTTATTTATTTATTTTTTATTGCAAAGTCAGTTCTACAGAGAGGAGGCAAGACAGAGAGGAAGATCTTTCGTCCGTTGATTCACTCCCCAAGCAGCTGCAACGGCTGGAGCTGTGCTGATCCGAAGCCAAGAGCCAGGAGCCTCTTCTAGGTCTCCCAAGCGGGTGCAGGGTCCCAAGGCTTTGGGCCGTCCTCGACTGCTTTCCCAGGCCACAAGCAGGGAGCTGGAAGGGAAGTGGAGCAGTTGGGATACAAACTGGCTCCCGTATGGTATCCCAGCGTATGCAAAGTAAGCACAGAGCTGCCGAGCCATCATGCTGGGCCCCTCCTTTCAGGTTGTTTTGCTTTTTCAATCTGTGGTGTCTTTAGGAACAGAAGTTCTCGGTTTGCGTGTTATTCCATTTACTTATTTTTTTCTATGAGTGTCACTGATTTTAAGTATGGCTTAATTTTTTTTTTCATATCTAGAAGCTATAATGTGATCTCTTGTATTACATCATTATGGTTTCAGTCTTTCCAACTGGAATTGACCTGTGTATGCTGTGAGAAATTCAGTTTCATAACGAAGTTGATTTTTGTGGAATAACCTTTTTCTTGCCATTACCTTAAATGCAACCTGTGTTTTATGCCTCGTTTCATGTATGCTTCCATCTCTTGCCATGTGTTTCTCATCGTTCTGTTTCTTTCTGCCAGCATCAGCTCCACACTAATTATAGAGGCTGATTTACCAACTTAATTCCTGTAACTCTCCAGTGAATCTATAATGAATTAGGTTCCCATACTACGTTCCTTTTGAGAGTGCCTATTGGCCCATTCCTTTGCTAGGCAAAGTTGAAAATTGCTTTTCAAATTCCTCTAGCGATTCCCGACTTAAAATGATTTGATTTATGCTTTGTGACCTTATGATAACATGGAAGCGATACGCATTCAGAGCAGTTTGACATTTGACACTGCTCCTGGCCGGGACATGCACATGGGGGATGCGCCCCCCAGCGGCCGCTCAGCGGAGCCGCAGCTCTCAGGGCCGCGTTCAGGGAACAGCCACCCACGGACCTCAGCATGCTGTGTCACTGGCTTATGATATTTGGTGGCCTTGAATATTAAAGACATTTTTACTTATAGGCTCTGGTTATAATGAGTTCATATGATTGCATCTATGGCTTGAAAATCCATTAAATCTGTGGATTAATTTGAGAAAAGTCCACTATCACAGTAGATTATTCTCTATCTTCCTATTGATGAGAATAATTGTAGATTGCCATTACATTTGGGTCTTTTTTTAAATGTCTCTAAGTAAAGTTTTGTAACTTTTTTTTTCTATTGTAGCTCTTGAGCACTACTTGTTAGCTTTATTCACAAATTCTTATTTGCTTACACACTATTCTGGCTTTAGTGAAAAAGTTCTTATTGAGTAAAAATTCAATTAAATGTCATATTATGCATTTGTATTCTGCAATCTCGCTACTTTCTCATTCTGCCGAGTTGCTTTCGTGTGTGTTTAAGGGTCTTCTCTTGATAATCACACGATCTAAGCATCGGTTTCGTTTTTCTGATTGTATTGATGTATTCCGGTGTGGTTTCATTCTCTTACTGTCTTGGCTTAGCTCTCTGGTGTGAGACTCAAGAGAAGCAGTGTCATCGCAGCATCCTTGCCACTTCCTCCTGTTATAGCAAGTGTCGACAGCGTGTCACTCTTGAAGGTTTTCGGGGAGTTTATTCTCTTGTATTCCTAGCAAGTTGTCTTGTATTTCTTGTTCACCAAATCACAAAAAGATGTTGAATTCCTTGTCTTGCATATCCAAGGAGATGATACTATCGATTTCTATTTTATTCCTTGAATGTGATAAATCGTATTTTTTATTTATTTTCTGTTAAGCTACCTGACATTATTAGTACAAACTCAGCTTAGTGATTTCTTAAAAAAAACGTTTTCATACACTATCTTCTTTCATGCTTCCTCACGCAATCCTTCCAGTGGTTTATCTTTGTCTTTTTCCCCAGGTAGATACCGTGACACGTTTTAACCGAGTGACTTCTCTCTTGGCTGCCATTCTTGTAGCAACTCATTGTTCAGCTCATAAGAACTCTGGCTGTGACCAGAGTAAGAGCAGCCTGAACGTGGACCCCCAAACCCGGGCTTCCAGAGCAGCCCAACCAGCCTTTCCTGGCTCTTAGGAAGGGACTGTGATTCACAGGGTCTAAACCTCTGCCTTCTAACCAGAGAAAACCTAAATCTCCATGCAAATACGGACCCCCCAACCTACCAGAAATGTAGCATACAGCTCTTTCTTGGGCCTTTTGCTGCTGCTGTCTCAGTTGCATTAGCAGGAGGCGGGCTTAGAAGCATCACCACTGGGACTCAAGGTCCTGGTGTCCCAAGTGGTAAGCTAACACGCTGTTCTGCAAAACCGGCTCCTCTGTTAAAAAAAAAAAAAAAAGCAAAATAAATGCCATTGTATGGGTATGATTCTAGAAAGAAACAACAACAGCAAAACCCGAAAATGCAGAAGGAAGGGTTGCCAAACCGCCTGTGGGCTATTCTCAAGCATTCAGCATGTTACAGGCCTCAGTTCAAATGAATGTGCCCCGTCCCAGTCAAAATCAAGGCCCTCCCCGTGGGTGCGGCTGCTGTGGCTCCCTCGGCCTTGCTGAGGGTCTCACTCTAGCTGCAGTTTCATGCTGAAACGGAGGATTCAGCCTTTGAGGCATCGCACCGGTCCTATCGTCAGAACTGTGTCGTTGGGCCTCCCCCATCGCCATCAGAAGCACTCGCTGACACTGAAGTACAAGCCGTGTGTGCGAGAGAACTCAGTCTGCAAGTGCGAGCTGAAGATTAGAGGGGAGGCGGGGGGGGGGGGGGGGGGGAAGGCAGAGCACCTCAGGGCCTTGCAGCTATCAGCTGACAGGGCCAGGCAGAGTGGGAGAGAGGCTCACCTGGGCAGGTGAAGGTTTGCAGAGATGGAAGCAGGAGGGTGCGGATGTGCGCACCGAGCTTGCCAGGGCGCCCGGAGGAGCACACACGGTGAAAGGCAGCGAGGGCAGGCATCCTCGGGACTGCCTGTGTGGGGTGCAGGAGCAGTTCCTGACGTCAAGGTCCCACCAAGTGGGTGGAAAGAAGACACAGAGCTTGTTTGCACACCAGTCCCTGCTGGTTAGACACCGTGATCTGAGAGTGCACTTTCTGCTTGTTGAACAAGTGGCTCCTTCAGCCACCGTGGTGTTGTGGCAGGTGTATTTTTGCGGACTTGGCTGTCCAGGACAGTGACCTGTGAAATGACGAGCAGGCTTCATTGCCAGTGTCCTTCAGGAGGACAGAAATGTGCTTGAGCTGGTCAGCGTTTATGTCTGTGGTCCAAATCCGAAAACCGCACAAAGGAGGGCCGGCGGAGCCGCCTGGTGGCCAGGAGGCCTGAGGCCAGGGGGCCGCGTGGACGGCGCACGGAGGCTGAAGACAGAGGCGGGATGCTGGGGGGTGTCCCTCAGCCTGAATCCGCCCTTCCTCTTCCTCCCAGTGGACCTTGCAGCGTCCCCACCGCGCCTGCTCCAGGCGCCGCCCCAGGCCCGCCGCGCCATTTTGGCTGTTGGAGAACTCGAGCGCGCCCCTCGCTCCTTCCCTTATGGCGCACAGCTACATGGTGGGAAATGAGGACGGGAAAGCGTGAATGAACCTGAGGTGCTCTGTGCTCCCTCGACCTGATGGAACAGACGGTAAAGTGCATCTAACTTCGCAGCGTACAGTCTTGAACGTGTAGAATGTCCCAGTACGCGGGGTCCCTGCGTCCGGAACATGGCATCGGTTGCCTGTGGTTCCATTCCCTCCGCGAACAGGTCCGGAGGGGACGCCAAAGTTGCCCGCGCTGGCTTGTACAGTTTTCGTACCTCAGGGATAGTCTTCCTTGGCTCGCTCCTTGTGCACGACACCCTTTCCTTGCAAGAGTGGAGGTTTCGGGAGAGCTGTCGCAGCCCTTCTCTCACAGAACTGGCAAGGCTTGTACCCCCAGACCTGTGGATAAAAGCGTGCACCTGCAGCATTTGAAGAAAATTTGCAGTGATTTACAGAAGGATACGCTCACCTCTCCACCCTAGGCGTAAGGTTTATCTCTTAAAAAAGGACAGTTTTGGGGCCCGGCGCGGTGGCGCAAGTGGTTAAAGGTCCTCGCCTTGCATGCCCGGGATCCCATATGGGCGCCGGTTCTAATCCCTGCAGCCTGCTTCCCTTCCAGCTCTCTGCTTGTGGCCTGGGAAAGCAGTCGAGGACGGCCCAAAGCTTTGGGACCCTGCACCCATGTGGGAGACCCGGAAGAGGCTCCTGGCTTCGGATCGGCATAGTATCGGCCCGTTGCGCTCACTTGGGGAGTGAATCATCAGATGGAAGATCTTCCTCTCTGTCTCTCCTCTCTGTATATCCGCCTTTCCAATGAAAAAATAATAGAAATAAATCTTTAAAAAAAAAAAAAGGACAGTTTTGTGATGGAGTGCATCCAGGTTCATTCCCTAAATGCCAGCAAGAGCCTGAAGCCTGGAGCCAGGAGGTCCAGGCAGGTCGCCCCATGGGTGGCAGGCCTCCAACCACTGACGCCACCCCTGGTGCCTCCCTCGTGCACCTGGGCAGGCAGCTGGGTCCGGAGCAGCGCTGTGGGTTGACCTAGGCTCCCAGTGTGAGCTGCCCACATCCTCACGGACAGGCCCAATGCCCAGGCCTCTTTCCTGTACAAGACAGCCTGTTGACTTAACCGGTGGGCAGCCCAGTTCCTGTCTCACCTTTGGGTGGAGAACGGTGTGACGCCTTGCTTCCCCTCCTGGTCTAGGAACTGGGGCGAGCCGATCCCTTCTGGGGGGCAGCTGTCAGGAGACGACCGGGCCGTCTCCATGTCCCTGCGCCACTGCTCTCAGCCACCCCTGCTCTCTCACCGGACACCACTGAGCAGCCCAGACGGAAGTTCCTCCAGCGCAGAAGCGGACGGCTGAAAGAAGGATGAAAGGAAGAAAATAGTCAGCCCTCTGCATCCGTGGATTCACTCAGCCAATGCAAACGGGAAATACTCAAACAAGAATTGGCACCTTTGCTGAACAGGTACAAAGCTGCTTCTGGTCATTATCCCCTAAATGATATAGCGTAACAACAATTTACATAGTGTTTCTATTTTATTTGCTGTTCTGAGCCAGGAAGAGGGGATTTCATGTGTGTGAGAGGATGTTCCAAGGTTCTATGAGAATTCTAGGCTGTTCATATAAAGGACTTGCGCTCCTTGCTCCCACAGGATAAACTGGCCCCTCTTTTCTCCCCACCTCCATCGTGCTCAGGGGGACCTGGACCTGCTTTAGGCGCGGTGGTCGTGCTGGGTGAAGGGCGAGTGCTTGGAAATCCTGCGGCGTGGACGGGGGCGCTGAGATCAGCTCAGCCCCTCTCCGATGCGGGTGCAGCCTGTATGATCCTCAGAGGGTAAGCCGTCTGCTTGCTTATTTTCCCTGTTCTGGGCCTTCTCCCCTGCCTTATACGCAGCACCAGGTAACAAGTAGGCCAGTGCAGGACTCAGCAGTTGGTGAACCAGCAAGAATGTTCATGTTTTTTAGGATTCCTGGTGGCGTTACATCCCCTGCTTTCCCAGCTCTGCCGCTCAGGCTTTCACAGGCCAGGAGTACCAACAGCTGCACGTGGCTCAGTGCCTCCCTCTGCTGGCTGCATGGGGCTGTCACAGGCATTGAAGGCCACCTAGAAGCCTCCTTCAGGTGCAGGGTCACCCAGAGCCCACTTCTTTCTCTGAGCAGTGATTGAAGGGTTCCTGGAGTCACTGGGGCTGGGGCAGTGCCCAGCATAGAGTCTGGGCAACTATTCACTTTCTTAAAATTCCAACATTGTGGCGACATGGGTGAGTCTGAAAGACATGAAGTGGATTAAGTCAGGCACAGACAGACAGATGTTGTATATTTTTACTTCTATGTGACAGCTAAATGTGCCAAAGGTTTACAGAAGAAGAGACTAGAATCTGGGTGCCAGAGATTGGAGAAGGCGCAGGGGTGCAGTTGGACGGGAGCAGTAAGTTCTAGTGCCATCAGGACAGTAAAGTTGATGTTTGGGTGTATTTCAAAATAGCTAGCAGAGAGGATTTATTTTAAATATCTATTTATCAAAAAGGCAGGGTCACAGGTAGGGAGGGAAGGGGAGTGAGCGAATCTTCCACCAGCTGGTTCTCTCCCCACGTGGCTGTCATGGCTGGGGCTGGGCCAGTCGGCAGCCAAAAGCCTGGAGTTTCTGGGTGTCCCACGTGGATGGCCTGAGCCCAGAAACCCCAGCCATCATCTGCTGCTTCCCCAGGCTTATTCGCAAGGAGCTAGACTAGAGGTGGAAACAGCCAGGATTTGTTTTTCTTTAAAGATTTATTTTTGTTATTTTTTTTTCTTTTATTGGAAAGTCAGATATACAGAGAGGAGAGACAGAGAGGAAGATCTTCCGTCCGACGATTCATTCCCCAAGTGAGCGCAACGGCCGATGCTATGCCAATACGAAGCCAGGAGCCTCTTCCGGGTCTCCCACGCAAGTGCAGGGTCCCAAAGCTTTGGGCCGTCCTCGACTGCTTTCCCGGGCCACAGGCAGGGAGCTGGAAGGGAAGCGGGGCTGCCGGGATAGAACCGGCGCCCATATGGGATCCGGGCATGCAAGGTGAGGACCTTAACCACTGCGCCACTGCGCCGGGCCCAACAGCCAGGATTTGAACCAGTGCTCACGGGGGACACCTGCCTGAGGGCAGCAACTTCACCACTTTGCCATGACTCAGAGGATTTAAAATACTCTCAACTCAAAGGAAAGGTACTTGTTGAAGATGGTGGGTGTGCTAATCACCCTGATCTGATGTGCATTTGAATTTTTTTGTGATACAGCTCCACAGGCTCAAGGATTTCCCCTTGCAGCCTCCGCTTTCCGCACCACCCCATCATTGCCTGCTGTATACATGCGTCCAAATGTATACAAATGTGAGCATCTGGGACCTGAACCAGTGGTCTGATTGCAGGCAGCCCCGTCGCTTACCGAGTCACAATACAGACCCAGAAATTTATTCCTGACCCCTATCCCAAAGATTCTGAGTCCATTTCTGTGGGAAGGATGGGATGAATATGGATTAGAGTTTTACATTAAAAAAGAACCTATATCTTAATAAAAGTAAAGAGAGAATGAGGGAGGCGCACAAGCTTCCGTTTATGGGATTATTCCCAAAGATTCTGGGCCAGCATTGTAATCAGGTCTCCCGCATGGTGACGGGGGCCCAGGCACTGGAGCCACCCCTTGCCGTCTTCCTCAATCAGCACTAGCAGGAATCTGGAGTTGGAAGTGGAGCTTGGGCCCCCAACTCAGATATGCTAATATGGGATGCAAACACTTTAACCTCAAGGCCAAACACCCACTGGAATCCTCTGGAGCGTGAACACGTGTCATCTCACACAAAGATTTTCCTCTTGTGATACCTGAGCCTTGAGTGGAAAAGCTCCACAGAGCTAGGGGAAGGAAATAATTGGTCAGCTTTCACTTGTTTTTAAATGCGCCATGCTATTCAGTACAAATGCCTTAAATTTCTGAACAGCGCTATTCAAGCCTAAGGTACCTACCTACATATCAAATTCACCCAGTTTAATGGTGAACGTCAATGATCTTGACAGGTTCATAGGATTGGCAGCCATCAGCAAGATCCTTTTTGAGATCCGTTTCCATCACCCCCTCAAAGACCTATTTCCAGTCAATTTCCATTTCCACCTCCAGTCTCAGGCAGCTTTTAAGTTGGTTTTTGTTGGATTTTTTTTTTTCCTGAGAATTTCATGGGTATATTTCACATCGTCTTTCATTTAGAATAGTATCTGGCATGGTGTGGATGAGTGGATTAACGGTGACTTGCTTTTCAGTAATGAAGAGTCTTGTCTATCCGTTCCCTAGACGTCGGGTGTCTAGGATTAGGCTGTTGTGACTCTCGCCGCCGTAAGCAGCCGTGTGCACGTGTGCGTGGATGCTTTCATATCCCTTGGTAGATTCCAAAGGGTGAAAACGCTGTGTTATAGGGCAAGTTTTACTGTTTACTTAAATGCTACGTTTAGTTTCACGTGAATGCAGTTTCCAAATGGGTTGCTTGTACCAAATGTGGTTGTAAATGTTTCGCATTCTGAACTGGTGGTGTGTGAGGGTTCTAGTGAGGCTGAGAGTCCTTGTATGTGCTTGGTGTATAACATTTTTGGTGAAATATCTATTCCAACCTCTTGCCTGCTTTTCAGTGGCGTTGATGTCTTGAGGTGTGAAATGTAATGTATGTAATGTAATGATGTGCAGGTGTTTTTAATCTCATCAGTTTTTCCCTTAATGGATTTTATTTTTGGTATTTTTATCTAAAAAGTTTTTCCAAAATCCAAAGTTATGAAGATTTTCTTCTAGAAGGTTTATGATTTTCCTTGCTTGTATCCCAGAACCCTTTTGAATTAATTTTTGCTTGTAGTGAAAGGAAAGGACACGAAAGGTCCAAGTTCGTTTTTTTGCATGTGACTCATTGTTTGTCATTGGTTGGAAAGTCTACTTTTTAAATGTAGAAAGTAAAACAGAAAATGTCCGTTGTGATGGCAGATCTGGTCTGCATTGTCCTTGCTCAGCGGGCACACTGTGTCAGTCAGGTAACCGGCCTCGTGGTCATGGTGGTGTGGACTCAGTGCATCCTCTGTGTTACGGTAGAGTGCTGTGTGTCTGGGTACGTCCAGGAGCTGATTTTGTTGTGTAAATGTAAGCGCAGTAACCCTCATGAAATTAGCAAGTTGCATTATAAACGGGGAGAGGATCAGGGACTCACCTGTAAGAGGAGAGAGGATTCAGGGTGGGAGGGGGAGTAAGTTGCTGGTGTTTGTACTACGTCCACGTTCAGCTTGCCGAGTGCACGACACTCTGTCCTCGGCGTTCTGTTCTCTACCGGCCACCGTGCTTTGCTCTGTGCTGCACGTGGAGAAGCAGGGAATGGCGCTAAACTTTGCTGAGAGGAAGCCAGGGAGGACACAGTGGGTGAAGAAGACCTTGGCAGGCTCTGTCTGCAGGCAGGAGGGGAAGATGGCTTGGGAAGGCAGCTGCTTTTCTAAGTCCGTTTTCCAGAGGCCTGTACTGCTCAGTGTGGTTAACAGAGATGTTCTAGCTTGGTCTCTCCTCACTCGGCCACGGGGGTGTGACGAATTCCTCAAGCCATGCTGGCTGCCCTCTGCTCTGCCTCACTTCCCATCGTTAGAGGGACACTGTGTCAGAAGCCTGCTTGAGTTAAAGATGCTTTCATGCTTGGGCACACAGGTGCAAGTACATGTGGGTCACGACTCGCCTCTCCCGCCTGGATGCTCTGCTTTTTCTGGGTAGTCTTGTGGCTACCTTGAGGTTCTTTCCAGCCGAACCCATAACTGGCTGTTTTGACTGTCAGGTTAATGAGTGACTGAACTGTGGCCACACAGTTGGCAACCTAAACCATTTCAGGGCCCATTCTGGCTGGATCAATAAAATGAAAGGCCAAGGCCTCGCTGCTGTCTGCAAGATCTACAAACTTTAGACTAAATCGAAGGCAGATTTCACAGCATGATTCATGGGCCATTTTTATACGAGTGAGCATCAGCCAAGATTCTTAAGAAAATTCAGGGGCAGAGTCCGGGAAAGTCTGCTCAGAGGTGCGAGTGTCTGAATTTCCCAGCTGTGTGGCTGTAAGCTGGGAGAACCCGGGCCGAGCAAAGGCCTCCTGCCAACAATTGCAGCCAACATCATGTGCATAAGCTGATTGGGGCAACAGATTGTGCTGGATCCAGCGTTGGCAAGTACACACAAGAACCAGGTCTGGGATCACCTCAGAAACTTCAGTGCATGTGTCAGAGCTGGGTCTCCTCAGTGATGGGTCTCCTCAGTGATGGGTCTCCCCAGTGGCATTGATGGAGCGGTGCACAGCATATCCAGAAGCACATGGAGGATATGGCAGTACGTTGGAGCCTGCAGAACACACCTGGTACCACAACAGAGGACAGAACAAATTGACCAACTACCCCAGCCAAGTGTTGGCATGAATATCCTGGCAAATGGAGACTCTAAGGTGGACTGTGTCAGCCAGTGGAGTCTGGGGAGATTTCATCACGATTGGAGTGGCGAGATCGGCAGTAATTCAGAACTGTTCAACTATCGAAACCTCATGAGCAGGACCCCCAGCATGCCCTGGGACCCTGGGGTGGTGTCAGGTGGCTGTCCTCCATCCCAGGGTGCAGAGGCGTTTGGGAGGTTGAGTGTGGCTCCTCTCCTTAACTACCCTTTCTCCCGGATACAGGAAGGAAAAAAGAGAGAATGCGAAAATGGTGATCTCACCCACCTTCCTGTAGTCCTTGACTCTAATCAACTATATAAAAATCATTAAAAATAAAAATAATAATTAAAAAAGAAATGAAAAAAAAAAAAAAAGAAAATTCAGGTACCCTTAGCCTATCTAAGGCTTTGCAAATCAAGCGAGGAGAAGGAATGGAGGGAGGACCAGCAGTTCAATAAGTGTCCAGTTTAATTTTGGAGAAAATTCTTACTGTGCAGTCTTGCCATCTTCTGGTCCAGGATATGGACGGGAAGCTGGGTGCATGCTGTTACAACACTATGCATTGTATACCATATGAGCTTGGTTGTTATTGTAATTGCTGAGTTTCAGAATTCAAAAGCCCTACTTACTTGCTTATTTCCATAAGGCGAAAATACAGCCAGTGGAGGTGTGGTGGCTTGCAGTCCTCTGGATGGTCTAGCTTGGGTCGTATGATCAGCTCCAGCTGCAGCAGGACTGTAGGGAGACGTAATCTGACCCGTCGGCTTGGCTCCTGGGCTAGTCCTTGGTAGGCCAGGTGGGACTATAATGTTACTTTTGTTGTTGTTTTTCAAAACAATCCTAACTCGTTTAGGATTTAGTTGCTGCTGCTGCTTTTTTTAAAGGTTTCTTTATTTTTGTTGGAAAGGCAGATTTAGAGAGAGGAGAGACATAGAGAAAGATCATCCATCCAATGATTCACTCTCCAAGTGGCCGCAATGGCCAGAGCTGAGCTGTTCTGAAGCCAGGAGCCAGGAGCCTCTTCTGGGTCTCCCACACGGGTGCAGGCTCCCAAGGCTTTGGGCCGTCCTCAACTGCTTTCCCAGATCACAAGCAGGGAGCTGGATGGGAAGCAGGGTGACCGGGACCAAAACCGGCACCCAGATGGGATCCTGGTTTGCACAAGGTGAAGACTTTAGCCATTAGGCTACTGTGCCAGACCCTCTGTAAATATTTCAATCCTACTTGCCTGATTCTCTTGTCATTGGGCTTGTTTTCCAGAGTTTTACTATTATAAAACTATGTTTAATATTTATACTTATAAAATATCTTTAATAGTGTAACCTTTTAAAAACTCATTTCCTATATTGGCATTTAAAACTGATACATAGTTTACAATAGAATACATGATCATAACTGTGAAACTTGACAGGTTTTTATAGTTTAGGCTGAAAAAAAATATATATATATATGGAGAGAGAGAGGGAGATGGATGGATTTATTCTCCAGATGGTCAACAGCTGGGCTGGGCTACAGCCAGGAGGTGGGGATTTCATCCGGGTCTCCTGTGTTGGTGGCAGGGATCCAAGTACTTGGGGCATCTTCCATGGCCTTCCCAAGCACATTAGCACGGAGCGGGATGGGAATCGGAGCAGCCAGGACTTGCACCAGACCTCAGATCCAGTATGCCAGATTGCAGGTGCTGGCTTAAGCCGTTGCAACGGGATTTTAGCCCCCAAGTGATGCATTTTCATGAGCAGAAGTCTTATTATGATGCGATTCCATTTATGAATGTTTTCCTTTGTGGTTAATGCCTTTATGTCCTACATATGAAATCATTTCCCCGCTGTTTTCTTTTAGAAGCTTTAGATGCTTGCTTCCTTTCTCCCCATTTAACTGTATGATCGCTTTTGAGTTAATTATTGTGTTATGATTAAGGGGTCAAAGGTTTTTTTCGCATATGGCCATCAAGCTGTTGCAGCATAATTTATTGGAAAGATTTTCTTTTCCCTATTGAATTCGTTAGTCCCTTTGTCAGAGTTAGTTAGCCATATGTGTGTGGCTCTATTTCTGGGTGCCGCTCTGTTCTGATGATCTGTTTATTTATATGCCTACAACACACTGCCTTGGCTAGAATTGGGCCTCCTGGAATTCTTGAAGCCCAGCAAGTTCTTCCCTTGAGTTCTTTGGGTGCCCAAATGTCTTATTTCCAATGTGAAAGTCTTGCACGGCGTTTGTTAGTTTTTCTATAGATTGTATACATTTCAAATACATCACATTTTATTAAAATTGATTGTTACCAGTGCTGACAGACTGTCTTTTCAGAAAATGGCTGCAACTAGGTTTGCAGCTCTCTGGCTCTTCCACAACATTCGCACTTCCCTATCCACAGACACAGCCTGTTCCTTTTCTGCTGGACAGATGTTGCCTTCCCCAACACTGTCCGTTATACAGCTTCTGCCTGGCACAATCTCTGAGGACATTCACCCTTGGGACTCGGCCAAGGGTGAGGAGGCACAGGTGGAGAAGGCGGGCAGACTCCCCGCTGCCAGCTAGCATCCCATGCCAGCTGTTGATCTTATATAGGAATGTTAATATATATATTAGTTTTAATACTGTTTATGTAGTTGAGAGGGATGAATGCCCACACGGGCCTCTGGTTAGGGTGAGGAGAGTCAGGGCTGGAGGAAGGTGAATGAGATAAATGACTCCAATGTAGTTATTGATTTTTCTTCTATGTCCAGAGGAGAGGTGCGGGGGGGGGGGGGGGCGCTGCACTTTGCTGTCAAACTACATTAGACCTAGGAATGGTGGGTGGTCCTTTGATGATGCCTGAGAAAGCCCAGTTGGGGAAGAATGTTCTGGGAGGGTTGCTTGCATGGCTTTGATAGTTCTGAGAAGTTGTTGGTTTCATTGCTCCAGGGTTGAGAAAATCTTTCCAAGGTCTGTTGGTTTTACACAGTCCACCGTCACACATCCACAGACTCAGGAACATCCTGAAAAGCTTGGCCAGGAGAATTGTCCGGCCAGCTCTGCTCTGCATCCTCTAAGGCAGTGGATGTCCCTTGCTGGTCTAGATGAGCTGACTGTCATGTCCCCTGTGTCCACACCGTGTGGGTGTGCTGTCCAGTGCACAGGAGTCACCAGCTGAGGAGGCGCAGTCCCAATATATGCGCTCCAAGGTTGGACCACACATCCTGTGATTTTCCCTGTAGCTGGGGATCTGAGTCCAGCAGTCTAGTTGGGGAGTCTCCCAAGAAACCTTGCCTGGGGTGAACTCAGACTTGAGTCTTGTGTGTTCCAGCCAGCACAGGGTCAGGTTTGGTCTGTCACCTGCGCTAGTAGTAAATGCAGCTGCCTGGTCAGTTCTTCCTCAGCCCTATATTTTGCACAAACTGATGAGTGCTGTGGCCTCACTTAGTGCAGCGTGCCACAGGCCTGGTCTTCATGCATACAGGTGGGTGCTGTGGTCTGGTCAGGGTGTCCCCAAATAATCCCCACCAGGCCTGCCTCCAGCTCTGGTTTTTATTTGTGCCTCTGTCACAGCCCAATCCAGCCTAGCCTGTATCCTGTCTGGCTCTCGTGCACACCCATGGGTGCTGTGGCTTAGCTCAGCCTGTCCTGCTCCCAGACCTGGTCCCCGTGTATGCTGGCAGGTGCTGCCGCCTTGTCCAGGCTGACCTGTCCCCAGCCCTGGTTCTTGTGCTCATCCGTGTTAGGTACAGCTCAGCAGGAGAGTGCCCACAGTTTTTCCCACTAGGCATGTTCCCAGCCCTGGATCTTGTGCCTGCCAAGGGGTATTGCAGTCCAGCTCTGCATGACTCACACTCAGTCCTGACACCTGTCAGCTGGTGCTGCATCCTAACCTGGCTATGTTGGCCTGTCATCACCCCCAGCTCTCTGGTGGGTGTTGAGTCCCAAAGAGGTGAGCCCACAATTCCCCTATAGAATCTGCTCCAGCGTTGATTCGCGTGGGTGCTGTGGCCCAGGCTGAAGTGGCCTACCTCTGCTCTGACACTTGTGGGTAGGTACTGTGGCCTAGCTCAGCCAGGCATGCCCCACGGCCCAGTGTGCCAGTGAGTGGCGGGTGATCTATTTAGCCCAGCTCAGGTCTGCCACAGTGGTGGGTACCCTGGCCTGACCGGGCATGCTCCCGTTTCACCCCTCTATAACACTGTCACAGTCCCCTTGCTTATCTGTGAGTGCAGTGGCTCAGTCTGTGAAAGAGCCAGGGATCGTTCCTTCCCTGTCAATCATACCTTAGGCCACGCCCACTGCAATATGTCCCTTCCCCTTCAGACCCTGATCCACAGGCAATCTTTTGCCCTCCCCCCCCCCTTCCACTTGGGGATTGGGCTGTTGTATCCCAGCCTGGAGCTCCCTGCAGCCCCCTCCCAAAAACATTAAGCCAGTTATGCTGGCATACTGGTATCGTTGACACAGATCTGGCACTAACCGGGCCCAGAGTGCTGGCCAACTACTTACTTTTCTCCCACAGTGTAACATTTGGCTAGGTACAAGGCAGCCTAGGCAGTTGCCCGCATGTGGGGTCTCACATGTGAACGTGAAGGGATGCGTGAAATAATGGAGGGGGATATGGCCTGGGACAACTGTGGCCTCTGTCATAAAGAAGACGAAAATTCTGCTGAATATTTCCCTGGTATCTATTTGGAAAATTTTCTTCTTTAAGAAAAATTATATCGGGCCCAGCGCGGTGGCGCAAGTGGTTAAGGTCCTTGCCTTGCACGCCCGGGATCCCATATGGGTGCCGGTTCTATCCTGGCAGCCCTGCTTCCCTTCCAGCTCCCTGCCTGTGGCCCGGGAAAGCAGTCGAGGACGGCCCAAAGCTTTGGGACCCTGCACCCGCGTGGGAGACCCGGAAGAGTCTCCTGGCTTCGGATCGGCATAGCATTGGCCATTGCGCTCACTTGGGGAGTGAGTCATCGGATGGAAGATCTTCCTCTCTGTCTCTCCTCTCTGTATATCTGCCTTTCCAATAAAAGAAAAAAAATAATAAAAATAAATCTTTTAAAAAATTATATCTAGCTATCTATCTATATATTATTAGGGGCCCAGCGCCATGGCCTAGCACCTAAAATCCTTGCCTTAAAAGTGCCGGTATCCCATATGGGCGCCGGTTCTAATCCCGGCAGCCCCGCTTCCCTTCCAGCGCCCTGCTTGTGGCCTGGGAAAGCAGTTGGGGACGGCCCAAAGCCTTGGGATCCTGCACCTACATGGGAGACCCAGAAGAAGCTCCTGGTTCCTGGCTTCAGATCGGCTCAGCTCTGGCCATTGTGGCCACTTGGGGAGTGAATCAGTGGATAGAAGATCCTTCTCTCTGTCTCTTCTCTCTGTAAATCTGACTTCCAATAAAAATAAATAAATTAAAAAATTTTACCGTACAGGCAGATCTACAGAGAGGAGAGACACAGAGAAAGATGATCTGCCCACTGATTTACTCCCCCCAGTGGCGACAATGGCCAGAGCTGAGTTGATCCAAAGCCAGGAGCCAAGAGTTTGTTCTAAGTCTTCCATGTGGGCGCAGGATCCCAAGGCCTTGGGCCGTCCTTGACTGGTTTCCCAGGCCACAGGCAGGGAGCTGGATGGGAAGTACAGCAGCTGGGATAGGAACTGGTGCCTACATGGGATCCCAGTGTAAGGCAAGGATTTAACCACTATGCTGTTGTGCCTGGGAAATTTTCTAACCCCCCCCCCCCCCGCCTTTTAAAAATTTCCATTGGAAAGACAGATATGTAGCAAGCAGGAGAGACAGAGAGGAAGATCCTCCGTCTGCTGATTCACTCTCCAAGTGGCCACAACGGCTGGAGTTGCACCAATCCAAAGCCAGGAGCCCGGAGCCTTTGCTGAGTCTCCCACACAGGTGCAGGGCCTCAAGGTTTATTGGTCCATTCCTGACTGCCTTCCCAGGCCACAAGCAGGGAGCTGGATGGGATGTGGGGTTGCTGGGATTAGAACCAGTGTCCATATGGGATCCCGGCACATGCAGGGTGAGGACTTTAGCCACTAAACTACCGTGCTGAAACCTCAAAGCACTGTTTTAAGACTGCTAAGAACTCAAAGAGGAGGGCTGGCATGATAGCTCAGGTGGCCCAGCTGCCAACGCTGGGATCCAGTAAGGTTCCCGTTCATATTCTGGTGCTCCACGTCCCATCCAGCTTCCTGCTGTGGCCCGGGAGAGCAGCCGGGGATGGCCCAAGTCTTCGGTGTCCTGCACCGATGTGAGAGATCCCAAGGGAGTTCCTGGCTCTGGGTCGGCTCAGCTCCGGCTGCTGTGGCCATTTGGGAAGCAAGCCAGCATGTGCAAGATTATTTTTGTCTCTGTAAATATGTCTTTTCAATAAAAAATGAATAAATATTAGGAAAAGAAAATGAATTGAGAGATGGGGATTAATCCACCACTTGGGACACTGCCGTCCTGTATTGAAACACTGAATTAACCCCTGTGATTATGTGCCTGGAACAATAATACAAGATGGTCCGATTGCTTGGGTCCCTGCCACCCTCGTGGGAGACCCCGGCAGAGTTCCTGAATCTTAGCTTTCGTCTAGCTCAGCCCTGGATGTAGCAACTGTATGGGAAGTGAACCAACGAAAGGCAGATCTCTCCCTTTCTGTGTCCCCACCGCACCCCATCCCCATTACTCTGCGATTCAGATCAATACATCTTTGAAAGTAACAGTTGACGGGGGCCCGGCGTGGTGGCGCAGTGGTTAAGGTCCTCGCCTTGCACGCCCAGGATCCCATATGGGCGCCGGTTCTAATCCCGGCAGCCCTGCTTCCCTTCCAGCTCCCTGCCTGTGGCCTGGGAAAGCAATCGAGGACGGCCCAAAGCCTTGGGACCCTGCACCCGCGTGGGAGACCCGGAAGAGGCTCCTGGCTTAGTATTGGCATAGTATCGACCGTTGCGGCTCAGTTGGGGAGTGAATCATCGGACGGAAGATCTTCCTCTCTGTCTCTCCTCTCTGTATATCTGCCTTTTCAATAAAAAATAATAAAAATAAAAATATTAAAAAAAAAAAAAGAAAGAAAGTAACAGTTGACGGGCCCAGCATAGTAGTCTAGTGGCGAAAGTCTTTGCCTTGCATGAGCTAGGATTCCATATGGGTGCTGGTTTCCATCCCGGGTGCTATATTTCCGATCTATCTAGCTCCCTGTCTGTGGCCTGGGAAAGCAGTTGAGGACAGCCCAAAGCCTTGGAACTCTGCACCCACATAGGAGATCTGGAGGAAGCTCCTGGCTTTGGATCAGCTCAGCTCTGGTTATTGTTGCCACTTGGGGAGGGAACCAATGGATGGACGATCTTTGTCTCTCCTCTCTGTAAATTTGCCTTTCCAATAAAAGATGAGTTAGAGGAGTCATCAAAATGTACTTAATGATAGAAGAATAAAGATGAAGTGATTTTCCCGTGTGGCTCTTCTGCCTACTACTGTCAGGGTTGTTTGTTCATTTGTTAGTGTGTAAATAATGGCAGCGCTGTGTGGGGAAGCATGCAAGGAGACTGCTGCTGGGGTGGACGGCAGAGCAAGGGCACGCAGCGCCTCCGCCGCTGCCTCTGTTTCCCAAGCTAGGGAGTGGGGACATGGATGATTGCTATACGCTCGTGATGATGTGTAAGTTGATTTGAAAGGCAAAGTTACAGACACTGAGTGGGAGAGATCTTCCACCCACTGACCGACTCTCCAAACGGTCGTGATGACCACAGCTGGGCTGGCGTGAAGCCGGAAGTCGGGAGCTTCTTTTGGGTGCGAGGGCCCAAGGCCTTGAGCCTTCCTCCACTGCTTCAGCAGGCAAGCAGCTAGATCAGAAGTGCAGCACCCTCCCTTCCGACCTCCACAGCGGCTGCACTCGCCTCCCCTCCCATCTGCAGCAGAGCATGGTACATTTTTTCACACATCCACACCAGCAGGTGTTAGATTTCTGTATGTAGGCCATTCTCACTGGAGTTAAGTGGAACCTCAATGTGTGTGTGTGTGTGTGTGTGTGTGTGTTTTAACATTTACTTATTTTTATTGAAAAGTCAGATCTACAGAGAGAGGGAGAGACAGAGAGCACGATCTTCCATCTCCTGGTTTACTCCCCAAATGGCTGCAATGGCTGGAGCTGAGCCAATCGGAAGCCAGCAGCCAGCAGCCAGGAGTCTCTCCCGGGTCTCCCACGCAGGTGCAGGGTCCCAAGGCTTTGGGTCACTCTCTCGACCACTCTCCCAGGCCACAAGCAGAGAGCTGGATGGGAAGTAGGGCAGCCAGGACACAAATTGGCACTCACATGGGATCCTGGCACATGCAAGGTGAGCACTCTAGCCACTAGGTTATTGTGCCAGGCTCTCAGTGTGGTTTTTATTTGTATTCCGTACTATCTAGGGAGCCTGAGCATTTTTTCCTATGTTTGTTAGCCATTTTCATTTGTTCTTTTGGAAAATGTCTGCTCATTTCCTTTGCCCGTTTCTTATCAGGATTGCTTGTTTTGTTGTTGTTGAGGCTTTGACGCTCTCTGTAAGTCCAAGGTATCAGTCCCCTATATGCTGTGTCGCGTGCAATGATCTTCTCCCATGCTGCTGGCTGCCTGTTCACTTTGTTGGTTTGTTTCCTTTGCTGTGCAGAAGCTTCTTAGTTTGATGTAGTGCCATTTTTTTTTCTTAAATTTTGGCTGTTACTGCCTGTGTTCTTGTGACTTTTATACTGTGCCCATATCTTGTAGAGTGCTTTCGAAGTTTTCTTCTAATAGTTTGATGGTTTCTGGGTGCAGATTTAGGTTACTGATCCATTTAGAGCTGATTTTTGGGTGAGGTGAAAGGTGGGGGTCTTGTTTCTTACTTCTGCATGTCTTGTATTGCTATAAAAACAGAGTTCTGAGGATCTTTGAAACAGAATAGAAACCCCAGATGTGAACCCTCACATGTTCAGCCAACTAATTTTTAAAAAAAGATGTGCTTATTTTATTGGAAAGTCAGATATACAGAGAGGAGGAGAGACAGGGAGGAAGATCTTCTGTGCATTCATTCACTCCCCAGGTGACTGCAATGGCTGCAGCTGAGCTGATCTGAAGCCAGGAGCCAGGAGCTTCTTCGTGATCTCCCACATGGGTGCAGGGTCCCAAGGCTTTGGGTCATCTTCAACTGCTTTCCACAAACAGAAAGCTGGGTGGGAAGTGAGGCCACCGGGATTAGAACCAGCCACCCATATGATCCCAGTGTGTGTAAGCTGCTAGGCTACTGCGCTGGGCCCAGCCAACTAATTTTTGACAAGAAGACAGAAAGCCATGATTTGTATGAAAGAACTTCTTGGGAAAGCCAGCAGCTAGGGCCATGAAGACTGAACCAGGGAGAATGTGGCTTATGGTAAGACAGAAGTTTAGTGTGGTGGCCTGGCAGCTAAAGTCCTCGCCTTGAACGTGCCTGGGATCCCATATGGGCACCAATTCTAATCCCAGCTGCTCCACTTCCCATCCAGCTCCCTGCTTGTGGCCTGGGAAAGCAGTTGAGGACGGCCCGAATCCTTGGGACCCTGCACCCGCGTGGGAGACCTGGAAGAAGTTCCTGGCTCCTGGCTTCGGATTGGTGCAGCTCTGGTAGTTGTGGCCACATGGGGAGTGAATCTCTCCTGCTCTCTGTATATCTGACTTTGCAATAAAAATAAATGAATCTTTAAAAAAGTGACAGAAGTTTAAGGTGGCCATGAGAAGCACTATTTGTAAACCCTGGTCATGGACCCTGGTGTGGATTGGCACCAGTGGCTCTGCAGCCTCACTCTTTGCCAGTCTTGGGGAGCGTTTCTGTGCAGCCACAGCCCTGGAAGATGCAGCGTTCCTGGGAGACTCGCCTCTCTCACTGGATAAGGTGGAGACAGGTGACTTCCACCCTGTCAGCTCCACTTTAGCTCCTGCAGGAAAAGGGCTGCCGTGGCTTAGTGAAGTGCAGTTTTGGCCCGTGCCCTATTGGGACCCTCCCTTGAGGGACCTGTTCTTCCTTCTGCCTTTGCTTCTGGACTTGCTTTCGTATAGCTGGACACATACGCTCCATTTGAGCAGCCCTGCTGCCCTGGATTGTGAACTTATTTGCTGTTCCTTCTTCCCACGTGTCTTCCTTTCCTCTGGTTCTAGCCGAGCTCGCCTCTGGCAAGGATCAAAGGCAAGCACAGGTCACTGGGTGATGGTGACTGGCATTGGGAGGTTAGCAATCAGTGCTGGTCATCTGCCAACCGGAAGCCTTTCCCCTTGGAACTTGAAAGTGGTACACACTGTGGCCATTGTTCGTCTAATCCCTCCAACTTCCCAAGAGGCAGACAGCTTAGGAGAATCAACGGTGGCGCACAAGGAAGTGTAGTACATGTTCAAATGAAATACTGACTCTTGCTCCTTGCAATCCTGACCTGCCTTGCGCATGACCTACCAGGTGTGCCAACTGAATGAGCTCAGCTCACTGAGAAAGCTGCCGGACCAGTTTGTTAACCAGAGAATAAACGTGAAAGAAAAAACAAAAATCAAAAGCCCCGTTTCATGACTGGGCTCCGTGAACAACGGCAGAACGTGGGAGCAGGTGCGGCAGTCCCGGGACACGTTTGGTGCTGCACCTGACCTGCTTCTGCCTTCAGCACTGAAGAAGGGACCAGCATTGTGGCGCTCCGGGCTCAGCTGCTGCTGGGATGCCACCTCCCCCGGGGGAATGCCCGGGATCCTGCTCCTCTTTGCCAGTCAGCTTCCTGCTGTTGTCCCTGGAAGGCAGCGGATGGTGGCCTGGGCCCCTGGGTCCCTGCCATTCAAGTGGTACCCCTAGATGAGGCTCCCCTTGGCTTCAGCCTAGCCAAGTCCCAGCTACTGTGGGCACTTGGTGGAGTGGGTCAGCGGGCAGAAGAACTCACTCTTTCTAAATTCTCTGTCATTCTTTCAAATAAAACTTAGAAAATTTGTTTATTTTCTTTTTTGAATTGGGAACAACTTTTGTGTACTCATTCCATGGTTACCGTAGTCTCATATCTGTCTTAAAGGTTGGGATGAAAAGAAACTTATTTTTTTCCTTTAAGTATGCTGTTCCTTTCAGAATTCTGCTCTAGTCCTCAAGGAATCGTCATATAGAGTGACTCCGCATGGGAAGTTTTTGATAAATCCAGTGCTGGGTTGAATAGTCTTAAGATCCACTTGGTACCCAGACAGAATGTCTGCCATCCACGTTTCTGAACAAATGTTTGAGGATTCAGGACGGACAGGTAGAGAGTCCTCCTCCAAGCTAACACTGAATACAGACCCTTGCCAGCCTCGTCTTCCATGCCCATCCTGTCTGGACTGTCCTGTGAAAACCTGCAGCACTGGGCCTCGTGCAGTAGCCTGGTAGCTAAATCCTTGCCTTGCAGCCACCGGGATCTCAAATGGGCGGTGGTTCTAGTCCTGCCTGCTCTGTTTCCCATCCAGCTCCTTGCCTGTTTCCTGGGAAAGCCTTGGGAAAGCCTTGGGACCCTGCACCCATTGCGGAAGACCTAGAAAAAGCTCCTGGCTTCTGGCATCGGATTGGTTTAGTTCTGGCCCTCGCGGCCACTTGGGGAGTGAATCATCGGATGGAAGCTCTTTCTCTCAGTCTCTCCTTCTCTCTGAAAAACTGCCTTTCCAATAAATAAATAAAATAAAACAAAATAAAATCTTTAAAAATCTGTAGCACCGGCTGGCGGGACAGGCCTGTCTTCCCCCAGGCACATTTCCGCTGACCGCCGTGTCCTTCTCCTTGCCCAGTCCCCACTGTCTTACTGAGAGATAATGATTGCTCCCATCAAGGTTGGCTCGGGCTGTAACGGCAGCCGATTGCGTGTTCCTCTTCTCTAACCTCAGGGTTAGAATTGCATCAGATATGATGAAGCGTCTGCTTTGATCCCTCCGTGGAACTGTGCCCAGAAAAGCACCAAGCACAGGCTGCAGAGGCAAAAATAGATGGAGTGACCTTGGAGAAGGCACTCTGCGGTGGTGGAAGGTGTGAGTGTGTGTGTGTGTGTGTGTGTGAGTGTGTGTGTGTGTGGTGGTTTCAAAGACTCCCTAGGGTGTAAGAGAGAGAGATGACAGGTGGAGATCTTCTGGTTCATTCTTCAGATACCACAAACAGGACAGGGCCAGGCCCAATCAGGGATTTACATACTTGAGCCCTCACCTGCTGCCTCCCCAGTGTCCATAATGGGAAGCTGGAGTCACAGCTCGCACTTGGAGACACCAAATAGAATTCTGGAGAGGCCATGGGCGCGGAGGCAGAGGCCGCAGACCTGGGGCCTACGCTGAGTTCTAGGCTACAAGTCTGCTATTTTGGAAAAATATCTGTTCTTCACAGACCTCAGCAGGCTGGGCCAGGACGAACAGTAACGTAACTGCGAAAAGATAGGGCGGCCAGGATCCTGCACATCTCCGGGTGTGCAGGTGCACATCTCCAGGATGAGGCCCCCCCAGGCAGCAGGCAACCCTCCGATGCTGTCGTTTGAAGGTTCCCCCATCTCCTGAGCGCCGCTGCAGCTGCTCCCCAGCCTCCCCGGCCCGCTCCTCCTCCTGCGGGGCGCCGGTCGCAGGCCGCCCCCGCCCCCCACGCCGCAGCACGGCCGGCCAGGCCCGGCGCGCTGGCGTCCGCGGGCGCTGCCGCATTGGCTGCTGCGGCACGGACGGCGCAGCCACGCGCGCGACGGACACCGCCGCGGAGGTCCCCGCCAGTCCCCCTCGCGGCGTGGCGGCGGCCCACACATGGCCCTGGAGCTGCGGCCCCAGCGCCTAGTCTTGTGCGCGTCTTCCGCCGCTCGCCCCGGGCCGCCGAGCCCCCGCTGCGGGCGCGATGCTGAACGGCGCAGGCCTGGACAAGGCTCTTAGGATGTCCCTGCCGCGGAGGACGCGGATCGGCTCGTCCGTGGGTGAGCGGGGAGGGTGGGCTGGGGGCGGGCGCGGGGCGGGGAGGGCGCGGGGCGCGCCCGCGGTTATGTGACACCGCCTCGCCCTCCGCGCGGCTCCCCCTCCCCGGCCGCTGGAGCAGCGGATGCAGAGGGCCACCCTGTGTCTGGGGACTGGGCATCGCTGCACCTGCCGGGCCAGAAGGCCCAGTGGCCCAGCAAGGATCGGATACCCCCCGATCTGCCCCCTACCCCTGTAGACGAGTGCGCGCGCGGCTAAGTGTGTGCTCCACGCGCATGTCCGGGCCCCCCTGCGCGGTGGTGAGGCGGGGACTTGGCGACCCGCGGCGTTGCCAGCTGCAGTGGGCGCTATTGGCTGGGCGCGGAGGACGACTCGCTTTCCTAGGCTGGCTGCGCGCTTCGCCGCGTGGGGTATCTGCTGCCGGGATCACAGGGAGCCAAGGGGGCCACCCTAGGTAGGGCTCTGGATGTCTGGATCTCAGCAGCGACGCTACTGCAGCCTCGGCTTAGAAAAGCTCCCAAGGCAAACACTCAGGTGCCGGCGCTTGGGACTTGAACTACCTACACCTCCTCCCCATGCCACTTCCAGGGGCTTCAAATGTGCCAGCTCCAACCGCTCTTCGCTTTGGAAGCCCGTGTTCTGTCAGAGCACATATTTAGGCGCCAGTTTTCGTGCCGAGCCCCGGATTTCTGTGGTTATGACACATGATGGGTTACCTAGTCCCGTAGATGATGCAGAAGTGGGAGATCGGGTTCCATAACCATTTCAGGACTCCCAGAAAACGCCTGTATGAAGATCTTCTGGTGTAGGAGTGTGTGTGTGTGTGTGTGTGTGTGTGTGTGTGTGTGTGTGTGTGTGCGTGCGCGCGGGGGGGAGTGGGGAGAGGGTAGTAAGTGTGTTTTGTATGTGTGAGTTGAAAAATATGGCCGTAAAAATACTACTTTCACATTTCTGTAGTTGGATAATGCTAGAGGGAAAAGGAGCTTAGCAAGTGGTGTAGTTCACTGTTTGGGAGTTTTGAACATTCACCTGGAGGGGACTTCCTTGTGACAGTATCAGGACAAGGTGGAGGGAGCTTGAACCGCAGCAGCTGGAGGTTGGGGTAGAGGGATGGGGGGGATGGTCTGGGAAGCCGGGGTGGGGGTGACCCCTCCTTTGTAGAGCCAGAGGCATTTGCCCAGGCCTTGGCTCACGCTCTGGAAATGGGGCTTTAGCGTACGAGGGCAACTTCACATGCTCCAGGTTTCTCGGGCTGAGAATGCGTCCGGGTCATGCCCATGCAGGGTCATGCCCACACACTGCAGGAGCCCAGGGCTCTCTTTGTAGGAGCGGGCGCACAGGGGAGGGACTAGGCGCTCAATTTACTGAGGGTGAGGTGTTTTCTGCAGAGCCTGGTGGAGGTGTGCAGTGGAGAGTTGGATATCCCAGCCAGGGCCCTGCAGCCCAGGGTTCAAGGTCAGGGCTGCTTCCGCGGGTATATGCTCTGCTGTTGGCTGAGGCCTCACTGATCCAAGAGCCTTGGGCTTGCGTTCATGTTGGGCCGCTGCTGTCCTGGACATCTTAAAAATATTTAAAAATCGGATTTATTTGAGAGGCAGAGAAGACAGAGCTCTTGTCTAAGAGGGCTGCTTATGACATTTGCTGAAACACCCGAGAGGAGCTTCCTGGGCAAGGAAAGTGTGCTTTCAGCTTACGGTTTGGCGTTCACAGTTCAGAATCCAGTACCATTATAGATTGGCATCAGTGGAGGTTGGCCATGGTGGGTACAAAAGAACATCGACAAGGTGAGCTGAGGACTTGGATCCGAATAACCCAGCTTCTTGTGAGAGGCACCCCCAAGGAGACACCCCCAATAACCCAGCTTCTTGTGAGAGGTACCCCCAAGGAGACACTCCCAATGACCCAGCTTCTTATGAGAGGTACCCCCAAGGAGACACCCCCAATGACCCAGCTTCTTATGAGAGGTACCCCCAAGGAGACACCCCCAATGACCCAGCTTCTTATGAGAGGTACCCCCAAGGAGACACTCCCAATGACCCAGCTTCTTATGAGAGGTACCCCCAAGGAGACACCCCCAATGACCCAGCTTCTTATGAGAGGTACCCCCAAGGAGACACCCCCAATGACCCAGCTTCTTATGAGAGGTACCCCCAAGGAGACACTCCCAATGACCCAGCTTCTTATGAGAGGTACCCCCAAGGAGACACCCCCAATGACCCAGCTTCTTATGAGAGGTACCCCCAAGGAGACACCCCCAATGACCCAGCTTCTTATGAGAGGTACCCCCAAGGAGACACCCCCAATGACCCAGCTTCTTATGAGAGGTACCCCCAAGGAGACACCCCCAATGACCCAGCTTCTTATAAGAGTTATCCCCAAGGAGACACCCCCAACAACCTGCCAGGCACACCCCTCCAGATGCCGTAATTAGATCAGATCTGCACTCGTAATCCATCAAGCAGTAACACATCAGAGCTTGGGGGAGGCAGGTTCTGCCACATTTGCGACAGCTGTCCTCTAGCGGTTTGCTTGCTGGGTTCGGTGGCCTGGACTGGAGGTGCCAAAGCCTGGAGTGAGGAATACGATCCAGCTGTGGGTGGCAGGAAGCCAATCATGTCAGCCATCGGTGCTTCCTCCACAGAGCTGGATCAGCAAGAAGCTGCACGTGCAACCCAAGCCTGTTGATATGGAATGCAGGCGTCTTAATGAGCCTGCGCACTGCTGGGCTAAATGCCCATCTCGGCTCTTCATTTTCGAATAAGGGATCCACATTGTCATTTAACACTGGGCCTAAAGATGATATAACCAGGTCCGGTGGTCAGTGTTTATGGATGTGGCCTACAGAAGAGGGGCTTCCGATGGAGTCCTGACCACATTTGGGTGTTGGGAAATTAGTGGGCAACAGAAAGAGTCCAGCGTGTGAGGCCATTGGCAAACTGCAAGAGATGCTTGGAGGTGCCGTCGGGGCAGGTGTCCAGGAATGCAGGGGTCTGCTGTTAGCTGTGCTGGCTGCTGCTGAGGGCTTGAGACCGTGAGCACTGGCCTTCAGTTCAGACACGTGGAGGCTGAAGGTGACCTTGAAAGGTTATTTTGTGATTGTGAAGAAGAATGTCTGATAGAGCAGGTGCAGGAGGGACCCAGAGGACAGAAATTGCAAGAGACAAAGTGTGGAACTCTGGATGGTTGGGGCAGGGGAGTGGAGTGAAGTTTACCAAAAAGGCTTACAGATCTCATTCTGCTTCAAGGTTACGTGCTCAGTGGTATATACAATTTGGAAAGACAATTCTTTTTTGTTCTAAATTTCTCCCTGGAGACTTCGTGGAGGCGTGCCTTAACCTGGATACCCTTCCCGGTTTTGTTCGATGTGTCTCAGACATTTGACCTGATGGTGGGAATCTGAAGACGAGTTAGGGGGGGAGATTGCCCTGTCCTTGTGGGCCTCACAGTCTGCTCAAGGTAGAGCCTTGTGGTCTAGTGCTGCTCCGTGTTGTGGGTGTGGGTGCACACGTTGCAGGTGTGTGCTGGTGGAGCTCATGTTCTAGAGGTAGATCCCAATGCATGCAGTAAGGACCATCCGTTCTCATTTCCATCCTCGGGCCTGTGAGTGCACAGGGTGGTACACTGTGTTTGTAATGGTGCACAGGCATATTAGGCAGGTCTGTGCACATGTAGGTGTGCCAAAGAGTGGGGTCAGAAAGGAACGGGAAGCTGTTTTCTATGTTCTGTGACATCATCATGTTCTAGGGCAGGGCCCTCCCCATCTTGTTGGATTTCTGGATTTGGCTGGGTAAGTGATCAGCAATAAAGAACAGGCAGGGAGTTCAGTGCACAGACTAACACAAGCCCAGATGGTGATTGCAGATCTCCTGGGAGCTATCTCTGGAGTCCCCCTCAGATCCCACTCCTGGTCTCCTGGGAGCTATTCCTGGAGTTCCTCTCAGATCCCATTCCTGGTCTCCTGGGAGCTATCCCTGGAGTCCCCTTCAGATCCACTCCTGGTCTCCTGGGAGCTATCCCTGGAGTCTCTCTCAGATCCCACTCCTGGTTTCCTGGGAGCTATCCCTGGAGTCCCCCTCAGATCCCACTCCTGGTCTCCTGGGAGCTATCCCTGGAGTCCCTCTCAGATCCCACTCCTGGTCTCCTGGGAGCTATCCCTGGAGTCCCCCTCAGATCCCACACCTGATCTTTTTAGCCTGCCAGCCTTCTGCTAGTCGTCAAAGGTGTGTGTGTGTGTGTGTGTGTGTGTGTGTGTGTGTGTATGTGTGTGTGTATTTAATTGATTCCTACTTGGACCTAGTTTTCCCATAACAAACAGCCCCAAGTTTCAAGGAGGAGAATTGGGGCAGCTAGAAATACTGAGTTCAGTGTTCCAATGCAAGAGCTGGAAGATAGTTCAGAGATGGTTTAAACTCCCTTGCATTTCACAGACGCAGAATGCAGAGGAATTCTTTGATTAGTGATGGATTTCCAGCAGTACCAGCTAATTCTGAGGTCCAGTGTGCTGCTTGTAATCCCCGACCTACCTAGATCAAAAGCAGATCTGGGTTGAACAGGACAAGTTCATTTCCATTATTTTCTCTTTCTTCCTGTTAGAAATAAAACAGACAAGCAAACACATGTCTGGTTCCTTCTGCTTCCGCCTTATGTAATTGTTGTGGGTACTCAGTACGTAGAGATTTGACTGAGCTCTGTCGTCGGTAGTTTTTGAGTTTAATGGACTGGATTGTGCTTAGATGTCTTTTAGAGGCAGTAGAGGTAAACAGACTTCAAAGGATGAGAGAGAACTGGATTTAGATTTTGACACTGTCCTTTGCCACTCATATGACAGTTAAAGTCCTTGGCTCCTGATGTAAATGTAGCTTTTGCATGTCGTGGGGTTGTTCTGCTGATTTCTGACGTGCACGGGTTAATTATTCGTACTTGGTGATGCTCATATGGGCAGTACGCCCTCCTTTTTGCCCACTTTCATCGGAGCAAACTCCTGCACCTGCATATTTATCCTACGTTAGAGTAGAATCAGCAAAGGCATCCGCTGTCTCCATTTTCCCTTCTACAGCTAATGACAGAGACCAAGTGTATTCAACTACTTTTCATTAAATGCCTGACGCTGAGTGCTTTATAAAGAAAAGAAATTTATTTAGCTCACAGTTTCGGAGGCTGAAAGTCCAAACGGTGTGTAAGGCCAGCGATGTTGAGGATTTCCTCCACCGTGTCTCGTCACGGTGGACGGCATGATGGCAGGGAGCAGGTGCCAGAGGAAGAGAGATAGCATGGTGTCACAGAAGCCAGCAGAGAAGGGCTCTTTATAACAGCTTCCTTTCGTGGGAAGTTCTGGTTACACAGGAAGTGACGTTAATTTCTTCCGAGGGTGCCGCTACCGCTGTGGGGGGTGTGACGGGAAGGAGAAGGCATGACCTCAGGACCTCCCACCAGGCCACACCCCTTAAAGGTCCCAAAACCTTTCAACATCACCACACTGGAGATCCAGTTTCCAGCATATGAATCTTTGGGGTATGTACTCAAACCTATTGAAACCATCACACCTAACTAGGAAATGGCGATGTAGGTTATTGTGGCGTTCAGACTAGGTGGATATGATTGTAGAAATAAACATTCATCATGGGACCTGGTGCTATGACTCAATGGCTAACTCCTTGGCTTGTATTCCCCGGGATCCCTGCTGCTCTCCTTCCCATGCAGCTCCTTGCTTGTGACCTGGGAAAGCAGTCGAAGAAAGCCTTGGGACCCTGCACCCATTGCGGAAGACCTGGAAGAAGCTCCCAGCTACTGGCTTTGGATCGGCTCAGCCCTGGCCATTGCAGCCACTTGGGGAACAGTCATTGGAGGGAACATCTTTCTCTCTGTATCACCTTCTCTATGTAAATCTGATCTGTCTTTCCAGTGAAAGCAAATCTTAAAGCATTCATTGTGGTCCCTGATGGAGGGTCTCCCTGAATCCTGCTTTTGGGAGGATTCCTGCTTTTAGCGCCATCTTCTGCCTGACAGCTGGTCAACACGCACCTCAGTTGATGACTTCAGATGGTTAATAATTGAGATTGTTTTTTACACCAGGTATTTTGTCTTTACCTTCTGTCTGACAGAGGTGTCGGCCAAATGATTACATTTATTCTCTAAAAAGTGTTCAAACATTTATAAGGGGAAGTCGACAGGGTGCCTCTTAGGACAAGTCTTCCTCTCTTGATCCTTAGATCTGTACATCTACCAGATATAACCGCTGGTCAATACCATATTGGATACAGGATGTTATTTACATCCATTTAGGCCGGTAAAAGCGCTCAGAGCAAATATTACCAGCCATTAAGAAAGGCTAAAAATAAAAGCGATCTCACATTGAGGCCGTGCAGTTTGTCCCCATCTTGGTCAAGGACAAACGCAGAGATGGAGCTCACTGTAGGCCGGGAGAGAGCAGTTCTGAAGTGGGGATACGCTTGCCCTGCCTCTCCCCAGGTATAAGAGTGCATGACTGCTGTCCGCTCACGAGCCAGGCAGGTGGGCTGGGCGTTCACTGTGTTACTGTGCATCTGTCTCCTGCTGTCATCATGATTCATCCTCAAGAAAGAGCTAATTCTAAGTTTTGATTCAGAGGTTTTGGCCTCTGGGAGTAAGTTTCCCACTCTTGTGTTATCTGGGGTGAGGTTGCCGGCTGAGGGCCTTTCACACATGGCTGAAAAGTGTTTGGCTGCCTCCTGTACCTTTTCTGCCTCTGGAGTGTACTGTGTGTGTGCAGCCCTGAGCAGCCCAGGATTACTGTAAATATGTTAAGCACATTACCAAGGCTGGTTACGTGGGAAACTAGGGTAAGCAAACTGAGCACTTGTCGATGATGCTGACGTTAGCAATCTCATTCAAGCTAACAAGTTGAAAGACAGTTTTTCCCCCCCACCATTGTGATGCCCTAGTGTCGCAGAGCTGCTTGCTTAAATTCAAAGACCCGGACAGAGCACGGTGTGCTGAGGGAGTCAGCTTTTATGCCGCCAGGGGGTCAAGCTTCTTATCAGCTATTTTTAGCTCCATACTGATCAGCCTTTCTGTTTTGCATTTTGTTCCCTTTATTACCATTTTTTTTTTTTTTTTTTTTTGGTGAATGCAAGGAGGAAACAGGGTGCCTCTTACTCCCTGCCCCGGTCATCCCTGGACACGCAGCTAACCCAGCCATCCAGGCTCGTCTGGGTGCTCTGGGCAGTCTCCCCAGCCGCGTTGGAGCTGAGCAGGTGTTGCTAGGTAGGGGAACCGTCTGTCCCTGTGTGTCTGCCTCCGGCTTCCCAAGGTGACTCTGATGCGTGTCTGTGCTAGGGAAAAGAACAAAAGCAGACATTTCTAATGCTCAGAGCATCATTGCTTCAGTTCTACTACACTCTTCCATTGCATGGTTTTGTGATGTGAGGGGTAGAATGCGTTTTTCTTCTGGAAAGGAAAACCTCAGAATGGGCAGGCAACTGAGAAAGGTTCTCAGGTAAGAATAATATGGCTTGGATATCAGCATGCAGGCTGAAGGAAGATTGTGAATGAAGGGCACAGCTTGGATCTGGGAATACTGGGCATACTGGGAATACTGACCTAGGGCAGTGTCATAGAAAACTGTAGTTATGGCAGGCCCAGTATGAAAACATAGTGGTTAAAGTCCTCACCTTGCATGTGCTGGGATCCCATGTGGTACATATCCTGGCTGTTCTACTTCCCTCCCAGATCCCTGCTTGTGGCCTGGGAAAGCAGTTGAGGATGCCCAAGGCCTTGGCACCCTGCACCGACGTTGGAGACCTGGAAGAAGCTCCTGGCTCCTGGCTTTGATTCGGCTCAGCTCTGGCCAATGTGGTTGCTTGGGGAGTGAATCAGCGCACAGAAGATCTTTCTCTCTGTCTCTCCTCCTTTCTGTATATCTGACTTTGCAATTAAAAAAAAAATCTTAAAAAAAACAAAACCCTGTGGTTATTGCAAACAGGCTAAGTTGGAGTGGGCTAAACACAGAGGCGGAGACCAGACTGAGGAGAAATGGGGGAGGCGTGTTCTCTTATCACAGATCGATAGAACGGTGTTTGTGCTTCCGGGTCTCCTGTTTGTCTTTCACAGAGCCCAAGATATTTTGCACAGAGCAGGCCACACAGTAGAGTCAGAAATTGGGCAATACTTGACTGAATCAGAGGTTATCAAGGTTGAAAATGATTTTATAGGTCTGTGCTGTGTAGCTTGCAAAACAGTGAGTCAGAGTTGAGTTGCTCTGTAATGTCAGGTTAAAACTGAATTTCTGGTGGCAGGAAATATCTTCCAATTCTGAGATTCTTTCTTCTGCTTGTTTCATTCTATTTTGAAGACTCTCCACTGAACTTTTAGTTTGCTCCACTGTGTTATTCATTTCTGATATATCAAGTTTCATTGATTCATTTCCAGGGTGACATATTACTTCAATTCCCTGAACACCGGCTTTACATGCTTCTCATTGTTGACAAGAACCATTAAAACAAGTGTTTTGAATTCTGTATCCCCCATTTTCTCGATGTCTTCCTCAGTTAACTCTGAGGTTGGCATAGGGGTTTGCTCCTTTCCAGAGGGAGTTTTCAGTAATATTCATTGTGCCTCTGTCTCTTCTTTTGATCTTGGTCACTGTACTTTTGTTTATCAGATTCTTCCCCTTGGGGCAGGTTTCTAAGCTGTGTCACCCACTGGTCTACAGTTCAATTTTACTTATTGCAGTTGGTACACGCTCTTTGTTTGCAACCAATTATGCCACTCCCTCCAGTGAGTTCCAGGTCTGGGTTCTTATGTTAGATTTCCACCATGAACTTCGTAGCCCCAGCTCTTGGCTCACCACTCTCCACCACCTCCTGTGATACCGTGCTGAGGCCGCACTGGTCTCTCCACAACCTTTCTCCCACTTCCAGTTGGAACAGATCCCAGGATTAGGGAGACACCAGGTGTCCTATATAGCTAGGTTGTTGTTGGTGCTGATCTTGCTGGAGCCTGTTGGACGTTAGGTCTGGGTGCCGCACGGACCTATTTTGACCAGTACGAAGCCACAGTCGGTATTATTTACCTGTAGGACCAATGCAGTCCATGGAACTTAGTGAGTTCTTGTGAGCTCAGCACTTGAGCAGTTCACTGTTGTCCCCTGCAGTCCTAAAGCTTTTGCCACAATGTGCAAAATGGCGCCAGATGTGCCACTACTAGAGTTCTTGATCTGCTGACCATCAGGTCTCAGGGCTACTCAGACCTGTCTTGGGTGGAACCTGTAGAATGCCACATTGCTGCAGTTCACTGAGTCAGAGATGAGTTCACTCTCAGCTCAGCATATGCTCAGTCCTTTCCCTTGCCTTTGTCTGCTTAAGCAAAATGGTACCCAATTCGGCTCTAGGTAGCTGACTGGGCTGTGAAATCCACCCTGTTCTCACACTGCCCGTCTGGGATCTGCGGCTCTGTCTCTGCTCCTGATCAAGTCAAACAGACCAGCACGATGAGTAGCTCCCAGTGAAAGTCCCTTCTCACCTGGTTGCTGGTGGAGTTCCGGCTGCTGGGGAAGTTCTGATCGCTGTTAGCTGAATGCTGCTGGAATATCAGTCACTGTACTGCCACACCTTTGTGTCCTCTGCTTTCTTGTGTCTGTCAGTCTCCACGTACCTCTCTGCTGTTGTTCTGTCCTTTCCTATTTCCTGGAATGTGTCCTCTCTGCTTCATGCTGACTAAATGTTTCTCCGTCTGTTTAAATGAGTCCTTACCCTATTCTGCCATCTTGTTCCCTTCTTTTGAATTTTAATGAATGGGTTTTCATTTATCTGAAAGGCAGGGAGGCAGACACACAGAGAATGCTCCCATCTTCTATTTCAATCCCCTAAATGCCTTTAACAGCTGGGGCTGGGATGCTCCTGAAGCCAGGAACCTGGAACTCAGTCCAGGTTGCCTATATGGATGGCGGGAACCTACATCCTGGTGCTGCCTCCAAATTTGCAGCAAGCTGGAATTAGGAACAAATCTGGGATTTGACCCCAGGTTAGCATATGTGCAAGAGATTAAAGAGAAAAGGGGCAGGGCCTGACAGAGCAGGTAAGACACCGCTTTCGTACCCTGAGTGCTTGGGATGCCATGGACCTGTCTTCCAAGGCGGCTGCACCATTCTGCTTTCCCAGCAGCAAGCAATGAGAGTTCTTGCTGCTCCGTGTCCTCAGCAGCGTTTGGTGTCTTCTGTGGTTTATGAGTTGGCCGTCCTAGTGGGGGTCTAGTGGTACCTCCCTGTTGCTTCCTGGTGGCATCAGCTGTTGAGCATCTTTTCAGTCTTGATTGTCTTGATTATCTCTGCTCAGATATTCCGTCATCTTCACTGAGCTGTTTGTTTTCCTGTTGTTGAGTTTTCAGAGTTTTGGTATAACTGAGAGACAAGTGTTTTCTAAATATTTTGCCCCAGACCTTGGCTTGTGTTTTCATTTTCTTTACAGTTTCTTTTGTAGAGTAAAAGTACTTAATTTTGGTAAGAAAACATATCAGTATTTTCTTTAGTTGGTTGTGTCTTCAGTGTTTTAAGTTTTCCTTGATTCTTTTCTCAGCTTTTTTTTTTTTAATTTCTGTTGGGAAGACAGATATATATAGAGAAAAAGATCTTCCATCTACTAGTTTACTCCCCAAATGGCTACAATGGCTGGAGCTGAGCCTATCCGAAGCCAGGAGCCAAGAGCTTCTTCCGGGTCTCCCACGCAGGTGCAGGGTTCCAAGGCTTTGAGCCTCCTCGACTGCTTTCCCAGGCCACAAGCAGGGATCTGGGAGGGGAATGGGGCGGCTGGGACATGAACTGATGCTCATATGGGATCTTGTGAGTGCCAGGTGAGGACTTTAGTATCTAGGTTATCGTGCCTGATCCTCCAGTTCTTTTAAAATATATCATAGTCAGTGTTTGTAAACTAGAATCGCCGCACTGTGCTGTACAGGAGCAGTCCATATTCCTATCTAACTGTGTTTTGGTATCTGCTGCCCAACCTCGGTCCCTCCTTGTCCCACTGGTGAGCATTATCCTCCCCTCTGCTTCTATGATATGCATTTTTCAGCAGCACGTTTGTGAGAGAATACCTGGTACTTTTCTTTCTGTGTTGGCTTATATGACTTAGTGTTCCCTCCATGTTGCTGCGTAGCTCACATTTTCGTGTATATTTCATGACTGAATGATGCTCTGTCATTTGCCGATCTGTGGACGCCTCTGTTGGTTTGCTGTCCTGGATGCTGGGAACATGCTGCAGTAAACACCAGGACGCAGGCGTGGCTTTCATCCACTGGCTTCATTTCCTTTGGGTTTGTATCCAGTAGTGGAGTAGCTGCATCTTGTGACAGTTCTACTTTTAATAGTTTTCTTTTAAAAGATTTATTTATTTATTTAAGATTTATTTTTATCATTTTTTTATTGGAAAGGTGGATATACAGAGAGGAGAGACAGAGAGGAAGATCTTCCGTCCGATGATTCACTCCCCAAGTGAGCGCAATGGCCAATATTATGCTGATCCGAAGCCAGGAGCCATGCGGGTGCAGGTTCCCAAAGCTTTGGGCCGTCCTTGACTGCTTTCCCGGGCCACACGCAGGGAGCTGGAAGGGAAGTGGGGCTGCCGGGATAGGACCAGCGCCCATATGGGATCCCGGGTGTGCAAGGTGAGGACCTTAACCACTTGCACCACCGCACCGGGCCCAAGATTTATTTATTTTTATTGGGAAAGGCAGATTTACAGAGAGAAGGAGAGAGAGAGAAAGATATTCCACCAACTGGATCACTCCCCAAGTCTCTGCAACAGCTGAAGCTGAGCCTATCCAAAGCCAGGAGCCAGGAGTCTCTTCTAGGTCTCCCATGCACTTGCATGCAGGGTCTTAAGGCTTTCCTCTGATGTGGAGCTGGATTGGAAATGGAGCAGCTGGGACACAAGCCAGTGCCTGTATGGGATCTCAGCACTTGGAGTTGGAGGGTTAGCCAGTTGAACCATTGTGCTTGGGCCCTTGAGTTTTTTTGAGGAAACATAGATACTGTGTTAGCCATGCCAGAAGTTTAATTATCCCTTTATTTTCTTTTGCTGAAACACCCGGATACCGGTTGAGAAGAGGAAGCCGGACATGCTGTGCTGTTTCCATTTGACTTGTGCCACAGTTTGGGCTGATATCAGCTTTTCTGTTTCGGCCCTGATGACTCAAGTCAGGTCTGCTTGAGTTTTGATTCCCTGACACCTGCTGCCTAGATATACCTGGGCAAATTACCTAATTCTTTCAGGTTCCTTTTTATTAATGTCTAAAATATAAATGATAACGCTTCCCTCATTGAATTATTGAGACTGACACAAAAGAACACATACAAAGCACTTTGCACTGCCTAACACTTAGTTACCTCTTATAAAATCAATAATTACTAACCTTTAGTATGCTAACTGTAATTGTTTCTATAATAATATAAGAATATAGCGACATGGGTCACCTTCCTTGTATTTTTATCTGCACAATCTGATTGGGACCTTCTCCGTATTTACTTGGAGCTCCAAGAGGCTAGAATGTTTTTGGACAGTATCTTGGCCACTGCAGTGAGCGGAATTGTTCAGGCGCACTATTGCAGTCTGCTCCCGGCAGTGGACTCAGGGGCGAACCTGCCTCTCCCTGCGAAAGTCATTTGGTTTCTGAGTGATCTACTAAGCGGGACTCTGGTCCTGTTAAGCAGCCCTCTCCCGCCCATCACTGACAGGGCCACTGAGGCAGGCTGAGCTGGCACGCCAGCAGAACCATGCTTTGTGGAAGTTTAAACATCAATAGGTTGCCTTGTATCAGAGAGAACAGATGATATTTGCCCTGTTGGGATTGGCTTATTCCACTGCCTATGGAGCTGTATCATGAAAAATAAAAATTAAAAAAAAAAAAAACCCAAAACCAAAACATTAACAGGAAAGGGTGTTTCTCCCTGGAGGATCCAAATTGTCAGTTCCTCTCCTCATTAAGAATGAAAGCCGTGACTGCTGTATTAACTCTAGTTTCTGCCAATTTAGGGGTACCTTTTTTTTTTCTGTTGTTATTTCATCTTTTCAGTTGATTCTGTAAATGAATGATTTAGCCTCCCTCTCCCTGAGCCATTATGGAGATAAACTTTTCACTCCTTTAGCCTTGGAAATAAAGAGGAAGCAAGCTCATTTTGTGATTGAGGCTAAGGTGCCTCTAGATACATAACAATTGAAGTAATGAAATGTTATTCAGAGCTGTAACTTCTTCAACTTGGATGACAGTTCAGTAATTTTAAGTTTTTGATAGGTTTTAAAGTAAAAAAAAAATGTTTATTTGATTGAGAAGGGGGGGAGGGAGAGACAGAGAAAGAGGGGGAGGGGAGAGGGAGAAAGAGATCAATCTTATTACATAGTTAACTTCCCAAATGCCTTGAATGCTGGTGGCAGGGGACGCGCTGGAGGCTGGGAACTACTGTCAGGTCTCTCACATGGATAACCAAAACCCAGTGACTGCAGCCCCTCATTGCTGCTTCCCAAGGTCTACTCCAGCAGGAACCTGGCTGGAATCAGGAGCCAGAGCTGGGGAGTGAACCTTGAAACCCTGGTGTGAGGGATGGGCGTCCCAGCTGATGACCTAACCACCACTTGGCCCAGTGCCTGCTGCACGAGGATGTTTTATTGTTGGGATTTTGTATCATTGCAGCAGGAATGTGATATTGCAGCTGTGGGCTTCAGGAGGCCAGTGACTGTCAGCAGAGGTACTGGGTGTCGGCCGGGTGTGGTGGAGGCCCTGCCTCCAGCAGGGTTGAGCTGCTCCGGGCTGATGCGGGGAGCTGCTCCTCTTCTCTCCTGCCAGTGATCGGAGGCTCTGAGAACCCCTGAGGTGGTTGGGGAGTGGAGAGGGACATTTGTGAGTGTGCTTATCCAGTTCAATGTGGACTGAGGAGTTTCTATAAAGAAGAATTAAGAGAAAAGTTTACTTTTGGTACACAAATTTGAGATTAATGCTTGGTTTTTCATAGTACACGTTTCCATGAAGACACTTGATATGTACGGATTTCAAAATTCTTCACACTCAAATAAAAGGATTTCTTAATTCAGGCTTCTTCTGGGTCTCCTCATGGTTGGAGGGGCTGACATTTTGGGCCAGCTTCTATTACTTTCCCAGACACATTAGCACAGAGCTGGGTTGGAAGTGGAACAGCTCGGCGTTGAGCTGGTAGCCTTGCAGATTGAGGCTTTACCCACTATGCCAAAATACTGGCCCCAATCAGTGAATCTGTAAAAAACCAGAAGTGTTGGTCCTTGTGAGGGTCTTTACACGGGCTGTTTGGCCTGAGTGTAGGGCTCTGGGGAATCCACAGCCTGCCAGTCCCCTTGTCCTCGTTGAGCATTTGTAGCTATGAAAATGATTTGAAAAAAATGCTAACAGGCATCAGGCTTGTACAAATTACAAGCACGTGAATTAAAAACACAACTATCAAATTCCATTGCATAGAAGTGGATGGATGAAACTAGCCAGAATGTCCCTGAATCCCCTTCGCTATTGCTGAGCTCCCGAAATTTGAGAGGGCAGCGGGCCCTGCCTCCACTGGTGGGTAGGCGCTCTCACCACTGACCCCATGGACCAGTGACTGGCTGTGGTCCCTAACTCAGCATGGGCCCCACATTCTAGAAAAGTGTTTCTTTCACATGAGCCATGCCTTCCTTTGCCTGACAAGCACCCGTGCTTCCAGGCCCTTTCCTCTACAAGGTTGACCAAGATGGCTGAGCTGTTCTTAGTTTCTGTTTTTAAATTTTTTTTTTCAATCCATCTGAATATTGTTGCCAAACTTTCTGGCACCTTTTTCTGACCTCCATTGTCAGGAGGAGAGAATCTGACAATCATTTCATTATGTACGTGGCTGGACTGTAACACAGGCTCTGTGTATGTTCATGGACAGCCCTGGGGCAGTGAGGTTCACCAGGCATCCACGTGCAGTGGGCTGAAGCTGAAATCCCAGACGCTGGTCAGGAGACTTTAGGAGAACTATGAACGTGCTCAAAGACTGCAGCATCCTAGGACAACAGGAATGCAGTGTCAGCATCATCGAGAAGAACTAGACGAACTGCACATCACCTAGCTTCTAAGATTTTAATGGATTTAAAAGATTTTCATCTATTTTCGAGGGATAGAGAATGGGTGCATGCTCTTCGTTCTAGTTCCCTCCCAGATGCCCACAGAGGCCAAAGCAAAGCCAGAACTGAAGCTGGAGGCAGGAACTCTTCCACAGCAGTGTGAGGATTGCAGCTCGTCACCTCTCAGGGTCTACACTGGCAAGAGCCGGAGCTGGGAATGGGATGTGAGCCCTCCAGGGTGCAGTTCGGGTGTGCTAACCATGAAGCCACATACCTGTCCCTTTCCTAGCCTTTAATAGCTCTTCATAAGCATTATTTAGGTTGCTGTCATATTGCTAAGTGAATGAACAGTTCAGCTGTCACCGTTTGAGCTTAAATAAGCTCAGCCTTACTGTGGAATAGCTGTTACTAGTGGCAAGGAGGCGACTGGTTGGATAATGGATAAGAAATCAGAGTTAAGTAGAAGGAGCAAGTCTTGGGTTACAGAGCCCGGTGTGATTACAGTTCACAATAACCTTTAACATATTCTCTGAGCAAACAGAAAAGAGAAACTGCATGGCTCCAATCATAACGTAATGGCCAAAAGGATAAAGTGTTAAGCACCCAGATGTTATGCACTCACATTGTACACAGGAACTGAAATGTTGCGTGGTACTCCCCAGACACGTACCAGCATCACCGTTCAAGGCAAGTTTAATGTTGCAAAAAAGTAAATAAAATAAAAATTTAAAACAAGAAGATGAAAATGAAAGGAGAGGTTGCCAAGGTTTGGATGGATGGCTTCACTTTTCCGTGTCTGCACGGTGGGCGCAGATGGGTTGGGCTTACCCTCAGGTGGTGTGGCCAGATGTGAGGCCGTTCGTTGAGTGGCTGAGAGGGAGGCAGAGTTGGTCTGGGGGTGCCGAGCTCAGCATCCTTGGGTGAGTGGGGATGCAGGAAGTGGGGCTCAGGCAGGCATCAGCAAGGCCGCTGCTTTACAGTTACTTGGGAAACTGCACATCTGCCTTTTGGAGTTTTTGCTATCTGTGTTTCATTCTACATTGAAAATCAAAGTGTGTGTGTGTGGGGGGGGGAGAGGAAGCATAAGCTAAAAGCCAAGACGAAAACAGAAATCCAGGTCTGACCAGGATGTGGTAGGCTTAATCTGGGCCGAGCTCTCCACGTCTGGGGCTGGCTCATTGAGAACAGGCCACTAAGCGGGGATGAGAGGCTATAGAACCTCACGGCTGGCCAGACTGATACTGTGCGTGGTATCTGGGCTTGCCAGGTCTGAGAAGGAGACCAGAATAGGCCACATAAAATATGCCTCTTTGGCATAAGACCCGTCTGAATTGAAGGCAATTAAGAAACAGCAGACACAGACAAAAAGCTCCCTTTGCTGCTCTTATCTGGCTAACAGCAAGACACAAATTTCCATTTGTCAATGCCTGTTCCTCTTATGCTAGAAGTCCCGAGAGAGCTTTTGACTCATCAGTCCAGGGCTCCGAGAGGAATTTGCCAGACAAACCTTACTCAGCACCCCTTGGTGGCCAGTAGTTTCCGCAGGTGTCCACATTCCTGTAATTTACTGCCCTTGGAAACTCCCCATTTCCTTGTGTCTTTTATCGCAGCTCCACAGTTGCTCATTCTTCATTGAGAAGGTGTAGAGGCTTTCTGGTCTATGCACTTCTTTTTTGGATCTTTAGTTTTTGGCTATGATTTGAAAATTTTCCTAGATACATCAATACCAAATAAGATTTTTTTTTTTCTTTTTCCTGGTTTGTCTGTGTCCTGATCGGCAGGGCCCCAGGTTGCTGGATCCAGGTGGGTAGAGGAGCCGCGCTCCCTTACGCTTGGCATCCCTCTGGCCGTCCCTCAGCTCCCGGCTCAGCTGCCATGTGTCCACTGCAGCGAAAGCCAGAGGGGCCTATCTCAGGCCCGAGGGACTTTATTTTCTAGAAAAAGGCTTTGGTACCCTGCTTGCCTTCCTCCGTGTAGCTCTGCAAGTGCTGCCTTGGCTTCGCCGATGCACTTGACTCCAGGTGGCCTGCAGGCCTGAGGCTCTGGGGTACATTATTATCTTCCTGCAGCCTGTCTTTGCTCTTTACTGATCCTGTCTCAGGGCTTATATTTTGGCTGCTGCCAGCAAGGCCTTTGCTGTCCTCTCTGCTTTTCCCCCGGGCAGCTGTGAAGCAGGCTCACGGTGTGCCAGCATCGGTCCCAGGAGAGGATGCAGAACACTTTGGTTTTGGTTTGGTTGGTTGTTTTTCAAGATCTGTTTATTTCAAAGTCAGACTTAAGGGAGAGTGGGAAACACACATACACACACACAGAGATCTTCTGTCCGTTAATTTACTTACCAAGTGGCTGTTACAAACAGCCTTGGGATGGGCCTAGCCAAAGCCAGGAGCCTAAAACTCCACTCAGGTCTCCTACGTGAGTTGCAGACCGTCTTCTGCTGCTCTCCCAGGTGCGGTAACAGGAAGCTGAATGGGAAGTGGAGCAGCCAGGCTGCCAGCTTGTGTGGCTTGCTGGTATCGTCAGTGGTGCTGCACCTGGCACCAGCCCCTGAACACTGTGTTAATGTTGTGCACCCGTGTCGGCTTACGAAGCAAGTGCAGTGAAAACAGAGCACTCACAGAGGTCGGACGAAGCCATTGTGTTGCGTCTAGATGGGCAGCAGAGGCCACCAGAAGACTGGAATTGTTGTGAGCCAATTCCCAAAGGTGCAGGAAAGCTGCCCAGGGCAGACGGAGTCTAGTCCGCACCCAGCCGGTGCACTGCAGCAGAGCCACCCTGAGGACAAGCCCTGCCCTTGGTTTTACACCCGAGGGCAGGCATAATTGCTGGGCTAAAAGCATTGCTTGGCACTATTTATTTCTTTATTTTGAGGACAGTTGGGAACAGAGCCCAAAGTGTCTTGGGCAGTTTCTCCATATCTCAGGATGATGCAGTCCTAGTACCTTCTCAAATCACTCTGAGAATGACAAGCAAGAATCAGGGAGAAAGAGCTGGGGCTGCAGGGCCGTCCAGAGATGTGTCCTGTAACATCTTAGAAAAGGGTTGGTCTCTTTTATCCTGGACTTTATAGGCTCTCACTTTTTAAAAAGGCACCCAAAATACCAGTATAGTGATACGTTAGATCCAGTCCAATTATTGTGTGGCCGAAATCCTGAGTTAAAGAAACCCCTTTAAGCCCGCTTGTTCTGCTGACTGGAATGGTCCTTGCAGCTCCTGAGGGACTCCCTTCTGCTTCTTTGACTCAGGGAACGGTCACATTCCAGGACTCTCAGAAGTCAGGATTGCATTTCATGGGCTGGTGCTGTGTTATAGCACGTTAAGCCTCTTCCTGCTGTGCTGGAATCCCATATGGGCTTCGGGTTCATGTCCACTTCTTTTTGAGCTCCCTGCTGATAGTCTTGGGAAGCAGCAGAGGATGGCTCAAGTCATTGGGCTCCTCTGCACCCATATGGGAGACTTGGAGGAAGGTCCTGGCTCCTAGCTTTGGATCAGCTCAGCTCTAGTTTTGCGGCCATTTGGGGAGCGAACCAATGGGTAGAGGGTCTCTCTGTGTCTCTCTTTCTCTATATAAAATCTACCTTTTAAATAAAAAAGTATTTTAAAAGAAAAAAAACTGCACTGATGGTTTTAAAGACTTATTTGAAAGGCAGAGTGAGATAGAAATATCTTTTGATCTGCTGGTTCTTTTTAAGCAGTAGTTGAGGCCAGGCCAGACTGAGTCCAGCAGCCAGGAACTCCGTCTGGATCTCCCACATGGATGGCATTGCTGTAGGCCATCAGGTGCAGGGGGCAGCCCGTGCAGCTGGGCCTCATTGCGCTGTTCCTGCTGCTCCACACAGCAGGTGCCGAGGGGACATTGTTGACCTTGGGGTGCCCAGTGCAGAAAGGTCTGGGAACACACATTTGAATGTGACTTGAGGACAGCAAGATGCTCCTACAATTCTTTACTACACAGTGTGATAAAGTGACAGGGAAGAGTGTCCGTTTTTTTCCTGGTGGAGGGTGACCAGGAATGATTTCATAAGAGAAAGTCAAGCTATAATAAAGTGTATTTATTCAACTGATGTCAGCAATATGGAAGGAAGCAAGACAGGTGATGTAAAGCCCAGGCTTTGTACCATGTCTGAAGGAGTGTAACAAGATCTTAGTGCTGTCACCAGGCTTTATCTCTGCTTGAAAAATGATGCGTTTGCAGGCTGGCTAAGGCGCAATTGTAGTGGCTGGCACTTGGGTATCTGGCCTGCATGCTTTTATTTGTCTGAGAGGGGTAAGGGAGAGGGAGAGAACGAATGAGATGGAGGGAGTAGGAGGAAGAGAGAGAGAGAGAGAGAGAGAGAGAGAGAGAGAGAGATAGAGAAGAGCCATAGGGAGAGAGAGAAGGAAAAGCAAAGAGAGGGGAAGGGAAAGTGGGAGAGAGAGAACTCCCATCCATTGGTTCCTTCTCAAAATGCCTGTATCAGCTAGCACTGAGCTGGGCAGAAGCCAGGAAATCAATTCAAGTCTCCCAGATGATGCTGGTCAGGAGCTGGAGCTGGCTCAGTTACTTTGATGTGGATGCAAGTATCTTCATGGCCCTAATGTGTGTTCCCAGCCGATTCAAATGCATATGGCTGGGCCTTAGGACATTGGGGGCAGGACTGAGGATTTGGCATTTTTAGCACCAATGTTCTGTCTAAGCTGAAGATTTCTTGAGTTTTCTGCAGCTCAAAGCTCACTCAGGAGTTGTCACATCCATGTGCCTTTTTAGAGATGTGAAAGGATAGGGCCGGGGCAATAGCGTAATGGTTAAGGTTCTCGCCTTGAATGCACTGGGATCCGACATGGGCGCTGGTTCTAATCCTAGCAGCTCCACTTCCCATCCAGCTCCCTGCATGTGGCCTGGGAAAGCAGTGCACCCATGTGGGAGACCCAGAAAGAAGTTCCTGGCTCCTGTCTTTGGATCGGCACAGCACCGGCCGTTGCAGCCACTTGGGGAGTGAACCATCCAACAAAGATCTTCCTCTCTGTCTCTCCTCCTCTTCATACATCAGCCTTTTCAATAAAATAAATAAATCTTTAAAAGAAATGTGAAAGGATACCACTGCCAACAGAACCCCCGCAGGTGGCAGTTAGAAGAAACAGGTCCCACGTGGTCATTGGTGTCTTGATGAAAGAACTAGGGAGAAAGCGAGGCTGGGGAGCAGGTGGGGGAAAGTGTGTTGCAGAAGGATGCTTGGTAACTGCATCCCTGGAGCTGGCGTGGCGTTACCTAGGTAACCCCTATTGTTTGTCAGAGGTGACTCTGATAATAGGGCTATTGTTAGCATCCAGAGCAGTCTGTTCACTCGGGGGTGTGGCCAGCTAAGCAGCCTCCAGTGACCACCGCTCCTGGGAAAGCTTCAGCCCCTGATGGCAGGTAAAGGCCACACTGAGAAGGTAGAGTTCGCCAAAGAAACCGCCTCCCAGAGAAGCACTTTGCCAGGGCTTTCATGGCAGTGCCAAGGGGGATGTTCAGGATGTGGAAAACGGGAGCTGGGTCTGGAGGGCCGTTCCTGCTTGCCATGTACAATCTGTTTACACTGTGTGTGCAGAAGCTGGCCTCAGGCTGATCTTTGGCCATTGGCCCCGAGTACAGTGTTGTAAGAGGAACAGCTTTCCAGGAACAGCCTCTGGAAACCAACCTCACGGTTCCAAGTTGGTCCTGTTCCGGAGCCCTCCCTTGGCCTCCTCTGCTGGTCGTACTGGTGGTGCAGAGGAGCTGAGCAGTCCCTCGGCAGCTGCTGGCCCGTGATGCTCTCTGAGCCCAGCTGCAGGTGACAAAGGCTAGATCAGCAATGTTTCCCAAGGGAGGAGGCCTTGTTTGTTCTAAGGTCCTGATTTCTTGGTACTTTTGAGGCACGCGGTATTCCACAGTGTCTTATACAAATAACTGAAGCTTATCTCTATGAGCTAAGCCTCTGGTTTCTTAAAATGGTATTTAGATAACAGGTTCTAAAATGAATTTTCTACTTCTTCGCTTTCTTTTTTTGTAAAAGTTTTTTTTTTTTTTTAAAGATGTATTGTTATTAGAAAGTTAAATTTACAGAGAGAAGGAGACATATCTTTCATCCACTGGTTCACTCCTCAAGTGGCTGCAATGGCCAGAGCTGAGCCCATCTGAAGCCAGGAGCCAGGAGCTTCTTCCGGGTCTCCCACGTAGGTGCAGGGTCCCAAGGTTTTGGCCCAACCTCTGCTACTTTCCCAGGCCACAAGCAGGGAGCTGGAAGGGAAGTGGAACAGCTGGAACATAAACCTGCACCCATTTGGGATGCCAGTGCATGCAAGGCAAGGACTTTAGCCACTAGGTCACCATGCTAGGCCCTTTCTTTGTTTTCTTAACCAGGCTCTTCTTTGCTTTCAGAATACCATCCTGTTCTTTTTTGATGACTTAGGATTATCTTCATGGTGGCCCAGGGGGTGATATTGGGACCTACTCATACCAGGTCATGGCCACTTGTGTATACTTCTGTGGCAATGGGGCAGGAAGGTCCTGGACACCTTGCAGTTGCTGACTTGTGCGTACTATGTCTGTCAGCCTGAACACAGAAGTGTGATGGCCCAGTTGAATAATCGGTAATCTTTGTTTTAGTTTTTTTCTCATTATCAGACTCTGAGCTTGATTATGAAGTTTTGTTTGAAATTTTAAAATTTTATTTGAAAGGCAGAGTTATAGGAGAGGAAAGAAAGACATCACTCTTCCATCAGGTAGTTCACTTCTAAAATGGTCACAACAGAGAGAGAAAGACAGAGAGAGACAGAGACAGACAGAGACAGAGACAGACATCACCATGCCCTCAAACAGTTCACTTGCCAAAGGGTTGCAACAGCCAGGCTGGACCAGGCTGCAGCCAGAAGCCTGGAACTACTGGGTCTGCCATGTGGAAAGCAGCAGCACGTGTGTTCAGGTCATTCTCTGTTTTTTTCCCGAACTCTTTGGCAAGGACCTGAGTCAGAAGGGCAGCAGGGCCCGACGCACTAGCCTAGTGGCTAAATCCTTGTCTTGCACCCACAGGGATCCCCTATAGGCACCAGTTCATGTTCCAGCTGCTCCACTTCCCACCCAGCTCCCCGCTTGTGGCCTGGGAAAGCAATAGAGGGGTGGTCCAAAGCCTTGGGACCTTGTACCTGTGTGGGAGACCTAGAAGAAGCTCTTGGTTCCTGGCTTTGGATGGGCTCAGCTCTAGCCACTGTGGCCACTTGAGGAGTGAACCAGTGGATGGAAGATCTTTCTCTCTGTCTCTCCTCCTCTCTCTAGATCTGCATTTCCAATAAAATAAAATCTTAAAAAAAGTGCAGCAGCTGAAACTTGAACTGATGCTAATATGGGATATTGGTATCACAGGCTATGGTTTTAACTCACTGTGCCACAACATTGGCCCCCTGCTGCTTGTTAACTTTTATTCATTCCCCAAATAACTGCCAGACAGTTCATTTATACAAAAATGAATCAGGCACACAGGGAATGTGTTGCCAGCTGAGAAATAGAATAGGGTCCTTAACTTGTCAGCAAAATTTGGATACATGTTTGCCATTTCAGTATTGCAGAATAGTAAGGATAAACATATTAAAAATATGCCAGAGCCTTTTACAGTGGTTAAGTGTGACATAAACAAAAGGTATTGTTATTCTTTTTCCTAAAAGCAGTAAAGGAAATAGCACTTCTGAAATCTTGTCATCTGGTAGACCATGGTGTGTGTGTGTGTGTGTGTGTGTGTGTGTGTGTGTGTGTCTGCACCAAGGAGTACACTGAATCTGGAGAAAAATCTGGCTGCAATATTCCTGAGAAAGGAGGCTCTAGTTCAAGCGACAGCCGAAAGCTCTTTTTTCCACCCTCCCCAAATAACCATTTTTCATCACAGATTTCTGGCTTCATGCTGTCCTTTTTTTAGCAGTGAATACGGTTTTAGGCTAGACTTGGTCTGGCGAGTATGTGTGTGTGGAAGCAAGAAGCCGGCCACAGGCGGTGGTGCTGGCCCTCAGCCCTGCGTGTGCTGGCGAGCCGGTGTCTTTCTGCATGGAAGGAAGGACAGGACCTCTGTTCCTGGCTGGCCTGGCTTGCCGTAGAACTAGCGTCTGCATCAGCCCCAGACAAGCCTTGAACTTACAGCCCCTTCTTACTCTTTCTTTGCCTGTTCAATAGGGTATTAGAAGACCAGTGCAGAAAACCCTCCTGAGGATACGGTGGCTGGGGTGGCGGTGTTTGGGTCTCTAACATTCCTGTGGCGGCTTGACCTCAGAGCAGCTGGAAGAAGAGGTGGCCGAGTCCCGAGGGCAGGTGCATTCATCCCATTGCAGGCGGTTGAGGCTGCTGGGGTCCTGTGTCTCAATTAGTAAGCACTGGAGGTTTCTTTTTCACTGTTCTGGGGGCTGGAAGTTCCCAGATCAAGATCCCTGAGATTTCGGTGTTCGCTGAGAACCACGGCTGCTTTTTTTTTTTTTCTTTTTAAGATTTATTTTATGTGTTTGGAAGGAGGAGTGACAGAGAAAGGGAATAACACAGAGCTCTTCCATGCACTGGTTCACTCTCAGAATGGCTACAGTGGCTGGGACTTGGGCCAGGCTGAAGTCAGGATCCTGGAGCCCCAGCCTGGTCTCCCACAGGAGTGATAATGCAACATCGTCTGCAGCTTTCTTAGCTTCGTACTTTCTGGCCTTTCTTTTTGTGAAGATGCAACACGACAGGTCTTGGAAGCAGAGGGTGACCCCCATACCACCCTCGAGACAATCAAGGATTAAAGGATCTTTAATCCGGCACTTTGAGAAATCCATCTTATTATTTATAAGTTACAGAGCAGGAACCAGTCTGTGGTGAAGCTTTGGGCAGGCCAGCACTGTTGAAAGTAGAAAGTGGACACACCTTTCTAGAAGCTGGAACTCTGGACTGCGGTGGCTTAGTGTTATGAAACAAAATGGGTGGTCCCAACAGAAGAAACCCCAAGAAAGTGAGAAGTCTCTGCTTCTCCCAGTCTCCCAAAGCACCATTCTTTTTTTTTTTTTTTTAATGATTTATTTATTTATTGGAAAGTCAGATGTACAGAGAGGAGGAGAGACAAAGAGGAAGATCTTCCATCCGATGATTCACTCCCCAAGTGAGCCGCAATGGCTGATGCTATGCTATGCCGGTCCGAAGCCAGGATCCAGGAACTTCTTCCAGGTCTCCCACACAGGTGCAGGGTCCCAAAGCTTTGGGCCATCCTCGACTGCTTTCCCAGGCCCCAAGCAGGGAGCTGGATGGGAAGTGGAGCTGCTAGGATTAGAACCTGCGCCCATATGGGATCCGGGCACGTTCAAGGCGAGGACTTTAGCTTTAGGCCACAACGCTGGGCCCCCAAAGCACCATTCTTTACAGTTACAGTCAAGGTCAAGAGAAAGGGAAAGAAAGATAATGAAGAAGACAGAGGAGCCTGAGTCAGAGAGCTTGGCAATGCATGAGGAAATGAAGCTTGAAACCATTGCAGTCTCAGGGAGCAACATAAGAAGGCTGCTTTGTGATGAGAGAAATTCACCTTGGCCTATTTGGGGGAAACACACGTCCTCTGATGCTTGAGAAGTAATGACTTGGGTGTCAGAAGACCAGGGTTTCCAGGGCATTGGAAGACCAGGGGGTACAGGGAATCGGAAGACCGGGGGTCCAGGGCGTTGGTAGACAGGGGGTCCAGGGCTGGTTCACAACTGTATGGCTTTCGACTTCAGATCTTAGATTAATTGTACATGAAGGAGTTCACTAGAGAATGTGAGTTTGTGTTCAGAGTTAGATTTTAATGATCCTCCGGATAGCCAGGATTTCTAAGTTTTAGCTACAAAGTGGATTTGACAAATCTGACGGAAATGTAATGCTCACCATCTCCTACTTTGGTATGAGTCACAGGATGGAGACTGGGTCACACAGTTCCCTTTAGCTCAGTCTCTGCATGCATAAGCTGTAACAAGTGAATGGAAGATCTTTCTATCTCTCACCTGTATCAATCTGACTTTCCAATAAAAATGAATAAATCTTTTAAAAAGGTAGAAGTTATAATTACTATTATAACTGTAAAGGTGTAGAAGTTTTTCATGCCCTGAGTATTTCTTTTTTTCTTTTTTTTTGTTTTACTATATTTCATTTTGTGACAGTTTCATAGGCTCTGGAATTCCCCCAACCCTTCCCTGTGCCCTCCCCCCATGATGGATTCCTCCACCTTGTCGCAATATTACAGTTCAAATCCAGCCCAGATTGTTTCATTGCAGGCGTATACCAAGCGTCGAGTCCAGCATCATATTGTCCAGATATATTCAACGGTTTCTTGGGGAGACCATCTCTGGTCTGAAGGCTGAGCTGGCAGAATAAGAGATATTTATTATTAAAGAAAGCACCAAAGAGCCAGACAGAGCCCTGGATGCAGTTGGGGTTTTCACATTTATGGGATGTATGAAATGCATTGTAACAGCTGGGTGGAATATTCATCTTATATGTGAAAAAGGAGTGGTGACATCCGGTAATACCGTCTTCAGTTTTGCCAGGAGCTCACTTGCTGGGCAGTTTTGAATGTTTTTACCTTCTCTGTATCCGTACTTTTATCCTGAGCCTCCTTTCTTTTTTTTCCCTCCATTTTAAAATTTTATTTTTGACAATCTTTACATAGTTAATTAGTTAATTGGGTAAGACTATCATTTCCACATTTTTTTCTGTATTTAGGGTAAAGGGGGAGGTAAAGGGAGAAGCCCCACCCAGTGTCCCACCCATCCCAGGTCCTCTGAGCCTCCTTGCTTCACTAGGGGAATAGGTGGCCTCCTCCACACGTGTAGGAGCCATTATTTTTTCAGACCCCAGGAAGAAGACATGATATAGAAGAAGACATGATATGGAAGTAGTTTTCTCTAATAGGTTTTCTTATACTTTGCTGATTCGATTCATCCAGCCAGTAGTTGCAGCGTTGGCACCTTAGGGAGTTGGGTTTTCTTATTTTTAAAAAATTTCTTTTTAAAATAAAGTTGACTTTTAATGATGTTTACATACTTGATCAGGGTGGAAAGGGTTGAGGTCTAGAGGAAAGTGAGTGAGACCATTGTTTCTAAAATGTCTTTCTCTTCTTCCTGAGCTTGGGGGAAGGGGTGAGTTGGGGAGAGGGAGTTGCCCCCAGCCTTCCAGCTGCCTCATCAGCTGAAACGGGGACTGGCCTCCTGATGTCATGTTAGTGTCCCTACTGTGGAGTATGCTCTGAGGTTCTACTCAAGTAGTTTTGATAATTCTGAAATGTTATCAATCTCATCCAAAGGTGAGGAAATCCTTCCAGGGTCCATTGGTTGACACTATAAGGTTATAGTCTCCATTCACTCAGCTGTTTGTTGTCAACACTTGGCCAGGGCAGCTGACCACTTTGATCTGTCTTCCCTCCTCCGCACTGCTACCAGATGTTCTCTGTAAGCCCCAGATGGACTGCCATATCTCGCATGTGCATCTGGGCATGTCGTCCATTGCTCTGCCTAAGCCACCAAGGAGACCCAGTTCTGACGCATGCACTGCACAAGTCAGACCACAGATTCTGTGATTCTCCCTGTGGTGGTTGGAGTTCTGGGTCAAGTGGTTCAGTCAGGGGGATTCCCCCAAAAACCTTGTCTGAAGTGATCCCAGACCTGATTCGTGTGTGTGCGGGGTCCAGCTTTTAGTCCATTACCACATCAGCCTATGCACACACTGGTAGTTGTAGTTGCCGGGTCAATTCTGTTTCTAGCCTCGTCTCTTATGTAATCCAGTGGCTACCCAAAACCAAAAAGCACAAGAGGGTGGATTGGCACTGAAGAAGAGAACCTATTCATGAATTCACTCTTTCACTGACTCATCTAACCATTCGTCAAGTGTTTATTGATTGCATGTTGAATGCCAGGCATTGTGCTAAGCGCTGAGCATGTATTGTTGAGTCAGATGTGATCTCATGGATCTTGTGGGCCAGTGGAAGATGGACTTTTGCAGAGTATTGGTAAATTCTACACCAAGGAAAATATAGCAAGAGCACTCAGCCTCATGGCCAGAGCAGATCAGAAGAGGGAGATGGTGATATGATGACTGAGACTTCGTCATGCAAATAAGGAACTGGAGTGGCAAGCATGAGCAGGGCACAGGTGAACAGAGATATGGAGGTGAGCAAGAGCATTTGATTTTAAAAAAAGTACTTATTTATTTGACAGATTTACAGAGATGGGGAGTGACAAAATAGAGAGAAATAATGCCTCCATCCAGTGGTTCACTTCCTGGAATGACTGCTATGGCTAGGACTGAGATAGACTGGAGCCAGGAGCTTCATCTGAGTTTTCCCCATGGGTGACAAGGACTTAGGCACTTGGTCATCATCTACTTTTCCCAAGCCATTAGTAGGGAGCTGGATTGCAAATGGAGCAACTGGGACAAACTGGTGCCCATATGGTATGCTGGTATTACAGGCAACAGCTGTACCTGTTACACTGCAATGTCAGCTTGGGACAAGAACCTTTGAGGAGCACTAGGCGTCTTTTTTTTAAAGACTCATGTTTATTTGAAGGGCAGACTTTATAGAGAGAGACAGAAAGATGGTCTCAGGCCCAGCACAGTAGCCTAATGGCTGAAATCCTTGCCTTGCACATGCCCAGGATCCCATGTGGGTGCTGGTTTGTGTCCCGGCTGCTCCACTTCCCATCCAGCTCCCTTCCTGTGGCCTGGGAAAGCATTCGAAAACAGCCGAAAACCTTGGGACCCTGTACCTGCATGGGAGACCAGGAAGAGGCTCCTGGCTTCAGATTGGCTCAGCTCTGGCCATTGTGGCTACTTGAGAAGTAAACCAGCAGATGGAAGATCTTTCTCTCTGTATCTCCTTCTCTCTGCATATCAGCCTTTCTGATAAAAATAATAAATGAATCTTAAAAAAAAGGGAAGGTAGTCTCTTATCTGCTGGTTCCTTCCCAAATGGCTGCAATGGCCGGAGTTGAGCCTATATGAAGCCAAAAGTCAGCTGCTAGAAGCTTTCTCCAGGTCTCCCATGTGAGTAGAGAGAGAGAGAAAAAGAGAGATATCCTTTTGTCAGTTTATTCCCCAGATGATCACAGTGGTCAAAGCTGAGCTTGTCTCAAGCTGAGCCAGAAGCTTCTTCTAGGTCTCACGTGTGGGTGCAGGGCACAAGTGTCTATGCCATCCTCTGCTGCTTTCCCAGGCACCTTAGCAGGGAGCTGGATTATAAATGGAGCAACTGGGACTTGAATCAGCAGCCTTGTGGGATGTTGGCACTGCGGACAGATTAGCATGCTGCACCACGGGCACCGACACCTGTTATGTTATATTTTGAAGCTGCTCAATACCCTGTCCTTCAAAATGCGCCTTCTGGTCAGATGTTCTGGGAAAAACTATGGAAAAGGCAACCTATGCACAGTCAAAAAGCCTTTCTCCTCCTGCTTTTCATTTGTTTATTCATTATCTTTTTAGCAAATTGAAGCTTTGTTGAATAAAGAATGTTCTCCAGCACATCTGATGTGATGGGCCAGAGCTGGTTTACATGCAGCGAGACTGAACATTGCAGAAGCTTAGCGTGGATTGCCGAACAGTCATCGTATAGACTGTAACTGATGTGCAAGAGGAGCAGAATTCTCAGATTTTTAAAGGCATTTAAAGAAACTTTAGCATAGAGTATAAAGAGTACAAATAAATTAGGATAGAGTACCAAACATTAGTTAAATGTGTATTACTGAAATCTGTTTCAACCTTACTTGGCATTCCAAATAAAATACAATGCAGTAGTCACTCCCAATGACCGTCAAACTCAGCAGCCTCTACAACTCGGGCTCTTTCTCCTCCACAGTTGCATGGAATCTGGATGCTTGAACCTGTAGCCTGAGGTTGTCAGACCGAGCTCTGCTGCCCATGTCAGGTGGACAGCTTCCTCTTTCACTCTTCTGAACAAAAAAAATATTTTTTTCATTATTTTTGTGCTGCTGGTGTCCTTGGTGACTCTTGCCTTGGATATCGTTGAACTTTTCTACTCTCGTCTTCAGGGGCGTTAAGGATCGTGTGAAGGGGAAGAGTGATTCTTCCCTACCACAGGGGAACATGAGCAGTGGTGTCACAGGATCACAGTAGAGGCTGCAAAGAAGACATCATGAAATGCTGGGGTAGCTAAGGAGGTGGTGGTGCACACAGGGCACAGAGTGTCGAGGAGGTGGCTGGCGTTGGGGTCTAATGTGGAGGCTGCTTTGGTCGGGTGGCTGATGTTGAGATCATGCTGGGATCTCCTACTGCCTTGCCCACATCCTCTGCCAGTTCTGCATAAAGAGTTGAAGAACCCGTTCCGTCACTCTTTGTGGAAAACATTCTTTCCAGATAAATAGTGTTTTTGTTATTAGACAGTCTGCTAATGCCACAACCCAAGCAGTACCTTCAGTGTTGACTGTAGAGCTGGCCTGTCCCGTGGTTATGCCCCTGTGATAGTGATGCTGTCAGTGCCCACCTGTTCCTTCTGTGTGCAGATTCTGGACACAACCATGGTGTGGTTGATAAGGGACTCTTGCTTCGCCATGGCTGTTTTAAGAACCACTTAAAGATGGGATGATTGAATTAAGAATTGTAGGCGAGACCATCTAATTCAGAGATGTCCTGTGCTAATCTCAGTATATCAGGGCTAAATTTCACTCTAGAATGAGTTCTGTAAATGAATCTACTTGAGCATTGTTGATTTGACAGGCGAAATGATGTCCTATCATTCTGAACATATGATCTTCTTAAAAATGAGATAACTTAAGGAGAAAACTAAGCAGGATTATCCTTTCTGGCTGGCATCTTTCAGAGAAAATGAAGAATGTCTTGGAATTCTAGTGTGACTTTTTGCTTCTAGATTGTATGTTACACAAGGTAGTTTCAGTGAGGTGAGAAATGCATGTATTTTTTTTTTGAAGCATAATTTGTAAGCCATCAGCATGGATTCCAGGACATAAATACCCATTAATTAAAGGAAAGAATGAATGACTAGAAGTTTTGCTCTGATTGCAATGGCCAAACTATTGAGGAAGCTGGAGGTTATCTTGGCAATCTGAGTTTTCTGCTTCTGAGTTCATTCTGGGGACAGTCCAGCCTGGTTGTTATTTACAGAAGTAGAATCAGTGAACCCAGCAGCTGCTGTTCCTTGCCCTCTGCCTCAAGCTCAACTGCACTTCTCACCTTAGGACTTCTTGGGCAGGATTCAGTATTCTCGTCATCCAGAACTATCTGGAAATCATACATTCTCAAGTCAGGAAATTTCTCCAGGGGAAAAAAAAATCCAGGTTATTTTTGCATCTACTTGTTTTTCTTTCTTATAGGCTGTGTTTGCCTGCTGTGCACTCTAGTCCTTTAGGAACTAGTCCCTAGGGAGAGGCACCCTGCCCCGCTTTCCCCAATGTCCAGACAAAGCCAACATCATGTTCAAGGAGGTATGTGTGATGAGTGGGGAGACAGGAGCTCATCTCATCCTGCTCTCAGGCATAGTTCTCTATGGATAAGCAAGTTCTTTTGAATGAATTAGTCCTATCTTAGTGGAAGCTAGTGAACTCTGACTTGGAGGACTCCGTGGGCAGGTGTCACTGACCAGCCACAGGAAGGAGAAAAGTTGTGCAGTTTGGGAATTTGCCAGAAAGTTGAGCTCATTGTGCATCATCGTTTTACTTCTTCCTAGCCTGTTCCTGAGGCAGTGAGGGAGAAGAGTGCTGGTGGGACTTAGGATCCGTCCGCCTCGTGTTGAAGAGTTAAAGCTCTAAAGGGAAGGAAAGCAACCCAGTTGTATGTTTTTTGCAAGTGCACAGCTTGCACCAGTTAGGGTTCCATCTGGTGTTACACATTCCATGTGCTTTGGCAGCTGGCCAGCGATGAACACCCGTCATTGCAGCAGAGTATAGAAAAGTTGTATGGTTGAAAGATTCAGTAACTCATCCTTTCCCCCGACTCCTGATAACCACTCAGAGTTTTGTTGTCTCTGTGGTTTTGCCTTTCCTAGATTTTCATATAGTTGGAATAATACCCTAATAGTCCTTTATATTGACTTCTTTCACTTAATAATAGGCACCCAGGTTTCCTCTACGCCTTATTTATTTATTTGTGGATGATAGAAGGAGGGAGAGAGGAAGGGAAGTGTGGAGAAGGAAGGAGGGACGAGGCTGTTCTTTTTCCAATCCAGTTTTTTGATATTGTGCCTGGGAATGTGGTAGAAGGTGGCCCACATGCTTGGGCTATGCCACCCATGAGGGAGAGCCAGCGGGAGTTCCTCTCTGCTGGCTTCAGTCTGCTCTGGATCTGGTTGTTGTGGCCATTAAGGAAGCTAAGCAATGGTTGCAAGATCTTCCTGCCTGCCCGTCTCTCTCTTCTGCCTTTCAAATGAATGAATAAATGAATATTTTCCCCCTAAAGAACAGAAGGGTTGGGACTTCTTCCCGCTCTGGCCTCTGTCCCAGACTCCTTCCTTCCCCAATGCACATTTCCCCGTCATCATCGCACCATCAGGAAATCCTTCCACGCTGCCACATTGGGCCTCTTTCCCAGGAGATGTGCCATTGCATCAGGTGGTGGGAGTGGGTCAGATATGGGCCAGTTTTCTTTCTGCAGGTTTGGCAAGAATCAGTTTCTTTTTTTCAGAGGTATGGAGTTGGCGTTCCTCCTAGCTGAATAGCGTGCTTTCCTTGAAATAGAAGAGGGTCATCTCTCCTGCACTGTTAGAACACTGGCTCAGGGTCCCAAATATGTTGGCTCAGTCTGCTCTGGTTCCTGCAGGACAACTTGGAGGGTGCTGAAGGCTTCTGCACAATTTGTCATGAGAAGGTTCTGCACATCAGGTTAATCTTGAGATTTTTCTTTGGTCTTGTGTCAGTGGATAGATTGTTGGTGATGAGGGTTTTGAGTAAGAATTGGAAATTATTATATGAATATCTTATGCATTCTATTTTTGGGTTGCCTGTGTTAAGTTACTACCTTAAACTTTCTCCATCTCCAAAAAACCACAGCCTTATTTTCATAAACTATTTAAGTAGGGAATCCTTTTGTCTCTTGCACTCTGGGACACTTTCTTGGTTCTTTGATCAAATAGTTCAAGGAGGCTAATTTTGCATCAAAAATTTTAATCTCTGATTATAGATGCTAAACAGTACTCTGATCCTCTCAGAATGCTGTAGAAGAATAGCTTGAAAACAGTAGCCTTGGGCCCGGCGCGGTGGCGCAAGTGGTTAAAGGTCCTCACCTTGCACGCCCGGGATCCCATATGGGCGCCGGTTCTATCCCGGCAGCCCTGCTTCCCTTCCAGCTCCCTGCCTGTGGCCTGGGAAAGCAGTCGAGGACGGCCCAAAGCTTTGGGACCCTGCACCCGCGTGGGAGACCTGGAAGAGGCTCCTGGCTTCGGATCGGCATAGCATTGGCCGTTGCGCTCACTTGGGGAGTGAATCACTGGGTGGAAGATCTTCCTCTCTGTCTTCTCTGTATATCCACCTTTCCAATACAAAAAATAATAAAAATAAATCTTAAAAAAAAAAGAAAATAGTAGCCTTTCTGTAAACATTGCAAAGAATTGTAACAAGCATTTGAAAGACAAAGCATTGTTGTTAAGCTTGATTATAGTACCTTCAATTTTGGGGGGTTGGGGGGAGGAAATACCTTTTTGGATGCAGTCCTGGGCCACAAGTCTGCACAGTGCTATGCAGCTGGTCCAGAGATGGCAGAACCTTCCATCTCGCCTTTATTGTTTACTATGACCCCTGAATTATCTCCAAAATAGACACACCATCTTTTCTTTGGTATAACTTTTGTTGTGGAATTACCGCTGCTGGATGTGCCTTCCTCCAGAGCCCTGGCTTGCCCTTCTTGTCCATAGCCAGTACCTTCCATTAAAGCTTGCCAATTCCTTTATCAGTCCATGGAATTGTAACTTCCTTCTTGTGTTCTTGTTGTCTAGCATGTGCCCTATGATCACAAACATGTAGATCTTCCTGCAAAGATGCCTTTTTCTGCACACAGCAATTTCTGGGACTCACACCAGAGCAAGACAAGCAGGCAGGCTTTCAGCTATTCTCGGCCATGACACACCCTGAGCACTCCAGTATTGAGTAATGCTGTCAATTGTGTCTTCCCTAAAAATAATTTTTATGGAACTCATTTCTTTTGGGGGGGAGGAAGGAAATGGTCATAGACATTTATATATCTTCCTGAATATAATTGTAATGAAGAATAGAAATTGGAAAACAGAATGACAAATTCGTGGTCTTTGAGGATTGAAGATCTAAGATTTAAAATTCCAGACGGTCTGATAAATATCCACGCTGATAGAGATGTCAGTGTCGACTGCCTGGAAGCGTGCGTGGACAAACTGCTTGGAAAGAGCAGTAGTGTTGGTTTTTAGGTTCTTGCGCAGACTCGTTACGTGCTGTAAATAGCTGAGCAACAGCGGAGTAGTTCCTGTGAAGCTGGGGCACATGGTGCCTCCCCAGAAACAGGGTACAGTGTCTCACAGTCAGAGCCACTGCCTGCCTTTGGTGCTTTTCTCGTAGGAATAACAGAAACCAACACCTGATTGCTCTGTGGAAAGTAACAAGTACCTGTCTAACTCCAACTAGTCGCAGAGGGTCAACCGGTCAGGACAGTGATTTCGCAGAGTTAGTGAAATGCAACGGGCAGCGACCTCCGCCTGGCTCTGGCTGTAGCAGTTTGGTTCACAGCATACACACAGGAGGAACTTCTCCACTCGGTCATGCTGCTTCCAGGTACAAATGCGATTATGCAGCCAGTTCTTTTTTTTTAGTTTTTGTTTTTCACAGTATGAAAACCCCAAAGGCTCAGGGTTTCCTTTTCCAGTGTCTCCATTTCCCCTCCTCCCCCACTGTTTCCTTCTATATTATAATAGTATAGTCCTTCAGCTGCAATCGCAGAGGCAGTTTTTTTTTAAAGATTTATTTTTATTATTTTTCCATTGGAAAGGCGGATATACAGAGAGGAGAGACAGAGAGGAAGATCTTCCATCCAATGATTCACTCCCCAAGTGAGCGCAACGGTCGATGCTATGCTGATCCGAAGCCAGGAGCCTCTTCCGGGTCTCCCACGTGGGTGCAGGGTCCCAAAGCTTTGGGCCATCCTCGACTGCTTTCCCAGGCCACAAGCAGGGAGCTGGAAGGGAAGTGGGGCTGCCGGGATAGAACCGGCACCCATATGGGATCCCGGGTGTGCAAGGCAAGGACCTTAACCACTGCACCACCGCGCTGGGCCCCAGAGCCAGTTTTTAATGGCGTTCTCCCCTTAGTGTGAAACTTCCTGTCTCTGATGAATTTATGCTTGTCTACAAGTCCTTGGTCAAATGCTGTTTCCATGGTATTACTTTCTCGCTCTTCCTGCCAGAATGAATTGAACTTTCCCTGAAAGTCCTATGGCACAGTGGACTCTGCTTCTGCATAGAAGTTGCTTCCCTGCCTGCTACTATCATTGACTTGCCTGCGTTTCCCCCTGGATTTTTAAGTTCTCTGAACTCAAGGATCATATCGTGTTCTTGTTTGTGGTCTCAGTACTCAACAGTAGTACATGGTCCCTGCAGATTCCTCTTAAAGAAAGTCAAAGAATTGCTGCCTTGAACAGCAGGTCCCATCAAATCAATATGGTCTTTAGTGCGTCCTGTGGGCAAGGCCATATTTTGCTAAGCCTTGCTGTCAGGGCTGGAAGAAGAAGCTGTTTGGTGCTGGGCTCTGTCATACGATTAATGTGGAGAGTGCAGGATTGCTGTGAAGCCGGAGCATTTGTGTGGTCAGCATCTGACTCCAGACAGGCATCAGTGGGAGCGTCTCTCCTGGCAGTTGACTGAGCTAACAACTCCTGGGAATTCCACTTGGGAAATTTCCCGGATCTGACTTGAGCTGCCCTCTGGGCTTGTTGCTTGGTCCCAGGTTTTGATGATGCCCCTGCCATCATTTTCCTTTGTTCAGGCTGTGAACACCATCCTATAGCCAATGCTGTTCCCTGTGGCGTGTCTGTTCTCACACTGAGCCTGCCCTGCAGGAGCTCAGGGCTCCTAATCTCCCAGGAAGATGCGTCCTTTCTCTATCCTCCTGAAAGACAACGATTTCGGCAAGATTAGCAAAAGACGATGACTTATTTATAACAGGGTCAAATTTAACTTTTTTTAAAAAAAAAAAGATTTATTTATTTTTATTGCAAAGTCAGATAGAGAGAGAGGAGGAAAGACAGAGAGGAAGATCTTCCATCTGTTGATTCACTCCCCAAGTGGCCGCAAGGGCTGGAGCTGAGCAGATCCGAGGCCAGGAGCTAGGAGCCTCTTCCAGGTCTCCTACACAGGTGCAGGGTCCCAAGTTTTTGGGCCATCCTTGACTGCTTTCCCAGGCCACAAGCGAGGAGCTGGATCGGAAGTGGGACTGCCAGAATTAGAAAAGATGCCCACGGGCCTGGCGCGGTGGTGTAGTGGTTAAGGTCCTCGCCTTGCACGCCCAGGATCCCATATGGGTGCCGGTTCTATCCTGGCAGCCCCACTTCCCTTCCAGCTCCCTGCCTGTAGCCCAGGAAAGCAGTCGCAGACGGCCCAAAGCCTTGGGACCCTGCACCCGCGTGGGAGACCCGGAAGAGGCTCCTGGCTTCGGATCGGCATAGCATTGGCTGTTGCGCTCACTTGGGGAGTGAATCATCAGACGGAGGATCTTCCTCTCTGTCTCTCCTCTCTGTATATCCGCCTTTCCAATAAAAAAATAACAAAAATTAAAAAAAAAGAGCTACTCACATTTATAAGAAAAGAAAAAAAAAAAAGAAAAAAAGAAAAGATGCCCACATGAGATCCCAACGTGTGCAAGGCGAGGACTTTAGCCACTAGGCTACCACGCTCGGCCCACATTTAGCAAATTCTTAACAATCCTGTAGTAGGTCTACACTAGGAACGTAAGATACTGCTCTTAGGGTTCAAGGAAGAGCAGTCAGAGATTCTGCACACGGCGGCTCGTGCTGCCGAAAGGCCAGCCGGGCTGAGAGCCCACTCACGTGTATTCTACATTGTTGTTGGCCACTAAGCGGCGATTGGAACTCAGAGACCTGGTGGGACAGGCAGACGCTGCCTCCCACTTACCGCCTACCTGAGTCTGCACAATAGGCTTCACCTGGGAAACTTCATGTTCTTACACCTGCAGCAGGAATAACAGACCTGTGTGTCGTCAGCGAAGACGTTTTCTCTGCCATTCACAGCCTCAGAAAACTGGTTCAGCGAGTTTGGTGTATCCATAGGATGGGCTGCCAAGTCAGAGCTGTGGGAAGATGCTCATGAAAATTCCTGCATAATTCCGTTTGCTGGAAAAAAGGGGTGTACACACACATGGACGTCTGTACACATGCATGCTTGTGTGTGTGTGTGTGTGTGTGTGTGTGTGTGTGTGTATGTGTGTGTGTGTGTATGTGTGTGTGTGGGTGGGTGGGTGGGGAGGTGTGGAAAGGGGCCCTTGTTGGAAAGAGCACACTTGGCTGAATGCTACGTGAATGGAGAATTAATGTCATTTCATTTTGTTTCATTTCTGATAACTGTGTTTCTTTCCGTGATGAGATTCTGACTTTTACCTTCTCAACTGCAATATGTATACATTTAAAACACAATGTTTAGTTTATGACGGAGATAGCAAGAGCACGCTGGTTCTCTGTCCAGATGCTGTGACAGCGGAGGATGGACCGGGCACAGGTGGGAGCTGCAAACTCCGTCTGCTTCTCCCATGGGGTGGAAGGGACCCAGCTGCTTGAGCTGCTTACCTGGATCTGTGACAGCAAGAAGCTCGAGTGACACACTGCAGTGTCGGAAGTGGGCATCTTATCTACCAAACCAAATGCGCATCCCGTTTGTAGCGTCTAAACCACTGCCAGTCTTCCTGGCCAAGGAAATGAAAGTACAAGTCTTGTCTCCCTTCCTGCCTCAGACAAAAATGGTCACACATTTTTCTTTTTAGCTAAATCTCCACGGAATGTTGGCAATGATCTGATTAAAATCCAGACTGCTTTGTAGCCTGAAGGTGCTTTTGGGCGGCCTGCCTGGGTGAGTGAACCTCCCAGGACAGGAGGTTCAGGTTGGGGGCATTGTGCAGGCTGGGGGCAGGTGCAAGTGGGTCAGCCTGCTTGAAACATGCGAGTGGACAGCTGTGTGTGAGAGCACCGGGCAGGGTGGCGGCTCCAGGGAGTTATTTCAGGTACTTGTCATGATGGCAAAATGCTGACATGCGTGTTTAGACACCGGATACCTTATACCTTATAGGTATACCTTATACCTTATAGGGGAGTACCTGGATTCGACCGACTCTAGCTCCTGCCTCCAGCTTCCTGCTCCTGTAGACCCTGGCAGGCAGCAGGGATGGCTCGGGTCATTGGGTGCCCGTCACCCGCATGGGAGTTCTGGATTGATTCTTACTGGCTCCCGACTTAGGCCTAGTCCCACCCCCAACTGTTGTGGGCATTTTGGGGAGTGTGATAGTAGATTCTCATTCTTCTTTCCTGCTCCATGCCTGTCCAAAAAAAAAAAAAAAGTACTTGTGTTTGAAAATAACATAATTCACTGAATGAATGAAGCTACTATTTGATTCTGATTTAAGGTAAAATGCAGTCTGGGACTGAAGGCAATCTTAAAAAGGCAATGGAGTCTGGAAAGGGGAGTGCTTAACCACTTGGAGACGCTAAGGAACAGGAGAAGGGAGTTCCCCTGGGGTTTGTCTTCTCTGAGCAAAGTCTGATCTTCCTTTTGGAATAAGGGCTCTTTGTTTACTCTTAGGCTGTTCTGATTTTATTCCTCACTAAGACCCTGTTTTAATTAGTGTCTCTTTAAACGCTAATGAGGTTTTTAATTTTCCTATCAAATTTGTCAGCCTGTAGATGTTGGTTGGATATCTTAAGAGAACGGTTCTTTTCTTGCCATTGTGCAGAATTTGGCTTCTTATTTGCAGAGATCTTTAGGTCCCAGAGTCACCAACTGATGGTGGTGTGACGAGGGAGGGACTCCAGTGACTGCACTCTTTGAAGGTGAGGCCTTCAGCAGGTGGTTGGACTGGGCGGAGCCACGCTCTGCTTAAGTCATGTTGACGTGATCAGGAGAGAACTCTGGTAGAGCGGGTTCCTTATAGCTCCGCTTCTTGCTTCACAATGCAATCCCTCCGTTGTCCTTTAACCACACCTGATACCTGAACCAAGGGGCTGTCCACCTGTAGACTGTGGACCTCCACAACTGCGAGCCGCAGCGGAGCTGCTTCTGTCCTAAGTGGCCGCACACGGATGTCTTAGTTATAGTGATGGGCAGCTGACTCATCCATTCAGTGAAGGTAGGAGGAGGGGGGAAGGTTGATCAGGGTTTGCCAAGAGGGATGACCGTGAGCAGAGTGGAAATCCACAGACTGCCGGAGCTAGGCAAGTTGTGATGATTACAGAGCCTGACTTTTGGGGACTGAAGTGTAAATCAAAACTCAGAGACGTGATTGGAAGCTGCCTCTCTTGACTCCTTTATTATGAGAGCTGTGTTTCTAACCAGAAGGAGGAATCATACTGCTCTGGATGAAAACACAGTAAGTTGGAGGTAATAAAGCTGGGTGCTTCTAACCCCAGGCCAGCAGACTGAAGTGTCCTGAATGAGTCCATGAATTCATCTTATATGTTCCATTTTCCAGTAGATTCAGATCTATGTACCTAATGCTGGCATCCTCTTTGTTAGCCAACCTGTTCCTAGTGGTAACTGCATCCTGTAGAGTCCCAGCATACAGACGATGCTCAGTGTCATTGCTTGGTTTGTGGTTAGTGACCTCAAGTGCCTTTTATTTTCAGAGAGCTGCCCCCATGAGATTTTATGTGTTTTCCATTCCTCTTGAGCTCTCACACACCTCAGCTGTTATTTCATCCCTTCTCTAGTTGTTTTGTCAGCTGCTAGTGGCCCACGGTTCTGGAAACCAGCCGCTGTGTCAATAATTAACCAGAAGAGCAGCCTCAGGTCACGTTGGTTGGACAAGTTGTGGGAGAGCCTGGAGCTTCTGTGAGTCAGGAAGGCGGTCACCCCCTTGTGGTTTTAGAGGAAGCTGACACACAGGCAAGCAGACTGTGACAGCTCTGATGGCTTCTGAGCTTCCTCACTGCAAATGTGTCTTCACCACTAGGGATGCGTTTTTAACACTGTGACCCTCTCCAACTCCCTGGCCATCGCTTGTGTGTGTTCACATTAACATACGCGTGCATCCATGCGGTCTCCTTCCTGGCAAAGGGCACACACTGCCATGCAACCTGTTTGGAATGCAAAGACTTGGAGCGTGGGTTGGCTGTCGTTCTCCTCACTGGCCAGGTGTGAGCTGTCAGCAAGCCCTGCTCTCTCTGCCTTCTGAGTATGTCCTGAGTGGAACCACATGTGCCCGCTACACAGCCAGGGTCTGAGCCAAAGCCACTCCTGCTCTCCTTGGGTCTGTGTTTGCCTTCTACCTTACTTGCCTGCACCCATCTGTTCTCTGCAGGCATGGTGAGTCTTCTGTGTGTTTTCATCAGATCCAGCGTGATTCTTGCTGGAATCCTCCAGCGGCTTTGTAGTCCCAGTCCAGAGCTCACGGAGGGGTCAAGGCCATGATGGTCAGGCCCTGGAGCCCTTGCCTGTGCCTTCCTACTGATATCATCTTCTAGATGTACACTAGGGCATGGGCTTCCTGCTACTCTCCACACTCTTCCTACCTGGGACTCTTGGTTTGCTCTTCCGTCCATGTGGGTGCCCCGGCCTCACCCCGGGCCTGCTCCCTGGTTTTAATCAGTTGTCTGCTCAGTGTCACCCCTTACCACCCCATGTAACATGATCTCCTTGGTGTCTCCGCTCACTCATCTTACCCTTCACTTTTCACTGTTGCAAGTGTCTCACCTGCATTGCTTTGTCATGCTTTCCTCTCACTGGATTGCAGTTTCCATCAGCAGGCAGTTCAGCTCACGGTTGAGCTGTGTCACAAGGTTTCTATTGGAGGCAAAGACTTTGCTGCCTGTCAGGACTGGAAAGCCAACTGTTTGTTTCCTGTGATCTGCAAATTCCCCGGCAGCAGGATGAGGAAGTGAGAGCCTTGTGTGTGCTTTCTTGTTTTGGGGCAGCAAACTTAGTGGGTATGGATTCTGGCAGCTTTTATGTGTTTGTCCCTTTTATAGACCTGGGAGAATCTATTGGACTCGCCCGTCTGCCCTCTTGAAGGGAATAGATTATAAAGCCCTCAGGAATCATTAGCCATCGACCACTGTTATTATTATTTGATTGTTTTGTCATATCAATAAGACCTGTAAATTGCCCAGGAGAAAGATAAATTATCAATACCCTTTCCAAGATAACTAACTTTATTATTAATATTTATAATCCTAGGATTAGTCAATCTCTAATTTCTTTTAGCTTTTATTTCTGTTATTCATGGGAAATATCAAGAGTAACTTTTTTTTTTTTTCTGGATGAAAATGTTGCAGCATACTCAAAGAAAGCTATATGACTGAAGCAAATTAAACCAAGGCATGTTTAGAACTCGTGTTTCGTTACAAGTAGTGTAAGGTCTTGCCTGTTTTTGCTGCTTGGGGTTGCCATGCGCTAGAGTTCGGAGCAGTACTTTAAGAAGTGTTAAGATATCTAGATTATTTCCCCCTGTGTGAACAGGCAGTGTTTACCTCTTGGAACCGTCTTTTGTCCTTGATTTCTCATGTACTTTTGGTTGTATGTGGAAGTGGGCATGGTTTCGTTTTCCCCAGTTTAGACCCAACCGCTCATTTCTTCCATCTAGATCCTGTTGCTATAACTGAGCCCCCAGCTTTCAGAGATATATACTTTCAGACGTATGCGATAGCTAGCCAACTCTATTTTCGTTTTCCCCAAAGATGCAGGGTTTCTAAGTCCAGCCTTGTTGATTGAGACAAGATTTTGTTATTGTTTTTCTTTGTGATCCTCGTCAATTACTTTACTGTTTTTTTCATTGAGTTTCTTCACCCTAAGGTGAACAGTCATACTAGTCTCTAGGCACATTCATTTACCAGCAGTTACTTGTGGACTTACTTTCAGACGTGGCTAACTTTTCTTGATTAATTCAGTAAAAAGAGATGCAGAGACAGAGATCTTCCATCTGCTGGTTCACTCAGCCAGAACTTGGATAGAGCAATGCCAGGAGCATGGAGCTCAATCCAGGCTCCCGCACGGCTTGTAGGAACCCAAGGACTGGGCTGTCACCTGCTGCCCTCCGTGGTGTACATTGGTAAGAAACTAGATTTGGAAGCACTGCGTTTGGAACACTGTGCTAAATGCCTTCCTTACCGATGAACATTTTTGCTCATTCATTTAATTATTCATTCACATGTTCTAATTTATTTCAGAAAAAAAAAAGTGAAGGCATCTGAGCAGTAATGAGCACTTGCCATCACAAACATGAAAAACACTTTCATGTGTCTGATCTCATTGGGTGATCATAGTAGTCCCATGAAGCTGGTGATACAGATGTTATCAACATCATGGTACAGACAGGAGAAAGCTCCTTCCAGCAACCCAGATTTGATGACTGTAGGGCAGTGCTCAGGTTGGATCACTTAGTCTAACTATTCCTGCATTGACTTTTTTTTTAAAATACTTATTTTTATTGGAAAGGCAAATATACAGAGAGAAGGAGGGACAGAGAGGAAGATCCTCTGTCTGTTGGTTCACTCTCCAAGCTGCTGATCCAAAGCCAGGAGCTAGGCGCCTCTTCCAGGTCTCCTACACGCCTGCGGGGTCCCAAGGCTTTGGGCTGTCCTCTCTTGCTTTCCCAGGCCACAAACCTGGAGCTGGTTGGGAAGTGGAGTAGCCAGGATTAGAACCGGCACTCATATGGGATCCCAGGACGTGCAAGATGAGGGCTTTAGCCACTAGGCTGCTGTGCCCTCTGCACTGATGTTCAACCTTCAGTTTATGTAAATAAACCGATTGACATTGGAGGTTTTTGATTCTCTATATTTGGGACGGAGCCTGAGAGTCTGCATTCTCGGCCTGCAGTTGGCAGCTGCTCTGCGAGGACTGCTGACTGTGCTGGTTTCTGCACTGACACAGGGGCTAGCCCAGAGAACACAGACATCCATCAGCTGCTTACTGACTTAATTATGGACGAGAGTTTCAGGTCTCTAGTCAATAGAAATGGAATTAAGATTTTCCAGCACGAATTGATGACAGCCTATTTGACCGATGTAACGAGTGACTCAGGTTTATTGTGGAGCCAGTGAAGTGGCAGGTGGAATGTCCAAAGGTAAAATTAAGTAGTGTGTGTTCTGTGCTCCCCGGGCTCCTTTCTCATGCCCTTGACCTCTTGATTTGGCCTCTTCTCAGACCACTCACCCCCTGATAAATGATCTTACCTCCTGTGAACAAGCTCTTCTTAACTGACCTTTCCTCTGTGTCAAGAAGCTGTGAATTCTCCCACCAGCAATCCAGAAGCCTGTGTCCTGCCCCAGCATGCTGCTCCCAATGCACCCAAGTCCTCAGATATGGGAGGATAAGGAACCGCACTGGAAGGCCTTGGGCCTCTGTTGCAGTGCCTCTACCGTGTGCCCAAAGAGAGCCATTAGCTGGAGTCTGCAGGGCTGCATGGCAGCAGCACCTGATGGAGGCTAATGAACGGAGTTTAAAGCCTTAGAGCTATGGGACCTCAGCTCTGAACCGTTGGCACTTGCAATGACTATTCTGCTTTCTCTTGATTTAGTATTTCTCTGTATTGAAGGATTATTTATTGTCCACCTTTAATCCTTCAAAAGAAGGCAGATGAGAGACAGAGAGAGCTGCAATGTATTGGCTTACTTTCCAAATGACTGCATGGGCCAGGGCTGGATACAGCCAAAGCCAGGAGCCAGGAATTCAATTCAGGTCTCCCACATTGGTGCCAGGGTTGCCATCCCTGTTGCCTACCAGGGTTCAGATTAACATGAAGATACAGTAAGGTGTAAGGGGGAGCCAGGACTCAAACCTAGGCCCTCTAAGTGTGGATGTGAACTTTCCAATTGCCAGACCAAACACCTGCTCTTTGGACAGTTTTCTTTACATGAAATCATGAATCTCGTTGAGATTGTGTCAAAGAAGAAACTGGGAAGATGTTATGATCTGGTAAAAGCACAATTCAAAGAACAGACACATATGTAGGTCAGGAATATTGAAATGAATGTGCAAACAGGAGCCAAGCTAGCATCGCCACAGAACGGGGGGAGGGGAAAATAGATGGACTTGTCCCTTGACAACATTTGCATGTCTTGAGATGAGAATGATTTTTGCTTTGCTTTCTGTTATCATCAATGTGTGGAGCTCAAAGACAAGTAACACTAAGACCGAATAAACCGGAAGGGTGAGAGCTCAACAATTCTCAGTTCTTCATTAAAGCTCAGATCTCCCTACCTTGGCTTTATGTACTTTAAGCCATCAACACGCCTGATGGAATTCATCCTCTACTGGTTATTTTGAGATTCCTCACCTAGGCCCATCTATAGAACAGCACCACATCCTCCAGTGAAGGGAAAGTAAAGGGAGAGAAGAGAAAGAATGTGTGAGAATCAGCTGTGGAGTGTGTGTGTGTTGGAAAGGCTTCCTGCATCATTACTGAGATAGTCAACTGCTCTAGACCTTTAGGGTTCCCATTTTTTAAAAAACTCTTTGCTTTTTATTTTGTCACTGCAGTGGCCCTTGTCCCAGAAGATTTGAATTTTATTCTTGGCCAAGAATTGCACCGCTTGGAGCTCTGCTGCAACCGCAACTCCAGATACCTTCATCGAAACAGAGAGGGGGAGCTGTTTTTTTTTCTGCCTAAGTTTATTTGGATAGTTAGAACATCGCTTGTAGACCATTCAAAACTACCAACTTAAAAATCAGCCTGCTGTAGAAGGATTGAATCTCAAGTTCTGTCTTCAGACCAAGGTGATTTCGTGAGTCTTCATATTGCCCATAGTTCAGGTGTTCCCTCCCCTGAAAACGTGAAGTTCTGTCCATGCGTTGACTGGAGGGGAACCAAGGTTTCTATTTCTCATGCACTAAACAATGGATGGTTCATGCCTCTGACAAAGGAAAGAGTAACAAGAAGAAGCCTACACATTAATCCCTGTTGGAAACCTTTATAGATGAGGATCTGTCGAAGCAGACAAACCTGTGTATTTTTGATGCTAGGATCGATGAAGCAGCAGCTATCCGTGGTGAAGTGTAATTGGATAAGAGGTGTGATCACTGAGCATGAACTGGGAGCGGGGAGGAGGTAGCAAGGCCCGTGGCTGAATTTCTTCTCTGTGTCGTGCGTATTCAGTGAAAAGGATGTGTCCTCCCGTCCTTTCCCTCCTGTATCTGTGAGCACCTGTCACCTGAGTGTCTTCCTGCATCAAGGCACAAGGGTAGGCAAACATGAAAACGACTTTCCTGCTTTTGCTGTTTTTGCTGGTTTTTTTTTTTTTAAGAACAGCATGTCCTGAACAACCTGAGTATCTTTGAGGTTTTGTTGGGTCTCAGCAGAGATCATGCATAGGATGACCCCTGAGATGTGCTTGTGTGGGGCGGAGTGTGTAAAATGTCCACGTCCTTGTGTGTGGGCTATTGATTTTACCACGGATTGCCTGGGTCTTTCTATTCTGTCTCTTCACTGTAGAGGGGAGCCAGACAACACCACCATTCCAGCTATCTGGTCTTCCCTCTGTGTGAACACGAATTGATTGCTGGAGCTTCAGAGTGAACATGGTTCCTCTCTTAAGTTCTTGTTAAGTGAATGAAATAATGAGTTAGTTTGCTTCCATTCTGACTTCCATTTTTCCTGGTCTGCAGGCTTGATACTTATTTGTCAGGGAGTGTGTATGTTGGAGAGGGGAGGTGGTGTTAAGAGACATGTACCTTCAAGATGCCTACATCACAAAGAATCAAGATGGTGGAATAGGGTAAGGACACATTTAAAGGATGGAGAAACGTTAACCAGTATGAAGCAGAGAGGGCACATTCCAGGAAACAGGAGAAGACAGAAAAATAGCAGAGGGATACCTGGAGACTGATAGACACAGGAAAGCAGGTGTGGTGTTGCAGTGACTGAACTCAATACATTGCAGTGGTCCCACAGGAAAATAACATCGACTATGGCATTGTATGGCAACAACAACAACCTGGCTATACAAGACACCTTGTGTCTCCCTAATCCTGGGAAGTGCTCCAACTGGAAGTGGGAGAAAGGTTGTAGAGACATCAGTGCAGCCTCAGCACAGTGTCACAGGAGGTGGTGGAGAGTGGTGAGCCAAGAGCTAGGGCTACGAAGTTCATGGTGGAAATCTAACATAAGAATCCAGACCTGGAATTCACTGGAGGGAGTGGCACAATTGGCTGCAAGCAAAGAGTTGTGTACCAATTGCAATAAGTAAAATTGAACTGTAGACCAGTGTGTGACAGCTTAGAAACCTGCCCCAAGGAGAAGAATCTGATAAACAGAAGTACAGTGACCAAGATCAAAAGAGACAGAGGCACAATGAATATTACTGAAAACTCCCCCTGGAAAGGAGCAAAACCCTATGCCAACCTCAGAGTTAACTGAGGAAGACATCGAGGAAATGGGGGATACAGAATTCAAAACACTTGTTTTAATGCTTCTTGTCAACAATGAGAAGCATGTAAAGCCGGTGTTCAGGGAATTGAAGTAATATGTCACCCTGGAAATGAATCAAATGAAACCTGATATATCAGAAATGAATAACACAGTGGAGCAAACTAAAAGTTCAGTGGAGAGTCTTCAAAATAGAATGAAACAAGCAGAAGAAAGAATCTCAGAATTGGAAGATATTTCCTGTCACCAGAGGGAAGCGGAAAAACAAAAAACAAACAAACAAAAAAAGCTAGAAGCAGAGCTGGATCAGGCCAAAACAAAGTTTTCAAGAATTGACAGACACTATTAAAAGACCAAATATAAGAGTTATGGAAGTTGCATAAGGTACACACTCAGAAGCTGGATTTACCAGTGTGCTTAATGAAATAATGAAGGAAAACTACCCTAATCTAGAGAAAGAATTAGGAAACAAGATCCAGGAGGGGCACAGAACTCCCAACAGGCTTGACCAAAAGCAGTCTTCACCACAACACATGATAATCAAGCTCTCTTCAATTGCACATAAGCAAAAGATTCTTAAATGTGTATGTGAAAAAAAAATCAACTGACATATAAAGGAATGCCAATTAAACTCACAGGAAATCTCTCACAGGAAACTCTACAGTCAAGAAGAAAATGGGGTGATGTATTCTAGATCCTAGAAGAAAAATTTATTGGCCCAGGATAATGTACCCAGCAAAGCCTTCCTTTGTCTTTGAAAATGAAATAAAATTCTTCCACAGTAAAGAAAAGTTGAAAGAATATGCCTCTTCCAAACCTGCCCTTCAAATGATACTTCAAGATGTTCTCTTTGACAGGGAAAAGGAATAGCAACAAAGGAATAAACAACAGAACACTGAATCAATGAACAACCCATTGATAAAATGACAGGACCAAATTATCACCTATTTGTATTTACCCTGAATGTAAGTGGCTTAAACTCATCAATCAAACATCATAGATTAGTAGACTGGATTAAAAAGCAAAACCCATCTATTTGTTGTCTAGAAGAGACACATTTCACCAACAAAGATCAGTGGAAACCATATCTCATGGATTTTGATGTTTTTGGTTTTGTTAGTTTCATCTCTTCAAAACAGTTTCTTCTGATTAAATTATTCAATGACTCATAGATCATACAGTAGCATCATTTTCTTCAAGAAGGTTCTTGATTTTCATTTCTTCAGTGACATATTAGTGGTTCAGTAGCATGTTATTTAACTTCATGGCATTGTAAATTTCCATTTTTCTTCCTGTTGTTTATTTTGTTTTGTTGCTTTTCATTTTAGGGGATGTATAGTAGCTGTGTAATGGAGACTGTCATATCTAGTCACATGATATTTAACTTCATGGCATTGTAAATTTCTTATTTTTCTTCCTGTTGTTGATTTTGTATTGTGGCTTTTCTTTTAAGGGGAAGTGTAGTAACTGTGAAATGGTGACTAACATATCCAGATGTGAGGATACAATGTAGTATACATCTCTACTTCCAGACAAAGATGGACTCCCAATGAACCTGTTTACTATGTGACAATAGGATGCTGGACTCTGTCATTGTCCATGCCCACAATGATGGACATATGTCTGTGTGTGAAGAACTGTACTGTAGTAATGATATATAGCGGAACTCAGTGAGGGGGAAGGGATTTGGAAATGGGGAAAGGGAAATCCCAGGCCCTTGTAACTGTATCATAAAATGATAATAATAATAATAATAAATAAAAGAGAAAATAATTTTAAAAAAGATTCCTACATCGCAAAACCATTGTAACGGTTAACACTCTGCCTCCCGTTCACTCAACAGTCTGAGTTTTGAATAGTGGAATTAAAGTACTGTCATTCAAATAGGAAGCAGGCATTGGGAACCAACAGTGAGGTTTTTGTTTTTCCCCAACAGCAATAATGTATTTAGAATAAGTTCTGTGCCTGTACAGGTCCCAAAGGAATGACTAGATGTAATTCCTTGCCTTAAGGAACTTAGTTTTTTTTTTTTTTTTAACTCAAATATTCCCAGCAGTTTTTTTTTTTTTTTTTATTGTTGCTTACATTATATTATGTAGTACAGTTTTATAGGCGCTGGGGATCCCCCCCACCCCTCCCATACCCCTCCCCCCATGGTGGATTCCTCCACCTTGTTGCATAACCATAGTTCAAGTTCAGTTGAGATTCATTGCTTGCAAACACCTGCCTAGCATAAAGTTCAGCGTCTTATTGTCCAGATAAGTTCAGTGGCCTCTTGGGGAGACCTTCTATGGTCTGAAGATAGGTCTAACAGAGTAAAGATCCATATCAGGTGAATGGATGGGAAGTACTAAAGGCCAGAGTAAGCCATAACTGAGTGCTGTGAAGAGAGAGAGATTCCATAGGCAGTCGGGGAAGTGTGTTCCGTGAAGAGCCTGCTCTCCCTGTTTTATAACAATCCCAATAAAGCTGATCTTGGCTGAGATATAGCCGACAATTGCAAGGCGCAAGGAATTGCGGCAGATGTGTGAATGTATTTGGGGAGGAATATGAGAGGTCACTCATGGGAGAATGCACATGTTGGTTGTGAAGAAATTAGTTGCCCCAAGTGCAGGCTTTTTAAAAAAATGAAATAGGCAGGCTTCAAACTGAGGGCTGGGAGCATCTCAAACTTTGACATCAGAGGCCAATGTTATGGGGCAGTGGGCTTAGCCGCTGCTCATGAGACAGCACTGCATACTGAAGGCTATTTTGAGGCCCAGCTGCTGTGCTTCTGAGCCATCTTCCTGTAGATCCACTTGGGCAGGCCCAAGTACTCACCCACGTACTCTGGTTCCTGGTAAACATGTAGGAAATCTGGATGGCATTCCTGGCTCCTGCCGGTTGCCTGGCCCACAACTGGCTGTTGCAACCATTTTGGGGAGTAAAACAGTAGGTGCAAGATCTGTTTCTGTCTGTCACTCTGACTTGGAAGGAAAGAAGGAAGAAAGGAGGAAAAAGAAATCAGTATTATTTTGGGAGACGATATAATGAGAGAATGAGAATTCTCTTTTTCTTATCAGACTTATTTTCTTCTTTCCTCTATTTATTTGTACTTGTTTAAAGAACTATTTTAGAACTCATCAGCCAGCAGCAGGTCAGGGAAGGTGGGGAGGCCCTGCCCAAGGGGCCTCCAGGACCATGGGAGGTGGGATCAGATGGCCAGTGGTGGTTTGACTGGACTGGGCTGTGACCTTGGGATCTTCTGGGAGACACAACTGCTGCCAGCACTTTTTAACATCTGCTTTCATGACACGTAAGATCCCTGAGACTGCTGAAGACAAGACAAACTGTTAGATGGGGTCTTGTGGTGCCGAATGGAGTTTTTGTTGATAACTGGCACCGTGAAATGCTTTCATTGACATGGTCACCAGGAATTTTCCATTAAAGCTGATGGGGATGGATCTCCAAGTAGACAGGTGACCTGAACAAAGGGAATATAGGCCTTCTTTCTCCTTGTAAACTCCAGGTCCCAATGACTAGGTAAAATTTGAAGACTGATTTAGCTGTAAACAGCTACGTACAAAGACCTCTTGTTTCTTGATTCTTTCTGTAGGATGCCTTCCTGAAGTTTGGTTTTGATCCTACCTTCATTTTGTTTGTGAATCTTTGATTTATGTTCCCAGATTATGAGTAATATACTTAGGATTCCAACCGTTGCAGAAAGTGCGACACCAGCTAGGTGCACAGTGAGCTCCAGTTCAGAATTTCCTTCATGGTTCTGCACCGTGCACAGTAGCTGGCCAGATCATTATGTAGCAGCAGGGGCCCTCTGAGACTCTGTTCTTTACTGGGAACGAGAAATGACTTTTCTTTTTCGTAAATGTGTTTCTTCCCACTTTATGGTCTTCCCTCTTTTTAAAGAGGAGTCAACTTTATGGCCATTTGAAACTGACCCAAGTCGTTATTACTGTTCTCTTGCACAGAATGTAAAAATAGAGGTGGAAATTGATATTGGAGCCTGACACTGGCTCTCTGAGGCGCCACAGAAACGCCTGGGGACAAAATGATGGCACGGAGACATTCAGCTCTGTGCTCTGGCACCAGGTGTGCCTGATGGAAGCAGCTTGCCGCTCAAGTTTCATCTGGAGATAACGGAGTCAGTTTTGGATTTTTACTCCATAGCACTTAGAACACATCCTCTCATATCCTCCCACCTTGAACCCCTCAAGTTCTCTTTTTCTCCTTTTAAAGATTTATTTATTTTTATTGGAAAGTCAGAAACCTCAGCCACTAGGCTACCATGCCAGGCCTAGCCTCAAGTTCTCAAACAGTGAAAAGGAACGATCATTGGAAAATGTTGGCAACAGATATAGGGTTCAAATCGCTAGTTCTGTTTTCAGAAAATACAATATGTTTGCCCTTTCCTTTCTGACCCATTCTTTTTTTTTTTTTAATTTTTTATTTTGGCAATCTTTACATTGCTGATAAGGGTAAAAAGTTACAAGGGCTAAAGGGTATATTGAGGAGAAGCCCCACCCAGTCTCCCACCCACCCCAGGTCCTGGATGCAGGGCACACCCCGAGATCCCTGCTCATGTGGTTCCGGTAGTTCACCAGTTATGCATTGCTGCCAATCTCGCCACTCCAGACATGACGAGGTTGTTGCATAATCCACTGATTGACATGGTCCCTTTGGAGTCTCCCTTTGTCCAGTATTTCGCAGCCAACATACAGCTGTGGTGGTTGATTAACCCGTTCCATCTTCCGTCTTTTCTTGGTCAAGGTTCTGAGTCTGCCATTTCAGTTGAGGGGATCTCCAAAGAAACTCTGAGATGTTCCCATACCACATTCCTATATGCACTAGCAAGCACAGGACCTGGCACAGTCCATCTCCCCTACCAGCTGGTGGTTGCAATCGCTGGGTTGGCTCCGACCTCAGCCCTGACTTCCAGTGGAATCGATGTGTGCCGCAGTCCATCCTGGCCCCGCTCATCACACACTCGGCCATTACACCAACCAGTGGGAGCTGCAGCCTAGTCAGAGCGACCTCCAATAACCCCTACCAGGCCCGCCCCTGCCCTGACCTGCCAGTATGTGAAGCAGACTAGTTCAGTCTGCCCCACATCCCACCCAGCTCTCGTAAATGTCGAAGGGCACTGGAGTGACCCTCCCAGGTCACTCTCACTCCCGAATTATGCTCCTTCCAGGTGACCCTGTGGTTGGACTCGACAATATTAGCCCCCAGTGCCAGCTTCTGCTACGGCCAAGCCCCGGCAGCTCTCACCCACTCTAGTTTTGCTAGTACTAGTAGGAATAGTCCGCACATCCTGGCACTTCCCTGATCTGGTCCACATGAGGCGCACAGGTGTTGCAGCCCTGCCCAGTCCGGTCCATCCCCCATCCCAGCCCATGCTCTCCAGTGGGAGCAGCCATCCAGCAAGGGAACCACCCATTGTTCCCCTGTTGGCTCAGTCCCTCCACCCCCCGATTCTTGCGTGTGCTGGTCGGGTGCTGCAGTCTCCCCTGGCACAGGCAGACTCACCCCGGCACCCTGTGTTGTGCACTGCACCTGTCATTACTGAACCTGGCCTGACCCACACACTGCTCCGGCTTTCAGATCTGCCAGTGGATGACGCGAACTGACTCAGCCTGGTCTGCCCCCAACCCATGCCAAATGTATGCCAGTGGTACATTTTCCATGACCTCTTCTGGGCTGTTTCCTTCCATGCTTCTTGCGCTTATTTGCAGGATCCATGTCCTGTCAGAGGAGTTGCTCAGGCTCCTCCGTCAGAGCCCCTCCTGATGCCAGGTTCTGTGCTTGCCAGTGGGTCCATGGGCCAACACTACTCAGTTCACCTCCTGTCCTAGCAGGAGCAGTGGCTTTTCTTAACTGGCCTTCAACCTATTCTGGTTCTTGCTGTTGGATGTTTCAGCCCAGCCACAGCTCGCCCATACCCACATGTATCTTATACGTGGCTCAGTTGGGGTTGAGACCCAGCCTAATCCGTCCTACATCTTCCCTGGTCCTCCGGAACACCAGAAGGTGTTGCAGTCTGACCTGGCCCGCTGACCCATTCTTTAGCTGTTATTCAGATGAAACACTTAGGATTAGAGAGCGGTAATATAAAAGCTTCCTTTAGGACATGATAAATCCATGCAGAGACAGCGCTGGTCAAGTAGAAGTGATTCAGTAGTATATTTTGACCAAGGGATTTGCTCAGTAGACTAAGAGATTTTTCTTTGGAAATCATTGACTTGTTTGCAGTGCTCCACATGGGAGATCAGGAGAGACCTGAGCATACACTTGGTCCGTCATATCGACTCTACAAAATACACATTTTCAAGGTTCCCATTAGAACAAGAGTTAAAACTGTCATTGCTGACTTTCGTCAGTATACACCCTTGTCTTCCCTGTTTTGCTGTTGGTATAGCTTCTCTTTTTTATTTACTAAAAGATGCTTGAATACATTTTATAATAAGTTGTCTTTAATGCTCCTGCTTTTTTTTTTTTTTAAGATTTCGTTTACTTAAAAGTCAAAGTACATCTTCCTACATCTTCCTGCATTCTTCTGCCCCACCACAAGTGTGCCACCTGTCCTCTCTGACTGGCACAGGTGAGCTGTGTGCCTCAGGTCGAGTTAGACTCTTGCTTCTTCCTGTATGCATAGCTTCCTTCCATTTTCTTTCCTGTTCCGTTCTTTTTATTTATTATTATTATTTATTTATTTTTAAGATTTATTTTATTTTTATTGGAAAGGCGGATATACAGAGAGGAGAGACAGAGAGGAAGATCTTCCGTCCGATGATTCACTCCCCAAGTGAGCGCAACGGCCGATGCTATGCCGATCCGAAGCCAGGAGACTCTTGCAGGTCTACCACGCGGGTGCAGGGTCCCATGGCGATGGACCGTCCTCGACTGCTTTCCTGGGCCACAGGCAGGGAGCTGGATGGGAAGCGGGGCTGCCGGGATTAGAACCGGAGCCCATATGGGATCCTGGGCGTGCAAGGCGAGGACCTTAACCACTGCGCCACCGCGCTAGGCCCTGTTCCGTTCTTTTTAGAAAACATTAATTGGATCTTGGGCAAGTATGTAATTTTGAACACATTATCCTATTTGTACACATGGATATGTGTGCAAACATAGCAGAAGAGCTTCCCCATGGACAAACTCTTACCATACAGCTTTTACAAAGCTTGCTGGGTGGTCTTTGGCAATAATATGTGTTTCACATAGTTTTTGAATTGTTGTATGACGGTATCCCAAGAATGGAGTTAAGTCTTTCAGAAATGTGTATATTTCTGTAGTCACAGCAAGACTGAATATAATCATCATTTTAGGTTGCTCCAATGTAAAGGATGTTCCGTGCATCCCCTGTTACTGAGGGAGCATTGTGTATTAATGAGAGAACAGTTGTTGGGCTTAGAGATTTCCTTTCACCAAGACATTTCAAATCTACTGGTAGCTCACTAACAAGGAGGCTTGGGTCACCAGGATGTTTCTCAGGTCGCCATGTTGGTTTGCATCAACTGGGGAGGGGAGAGGAGAAAGAGAGGCAAGCCAGAGGCTTGCTGGCTTTGGTCTAGTGGGTGCATGCCATTCTGTTCACACTCATTTAGGAAGCACTCATCCCACAACTTGCCGGCGGGACTGGGGACATCCCCAGTGGGGTGGCTGGATGGTTCAGTAGGTGGGGGACAGACTCCTTCTCATGCTGTTGCACTTGCAATCCTTGACCATTTCCTTTCTGAGTGTATTGGTTATCCAAGAAATGAACAGCTGTAATTGACTAGATGACACACACGAAGCTAGTGGTGCATAGTCCTTACCTGCTGGACGAGATTATTCGATGAGGCAAGACTTGGACTTGTCTGATCTGACTTGGTGGTCGGGCCAGGAGGAGCCCAGAGGTGTCAGGAAGCAGTCATCAAGGCCTGGAGCAGAGACTCAGGTGTTGGAACAGGACAGGCTGTCCAGGCAGGTGTGGGAGGGCCAAGTCACAGTGGGTTGAATGCGGGCCTGATTCTCTTTGATTGCTGCTGACTCATCTTCATTGTACAGGAATCCCATGTTTATCTTTGCCTCCATTGATAGCCATGATTACTTACTTTTTTTTTTTGAAGATTTATTTATTTTCCTTGGAAAGATAGATTTATAGAAAGAGAAGGAGAGACAGAGAGAAAGATCTTCCATCTGCTGATTGTGGCCCCAACAGCTGGAGCTGAGCCGATCTAAAGCCAGGAACCAGGAACTTTTTCTGGATTCATTTGTGCAGGGTCCCAAGGCTTTGGGCCATCCTCTGTCATGCAGGCCACAGCAGGGAGCTTGATGGGAAGTGGAAAAGCCGGGACACAAACTGGCGCCCATGTGGGATTCTAGACACGTAAGGCAAGGACTTAGCCATTAGGCTGGACTATTAGGCTGATCTCATGGTTACTTTCTATAATGTTTTTATTTTAAAGATTTGGGGCTCAATAGGTTCATGAAGAACCCTGCAAGAGCCCCTCACACATTCTCCGGCATGTGAGCCAGGGCACCCTGCCCTGGGCTTCCTTGGCTGAGGGACACAGGAGCCCAACATCCATGTACGTGAGTGCTCTGCTGAAGAATATGGTATTTCAGGCCCACCTGAGGCTGGAACAGAAACCCCTAGTACATCTCAGTTTTTTCCCTTGAAAATCCCAAGATTTGCATAAACATGTAGTGTCTTCTTGTGTGCATCCCAGCTACTTTAGTTTGGGACCTTTGGCGATATTAGGGCTGCAACTTGCCACTTAGTGGGTCAGGGACCTGAATGAAGCTCTTGGGCAGAAGCGTGTCAGCTATGTGCTGTGCTCCTGGTAACCAAGGTGATGTCTCCAGGTGGCAGCGAGCGATCTAGCCTGCACAGTGGCCACCTGTCACTCTGTGGACAATGTGACTGTGCTTATGCTTCTCCAAGGGAAACGTTTGAAGAATGCTGTCCTTAGGATGCAGAACTAAGAGGCCTTCTGGGTATTTACCTGTTCTTAAGTGGGGGACGTTATTTCATGGGGCCTGATGTTTGATGTACATGCTTTATTTCTTTACTATTTTTAATGAATTAATTCTAAGGTCTTCATTCGCTCGTTCCAGCCACCTGCAGTGGCTGAAACTGGAAGCTGGGGGGATTTCAGTACAGGTGTCTGACATGGGCCATAGCAGGGCACCTGCTGGAGTCCTTCCTCTGCATTAGGGGAGCTGGAATTAGGGGCTTGGGGCTGAGTTTAGAACCCAGGCACCCCAGTTAGGGCTGTGGGTGTCCTGCTGTGGCTTAGCCACTAAGCTGAGAGCCCGCCTCCACGTTTGACTTCTTGATTGCTTTTCACTACACACTGTCTGTTAGAACAGAGTTCATCACAGGGCCAGTTTGTGATCAAACTTTGCAGCATTCATATTCTCTAAAGAGACACTGCCAATTGCTGTTTTGTTTTGTTACTCTCTTCTTTTGTTTTAAAGATTTACTTATTTATTCGAAAGGCAGTTACAGAGAGGACACACACTTTTCTACACACTGGCAGACAGAAAACTCTTGTGTCCACTGGCTTCACTGCCCAAGTGGCCGCAGTGGCTGGGACCGGGCCAGGGTGAAGCCAGTAGCTTCATCTGGGTCTCCCCGATGGGTGGCAAGGGGCCCAAGGACTTGGGCAGTCTTTGACCACTTTTCCAGGAGCATTAGCAGGGCATGGATAAGAAGTGGACTCAGTCTCATGGGCAGCAGGTTAAGCTGCACCAGGCTGGCTCCTAGAGCAGGCTTTCTTGGCGCTGTGTAATGGGGAGTTGTCAGCTTTTTGGAGGTTTTCTCATATATTCTTGCAGATTTGTCTGTGGGGTGGTTTCTAGTTCTTTTTTATAACATTTTATTTTTTTCAATTTTTATTGGAAAGTTAGATATACAGAGAGGAGGAGAGAAAGAGGAAGATCTTCCATCTGCTGATTCGCTCTCCAAGCAGCTAGTCTGAAACCAGGAGCCAGGAGCTGGCTCTGGGTCTCCGACGCGGGTGCAGGGTCCCAAAGCTTTGGGTTGTCCTCGACTGCTTTCCCAGGCCACAAGCAGGGAGCTGGATGGGAAGCAGGGCCACCAGGATTAGAACCGGGGACATATGTGATCCTGGTGCGTTCAAGGTGAGAAAAGAGTGCCCAGCTCTCAGTCATTAGGCTACCATGCCAGGCCAGTTCATAGCATTTTATCTGTTTTTCATGTCTTCCTTGCATCAGAAAGTAAAGTGCACCTGCTTGCTTCTTCTGTGTTGTCTGAAATGTTTATTAGTTTTGCAGGGAAATACCCTGCCTTAGATGTATGTGTTTGGGGAGTGGAAGGGTTGGGGTGGCCAGCCCTGTTGTGTGCAGGCAACCCTGGGGCCCTTGGTGCCATGGCTGCATTCAGGATGTTATCCACAGTCTGCCAGTTGGGGTGGCTGCCAGCTATGGTCTGGTGTAGTTTGTGCTCTAGGTGTTTGGTCCCACGTGGTGCTGTTGGGAGATGGTTCACCTTGTTGGCAGGTGAGGTGAGGCCAGCCCCATAGCTTGGCACCGTCTGCATGGGCTGTTTCTGTTCTGCTTGTCTGTCATGTTGTGATATCGCAGGGGTGTTCTCGCCAGAGGCTGGAAGACCACTGGGGGAATCTGATCCTGAACTTTCAGACTCCACTGCTGTGGACTAAACACTTGTCCTCATAGAAACAGTCAGCCTGAGTTCTTCTGTTATAGCACCAGGAAACGGACTAATGTATAGTCCAAGGTACAATGGGAACCACAAAAACTCAGCCTGTGTCAGTTTGTGTCACATCTCCTTCTGTGACATTATTGAGAAACAGTGTGTGTTGATGCTCACAGTGGTCCCTGTGGGGACGAATCCTGGTCTCCTACATGAGTGGCAGGAGCCCCATTGTTTTAGTTGTCTCTGCTGCCTCCTGGGCCAGCAGTAGCAGGACGCTGGAGTCAGAGGTCAGAGCCAGAAATGGGCCCTGGGCATCCGGATGTGGGACACAGGTGCCTCACGTGGTCACTTCCAGGCCGATTTATTGAGAAGGCAGATGTACGGAGAGAAGACGAGACAGAGACATCTCCCATCTGCTGGTGCACTCCCCAAAGCGCTGCAGTGGCTGGAGCCAGGCCAGCCTGAAGCCAGGAGCATCTTCCAGGTCTCCCACATGGGTGCAGAGGGGCCCAAGGACTTGAGCCATCTTTTGCTGCTTTCCCAGGCCATAAGCAGGGAGCTGGATGGGAAGTGGAATAGCCAGGGCTCGAACCAGTGCCCTGTGAGTGAAGAGTTCTAAACTGTAGGAGTTTGTGTAGAAAATCTTTGTCTGCACAACCGAGTGATGTATGCTACATCTACTGAAAGAGCAAACCAATGAAGTTTGTTTTGTGTTCATCAGCGTCATCTTTGTACCACCCGTCTCCTGGACCCGTCTCAGCTCTGTGCAGTGTTTCTGGCGTAAATGCGACGGAACTGATGATGTAGGTTACCGGTTTTTGTTGGTCTGGACTTTCTGTTCCTTTGGAGTCTATTTGCACAGTTAATGGGTCCTGTGGGTTTTTTGGTCCCTACTGGAACATTACACTTATTGTATTATATTGATTTGTGTCTCTGCTTTTTCTTTAAGAGTTCTACGTTAGGAAAATGTAATGTAGGCTATTAATTTGAAGAAACTATCATAAGACAAGAATTTTATTTATGCTTCTGCTGATTTGATCGTGAACCGTAGACAAAGATGATTTCAAAGTTTTGCAGAGTTAAATAAAAGCAGCACGTGACTGTGCTTGCCTTTTGTGACTAAATTGAAGCTATTGGTATTGTTAATCGAGAGGCAGAGAGCAAGAGTGAGAGCAGGCAGGTCCTCATCTGCTGCTTGATGCTGGAACTGCTCTCAGAGGCTAGGGCCTGGTCAGAGCTCAGTGCTGGAATTCAGGTCTCTGGCGTTGCTGACAGGAGCACAAGTACTCATGCCACCTGATGCTCTCATGGAGTGTGCTAGAAGGGAAACTAGAATCAGAAATGGAGCCAGTTATCAAACCAAGGCCCCCTGATGTGGGATGCAGGCCTCTTACTACATGCCGAATGACTACTTCATTAGTCATGTTTTACATTGATTGTTTTGGCCATAAAGCTGGATCTTTTAAAACGATTGTTATTATGGGCCCGGTGTGATAGTGTAGTGGTGTAAGTCCTTGTCTTGAATGTGCCAGGATCCCATATGGGCACTGGTTCTAATCCCACCGGCCCCACTCCCCATACAGCTCTCTATTTGTGGCCTGGGAAAGCAGTTGAGGATGGGCCAAAGCCGTGGGACCCTGCATCCATTTGGGAGAGCCGGAAAGAAGCCCCTGGCTTTGGATTGGCTCAGCTCTGGCTGTTGAGAGCACTTGGGAAGTGAACCATCAGAGGGAACATCTTCCTCTGTCTCTCCTCCTCTCTGTATATCCGCCTTTCCAATAAAAATAAATGCAATCTTTAAAAAACAATTATTATTATTATTGGAAAGTCAGATATACAGAGAGGAGCAGAGACAGAGAGGCCAAGCAGCTGCAATGGCCGGAGCTAAGCCGATACAAAGCCAAGAGTCAGGAGCCACTTCTGGGTCGACTGCTTTCCCAGGCCACAAGCAGGGAGCCGGATGGGAAGTGGGGCCGCCGGGATTAGAACCGGCGCCCATATGGGCTCTTGGCGCAAGCAAAGGGAGGACGGTAGCTGCTAGACTATCATGCTGGGCCCAAAGCTGGGTCTTAAAGCTGTAGATTTCTAATTTGCTTTAAGTCATGTTGCAAAAACTTGATTTGAAAGATGAGTCTGAAATCTACCTTCCCAAACAGGAGAAGAACAGTATTTTGATGGTCTTGACATTGCTGCTAGCCAGCACCTTAATTTTAATAAAAACTCAGGTGTTCACATGCAAGCTGGTGAGGTTCTAACAAATGAAAACGCGACAAAATCAGCTGCTAAAGCTTTGGAAGCCACGGCACCCTCAGGAAGTTAGCCTAAATAAACCCACACGGATGTTTGAAAAGGAAAGCTTTTGCTGGCGTTGTTGATTGTGTTCAGCGTTTTAAGGGATTCTTGATGGTGGAAATCTAACCACCAAACAGCATTAGGGTGTCACCTAGCTTTTGTTTTTAAAGATTTATTTATTTGAAAAGCAAAGTTGGAGAGAGAGAGATAGACAGACAGCGACAGAGAGACATAGTCTTCCATCTACTGGTTCACTCCCCAAATGCCTGTAATAGCCAGGGTGAAGCCATGAGTCAGGAACTGCTTCCAGGGCTCCCACATGGGTGCAGGGACCCAAACATGTTGGGCTCTGTTCCACTGCTTTCCCACGCACGTTAGTAGGGGATCTGAGTTGGACATGAAGCAACCTGGCTCAACCAGCACCCATATAGCATGCCAGCACTGCAAGCGGTGGCTTCACTTGGTAAACTCCAATGATGGCCTCCAAGTCTCGACAGAGAGAGAAGGAGGAGAGAGAGAAAGGAAAGAGAGGAGAGAATCTTCCTCCCACTGCAGTGGCCAGGGTTGGGCCAGGAAAGGCTGCTGCTGAGACAGTGGGCTGTTCGAGTGCGGAGCTGTTTTTCTGTCGGGCATCCAGCTAGGTGCTGTGACCTGGACCCTGTCCCCTAAGATCCCTGTGGGAGATGGAACAGGCTGCCTGCCGGCCTCTGCCGTGTAGCACCATGAGGACAGGCCTCCTGGCAATTCTGCAAACGTTTCACCTTGGACTGGAAGCCAGGCCATGGTCGTGGAGGCAGGCGATACTACAAAGTGGGGGGGGGGGGGGGAACGAAGGCGCTGCTGGCTGGTTTTCCGGGTCTCTTGCAGGGGCTCTGGGCTCCATGATGTAGGGGAAGGAGTTGGTTCTTGTGCCGTCATGTTCAAGGATAACATTTGTTGTTTGTTCTGCACACCTTTGTTACCTGGCCCATTTGAGTATGTTGTGGGTTTTAACTTCCGTGGCTTGCTCCAAGTTGCAACCGAACATGTATTCCACCTACGATTTTGTTAGATGTATTTAATGTAGGGCTTATCCAGGGAGTCCTTGGAAATTTCATGGAAAATGTGTATTATGAAAAAAAAAATGCATGGATTAAAAAAAATTGCACCAAAACAAACTGATCTTTTCATTCCATTCTCATGAAGTTATTTTAAAATCCTTTCAGTGTTGTTTCTTGTTACTGCTTTCTACATAAATGCCACCCAGAAGCTGTCATTTTGAGAGATGCTGCTGTTGGTGGAGTCTGAGGGTTAAACTCAGAGCTTGTGGTGAGAGAAGGGAGGAATTCAAAGCCTTGGTACCCTGCACCTGAGTGGGAGACCCAGAAGAAGCTCCTGGCTCCTGGCTCCTGGCTCCTGGCTCCTGGCTCCTGGCTTCAGATTGGCTCAATTCTGGCCATTGCGGCCACTTGGGGAGTGAATCAGCAGACAGAAGATCTTCCTCACTGTCTCGCCTCTGTTGTGTATATCTGAATAGAAAGAAATAGAAATCAATAGAAAGAAATATGTCTGAAAAAAAAAAGAAAGAAAGGGAAATGCTAATTTCCCTGATTTGTTTATAACCCATTGTGGTGGACATACCTCAGAGTGTTATACTGTATTCCACAAATGTGCAGTTATTGCACATCAATTAAAATTATGTTCCCCATTGTTCTTCATTCTCTGCTTCCTTCCCTGAGCTTCTTGTCCTGAGCTGTGTTTCATGCTGAGTGAACTAGAGCAGGACAGTGGCAGGGTGTAATTTAATTCTCTCAGATTATCACAGGATCAGCCTTGAGCTCTCTTAATGCTTGGAAACCTAAGAACGGTCCTGTTGCTTCTGTCTTCCTGGAGGAAGATGCAGAAGGACAGAGCACCATGCCTCTCACCTGCGGCTGGAGAAGGTGCTGCGCCATAGGTAACAGATAGCATCTACAGTATTTTCAGAAAGCCTAGGTGCAGCTGCATGGTTTAGTGCTGAGAGGATGCCGGGAAGAGCAGCCGTTGTTTGAGCAAAAGCTCAGGTTATCGCTCACAATTCTTCAGTTCTTTGCCTTGAGCCTGGAGGTGACAGGTGCCGTGGCATAGAACATAGGCATAGTAACCTAGACGATTATTTAGGGAATTCTTTTTTTCTGTTTGTAAATGTTAGCCAGATGTATTTATATACACTAAATGGGCTTATGCGTTTCAGTTTTTTGGATCAAAATTTAAGGTGAATCAAACGGTGTGAGACAGCGAGAAATCCAGTGGTTCCATGGGACAGTGCTCTGGTGATGTCCTGTGGTCTTGGAGAGTGGTGGCTACGTTCAGTGGTCATCTAACAGACATCAGTCAACTCGAGATTGGCTATCATACTGTTCAACATTGCTTGAAAGTTACTTTTTCTTCTCTCAGATCGATTTGTTTTCAGACTTGTTTCTTTGAATTCCAGTACCACGCAGAATTATTGCAAGGTATTTAATCAGCTCTTGGAAATCAGAAGTGTTTTAATAGCTACTGGAATATAGAAACCCAAAGAACATGATTTGAATTCAGAATTTCTGTTCATTGGTAAAAGTTATAACTGATGTAAATGCTGGTTAGGACAAGGATCCAGGACAATGTTTATTACGATATATTGCCTTTGGTAAGTGAGCCTTACCTTATGGTGATGTCGGGAAGAATTGGCAGTGGTCTATGGCAAATCCGTCTGATGAGAAAACAGGTGGGAGAAGGCAGTGCAGGATGTACTAGGAAGTATCCCGCGTCCTTTTAGCCTGGCTGGTCCTCTCTAAGTCTGTCCATTTTATCAACCTGCTTATAATTTGAGACTCAAATTGTTACAACCGTAAATATAAATGATGATTCTTTCATACATAGTTTACATGTTACTGGATTACCAAAATATTGCCAGTGTGAGCACCTGAAACTGTGATGTCTTCCCTTTAAATCTAAAATTTCAAAACAGTCTATATTTTTTTCATAGAACCTTTTATTGCCATTGAGTTCACATAAAAATGTAACATCTTAATCGTTTTTAAGTATGCAGTTTTCTGGTAATAAGTACATTTGTATTTTGTGCAGTCATCACCTTCATATTTATTTTCATCTTGCACAGTGGAAGCTGCAGTATCCATTCAGTTAACTCCACATCCCCTGCTCCATCAGCCCCTGGAGACCTCCATTCTACTTTCTGTTTCTGTGACCTTGGTTACTCTACGTGACTCATACATGTGTAGTTGTACAGTATTTGTCTTTCTGTTTGTAAAGATTTATATTACTTGAGTTAGAGAGAGAGAGAGAGAGAAAGAGAGAGAGAGAGAGAGAGAGAGAGAGAAGAGAATGAGAGCCTTCCATCCATTGCTTCACTTCTCAAATGGTTGCAACGGCCAGAGCTGGACTGATCCAAAGCTGGGAACCAGGAGCTTCTTCCTCCAGGTCTCCCATGGGTGCAGGTTCTCAAGGGCTCAGACCATCCTCCACTGCCTTCCCAGGTTGTGAACAGGGGGCTAGATTGGAAATGGAGCAGCCAAGACATGATCTGGCGCCCTGTGGTATACTGGTGCAGCAAGTGGAGGACTACCATGCTGTGTCACTGTGGCAGCCCTAAGTACTTGTCTTTTTTTTGGCTTTTTGTTCACTTAACATAATGTCATCCGAATCCCCAAGAATATCAGAATATCTTGCTGTTTAAAGTCTGGGCATTGTGTCACCATATGGGTAGCTTGCTTGTCATTGATCCATCAATGAGCATCTGAGTCGCTTTCACTCTGGTTGCTGTAGAAAATTATGCTGTGAGCATGGATGTGTGCCTTTCTCATTAAGACCTGGCTTTAATTCCTTCTGGGTATGCACACAGAAATCGAATTGCTGGAACATATGATTATTAAAGTTTTAATTTTCTTGAGGAATTGTCATGCTCTTTTCTGTATCAACCACACAGTTTCACATTTCCCACAAGGAGCACAGACACTCCAGTTTTGCCACTTTCTTGTCATCCTTGCTACTTTCTATAATGTTGATGCAACCATCCTAAGGAGTGGCAAATACTAGCTCAGTGTAATGTTGGTTTCAATTTTTCTGCTAGTCTGTGCTTGCTGGCTGTTTACATATCTTCCTTGGAGTAATGTCTATTCAAATCTTTTTCTCATGTCTCATTTTTTTTTTGGCTGACTTTTAGGAATTCTTTTTAGAGTCTGTGGGGTTTAACCAAATATCAGATTTATAATTTATAAATTTTATTTTTTGCAGTCTGTGCATTGTCTTTTTGTCCCACTCAGAGTCCTTTGATGCACAGATTTTTTTGGTTTTCAAGTGTCATTTGTCTGTTTGTTGTTGTGTTTCTTGTGCATTTAGTGTTATATCCAAGAAATCATTGCCAGATCCAGTGGACCGCAGTTGTTACGGGCTAACCTCATCCTTGTAGCAGTGAAGAGATTGATAGTTTTCTTCTTTTCCCATTCTGCTTATCAATAACACCCATTGAATAAAAATTTAGGATTTCAAGCCATTGTAACAAATATTAACCCTAACTTCAGACAGGATTTAGAATTTATTTTCAGAAGAAAGTAGGGGAGACATTCTGCTATTTTGTTGGGATATATTGAACAGCAAATAGGGACTTCATTGTGTTGCCTCCTTTGAGTTCTTTGTAAGTAATAGAAACTTTGCCTTACAAAGCAAAAAAAAAGAAAAGAGGCGTGTATGCTCAACCCAGAACAAGGTAAAATGGAAGGACAGAGCTGCTGTTCTCGGCATGGAATGTGCGTGAGGCATCCCTCGTGCAACTGATAGAAACACACCACATCTCGAGCTTACTGAAAGTGTCTCGCCGTCATGATTTAAGCAGCTAAATTTGAAGGGGTCAGTGCTGAGATGGTCATGCCTCTACGTTCCCTAGCCTCATTCCTTGCTTAAATACGAAGCTGCCTTGTCTTTTCTCTGCAGAATCCTGTGGAATCTGTGTGTTGTGTCGGTCTCCCACTTACATCAAGCTCTGTTGGAGGGCTGGGCTCTCTGCTTTGTCCCTTGCTGTCACTCTGATTGTCCAGCTGCTGCATGGCACCTGGCGGCCATCAGGACGTCTGAGGGAAGCCAGGGCGTGCTGTCGGGTGAACCTCTGTCCCCCTATCCCCGTGTCACCATCGTGTTACAGTTAATGCCCTCTGTAACTTGTGCCCAGAATTGTTGGTATTCCCGGAACAGCCTTCTGCCTTCTGAGAATTTCCCTGCTGGTTGCAGAGACTTAATGTTTTTCTGGAAATCTACTTCTTTCGGTTCTGCCCTACCTTAGTGCGGGCAGCCCTGGCTGCCCTGGCTCGACACCGTCGTGTCTTCACCTCTGCTTGAGCCTCTCAGCGCCCCTCCCCTCCCTCGACCAGCTTTTTCTCCTTCCTTAACCAGCCCGTCTGATCTGAATCCTGTTTTGTTCCTTGAATTCTCCAGTGTCTTTCGGATGGGATGTGATGTGTGGGTTCCTGGAGCAGCTTTTGTGGAACTCCCCCTTTGGATCACCCCCGTATCCGAGGGCCAGCTTCAAGTCCCAGCCTTCTGCTTCCTTCTGTGCTCGCTGCTGATGCTCCGGGTGGGAGCAGGGGTGGCTCAGATGCCCGAGTTCCTGCCTTTCCTGCCGGAGACCCTGGTGGTGTCTTCTGGCTTCAGCCTGGCCAGGGCCTGACAGTTGCAGGCACTGACTTTGGCAGTGAATCCATGTGTACAGCATCTCTCTGCCTTTTCCTTTCTCTGTCACTCTGCCTTTTAAATAAAAACATTTTAAAATATGATTTTTTTTAAAAGATATATTTGAAAGCAGGGGTCGGGGAGAGAGAGAGAAAGTGAAAGTGTTCTTTTCTGGGGCCTGGCACGGTAGCCTAGTGGCTAACGTCTTTACCTTGAACGCACTGGGATCCCAAATGGGCGCCGGATCTAATCCCAGCAGCCCTGCTTCCCATCCAGCTCTCTGCCTGTGGCCTGGGAAAGCAGTCAAGGATGGCCTAAAGCCTTGGGACCCTGCACCTGCGTAGGAGACCTGGAAGTGACTTATGGCTCCTGGCTTTGGATTTAGCTCAGCTCTAGCCATTGCGGCTGCTTGGGGAAAGAATCAATGGATCTTCTTCTCTGTCTCTCCTTTCTGTATTTCTGACTTTCCAATAAAAGTAAATCTTAAAAAAAAAAAAAAAAAAAAAGAGTTATCTTGCATTGGCTGGTTCATTCCCCAAAGGGCAACAATGGCCAGGTCAGGGCCAACACAAAGCCAGGAGTGCCAGCCTTGTCTCCCACGTGTGTGTCTCTGCGGCCTTCCTAGGCATATCAACAGGGAAGTGCATTGGGAGCAGAGTGGCCAGGACTCCATCCACACAGTGCTGCGATCTGGGATGCCAGCTTTGCATGTGGAAGCGTAACTGACTTTGCCACAAGGTCACCCTTTCCCGTGGGTGTTGAGGACCCTCCAGGTTTGAGTTTCTGTTCCCTGTTCTCACTTTGTTCAACACGTGATACAAGTCTTGTGTTCTAGTCATGTGAATTTTTTAAAGTTTTCTAGAATTTTTTTTAAAGTAGGCTTGCATGTTCCTTTTTGTCTTTCAAACTTTATTAGGAGAAGCAAGCTATGTAATGTCTAAAACTCAGTTGAAAATTCCAGTTTATTACGTACAAGTCTACTTTTTTCACTACAGCAAAGTGGGATTATGTCATGGTATATTAGAAGAATATATTCATCATTTCCTTCAGCGACCTCTCCAGAAACATCTTAAATGCCCATCTACCCACTGATGTTATCTTCAGGAAAAACAGAAAAGTCTTCAGAAGTTTGCAGAAAATGCATACTCTGAGAAAACTGCGCAGAGATGTCAAAACTTTGGCATAAAAATAAATTTTAATTTCATTTTTGATGAGCTTTTTGGGGTACTTTTGTGCACGTGTATATTTAAGTGATTGTGTAACGGTGTCCCATATTATATGTGGTTGCTTTTATCCAAGTGTTATTTCACGGTTTTCCCATGCATTTTTTATTCTTTTCTAAAGAGGTAGTTACTTTTATTCAAAAGGCAGATTTTACAAAGGGAGAAGGAGAGATAGAGATTTTCCATCCCCTGGTTCACTCCCCATATGGCAGCGATGGTCACAGCTGAGCTGATCTGAAGCCAGGAGCTTCTTCTGAGTTTCCCACATGGATGTAGGGTCCCAAGGGTGTAGTCCCCAGGACTTGGACCATCCTCCAGTGCGACCCCAGTTTTTAAGTAGGGAGCCGAATGGGAACTGGAATAACTGAATGGGAAGTGGAGTAGCCGGGTCACGTGCCAACCCCCACATGGGATGCTGGTATCGCAGGGCAGAAAATGAGCATGCTGACTACTGTGCTGGCCCCATATTCTTTGCTCTGAAAGTGTGGGCCTCACTGTTAACTACTCAGTGCATTGTTTCCCTCATTTGACCTGTTCGCAGGCCGCCTGCCTCCGCAGACCTCGGTGTCTTAGCTGTGGCAACACTTGACATTCTCTTCGGAATGTTTGTCTCCTTTGCCCCTGCGTTGGAGATATGTGAAGGGCAGCAGCTGCCTCATTCGTCTTTGTCCCAAATGTCCTACACCGTTCCTAGCACAAAGTAGACACTGGTTTCATCGACTGAATTGAGGTATGCTGACCTAAGTATTGATTTAAAGAAAATTATAGCTGAAATGTACATTGTCTTGTCCCGTATAAACTTCTCTGAGCTTCTGAAATAGAGACAAATTCTGAAAGGGCAGCACAAAAGGTTATGCAGGAAGACTCCTTGGTCTCAAAAAGCAAGTAAGATTCTTGCAGAGGTTGGCAGGGGCTGGGGAGGGCACTTGGGTGGAGGTGGAGCCAACGTGGGTGTGTTTGGCAGATTAGTGGAAAGCCGGGGACTGGGTGGGGCAGGACTTGGGCCACCTGCAGCTGAGACCTCTGATAGCTGTTCGGTGAGGGGGAGGGTGTGAGACAGGCACCTGTGAGGAGCGTGGCTTCTGATTCCCTTCCCGGCTCTGCCTCTGTGCGCTGGAACCAGTTATCCATTCTGTGGAATTCATGTCTGTGGGATGAGGCAGGTTCAGGACACCATGTGGAATTGCTGGGCCGAGAGAAGGAACACAGAGAGGAAGAGAGTAACTGTGGCGTGCAGGACGTGCTGCACCTGGCAGGGGTGGTCTGTCTGCTCGCTGCTGGGCCTCTCCACTCTGCTTCCTTATCTTAGTATCCAGCCTGCCATTGTCCTTCCATTTCTTCCCTTCCTCCTCCCTCCTCCCACACTCCCAGCCAGGCCACAGGTGCTTTTCCCACTTGCATTCTTTGTAACTCTTACAGCACTTGGATCATAGCACAGAAGGTCTAGTTAGCCTTTACCCAAGTAACCCCAATACAAGTGAAGGCAGAACGTGTGTGAGGCATTTCTGTGCACCTGCTCGTCTCCTTGCTCCCACTCTCCGGCGAAAGCCTTACTTTTCTCTCTATATTAGGCATTTGCATATGTTGCACCAATGTGACTGGTTGGGACAAAATGCTTTAGCTCGAAGGGCAAAAGCCCAGAGCCATGCCCATGATACACAGGGGGCTGTTGTGTGTATTCTGCTATCTTTTTGTAGAAATCAATCCCTTAGCCAATCCCAGGTCGTCTTCTAATGAGCCTGCAGAATTGAGTCCCTTCAGATTTTTATGAGGTTTCTCCTTGAATGAGATTTCTTCTTGTGGGAAGAACCTCAGAAATCCAAAATTCATCCAAAATAAAGCTGTCCAAATGCACAAAATATAATTTTGCTAGGCAGAAAAGGATACCAGAATTTCTATCTGAACTGTCAGGCAGAAATCTTAGCAACTCTTGCAAGATAACATATTTTCTTACACCGAATTCTGAACATATTATTATTACACTGAATATAGTATGTTCCTAATTAACTGCATCACATATTAGCTTGCAGTAAATTTTCAAATGAAGCAAATAAACTAGAGTTTCAGTCTTTGTTCTCAAGGGCATCTCTCCTTGTTAGCATGCAGAGATATTGGGGTTTTTATAAATAGCCACTTGTTTTTTTAGGTCAGCCTGGCATTTGTTTACTATGCTCCTCCACCGTAATTCTTTTAAGATTCATTTATTTTTATTGGAAAGGCAGATATACAGAGAGGAGAGACAGAGAGGAAGATCTTCTGTCCATTGATTCACTCCCCAGGTGAGAGCAACGGTTGGTGCTATGCTGATCTGAAGCCAGAAGCCAGGCCTCCCAAACAGGTGCAAGGTTTTGGGCCATCCTCGACTGCTTTCCCAGGCCACAAGCAGGGAGCTGGATGGGAAGTGAAGCTGCCGGGATTAGAACTGGCGCCCTCACATGAGATCCCGGCGCGTGCAAGGCGAGGACTTTAACCATCATGCTATCGTGCCAGGCCGCACCCTAACTGTTAATTAAGACTACTTTAAGATCATATCTTAAAGGGATGTAAAGATGAGGGCTTTTGGAAGAATTTAGACCAACAGATTAAAGTAAATTCTGTGAACTACTAAAGCAATAAAACTGCTGAAGTCAATTAAGAAAAACTGGGGAAGATAAGACTGAAGAATGCACACCCTGCTTTCCTCTTAATTTGAGAGCCCTGGCATGCGAGTGGGGCTGGGGAGACAGGTGCAAGCTCATTCACGGGGTGGGCCCCCAAAGGCCTGCCCTGGCCAGAGGGATCAGGCTGAAGCCTCCAGCTGTTGGCTCCATCCAGGTCAGCCTTGAGCCATTGTCTCTGCTGTCCATGGTCCATGTGGGCAGGAAGCTGAAGTCGGGAGCAGCACCGGGGTCTGAACCCGGCATTTCAAGCCAGGAGGCGGGCACCTCAACTAGTGTCTTAACTGCTATGCCGTGGGTCTGCTCCAGAAATTCTGTTTCTCCTGACCCTACATTTTGACTTTGTTTTTGTGGTCTGCGTGGTCATTTTTTTTCTATTTACCTTTTAACCTGTCTGTATTTCATATGTAAAGTGGGTTTCTTGTGGTCAGCAAAGGATTGGATTCTTTAAAATTGGAGTATAGCAATCTCCTAGGCTTTACACATGTTAACTTACAGGGCTGCCCTGGTGGTTAGCACGCTAATCCTCCTTCTGTGGTACCGGCATTTCAAATGGGCGCCATGTGTGTGCCCGCTGTTCTCATCAATCCAGCTCCCTGCTTACGGCCTGGGATAACAGTGGAGGATGGCTCACATCCTTGGGCTCCTGCATCCACACGGGGGACTCAGAAGAAGCTCCTGCCTTCAGACTGGCCAGGCTCTCATCATCGAGACCATTTGGGGCGGGGGTGAACCAGCAGATAGATGAATTCTCTGTCTCTATCCCTGTCACTCTTGACTTTCAGTAAGATAAAGAAATCTTTGATTTTTTAAATTATTAAGTGTATTTGTATCTGTGAAAGAAAGGAAGACGGAAAGATCTTCCATTTGAGGATTCCTTCCCCAAATGGCCACAACAGCCAGACTTCCACCGGCTGTCTCCCTCTCGGCTTTTTGGTGTTTTTTTTTTTTTGTTTACTTAGCCCTGGTTGGACTTTGGTCCTGAAACTGTTAATATAAGACTGCGGAGCCTGGCCCTCACCTTGCTTGTTTCCTGTCTCCCACGGATTGCTTTCTTACTCCTCCTATTGTTGGAGATCACAAAGTCGTTGCTTTTATTTTCAAGCATTTTAAATCAGATCTATTTATTCACGTGAAAAGCAGAACAGCCCGGATGGTGAGAGGTGAGTCGAGGTGCTCATTCCCTAAATGACCCCAGCACTTGTTCCCAGCCAGGCCCAGGCAGGCGCCAGGGTTTCCACCCTGGGGTAGCAGGGGCCTGCGTCCCTGGGCCGTCTTCCACTGTCCTGCTTCGTGCATGAGTAGCTAGCGTCCTGGGGTGTTAGTGCCGTAAGCTGTGGCTTGACTTGCCGCGCCTCAGCACAGACGCGCATTCTGTGTGTCACCATGGAAGGTCTGGCCTGGACCTCTGTATATCCTCCTGGCCAGGAAGAGAAATCTCAACAGGCGTGTTTTAAATGTTGCCAATTCGTGAGTTCAGATAATCTCATTTTCATTTACATTTCTTTGGTTATGAACGTGTACTTTTTAAAAAAAGACTTATTCTGTTTTAATTGGAAAGGCAGATTTACAAAGAGGAGGAGAGATGAAAAGATCTTCCATCTGCTGGTTGACTCCCCAGATGGCCACAGTGGTTGGTTCTGAGCTGATCTGAAGCCAGGAGCCAGGAACTTCTAGGTGTCCCATGTGGGTGCAGGGTCCCAAGGCTTCGGGCCGTCCTCCTCTGCTTTGCCAGGTCACAAACAGGGAGATGGATGGAAAGTGGGGCAGCCAGGACACAAATCAGCACCTGTAAGGGATTCTGGCACTTACAAGGGGGTGGATTAGCCAACTGAGCCATCGTGCCAGACCCTCTCTGCAGTTTTCATCTTCTGAAGTAGCCTGAAGTTTCTAAGATTATCAAGGCACACTTTGAGTGGATGTCATCTAACTTCTGCTGTTTTCTACAGGAAAAGCAAGGCCACTAAAAATACAGATTTCATCCCCAATTCCATGGTAAAAATCTCAGTTCAGACTTTAAAGGGTACAAAGGTATACTTTTTTTCTGTAAGCAACTGTATCTTCATGAAGTTAAGTAAGTTCGCACATTTTAATTTTGCAAGCATTAACTCCTAATCTCGCTCAGATGTTAGACATGGGAGAGACAGGGAATGGCAAGGTGGGCAACCATTTCCGGTTCACCTCTGCATCTTTGCCGCCTTTGAGAGCTAACCACTCAGGAGATGTGATAGTCTGTGCTCTTTAAATGCCATGGAGAATCATGTCCGTTCTTTCCCCCGAAATCATTCCTTTCTGTTTAGGTACTTCTCCTTCTTTGCACACTTAGAACTCTTTTTGTATCCCATGTGGCCATGATGTTTTAGTGTGTCATGGGCCACGTTTGTATGCTTGAGAGGGATGTGATGAAAGATTGATACCCTGTTTCAGTTGCAGTAAGTATGTAGTCATGATTTATTGCTCTGGAGACTTTTGAGAGACACAGACGTACCATTACTTACCACTGGGTATTGTTTTAAAAAAAAAATGTCATGGTTCCAGGAATATCTCAGCTATTTTTAGAAAAGATTTATTATTTAGCTTGGTCAATAGATAGCAAATTAAATATGGAAAGTTGATGCTTGAAAATGCGATTTTGATAAACATTTAGCTGATCAATGTCATAGGAAACTTTTGAATTAAAAATAACTTAGGAGGGCACACTAGGATGGCAGCTGAGTAGGAGGCTCCAGGTGGCCATCTCCCAGTGATCTCAGTCTGAACAGCTGTTCATGTAGCAAGCCACCTGCACAAGCGTAAGCTGCAGTGCGTGTTTTTGCTGTCATACTAAGCAATGGCACATTGAAGAAGACAGGAGCGGAGGAGCTGCCGACTTCACCCGTCCCTGGGTACAGTCTGCTTGGTTTGGAGAGAGATGCTGTACCTCTTATTTGGAGGAAAGAAAACAAGTGAAGTCCAGACCTTGGAAATCCAGTATCAGGACCATGACTATAAAACCCACCACTGGTCAGGCAGGGCTCCATCTTCCCTGCCCCCAGTCTAGTACCTGAAGACTGAGCCTCCTTAACCAAGCAGCCAAGGCACTGCCTCCACCATCCTCCCGTGCGCTGGCAGACAGCCGAGAGAGACTGCAGCACCAAGGAGAGGGGTAGTGAAGCAGGTCTGGGACTTTACCTTGGAGCTCACAGCCAGCCACACCTGCTGGCACAGTACTGTGCCACATCAAGCTCAGTGCCTCTCTGCTCGGAGACAGCCCTGGATGTGTCGCAGCATTCAGAGGAGACTTGTGTCCTTGTTGGACGTGTTCATTTTGATCTGTGACACCATCAGCCTGCAGAGGCCTGATACGTATTAGCAAGACTGTGAAGGGCCCTGCAGCCACTAAGCTTGTGTGGCAACAAGTTTATTGTCAGCTTGGAGAGTCGGTACATCTCCTTTACTGTTTCTTCCCAAACTTGGGATATCTGACAAGGAGGAAGCTTCAGCCATTGGGGCATAGGGCACCATCCAAACTGAGCATGAAACTGTCTTAGAACTCGGTGCTGGGCTGGTAAAACCTGGTACTGGGCAGACTGTAGTGGTTCTTGTCAGCAGGCTAGTGGCTGCAGGCAGGAGTCAGTGGATCTGCTGTTATGCCAGCGGAAGACCCACGGCCCCAGCCAGTTGGGTTTATACCCTGTCCAGTGTCCCCTGTGGCTGGTTGTAAGTGATGAGTTCATGTAAACAACAGGCAGCCCATAGCAGCATGGACCTTGGCCCTGATCAGCAGGCTAGGAACACAAGTTGTGGTATGGTTTTGTGGCCTTGGTGGCCACAGTGCTTCCCGTCCTGTTCCTTAGGCAGCACAGCAGAGGCCCAAGTGCCATCTGGGAGAGGAACCTGGACTTGGTCTCTGCACATGGAGGCTTGGAGCCAGCAGAGGTCCATGGTGCCTGGCTGTGGGCCAGTAACCACAGACAAGACATCTTGGCCCCCCCTTGGTCTCCAAAAGAGACTATGAGGGCTCGCTGCCTCCCTTTGGATACTTGCACAGTTCTGTCTGAGCAAGGCTACGGTAGATTTGGGGTAAGCCTGAGGTAGGGTTGCCCTCTAGTGGTAAAACAGCAGCAGCACACCAACTGCCAACCTGCAGACCCGACCTGGGGTGCTACCTGGCGCTCAAGTAGTGAAAAGTGTCCAGGCAGAGACAAAGCAGGTGGATTCTTAGAATCTCTGGAAGTCAGGGGAAAACAAGGGGATTAGGAAGACCAGAAAAAACTCCCCTTCCTTCAGGGTGCAGATGACGTTGTGTGCGGCAGCATTAGGGCTTTCAATAGCTATTTTTAAGGAAACCCGGTAAGTTTCAGGAAAACACAGAAAACGAATTCAGTATTGAATCATTTAACAGACAAGTGGAAGTAATTCTGAAAAAAAAATGGGATTGGGTGTGGCATTCCATATGGGTGCTGGTTTGTGTCCCAGCTGTTCCACTTCTCATCCAGCTTCCTGCCTGTAGCCTGGGAGAGCAGTGGAGAATGGCTCAGGTCCTTGGGATCCTGCACCCACATGGGAGATGTGGAAGAAGCTCCTGGCTCCTGACTTTGAATTAGCTCTGGCTCTGGCCATTGCAGCCATTTGGGGAGTGAACCAGTTGATGGAGGATTTTTCTGTCTCTCCTTTTCTCTGTGAATCTGCCTGTCAAGTAAAAATGAAGAATCTTTTTTTTTTAAAGAAAGCAAATAGAAGTCGGCATTTGGCCTAGCTTTTAAGACACTCACATCCTGTTTCTCAGTATCAGAGTTTGATAACCAGAACTGGCTCCTGCATCCTGATTCCTGCTAATCTAGACTCCTGGCTTAAGTGATTGAGTCCCTCCACCCACCCTGGAGACCTGGAATGAGCTCCCTGCTCCCCCAGGCAGGGATCGTGGCAAGCATTTGGGAAGAGAAGCAGCAGATGAGTATGTGTTCCTTTACTGTTTCTCAAAGGAAAAAAGCAAAAAATCCTTGAGCTGAAAAGCACAGTAAGTGAAATTAAAAATGCCATAGAAAGCATCAGTAGCAATGTGTGTCAGTCAGGAGAATTAGTGAGCTTGGGAGATAGGCTTTCTGAAAATAGAGTCAGAAGAGAAAAAAAAGGAAACAAGAAGAGAAATCAGTACAGCTTAGGTAACCTTATGACAGTGCTTAAAAATATCTGAATCACAGGCACTCTAGAGGAACTGGAGCATTCCAACACAGTCGAAAGCACACGTTCAAGAGACAATAGCACTCTGTAAGAAAAGTTGGAAGTCAAGTCCATCAGATGTGCCTCAAGACATAATGACTTCTTCAAGGATAAAGATAAAGGGAAGATTCTCAAAGCTCCACGAGAATAGAGGCAAATAACATAAAACGGTGTCCCATTTGTTCTGATTGGTGATTTCCTTACAGAAATTGTGGGTCAGAAGAGAGCTGGTTGACTTTCACGGGAGTGAAGGAAAATAATCCACAACCAGGACTGCTGTTTTCAGAAGGCTATCCTTTCACTGTGAGACAGAGACAGACCAGGATTGATCACTGCTGGGCCTGTCCCATGGGAAATATGCTAGGGGGAGTTCTTTCACTTGAAAGAGACACTAACAAGTTAACAGAAAATATCCAGAGGCACAAGACTCACCGAGCAGCCTAGGAGTAAACCTGTGAATCCACAGTAAACTGTCCTTTGGCAGAGGTGCCGAGAAGGCAGTGTCAGCCCTTTCAGTCAGCAATGTTGAGAAAGCTGGACTCACACATGCAGGCAGTAGAGAGCTAGACCCCTATGTTTAATCAGATATTTAAAGATAGAGGTGTAAGTCATGGATTTTGAGGCTATTAGAATAAAATACAGGATAGAGATGACCAAGGCTGTTCTGGATCACACCCCAAAAACATGGGCAACAAAAACAAGAATAAACATGTAAGTTTTGTCAAATTAAAAAGCTTCTGCACCATTCAAGGGGGGAAAAACCCAACATAGAGCATGGCAAAGGAAACAGCAGAAGAGAGAGACAATATGCAGGATGGGGGAAAGTAAATATTTGCAAACTCTACATCTGGCAAGAGGTCAGCAACCAGAGCAGCTAACACAAGAGCAAGCAATGTGAACAAGCATTTTTCACAGGGAGACAAAGAAAACACAAAGAAATGCTCTACGTTACTAATCCAAGCCACAAGGATGTTACTTCACCTGGAGTGGCTGTTTCCAGGAAGACAGACGGGTGGCCGGCCTGGTGGTTCAGACGCTGGCCTGATCCTGGCATGAATGATCCTGAATGCCGTATAAGGGTGCCTCGATGGAAGTCCATGCTCTCCTTATGATTCTCGCTTCTGCTAATGTGCTTCCTTGGAGGCAGCAGGTGCTGGTAGTTCAACTAGGGCCCTTGCCACCCAAGTTGGAGACCTGAATTGAGATTCCAGCTCTCCTCTTCAGCCCCTGCTTAGGGGCTCTTGTGGATATTTTGGAGAAAACCAGTAGATGGGAGATTGTGTGTGTGTTGTGTTGTGTGTGTTGTGTGTGTGTGTGTTGTGTATCTCTGCTTCCTAGAATCAATGAAAAAGTATATGTAGTGTTGCTGAGGATGTGGAGAAAAGGGAATTCTTGTTTGTACACTGCTGATAGAAATGTCAATTAATACAGCTATTGTAGGACACAGGATGGTGGTTCCTCAAAAAGCTAAAAATCGAACTATCATATGATCCAGCAATCGCATTACTGAGTATTTAATATCCAGAGAAAATAGAATCAGTCAGTTGAAGAGACACCTGCACTCCTGTGTGTATTACAGCACTCTTCCAATAGCCGAGACAGGGAGTAGCCCAAGTGTCCATCAGCTGATGAGTAGATAAAGAATATTGGGGGTGGTGGCAAAATCAAGATGTTGCTTGAGATGAGATGTCTTCATCTCAAACAGGGGTGTGTTCATACTCTGCCTGCAGTTCCAGCTTCGTACTAACGTACTCCATTGCAGGCAAGCAGTTGGGTTCCTTCTGCTCTCCGTGGGGTCTAGGATTAAGTTCTCGTCCCTCATGATTTCCACTTGCTCAATTCTAGCTATTGCAAGCAAGCGAGGAATGAACCAGTGCATGGGAGCTTTCTCTCTCTCTCTCTATCCCTCTCATATAAATAAAAAGAATTTATTGAAGATGAAGAATGTGTGTATATACACATGTGTGCAGTTTTTCCCATAAAAAGGATGAAACTTATTTATGACAATGTGGTGGTCTTTGTATTAAGTAAAATAAGCTAGACAAAAACACTGCATTACCTCTTGTGCACATAATGTAAGCAGTCTCGTAGGAGTTGAGAATACAGTATGATACTAGAGGCTGGGGAGAAAGGCGAGAAAGGAGGGGAAGCTTTTGTTTAGCACTTATGAAGTTATGGTAAACAGATGGAAGAAGTTCTGGCATTTATTGCACAGTAGTAAGGCGATGTAGGTGTCGGTAGTGAAGCTTGTGTGTGTCTATGTGTGTGTGTGCTCGTGCACACGCGTGCATGCTGCAAGAGAGGATTTTGAATTTTTTTCACTAAAAAGACTCTGTAATGTTTCAGGATATAGTTATGTTCACCCCCAGCTGCTCAGTCATGTCATCCCTGAATGAGTGCAATTGCCTTGGATCACTTCAAAATAAAAGTAAAAATAAAGAAAGCATCTTAGGCAAAGCATCAGAACGCCCTGGGAAAGTAGTATATATACTTTCTTTTCTTTCTTGTTCTTTAAAACAGGATTTATTTATCTGAAAGGCAGAGTTACAGAGACAGACAGGGCTTACCTCCCATATCGCTGCCATGGCCAGGGCCAGTCCAAAGCCAGGAGCTTGGAATGCCATTTGGATCTCCCACATGGGTGCCAGGCGCCCAAGTGCTTGGACCATCTTCTGCTGCTTTCCTAGGCAGGGAGCTGGAGCAAAAGTGGAGCAGCACCCTTCTGGGATGCCAGCATCACAGGCTTAACCCACTGTGACACACCCACTGTGACACAACACTGAGCTCATGTGTGAGCTCCATGGCATGGAACTTTGGGGTGCAGTGATTGTGGGTACAGGCTGTCTTCATTGTTGGGTTTTCCTAAAGCTAATGTTGATGTTATGTTCGCTCCTTTGCAAGTTGTCGGCTTGGTTGAGGAGTGGGCATGCTCAGACTCTCTGGGTAGAGAAACAAGAACTGGCTTAGTAGCTGATAAGTAAGGAGCAGAATAAGGGTGAAATAATGACTGCTAATGATGTCATAACTGCTACCCCGGCACTATCAGATAAAAATATTTTAATAATATACTGAGCTTTTCATATTTGTTTATTTGAAAGGTAGAAAGAGACACACATGGAGTGAGAGAGAGAGTGGGCAAGGGAAAGGTCTTTCAGTCTACTCCTCTAATGCCTGTAGCAGCTAGGTTGGGCCAGCTGATCCAGGCCCGGAAGCTAACCTGGGTCTCCTGTGTGGGGGACAAGGACCCAGCCAGTTAAGCCATCATGTGTTATCTGTCAGGGTGCACATCAACAGGAAGCTGGAATTGGAAGTGGAATCAAGAAATATATCCTAAATAGTGTTTCAACTAGTGATCAATATCAAAACAATTATTGAGGGGTGAGCGTTGGAATACATGAGTTAAGCACTGCCTGGAATGGGTGCAACTTTTATTGACCTTTATTCATTTATATTGATATTTTAGACTGAAGTGGGTGATTGTCATGTTCACAATAGAATAAGAATTGGATTATTTCATCATACAGTCTGTGTTTCTTTTTCTAAAATTAAAAAATACTAAAGAGGCAGATACATATTATTTCTGTTATCTCCAATGAGTCACCTAGAGGCAGAACTCTCACCTACTGGCTCATCTTTCAAATGCCTGCAGCACTGAGATCTGGCCTGGGCTGAAGCCAGGAGCCGGGAGCCCAGCTCCGAACTGGCTGATGGGACTAGCTCCGTCAGCACCTTGTCAGTCTCGCGCTCTGAGCCCTCGGCTCTGGCCGAGGAGGGAACCCGGGTTCTGGGATATGGGAGCTGTGCATCTCAACTGACATCCTTACAGAGGGGCTGTGTGCTTGCTCTGGAATCTGTGTTTCTGGTAGGAGTCTCGCTCTTTAAGAGCTTGGCTGCAGGTTTGCCTTTCTGTGTCCTGGGCTGCGTTCTAGAATGTGTCCCTGTGAGATAAATGGCATGTTCCTTGTATGTCTGCTGCAGCAGCCTTCGCGGTGTGGCTGGCTCATTTCGAGCGTTGTGTGTGTGTTACTTTTCCATGGCTACCTCATAGGCCTATGACGTAGCAGTTGACCAAGCACCTTTGTCATTATTTAAATAAACCTACTGCTCTTCTTTGACGATTGTAAAAGTGAAATTTGTAGAAGGGGGTGTTCAAACAAGATCTTCTCTTATGTATTTTTAATGTTTATTTATTTTTATTTGAGAGAGTGAGTGAGAGGCTTCAGACACACACAGAGAGGTGTTTCTCTACTGTGCATTCTTCAAGTGCCTGAAAGAGATCCAGGCCAGATCCAAGTCAGGAGCCTGGGTCTATCCCAGGTGTCCATATGGCTGCAGGCACTCAAGCCTCTGAGCATCATCTGCTGCCTTCTGAGACACATCAGCAAGAATCCGGATTGAGCAGAGGAGCCAGGACTCCAGTAACCACTCAGATACGGAGTGTGGCCCAAAACCCCAAACAGCTACGTAACCACGAATCCAAATGCCTGGTTGTACATTTAATTTAATTTCATATTAATTTATACAAAGATGGATTTTGAGTTAAAGTTTATTGGGAACAACACCTCTGAGAAATGAAGATAGGGAGGGAGGGACAAGAGAGCTTTCTCTGGTGATTCTGATCTGGTCCCTGTGACTGGGAAAGAACGGATTGAGCACTGGCAGGTACAACAATGACGCAACGAGAGCCTCTCCACCCGGGACTTGAAAATTGTAGCTGCTAGCTTAGTTGCTGCCTCAGCAATGGCTTTGACAGACTACAGAATTTTAAGACATTCTCTGGCTGTGGTGCATCACATTTTGTGATTCCCTTCCTCAAAGGAGTTGGGACCATTCAGAAAAGCTCTTTGAATTAAGTATTGGAAACCTCAAGGCTCTGGTTGGGACATTTGTTTGGCTCAGAAGCGAGGATAACCCATCCCATATCAAAGTCCCTGCTTCTCTGCTTTGGATCCAACTTCCTGCCGATGAGCACTTTTGGAGGCTTTGGGTCCCTGCTGTGCACACGAGGGACCCAAGCTCTGGGCTCCCAGCTTCAGCCTGACCCAACCATGGCTGCGGCAGGCATTAGAGGGGCATGAAGCAACAGGTGGAGTATCTGTTTCTGTACCTTTGTGTCTACCTTTCAAATAAAAATAAAGGCGAAAAGGAACGTAGCTTTTCTTGTTTTGGTGTCTCTAGTTTTATAGATGAAACGCATGTTTTTGAGAGCACATTTGTCTTCATCTGTTGTATGTGATGAATTTCGGTATATTTAAAGTACAAATGAGTTTCTAGGAACTGAAGGTCAATTTATCTCGCCGTATTTATTGGAAACAAGGCTTTAAATGACCACAGTTCCACTTTCCCCAGCATGCTGGAGCCAAGTAGGTATAAATAAAGTTATCAGCAGGCTATGGCTCTGTCCACGTATGTTCACAGCTGCCATGCCCTCTGCACAGCCAGATCACACGCCTTCTCACAGGCAGAGTTCAGAAGGCTTCTTTCTTGAAAGAAGATAGGATCTGTTTGATCCTGAGATTGGCAGCTGTCTTTGGGTTTTGAATTGCCATACTTCTTGATTTTTAAAATCTAAGCTTACTAAAACGTAAGCGTAGGCCTTACGGTGTATCCGTCTCCCTTCCCATCAAAACGTCTCCCTGCCTAACAAAATGCTTCCCATCCAGGAGATGTTTAATAGCTGTCGGAATGAATTCAAACATCCAACAATATTTCAGATCATAAATAGACAATGTCCGTGACTTCTGTTTGCAGCTTCTCTTTCCCTGTACAAAGAGCAAGACAGCCAGTATGTGTTGGCAGTCATGAGAAACTGGAGCCCATCAATGTCATTTTCCCTTTGGGTTTCTTTTCTTTTTTTCTTTTCTTTTCTTTTTTTTTTTTTTTAATTCTTGGGGAGAAACAGATCACAAATGCTACATTTGGAAAGACATCATTTGTGCAAAGTCGAGCCTTGAGAAGGGCTTCCAAGATGTTTCTGCCAAAGCTAAAATGGTCACATTTTGCATTTGCACAGCATTTTCATTGTGTCTGTCTGATTAGGAGAAATAATGAGCCCAAGGGCTCCCTGTGTGTGGCTGTGCTGCTTTGGACGGGTGTGTGTTCGGAAGGCTTATGAAACATCTTTGTAAACAGGGAGCGAGGCCAGAGTTGAAGCAGACTCTTGGGGGAGGGGAATGTGTGAGTATGCATCCATGACTGCAATAATCAAAGCACCTTACACTTCAGATATGCAAAAGTAAACAAGTGGGCCCAGCGCGGTGATCTGGAGGCTAAAGTCCTTCCCTTGCGCACGCTGGGATCCCATATGGGCGCTGGTTCTAATCCCGGCAGCCCCACTTCCCATCCAGGTCCCTGCTTGTGGCCTGGGAAAGCCCAAGTCTTGGGGCTCTGCAGCAGCATGGGAGACCCGGAAGGGGTTCCTGGCTCCTGGCTCCTGGCTTCGGATCTGCTCAGCTCCGGCCATTGCGGACACTTGGGGAGTGAATCAGAGGATGGAAGATCTTCCTCCCTCTGTCTTTCCTCCTGTCTGTATTATCTGTCTTTCCAATAAAAGTAAACATATCTTTAAAAAAAAGTAAGCAAGTATGTAACCAACCTAGCTTGAATGAGGAAGTAGAAGCTGATAGAAATCCAAGCTGTTCTTTCATGGATGTGGGAGCTGGGTTATAATCAGGTTTAACCCTGTGAGCGAATGGCACTGACATAGTCTCAGCACACGATGGCTTGTGAAGTAAGAATAGTTTTTACATTTGTAGACTTATTTTGGACGGTTTTCGAGTTTTGTTTTAAAAAAAGACGAGGAAGAGGTAAAGAAGAATGAAGGTGATGGGGAGGAGCACAAGGAAGTGTGAGTTAGTGAACACGTGCCAAGTCTAAAATATTTACTAATCCTTTACAGAAAAGGCTTGGTGTTGCAGCATAGTGGGTAACATTGTGAATCCAGCGTCTCAGCTGGGCACCCATTTGTGCCCTGGCTGCTTCACTTCTGATTCCAGTCCCTGCTGATGGCCTAGGAGAGCAGAGGAAGATGACTCAAGGTCTTAGGCCCTTGCCACCCACATGGGAGATTTGATCAGTCTCCTGGCTTTGTCCTGGCCAGGTGTTGGCCATTGTAACCGTCTGGGGAAGTGAACCAGTGGATAATGGAAGATCTTTGTTTCTTCTTCTCCGTGTAACTCTTTCAAAATAACCAAACAACAAGAAAAAAACACCCAATTTGCCAACCCATGATTGGTACGATTTCTGTTTTGTGGTTCCCTCTGAAGGTGGGCTGTGTGCAGAAAACAGCAGTTGTCCTAGTGGAAGGTAAGTCAGTTTTCTGCAGACTTAGCTCCTCATCTGATGTTCGATTTGGACTGACACACTTGTTAAGGTTTTCTCTGGCTTGGCTGTTCTGCATGTCTGCAATGCAGTTCTGAGGCTAACCACCCAGAGTTAGGCTGGTTCATAAGTTAAGGTCACAGACCTCCCTAAGATTGTCTTCATTCAGACACCAGCCACGAGTCTGGGGTTCCCAGGCCACCTGCACTGTGACCAGGTCATCACAAATGCATCCGTTTTCACTCCTCAGAGACTCAAAGGACATGCTATCCTCATAGTCACAGTTTAATGATGAAGGATGCAAATCAGGACCATGCAAGTGGAGATACTTGTAACAAGGTCTGGGAAGGCCACAGACACCTCCCGGCACCATGATGTGAATCACCAAGGAGGGAAGCTCATCTGAATTCAGGTGTCTGGCGCTGGCTTCGGCAGCACCTATTCTAAAATTGGAATGGATCCAGGTGTCCAGAATTTTCATCATGGCCATCACGAAACTGGATCTTTGGCCACGTGATTGAAATCATTCTCCAGCTCCCCTGGCCTCCCTGGAGGCTGGGAGGTTGGAGTGGCCCACATGGCCCAAGGCCCTGATCTTGTAACCACATGGCTGGGCTTTCTGGTGTGGCCAGACCCCATCAAAAGCCAGCTGGGGACCACTCCCCCCTCTCTCAATTATCTTAGTGTAACTCAGGGCTGGCCAGGGTGCCCAACACAAACAGCAAAGATCCTGTCGTCACGCAGGAGATCCCGTTGGTGTGGAAGCCCCCTCCCAGGGACCACAGCCAAGAGCAGACACCTGCTTGCTTAGATGACAGCCTGGATGCTGGGGCTGACTCCTGCTTTTTCTCCCTTGTAAGGGCAATCCCAGAGCTAATTACAGAGGTCATGGAGAAAGACATTCCACTTTGACAGGTCTCACCATAGCTAAGACCATAGTCTTTCTTTCCCAAGGCTCTCAAGTTTGAGATAATAGAATCTCCTGCTTGAAAAAAAAAAAAAAGCAGTGGACTGGGTGAGTCTCAAGCATCCTTTGGAGTTTTGGGCATTTTGAATTGAATTGAGACAAACATACTATAGTCTGTAATGCAGGTTTTTTTTTTCAGGTTATTTAAAGGCAGTGCAATGCTTAGTAATACTTTAAGTGAACCCCTTTTAATTCTTTACTTGAGGTTCTTAGTTTCCTGAATCTATTTAATTTTTGATTTATTGATTTTTAAATTTTTATTAGAAAGGCAGATTTAGAGAGAGAAGGAAAGACAGAAAGATCTTGGTTTATTTCCCCAGTGGTCACAATGGCTGGAACTGAGCTGATTTGAAGCCAGGAGCCAAAAGCTTCCTCTGGGTCTCCCATGCAGATGTAGAGTCCCAAAGGCTTTTGGACTTTCCCAGACCACAAGCAGGGAGCTGGAAGGGAAGTGAAGCAGTCAGGACATGAACTGGCACCCATATGGGATGCCAGCTCATGCAAGGTGAGGACTTTGCCACTAGACCATTGTGTCAGGCCCAACCTATTTAGTATTTCTTTAAGTATGCATATTTACAAAATAGAGGGCTGCTGCTGTGGTACAGTGGGCTGAACCACTGTCTGCAGGGCCGGTGTCACATGTGGGCACTTGTTGGAGAGTCCCGGCTATTCACTTTGAATCCAGCTGCCATGTAATCCAGTTCTGCTGCCTGGTCAAATAGCAGAGGAATGTCCAAGAGCTTGGGCCCCTGCACCCCTCTGCAGCCCTCAATGAAGCTCCTGGCTCCCAGCTTCAGCCTGGCTCCACCTCGGCTGTTGTGGCCATTTGTGGAGTCTCTCTTTCTTGGTAACTCTGGCCTTCAAACAAGTGAATCTCTCCTAAGAAAAGTTTTTAAAAAGAACAAACAGGATAACATATGAGAGTGCTTTGAAGAGGCTGCAGGCATGGGGTGGGCGTGTGGCTCTGTGGTGGAGGTGCCCGCGTGCCCGGTTGCAGTGCTTGCCCCAGCCCAGCTCCGGCTGCCGGCCCTGGCTCCATCCCAGCTTCCTGCTCATCACAGACACTGGTAGGTGGCTGTGGTGGCTCGAGGAGCTGAGCTCCTGCCACCTGTGGGGCGGCTTGGATCGTTCGTGGCTTTCACAGTCGCAGGCATGTGGGGAGTGAACCAAGACATGGATGCTCTCTCACTGTTTAAAAAAAAAATGCTTGTGGAAAAATCAAATTGAAAGGTAAATTTGTTCTGAAGTGAAACAAATTGAAGCCCATGCATGGTTTTTCAATAATATGCATTTTCATGACTTTTTGTAGACTCCCCTGTATGTTGTTGTTTTATGTATTACACAAGAACAAGTTTCAGAAAGTCGTCTTCTTTTCCCAATCTCCATGCATTGGGTTGACGTCCTGGATAGACATGGCTGCTGTCTGTCTGCCTGTAGCTCGTGCCTGGTCTGTCGTTGACTGCTTGTCTGCTTGCTCACCCGTGGCTTCTGCATTCTTTTCGCCACCGACACCCTGTGTGTAAAATGGTGAGGATTTGGAGTCATCCAATAAAATGAAAATTCTACTCCTGCCGTGACATGAGCAAGGGGAAGGGGATGGGCTCGTGGAGGTGGGATCCAGGAGGTTCCAGAACAGGGGCAGGAGTGTCCTTGCCTTTGGCCCCTCTGTGCTCTTACATGTACTGTAACTGACTTCCCCACCTCTGTCCCCTTCCCTAGTCCTCACCTGTCATTGCTTCCTCCACCTCGGTGAACACTCTGTCTCTTGTCATCCTGTTTCTTCAAACCTGGCAGTAATTCTGAAGGGACACAAAGACTGGGTGCTTAATTCTTTGGCCATTTACCTTCCAGCCATGCCTGTGATTCGTCCACACCAGCTGGCCCAGCTGTGTCCTCTGGTGGATCCTATGCTGGCTCTGGCCCCTCCGGGTGTGGGCGGGGACCCGACGCCTGTGCCAGTGGCTTCAACAACTTCAGCATCCTGGGTGATCAAAAAGTTTGTCCCTTATCCTTAACCTTCCTTGATTTTCTTTTTTAAAGATTTATTTTATTTTTAATGGAAAGTCAGATATACAGAGAGGAGGAAAGACAGAGATCTTCCATCCGCCGAGCTGATCCAAAGCCAGGAGCTTCTTCTGGGTCCCCCATGCAGGTGCAGGGTCCCAAGGCCATGCGCCATCCTTGACTGCTTTCCCAGACCACAAGCAGGGACCTGGATGGGAAGTGGGGCTGCCGGGATATGGACTGGTACTCATATGGCATCCTAGTGCATGCAAAGGGAGGACTTTAGCCACTAGGCTACTGTGCCGGGCCCTCTTAATGTTCTATTTTACTAGGGCAAACTAGATTCTTTGTGTTCCTATGCTGTGTTAGTTGAGATACTTGGTTATGAATAATTTATAGAATGTTCAGGGGTTGCTTATGGAACCCAGAAAGCAGCTGGGATTGAGAAGAGCCTAGGGCCTGGAACTCAGAATACTTTAGGGACTCTCCTGCTGCTACTTTGTTGCAGGAGAAGCGCTTCCTCTGCCTCCTGGTTCATTGGGTCCTGGAGGATGGCCGTTCCAAAGATGGTCGTCTAGGGGGTCGAGGACGTGTGTCCTATGTGCACTGGCAGCCACAGGCGGAGGTGGCCTCTGCTCTTTTTCTGTTCAAGTTCCCAGCAGAGACTCATAGTAGTCTGGCCTGAACCGAAAGCCATGAAGAGTGATGGGGTGGCTCAGTGCAGACAGGCTGGGGGCTCCCTGGCCTCTGTGTGGGCAGCTCAGCTACACGATGAGTGGGAAGTCCTTGGTTGGCAGTGGGCATGTGCCTTCCAAAGGCATCCACCGCGTTAGTCTTTGACCCTTCTATCCGTTCCACGTATACTTACAGACAGCTTGCTGTGTGTTAGACATCAACCAAGATGCCTGGCATAGAACTCTGAATGAGATCAAGCCCCTGTTCTTGTGGCTTTGACTGTCAGCTCTTCAAGTTGGCGTTTCCACTTTGCGGTGTTTGTCTGCTGGCCTTTTCTTCTCTGCCTATTTTTTCCCCCCTTGGCTCTGGTTTCTTTCTCAACAAATAGATATTTATTGAACTTCCACTATCTGCTGACGTTGTGCCTGTTTATATGGGGTATGATGATATTTGCAAAATGCATTAACTCAGAATTAATCGCTTGAGACTGAATTTGAAACTGTGCTCACAATGTCCTTTGCTATCTCTGGTGCAGGGTCTTCCTTAGGCAACACATTTGTAATAAATTTGTGTGATTTTGAAGATATTAGTGTTTTTCTGCAGTGCAAGTTAGGTGAAGACGAGGCCACTGAGATGGAAAGCTATCTTTGTGTGTGTGTGTGTAGGTGCATGTGTGCGCACATATGTTTGTGTGAGGTTATGTTTCAGTTCTCCCTGGAATAAAATTTCTAGCTTGTAGTACAGAAAGAGGAATATTGATGCCTGTTAGGTATGGGAGACACTAACCCACTTCATTCTGTTACTAGTACTTGTTTATACCAATATTTTTTTGACCCTAATATATGTTTTAAAGATGTATTTATTTATTTGAAAGAGTTAACAGGGAGAGAGGGAGGGTGGAAGAGAGAAAGGAAGGGACTGGGAGAGAGAGATACAGAGACAGAATCTTCCATCTGCTGCTTCGTTCCTGAAGTGGCTGCAACGGCCAAAGGCTGAAGCAGGCTGAAGCCAGCGGCAGGAGCTTGTTCTAAGTCTCCTGTGAGGATCACAAGGGCCCACACACTTGGCATCTTCTGCCTTTGAAAGGTCGTTGGCAGGGAGCTGGATCAGAAGCGGAGCAGCTGGGGCTTGCACTGGCACGGTGTGGGACACTGGCCTTGCGGGTGGTGGTCTTACTCGCTGTGCAACAACACTGCCCTGCCCTGATATTTCTTATCCCATGTTTGAGTTCTGATTTGGAAAAGTATCATTTCCATTCTTATGTTTGTCATGGGCGCTTTTTAGGCCCAGTTTCTTTCAAACTCCAGGTTTTTGGCCTATACGTTCAATAACTAACATCCCCTCCCCTCAAAAAAAAAGCAGCGTGCAGGGTTTTCTTTGCACTGTTTCGTGTGCCTGTAGCTTCCCCATTTTCCCTCCTCTTGCCTTAATCATCTGGCTTCTGGATGATGGGACGACTTGCTTACCTGATCTCCTCGACGGCAGAGCCTCCTCCCTGCGCTGCCCACCTGCACCCCTGCCAGGCGCTCCACTGTCCCACGCACTGTCCCCAGCTCCTTGACCTTCCGCATGGGGTCCAGGCCTGCCCCGTTCACCCAAAGGCTGTCTGCAGGTTGCTGCTTCCTCTCTGCCCATCTGATTTGGACCCCCAAGGCTTCGTTTTATTCTTTTGAATTGGCTCTTGCTGTAATTTTGTTTAGACTTTTGTCACCGGTACAGTGTCTTCTCCTGTCCTGGCAGAAACCCACCTGTATGGCATGGTCTCATCGCTGTCTCCAGAATCAGCTGCACATGGTGGCTGCCAACCTCCCACGTTCTGGAGGTCCCACGGGCCCACTCTTGGTCCCTCGGCTATGAACGGTCATGCCCCAGTCCATCACCGTGACCAGAACCATGGTGATGACTTGGCATCTTAAACTGGTTGACGTTATTGAAGATAAAATTCAGATATTTTGTTCCTCAGTCTCCAGCAGCATCTGACTAGTGAATCTCAACTGTGGTTCCCATTCAGATCATTTAAGGAGCTTCAGAAACCAAAACACAGCAGTAGCGTTCAGCATCTGTGAGTGTGGGCCAGAAGCTCGTTAGAGCACTCCTAGGGGGACACTCCCGGGAGGAGTGGACGCCACCCAGGCAGACAGCCGTTTGAGCTCACTCCTGTCTGTAGCTTGGGCCCTCTGTCTTATCACAGTATCTCTCCCTGTAGAAGTCAAGGAACTCTAGTCAGGACTCAGGTAGTACTCATGCTGTGCCAGGCACTGGTGGGAGCTGAGGCCACTGCCATGAACACAGCCTGTCCCTGCTGTCTTGGAGCTGATGCTCCTGGGTCAGGGAACCAGCTCTTAAGTAAATAATGTCAAGTAATGATGCTTACTGCTTTGGAGGCAAGCAAGGCTGCATGGGTGGACAGAGAATAAAGCAATGCTTCTTATGTAAGCGAGTTGCAAAAATACCCGCCAACTGCCTTGAATCAGCAATTGCTCCTCACAACCCCTCCTTCCAGGTGAAACCCATGAGCCTGCCTGGAGGTAGGGGCCTTGCTCTCTGCTTCCCCTACTGGTGGGGGAGAGAGCGGAGCAATGGCCAGTGGGGTCAGCCCAGACCGTGGAAGCCCCTCGGGAGCAGGTGGGGGATTTGGTTCTGCATTGAGGTGTATAGCCAGGGTGAAGGCTGGTGCATGGTTGGCCTGGGACCAGGGACCCAGCTGGTGGGGGCCTGCAGCTACCAAGAGTGAGCTGAGAGTCCTAGGTGATTTCTTACTTATCCTTACTATTGAAGGTATTATGTTGGCGTTCAACAACTGATTTTACATCTTTGTTGTTATAATAAGGGTGGCCACTCTTACAATCGCTTTAACAGATGATTTAGGGGGTATGTGGTTTGGGCTGATGGTTAAGTCTCAGGATGCAATGCCTGCATCCCATAATTGGGAGCTCCTGGGTTCAGTTCCTGGCTCTGCTTCGGCTTGCTGTTTTTGCACACCCCGGAGGCGGCAGGTGGTGGCTCAGGTGCCGGGGTCGCTGCCACGCCTGGGGGACACCTAGATTGGGTTCCTGGCTTCTGGCTTCTGCCTGGCCCAGCGCCAGCTTCTGTGGATTGTGGGCCTATGGGGAGTGACGCAGAGGACGGGGGAACTCTGTGCTTCTGCCGCTCAAAAACCAAACAATAACAGCAACAACAATACCCAGACCGAAAACGAAAACAAAAAAACTCATCCACATTATTGTCTTCCAATTTTCGCTAAGACAACAGCGTTGTTTGTAGCTGGGAAGCTGAGATTTATTCAGAGGAGGTGTCCATTTTTAAAATAGGAGGCAACGCGTTGGTTTCTTCGATAGGCGGTAAACACTAGATATAGTAGAAGGAATATATTTTAAAGAAAAAAACAAAACCAAAAAGCAGAGGCTTCTATTTTTCTGAGATCTTTTTACCTAAGACACATAGCCCGGAAGGTCACATCTCAAGGAGGGTCGGCCGTCAGTGGAGGGGACACTTTTTTAGCAGATGAAGTTCAGGGTCGCGCGCGTGCCTGGCAGCTTTTTCTCGGGCGTGTACCTTTCTCCACTCTGCCACCTCCTCAGTGAAGGTTTATGGGGGTGGGCGTGGGGGTTAGCTCACCCCGAGAGCCTTGACTGCGGGACCGGCATCAGAGCCGAAAAGGACAGGCTGGTTTATGTCGCATCCCTGACAGTTGAGTTGCAACGCATCCGCCCGCCGGGGTCGGTGAAACGCCAGCGCCCGGTGGAGCCAAGCTGCACCTCCAGGGAGGGAGGGAGGGAGGGCGGCGGCTGCTCCCTGTGGGATTGCACAGGGTGCGAGCTGCAGCCGGGCGGGCGGGCGCTGAGTGGGCCCTGGCGACGTGGGGCTGCGCCCTGCAGTGTCCCTTCCCGCCACCGCCCCGCAGCCCCCGGCTGCACCGCACGCCGCAGCCCCTGCCCGACCCCGTGGCGGGCGGGGCGGGACGCGGGGCGGGGCTGCCGGCGGCCGCAAGCGTCTCTAGGGGCGGCCAAGGTACATAGGCGCCCCAGGTCTGGGCCTCCTGGCCAGAGCATCTCTTCCCGCTGGTCCCCGCCAGTCACCTGCCGTCCGCCCCTGCGCGCGCGCGCGCTCTCTCCGCCGCTCTCGGCTTTCTGGCTGACTTCTTCCTTTGTGTTGTGTTGTCCGCCCTGCGCTTCATCTCTGAAGGACCCGTTCGCTCTTCCGGCTACAAGAAGGCAGAGGATGAGATGTCCCGGGCCACGTCTGTTGGAGACCAGCTGGAGGCACCGGCCCGCACCATTTACCTCAACCAACCGCATCTCAACAAATTCCGCGATAACCAGATCAGGTAGGAGACGGGCGGCAGAGAGATGCAAGGGCAGCATCTTCCCCACACACAGAGCCAGCCCCCTCTGCTCCCCTCCCCCCACCCAGGGCTTGGCCAGCCCTCCCTGGACCCTTACCCGCTGGGGTCCTGCTCCCTTCCTCATCTCCCCCTCCGTGCTGTGCCTGGTTGTCTGTGAACACTGGGGGATAAGCATCACCACTACCAGCAACAAAGACAAGGTCTGCCTTGTTTTCGTCTCGGGATTCCCAAGAATCTCATCCCAACCCGACCCCCAGCCTCGTTTTCAACCTGTTCATAGCTGTCCTCAGCAGTTTGCAGACCATTGTGTGTGTGTGTGTGTGTGTGTGTGTGTGTGTGTGTGTTGCATCCGAAGGGAACCCCAACAGGTCACAGGGGTGCAGATTCAGCTCTCAGTAGTACATAGCATTTCTCTCTTTGCTGGAAAACTTTGCCCAGAGTTCACAGAAGGATGGGTGGAAGCCGGTGTTATGAGGAGTCTGACTTCTGTCGGCAACTGTATCCGGAGCCTCGGCCGTGCTGGTTTGCTGGCTCCTCATAACTTCTAGGAGCAGGCATGGTTAATCAGCTTCCAATCAGAAAACTGGAATATAAAGATGCTAAATAATGCACATGTGGTCAGAGCCGGGAAGTGCTGGAAATTAGACCTGCCCATCTGCTCATCCAATTCAGGCTGCTGAGTGTACCAGTTGTTTGGTTCAGTTAGCACGCTTTTCAAGTGTCACTGAGTGCTTGGCAATAACTCCAGAGGGTGTTCTGGGACAGTGACTGATCAGTTTCACATAGATTATTGACAAATCCACATTCTAATCAAGCAGGAACCTTTTTTTTGAAAGCTCTGCTAAAATCTTGTTGTTTAAGTATTTCGACGTTGCATCAGCGCATGTCCGAGCTACTTGGCCCGATAGCTTTATCTAGAAAGGTCTGACTGGTGAATACTACTGTCATTGGCAAGGATTTGAGGAAGAGTCATGCTGAATGTTATGTTGAAGGGGTTGCCTTCATTTATTAATGGAATACTGGACGATGCTGGCTTTGTTTTGGATTTTAGGAGTGCTGTGTGTGTATGAATTTTTTTGTTTGTTTACTACAAAGGGCAGCTTAGAAGACTCGCCGAGTCTTTCCATGAGTGGGCTTGTTTTAAGATGCAGAACTTAAATCACAGTGAATTACCACTTCACACACTGGGATGGCCAGTACAAAGGATAGTAAATAAATGTTGGCAAGGATGTAGAGGGATTGAAGCCTTCAGACTTTGCTAATAAGAATAAAAAAAAAATGATGCAGCTACTTTAGAAGGCGAAAGGTTACCAAATAACCCAGCAATGCCGCCCCGAGGTGTGATTAACCAAGAAAAATGTAAGCGTACGTCTACGCCAAAACTCATTCACGGCATTCTCCAAGAAAGTAGGAAATTCAGATGTCCTTTGGCTGATGAATGGGCTGGTAACTGTGGTCCGTCCAGGCCATGGACTGTTATCTGACCATGACAGGAAAGGAGGCACTGATGCCTGTTGCAGTGTGGGTGGACCATGAATGCCTGATGCTGAAGGAAGCGTGTCATTCATAACAAGCCTCATGGTGTGACTGCATTTGTGTGGAACCCTGCTGAGGAGGCACACCTGTGGAGACCTGAGCAGGATCAGGTGGCGGGGGATGGGGGGAATGGGGGACGACCGTTAATGTATCTGGAGTTTCATTTTAGAGTGATGATTGCACAGCTTTGTGAATATCCTTAAAATTGCTGGACTCCTGCACTGCTAACACTAGTTCCATTTCTTCACACTTTCTCTAGCTGTTTCTATTGGAATAGTGACTTTTAAAAAATGTGTAAGAATATGAGAGTTAGACTTATTTTTCTTTCTAAATGTTGGTGTGTTTTCAAGTTATATTTTTGCTTAATTCCAATGTTGGTGCCCATTGGTGCACATCTAAAGGTGAGAGTGTAAGGTGGGGATCTTTGCTTTGTCTAAATGTCCTGGTTTTTGTGGAAGTGGAGAATTTATTTTTATTTTTATTATTTTTTTTTATTGGAAAGGCGGATATACAGAGAGGAGAGACAGAGAGGAAGATCTTCCGTCTGATGATTCACTCCCCAAGTGAGTGCAACGGCCGATGCTATGCCGATCTGAAGCCAGGAGCCTCTTCTGGGTCTCCCACGCGGGTGCAGGGTCCCAAAGCTTTGGGCCGTCCTCGACTGCTCTCCCGGGCCACAGGCAGGGAGCTGGAAGGGAAGCGGGGCTGCCGGGATTAGAACTGGCGCCCATATGGGATCCCGGGCGTGCAAGGCGAGGACCTTAACCACTGTGCCACCTTGCCGGGCCCAAAGTGGAGAATTTTTAAGAGCTTTGATAATGGGGCCTCAATATCTGTTCAGTCAAGACTGAGAGCTGACGGTTGAGACTGGTTGTATTAATCCAAGAGGTCCCAAGTAGCTCCCTGTGGTACAATTTCATTTGCACTTTTTTGGGGTGAGGGAAGAGGAGAGGCCTAAGTATAGGAATGTACAGTGAGCTGGATGGGAATAAATTAGACAGATACTAACTTTTCTATTTGAAGTTGTATGTAAGATGACTTGGCTTAAACAGATAATACTTAATATTAAATATATATTTAAAATTATTTATCTATTTGAAAGAGTCACACACAGAGAAAGGGAGAGGCAGAGAGAAGCACCTTCCATCCACTAGTCCAGGCTCCAGATGGCTGCAGCAGCCAGGAATGGGCCAGGCTGAAGCCAGGAGCCAGAAACCTCATCCATGTCTCCCACTTAGGTGACAAAGGGCATCTTCCACTGCTGTGCCAGGCTGTTAGCAGAGAGCTGGATTGGAGGTAGAGCAGCCAGAGCATGGGATGCCGATATGGGATGCTGGCTTTGCTGGGAGGGCCTTTGCACACCGCACCACAATGCCATTCCCATAAATACTGGAATACATTTGATTTCCAGACTCATGGCTTTCACTGCGAGCATGCATTGCCTGCTGTAGGATCTAAGGTATTAGAATATGTCCTGAGATAGTCTACAAAATGGCCTTTGAGCATTTGACTTGTCTTGGCTGCTTAAGTAGGAATAACTAATGATTGTCAGTGACTTATAGTTCTTCATGGAATTGATTATGAATCTTTCAACCGTACAGTGTAAGAATTTTGGAAAACATTGACTCATGCTATTTTAGCACTTCTAATGTTGCTAAAAGTGAAGCTCTATTAAAAAATATTGATTTTTTAAAAACCAAGCTTTTCAGTTTGGCTGTGAATACTTGGTGAAAGTTTATAAGGCTTTCATCAGCATTATCCTGCCCTTAAGGAATATTTTCATCAGAGGAAGTTAATGAAGGGTTTAGTTTCTTCATGCACATCTCACTGAGAAAAGAGAAGTTGTTTCTCTTGGAGCTGGGTAGGGAGAGTTTAGTCTGGTGTTTGTTGGTTGGGTTTTATGAGAAGCAGACACCTGCGGGGCCATGTGGGGCTCATACCAGCCTCCTGTGTGGATGTTGCACACCCCAGGAGCAGACACCTGCGGGGCCATGTGGGGCTCATACCAGCTGTGTGGATGTTGACTCTGCAACAGAGCTGTCACCTACTTTCCCTCACCTCCAGCCCTTTCTGCCTTGGAAGCTTGTAGACCGTCATGTTTGCTCTGTGTTTGCCTCTGTGGGCAGCTAGAGTTCTACATCAGCACAGGAATTGGGAGTTAGTTTGATGCTGAGGGAGGTAGGTTATTCCTGGGCATTGGGGGATGTTGGTGAAGGGCAGGCAAGCATCGTATGAATGAGGAGAGGAATCTCATGGCCAAGGGTTAACGTTTGGTATTTTTGTGATTCAGCCAAGAGGCTGGGCTGGTGCAAAGACCTGCAAACCGGGAGCGAGCTCATTTCTGGGTTTGCTTGTGAGCTTGCATCTCCACTCCTTCACCTGGGTAATATGCCGCTTGAGAACCCCGATTTGTGGACACTTTCTTGGATTTCTAGGAAGCACAATATCCATATTCATGGCTGTCTCATGGAATCGTGTGTGTGTGTGTGTGTGTGTGCGTGTGTGTGTGCTTAAAGCTTATTTATTTGAAAGGGAAAGAGAGAGACAGAGAACAAGCAGCAGAAAGTGCATCTGTCCAGTTGTTCACTGCAAATGCCAGGGCTGGGTCATCTGAAGCCAGAAGCTAAGAACTCTGTCCCATCTCCAGTGTCGGTGACAGGTGCCCAGTACTTGGCCAGGTTTCCACTGCCTCCAGGTAGGAAGCCAGGTTAATATGCGAGTAGCCAGGGCTTGCACGTCCAGTGTGACAAGCAGTAAATTAACCTGCATGTTGGCACACTGACCCCTTTTTCTTGTTCTTGACACTGAGAATAGCACCAGTGTTTGACCTGAGGCCTGGGTTGTTATCACGCTGGAGAGTTATGAAGTAGTGTTTTCTTCTCGGACTTGATTGGGTTTGGGCCTTAACCTGCTGCCCACTAGTCGTGATGGTTAGGAATCAATGTGACAGTGCTGATACGTGTATTTTGGATTTTCCATGTGTCCATCTAAGGAGATGCTTTGCTGCTGAAGAAGACCATCGTGCGGCTCATGATTCAGCCGCCTGAAATATGCAGTTCAGCGGTTTTTAGTGTGTTCAGACTTGAGCAACCATCACCACAATCCATTTTAGGACATTTTCATCACTTCCAGAACAAACTCTGCACCTTTTAATTCTCATCTCCCTATTTCATTCTCCCACCAATCCTAAGAAACCTCCAGCTGACTTTATATCTTCATAGATTTCTCTGTGCTGGGCCTCATATCCATTTATGTGTCTTATGTTAAATATTATATACTTTTAAAAGATATTTATTTTTATTGGAAAATCAGACCTACAGAGAGAAGAAAAGACAGAGAGAAAGATCTTTCATGTGCTGGTTCACTCCCCAAGCAGGTGAAACAGCCAGAGCTGAGCCAATCCAGAGCCAGGAGCCTGGAGCCTCTTCCAGGGCTCCCTCGTGGAAGCAGGGCCCCAAGTGTTTAGGTTGTCCTCAACTGCTTTCCTAGGCCACACACAGTGAGCTGGATGGGAAGTGGAGCAGCCTATAAGGGATCCTGGCTCATGCAAGGGGAGGGTTTAGTCACTAGGCTACTGTGTGGGGCCCAAATGTTACATAGTTATAAAATCTTGCTGTTTAGAGGAACCTTATGGTTAATCTTTTATGTTGTTTATCTGAATTTTGAGAAATATTTAAAGTTGCATGTTTCTGCACCCCCCCAGAATATCTTTAAGTAATTTATAGATCAAAAGAATGAGCAATATTACTGTCAGCATGATCAGGCATAACTAAAGGTCCTATGAGATTATCGGAATGCCGATTGAAATGACTCTCAAAGCTGAAATGAGATCTTCAAAGCAAGTTAGAAAGGTTGACAGATACTCAGTTTTGGATGAGTCATTCATTTCAGGTGGGCGTTTTAGCTAGCAAAAATCTTCATTAAAGCAATAACTTTAGCTTTGTCAGATTATTGCATTCCTTTAGGTTGCTTTGTCTTCAAGGAAAGTTGCATTATGTAAATATCTTGCTTTGCACCTCGGTATGTTTCAAACAGGATATTGCTTTTAAAGAAAGGGGAATGAGCACTCCATGCTAGGTTGTGCAGGATCATTAAACTATGTAAGCGGAAAATTCACAATCTGTAATGCTTCTGAATTCATAACTCTTCGAATGATGTTACTCCAAGGGCAACATTATGCACTTGGCCTTCTGTGGCAGGTTGCAGTCAGAACAGAAGTGCCTAGAACTAGAACATGAAAGAATCTCAGGCTCCGTGTGTAAGATGTACATGAAATAGCAGAGAACTTCATATCTAAGTTTGGGTCCTGGCCCCAACGGTATGATGGAGTTTCAGAGTGTTTGTGGAAATTTTATAATATGTTTAAATTATATTTTCCTGTCAACTTTTGGAAACCTTCTCTTACCTCTGACTGGGTACAGGCAACGCTTGAGAATATGAAATCGAAGAGTGTAGCCCCGAGCACTTTAGATAAGGGATCCTCCCTTCGTGATCTTGTGCTGCAGTGTGAGTGAGCCGTTTTTGTGTGAGGGGTGGGGCAAACAAGGTAATGTCCAGCTTGACCTGAGTAGGGGCAGAGATGATGCTGGATCCCATGTTGAGTCTTCTGAAGATGAATTTGCTTGTGTTTTAAAGCTGATAATGCCTACGTTGCGTACAGTTTAAAAAAGGATGCAATTCCAAGAAGTTAGGGAGTGCCGCAGTTTTCAGTAGATTCGTAAAGTGATCCCTGCGGAAAACCTGAGGTTTTTGTATTTCTGATTTGAGAGCAGTCCTTGTGAAGTCTGGCACAGCTGCAAGTGTTCCTTATCAAGACTCATTGTCTATGTTGATACATAGCCGCATACGCTGCCTTTAATTTGGAAGCAGATCTGTGTATTTGGTCTCCAAACCAGACAATGCTTTCTGGACATGAAGGTCACGACCTATGAGTCTTTGTATTCTGCAATCTATAGCAATTAATGGCACAAAAGTCCTGGATTTAGAATTGATAGTAGCTGTACAGTCCTGGACAAGGTTTCTGAGCCACCTGGAAGGGAAGATGCTGACACTGGTGGACCTTTGGAACCACGCATTTCAGATAACAGTCAATGTTGAGAGCTTTCTTGAGTTGTATTTTTGGAAACAGAGAAACATGTCAATTTTGGGCCAGTTTTGCGTTTGATGTTTCTAAGGAAACAATGAATGTCTAACGGAACACGGTTTGCTGGTGAATTCTTGCTCATGTTGGCCCTGGTGAGGATGGATAACAAGGCAGTGTGGATTTGACCACAACAACATCTTCGCCCATTTTCAAAAATGCGTAGAGGTATCTGGTTTGAGAATTCGGGTCAGAAACTTACTTCCTTTTTTCCCTCCTCCAAAATTCTGTTAACTCTTATGGTCTTATGTGAACTTGGAAATGATTTTGAATTCTTACAAATAAAAAGAATCTGTGACATCAGTTAAAAATTCAGAACAGTTGGAGGAGATTAAAGAAACGGGACAGCTAAATGCTCTGTGGGTCCATGGATCAGAACAAGTATGCTGAGGGAGAAAGCCCAGGGCCTTGGAGGAGTCTGCAGGTGTGTGAACCTTTTGTCAGTGTCAACTTGTTAGCTTTTATACAGGGTGATCAGCCCTGGTCCCAAAATTCCGTGAATTCAACCTTTGTTGTTGTTGTTCTGACACGAGGCTCATAGAGTTCAGATTGTTGAGCTTTCTAGATTTGTAATTTTGGAGATTTAGGCGTGCTTCGTTTGGTAAAGTCTTTGCAAATGTTCCAAATTCTAGGACTTTGAAACCAGAAACACTTCAGATCTTCAGCTTTGTGGGTAAGGGGGACTGAACCTCTGTACTGGGGTGTGCTGTAGGTATAAGGGACACTGGAGGGGAGTACATAGCAACTCTGCTATTTTACAACTCTCCTGTACGAGTATAATTTGCTTCAAACAAAAAGTAACACACACCGTAATGGCTCGAGCTCTTGGGTTCCTGCTGCTCATTTGGGAAACCCAGATAGAGCTCCAGGCTCCTGGCTTCAGTTTAACCCAACTTCAGCTCTTGTATCAGATATGTACCAGTGGATGGAAAAGTCTCTGTATCTCTTTTTGCCTTTCAGCTGAAAGCATGATTTTAAAATTTAAGTTCTGTTAAATTTTAAGAGTGGAACTGAATGCCGAACTGTTGACTTCCTTTGGTGAAAGTTTGCGAGTCTCGTTGGAGGCGGGCTTTGAAGGACTGATGCTAGGAGGGAAAAGCACCAGCGTCCCCCGTGCGTTCTGCTGAGTAGCTGGGAGGACACTTGGCTGGGGTTGTAGAACATTCTCCAAGCTCACCATCAACACTGAACAGCGTGATGTCTGGTCCGGTTGTATGGAAGCTGAAAGAGCAGGCAGCAATGTAAACTGCAGAAAGTGCTTTTTCTGCTTGGTGTGCGGTCATGGGAGCTTCTAGGTCCTTATTGAGAACGTAGCATCTAGGTGTTTGTTCTCCTGCCTATGGCTGAGTCACTCGATGGGCAGCAAAATGTTTGTTCAGAAATGCCGATCAGCAAGCCTTTCAGGGGGACAGTGCTTAGAGAGAACAAAAGCGGAGGTCTGATTACTGTGGGACACAGGAGTGTTTTACAGAGAACCTTCCTGAAACTCATGAGGTTGGGTTTGCTCACTTACATGCTGACCCGCTGTTTTCTCTTCAGCGGAACCCAGCGCTTCCAAGCACGGGGCAGCACTGGTCATTCCGATGGGTTTTTATGTACTCTTTTTTTAACGTGAGCCTCATCCGCAGGCTGCTGGAGAATGTTGGCAGCTGCTCTCAGCCCCACCTGAGATTCCTCAGCATGAGAGTAGACCCATTATTCTTTTCCCCACTGAAGGTTTGATAACTTTAGTGGATGAAATAAACTGAAAATATGTTAACAGAAAAAAAAAAACCACAGAAAACATGCAGAAACATGAGAGCTCACTGCAAAATGTGGGGATTTTAGGAGGGGGAATATGGCTGAATGTTACAGAGTTAGGGGACAGGGTTGTGGGCTGCGGGGGAGCGAGGCGTTCAGGTTATAGAGGATGGGAACAGGATGGGTACAGCCAACAGGGACTGTCTTGTTATGCACATGAAACCTGCAACGTAAGGGCCACCTGTGGTCACCTCTGCCTTGATCAGCTGATCTGACCCCAGTCTTTTCTTGCTGTGGAAAGGTGTTTCCCAGGAAGGAAGGGGGTTGTCCGGTTGCACATCTGTTCATATGCACTGGCTTACTTCACTAACAATGATTTCCTTTCTAGATGTAAGTTCCCTTTCTAGAAGGGCAGCTTTAATCCGGGGTTCATGCTGTCCGCACTCTGAGCATAGCCGTCCTGAAGGCGGCAAGGACATATGTTTGGAGCTATGCTGTCATGCGTGTCCCATGTCTTTTCCAGTGATCGTGAAACTTCTTTGGTTATTTGTGCTAAAACACTTAGCATGAGCTTTTAATAAACTTGTTTAAGTATCTGTGTTTATGTATTATCATTGTGAGTTACAATCTCAAGACCCAATATGCTGCTAAGATGCTCGGTAGGGAATTGTGGGTCTAAGTATACATTGTTTTATTTATTTATTTTTTAATTTTCATTTCATTTTATTTTTTTTTAGTTTTTTTTTTTTATTATTTTTTTATTGGAAAGGCAGATATACAGAGAGGAGAGACAGAGAGGAAGATCTTCCGTCCGATGATTCACTCCCCAAGTGAGCGCAATGGCCGATACTATGCCGATCCGAAGCCAGGAGCCTCTTCTGGGTCTCCAACGCGGGTGCAGGGTCCCAAAGCTTTGGGCCGTCCTCGACTGCTTTCCCAGGCCACAGGCAGGGAGCTGGAAGGGAAGCGGGGCTGCCGGGATTAGAACCGGCGCCCATATAGGATCCCGGGCGTGCAAGGCGAGGACCTTAACCACTGCGCCACCTCGCCGGGTCCTAAGTATACATTGTTAATGTTCTGTTATTTTGAATGTTATTGGTTGACTTATCAAATTTGATGAAATTGTCCTGAGGACTAATTTAGTAAGGTGGTTTCAGGAAGCTGTTTTAGGAGTAGAAGGGTCTGTTCTGCTGTGTGTGTGGTGTTTTTTAGATTTATTATTATTATTGTTGTTGTTGTTGTTGCAAAGTGAGATATACAGAGAAGAGGAGAGATAGAGAGGAAGATCTTCCATCTGCTACTTCACTTCCCAAGTGACCACAATGGCTGCAACTGTGCCGATCCGAAGCCAGGAGCCAGGAGCTTCATCCAGGTCTCCCGTGCGGGTGTAGGGTCACAAGGTTTTGAGCCATCCTCAACTGCTTTCCCAAGCCACGAGCAGGGAGCTGGGTGGAAAGCAGGGCTGCCTGGATTAGAACTAGTGCCTATATGGGATCCCGCCATGTTTAAGGCAAGGACTTTAGCTGCTAGGCCACCATATTGGGCCTGGTTTTTTTTTTTTTTTTTTCTTTCTTTCTAAAAATTTGATTGTAATTTCTTTGTTAGTGTTGCTTTCAACCTGTGGTTTCATTGCATGATTTTTAAGTTACTTGTTCTTTAGGGTGGGTTGACATAGTTGGAACCAGGTAAAGTAAGTCATAGAAACAGGCAGAGGCAGACACAGGGGTAAGTCCTGTCTTTAGGCTGCCACAACGAAATACCAAGGTTAGGACTGGAGACGACAAGTCTCTGGTGAGGGTGCAGGACTGGGTTCCTGCAAGCCCCCTGTTCCTGGGTGATAGACGATTACCTTCTGGGAGGGGGTGTGTGTGCGTGTCAGGTGCCTAATCCATCATGAGGGCTGTTCTCCCCACACCACTGCTGTGGCTTTGTCTCAGCCTCATCATTACCAGCTACCCCCACGATGGTGACCAGGAGTTCACCATTGTGAACTGTTTTGGGGAACAGAGTTCAGTGTATAGTACTCCCCTGTGCCCAGCCAGTGTGGGCTTACCCTGTCCCATTGTGGAGCTTGTGGAAAACCAGTATCAGTTCCTTCAGTAAGTGGTACTTAACCTTGATAACTTCAACGAGGAGATTCCACCATGGGAAGAGTTAGGTGACAATGTGTAACCCCCAGGTGACGCATCTGTTGACCTGCGTAAGAGTTTAGAAATAGCAGCTCACTCGTGGGAGTTGTTGCTGTGCCAGCCTTGTTGATCATTGTTAAATTCTTTGGTGCTAAAACCATCAGTTGGTAAACTGAAACTTGGGTAAAAGGAAAGTGAATTTGAATATTACTCTGTGCAAGGAACTTGGGTTTCCTAGAATAAGTATAACAAAGTAATGGTGGGTTGTGGCCGAGAGGTTAAGATGCCCGAGCTCCATGCCCAGGTGCCTGGGTTCCAGTTCCACGTGTGGCTCTCGATCCATTGCCTGTTAATGTGGACCTCGAGAGGCAGCAGGTGACAGCTTATTTGGGTTCCTGCCACCCAAGGGGAAGGCCCGGGTTGAGTTCTTTTTAGTGTATTGAGAGAGCAAAATTGCCTGTGAAGTCACATGAAATTCAGTGTACCTCCTGCTGCGGCCGAACAAGCCAAACAGCAGCTGAGTTTTTTTTTTTTTTTTTAACCATTGAGTGGTTAAGGTCTTAAACTTTGTCCAAGTGGATAACTATGATTTTGTTGAATTGTGGATGTGGAGTCTGCATCTTTTTCTCCTCTCCTTCTCCTGTCTTCCTTTGAATGATCTTCTTATTGGCCATTTGGACCTGAAAGAACTTGGCATTTTTAATAATGTTTAATCTGAGTGCTTTATCATAGATTCAATTACATAAAGGAATGTTCTGTAAATTATTGAATAAAAAATATTGCATTCTTATTTTTATCATAGTACAGAGTATAAGTTTTGAAGGTAACATATAAAAAACATGTTACTAAGTTCTGACAGTTTAAAAATAGTTATTTTAATGCACACTCTTTGTCGGCTAGTATCGTAATTGCTTTTCCAGTATTCCGTCTTTGTTACAACCACTTCCTGTTAATTATTAATGTTACTTTTACAAAATTGAGTTCATTAGCCATTCTAGTGTAAATTAAATGATTTCCAAGAATGACAATGCCAAGAGCAGGCTGAAGTACTAGCTTCCTTTATTGTCTGTGTTCTGCCTGCCGTCTGTCATGTGGCTCCATTGCCATGCCTGTTTCGGTAACTTTTGTTCGCTATGTGAGCATAGACACTGCAGGAACAGTAATTTCAACAAAAGTGTATAGTTGTGTGTGTGTGTGTGTGTGTGTGAGAGAGAGAGAGAGAGAGAGAGAGAGAGAGAGAATTTTTGTGAGTTACTCTGAATACTGAGGTCTTGAAATGGGTTCACTATATTTGTTTTTTTCTGTTTTAATTTTTAAGCAATTTTACTTTTAATATTATTTACATAATTGAGAGGGATACACGCCCATGTGGATCTCCCATTAGGGTGGGTAAGGGTTGAGATATGGAGGAAGGTGGGCAGGACAGAGGTTTCAGCTTCTTTTTTTTCTTTTTTTTTCCTCTTATATCCAGTTGGGAGTGGGGAAGGGAGAAGAGGTGGCTGTTCCTTAAACTACCTCAACTCCTGGGGACAGGGGACAGGCCTTTGATGATGCCGTGGAGACCTCAGTGTGGGGAAGAATGCTATGATGGTATTACTTGATTGGTTTTGATACTTCTAAGATGTCATTGGTTTTGTTGCATCACAGTTGAGAACGCCTTTCCAAGGTCTGTTGGCTGACCAAGTCTACTCAGTGTGCATCCACAGACCCAGACACTTGTGGCAAAGCCTGGCCAGGATAGCTGTCCAACCTGTTCCTATTCTGCTTTCCATCCTCTGATGAGGCATTGCTTGCTGGCCTAGATGAGCTGGCTGTCATTGTCCCTGGTGTGCATCTTTGCACGCTGTCCAATGCATAGACATCAGCAACTGAGGAGGCCCAGTCCTAATACATATTCTCCAAGGTTGGATCATGTATTTTGTGATTTTCCCTGTTTCTGGGATTTGAGTCCAGTGGTCCAATTGGGGAGACCCCCAAAGAGACCTTGCTTACGATGACCTCAGACTTGACTTTTGTGTGCACCAGCTAGTGTAGAGTCAGGTTCAGTCCATTACCTATACCAACCAGCAAACATACTGGTGGACACAGCTGCCTGGTTAGGTTATCCCCTGCCCCATCATCGCTCATGAGAACTGGTGAGTGCTGGGGCCTAGCCCAGCCCAGCCCAGCCCACCATAGGCCTGGTGTTCAGGCACACCAGATGGTGATGCAGCCTAGTTGCGTATTATGGTTTAGCCTGGCATGACTTGCACCCAGTCCCAGGTCTTGCAAGCTGATGCTGTGGCCTAGCCTGGCCTGCACACATGCGTTCTGACTCTGTCTTACATCAGTGGGTGTGGCAACCTAACCAAACCTGGCTTGCTTCCCCAGTCCCAGCCCAAATTCCGGTTAATGGGTGCTGCAACTCTGTTCAAACCAGCCCACATCTAGTCCCAGCTCTCACCCTCACCAGTGGAAGCAATCGTCCACCAAGTTAGTCCCTGAGGTTCCCCTAAGAGGTCTACCCCAAGTGCTGTACAGCCTTGTACATGTCAGTAGGTGTTGCAGCTCAGTTTGGGATGGCCTGCCCCAAGTCTCAACATTCACCAGCAGATGCTGCAGCTTCATTCACACTGGCCCGTCACCAGTCCTAGTTCTTGCCAGCAGGTGCAGCCACTTAGCCCAATCTGGCTCACTCCTAGCCTCACGTGAGCTGGTGGGTGTTGTGGTCCAACCTGGCCTGGCTTGCACCCCATCCTGGCTCTCGCTTGTGCAAATGTGTCCTGAGGACTGGCCAAATCTGGCCCACGCCTAGACCCAACCCGTGTGTATGTGAATGGGTGCTGTAGCCCAGCCCAGCCTGCTTTGCCCTCAACCCTGGCAGGAGCTGTGGCCTCGCCAGGGATTTCCCAAAGTTCCGCTATCAAGCCTGCTCCCAGCAAGGGATCTCACGTGTGCTGGTGGGTGCCATGGCCTACCCTAACATGGCCAGCCCCCAGTCCTGGCACTCACTGGTGGGTACTGCAGCCTAACTTGACTGGACAGCACTCAGTCTGGGGTTTACTATATTTGTAAGCCAAATATTGCCATATTTTAAGGTCAAGGAACTCTAAAGTAAAAACATCATAATGGTAGTTTAATGAGTTTACCAACATCCTTCTACTATTTTGTGTAAATGAATACACACATATGCGCAAGCACCAACTCTTGCTTATTATCTTTAATTCACTGTGCTTATGCATGGACATCTGTCTCTATGGGGAGTGTCCATAGAGACACTCCATCTGGCAAACCCTTGTAACCCAGGGAGAGCTGTTGATGAAAATTCTTCCTTTTCATTGAGACTTTCTGCAGCTCCTAGACATTGGTCCTAAGCTGTGGCTTACACATGAGCCTTGATCGGCCCATGAGCAATGCAGGCATGTTTACTTATTATAGCCAACTTGTAATGCTGGCAATCAGGGATGGCTCTTCTCTGAAGTACTTGGGACCACCACTATTTTAGATTTTGGAGGGTTATTTTTATGTGATTTTGGGATATTTAACATCTACTATTGTTTGAACATTGCTAATACGACATTTCGGATTTTAATAGAAATGACTTTTTAGCATCATTCCCGGATACACATGTGGGTTGTTCTTCCATGTTAGGTCTTCTTTTTCATCCCTGTACCCCGAAACTCCAAAATGACTTGCTAACGTGTAGGAATTTTGAGGGAATTCTGAGAAAGCTGGAGATTGTGTCCGCCGACAGTCTTCCCACGCATCTCTATCTCCCTAAGGACCGTGTATTTCTAGTTTTGTGGCCCATTTGCTAGTCTTTTTTTTTTTTTTTTTGGATGGTACATAGGCACTGAGATGCAGTCTTCCAAAATATATATATATATTTTAAATCATATGCCATCCACTTAACTAGACAAGAAGTTCTTTTATTCCAGTGCTGGAGTTTGCTGTAAAAGTGACATATGTGGACCCAGTGTGATAGCATAGGGGTTAAGGTCCTTGCATTGCACACATTGGGATCCCATATGGGCACTGGTTCTAATCCTGGCAGCCCCACTTCCCATCCAGCTCCCTGCTTGTGACCTGGGAAAGCAGTCAAGGACGGCCCAAAGCCTTGAGATTCTGCACCGACATGGGAGACCCGGAGGAGCTCCTGGCTCCTGGCTTTGGATTGGCTCAGCTCCAGCCATTGCGATTACCTGGGGAGTGAACCATTGGAGGGAAGATCTTCCTCTCTGTCTCTCCTCCTCTCTGTATATCTGCGCCTTTCCAATAAAAATAAACGAATCTTTAAAAAAAAAAGTGACATGCATATAGAATCAACTGTGATTTTAAGGATTTTTGAATTGTGATTGCCTTATATAAAAGTTATAGACAGCTTGGAAAGCTTGAATCAGTGTTTTTCAGAGCCAGATATGCTTTGTATATAGTAGTCAAATTTAGTATTCAGCATATTGTTTTGGAACAACATGATGTTTGGTATTTTGGTGCACTACCATTGGAGGAATGAATACAGTAAGCTTATCTAATGTTTTAAAGAAGCTCATACACTTTACTTTTTGAGATGCATCATGTATTTTAAAATTAGGACAGCTAGGGCCTGGCGCGGTGGCGCAATGGTTAAGGGCCTCTCCTTGCATGCCCGGAATCCCATATGGGTGCCGGTTCTAATCCCGGCAGCCCCGCTTCCCTTCCAGCTCCCTGCCTGTGGCCCGGGAAAGCAGTCGAGGACTGCCCAAGGCTTTGGGACCCTTGCACCCGCGTGGGAGACCCGGAAGAGGCTCCTGGCTTCAGATTGGCATAGCATCGGCCGTTGCGCTCACTTGGTGAGTGAAAAATCGGACGGAAGATCTTCCTCTCTGTCTCTCCTCTTTGTATATCCGCCTTTCCAATAAAAAAAATAATAAAAATAAAATTAGGACAGCTAGAACAGAGTCCACCTACACGTACGGGTTAATAATTTGTATAAGATCATGATGAGAGCGGAGGGTGATTTCTACAGAACCAGCAGAACTGTGCAGGGACTTCTAAGATACATACACTGCTTAATAAGGCTTTAAAGATACTCTCTGACCAAAAGGTCAATTGTTTTGTCTCCAGAACCTTCCCGTGGAGGTTTATGCAATTTCGTGAAATCTTTGCCAAGTGGTCTCAGTGCCGACACTGACTTTGGCCCCTGTGTCTGGCTCTTGGAGTGTTTTTGTTCCACAGATTGAAATGTCCGTCTCATTTTCTATTGCATGAATTGAAAGGAAACCTGGCCGTTGAATCCCTGCCGCAGAGGTCAGGTACTTCATTGTCAGCATCATATTGCTTAAGCAAGCAGTAGGGTTATTCGGCCTGGGGCTGGGACTCTGCTTGCTATGTGATGCTGGGACTCTGCTTGCTATGTGTAGGTGGTCTGTGTTTACTGTCACCCTGAACCAACGGTAGTACATATGGGGGAACTTAAAAAGTTGGTGGAGGGGCCAGCACTGTGGTGTGGTGGGTGGGGCTAGCATCCCATATGGATGCTGAGTCAAGTGCTGACTGCTCCACTTATGAGCCAGCTCCCTGCTGACGTGCCTTGAAAGCAGCAGAGGATGGCATGGGGGAGACCCTTAAAACCCTTTAGCTTCTGGCTCCAGACAGGCTCGTTTCCATCTGTTACAGTTTGGGGAATGAAACAATGGATGGAAGATGTCTGTCACTCCCTCTCTCTGATGCCTTGCCTTGCAAAAATAAATAAGTCTTTTCAAAGGTTGATGGAAAAATGGAATAGAAGTCTTTTGGTGAAACATTTTTACATCCACACATAGCTTTTTCATAATACACATTTCCATGAACTATTTGGAGACCGCTGGTGTGCATGAATCTCAAGATTTTTTTCCTCCAAGAGAAACAACTTAACTCAATTTTCCATATCTTTCAAGTACTCTTGTATTTCATAAGGCTGTCGTGAGAATTAAGAGTCAGTTTTGAAACAGTGCCTGGCAGAGTGCTGTATGGATTTTCATATTGCTCTTGATTGTGTGTGTTTGACAATAACCCTCCCAACAAATTTGACACATAACACTTGAATTTACAAAATAAATAGGTTTTAAATTGCACCAATTAGAGTTAAACATAATGTGCTAATTGAGTTGGATGAATGAATTTGCAGAAAACTGGATACATTTTCTTTTTGCAGTAGTCTGATTTGGATATCTTTTCTTATATTTGCTTGGGGTTATCATGGAGAACTTATTAAGTATGCAGTGGGCAACCTTGCCGTGTAAACTGCTTTTGTTTTGGAATAGCCTGTGAGGGATATGAGATAGACACAGGTAAAACAGGACTGGCATTGCGTAAATGTTGGTTCTACCTCTGCCTGTGGCGGGCTTCATGATCTTTTCTGTTTCATGGTTTCTCTGTGCCCAAGCTCCGCTGTTTGTTGGATGGGACACTCACACAGCAGTGTCTCCGCTGCCTCTCATCCCTTCATTTTCGCTTGCCCTACTTGCAGTTACACTGGGCGGGTGGGACTTTAAGAACATTAAATGGAAAACTTCATCAAGAAACAATTCGTAAAGTTTAAGTTGCGTGTCGTTTTGAGTAGTGTAATGAGACCCTGCAGGTCAGCTTTGTCTCATCTGGGATGTGAAGCAGCCGTGTGCCCTGTGTATCCACACCGTGTTTTACCACCTGCCTGGTAGTCATTTCGGAGCCTCCTCGGCTATCAAGCTGTCCTGATTTCACAGTGCTTCTGTGCAAGCCGTCCTTACGTCACTTAATCATGGTCCCAAAGCGCAAGAGTTGTGTTGCTGGCAATTCACGTTTGCCAAAAATAAGATGTGAAATGTTTCTTTTAAATAAACAAGGTGAAATTTCAAGAATTTAGCTTTTCTTTTTGCCTTACACAATACATACATATCAAGAAATAATACACAGCACCCCATAAATATGTACAACTTCTATATGTCTCCTAAATTTTAAAAACTAAATATGAAGTAAGTGTACGATTAAAAGCAAATACAAAAGATGAAGCAGAAAATTTAAAAAATGGTAAATTTCTTATTTTTTAAAAAAAGATTTATTTATTTGAGACAGTTGCACAGACAGAAACACACAAACGCACACACATGCACACTTACTTGAAAGGCAGGTTTACAGAGAAGAGGCAGAATGGAAACAAAATGGGAACTCACCAAAGGGGAACAACAACTGGAGCTGAGCCAATCTGAAGACAGGAGCCAGGAGCCTCCTCTGGATCTGCCAGTTCAGGGGTCCAAGGACATAAGCCATCCTCTGCTGCCTTGCCACCCCATCGCCAGGGAACTGGATTGGAAGTGGAGCAGTCAGAACTTGAACTGACCCCTGTATGTGATGCCAGTGCTGCTGGTGGGAAATAAGCCTGCTGCGCCACTGTGCTGCCACCAGGAGGGAGATTTCGCATCCGTTGGTCCACTCCCTGGATGTCTGAAGTTCATCTTCCTCGGCTTTCCCAGCCACATTAGCCGGAAGCTAGATCAGAAGCGAAGCAGGCAGGACTTGAACTAGCGCCCATATGGTAAGCTGGTATTGCAGGTGGCAGCTTTCCCTGCTTTATGCAATGATGGTGCCCCAAAAGGTGACTTAAAAAAATCATATGCTTAAGTTGCTCAAATCTATGGTGAATTATTAATCTGTCCCAATGCCAATGTATAAGTTGGACTTTTTTTTCCCTGAGTACATATCTGTGAACAGGGAGACACATAGGTATATGCAGGGCTTGATCTGTGGTTTCTAGGGTCCCCTGAGGATGAGGGGTGCCCCTCTGAGGACTTCTTGATCTGTTCTCTGTTGGACCTTTCATCTCCCCGTGCTGCGTCTTTTCCTGTGTTACAGCCACAGCCCAGCATCACCCTGGCATGCCATCTCCTCCTTTCCAGAGTTTTTCCTCCTGGTGAACTTTGCCTATTGAGACTCAGGTCCCACGTGGATCTCCTAAGAAACAACGTGTTTCTTATGCCAGCCTTTGCCAGTCAAGATGCCGCTTACTGGCTGCCACAGTGTTTCTCACAGCCCTGCTGGGAAGCCTAGCAGGCTGCACCATGTCTGTCTGCGTTTGTGTGTCTGGGTCTGCCCTGTGAGGCCGTGTCATCATCAGTGACAGAGTTGACCTGTTTCCCCTTGCGTCCTTCCCCCAGCACTGCACATGGCTCCTGTCCAACAGAAAGCGCAGAGGCCTTGTTGAAGGACTGTGCTGTGCGGGCGAAGGTCAGAATTGTGCAGAAAATAGGAGTTGGCTTAACACGTTGTTTTGGGATCTTCTTCACATTTAATTGCTTATTGAACGATGTAGATCCCTCACAGCGATATGCAGTTACTTAAGCCTCGGAAGTGGATATTTTATGCGGTTTTGATATTGTGCTTTCCTGGACAAATATTAACGATTCCTAAAGGAGGGGGCCTGAATTAAATGCTTTTAGTGCCAATTCTTCAGTCCTAGCAGATTGATGTCTACCCTCAAATGCAGGGTTGTTGGGCGATTTGATGTGCTGGCTGGCATCCTCAGACATTGGTAGTGGTTGAGATTTAAAATGTGTTCATTCAACAAATTTATTTTTAGTACCATGTACACAGCCGTCACTCTGTGTTGGGGACAGCATGGTGGAAAAGAAAGACCTCACCTGACCTGGTGGTTCTTGTTCTTTGTGAGCTCCTTGAGTCTGCTTGAGTAAGGGGCATGACACAGAGCACATTCATTGGGCTACTCATCTCCATAGCCAAGCTCACTGCCTCCTCTGCTCCACTCTTTGGCCTGTGTCTTCAGGCCAAAGGAGAGCAATGATGGGAGATAGAGATTTGGAGCAGTGTTGCAGTGTGTTCTTCCTGGACCACGAGTCATGCCATCCATCAAGGGTTGCCATTGTTACGAAATCTACATTGCCGGGGCCCATTGATCTTAAGCTCTCCTTGGGAGTGGACCAGCCATGGGCTGTGCTCAGGCAGCCCTAAGCAGGAAAACAGAGCTGCTTGCCACTGGGGTCCCTTTTCCCAGGTAAGGCCATGGAAGCCCATTCACATCCCATAGCCTGTGGAGAACTAAAGGCAGTGGTCTCTCTGAGGCTGAGAGGGTGCAACGTTGAGCAAACAGAATGCACTGGAAATCTATCTGCAAGTCTGCGTGGTGTTGGTGACAAGGAAAGGTCTGCCCTTGGGCTCCTTTTTGAACAGTGCTGTCATTTTGTGTACATGTGGTGAATATATTCAAGTGCCTGTCTGCTCCATATGAACACATTTGGATCTCTGTTGTGGCACTCTATCAGAGGTACTCCGGAGTATCCGCTGGTTCCCGGTGCCCAGGATGGAGCTGTGTGTGTGCAAATTGAGAAGAAAGTGGAAATTTGAGCCAGGTGTAGAACTTATTTTGGCATACTTCTGTCTTCCCAAGTGTTGTAGCACTTATTTATTTTTGAGTTTAAGCAGTAAACAAAAGGTAATAGCCTTGGTTCTATCACTTTATATGACCATTTGAGATTTTTTTATTTTTGTATAATTTATTAAAAAATTTATTTACTGGGCCCGGCGCGGTGGCGCAAGTGGTTAAGGTCCTCGCCTTGCACGCCCAGGATCCCATATGCGCAGCGTGAATTCTTGGCAGTGATTGCCAACGGACTGTGTTAGTGGCTTATATACTATGCTTTGGTTGTTGTTTTAGAGTGTACACTTTCTACTTATTTTGTCAGCAGTTGCCTCACACATTTCAGGTTCACTACATCTCTGGATCGCGTTGTTTTCTGTAGTGGTTGATTTAAATGAACTGTTTTCTTCATCACAGTCTCAGGAGCCATAGGCTATTGTAAGTGATGTGCACAAACACCCTGTATAGCTTAGATGTGCAGTTGATGAGACCATCTATGCTTATGTAAGTGCATTCTGTGGAACAGTCACACGACGTTGTGTTTCTCGGAATGTGTGTCCCTGTTGTGAAGTGATTCATGGTTGCATATTGGTCTAGACAAAGCTATGGTATAGGGCAGGGATATGGGGTGGTTGTCAGTTTGAGCCTTGAGCAGAAAAAAAGCAATGGCTCAGTAGCTTGAGTGGAGACCAAGGACAGAACTCGGAGCTGAGTCCTGAGAAGTAGCCTGTACGAGCGATTGCTAAGGAGCCATGGGAGGTGAAATGGTAAGTGAGAGAGGAAACCGTAAGAAGCCTCGGATGACTCTGAAGAGGGCTGGGATGGACAGTGTACGACAGAGGTCCGAGTCCTTCCACTGGGGCAGTTAGGTCACCGGTCAGTTCCAGTAGGGGGAGTGATGGATGCCTGAGTAGCCAGATGGTGGAGACTGATGGGTGAAGGAGAGGTGGGGAGCAAGGATGGATGGGATTGTCCTCTTGAGCGAAGTGGGAAGTAAAAGGAGTTCAATGAAAGGCTGACAAAGTTTGGGAGAGAGTTTATCTTAAATATATCTTGTTACTACTAAGAGTCCTGGGTGGACACGTGGCCCAGCGGTTAAGTCATTGGTTACACCGAACTTGGATTGGCTACGAAGCTCCAACTTGTTTCTCCAGCTTCCTACTGTAGAGCTTCCTTGGGAGGCAAGTGAGGCTTTAAGTTGTTGTTTTCCTGCTGCCTGCTTGGGTGCTTGGAATGAGTTCCTGCCTCCCAGCTTTGGGCCTGACCCGGTCTCCACTGGTGCATGAATCAGTGGGTATATGCTCTGATTTTGTCTCTTTCTGTGTCTGTCTGGCTCTTGAATAGTAATAAGAAGGGGATCGGCATCTGACAGAGCAGCGGAGATGCCATTTGGAATACCTTACATCCATGTCAAGGTACCTGGATTTGAGTCCTGGCTGTGCTCCCAAATCTTACTTTCTTCTGCTGCATACTTTGGGACGCAATGGAACGTGGCCCAAGTACTTAGGCTGCTCCAGGCCACTTGGTGGACCTGGCTGGAGGTCCTGGCTCCTGGATTCAGCTTGGCCCAGCGAAGGCTGTTACAGGCATTGGAAGTGAGAGCCGCTTCTGGGGCTGCAGCAATATGTGGGATGCTGGAGCTTTGACACGCCTCCTGTAGGGGCCTGGACTGAAAACACTGAAGTGATCATTAATATCTTATTAGGTTTCCTTGGTGTGAATCCATGATGCTAAGAGTATGAAAGCTTGCTTGGCGGGTTGGATGTGGGAAGGCTTTTGTGACAAGAGAGGAAGTTATAGGAAATGCAGTCTGTTTTTCATGACTCGTTTGTTGTTTTCAAGTGTAGACAGAATCGTTGGTGTCCGAACCATATTTGAAAATAGTTTCTTATTCTGATATTCATAGGACTTTCATCTTTTAGGAAACAGAAAATACAAGTCGTAAAAACTGATTCAAGGGCCTGGCGTGATAGCCTAGTGGCTAAATTCCTCGTTTTGCATCCGCCGGGATCTCATATGATCGCTGGTTCATAAATAAATAAATCTTTACAAAATGGATTCAGATGTTCCAGCACTTGTATCATTGTTTTTAAACAAACAGCATCTTGCTGTTCGTCATTTAGGGGACCTATCCTAACCCTTCTAGCATTGAGCGGGTTCAGTAGTTAATAATTTCTTTTGTCATGGTGAGGTCAGCACTTCCTGGACCCACAGGGTTACTCCAGCAGTTCCCTTATGGTCTTAGCTTGTGAGTGGCCGTGGCACCCCTCTTGTATTTCACTTTTCTTTCTTTTCCCAGAACTCACCTCTCAAGTCTGTTTTACTACACCCCTTCTTAAACTGTCTGAGTGGGATGTCTGCTTGGGTTCTCCTTTGGATAACTACCTGCCAAACCCTGCACCCCGTGTGAGCCCCGCTTCGGTGGTGTTGGCCAAGACGTTGAGAGAGTGTTGGGTCAATAGAACAGCTATGGAACCTGAGCATGTTCCTGTCGCAGCTGTCCTCCTCTGCCTGGAGAGAGGAGCTCGTCTACCTGACTTCAACCTTTCCCCCTTTGCTCAGGAAACTAAGTGGAGTGTGCTGCTGTCCTGGAGGCAGGCAGGGAGGGACTTGGGTTGGTCCTGGGAAATGCTGATACTGGCTTCCAGAAGGATTGGGGAGTAGGTTTCGTGAGGTCACACGTGTCTCGGCATGGGGAGAGGTGGAAGTATAGGTGGGAGCGGAGGGGTTCTTCATGCTCTCCTCCCCTCCTGCCTACTTCTCTAGCTTGAAATCCTTTTCTCGCTTCCCATACTTAGGTTCTAGCTGTCTCCTGGGTATAGACTTTGATATGAACTGCACAGCTCCACGTCTCTTGATTTGAATGCTTTCTTTCTTGTCTGTGAACACAGAGGATATGATATTTTGTCCATTTTTACTGAGCCGTTGATCCCCCAAGGTTCTTGTCGCCAAGGCTCGTGCACATCTCTGGTTAGGCTGATGGTTGCCAGCACTGAAGGTTCCCGCGTCCATCACTCAAGTTCATATCTGGTGCTGACCTTGAAGGTGCATTTGCTCTCCTGCGCTGCTTTAGCCAGTTTTTATGTAGGAGGACAATCCTACATTTAATAGTTCCAGGTAATCAGAATGAGTTGCTGAAGAGCAGATTGAATAGGGAAAAAGTACTGAAGGTGTGTCGGAAAGCAAAAACAGCTCCATGTTTCCACCATGCTGTCTGCCAAGCTTTGCCCATTGTTGGCATTCTCCTGTGGGAATATTAGAGGACCCGGGGTTTCCCTACTATTTTGTTTTTAAGACTTGCGTAAAATCTGCATTGAAGGCACAAAAACAGCTTTCTCATACCACACCGTAATTTCTCACGGGAATAGTTTTCAGTTAAGGAAATTTGGAAAGGAGTTCTTCCATCTACTGATTCACTCCCCAGTTGGCCATTAACAAGTGAGCCTTGCCCATCCAAAGCCAGGTTCCAGGAGCTTCTTCCAGGTTTCCAACATGAACATGGGAGCCCAACAACTTGAGCCATCTCTGCTGCTTTCCAAGTCCGTAAGCAGGGAGCTGGATGGAACCAGTGTCTATGTGGGATGCCAGTGCTGTAGGCAGCGAAAGAAGTGGGCAGCTCTGCCCTGTGTGAAGAGCGTGTAGTCTTTTAATAATCGCACGTCCCAGAACATACTCTTTACCCCACTTGTGTGGAACTGTCTCTGATCATGCAGATTCTCAGATGACACCACAGGTGCCGTCTCTCCGACATAGCTTCCGACTTCTCCTGGTCCTGATGATGTGCCCCATATCGTAGTTTTCATTTTTATTAGTAGAATTGGCTGATATAGATAATAAATACCTCCACCAGGCCCACCCCCAGCTGTGGTTCCTGTGCTTGCCAGTATGTGCAGTAGACTGGTCTGATCTGTTCCTCATTCCATGTAACTTTTATACACAGCAATGGGTGTGCAGCCTAGTTCAACCCAACCAACCCCACTATCTAGTCCACACTCATACAGGCAGGTGCCACTGCCTGTCTAGCCAGGCCCTACCCCAGCCCTGGTTCCCATGCTTACCAGCAGGAGTTGCAGCCCATTAGAGAGCTGCCCACAGGGTCCCTACTGGGCCCACTTGCATTCCTGGATCTTGCACTATGCAGGAGATTCTGTAGTCTAGCTTGACAGGATTTGCTCCCATTTTCAGCATTTGCCAGACGATGCTGAGGCAAAGCCCAACCAGCCTGCTCTTACTCTGACTCATGTTTGCATTAGTGGATACAGTCAGTCAGCCCAGCCTAGCTCTTCCCCTAACCCAGCTCACACGCAAGGCAACAGGAGTTGTAACCCTGTCTGGCCTGGTCTGCCCACAGTTCCAGGTTTCATGCTCACCAGCAGGAGCAGTGGCTGCCTCCTTATAAGGTTTGCACTCCTTGCCCCAGGTCTCATGAGTACTGGTGGGTACTGTGGCCCAGTCTGGCATGGCCCACCTCACCTTGGCATTTGCCAGTGGACCGGCCCAGTTTATGCCCAATTCCAGCTCATGCTAGTGGGTATTACAGCCTAGCCCACTCAGCTAAGCCCAGTCCCAGCCCTAATGAGAACTGACTGGTGTTGTGACCCAACCCAGCCTGTCCTGCACCCTATCCTGGTTCTTGCATCTGCCGGTAGGTGTTATGAACTGGCTCAGCCTGGCCTGCCCCAGACCTGTATGTCGGCAGGTATTGCAACCTGGCCTGGTCTGGACTGCTCCCTACCTTGGTTCTTGTGCTTACCTGACAGAGGAGTTCCTCAGGCTCCTTTATCAAGTCCTCCAAGTGGCAGATCTTGTGCACACTGGTGGGTTCTTGGCCTGGATTGACTTAGTCTGCCTCCTGTCCTGACAGGAATAGTGGTCTTGCCCAACTGGCCCACACCCATTCCAGTTCTTTTTGTTGGCTGTTACAGCCTAGCCACACCGGTTCTGCGCCCAAACACAGCTCTCACGTGGTTAAGCAGGGACTGAGACCTAGCCCAGTGCATCTTTTACCCACCCTGGCTCTCAGGAGCACCAGTGGGTGATGGAGTCTAGCTTAGTGTTGCACACCCCGGACCCAGTCCACACCCATGCCAAGGGACACTGCAGCCATGTCCAGCCCAGATTGGCTCTCATGCTCACCAATGGGAACCAGAACCCACTTGGGGTGTCCCCTTAGCTCCCCAGCCAGGCTTGTTTCCAACCACAGGTCTTGCACGTGCCAGTGGATGCTCTGACCCAGCTTAGCATATTCCAGCTCTCATTGGTGGGTGCTGCATCCTGGCCCTGCTTAGTCTGCTCCAATCCCTGGCTCATGTAAACTGGCAGATGTGAAAGTCTAGCCCAGCATGGTCTGCACTCCAACCTGGCTCCTGTACATGCTAGTGAGCTAAGGTTGGCCTAGCTCTGCCCAATCTGCCCCTCTCCAGAACCAACCTCCACGCTTGCCAACAGGTGGAACTGCCTTGCTTGGCCTGACCAGCACCCAGGCCTGAATCACATGCTCATCAGTGGGAGCTCTGCCCCACCAGGGGCGTTTCCCAAGTTCCCCCACTAGATCCACTCCAAGACCTGGATCTCACATGTGCCAGTGTGTGCTGGGTCCTTACCTGGCATAGATGTTCCGGCCTATGTATGAGCTGGTAGGTGTTGTGGCCTGGTCTACCCCACACTTTGTTCTTCGGTGTGCCTGTGGGTGCTGCAGCTTGGACCAGCCCGGCCTGTAACTCAATCCCAGTACCCATGAGTGTTGGAGGGTTCTATGCTCATGCCTAACTCAGCCCGCCACCACCCCCAGCTCTTGAACAAATCAGCAGAAATTGCAGGTCCACAGGGGTGGGCCCACATATCCCCTCACAGAATCTGTCCCTGACCTGATTCTCTCATGTGCTGGTTAGTGTCATGGCCCAGCTTAACATTACCTGTCCCCTGTTCTGACTCTCATTGGTGGGTACTGTGATCTAGCCCTGCTGGGTAGGCCCCCAACCCTAGCTTTAGTGTGCGCCAGTGAGTGATATTTGGAGGTGGTTGATGCTAACTAGCCAAACTCAGTTCTCCCACATGGGCTGGTGCACTCGTCTGCCCCTTGAAAGTCCTCCCATTGTCCACTCTGGGCTGCTCAGTCTCGGCTCCCTCACTTACCTGTAAGTGCAGTGGCCTTGTTGATGCAAGTCCCTCAGAAGTCGTTGCTCACCTGCAACATTCTCCCCCGGCATCCTCCCTCCCACATATCCCCTCACCCTCTTCCCCCGGGCAGTCTGCCCTCCATCCTCTGTTGTGGTATCAGATGCCCTCTGCAGGCCCCAGTGGACTGCTATACCCTCTGTGTGCATCTGGATATGCTGTCCACTGCTCCACCTGAGCCACCGAGGCGATGCAAGTCCCTCACAGGTCATCCCCCACCTGGACATGGACCCCATGTCCCCACACGCCCCCACCTGTTCCATCTCCCAGGACCCTGCAAGTTCATACTCCCAGTCCCTCATGAGTGTACTACTGGGAGGCCCATGGGTTCACCTGATGCCAGTGGCTTCCACCTGCCCCACTGGGGTTCACCAGCTTGGCTCCCACCACATATGTGCACCAAATGGCCCAGACCAGATGACCCGGGCCGTTCCTTTTTCTTTCTTTCTTTCTTTCTTTCTTTCTTTCTTTCTTTCTTTCTTTCTTTCTTTCTTTCTTTCTTTCTTTCTTTCTTTCTTTCTTTCTTTCTTTCTTTCTTTCTTTCTTTCTTTCTTTCTTTCTTTCTTTCTTTCTTCTTCCTTTCTTCCTTCCTTCCTTCCTTCCTTCCTTCCTTCCTTCCTTCCTTCCTTCCTTCCTTCCTTCCTTCCTTCCTTCCTTCCTTCCTTTCTTTCTTTCTTTCTTTCTACTTATTTTTATTGGAAAGGCGCAGATATACAGAGAGGAGGAGAGACAGAGAGGAAGATCTTCCATCCGATGATTCACTCTCCAAGTGAGCACAACGGCCGATATTATGCCGATCCGAAGCCAGGAGCCAGGAACTTCTTCCAGGTGCCCACACAGGTGCAGGGTCCCAAGGCATTGGGCCGTGCTTGACTGCTTTCCCAGGCCACAAGCAGAGAGCTGGATGCGAAGTGGAGCTGTCAGGATTAGAACTGAAGCCCATATGGGATCCTGGTGTGCTCAAGGAGAGGACTTTAGCCGCTAGGCCACCTCGCCGGGCCCCCTATCATGTTTCTTGCGCTTACCTGCAGGGACTGTGTACTGCCAGAGGAGTTTCCTAGGCTCCTCCATCACAATCTCTCCCAGTGCCAGATTTTGCGCATACCAGGGGGTCCATGAGCCAGCACTACTCAGTTCACCTCCTGTCCTAGCAGGAACAGTGGTCTTTCCTGACTGGCCTCAGCCCAATCTGGTTCTTACTGTTGGATGTTTGAGCTTGTCCATACCCACACATAGCTCACACATGGCTCAGTAGGAGCAGAGACCTAGTCTAGTCCATCCCACATCTACCCTGGTCCTCCAGAGCACCAGATGGTGTTGGAGTCTAGACTGGCTTGGTGTGTTCAGTCCCAGTCCACACTTGTGCCAAGGGAGACTGCAGGTATATCCAGACCAGAACGCAGCCCCCACTCCAGCCCCCACACTCACCAGTGGGAACCTCAACCTAGCTAGGGTGTCCCCTTAGCTCCCCAACCTCAGGCCCAGCTTTTAAAAAAATTTATTTATTTAATGATACAGTTCTATAGGTTCAGGGACTACCTCTCCCCCACCCCAACCTCCTTGTTGCTTACTGATTTCCGCTATAGTATTACAATAATGCAAATAGTAAGCCAACATTTAAGAAACAAAAATTTAAACATTTTGCTTGTCTATTTAAGAGGCAGAATGACAGAGAGGAAGGGAAAGACAGAAAAAGTGATCTTCCATTTGCTGCTTTACTTTGCACCTGACAGCAATCGCCAGTCAGGCCTTGTAGATGACAGGTGCCCATCATCCCATTCTTGTCTCCCACCTGAATGGTAGGGGTCCAAGTGCTTGAACTATCTTCTGCTGTCTTCCCAGACAGTAGCAGAAAACTGGGTCAGAAGTAGGGCTGCTGGGATTCCGACTGGGACTTGTACTGGCACTGTGGGGTGCTGGGTGGATGTCTTCATTGGTCAGTCAGCTTACGAACACCTGCTTCCAATGGCTAGGACATCAGCGTCCCACATCCAGCTGCCTGGATCAGCACCTTGTATTGAGGCAGCAGTGATGGCTGAAGTTACTGGAGCTCTACCCCCCATGATGGAGAACCGGGTTGAGTGCACGCTCCCAGCCTTGGGTCCAGCCCAGCTGCAGCTCCTGAGGGTCTTTGTGGAATGAAACAGTTGATGGGCGTGCTCTTTCTTATTCTTGCTTTTACTCCATCCCACTTTTCCAGTTTTTTTTTTTTAAATAAAGAATTAAATGCTTGTCACTCCAGTTCTTCAACTCAGTTCTTTAGGTATAACTACCAAATAAAGTCCATGAAACAAGCTCCTCTGTCTGGCTGCAAGCTGCTCCTGATCCCAAGAAGACACGCAGGTGCTGCCCAGGCAGACACTGGAAGGGGCAGACAGACGACTCCTTGCGCCGTGATAGGCGTCAAGCAGAACCAGCACGACACATGCCTGAACATGCAGAAAGCGACAACTGATGAGTGGGAGTGAATTAGTCAGTGTTCTAGGCAGAGGAATTCGCACACTGCAGAGACACACACATCCATTATCCCCTTCGCCCTCCCCTGAGTATTCCAGCAGTTACTATTTGTAGCTGCTGTTGGCAGCTTAAAAGGGTTGCTTCGTCCCGCATCACCCGAAAAACAAGGGACAGGGCGTGCTTTAGACTGTGTGCCCAACCCCAGACTCGGAGTCAATTGTGTTGGGTTCCAGTGCTGGCCAAGGAGATGTGAACTGAGATGTCTGGAGTGTGGCCACGTCCCCGACGGGGTGTGGAGTCTTCTTGCTTCCTGCCTCCTGTGTGGTATAGGCCTCCATGTTGTGACAGTAAAGTGACAAAGTCAGGCAGGGAGGTTGGTGGAGCAGAGAGGAGGCCTCGGATGTGGTTCATTTGTGAACTGCTGGTCTCTGGAGTCTCCGTGCTGGAAGGAAGGCAGCCACAGTCCTCCTCACTCCTGCTAGGTTAGGTGCTGCAAGAGGCCAGGTTCAGTTTCTGATTCAGAATACTTTTTATTCTAATCAGAATATGTGCTCATTTATCTAAAAATTCATGTGCATCTTGAGATGGCCTTTCAATGAAATTTTTTCTTTGTAGTAATTGTTTTTATCTTCTTCTGATAAACAAGGCTTTATTGTTAATGGCATATTGTATGCTTTATTCGAAAGTCAAGAATATTGACAAATTGGCAGTTAATTATGCAGATAATATTGATCTGTCTTATGGGATGACTTTTTAATTTAGTACCACAGTTGCTTTGCCGTTAGCTTAAAATGGCTCAAAATAATATCTATCCCGTAAGATGCATCCTGTTTTTTAATTTGTACTTGTTTATCAGAGTTCTTAAATCATAAGGCAGAAGCATTTAGAAAAGTTGCAGGTATGTCTTCCTAAAATAACGACTTAAGCAGGCCAAGAGACCAAATCTTTGGCATATTTATCTGTAGCATCAAGCATGCAGGGTACAATCAGACAACAATATTTCCTGGAGACACATAGGGTAGAACTGCTCTGCCTGTGATTTCAGCAAGGGGCCAGGTCACAAACCAAAAGAGCACCTTTGTAAAGATGTATTTGATCGGTTTGTAAGGGTGACAGAGAGAGAAGGAGAGGCAACGACAAAGAGAACATCCATCTGCTGGTTGAGTTTCCAAAAGGCCACAACTGTTAGAGCAGGGCCAGCCCAAAGCTAGGAACTAGAGCTCCACCGTGGTAACCCTTGGTGACACAAGCCAAGCACTTGGGCCGTCAGCTGCTACTGCCTCAGACCTGTTAATAGCGAGCTGGATAGGAAGTGGAGCAGCTGGGACTAGAACTGGCCCTCAGGGAGGGCAGGTGCCACAAATGGTGGCTTAGCATGCTGTATTACAACTCTGGCCTGTTAACCATTTAAGATGAGAATGGGAACTAATTCTGTTTTTTTCAGAACTTTCTGTGGAGTTAGTTTCCCATGTAGAACTTGGACTATAAAAATATGCTTCTATAAAATTTACCCATAAACAACTTAATATGCTTAAAATATATGTACACCTCTAAGAAAGTTTTGGAAAAAAATGAAATAACCTTCCCAGAATTAGGACATACAGTTACTGTGAGCCAATGTAGGAACTGACAAAGGTGACTGTAGGATTATAGGATGCCAGCATATTAAAAAGCAGCATCTCAACTTAGCGGAATGGGTAATTGTGCTGAGACCAAGTTATTGAACTGTGGTACTGTCTGCTATGCTTAAGATATACTTAAAACTGGCTCCCACTTTTATCATATACAAAAATGTATTATTGTTGCAGAGATTAAAGACTGACGTGCAAATAAAACCCGCAGTGAAGTTTCGTCTCACTCTAGTTAGAATGGCTATCATACATTCAAACAACCAAACAACACAATACAACAGTAAATGTTGGCAGGAATGTGTGGGAAAAGCTAACCCACTCCGCTGTAAGCTAGTGTTATCATTATGGAAGACAGTATGGAGATTGCTGATAAATCTGAAAATAAATCTACCATACGATCCAAACAATCCCATTCCTGGGAATTTACCAAAATTAGAACAGCATATGAGAGGGTGATTTGTATCGTCATGTTTATTGCAGTTTAATTCACAATAAATGAGATGCACAGTCACCTTGAATGTCTGTGAGCTGATGACGGCGTAAGAAAATGTGATATACACACACCATGGATACCCATGGATATACACGCACCATAACAAGTTTGAAATCCTGTCTTGTGCAACAAATTGGATGCAAGTGGAAACTATTCTGCTTAGAAACTAGGGTAGTCTCAAAAAGACAAATGCATACGTTTTCTCATACGTGACAGCATACATAGAATACAAAATAGAAAATATGCAATATATAGAATATGAAACACATGGCAACATGTATGGAATATAAAAATATATAGTAATGAAATGGTCACTTTGGGATGGGAAGTCGTTTTTAGTGTGTTTGCAGACTTCCTGCTCTTGTTGATTATTATTGCTAGTGGCAATTTAAGCTGCGAATATAGAGCAGGTTAAAGTTATGTACTTGGAAAAACTGCTGAAGAGACAAGAGGAGAGTATTAGGGTGGAATAGAGCCACAAACAAAGTGTGGTTGTCTTCTTGGAAGACTTGTTAGTGGAATGTATAAAATTTGTTCTCTCCATATTAGTGAAAATTAAATGTTTTTAAATTGAATGCATTTAAAAAGGAACTATCAGGAGAATCTATATAGTTGAAGGAGAAGAAATCATTTCCTAATACTAAAATGCTATGCGTTTTTTGAACTTTTGCAACGTTCGGTACCTCTTCGTATGTTGAAAGTACCATTGAAAACTCAGTATCCAAGTGAATAGTGTAGCAAAGTACTCAGTGCAAATGTAGTTCATAGGTTTGAGTGCTTCTAAACTCTTTTTAAATTGATTGATTAAAAAAATATTTTTCATGAGACAGTTCCATGGGCTCAGGGAGTTCTTCCTCCCTCTTCATTTCCTCTGCCCCCACTGATTTCCCCTATATTATTACAATAGGATAGCCCTTCAGCAACAGTCACACACTCATCATTCTGCTGTTCAAGTGTATCGTGACATTATAGGTTCAGACGAGGGTAGCAAGTCCAGCATCCTGTTTTCAAGACATGTATAACAGTTTCACCGGGAGCCCAGCTTTGGTTCTGGAGTAGAGACGCACACTTGGCATGCTGTTCTCCATTCTATAGTTCCTCTAGATGAATTTAGTGCATGTATGTTTACCTGTATATCTATAGGTCTCATATTTTGCATGGAGACTGCTTTATACCAGACAGAACATATGATATTTGTCCTTTGGGGTTGGATTAGTTCACTGAGCATATTGGTCTCTGGTTGGGACCATTTGGTTGCAAATGGTAGAATTTGATTCTTTTGAGTGGCTGAGTAGTATTCCACAGAGTGGATGTACCACAGTCTCTTCAACCATTTCTCTTTGGATGGGCATCTGGGTTGTTTCCATGTCTTTGCTGTTATGGATTGTGCTGCTGTAAATATAATTACATGTCACTTTCTCATATACATATTTCATTTCTGTTGGATACATTGCCAGGAGTGGGATAGCTGGGCCATATGGTGGATCAACTTCAGTTCTCTTCACACTTTCCGTACTGACTTCCATAGTGGCTGTACTAGCCTACATTCCCACCAACGGTGAAGTAGGGTGCTTTTCTCTCCATGTCCAGCTAGCAGCTCATCACCTTAGCGTCTCCGAGTTGCTGTATTCCTTATTACCCTGTAGACTTGTGTTAGATAATTGCTAAAAAACTTGAACTCATCTGGCGGAGACTGGTCGTTTATCTTACGGAAAACACTATGACAACTGGCCAGCAGAAGGCACTATGCAGCTGGACCGAGGTGTGCAGGGAGCACTGAGCTTGCAAAATCTGTGGAAGTGGTTAAGAAATACCTGGTGACCAGCTTAAAGGTCACCTTATAACAGAAAATACTGCTTTCTCTATGCTTTTGTCTCTCTCGCGCATGCACACGTGTAGCATGGAGATGGATGGATGGATGGACGTTATATACTTTGGGTAGACATGAACCGGGAAAAGCTTGTCAGAGAAGATGACTCCTTAGGCTGTTGGCTCCAGGAGGGAAGGATGTGGTTTGATGATTCAGTGGGTTTGGCAGAGGATGAAAAGAAGCTAAGAGTTCTGAACAAGAGCAAAAGCTCTTCAGAATAAAGGGATATGCATTTAAAGGGGAAGTGCTGTACTCTCAAGGCCCTTGAGGTGTGGGGTGTGAGTTACAGGATAAAGGCCCTGGGCAGTCTCCCGGGAGGACATTAGAATTTGGCACTGAGCGCTCCACTTTGGTCCACCTGCTTCAGGCACACTCGAGTGTCCTGTTTCCCCAGCGTCCAGGCTCTGTTGTTGCTGGCAGAGGGAAGCGGTTGTGGGGAGTGCTATCAGATGGGTTGGTCACCAGATCTTTGTTGGCGGGAAGTAGTGTGAGAGCCAACCACATCATTAGCCTAACTCCATTTTCTAATAAACAGCTCCTTATGTATAACCTTTTCAAAAATAGCTGGGAGAATGGACTGTCCCTTAAAAGTTATATCTGGAGACTATTTGTGTTTATTTAAAACGTTAAGTTATTATTCAGATAACACTTGCAGATGGTGAAAAGTTCAAGTACTTTGGAAAGGCTTATTGTGAACCTCAATAATCTCCACCCCATCTCTTACAACCTGGCCCGAACAAGGGCAACCATTTCGAACTCTTTCTGGTTTTAATTCTTCAGTGGTTTCCATCATATTTCAAAAATACAATTTGGAAATAGGATTTCTACTAGATGTTTCAGAATAGAAGTGGTCTCTTGGCATTTGCTTGCAGGCGAAGGTTTAATCTACTGAATTCAGAGTCAGATAGTGAAGTTGCACATTATGTTTGCCACTCCCCTACTTCATTTGCTTTTTCTGCCTCAATCTTTTACATGAACGATCCCATATTAACCGCTGTTTGCTCTATCAGATTGTTATAAATGCTGTGCGGCCTTTCTGTCTGCAAGGCATCTTGCATGGTAGGATGCAGGTTAGTCATCAGCCCATTACACCAGCATCCCATATGGGCTCCTATTCTATTCATCCAGCTCTTTGCTGATGTGGGACATCCACATGGAGTGCTGGGGTCTTGATACTGGCCTAACCCAGCCCTGGCTCTGGTGTCGTTTGGGGAATGACCCACTGGATGCAAGATGTGTCTCTCTCTCTCTCTTCCCCTCTCTTTCTTTCTCTTTTTCAAGGAGATGAAAATAAACATTTGGGAGTACAGTGGCACAGCAAGCTAATCCATCGTCCTGCGGCACTGGCATTCCATGTGGGCACTCGCTCGTGTCCCAGTGCTCCACTTCTGATCCAGCTCTCTGCTTATGGCCTGAGAAGGCAGCAGCAGGTGACCGAGTCCTCAGGGCCCTGCACCCATGTGGGAGGCTGGAGGGGCTCCTAGCTCCTGACTCCTAACTTCAGATCGACCTAGCTTTGCCTGTTGTGGTCATTTGTGGAGTGAACCAGCAGATGGAAGAACTCTTCTTTTCTGTCACTCCCTCTTTAACTTTCAAGTAAAACAAATAAATATTTTAAAATATTAATTAATTACACATAATATAAGAATTATTTATAGGCTCACCGTGATAACTGAGTGGCTAAAAATCCTTGCCTTGTATATGCCAGGATCCCATATGGGCACTGGTTTGTGTCGCAGCTGCTCCACTTCCCATCTAGTTCCCTGCTGGAGCTGCCTGGGAAAGCAGTCGAGGATGGCCCAAAGCCTTGGGACCCTGCACCCGCTTGGGAGACGTGGAAGAAGCTCCTGGCGCCTAGCTGCAGATCAACTCAGCTCCGGCTGTTGCAGCCACTTGGGGAGTGTACCAGCGGACGGAAAAATCTTTCTCTGTGTATCTCCTTCTCTCTGTAAATGTGACATTCCAATAAAACTAAAATAAATCTTTTTAAAAAAATCCAAGATTTATAGTTTTTTTCACAATAAATTCTATTTTTAAATTTCATTTCCCAAACTTTCATATTTATTTATGTTTATCAGAAAGCCAGATTCTATAGAGAGAGAGGTAGCCTGCATCTGCTGATTCACTCCCCAAGTGACTGCAACAGCAGGAGTTGAGCCAATCTAAAGCCAGGAGCCAGGAGCCTCTTCCAGGTCTCTCACACGGGTTTGGGGTCCCAAGGTTTTGGGCTATCCTCAACTGCTTTCCCAGGTCAGAAGTAGGGAGCTAGAAGGGAAGTGGACCAGCTGGGATACAAACCGGCACCCGTATGGGATCCCAATGTGTGCAAGCTGAGGATTTTAGCCACTAGGCTACTGCATTGTGCCCCAAGCTTTTTGAAATACCTTTCATTTTATTTATTTAAAAAAATATTTGTTTTTATTGCAAAGTCTGATATACAGAGAGGAGGAGAAACAGAGAGGAAGACCTTCGTCTGATGATTCACTCTCCAAGTGGCTGCAATGGCCGGAGCTGAGTTAATACAAAACCAGGAGCTAGGAGCATCTTTCAGATCTTTCATATGGGTGCAGGATCTTTTCATATGGGTGCAGTTGGGCTGTGCTCAGCTGCCTTCCCAGGCCACAAGCAGGGAGCCAGGTAGGAAGTGGGGCTGCCGGGATTAGAATCGGCACCCATATGGGATCCTGACATGTTCAAGATGAGGACTGCAGCCGCTAGACCACCGAGCCTGGCCCAAATACCTTTCATTTTAAAAGTCATGTCTCAACATAACGTCGCAATTCTGCTCACCATTCATCCCTCCTGAGATCTGCTTCTCCTGAGAAGCTGCTTCGCTGAGAAGCTGCTTGTCCTGTAACTGTGCAGCATGTAGAGCAGTTAGCCAAGGGCCTTCTTACTGAGGAGCCTTGTGACCCGTGGACGTGTGTGTGTACGTGCGGGCCCTTTGTTTCTGTCTTGGTTACTGCCTGATATTGTTGAAGCCCGCCTTGCCGTAGGTAACTTAAGAAAGCGTTTGTGAAACCTTGGATTGAGTGTTTGGCAGCCTGCCCGGATGTAGAAGTTGAAAGTGTCCTAACTGTTTATGTTGCCTCTTAGAAGTTTAATGTCATGTTTTCTTTTTCCTAAATTAGCTCTTATTCTTCTTGTGTTTTAAATATATCTGATGCACTGTTAGTTTAAATTTTTTCACATGGGTTTCTTGTTTGGGTTGCTTGCTGAGCTCTTTCAATAAAATAAAAACTGTTTTTCTCATATTCTAGGAAATTTTATTGTATAATTTTCTGTTCCTGTAAGACAGCTCTCTTCTTAAATGAACTTAGAGCACTTGCATACCTCTGGCTACTCAGGGACTACTTCACATTCATGATGCCCACATCGCCAAATTTGTCTGTAATGTCTTAATCTGACCAATAGATCATGTTCTTTTTTACATAAAGAGAGAGGTAGGGAGAGAGAGAGAGAGAGAGAGAGAGAGAGAGAAATCTTCTATCTGCTGGTTCATTCCTCAATGGCCACAATGGCTGGAGCTGGGCTGGTCCAAAGGCAGGAGCCTGGAGCATCTTCTGGTCTCCCACGTGGTTGAGGGAGGCCAAGCCCTTGGGCCATCCTGCCATCCTTTCTCAGGTACTTTATCAAGGAACTGATCGCAGGTGGAGCACTAGAGGTTGAAGCTAACATCCATATAGAATGCTGGCCCGCAATATTGGCTCATCCTACAATGTAATAATACTGGCCCCTATTGGCTAACTTTCTGATATTCTCTTTATCTGTCTTTTGTTTTGTGGAATTCTTAGTGGTTGAATATTAGCTCTCTTATGCAATAAATTAAGAGAAAGTAGCATAACCTGGCCCACCTCATATTTTTGGGATCTATGAATTTTTTTTTTTTGCAGGACTCAAGGATCTTGTTCTTTTTAAAATGCATTTGTATGATGAACTGTACTTTTAAGAATACTATACTTTAAATATATATATATATATATATATATATTTTCATTGAAAAGGCAGACTTGCAGAGAGCAGGAGAGACACAGCAAGAGTTGTTCGTACTGGAAGATTTTCAGGGCAGCATGTTTGATAGTGACAGTGTTTTCATCGTCTTAGCTCACATTTCTGTAGAAGTGGGGTGATAAAGGTTTCCGTGACCAGGGTTATTCGTCAATACCACGTGGAGTCATACAACAGAATTAAACATCTGATGGGAGCTGAACACACACACTGTTTCATGGGAACTGTAGAGTCTAACGTATGAACTTGTATTCAAAGACGTATTTTAAATGGATTGATTAGCGGTCAGCCCCCTGTTTTTTTCTTTATGTTTTGTGATGAATAGGCTGCGAGCCGTCATAAAGGGCTGAGAGACAGCACTGTTAGCATTGGCCCCCACCCAATTATTTCATTCTGGGAACAGGCTGGGAGGGAAGGCAGGAGCTGGCACTTCCCCTCCCCTGCCCCATGTGCTAAAATAGCAAAGTGCAGAAAACACAAGTTAGCGAGCTTCCTATTGTAAACGGTGAGAGTACAGTGGTTTAGTGAAAGAAGTGAAGGTTTCTTGTAAGGTGGTCTAGCAAAGCTAGTGTGCATGGACACTGCCGACAGGAATACTTATGTCAGAAATGTTCCTTCCTTCCTTCCTCCTTCCTCCCTCCCTTCCTTCCTTCCTTCCTTCCTTCCTTCCTTCCTTCTTTCCTTCCTTCCTTCCTTCCTTCCTTCTTTCCTTCCTTCCTAAGATTTTATTTATTTTCATTGGAAAGGCAACTCTACAGAAAGAAGGAGATACAGAGAGAAAGATCTTCCATCTGCTGGTTCACTCCTCAAGTATCTGCAATGGCTGAAGTTAAGTCAATCTGAAGGCAGGAGCCAGGAGCGTCTTCTAGGTTTCCCACTCAGGGACAGCGTCCCCAGGCTTTGGGCCATCCTCTGTTGATTTTCTAGCCCATAAGCAGAGTGTTGGATGGGAAGTGGAACAGCCAGGACATGAACCGATGCCCATATGTGATTCTGGCACTTGCAAGGCAAGGCTTCAGCTACTAAGTCACCATGTCGGGCCGAGATTTTCAAAGTGTTTTTGCGAGGAATGGTAGGCAGTGGCACAGGAGTTGAAGCCCAGTGGGGGAGGACATGGGTTTTGCTTTCAGATGGCATGTGCTTGCCAGCTTGCAGTGACATCTGTCATCATTAGATGTCATGGAGGATGCCTGGGCAGGGCCTTTGCCCATAGTGGTTTCCTGTTCATGCTTTCCTGGGAGTTCGTCTTATGCACTCTTAAGGATACAAGGAGCTGTTCATGAAGACAGGAAGAACTTTCTCAGGATAGTTATCTTGCCTTCCTGTCTTCAGCTTGTCATAATCCTGAAATAAGAAGGCACACGAGGTCTTCCAGGACTGTGCGGAACAGAACGCTCCAGAACATCTTGATGTGGGGTTCAGCTTACCTCATGCAGGCAGCTTCTTGGGGGAGGTGTCCAGGAGCCTTCATTCACTCTCTGAGCCATTGTCCAACACTTACTGTCCACAGGTCAGACACAAGGACTACATAGTCTCATGTAAGGCCAAGACTGCTATGTCTGGTTTGTCCTGCCTTTACACAGGCAGGTGGATTTACTTCATATTTGCAAAGGACTCTGAAGCTAGTGTCGTCCCTGGGGGCTTGCTTTGAAGGGGGAGTTAATCCTGGAGCCGGTTCATTTGCCCCCGGAGGACAGTCACCTGCTTCCATTTTTCTCATAGGTGGCCGAGTTCCACATATTCCTGGGGAGAGGATTGCCCATAGATAAGTGATTAGATCGTGTCTTGCCCGTGGAACTTTGTTAAAGAGAGGAAAGCTCTGTGTGGACGTGGGCTGCAGGACCAAGTGGGGAGGCCCTGGTTATCACATCAGTGTTTGTGTCCTCTGTACTTCTCCACGGTCCCTCACCCGCATCGGCCTGGTCCCCGCCCATCCGATGGGAGGAGCGACAGGAACCCCCCCCCCCCACCTTAGTGATGCTGCACAGGCCACCTACCCTGCCTGTGACGTCCTTTCTCTGTGCCCAGTGTGGCTTGTTCTGCTTCTGCCACTTGTCTTTGGGCTCAGCTCACAAGGCACCTTTTGGATGACGCCTCCTCTGATGGCTCAGCTGAACAGAGCGCCGTCTGCTGGTCCCGGGTATGTCCTCCTCCCCCGGCCCCGGCTATGTCCTCCTCCACTGGCCCCGCTGTGTCCTCCTCTGCTGGTCGCTTTTCCTCCACAGCATTTGTCACCAATCTGCTAGGAGTACAGTCTCCTTGAGGTGTGGTTTCTGACCTTGAGGTTCTCTGTGGGACCTCACAGCCTAGCAAAAAGCAGTGTGCACAGTTAGGGCTCAGCAAAGACATGTCGAAGGATGTTTGGGAAGGCTGCATTTGGTAAAAGCGCCCATCTTTCTTCATGTCGTATATGCAGGAAAGCTGAGTGGACCCCAGGAAGCTTACCTGCTTTCTCTGTGCCCAGAACCTGAAGCTGCAAATGCCTTGGACTCACATGCAGGCAGGCCTCCCTTGCTGTGAGCAGTCAGTGGATAACAATACTCACACTGCGTGGACTGGACTCTTTGGGGGTGACCATCAGCTGGGAGAGCAAACTCTTCGGGAAGCACTTTTACTTGCTCACTTGGCCTTGCAGAAATCTGTCTCTTATTTCAGTGGATTATAAAATGTCTCCTATGAACATCTTAGAGCACATGATCTTACTGTCTGTGAATTAGTGAGTAGATTGAACTCAAATGGAAACTTTGAACAACTTGTGTCTCCCCAGCAAGTACTCAAAGCATTGGCCTTTCCTGGATGCTGGCTTAGACAAGCGGAGTCTCGGGCATAGCCCAGACCTGAGCGACAGAATCTGTGTTTTATCAGGCTCTGTGGGAGACACATGTGCATTTTTTCGTATTTGTTCTATTCATTTGAAAGGTAGGGAGAACGATAAAGATAGATAAGTAGATAGACAAGTTGGTAGAAAGATGGGAAGATGAGTAAAAGATACCTGCTATTTGCTGCTTCACTCCTTAAATGGCTGTGACATCTGTGGCTGGGCCAGGCTGACACCAGGAGCTAGGGACTCGATCCGAGTCCCCCAGGTGGATGGGACCCAGTTATTTGGCTCATTACCTGCTGCCTTTTAAGGTGTCCAGTAGCAGCAGACTGCAACTGCAGGCAGAGCTGGGACTTGGGCACACATATTCCAGTGTGGCATGCAGGCATGCCAAGTGATGTCTTAGCTGTTACGCCAAGTGTCTGCTCCTTGTATGATTGAAGTTGTTTCCCTGCACTTGCTCTGGTGGACTGACTTTGCTGGACACTGGCTTTAGCTGCTTGTAATTGTATATCTTTAATTGTGTTACAGGACGATTGGCTCTACATCTGTGAATTCCACATCTGTGGATTCAATCTATGGAGTGAAAATATTCATTAAAAATGAGCCTGTACCGAACATGTAGAGACTTTAAAAATTGTCATTATCCTCTAAATAATAGCAACTACTGAGAAAACATTTACATTGCGTTAGGGGCTACAATTTTAGGATTATTTAGTGTATAGGAAGGTTGTGTAGCTCAATGCAAATACTATGTCATTTTATCAAGGACTTGAGCCTCTTTGGGTTTGGCTGTGTACAGAGCTGGCTTCATAATCCTGCATGGACACGGGGGGATGGACGGATGCAATGGTATTTTCATGCCAGTCACTAATCCTCTCGTGGACAGACCTGAGTTTGTCTGAATTATTGATGCCACTCGTGTCTCAGATTTCAGTCTTTTCTTCCTTCCACTGAAGTGAAAGTCAGTTGTGCGTTTCTCTCCCCCATTCTACTTCCTTGAATCAAGCAGGATCCCTTTCCTTGCCGAACTCCCCATTTTTTTTTTCTAATTTATTTTCTTTATTGCAAAGTCAGATATACAGAGAGGAGAGACGGAGAGGAAGATCTTACGTCCAATGATTCACTCCCCAGTGACTGCAACAGCCAGAGCTGAGCCAATCCAAAGACAGAAGCCAGGAGCCTCTTCCAGGTCTCCCATGTGGGTGCAGGGTCCCAAGGCTTTGGGCCACCCTTGACTGCTTTCCTAGGCCACAAGCAGGGAGCTGGATGGGAAGTGGGGCCACTGGGATTAGAATTGGTGCCCATGTGGGATCCCGGGCGCGTTCAAGGCGAGGACTTCAGCTGCTAGGCCAGGGCGCCGGCCCGAACTCCCCACTTCTAAGTGCCGGGGACATACCCACGGGTTAAGCTTGCTCTGCATTTCACTCAGATAAGGCATGTTCACGGTGGTATAGATGGAGGCTTAGGTTCAAAGGTTAGAGCCACTCCATCTTGCGACACTTTCTATGGTGTTATCTGAGAATGTATGAACTTCATCTTTTCTTCCTGAGAAGTGGTGGTGGCCTTATTTGGGTGTTCATTACTGCTGGAAAGGAATGCGTGATGTTCCATTGAAGTTTGAGTCCTCTAAGCTGGGGTTTAAGAAAGCTCTGCAGCCTGAGCTGATGTGCACACGAGTCTGATATATTTGTCATACTCTTGAAAGAGCCTGACATCAACTAATTTAGTCTATCAGAGTTTTATAGTGACATGCTGTTTCCCCACAGGATTACATAAATGAGGAGAGATTCCAGAAAAGCACCTTTCTAGCTAATTCAGTGATTTTCTTTCCAAGTGTCAGCTGATGTAACAGGAACTGTTTTAAAGGCGGTTTTAATGTGTCAAACATCTTTAGTGCTTCAGACAGAAGAAAGCTCCAAGTGTGTGTGTCTCAGGCAGATTATGATTTCTGTTGTGCCACGAGGGTGATTTTCCCTGAAGCAGTGGCGTAGATGCTGTCCCAGGCTGCTTCTTGCTCTGCCTGATGACTTCTGGCTGCTGTCTTTTCTGAGGTGTCAGCTTCGGTTTGATTTTGTCATTTCGGGATTGCGTGCGATCAGATCTGGCATCCGTACGCATGCCCCTGACGTGGTCCATCGCCCGAGCCCTTTGGCCTCCTGTTTGGTGCTGCTCGTGTATTGTACATTTGGAACCTGCTAGATAATCATTGTAGAATGCATCTCATTGAAGTAGAGGGCCTGAAGCACTTAGAGAGAGAGAGAGAGAGAGAGAGAGAGAGACCAGAGGCATGTTTTTCTGGTGTGAATTTGAATAAACCTGGCAGTAGCCTGAGGAGCTTTGGTTCATTTCATCCCTTAGTCCGTCAGTTTATGCTCCAAGGTTGTTCTGCTATTCTTTGACTATGTGCCAGGTGCTTTGCACTGGGAAAGTGGGAGTTGCAGTGAACCTGCTTGATCTCACTCATTCCAAAATGTATTTGGGGACTGGGGAAACAGAGGCAGTTGTGCCTTGGTATTGGTGGGGGATTTGTTTCAGAACCTTCTATGAATACCAGAATCTGAGCATGTTCACATCACTATGCGTGATGTAGTATTTGCAGGTAACCCGTGTGTATCCTCCAGTAAACTTCAAATCATCTCTCAAATATAAGACCACCTAATGAAATATAGATTCTAGGTATAGAGTTGTATTCTTCAGGGATAATTGTAAGGAAAAAAATCATACCTAGTCAGTACAGATGGCATTTTTAAAATGCAGCTGATTGTAGACACATAGGACACAAAGCAAAGCAGGCATAAACACCGCCCTGTGAGCTTGACGGAGGCAAAGGTGTTTTAAACGATGCAGGTAGGGGAGGGTAAGAAAGAAAGGCTGATAATGGGGAAGACAGGTGAAAAGGAGAGGAGAGTGCGTGTGTGTGAACGTGGTCAGACAGAGCGTAGAAGGAATGGAATTTCTTCATTATGACTGCAACATAAAACCTCTGTGGCAATGATGTGCACCGTTGCCCCTGCCTGTGGGTCGCTGCACACAGCTTCTGGAACGTGGGTCCCCGCAGACACTGCCAAGCCTCAATTGTATGCAGAGTTTGAAAACAAAATCACCCTGGAGGTGTTCTTGTCACCTGAGTCTTTTACAAAATATAAGTTGTTGTCCTGAGCTTTGAAACATTTTGTTTTCACAATGCTGAGTGTTGGACCCTTTGAGTGTTGGACCCTTTGAGTGTTGGAACCCTTGCATCTGTACTTGACCGTGCCGTTTTTCTTTGTGCTTCCAGTACAGCCAAGTATAGCGTGTTGACCTTTCTACCTCGATTCTTGTACGAGCAGATTAGAAGAGCTGCTAATGCCTTCTTCCTCTTCATTGCCTTATTACAGGTAATGCCTTGTAAGTTACTCAGGATTCACATCATCAATTGCAGGCAAAGTCAGGTTTTGTCAAAGCTGTTGGCTACCTGGAAAAGTGTTACAGTTAAAACACTTCAGTTTAGTTTTCTTCTTGTTTTATTAGCTTTTCCTTATTGTTTGATCGTGAGCAAATGGGATGTTTGTATAGAGACCTCTTCGTACAGCTTTAAGGCTAATTGCATCTACTAAAACAGATGTTGAAAAACGACCCTCCTGTCAGCTTTGACCTCTTCCTCTGTTCCAGACACACAGCCAATATTGAACAAAAGGTTAAAAATGTGTAGAGTACAAAACTAGTTTTTAAAATAGGATAATCATTTTTACGTCTCAGAAATGGAGCGTATGTGAAAGAGTGGGCTGCGAGTGCTGCGGGTCTTTGTTTTGGAGAAGGCTCCGCTTGCTCATTACCCTCTGTGTCCTCTGCCTTGCAGCAAATTCCAGACGTCTCTCCGACAGGACGATATACCACTCTGGTGCCATTGATCATTATTTTAACAATTGCAGGCATCAAAGAGATCATAGAAGATTTTGTAAGTGTTGCTTTTTGATTATTCTATGAGATACAGGGTCTATACTGTGCTTTGGGCGGAAGGTTTAAGGTGGAAACTTGGGCTGGAGCTCATGCCAGACTTCTGCTTTTGGGAGGGAATACGCATACAAAATATCTTAACCGCTTACACAGTAACACTGAAACATTCAGAGTTTGCAAACGTGAGGTCTCACAGCCTGCTTTGATTTTGGTTGCATAGCTTATGTTAGAGGGTGCTGATCTGGGTCACCAGTTAGGCAGCATGCTGTTTGGGCTAGCAGCAGTGCACCTGCTGTTCCTGAGGACTCTCTTGCCCAAGTGTATCTGCAGGTTCAGTTTAAGTTCAGCCTAACAACCACGTTCCTGTTCTTTCTCTCCCTTCTTCCCTCTGTCTCCCCATCTACAAACATGTGTCTTCCTGGGAGTAGGTAGACAAATGAACACTATGCAAGTCAAAGCAAAGCGACTTTGTTAGTAAAACAGTTGATTTGTTATTGGGTAATCATCCTGGATAATTTTTAATTTGCCCTTAAACGAAGGAGGAGTGAGAACTTTCATACACTTGTTCATTGTTATCAGTAATAAGTGTAATCCTTTAAACTGAGATATTGGGAGTTTAGCCCCAGGCACTGGATTACAAAACCAGTCATCCATGTTGTATAACATGCCCCCTGTTCCGCCCCCCGCCCCCCGCTCCCCGGTCTTATTGTTTGCTATTTCAATTATTCATCTGGGACTTGTGAATATGAGAACTCTCTCTTTGTTTCTGTAACAGAAGCGACATAAGGCGGACAATGCTGTCAACAAAAAGAAAACAATAGGTAAGATGCCATGCTGGATTACTTTTTCCATTATAAAAACTTAAATTATAAGAACTGGAGGTGAAAGAAATTTTAAGTAGTAATTGCCATTGAGGCAAATTCGAAAAATTATTTATATAATTGCTTACAAGAGTAGTAAGATAACAAACCAAAGAAAATATTGATCTTATAATTAGATTTGAGCAGGATTTGTGTGTTTTAGGATTTTAGAAAATGTGTTTTCAGAAGCTAGAGCTTTTGTGTCTACACAGAGTCTAAGCGTTCATAGCCTTCGTTTGTAATCTCTCTCTACCTCCCTCTTCCTGCCTTTTAAACAATCTTGATTGCTATGATAACAGCTCTGTGTTTTATTTTTTAAAAGCTGTGCAGCAGCAGGCTGTTTTTGCTTTTGGGCTGAAAGTAGTTCTGCTCTATGTGAAGAATAAACATGGGTGTGTGTGGGGGCTTGGGGCTCCGTTTCATGCGGGAAGGTGTAACACCTGTCTGCCTAAGGATGTCGTATGTTAGAGTGAATCAGGGAATTGTAAAGGAGCCATTGAAGTCTTGAGAGATGATCTTACATTGGTTATCACCCATGTTAACTACTATGTTGTTTTTCTCTCTTTTTCAGTATTAAGAAATGGTATGTGGCATACCATTGTGTGGAAGGAGGTAAACACCAATTTTCAAGTTATACCAGAAAGTTTGGGCTCGGGCACTGTCGTAAGGAATTGCTAGCATGGACTGCAGTGGAGGGTGTGCGGAGACACAGGCCCCTGTGAACCACGCAAGCCTGATCTGATGGAGCTTCCCCCTGAAATTGCCTTGGATGTGGGGCTCGTGTCCTCTGTCCCTGCTTTCTGGAATGGGACCCCATGGGTCAAGCTGGGAATACCTTCATTCCCGGAAGATGTTTCTGAGTTCTCAAAAACATTTTCTAATATCTAAATCCATATGGAGGAACTTATTTTTATTTATTGATTTTTTAATTTTTTGCCAGTCCTGTATTACTATGTAAATCTAAATCCAAATTCTTGAAGTTTTTTTTTTTTTAACTTTTGATATTCTTACTTGGGATGCCCTTAAGGAGCTGAGGAGCATGAACCGTGAGTGACAGAGCAGGAAGCAGCCCATTTGCTCCCGTGCAGCGCTAGTGCCATGCGACCAGCAGTGGCTGCTTCTGATGACAGTATTGAGGACAACTTTGCAAACTGTGCACGTTGATGCAGTATGACATTTGAAATGTCCTTGGTTGTTTCGAGGGAAGAATGGAACACTGAGAGGAAATTGACTGTGGTAGCAGAAGATTTTGTCTCTGTGATCAGATGAGCCTCTGAAGAGAGTCTGTCCCAGCTGGGCCTTCTTTAGGGCTTGGGGGTGGTGTGGGGTGGTGTGGGGTGACCCTCCATAGTCCAGCGTCTAAAGCTGTTGGACCCAGTATCAGAAGAAAACAACTTTTTGGAAGAGTAACTTAAAATAGTTTTTTTTCAAAATGCTAAATGTTTATTAAACATTGTTTTTGAAATGCCCCTTCTCAACTTTAAAGAAAGTGCCCATTTTACGACACCTATGGTATCACCTAATTTTTGCTTTATTTTGCTTTGTTTGTGTGGGAGAACCACCACTCTTGGTTCTTCGCAGCCATCCAGAAGTCTTTTTTTTTTTTTTTAAGATTTATTTATTTTTATTGGAAAGTCAGATATACATAGAAGAGGAGAGACCGAGAGGAAGATCTTACGTCCAATGATTCACTCCTCCAAGTGGCTGCACCAGCTGGAGCTGAGCCAATCCAAAGCCAGGAGCCAGGAGCCTCTTCTGGGTCTCTCACACAGTGCAGGGTCCCAAGGCTTTGGGCCATCCTTGACTGCTTTCCCAGGCCACAAGCAGGGAGCTGGATGGGAAGTGGGGCCACTGGGATTAGAATTGGTGCACATGTGGGATCCCGGGCGCGTTCAGGACGAGGACTTTAGCTGCTAGGCCAGGGCGCCGGGCTCCATCCAGGAGTCTTGTGTGGCATTCGTTGTCCTCTCTCTCCCTTGGAAGTGAAGCTGGGGAGTTGTCAGTTGATGGCTGGGCGTTCTTGATCCCACAGGGCCAGTGCTCCGCAGGCTGTAGGAATCCAAGGGTTTTCACAGCACTGGGAGTTGCTCTTCTGTTTCCCTAGGGTTCTTCCCAACCCCATAAAGGCTCCTGTAGTGGGTGGAATGAAGAAGTTGATGGCTCGAACAGCTCCTGAAGTCCTTTACTGTATCCCTGACACACATGGGGAAGGTGGTAACACCAGTTACATGCCACCTACATTTTTAATTCAATTCCGAATGCGTTTTGGTAGTTTCAGTAGAGCTCCTTGCATGTGCCAGAGACTGCACGGTAAGAACAGGACCTTGGGCAGTCTTGCGGTACAGTGGGTCTGTACTTTCAGCAGGTGTCGCAGCCATCTAGAGGGCTGCTACCTTCAAGATGTCTGTTAACTGCAACACCAGAATTTGCATATTTAGCTAGTTCTCAGGCGAGGTGGATGCTCTTGATCCAGGGAACACACTGGAGAACCACAGGTGGGGCTGAAGGGATTGGAGCTAGGCTCGGTGGGAGCCTACCTCCTTGCCAAGTGTCCCTCAGGTGCTCTGGGGCAGCTGGCAGGAGCAGCGGGACCTGCTGAGTCAGGGCAGGAAAGGTGACTCAGCAGACTCGTTCAGGCCCTAGGTGCCAGTCTGGGAGGTGTCTGGGGAGCCTGGCACGGCTGTGTAGCACAACAGAGAGAGGAAGGGATTATGGAAGAGGGCAGCGGTACTAGGCGCCGGAGATGCCAGGCCAGGGGGATTGGCTGCGCTTTGGGTTCCCGAAGCACTAACAGACGCTGTCACAGAGCAGTGGGTAAGCCGCAAGGCCCGGCTGTCTGGCACATCTCAGTGGCTTTACTAGATCTTTGCACTTCTGCAAAATTAAGACACCTGAACCCCGTGTCTTTATTCTTTATTTAGAAAATTTAAGGAAGAGAAAGCCGTAATTTTTCTTCACACTTTGCATTAAAAAAATGTTTTTTTTTTCATTTAGAAAATATGACTAATTCTTTTGTTTCTGTGATTTAAATCTAATCGCTTCTGATTTTTTTCTGGATGACTAAACCATTCATATAAAATATTTTCACTTTTAAAACACCCTTCCGGGCCCGGCGCGGTGGCGCAAGTGGTTAAAGGTCCTCGCCTTGCACGCCCGGGATCCCATATGGGCGCCGGTTCTAATCCCGGCAGCCCCGCTTCCCTTCCAGCTCCCTGCCTGTGGCCTGGGAAAGCAGTCGAGGACAGCCCAAAGCTTTGGGAACCTGCACCCACGTGGGAGACCCGGAAGAGGCTCCTGGCTTCGGATCGGCATAGTATCGGCCCGTTGCGCTCACTTGGGGAGTGAATCATCGGATGGAAGATCTTCCTCTCTGTCTCTCCTCTCTGTATATCTGCCTTTCCAATGAAAAAATAATAAAAATAAATCTTTAAAAAAAAAAAAATAAAACACCCTTCCAATTTGCATAAGTACCCCTAGGTTTTGTGCATGGGATGCTAAAAGTCTTCTGTAGTTATCTGGTTTTCTTCTTTTTAAACTTTATGGAAGCTAATAGTTTGCTCTTTTGCTTTTTAAATTTCATGTTAATTTATGACTTTAAGTCGGATACTAACCTTGCATGGGAAGTGGTTCTGCAGTTTCGTTTTGGGTGCTGTTTTCTGTGCTGAACCCAGTTTCTTACACCTGCCCATCTCCTGAGAAGCAGTTTAAAGCACTAGAATGGTGCCTCTCGGCGTGCCTCCCTTTTCTCTACAAAAAATTAAACTGGGCCCCCACTACCTTCTACAGTCCAGTCGTTTTGCCACCAGTATCGTTATCATTTAGAATTCTTGGAACCTAAGAGAAAAGCAGCGTGATCAGAATAGGAAGCCGAAAAAACTGCGGGTGCTCATTTTCCCATTGGCCGTGCCGGCTGCAGTGGGAGAGCTCTGCCCGCCTGTGTCACCGGGGAGTGCTGGCATCTTGACCCTTAGACTCACCGTGTCCGTCCATCAGCTGGCTGGGAGCGTGTTGCTTCTGTTCCCGTCCAGGACAGTAGTTGGGGCTTGGCTAAGTTAATGTGGTACTTCCCTTCCCATGTCTAACCGCCCTTCTCACCCTTTTCCTTCCTGCCTTGCGTCTGGCCTCTAGGTGGCAGTGGGTGACGTCGTCAAAGTCCTCAATGGGCAGTACCTTCCTGCGGACATGGTCCTGCTCTCCTCCAGGTCAGAAGTGCTACCGGATGCTTTAAAAAAATTTTTTTTTTAAATAAATGTTAAGAACAGTAAAATGTTAAATGTCAACTGCAGAAATGTGGGCTACTTCCATTCCCCTCCCCCCTGCTCTCAGGTGAGCCACATCCTTCTCCTCATTGGCCGGTCCCTGCACTAGAGCATGCAAGTCTCTAATCCCCATTTTACGGATTTAGGATTTTTGCACCAGGGATGTCCAAACCATGCCTCCCATGCCTTGGTCCTGCATTTTCTTTGTCCCGTTCATTCCTGCAGGAGTTTTCTGAAGTTTTAATATATGTTGACTCATTTTAGTGTTCTAGCTACTTCCTGGGGTGGTCTCCACTTACAGGAACGCTGACCCTAGAGCAGTGGAGTGATGTTTCCTTAGTATCCCTTTGCTGTGAGCCTCAGCTTCCAGCTGAGTCCAGCCAACAGCCGCTCGCACAGCACCCGGTGCTGCTCTTGAATTACTGCTTAGAGAACCCTGGTATTGTCCCGGCACAGTCCTGTTGTGGGCCTTTTAATTTTCTGTGTTTTTTCCCCAAGTATTACTGCCCTATCTTCTCAGTAGCTTTGTGCTAGGAAGATATCATTCATCAGTACTATATATGTATATATATACACACACACATATCATATATATATGATAACATATTTAACATATATTTAAAAATACTTATTTAAAAGGCAGAGTGACAGAAAGAGAGAGGGAAAGAGAACAATGAGAGAGGGAGAGAGGAGAGGAGTTAGAGTGTGTTAGGGAAGGAGGGAGAAGGGAAGAAAGGAAGAAAGTGAGAGGGGGAGAGAGGAGAGGGAGTGAGCGAGCGAAGATTTCCCGTCTGATGGTTCATGCCCCAAATGGTGTGTTAGGCTGTGCAGAGACTCATTTTATTGTGGCTCAGTTCACAGAAAATGAAGGATTCCATAACAGACACATACTAAAAAAAAAAAAGAGTTTATTAGAGCAGGAGAACAAAGGAAAGTTTAGCCATGTGTACGTATGTACATGACCACATCTCCCTAGATGACGCAGGCATAGCAGGCAGTGATGGGGAACTAGCAGGTGGACCCTTCTCGCTGGAGAGAGAGGACCGTTTCCTGTTCTTCCCCTACTTCTTATGCATCTGTCTCAAGATGAAAACAGCGTCTGTGTGTGTGTGTGTGTGTGTGTGTGTGTGTGTGTGTGTGTGTTTCAGAGTAGAGTGACCCTGCATTTGGCTCTCAAGTCTGATGCTCCAAGTGTTCCCATTCCTGTGCCCTGAGTAACAGCAGGCTGCAAATGAAGACAACTCTTAATCCGGTCCTGGGTGGAGATCCAGCCCTCCCAAGGACAGGGACGCACATTCCCTGATGTAATTAATCTTTAAAAAAAAATACACTACACCATCGCTTTTGAAAATAAATACTTGTATTACACATAGATACATAAATAAGTGATAAGCCTGTGGAAGGGGGAGCACACAGCCAACATGAAATGGAAAGTATGTTTTCCCTTATGATTGGCAACAAAGAAACCCTTAGAAACATTAACATATTGGTGGTTTGGGTTAATAATCTTGGCTTTGTTTCTCAGGAACCCTGGATACAATGTGGAGTAGCCAGAGCTGAGATCATTTTTAGGATGCTTGTTACTGTGTCCGAAGCTCTGCTTTGTACCGGACCGCCTGTAATGATCCCATTTGGTTCCTGGGAACCCTCTCTGTTCTTCCTTGATAAATGGGACAACTGAGGCAGAGATCAAACCGCCTGCTCGTCAGCCCGTAAGGCCATGGCAAAGGGCATCAAGGGCACGTAGTCTGTAAAGTTAGCCCTGGAGAATCTTAGCTTGCGGCTTGCACGGTTCACTCATTTCACTGCTGACTGTGCCTAAGAAGAGAAGTCGTTAGAACAGTACTGACAAACTCATGCTTTTGTTCTTGGAATATTCTGGTCTGGATGTGAGGGCGATCTGGCTGCGACATCTGTCACCCCATTAATTGCCAGGGTTGATTCGGCTGATCTGGTTGGCTAGGCGGGTGTCCCCTTCCTCCCTCACCGCCCCGTGTGCGTCCCTCCTGAAGCCGGGCGCTCAGTTGAACAGGACAACCATCCCCATTGGAGGAGGACTGATTCGTTCAAGGGAATACGAGTGGCTGCACTCCCCTGCTAGCACCTCCAGACAGGCTCTCAAGGAATCTTCTGGCCTTAACATTTGGTGCTTTGGGATGGACATTTGTCTCGGCAGCTTAGGTGCTGCCTTGGACGTCATATCCTGTTTTGGAATGCCCAAGTAACTTGGGAACCTGCCACCTCTGTGTGAGACTGGAATCGAGTTCTTGGTTCCTGACTTGGGCATGGCCCAGCCCTGGTGGTTGCAGGCACCTGAGGGCAAGGAACCAGTAGATAGAGTGTCTCTATTTGATGTCTTTGTCTTGCTTTGTCATCTGAATAAACAGCTAAAAAAAAAAAACTAAAAATTTCTTCTTTGTGTTCTGATTAAAATTTGCCTATTGATATAGTTTTTTTTTTTTTTAAAGGTGGAGCAAGCAGCAGGTGCTTGCTCTCGTGTCTGTCCTGTTTTCCGGTGCTTGGGTTTCATTCCCCACCCTGTCTCTTGACCCACGCATTGTACTAGCACAGACCTGTGGAGACAACGGGTGGTAGCCCGGGTTCTTGGTTCCCTGCCTCTCCATGTGGCACGCCTACATTGAGCTTGGCCCAGCCCTAACTAGGATGGGCATTTGGGTATGTGTAACCGTGGATGGATGGATGATCTCCAACTTTCTGCCTTTCAAATAAATGTTAAATGTTTTTTTTTTTTTTTTAAAGCCTTAATTACAAAGGCGCAAAGGCCATGTCTCCATCATTCCATTCAGGCTATGATTGTGTTCCCAAGAGGGGTTGTTCTGGCCAGGCCTGGACTGCCTCTTTTGGGCAGGAGGACAAGGCCCAGCTTGGGATTTGAGGGTCAGTCCCATCCAGTGTCTCAGACCGCAGGCCCCGCCCCTTCTCACCCATCCCCAGCATGTCTGTTGAGACCTTGAAGTCAGTAGGTGGTGCCAGAGAAGGTGCATGAACTAGGTAAACAACCATCTCGTGGCGTTGAGTCCCAAAGTTAAGTGTGTTCTTCCTTTGTCCTCCGTGACTACCACTGAAATGGCTGTTGATAACAGTTTCTTTGGAAAGATGTTGTTTCTGTATTATGGATCATCTCAGCAGGAAATTTTTGGCAGATTTAAGTTAATGTGTCTTCCCCCGCACCCCACCTCCCTACCTTCTCTCCCCAGTGAACCTCAGGCGATGTGTTACGTTGAAACAGCGAATCTCGATGGCGAGACGAACCTTAAAATACGTCAGGTAGGGCGACTTCTGCCATCTGCCTTGTCTCGTAGGTCCACGCGCTGCACAGGATCCCCACACATGCCAGTGAGAATAATCAGGCACAACAGGGCGGCAGACTTTGTCAGGGAGAATATGCCTTTTGGTTTGAGGGGACTGTGTTTAAAGTGGTGGGATACATGGAAAAATGGGATTCCACACAGCACAGGTCACAATGGATGCCTTGAAGGGAGGGCACACTGAGCTAGGCTGAACTGGTGGGTAGGCAGAGAGTAGCCAAGCCCTGGTGTCTCAGGTTTATTGCTGTTGAAATCCCAACTCATACTGGAGAGTGGTGTACTAGATACAGAATGTGCAGGCTCTCAATATTCCATTTTGCGTTGAAGATGAAGCAGTTTTCAGTACATAAACATCTTAGGCGTTTTGCTGATGTTGCACACAGTGAAATTTGGTAATTCTCTACACTGTCTTTTGTACTGTAGATTTTTTGCTTTAGACATCTCTTCTGTTTAAAGAAGCGTTAGCAAGATTTATGTACAGTTTTTGTGAATATCTAAAATGTTCAGGATAAAACATTTTTTTTTTCTGGAAGAAAAGTGGGGTTCTGCGTAATGTAAACTTTTCAAGAGATGCTGGATTTTAAGACTCATGTCATAAAGCTAGTAGAGTATACTTTCTGTAAGGTGTCTGAATACGTTCAATATCACGTAACATCTTCTGCTTCACTGAAATCTTTTGCTACTTTTTGTATTCGTTTCTTGTGATACAAGCTTCATTAAAGTCCATCAGGTGTAATTTATCGAATTGTTGCCATGGAGGTGGGTCATCATTTCCTATTGATGCAGGAGGTGCTGAAGGCGGTCGCTTGTGTCGAGCGCCCCCTTGTGGTGTGGTCTTTCAGGGTCTGACTCACACTGCTGACATGCAGTCAAGGGATGTGTTGATGAAGCTATCTGGAACCATCGAATGTGAAGGACCCAATCGCCACCTCTACGACTTCACTGGAAACCTGAACTTAGATGGAAAAAGGTACCATTTTCCGTGTTCTTAGTATAGATTTTTTGGATGTATCTGAGAGTTATTGGGGCTTTGAAACATTCATTTTTTTTTTTCTACTGTCAAAATATTTTAGAACATATCAGCTTAACCATGGTACACTGAACTTTTCTTGAGCCACCATTTCAGTTGATTTCAAACTTCCCTTTAAGGAAAACTCACACACACACACACACACACACACACAAGCATTAACACAAGGAAGAGTCTGCGGGTCTCAGACGAAGTTCTCAGCTCCTGGTCTGTCCCTCCTGTGCCTGTATCTTTCAGGCCAAAAAAAAAAAAAGTTTGTCCCCAAAATATGAAGACAGCGATCTGAGGTGTAGCAAAGCTAACCCACTTAGAAGAGAAATGTATTTATTTATTTTTTGCTAGCATTCTTCTAAGTAACACTCACTTGTTTTCAGAGAGTCAAATGAACAACTATCCTTGCTCTAGAATATTCCATGCTCTTTTTATTCTGTTGTCCTGCGTCACTTTGTGTTTGTTGTTTCCTGATGTTGGGGTGCAGCTTCTGTCTGCTGTCCCCCTTCTGTCTGCATGCTTCTTCCCAGTGCTCGCCAGACTTGTTGCATCATTTTTGTGTTTGATGCAGAGTCATGCCTTGGATCCTGGGAGTCAGCCCACAAGAAGCAAGAAGGCGGAGTGCGCTTGCTTCTGGCTTTTCATGTCACGGACATATCCATTCCATCGGCTTTCCATTTTTATGTCTAAATCATCATTCAGGTTTTAATGTAATCATGAAGTCTTCCCTAGCCAACTTAATAGATTTTGGTTCTTACAATAACCTGTCGGATAAACTCAATTTCCCAAATGAAGAGAGCTTTAGTGGTTATCTTAGCAGTTGCCTTTGGATGTTAAGTTTTTTAACACAACTATATGAGATAAAATTCTAATGTTAATTTTTTTTTAATTGTCTGTCGTAATGATTGGATAAAATAGGCCTTTTATCTGAGTGATTTTATGGGTTAGAATAAGCCAGAGTTAACCTTTATTGCTGTAGTTTCTCCATGAAATAGTTCAAGTTTGACTAAAGCAAACATTGGGTTTACTGCGGGCTTCTGTGGAAGGGGAAATCTCACGCTCATTGTCAGACTGTGATTAAATGTAAATGTTGTTTCTTGTTTTTAGCCCCGTTTCCCTTGGGCCTGACCAGATCTTGCTAAGAGGCACACAGCTTAGAAATACTCAGTGGGTCTTTGGCATAGTGGTGTACACTGGACACGACACCAAGCTGATGCAGGTAAAGCATTTCTGTGCCAGAAAACAACACTGATTTAGTCTCTTTCGCTCTCCTTCTGCTCTCTCCTCTCTCCCTCTTTCATCCTTCCTTCCTTTCTCTTGAGTAGAGAATGGTAAGCGCAGATGTGTTAAGGAGGCCCAAGCTTGTGTGCGCCCCTAAATCTGGAAAGGAAGTGACTTCAGTTTGGTAGGTCGTTTCCTCTGGATCTTGCTTAGCTTTTCAGGTATCTGTTGCTGCTTGCCTGAGATACAAAGAAGTGATCCTTGTTTTCTAGTTTTTCAAAATTAGGCTTTTAAGGAAAGATTTATATTTATTTGAAAGTTGGATATATGTATGGAGAGAGAAAGAGAGAGGGAGAAAGAGAGAGAGAGAGAATCTTCTATCCACTGGTTCACTCCCCAATTAGCCACAAAGGCCAGAGCCAGGCCAATCTGAAGCCAGGAGCCAGGAGCATGGGAAGTAGGGCAGCCCATATGAAATGCTGAAGCCATAGGCAGAAACTTAGTCTGCTATGCCGTGTGCCAGTCCTAGTTTTCTAGTTTTAGGAGGACAGTCTGTTGTAGCTTTTATTTTCTAAACTTAAAAGGGGATTATTTTAAAATTTATAATTTCTCTCTCCACTTTTCCTCTTCACTCTATTAATTAGGATGTTATAGTAAGTTGTGTTACTTAATTGAATTCTAAAGAATTTAAAATCAATCAGTTATTGTTGAACTGGAATTTATTCATCATTACTTAACAAAGGCCAACTTAATAGGTTTTTTTTTTAAAAGATATATTTATTTTTTATTGGAAAGGCAGATATACAGAGAGGAAAAACAGAGAGGAAGATCTTCCTTCCGATGGTTCACTCCCCAAGCAGTCGCAACAGCTGGAGCTGAGCCAATCTGAAGCCAGGAGACTCCTTGGGGTCTCCCATGTGAATACAGGGTCCCAAAGTCTTGGGTCATCCTCAATTGCATTCCCAGGCCACAGGCAGGGAGCTGGATGGGAAGCAGGGCTGCCAGGATTAGAACCGGTGCTCATATGGGATCCCGGGTGCGTTGAAGGCGAGGACCTTTATTGCTACGCTATTGCTCTGGGCACAATAGGTTTTTTTGTTTGTTTGTTTTAATTAACTTAGTAGTTAATAAAGTTTGCTTCCCTGTTTGTTTTTTTTAAAAAGACTAATGTTCATGAATTTATAGGTCATGTTTATGTTACGATATCCTTTTGTAGATATTTTTTTGAAATTCTACATGAAACAGTGTCCCCATGTGCCATTTTCTTTAGGATCACTAGGCATCTTTGCTAATGGTGACTGTGAATGAAAATTGGCTTTTCCAGCTCGTCTACCCTTTTATGCAGCTTCTCGAGTACAGATTTGTCTGTATTTCTTAGTACAAACAATCTAGTGACCACCATGCGCCAAATCTTGGGCTGGCCACGTGGATAGCATAGTTAATGGTACCGTTTTACCCTGTGGGAGCTGGGTAGACTAAGGAGTAATTTAGATTTACCAAGTAGACAGATAGTTGTGTTGTGTGTTATTATGAAATGCCATTCTGTTTTTAGAAGATCAGGCAGCCATAGCTTGACCTGATGTAAAGAATGAGCCCCAAGTAAAAGCATGCCTTAGATACTGAGTGGGTGAGGACAAAACACTGCCTTAGTACTGTTTTTGAAGTCAACAGCTAGTAGGACGAAAGAGTTAAATGCTATAGCAGATCAAGTGTTGGATCCTGTGACCACCCCAGCTAGTTAATTCAGTGAAGACAGGGAAGGGAGATGGGATTGGAAGGGATGAGAGACGCTTTGGGATTGCAGAGGACTGGTAGCATTGTAGAGCGGCCAGATGATCAGTGTACGGGATATTCAGCTTAGTCTGAGGGGGAGATTGTGTAGTGTAGTGAGGTGCTGCGATGACCCACGTAGGCAGGAAGTGAGGTTGGAGCTGCTGAAGACCATTCAACATTGGGCATAAGGAACTGGGACTAAGGCATTTGGTGGGTTGGTGCTGCAATGTTTACGAAGAAAGGATGGTGAATATGCTTGTTCAGAGAACACCATGAGCCAGATTTAAGTCTTCAATGAATGATGACTGCCAGGTCTTACTGGGTGGGATGAGAGAGCACAGGAATGTGATGCCAGATGGCGTGAATTTTGGGAGTGAATTTTTTGACATGACATTAGACAAACATAGGTTCAGAGGTATCAGGAAGTCCGGAATGTATATTGTAACATGTATATCAAATGCCAAGGACTGTGAGTCTTTCCAGGGGTCCTCCTTGCTTGGGGATGCTTTGGAGAAGGCATGACCTTGGCCATGAATGAGGGGAAGGACCATGGGTGATTTCAGTCCTGGGAGGATGGGAGCCCTGGTGTAATAGAACAGTTGCAGGGGCTGTGTATTAGGGGAGCAGGGCAAAGGGCTCCATGACAGTTAGGGGCAGGGGTAGCTGGCAAATGCTGAGGGAATGCTCCTGTGTGTATTGAGATGCGCTGGCCTTGTCCACCTGCCAGGTCTCCTTCCGTTTACGGGGATGGGTTTCAAAGCCTGAAGTTTATTGTTCCTGAGCAGTCTCTATGCAAGGGCTTTATCTTGACAAACAGCTTTGTGCTGCTCAGTGAGACTCCTTGAACCTCTGCTGTCCAGTGTCAGGAAGCATGGCCAGATGCTTGGAGCTCTGGTGACCACAGACCATGCCTGCTGTGTTTTTTAGGATGAAGTGACAGAGTTATCATGGACAGTCAGCTCAAATTTCCACAGGGTCCCAAGGCAAGTGTTCAGATTGTACTTATTACAAATTTAAGCACCCTCCAAGATTTCATAGAAACTGTGTTTTTCCAGAGCACTTTTGCATTGTAACTTGTGTTTAATAGTTAATTAGGTTATATCAGGGCACCTCAAAGTTCATGGGAATGAATTGAAAGAAGTTTATCTTACACACAGCACATTTGGAATGCACATATTTGTTTTTGTAGTACATATTCCCCATGAACTTTTGATGATACCAATATTATTTTCATCTGTTTGAAAGAGAAAAAGAGAGGTGGAGGTGAAGAGCGAGTGAGGGGGAGAGAGAGAGTGAGAGAGAGAGAGAGAGAGAGAAATCTCAGCCCCCAAATACTACAACAGTCAGGGCCAACAAGGCCAAAGTCAGGAGGTCAGCTTACCATCTGGTTGTCCCACATGTGCAACAGAAATCCAAGAACTTGAATCGTCATTTGCTATCTTTCAGAGTGCTTTGGCAGGAAGCGGAATCAGAAGTGCAGTAGTTGGGACTTGAACCCCTGTCCCTTGTGGGTGTGCGCATCTCAAGTGGCAGTTAGCGACCCTCTTCCCCCTGAAACGTTTGAAGCCCTCTCACACATTAAAGGGGCTACATTGTCTTTTCACTGAGGAGGTGTAGGGTAATGGACCTTGTTGCAACCTTGTTGCAGTTTACATCCTGAGGTAGTGAGGGAATATGCCTTGATCTTAGATGGGACAGTTGCCCCAGCAAAGCTTACTCTGGGCTAATGGATGATGGAAAGCCCCAGAATCAATTGTACTAGACAGGCTGTGCCTGCAGGGCTGAAACGAGTAAAAATGACGAGCTTTCCCAGAGTACAGCGTGGTGCGTGCAGCTGGAAGCTGTCCTTGTTTGTCAATAAGCCTTTTCCATCTGCACTTGCACCCCTGGACCACAGAGAGGAAACTGAATGGCCTCAGGGCCCTCGTTCTCCCTCCTTTCACACGCAGTATAGTTACACAAAGAAACGTTTCCATCTGCTAGTTCTGATTCAGTTAACGGGAAAGGGATTACCAAAGGGATTACCGTGTTAATTACAACAAGCATTTCTGACCCCAAATTGTGCCTTGTTTTAAGTGATTCACATATATTGACTCTTTTTTTTTCCCCCTCACCATGACCATTTGAGGAATATAAAGTTAAGTTGTTCTCATTTGGGAAACTGAGGTGCTGGGTGCCTGCATTAACCCCTTGTCGAAGGGCTGAGAATCAAATCCAAGCAGTGAAACCATGGATTCAGCGTTCCAGTTCATATCTTGCTGCCTGCTTTCTTAGAAGGGCATCAAATAAGTCAGTTTTAGGTCTGATTTTAGTGTTTTTTTTTTTTTTTAAATATGACACTTGACTGTATCTATTGACAACTCCATTACATGGAAATAGCAACATTAACATGTTTACACCAGGATATTTCAAAACCTCGGTGGAAAGTTGAAGGTATAATTTATTAAATTAAGCTCTTTGCAGAACCCTCATGGGGGAGCTTATTAGTCTTTGACAAATTTGGCATTAAAAGCTCGTCTCTGCAAGTAGGAATATTTAGGTGGTAGGAATGCACAGAGAGTGCTTGACTATCAGTAACGGTGTATATGGATGTAGGATGTTTTGGAATTGTTTTCCGTATTTTTTTTAAGATTTATTTTTTTATTGGAAAGACAGATACACATAGAGGAGGAGATGCAGAGAGGAAGATCTTCCGTGTGATGGTTCATTCCCCAAGTGGCCACAACGGCTGGAGCTGAGCCAATCTGAAGCCAGGAGCCAGGAGCTCTTCCGGGTCTCCCATGCAGGTGCAGGGTCACAAGGCTTTGGGCTGTCCTCGACTGCTTTCCCGGGCCACAAGCAGGGAGCTGGAATAAAGTGGAATAGCCGGGACATGAACCAGCGTTCATATGGGAACCTGACACTTGAAGGGAGGAGGATTAGTCAATTGAGCCATTGCACTGGGCCCAGAATTGTTTCCGTCTTGTTGGATGAGAGATAAATGTTTGTAACCTTGTTAACCGTCCATAATCCAACTGCTAGAAAAGATCAGAAGTTAGTAACTAATGGGTTGATGAAATGAAGCTTGCAATTTTTTGCAATGAATGTTGTTTGAAAATGGTCAGATCATTGTTGAATTTTAAATGAATAAGATAAATGGTCTTGAAACTTGTCTGCTGGCTTTTATTCTTGGGCCAGATATGGGTGTGTCATCACTATTGGCCTTTCTGTGGTGTTGGACTCACGCCAAGGTAGTCTTTCTTATGGATTTGTACCCATTAGATTCTAGAGGTTTTTTTTTTTTTAAGGCCTATAAGATCTGGATAATTTGGAGAACTAAAACAAAAAAGGAACAGATATAAATAGAAAAGAATGCTACTGTGCTCTTTAGAACGGTACCTAGAAGACTGAGGTTTCTGAAATTACTGCTGTAGAGTGTTTCCACTTCCCTGAAGAAAACCGTAGTGGTAATAGTCATTCAGGTTTGGTGATAGAAGGCACACGCTAGTTTCAGCAGTGTTATTTGTGGTAGGAACTTCTCTGTGAAGTACCCCAGTGAGGCGCCATCTATCTCATTTCCATTCTATTTTCACGTTATGACTTTGTTTACATTCTTTCTTAACAGAGACGTTCATTCTAGCTCTTTCAGTGATCGATCCTTTAAGAATAGTGAACGAGAAGACTGACTCCAGTTTGGTACAGGACGCTGTTTGTGGTCAGTTGGTCGGTGCTGGCCGTGCTTTCTGCAGGCTGCAGGAGACAGTCCACCCTCTTCCAGCCCCTGGAGGTGCCTGCACTCCTTGGCTTGAGGCCCGCTCCCTCCACCTTCAAAGCCAGCAGTGCTGTGTCTTTCTGTGTGGTCACTTCTTCCTTGATCACGAACAAGAAAACCTCTTTACTTTGATAACTCCTGTCATTGGAGTGGGGCTACTTGGGTAGTCTAAAATAATCTCTTCATCTCAAAGTCCTTAATCTAATTATAATGCTGCTATCCCTATTTGGTTTAAAATATGTATAGAGCCAGTGCAGTGGTGTTGCAGGCTAGTTTTCAGCCTGTGGTGTCGAGGTCATGTGGACATGAGCCCTGCTTTGTGTCCTGGCTGCTCTGCTTCCACTTCAGCTCTCTGTTTATGGTCTGGGAAAGGAGCCGAGGATGATTCAAGTTTTTTGGGATCCTGCACCCATTTGGGAGACCTGCAGGAAGCTCCTGGGTCTTGGCTGCAGATTGGCTCAGCTCTGACCATTGTGGCCATTTGGGGAATGAATCAACGGATAGAAGATCTTTCTCTGTCTCTCTCCTCTCTCTGTAAAATCTGCTTTCCCAATAAAAATAAACCTTGTAAAGAAATATGTATGTGCATATTTTCTATATCACATATAACACATATGCACAAGTATGTTACACATAACACACATATTTATGTGTATACATGTACACAAATGTGATATGAAAACATACACACATAGGTAATAGCACACAGGGTCCAGGGATTAGGACACGGACATCATTAAAGGGGAATTATTTTCTTCACAATGGTTAGCCTCATTTTTTTTCCCACGTGGCATATGCATCTTTTTGCTTTGAAAAAATATTAACAGTAATGATATGTTTTATGGGTCACAGTGCACCATTTTACTATGAAGATTATGTGATACTAAGCAGATCAGAGTCCCCAGTGTTTACTCTTCTTTGATGTTACCTTGTGATTGGAGCTTTGAAGCTTCCGTCTTCTATTTGTTCATCATTTTCGTAGGTTGTTATGAATTGTATTCCTCCCTCTGTTCTTGGAAGTGTTGGGTCCGTATTTCTTTAGCCTAACTCTGATTGTCTACTCATCCATCAGACTTCGTTTTTTTTTTTGTTTTGTTTTAAGCTTATTTCACTTAAAATGATATTCTCTAGTCCCTTCCAGTTGTTTGGGAATGACAGGATTTAATTTCACGTATAGATGAGTAATATTCCATTAGAGAGAGTGATGTGCCCAGTCACATTTTATTTGTCCACTCATCTGACAATGGGCACCTTGGTAGATTCCATGTCTTTTATTATGAACAGAGCTGCATTAAATATGGTGGAGTCGGGCACCTTTGTGATATGACGATTTCGTGTCTTTGGGGAGTATAGTATACCCAGTAGGAGGGCTGCTGGATCCTATAGCAGTTCTACATTTTAACAAAATCTTACTGTTATCCATATCGACTATACCAATTTATGGCCGAGAAATTGGTTGCATCAACAGTGTGTAACAGTCCCTCTTTCTCCACATTCACTCCAGCATTTGTTGCTTTCTGCCTTTTTGATAATATTCATTTCTAGCAGGGGTGAGGTGATAATCTCATTGTGGTTTTTACTTGCCTTTCTCTGATGGTAGTAGTGCTGATTGTTTTGTGTATGTGGAATTATTGGCTGTTTGCCGTTCTTCTGAGAACTGTCTATTCAGGTCCTCTGCTCATTTCTTTACTGGATTGGTTGTTCTTTGATTGTTGAGTTTTTTGAGTTCCTAATGTATTTAATTTTTAAAAAGTTAATTTATTCATTTATTTGGAAGTCAGTGTTTTGGAGGGAAGGAGAGGCATTTCCCAAGTGGTTGCAACACCCAGGAGCTAGGAGCTATTTTTGGTTCTCCCACGTGTGTAGCATGGGATCAAGCACTTGGCATCTTCTGCTGCTTTTCCCAGGCCGTTAGCAGGGTATTGGATTGGAAGTATAGCAGCCAGGACACCACCTGATGTCTATATAGGATGCCAGTGTTGCAGGTGGCAGCTTCACTGCTGTACTGCAGTGCCAGCACCCTTCACGTATTTTTGTTTAATCTTTTGCCAGATAAGTAGCTCGCATATGTTTTTTCCAATTCTCTCAGATGTCTCTTCACTCTCTAGTTTCTTTTGCTGTGCAGAAGCTTCTGGGATTGACGTAAAACCCTGGTTTTGTTTCTGTTGGCTGTGCTTTTGGGGTCTTACCCAGAAACTCATTGCCTGCACTAATGCCTTGATATGTTTCTTCTATGTTTTTTTCTAGTAGTTTCATAGTTTTAAGTCTTATAATTAGGTTTTTGTTCCATATTGAGTTGATTTTCATATATGGGCACAGGATGGTGATCTCATTTCGCTTTACTTCATAACTAGGCAGAGTTCTGCCAACACCATTTATTGAAAACACTATCTTCTTTTTCTGCTGCATCTTCTTGGTACTTTTGTCAAAATTCAATTGTCTGTATGTATGTGCATTAATTTCTTAGTTCTCAGTTTCATTTGATTTGTAGCCAGAAATATGTTGCTTTCAATTACTGTAGCTTTGAAGTATGCTTTAAGATCAGAAATTGCAGTACTTCTCGCTTTACATATGTAATTTGAAATAAAATGACATGGTATGGGATTGTTTTACATAGATATTGCTAATGACTTCGCTACTGAGTTCTGATGCTAAGTGTCCACCTGAAAGGCAGTGGTTCTTGAGTCTAGGCATTGAGGAATCTTTTTGAACTTGCCTTCTCTTCTGTTTTTTTAAAGATTTATTTTATTTTTATTGGAAAGTCAGAAATATAGAGAGGAGGAGATGCAGAGAGGAAGATCTTCTGTCCACTGATTCACTCCCCAAGCGGCTGCAACAGCTGGAGCTGAGCCAATCCAAAGCCAGGAGCCCAGAGCCTCTCCTGGGTCTTCCACGTGGGTTCAGGGTGGCAAGGCTTTGGGCCGTCCTCGACTGCTTTCCCAGGCCACAAGCAGGGAGCTGGATGGGAAGTGGGGTGGCCTGGATTAGAACTTGAGCCTCTATGGGATCCCGGCTGCACGTGCAAGGCGAGGACGTTAGCCAGTCCCTACCTGCAGTGAGAATGCAGGAGTGAAGTCTGTGGGAAGACCGTATTTCTTCATCTATTGTGCCTTTTAAGATCCGTTACCATTCTGGTCTCCCTTGTCCATGAAGCCCTTCTGACTTTTCCTGCTCATTTCTTGCTCACGGTTCTTCGATTTTTTTTGCCCATCTATTTCTTGTGTTACCTATTAATGCTCTATTTGACATTATTGACGTGTATGTGTTTGTGTATGTCGGTTTTTTTTTTCCCTTAGATTTTTTGAGCTAATTGAGGGAAAATATGTGCTTTATAAATATCCCCTTGTGAATTCATTGTAGGGCTGTACTGTTCTCCCCAGATTTATATGGTGTAGAATCTTTGACTTTTTCTTGAATTAACAGTGTTCTGATTTCTTTGAAACGCCTTAATTTTTTAGGACTTACTAGGTTCTAAGATGATGACATGCAAGCTAGATCCTGAGTGAACTACATATCACTGGAATTTTGTTTAAGTGTGTAGAATGTATTTTGTTTCTTAATTACTGAAGGCTAACTTGATTTACAAGGAGCCTGGGACAGTTTCAAATGCCATTGAGTGACAGTGAAAGTAGTCTTTCACTTTTTAGTTGTTGGATTTGATTTTCTTACCTCTTTTTTTTCTTACTTCATGTGCCCAAGTCTGTCCTTGGCCCTTATTGATACTACATGTTTCTGTACAGAATTCAACCAAAGCACCTCTCAAAAGATCGAATGTGGAGAAAGTGACGAACGTGCAGATCCTGGTGTTGTTCGGAATCCTCTTGGTCATGGCCTTGGTGAGCTCTGTGGGGGCTCTGTACTGGAACGGATCCCATGGTGGGAAGAACTGGTACATCAAAAAGATGGGTGAGTTGCTAAGACAACGGAGCTGTCTGTCCTTGGGACTCCTTCTGAGCATGACAGCTGAGTGGTGGCCGTACTGCCCTGTATTTCCTTACTGTAGTCAATACCAGCCTTCCAAAAGTGATGAGGTGAAATGGACACATTTTGGGATTATTTTACTCAAATGACTATGTTTTAGCTGTTTCTTAAGCTAAGTCATTGCTGCAGGGACTACAGTGTACATCTTAAATGATTGGAATCGACTTCAGCTTAACACTGGCTTAATTCCAATAATATGCAAACACTGCACTCCAGCATCCATATTCCATTTCTGGATCATCCCCAGTGACCTGGTCTTTCCATTCAAACAAACAGCCCTCCCGTTGGTTCATGCAGTGCCCTGTGAGCTCCACTTGAGTAGCTGTCCCTTGCTGCAGGCACAGCAGGGAGCATGTCCCCTTGCCTGGCGTCCATGGCGAAGCCAGCTGTTTGTTAGCGGGAACTGTGTCTGCTGTTGTACGCACAGTTACTCACACATACACGATGCTCAGTAACTTTTAACTCTTTTAATGTGAATTTTGCGGCGGGCATCATTTAGAGGAGGAGGCTGAACGAAGAGTGAAGCTGAAGCTGCATTTGTGGTTTTCCTCTGCAGACACGAGCTCGGATAACTTTGGATACAATCTGTTGACGTTCATCATTTTGTACAACAATCTAATTCCAATCAGTCTGCTGGTGACCCTGGAGGTTGTGAAGTACACACAAGCCCTCTTTATAAACTGGGTGAGTATCACTAAAGCACAGACTGAAAGCTGAGTGCCCGTGGAACTGTTGACCCCTATTTTCTAATCAGTGTCTCTGTTGTTGAAGTGGGTTCCTGGGAAAGAAGCAGTTGAGATCATTTATGTTTGGGTCCTGGGTCAAGCATGCCGAACAGAAAACTGAGAAAGTATACCCATGAATGTGTCCTACAGAAATGGGCAGGATGATGGACCTATTCAAAGGTTGGCATGAAGACTAATTGAGATAATGGAGGTAGCATGTTACGTAGGTGTTTATCATCTGTAATTGCTGTTGATGTTTTAGAAGATTTATTTATGTATTTGAGAGAAAGAATTAGAGAGAAGGACAGAGAAAGAAAGAGAGATCTTCCATTTGCTGCTTCACTCCCCAAAAGGCCACATAGGCCAGGATGAAGCCAGGAACCTGGAACTTCTTCCTAGTCTCCCACGTGGATTCAGGGGCCCAAGTATCTGGGTCGTCTGTTGCTTTCCCATGTGCTTTAGCAAGAAGCTGCTTTGAAAGTGGAGCAGCTGTGTCTCCAACCAGTGTTCATGTGGGAAGTAGGCATCATAGGTTGCAGTTTAACCTGGTATACCACAGTTCTGGCACTGTTGATGCTTTTAAGGTCTTGTCAGTACTGAACAAACTGCTTATTGGCTTGTTAGAGTGGGGCCCATGATATATTATAATTCGCTGTGACTGTTAAACTTGCGTTCGATTGTACAAGAGAAGTTGGAGTTTATGGAACTGCTGCGGCTCTTGTTGGCCTTTAGCTGTCTGTGCTTGCAGAGAAGATGCAGCTGAAGGTGTTTCTGTGTGATGTTCACAGCAGGCCTGTGAGCAGGATACTCACCAGGCTTGGGGTCATGACTTAGTTCAAGTCATGATCTTGATAGCTGCTGTATTATTACCCCCGAAGTGATTATGAAAATGAAAAGGTCTTAAGCTCTGTGTATTCATCTGAATGGATTGTTAGAATGTGTTTTCTAATCTTTCCATTCTCTCTGTCTCAGGACACAGATATGTATTATCTAGGAAATGATACTCCTGCAATGGCCAGGACATCAAACCTTAATGAAGAGCTTGGGCAGGTGAGAGCCTCCTTGGGAACTTGGGTAATGTGCAAGACCAGTTGAATGCTATTAGAAGAATCATGGGGGATTTGGCAAGCCCAACTCTCCATGTATGTGGTATGGAGTCTGCAGTATTATCCAGCACTGATGATATTTGGTTTTGACTTCCATTTGGAATCAGCTTGCCATCCAGAATGCAGTTATAAAAAAATCTATAACACGTCATCATTTGGGAGCCTTTACATAAGTGTTTATCAGCAGTAAATGACAGCGAAATCAATGGCTAAGGTGTGTGGGTGCTGGGTAACCTCACAAAGTACGTGAGGGCTAATCTGAAATCCAAGTGTCCCTCACGTGCTCCAGGTTTTGTTTCTGGACTATTCCAGGAGGCAGTGTCTTTCCAACTTTATCCTCACAGCTCCACTTTAGCGAGTAATGCTTTGCACCATGTTTCTGTCTTACATTGAAATGGCTATAAGAAACAGTCTTTGTGCATGGGTGCATGGTGATCAAAGATTATAATTTCTGATTTTTTTTTGGTTAAAAATTTATTTTTATTTACTTATTCAGAAAATCAGAGAGAGGGAAGGCAGAGAGAGACAGAGAAAGAGGGAGCTTTTCCATCCACTAGTTCATGACCCAGTGGCTCCTACTCCCAGTACTAGGCCAAGTGCAAGCCACAACCTTCTCTGGGTATTGTTCAGGGGTGACAGGGCCCCGAGCACTTGGGCCATCTTCCATTGCTTTCCCAAGCGCATTAGTAGGGAGTTAGATTGGAAGTGGAGCAACCGGGACTTCAACTAACGTTTACATAGGCTTTCAACACTGCAGGAAGGGGACTGACCTACTGTGTCACAACCCAGACCGTCATTTGTACATTCTGTTAAACATTTCAGCAACCCTAAGGTGACTGATTTTTTTCGTTGTTTTACTTTAATTATTTGAAAGACAGTGTTTACAGAGAGAAGGACAGTTAGAGAGATTTTTGATCCACTGGTTTACTCCCAAAATGGCCACAGTGGCCAGAGCTGCGCTGCTCTGAAGCTAGGAACCAGGAGCTTCCTCCGAGTCTCCCACATGGGTGCGGGGTCCCAAGGCTTTGGGCTGTCCTCGACTGCCTTCTCATGCCACAAGCAGGGAGCTGGATGGGAAGTGGAGCTGCTGGGACTAGAACCAGCGTCCCTATTGGATGTTGGTGTTGCAGGTGGAGGACTAGCTAACTACACCACGATGCTGGCATCATCATTTTACAGGTGCGGACATGCACAGCTCACTAGTGAATGGAAGAAAGGAGACTTCAGATCGTCCAGTTCTAGCCTTCTCACGCTTAGTTGCCTGGTGCAGGGAGTGCTTGGTACCACCTCCCATGCTCAGCTCCTCTGGCCAGGTGCTGGAGAGATGTCTCATTTACCTGAGGGCTAGAAAACATCTTGGATGGAAGTGTTTTCTTTTCTCTCTTTTATTTTTTTTTTCTTTTCCTTCCTTCATTCCTCCATTCCTTCATTCCTTCCTCTTTCTCTAACAAAGTAAATTCTTTAATGCTTTGCAGAAAGATGCGGCTCAAGTTTGTGCATAAATTTTTAAGCAAATACAAATTCATAGATAAAAATGGTATTGGTTCTGTTCCATTGTAATTTCAAAATCTACTCAGCAACGTTTTTGTCTTTAGCTTTTCTTTCATTACGCAGGCTCACATATGCACTTTAAATTTTTTTTCCTTTACACCTCTTTTTAAAAGCATTTATTTATTTGAAAAACAGCTACAGAGAGAGAGAGAGCTCTTTTCCATCTGTTGGTTCGTTGCCCAAATTGTGGCAACAGCCAGGGCTAGATCAGGGTGAAGAAGGGACCAGAAGCTTCTTTGAGATGTCCCTTGGGGAAGCAGAGGCCCAACGACTTGGGCCATCTTCCTCTTTAGCAGGGAGCTGGAGTACAAGTAGAGTACTGGGGACATGAACCAGTGCCCACAGGGGGTGCTAGTGCTGCACATGGAGGTTTAACCTACTGTATCACAGCTCCAGCCCCTCCTTTACATTTTAAAAACAAAGAAGAACAACAACAAAAACTGATTAGAGAGACAGCTCCAAAATCCTGCAGTGTCCAGGGCTGGGCTAGAACTGCAACCAACAGCTGGGAACACAATGGAGTACTCCCATGTAGGTGACAGGGTCTCAGTACTCACTGCTACCTCCCAGAGTGGGTTAGCAGGGTGCTAGAATCGGGAGCAGAGACAAGGACTGAGTCCAAGGGTTCTGATTTGGAATGTGTTCATTACCAGGCCCAGGGCCCACTTCTATGTTCTGTTCCTCACACAGCAGAGAGATGGTCAGTAGGGATCACCCTTGGCTTGGAGACAAGTCCTCCCAGGGAGACTCACACTGAAGGCCTCCACTGCCAGCCTCTGGTGCAGTCACACGGGACCAGGGACTGTCCCCAGAGTGACTTGGCCCTTAACCCCCCATTCTCTGCATCATATTCTCCCCTTCTAGAATGGCACTGTCACTTCCCTTGTCTGCCTGGTAGAATTGTACACTTTTATGAATCACTGAATTCTGGGTACATATCGACTAAGTGTGCATCTTCTTTGAATCCTTGTCCAGGTTTCTAGGCAAAACTCCTTTGTCTGCCTTCTGTATTCCTATAGCATCTCTCTGACATGATAGAGGGCACTCGAGAAAAATGATGGAAAATGGGATTAGGAGAACAATGTGGTGCAGAAAGTCTTGAAGCCCATCAATGGTTTTTTCGTAGTAATTTTCCATGACTTTTTGAAGACACTCAGATAGATGTGACTAGTTGTGTAATTGTTAGTTGTTTCTCTCTGGAGACTTTTGAGCGTTGGGGGTATGTACTGCTGTGCTGTATGCAGCCCGCTACCCATGGGTGTGGACTCCATGTCTCTGGCTTCAACCAACCACAGCCTGACTAAGTGTGGTTAAACCGATGATGCTTATGTCCATACTGAACGTGCTAAGGTCTTTTTTGATGTCATTAATCCCAAAGCAGTATCCTCTCACAAATATTTATGTAGTGTTTACATTATATTAGGCATAATAAGTAATCCAGAGATGACTTAAAATATGAGATATAGCAATATGTTGTAGTTCTGTGCAGAACTATACTATCTTCTATGAAGAGCCTGCATACACATGGATTTTGTATGTATGGGGTGGCACGGGTCCTGGAACCAGTGCCCTCTGGTACCATGATCAATGAGTGCAATCTTTGGTTGTTTTTGTCAGTTTCCCGTAATGCTCGGTATATTCAGTGTCGTGTTCTCCGGCGCCATTGAGCTGGACCTGAATGATGGAAGGGTCCCAAGGTCTCAGGATGCATACTCACGTGAAGCAGTCCATCCTGGCTGGGGAGAGGGGAAAAGTACGTGTGAGGAGGAAGTTCTACATTGCAGCGTTTCTAGAGAGTAAAAATTCAGTAGATATAGTGATGCCAAGTCAATCTTGATCATTCCTTATTGTAAAATTCTCTGCGAAACAGTTTGATAGGCTTTTCTTAAAGAAGAAATCATTGTGTATTCAAGATGGGTATTCTGTTGGGTAGTTGTCAGCATGTATAAGCACTAACTGTACCCCCAGGGCACCGATCTTATAGTTTGATGTAATGTTTGATTTCTTTAGAAGCTTTAATCTTTCTTTACCTGCAGGTCCTTTGATTGCTTTGAAAGTATTCTTTGTGCATATGTTTATACTGCTTAATTAAGACAAAATGCAGAGTAAGCAGTTTGTGTTGTTAATTCCTCTGCTCAGGAGCCGGGAAACACTGCTTCCCCCGATGTATTCCCTGGGTTCTCAGGATGCTATTCGCATCTGGCAGCAGTCTCAGTGGAAAAACACTGAAAAACAAAGGTCCTTGTCCAGGATGCAAATTCCCAGAATGCTCAGGTGGCATGATGTTCTGGCTGAACCTATTATTGCGTAGAGGCAAAGGCAGAGCTCAGAAGGACAGGGCGACTTTCCGGGGATACGTGACTGGGCTGCGACACGGCCTGCCTGTACCGGATTCTCTGCCATATTGTGGTCTTGAGTTCCTAGCCTCTTCCACTTTACATCATCAGCCTCAGATCATATACTTGGCATCATATTTGGAGTATGTCTGCTTTGTATTCAGTCTTGTCACGATGGCTTGCTTGTTAAACTACTCAGTAATTTCTCTTTTCATCTTTGGATATTGAGAGATTTTTGTGTCAGATTTGTGAAGCTTTGCATCTTGGAAAGTGATGTAATAGATTATGGTTCAATCTGCTGTACACAGGCTCATGTTGTCTTTGTTTGCATCTTAACTAGTGGTTGAGAAGCTTTGAGTTTGTTCTGTTTTCTTTCAGGATATGCTTTCTTATTCTGATGGGAGTGAAGTCTTTTCTTAAAAATCCACCTCTCTTTGAGAGAGAGCTAGCCCTGACCTGCTGGTTCACACCCCGAGGCTGAGCCAGCCCCATAGGAGGAGCTACAGACTCAGTCAAGGTCTCCCAGCTGGGTGGCAGGAATCCAGTCAGTTGAACCATCCCCTGAGTCTTCTCCCACCATCTGCAATAGTAGGAATCTGGAGTCAGGGGCTGTGACTTGGAACTGAACCCAGATGCTCCAGTGTGGGACAATGGTGCCATAACCTCTAGGCTGAATGCCTGCACTGGAGACCAAGTGTCAAAAAGAGCAACATATTGTATGAGGTCATGCCTCCTGAGTAATGTTGTGCAGCACTGAGCTGTTTCAACTTATAGGACGCAAAGGCCATGGCTGAAGATTCTTTGGCCTGTTTCTGTGCGATTTGAGTCAGAATTAGTAACGAATATAGGTTAGTGAATGATCTAAGCCTCAAGGTATATACACATAGATTTGTTATGGATTTGCTTGTTTTAAGGCAATCTGTTTATAAGTTTTATGCAAATTTTGAACAACTATACAAGGAGAGACTTCAGGTGTTAGTCTTGCTTCTTACTACGTTCTTCATGTGTACTTATTTGACTTCCTGATTTAGGTAAAATACCTGTTTTCTGACAAGACTGGGACTCTTACATGCAATATCATGAACTTCAAGAAGTGCAGCATTGCTGGAGTGACCTATGGGTACGTGTGTGTATTTGCTGAACATTCCACTTGTATGCTTCTAGTAAAGCAAGGCCATTTTTAACTAGTCAGATATCTTGAGTTTCAGCACTTCCAAAGGAGTTACAGAGTTACTGCTGAGCGTGCATAAACCGTAATAGAGCCCAAATGAAAATTTATAAACGAAGTGTTCATTCCTGCACATACTGACTTAGTGAACGATTCCAGGGTGTGTGTAAATCTCTCTGTCTTACTGGGGTTTTGATCACAGACTGGTGACCATCCCGTTTTCCCTTCCTGACAGCCATTTCCCGGAGCTGGCGAGGGAGCCGTCCTCTGATGACTTCTGGTAAGACACTTCCGCTTCTTGACGCATTAGCACGAAAACTCTCAGATTAGCATTTCTCACCTCAATATTTTTATAGAGAGACTAAAGTGGTTTATGTGTTATCTGAATAATTACCAGAATAAATTCAAACACAAGTTCAGCTTTGAAAGTCCACGCTGTAAAGCTTTTTACAAAAATAACCTGCTCTTGGTTCCGATGCGTCATTTCCCTGAGGCAGCCAGCTTGGACTTCAGGAGTTTAGTTTTTACTTCAGTGTTTCAAAAATCATATGCTTAGGCTCATTTACAATGTGTAGCAATTTACAATTGCTGGAATTCCTGCTGTGGAAAAACAAGGTTTCTCATCTTAAATTTTTCTATGTATCGTCAGCCTTTGAAATTTAAACTAGAAGCTTATGTGTAGATTTGTTTTTCTTCAATGTGTTGGGGATTCAATGCATGACTCATGGGCCATTTCTCTCTGAATGTGTTCCCTTTTGCACTCCTCATACTATTTGATAATTTCTGCTCCTCCAGTTAGACAGATCGCCACCCTCCTGATTGAATCCTCACTTTGTTAACTTCCTATCCCATTTTGCACGTTTTTAGTTTCATTTTCTGACCTTATTTGGCTCGATTTTTTTAATCCTTCAAGTGGAGTTTCTCATTCTTAGTTTCAAAAATATCTCTTGAGCTTGCCTGTGCTTTGTCTGTCTTCTCTGCTCTGTCCCCCTGTGCCCACACACCAGTTCCTTACCAATCCCTAGATTTCATTTCTCAACTTCGCTTTATAGACTTTGTTTGAAGGCCTGATAAAATTGTTGACTGTGTTCCCATATTTTTAAAAAATTATTTTTGTATGATATATATGTAATAGGAGAATTTTAAAAGAAGTTTTAGTTTCACAGTCAAATTAAGATGTGGCGTAGGATTCCCGTATCAATCCTGTCTTGCCCTCCTCTGCTTCCTCTCCCATTACTCCCATTATTAAGCAGAGGGATACACTTGTTACAGAGGGTGAGATGTGCTCAGAACCACACAAAATCGGTAGTTTTCATCAGGTCCACTCTTGTGTTGTGCTGTCCACTAGTAGACTCGTGTTAATACTTATCCCCTGCCCTAAAAATGTGTCGATAGTTTTGGTTTAGGCAAGTGTTATTCAAGGTGCTGTAGACCGTCATGGGTAGGCTTTGGAGATGGACATGAATTGTCATCTTCCTTGGGCAAATACCAAAGAGCTTGGTAGCTGGATTGTGTGGTACGATTATATTTAGTTTTATAAAGAACCTTCTAAATGTCTTCCAAAGTGATCTTCCATCAGCAGTGAATGATGGCTAGTCTTGTTCCACATCCCCACCGGCATTTGGTGTTCTGAATTTTGCTCATTCTAATAGTGTGTGGTGACGTCTCATTGTAATGAACATTTTCATGATGGCGTGTGATGCTGAAGATATTCTCATATGATTTTTTTAAACATCTGCATATCTCCTTTGGTGAGAGTCTTTTAAGGGGTTTTGATTCAGTTTTTTCAATTATGTTGCTTGTTTTCTGTGTAACTTTTTTTTTTTAAAAAAACAAGATTTATATACATGTTTGAAAGTCAGTTACAGAAAGGAAGGTAAATAGAGATTGATTTTATTTTAAAGATTTATTTATTTTTATTGCAAAGTCAGATATATATAGGGAAAGGAGAGACAGAGAGAAATACCTTCTGTCCAATGATTCACTCTCCAACGTGAGTGCAACGGCCAGTGCTGAACCAATCCGAAGCCAGGAGTTCTTCCAGGTCTCCCATGCAAGTGCAGGGTCCCAAGGCTTTGGGCCATCCTCGACTGTTTTCCCAGGCCACAAGCAGGGACCTGGTTGGGAAGCAGGGCTGCTGGGATTAGAACCGGCACCCACATGGGATCCCAGTGCGTTCAAGGTGAGGACTTTAGCCACTAGGTCATGGCGCCGGGCCTGAGAGAGAATGATTCTGTCTAGTGGTTTGCAAAGGCTAGGACTGGGCTAGACTGAATCCACGAACCTGGAACCCCATCTGTGTCTCCCTCCTGGGTGGGAGAGGCCTGTGTGCTTGGGCCCTGCTTTTGCAGATACATTCGCCGGAGGCTAGACTGGAAGTGAGGTGGCTGGGCCTTGATCTGCTGCTCAGAACAATGCCAGATTGTAGACAGGTGGCTTCACGTGCTGTACTACAACCACGGCTCCATTCTTTTATTTTCTCATTGTTGAGTTTTAGGGTTTCTTTGGGTAGTGGTCCTTTATTGGACTGTATTATGTAACTATTTTCTATGACTTTGTGTCCTGTTTTCTTATGCTCTTGACAGCGTCTTTCATAGAAGTTTTAAATTTCAACAAAGCCCAGTTTATTTGTGGAACTTTGCTGTAGCTAACAATCTCTGTCGTATTCAAGGTTATGCCAGCGTTCTCTCGTGTTTCCCCCTAGAGAGTTTATGTTTTGGTGTTTCTCATTTGTGTGTTGGATCCATTTTGAGTGATTTTTTTGTTGTTGTTCAAGGTGTGCACCCTGTGTCTAGAGCCACATGTTTTGCACATTAAGTGTTGTCCTAGCTCCATTTGTTGAGAAGATTATCTTTGCTGCACTGTATTTATGGTTTTTGCTCCCTGACTACATTTACTTTTAATGTCTGGGGTCTCTTTTTGATCTGTCTGTTATACCCTGTCTTAATTCCTGTAGCTTTACAGTAAGCCTTCAAGTTCCAAGGTGTCAGTCCTCCAGCTTTATTCTCTCTTTCAATATTGTGTTGATTGTTCTGTGTCTTTTGCTTCTCTGTCTATACTCTAGAACCAGTCTGTCAGTCCTGCCAAATAACTTAGGGGATTTTTATGGAGATTATGTGAAATTTATAGGTCAAGTTGGAAAGAACATCCAATTAAATTTTTTTATTTATTTAAAAATGCACAGAAAAAATTTAGAAGACATACATATGCAGAAAGAGAGAGGAAACTGGAAAGGGGGAGAGAAGGATGGAAGGAGAGAGAGAGAGGGAGGCAGGGAAGGGTAGAGAGAGAGGGACTGATGCTTCATGAACTGGTTCATTCCTCCAAATGCGTACGTTCATATGATGAGTGGGGCTGCCCAAGCTGAAGCCAGGCAGCTGGGAGCTCATCTGGCATCAGCCACGTGGCTAGCAGGGATCAAGTACTTGCGCTCTCACCTGCTGCCTCCAGCGTATGCGCTAGCAGGAAGCTGGAATTTGAAGCAGAGCCAGGCCTTGAACCCAGGCACCTAGATGTGGGATACAGGTCTTTTGGCTTCTGTGCCAAATGCCTGCTCCTGATGTCCCATTTTAACTATTTTATAAGTGTATAATTTACTCACACTGATAAAATGCTTCATGACCATTTCCACTATTTGTTCCCAGAGCTTGTTTTTCTGAAAACTTGTGTCTTTAAGCAGTATTTCCTTACTACCTCCAGCACTTGATAACAACATTCAACTTGCTCTGTATGTGGTTTTTATCATAAGCACCTAATATTAGCAGAACCATATAGTATTTTTTTTTTCTGGCTTTTCTCTTCTTTACTTAGCATGATATCGCCAAGGCTTATCCATGTTGTAGCTGATATCAGAACTTCTTTTTAGGGTGAGCAGTGTTCGATTGTGTGTCTATAACACACTGTATTTCTGTTCTCTGTTGATGAGCGTTTGGGTTGCCTTTGCCATTGGTTCCTGGGAATAGCTCCTGCTATGAATGTTGGTGTACAAGAATATGTGTGAATTCCTTCTCTCAAGTCTTTCTCTTCTGCACCTAGGGGTGGAATTGCTGGATAACATGACGATTCCAGGCTTAGCATTCCTAGGAACCATGAAATCATTCCTCACAGCAACTGCCTCATTTTGTATTCCTACCAGTAACATACGAAGTTCACGTTTCTCTGCGTCACTGCTTCCTCACCAGCACTTATCACACTTGGATTTTAGTTCCCTTTTTTTTTTTTTTTCTTTTTAAATAACCATCCTAACAGGTTTGGAGTTTTCTTACAATGAGTGTCGTCTGCTCCTACTTTGAAACCTATGTCCTAACAGAACTGCATGGTGGGGCTGTCTCTGAAAATCAGAGCAGGGTAGGTTGTGGACGCGGGCACACACACACACACACACACACACACACACACACACACACAGCGTGTTGCCATCTGCTGATTCTTTCCCTGCGTGCTCACAACAGCCAGGGGTGGGCCAGGCCAAAGCTGGGAGCCTGAAGCTCCATCCCGTGTGTGTGGCAGGTGCTCAAGTACTTGAGCCATCTCCTGCTGTCTCCCTGACTTAGCAGGAAGCTGGAATCAGAAGCAGAGCTGGGATTAGAACTCACACATTCTTGCTGATTTGGGATGTAGGTGTACTCAGTGGCATCTGAGTACAATCTGAGCCAAATGCCTGCCCCTACGGGAAGGTTCTTGCAGGCCGAGTCTTGCTCAAGTCTTCGCTTTCCATCTTCTACATTCTGTGGCTCATGAGTGTCTCAAGCTGTCTTTTCCCCAGCCTTCACAGGGTAGCAGCTTGCATGTCAGGCGCTCTCCTTTGCAGCTCTTGGTTGCCATGTTCTCTGCTATGCTGTATTCTGATCTCTGTTCAGATTCGGGTTGGCATCCCCAGTGTTGTTTCTTTTTCTACTGTCTGAAAGAAAGTGTTTCAGGAGAGAATGGAGAGAGATCAGTGTACTTAGCCCAGTACGTGTGATTCAGTGTAGTAGCACACAGCTGGCATGTAAAACTTCTTTTCTTGTAGTTATATTTTGAAAACATTTCTTTATACATTTAAGATGGAGATAAGAGATAGAAGATGGACAGATAGATGGTGTGTGAGAGCGATCCCACCTGCTGGTTCATTTCCCAAAAGCCCATGATAGCTGGCATCAAGGGCAGGACCTCGCAGCTCAATGCAGGCCTCCTGTGTGGGTGGGAGGAACCCCATTCCTTTGCCCAGGGCACTCTGAAGTAGCATGCAGGTGTCCTAACGGCTAGACCAGACACATGTCCTGGTCATTGTGGGCGTTCGGAGAGTGAAGCAGCAGGTGAGGTCCTATTCTGTCTCACTTGCTATTTCAGATAAATAAAAAATTGAAAAATGAGTTTAGTAGATCTCAGTGGGCTTTCCAGGTAGGGTTCTTCCTGAAGCAGATCACTACCAGGTCTTAAGATGGAAATTTCTGAACTGATTAGATATTTTTAATTCTCTTTTTTTCTAGTCATATGCCACCACACCCTAGTGACTCCTGTGATTTTAATGATCCCCGACTATTGAAGAACATTGAAGATCACCATGTAAGTCCGGATTTTTCTTCAAAGACACTAGACAGCTGATGGTGTACTTTGTTCTCCTCTGTTGTTCAGTTATTTTTAATTAACACAAATTACTTGTATAAATGTAGGGAATGCGGAGGTCTGTACACAGTGGTTTCAGAACGAAATTGGGATGATTAACCTACAGTGTATGATTTGTGTTTTGGAGCCCAAGGTGAGCTGCAGTATTAATTTCCTGCTGCGGGTATTTTGGGGATTTTTTTTTCAGAGATTAGTTTGTTTATATGTTTAAAAGGCATAGTTACAGATAGAGAGAGGGAGAGAGGCAGAGATGTTCCACGTGCTGGTGCACTCCCCAGTGGCCACAGTGGCTGCAGCTGAGCTGCTCCGATGGCAGCAGCTTCTTCCGGGTGGTGCACGAGCCTAAACACTCGTGCTGCAGTCCCAGGCCATAACCTGCAGCACCCATGACTTAAACCAGTGCCCATGTGGGCTACTGACGCGGCAGGCCAGCCCCAGTGGAAGGTCTTTTTCAATACTAAATTATCCTGTTTTCTATAAAATACGGTGAACACATTTCATGTGTTTTCACAGTGCAGACTTAGGAGCGCATTGATACTTCCTGCTCTGCTCACCTGGTCTGCGTGCCAGTGACCCACAGCCTTCCTGCTTTCTTTTTTTAAACAGTTCTTTTACGATGATGTCATTTCAGCTGGCTTCATGAATCATAGGCTTAACACTCCATTAGATAAAGAATTCAGCAAATAGCAAATAGAAAATAAAGGCCACTCATCCTCAACTTTACCAAAAATATAATCAAATTTCAAAATGTCAGTTTTGCTCATAAATAGTACATTTTTTGTAATCTGTATTTTAGGTACCACAGGGAAAATATATGGTAATTTCTTTTTGGGACTGGCTCATTTCACTAAGAATAATAGTTTCCTCTTGATTCCATGTTATTGCAAAACACAACTTTTCATTCTTTTTTAATGGCTGAGTCATATTCTAAATTGTAGTATACAACATTTTCTTTATCCAGTCATCAGTGGGTGGACATCTGGGTTGCTTCCATACCTTGGCTGTAAACTGCTGTAAACATGGGAATACAGATGTCTGTGACATGTGCTGATTGCCTCTGGTTCGGGTCGGTTTCTCGGAGTGGGATGGCTGGGTTACATGGTAGATCTGTTTTCAGTTTCCTGTGGAATAGTCAGACTTCCTTCCAGAATGCGTGTGCTGGGCTACATTCTCACCAATCATGTATTAGAGTTCCTTTCGCCTGATCCTTGTCAGCGTTTCCTTCTTCTATATGTGAACATCTCATTTTCCTAGAACCATTTTTGAAGAGACTGTCCTCTCACCAGGGACCGATTTTAGTTTATTTGTCAAAAATTAGTTGGTTGTAGATATGTGGGTTGATTTTGGGGTTTTGTATTCTGTACCAGTGGTCTACATGTCTATTTCTGTGCCAGTTACAGGCTGTTTTGATTATGACTGCCCTGTAGCCTGGGATTGTGATGCCTCTGGCTTTGTTTCTCGTTTTAAAGATCACTTTGCCTATTTTAGCATCATTTTTTCCAGGTCTAGCGTCCTTGCTCTTTGGCTTGAGATATCACTGAATTTGTAAATTGCTTTGGATAGTATGGACACTGTGATGATATCAGTTCTCCCAACCCACTAAACTGAACAATTCTTCTGTTTTTGTGTCTTATTTTATGTTTTTCTTTAATGTCTTATAATTTTCGTTGTAAAGATCTTTCACATCCTGGGATAGATTTATTCCAAGATGTTTGATGTTTTGTGTAGCTTGATAGGAGAGTTTTATAAGATACAGTTATCTAGGTGGACAGTTTTTTTTTTTCTTCTAGAACTTGGACCTTGTGTTGCTTTTTTTAGCGTATAAAGTTTCTGATGTAACATCTGCTCTAAGTGTTGAAGATTTTCTGTCATGCATATTTCAGAAACTTTATGTCTGACTTTGGACAGTTTGACGATACTTGCCCCTGTGTGACATCTGTAAAATTTTTGGCACTCTTGAATCCAACTGAGATCATCTTGACCTGGGCTACTTTGTTAATTAAGCCCTTTGATATTTAACATCCAACTCCACTGTAGGTTTTGGTCAGAGGCTCCAGCCATTTTCTCTGTGGAGAAGGGTGGTTGGATTCAATGTAGTCGGTGTATGTTTGCAAGCAGTTTAAATACAGGCCCTATGAGGTCACACGCTCATTTTGCCAAAATGTGGTTGGGGAGAAGGAAGATTTGCTCGAGGGCTTCAGGCTGTGGCTGCCCTGTATTCTTATCTACATTGTCTTGGGATCATAGACTAAAATGAAAGCATTTGACCCAAGAAGACCTTGTTTCCCTCCCAAAGGAGTATTTCCATCTGCCTCGGAGCTTTCTTTTTTCCTAGATCATCATTTCTGACTCTCTGGGTCCTTTAGAACTGCCTTAAGCTTTCTGTGGGCCGATAGCCAGGATGGAATTTGGCTCTTAGTCAAAGAATCAACCTATGGAAAATTTCAAAGGACAGTTCATGTGATCCCTTGATTACATTGCTAAGCAGTGACTTTGTGGGATACATTCCCCAAGATTTGCCAAGGAGTAAGGGATATCTTTCTTTCGAATCATTATGCCTAGGAATTTTGAGCTTGAGCCTTCCAGAAAAAATTCATTCATTCTATCTGTGTCTACATGTAGGTGTATGGATATGTCTCTTTGTGTTATTCAGATAACATAGAAAACAGACTAGAAGTAACCAAGGTGTGTGTAGAAAAGAGAATGGAGAGTCCGTGTTTAGTGGATACAGAGTTTGGGGATGATAAGTTCTGGGTAGTGGTGATGGGAATACAGCATAAATATAGATTTTATGCTGCTGAATTCTACATGTATAAGTGTATAAGATAATAGCACATGTATAGTTTGCCAAAGTTAAAAATCTTAAACATTTGAAAAGGTACATGCACACACAATTCTACACATACATACCCACATATTTTATTCTTGAGCTTCAGGTTAATTTGTCTATTTCCCCTGATTTAATAAAGAATTCTGCATTAAGTAAAGTTCCAAAGGTAGGGTAATTAGGTTTTGATAATTTAAAAATCTTCATTAATTTTGTCTGGTTTGACATTTAAGGCAGAAACTGAAAGCCAAGAATTCCACTCAGGTTTCCCCTGTGGGAGGCAGGGACCCCAAGAACTGGGCCATCATCTGTCTGCTGCCTTCCCAGATGCTTTAGCGGGATATTGGATCAGAGGCAGATCAGCCAGGACTCTGACTTACACAGGTTAACTTTGCATCACCATGCCCACCCTGACTAATATGCCTGAGATATTAGCCCGTGTGGATAGATAATAGCTGAAGAAGCGTATCTGTTAGAATGGAGGCGAGTGTAGCTATTGGCCTTGAGAACCAAGGATAGTCCATTGAAACTCAGAGAGCTGTTGAGTGGTCATTACAATTTTTATAAAAAGCAGGAAATAAAATGCCTCATATGGTTATTAAAGACATGTAATTCATGGATTAAAAAGGGTAACCATTTAGTGCAGTGACTAGGGCTCCACTGGGAAGATTTCTGTATCTCGCTCTCCCTACCACTCTTCATTTAAAAAAAATTAAAATAAATTTAAACAATATTGTTTAAAACAGGAAAATTTCTCAGACCAATTAAATTTACAAGTTTAGCTAAGCAAAAGGCATCCCCCAAACTGGGGTGGTGTCTGAGAACTGCAACTAGCAACAGATCTGACAGCATTTGTAGAAAATGTAGGTGAAACAGGAAAGATGTTAACTAACTACACCTCAATCAACCAACCAATCAGTTATAGCTTAACTAGTTAATTGGCTGTGACTTGGCCACTCAGTTGGCCGTAGCACATCCTGTCTGCAGTTGGAACGTGACTGTGATTCAGCTCTGTAGAGGCTCTGTCGGTGTTGTAGGCAGGATCCCTGTCAAAAGCCGTGGAATCCAGCAAATTTTATTGAATCCCATGCGTCATATATGGAAGTCACTGGAAACTTTTAAGCAAATAAAAAGTTGGTAAGTTTAATGGATTGGAAGAATTAATATCAAAATGTGCACAACATTCAAAGCAGTTTATAAATTCAGTGTTATCTCAATCAAAATATCAACAATATTCTTTTCCAACATAGAAAAACATGATGCTAAAATACATATGGAAGCATAAGAGACTCCAAATAACTATGGCAATCTTTAAAAAAAAAAAAAAGATTTATTTTATTGATAAAGCAGAGTTACAGAGAGAAGGAGAGACAGAGAGAAAGATCTTCCATCTGTTGGTTCACTCTCCAAATGGATGCAGTGGCTAGAGCTGAGCTGATCAGGAGCCAGAATCTTCCAGGTCTTTCCAAAGCTTTGGGCCGTCCTCGACTGCTTTCCCAGGCCACAGGTGGGGAGCAGGATGGGAAGTGGGGCAGCCGGGATTAGAACCAGTGCTTGCAAGTGGCAGATTTAGCCCTTGAGCCATCACTGCCTCAGTGATAGCATTTAAAGAGGTGCCGTGCCAGTGTTGCCTGAACCCTCTCAAATCTTGCCCTGAGCTGGACTTTCCTTCATGCCTAGCCATTGTGGCGGACAGCGTGAGATTCTTCAGAAAGCTGAAAGTGATCCCCGCATGTGACCCAACCATCCCACTCCTTGGAACTTACCCCATCAAAATAAAGGCAGCTTGTGAAAGAGTTGTCTGCAACCTCATGTTTACAGTGGCCTGACTCACAGTGGCTGCAGTGTGGAGTCAATCCAGCTATCTACCAACTGTTGACAGGACATATAAAAATGTGGTAGATATTCACTATGGAATACTATTCAGTCCTTTGAAGAACAAAACCCTGTCTCTGACAGCAAAATGAATGCCACTGGAAACCATTTAGCTTAGTAAAAGAAGCCAGTTCCCAAAGACAAATATCACATAGTTTCCTGATCTGTTGTAAGTATTACACAGAGTAGAAAAAGCGTGATGTAAAAGTGAAGCTGGCAGTTTGGTATTTTAATGTTATTGGCAGTGCTTTTTTTATACTCCTGAGTAACAGCGTTTTTTCTATTTACTATTTGTTGAATTCTTTACCCAGTGGAAGAGTAAGCCTGTGATTGCAAAATAAACTGAAAGTCTGTCATTGTAAAATCTAAAATTAAAAATGAAGAAGGGAGATTAGGATGGGAAGCACCACTCTGCTATTAAATCTGTGTGCATGAAATGTGTGAAATTTATTCACCTTATAGGAATAAAATAATTGAAAAAAGGATTTTAAGGCCTTAGGTGGGAAAATAGTATTGAGAGCCCATTTCCCCATTAGTTATAAATGTGATTTGTTTCTCAGTTAAAATTGTAGTTTTTTTTTTTCAGTTGGGATAGGAGAAATTGTTTAGATACATATCTAAGGCAATTTGTGTTTTCACTGCTTTTTCATAGTGGAAGGTGAGGAATATCTGCTTCCTCCCAGGTACGCAAAGAAAAGTTAGAGATCAGACACGCTGTAGAATAAATCCTTGGATGGAGAACTGCAGAGCTGAAGTACATTGGTGAGGGACTGGCTGGTTTTTGTCAGGGAGAGTCTTGTCTTTGCTGTGATGGGATGCCCACAGCAGCAAGGGTCAGCCTCACTAGCCCGCATGGATCTACAGAGTGGGGAGACAGCTCGTGAGAGCCGAAAGGCAGGAGCCTCTTGGAGGTCCCCTGACTGCGTGAGCCAGTGTGTGGGAGCCACATCCCCAGACAGGGGGAATGACGCACTTCTCAGGTGAAGCAGCTGTGGCCCTGAAGGCCAGGGGGTGAGTTAGGAGGAAGAGCACCTGCTGTGAGCAGGTGCAGGATGGAGGGACCTGGAAAGGATACGCTTCGTTTGAGGAACTAAAGGAGGTGGGGCAGAAAGGGGCACAGGTGGAGCCCAGCTTAGCCTCTGGAGCCTGTTGGAATGGCAAGAAGAATCCAGCACTGGACTTGAAGCAGGTGCTGCCTTGGAGCTGATTCTGACGCATGCCACAGGATTGCTCCCAACAGGCTAACTCGGTCTCCTGTTTGCAGCCCACAGCCCCTTGCATCCAGGAGTTCCTCACCCTGCTGGCTGTGTGTCACACCGTGGTTCCTGAGAAGGATGGAGACAACATCATCTACCAGGCCTCCTCCCCAGGTGAGGCTTCTTGCCAGATGTACCCTGCCAGCTCCTTCCCTGGATAACTTGGTGTCTGTAGTTACGGGTGGAAGAAGCGGTGGTGCAAACTGCCTTATGGGAGGTCCCTGTCTCTGACCTCTCACGATGGTTACAGATGCTAAAACCATAGAGAGCAGGTGCTGGGCCCTTCGGACTTGTCAGGTAGCACTGCCTTGGCAGGTAGAGGCCCTGGGCCATGTTACCTTTCCCAGCAGAAGTTAGTACAACCCAGTTCTCTCAAGAGAGAATCCCATTAGTGTCTGTTCATCCTTATGCCTCCTGGGCTTGCTGGGTGCTAGGGTAAGGGGCTTCATATTGGAGCAGCCACTCTGTGCACTCCCTGGTGCTCTGAATGGTTCCGTGACTAAGACCTGCCTCATTCCAGGGGATATTAGGTTGATTAGAGTGAGCTTGATCCTAAAGAGAGAACACCAGGAATGTGGATCACTGGTATGTTGAGTTAGCCTTAGACCTGGGTCCTCCCATTTCAGGGCTCTAGAGTTAGGAAGAGTCAGTGTTCTGTACCCCAAGTTTTCATTCCGGTGTCTAAGTGCAGTGGGTCTCGTTAATTACCAGAGAGGGATGAGTCAATCCCCACCCCCTCCTTGTTCACAGACGAAGCTGCGCTGGTGAAAGGAGCTAAGAAGCTGGGCTTTGTCTTCACCGGCAGGACACCATACTCTGTCATTATAGAGGCGGTAAGCAACCCACCTTCTGCACCCTGACTGGGGGCTGGAAGTGGTCACATGGTGTGTCTGCTGTAAACATGGGAACCGAGCCTCTGTTCTCTTTTGAACTTATTGGAAGGCCGTGGCAGTTCTGTGATCAGCTTAGCTTAGGCCTGCTGCTTTGCACTGCAGCAGTAGGTTCTTGTGCAGTGGCTTCCCCACAGGTATCCCATAGCTGATGGGAAATCATTTATAGCTGAGAGCTTCACAGGCCTCCTGCCTGCTCTGTGGAAGCTTGGAGAACAAGCTCAAAGCCCTCTCATCTCTGCGGGCAGCTTGCATCGCTCTGTGGCCTCAGCGCCATCTCCTCCTCCTTCTTGCCCAGGGAGCCCTCCCAACCCAACTGGGCTTGTCTCTTCTCTGCTTGGAGAGAGAGACGTTACAGTTCTAAATCTCTTCTCTCCATCTGCGGATTCTCCCCTCCGCCCCTTGGTCAAGAGGTTATGTAGTTTCTGATTTTTCTCGCCTTGGAAGCGCAGCTGGCCTCAGGTTCTGGTGGATCTGTGTAGCTTGTCGGCCATCTCTGGGAAGTGGCCACACCAGCCAATCGCTAGGACGCCACCTATGTACAGGAAAATGAGATGCTTCTGCCAGAGGGGGGAGCTCTGACCCCACCAAACTGGAGCACCGTGAAATGCATCTGCTGTGTGTGTGTGTTGATGAATGCCAGACAGTTGCTTTGAGATTTTCCATACTTAGCAACTCAGGTGAGAATCTCTTTTTTCTTTTCTTTTTTTTTTTTTTTTAGATGGGACAGGAGCAGACATTTGGAATCCTTAATGTTCTGGAATTTTCTAGGTATGTTTTGTCTTTTCTACACTTGAAACAAAATACTTGGGTGTATTTAATAGCTTCACCAGAGTGTGTGTGATTCTGTGGGATGACTGAATATGGTCAGTCCTCTAGCCTTAAACATAGGGAACTGATCTCTGCAAACCCGCTTCTCCCTGGAATTTGTGACTTTCATTAAAGATGATGAAGTAGATTGCTTTTTATCCTCCCACCTCCTGCTCTTTCCTCCGCTCTGCAGAGTCTGGCAGTGTTGCCTCAGCAGCCATAGACGTGTCTGCATAGCTTGGAGCGTGTGATGAGGGCATTATTTTCATTGGTGTTTCCCTGGTCCCGTGAGGTCATGCTTCCAGCACCGTCAGGTACTCCGCTGTGAGAAGCCTGGCAGATGAGGACAGGTGCCCTGAACTCGTCCCATCGGAGGTCTGCTCTAACCAGGGCAGTTGTCTCATATGTATTTGGATGCATCCTTGCCTTCTGCAGTTTCTTTCATTTAAGACCTGGGAATATTTGCTGGATTCTTTTGTTCTCCTGGAACATTCGTGGTCTGTTATAAGGGAACAGCTTAATGTTTTATTTCCTTCCTTGTTTCTAATGGGGAACTGTCAATGCCAGAGCAAGATTCAGCTGCTGCCTCAGAAGCGTCTCTTCCTGTTGCTGAAAGTCAGGGGATTTGCAATGACTTTTGGGAAACGATTCCCAAATTGCTTGCTTTCTTGGCCTTGTAAGCTGTTTGATGAAAGTCAGAGTCGTATCCTTTTAAAGAAAATAGTTTCCAGCCCTAGTCCTGCGTGTTAGGATTGCAGGCTTGAGCCCCTGGGGTTAAATATTCAGTGGGAGAAATAGGGGACTGCTGGGGACAGTAGCACTTGCAGGGTGCGGGAGGGAGGCAGTGTTCCTGTGGGTGGTGGCAGGTGTTCCTGTTGGTCAGCATCTCTCTGGACCTGTTTGGTACCTCTTCTTTGTTGGAAACTGTTTTGGCTCTGTGTTAACTGAGGTCAGTAGTTGATTGATGAAACAGAAGGGGGAAAAGGAGTTAGGCAAGAACAGTCCACTGTGGATGAAGATGTAAGGTTCTATTTTTCAAGCTGTAGAAGAGTAAACAGATCATGTGCAGTTGCAATTTCTGTTCCATTGACTCGTCTTTTTCCTGATGCCACTTCATGTTGAAAATAGTTCTTTGAAGCTTTTGATGGTAATTATGCTTTACACATTGGGAACTGTTGAGAAACTGAAATGCAGGTTAACCTTACTAAGAGGATTCAATTACCAGACAGCCGAGAGAGAGTGGAAAACTTAATAGGGAAGTACCGTGGACCAGGGTGCTGAAAATGTCCCCAACTCTTATGTTAGTTCAGCGGGAGTCACCCAGCAGAAAGGCCACAGGAGTTGAGATGAAATGGCAGCAAAGGCATGGATTGGCGTAATGGAAGAAGAGGGAGGGTAATTTCCTGTGTGCTTGAAGCCTGGGGAAAATGAGGAGGTTGCACAAGGTGAGGCTCCAGAGGGAGATGTAAAGAAAGAGAAAGAGGGAATTTATAGGTAACCAGGGAGTCACTGAAGCTCAGTGAGTGCAGGTGGGTCATGGTGAGGGATTTGTGAGGAGAGCAGAGCGAAACACTACTCAGAACGAGGAGGTGTTTAAGTGATGTATGTTTTAAAGTTATTGTAAAAGTTCTACTCTACTATGACTGGGTTGTTAACAGTCGGGTTCATGTTTTGAGCTGTCAAATGGGCATTCCAGAGTATTGTCAAAGTTAATTTGATGTACTTTGCAGCGCAATACTATTGCAAATAGCTGCGCTAGTGCTTACTTTATGGCTGGGAAAGAAAGAGATTGACATCTACTAGATACAAGTGAAAAAAGTGGGTTCATGATGAACATCCTCTTTAGAGGAAAAGTAAGGGGAAAGGAGCTTGACTGCGCTAGGGACTGTTCCTTTTGTTTTGAGAGTGTTTGGTCACAGGACCTGAGACCTCGAAAGCAGATCAGTGACAAGGTTTTTTTTTGTTTGTTTTTGTTTTTGCTTTTTTTTTTTTTTTAACCTGCACAGTGACAGAAAAAGGATGTCGGTGATTGTTCGAACTCCTTCAGGACAACTTCGACTCTACTGTAAAGGGGCTGTGAGTATCAGTAAAGTATGCAATGCCGCAGGGTGTTCTGGGAGCCGCTTGGTTCCCTGGCAGCCTCTGCTCTCTGCTGCCCTTACCCCTGCTGGAGCGTCTGTCCAAGGGTGGAAGGCACTTGCAGGTTCACTCAAGATACTGAAGTTCCAGGCTGCCTGACTGAAGATGGCTGGCACAAAGCTCGCTTTGTGGGTTGGCTTCAGAAAGTAACTTTCTGTGTCACGTGAGATCCTCAGAGTGTGAGTTTCCATTGCACTCTTACCACTCTGTGTGATGACTGCGAAGACAATTTGTGTAGACTCAGGATAATCTTTTAGTACGCTGGTCTGTGAGCGCAGTTTGAAACATTTGTGGAAAGACAGAATGAAAAAGTTGTAAAACGCTTGGAGATCCACTCATGGGATTTTTCTTACTATAAGTTTTCCGACAACCTTGGAAGAGTGATGCGTTGCTTTTCTAGCAGTCATTCTTCTCAGGGTCACGGTGTGATGCTTCTCACAGAGAGCTAGGGTGTAGGGCCCGCGGAAGGACTCACGGCCCAGTTAGTACTGCCCATCCTAGATGGGGTCCTGGGTCAGGCTCTGTCCTGTTTCCCACCTGGTAACCAAAGCTGCATGTGTTATCAAGTGTTACTGATTATGAATTGTACTTACCCTGTTAAATTATGTGCTTATGTATTAAGGAACAGAAATATTTATTTTGTGAGACCATGTCAAAAATAGGAACCTATATGAAGATCAGTGATTTATGGAAGATATTGCTAATCTTCACCAGTTGTAGGAATAAGAGTGGTTTCATTTGAGTATACTCTGACTGGGGATTTTAAAAATGAGTAATGCCTGGGAATTCTAATGACATTATTTCAGGACCCATGAAAGAATTCTGTGCTTATAGAAACAATAATTTAAATTCAGGTCACCTGGGTTATATACTCACATTATATTCCTTTTTAAACTCTGTTTATTTGGCATTATGCTCTAAGTACCACAGCAAGTGAAAGGAGTGGAGTGAGGCAGTAGAGAGGGAAGACTGGATATACAATGGTGGAAGTCTGAAAATGTTGCAAAGTCTATTTTATCTTCATGGGATGGAATTCTCTGCAAACCTGGTCTCCTTTAAGCCAGACTAGATTTCTTAAAAAATATTTTTCAGTGACCTGAAACTATGCAATTTATAATATGTGAGAGGTTTCCCAAAACCTCATGGAAAAGGCACATTAGGAAGATGCACTGAAATTTGCATTTGAATCAGTATTTTTACTGTCTTTTTGAAGTCCCCCCTATTCAATTCATTGTTCAAGAGGGAGAATCCTTATCCAGTCCCCTAGTCCCGATTGTCAGACTTGGAGACCATCAAGAGGCAATAAGCTGCCTTCACCTGTGTGCGTCCCAGCTTCTGCATTGTACCCTCTCTGCTTTGGGGCACGCCCCCTGCCACCAGTGTCAGCAGGTGTGATTGCACGTGAGTCAGTTGGGATGTGCTTTTTACCGTTCCCACTCACATACATGCATGCATGTGGGGTATGAGCTTTTGCAGGTTTGCATGGGTATTATAATTGGGATATCGGAGTCCCTGATTGTTGCTTTGGCTCCTAGGATTCTCCCCAGTGGGTTTTGGTTTGGCTTTGAAAATACATACCAGGTTTTTGGTTCTGTTGGACACATTCATATCCAATTTGTTTTCCAAAAACTCCTGCCTGAACCTGGCCAAGAACTGTATTCCTACCTGCCCACTCAAGTGTTCTCATATTGATAAACACCAACCAAACAAAGCTGTTATTATTAACAACCTCCCTGGAAGGTTTCCTTAAGGTCTCACCAGTCATGCTGTTTCCTATCTTATAGGATAATGTAATTTTTGAGAGACTTTCAAAAGACTCAAAATACATGGAGGAAACCTTATGTCATCTGGAATATTTTGCTACAGAAGGTAAGTGAAGTTTGAAAATATTTCTTGGGCCCGTTGCAGTTAACTTTTAAGTGTGTTTGGGTAGAGAGTCCTGGTCTGAATAGGCTGGCCTTTTTGTGCAGTAGGACAGCTTGTTTTGTAGGAATGTATTCTTTAGGTGCCCTGCCCGAGTCTCATCCCGTCTCCACCCTCTGTCTGTGGCACTGATGAAATGAACAGTACAGTCTGAACTCAGTGACCTGTATGTGGCTCTGCTAAGTCATCACAGTAGTGCAGAGGGGAAAGGCAGAGACTCACAGCAGAGGAATCGTCTGCCAACCAGCATCTCAGAGGAGTCATGTGGTCGAACCTCCACGCCTCACCTGTTAGCCTTCTCATAGGGTTATGGCTTATCACCGACTGGAAATAATATAGTGATCCCCTCCTGAGCAGCAAAGGCTTCATATACCACGGATGTCACATGTTGTCTGAGTACAGGTGATGATAGCTGAGTCTGTTGTTGGTGCTGATTGGTGCTTTCTTGCCATGGGGTGTTCTTAAGGCTATTCTTGAATGCACACGAAAGCGTGCTTACACACACACACGCACTTGAGTATAGCTGCTTGAGTGTGGCTGCTTTCAGGCAATAGCACATGGGGTTTTTACTGATTTCTGGAACCAAACTTCCTGCCTCTTCTACTTGCTGACACCTGCTTGACTACGCAAGTGCCCGTGGATCGTGCATAACTCCTCTACCTCTCTGTTGTGTTGAATTCATTCTTAGAATTCTTGTTTACACAGAAGTTTGTAGAAGACATTCTTCATTAGAAAGCAAAATGGTTTTAAAATGTCTCTATGTAGAGTGTGAATACTGGGGTGATGGCAAAAAGCATTTGGTTTCTCTCATTTTTCGAGCATGCTGATATAAAAGGGAAATGCATGCTACCTCCCGAGGTGAGTATACTACTCATGCACACCCACTTTCCAGGCTTGCGGACTCTGTGCGTGGCTTACGCTGACCTCTCTGAGAACGAGTACGAGGAATGGCTGAAAGTCTACCAGGAAGCCAGCACCATACTGAAGGACAGAGCTCAACGCCTGGAAGAGTGCTATGAGATCATTGAGAAGGTGACTGCACTGTATACGGTCTTTACATACTCAGTGAAGGACTTCGCCACCTATTGAACCAAATCTTTAGCCAGGAGTCCTTTTACTGTAGAGTGATCTGTTTTCTTGTGTCTTCATGAAACATTAGTTTTAAATCATTTCTTTCTTTGCTCTCGGAAGCTCTTAGTTTTCATTGGTCATCCACCCTCAGCTCGTATTAATGATGTCTTAATAGATAAACAGCATCGGTGACTTGCAGGGATTGCCTGGCATTAAGCCTGATAAGATTATCACACTGTTATATGTGCAATGAAAATATTGTGCAGGCTAGTTAGAAATGATACACACTAAGAAATTTCACAGCTAGCTTATTCTAATGATCTTCAAGCTTCATTATAGCTGCTCCCTCTTGTTTATCTTTATTTTTTACTGTTATGCTTTTTAGTGTATCTGAAGGCATTGAGTAGCTTTCTGTGTACTAGACTCCTTTAAATCAGTGGTCTGGGTTTTCAGCATTTTTTTTTCCTGTTTCTTTTTTTTTTTTTAAAGATTTATTTTTATTTTTATTGGAAAGGTGGATATACAGAGAGGAGAGACAGAGAGGAAGATCTTCCGTCCGATGATTCACTCCCCAAGTGAGCGCAACGGTCGATGCTATACCGATCTGAAGCCAGGAGCCTCTTCCGGGTCTCCCACGCGGGTGCAGGGTCCCAAAGCTTTGGGCTGTCCTCGACTGCTTTCCCAAGCCACAGGCAGGGAGCTGGAAGGGAAGCGGGGCCGCCGGGATAGAACTGGTGCCCATATGAGATCCCGGGTGTGCAAGGCGAGGACCTTAACCACTGCACCACTGCGCCGGGCCCTTTTTCCTGTTTCTTATGAGCAGATACTGGCCATCCATTTTCTAGTTTCTGTGGCTGTTCACTTTTCCCCATCATCTATTGTTTTTTTTCAACTTCTCTTTTTCTTTTATGTTCTCAGCATTGACATTGCAGTCGAATTTTGATAAGAGAAAGACTGAATCTAAGCCTTCATTTGCCTTGCTTTAGTGGTATTTAAGGAGAAAAAGACCCTGAGTCAAGTTACTTTCAACAAAATTTACTTAAGCAAACAAGATTCTAGAACAGAGCAAGCAGGCCTGACTAAGGATGATTCTGAATACCCTACTCCACAACATTTGCAGGATGTATTTACAGCCAGGGTACAGGAAATGAGTGCGGAAGCAGCTTCATCGGCTAGTGTCAGCATCTGCCTTATGAGGTTCTGTTTGGGCCGCTCTCAGGCCTTCACTGTCTGGAAGTTCAGCATCTGCACTGGACTGAGACTCAGTTACTTGGTTACAACAGCATCCTTCATTTGGATTATAGTTCAGTTGCACATTAAGATAAAGAACTGTTTGCTATGTACACAGGCCGCTATGGACTCAACTTTATCAGCTAAGCATGGAAACATGGCTATACCAAAGTAAATTTAATAATGGAAGCATCCAAAATGTCTTCCAGACTAATTATTGTAAAAGTCATCAAATGGGTGACATGCCCATGTTGTGGTGTCAGGCCTGGGTTGGAAACTCAGGAGCTAGCTGTTTTCCCACACAGCATGCAGGCTGTCGTGCAGAGGCTGTGGAATCTGCCAGGTCAGCAGGAAGAATGCAGACAGCCAGGGCGACTGCACTTGCATGCCTGCCCTTAGTCCCAGCTGACCCATCCTGGGCCTGGAAGTGGATGACCAGGGGGCAGCCTTGTACTTGGATGCTTTCCTTTTTAACTGTTCAATTCTCAGACCCGTAAGTCCCTTCTCATCTTCCAGGTAAGTGGTTCCTCTAGAACCGGTTCTCTTGTGTTGAATAAAGCACAGTGCTTAACGTGGCGGCTAAAGGGAGGCAGACTCACAAAGTCGCCAAGCTCTGGAGCACTTGTCACACACTCTACTGGCCTGTGATTTTCTAACATGCCTATATGTCACGACATGAATGGCTGGTGCTGGGTTGCCCGCCTGTGTGTAGTAGTCGTAACATGAGAAATCATTGGACAGCCCTACGCCAAAATGTATTAGTCAACTACAAACCCAGGGATAATGTGGAGGAAATAAAATAACCATTTTAGGATGCTATCAATGCCTTTCTGTTGTTGGTATTTTGTTGCTCATGCTGCACTTCAGAATGAATCCACCACTGATTGAAGTTATTTTTCATTCTAGAATTTACTGTTACTTGGAGCCACAGCCATAGAAGACCGTCTTCAGGCTGGGGTGCCAGAAACTATAGCAACTTTACTGAAGGCAGAAATTAAAATATGGGTGTTGACAGGAGACAAACAAGAAACTGCAATTAATATTGGTAAGTAATTTAAAAAAATTATTTGCTGATGTTGGCTTTTGTAAAGTGTTTTGGAGGTAGCTTGGGAGGTTGCCTGAGGTTTTCTCAAATGCAATGCCAGATGATGTATTTTTTAGAACTCTTCATTTAGAAAGCTGAGAAAAGTTTACTGATGTCCAGTGAAGATAGTCTTATGGGCACACCCAGCTATTCTTTTTTTTTAAATATTAATTTATTTTTATGACAAAGTCAGACAAACAGAGAGGAGGAGAAATAGAGAGGAAGGTCTTCTGTCTGATGATTCTCTCCCCCAGTGAGTGCAACGGCTGGTGCTGTGCTGATCCCAAGCCAGCAGCCAGGAACTTCCTCTAGGTCTCCCAAAGCATTAGGCCATCCTTGACTGCTTTCCCAGGCCACAAGCAGGGAGCAGGATGGGAAGTGGAGCTGCCAGGATTAGAACTGGTGCCCGTATGGGATCCTGGTGTGTTCAACGCAAGGACTTTAGCTGCTTGGCCACACCGTCGGTCCCTGCTCCCACCTGTTCTAAACCTTAAAACTGTACTGTTGTAACAATATGGGGGGAAACATTGACAGGGGAAGTGGGGATGAAATAGAAATCCCTGTGCCTAAGGAACAGTATCATGAAAAATGAAATAGCAAAAACCAAAAACCTATCTCATCTGTCTGGAAAGAAACACACTTAAATAGAAATCAAGATTTGATGTTATGGCTTTTCTACTGTTATCTTCACAATATGTAAGTCTAACAGACTAAGAGAACATGTTTTCACTGAAAAATATACAACATTATTTTATATACAACCATTGTACTTTTTATCATTTTATTAATAAATGGTACATTTTTATTCCTAAAGTCCTGGTAGTTTTTCTTTTCCCCAAATTGGCTGGCAGTCTCCTTGCTAAATATTATGGGAATGGCATTGAACAGTGGTGTTCATTGGTGTTGGCATTGTGATGTAGCATGTTAAGCTGTTATGTGTAACACCAGCATCCCATTTGGGCTTTAGTTTCAGTCCCAGCTGCCCAACCTCTGATCTGTCTTTGTACAAATGCGCTGTGGAGAGAGAGAGAGAGAGTTTTTCTAGAGTTAAATAAGTGTATTTTTAAAATCAATAAAGCATAACATGTTTGCCTACGAGCATTATTTGTTTGCAATTGTGTATGAATCGGTGTGATCGTTTCCCATACAAATTTGATCTAAAACACCTGGTGTTAATCCATGGCCTTGTTGTTGATGTTAACTGTTGCCAAAGAGTGCTTGCCTAAAATTTCGGTGATGTGCTCTCTGCCCTTTAAGAGTGGTAGGAAGAATGGGCAGCCTCTTAGGTTAAAGCTGAACTGTCATGATGTCATGATCGCCTTCCTTGGTCAGCCACACCTTGAGCATCCTGATGACCTGATGACCTGTGCGTGCTGCTTGTCACAGACTTCCTTCCGCGCTTTGCTCGCTGCTGCTGGAAGCTGACAGCACACAGGTGGCAAAGTGTGTCACGCCCCCACACGTGCTGTCAGCTACCTCACCTTGCCCTCAGGAGCAGGAGCACATAAGGCTTTTTTCTTTTTCCTGTGAGCCTATCACAGTCTAGCTAAGTTTAGAATCAATACAAGGGAAAGGCAAGAACTGGATATCAACACAGAAATTCCAAATTATTTCTTAGAGAGAATGTTTTATTTGCATGTAACAAGGCTGCCCCAAGGCTTGCATTGATACCTAGATAGCGGTCCTTTTAAAATTTGTGATTGTATTATTTTATATTCTTCCCAGAGAAGGAATGACCATGTGTTTAGTGTTGGCACTGGAACTACTCACATCTGTTAGGTACTTTTTTTTTCTTTAATACGAAATGTTTATTCTTTAATAAACTTTTAGAAATATTTACATTTATTCATTATTTTACTTATTTGAAAAAGCAGAGCCAGTGAGTTCCCCTAATACAACAGCTGAGGCCAGGCCAGGTCAAAGGCAGGAGACCAAATTTCGGTGTCCCACAGGGGTGGCAGGAACCCAGATCCATAAGCCCTTGCTTGCTGCCTCCCAGGATGGGTACCGGCAGGAAGCTGGAACAGCAGGAGCAGGGGACTCAGTCCCAGGAACTCTGATGTGAAATGCACAAGCCCCAAGACGCACCTTCATCTCCTCCCTAAAAGCCTGCCTCTTTAGATATTTCTTTTTTTTATTATTATTATTTTATGATACAGTTTTATAGACTTTGGGATTTCCTTTCCCCACCCCAAAGTTCCCCCTACCAACTGATTGGCCCCATATTATTTTAATAGTGTAGTCCTTCATAAACAGTCCCAAATCACAAGTCAGAAGTCCATCATTCTGCTACTCAGTGTGTCCTGACATTGTAGGCATGGACAGTGGCAGAGAGTCCAGCATCCGATCGTCAAATTATACGTAACAGTTTCATTGGGTCCCCATGTTCGATTTGGAAGTAGAGATGTGCATACTACATGTATCTTCACATCTGGATATGATAGTCCTTATTACACAGTTACTATATATCCCCTTCAAAGAAAAGTTATAAGACAAATCAGTAACAGAGAGAAAAATAGAGAATTTACAACATGAAGTTAAATAACATGCTGCTGACTATCTCGTGTGTCACTGAAAAAATGAAAAAGAAAATTTAAAAAATTTCTTGAAGAAAACAATGCTACTGTATGACCTATGTGTCAGTGAAGAAGTTAAAAAAAATAACTTTTTTGAAGAAATGAAACTAAAAACTAAACCAATATCAAAACTGTATTGAGAGAGACATTTGTAACATCAGGTGCTTACAAAAATTACAGTACCTCAGGCTATCTAATGCAAGGACTTACTAAAAAAAGTGAACAGGAAGCAAGAAATGCTAAAAAGTCACAGCAAAAATAAATGGAATTGAAACTAAAAGAACTACAATTTGCAACAAGAGAGTCACTTTTTTTTCTTTGCTGTTTCTGTTTTTACTTTTTTTAATTTCACTATATTATTCTCTTTCTTTAGAAAATCAAATATGGAAATAGTAAAAAGGATCTGAACAATGCAATTGATGAGGTTGATTTAGTAGGCACAATTTAAATGCAGATATATTTAAAAAGATAAATCCCTCTTTTCAAAAGCTCGTGGCAGCAGTTCGAAAGAACCGCTTTTAAGGTGAGGAAAACAAACTTTAGCCAGATTAGCAAAGAAAAGCAAGAGAGAAAAACTGAGTGAAATTAGAGATGAAAAAGAAAACATCCTAAGAAATTAATAAGGTGATCTCTTCTTGCTGGATGGGTCCTTTGATCATTATGTGGTGTCCTTCTTCTCTGTTAATATTTTTTCATGTCAAAGTCTATATAATGTGATAAAGAAATGGTTACACCAGCTTGTTTTTTCTTTCCATTAGCCTGGACTATTTTTTTTCCATCCTTTCACTTTCAGTTTCCGTATATCTTTGTTGGTGAGATGTGTTTCCTGTAGGCAAGATAGATGGGTTTTATTTATTGGTTCAGGCTGCTAATCTAAGATGCATGGCTGATGAATTTTTTTAAAGGTTTATTTATTTTTGCTGGAAAGGCAGATATACGGAGAGAAGGAGAGACACAGGAAAGTTCTTCTGTCTGCCAGTTTACTCGCTGAGTGGCTGTGTTGGCCAGAGATGAGCTGATTCAAAGCCGGTAGCCAGGAACTTCTGGGTCTCACATGCAGGTGCAGAATTCCAAGGCTTTGGGCTGTTCTCCCATTTCCTCAATGTCTTCATCAGTTAACTCTAAAGTTGACACAGGTTTTTGTTCCTTTGCAGGGGAGGCATCAGTAATAATAGTTGTACTTCTGTCTCTTGTTCTTGGTCACTACACTTCTGGTTAGCAGATCCTTTCCTTAGGGCAGGTTTCTAAGCTGTGTTGTCTACTGGTCCACAGGTCAATTTTACTGATTGCGTTCTGTACCCAGTTCTTCATTTATAGTCACTTGTGCCATTCCTTCCAGCAAGTTTTAGTCGCAGGCTCTTGTGCCAGCTGTGCCACAGTCTCTGTAGCCCCAGTTCCTACTCAGCACTCTCCATCCACTGTGATCCTGTGCTGTGGCTGCACCCTGTCTGCAGTCTTTCTCCTACTCCTGGCAGAAGTACCCAGGATTAGGGAGACATCAACTGTCCTAAATTACTGGGTTAGCCCCAGTGCTGGTCTTGCCAGAACCTGTGGGCCATTAGGTCTGACTGCCACGTGGACCTGTTGGGTAGAACCTGTAGGATGCCAAGTTGGTACTTTCTTACCTGTGAGACCAGTGCAATGTGCTGAGCTGGAAGTGAGTTCTCTTCTGGCTCAGTGCCTGTGCAGCTTGCAGTTGTTTTTTTCAGTCCCATAGCCTTTTCCTCAGTACACAAAATGGCACTGGTGGAGGTGTGGGCCTGCCAGCTCTTAGGTTTGGAGGCCATGTGGACCTATTACAAATGGAACTTGCAGAATGCCAAGTTGGCACTGTTTTCCCTGTGGGAAGGGTGCAATGCGTTGAGCCAGAAGTGAGCTCGTTCCTGGGTTAATGCATGTTCAGCTCACTGTTATTCCTTCAGCCCCCCGGCCTTTTCCTCGGTACACAAAATGGCACCCAACATGGCACTGGTGGGGCGTCTGAGCCATGAGATCCAGCCTGTTCCACCTTCCACCTGCTTGATTCTGCCACTCTGCTTCTGCGGGCAGGTTCTATGCCTGGGTTCACCTCTTGAACTCCTGGTGAACTCCCCTTCCAACCTGGCTGCTGGTGAAGCTCCAATTGCTGGTTGCTGACCACTACTGGGGTATCTGGTCACTGCAACACTGTTTGCTGTCTCTGCTGCTTCCCCATGTCCGTGGCTCTCCAGGTGTCCCTCTGCTGTCGGCCTGTCCTCCCGTATTTCCTGGGTTTGTGGTCTCTCTGCTTCACTCTGGCTAATGATTGTTTAAATGTGTCCTCACCCTGTTCCACCATCTTGTTTCTCCTAGATGTTTCCTCATTGGTCTTTCTTGCCAAATACTCCTGAAGATCAGCAGAAGGTGATGCTTTCTGTTTAACTACCAGTGACTTTGGGCCGGGCCCTCATTTTTGCATTTTGTGACATTTGTTAGGTTTGGCGTGTGGATTATGGGCTCTCTTTGAGCCTGTGACTATCTCTCTGTGTGTCTCAGAGTTTGAGAACTTATTTTGAAAGGGTAGGTTCCCATTCAAACCTTGCAAATAAATATGTCTATTCAGATTAAGTTCTAAGAAAGTATGTCTCCAGTGAGCCAGTGGGCTTCATGGAAGTAGAGGGGTCATCTTGCATGTGAATTTCGCTAGTTGGAATCTGGCAAGTTGTCAGAATCCTGTAGTGCTGTGCTGGGGTTTATGTTAATTAGCTGTGTCTGGGGGAGTTGGCAGTTTTCTCTCTCAGTTTAATAAAATCCGGCATCCGCCAGTCTAAAGTGAAATTTCAGATGTGGCTTTTGCAAATCACAAGTCATCATTTCCTCATTACCAGTGGATGAAATGTCTACGAAATTGTTACACAATTGATGTGGCACTTTCAGTCTCTAATCCCTCAGAAGGGCGTGGGATGAGTGAGAACAGAATCCTGGTGTGTATTCCGGTTTGAAGTCACTTGGTTGCAAACTGCTTTCATCTCACACCATTTCTGAGGTGGAAATCTAAATCTTCTCTGCTCCCTTGCATTTTGTAATCCAGTGTTTGGTATTTTCAAAACCACTTCACGCATTTTGCAAGTTTGTCTTCTGAAGTACAGATTGCACTGTGAATGTTCAAGCTGTGCGACGTGATGCAATGAGCTGACTTGAGAAGCTTAATTCTAACAGTGAGTCCATGTGCTGCTTGCCCGTTTACTGCCTGTGTTGTGTCCTGCTCTGATCCCCACTCCCGGCAGAAGCTAACTGGGCCATGAAAATTGCAGCCTCGGTGGTGGTCCCTGGCTGTATGCTATTTTTCCAGATTTGCATTTCTGGGTTTCTGGCAGTTAATGTTGTGGCACAGGGCTTCTCTGTAGGGCTGGGGGAGTCCCAGTCTGTTTGGGGGACAAGCTGACTGGGAGACGCATTACGGGATGGCATGGATGAGAAAGTGCTGACTGTGGACATCAAACTCCACTGATTTCTGTACCAGTTGCTAGCCAGTGTCATCGCTAGTCCATCAGGCATGTCTGCATTGTCCCTGTGTGGAAGATCAAGTGGGGACCCAGGGAGATGAAGTAACTTAGCTGAGGTGACATGGGTGAGTTGAGGCTGAAACCTGGACACTTGGGCACAGTATTCACTTCCCGCCAGAGGTGGATGGAGTTCCCGGTGTTGGCTTTAGCCTGGTGCAGCACTGGCTGTAACGGGAAGTGGAGGGATAAACCTGGGCTTGTCTTCTGAATGGGAGCAAATGGGAGCTCGTGGGCTCGTCTGTCTGCCTGTTGTCTTTCTGCACCTCTACTTCTCTAATATACAGAAATGGTTAAAAGCCCACAAAACTTTAAAATTAAAAAAGATCTCCAGAGAAAATGAAGTGTGGAAATCTTTGCCAATGATCTTACCTTTCAAGATGGAGCAGAAGCGTTGCTCGAGAGATCTGAGGGGGATTGGTTTGGTCATCTTTTCTCATGTGGAGTGTTATTTTATTGTCTTAAAAGTTAGTCCCCCTTTAAGTACCACAGACTCTGAAATATTTTGGTTTCTTTGGATGTTGGTTATACTCCCATAGTAGAAAGACGAAGCATGCTTGTAGTGTGCTGTTAACGTCAGCTGCAGTAAAAGCCAAATCCCGGAGGTTCTCTTCTCAGCCATTTTATGGCTGTCCTGTGAGATTGCGAGATTAAAGAAGGAGGCCTCAATTTACAAGTGCAGATTGACATTCCATACCTGGCTCCGTTCCAGGAGTTGATCTCATTTTATCCAAAAACATTGGAAATCAGGCACACCAAACGCGGATTGACATAATTTAGTTTGCTACATTAGTTAAGTTACAATTAACTGGGTCAAAGTTCCATGGTCTGTCTAGCGCAAGTGGGCTGTGTGATAATTCTTGCAGCAAAATCTCACCCTATTTTCCAAATTTAAACCAAGAAAAGATCCCTTAATAAGCTACTTCTCAGAAGCCTTTGGCTTTGTATGCTTCATGAAAACATCACTCAGTTATTTTTATTTATTACTTTCCTCTTACCAAAGCCAGAGAAAAAGACTAAAAGTTTCTCTAGAATATCTACAAAGTTGTAACTTCAGTTCTGTAGCTTCACTTGTCAGCTGGTATTTTGTTTGCAAGTGAAAAATATAACGTAAAAAGGTAAGCAAGTGCTTAAATAAAAATTACAGCTTGCAGGCCTGGCATGGTGGCCAAGCAGCTGAAGTCCTTGCCTTGCACACGCTGGGATCCCATATGGGTAGCAGTTCTAATCCTGGCAGCCTCACTTCCCATCTAGCTCCCTGCCTGTTGCCTGGGAAAGCAGTTGGGGACGGTCCAAGCCTTGGGACCCTGCACCTACTTGGGAGACCTGGAGGAGGTTCCAGGCTCCTGGCTTTGGATTGGCTCACTCCGGCAGTTGTGGCCATTTGGGGAGTGAATCAATGGACAGAAGATCTTCCTCTTTGTCTCTCCTCTCTGTATACCTGATTTTACAATAAAAATAAATAAATCTTGAAAAAATTACATCTTGTGGAGAGAATCAAGATGGGGGAATAGGGTAAGGACACGTTTAAACAGATGGAGAAATGTTAGCCAGTGTGAAGCAGAGAGAGCACATTCCAGGAGATAGGAGAGGACAGAACAACAGCAGAGGGGCACCTACAGACTGACAGACACAGGAAAGCAGCGGCCACAATGGTGTGGTGTTGTAGCAACTGATACCCCAGCAGCATTCAACGAATGGCGATCTGAACTCCACCAGCAGCCAGAACTCCACCGGCAACTAGGTTCCATCCAAGACAGGTCTGGGTAGCTCTCAGACCTGACAACGAGCAGATCAAGAACTGTAGTAGTGGTGCAATAGATGCCATTTCTTACAGTGTGGCGAGACTGCAGGGGACAACAGTGATTTGCACATGCACTGAGCTCGGCGAGAACTCACTGAGCTCAGTGGATCGCACTGGTCCCACAGGAAAATAATACCGACTGTGGCATCCTATGGGTCAAAATAGGTCTGTGTGGCCCTCAGCTCTAATGGTCAAAAGGTTCTGGCAAGATCAATACCACCAACAACCCAGCTATATAGGACACCTGGTGTCTCTCTAATCGTGGGAACTGCTCCAACCGGAAGTGGGGGAAAGGTTGTACAGACAATGGTGCAGCCTCAGCAAGGTATCACAGGAGGTGGAGACTGGTGAGCCAGGAGCTGGGGATGAGACCAAGGCAGAAATCTAACATAAGAATCCAGACCTGGAACTCATGGAGGGAGTGGTACAAGTGACTGCAAACAAACAGCCGTGTACCAACTGCAGTAAGTAAAATCGAACTGTAGACTAGTGGGTGACAGAGCTTAGAAACCTGCCCCAAATAGAAGAATCTGCTGGTTAGAAGCACAATGACCAAGATCAAAAGAGAGACAGAGGCACAGTGAATATTGCTGAAGACGCTTCTACAAAGGAGCAAAACCCTATGCCAACCTCAGAGTTAACATAGGAAGACATCAAGAAAATGGGGGATACAGAATTTAAAACACTTGTTATAATACTTCTTTTTTTTTTTTAAGGATTTATTTATTTATTGGAAAGTCAGATATACAGAGAGGAGGAGAGACAGAGAGGAAGATCTTCCGTCCAATGATTCACTCCCCAAGTGAGCGCAACGGCCAATGCTATGCCGATCCAAAGCCAGGAGCCAGGAGCCTCTTCCGGGTATCCCGCACAGGTGCAGGGTCCCAAAGCTTTGGGCCGTCCTCGACTGCTTTCCCAGGCCACAAGCAGGGAGCTGAATGGGAAGTGGAGCTGCCGGGACTAGAACAGGCGCCCATATGGGATCCTGGGCGTATTCAAGGCGAGGACTTAAGCCACTAGGCCACGCCCCTGGGTCTCTATAAGACTTCTTATCAACAAGGAGAAGCATGTAAAGCAGGCATTCAAGGAATTCAAGCAATATGCCACTCTGGAAATTAATCGGATGAAAGCTGATATATCAGAAATGAAGAATACAGTGGAGCAAACTAAAAGTACACTGGAGTGTCTCCAAAACAGAATGAAGGAGGCAGAAAAAAGAATCTCAGAATTGGAAGATATTTCCTGTCACCAGAGGGAAGCAAACAAAAAGCTGAAAGCAGAGCTGGATAAGGCCAAAAAAAAAGTATTCAAGAATTGAGAGACACTATAAAAAGGCCAAATATAAGAGTTATGGGAGTCACATAAGGTGCACAAACAGAAGCTGGGTTTACCAGTGTGTTTAATGAGGGAAAATTTCCCTAATCTGGAGAAAGAATTGGGAAACAATTTCCAGGAGGGGCACAGAACTCCCAACAGCATTGAGCAAAGGCAGTCTTCACCAAGACACATAATAATCAAGCTCTCTTCAACTGAATGTAAGGAAAAGATTCTTAAATGTGCATGTGAATAAAAATCAACTGACATGTAAAGGATTGGCAATTAAACTCATAGGAGACTTCTCACAGAAACTCTATAGTCAAGAAGGGAATGGAGTGACGTATTCTCAATTCTAAAAGAAAAAAATTGTCGGCCCAGGATAATGTACCCAGCAAGACTTTCCTTTGTCTTTGAAAATGAAATAAAATTTTTCCACAGTAAAGAAAAGTTGAAAGAATATGCCTCTTCCAAACCTGCCCTATAAACGATACTTCAAGATATTCTCTTGAGAGTTGAGGAATAGCACCCAACAAACCAAAGGCAAATCTGAAGAACATCCCTTTAAAATAACAGAAGACTAAATTCAATGAACAACCCATTGATAAAATGACACCCATTCATATTAACCCTAAATGTAAATGGCTTAAACTCATCCATCAAACATCACAGATTAGTAGACTGGATTAAAAAGCAAAACCTATCTATTTTTTGCCTACAGGAGACACATTTCACCAACAAAGAACTTCAGAAAATGTATCTCACGGTTTTTAATTTTTTTTGTTAGTTTCATCTCTTCAAAACACTTTCTTCTGATTAAATTCTTCAGTAATTTATAGATCATACAGTAGCATCATTTTCTTCAAGAAGGTTCTTGATTTTCATTTCTTCAGCGACACATTAGTCATTCAGTAGCATGTTATTTAACTTCGTGGTGTCACTAATTTCTTTGTTTTTCTTCTTGTTTTGTGGCTTTTTATTTAAGGGGATATATAGTAACTGTGTAATGGAGACTATCATATCTAGTAGCATGTAACTTAACTTCATATAAATTTCTTTTTTTCTTCCTGTTGTTTTGTATTGTGGTTTTTGATTAAGGGGATATATAGTAGCTCTGTCATTGAGACTGTCATATCCAGATGTAAGGATACAGTGCAGTATGCATCTCTACTTCCAGACAAAGCTGGGCTCCCAATGAAACTGTTTAATATATCTTGACAATAGGATGCTGGACTCTGTCATTGTCCATGCCCATAAGATTGGATATATGACTGTGTGTGAAGAACTATATTATCATGATGATATAGGGGAACTCAATGAGAGGGGAGGGAATTGGGGAGGGAATAAGGGAAATCCCGGGGCCTATGGAACTGTATTCATAAAATGATAATGATAAAAATAAATAAAATTTAAGAGTAAAAAAAAAATTACAGCTTGCCTCTGCAGCTGTTGTTTAAACTAAGAACAAACAAACAAACAAACAAAAAACCTACCAGTAAATTCTTTGCATTAGTTTTAGTGAATTTGTAACAGTTTTTGGTATTTGAGTTTCTGAATTCCCTGGGGCTGAAGAAAGAGTAATCATAGCATAGAGGAAATGAGTAACATTGTAGCATCCCACTTTTGTATGTGCAAGCAAAATGTAGACCTGGGTTCTGAACCTAATGTAGAAATTAGAAGAATCTATAGTCTAGGAAGAAGGATCCCATGTGGGCACTTGTTCTAATCCCAGCAGCCCTGCTTCCCATCCAGCTCTCTGCTTGTGGCCTGGGAAAGCAGTTGAGAATGGCCCAAAGCCTTGGGACCTGGAAGAAGTTCCTGGCTCCTGGCTTCGGATTGGCTCAGCTCTGGCCATTGTGGTCACTTGGGGAGTGAATCATCGGACAGAAAATCTTCCTCTTTGTCTCTCCTCCTGTCTGTTTGTCTGACATTTCAATAAAATAAATAGCTCTTAAAAAAACGAGGGGACTTAAAAAATTCAAGAAAAATGTAATTAGAAGTTGAATTTGAATAAAACATGTGAAATTTGTGTGTAGTTTTCTGTAGCAGGTATTTTTTTTTCCTCATAAGATTGTAAGGTATCTGTGTACTTGCTGGAAGGCTGGGATTCTACAGACTGCTTTATTTTCCAATAATCATTGAACCATTATCTGAAGGTGCTGGAAGAAAAGCTGGTTGTAAGGGCTTTTCAATGGGAACATTTTTTCCTGCCTTTGTGCAGTGTGATGAATTGGGATAGCCTGGTGAAACGTGGGTGGTGATGCCGGGTTGCTGCAGGGAAATGGGACGGTGCAGGTGTTATGAAGCCAAGTTTCACCCCTGGCAGAGACTGTGGGTCTTCGAGGTTGCTGGTCCTCCTCCCCTCCCTCACGGGCACAGGGCCCTGAGCAGGAGGAATCAGGGGGACTGCTGTGTGGAACTGTGCTCTCACCCGCTCGGAGCAGTCATCTAAAACGAAGCCTGAGATGGCAAGCTCTTCCTGGTACATCGCTTCTCCTACTGGGAGGGAAAGTAGACGACAGTGTCTTGCTTCACCTGTCAAGACAAACACTGTGAAAAACTGAGATGAAAATGTTTGGGGAGTCAGGGAGACTTTGTCCTAAGCAAATGTACATTGCTGTTGTGACCTGTAACTCGGGATTTAGTTCTTGAAGCAGCAGTCACTCCTCAAATGGACAGGCATAATGACTCCCTCATTGTGCAGTGGTACCCCACTGAAACCTGTTGTGAGAACCGCCTAGTTGTTGGAAAGGCAGGGAGGGATCTTGGTATCCCAGTAAGTACACTGATGCTGGTTTAGGCACACCGTTAAATTCCATTTGTCTTTACCTAAAGTGTTTGCTGTTATTTTAGGTAATCCAGGCCTTTCCTGCAAGGGAAGCAAGCATAAAGAAAAATCCACAGAAAGTTGACAAGTGTTTATTTTAGCCTTTAGTTTTAAAGACCTTTACAGCTAGTTCTATTCAAGCTGTCTGTGAGAATCAAAATCAACTTACACCTGCTTTTCCTATCCCTCGTTTTGCCCTGTTCCTCCGTGTGAACTGTTTTAAAATAGTAATAAGGTGGTAGAGGGGAGGTTGAATTGAAGCTGCTATTGAAAGCCGACAAGTTAGTGGATAGGAGTACTACATTCACATGTTGTTTCTTCCCCCATTTTAGGATATTCCTGCAAGCTGGTGTCGCAGAATATGGCTCTGATCCTACTAAAGGAGGATTCTTTGGATGTAAGTAGTCTTTCAGAGCTTCCATTTGGTATAATCGCTGATGTGTTTTGGTAACAAGGTCTTATGCTTACTATAAAACAATCGTACAACAATTCCACGTTTGCTGTTTGTAATTTTGAATGGATTTTATAAAACCTTATCTTTAAATATCAAAATAGTCAGCTTAGAATGTTGTCTCATGGTAAGACTTTGTCTTTGCCTGTATCTGTGCGTTGATAATTGAGTTAGTTTTAATCTGATTGAGCTTCTGTCATTAACTATGAGGTATTAATGGCACCTCTTACGATTTACCTTAAGTGATGATAGTTAACTCTAGTAAAGATGGTAAGAGAGATCTGTAGGATTTTCTTGCTAAACATAGCTCCCATGAGTTAGAAGTTGTTTACATTTCCATAGAAGTAGAATACACATATGCACGCAATTCCTCAACCTCCCAAAGCCAGCAGCTCACGGAGAACTGAATACTGTGGTTCCATTAGTATTTTATGGACATATGCCCACCCCATCACAGCTGAAAGGCTCTGAGGAAACCAGGTTTTGGAGCTGGCTCTTGGGTAGCCTATGACCTGCGAAGCGGTTTTATTTGAAAAGAGGAGCTAGACAATGGGAGTCCATTGCTGAGACCCTATAACGAGGACCTGGGTAAGCAAGACACCTACAGGCAGTAAGATAGTTACATGCCAGTCCTGGGAACGGGCGGTAGGACTTGTGACACTTTCAAAGGAAGAAGAGGTCTCTGTACTTGCAAGTCTAGGAGGCCATGGTTCCTACTGTTTGGACAACAGCATTCTCTAGCTGCCTCACAACTTCCAGGTCAAGACTCAGAGAGCCTACAGTTCATGTCAAGATACTACTGGCAGGATAGCCCTCTCTGGAATGAATGCTTGAGCAATCATTTCATCATAATTCTTGCCTTTGCTTGCATGTCACTTGCAAGAAGCTCTGAAACTCAGGTGCTGCTCATCTGAGGGGCTCTGACTCTCACCTGTTTTGTGGTACTGTGGAAAGCTCCCTTGTATCCTGTTCCATTCTCCCAAACATCCCCATTGAACCTGTCTTTAATTTTCTTTATGAAGCTCTGATGCGTTGGAAACTGCATGTGAGTATGTGAGCTGTGGCAAAATAAACCTTAACAAATTTGAAGTGTACGGTTCCCTGAATTGTCATGTAACCATCGCCACCATCTGTCCGTGGATCCTCTGTGCCCGTTAAGCACACCCCTAGTCTTTTGTATTGCGGCCCTTGTCAGTTGCTGCTCTACTTTGTGCCTATGAATTTGATGACTTTAGGGAGCTCCTCTAAGCAGAATCTTCTAGTATTGTGATGTTCATGACAGGTTTATTTCACTTAGCAGGTCCTAAAGGCCCATCCGTGCTGCAGCATATGCCAGAATTTTCCCCTTTGTTAAAATTAATATCCCCTGTGTACCTGTGCACGTTTTGTTGGTCCATGTGCCTGTTGATGGACACTTGGATGACTTCCAACTTTTGCCTATTGTGAATAAAACTGCTATGAATATGGCTGTGTAAATATCTTTTAGAGATCCTGGGTAGATGAGGCTACTTGAAAATTTGTGGAAAGCAGAGTTAGAAGTTGTTGATTTTGGTGCAAAAGTGTTTGCATAGTGCTTTTTTGGGGGGGGCATAAGTATGCTCTTTCTGTGAGCTTTTTGAAGTCCCCCTTCTGCTATTATAAGCATGGATTGCAAATATTTTTTGCAGGAAAGTAAACCTAGTTTTAAGTTCCAGTTTCCATAGACTTTCTAAAGTAGCCTCCTTTTTCCAGACGTGGCATTGCTGAATCATATGGTAACTTCCTGTTTCAATTTTTGAGGAACTGCTGCTTTTCTTTGAAAGCTGTACCATTTTGTGTTCCCACCAACAATGGACATGACTTCTACTCTTTCCATGTTTTTGTCAATTTTTTTTTAAATTTTTGAATTTTTTTTCAAAGATTTATTTTTATTGGAAAGGCAGATATACAGAGAGGTTGGCCACGGTGACATCTCCTTGAGGTTTTGATTTGCGTTTCCCCAATGATTAGTGATACTGTGTTTTTGAATGAGTGACCAAGCGTAAGCTCATTCTGTAGTCTTTAATCAGAATTTCTTTTTGTAAGTCACACAGAAAAGAGTGATGGAGGCAGCCACGATGTGCCAAGTGTGAACTGATAATCCTAGGGGAGTAGATGAGTCAGGCATAGCATCGCATCAGAGGACAGGGATGGAGAGCCGCTACCGAAATTCTTAGAAACCCTGGACAGGCCCAGGACAGCTTGTGAGCACATCAAGAGGGTCTGTTTGCTGGTGGTTTCGCAGCTTCATCCATACCCTTATTAAACAGATGGTTTCTGAGATTGGTATCTGGCAAAGCTGGTACTTGGGCTGTCCAGATGAGGAGAGTGGACTTGAGTCCTGGATCTGCTTCCAATTCAGCTTTCTGACCATGTGCCCCTCGAAGGCAGAAGGTGATGGTTTAAGCACTGGGTTCCTGCCAACAACATGGGAAGTGTGGATTAAGGTTCTGGCTCCTGGCTGCAGTCTGGCCCAGCACTGGCTGTTGCAGTCATTTGTAAGTGAACAAGTGAATGGAAGATCTGACTGTCTGCCTTTTAAATAAAAAAATAATTTTTAAAAATGTTAAGGTCCCTTTTCCTGGTGGTACCTTGGAAATGAGCCTCTACTTTCCCTTTGTGTCAGTGCTCTCTGGAATCAGGTGATGGGCTGTGATTCTATAAAAGAATTTTTGGGTGTGTGCCTGGCTTCCCTGGGTGTATCCTGTAAAGAGTGATCCTATCTTAATCCACTGGGAACTTATTTAGTCTGATGACTTCAGAGCGTTCAGTAACTCCAGACAAGAGGCCCACATTTTTCTTGTTTGACGAGCAACAGGAGGCTCCACATTTCTGACTACACCCTACGGGGAAATCCTCTCTTCACTTTTCTTCCTTCTTGCTTTTGAGTTGAATTAAAGGCATTTCTAGCCTATGTGAAGCATCATTTGGTGGGTATGCAATAAAAGCAGACACACTGGCTCTCCCTAGGACAATAGGTTAGAAGTGCCTTAGGTCCTAATGGAACTCCAGAGTTGAGCTTGTGTAGTCCCAGGGCACTGTTGAGGAAGCAGATGAAAAATTGACCCTGGAATTTGGAAGCATTGGGCCTGACTTCCCTTTCTCTCTCACCTAAGCAAGAGGGATTAAGGGGTTTCCCTCAAAGACAGAACTGACATCTGTCTCCTTCACTTGAGCACATGCCTCGGCTAAGATTCCAAGCACTCTGATGATTAGAACTCATCTCTGTGTTTTGAGTTATCCAGTTGATGTCAGAACAACACCTAGGATCTGTAATACAGACAGTCAATGTTTTGAGGCCAGGTGAGTGATGCTGTGCAGCCAGGGGCATTCTAGATGACAGGTGGAGTGCCAGGAGAAAGTAGTTGTGATTTTTTTTTCTAATTTTTGTTTTCTTCGCTTTCTAGAAAATACTGAGAAGTCAGCTTTATTGATAATCCATATGAATTGCCACTGGCAGTCCTATCTTTGTTCCTGGCCCACAGGCCAGCAATGAGTTTGGGAAGGGTGGGTGGAGGAGAGAGGCATAATTACTCATCAGAAAAGGTAAATTAAAACCACAGGAAGGTATACTGCACTCCCCCTAGAATGGTAACAGTTAAATTTTTGCCTGGTATGACCACATCCTGGTGAAGACTGGATTGTCGTAGAGCAGTGAGAACCCTGAGATACTATTAGTGGGAATGTAAAATGGAACACATTTCGGGCACATTAAAATTGTCTGTATGTGGCTGCCCTTCGAGGACCCTCACTCAGCGTGTTCCCATGTTCTCCCAACCCCGTTGCTGATATTGGAGCTTTCCATCTTCCCCAAATGTCCCTTTGTATTCAACTGTCCCCACTAGAATTTCGTATGAGTGGAACCAGTCAACACCGTTTTGTCTGGCTTCTTTCATCCCTGATGCTGTGTGTATCATTAAAAACTTCATTCCTTTTTCATGCCGCCTAAGTCCTTTATTGTATAACTGTAACGTGTTTTGTCTATCCGTTCATTGCTGATGGACAGTTTTATGGTTCCATGACCATTGCTGTACATGTTTGATAAAATAATATTTTGGTTTCACTCAGGTGAGTACCGAGGAGTGAAATTCCGGGTTGTAGGGAAGGCATCTGGCTCTTACAAGACATTGCCAGTCTTTCCTTCCCACTGAGAGTTTCTGAGCGCCCTCGTTGTTCCACATCTTCCCCAGTATTTAATGTTGTTATATGAGTCTAGCTACTTTGGTGGATATGTAATGATAGCTCATTGTGGCTTGAATTAATTTCTCTATGTCTACTCGATCACCTTTTCTCGTTGAATTCTGTCAAATCCTCCTCTGTTGAATTCTGTCAAATTTCTGTCCTTTTCAAAAACAGTATTTTAGTGTCTGGTGTTGTGATGCAGGAAGTTAAGCTTCCGCTTGGGATGCCAGCATCCCATGTCAAGTGCCAAGTGCTCTGCTTCAAGCCAGGTTGCCGCCAACGTGCCTGGAAAAGCAGTGGCTGCTGGCTCAAGTTCTTGGGCCCTGTCACCCATCTGGGAGACTTGGAAGGAATTCCTGGTGATCGGCTTTTTCCTGGCAGAGCTATGACCCTTGGGATCAACTGGGGAGTGAACCAGCAGATGAAGGCTTTCTCTTTCCCTCGGTCACTTTACGTCTGAAATAAAATAAATAAAACAAATTGCCTGTAGGAGCTGAGAGTGATTCTAGCCTCCAGCCTGCAAGAAAATGAGACTCCTGCAGACACAAGGAGGTAAGTTCTGCCAAGATCCCAAGAAATACTCGGTATATGTTGTTCCCCAGCTACACCTTCAAGTGAGACCCCTGCTTGGCCAAATCCCCATTTATTGTATTTTGAGTGAGACTCTTAAGAAGCAGATCCAACTAAACCGAGCTGGACACCTGATCCACAGAATTTTAGTTCATGGGTCTGTGTGGTGGTCTGTATTGCTAAACTTGCATCAGTGTATTCTATAGCATTAGGGAATGAATGTGATTATGTTTTGATGTGCATACTTTTTTGGCTTGGTTGAAATAGTTATATATCACGGCTTTGGTGCTCTAGAAAGGGAGATCTCCCCCCCCGCTCCCATATTTTATTGTTTTACCGTGTAAGTTAAGTCGGTGATCTGGTTTGTTGCATGGTGTGAGTTAAAGACTGAGTTTAACTGCAATCCTATATCCTAGCACCCACTGTGAAAAATAATAGTATCTCTACATGGAATTAGAAAGCACTCTAATTATAAATCTGTTGACTAATATATGTGATTCTATCTTCAATAGTTTATTCCATTCATGTGTGTGTCTCCATGTCTGATTCCATATTGCATAATTATGGTAGCTCAGCAACAAGTTGTGAAAACTTCCAACTTTCTTGTTTATTTTTCAGGTTGTTCTAGGTCTTTTATTTTATACTTTGGTCACGTTTTAAAATTAATTTTGAATTTCTCCATCTGTTAGGATTTTTGTGGATTTTTCATGTAAATTTATAAATGCGTTTGGGACATTTTAGTGGTATTGATATTTCAAATGCATGAACATGGAATATTCTTGTATAATTATATTTTAGGTTTTTAGAATAAACAGGTGTCACATATTTCACAATACAGATTTAGGAGCAGAGTGATACTTCCCACCCTACCCTTCCTCCTGCCTACGTTCCCTAATCACCCTCTTCTTTCCTTAGTTCTGTTTTTTTTTTTAAATTTTCATGATGCAATACTTTATATCACTTTGTACTGTCATGTGTCTGTTGACCATTTGTATTTCATATTTTACTAACTGGATTATTTTGTTGTTGAATTTCTTTATAGATCCTGGATATATTCCTTTGTCGGTTGCAAATATTTGCAAATATTTTCTCCCATTCTGTTGGTTACCTCTTCACTGTCTTGAGGGTATCCACTACAGTACAAAAGTACCTGATGTAGTCCCATGTGTTTCTCTTTGCTTTGGTTGCCTGTGCTTCGAGGAACTTTTTCAAGAATGATTTGCTTACATCTGTGTTCTGCAATTTCTCTGATGTTTTCCTCTAGTAATTTGATGATATCAGGTCATTGATTAGGTCCTTGATACAATTTGAATTGAATTTTTAAAAAGATTTATTTATTTTTATTTGAAAGGCAGATTTTAGATAGAGAGAAGGAGAGATAAAGACAAAAGGTCTTCTGTCCACTGGTTCACTCCTCCACTGGCCACAATGGCCAGAGCCAAGCTGGCTTGAGGTTGGGAACCAGGAACATCTTCTGGGTCTTCCAAGACCCTAGAGACAGGGTCTTGGGCCATGCTCTATTGCTTTCCAATGTTATAGGCACTGAGTTGATAGCAAGTGAAGCAGCTGGGACATAAACTGGTGCCCAGTGATGCTGGAGCCACAGGGCAGGGGATTAGTCATCGGCCTCCTTGATTTGACTGTTTCTTTTTAATAGGATTTAAGGTAGGGGTCTTTTTTTTTTTCATACTTCTGCATACATAGACTTAATTTTCCCCACAGAGCACTTTTGCTTTCTCTGGTTTGATTTCAGTTTGCTTGTCAAAAATAGATTGTTGTTGATGCATGAGATTGTTTCTGGCATTTTTATCCTGTTCCGTTGATCTTCATGTCTACTTTAACACCAGTATCAGGGTGTTTTGATCACAACTTTGTAGTATCTTGAAGTCTAATATTGAGATACCTCCAGCTTTTGTTGTTGTTGTTTCAGTTTTCTTTAGCTATTTGAGGTCTCCTGTGTCTCTGTATAAATTTTAATATAGTTTTTTTCTGGATCTGGGAAGTTTGCCTTAGGTATTTTGCTTCTAATCAGAGTGACTCTATAACTTGATTTAAGTAGTGTGGACATTTTGATGGTATCAGTTCATGAACGTGACAGATGTTTCCATGTTCTGGTGTCTTCTGTTTCTTTAATATTTCTTAGTTTTCATCATAGAGATTCTTCATATCCTTGGTTCAGTTTGTTCCCGGGTATATAATCTTTTTGTTTTTTTTTTTTTTTCAGCCATTGTGAATGGAAGTGGGCCTACAAGTTTTTTCACAGTCATGGAATTGTCTGAGTATACGAAGACTGTTGATTTTTGCGTGTAGTTTTTAAATCCTGCAGCCTTATCAGATTCTCATGTGAATTCCAATAGTCTCGTTGTAACATCTTTTGGTTCTCCCATACAGAGAATCACGTCATCTGTAAACAGCGATAGCTTGACTTCCTCTATTCCAATTTCTATCCTATTGATTTCTTTTTAATTGCCTAATGAGTCTGGCTAAAACTTCTAGTACTGTATTGAACAGCAGTGGTGAGGTTGGGGGCCCTTATCTGGTTCTGGTCTTAGCTTGAAATTACCCCCACATTTTCTCATTCAGTCTGATAGCTGGAGACAGGTTTTTCGTATATTGCCTTGATTGTGTTGTGGCATATTTCTAATATGCTGAATCTGTTTAAGGATTTTTTTTTAAATCATGAAAGTATACTGTTTTATTAGATTCTTTTTTTTTGCATCTAATAGGATAATCATTCCCATTGTAGTTCTCATGGCAGATAACTCAACATTTGTCGGACTTAAAGATGAAAGACAGCAGAGTAGGTGAGGGGAACTCGAGAGTACCTGACAGGGCTCAAGTCCTGTATACTCTCATTTAAAAAGTTTGACTTATGGTATGTTTCTATTTTTTTTTCCTTAACCTAAATCCAGTTTGATCTTTTCTTTCATGACAGGTAGCTGTATATTCATCCATCTAAAATATGTTTAAAATACTTGAGCCTCCGACCATTTACACAAGCAGACACATTGCTGTTATTTTGGGGAACAGATAGAATGCTCTCCCTTTCATTGGTTTAACCCCCAAATGACCACAATCCATGGGACTGGGCTGGAGCTGACGCTGGGAACTGGGGACATCAGCCAGGTCTCCCACATGGTAGGCGGAAGTCCAGTTCCTTGAGCCATAACCTGGACTCTCCCGGGGCCTGAATTAGAAGCAAGCTGCAGTTGGGCCCAAGCCAGGTATCAAACCCAGGTACACTGCTGTGGTACACAGGCACCTCAGCTGACAGTAACTACTAGGTTAAATGCCCATCTGAAGTGAGATTTTCACAAAATGTGTCATGATGAGGTTGTTTTGGGGTATGGAAGGGACACTTTGCCAAGGAAATGTTTAGAAATGCTTTTATAGCTGTTTTGCATGCCGAAAATGTGGGTCACCTATTTTCACCAGTGGGCCGAGCAGCCCCTGCAGCAGCCAATGCTCCCCTGTGCTGAGCGCTTATTCCTGAACATTCAGCCTTTTGTGTTTATCTCTTAATCCTCCAAACAACTCTGCAAGGTAGTGACTTTTCCCCTTCTCAAGGATTTCGCTAAAATCTTTGTTACAAAATTCTCTATATTTTCACCACCTATTTACTGATAATATTCATGATCTTCAGTATCCTTTTGGAGGGTCGTAGTTTATGGTATACCAGAAATACTACCAGCATAACCTGTGCCCTACCTCGCTGCTGCCTTAATGCAGTTTTTAAACAAATTTTAATCCTTTGAAGGTAGGCTTAATGGTCAGATAAATTACTCAGAGTATTTTTTTTGTCCTTATGTGCTAGAAGTGTAAAACAGGAAGAGCAGGCCATGGAGAGGTGACTCAGTCCTCTAGCATGGGGAGAATGATACACTCTGATCAGCCAGTCAGTGCTTAGCACGGGGAGGCAGCTCTGGGGTGTCTCAGTAGGAGACTGCATACCCCATTTTGCCTAGGATGGTTTTCATTTACTCCTCTTCTGGCATATTTTAATGCCACAAAATGTCCTGGTTTGGATGGCACAATCTGTTATTCTCCTGTGTCTGGAGGGTGTCTGTGTTAGACAGGTGTTCCATCAAGTACAGAGATCCAAGGCTGCTGCTTCTTACTGTATTCAGGCTGCATATGAGATAAGGGGGCAGAGAGCATTAGATGGGGTCTGTGTCCTGTAGGGCGCAGTCATTGTGACATGACTTTTCATCCTGAGTGAAAAGGGGAACCCTTGGTGGGCAAGAACAGAAAACGTGACATGATGTTGATCTGGCTGCTGGAGTAAGGACTCAAAGCCAGAGAAGCTATGGATGTCAGAGAGGACAGGGAGGGTTGGGTCAGGACAGTGGCAACACTGGCGATGGGAGTTGGTAGGATTACGATCATGGAGTGTGGTTATGAGTCACATAATGGCCTTTTGGTCAGTGTCAGACTGTGTGTATGGTAGTGATCCCATAAGGTAATACCACCTTTATAGGTTCACTTGATGACATTCACGCAGCATGAAATTGTCTAATAACACATGTCTCAGGACATGTTCCTGTCACTAAGTGTGATACATTGACTGCATTTTGACCGTAAAACCAATAGAACTGCCCACATGTTGAATGCAGGAGGGTCTGAGCAAGTGGAAAGCCCAAGTTTGCACTTCTGAGATGAAGAAGATGGTAGGAGGAGCAAATGTGGTGTGGGAATCAGGACTCGTTGGATACTTTGGGGTTGAGTGTAACTCTTGTGTGTTCCCAGAGCAGCTGAATAAATGTGACTGAGATTTGAATGGCAATGTCCAGGATGGGGACAAATACATGGGAGCAGTATTGTAGCATCTAAGAGACTGGATGAGACCCTCAGGATTGACAAGAGAAAGCAGAAAGGTGGTAAGGATTTAACTCCGGGGCTTCTTCCTTGTGTAAACATTCGGGACATGATGGCCAGCAAAAGGAGACTGAAAAAATATGACCATTTAGTCAGGTAGAAAAGCAAGGGAGATGGGCATTTTGGGAAAGAACAAGAATAAAGTCTTTCAGGAGGGAGGGAAGGAAGAGCTGTTTAAAGGTTCAGTGAGATGAGATCTGAGAAGTGATAATTTGCTGTAGTAACTATGGTCATTGATGAGCTTGCGGAACTGTTTCAGGGAATTTTCGTGTGGGATCTAGGGATCGATAGGTAGAGAAGAAAAAGTTTTCAAGAATGTTTTCAGTGAGTTTTGCTGGAAGTTCTTGAGCATCTTAAGTTAGCATGGTAATAGATTTCCTTATACAATAGGCAAATCAGTGAGTAATTCAGGGCAGTAAAGTTAATTGGATAATTAATGGGTAATTCAGGCAGTAAAGTGAATATTCTCTCATTAACATGTTCTCTCCTTAAGTTGAAAGAGGTAGATAATTTGAGTTGAATTAGCCCTGCATTAGTACTGAGCTCATGATAACTGAACAATCACACTTGATTATGCTTTCATAAAATAGAGGTGGGTGGCACTCCTTTGTTCTACTGTGGCAACTGGACACATCATTCCCACCCAGTATGTTGATTTATAATAAATAAATCAGGTCTATAGAATGCAGCTTTTGGGGAAGAAAGGATGAACTCGTAAGTCTTTGTTTACCTCTGGGGCTCATGGTATCCTTGAAAGCGCCCAAATCACAGGGAGAGACAGGCATGGATAATATGCCAGGGAACCTGCCAGCCTTTGACTCAGCATCGTTGGCTTCCAAGTGAAGAAAATCAGTAATTACATGGTGCACCATGGATAGGTTACAGAAAATGTTTAGTGTCAACAATGATGGAGGGTTCTGAGACTGAGATAACAACCTGTTTGGGTATGGAAATGGAGCCAGAATATTGTAAGCTTGCATCTGTCATGTTCCTTCATTGGGGAAGTTTACTCTGTGATCAGATTTCTGAGCACTGTTGCCCCTGTGTAAGGTGGCTGTGTCAACCTGGATGAGTTTCATGTAGCGTGACTCCAAGATGCATCTGGGCGAGAACCTTTGATGTAGTTCACTTGACTTCCTCTTCCCCTCATGGGAGACCTGCATTGTTTCCATGTTTAGCCTTGTCTGTCATGAGCATTTGGGAAGTGATCCAGTGGAGGGAAGCTTTCTATTTATTTCTCTACCTGTTAGACGAACAAATAAATAAAATAACAATCTCAATCCTATGCAAAATCTACCAGTGCATAGAAAAACAAAGCAATGCTTTTCATGTAACTTGGTGCCAGTGTTACCTTCAAAGCAAAACTATGAGAGGCAGAATGGTAAAAATAGCAGTCCAATGTTAGGTATGAACTGAGACAAGATAAATTTGAAACTCATTTATCTTGACCACCACCACCAAACTTTTAATCCTCCAAAGGGACTTGCTTTTCTTAAACTGTTAATTAATTTTCCAAAATCTTTGATACCTCTCATACTTCATGGTGAAATAATAGAATTGTCATCTTAAAGGAAGAATGAGAAAGGAATATTCCATGAAATTCCTTCTTTTCATTTTTTTCTTAAAGAATGTAGCTCCAGCATGGCAAGGTAAGGGAACAGAAGATAAAGTTTATGAAAGAAATAGAAGAAAGGGACCTGTAATCACATATGACCATCTACATGGAAAATGCAAGAGAATCCACAGATGGGTCATAATTGATTGGCATTGATTGCTGGGTATTTTAATAGAAACAAAGCATTATAGATAATGGATGCTTCCATTGTCCACTGCTTTCAAGAAATCCACTATTGCGTTTTTATACTTTTAACACAAGTGTTTATGTCTTCATAGGTCGTACATAAGCTTGCTTGGATTTGTAAAATTTGTGCTTTGTTGAAATCATGGGTTTTAAAGAAACTTGAATTTCTCTAAAATATATTTTTATTTCAGAGGCAGAGGCAGAAATATTCAGTCTGCTGATTCATTCCCCAGATGAGCTAGGAACCACAACGTGGTTTCCCATGTAGGTGGCAAGGACCCAAGTACCCGAGCCTTCACTTGTCGCACATTAGCAGGAAGCTGGAATTGGAGTGAGGATGCGTGAACCTCCCACGTGGCAGCTTTGGTCTTGTACTCAACACCTTTGAGTGCTTGTTAGATATGCTATCCCATGCAGGAGGTAGCTTCACTCTGATGTCTGCCAGGGCCCCAGGAAAGAACTAGATTGTCAATAGGTGAACCATGATTTCTATTTTCAGGGTCATAGATTCAGGATGTCCCATTAACCTTTAGGTGGCCTGTCCTCTTTCTTTTTCTTGTAAATTGTTTCTAGGGTTGTTCTTTTTCTTCCATACATAAAAAATATGCATCTCTTTCTTGCGTCCATTATATATTGATATTTCGATGAAATTGAAATTTTAAGAGCAGTATTTCCTATAGTTTATAGCAATACTTTAGTTTTTCAAGACCTGGATAGTTTTCTATTTGAGGATCTAGAGGGAATTTGTTACATGTAATGATATTTGTTTTCTGTAGCATTTATTTTCTGTGTCTTAATCATGAGTACAAAGAATTGCCATTGTTTAACTTAAAAAAACAGCAAACTCTTTTGGGTTGAAAGAGGTCACAGGGTGCACGTTGTTGGGCAGACGAGCACATGTGGCTCCCATTGAACGTAATAACAACTCCTTGACATGTGTGGCAGTCGCTGCCAGAGTCTCCAGCCAGGATCTGGGCCAGAGGGCGGTGCAGGTGTAATTTAAGCAATAGCATACAGATTAAATATGTAATTGGAAATGATTTTACAGAATAAAACTGAAGCCTGGTGTATCTTGAAAAGGAAATTGTTGCAGACATATAAATAGCTTACTGTACAGTTTAATTATAGATTTAGTAGTAGACAAGACTCAATTGATAAATTTCAACAAGGGGAATTAAGGAGGACTGGAAATCCTGCTGCGTCTGTATGGAAACAGCAGAGGCTGCAATGCCAAAATTAACATGATAGTTCATTTCTTTAAGGCTCATTGTTTTGACTGTCATCATTTGGAGAGTTATTACTCCATGATCGTCTGCAATTTGCTGACAATTATCTAGCATATTAATTTGGAATTTTTTGCTTGTTATTTGGGTGGCATGTTATAGAAGCTAAATATTCTTTTCCATCCCAATTTATTTAGATTTAGACTCGGTGTTTTGTTGAACCCTTGAGATATAATTAATATTGGACATTTCAGTTGTCTTCATTGAGAATTGTCTTGATAATTTTGTTGTAAGGGGGAAATGAGGATTTGACTAGTTTGGCAGAATAAAACCAAAACTGAGATTGTCTGGTAAAACCCCTAGCTTCAGAGACGAAGACTCTGTGCTCACCTGGCTCACCTGATCATTGCTTGGAGTCCGTCAACCTGTATGCTTATTGTATAAATTTACCAAATTTTGTTTCAATTTTGTCATGAAGCTTATTGAGATACATAGATTAACTTTTTTTCTGTGTGTTTCCTTCATGAATTCAGAATGGGAAAATAGGAATGATTCCAAAGAGGTTGCCTAGACAAGTACCCCTCCCCCTGTTCCTCTCCCCGAGTCTTCCCTCTTCATGCCTACCCTTACAATACACAGTGTGCATAGATGAGAGCTGATGGATCTGGGAGTTCTTAGTATTTTGTAAAACAGAAATTGGAATGTGATATGTTTATCCATTTAGAATCCAGTATGCTAAATCTTGACCCTTCTGCATAATGACACTTTTTTTTTTTTATATCAGCTGGTATATACATGTTCAGGTTTTAGTTTAGACAACATAAACTTCATTTTTGATCAATATGTTATAAGCAAGTTTCCAACATGTGAGGTTATAACAGTCATGAAAGCCGTGTTGAACTTAAGGCCTAGTCCCCATTGTCTGCTAGTATGTTTAGGAGCTGAAAAGACCGTATGATCACGGATAGAATTAAGGTAGAAGTTGAAACAGAACTTGAGATATTGATGGCTTGAATTTTGCTTTTGACTTGTAGATTTCTGGCTTTACTTGCTCTTCATTCAACTGTAGCCTCTCAGTTGTCAGTAATTTTTAAAAATTAAAACAGGCTGACTAGTTTGAAGGTGACTTGAGGTAACTAGGCCAGAGTTGATCAGGAGTATGTACTTCTTGTCCATTTTAGAGGTGAGGAGCTGAATGGGAAGGGAAGATGTGGAAATGATGTTGGGGTAGATGGTTCTTGATTCAGAATCGCCCATCCAAGTACTAACCAGGCCTGACCTGGCTCAGCTTCCGATATGAGACGAGATCAGGCGCGTTCAGGGTGGTATGTACATGGACTTGACTCATAGTCTTACCACTGACCCAAGACTGCCCTACTGCCTTCAGAAAAGATTTGTCATCTTGGGGAGAGAGCGCTGGATGTGTGCCAGCTGCAAGAGGCCGCACGCAGCAGCCTGTCCTCATGGACAGGCGTGGACTAGCCTGATGTCTACCTTAGCGAGCACCCATGTTCAGTAGACATGAAAACAGTCTCATTCAGAAATTTGTCTTAAGCGCTGTCATGCAGAGGAATTACATCAAAGTCAGGAAAAATGGGTTGAAAATGTACCTGTCCTTTTTAGAAATAGATTTATATTTTATGAATAATTAAAAATTGCTTTGTGAGTGGGAACTAGGGAGATTTCCTGCCTCTGGTAGAAAAGTGATGCCTCATAACCTATGTAAAATTGAAGATCCCTTATATAAAATACTGCAGACCAGAAGTGCTTCAGACTTTGGGGTGTTCGGGTATTGGCAAGTTTGCAAAGACTCAGCCAGCTGAGCTCTCATAAACTGAAAATTGAGAATCTAGATGCTCCCAGATCTGAACCTGCTGAGGCATCGCGCTGCAGCTGACTCTGTGGTGGTAGTTTGCAGATTCCTTAGGCATCACCTCCAACCCGCATTTAGTTAGGTTCTTGGATGATGCAAAATATCTTGCCTAATCACCTTCCTAGTATTGAAATGAAAAGTACTTTCTGGTTCTTCAAATGGCAATAATATAATGAATTAAAAACTTGCACCTGGTTTTCTGTTTTCCAGTGATGAAATACACTAACTCGCTTCCCTAACTGAAAAAGACTGCTCCATATTTGAAAAACATTTGCTTAAAAGCCTAGAAAGGAGGATAGGAGGGTGAAGGGTCCTCAGGGAAAAATGAAGGTTAGGGGCCTGGAGAGGACGAGAGGAGCGTGGGACGCTGACGCCACAAGCGGTGCTGACCTCCGCTTTGGTTGTGACGCATCTGCAGGGTGATGGGTGCAGAAGCTACAGCCCAGACAGTTTCCTCGCAGTGCTGGTGGAGTGTGGGTGTGGGTGTGGGCGGAGGGGGGCGGTGCTTACAGGACAAGATGAGCCAGAAGTGAAACTGGTTTCCTGAGAAAGGGAGTCGTGTGGGCTCCTTAGGGGCATTACATTCAAAGGCCCTCTGGCTATGCGCTTCTCAGAAGTCAACGCTGGAGGGCACATTCATTCCAAATGCTAAGTGACTTCTCTTTCAAGAATGATAGAGTACTAGAAAATAGACACCTTAAGCTGAGAAAAAAAAAAAAAAAAGAAAAAAAAAGAAAAAACCCACTGGAAATAAAGTCTAAAGACTGAAGGTAGAGACCTGATAGAGAATTTAAACAACCGGGCTGACGGTGTTTACAAAGAATTGTAAACTTTTAGTAGAGCATAGAACATGTGAGAATGACCATGTAGAACTTTTAGAAATCAAGTGTCACAGCTAATTCACAACTTCGAGAAATGGTTGGACAATATGGGGAAGGATATTCAAAGCATTCATGTGTTTATGTGTTATGAAGAAAAATGCATGCATTTAAAAATCTTTTCCCACTGTAAATAAACAAATTTTATTTTTTTAATACAGCCCATGTTAAGTTGTCTCATTAAATATCACTCTAGAAAGAATTGGTGTTTCAAACTATAGGTAAGAACTGATCCAGGTAATGGCCAACAAACTTTTGGCAGGGGGTTTGATGGGCTTTGCATTTTGGCTTTATGGCCCCAAATGGTTTTTATTGCGTGTTATTTGGTGTTTTGACCTTGTTTGTAATGTCCTTTTATAATGTGAAAATCATTCTTAGCCTTACGTTCAGACATGGCCTTGACTTGGCCCAGGGGCCCAAGTTTACCTAGACCATTCTGAATCTCCACAATGCAGAGAGGAGTAGGGAGAGAGAATACAGAAGGGGGACTTACACGGAGTATAAATGAGAACATTTACTATGTACTTAATCAGAATTATAGAAGAAGAAAGGGAAAATGGGCAGGCAGAGTAGGATTTTGTAAGTGTGATAAAAATATCGCAATTTATAGGTTCTGCAATTTGAATGAATTCTATACAAGATCAGCAACAACATCTTCACCAAGACACATGATGAAACTCCGCAACACCGACTGTAAAGAGCTAGTTTTTGAGAGTAGACGGGGGAGCGGGAGGGGCAGATTGACTTCCTCCGACAGGCGCTTTCTCACTGGCAACACTGGAGACAGAGCGTAGCAGTCATATCTTCAGTGTGGGAAGAAAATACCTGACAACCCGGAATCTTAGAGGCAGAGAGATCTTTGAAGAATGAGATTAAAATCCCAACACAGAAGCGAGGGCTGGAGCTTTGCCACTTGGTCCATGTTTCCTACAGGAAAGCTTCAAATGTTGAGTAATGTTGCCGAGGAAGAAAATAATGATGGGAAGAACTGAACTAAAGACTGAGAAGCAAAGAATGTGGGAGGCAAGTGACAAAACTTAGATGAGTGAGAATAGACCCAACAGGCACTTGAGGAGTTTCAAAAAAAACCACTGAAAATTTAATGCAGCAGTAGTCTTCAGTCCAGAAAAACAGGAAGGTTGGGGTCCGTTGCCCAGACTCCATAGGTGGGCTTTTCAGTCATTCAACAATTGTTTCCAATAGATTTCGAGCACTGCTTTACAATCGATATAAACTTTCAGACAGGAAAAACACCTCTTTGTTCCATTTTGGATGAAATAATGGAACTGATGTTGGAAGTAGGTATGATAAAGTATATTTCTTCATTTTTGTAGCTAGAGAAAAAAATGAAAGTCGATGTACTCATGGTGGTGCTGTAATTTTTTTCCCCCCAGTAAAACGGTGTGAAACTATAGATAGAGGGAGAGAGACAGCTAAGATAATATGATGAACATTGACAAACCCGTGGTCATTTGATGGGGTGACTGTGAGAAGTGGAGGATTTGCCGTTTGGCCTCTGGGGTGTCACTTGCCAGGCTGTGTCAGGTTTCTTGGCCTAAGCCTCCTGCTAGTCAGGCTCAGCATCCCCAGGGACATCATTCTATGCTGGAAACCTTTGTGTCTGTCGTGTCTTCTGGTGCACAAGAATGTGACTTCGAATGTGTCAGGAATGTTTGCTCTTGCTGTCACTGCTTTGTGCAGTAATCTAAGTGTGAAACCTACTGGGGTTGATGGAAACATTAGAAATGTGTCCAATTTTTCATGGAATGCATTTTCCTTAACCTTTTCTTCTATTGAGCAATCTTTTGTCATTGTCTTAAGTTTTTAAGAGCCAAATGCATTTATTGTATAATCCATGTTCTTCACAACTAACAATATTATCTAAAGAGGTTTTTCTCATACTGGGCAAGGGAGGGCATGGCTGAAAGCCATCCTACCTTTTTAGAGTGAGTTGATTTTTCTTCACTCTAGTTAATGGCAATATTTATCAAATCCAGTCTTGATCCATTAGTAAGATTCTATTGCTAAGGAGGCTGGGGGGGGAAAAAACCCAGTGTTTCTTCTGAGACAAGCAGATTCCTCTCAAGGGCTCAGCGACTTGCTCTTATCTTTGGAAACATCTAAAGGTCATCTGCTTGGAAATTGCACAGAACAAGTTTACACAGGCCCTAGAGCAAACTTACCTCCGGGTTTGATGTCTTTAGAGTCCACCATGAGCCCAGAGTTTTTCCCTATGAATGAAACTCAGTCATGTTGACCACATTACTTCTTTAAATCATGACTGTCAGGGAATCTAGAAGTCAAATAGGAGATATAGAAACAGAACTAAGTGTCATTTTGGCAGCTTCGAAGTTTAGCTTCTTATGGAGAGAAAACAAAAGCAAAACAAAAAATAAAATAAATGGAAATAATCCAATTAAGCTACACAGCTGTGAGAAGAATGAAAACAATCAGAAAGCAGTAGGGTGTCACAAGAAAGCATGAATGTTGACGTCTAGGTTTTCTTGGAAATTTGCAAAGTGATGAGTCTTGCCTGCCCTCCTTTCCCTTCTCTCCTTCGCTTTGGAAAAGCGCGAGACAACCTGAAACAGCAATGTGCATCACTGATTTTAGGGACATTACAGGTCTGTCATCATATGAAAATGAAAAGTTGACTTGCAAAGATCTGGTCACTTTTAAGTAAATATGCAGTAGAACTCTCCTACATGAAATATCTTTGATACTTTTGTACAAATTAAGTATGAGATGCTGAATTTAAAGAAATGTGTATTTGAAAGGCAGTTAATGTACATATGTACACACACATATATACACACATACATATCTATACACACGTGTGTGTGTGTATAGAGACAGAGAGAAAGCGAGTGAGAGTGAGAGTGTCCACCCACTGGGGCACTCACCAAGTGACCACAGTGGCCAGGGCGGGTCCAGGCTGAAGGGTGGACCCAAATGGGTGGCAAGGCTCAAGGTGATATTCTGCTGGGTTTTCAGGTGTATTAACAAGGACCTGGATCAAAGTGAAGCAGCCAGGACTTGAACTGGAGTTCTTGTTGCATGCTGGTGTTCCTGGTGGCAGTTGTGTCATGATGCCAGGCCTAAGGAACATATTTTTAGATGTATCTTGTATTTTAAAAAACAAAAACAAACAAACAAACACTTACTTGAACAGTAATACCAAGGCCAGGATTTTCATGGCCCTGCAAGGCTGGCGTCACATTTGGACATCCATTCAAGTCCTGGCTGCTTCACTTCTAATCCAGCTCCCTGCTGATGCACTGTGGAGTGAAGATGGCCCAACTGCTTGGTCCCCTGAGCCCACATGGGAGACCCAGAAGTTTCTGGTTCCTGGCTTCAGTATGCCCCAGCCCATATTGGGCAAGGGAGTGGTTAATTTGGGGAGTGAACCAGTAGACGGAAAATATCCTCTCTCTTGCTCTGCTTTTCCAATAAACAAATCCATCTTTTTTTTTTTTTTTTAAGATTTATTTATTTTTATTGGAAAGTCAGATATTCAGAGAGGAGGAGAGACAGAGAGGAGGATCTTCTGTCTGATGGTTCACTCCCCAAGTGGCCGCAATGGCTGGAGCTGAGCCAATCTGAAGCCAGCAGCCAGGAGCTCTTCTGGGTCTCCCATGCAGGTGCAGGGTCCCTAGGCTTTGGGCTGTCCTCGACTGCTTTCCCAGGGAGCAGAATGGGGAACAGAGCTGCCGGGATTAGAACTGGCGATCATATGGGATCCTGGCACATGCAAGGCAAGGACCTTAACCACTATGCTATTGCGCCGGGCCGAAATCCATCTTTAAAAATAAAGATTCTTCTTAATGTCAACTCAGACAATGATGAAAGAGTTTCCTTTGCTTTTTATTTGTGATGCAAAATAAAAATAAAAAAAGTCCCAACATATTCCCTAAACATGTATATATTTTTAACGAATTGGTCTAGCTTTCTGATTGTGTATAATCAGTGTTTCCTTGCTCTAGATCCATGAATGTTTCGACATTGGACTTTTTTGTTCGTTTAAAAATTATTTGCATTCATTTGAAAATCAGTTTGCATGTTCCCATCCATGACAGGCGGAGCTCAGTCTAGGTCTTCCATGTGGCAGGAACCCAAACATGTGAGTCATCATTGCTGCCTCACACCATCTCCATTAGCAAGAGGCTGGAGGCAGGGGCTGAAGCCAGGAACCAGACCCACACACTTCCCTGGAGGGCTCTGGCGTCTTCATGTCTAGGCTAACTGATTGTTCCTGGACATGGGAGGTATTTACTTTGAAGGAAATAAAACTTTTGTGTATGTGTTGTAAAAATTTCCCCAAAGCTGTTCTTTCCTCACTTTGTCTCTGCTCTATTATTTACTGACCAACCCTTCCACACGACAGGTTTTACCATTATGGCCCAGTTCCTAACCATGTGTTATGTGCTTAATATATTGAAGGTTGTTGAGTCCTTGTTTTGTAAGTTTTTTTCTGGATCTGCCAGTGTGGTGCGGTGGATTAAGTTGCTGATTGCTGGCATCACAGAAGGTGCTGGTTCAAGTCCCAGCTCTCCATTCTTGATCCAGCTCCCTGCTCTTGCTTCTGGGAGAACAGAGGAAGATGGCCCAAGTGCTTGAGTCCCCGCCAGCCACGTGGGAGAACCAGATGGTATTTCAGGTTCTGAACTTTCACCTCAATCAGCCGTAGCTCTTACAGTCATTTGAGGGAGAGAACCAGTGGGTGGAAAATTCCCTCTCTGTGTGTGAATCTCTACTTCTCAAATAAATAAACCTTTAAAAATGAATGAATAAATCAGTTTTTTTCTGAGATGATGACTCTCAAAACCCTATCCCTGTTTAGGAAAAATGTTATTTCTTAAATCTCACCCCATTTTTCACACTAGACTCAGAGTTCCATGTAAGTATGTACCCTATAATAATGGTATGTTTGACATGCTGGCCTTGCTGTATTCCAGCACTGTAGTTTATTTGTTCATATATTATTTTTGATAATGATGGCTTTTGGAATTCTTCTTTAAGCTCTTTTGCATATTATGTGGCTCTTCAGACACTTGCAATTCCTTCCTAGGGTATTATCTAACAGAAAACTGCCATGCCGTTCATTTTCTTGTCACCTCCTCCTATTCCCCCTTAACTAGCTGACCTCTCCCTTAGGACACAGGCTCTGGGCTTTTCCTTCCCGTGCTTGGCTGCTCAGGTCCCTAGTACGTAGCTTTGAGGACTTTGCAAGATGGCAGGTTAGGCCAGGGGGCTGGAGTGCTTTGATCCCCTGCAGGTAGCTTGTGGTTTATAAATCCAGAAGAGAAAAGGAGACAAATTGGAAGGAAATTAAATAAGAAACTGCCTCAGGTTGATTGAGTTCAGGACTTTCATTCTCAACTTTTTACAACTGTGGGCAATGCTTTAGCTTTTGCTGAATCTCAATGTAATTGATATTTTGCTAAGCTGTTAGGAATAACTCAGTTACTCTAACATGATATTAATTTAATGTTAAACAGTCTTTCTGTATGTTTTCAGTGGCATTAGTATATTGCAGATCATTGCATGAAGAGTGAGCAACATAACTTCCCAGGCACAAATTATAGCATTTCCCAAAATTACATGTTCTAAAGGCAATTGAGATGTGTCTGCAATTATGTGTTTATCAAATTAGTGATTTGCTGTCAGCCGAATAAGTACAAGTTGTGTGAATTGCACTTGCCCAGGGGTGGTCTTGTCTCTGAGCTACTTTTCAGAAAAGACGTCAATTTACGCAAATAAAGTGATTAGTACAATTTTCCTGATGACCAACCCTCCATTTTTTTTTTTTTTTCACTTCTACTTCAGCTCCTGTAGGTTTTAGCAAGAATAGCATTTGAAAAGAAATTCCTTCCATCTGCAACGGTCTGTGACTTTTGGAATATCTGAATCTGCTGAGCTCTACAGGGCATCACATATTTTGTTGTTCTTTAACGGTGTAAGAAGATTTCAGAGCAACCGTCTAGGCAAATGATTCATTTCACATCGTTTTATTTAGGAGAAATAGGAAGTAAGGCTGTGCAATAAGCAAATGTAAATATAGTCAGGGAAGGAAAAAGAGACGATTAGTTGGACGTAAGGCTTGTTCTTGCCTCAGTGGGTAGAGAGAGACCCTTTTCATTAGGGCTGACATGCCTGTTTGAGTCCAGCAATCAGGAAGACATGAGGAATGTTATTTCAAAAGGGAAAAAAAACCTTTCACTTTGTCAGATCCCGTTTTTTGAGGAAGAACAAATGCAGTCTTTGAAAACAGTAAGTGTTTAGAAAAGGGTGCAGACAGGTAGTAGAGCAAATGTGCCTTAACATATACGGCCCTTTGTGTGCGAAGTTTCTACACGGTGTGAAATAATTGTCTAAAATTACAAGAGCTACTACAGTGATTGAACTCAAGCTGCTAATTGAGCCTTCTGGTTTAAAATACACAGGCCTTAGCAATTCAAAGATTATTAAATTACACCTTCTTGTGGGAACCAGCATCCGTGCATTTGTGCAGCGAGCAGTGAAGGTCTTCGGGGAGCAGGGGGCCTGGTGTCTCATTACAGCCTCTGCCACTGTGGAGCCCTGTGGGCTGGCTGTTGCTCCCACCCGCGTTGGCACAATTTAGTGACGCTCGATTCCGTTGGGTGTTTTATAAAATGGAGGCCTCCCGTATCACTTGACCATGATTTTGAGTTTTGTGTTCATGTCTGAGTAACTAGTTATTTGAATAAAATTTCGTCCAACAACAGAAAGCATGTGTTGGCATGTAACCCAATGGTTTATCATTTCAACAGCCTGTCACATGGCTGGTGTCATGTTTTGGAGCTCTTAGCCTCCAAAAGAACTGATCAGAGACCACAGGGCTAATAAGTAGAACTGCTGAGGGTGGACCTATGGAGTCGTCCTGTAGTTTAACTGTTCAGATGATTCCAGTGCTTTGCAGTTAAAATGAAATCTTAAGTGATTTCGATTTATCATTCCAAGGTGGGAGAAGGAGGTTGGTACATACATTTCACTTGCCGTTTGTTTTGGGGTTTGACAAATTTATGTAGCACCTGATGGGTGCTCTTACAATTTACACATGGCTTGAATTATCTTCCAAGGCTTTCTGTGCTGAAATCTAATCTCTGTTGTGAGGTACTCAGGGCTAGAAACTTAATCCAGCTGTGATGCTGGGGATAAGGACTCTCGGACATGATTGAGATTGCTTAGGATCATCAGGGTGTAGCCCCTTGACTGGATCCCGGTGGTTTCATGAACAGAGGAAGAGCCACAAGGACACATATGTGGTCCCATCTCTTGTCACGAGATGCCCTATTCCACCTCGAGACTGTTCCAGCAAGAAGGCTGTTCTGAGATGTGAACCTTTGAGCCACCAGAACTAGGAGTCAGGTGGACCTGTTTGTAAAGTTGCCATGCCTCGGTTATTTGATCCCAGTATTGCAAAATGGAATAGCACAGGCACTAAACAGAGTTTTGGGCAGTTTGGAATATACTATTAAAAAGGTTGTAGAAGGTCCCTTAAGGAGAATGTATTGTTTAGTTGGAAGAAGGTAGATAAATCAGATTTTGTAGTTCCTTGAAGGATAGGTAAGGGGAGAATGTATTGAGAGATTTGGAGAAGGGTAGGTTTAGGGGGTGAACATTTGGCTGAGTGGTTAAGAAGCCTCTTGGGGAGATCTGCATGTCGGAGTGTATGCTGCTAGTCCTGGCTCTACTTCTAATTTTTAATTTCAGCAGCCTTTCTTCTTGAGAGCAGCAGGTGACTGGGTTCCTCCCACGGATGTGGGCATCCCACACTGACTTCTGGGCTCCCCGTCTCAGCCTGGTGCCGCCTCAGATGTTGCAGGTATCTGGAGCATGAACCAGCTGATACACATCTTCCTGCATATCAAGTAAATTTTTAAAGAGGAATCATTTATTAGATACTCATTAGGTGGCCACGAGTGGCTCTGTGAGGAGAATTTTGGGCTCAGGGTCTAAAGAGGTTGAGATAGAGCAGGGGAGGCACATGCAGGAGTAGTAAGTGCTGATCCCACAGAGAGGGGCACTGTCAGACCACACAGGAGGCAGCAGGTTCAGCCTCTTGAGCACATGTGTTCACTGAAGTCAAGAAGTAGACCCGATGGTACATAAAGGAGAGCTGGGTCATTTAAGACGTAGTGTAACTCCATTGAAGGTGCTGGGGATGGCTTTGTTTTCCTCACAGTTTGCATGTTGAAGTCTCAACCCTTGGCATGGCTGCATTTAGATAAGGGAGTAATTAAACTTACTTAAAATCAAAGGGTAGAGTCCTCAGCCAACAGTTTGGCACAATGAGTTAAGCTACCATCTGAAACACCGGGTGCCATATCAGAGTGTTGGTTCCAGTCTGGGCTACTCTGTTTCCTATCAAGTTCTCTGTGAATGCTCCTGAGAAAAGGCAGTGAGAGGTAATTGACCAAGCGCTCGGCCCCCTGGCACCTACGTGAGAGACCATGATGGAGTTCCCTCCTCCTGGCTTCAGCCTGCTCCAGCACAAGTTTGTTGGGGCCACCTGGAGAGTGAGCCAACAAAGTGCAGATGACACCCTCTTTCTGTAACTCTTTCAAATAAATGTGTATCTTTTAAAAAAATTGTGGTATAGTCTCAAAGCCCTTTCCCCACACTGTGAAGAGATAATGAGAAGGCTGCTGTCTGCAAGATGGAAGAGGGCTCTTACCAGTGACTGATGTGGGTAGTCACTGTGACACTCACCTCCTGGAACCGTGAGAAATGCAGCTTCAGTAGACCAAGACATGCCACAGTCTAAGAGAGAGCCACCCGAGGGAAAGGCAGCCTTGGAAGGTCACTCTGTTGAGTGTTCAGTCCTCACTCTGCTGGCGCAAACTCAAGCTGGTTAGGTTTACAGCATTGCGGCTGGTGAGGCCAGCTCTCGGTGTCATGGCTCACAAGTCCTGTGGCAGAGATGCAAAGGCTATTCCTTGGTGATGAATGATGAAAATTGTATCTTCCAGGTGAAATGTGTCTATGGCTTGGACCAACTCCATTGTCTGAAAAGTCATGTTGTCAGAAGGTTGCTGTGGTGAACTTGGACTCATAGCTGAAGGATGCTACCATTTAAATATTTAATAATATCAGGTATGCAGCTGTGAAAAGTCTGGTTGGCTGTTCCCATGCTGCCAACTTAGAATCCCAGGATAGGTAGCTAGCCATGTTTAGCCTAGTGGTTAAGACGTGTCTGAGTGACTTCATTGTAATTCGATGAGCTCTTCAAATAAGGCCACATCCTGGGGATTATTTATTGTTGGACAAAATTCAACCCCTAAACAACACTGACTACTTGCATATCTTACTGTCAGCATGGAATCAAAAGCATCCTAAGACCTTGTTTGGCACTTGCTGATCATCTTTTGGAGGAGAGTGGGATTAGCCACCTGTTAGTTTAATAGGGCTATTAGTCAGCATCTCTTTGTTCTCCTCTCACGTCTGCTTTCTGACTTGTCTTTCACTCTCACTGGACCATTGTCTTCTTTAGGACAAGCAGCAACGCATGCTTATAGTGTCTCCCAGGCAGTAAAGGTCCCTAGGGGCTCATCGCATGGCCAGAGGTTGTTGTAGCCTCTTGACTGAATAGAAGGAGTCATACAGACATTACGTTGTATGTAGTCAGGTAGGAAAAATAGGTTCTGGTGTTCTTTTGCACAATAGGGTGATCTCGTAGTTCAAGAAGCACTAGAATAAAGGATAAATGTTTCTCCATAAACAAATGATCAGTTTTTGAGGAGATAGATAAGCATACCTGTTCACTGTCCAGCAGTGAGGGATTTGGTGCAAGGAGCCGATAATTATATACACGGACTACTGACTGGTGGACAATAGCCAAAGTTTATTAACAGCAAAAGACTTAAGACTGAGGGTCACATAGGCATAAAGAAGAAGGGTCTGAAATAGGATGTGGTTTATGTACCTGCATGCCAGCGGGGGTGGGGTCAGTCAGTATACAATGTGTTCTAACAGGCTGCTGAAGATTAAGCAGCATATGCAAAAAAGATGCACCTCTCTTCTATCTGTTATCGAAGCTTGAGGATTAGGGAGTTCCTGCACCTGTGCTTTTCCATTCCAACTGCTTCGGGACCTTTGGCCTGAGTTCCTGGAGGCCTTTCACAGGTTTACAGTTGTTCATGGTTTCACAATGGCCAGGTTCCGCGTTATCCTCCTATCTAATTGTCTACTTGCACTCACCTACAGAATGTGTATATATATTGAGGTGAGTAACCCCCCAAGGATATGCAATTCTACATGTCAGTTTGAAATATCTGAAGAGCAGGAATATGGCCTAGTAGTTAAAATGGTGTGCCTGCATCCCAGATGTGAGTTTTAGGGTTTGGTATCAGCCCCATTCCTAAGTTCAGATTCCTGTTAATGTAGACCCTGGAAATCAGCAGAAGATGACTCCAGTAACCGAGTTCCCACCACCCACCTTGGCAGACACAGATTGGCTTTCTGGGTCCCATCATCACCCCATTGTTGGGCCACTGAGGGCGAGGACAGAACCAGCAAATGGAAGCATGTGCTGTGACACAGACAAATTGACACTGGTATTAAAATTCAAGTGAATAAATGCTTTTAAACTTCAGAACTTAAAATAAGGGGATAGTAAATGACATAACTGAAAATACACAAGTTTAATTTTTTTTAAATAAAGGCTAATTACAACAGAATAAGGAAGGCATAGGTTATATGAAGTCCATTTTCCTGATCTAACATGTGAATTCTCTTCTTTAATCAGTCATTTAACTCGACAGACAGTCTCCCTAAGTTCTTGCTCTCAGAGTTTCTCTAGGAGTATGTGTGTATCTCTGTTCTACCCACTGGTGTTTGAAGAGTTGTCGGGTGATCTGTACGAGGCCAGATGATTCGTTATAGTGTGGTGCTGTTTGCTGGAGTGTTGGGGCACTCCCACCCCCAGCCCCACTCCCTCCCACCAGCCTTTCCTCTGCGTTTTCCCCCAGTTTAGACCAACCTATGTTCTGTTTCCCTCAGCTCAAAAAGAAGCAAGGTGGGTTTCACATGGGGCATGCGTCATCCTGTTCCTGTTAGCTTTGTGCTAATGTTGATAACATTTTGATATCTGAAAGACAGCTGGGGCTGTGAGGAGAAAGCAGTAATACGGTATTGTGGTTCGTATGACAGCCACTGTTGAATGTTATGGCAGCATCATTGAGCCTTGCAGTGGCCGAGTTTTTAAGGTACGGAAAGCTGTGTGTTGGCAATTTCAAAGAAAGTGATTCTGATTCCTGCACCTTAGGTGTGCACACCACTATCAGGTGATTTCAGAGCAAAGAGCTGGGAAGGAAAACCAGGCCTGGGGGTTTTGTGTGCTTGTTTCTAATGTTTTATTTCTAGATGAATTGAGACCATATGGTCACGTAAACCCAAAAGCTAGGTGATGCAGGGGGTTCATTTTATGGCCTTGACATGCTTTTAGTTTAGCTCACAATTAGTTGGAAATATGTATCGTGTGAATAATGCCTAACTCACACAGACCTACTGGCAAAGAAGTCCTCCCCGGGTACTGTCGTGTGTTCCAGTGAATTGGCAACGTCAATCTCCACAGAAGACTAAGCCCTTTCCCACCTTCATTTGACAACATTTATTTGTTGTGACACTAATTTCACAGTGTCACTTTTGCCTGCCAATATGCTGCTGTCCTAATCCTCATTTCACATGCATCGCTGTTCGTCCCTTCATTGATGAAACTTGGCTGGAGGCAAACAATTTTAAGAGATGGAGCCCTGGTTTACTAAATGCAACTAGCTGCTGTTCGTGTACTCGTGCGAACAGCCAGATCTTCCAAATATTTGCTTGAGGGAATGGTTCCACAGGAAATCCTGAGACAGCCCCAATGTTCATACATGAAAAATATGCTTCTTAATAATGCATGTGGGTTATAATCAGATGAATGGAGTGTTGACAGAAAACTTGGGTAGTGTGATTGGCTAATGAGCAGGATGCTTATCCTGTGTTAATGTCTGGGCATGGAGAAGGAACTGCACCATCTATTGAAAGAAAATTTGTAGAGTCCTATTTCTCACCCTTCATTTTAATTTATAAGAGCAGTAACCGCTTCTAGGACTGACATGGAGTATTTTCTGGGGATTAAATCTGGTTCAAAGGCCGTTGGCTGTGCCGGAGGCCATAGGCTTCGCGCGTTTGAAATAAATGCCCTGGTGCCTCTATTGTCATAGCTTAATTACGGTATTTGCATCTGGATCTCTTAACCAAGGGTTTTCTAAGACTTTGAGAGTGCTAAATGTGATTTTTTTTCCCCCTTCTTCAGTTTGTGGCCTGGCAAGCAAATAACTTTTTCTAGATAGTTGTTAAGTAAGAGGGAAAAAAAGAGCTAGTTGTGATTTTGGGGATGGGGGTCGCGAGGATACCTGCCTTCCGACCAGACCATGAGCGGCAGTGACAGCAGCGCTCCCCTGTAGACTTGTAGTCACATGGCTAGCGTCACTGAGGAATTGCATTTTTAATTTTATTTCATTTTAATGTAAATGTAATTAAGCCTGTGCAGCCAGAAGCTACCGCACTGTATAGTGTAGACTGAAAATGGGATTTTTTTTTAAAACACTGACAACACTTGTGCCAGATGGTTCGGAATCAGTTTAATGCAATTAGGTCTACCACAGGATGAAGTGATAATTTTTGGTCCTAAGTGATTTGAGAAGAGGCTTATATTATTGAGATCATTTTGTATGCTTTCAGAAATTTTGTGTTTATGCAGCATTGTTTTGTCAAGTACCGGGATTCCGTTTGCTTTGGCTGCTTCTGTGTGACAGGCTGATTTGGTGGCCCGATTCAAGAACAAAGGCTGTGCTTGCATTAGTCACTGTCCCTTCCCGATAGATGCTGATTTACCAGGCGTTATTATAGTGTTCTGTAGTGCATTGTTGAAATGCTTCTGCCATCAACACAGATCTCAGATTCACTGCTTTCAGCTTTATATGAAGAGTCTTTACAAAGTTAATGGCAAATGCATATGAAGAAAGAAACTCATGAAGAAAGGACACACATATGTTCTGTGAAAGACAGAACACACTTTAGTCTTTTTCTACTCTTACTCATAGACCCAATGTGATATTTCTTAGATAAAGAGATGTCCCATGCATTCCCCAACCTCTCCATTTGGACCCCGACTGGGAGTTCCAGAATGAGTAAGTTCTGACACTGTCTGAGATTGGAGTCAGATCTCACAGACACAGTTACAGGTCAGAATTGAAGCCTCTGACCGACTGACCGTGAATGAGGATCCCATGACCTTCTCCTTGGGTTTGAATGATGTGTTAGAACCACCCAGATCTCAGGGAGAGTAGAGGACATATTGAGCAACAGATGCAGGCATGCACAGGTAGCATCCTGGGGAAAGAGACATGGAGCTTCCATACCCCCTCCAGTGGTCAGCTCCACGGCCCCTCTGTGTGGACAGCTCTCTGCCCTTTGCGTTCTTTGTAGGCTCCGTCCTATGAGTGATCAAATCCCTGTTTGTTGGTAATGAACTCAACCTTTAGTCACCTTTCTCTATCAAGACACTGGAGATTGCAACTCAGAGTCCCAGCTCTAATCCTGCCTGTGTTTTTCCATGAACAGTTCCATCCTGAAGCTACCCAGGAGCCTTCAGCCATCGCTCATCCCATTAGTACTCAAAATACACTCCTAGCGCCTAGGAGGTTGCAAGGGTTTTAGGAGCTCTTTGACAGGAAATGCTGATGAAACCCAGATAGGAATTTCACCCACTGATATTCTTACATGTTGTCCCTGAGTTTTGCGAGAGGACACCTATCTTTTGCCACAGTCTTCCTGTTACTGGTGACTTCTGTAGGCCTTGACTCAAATCTAAGCAAACAGTAGCTCCTTGGACAAGGTGGGCATGAGATAAAGGGAAGGGTTACGGGCCTGATGCAATGGCTCAGTGGCTACATCCTTACCGTGCATGGGCGGGGATCCCATATGGTCACTGGTTCATGTTCTGGCTGCTGTACTTCCCATCCAGCTCTCTGCTTATATCCTGGGAAAGCAGTCAAGGATGGCCCAAAGCCTTGGGACCCTGCACCTGCATGGGAGACCCAGAAGAGACTCTGGCTGCTTGCTCCTGGCTTTGGATTGGCTTAGCTCTGGCTCTTACAGCCATTTGGGGAGTAAACCAGAGGATGGAAGATCTTTCTCTTTGTCTTTCCATCTCTCTATAAATCTGCCTTTCCAATAAAAATAAATCTTTTTTTTTTTAAGGTGCGGTTGGGGGAGGAGGATCCTGTTCTGCTGTGTGTGTAGCCTGCCCTCTGTGAATTTCTTTTGTTTGGCAGGAATTCAGAGGTCGACTGAGCATGTGTGTTGAGGATGCCTTGACATTCAGTACCCTAGTGGAGAAGTAGCCGCCTTTCGTGCGAGGACTGCTGTGCTCACACCTGTAAAGACTTTAGCCTTTTCCCAGGGAGGAGACCTTGGAAGGTTCTTTTGGAGCCACACAATTACTTTAGTCCTGGTAGTTTGACCATGCTTTGATGTTTAAGTGAGAAACTGTTATAATTTAACCTGAGTCAATGTACCGAGTCACAGGAGTGTGTTGGTGGTGTCTGAGAATGCGTGTTTCTCCAAGAGTTGAAAAAGCAGGTCCTGCTGGTGCATTATGTTCGGCTTGAGGTTAGATTTCTCCGGTGCTTGGTAATCTTCTATTACAGTCCTTAGAGATGCTGACAGATCTGGCCAAGTACCCTTCATTTGCAACTGGAGTCATGATTTTGGTATTTTCTGTGTCTATGCCAGGTTAATAACTTCTTTTCCAGAATGACATGTGAGTGAATTTCTTCCATCCTGCAGTGTTCATTATGTATTGCACATGCAGTGCCCAGGAGCCTGCTTTTCAGGGGTCTTGTTTTCTACATTAGTGTGATTTCTAAGACTAGCGGAGTGGATCATCGATACATCATCACACCTGGTAGCTTTTCGAATTCCAGCCTGGTCCTCCTTTCCAAAAAGAGAGAGAGTGAGAGAATGGGTTAGAGTAGAATTTTTTTTTTTCTGCAGGCATTAAAATTGATTTAGCCATTCCTACTATGGTCTTTCAGTAAGTCACAAAATAATTGCATGACAGTAATGATGAAGATGTAATAGTAGCCACTTCATGTGTTGCTCAGCCTGGAATTGATCCTCCCCGTGGACCTCAGACTCCCCTCCAGCAAACATGAGGAGATACGATAATTAAGGAGATGGGAAAGAACCTCAATCCATCTTCCTGTTCAAAAGGGATTTGAGAATTTATTTTGACAGGGAGGGAGGAGGAGAAGGCGGAGGAGGAGGAGGAGGAGGAGAGAGAGAGAGACAGAGACAGAGAACGAGAATGACATGCTCCCATCCACTGGCTTATTCCCCAAATGTCCACAGCCATTAGGGCAGGGCCAGGGCTGACCAGGGATGAAGCCAGAAGCCTATAACTCCTTCCAGGTCTCCAGTGTGAGTTGCAGGAGCCCAGCCATTTGGACTTGCTGCCTCCCAGGATACATTTTAGCAGGAAGCTGGAATCAAGAATGGAACTGGGATCTGAATGCTGGCACCTGGTTTGGGATTCGGATGTCCCAAGAAGTATCTTAGCTGTTAAGCCCAGCAAAGGTCTTCCCCAAGGTCTAGGGATTTATGGAGTTAGAATAAAATGTCACTGGGTGAAACTAAGTGACAGAGTAGGTGAGTAGGAAAGAAGTGTGGAAGTACCTTGGACTCACACGTAAACGACTCTTGCTTTTCCATGTGCTGCATGTTTAGTGATGGCTGCTGATAAGCCATTGTAAATGTGCATTTAATAGAACCAGGAAGCACTCTTTAACCTGAGTTAGTCTGTTTAGACTCCAGTCACAGTTTTGACTGTAGCTGGTTCTGTCTGATTTTATCAGGAACCCTACAAAGACAACTCAGCAGATTTTTAGCAAAGAAGAGCAATTATGGAATAGCAAGTTGCCATGCAATGGGCCAGGTGAGTGATTATTATGGGCTGTTACTTTGTTACGGAGCCAAGAAAAGCTCACTGTTAAGCAAGAAGAGAGAGAATCTTCTTTTGTTCGTGGAGTCACGTGTAAGTTTGTCCATGGGGAAGTCTTGCATCCGTGGAATTTAAGTGTGAGATCAGTTTGATCTTACAGAAAACGAACCAAATCAAGATCATGGGGAAGTAGAGAATTGCTCACAAATGCAACCACCTTAATGCTTACCATGATTGGGAGAAGAAAATTTAACTGTAATAGTATGGCTAAATGTCAAAAGTAAACTTCCTCAGAAAGCATGTGAATTTAAAGTGAATTCACTGTGTCAGGCCGAGCTGACTTCCAGCTAGCAGCTGTGTTGGGAGACAGCATTGCTGAGTTGTCAGAAGAGCCGGCAGGTGTCCTCAGGGGACCGAGCTGCAAGTGGGAATTGTGCTCCTGATGGAGGAGGCATCAAATAAATTGGACTCATGAATATTAATGATTTGTTAAAAGTAAACACACTAACTCCAAATCACCAGTCATTCAAAATGGGGCCTTTATGCTCTAATTGCTGTAAATACGGTTAGGTTCCATAGTATAATCAGTCCCACAGCGTAATTGTGCAGTCAGCCCAAAACTAAGGTAGAAAAAATACAAAATCTAGCAAGTAATAATTTGTTAGATTATGAGTTAAATGATCTCTTAAAGCCCTCCGAGGGAGCTTGGACTAATGAAGCCTCCTTTTAAATTTTCCTTTGCTGAGCAGTGCCATGGGAAATCAGTCTGTGCGCCTTGGTTATCTCTCTCGCTGCCTTGTGTTTTGTAAGTCCTGTGCCGGTCATTTCTTGCATTTGCCTCTTGTCCATCTAGTCAGGTTTGTTCCCAGTTAACAATGCTAATTCTGTGATCTCCGACCATGGCCAGGATACAATGAAGTGCTTCCATTGGGTAGCCCTGTTGACACTCACCCTCATGTTTAGCATTTGATTGAGACACGGTTGAAGCTATTACCTGGGGTAGAGTGTTGCTGTCTGGAACACCGCAGTCTTATAGCAGAGTCCCTGGTTTGGAGTCCTGGCTCTACTTCTCATTCCAGCTTCTGCAGACCAGCAGCCTGGGAGGCAGCTGGTGAGGGCTCAAGTTCTTGGGTGTCTGCCGCCCACATGGAAGACCCAGGTGGAGTTCCTGCTCTCAGCTTCTGTGTGGCCCCAGCCTTAGCTGTCACAGGCATTTTGGGGAGTGAATCTGGAGCTAGGAATCTCTCTATTCATTTGCCTTTCAGATAAATCTAAAGAATCGAATTTAGTAACTGCAAAGAAACAATTAGGAAGACTTTCTTTCTTTCTTTCTTTCTTTTTCTTTCTCTTTCTTTCTTTCTTTCTTTCTTTCTTTCTTTCTTTCTTTCTTTCTTTCTTTCTTTCTTTCTTTCTTTCTTTCTTTCTTTCTTTCTTTCTTTCCTTCCCTCCCTCCCTCTCTTCTTCCTTGCTTCCTTCTTTCTTTCCTCCCTTCATTCTTTCTTTCTTTCTCTTCCCTTTCTCTCTCCTTCCTTCCTTCCTTCCTCCCTTCCTCCTTTCCTTCCTCCCTCCCTGTCTGTATCTTTTTCTCTCTCTCTTTCTTTCTTTTGCAAGATGTAAGTATCTCCTGAAATTGCTCTGAGAAATGCCCTCTCTAATTTTAAAAAGTAGAGGACCAATGCTAAAGAGAAAAGCGAATTTGTGTTAATGTGCTTGTGCTTCTTAGTGTCCTTAACTTTTGTGAATCTTGAATTATACTCCAGAAACTCTACATGTTGAGGATGTAAGACCAAAGTGACCGTGCACAAGGCCTTCAGTCTCTTGGAGGATGACTCACTTTACATTTTAGGTAGTTGTGTGTATTTATTCGAGAGGCAGAGGCAGTCTCAGTACTTCCATCCACTGGTTCATCCCACAGATATCCCAACACCCAGGAAGCTGGGAGCCAGGAACCAGCTCTCCAATGTGAGTGGCAGCAACCAACTACTTTAGCTTTCCAGGGTGTACACTGGCAGGAAGCTGCATCAGAATTGCTTCAAGGACTCCAGCCCAGGCACTCTAACAAAGGAAGATGGCATTGCAACCAGAGTCCTAATCGTTAGGCCAAGGCTCCAGTAGAGTGTTTTAAAGGCAGAAACTCCTAAGTAGACACAGAGTGTTGTGGAAATAAGGGCTAACTTAAAAAACGGAGCAAACTGAAGCTGGGGATAATTAGAGCTGAAAAATGTTGGAGGTAGAGTGAGGGAGGAGAGAGGTAGGGATGCCAGAGGGGTAGGGAGGAGGTGTGAAAGATCCTGTTGTGGGATGTGAGTGAGATCACACCAGACATGTCTGAGGTTTATTAAGGAGTCTTTATTAATCAAGCTTGGTGATAATAGAGCACAATAGTAAATCACAAGTCCATACGGCAATGTAACCAATCATAATCCAACCAAACATAATTCAAAGGGGAACAAATGGTTATTATCCTTAAGCCTATCCATTAAGCTGAAGACCTATGAGACATGCAACAAATAACCTGGACACACTTACAAAGCTGCAGACATATACTTTTGCCTGGCTTCTTCATGCACATTCCATCACTGCTAGGCTTCACATCTCCTGGAATTCCTGACAGCACACAAACCAGAAACAACATTACTATATCCATTGTCCCAGCTAAGCAGTACACAGGGACCATGCTCAGGGGATTACCTGTCCTGGGTCAGCCAAGAGTCGAGGTGGCAGAGTAATGGAAGCACCTGGCCAGAAAGAGAGTGAGAGCCCTGGCATCACGCGCCTTTTAAAGGGGCTTATGAGGGCAGTGGTTACACAACAATGCAATACCATCCCCTCTCAGTTGATAGGTGAGTCACCACCCCCTCTCAGTTGATATGGGCAGGAGTGAATACCTAGGTGTTGTGGGCTAAGGGGTTGATTAGTGCTCGCTGGGATGGGCAGGAACAGGAGCTGGGCTTATAGCTAAAAACACCTAGGCTAATTGGATTTATCTGCATCCAGTGTCATGGCTAAATTAGGACATGGGGGAAGTGGTTGAGGATGGAATTATCATTCAATTGCTGTTAGGACCTACCTTCAGGACAGAGGGTAGCGAACACAGCCACATTTCATTTGCCGACTGTCAATGGGTGCTGGCTATCACTGGCTGCACCCCATAGCAATCCTTCCATAAGGGAAATCCCTATCATTTGGAGAAGGTATGCTAAATAATTGCACTTCTGGCTGTGTGTAAGTCTTTATTCCTAGTGACAGGATAATAATTGTGTGCAATTGAGTTTTGGGATGTGGCATCCTAAACCTCCCTTTGTGAGCTGCTCAAATCATAACCCTATGAAAACCACCGAGGTGTCCTCTTGCCAGGAGACACACTTAATTCAGGATCATGCAGAGTTTTCCAAGTTTAGATGAGCATGGAATCCTTATAACATCCCACACAATTCCTGCTGAATGATTTGGGAAGTGCTGTCTGCTGGGGTCTGAAGAGCAGCTGGAGAACTTGGCTGAGGCCCGGCCTTGGGAAGTCTCGGGCAATGCCTGAGATTTGAATTTTTCCTCTGTGTCTTCACACCCCCTTTGGGAAATGGAATTGCTGTAATTACACTGAGCTCTGTGCTTTGGAGAGACATAAAAGGAAGAGCTGGACCCTATCCTCCAGGGGCTCAGCACTTAATGAGCCTGGGAAGGCTGTTTAATCAGAGCGTTTGCAGAACACTTTCAACAGGGACAAAGTGCCCCCCACCCTCCTGAGGGGGTTCAGTGAGGTTTCCTGTTTCGATTTGTGTGCCTGCAGGTTGTATGACGGTCAGCCACCGTAGGATCCAGGACTCCTGGAACCAGGACTGGAGTTGGCATGAAACACATGGAAGCTGGGACTGACAGGAGTTGGTGATTTTGGAGCGAGGAAGGAATATTTTCAGTTTGGAAACTTGTCTCAGACAGCTTACAATTAGGTACCCTTCTGGTGGCCCCAGGAATCCTGCTAGAGAATGAGTGGGTGGCCTAGTAGTTGGCTGAGATGCAGGCAAGTTGCTCATGGCTTGTGTCAGAATGCCTGGGTTTTGTAAACAGCTGCCTCCCCATCTCAGACTTTCTGATAACGTGCATTGTGTGGGGCCTTCACTGATGCTGAAGTAATTGGGTCCCACATTGGGAGACTGGACTGAAGTTTCGATTCTTGGCTTTGACTTCTAACAGGGACTGCTGTGGATATTTGAAGGCTAGGATAGGATATCTGTCTGTCTGTCTCTCATCAATCAATCAGTCAATCAAGGCTTTAAAATCCCTGTTGTCTCTACCTTGACTCATGTGAGATACAGAGCAAACATCAAGAAACAAGAGCGGATGGACTCAGTTATATTTTACAATGTGTAGGATCCTCATTGTGCTAAATACTAACCTCTACTTTTTGGTCCCACAAGTAATCTCTGTTCTATTATATGCATGTGGGAACCTCATGACAAGCCCCATGATGGATGCTATCCCTGAAACCAACAAGCCACACACAGGTTTGTAAAACTTCCTTTTTCGTATTTGCTTTTTCTAATTTGTCAAATATTCTTACTTTTCCCAGAGGATACCATCTTCATTTAAAAAAATCTAATATTCACATAAAATTGATATGACAAGTATGATGTAGTTATGACATTTTCACCTAACTTGGGAACCCCAGCATGGTCTTCTCCACTACCGTCTCTTTCTCCCTTCACTCCTATTCAACATATGAGGTTGAAAATCTGTGTGATTAACATTTCTTGACATCATAATGTGTTTTCCTACGTATTTTCTACATTTTCAGAGTGATTTTTTTTTTAGATTTATTTTTATTATTATTTTTTTATTGGAAAGGCGGATATACAGAGAGGAGAGACAGAGAGGAAGATCTTCCGTCCATTGATTCACTCCCCAAGTGAGTGCAATGGCCGATACTATGCCGATCCGAAGCCAGGAGCCTCTTCCGGGTCTCCCACGCGGGTGCAGGGTCCCAAGGCTTTGGGCCGTCCTCGACTGCTTTCCCAGGCCACAAGCAGGGAGCTGGAAGGGAAGCAGGGCCGCCGGGATAGAACCGGCGCCCATATGGGATCCCGGGCATGCAAGGGGAGGACCTTAACCACTGTGCCACCGCGCCGGGCCCGGAGTGATTTTTGGTAGTGGTTGTTTTCCACAACAAAATCTTGAATTGACCTTTTGTTCAGGAAGTGAAGTCATGACCTCATTTTATTTTGCACCATGGGCCCAAGGCATCCTATGAAGAGTTAGCACTCCTGTCCTTGATCAGCATCAAGTCCAGTTCTCTTCTTTTCTCCTTCAAGCGCCCTGAGATGTGGGTCCATGTCTGGCTTTTCTGTTTATTTCTTTCATCAGTTAACGTAAGCCTCTACCCCTAGCACACCTTCTCTGCCATAGCTTTGTAGTAAATTGTGAGGGTCCTTCTGGACTGGCTTTTCACTTTGCTCTTTGATATAAACACTCTGTTGAGATTCAAGTAGATTGCATTGAGTCATTTCCTGAAAAACCCCAGACATTTCTGTGATATTAAGTCATATGAGCCATGATCATGAAAAATTTAGTATTTCCTTGATGTCTGTCAAATAACAATTCATAATTCTTCCTTGAAAATCTTCCATAATAATTTTTGATTTGCATCTAAGTATCTTATGCTTTGCTATGCCATCATAAATGACTTTAAATTTTAAAAATTTTTACCTATACACATCTGGCATTTTAAAATAGAATTTATTATAGTGCATTGTTTTGTGGTCTAAGAACCTTGTTAAATTGTATCTAGTATGTAAATACCTTTGGGTTTTTAAATGTGACTAATGATAGCTTTATTGTAAAGCTGGAATAATTTCCTTCTTGAATTGATTTTTTTTTGTTAGAAGACTTAGTTGCTATTTTGTCAGTTGCTGTAATAATAAAAGACTTTTCTTATTCTTTGGAAGTCAGTCTATTATGTTTTTTTTTTTTCTGGAGGTTTATTCATTCTATTGAATTTTAAAATGTGTTGACTTAACATTGTCCACAATTCTGATTTTCTTTATGATTGTGGTACCCCTCATTTGTATTCCAATTGTTGTTTATTTTTATAACTTGTTTACTAAATAAATATTATTGGGAATTAGCCTTTTCGAAATACAAAGCCAACGTTTCCTGGCTTTGTGATGCACATTGTAAGTATGCAAAGTGCACCAATCCATTTTTCAGTGTCGCGTATCAGTTTCTTTTTAATTTTTGTTTTTGTGTATTAAAAGCATTCATCATTGAACTGGCATCTTGATTGTCAATAATGAACTCAGATTTTGACTTTAGTTAATGCTTTTGTAATTTGTTCCTGGCTCTTAAGGCCATCTTCTGTTCAGAAATTAAAGATTTAAAAACTTCTAACTGTAATGTTCCTTGGGTTGCAGTCTAATCAGACTCTAACCTCAAATCTGGAATTGTATTCTGACTTACGGTGTGAAATATGACTCCAGCACAGTGGTTTTCAAATTCCGGCTTCATGATAAGGTCTCCTAAAACATTTCTCAAAGACCCTATGGTCCAATCCCTTACTGAATCCTGCGTTTAGGAGTGGGAAGTGGGTTTACAGCCTCAAAATGTTTGTTTTTCTGCACCATCACAAATAATTCTTTAGTGGCAACCAGGACTGGGAACCACTGACTTAAGCCAATTTGTTTTTCTGAGTAGCTACCTGACTGTGCCAGCAGCATTTCTCGAGCAGTGCTTTCCCTCCCTGGTGATTTGCAATTTCCCCTTTACCATGTGTGACACTTAGGGAACCCAGGAGTAGCTGTGGCTCTCTGGTTCTTTACCAACATCATGCAAATTATGATGATGTTTTTCTTTTTCTTTCTTTTTTTTTTTAAAAGATTTATTTTATTTTTATTTGAAGTAAAGAGTTACAGAGACGGAGAGAGGTAGAGTGAGCAGAGAGAGAGAGGAGAGAGAGCTTCCATCCACTGGTTCACTCCCCAAATGGCAACAACAGTCAGAGGTGAGCCAGTTTGAAGCTAGGATCCAGAAGCTTCATCTGTGTCTCCAACGCCCACCGTCCAAAGGCTCTGGGCTGTCCTCCACTGCTTTCCCAGACTTCCAGGAGGGAGAAGGATAGGAGGTGGAGCCAGGACTCGAACTGGTGCCCATGTGGGATGTGGGTGGTACAGCCAGAGGTTACCATGTCACAGCTCTGTGCTGGCCCCATGATTAGTTTTCTAACGTGTATTAGGATCTGTTACTACTCATTTTTGCTCTTCTATACTATTTTTTATGTAGTTAACCTTTATCTTCAGAAAATATAAGTTTTTGTCCCTTAAAGATATCATTCATAGCAGGATCAGTTATATATTATTACTTTTTCTATGTAATTTCTGCCCCTTATTGTTAAGATAGTGCAACAGTGCTTCAAAAGATTATAGAAAATGTGTATTATGAATTTATATTTTAAAGTAAAAAGGTCTGTTTGGCATGACTTAGGTGTGTGAGAAAACATAATAAATAGAATATATCTGGAGAAGCTGGCCTGGGAAGGAAAAGTCGGGGGGGAATGGGGTGAGACTTTCTTTTCCCCTGCATATGCTGTATGTCATGTTGAGGTGTTACTGTTTGCCTCAGAATCCAACAAAATGTTTTCAGGTGTGCACCGAGAGTAACTCTGTTTTTCTCACACTGTGGAGTGAATTGATGCTAGGCTCTGTAGTGGGATCTGAAGTAGTTGTGTTGTTGAGCCGCTTCCCTGAGACCCTTAGTCATCCTTTGGTCTTAGGGAACTAGCAGGTGAGCATTGTGCCCGGTGGCTGCCATGGGGTCGTCCTTTGGATGGGCAGTCCTTCTACAGGGATGGTTCATTCCTCTTTCTGTCTGTGCCCTTGGTCTGCAGACTTCGAAGGTCACGTCTTTGGACTTCAGTATTCTGCATCTGTCTTTTTGGGAGACATACCCCACACAGGTTTCTGCATGCGACATTGTGTAGAGTTCAGTGAAATGCTTGTGTGGTATATGTTTGGATGACATTGTGATCCTGAGAAGTTTTCTTCAGGTAACATTTTTCTCTGTAGTACATCTTGGCACCCCACTGCATTTCAAAGAAGCCTCCAAAATTGGCACCAGTTCAATTACATTAAATACCATCTTACTTGAGCATGATGTGTAACAGGTGGAAAATGCAGGGCTCAATTTCTCAGTGGACCAGCGTGATGTATGTCAGTGCTGTCTGAGAGTTGGAAGAGGTGTGTGAGAGCTGGAATTATTGCAAGAACCTGAGTCTCCATTAATTAAAGGAACACTTAACCTGTGATGAATGGTCTAATTTCTTCTTCAGTACAGCTTCTAATGTGATTGAGAAGATCGCTGTTGCTGCAGTTGAGTGCCGTGGGGAGTTGGTCTGTGTATGGTGGGAAGCAGACTTCGGGCTTGTTGAGGTGGAGTGTTTCTCCCCTGCAGTTCTCCCCACGGCAAAGAGGTGAAGACACGCATCAGGGGAGCTGTTGGATGAACAGCTGTCAGATGCCTCTGACTTGGAATAATAGCATTAGATTCCCAAGAACTAAATTTAAGCATCAACAAGTTGTTTCCCAAGCTCTTGGCTCCAAACTAAATCTCCAAAGGAAATAATATACTGTTAAACCTTATGGCATAATTATTTAACTATCTTCTCTACTTTAAGCATGTACAGAGTTTAGCGAAGGCTGGAGTTAACTTCTCAATGAACTGGATGACAGTTGAAATGACTTGATTGGCCAGGAATTGTTCCTATTGGTTGATGAAATGACTTTATGTAGAAAACCCTAAAGATTCCGCTAACAAAGATGTAAAACTGATATGAATCAGTAAATTTGCACAATTCCACAAAATGAATGGAATTCCTGTTTAGTAATAAAATATCATCAGAGAAAAGATAAAGAAAATAATAATTTCATTTATAATAGCATCAGAAGAAAAATACTTAGGAATACATGTAACCAAAGAGATGAAAGACCTGTATGCTGAAAACCATAAAATGTTAAAAGGCATTAGAGAAGACACAAATAAATAGAAAGATGTCCTGTATTCAAGTATTTGATAGAATTAACATCATTAAGATATTTATAACACCAAAAGCAATCTGTAGACCCAATATAATCTCTATCAAAATTCAAATGACATTTTTCACAAATAAGAAAAAAAAAATCCTGACCTTCTTTTGGATCCACAACAGACCATGACTAGACAAAGCGATCTTGAGCAAAAGGAACAAAGCTCAATGCATCACACTATCTCAGGATTTACTACCAAGTTATCATAATTAAAACATCATGGTACCAGCATAAATACACGCACAAAGGGATCCGTGGGGCATAATAGAGAACCCTGAAGCAAAGTCAGATGCTTCTTGCCAAGCACAGCAGCATTTCATATTCGAGAGTCCTTCAATAAATAGAATAGAAACGCACAATGCCTGGATTTCAACCGACCCCATCACGTGGAACCCAGGGCCCAATGTTTACATTCCATGTGCCTTGGTTTCCTGATTCATAAAGTAGGCATCATGGTGAAACTTTAGGAAAGTTGGGAGGACTCGCTGGACCCAGAGGCGTGAATGTGCAGAGAACTGTGAAAGACAACACGCGGAGACTGCAGTGCCGGCGTTGGAGAGGAGGCAGTGGTTCCTACAGTGTCGCTTTACTTTAGGCTGACCGCAGTCAAGGGAGGCTTAGTGATCTGTACTTTCCTTTAAAGCTTGATTATCTTTGTTTTTGTTGTTTTTTTTTTATTTATTAAAAGTCTCAAAGGGTTCAAATGACTGAGATTTATAGCCTGTTATTAAAGTGTGTTTTCTTCATGCAGGATATCAGTTGTCCAAAGAAATGGGAGAAAAACCCAGACCTGGGAGCTGCACTAGCTCTTTGTCTCTAAAAGCCATATCAAATGAGCAGAGGACCGATCTTGGGTGTTCATATCAGGAAACCCGATATGAAACAGGAGGAGGAGGAGTCTGCGTCCCCCAGTGCCTGTCTAGAGAAGGTGGAGGTTGGGAGTGGGGAGAAGCCTGTGAGCAGCATGATTAATGAGCAGATCCAATGCACTGGAGCTTCTCCTCCTTCCTGTCCTGGAGACAGACTTTGTGCCCCTGTGTCTCGTTCTGCAAAGGCGTAGTTGCTCGCTCACTCCCTGGGAGGGGTGAACCAGATGCCAAGCCAGAAGTGGCCGCCCTGGGGGTGAAGATGGACCCCTGCTCCAAAGGAGGGACAGTACGCAGCGCCAACCACATGCTACCTAGAGCAGTTCAGTCCTTTCTGATAGTTTTCTAACAAGAAGTAGAAATCTATGTTTATGTAGGATTTCCCAGTCCAGACATGTTGGAAACCAATTCTGATCTAAGAGTCCACTCTGGAGCCCAATGAATTCCTATCATTTGGCTGGTCTAGGCTGAGAAACCACTAGGCTGCAATGACTGCAGTGGAAAGAAAATATTCGTTGTGCACATAGCACCTGAGTGTTGAGTATTGACAAGTATTGTTATTAGAACATTGAGGAAATAGATCCTTAATGTCTGCTTTTGGTTATCAGGGCATATCTATTCTGAATCAACACATAACTTACCTTTTCTCTTTACCAGAAGTAATCGTTGTAGGTAAACACTGGCCCAGAATTGGCAGATGGCTACTGTGTAAAATATTTGGAATGGAGCTGAGCTTTTTGGATTTTATTAAATCGATGGTATATTGCTTTTTGTTACTCTGACATTTAGCTGGCAGTACAGATTCAAATCCAGAATGCACCAAAGTGCTCTGAAGTCTGAAATGAAGGGCTTGCTTGATGCTCCAGAAGATTTAGATTTTGAAACATTTCAGATTTAGGTATGTCTGAGCAGTAAAGTCAGTGTAGGTATTCTAAAATCAATTATGAAAAAAAAAAAATCTTGCAATCTGAAATACTTCTGGTCCCAAACATCTTTGGAGACTTAAATTCAGTGAAGCCTTAGGAGCTAATCAAGGAATTTGGATAATGGAGTCATGGGGCATCTAAGCCCACTGGTATGGATGTGCATAATAACTTGTCAGAAAGTGATTGTTCCTTGAACCTGTACCAGCTATCGGTTACCTGGCTTTTGCTATAAAATCCCATAAGCTGTTCTTGAGAAACAGTCATTACATTTTGTTTCCTTACCTGCGGATGCTTGTCTAGAACGGTCAGTATCAGAACCACAAAAAAAGGACTGCTAGCCTCACTTTGATCTGCCATCTTCTGGACAGAGTTACCAAGAGGCACAAGCACAGGATTCACTCTGATTGTAGACATCGCCAAAATCTAGAACGAAAGCATGCTGCTGTCGCCACTTCCCGACCCAGAACTCAAACAAACCCACCACCCCACCCTCTTTGCTTGAGAGCCATTCTGTAGTTCACTGTCACCTGCAGGCTCTCTGGTTGCCAAGAGACAAGAAATCCCACCTGGTTCTGCTTCAGGAACACCCCCCTCCCCCGCCCCAGTGGTGACCTGTGGCTGGTGGGTATTGCTATCTCTCCTGTGTACGATTTTGTGACACTATTATTATTATTGTGAAAAATTAAAAGTAGCAGGCTCCATTGTAGGAGCAAAGATTGTTAAGAAAGGCAGATGATAAAAAAAAAAGGTCCCCTTTCAGAAAAAAGTCATTTCACGAATTGCTCCCTTAGGAAGGTTGGGCATGTGCTGCCCTTTCTGTGTCTGGGAGGTTCAGGAGTCACTCGAGGCAGGTTTGCAGACATAGTGGAATTCGCTCTGCAGATTGAAGGAGGCGATCCTTGGAAACCCAGCTAGAAAATGTTCGTTTCAAAAAGCTATCGATTGTGCTGATTGCAGTCACAGCAGGTTTCAACCTGCAGTCCAAGACTGGAACTGGAGAGAAGTGAACATCAACAGGCATTCTGGGATCAAGTTTCATTTAATTAGAGTTTGCTGCCAAGTCATGATTCTGAGGCTAAATTCCGTGCCAGGTGCCTTTCAACGGTGGCCAGTATGAGCAGGGGAGAAGCTGGAGGGGTGCTCTGCCCGTCTGCCAGGGTTACTATTCCACTGAGTCCCAGGGTCTTGCCCTGAGATAAGCTCTCTCGATCATGCTGGAGATAGAATGCAGGGAGGTAGACAAAGGAGGGAGAGCCATCACAGTGGAAAATTCAAGTAGGACAACAACTTTTGTAGTCCTTTATCAGGATGGAGGGTGGAAGAGGGAGAGAACAGTAAACGGACTGATTTTTTGAGGTCGTTTTGCAAAGAAACATACAAAATCTTCTCTCAGGCACCATCTCCTTTTGTAAGGCAAACTTGAAGTGTCCCCTTGCCAGCTTTATTATGCCATTGAATTAATAATGCTGTAAAGACTAGATCAGAAGTCAATTTGGCAGCTGCGCCTTTGGGGAGATTTTTGGGAGAGTGGCCTTCCATTTCTAATAAGCATGTTATTACATTTAGAATCAAATTACCGAGAGCCCAGCTACCCTCTTGAACTTGCAATAGCCATTTTTTTTTTCCTTTTTGTTTTTAATGAACTAGAGTAAGTTGAAGCCAGTTGTTTCTCGCAGTGTATGGTAAGAAAGGAACTCCAAGGCTTTTACTGTCAGACTCTTTAGTTTCAATAACTTAAAATCTTTTAAATCTTAGAATTTGTAGAAATCTTCTATAAAGCATTCTTTTCTTTTTAATTAAAGAGGAACGGGAGAAGCTATTACATTCCCCAGTTTTATGTTTGGATGCCTCCTTAGCATAAAGTACACCCTCACTTGTGAAATATTCCTGTGATCCTAAATTTCATGTGGAATATTAATGATCCAGATAGTCTGGTGTGTTCTGCAACAGAAAACCTGGGGAAGAGATTTAGGTCATCAATTATTAGAACCCAATTGAAAACTCCCTTTTTAATGCAACGTGGTGCTGGAGCAGATGAAGTTGAAACCCAGAGGGAAATTGAGAAAGAGCGAGCTAGCTAGTGGGAGTGATTTTAATAGCAAGTAGCACTACTCCGGCCACAGCAAGTAAGGTCTTTACTTTGAGTTCCTGCCTGCCACACGGGAGGCCACGATTGAATTCCTGACCCTCAGGCGTTCAAGGAGTGAGCCAGCAGGCCAGAGTTCTCTCTCTCTCTCTCTCTCTCTCTCTCTCTCTGTCTGTCTATCTCTCTGTTTTTCTTTCTGCCATCAAGTAACAAAACAAAGCCAAACAAACTTCTCAAATAAAAGACATTACTGATATTGGCATACATATGCTAATTTGGAGCCAAAAATCTAGATCCTGCACTGAAGCCTTAAAACAAATAAACAGAGAGTGCTCCAGATTAATTAAAGATGACAAATTACTGAATAGTAGAGAACATTGTAGAAAAAAAATGTTTTTACATGTGAAGCAATAAACCAAGTCATAGAGCTGGGCATAATGTCTTATTAGAACAAGGTTTCCTTGAGAGCAGAGCCTGGTGAGTATTGGTTTGGTCTCTGGCCCCTGGCATACCTGCTTAGTAAAACCTTATACATACGCTAAGGCAGGTTATTGAATGCTGTCAGTGCTAACGCTGTGTATGAACCAGCAGCGGTGGATATGCGGAATCTATCCAATTACGTTTGTTAGGGTGATTATTGTTGCATTTTAAGAAAAATCTCTAGTGTATTTTCAGAAAAGTTAGGGAAACAGTAAACATCATGTATCAGTATGTATGCTGATTAGGTAAGCGTGGGCACTGCAGAAAGTTTGTGGAAAGCATACATTAAGAGATGAGTTTGTTCTGGGGCAGAAAATTTTGAAATCCACAAATACCAAGGGATCATCAGTGAGTTTGTGGGAATACAATTAATGAAAAGACCGCATAGATTTCAAACATTTTTTTGCACAAACACGTCCAGTTCCATCTTTTCACAAAATTTTTTTTTAAAAGTTCCTTATATTGCTTTGTTGTTGTTGTTGTTGTTGTTGTTGTTGTGTATTTCTCAAGTTGATGATAATGATGTCTTCGTAATGATTAATGTGTGTGGGGGCCATTTAAAAAAAATTAGTGCACATGTAAGAGCTGTCTTTGCATTATGTGAATATATTTAATCAGTGAACCTAGAGTGATAATTCATACATATCCTTTTGAGATTGTGGGAGTCGGAGTTAATTTTTCTGTGTGGATAGAGTGTTTAGATTCCTTGATGTTAAAAAATACTGTGTCCCTTGGGCCCGGCGCGGTGGCGCAAGTGGTTAAAGGTCCTCGCCTTGCACGCCCGGGATCCCATATGGGCGCCAGTTCTAATCCCGGCAGCCCCGCTTCCCTTCCAGCTCCCTGCCTGTGGCCTGGGAAAGCAGTCGAGGACGGCCCAAGGCTTTGGGACCCTGCACCCGCGTGGGAGACCCGGAAGAGGCTCCTGGCTTCGGATCGGCATAGTATCGGCCGTTGCGCTCACTTGGGGAGTGAATCATCGGACGGAAGATCTTCCTCTCTGTCTCTCCTCTCTGTATATCCGCCTTTCCAATCAAAAAATAATAAAAATAAATCTTTAAAAAAAAAATACTGTGTCCCACATCCGCTGACCTGGGAACATAGCCTGGCATAGCTCCTAGGTGTCGGCGGTGAGAAACATCTTTTGTATTCTTCCAGTCAGAAATCTGCCACTGTTGAGGGCTAGCTTATCAGTGCCAGGTACCTTAGCTGAAAAATTTTGTAATCTTAAAGGTCAAAATTATCTTTGTGTGTTTTTCTTGATTCTGATGGCATTCCGTCATTTTATTCCCGGATGAATTGGCCTTTTAGTCTAGGTTAGTAAAGCTACCCAATTTTTGTTATTTTTCAAATAGACCATTAAGAACAATCTAACATTTATCTTTCTCTCTCCTGCTCATTAACTTGTGTTAGCTCATCTGAAATAAACACAAGGATGAGCTCCTTAAGAAGGAAGGATTAAACCAATTTGCATATTTTTAGAGAGACCCTCTTTCCTTGTATCCTTTGAGTAAAACAAGACTGAAAAATGGGACGTCTAACATCTGAGTCATGGCTGGTACGATCTGCCCATGGTGCCGATTTGTCACATCCCAGAAGGCATGGAGATTTGAATCAACACGTCCTTGGAAAGCAGTGATTGCATTTGGTGCTTTTAGAAAGATATTTCAGAAATGAGACATTAAATGTAAGTCACTAGGAAGGATGTGTTACTACCCAAAGTAGTTTATTGCACATGGAATCTTTCATTGGAACTGTGTGGTAGGAACAATGAAGGCAGTATGTGCTGACTGTCTTTGTTTCCCAGGATGGTAGAAATAGCGTGAGATAGCAATGAGCCGAGAGTTGAGCAGTTGGACTGTCTGGATTTGCATCCTGATTCTACCTCTTCCTGCCTCTCTTAGGGGGGGCAGACTATCTAACCTCTGTGTGCCTAGGCGTTCCTATTTATTAAATGATGTTGGGAATCACACTCTCCCCCCAGGGATTTATGTGGGATTAAAGTGAGTTAATTCGTGTAGGTTTCTTTTAATGTTTTTTTTTTTTAAGATTTTTTTTTTAATTGGAAAGGAAGATTTACAATGAGATTGGGAAAAACACACAAAAAGAGGGTTCTTCAATTCATTGCTTTACTCCCAAAAACGTTGCAACAGTTACAGCTGGGCCTTACTGAAGCCAGGAGCCAAGTGCCTCATCTGGGTCTCCCAGGTGGGTGCAGGGTCACAGGGTTTGGGGCCATCGTTGCTGCTTTCTCCGGTGCATTGTCAGGGAACTGAATCAAAAGTGAAGCAGCCAGGATTCCGGCTGGTAGAGGAACAGACCGGGCCACTTAATACTCCATTCCAATGCAGGCTCTTAAATGCACAGTACTTAGAAGAGTACATAGCCTCTTGTTACTATATTATTAACAAGTTTGCTGTCACTTTTTGCTGTGATTAATGGGTCCAGGCTAAGAAAGACGCAGCTGAGCACACAGCATCAGAGATCAAGTCATTCTGGGTTCTGTACCCTTGGTTGATTTGCCTATTTAGGAAGAAAAAAATTCACCGGCTTCTTGGAGTTCTAGTTCCCTGATTAACTTTGGTGTTTTAGTGCTACCTTATTTCTTGTCAAACAGGTTTCTTATCAAACGGGAGCAAGATTAATTTTTGGATTCTTTGAAAAAAAAAGCATAACCACAGTCTTGAAATGTACTGTGTAATTGAGGAACAACTGAGTGCAGATTAATAGCCACTGTAGACTGCAACATTTACTCAGGAAAGCATGAATTCACGGTCAGTTGGCCTGAAGTGAATTAGCAAGGAAAGGAGTCCTTGGCCAGAAATAAACCTCACTGTCCAGGATACTGGTGGGATATTTTTGTTTATGCTCCAAATGTTCCTTGACCCTATTAGCTGGTGGGTCAGAGAAGGTGCACCCAGACAATCAAGAACTCTGGGTCTGGGCTGCAAGGGTCTCTGTGTGAGCTGTCAGCCTCACACAGCCTCCTCTGACAACCAGGAGGAGCATCCCTACACACAGAAATGAGCCCATTTTGCAGCACCCTGGCAGCAGCCAGGTGGAGAGCAGCAGCTCCATACAAGGCAAAGGGTCCTCGAGAAAAGGGGGAGACTTTTTTTTCTGGCAAAGGACATTTGGGTGCAGGTGCTGAGTGGGATAGGGTGGCTCTTTCCTGCAGGGCAGGAAGACTCAGAGACGGTGAATGTGTCAGTCAAGACAATTCACATTGTTAAATGCCAAGGTTCAAATTAGGCTTTAAGAGATTATTCCTCAATTTGAGAGACAGAGATAGGAAAAAAAAAAAAAAGCATTCGTATGCACTGGTGTATTCCCAAGATGTCCACAGCAGCTCAGGTTGGGTCTGGGTAAAGCTGGAGCCAGGAATTCACTCCAGGTCTTCCTTGTGCGTGGCAGAGACCCGATAACCTCAGTCATCATCTGTTGCCACCCAAGGCGTGATGGACTGAAAGCTGGAGTCGAGAACAGAGCTGGGACTCATAGCCAGGCACTGGCTCCGAGATACAAGCATCCCCAAAGATGTCCTTTTATTTATTTAAGATTTATTTATTTTTATTGGAAAGTCAGATATATAGAGAGGAGGAGAGACAGAGAGGAAAATCTTCCATCCGATGATTCACTCCCCAAGGGAGTGCAACGGCCGGAGCTGAGCCAATCCGAAGCCAGGAGCTCTTCCTCCAGGTCTCCCACATGGGTGCAGGGTCCCTAGGCTTTGGGCCATCCTCAACTGCTTTCCCATGCCACAAGGAGGGAGCTGGATGGGAAGAGGGAGTGCTGGAATTAGAACTGGCACCCATATGGGATCCCAGCACGTTCAAGGCGAGGACTTTAGCCCAGAGATGTCTCACACACCAGATCAAACACCTGCTCCCAAGTTCAGTTTTGAGTGTTTCTAAAGCTGATGCAGTTCCTGAATGTGTAGGTTTAGTGCAATTAGATCGAATGCTCCTCAAAATCAGTTCAGTGCAGGAGTGACTTTTGCATCACTGTTAATTGAGCTTTCCTCTTCGAAGTTAAGATCATTATGTTCTTAAAGTTTGGGCCAAGTTTTTTTTTTTTTCTTTTACTAGACATATCTCATAAGTTTGCAGATAGGAATGGTTTTCTTCTAGTCAGCTTTGCCATTTAAACTGGGTGACTAAAAAGGAATGTCTTAATCTAAGCTTACGTTATCTGATGTAATATCGAATGGCCACATAATCCATGCTCACTGGAGGTGATTTGTGTGACTTTTATCTCCTCACCTCTGAAATTCCATCCCAAGTTCTCTATTTCAGGGATCACAGTCAAGTACTTTTTCTGAACTGGCATCCTCATTGTTAAAGCTCTGAAATATAAAGAGGAAAAGTGCCTTTCCTGTGGCAGAATGAAGGGACTTTATCTGAAATTTCGTTAGAAACTATAGAGGTTAGAAGATAATTGTCATAGAGATCACCTTTCAGTATGTCGGATGAAAGACCTTGTAGAAGACACTAGGTGATTAGATCAAGTGGTGGTGGGATCTGATGTTTCATTCTTGGTCGTCCCTTCCTTCTCCCCATCTTTCTGGAGCGGCCAGTGGATTATGTGACCTTGCCTTCCCTCACCTCATCAGTTGGACTGTGGAATTCACCAGCAAGGAGTGTCTGTAGGTACACTGGTGTAGACTGGCTCACAGACGCTGTAGAAGCCTTTGAACACTGTTCAGGAAAGACGGCTGTTGCCAGGTGGCTTTGCTGTTTGGAGTTGGAAAGTGAGAGAGGTTGGGATGGGCTTATCTCTGGAGAGGGGGTTATATGTAACTGGAACTGGGTGGGCAGAGAGAGCCAGTTCATTCAGAACGTGTGGAAGGTCACATAAGGAGGCAGAGATGCGAAAGGTTTGTCTGCATCCATGTGGCTGCCGCCATCCCTGGCTTCCTGACACTTGTGCGGTTTTCTTCTGCATATCCAGTGATTTTATGCCATTTTTTTCCCCTGAGGTTGCATGTGACATGATTTCAGTTGGTGAAAAGCTTTATCTGAGAAGACTTTTCATTCATATTTTAATTTATTTGAAGGAGAGAAATGAACAGGGGTCTCCATCTGCTGGCTCACTCCCAAAATGTCTACAACAGCCAGGGCTGGGCTAGGTTTGGAGCTTCGGTTCCCATCTGGGTAACAGAGACCCAAGTGCTTAGGCCTTTTCTTGTGTCTGAGTTAGTAGGAAACTGGAATCAGCAGCAGAGTTCTAACTGGATTCCAGGTACTCTGGTCTTGGATGTACACATCACTCTTAGGCCAAACACCCACCCTGAAGAATGGTGTAAAGCAAAGCTAAATTGCTCTTACATTTAGTCACAAAGATCCACACTTGGGTCCAAATATTATAGGATTAAGGAAATAGTTTCCCATGGCCCATGATATAAATAAGGCCTTTGGGACCAGGAGCAATGCGGCTGGGAGCTCAGATCAACAAGGCAATATGGACAACAAGGTGGGGAGGCCACCAGGTTCAAGGGCAGTGGAAGTGTCTGCTTTTGTTGGGTGATGAACATTGCCATTTAGATTCATATTCTCCACTTACCGGGATGATGTCAGCCTTTCTAGAAGTCACAGTCGTTTCATAAATCAGTATTTTTGGATATCTCAGAGCACATCAGTAGGAATTGGGATGATCCAGTGCTTTTCAGAAGCACACAGGGACAGTGGGCTGACTTTCAGTCCCTGGGAAACGTGTCCAAGGAGAAGGGGCTTGTAGGGAAGACCGCTAATCACTGTCTGTGTGGTTGTGCCTGTGCCAGTTTAAGGGCTTTATCTGACTAGGTTTGTATCATTCATTGTGTTGTCTTAAATTCTGGAAACCCTGGCTGCATGTGATAAGCATGCTGGCTGGGTTTTTAAATCCAGGGCTTGATGTTCAAGACTTGCATATTCATTAAATACATGGCTACACGTTTTGAGGATGCTGGTTTTCTTCTCTGCTTTTTCTTCTGATGGGAAGGACATGCAAGGGATGATTAACCAGTGTTTACTTAGGAAGGAAGGATGTACAGTCATGTGCCAAAGTATAATTGGTATGATACAGGTACTGACGCGCTGTGGAAGGCTTTTCCTTTTAACATATTAAATGATGATTCTAAAAAACATTGGTATTTAGGTTAGTAGCTTCCAGATGAGTTTTGCTCTCCAAAATCCATTTTGCCCTGTTGCATTCTTCCCAAAAATCAACATAGAACCCTTCACCTCTGATCATGAGAGCATGTCTGGATTATTCCCCATCAACAAGCTGTCCGTTGTGTGGCAGCCACCAGTGGGGTATCTTTGTATTTCTTTCACATATGATGCTTTGTAGCTGGAGCTAAGTTGGAACCCATTGGTTGAGGAATCATTTGCACCAGACTGCCCACACCTGCTCTGGATGTGATTGTTTGCCCCAGGTACTTTGGACCCACTAAGTGTAGATTGTGGTTCTCATGACCCACTCCCCAGATTAACTTGTTAGAGCATACTGACCTTAGGGAAATGATCAGCGATTTCTTATAAAGGATGCAGAGGCTCTCACAGATGGTAGAGCTCATAGTGCTGGGCATCTCGGAAGGAGTGTGACGTTTCCATATCTTCTCTTAGGTCCACCACTCTCCAGGAACCACCCATGTTTGGCTGTTTGGAACTTCCCGAACCCTCTCCTCTGGGTTTTCTGGAAGCATCATTACATAGTCCTGATGGATTGATAATTGATGGTTAGTGATGGACTTAACCTTCCAGCCCGTCTCTTCTCTTCTGGAGGCTGGGGATGGGACTGAAAATTCCCAAGTCTTTAATCCTTCCTGGATTTTTCCTGCACGCTGCCACATCCTCATTTCTTCCGGAGGCTCCCAGCCACCAGTCAACTCATTAACCTACAAAAACGCCATTATGAAGGTTACCAGGATTTAGAGAAATACCAGAAAGTGGGCGAGCAAGACCAAATTTATGTTTCACTATGTTTCACACTATCACCGAATTTGTGTTTCACACTATCACACAATTATAATAATTATTTGACTTGAGAGATGACCAAAAGTGGTTATTTTTTATCTTCCCCTTTTTTTCAAAACTGTGTATGATAAATCCCAAGTCCTTTGATAGATCTTCTGGAGATTTCATTGGGCAAGTAAAGCTTGAGGATGAATTTGTAACTAGATTAAAGTTTTCCAGAGAGAGGCAAGCCTAAAATAATCTAGAACTACTTCTGCTCTTTCTTTGGAAGAGCTCGTTTTGTTCCATCAGTTCTTACAAGGAATGAACATTGGTTGTGTTCCTGTTACTGCTAGCAGAATAAAAAAATTAGGGACAGCTATTTTGCCTAACTTTTTGTTATTTAACTGAAATTCGTGTAACATAAAGTGAATCATTTTTAGTATTAAAATAATTTATTGGTTTGTTCTCTCCCTTATACATATGCTGATGGTATACTGATTTGGGTACAGGGTAGTTATTAAAGACAAAAACAATACAACTTAATAGGAATTGCATACTAATGTAGTTTCAATGGTTTGGTGACTATTTAAAAATTCATAAGTGAAATTGAACACCTTTTTCTTTGCTTGTCGTTCATCGTCCTTTCTATTTTCCTACTGGACTATGATCTTATTTGTTTTATTATTTATTTATTTATTTATTGCTTTATGACACCATTTAATAAGCACTATGGTCTCCCTTTCCCCTCCCCAAGTTCCCTGCCCTCCTCACCCTTCTCCCCTCCAGTGTTACAATGGGTATCTTTCGTGAATTTGCACAAGTCCTTCATCACAACAACGTAGGAGATTGTCAGTCATTTAGCTGTGAGTCCATCCTTGTAGTGCATGCATGAGGACTTACTTCTCTCTGTTTCCACTTATGAACATATTAACTTCTGCTACACTTCCCTTATGTGTCTCCTTGAGTACGGTCCACCACAGGGAGAGAAAAAAAAAGTAGTGAACCTTCATCCACAAGAGGCTGATGAACTTATAGCAAAGGTATCAGTGTGACACGGGGTGGTAAAAAAGAGTGTCCAGCGTCTTCACACAGGGATAAATGCAGTGTGTGTCCCGTGTGGCACTGATGAGAGTACAGTAAGGGCTAGATCATTGTTACTTATGGGCGGCAGCAATAACAGTGATAAAGGAACATTGCCAATCTCAGGTGATTATAAACAATCAGTCTCTATGGATGATTGATTAATGCATTACATTACAATGTCTTATTCCAAAAGGTCCAAGTAATTAGGAAGTGCAATAAGGCAAAATTCACAGGAAAATCCTTTGATTTGACATCATATTGTCTTATATTAGGGCAAACATATGATACCTGACCTTTTGGGATTGGCTCATTTCCCTTTGTAAAATGGTCTCCAGTTTGGCCCATTTGGCTGTAAATAATTGCATTTCATTTTTTAAAAGCTTAATATTATTCTATAGAGTAGATGAACCAAAGTTTATATATCCAGTCCTCTGTTGATGGGCATTTATGTTGCTTTCATGTTTTTGTGATTATTGATTGTGCTGCTCTGAACATAGGGACGCACATTGCTTTATCAAGTAACAAGTCTTTTGGATATATTCCTACAAGTGATATTGCTGGGTCATATGGGTCAGATTTTCAGTTTAAGTATTCTGCATGCAGACTTCCATAGTGGTTGCACCAGCCTGCAGTCACACCAACACTGGAGTAGAGTTCCTTTTTCTCCACAACCTTGCCAGCAGGTGTTTGTTGGCAGTTTTCTATATGTAGGTCATTCTTACTGGAGTTAAGTGGAACCTCAGTGTTGTCTTTATTTGAGTTTCCCTTATTGCCAGGGAGCGTGAGCATTTTTTTCATATGCTTGTTAGCCATTTGGATTTGTTCCTTTGAAAAGTATCTGCCCATTTCCTTTGCCCATTTCTTGATTGGTTTATTTGTTTTGTTGTTATGGTTGTTCTAGAGTTCTTTGTTTATTCTGGAAATTAGCTCTGTATTGGTGTCTATGTCTCCCCTTAAGTCCATCAATAATTGTTTCATATAGCTAGATGCTCTTGTATTTGGCATGTAAACATTTATTATTGTTATTATTGTTGTTTCTTCTTGATGGATGGCTCCCCTTATCATTATGTAGTGTCCATCTTTATCTCTTTTAATGTTTTCATGTTAAAATCTCTATCATCCAGGATTAGAACAGCTATATCAGCTCTTATTCCCTTTCCACTGGCGTGAAATGTTCTTTTCCATCCGCTCACTTTCAGCCTCTTTGCATCTTTGTTAATTGGGTCCTGCTTTTTGATCCATTGTGTTAATCTGTGTCTTTTGACTGATGAGTTTAGGCCATTTGTGTTCAGAGTTATTACTGAAAGGTTATAATTTATTCATGTTGTGTGTGTGTGTTGTGGTCTTTATTTAACTTTGGTTTCTTTTGTGGGCTTTATTGGAAAGATCTTCCCTTTTGCCGTGGTTGTTATTAACTTCCTTTCTTGTTGACTTCAGCACATTTCTGAGCAGTGTTTCTAGAGCTGGCTAGTGTTGGCATATTCTTCCACCTGCTTTTTACTATGAAAATATTTCATTTTCAAATACAAATGAGAGATTTGCTGGATATATTATCCTAGGTTTGTAATTTTTCTGTTTTAGGAACTGCAAAATGCTACTCCGTTCTCTTGCTTGAAGAATCTCTTGTGAAAAGTCGGCAGTGATTCTGATTGGTTTTCCTCTGGTTGTTATTTGCTCTTTTTTTTCTTGTTTGATTCAAAATTCTTTCTTTATGTTCAGTTGAAGGAAGCTTGTCTACAATGTGTCTGAGTCAGGGTCTCTTTGGATTTCATGTTTTTGTTGTCCTCTGCCCTTCCTGAATTTAACTTTTCCTTATGTTCCCAGTATTAGGGAAGTTGTCTTTTATTATTTTATTGAATACTTCCTGCAATTCTGCCTCTCTTTCCACTCCTTCAGGAATTCTTATGATTCTAGTATTTGATTTTTTGACTTTATCATTCATTGTTTTATTCAGAGTTTCTTCAAGATGCATTAGTTGTGTGCACTCCACTTGGTTGTCGCCCACTTCTGATATTCTTTCTTCTGCAGCATTCACTCTGTTGTTTTAAGGTTTCTGTTGTTTTCTTTAACCCTAGTATTTCAGTTTGGACCTGTTTTATCTCTGTGATGATGTTATTCTTGGATTTTTAAAGTTCTTTCCAACATTTTTTATTGTCTCTGAAAAGTTTCATGATGATTTCTCTGTATTCCCAGGATGGGAGCTCCTCCGTGTCTCCATCCTGCAGTTGTAGGATCAAGGTGGTGTTTTGTTCATTTTCGAGGGAAGCACCACTTCCCTCGTCTGGGTTGTTCCCTATTTTTGTACTTTTCGCCATGATTGGTTTTTTTGGATCTGTGGGCTATCTTACGGCTATCATATTGTGTGCCTTCTACTTGTGATGGTTTGCTGGTGTTTTCTGGTACAGCTCTCTGTAGCCTGAGAGGCGTTCACAAGGAGGCTCACTCTGTCCCAGCTTGGGGAGGGGGTGGCGGTTCTCCTGCTGCTCTCAGGCAGCATATTGCACTCACGTGCTGACGCGGGACCAGTTAGCTGGCAACTGACTCAAAGTGAACCATTTTAAAGTGAACGATTCCGTAGTACTTAGTACATTGACACTGTTTTGTAGCTACTACTTCCATCTAGTCCCCAAACATTTTTTTCAACACTGTGAGATAAAACTTGGTATGTTTTAAGCATTTACTCATCCTTTTCTCCTGCTTCCCCATCCCCTGGCAATGACCAGTAGACTTTCTGTTTATATTGATTTACTCATTTGGATATTTTTTCCCATTTTTAAACTTTTGTTTATTTGAAGGGAAGAATTACAGAAAGAAATGGAGGGTGAAGACAGGGAGGAAGAATCTCCAATTCATTGCTGACTCCCTGAATGCCTGTAATCGTTGATCCAGAAAATCCCTCTGAGCCTCCTACATGGGTGGGAGGAACCCAGCCAGGGACCATCATCAGTTGCCGTCTCCCGCACCCCAATACATTAGCAGGACCCTAGGCTAGAAGCAGAGGCAGCACCCCAAACAGGCCCTCCCGTGTGAATAGGAGGTGTCCTAAGTGGCCGTTGACCTCATTTTGCCACAATATCCTTACCTTTACGTCTGATTTCTCTCACTTCTCTGTAACTGCTTTCTTTGGGGTTTTATTTTCTTTCTTCCACATTTTTTACCTCTTTTAAGTTCCCTCCTCATTTTCTTTTTTGAATATGCTTTTAGTTATTATTTAGTGGTTACTAAGGGGATTACACTTCACATAAATTTTTAAATAAGATTTATTTTATTTGTATTGCAAACTTAGATATATATATGTATAGAGGAGGAGAAACAGAGAGGAAGATCTTCCTTCCAATGATTCACTCCCCAAGTGAGCGCAATGGCTGGAGCTGTGCTGATCTGAAGCCAGGAGCCAGGAGCTCTTCCAGGTGTCTCACATGAGTGCAGGGTCCCAGGCTTTGGGCCATCCTCGAGTGCTTTCCCAAGCAACAAGCAGAGAAGTGGAAGGGAAGCAGAGCTGCCGAGATACAAACTGGCACGATATGGGATCCTGGTGTGTTCAAGGTGAGGACTTGAGCTGCTAGGCCACTGCACTGGGCCCACATTTCACATATATCTTAACTGTCTAGTTTGAGTTGGTACAGATTTGGCTTCAGCAGTGTACGCAAAATCTCTGTTTCTTATGCAAATCTGATGTTGCTGTTCTATAACCTCTTAATGTTGTTGCTGTCTCAGATGCCGTTTTTGTATGCATATGTTTTGTAAGTCATATGGGAAAGAATAGGCAAGAATTATCAGACAAATATGAAACAGTACTGAGCTCTATGTTAGCAGTTGGCTGTATCAATGAGCTTCTTTTCATCATGAAGCTTTTCATTCCTGAACAATGTCTCCTCATATCAGCCTAAAACATTTTCTCTTTAGTGTTTTTTTCTAAGGCAGATCTGGTGATTAACTCTTCCAGCTTTTGCATACCTGAAAATATCCTCATCTTCTTTTCTTTTCAATACCTTTGCCAAGCATGGGATTCTTGGCTGAACATTTTTTTTTTTTTCACTCAAAATTTTGCTACTCTGTAGCACTTCTGGTTTCTGTGTTTTGATGAGAAATGATAATTGATTTTATTGAGGCCCTTTGGCCAGAACAAGGTCCCTTTCCCACATTTTTCAAAATTCTGTGTCTGGTTTTAGTATTTGACAATTAGATTTTAATGCATTACAATGTAGATTTTTTTTCAAGTTTATCCTACTTGGCATCTGTCCCAATTTTGTGCATGTGTAGCTCTGAGTCTTTTGTCAAATTTGGGAGGTTTTGGTTATCATTTTTTCAAATATTCTTGCTTCATCTCATTTCGTCTAGAATTCTTGTATGCATTTAAGGGACTTAAAAGGTTTTTGTTGGACAAATTGAATCAAAAGATAAATGTACCATCTAAAATTCTATATGCATTTGAGGAACTCCAAAAGTTTTTGCTGGGCAAATGGAATTAAAAGATAAATATAATTTAGTGTAAAAGTTTAAATCTCTGCATTTTTTTGATAATACATACTTAACTTTTTTGAATACCCCGTGTCTTCTTTGCACCAAGGCAAATTTGTCATTTAATTCTATGTTTTAGAAACTGTTTGAAGTACCCTTAAATGTTGGAATATGCTTGAAGGTTTTGCACAGATGTTTCTGCGTTTATTTTTCTTCACTTTTTTTTCCTTTTTGCTGTTCAGTCTCTGTAACTGTAATTGTTGTGTTGTCACATTTTCTGAGACTTTCTTCTGCCTGCTCACATCTCCTGTTGACTCCCTCTGGTGACTTTTCCATTTCAGTCATGCTACTTTCTAGCTCCCTAATTTCCAGGTAATTCATTCTTATATTTTATGTCTCTTTACTGATACTTCTCTGCTAATACATAATTTTCTCAATTTTTTCTGCTTCTTTGTGTTTCCTTTAGCTTTTCCAGCTGTTTAGGATGGTTGACATAAAAAGCACAATGGTTCAGTTTCCTGCTGGTTTCTGTCAATTTATTATTTTTTTTCTAAATGATATATACTTTCCTGTTTTCATTTTTGGTATGTTTTGTAATTGAGGGTTTGTGTTAAAAACTGGTATTGTAAATATCATTTTGTGGTAATTCTGGGTATTAAATACCCCATCATTAAGCAGGATTTGTTCTTGCTCACTGTTGTTTTCCAAGCTATTATTGTAAGGACTATATTTCTTACTGTGCATTGTTAATGAAGTCTGAGTTTCTTATTTCAGTGATCTGCCACTGATCTGACAAAGATGTTCTTAAGTGTCTGGAGCTAGAGATAAAGAAAGACACAAACTTTTCTCTTAATCTTCTTGGTTTAGCTCTACGTTACATTTGTTGGATGTCATTCTTTGATGCTACACCAGGCCTCCTACAACTCTGCCCTAGCCTTCACCTCCTGCAGTGCAGGGCCCACAGATCCCTCCTAGGGAGAGGGCTGAGGTCTTCACACCTGTCTGCCTTGGGCATATATGTCACACTTCAGATTTCATTACATGAGTAATACAAATGGAGTAATACAAATAAGAGTTTCCAACTCTTATTACCCCAAGAAGCTTCCTCTACAGCATCTTCCTTCCCAAGCTTTAGGATCTATTTTCTTCTTTTCTTATGCAATTATTATTTTTTAAAATATTTATTTATTTATTGCAAAGTCAGATATACAGAGAGGAGGAGAGACAGAGAGGAAGATCTTCCTTCTGATGATTCACTCCCCAAGTGAGCGCAAAGGCCAATGCTATGCCGATCCGAAGCCAGGATCCAGGAACTTCTTCCGGGTATCCCACATGGGTGCAGGGTCCCTAGACTTTGGGCTGTCCTCAACTGCTTTCCCAGGCCACAAGCAGGGAGCTGGATGGGAAGTGGAGCTGCCAGAGTTAGAACTGGTGCCCATATGGGATCTTGGTGTGTTCAAGGTGAGGACTTTAGCCGCTAGGCCATGCCACCAGGCCCCCAACAATTATTTTTTGATACAGGTAGTTACACCTTCAAGGCATCCACAGATGGCACCTGATAAGCTGCTGTGGCCCAAAGGATCAGGGACAGAGGATAGTCTCGCAGCAAAGTCAGAATGCAAAAATGCAAGATTTCAAAAATGAAGTGTATACTGGCCACCTGACAATAACAGGCAGTGCTGGAGATGTAAGTAAGACACCTGTCTGCAGGGCTTCCCCGTGGTACTAAGATGGGCAGTTGATGGACAAACAATTTAAAAAGGCTATAATACTTGGACCAAATGTGTTTGCCCTTTCCTTTATTACATATTCTTCTGGTTATCAAAAGTTTTTTGATTAGATAGTGCAGACATAAAGAGTTGATTATATCAATATTTATCAGCTTCATGGTTATTTTACAAGAGAAAGGAATTGTTTGGATGCCCGAGTCCACCATTTTCTGTGACTTCATTTTGGAATTACTTTATTTTTTTAAAGTAAATTTAATTATTTTAAAATAATGATTACATGGATGATCAGGGTGGGAAGAATTGAGGTTAAGGGAAAAATGGGCAAATTTATTGCTTCCAAATTTGTTGTTTCTTCTTGTTGTTCCTGGGGAAAGGGGAGAAACAAAGGGAGAGACCACTCATGACTTTCCACATGTCCCAGTACCCAAGGATGAGGAACTGCCACCTCACATCAACCCAGAGACTCAGTGTGTACATACTCCGAGCATTGTGTCCAAGTGGTTTGGGTAGTTCTGAAATGCTGCTGTTTTCACTGATCAAAGGATGATGTCACTCTCTCAATGTTCATTGGCTCCATTCACCAATATTTTTTGCTGTCACCGTTTGTTTGGGGTAGTTGTCCAGTTTATTCTGTTCTCCTTCTGCTACACCCCTAAATGTGCTGCCATAGTCTCCTTTTACCACAGGACCTGTGTCCACTGCTCCACCTTTTTTATTAAGTAGGGCATGTGTTTGCAGGCGAGTCCAAGTACCTGGGCCAGGTGCCCCAAACCCCACTGAATCCTCTACCCCTGGGGCTCATGAACTTGAAACCCACCCAAAAGGTAGGCCCGAGGATCTGGGCCAAGTGACCTACTCACCATCAGTTCTCGCATCCCTGGGACTCAATAACCCATCTCCCACCGCATAAGTGGACCTCGTGACCTGAGCCAAGCTACCCAAGCCCTGTTAGATCCCCGTCCCTGGGACTCACATACCTGGCCCCTGCTGGGTCAAGGCTGGCATGACTTACCTCACCTCAATGTCCATAGTCTTATTGCATAGCCTGGCCTAGTCTAGCCTTCCCCCTGTTCCAGCTCCTGTTGGTGGGTACTGCAACCTATCCCAGCCCAGTCTGATTGCTGTCCTTGTCCTATTATGAACTAGCTGGTGCTACAGCCTGTTCTGGCTCCTCCTCCCCCCCTGCCCTGGTTCTCAGATCTGTTGGTGGGTGTTATATGCTGGCCCAGACTGGTCTATCCCCAAACCTGACCCACATGTATGCCAGAGGGTACTGTAACCTAGCGTGGTCTGGACTGCTGCTTGCCTTGCTTCTTGCTTCCCAAGCTCCTCCATCGAGTCTCCTCCCAGTGGCAGTTCTTGTGCATACCAATAGGTCTTTGGCCCAGGTTGACTTTGTCCACCTCCTATTTTGACAAGAACAGTGGTCTTATCAAAACTGGCCACACTGATTCTGGTTCCAGGTCCTTCCAGTGGGAGCCACGCAGATTAGCTGCAGGTATCCATTTGGGTTAAAAAACCTAACCTCTAGGATGGGGTGGCCCTGGAAGCCCACTGAGCTTCCCTCCCCCGAGGGAACTAATGTGTTTAGCTGTACATACCTGTGCCAGGTTCAAAAAGCCTCCAAACCAGGGGTCTTGAATGCCCACTGTGAGCGTCCCTCCCCCAGGGCAGCATGTGGCCTGAATACAGGCACCCATGCAAGTCAAAAGACCTAACCTCCAGGATGGGGTTGTCCTGGAGGCCCGCTGAGTTTCCCTTCCCCGAGGAACATAGTGTACTCAGCTGCATACACCTGTGCCAGGTTCAAAAAGCCTCCAAGCTGGGGTGTACTTTCTAAAGCATGTCCAATTTATTTTTATTCAAAAGGCAGGGAAAAAGAGGTCTTCCATCTTCTATTAAATTATGGGCACATAGAGTGCCCATAACCGCCAGGACTTGGACAAGCCAAAGCCAGGATTTTGGAACTCAGTCTAAGAACTCAAATACATGAGGCATTATCAGCTGCCTTTCAGGGTGCATGTTAGAAGGAAGCTAGTTCAAAAGCAGAGCAACTGGAACTCAAAGCGGAGCCCCAATAGGGGAGGCGGGTATCCCAAGTGGCAACTTAACTGCTGTGCCAAATACTCACCTTGGTCTTTATTTTGTAAGAATTTATCTAGTTAGGGGTAGGGGAATGGGGGACAGACAGAAAGATCTTCCATCTGCTGCTGCACTACCCATATGGCTACAATGGCTGGGGCTGGGCCAGGTTGGAGCTGCTTCTAGATTTCCCACATGGATCCAGGACCCAACCCCTTGAGTCAGCCTTTACCATTTTTCCAGGAATACTAACAGGGATCCAGATTAGAAGTGGAGCAGCCAGGACATGAGCTGATGCCCGTATGGGATGCTGGCATCACAGGTGGCAATTTAACTCACTATGCTATGTGACAGCTACCCCATTGGGGCAGCTTTTATAAACTTTCTAGTATCTTCATGATGAAACCTTGACTTCAAGATGGTTCACAGTCTAGCTCGGCCCTCCTTTCCATCTGCTTTTGCTCCCTGCTATCACTTACGTCCAGAAGTTTGTGTGTGGAGTGCTTGGTCCCCAGGGAGGCACCCTTGAGAGGTGATAGGTCCCTTAGGAGGTGGGGGCTTGTGTGAGGTCCTTCATTCACTGTGGCCACTGCCCATAGTGGGAAGCTTGGTCTCTTGGACCAAGATCTTACCAGAGCAGTTGCTATGGAAGCTTGGGCCTGACCCCTGGGCCTCCCTCTAGCTACCTGTTACCAAGCTGTTGTCTCTGCTTCCCACATGTGCCTCCCCATTTTTTCTACCATGGGGTCTACCAAGGCAATGGGGCTGTCTGATCTTGGGCTTTGTGTCTGCATAAGCGTGAGCCCTGTAAGCTGCTTTTCTTCATAAGCAGCCCATGTCAAGGATTTGTTTTAGCAACACAAAATGATCTAATCAATATACGTGTCGATTCCCGTTGCGTTCCTTTCTGGCCTCTGTTCCTGGTGGAGGTCCAGAGAGCCCCTTCTCGTGGTCCCCTTTACTCCAGTTTCCCATACCACACCATCACTTTATTCTGTGTCTACATTCTAGCTGGCCCCTAATTCTAGCTGAGACTCAGCTCTTCCAGGTGTAGGGAATTAGAAGGCTTTATGAACAATAACATGCGCTTTAAACATTTTGTCATTATTTTACTACTCCGTTGGAGCTCTTAACACTTTGTATTAGTTATTTTTGAGGCATGCTCTGTGTCTTTGCATACATTTTAAGATGTGTGAGGATGGTACACGCTATTCATTTTGTTTTCTGAAGTTCTCCACATGGTCCCTGCAACACTAAATGTTGATCGACATTTGCCAAATACACAAGGGCTTAAATTTGGCTACATAAAAGGAATGAAAATTACCATTTTCAGACATCTGGTTTACCATTTGGGGCAGGCGGGGCTGGCACATTGAAATGGCGAACAAAAACGTACTTTTAAATCTATCTATCTATCTATCTATCTATCTATCTATCTATCTATCTATCTATCTATCTATCTAATGATACAGTTCCATGAGCCTGGCTGGAAGACTTTAGCTTGGTTTCCTTTGTCTTTTTGTAGGAGAATGTTCCTGCTGGTGCGTTAATTAGGAACTTGTAGATACTGGGTTCAGCTATGTGCTCAGGTGTGTTATTTTGCCTCAAGGCTTTACCTGAAGCCACAGATTGGCTGTCCAGCTTTTGTTGGATCACTAACACTGAAGGCATGGCTCCTAGGTGAAATCATGGTGTGAGTTTTTGCAAGTTTCATAACTGAAAACTTTGCGCATTCCATTTTCTGTTGATAACTCTGTTAACTGGATGTAAGGCCTCAGCTGTGCTGCATCTTCTGCAAGCCTAGAGAGGAGCTGGATACTCTTTGCCTTAGATGTTGTAGGCTACGGAGTGCCCTTTGTGCGAGAATCAGTTTAGTGCCCCTCTCTGCCTGGTCCTGGTTCACTCCTGAGACAGCTGCAGTGCCCAGTGCTGGGCTCCTTCAGAGTTACGTAGGTGGGAGGGGCGCAAACACTTCTGTTGCTTTTCTAAGGCCATTGGCAGCGAGCTGGGTCAGAGGTAGAACAGCTGGGACATGTTTCACCAAGAGCAGCTCTGGAGGTGCCTTGCATGCCTCTACCCTTCGCGAGGCACTGGCTTGACTTCTGCTGGATCAAAGATAGGTTTGACCTTAGGACAGGGTCAGCATGTGTACAGTAGGCTCCAGTTCTGTTTGTGGAGCTAATAGAGTCAATCTAATTTCCCTTGCATATGATAGCTATTAAAGCGTTTTAAGACTACGAACATGCTCATTTAAGACCGGAAGAGACAGGGTTACAGGGGAACGAGGAGGCAATTAAAGAGTGGGAGTGGACAGGCCTGAGTGGTTTGGGAGACTTTGGAAGACGTGAATAATAAAAGGCAGTAGTGGAAAAGAGCGAAGGGCAAGATGGAGACAAAACATTCTTGTCCAGTGGTCGTTTCAGTGGTCTCTGCTCTCTTACAATAATCTCTCCTTCGGGATGAAGATGAGAGTAGCATGCTGACTTGAGAAATCCCAAGTTAGTGGGACTCGGCACTCAACCGTTGCCTCTGCCGCACATGGTTGGAAGAGCAGAATACTTCTGCTACGTAGCTTCTGTGATTTTCAGACGGCTGATGCTTTTGTTAGCACACTCATGTTGAAATTCTGAACAGTCCAGGCTGCTGATCTTGTATAAATGTATGTGTGATTCTACTCGATTATTTTTATTTAGCTTCACAGATATTCTGCAAGATGCAGCAAATGAGCTCAGTTTGTGTCACTCTGAAGCTATGACTCTGATTTTTGTATATTGACATGTGTAGTATCCAGGTCATTATAAGGTTAGAAGTCCAAAATATTTTGACAATGGAGATACTGAAAGTCATGCAACCTTAACAACCAATTTACTTTAACTGCGTGGCATTTTACAGATTGGCACTTACTGTTCATTGAATCCCGTTTAGGCACTCTGACCCAAGTGGCCTGATCCTCTCCTGCAAGGAGGATCACCCCCAGTCTACCCACTCTGTTTCTCTAGTAAGCTTGCTTTTTCTACCCCAGACAGATTGGATTGTCACCCTGCATAAATCTCATGAGAACAGATATTGATGAATAGGAAAAACGGTTTAGACTGAAAAAATGATTCCTAACAGTAAGCTTTAAGGGCAGTCCAGTAGACACTAAATGAGCTTACAAGAACTCTGTAATTCAGATGTAATTATAACTGCATTGGTTTTTGTGGTTCTATTTATACTTGCTTGCACATGCAACAGCAGGAACAGTAGCAGGCAGGCTTAGTGAAGGGCAGATGTGGTGGCACAACAGGTTGGAACATCTGTTCCATCGGAGGGCTAGTGATACCACTTCTAGTCTGGCTCTCTATTGATGCATCTGAGAGAAGGCAAGGGCTGGATCAAGTGATGAGTTTCTATCACCTACATAGGAGGTCCAGATGCAGTTCCTGGCCCAACCCTACCCAGCTGCTGTGGGCATTGTAGAAAATCTCTCTCTGTTTGTATGTGTGCGTGTGCATGTGTTGCATGAACATATGTGTGTGTCTTCCTTTCTTTGTCACTGCCTTCCAAATAAATTAATCAACTTAAAATGATACCATTAAACCTAGGGGAAATATGTGAAACATGATATAGAATGTCTCTTGAAAATGACACAATCCAGGCCTGATCCCATATGTGCACTGGTTCTAATCCCGGCAACCCTGCTTCCCATCCAACTCCTGCTTGTGGCCTGGGAAAGCAGTCGAGGATGGCTCTAAGTCTTGGCACCCATGTGGGAGACCCAGAAGAAGCTCCTGGCTTCTGACTTTGGATCAACACAGCTCCGGCCCTTGCGGCCACTTGGGGAGTGAATCATCAGATGGAAGATCTTCCTCTCTGTCTCTTCTTCTCTCTGTATATCTGACTTTGCAATAAAAAGAAGTTTTAAAAAAAATTTACAAAAAGAAAATGACACAATTCAGATGTCATAAAGGAACTCTATGTTATATTATGTGCTGCTTTCCCTGATGAGCCGAGAAGAGTCCGCAGCATGGTTGCAGTTTGGAACCTATGTGGTTGTGGTTTACTGTGGTTCTCTTCTGCAATGAGAATGAGCCTCAGGATTGGCCAAGGAGTTTTCACGATGTTCCTGTTACAGGCTCTAATCTAGTCATTCGAGGATCTCCATGCTCTGACCACAGTAACATTGCTGTGCTCAGAGCTGCCATCACATCTCTGTTTTAGATTAGTGTGAACAGATTCATCCTGGCTCTGTCATTTTCCAGGTTACCATCCATGGGCCCTGAAAAAAATGAGTCTGTTCCATCAGGGCTCAAAGCACTCTCTTTTCTGCTACCCACTGACTTATCTATGTCTTTGACCTTGTATAGAAGTATGTTGCTAATTATGCCTCTGTAAGTGATAGGTTGTTTCCATTCCAATTAGTTTTCAGCCTCTAGGCAGGTCAGCAGGTCTTTGCGATCAGTTGAGACTGGGCGCATGAGAAGGTCAAAATGGGTTTGATGCCCTTTCCGCCTTTGGCATTCTGAGTTGGTGGAGTGTTTATTACCAGACTTGGAGAGCTCAGTGAGATTGAAAATTCAGGGGAATGACTAAGCTTGTTCTCTTGACCCCCAAATCCTCCACTCCATATTCGCCCCCTTTGTTTAGATCAAAACAGTAAGTTTAAATCACATTTAAAAATTATTTTTTATTATTTTTCATGATACAGTTTTGCAGGTGTAGGGATTGAATCACTATTTTGAGTTACAGTTGGATTAAAAGGTCACAGGGGACAGAATTGGGAGTGATCGTGAAGAGAGACATTGCAGGACTCAACCATGCCCAAACCACTTCCCACGTGCCCCACAACACACTTTCCTCAATGAGCTTTTGAATACCTGATTGCATATCCGAGGAGGGGGGAAGCAAATTACAGCCACAAAATTATATAAGGCACTCATGATTTTTCTGTTATGGTATCACTGTGGAACCAAAAGGGGGCGCTCCTGCTGCTGCTTCTTCCCTTGGCCCTTAGATCTCAGTTGCAGGTCTGAGTATACTTCCAGATCCTTAGCATTCGAGTTTTAGAGAGGGAACGTGGTGACGCCTTGAGCCCAAGCAGCACAGCATTTTTGGAATGGCAGCATTGTCACACCTGTCATGTGTGCTTTCTTCTTTGGATTTACACCATGCGACCTCACTGCCAGGTGGCTAAGTGGGAGCCATGTTGAATTTCTGGGGGCTTCAGCTCAGCTGTTGTCAGTCTTGAAGTGCATAGGCGTGTCTGGCATTCCTTCTTTCCAGACAGCAATCTGTGTTTACACGTGGGTCCCTGTGAAGCTGAGCCCAGATGATAGGATCGCAGAACAGGACTGACAGGAGCCAATCAGACGCATGCATACAGGGGCGTGTTGCAGAGTGTAGTGTAGAAGCTTTTCGTTTCAGTATTTTAGAAAATGTGAGGACACGCTTTTTCTCATCTATGTCTTCTGTGCTTTTGATAGAATATGGAATCATTCCACTGAAAGTAGGAAAAGACAGAAAGAAAAATACCATCTATAGACAGTCTGGCAGATATAGTCATTAATTTGGTTGTGGCTACTATTTTCAGAGAGTGAAGGTCTAGGAAGAATGCTGAGTAAATAGAATTAAATATGAGTATATATTGTGTATTTAGTCATATGTACTATTTGTATATATATATAATTAAATGTGTAATCAAACATATAATATGTACTAGAATATGTAAATATTTGTATGTGTTTAAAATCCTTGCAGGATAAGCATTCTGTCAGGTAGATAATGATTGTTAGCCATCAGTAGGGTTAATGGTAGAGATCAGAGATTTGGAATAAAATTAGGGACTGCACTTCTGACTTGGCAGTGTAAGTGCAGAGGTATTGAGATTGCCCGTAGTGGTCACAGGGCTGGGGGTGGTGTGTTTTCACCTGCCTGTCTTCTGATATTCTTGCATTTGCTATGCTCCGTGGCTCTCTCTCTGACTTGGGTTGTAGCAGGAAGATCCTGGCCCTTGAGAGAAGTGGAGGGCGGAGAGGCAATAACGCAGCCTCTCCAGGGCTCGGTGCGCAGTGATGAGATCCGACAGGATTCAGTCCACGTCTGAACTCATTCCCAGGGCCCGCTGGTCACCAGCAGCTCCTGCTGCTTCATGCAAACACATCCTGCTGCCTTTCCAGTGCTGCCAGCCTCATCACGCTCAGAAATCCGCAATTTTGTATGTGCTTAAGAAGCTTGAATTTTGCCAAAGAGGAAAGGAAATGGTGGCTTAGTAAGAGATTGTTTTACATTTTGTATGTTCTTTCTAGAAGTTAAGTATTTTTTGTGTTTGATTCCATAAAGGTGTAAATGTATTAGTAGATCAAAATCTCTTGTTGGCAGAGTTGTTCAAACAGGAAACTCCCAATTTGACAAATGAAGGCTACCGAGCAAAAGAGGGGTCCTCTGTTCTGTAGTCCTGTTCTTTCAAGGGGCTTAGGAAACCCCCGAACTAGCTTTGTGTGTTTGTCTCTTCCCAGTGCCCCACTGGCGGGGCTGAGTGTCTGGTTTGTTCTTTACCCCAGAGAGAGGTAAATCTGTGCCCATCAGTTCTGGGAGCTCCTAACCAGTCTCTCTTGCTGTCACCCCATCTCTCTGCCTACCACCTCATTGTCATTCATCCTCCAGGCTCAGACTTCAGTTATGAAAAACTCTCCATTATGGCAGCCACTTAGTCTAAAACTTTACTACCCATTAAGGTCTCTGCTAGCTGCATGTGTCTGGTGAATTCCTGAAAGTTAAATGAAATTAAGATTTCAGGTGCTGGCATCCTGTATGGGCACCAGTTTGTGTCCGAGCTGCTCTGCTTTCTGTGAGGCTCTCTGGGAAAGCAGTGGAGGATGGCCCAAAACTTTGTGACCCTACAACTACATGGGAGACCCAGAGAGATTCCTGACTCCTGGCTTCAGTTCAGCTCAGTTCTTACCGTTGTAGCCATTTGGGGAGTGAACACCATTGGATGGAAACGCTTTCTCTCTCTCCTTTTTCTGTAAAATCTGCATTTCCAACAAAAATAAATCAATCTTAAAATTTTTTTTCAGGTCCTTGGTAGCACTAACCACATAGTGAATGTTCGGTAGTTGTATATGGACATTTCAGAAGAACATTTCCATTCTGGAAAGCTCTGTTGCACAACACTGCTCTTTTTTTTTTTTTTTTTAAGACACTAAATGTGACCTCCTTGGTGTGGTTTCTAAGCTTCCTCAGTCACTTGCACAGGTTCAATATACTATTAGAAGGAAGACTCTAGAAGGTGGTCAAAAATCTATAGGCGATTTGGTTGGCAGTGGAGACGTGTAATGCTGCTCTAAAGAGAGGATGGTACTGCAGCAGGTGTGAGGTGATGGAGAAAAGAAAAGAGCAAATTCAGGAACTTTGAAGATGGGAACAGGAGTGTGAGTGGATCGTGTAGATTTTGGAAGGAAGAGTGGTGACAATGATAGTGCGAGAAATGAAGGAGGGAGGAAAGAAGGCGAGAGAGATGGGGTCGACAAGGGAGAAGGAGAATTATAGAAGGCTAAGAGGCAAATGGTATCTTTAGAGAAGTCAGATTTTAATGAGTATTAGAATGCAAAGTTTAGGGTGGGTGTAGGTTTACGGTACCCAAGGGTCTCTTAGTATACAAAGGATAGAGTAATAGAAGGACAAATAGTTTCTGATAGCAAGAACTTGGCTTTCAACCTGGTGGCCTTAGTACTTGCACGGGGCTGATGACTCCTTTAAATCCTAGAAATTACCTGGGGGAAATGGTTGAGCTTACCAATTAGAAAGTTTGTGGGGTATGGTGCTGAACTGATTTCAGTGCATTAAGAAGAAATTATAGCAATGAATGAAGGAGGCATGCAGAAGGTTGGTGAGAAAGATGGACACTGAGAGATTTGGCATCCAGCAGTGTGTGAATGAGGGCAGGAGCATTGCTGAGTTTGCACAGTAAGCAGCTTCTCTGGGAAGCTGCCGGTCTACTGGATAACCTGGACCCAAGGTGCCATAGTAAACTTCTGGCACATTCCTCCCAGCCCAGCTTAGCCCGCAGAATAGTTCTGTGGTGGGCTTCTTTTGAACAAGTAGGGCAAGAGTGATAGAGAGTAGGACTGCCCTGGTAGTCATCTTTGGAGACATTTGATTTTCAGCATGCATTATATGCAGGGGCCTTATTGCAGATGCATCTTTTGGGAAAGCAGCCTTGGAAGCAATATGGCTGCAGAACTGTGCATTTGAAATCACTCCAGAGGAACTGTGCTTTGGAAACTATGCATTTGAAGTTGCACTTGTGTCACTCACTAGCTTTGTGATTTTGGGCAAGTTGTTGCTTGCTTATAAAGTCATTTCTCTGTGAGGAAGTAACAACCTCATAAAAATGAGACTAATTCTTTAAAGCTATAGGGATGACAAGTAGGCATATGAAAACATTTTTAAGAAACTAGCATGCTATAAAATGCAAATGCAAATTATTGTTTGGGTGTAATGGTCAGAGATATGGAGGAAAAAAATGTATTTAACAGTAATTACCATGGGTTAATGAGAACATGAATCAAGGTGACCTTAATGAGAATTTGGGGAGACTGTAATAGACAGGTTTGTAACTTGAATTTTAAGATTATACTTAGAGTGGTTGATGTTGTAACCTAGAAGGTTAAGTTGCCATATGGGCACCAACATCCCAGTTCAGAATGGCGGTTCAAGTTCTTGCTGCTGTGCTTCAGGTCCAGCTTCCAGCTAATGCATCTGGTACAGAAGCAAGTGATGTTACCCATGTTGGAGGCCAGGACAGAGTTCCTGGGTCCTAGTTTTAGCCTGGCCCAGACCTGGCTGTTGTGGTAATTTGGGTAGTTAACCAGTGGATAGAAGATCTGTCTTTGTCTCTTGTTTGCACTATGCTTTACATTAAAAATAAATAAATATTTTAAAGTTATACTTGGAAAGCAAAGAAGTGCTAGAAGGGAAATCAGAAGGATAAAGAGGAACATATGAGAGAGATACAAGGAATCTGAGCCTGAATGAGGGTGGTGGAAGATTGAGAACAGGAGTACAAGGAAGGAGTGGAATCCACGTGCTGGGCTCTGGCTCAGACTTCCTGAATTCTAGATTTTAACTACAATACTTTGGTAACAAATGGCATAAATCCTGATTGTAAGTAGAGAGAAGACCCTGGGAGTCAACTACAAGAATCATTGTCTGAGGTTTCCAGATCGGGGTGGCTCTGGGAGCCGGGCCTGGGGAGGGAGTGGTCCACGGCTGGCACAGCTGGCTGCTCACATCCTCGTGAGACTCAGTGCACCTCCGATTCTGCAGGTGACTCAAGGGGCTTCTGCCACCAGCAAACAGGTGCCCTCTGTCTTCATGACTGTGTCTCAGTTCGCCAAGCCTGTCAGTACTTGGTGTTCAGGTTTAAGTTCCACTTATATGGGCATTTAGTTTCTTCCGGAGTATTATAATAGAGGCTTTGGGTAACTAAATGGGGCTGAGGGTTTCAACCGAATTGATTCAATATTCTTAAGCTAATTAGAATGATTCTTACTGTACACAGCTGATAAAACAGCATGCCTTAATTCACTTTCTAAAGAGAGGGAGACAGTTGGTATTGAAGTGACTGCTTTCTTTTGTGAAACCCTCCAGAAACAAACTGGATATTTTAGACTGGGTCTTTGGAAAACAGGGAAAAAGTGATGAAAAGATAAAGCCATGTCCAAGAGCTTCAGGGTTGGAGGGAATATCTCAGCACCCTGTGTGGTTCATCGCTGTTCGCTCCCAGGACTCCAACAATTTGGGAATGATGGAAACGAGTATCTCTAATTAGTTATCCTAGAATTTTAACAATGTAAAATAAATTTATGTTAGTGCAGATGGTTTAGAAGGCTTTTTTTTTTACAGTGAGTACAGAATTAAATGTTTGCTCACAATTCTTCAAGAGGCTGACAGGTGTGTCTTTTAGGTGACGGCATGAGCCCCACTGTGTTCCTCCTATGTTGGTCACTGTGGGGTCCAGGGCAGTGTGTCCCCCCCATGTCCATTCCTTGCAGGCACATGGACTCACAGAGGACCATTCTAAACAGCAACTGGCTTGCTGCTGATGGACAGAGAGAAGCAGAGCCAGGACGCCTGTCAGGACAGGAATTGGCACTTAGCTCTTCTTTTACATCCCTTCTACCCTCTACCAGCATCAAGCTTCAATTTTTGGAAAACTTCTCCAGGATATGTATTTGCCCAAAGAGGTGTAAAAACAGTGATCTTGTTTTTTTTTTTTTTTTTAAGAAGAAAAAGAGAGCTCTGTGTGTTGTTGCATTCTGTGCACGTTTTAAACGAGACGGGACTTGCCTGCCTTGCATGTGGTTGGGTTCACCCTCTAACGGCGGAGAAGTGATCCCTACCAAGTGACTGTGTTGGAATATCATCCAAGCCGCAAAGAACACGCTAGTCCTTGGCAGAGGTGCAGAAGAAAGCCGTATTAAATAGAAGCAGAATTACTGCATATCAGTTAACTGTGCATCACTAGAGCTGAAGGAAAACAAAATTTTAAAAGAAGTGCAATCGTCATTCTTTGTAATGTAGACTATTGAAACAGGAGGTGCCTTGTAGCTATGTTGAGGCTGCTGGTGTCAGGTAGCCCGGCTGAATCCCAAGTCTGTGTTCTTAACTGTCCACTGTTCCCGTGGGCTGCCCTCATTAACTGGATTCTACCTCCAGGCTCCTCTGCAGATGCCTTACCGTTTGGAGAGATGATAATCAGGAATAAGATCCTTCGCCTTCGTCTGGTGCTGGGACCCCAGTCGCCTCCCCCGCTGTGAGAGCACAGGGGCCTGGCATGCTCTTGGGCAGTTAGTTCTTTTGCAATTGTGCCACTGATTTAATTGGCCACAGTTCTCATGTGCCATGGATACTCTGCTAATCACATAAGAGTAATTTTCCCCACTTTCTTTATTGAGAGCATTTTTCTGAGGACAGGGGCACACCGCTAGCCCTCCGGTGGGCTCCTTTGCGTGCTTTCTGCAAGAAGCTGTCATCCAGTGAGCTTCTGCAGACTGACCGATCGAGTTACAGCTTGCACAATGTTGAACTTGGTTCTCAGCTGTAGGATGTCTTTCCCGAAAGTTCTCATCCTGCCAGGCCTGCCCCGAGGATTCACACGTGTGTATTGGTTTACAGGAACATTAAAGCCTTCTCCCCACAGACAGTGGGTGAATTACTTGAGGACTGTGAGGTGGGACTCTCTCAGGGCTCAGGGTTGGCTTGCGGTATAAGCCAGTTCCCTCCTGGCTGGTTTCACATGTATTTATGACTTTCTTCTACACCTAATATCCTTGCTTTGGGTTTTTGAGAAGAAATTCTTCATGCAATTAGAGGGAGATTCTGTGGTGACTTGCCATAAAAGGTTGAATGTTTTACTAATGGAAAACATAAAACAAACCAAAAAAGGTATTGCATACGGCGTGATTTTTAACGCATGAAATGGATCTCTACATATTGCATTTGAGAGGGAGTGAAAGCCCATAAACATAAAAAGGCTTTGCTCACTTTAGGATTTGAGGTTATTTTAGCATAGTGTGTATGAGGAAATAGACTGCAAGACAAGTCAGGAGGAGGGGAAGTTCAGGGTAACACATTGTAGGCTTGAACCATGTTGCAGCTGCAGCATCCAAGGCGAGGTTCTGGGTGGGACTGCAGGTGAGCGACTTGAAGTTCCTGGATCACCACTATTTCTGTGGGATACCTACAGCCAGTGTTCTTGGTTGTAAGTATTTAGACACATGGCGTTCTCTCAGTGTTCCATTTGGTAGGAGAGCAGCGTGTTTTGTGTACGTGTGTGAATCCATCTGTGGATTTACTTCATGTTCAACTCTATGTTTGCATTTCGTTCTTGTTGCGTTGTGTGGTTTGGATGTGGTTTGAGTGCATCTCCCCAGGGTTCATGTGTTGGAAACTTGGTGGGGGAACCTTTAAGAGCTAGGACCAAGGGCCCGGCGCGGTGGCGCAAGTGGTTAAAGGTCCTCGCCTTTCACGCCCGGGATCCCATATGGGCGCCGGTTCTAATCCCGGCAGCCCTGCTTCCCTTCCAGCTCCCTGCCTGTGGCCTGGGAAAGCAGTCGAGGACGGCCCAAAGCTTTGGGAACCTGCACCCGCGTGGGAGACCCGGAAGAGGCTCCTGGCTTCGGATCGGCATAGTATCGGCCCGTTGCGCTCACTTGGGGAGTGAAACATCGGACGGAAGATCTTCCTCTCTGTCTCTCGTCTCTCCTCTCTGTATATCCACCTTTCCAATGAAAAAATAATAAAAAATAAATCTTTAAAAAAAAGAGCTAGGACCAAGTACAAGAGCTTTAGGTCGTTGGAGCCACTGCTGTTGGAAGGGGTGACATCATTCCTGGGGGACCCTAATCAGCTGTTCTTGAGCGAATATACATTGTTCAAGTCCTCACGTCTCACGGCACCTGACATGCGTGCAGGCCGGTGTCTCCCACTCACCAGCCAGGGCGTGGGTGTGGGTGGGGAGGCGGAGCTACGTGGAACTGCAGATGTTGCGTCTGTGAAAGCGTGTTGAAATGCTATATGGACTGCGATTTCCTTTCCTCCTATCAGTCTGTGATTATGCTTGATTTTGTGGTTAACTAATGACCAGCAAGCCAAGTTCAGCCTTGCTGGTCAGCGCTGTGAATCTTGTCAGGTGCTTCAGGCTCTTTCGGGCTGACCCTCGAGCCTGACTCAGTCATCCGTGTATTAAGAAGTAATAAAGTCACCCAAAGGACACTCTCGTGTTACTTCCCCAAACGAGAAGCAGATCGATAGTGAAACAGACTTGCATTATGCTTTGATTTATTTCTTCAATGATGATTTTAGATGAGCATTGAAATGCTCCAAAGATTTGGAAGGAAACGAAAGTACTAAAGAATAAACTAGAACAACTTAGATCCAGGATAACATATTCCCTGGCTAATTAGCCTTGGAGTTCATGGCATTGATCTTAATGACCATGTTTGGCAGCATGGTAGGTTGTATGTTTGCAAGTTTACAGAGGGAACAGTTTGAGTACTGAATGATTTTGGCATATCTTTTTTTCAGTCTTACTGAAAACATTTTTTGCTTCTGATTTTTCCCTGCTCTCCAAATGTTGCTAAATTCACAAAGGCTTTGGAAAGCCCTGAAAAAGCATCTCCATTTCACAGACCTCTCCTCTCTCTCCATTGAAAGTGCTGCTCTCCAGGCAGGCTGGATCAGAGGCCAGTGGCATTGATCTGATTGATTCCGTCATGTGCTCCGCTCCGTGGCCATGGCCGCCTTCTGGAAAGACCGTATCGAGTTCGTCCACTGTTGTGAATGAAAATAATCAGTTGGTGAAAGCACAAAATTAGAAACCTCTCGGTATATTTATTTCTGTGTCTCAAGAATTCTGATTTAAAGCAGACTTTATTTCAAGCGATGTGAACAGTGGGTCGTTCAGGAGTCTCAGATGAATCAGTGTTTTCTTCCCTCCACTCCAACAAAATCTATTTAAAGCGAAGGTCAAATCGCTGCTGGATTTGGAACCTATTAAATAAAAGTCTGGAGCACGGGGCCACTTTTTCAAATTTTTCCATCGTTTCACGCACTGGGGACACAGGAGTCTCCTGGTCCTTTGCTGCATAGCCCAGGTGTTTGAGACTCGTCTTTCTCCTGGGGGATGGAATGTTACCGGTAGTCTACCTCCCCAGTGATCCTTGAGATCCCAAGAGTCTCACTTTAATTGAATTTAGGAATAACTTAACCCTTGCTAGTGATCTCAGAAGAGTTTATTTGGCTTGGAAGTGTCTGACGGTCCTTGAAAGTTCATGGAAAGGGATGGGCATTTGGTTTTGCAGTTGTGATGCCCACCTCTCATATTGGAGTGCCCAGGCTCATTCCTGCTGGGGACCTGATTCCAAGTTCTTGCTACCATCTTCCTTGGGAGCAGGGCTCAAGTACCTGGGTCCCCACTGCGTACACGGGAGACACTGATGGAGCCCTTGGCTTCAGGTTTGGTCTGATTTTAGCCACCGTGATCCACCATAGAGTAGTCATGCCTCGTCTGCACCCAACCTGTTTTGTTTCTCTCTCTTTGACCTTCAAAAAATATATATAGAAAATTGAATTCAAAATTCTGTTTTTGTGGTGCTGAATGATTTGAAATCCATGCATCATTTTTTCATGATGCTAATTTTCATCACCGTTTTGACCATTCCTTAAATATGTGAGCTCTGATAAAAGTTTCATTCAATTATAATTTCTGTGAACTTTTGGAAGTGATTTTGTACCTAAGGAGGCTGTATGACTGTGTCTCATGTGCTTCATTCACTTAACATGCTCAAAAAAGGCAGCTCGCCACGCCCCCTTCCTTCCTGTTGCTCTCTAGCCTGCCCCACCATGTGAAGCTGCAGTTGTATTTCACCCCAACCAAGTGCTTCCCGGGGCTTTCAGGGCGGGCAGTGGACCCTGTGCTCGGTCCTGCTAGGGGCTCGTCCAGGCTGCATCTGGCACTTGGGTGTTGGCATGCTCTTGAACTTGACTCCTACTCCCCGCTTTTCATCTTCTAAGCATTATTTCATTCTGTAAGGATTTGCAAATGTTGTGCAACCAGTCTCCATTCGGGGTTCTGAGGATCCAGCAGTGGAATGGGCTAACAGGAAATCCCCCGCCCCAGGAGCTGATACTGCAGCAAGTAGAGAGAACAGAAAGGGAGCTCAAGATGGAAGCTAAAGCTGCACAGGATTGACCATGACCAGCGTCTGCAGAGAAATAGAACAGAGAAGGGAAATGAAAAGCACAATTCTAAGTCATGTGCCTTAGGGAGACGGTGACTGCAAGGAGGGGTGGAGCCCGTTGGCATCCATGGGGTAGGCAGGGAGAGAGCAGGTGGGCATGTCTCACGCTGTTGTCTCTGCTCCCTCCCAGCCCATCCCATGGCCCATCCCGTGCCACTGGCCATCATCAGAAGATTCTTGTCTTTCTTTTTCTTAAAGATTTGTTGCATTTATTTAAAAGGCAGAATAAGCGGGGGGAGGGAGCGGATGGGAGAGACAGTCTGTTGGGTTCACTCCCCGAAAAGCTACAGTGGACTGGATTAGGCCATGTGGAAGACAGGAGCCAAGAATTCATTCATGCTTCCCACATGGGCACAGGGAAACAAGCATTTGATCTACCTTCCTCTGTTTTCCCTGGTGTTTTGGAAGGGAGCAGCAAGAGCATAACATGCCCATATAGGATGCCAGCATTGCAGGAGGTGATTGAACCCACAATGCCACAGTACTGGGCCCAAGACTGTTGTTTTTTAGTGACGCAGAGCCTATAAACTCAGGAAGACTCTGAAGAGAGCTGCAGCCTCTGCCTGCCTTGGTAACAGGGTCTATCAATCTTAACGTACACCCATCTGGGGAAGCTCAGGAGGAAACTGTGATGGCCCAGCAGAGGGAGGGTGTCCTGGTGAAAATGACATATTTTCCAAGATGTCTCTTATTTTTATTGGAAAATTAGATATACGGAGTGAAGGAGAGATAGAGAGGAAGATCTTCCATTCATTGATTTTCTCCCCAAGAAGCCCTGGCGCGTGCAAGCAGCCGAGGATTTTAGCTGCTAGGCTACCGCACCAGGCCCGAAAATGGATGTATTTTGAAAGCAGAGGTGTTAATCATTTGTTGGTGGGTTGAATATGTTACAAGCAAAAGGAAGAAAAAAAGACCAAAGTATTTTCAGCATAAGAACATGAGAGGAAGGTTTTCACTGCTGTGTCCCCCATGGTCAGTATCCTCTGACTGTCCCATACAGGGAACATCAGGATGGGAGAGAGGGAACCAGGAGCTTAGTTGAGGATATACTGTGGTTGAGCTGCCTTATTGGATGGTTAGGTGGAGAGCAAGTCAGGTAAATTTTGAGGGTTAGAACTTGGGGGCGGATGTCCCTGGCGTGTATATTTGAGAGTCTGAGAGTTGAGAACCCTAAAGATAACAGTTGTGAAAGGTCCCCTGAAATATTTTTTCTAGCAGATTCAGAAGTGTAGATCTCTCAACCCAGCATCTTCCACCTGGGGTCCTAACCCAGCTGGATCTGTCCGTCTTGTGTATGCCAAAGCTGAGCGCAGGTGTCAGTGGTGACGCCCTTGCAGAGTCATCTTCCTTGCACGAGTGGCGTTTGCCTGCGTTACTTCTCTTTAAGGTCAACTCAGCCATTAGTGACACCTGTGTTTTCTCCTGCTCCCTGCCCTTCCCCTTAGACTGTTCTCATTTAACTTGATCGTGAGTGTTCCCTTGCGGTCCTCTATAGCGGCATGTTACGTGTTGGTTTTTCTTCCTGTGTCCCTGATGGAATGAACGTGAGCTCTTTGACGATGCAGCTAGAGTGGGATGGGGAGGGGGGGTGTATCTGTCTTTTGGCCTCAGCACGTGGACTGTCACACCCCCCCCCCCTCCAGGGAAGACCCTCGTGAATACTGAATTGAGAAGTTTTGACATTTTAAGGTTTAGCAGAGTGGTTTCTGATACCTATGTAAAATTTCCCTCTCAGAATTAATTTTTATGTCTTCTCTCGAACCTTTTAGTCCTGATGCTTGGGAGCCCAAAATTATGCATATGAAGAAAGAAGTTCCCTGTAGGCATCCTAGAAGATGCTGACTCCATCCCATTGGGAACTTCTAATGAAAACCATAATACACAGTAAAGCTGGCACTTTTCTTTTTCCCATATTACTGCTAGATTTCTACAAGATTATTTGTGTGTATGTATACATACATATGTACTTTTGTGCGTTTGAGTTTTCTATGTGTGTATTTGTAGGTATGTGTGTGTATTTTGGGGTCCATTCGTGCATTTCATTGTGTACCTGTGTGTGAGTCTGTGTGTGAGATGGGAGTTAAAATCTCTACGGGCAACTATTTGAGACACTTGAGACTCTTGCTGCCATTCACTTTCAGTTTTTCAGTCTAGGCATTTTGTATCTGATTTTGGAGGCTGACCCTTCATCCACCGGGTGGAATAAAGGCTCTGGCTCTGCCCCTGGCCTGGAAGCAGCCTGTGGTGGCCTCAGGAGAAAAGTGGGCAGAGACCCAATGAGAGCCGTTGAGTGGGATGCCCGCCAGGCTTGCAGGCCAGGCACAGAGTGGCATGCTGCGAGTGGCTGTGTGTGCAGCCTCCCGAGCCTTTATTCCTGCTGCTGATAGAGAGGTGAGTCCAGCACGGGCGTCAAGCGATTCTTGGATGGCTGCTGCTTGTGGGGCACATGGGCCCAGAGGCTGGCATTATTCATGGGAAGCCTCTAGTTATTCAGATTCTGAACAACAACAAAAAATTGTTTAACAAAGGATGAATAATGAACTTCTAATCAACCTATTCATTTTATTTCCTGGCCACTCCAATCAGCTGCCGGATCCTAAGCATAAACTGTTGTTATTTCCAACCTTGCTTCAGCTGCGGTCTTCCTGATCATGTCTCTTCTGATGGACTCTGTCCTGCTGGACGCCACTTGAACCTCACCCGGGCACGTGCCGCTCGTGGCGTCTTGGTTGGTGTGCGTCCTTACGGCATCTTTGCCCTCACTGGTGTGTGAACCCCTTCCAAGCACGGCATGAGGACTTCTGTTCACTTACGCATGCTGCAGTCGGGGTGACCTGGCTACTATTGAGCAGCTGTTGAAATGGCCTGACCAGTAAACGTCTCAAAATTCCTAGAGAAGGCCATTGTCACAACACAGGTGCAGAAGGGCATCACGCAGGAGAGGGGAGCACGTGGCCCGCATTTGCCTGGGGACCTTGGCTCTGGCCAGGGTCAGGAGTCCAGGAAGCAGCAGCACATATTCCCTGAGTTAGACCGGGTGTTTTTCAGCACCTGTTGTTGGTTGGGTATGTTGTTCTGTTTACCACAGTCGGACAACTCGAATGGGTCCTTTGACTGTTCTTTAGCATTGATGAAAATACCTGTGTGATCCACTAAGAGAAAGTGACATCTGCTGGGTACAGGCCTGCACAGCTCGCCCGTGACTGGTCTGTGGCTGGGCCTGGGGAAGCCTGCTCACCTCCTGTCCTTTCAGTGGCCTTCCCTGTCACCATCTGATAGGGAGCCCTAGATTACTCTGAAATGCGAGAGCCAACTCTGTCTCTATGCAGCGTCAATTCAGTGCTCCCCACTTCTCCCCCAGTTCCTCCCCTTTTCTTTCCAGTGACTGGCCGTTCCCCCACCTGGCTAGCTACTTGCTCCTTATCCACGATTCTTCTCTCCTGTCCTTTGACTGCTCCCCAATCACTAGTTACTCTCTTGAAGATGTCTGCTTTTTTTTTTTTTCCCCTTTGTTTTCATGGTCGAAGATTAGGCTCTCAGCCTCGGCAGCTTTGTTCTCAGTCTCTCTCTGCTATACTGTGGGTGGATGATCTGTAGAGAAAAACCCAAACGTGGTGGTTTTGTTTGTTCTTAAGATTTATCTTTTTTTTTTTTTTTATTGGAAAGTCAGATACACAGAGAGGAGGAAAGACAGAGAGGAAGATCTTCTGTCTGCTGGTTCAGTCCCCAAGCGGCCGCAGTGGCCACATCCTAATGGGACATGAATTGGCATCTACATGGGATCCCAACGCGTACAAGGTGAGGAGGACTTCGGCCACTAGGCTACCATGCCGGACCCCTGAACATAGTATTTTTAAATATAAAAGCCTTTGCAGGCTTTCAGGGGACGCTGGGATGAAATCCAAGTGCTTCCCCTGCCCTACCAAATCCTCCACCCTGTAGCTCCTGCCCCTGCAGATCCTGTGGTCCCCCACTGCTTACACACCTCTAATAATTGCTGCCCACGCGTGTCACATCCACGTTGATCTCAGGCTGTTTGTGCCTTGATATCATGAGCTTTCTCTCTTTTTCTCTCTCTTTCTGAGAAACTCTGGGTTCCATAATCTTGGACACAAAATAGGCCCCAACTGGTTCAGGGTTAATTTAGAATATTTGTTTTTTCTTTCTGTGTATTTTAATGTAATGTGTTTCTTAATGTCCTTGACTTCTTGCCAACCCATATAGAAAAAGAAATGGTGAGAAGTGTCCCAGATGCCAGCCTTGCTCCCCTAAAAGTTGGATATGTCTTCTGTACAGCCCACGGAGCCTCCTGACTGGTGCATGAGGGCCCCAGGACACTTCTACTGAGGAGGCCTTCTGAGGCAATGAGACCTTTTCTGTATCTTCTTTTCTTTTCTGCTTATTTGTTGAGTTGTATTTGTTTACTGTTAACATTTGTGTATAATAGAGTGTATCACTACCTTTGTGAACCTGAGTGTCTCATTTGGAAAGCACAGCGGTCCTTTCTTTGTTGAGGGCTCCCTTTCTGTGGTTTGAGTTAGCCAAGGCCTTTCTGTGGATTCAATTGAAAAGTCTAGAAATAAACCATTTGTAAGTTGGAAATGGTGCCACAATTTGAGTAGCACGATGGAATATCGCAGCGTGTTATCAAGATGTGAATTTTGTGCTGAGTATCCATACTGTATATGCTACCTGCCTGTGAGTCTCTTAGCAGTATTGCATGGAAACTGGAGAGATTGTCTATTTTTTTAAAGATAATTATTTTTATTTTTGATGATTTTTACGTAGTTGATTAGGGTGGTTAGGGTCAAGTGCTAAAGGAAGGTTGGTGAGAGCATTGTTTCCACATTCTCTTTTTCCTTCCTGTATCTGGGGGAAGAGGGGAAGTAAGGGAGAAGCCACATCCAGCCTCCCAACTGCCTGGGAGATGAGATACCATGAGATGTGGGACAGCCACCTGATGCCATCTCAGAGCCCCCAACATGGGGCATGCTCTGAGGGTCCTGCTCAAGAGGTTTTGATAGTTCAACAGTTCTGAATTGCTGCTGTTATTGCTATTCCAAGCACGATGACATCTCCAGAAAAGATGTTTCCCTCACACACACACACACACTCCCTAAAACTCACCCCTGCTCAAGGAACAGTGGAGAGGTCCTGGCAGATGCAGGCTGTAATGGGTCCCACAGCGGTGTAGTACAGCCTCAGAGCAAGGAGGGTAACTTGCCCCATCCTTCTGTCCTGAGTGTTTGAATCAATAGGTGACTACTGAGCACACCCTTGTGTTTAGGTACTGCACCCGTGGCTAGAAAATTGACCACCTGTTCGTGCAACCTGCAGCTACCACACGTGCCTTTGGGAACTATTCTGATCTGCCTTCTCTCTTCCTCTTTTAAAATGTTTTTGCTGTTTTCATTTGCTGTTTACACAGTTAAAAACAAAGCGTGGGAGCATCACAATTCCTCCCAGAGCCAAGGACACACTGCACGCAGTGCGTGCTGTGGCTATGCCTTCAAAATATTGAAATTAAAAGTTAAAATCCTCGGGAGTCTGGAATGAAGAAATGCAGTTTGGATGGCTGTGTTCGTTTTCATACTTGACAGCTGTGATGTTTGGTCAAAGTCTTAGCCTGTGTTTTTGAAAGAAATCCAAGTCTGCCCAGCTTTGAAATGGCTTCGCACCACTTGTAACAGATACCAGCATTTATCTGTGTGGGCCCTGTGTGGTTCTTCGTGGTATTTAATAGTGTGCTTTGTCTGTCTTTGTTGAAGTTCACCTGGGGTGCCGACTCACGTAGTTCTTTAAAATCACTCTGCAAACAGTCATGGTCGAGGAGTTAATGTCTGCACACTCTCTTCTGTATTAATGTACAAGTCGAATCTCCTCTGTGTTTGATTTGGACAGTTTGGTTTGGGCATTTTTAAATTCCTGTAAGAATCAAGTCGATTCACAAAAAGTGACACGGCTGTGTGGCTGACGAGGTTTAATGGCAAAAGGTCAGGGATTTAACCAGTCAAGCCAAGATTGCAACGTGTTATGACTCTGAATGTGGTAGTGGCTCGTGGTGTCTGAAGTATGCGACAGCAGCATACCGTGACCTCCAGAGACCCAGCGTGGGCAAATGTGCAACAAGCACCTGTTCCCTGGATTTAAGGAGGTCATTTTGTACCTAACCCCAGAGATAGCTCACAAATGCTGGCATCACATTCCTCTTGCAGGGTGGTCACACTTCAAAAGAATTTTCCTGCAGGCGAAAGGGTTGTCTCCTGCAACAGGAATGACACATTTGGAAAAAAAAATTACAAAAAGGATACTGCACAGTTGAGTAGACAAATGCTTCTGAAAGCACACATGTTGTTTCTGAGCTCTTACTATACACAATTATTCAAGAAGATCATTTGTTTAGATTGCCAGCAGATTCCTTGTACTACATACAATAAAATTCCAGTTCCAGGGAAGAAAATAAAAATATTGGATTTGCTATTTAATATCCTTTGAGACATGGAAAAGGGTATGCATTGCATGTTTTTTAACCTCAATGATTTGAACTTTGTCACAACAGTTGGTCACATTCTCTTTCAGTAAATGGGCTGATATTACCATGCTTCGGGGACTCTGAGGCCTAATTGAATAAGCGGTTTCTTTCTTATAAATGGCATCAACTTGTTAACAGCCTCTGCCAGTTTTCTTTCATTCACTTAGTTTCCTGGATTTCATCTTTAACAATACTTGGGATGCCTTTTCTGGAAAACATAAATCTTTTAGATATTTGTGGTGTGCAAAAGGAAGAAACTGAAAAGTGTCTAAAAATCCCAGCAAGCTGGAATTCATTTAATTAGCATTTCAAGATGTTCAGTAATGCCTATATTAACTAGCTTGATTTATTCGTTTGTCATATAAGCATATGTAAATATAAAAGGACACAATTAATTGTGAAGACAGTTTCACAGTTTCTGTAAAGTTAGAGATTCACTTTTTCTGCATGTGTGTGTTTGTCGTGGTGTTACTGTATAGTTCTGGTCTTGCGTTTCTACCTGAAAGTAATAAGAACACTTATTTACATAAAGACTCACTTGCAAATATTCATAATAGAGTTAGTCATAATATTCCCAAACTGGAAACTGCTTAAATATTAAGTACCTGGTGAATGGATGCGCAGATCGTACTGTATGAAGGCACTCCAGAAAGTATGTGGGAACATGTGATTAAAGATACATTTATTCCAGTGCAAAGGACGTTTGGAAGTCATGCATGGATTTCTCATAGTACACATTTCCTGTAAATGTTTTGAAGACTCTCTCATTTCGATACTACTCAGCAACAGAAAGGAATGACCTACTAAGGTGTGCCAAAGCTGGTTGGCTCTCGAAGCAGTAGGCCGAGTGACTAGGTAAGACAGAAAGCCCCGCGCTGATTCCATGTAGCTTTCTAAAGGGGGCGAAACTCCAGCGACAAGAAGTCAGCACTGGTCTGAGGGGAACTTAGGCATCACTGACATCGTCTGTGTTTTGATGGCGAGGCTGCATGATTGTACACCTTTGGCAGTTTTATCTAAATGCGGTAGCTCTTCTGTGCATTACTTGTTGTGCCTTGTTGGAGTTGATCAGTAACAACAAAATTGGTACTTTTGCAGAGGCCTGGGGTGCTAGTAGTAAGTCAGTAGATCAAGTCAGTTTTTTCAGAGAAGATAAGAATTTTTAATCAGGAATAGAAACGCTTTATGGGGGGAGAGGATGACCAATGTAGAAAAACTCATGATGGCAGCCAGGGACAAAAACCCAAGAAACCAGACGAGCACTCGGTGTTTCCAGGCAGGAGGCCAAATCGCTCCTGATATGTTGTAAAACACCTGGGAAATCTTGCCCAGTTCTCTTTGAAATCATTATAGGAAGTCCGGTAAAGGTTATATGTTTGACAGTGAAGCCTCTTATCTAATTCCACACTTGAAATGTACAGACATTCACAGATTGGAGCAAAGCAAACATCCTGCATTAAGAGGTATACGCTCTTCTTTTTTTTTCCCCCTGCCTGCCTCCAACAGTTGCCAAGGGAGGCCTAGTGTAATTCTACTTTCAACCTTGCTAGCCTTTGTTAGTCTGTAATGGATTGGCTGTGTGTGTGCTTTAAGTTTTACAAACTTTTACACCCGTTATGTTCTGTACATGCAGAAGCATGAAGAGCATTCATGCTGCCAAGAGAAAGGTGTGATTGTGGTGGAAATGGAAATGATGTTGTAAAGAAAGGGGAAGGGAGCGACATGGGGGTCAGGCAGTGGGTGAACACAGCTTTCCTGGGTCTGAAAGGGTGGGCATTAGGAATGACTAGAAGAACAGGACAGAGTACCGAGGAGCGAAGATGCAGCTGGCAAGTCAGTAAGACATAATTTAAAAATAGACCAATCTGATGAAAACCAGAAAGCTGAACATACAGGCTAGAGGATGAGTGTGAACAACTGATGCTTGTTTGTCCAAAGAGAATTCAAGAGAAGACAGTCTGCTTTCCCACTTGAAGGCAGAACATGGTTTGGTGGAAAGTGCTGCAAGTGAAACTTGAACCGTCCAGGGTTTCAGCGTGGTCAGCTCAAGCCTGCTGGAATTTGCAGAACATCAAAGGGAAGGCAAAGGCAGCTGCTGCCACCATGGCGTCTAAGAAATCCCTTATGGCACACACGGAGTTCATGGAGGAGGAGAGCTCCTGTGCAGACAGATTTCAAGGTTACTGGAACTGTTAAGTTTGAAGAAAGATTCCTGCTGTCTGCAAGTTGGCAGAAATTCATCAAGGTTCTGGAGGTTTTCATCTTGCCTGGTTTGTTTGTTAAATCCCCAGCGGTTGATGGCAGACCGCGTTTGGGATCCTGTTAGCTCATAGGCTGGGTGATTTGTCAATCAACAGGTCAACTGTCATTTCTTGGGATCACAGGGCAGTGCTGTCTGTAGTATTTGTTGGACATGGCGAAGACAAGCAATGGCCTGTCTGGTTCCAAATGCAAAGTGTCCGATAAAACTCCCCTGGGAGGAAGGCAGACCTTACTCAGCATAGCTAAGGGGACTGTTGTCAATTACAGCTGCCATTTTTGGCATTAAACTGCGTGTGTGAGTTTAATGGTGAAGGAGAGTGAAATTGTAGCACATGAATGAACAGCTGGAAAGCTATAGTTCAATATTCACACCTCCAAGGCAAACTCCAATTAAGTATTTTGGAATGTTTCTTATCTTTCTGGGAATGGAGCCCCTCGCCTCAACTCCCTCTGCCCCTCGTAACACCTAAGTCTATTATAACTTTCAGTAATTGGTTTTTTATTAAAATAAGAGACTGCAGTATAAATTTTAGCAACTGGGCTAAATAGGCATTAACAGGCCCTGGGATCCAACCACAATTTGTAACATCGTCCCTTTGGGAGAATGGATTCTAAGTGCTCAATAACTACCTTACAAACAGACTTTTGAGTCATAGTGCATCTGAGAATAAAGAACTGTTTGTGAGGGCAGTGCCTTCCATCAGCTTGCCAGGGAACAGCACAGAGGGGACCTATATCCTGCCACACATGTGTGGCGAGTCCAGCCCGTCTGGGTTTGATCACAGATTATTGCTGAGTGAGCATGGAAGACATAGGAATGGAAACCAAGGTAGAGGCTGAGGCAAGTGGAGGGTGGAGCTGGGAGAATGGGTCTGGAAAGGTGATAGTGGAGGGAAAGTTTCCCACCTCCAGGACAAAGGTGGGGTTCTAAGCAGATGGGATAAGGGCAAAAGAGGATGGAAAATGGGGTAGGGGGAGAGAGACAGGAGTAGAGGAAGTTGAAGGCAAAAAGGCCAAGGTGCAGGAGACAGAAAGGACTGAGAACCGTTTCAAGGAAACTGTATTCATAATGTACAATGGCTCATAAAAAGCTTAGATGAGATTTCTCCTCCCACTCCCCACTCTGCGCCAGATCTTGTAGACATGTAAGTTATATCCTATAGGTTACACAGTAACATCTTTACAGGGCTTTTAAAGTGAAAATATTCAAAAAGGCAAGGAGAACGAGACAGGGGATCTTCTAGCTACTGTTTGACTCAAATACCTACAGTTGTCAAGAGCTGGGGCTGGGCCAGGTCTAAGCCAGGAACTAAACTCAGTTTTAGGCTCCTAGAAGGGTGGCAGAAAAACGGTTACTTAAGCCATTGCTGCTCCGTCTCTCACTTTTGCGAATTAGCAGGAATTTGGAGTTGGAGCCGAGCTGGAATTCTAACCCACGGACTGTGATGTGACAGCCTTACCGGCATGCCAAACGCCCACCCTTAAAATGTCTGTGATCAAAATTTAGACATGTCAGTTCTCTCATGAACGCAAAATGTTTATTGAAGATTGAGCACCTGTTGCGGGTTACCAAGAGGGTGTCAGAGTCTGCTGACATCAACTCTATAAATATGTGTAATTGTCACCAACCACAAAAATGAGGCAATCCAGGCTGGGGTGTAATGGTGATGATAACTAGAATCTGCCCATAAATTTGCCTTATTTCGTCCTTAATGAAATAGGTTTATTTCATGGAAATTTTTTCATGGAACCCATTTTTTTTTTTTTTTTTTTTTTGCTTGGAAAAAAACTGTTAATGTAAAGGACTTTTCACAAATGGATCAGAAAGTTCTGGGCCACAAGAATCTAAATACGTAATTTCTCTCATTATTGGAGTGTCACTTAGTTGTGTTTGGTGCTGTTTTTCCAAGTGGAGAGGGTGACCTACGCATTTGCATCTAGCCCAGGCAAGGTGTGCTCACTCACCTGCATGCCCCATGTGTATCCAGGAACCTTTGTCCTGCCTACCACCCTCTCTGTGTTTACAGCTGTGTGGTTGGAACACGTCTCCCTGAGGCAGCAGCTCTGGGAGGAGGGGTGAGGGACTGAGAGCCCTTGTGAGTGCTGGACCCTCGATCTTGACATTCCCAGCCCTGAGAACTGTTCGGTGCTGTCTCTCCTTTTGTTAAAAATTAAGCAGGCTGTGTGATGCTGTGATAGCACCAAGTGGATGAGGGCAGGGGCTTCTATGCCCCTGCTCTGTACCATGCTGTGTGTGACTGTCAGAGCTATCAGAAGGCTCATGCTACATGATAAACTTGAAAGCAAAGTGCCTTTCACACCGACAAGACTGTTTCATGGAAGGATACCAGTCCCATCCAAAGTTTTCTGCCCTCCAGACCCAATCACTTCACCTCCCGGACACCATCACTCTGGGAATTAGTGTATTGATAACAAAATGTGGGATGACTTAATAGTACATGGCACCTGTTACGGTTCAGTGTGAAAAATGCTTCTACTTAAATGGCCTCTGTTTCCCACGCACAGGAAGAGTGGCCACATCCTCCTGTATGCTCTCTCCCCTACTCTTGTGCCATTAAAACTCCAGCTCCTTTTTGGGTCAGGAGAGGGTGGAAGGATAAGGGTACTTTTTAGACCATAGGAACCATTTCTTGCATTGAATGTTCGTGCCATTTGTCCTCTTGGAGCCTCACACATGGATGGGAGGTCAACAGCCCACACTGGGGACTTCCTCAGGCATATCTAGCTGAGGAGGGACCGTCTCTGTGCTTGCCCAAGCTCCCAAATAACCCAAGGCTGAGAAAATGCCCTCTTAAAATCCCTCTCTCCTTAGGTCTTCATGGTGTCCTGCTCTCACCAAAGAGCCCCAGGCCACAATCTCCATGTCACAGAGATTTTTTTAACCTTCAAGCTTTTTCTTCCTTGGATTCAGGCAAAGAGCCACGAGGGAGGCTAGCAGAGGGCAAAGGCGCTGGGCTGTGCTAGGCCTCTGCTGCAGCTGCCCAGGACCCAGATTTGTGTGCCAGGCCTCATGCTTCTGGTGATAGATGCTCTTATCCAAGTCCCTTTTTTGTTGCCATAACAGAACACCTGAGGCTGGTTCATTTATAAAGAAAAGAAGTTAAGTTTTGATCCATGGTTCTGGAAGCTGGGAAGTGAGTGGCAGGATCAAACAAGGGCAGAAAATACAGAGAGAAGCAACAGTGCACAGAGGAAATGAAACAGAAAAGGCAGCCTGGCTTTGTTAACAATCGGCCCTCAAGGGACGTTATCCAGACTGCAGAATTCCCTCCCGTAAGAATTTACCCATCCGTTCGTGAGAGTGTTGCCTGTGGCATGCTGTGGCAGAATCGCCATCTCAGGACTGCTGTCCCTGGGGCCTCGTGTTACAACTTGTGGGTTTCCAGGGATGCAGTTCAGACCACAGTAGCCCTCCATGGTGGACCCCTGGCAGGCACACTGTCCAGAACAGCCCAGGTCTGTGTGAGCTCCCTGTCAAGCACACGCAAGCTGGGGTTTCCCTGATGGAGTTTTCTTCTCTTTCCTCAACTTGTAAAGAACGGCCCTTTTTGTAGGAAAGAGACATGGGGGCGATTGGTGTTTTCCATAGCAAAGAAGATACCCGCATTCCACATTGGAGTTTTTGGGTTCAAGCATCAGCTCTCCTTCTAACGGGCAGCCTGGGAGGCAGCAGGTAATGGCTCAAGTTCTTGGGTTCCTGCCACCCATCGGGGAGACCCAGATGGAGTTCTGGATTCCCTGCTTTGACTTGGCACAGCCTCAACCACAACAGGCATTTGGGGGACTGAACAAGCATGTTGGCAAGTTTCTCTTTCTTTCTCCTAGTTTCCCAAATAAAAAGTTCATGCTCCATTTTCAGGATTCTAGATTGAGACTCAGAATTAGATAACTGATAGGAAAAAATGTTAAAGTCTATTTATGCTTTTATCCATGGAGGTATTGTTCTGCTAATTATTACCACATCAACAAAAATAGCATTACTAATAATGGCATTTATTCACTGCCTGAAAAGTGTAAAACACATTTTCTAAGATGTAGGAAGCGTCTTCATGGTTGGGGCCCAGCATAGTGGCCTAGCGGCTAAGGTCCTCACCTTGAACGTGCCAGGATCCCATATGGGCACCGGTTCTAATCCCGGCAGCCCCACTTCCCATCCAGCTCCCTGCTTGTGGCCTGGGAAAGCAGTCGAGGACGGCCCAAAGCCTAGGGACCCTGTACCTGTGTGGGAGACCTGGAGGAAGTTCCTGGCTCCTGGCTTTGGATCGGCATAGCATCATCCGTTGCGCTCACTTGGGGAGTGAATCATCGGATGGAAGATCTTCCTCTCTGTCTCTCCTCTCTGTATACTTGACTTTGCAATAAAAATAATAAAATTAAAAAAAAAAAAAAAGAAAAGTCTTCATGGTTACCTCTTAGGAGGACTAAGAGAGGTTTGTGCTACAGGGAGCCCAGTGCTGTGCTGTTTACTCAAATTAGCTCACTCTTCATTGCAGAAGTGTGTTAGGGGCTCCTAGCTCCATTTTACACACAGACAATAGCAGTATAAGCAGGCTGAGTGTCTTGTCCTGGTGGCAGAAGTCTAAGTGGCTGGGAGCAGCCCCAGGCGACCTGACCTGGCACAGAACTGTGGCTCCCATCCTTCTGATGGCGCACGCTCCCCTGGAGAGTGAAAGCCGAGCCGTGGCAGAGGCCCCTTCCCCATCAGCTGCAGCAGCAGCTATCCTCCGCTTAATGCAGGGTGGGAAGAGTCCTCGTCATTCAGCATGTTTCCTTGAGACTATAATTTATGTTATCAAATGATAAATTGCATATAGATGTAATGCAATAGCCAAAGGCCCGTTGTCCAGACAGAATAATTTCAGCAGACTTTTGTGCTTCCTGATGAACTCAAACCAGATTCGATTATATGAAGCCGACGTTGTATTGTTGCATGGTAGCCGGATTTGCTATTCTCAGTGATAAACTCACTGGGATGTTCAAACATCACTTTTGGTCATCTTAGAAATGGCTCTGTTCTGTAATGCCATGAGGTGAAGGGCCTCGGATCATGTTTATTTGGCTGCTAGTAAAGTTTTGCCAGTTTAATTTAATGAGGTATCTTCTAAAACGTGGCAATAATCAGCGTTCTTCGATGATCCCTGGAGAGAAAGGTGCAATTTGAAGATATCCAGAGGGGTAGAGATGAATCTGCTATTTTAATAGCCTTCTTTATATTTCAAATGCTTCTACCAGAGTTAGAGGATGTTCAGCCCCAGAAGCTATGGAAGGCCTATGAAATCCTTTGGACCGAGCCTGCCAAAGCAGCCCCAATAGTTCTCAAATAAATCTATAGCAGGCAGAGTTTCAAACTGATAATTCTGAATGGTCTATGTTATAATATCCAGATGGCCCTTGACAAAAAAAAAAAAATCTTTTATCCCTGAAAGGTTACCTTGTACAACCTGAGACGTGTTTGTTTTTGTCAACCAGGTCCTAAAAAGGCTATCTTTACCCCCCTGAGCCCCATTTGTTCATATGGTGCTTCCTGTTTCAAGGGTACCAAGCATACAGTGAATATGGTACAAAGGAGGGGAGGGACACAGTCATTGGAGCCTCAGGCATTAACGCTGGAGCAGAGAGGAGCTTGGATGTTCTGACTCAGCCCACCAACCCAGAGCAGAGTGGATGACTGTAAATAGGAGTGGTCTTCAAAGCGCTCATGGGAAAATGGAATTGAAAAAATAAGTTTATGGGGAGAGCCTTTGGCGTGGTGGGTTCGGTGCTTGAGACACGTGCATCCTATATCGGAGTGCTTGGATTCAAGTTCTCCATCTACTGCTGCTTCTGGCCTGGGAGGCAGCAGGTGATGGCTGCACTCCTGGGATCCCTGTCCACCAGGGGGGAGACCTGAAATGAGGGACCCCTGCCCCCCACAGGGGAGACCTGAAATGAGAGACCCCTGCCCCCCAGGGGAGACCTGAAAAGAGGGACCCCTGCCCCCCCAAGGGAGACCTGAAATGAGGGACCCCTGCCCCCCAGGGGAGACCTGAAATGAGGGACCCCTGCCCCCCAGGGGAGACCTGAAATGAGTTTGGGTTCCTGTCATTTGCCTATCCAAACTTAGGGGCATTTTGGGGAATGAGCCAGTAGGTAGAAGATCTCTGTCTCTCTGCTTTTCACATAAATGAAATGCATATTTTTAAGATAAAATTGGTTTTGGTACAAAAGTTTTGAAATTCATGTATAGGTTTTTTTTTCCCATCATATCCTTTTTTTCCCATGAACTCTTTAAAGTCTCTTGATATCAAATAGATTGCCCTATGGGGATGTTGCTACGTAGAAATCCGAGCTAGAGAGCATCCCAATGAATTTCAGTACACGGAGATGAACTCTGTATTTTACATCATAATGCATATGTTTTCAATCGAAGGAACTTGTGAATTGTTTAAAATTCTAAACCCAGAAAATGTGATTCTCCGTCCTTGTGTTGTGTTGCAGGCAACAAGGGCAGCGATCACTCAGCACTGTACTGATCTGGGCGCTCTGCTGGGCAAAGAGAACGACGTGGCCCTCATCATCGACGGGCACACGCTCAAGTACGCGCTGTCCTTCGAAGTCCGGAGAAGCTTCCTGGATCTGGCGCTGTCGTGTAAAGCAGTCATATGCTGCAGGTGGGAACATGGTGCATGCGCACAGCTCCTGGGCTTGCTGATGCATAGCAAAAATAGCCATTTATCTTTCACCGTTGCATCACAGATTTTTCTGGAAAGCATTTTATATTTTTGTTTTGTTTATCTTGAAGAGATTATGATCTAGGAAGCAGGACTTCTAAGCTGTCTCTATGATAGGAGTTTCTAAATTGGAGAAACTCTACCTTCAGCCGGGGTGGCACGTCCAGGGTGCCTACCTGCTTAGTTCCTGATTCAGCTTCCAACACTGGGAGGGCTTGGATGCTTCTCTTCTGAAGGTCACGGGCATTTTCATTTACCAAAGTGCTTTGGTTGCAATCCTGTTATACCAAGTCTTGTGTTAAGGTGTAACTGAAATCTTTGGTGGTTCTCCTAGTGTTTTTTTAAAGGGGTATTGTCACAAGCCATTGACTGCTGGCCACATGGAGGTCCAGTTCTGATGGAAGTTTGAAAGATCAGTGAAATGATAAAGAAAGTAAACTATAAAGATGAGTGCCTGCCGTAAGAAGTGGTAACTCATGGGGTCTCCAGAGTGGACAAGTATGGTGGTGTCCTACCTGACACTGTAGGATATTCAAGGACCATGAGGAACAAATTTAGGGCAGTATGGAACAGAAAATTAGAGTGTGGCTGTGAGGGATACTGAGAGATGAGCAGAACACCTGGACATGAACTATTGCTTGACGGGTTTTATGATGGACCTTCCAGCACTCTCCCTCTTACAACAACTTTACTCACACAGCATGCAGTTCGTCCATTGAAAATATGTTGTTCAGTAGTGTTCAGTAGAGCTGCTTAACCGTCACCACAACCAAGATTAGAATATGTTTCATCACTCTCAAAGCTTCGTATCCATTATCAGTTCATCCCTCTCTTCGTCTTCCTAGTCCCAACTCCCAACCACTAATGTACTTTCTTGTTTATGTCAGCCTGCCCATGGAAGGCATGCCCTATGAATGGAGTAGCACAAGGTGTGGCCCTTGTCTTATATGAAAGCGTTTAACGTGTTTCCAAGTTTAAGTTGTAGTGCAAACTAGCACACTGTTTATGACCTGATAATATTTCATCTTTGGAGCGATCATATGCTACTTATCCTTCTACCAGCTCATAAACCTTCAGTCTTTACTTTTGGGGGGCAGTTACAAATGATGTTACAAGCATCCACATGTGAGTTGGCCAATGGGCATAGGTATTCAGTTCTTTTAGGACCATACCTGGCCCCTCTGGATCCCTGGGGAAACTCTGTGCTTAACTTTTAGGGTAACTGAGTGTACCCCTTTATATTCTCACTATTAATGTGTAGGTGTTTCAGTTGATTCTCATCACTGCTGACACCTTTTATCTATAATTTTGGTTAGTTGACCTGGTGCATGGACAGTGATATTTCACTGTAGTTTCAATTCAAATTTCTCTCATGCGTAAGGGTCTTTAGCATCTTTTCATAAGCTCATGAGCCATTTGTGTATCTTCTTTGGAGAAATATCTATTCTTTAATGTCACAAGAATTCCCTAATTTCTTGTGTGCTCTGGATACAAGTATCTCATCAGATAAATGATTTGCAGTTATTTCCTCCATTCTGGCTGGCTTTTTTTTTTAAATAGGTATGATGGTATTGTTTATAGTGAAAAATAATTTTAGTAAATTTCAGTGTATGTTTTTTCTTTGTCCTTGGTTCTCGGGGGTACTGTATCTAATGAGTTATCGTTTAAAGCAACTGTGGTCCTTTGCTTTCTGGGTTCCATTTGATCCTTTTAGATCAGGGAAATGCATGTTCTCTAGTGGTAGGGAGGTGGTAAAATTCGTTTTTCCCCATAACCTTTCCTTTATGTCTGCATTCTAAAGTTACTGAGTAGCAGGTACCTGATTTCCAAGAATTCCTCAAACCATGGAGTTTGTATGTATGGCTGCCATGTTGGTCAAGGAGACTGTCTGACTTGCCAGCCACAGGAGCCAGTGTGGTGGTGCAGCAGGTTCTGATCCAGTTCCCTGCTGATGTGTCTACAACAGCAGTAGAAAATGGCCCCAGATGGCCACCCTGGCGGGGCACATGGGTGGAGTTCCAGGCCCTCGGCATCAGCCTGGCCTGGCCCCAGCTGTTACAGGCGTTTGGGGAGTGAACCTACAGGTTCTCTGTTTCTGCTGCTCTCTCTTCTCTCTGTAACGCTGCCTTTCAAATAAATAGACACAGCTTAAAAAATAATAATAATAAAACAAGAAAGAAACCAACAAAAGCCCTGGAAACAACATGGAGAAGTCTGGTGCGCTGTCTACCCAAGCACACACGCTAAAGACTTGTGAGGGTGTTCAAGAAGACATCAAAGTGAGTCCGGTTGGAGTCTCCGGGGGGAGCCGGGAAGGCGTGTGGTGCCTTACAGGAACACGCTCCTTGCCTGCCAGGTGCTTGATACCAAAGAAAAACATCTTTTCCCCGGCCTCACTTTGGCTGCTTTTGCAGGGCTTTGTGTGTCACACAGGGCTGCATGCCAAAAGACGTTGCAGGAAGGAGTTCAAACTGGAATTGGCACAGAAAGAGGAAATTTCAAATTAAATGCTGTTACTGTCCATGAAATAGAAGCATTAATTGGAAAAAGGAACCTGGGATCCTGTACTGCTTTCCTGTGCTGGGAGACGTTTCTTGGCTGATCTTGCACTTAGATTAAAAAAAAAAAAAGCAACACATACTTTAGCAAAAAAGCACTCATGTACTTCAAATGCATTTACTGTTCATTGAGAGTTTAAGCTTGAGCTAAAATTAATATGTGGCTTCAAACATAAAGTTTGACCTGAATTTTCAGAAATATTACATCTGAACGAGGAAAACTAAGAGTTACCCTGTTTGGTAATAATAGAAGTCATATTTTTTTTCCGAAAATATTTTTTTCTAGGCTATTATTAAGCGTACTTTTATTAACAGATTCAAAGGTGAGTAAATTTTGTGCGACAGAGAATCAATACCTTTAAAGAGGAAACGGGCAACATTTTGTTAAGTATTTTGCTTTAGTTAGAATGAGAGCATCTTGCTAAGCACACATGGCTATACTCAGACCATTTCCATGTAGTTAAAATCCAGTCTTCATGACAGCTACCAGTCAGTATTCTTTTGCAGATGAAATGTACGTGGCAGGGGCAGTCTAGCATTATTTGCCGGAGAGCAAACTGCTTAGCCCAAAAGGGTTTTCATTCATCAGCATTATGTGTTTTTGGATGGCAACCCTTGAGATGTCATGGGAGACTGAAAATGTAACATGGTTTTTGGCTTGTAAGTGCAAACGATGACTAGCAGTAAGTCTACACTTCTTTGTGTCTCTTCTCTGAAACTACTTCGGAAAGTTTATGGACAGTGGCACTCAAAGATAACTTTATTTTGCTGCACAATAGATTGGGTCATATGTACTCTGCTTCTGATGGGTCTTCAGAAAGCTTATGGAAAGTGTATAGGGATAAAGACAGCATATATTTCGAAAATTTGTATTGGAATATACTTTTAGTTCTATTTTCCCTGAACTTGTCCTTGTTATTTGTTGATTTTTTTTTGATTGGCACATAATTGCACGTGTTTAATTGTGATATAATGTGATACTGTGAGATTTGTCTGTCTGTTTCTTAAATTCAGGCCCTCAGTGCAAATCTCCATCAGGCCCCATGCAACAAACTCTTTCAGTTTCTTTTTTCTTCTCTCCTCTCCCCTTGTCTCTGCCTCTCTCTCTGTAGCACTGTCTTTCAAATCAATAAATCTTTTTAAAAAATAATAAAACAAAAAAGAAACTAAGAAAATCACCTCTACCCTCCCCTCTCCTCTCTTCCCTCCTCTTCCCTTCCCTTTTCTTTCTCTTTTCTTCCCTTTCTTTCTCCTAGCTCCTGCTTTCTCTTCTTCCCTCCCTCTGTCTCTCCCTCCCTTCTTTCCTTCCTTCTGAAAGGCAGGTGACAGTGATCTTCCCCTGTGTCTTCAGTCCCTGAAGGGCTGCAGCAGGAGGGCTGGGCCAGGCCACAGCCAGGAGCTTAGAACTCCTGATTAGCAGGGCCCAGACATTTGGAACAACTTCCACGCTTTCCACGGCACATTAGCAGGGATTTAGGTTGGAAGTGGACTGACCGCAATTCAAATCAGTGCTGTGGTACAGGTTGCCAGCGTGACAGGCTGAAGCCTAGCGCCCTGTGCCACACCCCAACCCCTTCATTTGCTGCATGGACTCTTCAATGGCAGCTATGCAATGCTTTTTTTTTTTTTTTGCCAAAGATTTTCCCTCCGGCCCTATCATATCCTACTCCAGGGTTCCTTGCTAGGCATGTGTCATCTGTTCTCATGCTCTCCTCCATCTTACAAGAGGGGTCTTCAGGGAGCAGCGTTGTGGCATATCGAGTTAAAGTGCTGTCTGAGATGCCAGCATCCCATATGGATGCTGATTTGTGTTCTGGTTGTTCTACTTTTGAGCCAGCTTTCTTCTGCTTGCCTGGAAAAGCAACACAAAGTGGTGCGAGTGCTTGGGCCCCTGCCATGCACGTGGGAGACCTGGAAAAGCAATCCTGACTCCTAGCTGCCCCTGGCTGTGGCTTCATCTGCCCCTGGCTGTTGTGGCCCTTCGGGAAGTGAATTAGCAAACAGGAGATTTTCACTCATGCGCTCTGTCTCTGTGTAACTCTGTTTTTCAAATAAATATTTTAGTTGTGGTTTGGTGTAAAATTTGACAAAGTCAAAGCAACTAATACTTCATGGTCAGTAGTTCATGATTAGTTGTACAGATTGCAGTAAGTCCCGTAGGTCCCATTTACCTAGTATTATGCAGTATGTACCTTCTTATTTTCACTTGAGTTTTGCAAATAATTTTCTACAAAGTCTGTCTTCACTAAGTCCCTGTGTGAACAATTTGAAAAACTATGAAATAAGGTACAAATGTAGTGTATATAATAAATAGTCAACCAAAAAGAAAAAAGAATTTCAAGAAGTTCATGGAAAATGAAATTAAAAGACAAGTTTATTTCGATACAAAATATTTTGAAACCCATACATGTGTGAGGTCTCCAATAAAATTTATGGAGAATATAATGAAAAAGATGCATTTTTTAAATTGCAAAGTCGGGTATGCAGAGAAGAGGAGTGACAGAAAGGAAGCTCTTCCATCTGTTGATTCACTCCTCAGGTGACCGCAAAAGCTGAAACTGTGCCGATCCAAAACCAGGAGCCAGGAGCTTCTTCCGGGTCTCCCATGCAGGTGCAGGGTCCCAAGACTTATGGCCATCCTCAACTGATTTCCCAGGCCACAGGCAGGGAGCTGGATGTAAAGTGGGGCTGCCAGGATTAGAACTGGTGCCCATATGGGATCCCTGTGTATGTAAGGTGAGGACTTTAGCCACTAGGCTACCTTGCTGGGAGCATGGATTTCTTTCTTTCTTTTTTTTTTTTAAACTTCACGAGAAACATCTGATAAGCCTATTTTTCTGTCGCGCCCACGTTTCTTATCGCCCCGCAATAAGACGCAGACGCGAGTGAAGTCTTCTGCGGTAATCTTTATTGCGCGCACCAAGATGAGGAGGGAAAGGCCCCGACCCCGGCAGGCTGTCTGCTCTTATGTGCTGACTGGCCCCGCCTCCACCGATGATAGGTCGGCGTCATGATTACGCAGGGTCCTGGGCGACTGGATTCGTCAGTCCCAGTGTTCATGCGCCGGCCACGCCTCAGCTTTCACGCCGTGAAAGCTACGTAACTCTCCACCAGGAACCAAGGTGTGGCTTTTCCAGCCGGCGCCATTTTGGGTACGGCATGTGGCCAGTACATACAGATGCGGCTGGCAACATTTTTCTATGAGCTTTCTGAAGTGCCCTTGTGTACTTGTGATTCTCATTACCAGTTTCACATAGAGTCATCTAGAAAAGTTGGAAAGAAAATGATTTTCCCCAAAAAGCTAAACATGGAAATACTCTGTGACTACCCAATTTCATTGTTTTTTAGATATATACTCAAAAGAATTAGGAACAGGAACTGGAATGCTTGTACACATATATTCATGTAGCTCTTAACACACAAGCTAGATGCTCATTGATTTTTTTTTTAGTACTTGAGTAAAGTGCAGTATAAATCCCCCAGTGTGTTAGTATTGATTCGTAAGAAGGCCACGTAGCAGTGACACAAGCTTCATGAGGATGAACCCTGAAAAATGCCTACTGAAAGGAGCCAGTCACGGAAGACCACGTGCAGTGGGTGGTCTTGTGAGCTGTTCAGGCTAGGCGCATCCATAGAGCCAGGAGACGTGTTCATGGTGGCTGGGAGTTCCTAGGGACGGGGAACCTGGAGTGGCCACTTAGCTGCTGAATGTGTGTGAGGCTCCCTGTGGAGGGTGGGAGCACACTCCGGAACGGGGTACACTTAATGGTTGCACAATCTTGTGATTACACAAATGCTGCTGGATTTTTACACTTTGGACCGGTTAGTTTTACGTTCCATGATTTTGACTTCAATAAAAATATAAGCAAATGAATGAAAGGACTCATCGATTTAAATGAAATGTTTGTTGAATTAAAAAAAAAAATAAACAGTACTTGGCTGAAGGTTGTATTCATCTGAATGAAATGTTTGTTGAAAGAAAACAAACGAAAAGATTCTCCGGTGTTCAGAGCCAATCAGGACTCTGGGAATTGCACGGAGTCCGTGGGTGGTTGCCGTGAGTAGGGAGTGTTGAGAAGGCAGACTTGGCCGGTCTCCGTCCAGCAGGGGCCCTTGGTGGGCTCCACACCTGGACTCAGTCCAGGGCTTTTCCTTTGGGTTCGTTTTCCCCATGCACCCGTGTGCACCTCCCCACTCCATGTGCCTTCTGTCCTTGGCCGTGTCAGTGGGTGGTGCCGCTGTCTCCTGGGTGGAGCCTTTTGGCCGATGAATTTTGTATGGAAGGAACCGTCAGAGAAACTAGATTATACAAGCAAATCGTTGCTATTGCCCGAGAGATCCATCTTGATTTCTTAGTGCTTGATAAGGATTGCCTTTGTTTTAAAAAGGGGGGATTGGAGAGGATGGTAGAGAAAATGCATCACCTGAAATAACATCTTAGAAATGGAAGTGTTAACTTTTTATCCTGAAACTGAATGGTACCCGGGCCTGTAGTGTTCAAGGATGAAGCCGGCTGTGTCTGCTGACTCGTATTCATGTTCACACTTGTACTTTTGTACAAAAGTTTTTGCTTTGGCTAAAGGTTTTAAGTTGTACAAAAGCCTGAAGCCCTGCAGGATATGTCATTCTGCGAAGGAATAAATAAAGTCATGTTAGAAAATGTGTTAGCCATTTTCAGGCTGTCCAAGAAAGAGTTCTCTGTTCTCCCTCCCCGCCTCTCCCACTTTCCCTTTCTCTTTTGAAGCTCTTTCATTTTTGTCAAAATGGAGATAAATTTTGGCAGCAGAGACTCTGGGGAGCTGGCGGTGAACTTTGACCTCTTGAAAACATTCCAAAATCTGAAAGGTGATTGTACTTGTCAGGAAAAGTCCTGAAGGCTCATCCATGTCCCCGCCGCCAACCCTCACAGGAGGAAAGGCTGCCATGGCCCGGCCGCGGGCCCCTGTAGTTCCAGGGGAGGCTCGTGGCCCCACGCGCCACCTCATCAGTGGACATGATTCACGGCTGCACAGCTCTGGCAGCAGATGGAGGGGAGGAAACACTCCCCCAGCAGGGCTCTCTGCTGGGTGTGTGAATTAAGGGCTTCAGAAGGCATCATTTATTTTCTCGGATGTGTTTACACTTGTGTCTCTCAGGGCAGATCCAAAAAGATAAACGTGTGTGAACCCGTGATGCCAGGACCTTGGCGAGCGGCGGGCGAGGGAGAGCGGGCGCACGGAATGTTTGTAAAACCGTGTGGGGTTTATTTTTCTAACTGACTGATTTCCACTCCTTGTTTAAAAAACAATCAGAAAATAGAGATAAGTAAGAAGAAAGGAAACACTGTTTAGGATCCCACCGACTGGACATCAGCACAGTTAGCAACCCCGTGCTTGCATCTTCAGCTCTTTCTGTACATATCCTTTCTTTGGCAGGGCAGCTGCCCTGCTCACAGTGTATAGATATAAACCATTCCCGAGTCCGATACTAATATAAAATGCATTTTTTGACAACAGTGTTTAATAGGATTCTGCAGACATGATAATCAGTTTAATGGGTTCTCAGTGATGGGTATATAGGTACCAGGCTTTTACAACAAAGATGTACGTGGCTGCATCTCCACAATGACTCTCGATGATGTCTGTAACATAATAGACTCAATAAGCAGCAGCGTGGACATCTGTAAAATGAACTGCTGTGACTCCGATGAAGAGAGATGTGGCTTTGTCCCTGCAGGTTTGCCTGTGTCTGTCTTGGTTAAATGAGCATAGGCCGGACTCCAAGCCCCAGCGTGGGCTCTGTTAGCTCCAGTGAAAAAGGGAGCTGGCTGAGTTTATTTTTACAGAAGGCTGTAGCTGCAAACGGGAACCGAGAAGAAACAAAAAAGTCCAGTGCAATAGCCGCAGTCTCAACACAGACAGCCTGACTGAGCTCTGCCGCCCAGCCCGTGAAGACACTGCAGCGCGGTGTGCCTGTATGCCCCGTCGGCTACACAACTTCCTGATGCTGCTAAGCGTCTCACTCATTCAGTCTGCACCCCAGCCTGCCCTTCTGCGTGTTCGGCCTTTGGAGGACTTAGTGTAGAAAAGAACTGGCTCTTCCTCTTTGGTCTCTCCCACAGCTTGGTTTTGTATGTAAATGAAGCAGGATGGATAATAGGAAATCAGAACAGTGTGCGTTTTGTGGGTGGTATCTTTCAGGCTGTGAACTGCACCCAGAATCATGTCAAAACAGAGTTCCGACATGGTAATTAGAGTTGTACCACCAGTTGTGTTTTGGTTGGCCTCCATATTGGGAGGGATCCAATCATACACTTGCAAAAATAAAACTTTTCTTGAAGAGTTCCTTTCATGAGGTGATTTCTCAGCATCCTGGATGTTTAGCTACAAGCCAGCTTCCTACTTTGACATTTTGTTCCAGAGAGCATTATTAAGTTGTCAAGGTTGGAAGCCAATCCTTGGGTTGTTTGTATTATGGCTTCGCACACATTTGCCCACTGGTTGATTAAACGCAGTCAGAGTAGAACTCATTTCTAGAGTTTTTCGTCTTTGCATTTAGCTCTGAAGTGAACGCTCTTATCTGAATGATGACAGCGATTTTATCTGGTCCTAACTGGCTTGTTACTTTGTGAAGGATGCTTGTGCTCAGCTGTAAGGCTCTTGAATCAAAAGAACATTTAAACGTGCAGAGATTAAAAAGTGTTTTTCCATCTGCAGACCTTACCCATATTTCTTAAGAACTGAAATTAAGTTGTTGTGAATTTTGTGGTGTTTAAAAATGGCTCGTTTGAATAATTGTTGGAATTGAAATGTGTGGAGATTTTGGAAACTTTTTTTTTTTGAATAAGTTATATATAGAGAGAGGTCTTTCATCTGCTCGTTCACTCCCCGAGTGGCCGCAGTAGCCTACACTGGCCATTTAAAGCCAAGAGCTTTATCTGGGTCTGCCATGTGGGTACAGGGACCCAAACATTGGGCCATCTTTCTACTCTTCTTCACAGACCATTAGCAGGGACCTAGATCCAAAGTGGAGCAGCTGGGGCACAAATTGACACCCATCTGGGACCACTGCTGCAGGCACTGGCTTTCCTCACTTCACACCACCTCCCGCCCCAAGATTTTAGCAGGAAACTAATTCTAAGTGATTATTGCTAGTTTAGGAAAGAATTCATTTTATTAAGCTCTTTAACATCAATGCTAATATTAATGATGTGTTCAGAAACGAAAGACTGTTTTCATCTTAAATAACTGTTATAGAAGAAAATGTATGCCGATCACCCTGTAAGTTCAACTTTTGGTTATTAGGAATTTTCTAATGTTTTGCTTCTCCCCCAAGTAAGAGTTGTATATTATCACTATAAAAATATAATGCTTTCAACTGACAACTAGCAAACTTAACCTATTGGTTTAGATTGTGACTGCTGAAAATGTGACAAAATATTTAGTATGAAATTGAGAATGCAAAAACCTCTTTGGTAATGAAATTTATGAGGGTCAGTACAAATTAAAGTATACAGAGGGTTGGCACAGTGGCATGTTGGAAATACCTGCTATAAATCATCCAGCAGGCTTGTTTTGTAATAATGATGTGTTGTGTAATTGGAAGTACATCTCAGATTTTTATTTTGCTTTTAATATTGTTTTCATAACACTTTTATTTCTGTACTAGTACTACTTTTCTGAATAATTCTGGAATGTGGTTTTCTGTAGTATTTCTACACAGAAGGGCAATTATTTGGAAATGAGCCACGAAAGTTGTAAGACTCTCCCTCTTCATGCAGAAAACATTGTGGGATTCGAGTCTGTGTGCTGTGCCTTTATCTGCTCGGCTGCTTTCAGCACACTGGGATCCACGTGGAATGCCAGAGGAGCCCACAGACCTGTGACTTTTCAAGTTTTTCTTTTTTCTTTCCCCTGTGTTTTCTTCCTCTTTATTTTTATGAATGATTAACTTGTGAATGTCTGTCATTTTTGACAACACTGCTTGCCAGATGAAGCAGGGTGAGATGAGGGCAGGCTGTGGTAGAAGCTTGTGATAGAAGCTCATAATATTTGGCATCTTTCCCACTAAGAAAACAAGCCAGAAAAATAGTCAAGAACAGAGCTTAATTAAACATATGGACTATGTCATGAATATTTATGCCCCCAAGTCTTGCCTTGTACTTGTATTTGTACTTAAAGTGCTTTTTCTTCTCTTTCCTGTGAAGTAGTTCAGAATGTGTTTCATTAATACAAGAAAGTGTCATGTTAACTTTTATTCAAAAAAAAAAAAATCCCACTTCTCCTGACAGTACTGACACCTTTTTTGATTGAGAGTATGCAAAGTAGTTCTTACGTTAATTGGTCCCAAAGAAAATTATGTTTTCCACTTTCTTGTGCATACATCTGACACCTTTCCTCATTTATCACCTCCTGAATTATCGATGTTTTCCCTTTCCTGAGCTTGACAGCCAGGATTCCTCCTTATGGCTTTGAAAACAGTAAGGGAAACTCCATCCCAGAAGGTTCACAGGGTTCCAATTTGCCTAGGAAAATCCCAGAATGAGGCAGGTGAGGTGCAGCCCGGTCTGCTGGCAGACAGCGCACAGCCAACTTCTCTGAATCCTCTCTGATTTCGTTTCATTCTTGCTCAACTCCAGAGGAGGCGGATGGTAAGAGTGGGAGGTGTTAGGTCTTCAGTTTCTTAGTGTTCCCTCTACATTCAGTCCTGTTTAGGGGAGCCACAGGTCGGGTGTCCACCTGAGCTGCATCCGATGGATGGAGCCGAGGAAATCTGCCAGATGTTTTTGGAAGGCTGCGCACAGTTGGAGCTTGTCGAGGCTCTCTTGGTTACCACTGTGCTCTGCAAGGCTTTGTTGAGGCAGCAGAGGCTGCGTGCACCTGTTGGATGATTTGCTCTCTGGTCCTTGTGAGTCAGCTGAATTCTGCTAAGTCCCAGCACTGAATTGTCCAGCGGGGGTAGCTTCTGACAGGTTTGCACATACAAAGAGGGAGACAGACGGACACACACACACACACACCCCAACCCCGTCCACACACCCCCTGCCCTGCCCCATTCCATCGAATTCTTGACACCTGGGTCATTGGAGGTAAACAGCAAGTTTTTTTTTTTCCTCCCACTAAGCAAGTATTCATTGTGGTGTCCTTTCACCACTTGCACTCGCCAGCCATTAAAAACTAAAGTAAATATACCAGCCTGAAGATAATTCTTCCACAAATACACAAGTGCCAAGTTAAAACCGCCTGTCAATCGCTTGTGCATTTTTCCTTGCTTTTATTTGTTTTAATGGATGGGAGTTGTTTGAAGATATTAAAGCTTGAGAAATTGGGAGTCCTGTGTTGTCACAATATTTTGCTTACTTGCAGATAAATGAACCATAAGTTCTTATTTTTTTTTTGAAAACCATGATGAATGTAGGTTGAATTTCTCCTCCCATCCTGAAACAGAAAGTAATAGCAATAAACGTTTCTACAAGAGATTATGAACATAGCAGTGAACATTTCAATTCAATGTTTCCTGCACCCCTGTTCCTGTACATTAACATATAAATTGTGAAAGTATCAAAACAGGAGACTAAATGTAAGATTAAAGAGTTTTGCCTTAAAAAGGAAAAAAGTGCTGACGTGTAATTAATTTGTCTTAATTTTTTATTTTATTTGAAAGGCAAATGCTGGAAAACAGGGCTCTCCAATCTGGTGCAGATGCCTGCCCCCCGGGGGTTGAGGTAGACCAGAGCCAGGAGGCAGGAGTTCAGGCTGGAACTCCCACGCAGGTGCTAGTGGAGCTGCCACGGCTGCTTCCCTGCATGCCGTGGCGGATGGCTGGAGTCGCAGCATGCTGTAGCTGAAGCCCTGGCCCTCTGACATGGGACATCACTATCCACGCAGAGTCGTGGACACAGTGCTGAAAGCCTACCCCATTTCTCAAAGCTTGTAATTGATACGTGATATTTCTCCAGGTTTATGGGGCACGGTCTGATAATTCAGAACGCCTGCCTAATGTTCTCATCAAAGTAATTAGCATTTCCATGTCCTTAAATGTTTGTCATTTCTATATTTGGGAATCTTCAGATTCTTCCAGTTACTTTGACCTGTAGCACAAATTCTTGTAGACAAGCATTACCTTGTAATGCCATAGAAGAGCATAACTAATTCCTTCTCTCCAGCTGCATTTTGGTACCTTTTATTTGCTCTCTATCTCCCTCATCCATAAGACCTTTCCTAAACTTCTGCCTAATATTTTTCTACCATCTTCTAGGACATCAGCTACTTTTTAGTCCCCACAAAGGAGTGAAAATGCATATTATGTGTCTGTTTGTGTCTATTTTATTTCCCTAAATTTGATGTATCCCATTTCTATCCATGTACTGTAAATGTCAGGGTTTCATTATTTGTAATAGTTAAATAGTATTCCATTGTGTATGTATGCCACAATTTCTTTCTTCATTAGTCTGTTGATGAAGAGCTAGTTTCTGTTTATTTTGGAATGCCCAGTAGTGGCATTGCTGGGTCACATAGTGGCCATTTTTGCCTTTTGAAGGGCTTTTGCTGTGTTTTCCCCAGGGACAAGACTAATCTACATTGCCACCAACAGTGTGGAAGAGTTACTGTTCCCCCACCAGCATATATTGTATGTCTTTTTGGTAATAGTCATTCTAACTGGAATGAGAGGATGTCCCATATGTGGTTTTATTAAGTTAATGACGTTTAGACTCCGAGTTTCTGTTGCTGTGTTGTTAAGAGCAGTTGCACTGGCTTTCCATATTCTCTGGGATGGATGATGACGCAGATGTGTCGTCCTTAAACATTTAGAACCCGTTATTCTTGGTGACCATGTCCATGTCATTGGGGCTGCGGGGTTGCAGGGAGACGTGAAGAACTGCAGTTAGACCTGTGCTGCCAGAGTGGGAAAGGGGGCTCTTCTCAGTGTTGTGGGGCACAGTGGGAATGCCAGGAGCTGCAAGGGATTCCGCTGGACTGCAGGTGCTGAATCCATGGTCTGAGACGATAGCAAATGCCTCCCTGTTTATTTACTTCATATTTAGCATCTAAGGGTTGGGCATTGTTGCTCTGTCACTGTAGTGTGTGTGCTGCCACAGGGTGAAAAGGAGAGGGAAGCAAAGGCTGGAGGGTACATTGCCCTCTTGCACCCATGGGTTTTGCATCAATCAGGTGTATTTTGTTTTAAAGATTTATTTTTTTATTGCAAAGTCAGATATATAGAGAGAGGAGAAGAGACAGAGAGAAATATCTTCTGTCCGATGGTTCACTCCTCAAATGAGCGCAATGGCCAGTGCTACGCCGATCCGAAGCCAGGAGCCAGGAACTTCCTCCAGGCCTCCCACATGGGTGCAGGGTCCCAAGGCTTTGGGCTGTCCTTGACTGCTTTCCCAGGCCACAAGCAGGGAGCTGGATGGGAAGTGGAGCAGTGAGGATATGAACTGGTGTCTACATGGGATCCCAGCACGTGCAAGGTGAGGACTTTAGCTGTTAGGCTACTGTACCGGGCCCCATCGGGTGTGTTTGTGAGACTCCTCTGAGCTGCAAGGGTTGTGAATGAGCCCCGCTGATGTACCTTTCTTGGAAAGGGTTCTTCTGTCCATCTCTCCATTTGCACAGGATCACGAGACTCTTGGTCTTTGAGCTCTGCAGGTTGGTCTGTGTCACTTAGTGTTGCCACCTTTAGGGACCCCGGAGCTTTGTCAACAGCCCTTCTGTCTAGGTGCACACTCACGACAGCACAACATTTAGAAGAAGTTAAAGAATTCTTCAGTAACTCGGTTCTCAAGGTGGGTGCCTGGGAAGCAGAGCTTTGAGTGAGGCCAGACTTGAAACATTCTTGCTAATGAGCCCATTTGATACAGGATCCATGTGTCACTCAGCCAATCCTGTACCTTTACTGAACTCTGAATAATGCAAGGGTTTAAAGAGGCCCGGGCAGCATCTGACTCGCTCCGCTAGGGTTTCTCAGCACACTGTGAAAGCAAGCCTGATACTAAGCGTGTTCCCATAGTGGTCGGCCTCATCAATACAATCCTTAGTTGCTTTCTTCAGCTGCGATCTTTGCCAGCTCTGTTCGTGATCTGGGAAGTGGAATGGGGAGCCTCTAGGTACATGATGCGTGAGTTAAAGATCACTGCCTGAAATAGAGATACTTCCTTGTGATGTCAGTACAGGTGCGTAATGGGCAAAGCTGCCTTCCGGTGCTGCATCCACTGTGCACACCAGTTGGTGTCCTGGCTGCTCCGCTTCTAATCCAGCTCCCTGCTGGTGCTCCAAGGAAAACAGTGGAATATGGCTTGAGTGCTTGATCCTGCACCTGCGTGGGAGACCCTGAGGAAGTTCCTGGCTCCTGACCTGAGGCCGACTCAGACCCGGCTGTTGTGGCCATTTGGGGAATGAGCCAGAGGCTGAAAGATCTCTCTTCCTCTCTCCTTTTTTTTTTTAAGATTTATTTTTATTATTTTTTTATTGGAAAGGCGGATATACAGAGAGGAGAGACAGAGAGGAAGATCTTCCGTCCCATGATTCACTCCCCAAGTGAGCACAACGGCCGATACTATGCCGATCCGAAGCCAGGAGCCTCTTCCGGGTCTCCCACGCGGGTGCAGGTTCCCAAAGCTTTGGGCCGTCCTCGACTGCTTTCCCGGGCCACGGGCAGAGAGCTGGAAGGGAAGCGGGGCTGCCGGGATAGAACCGGCGTCCATATGGGATCCCGGGCGTGCAAGGTGAGGACCTTAACCACTTGCGCCACTGCGCCGGGCCCTCTTCTTTCCATTTTTAACTCTGCCTTTCAAATAGATAGAATGAATCTTTTTTCTAAAGTGTATTTTCTTGTAAAATAAGAGATCTGGAAAAAAGTGTGGGAAGGGTTTATTGTGGAAAAGATGCGACAAAATCATTGGCAACAGAAAAACTAAATTTCAGGTATTCACAATTTTCTTAAAAGTACCTTTGTGTCATTTGGTATCACTTTTATTTATTTTTTAAACAAAACTTGCTGATTTATTTGGAAATCAGAGTCATGGAGAGAGAGGGAGACACAGAAAAGGAGAATTTTCATCTGCTTGTTAAGTCCACAGATGACTGTAATGGCTGAGGCTGGACAGGGCCAAAGGGGCCTTGAACTTCATGTGGGTCTCTCCTGGGTATCAAGGGCCCAAACACTTGGGTCATCTGCTTTTCTTGTATCACTAACAGGGAGCTGGATTGCAAGTAGAGCAGCCACGACGTCAGCTGGGACCCACGTGCTATGCTGGCATTGCTGGTTGGCTGTATAACCACTACACTGCAATGCTGGCTCCCAATCCTTAAGAAAAACAATGTCATTCCAACAAATATTAAATATTTCCTTTGGTAATATGAAAAAATGTTCCAGCTCCCTAGCAATAAGGGAAATCCAAATTAAAACATCGATGAGGTACCACCTAACACCAGCAAGATTGGCCCACATAAACAAGAACACCAACGACGCTTGCTGGCGAGGATGCGGGGAAAAGGGAACCCTACTCCACTGCTGGTGGAGCTGCAAATTGGTACAGCCTCTATGGAAATCAGTCTGGAGAACACTCAAACAACTCAAAATCTGCATGCCATATGACCCAGCAATAGCACTCCTAGGAATATATCCAAAACACCTGTTTTACGACAAACCAACATGCATCCCTATGTTCATTGCAGCACAATCAGTAATTGCAAAAACATGGAAGCAACCGAAATGCCCATCAGCAGAAGATTGGATATGAAAGCTTTGGTTCATCTACTCCATGGAATACTACTCAGCTATTAAAAAAAACAAAATGCAGTTCTTTGTGGCTAAATGGGCACAACTGGAAACTATAATGCTAAGGGAAATGAGTGAATCCAAAGCAAAAATGAGATCTCTGATGAGACCCGAAACATGGCATTTGGTCTGCTATACTACGACGTCCATTAAAACTCCGCTAAGATGAACTGGATTTATTTTGTCTTAGCATTTAGCTAAGAAACGTTTAGCAGTTTCATCCTTAAAAATGTAAGTGGTGTATATCATATGGAATCCTCTCCTTCCTCAAAATGACAAACATTTCTCTTACCAAATCCCCAGCTGCAGTAGTCTAGTCCACATTTCTGTTTTGGTATAAGTTAAAAGACAGAAATTGCTGCATTCTCTAACTTGAAAGGCATTTTCAGATTTCTGAGTAACAAGTTTCTTTTTTTCTCAGCAATCTGTTGTTTCTGATAGGAATTAAGGGACACATTTTATTTGCTTAGAAATGTTTCATTTGTACACAATATATTCTTCCTTCAAACTTCTTGTGTGTGTATGCACGATATTGATTTAGAATAAATTTACGCTTTTCCAAATCCCATAGTAAGCCTTATTGTTAGTGCCACGAGTCTCATGTAGGTGTTTGGGAAGGGGGCGGGTGGGGATCTGCCCTGACTGAGGTACTCTGTCAGAAACCTGGAGAAATCCCACCTGAACGTAACAGGTGTTCCTGATTCAAAAGTTTGTAATTTAGTTCTGCCGCTGTATCTCTCACAGCCGTTGTTTTCAGAAGTCTCATAAAGGTGATTTTGGGTGTAGGTCACGTCTTGTTGCTTAGGTGATTTGGAAATCCACCCAGTGTGCTGAATGAATTGTGAGAGCGGGTGTAACAAAGGCATCTGCTGCCTGGCACCATGCCCTGGGTTCTTGGGGATGCAGCCTTCGCTGGCATGGACATGATCAGAATGGCCCCCGGCCTCTGTAGGACTCGGGATGGGAGAAGAGTGGGGCAGCAGATGTCACTCGAACAGTACAGGCATGCAGTTTGTTTTGTCTCTTGCATTTTGACGTGTAGATGCTTTTGATCTTGGCCCGTGGAATACCTGAGTTTAAGTTCTCTGATGCCATGATGTGGCATTCTTTGAATGCCCTTGAAGAGCAGCTTGGATTATCCCGGAGTTTCATGGGTCCGTGTTTGCTAACCTTCCAGGGATCTCTCATCTCTTGACAACGTGTAACTGGAACGCCTGGCAGATCAGCTGCCCCTTTTCCTTGCTGCATGCTCGAGGTTGCTCCTTAGGCCCTCAAAGCTGATTTCTCACTCAGGACCATCTCTGAATCTTACCGCAGGTGCACGGGCAACCTGTAGGAACCTGTGGGTCTCTGGTGAGATGTTACCTTCTGAGAAAGACTGCCTTCGAGTGCGTTAACCATGTTACTGTCACTTTCTTTTGTTTGTTTTTTGTGACTTATTGCACTTGCATTAGAAAAGGGATTTTGTGGTTTTTTGGTTCTCTGATCTGTTCTTAGTCTTTAAAATGATATCAAATGCATGGTGTATACACATTTGTGAGTGAATGGACAGTGTGATCCAACACTCAAGCCTTAATTTTCTTGTGGGGAGCTGACACCCTTCTCGCGACAGTTACTGAGGTTATGCTGAGGGTACTGATGGTTGTGTTGATGGAAATGGAAATGTGAATAGTGTTGACGCAGCATCGTTCTGCTTTTACTGTTCAGGATACATCTGTTTAGCTGCTGTTAGCTCTGTATTCTGGACTGCCTACTTGACTGCCAAGTAACAGAGTATTAAAAATGCTTGGGGAAGCCAAAGAGCCTTTGGCATCTTCATTAATATGTGATTCTGAGCGCTGGGTGCTTGTAGGGTCTTCGCTTGGATACCAGAAATGGGCAGGGGGGGCATTGACAGAAATTTGTGGAGATGTGTCTCTTGAACATTGTATACTGTATTCTTTCCTTTCTCATTCTCATACCGTTGCTTAAAGATGAGGTTGGTTTTATGGACAGCTAATGCTTTTCAATTCTGTTATAAATGAACTCACGAAGTGTTGATTGGAGTGACTGTTGTGTGAATGCTTTGTCTTTGGAAGAGTGAGGCGAGATAGAGCCAGAGAAAGCAAGCTGGGTCCCAGGCACACCGCACTGTAAGGTTGGTTGGAACCGGGACTTGGTTCTCTGTAGGCACATTGTAGAACCTTTGAAAAAGTTTAACCAATGAGTGAAGTGGTTAGATGTGTATTCCTTAAATAATGATGTTATTGAGATGATAATTCAGGTACCATAAAATTCACACCTTTGAAACAAGTATTTCAGCATATTTTAGTATATATTCATAGAGTTGTACAGGTATTATTCTAATCCATTTTAGAACATTTTTCATAACCCATCCAAAGAAACTCTGTGCCTATTATTCATTCACAACACCCCCTCCCTCCTACCCACTGCCTACTTTAGGCAAGCATTAAACTGCGTCTGCAGCTGTAGATGTGCCTTGTCTGGACATTTTGTGTGAATGGAATTACATAGCATGTGGCCTTTGTGACTGACCTCTTTCACTTGGTGTAAGGTTTTTAAGTGTCATAGATATCGTCATATGTCATTTCCTTTTATTGCCAAGTATATGTTGTATGGGGGTATACGCCCCATGTCATTTGTCCATTCAGCAACTGGTGAAAATGTGAGTGGTTTCCACTTTTATGATGTTAGGAGCAATTCTACAAACACTGCTGTAAACATTTTGTGTAGGAGTATGTTTTCCATTTCCTTGGGCATAGAACAGGAATAGGATTGCTGGGTTGTGTGGCGACTCCATGTTTAGCTGCTGGAGGGACTGCCACTGTTTGTCAAAGTTGCTACTCCACTTTATAATCCTATAGCAATACACCAGGGCTCCAGCGGTAGCACAACATTACCAAAACTGTCTTTTCAAAAACAGAGTTGTCCTCCCAAGTATGGAGGAGTATCTGTGGTTTTAATTCACATTTCTCAGATGTTTTATTGATGGTGAGCAACTTTTTGTGTGTTTTGTTGGATATTTATGTATCATCTTTAAGAAATATCTACACAAATCCTTTACCCATTTAAAAAATTGAGCTGTCTTTTCATGATTGAATTATACGAATGTTTTTCTGTAGCCTGGATGCAAGTGTCTTATCACCTGTATGATTTGCTGAAGTCTTCTAGCTTGCAGTGGTTCATGTTTCCATTTTCTGCATAGTATTGCATCAGGAAAGCTGTAATCATGATGATGTCCAGTTTGCCTATTTTTTAATTGTTGCTTATGTTTTGGTTATCCTATCAAAGAATCCATTGCTCGAGTAAGATGGCAAAGATATATTCCTGGGTTTTTTTTTCCAGTTTCTATGGTTTTGATTTATTGTTGTAGCCTTTGAATTATTTTGAGTTAATCTTTGTATAAAGTATAAGGTAAAAGTCCAACATTCTTCTTTGTGCACATGGATGTCCAGTTGTCCCAGCACCACATTTTGAAGATACTGTCCTTTTCCCCCCTTGAATAGTCTTTACCAGATTGGTACTTCTAGAAGATTATTCTAACTGCAGCATGGGAAGGGTTTAAAGGGGGCATAAGTGTGAGGGAAGGAAGATTAATCTGACAAATATTTATATAGCTCTTATCCTGTGTTAAACATTATTCTAGGCTGCAGAGCAGTGGTGATAAACAAGTCAGTCATAGCCTCAGTCTCTCAAGACTCACCCTCTGGTGCTGAGGAGAAGGGCTACAAATCTCGCTGAAAAAAAAAAAATGAGGTCTGTGTTGGGGGAGGGCAGTATTCCCCATTTTAATAAGTAAAGCATGAATTATTGCTCAGTTTTTTAAATTGTCAAGTGTTTCCGCACACCCAAATTGAACTTGCTCAAAACACACGAGTTACAGAGAATGAAGCCAAATAAAGGGTTTCCTCTAGAAAGAAAGGGATCATTAAACATTGTTGCCACATCCGCTCAACTTTCATCAGTGAACTTTCACTGAATAGGCCTATCCGACTACTGACAACATTGGCAGAGAGTGGCAGACTGGGGGAAAGACCATTCTTTCATTCATTCCAAGTTCTGGTCGCTGTCGCTTGGATTAAGGAGATGAAGAGGAAGGAGCACCTTTGCAGGTGGTCCTGATGTAAAACGGGGAGGATTTTGTAATCAGGTGTGGAAGTTGAGAGTCAGAAGAGGGATGTCATTAGCTTTGGGAACCAGGATTCAGGATTTTGTTGGCAATGGGAGAGCAGAGAACAGCGAGGCTCCTTAGTGAACACTAAGAACTTCTTCTTGTGATGCTGGAAGAGAAAGAGCACAGACCTTCAAGGTGGGTATCACTGATTGGCACCATCTGATCAGACTAAGGCTTGGGGAGCTAAAATCATTTGCCCTAGGGCATGAAACTTTGAAAGTTGCTAAAGGGGGGGGGGGGGCGGCGGCGTGACCTAGCAGCTAAAGTCCTCACCTTGAACGCCCGGGATCCCATATGGGCACTGGTTCTAATCCCGGCAGCTCTACTTCCCATCCAGCTCTCTGCTTGTGGCCTGGGAAAGCAGTCGAGGACGGCCCAAAGCTTTAGGACCCTGCACCCGTGTGGGAGACCTGGAGGAAGTTCCTGGTTCACAGCTTTGGATCAGCACAGCACCGGCCGTTGCGGCTCACTTGGGGAGTGAATCATTGGACGGAAGATCTTCCTCTCTGTCTCTCCTCTCTGTATATCTGACTTTGCAATTAAAAAAAAAAAATCTTAAAAAAAAAAAAGAAAGTTGCTAATGAACAAAAGTAACTTCTTTTACTTCATTAGTTTTTTTTTTCTTTTCAAACCATATTCAGAGATTGAAAAATTGTATACTAGTTCTAATGAAATGTTGAATAAAGAAAATCTAGAGGGGGAAAATATACAAAAATTAATTTTCCTGTGTTACGGCTATGTTCCCTTTTGAGAGGGAAGCCACAGTTGGAACACAGCCCGTGGTTATTCACACAATCCCAGTCTTGGTGCGTGTGCTCAGCTTCCAGTTCCTAACGGTACTGCGAGTTCCCCACACTCACAGGTCAAGTCAAGAATTGAGGTTAAGCTGCTTTCTTACTGTTGGCACTTTAATTTCCTTCCTCTTACTACCTGATGTATTGTTTTATGGCAGTGCTTATGAGGCTAGGCTAAGAAGGAAAAGGAAACAATATTGCAAATACCTGGGGACTCGGGGAGCAGATGGCAGCAGGGCTGTGTGTGCTGTTCCCGCTCTGACTTGTACAGTTAGCCCAGAACTGTACTCCCTGCACGTCAGTACTGGGGAGCTCATTTATTTTTATCTGTGTGATGTCATGATACTTCTAGAGCAGGACAGTAACATCAGGAAAGTTGGGTTGAGATGACCTTATTGTCATAATTTTAAAAAGAGCAGAAATTTCAAACTCATGTCTATATAGACTTGGTGAGTTGGAGTAGTTTCTTGAACTTTAGTTTATTAAGGAAGTATCTTTGACAGGAACAAAACAATTTTTTTTTTAAATAAGAAAATCGAACTCATTTGGAACGGTGAAATTCCGTTAGTGGTAGCTGATTTCTGTAGTAAAATTGCTGTGTTCTTTTCAGGCAAAACAAAGACCTCCATCAGGAGTCCGTGTATTTCAGTTCCCATAAATATAATTTTTAAAATCCAATTGTATTTATCATATTTATTGTTTAGAAATGATTCAATGATATATTTTGTTCAGGAAAGGCTTAAGAAACATTTTCAGTTAAGGAACGGAGATTCAAAGTGTTAGAAAAATTTTAAAAGGCTAGATATAAAGTAGCATTTTTTTCTTTTTTTTTCTTCTTCTTTTTTTTTTTTTGCCCCTTTCAAAGAATTGGCCTTTTAATGTGAATCTCTTGGTCATTCATTGCCTGTCAGTTTCTGGTTATGCCTGCTAGCTGGTGTATAAAACCAAGAGCCTATTTGTTGCAATGTGGCTGACGTTTGAGTGTGTATGGAGAAGTGTTGATTTCCCACCGAGTGAGCTGTAACACAAGGTGGTATTATACGGAAAATAATAAAGAGACAGCCACAATCTAGAAAATGTCTGTCAAGGACACCTCTTGATTCACATTGTGAATCAGAGCAAGGAAAATACTGTATTTGTTCAAGAATAACGAAGGAAGATTTAAACACTAGTCATTGCTTTAAATTGGTTTTAAAAAGAAAGGTCAGAATTACAGACTTACTACCATACATTGTTTTATTTAAGGACAAATTAGCTTGGGAGTGCACATTCTGTTCTCAGTGACTTTGGGTTAATTAAAATTACACAAGCAGGTAGGTAAAACTGTTGCAAAGACGGTTGAGAATGTGAGGGGCGGTGGACCTCGTTCACCCTATTTAGGTCTCAAAGCATCCCTACAAGCCCATGGACTCCCAGGGACATGGCAGTGTGTTTCATGGCTTCAGAAAACCCTGGCATTGTTTGTGTTCTTCTGAGTTGGAAATGATGGCATCGGTCTGTGTGAACTTGTTGCTTCCTGGAATCCCTGTATTACACATTTGTAACTTATGGAATACAGCTGCATGCAGGGGAAGACTTTACGATGGAGCTCTGGGCTTTCATTTTGAATGCATTTCCATTTCATTTCTTCAAGTGGTTTCCCAGCATCACTGCCCCGGGTTGTCTGGGCAGCACCTGCTCCTGCTCCTTCTCCTTCAGGGACTGCCTGTGTTAATGAGCTCCTGCCCACAGGAGAGGGAAAGCCAGAATGGCCATTGCTTTAGCACTTTGATCTTCATAGGTCCAGTGAATAGACCTAAGGACACTGGACCACAAGCTCCTGAGAGTCGTTCCCCACTCAGGCCATCTGCTACTCACTCAAATGGCCTCTCCCTTTGCACAGGAAGGGCATCTCAAGCTGTGCAGGTGGCAGTCGCGTTTTCTCAGTCCTTTGGATGTAAGTCCTTAGAATCCTTGGCACTTCTCCTGTTTATCCCCCTCAACTATTCCCCACTGCCAGTTCTTACTTCTTCATTGTTGCTTTTAGGTCTAACTGTTCATTGAACACTGAGCTGACTTTATTCTGTGGTCTCTGTGAAGAACTTTGTGGTGCCTCCACTTGTTCTCATAAAATCCCAGATTGTGGCCTGCCCTAGCACTGTGGCAGGTTAAGCCTCTGACTGAGGCAGCATTTCCATGAGTTACAGGACAAGTCCTGGCTGCTCCGCTTCTGACATAGCTGCTGCTTATGGCCTAGGAAAGCAGCAGAAAATGGTCCAAGGCCTTGTGCCCTGCACCCATGTAGGAGACCCAGAGGAGGCTCTTGAGTTTGGACTGACCCATCTCTAGCCATTTTGGTCATTTGGGGAATGAATCAGTACATGGAAGACTTCTTTCTCTCTCTCTCTCTCTTTCTTTCCCTCTCCCTCTCCTTCTTACTCTTTCTGTAACTCTCTCTCACTCACTCCCTCTCCTTCTTACTCTTTCTGTAATTCTGTTCTTTAAGCAAAAATAAAATAAATCTTAAAAACAAAACCAAAAACCTGGGGTTGCAGTTTCTCGGAGATGAATCCCCTGCTGAAACTAGGAGTAGAACCAGCTGCAATAACCAAAACTATGGTGCACTTTTAATTCTATGATTGTTTGAGTTGAAGAACAGAGTCACACACACACACACACACACACACACACACACACACACATGCACACACACAACTTCCATCTGTTGTTTTACCTCCCAAATGAACAAAATAGCCAGAGCTGGGCTGAGCTTAAGCCAAGAGCCAGGAGCTCTATCCTAGTATCCCTCATGGATGATAGGAACTCATGTGTTTAGGCTGTCTTCTGCTGCTTTCCCACGTACATTATCAGGGAGATGGATTGGAAATGGAGTAGCTGGGATTTGAACTGGCACACTGATATGGGATGCTAGCATTGCAAAGAGCAGTTTAACATCCAGTGCCACAGTGCTGTCCATTATGCTTGTAAAAAATAACACTGTTATTGAGATATAATTCATGGACCAAGCAATTCAGTTATTTAGGTGTAATCTCAGTGGTTTGTTTTTTTTTTTTTTTTTTTACTATATACAGTCATTTTTGGAGTCAATTTCAGAACATGTTCTTAACCAGGAAAATGAACCCTGCACGCCTTAGTGTACTAGGAACCAGCCTTCAGCAACCAGTAATTACCCTTTTTCCCCCTGTGGATTTGTCCTTCTCTGCCTTTTTTTTTTTTTTTTTTTTAGAAATGCAATTGCATAACACATGGTCTGTGTGACCAGCTTTATCTACTTAGTGTAGTTTTTCCAGCTTCATTTTTCATAGCGTGGATCAGTGCATCATTATTTTATGTAGCTGAGTGATATTCCATTGTTCAGATGACTGTGTATTCTTTATTCATTCATCAGCTGATGAGCATTTGGGATGTTTCCACTGCTTGCTGGGTCTGATGAATCATTCTGATGTATGCACTTTAAAAAAAATAATAAGAATGCGTGTTTTCATTTCCCCTAAATCTACACTTAAGAGTGGACTTACTGGCTGAAAGATAACTATAGGCCCAACTCTTTAAATAACCACCCAGCTCTTTTCCTCAGGAGCCGTTCCTCTGTATTCCCATCAGCCATGAAGGAGAATTGCAATGTCCCCACAGCGTCAGCCGCACCATGGAGCCAGCTGCTTTCGTGTGATGCATATTTCCTCTGACTTTATGACTGTCGCCATCTCGGGGTGTTTGCAGTGGAATCTCAACGTGGGAGCTGCACTCTCCTTCTTTTCCAGTGGCAGTTTCCTTTCTTTCCTCCCAAGCCACCACCCTCAGACTAGTTGTCCCAGCCCCAGATTCTTGCACAGTTTTCTATGGTACCTGAGCTCCCCTGAAGGAGGCCATCAGGAGGTTCCCACTTCTGCAGGCAGTGTCTGCATGTCGCCTGGGGAAAGGCCTTGCGCTCCACTCCTAGACCTCCTGAGCCGTGACGCTGATCTTTGCTCGACAGACTGTGCCCTGAGACACCTGTGAGCCTTTTCCTTGCTCTCTGCGAGCCTCTCTGCCCTGTTGGAAGGGCCCTCATGTTTATGCTTAGTTACGTGTTTGATGCTGCTAACGCTTCATTCTCCAGTTAACTACCTGTTTTCACTTTTGTCTGTATGTACCAAAAATGCATATAATGTGTAAGAGCCAAACAATCAAAGAAATATTTCTCACTCCCTGGCTGAGAAATCCAGCCTTATTGGGACTGTTCAAGGCTCTTGTGTGCCTAGGAATCACATTCTCCTCTCTGTCCTAGAAATACTTGGGAATATAATGTGTTAGTAGTGGGAAATATGCATTCTCAACTTAACTAAATAATGTAAAATTATATCAGAAACCATTTCTGGGAGTTTATTAAGTTTTATTAGGTCTACATCAATGCCAAAGCTTATATATATATTTTTTAAGATTTATTTTTATTATTATTTTTTCATTGGAAAGGCAGATATACAGAGAGGAGAGACAGAAAGGAAGATCTTCTGTCCGATGATTCACTCCTCAAGTGAGCACAACGGCCGATACTATGCCGATCCAAAGCCAGGAGCCTCTTCCGGGTCTCCCACGCGGGTGCAGGTTCCCAAAGCTTTGGGCCGACCTCGACTGCTTTCCCAGGCCACAGGCAGGGAGCTGGAAGGGAAGCGGGGCTGCCGGGATTAGAACCGGCGCCCATATGGGATCCCGGGCGTGCAAGGCGAGGACCTTTAACCACTTGCGCCACCGCGCTGGGCCCAGCTTATATATTTTTTAGTATGTTCATCTTTACCATTATGAAATGGTATCTGATTTTTACATCTCATTCCTTGTTAATAAGATGGTATATTTTTTATTTATTTATTCATTATTGTTATTAACATTGTATTGTGTGATACAGTTTTGTAGGCACTGGGGATTTCCCCCACCCCTCCCACAACCCTCCCCCCATAGTGGATTCCTCCACCTTGCTGCATAACCACAGTTCAAGTTCAGTTGAGATTCCTTCATTGCAAGCATATACCTAGCATAAAGTCCAGCATCTTATTGTCCAGATAAGTTCAGTGGCTTCTTGGGGAGACCTTCTCTGGTCTGAAGGTAGATCTAACAGAGTAAAGTTCCGGTCAGTTAAAATCCCCAACTAAACATCAGCAACAATATACAATGTTATGGAATTAATTGACATAGTATTGAGTAAGCAATATGTTAAAGATAATGCAAGTTCAATCCTTCAAAACATCTGGGTTGAGACAGTATCAAACAACTCAAAATCTGCATACCATATGACCCAGCAATAGCACTCCTAGGAATATATCCAAAACACCTGTTTCACGACAAACCAACATGCATCCCTATGTTCATAGCAGCACAATCAGTAATTGCAAAAGATGGTATATTTTTATAAAGAAAAAATGATTCATTTTAAAAATCAGAATTCTAGGAAGAGAGCTTCTGTTTTCTGGTTCCCTCTTCCGATGACCACAACTGCTGGGGCTGGGCCAGATCAAAGAAAGACAAGAGCCTGGAAGCTTTGTCTGTGTTTCCTACACAGGCAACGGGAGCACAGACACTTGGGCCATTTTTCATTGCTTTCTTCAGGGTTTTCGCAGAGTTCTGGATCTGAAGTAGAGCAATTTGGACACAGACATCCATATAGGATGCCAGCATTGTAGGCAGTAGTAGTATCTGCTGTGCCACAAATGGGCCTAAGATGATATTAAAAAAATTTTTTTTGCATTTTATTATTATTAGTATCATTTTATGATACAGTTCCATAGGCTCCTGACATTTACTTTATCCCCTCCCCAATTCCCTCCCCTCCTTCTAGTTCCTCTATATCATTACTAACATATACTACTTCATACACAGTCATATGTCCATCATTGCGGGCATGGACAATGGCAGAGAGTCCAGAATCCTATTGACAAGATATAGTAAATAGTTTTATTTTAGGTCCATCTTTGCCTGGAAGTAGAAATGCATACTACACTGCATCCTCACATCTGGATGTTGGTCTCCATTTCACAGCTACTGTACATCCCCTTAAATGAAAAGTCATGATACAAAATCAACAATAGAAAGAAAAATAGAAATGTACAATGCCATGAAGTTAAATGACATGTTACTAGATATGACAGTCTCCATTACACACCTACTATACATCCCCTTAAATGAAGAGCCACAAAACAAAATCAACTTCCAGAAGAAAAAAGAAATTAACAACACCATGAAGTTAAATAACATGCTATTAAATGACTAACATGTAGCTGAAGAAATGAAAATCAAGACCCTTCTTGCAGAAAATGATGCCACTGCATGATCTACAAGTCATTGAATGATTCAATCAGAAGAAAGTGTTTTGAAGAGATGAAACCAACAGAAAACAACAAAACTATGTGATATAGTTTCTGCTGTTCTTTGTTGGTGAAGTGTATCTCCTCCAGACAATAAATAGATGGGTTTTGTATTTTAATCCAGTCTACTAATCTATGATGTTTGATTGAGCTTAAGCCATTTACATTCAGAGTTTAACACACATGGGTGGTACTTTGGTCCTGTCATTTTAGGAATGGGTTGTTCATTGGTTTAGTCTTCTGTTGTCATTTTATTGGGATGTTCTTCCTGTTTGCCTTTGATTTTGGTAGGTGCTATTTCTCTGTCAAGACAACATCTTGAAGTATCATTTGTAGGACTGGTTTGGAAGAGGCAAATTCTTTTAACTTTTCTTTACTCTAGAAGAATTTAATTTCATTTTCAAAGACAAAAGAAAGCTTTGTTGGAAATGTTATCCTAGGCTGACAGTTTTTTTCTTTTAGAATCTGGAATATGTCACTCCATTCTCTTCTTGCCTGTAGAGTTTCCTGTGAGAGATCTCCTGTGAGCTGAGCTTAATTGGCATTCCTTTATATGTCAATTGATTTTCTTCACGTGCACATTTAAGGATCTTTTCCTTATGTTCAATTAAAGAGAGCTTGATAATTATGTGTCTTGGTGAAGATTGCTTTTGACCAAGGCTGCTGGGAGTTCTGTGTCCCTCCTGGATGTTGTTTCTCAATATTTTCTCCAGATTAGGGAAATTTTCCTTGATTATTTCATTAAATACATTTGCAAACTCGGCTTTTCTTTATGCACCTTCTGGGACTCCCATAACTCTTATATTTGGCCTCTTAATGGTGTCTTTCAGTTCTTGAATACTTTTTTGGCCTGATCCAGCTCTGCTTCCAGCTTTTTGTTTGCTTTCCCCCTGGTAACAGGAAATATCTTCCAACTCTGAGACTCTTTCTTCTGCTTCCTTCATTCCATTTTGGAGACTCTCCATTGTACTTTTAGTTTGCTCCACTGTATTCTTAATTTCTGATATATCAGCCTTGATTTGCTTTATTGCTTCCTTTAATTCTTTGAACTCTTGCATGTGCTTCTCATTTTTGATCAGAAGCTTTAAAATGAGTTTTATTTTTGTGTCCCCCATTTTCTCGATGTCTTCCTCAGTGAACTCTGAGGTTGGCATACGGTTTTGCTCCTTTGCAGGGGAGTTTTCGGTAATATTCATTATGCCTCTGTCTCTTCTTTTGATCTTGGTCACTGTACTTCTGGTTAGCAGAGTCTTCTTTTTGGGGCAGGTTTCTAAGCTGTGTCACCCACAGGTCTATAGTTTAATTTTACTTATTGCAGTTGGTACACAACTTTTTGTTTGCAGCCACTTGTGCCACGACCTCCAGCGAGTTCTAGGTCTGGGTTCTTATATTAGATTTCCACCATGGTCTCCACAGCCCCAGCTCCTGACTCACCACTCTCCACCTCCTGTGATACCGTGCTGAGGCTGCACCGTTATCTCTGCAACCTTTCTCCCACTTCCGGTTGGAGTAGGTCCCAGGATTAAAGAGACACCAGGTGTCCTATCTAATTAGGTTGTTGGTGGCGCTGATCTCTTTGGAACCTGTTGGACGTTAGGTCTGGGTGCCACATGGACCTATTTTGACCCATAGGATGCCACAGTCGGTATTATTTTCCTGTGGGACCAGTGCAATCCGCTGAACTCAGTGAGTTCTCGGGAGCTCCGCACATGCGCAGTTTACTGTTGTCCCCTGCAGTCCCAAAGCTATTGCCACAATGTGCAAAATGGCACCGAGTCAGAAATAAGCTCACTGCCAGCTCAGCGTTAGCTCAGTCCTTTCCCTTCCCTCCTTACACAAAATGGTGCCCGGTTCGGCTCTAGGGGCTCACTGGGCTGTGAAATCCACCCTGTTCCCGCTCTGCCTGTCTGGGTTCTGCTGCTCTGTCTCTGCTCCTGGCCAAATCAAATGGACCAGCAGGACGGACAGTTCTTTGTCTGGGTTCACCTCCCAAGCACCCAGTGAAAGTCCCTTTCCACCTGTTTGCTGGTGGAGTTCTGGCTGCTGGTGGAGTTCAGATCGCCGTTAGTTGAATCCTGCTGGAGTATCAGTCACTGCAATACCACACCGTTGTGTCTGCTGCTTTCCTGTGTCTGTCAGTCTCCAGGTGCCTCTCTGCTGTTTTGTGCTTTCCTCTTTCCTGAACTATGTCCTCTCTGCTTCATCCTGATTAAATGTTTTTATGTCCGTTTAAACGTGTCCTTACCCTATTCTGCCATTTGATTCTAGATGATATATTTTTATAAGATTATTTATTTTTTTATTACTAAGTCAGATATACAAAGAGAAGGACAGAGAGAAATATCTTCCTTCCGATGATTTACTCCCCAAGTGACTGCAACGGTCAGTGCTGTGCCAATCTGAAGCCTAGAGCAAGGAACTTCCTTCACATCTCCCATGCAGGTGCCAGATCCCAAGGCTTTGGGCTGTCCTCAACTACTTTCCCAGGCCACAAACAGGGAGCTGGATGGGAAGTGGAGCTACTGGGATTAGAACTGGTGCCCATATTGGATCCTGGCACATTCAAGGTGAGGACTTTTCCTCTAGGCTGCTATGCTGGGCCCATAAGATATTGTTTATCTCTGAGGTATTTGTACATTGGAGTCTTCTTATCAATTTACATTTGATTAGTGGTTTTTGTTTGTTTGTTTAGTTAGCATCAGTCTACCACATCTTTCTCTACTCTTGTGACATTTGTAAATTCCACTGAAGCATTGCCTGGCTGGATTTCATTGGTCTGCTTTCTTTCACTCCCGTTGGAGGCCTGTGCAGCTGGAGATTTGTGTCCGTTTCCATGGAAGCTTTGGTGATGGCTGGTGGTTGTTTACCCTGGGTGAGGAGTGGGAGAATGTTTGTTTACAATCAGGTAACACTTATGACATCAAGATTCCTACCCTCTGCTGGGCACTCTCTGCCTAACCCCGGACAGTGAATTATTGTAGTCCACTCCTTATGATTAGGTTATGTTACATGGCGTGGTTGACTTCAAGAAAAGGAAATGATCCAAAAAGGAGATAAGCCAAGTGGGCTTGACCTATCACATAAGCACTGTAAATCTTGTCTGGGGAACAGAGAGAGGTAGAAGATGAACAGGATTTGAGGACTCTTAGTAGTTTAAAGAAGGAGGGGACTCAGTGGCCAGATGAGAGCACAGCCTAGTCAGTCTCTTAGTTTTAGATTTGAAAGACCTTGAGAAGGAAGCCCAGCTACACTGAGCCTTCTGACCTACCCCTCTGAGAACTAGTAAACAAGTGCCATTTTATGCCACAAAATTTCTAGTTTTTTTTTTTTATGCAGCTACAGAAAACAAATGCAGTTCTATTGTATTTGGGAAGCCTCTAAGAGAGTATTTAGGCACTTCCAGGTGGTACTTGGGTGTCCATCCCTAGCATTCCGGAGAAGGCTCTCGCCTGAAGGCAGACTGCAATGGCTGGATATGTGAGCATAGATTTATGGTATGTGGGACAGGCTGGTTAGAGAGAGTGAAGAGCAAACCTGGGAGCAGCATTAACCAATGTTGAATGTGAATGAGTGCCTGAGGGGCTGAAAAGTTGTAGCTCAGGGCAATGTAAGTGAAGAAATTTGTAATTTTTTTCAATTACATGCTAACTGCTTTCCACATTGCCCAGTCGACAATTCTTCCTGCATTCTAAAAATTCACATTGACTTATGGTTTCACTGTGCACACACAGGATCCTATCTAGTTCTTTAGTCATTTCTTGGGTGTAGAGATCTTTTGCGTCTGATAGGAATAAGTTAGGTTAGCAATGGGAAAGTGAACAAAAACTGGACTTGTGTCCCCCAGGATCGTAGGACCACTGACTGCAGCTAGGGTCCCTTGAGCCACTGGACAGTCTGCTGGGAATGACGGCTCTAGAAGTCCATACTGACTTCATTGCATGCTAGTGCAGGACACCATTGGCCAGCCCAGTTTCTGGATGTTTTAAGCAAGTGTTCTTAGCATGAATGGTTCAAGTCCTAATTTTGTGCCAAGCCTTCTGTGAGAAAGGAGAGAGTAAATGTAATTGCCTATGGTTACATTTCCTACCTTGCCAGAGCCTGCTTCCTGCCGGGGAAGGCACTATTAAAGTGAACATTCTGAAGAAGACACAGTGAGGGATGGCTTCCTTCTTACTGTCCCCTCAAAAGACAATGGCCATTGATGACCTCCTCCAAAAGCAGGAACAATTCATAGGAACAAAAACAGCCTAACATCAGAAAATTTTCCCTTCAATTTTCCACATTTTCTTAACTGTTCTATTTTCTCTTTCAGTTCTCTCTGGTCACGTCTGTAATTAAAGGGTCACAAATCCACCCCTACACATCAGGGTTAGGAAAGGCTGGTGGCTGACCAGCGTGGCACCTGAGGTCCTTTCCAGACCCTGGACTCAGGCTGTGCTGACTGTGACCCGCTGCATTGAGCATCCCCAGTCCCCAGGGCATGTGGGCTAATAGCGAGGGCGCCAGGGAGCTCTCCTGGACGAGGGTACAGGGTGGAGCTGAGTCGAGGTCTTCTTGGAACCCTGGTCTCTTCATGCAGTGGGTGTAAAAATAACATGTCTGGTTGAGGTAGCCAGGCTGTGGGAGTCACTCCCAGATGGATTAGGGTAGGACAACGTGGTGACTCTGCTGTGCTAGCTGGATTCTGTTGGAGAGCCTGGGTATCCGCACCTGCCTTCATGGTGGATGTTCCAATCCTGCTTGGCCAAATGCTTTTCTGCGTTTTATCTGGAACTTTGCACTGTTGCCTGCTTTGTGCAGGACATTGTTTTTGATATGCCTTTCCCCTTGCCCCTTCTACTACTTGCTTTGAACTACTTTTGTTCCTGATATTCACATAACAACTGTTCATTATTCCTATTTGGGTTTTTACATGCACGTTACATTCTCATCTCTGGTATCCAGTTTTGGGCCCCTGCTATTTGTCATAAAATCAAGAAGAAACTAACCAATGGCAGCAGTGAATGTTAACACACATGAGCTCACATCATTTTCTTTTTCAGGCTTGTAGTTTTAGCTTTTAACTTTTTAAAGATTTATTTATTTTTATTCAAATAGCAGAAAGATGTTTCATCTCCTGGTTCTCTTCCCAGATGTCTACAACAACAAGAGCTGAGCTGATCCCAAGGGAGGAGCCTCTTCTGGGTCGCCCTCCCCACTCCGTGGGTGCAGGGTCCCAAGGCTTTGGGCTGTCCTTGACTGCTTTCCCAGGCCACAAGCAGGGAGCGCTATGGGAAGTGGAGCAGGTTGGTTGTGAACAGGGACCCATATGCGATCCCTGTGCTTGCAAGGGGAGGATTAGCCAACTGAACCATCGTGTCAGACCCTATCTGGTGGCATTTAAGTCACTTCTCCAAAGGACCAATGAAGGTCAGTCTGTAGACCTTGTGGCTGGATGTCACATACTGTGGCATGGACAGTAATACCAGTAGACACTGAGCATTGTTTACATACTCATAACTTTACCAGGAGTTTTGTGTGTGCTAATTGATTCATTCACTTGCAATACCTCTTTTTTGCTAAAAACCGAGGCTTAGAAAAGATGAGTAACTTGACAAGCAGATGCTGCTGCTGAATACATTTATGTCATTTCCCAAAGGGATTAGACTTTGAAAAATGCACCGTTAAGTAGTTCTGTTGTTTAAGCCACACAAGGGTGGTTCACCCGTATCAAGATGATAAGAGTCAGTCACTGGATGAAGGCTGTGGATTCAATCAGCAGGCACTGTGACTACACTTACGGTGGAGGCTGTTGGGCCAGTGGGGTGGGATGGGGTGGGTGGCTTTAAGCTGCTGCTTGTGACACTGGCCTCCTAAAGAGTGCTGTTCACGTCCTGCCCTCTCCGTTTCTGGTCCACCTCCTTGTCGATGCACCTGGGAGAGCAGTGAAAGATGGCTCAGGTATTGGTCCTTTGCCACAGGAGACCTAGATGGAGATCTTGGCTCCTGGCTTCAGCCTGACCCAGCCCCAGCCTTGGCAGCCATTTGGGAAGTAATACACCAGATGGAAAATTCTTTCTTTCTCTATGTGAGCAACCCCCTCTGTGTTTCTCCCCTCCCTCTCTCTCTGTTGCTTTGCCTCTTTGATGAGAGAGAGAGAGAGAGCAAGAGAGAGAGAGAGGCCTTTAGGGCAAAATGAAGAAGGCCTTTCCTTATTTTTGTAAGTAGACCCACACTAGCATAATGGTAAGCAGCATGATATAGTAAACATATTAGCCAGTAGCAGTCATGTGAGATCATTATCAAGTGTCATGTGCTGTGCATCCTCGTGCTATGCTTTTATTCAGTAAGCAGCACAGGAGCTGTGTTCATACCGCGTGTGTATGAGGACCACACTGTCCTCCCACTTCATGGTCACCACATCACTGGATCATGGGCATCGTTCAGCTCCTTTGTGTGCTATCTATCACTGACCAGAAGACTGTTGCTGAATTCATGCCTGTGTGTTTAGCTTCTATGTTGGTACACACGTATTTAGTAGAAAACCGAATGTCAAGTATTTTGAACCTTTTTATCAGTGTTATTTATTATTTAAAGAAATCCCTTCATGGCAATTGTTTTGTAAGGAGAAAGGTTTTCTCATTTGTGTGAAACAGATGGTGATTTCGTTGTGTATCAACTTAGGCATCCTGTGATTGAGAAAGTGGAAAGGAGGACCAGAATGTGTGAAGATTTTAAGTGAATTATCAGAGAGGATAGAGAGGTAGAATAGGGAAGTGGCAGATTTGGTTCCGTTGCCACTGCAGTAAGTGCGCCCAGCAACACGGGCTCATTCTTGTAACGTTTGGAAGTCTCCAGCGTAGGTTGCTTTCCCAGCCTTTTTCAACTTCTAGTGAGTGCTTGAATCCTAAAGGAATGTTTCTTACAGAATGAATTTGCTGGCCGATGGTCCCTTGTGCTACCTTCAACTGCTTGTGTCCAGTTTGTGTCATCATCTCTTTCTCCTCTTTTGTGGTTAAATGTCTCTCTCTGGGGATTTGTGATTCCATTTAGGGCCCTCCCATATAATCCGAGATTATCTCCCCATATCTTAATTTTATCTGTAGAGTTCTGTTTTGCCATACATTTGCCAGATGTTGGGGTTAGGACATGGACATTTTGGGGGGCAGTTAGTTGTTTTAAAGGACATAGAGATTATTCTATCAATTACAAAGAGGAGAATGCTAGGTTTTCCAGGATCTGGAGGGAAAGTATCTAGCAATAGTGCAGGAATGCTGGGAGGAAGACTCAGTGTGGAAAGACAAGGGAGAATTACCCTGAGGATAAAAGAGGCTAGGTTTACACCTCGTTGTATGTTTAAACCTCCTTTTCCTTTCTCTTATTTTTTGATTCTGCTCCTGGTATCTAATATCGCAGCCTTGTCTTTGTCCAAATGGGGTACTTGCACGTGTACAACATAGAGCAAAGCCACAGAGAAATCTGGAACATCTTAGCAGGGTATTTTTCTTAGATAATAGTGTTTCTGTGTTGATTGACCAGACTTATGATAGTGCAATCGTGAAACTTGATCAATACCATCGCTTACCCTTTTGTCGCAAACTTTGGTAGGTTTAAAATTATTGCTTAAGATACTGGAACATTATAGGAAGCAGTCGCAAACTTCTTTGGTGGTGTTCCGTTTCACAAAACATCAGATACCACAAAATTGTGCACGCAACCAGAAAGGTGATTTTGGCAGCATCGTTACTGTTTGTATTCTCTTAAGCCAAGGCTAGAGGAGCTGCCACATGGCGCAGCTGCCTTAGCAGTACCAGAAAAGCAAATATCTCAAGCCTTTGGACAACATGATACACCCTCCCATGCCCATGAGAACCTTTGTCCAAGAGGCCTGGAAACACTCAGGGCTAAGGTCAACCATTATCCAGAATCAACTTCCCCAGGGGGAACTTCTCAGACTCATGCCGAGCACCAGTAATAACACACAAACTATGAAGTGTCCTCTAGCAACAAAAACACATGGGATGTTTTTCTATATAATATTTCACATTAAATGTAATTGTAGATTAACTTTTATAGGGAAAATATTTATTCAAGCTAGTTATGCCTAAATCCTTTCATTTCCTCAAGTATGACAAAGCACTGGGAATATGCTCCCCTCTGTAATTTCCTTCCGCCGTGCCCCAGTTGTGGACAGAACATTAACTTCGCAACATCGACAGATGGGAAAGTGCCCAGATGGAAGTCTGAAATTGGCCAGAACCCGGACTCTGCAGTGGAGCGCTGTGCTCCCGCCTCGGCTGAAACGCCCCCAGGAGTCCTGTGGCCTTGCTCACCTGCAGGAAAACCCACCCCCATCCTCACCCCACCCCAAGCCTCCAAGTTCTTATTACTCAGAGGCATGATGATAATTAGGTCATCTTCCAGATCCTTCCTGCTCTCAGCTTGCAAAAAGCTCATCTTTCAAGGAACCACATACTGCGTTAAATTCGGCTAAAACCCAAACTCGTTTTTATGGTCTTTATCAAATGTCAAAACTCAGCATAAATTGAAGAGCATCAGTTTCCCCTCATGAAAACACTTCAAAGCTGTAGAGTTGAAGGGAGCAGGTATTGAAGCAAAACCTGGCTGGGAATCCTGCACTTGCCAGCCGTGACGCCTTTGTCCCGGAATCGGCTGGACTCTCATGTTTTCTCGTGGACGATTGTGGTCACACCTCATCTCCTAGCGATGCAAACGTAAGGTGCTCAGCGGACACCTGGCCAGTAGTGCTACCTGCTTACAGCCTGCAGATGAAAGCAGCAGAAGCATCTTATCTGCTATCAGCTCTCCCTGTGTGGTGTAGAAACCATGAATAAATTACGGAGGATACTTGAACTTGACCCATGGAACAGATTGACCAATGTGTCTATCTACCACCAAGAGAAAATGGACTCTGTATGTGGCCGGGGCTGCAGCATAGGATCGCTAGCACGCACATGGGGGTTGGTCGCCTGAAGACCTGAAAACCGTGCAGATGCAGACTCCCAAGCCTGTCAAGGCTGCACTGTGACCAAGAGCAGCCTAGGTCCTCCACAGCCCTGGGCTCTCCACCAGTGGCTTCGCTGCATTCTGAGCACACACCAGTACTGATAGCAGTACATGCCTGATGCTGTTGGATGCTCTGTTCCCACTCGTGTTCTCCTTGGAAAGTGACTGACGACCTGTAGCACTGGCTCTCATGCCGCTGTTGCTGAGTGTCAGCGTAACTTTGTTGCAGAGTGCTGTCCTGTGGCATTCCTTCAAACACCAAGCTAACCTTGGAATGCTGTCTGCCCGCTCCCTGTCCTAGCTTGTGCAACATTTCCCTCTGTTTACTGGGTTACCATTACATGACCTGCACCTGACTTGCTTCTGTGGTTCATCCTGTGTTTTGCCCCAGTTCTCTCCATTCTTTTTAGGACTGCAGACTAAGCATGCCGAGTTAGGATCCTATGAGGCAGAATTAAGAAGACCTTGCTCAGATGTCTGGGACTCTCTTGTCCTCCCTGCCACCTCACTTCTGTGTCCAGAAGAAAGCCTGGAAGGGATGGGCAGTCAGTGATGTGGAATACCCATAGCATGGCCAGCACTGTGTGGGCACTGCCAGTTGTTGTCTCCTTTGGGCCCTGTTGGAGTTGGAGAACCTATCTGGTGTGTGATACTTGGGAATTGTACCATTAAGATTCTGCTCTAATACCAACCATGACATCATTTCCCAAGCTGTGACGAGGCCCTGAGTTGGCTTCTTGATCTAGGATCCTCCTGGTGTGGCTTGTGTAAAATCACTGCTTTCTGGCTCTGTTACAATGAAACCAAAACATGAAGAAGCCAGGAGTGATGAAGAGAAGGTCTGCAGGAGGCAGGTGCTCATCCAGTCCTGAGTTTCATGCAGGACAGTTAAGGAACCATGCTGAGGACACCTATGGAATGTGAAAGAAAGTTTCCTTCACACATAAATGCGCATCCTTGTTAAATGTGATTGCTTTTCTCTGGGTCCTTAACATGCTGAGGTGCATTTTGTTAGAAGGGAATGTGAGGGTCCGGCACTGTGGCCTAGTGGCTGAAGTCCTCACCTTGAATGTGCCGGGATCCCACATGGGCACCAGTTCTAATCCCAGCAGCCCTGCTTCCCATCCAGCTCCCTGCCTGTGGCCCGGGAAAGCAGTCGAGGACGGCCCAGAGCCTTGGGTCCCTGCACCCGCGTGGGAGACCCGGAAGAGGCTCCTGGCTTCGGATCAGCATGGTATCGGCCGTTGCGCTCACTTGTGGAGTGAATCATGGGACAGAAGATCTTCCTCTCTGTATCTCCTCTCTGTATATCCACCTTTCCAATAAAAAAAAATAATAAAAATAAATCTTAAAAAAAAAAAAAAGAAAGCAAACCTCGGATTAAGACAGGCTTGTCTTCAACCTCTTTCAACTGGTTTTAGTTTTTAAGAAGCTAAAGGAAGAGTGGCTGGGCAGTTTCAGTAGTTGGAGGACCAGCTGAGACTGTGTCATGTCCTCCTGCCTTTACTCTGCTGTTTGCAGTGTTCTAGCCATGCGGAAGGAGCTTCCTAGGGGAGCTGCTGGCCTTCTAACTTATGGCTTCAGATGCAGTAGTATCCATCACACTCTCAGTTGCATATTGCTGATGTCTCCTTATGTATGGAAGCCATTTTATTTTGTACTATATTCTTTTTTAAAAAAATCATTTTTCATGTTTAACAGTCCTGAAATGAATATCCAGGAAAATCAAATGAACAATTCCTGCCCAGTTGGTTTATTGTGAAGAAAAGTAGGGTTTTAGGAATTTTCAGATCTATATTTTTTTAATAGATAGATTTTTTATTTCTTTCACAGGAAGAGTGACAGAGAGAAAGAGAGAGAGAGGAATATCTTCCATGTGCTGGTTTACAGTGGCTGTGATAGCCAGGACTGGGCCAGGCTGAATCCAGCAGTCAGGAACTTGAGGTCTCCCGTTTGGGTTTCAGGTGGCAAGTATTTGATGCATTTTCCATTGCTTTGGCAGGAACATAAGCTAAGATCTGGATTAGAAGCAGAACAGCTGGAATTATCCAGCACGCCAACTTGGTATGCCAGCACTGTAAGAGCAGTATAATCTACTGGGCCACAATGCCAGTCCCTGAATTTTTATTAATGAACTTCATCATTTAAAAGACTGAGCAAGGGTCATAAAAATAAAAACCGTATTAATTGAAATGCTGACCAATGGAATCTCTGTGCCTGTAATTTTTTTCCCATCTACTTCCCAAACTGTTTTATTCAGAGAACATTTTTGGTTTGTGAGAAGTGTAGCCAGTGTTGGATTTTCATTTTTCTGGATCAAGATCCTGAGGCCTCAAGTGCTGATGTAAGCTGATAAAGATCACGCAGCTGGTTTCTGGAACACCTCCATTGAGTTGATCCACAGAATGTTCTCTTTTATATTTGAAAACAAAACAAATAGCAAAATCTGGCAGGGTCAATGGCAAAATGAAATTAACACAAAAATGAAATGGGTAGCAGAGATGACTAAGGCGGAGGTGTTACCAAAATTGGACGAGGAAGAGTCCACCAGAAAGCCACATCTGGAACTTTATTTGGGTTCTATCAAAGATTGCAAGAAACTTAGGCTTAAAAAATACAAGTCCTGATTTGAAGGTAATAACATAAAAATAGGAATAGCAGGGTTTTTTTTTTTTTTGTAAGATTTACTTTTGTTGGAAATATATGTAGAGAAGGAGACACAGAGAGAAATATCTTCCATCCACAGATTCACTCCCCAAGTGGCTGCTATGGCTTGAGTTAAGCCGATCTGAAGCCAAGAGCTTCTTCCAGGTCTCCCAAGTGGATGCAGAGTCCCAGGATTTGAACTGTCCTCAACTGCTTTTCCAGGCCAGAAGCAGGGAGCTGGATGGGAAGTGGATCAGCCAGGACATAAACCGGCACCCATATGAGATCTCAGTGCATGCAAAGCGAAGACTCTAGCTATTAGGCTACCATGCGGGACCCACAATAGAATTAAAAAAAAAATAGATGAAAATGTGCACCGGGATCCCAAATGGCCAAATGGGTGCCGGTTTGTGTCCCACCTGCTCCGCTTCCCATCCAGCTTCCTTCCTGTGGTCTGGGAAAGCAGTGGAGGAGGACAGCCCAAAGTGTTGCAGCCCTGCACTGCATGGGACACCAAGAAGGAGCTCCTGGCTTCAGATCGGCTTAGCTCCTGCCACTGCGGCCAGCTGGGTAGTGAACCAGCAGACTAAGAGCCGTCTTTCTGTCTCTCCTTCTCTCTGTAGTTCTGGCTTTCCGATAAAAATAAAGAAACAAAATCTTTTTTAAAAGCATGAAAGAAAATGTAGGAGAGTATTACAAAAAAAGCTAACAGGAAGTGCATTTTATGAAACAAGTCTGCATGGAGTTTGAAATTCCTCACACCAAAACTTGCAGTTCAGTTTTCCCATGAGCGTTTGGAAGTCGCCCTGCTGTCCCTGTCTCAGGACTTTGGTGTCTGTGGGGGTCTCAGCGCCCTGCTCCAGCTCCTTCTAGAAAGGGCTGCTTCTTTCCTTTGGCTGTGTGATGTTCTCTCTTGGGCTACTGCACCGCAGCGTGCTTATCTGTCTCCCTCATTCGTGGAAAAAGCAATCTAAGCTTTTCTCTTCCTGGCCCGAGTAGCCTATCTGCATCCTCCTTACCCCCTAAACCATGATGGGAAGTTACAAGTGCTGGGAATTCTCTCCAGGCTGTTATTTACAATGACCTTGCTGGATGAGCAGCACTGCATGATGGGAAGGGTTTCTACCAGAGTTCAGAGGCAGGCTGTAGCCATGGAGGCATGTTATCACCCACGAGCTCAGTGGCTTGAACAAAGCATTTACACTTCAGGCCTCGGTTCCCTACATGTGGATTAAGGAAGCGACTGATCGCCAAGGTATCACTTGTTTTGAAATTGTGTATATTATTCAATTTTTAGTCCTTTGGCGAATAAATGAAATGTCACTTACAGATTTTCTACTTGAAAGTCAGAGAGAAGGAAACACAGAGAAAGAAAGGGATGGAGAGAGGGAGAGACAAGAAGAGACTGAGGAAGAAAGAAGAGAAAGAGGGAAGGGGAGAATCTTGCAGCTGGTTCACTACTCATTTAGCTGCAATGTCTCGTCCTGGCCAAGGCGTAAGCCAGGAACTTCATCCAGAGCTCCCATGTGGAGGGCTAGGGCCCCGGTACTTAGGTCATGTCCACTGCTCTCCTGGGCCATTACCAAAAGTGGAACAGAGTGCTAGTCTCCCAGCTGCTGTACTCTGATGCAGCTCCCTGCTTGTTTCCTGGGAAAGCAGCAGAAGACGCCCTGAATCCTTGGGACCCTGCACTCACATGGGAGACCTTTAAGAAGTTCCTGGCTCCCAGCTTTGGATTAGCTCAGCTCCGGATGTTACAACCATTTAAGGAGGAAACCAGCAGATGGAAAACCTTCCCTGTATTTCTCCTTCTCTCTTTGTAAAAATCTGCTTTTCAAATAAAAAATAAATCTTTAAAAATATCTGTGGGGTTTATGTTAATTGAATTGTTTTAGTGGCACTGTATGGATGGTACTGGTTTTCAACCCATCCACAAACAATTGTTCTAACACTCTGAATAATAATAGAATGGATTTTGTGCTTTATGACTCAATTAGCTCTCAAAGGAACAAAAATTATGAGAAAGGAAAACATTTATTTCAGTGAGAGAACAAGCCTGTTACTTTAATTTTTTTTTCTGTACTCTGTATTATTGCTGCTTTTGTCCTCCAGGTGTGAATAAACCTGGAAAACATAAACATTTGGAAGTTATTGAAAAGTTTATTGAAATTGTAGCTACAGCACTCCCATTCTCCTTTTATTCCGTCCGCAAGTATAGAATTATTATAGCTGGCTGGAGTTGGCCTGGTATCTCAGTGGTGTGATTTCCCGGCAACTGGCAGAATTGAATGGGTAGGAGCTAAGGACACCAGGCTGTTCCACAGCATCTTGCATGATGAAGTCCAGGAGATGGGAATTGTGTGTAGTGCAAGTCTTCAGCATCTAATAAGGAAATCACCTGACTGACACAGGCGCTCTGATCCGCAGAGGGCTTTGTTTATAGCATTGTAAAGAAAGATTATATTGTCTTAAAACACCAAGCCAGAATTGTTTGATGAAAGGGAGCAGTTTCTCCTCCTACCCGCACCAAATTACAAGAGTTGTAGTAGCTTTTATGGTAGAAGCTGAAAACAAAACCTGGATTAGCAATCATTAGTCATCTCCCCTCCCGAGAGGGCTAGTTACTTGCTGTCGGACAGTCCTTGCTTGCACGTATCTGCAGTCATACGCAGCTGTCTTTCTGTGCATGTGTCGGAGTTCTCATGGTATGCTCTGTGTCTCGTGCCTTTTCAGCAAGGTCAAAGAGGTGATGGATGGCCAAGAAGAGGCTGGGTAGCTTCGGTCATCAGGATTCTAAAGTTACATTTTTTAAAACTGTCACCAGTTTGCTAGTCATTTCTTCTTTGTCATTGCTCTCACATACTGGGGTTTTTCTCATTTTTGCAAAGGATATAATACACAAAAATTTGAAAGGGTTGCGTCTCTTCATATATTTTATATGTGGGGCTCTCATTAAAAAAAAAATGTCCATTATGGTCTAAACAGATTTTTCCCTCTCCCTTCCTTATAAAGAACTGCCCACAGCTTTCGCTGCATTGAACCTTCTGCAAATAAAACTATAAACCACCAAGCGATGCTTAACACCCTTTGATGTTAGCAACCTAGTTCCTCTACTCAGCCTCAATAACTTATGGCACAGCTTAGCCCCATTCCCTTCTGATAGTTCTCCATTGACAATGGGGAACAGCTGGCTACCCCTTCTGTAAAATTACCTTTGCCAATACACAAACAAGATTGAATTACCCATGGCAAATTCCTTCTTTTTATGCTTTCCTTTTGCCATGGAAAGCTTGTGGGGGAACACTACAATCATGGTACCCGGTGTGTGGTACGCATTTGAGAAATGTTTGATTGAATAAACCTGGAGTGTGTGTTAATTGCTGTAGATAAATAAAGCACCACGCTCCTTCTTAATTACCTTTTCAACATTCCCCTTCTCATCCTTTTCCTGTTAGAACTCCTGAGCAAGGTCCCTGTGTCCATCTGAGAATAGGAAATAGGCCTTCGCTTGGCTGAGGCCACCCTTGGAAAGGCCATGTGTGAAAACTTGTCTTGAGCCTTTGCCAGTGGTTGATCTCATCTTCATTTTGTGTCTGGGGAATCGGGAGATAGTGGTGGATTGACCATGCAGCATTAGATTGCACGAGCTTTCTCGTTTCAAAGCCTTGTTCTCTCAGTGAATTTGTATTGAGTGTTCGCTGTCTGGTACCTCATGGGCAGAATACTGGAGCATCACAGTGATTTCCAATAACCTTTGCTAAGGGTGAGTTTGTAGCCTGACAGGGGGATAGCATATGGCAGAAAGGTGGTTGGAGCTGGCCTTGTTACCTAGTGGGTTAAGCCACCACCTGTGATGCTGCTATGTGTCCTGGCTGCTTTTGTTCAGATCCAGCTCACCGCTAATGTTTACCCTGGAAAAATTTCAAAAGATGATCCAGTGTTTGGACCCTACCACATGGGAAACGCAGGAGAAGCTAGATTTAGCCTGGCCTGTTCTGGCGGTTGTTACCGTCAGGAGAGTGAACCAGTGGATGTAAGAGCTCTCTGTCTCCATCACTCTATTTCTATAACTTTGCCTTTCAGAAAAGATGGCTAATAGAGATAGATCAGGGCGTGGTTGTGCTAGACAGGATCAAGGCATCAGTTCTTTCTGATAGTCGAGAGAGAAGAAAAGGAACTCTCTTGTCTCTGGCACATTTTCTGAAATATAAATGAACATCATCCCACCCTCCATCTCCAATGTGTGCGGGAGTGGTTTGAAGAGCGAGTAGAAAGCGAAGCAGTGGAGACAGCAAATCCAGGGCAGGTGTCAGATGTGCGTGATCTCAGAGAGGAGCAGAGGTTTTTATCCCAAGTGTGTATAGGAGGAAATAGACCCTCACACAGACAAGGTCGGCGACTGAAACCTGAGCCCAAACTCAGATGCAGACGTGTGTGTCCTGTGCTTGTGATGTTATTATCATTTCAACCAGTTTTTACTCTCCACCTTAGCCACGTCCGCTGGTGACTCTACCTACTGCCTTTGAGAGCCCTGGGGCGTCCCAAGGGCTTCTCACAAGCAGATTCCAGAGCACGGTTGTAACGTTCCTTCTTAACTAGTTTGATCACGTGTTCTCTGCCTTTTTTTTTTTTTTCCCCTGCCCCTTTCCTTTCACCCCTTGGCTTTTTCTGGAGCTTGCTGTCTTGTTCCCAAGGTTGCACGGCTGTGGAATGTGGTTACATCCTGTATTCTCATTCTGAGGTCTACCACCATGGCTGGGCATGTGAACACAGCCAGTACTAAATGATAAAAATATGCTGTGATCGGAGGGAGGAAGGGCGGCAAGCAGAGTAGGAAGAAGAAGGGGATTTGTGGTGAAGGGTGGGAAGGGGCCAGGCCTGCAAGGCCCCACGGATGTGTCTGTATGCCCTAAACACTTGTGTTTTCAGCTGGCTTGCTTCTGCTTGCAGCTTCTCAGTTTACATGCCTGAGAACTGCAGGCAAAATGACTGGATTCAGGGGTACATGCCACTTGGAGTGTTGCCAGCTCTTCTTTCAGCCCAACAGCTTTTTGGATGTAATACAAGATTTATACTTGTTTGTTTCTTCTAATGAGGTGGCAAGATAAGGCTGCATCTGTTACAGCGTTTGGGCACAGGAGAGCTGGGTCTTGATTTTTGTTGTTGTTTATTTTCAAGAAACATGGCAATGTAAAATTTGGGGGGCTCAAAAAATAGGGTGTATTATTGAGCCTGGAATTTGACTTAATGTGAGTCAACTTTGTCTACCTTGTTGGTGAGTGAGTGGAAGGAAAAAATTGAAAGATACTCTAGCAGGTGAAAATGATGGGCTAGAATTTTGCTCTTGAACTTCAGTGGTGGGAGTGAGGAGGTGGTCATATATTTGGGAAGGACATGGAAATCTATTGGTATTTCCCCTGGATATCTACTCCATCTGACCCTGGCCACAGAGTGCAATTGCTGAAACTGCAGCTCATTCCCACCTCTGTGGTGTTTGTTGACTGACACCCACAAGGATAGTGTGGGTGCAGCTAAGGATGACGGGGGAAACTGATGTTCGCTCATCAAAGGACTAGAGTTTATCCACCTAAACCTTCTCTGTCTCGTAAGTGAAACATAGAGACCCTGGGCCTTTGTCTGCAGGAGAAATTCTGTTCTCCATCACCAAGCTCAACAGGAGCAACAACATTGTGGAGATGACAGTTTTCAACAGTGGAACCTGTGAATTTTCACTTGTTTCGTGTGTAGTTAAGTCAACTGAGAAATGAGAGGCAGCCTTGATATTGTATATGGAGAAGTTTTCTTTTTTTTCACAAAAATTTTTGAGCATGTTCCATCGCAAAATAGATTCAGCGTGGCTTGGAGAAGAGCCACACAGATGGAAAATAGTGGAAAGACAGTAAATAAAATGTAACATAAACGGCACAGAACTGCTTGTAGCTTGATATCACGAGGGTTTGTGTGATGCATCCTGTTCTATGGAAGAAGGAGTAATCTTCACATTAATGAAGTTGGCAGATGAGCCTGAATCAAGGGAGATTTGAAAAATTTGGGAGGACAGAAATATTGTAATTATACCTTAAGGAGATTAAAAATATAGGCAGGAAATAACAAAATGAGATACAGCTTGGAAAATGCACAGTAATCCAACTGGGGAGAGATAATGTAAAACACAGAACCAAGTGAACTGAAGAAATGTGTACAAAAATGCCAAAGATGAGCAGTATTCGGCAGTCTGCGTTGGAACACAGCACATTACAGTGTGCTGACCATTAAGGGCCACCTACGTTGCCCATCCGCAGTAGAGAAAAGCATGATCATTTTTGCAGAAGGGTGACTGTGTTTATTTCCATTTGTATAATTACACTGTTTAAGAGATAAGGAGACTCTAAGCCAGTCGTTGGAAGAACTTGGGATTAAAAAGTAGAAAATGGGACTAAGACAGTAGGAATGACACGGTGACCCTGAAAGAAGGCAAACTAGATGGATTTAAATGAAATGTCAGAGACAAAATCAATAAAGTGAAGATAAGAACGAAGGAAATTTGAGGGTGTCTCCATCATTAGGTCTTGGGAGAGTGGGTTGCATCACAACTTCTGAGAGGGATTAACTGGAAATGCAGACTTGGCAAGGAAAAAAATGAATTTCATCTTGATTTTGATTTGAAGGATATTCAGCTGTAGGAGTTCTAGTATATTGGAGAGTGATAGAAGTTAATTTGTTGTGTTATAGGTTGGTAGACTATTCCAAGTAATTAAGTTTCATAGACCTTCATTGTTTTACTCGCAAAGACTAGGAAACATGAAAATTCAGCTACCTTGGTCGGTAAATAGAGGTCAATCATTTAAACATTCTCTCTCTCTCTCTCTCTCTCTCTGGTAAGACAATGTTCACCTCTTAAAAAGACAGCTGTAACAGACAAAACTATTCTAATATTCAGACATTTAAAAGCAAATATGCCTACTGAGAGCTGCATCAGAAAGTTTTTAAGAAAATTTGTAAGTTCTCAGAGTTAGATTTATAGGAAAGCCAGAGCTCTTAGGCTAATTTAAAATGAGCTTGAAATTCCCATATTAGTTAAAAGTTAGTCTAAAAATTACCAATCAGTTTTCAAACATAATGCAGATTTTGAAGACTGTTAGATGTATGTCCAGTAGTGTGAGAACGCTAATCATACGGAAGGTGGAGCTCAGATTGCCACTCCGTTTCTGCAGACATTGGAACTGGTCATCTCGGATGGTCATCCCAAGCTGATAAGCTCAGTCACCAGACTAAAGTGTGTTCTGAGAGCTGAAACAGACACTCAAGCCATGTATTAGTTTTTTTTTAAATAGATTTATTTTATTTATATTGGAAAGGCAGATATATAGATAGGAGAAGAGAGAGTGGGAGATCTTATGTCCACTGATTCAATCCCCAAGCGACCATAACGGCCAGTTGAGCCTATCTGAAGCCAGGAGCCATGAACTTCTGGGTCTTCCACACAGGTGCAGGATCCCAAGGCTTTGGCATATTCTTGACTGCTCTCTCAGGCCACAAGCAGGGAGCTGGATGGAAGCGGGGCTGCTGGGATTAGAACTGGCACCCATATGGGATCCTGGCATGTGCGAGTACTGCGCCAGGTCCCATGTATTAGTGTTTTTTTAAATATATTTTTATTTTGAATTTTGAATTGTGGTACAGTTTTGAATAGGTTGGGATTCCCCCCCCCAAACTCCCACCCCCATCTGATTTTTCCCATTTTGTTACAATAGTGTAGTCCTTTATAAGAAATCATAATTCTATCACTCTTATTTAAGTGTACTCTGACATTGTTGGTACAGACAATGTCAGACAGTCCAGCATCCCAGTATCTACACATGTCCAACAGTTTCATTGGGAATCCATCTTTTGTCTGGATGCTGGGATGCATGTTCCATTATACCCCCATATCTGTATATGATAGACTCCAGTACTCCATCACTATACATTACCATAAGCAAGAAGCCATGTAACAAGGTCAACAACTGGTATGAGTTAGAACAGCCACAACAGCCATAACATCAACAACATATTACAGCACCATGAAAAAAGAATGTGCCACGGAGTAACCAACACATGAGTGACAATAAGGAAACACAGAAGTCTCTTGGGAAAAATGATGCCATCGTATGATTCATGAGCCCATGATGAATTCAACTAGAGAAAAGAGATTATTTGGAATGAACCAAACTGAAATAAAAAAAACATCAACACACATTGGATACAGCCAAAAAAGCAAACAATCAATCAAAAAACAGTGTGGATTGGGTTATTGGAGTTACACTTTCCATGTTGGTTTCCTTATGTAAGAGAGAATATATGGTATTTGTTCTTTTGTGATTGACTTTGGTTCTTAAGTATGATGTTGAAGGAAGTTAATTTCCTGTTCTCCAACTAAAATGTAAACGTTCAGTGCATGGAGCTTACAGGGAGAATGCAGGACTCAGAAATCAAAAAGCTGGAGTCTGGGGATGGGGTCCCACTTCCTGCTTTCCCACTCGCCCTGCGAGCTCTGCTGAGATCTGGAGGACCTGGGTCTGGGGGCCAGTGGCAGGCTCCTGGCGCCTCTCCATGTCTTCAGTCTGTGATCATGGACGGAAGTGGCAGCAGCTTTGCATTTGAGTATTTGTGAGACTCCAATGCCTCTACGAACATGAGACCATCCGAAGTTATCCATAGGTTAATGCCAGCACCGTTCATGTGTCCCGGACAAAACATTAGAGGTAGCCATGAGTGCCAACATAAGAAAGTGTTGTGTCAAGTCAAGGTGTTAGAGTCAGTCTCTGCACTTTCCCAACGTGTATGCTTCCTGCTTACTGTCATTCTTCCCTTTTGGCATTGTGTGATTTTAATTTTTGGAAGGGGAATTTATAGTATGCATTGACCCCCTGGTGCATTGATTTGTTGAGCTCCCTCCCTTCCCACCCTGTTGCTTTTGGTGATGACTCCTTTGGGTCATTTCTTCTGAGGCGTGTGTGACAGAAACCTGTTTGGGTTGTAGAGTATGGAATGTGCAGCACCGTGGATCAACCGGATTGTAGGGGAGGTGAGCTGATAGCGGGGCCTGGGGCGTGTTTGGGAGGTAGGGAACTCTCAGAGGGGGCGAAAGACACAGCAGTGCTACCTCGATCTTATCCACAGTTTTGCTTGCTGAGGTTTGAGTTACCTGGGGTCAACTAGCGGTCAGCACAATACAATGAGATTTTTCGAGATGGAGAGAAAGAGAGAGAGAATGTATTCATGTACCTTTATTACATGTTGGAATTCTTAGTTTTTGTTGCTAATCTCTTACTGTGCCTAATCTATAAATAGTTAGGTATTTGTATGGAAGAAAATGTATTGTATAATTGGCCCTCGGCTTACAACAGTAGATGTTCCAACAACTCTGTCACAAGTGAAATTGTAAGTCAAAAGTTCATTTAGTATGCCCAGCTTTCTTAATATCATCTCTTAGCCTTACATACCTTAAACGCACTCAGAACACTTACATAAGCCTGCAGCTGGACCTAATCACCAGCCTATTTTATAATAAGGTATTGAATATTTCGTTGAAGTTATTGAATGCTGTACTAGAAGCTGAAAAATGGTTATGTAGGTATGTTTTCTCATGATCATAATATTGAAAAGTAGTAGTTGACCACGAAATCCAATACAACCTACATATATAGGATTTGATTCTATCTATGGTTTGGGGTACACAGGGATCTTGCAACATCCCCCCCTGTGGGCAAGGAGGACTACTTTATAGAGATGCTGTGGGTTGAACTGTGTCCACCCATAATTCTTAAGCTGCAAATCCTAAACTCTGAGAACATCAGAATATGATCTTATCAAAAAAATAGAGCCCATTCAGATGTAATTTCAAATGACTTCAGTAGGTTGAACTCTAATCCAGTAGGACTTCTGTCCTAAAAAAAAAAAAAAAAAAAAAAAAAGATATTTAGCTACATGTCGCAGGGAGAATACTATGGGGAAATGCCTGGCTGACAGGGTCCGAGTCAAGCTTGAGCCAAGGACTGCGAAGGAAGGCCATAGGTAGGCAGCAGGCAGCTGGAGCCAGAAGAGAGGGACTCACCCTGTCAATAGGTTGGTCAGCAATGTGCTGCCTTCAGAACCAGGAGGTGCTGGGTGCCTGGAGTTCAAGCTACCTAGTTTTTTTGTATTTTATTAGGGAAGCCCTGGAGTACTAGTGCAAATGGATATGGCATCATGAAGCAGGGTTCTAGCCGAGGGATTGCTGCTGGTCAAGGAACAGGAAGGAGGCACTGGGAGGTGTTCCCATGGTGGGTGGTCACGGCAGCCCTGGAGCACAGCTTCGCTTTTCCATATGGAATGTGCCAGCTACATTTTTCATTTGTAATGGGAGATGTTACATCAGGTTCTGGCATATGTTGGGCGGGAAAGGCTTAAGGAAATATTAGACAAATGTGTCCTGAGGTGTCAAGCAGCCCCAGTAAGGGAGCTCTGTAGAGATTTGTTCTGAAGCTTTCAACAAGTTGATCAATTTCATCCACTTCACCTGTTGCTCAGTTTGTCTTAACCTTGGCATGAATGCTAATTAGTTATGAAAACCTATATTGATGAATGAGGTGAATGCCCTCCAAGGAGCCCATGTGCTCTCGGTTAACAGTTGATTTATTCATTGATGGGCTGTTCTCAAAAGTATTTCAGGTTAAATGGAAGGTCTTTCGAAATGTTGTAGGATGTAAGTTAATCTTATAACTATTACCCATTGCTTGGGAAATAAAAAGCATGTACTGTCATTTGGGGCCAGCATTGTGACATAGCTACCTGTTGCAGTGCTGGCATCGCATGTGGGTGCTGATTCAAGTCCTATTTGCTCCACTTGGGACTAATTCACTGCTAATGCACATGGGAAAGTAGAGGAAGGTTGCCCAAGAGTCTGGACCTCTGCACCTGCTTGGGAGATACAGAGAAATCCCCTGGCCTTGACTTCGCTCAACCCCAGCCGTTGTGACATTTGGGGGGTCAACCAGATTATGGGATGTCTCAGTTTCTCTCTAACTCTGCCTTTCAAATAAATAAAGAAAGAAAGATTTAATACATATGCATTTATTTGGTATATGTGTGTACATACATAATATATATTTTACATGTATGCATATATATATATATGTAAAATCACTCGTCGTCTTATATTATGGCTCTGGTTTAGTAATGTTTTACAAGCTACTGTCTTCCAATATATGCTTACTCTTGCATGAGCGGAGGCAATGAACTCCATTTATCTACAATGTGAATTTTCTTTAAAAAAATCTCTTTTTAGTTTCTTAATGTAGATGCAATGGATTGGATTTAACCCTGAAGCTGTGGCAGAGTGGTTTTGTCATTCTCTCCTGTTTTGTCAATTGTGAGATAAACACTTGAAAAAAGTACCATCTGGCTCACCCTGATGGACAGAGTGAGTCATTGTAAAACTCAAGTGATAAGGTGGAAGTCTTATTCAGAGCTTTCAAGCTCTCTGCGGGACCACCAGAGTGAGTGGTCCCTGCTGCCCAACTGGGCAGGTTTGTGGGCCACAGATGTCGCTGGAAGGGGGAGAAAGGCCCTAGTCTTCACTTGTTTCACCAAAGTTTGCACTTTTCCTTGGTTCTTTCAAAAGAGCTAAGGAGAAGAAATGGAGAGCTTAATTTTTATGCTCATGGTGCTGTATTTTGGAAGATGCCAGCACTGCAGTTACATCAGTGAGGTTAATAATTGGGAAGTAAGAGTGGGCTGAATGTTGGAGGGGCAGTCAAGATGCCGCTCCTGCTGGCTCAGCTGGACTCTTAGCACATGGTATCGGTCAGTCATCTTGAAGGCTGCTGTCGTGGTGCATTACCGACTCTGGATGTTGTGTGTGATCACTAGCTTGTTCCAAGGCCTGCTGTGAAATTGTAGTACATTCACCCAGAACGAAATGCTGGGGTCTTGTCTCTTTGCCCCTGAGATACTGACTGTATCTTCACAGGCTCTGGCCCCTCACCATGCAGATAGTAAAAGGAAAATCAACACCTTTAGAGAAAACTGCTGTGCTTTTGTGGTTGTGTTGTGATCGAGGGTAACTATAGGTGGGTGCCAGAGTGGTGGTCTAGCTCTTGCGGTTTGGCTTTGGGATTTGGGGGGGTCTGGTGAGGGTGCTGATATAATAGGGTTCACCTTCTCGCTTGTTTTCCTGAGCTGGGTCTGATAAGCCCTGTGCGTTTGCTATGCTGTAGGCCAGCTGGTGCCAACGGGAAGATGACGCTCTGTGAAGGGGGCGATTCATAACCTGAAGTCAACTTATAACCAGTTTCTCTTCACTGATGCCCAGTTTTGTCTCCAGAATCTGCACACAGGCACTGGATGTGGTACTGCTTTTAGCATTATCTTGTGAGGACTCTTGGAAGAGCATTTGCTTGGTCTATATGTATAACTGCTCTATGACCAAAGATGGAGTTTTCCTAGTGACGTGGGAATGTGCTGGAGTGTTTACATGTAGAATACATGCCAATTCCACCAAGCTGTGACAGATACAAGGGGAGGGTCACACTGAAGAAAGGAAACAAATACTGCATGAATGAAATAAGTACCGGCATTAATGCCTAGTGCTCATACAACATGGATTGCTCGATCTTTTTAAGCATTACTTTTAAACAAGCAGACAGAAAACACCTGAGCTTTTGGAAGCATCATCTAGTTCAGTTTCCCAGGAATGCAGTATATTTTTGGTGCCAAAAAGAGTATTGCAGTGAAAGAGAAGTCCTGTAAGAGTACATCTCCCTGGCTCTGACAGCATGCCAGGGACATGGCTCATTAAATCCTCTTGCCTTCCACATGGGGTTGTTTTCTCTGTGCTCTGATTGTCTGCTGGGACTAACTTCTCATTCCTCCACAGCAACCTTTGTAAACACGCTCTTCAATATTCAGAAGATTACCCCCTTAAGCAAATAGTGCTTGGCAGAAAAGAATTTATCTCCTGGTCAATGCAAGTCATATTAATCATTCTGAGCCAATGTCATTCTCAGTGACTGATGGTTAGGTCGACCCAGAGCCCAAACAACCTAAAAACAAACAAAAACTCAAGTGATAAGGTGGAAGTCTTATTCAGAGCTTTCAAGCTCTCTGCGGGAATTTGTACACTGACATGAACTTAAAGCAGGGCGGATGGCAAGGCCTGTGCATCCCTCTGGATTTTTAACTTGGGAAATGAGATGAGTGAATGTAGCAAATAGGCAGATAAAGTTTTGCGGAATGAAGTTGATTGAAGAATTTGAATTTGAACGGTCTTTTAAAGGTCCTGTTTTTATAGGTAATGGTCTTCATTTTTTTTTTTTTTACTTATTTATTTGCTTGAAAGGCTTTATTTACTTATTTGAAAGGCAGAGTTATGGAGAGTACATGCTCCTGTTGGCTGCTTCACACAGCCACAGTGGCCAGAGCTGGTTGAGGTCCACACCAGATGTGTGGAATCCCATCCGTACTCCCTTGCGGATGGCGGAAAAGTACTTGGTTCTTATTCTACTTTCTCCGGTGTGTTTACAGGGAACTGGGTGGGAAGTGGAGCAGCCAGAACTCGAACCAGCACAAAATGCCATCTTTAGGCCACTTCATTGTGGTGGGACCATCTTAGGGTGTTCCTACACACACCTGCATGACGCAGCCTGCTACATACACACTTAGGCTGTCATCTGTATGTGATATGTCATTGACCGCAGTGTCTTTGTACAGTTGATGATTGATTGTGAACTTGCATTGTAGTTTAAAAAGATGAATCCAGCCGGAGTCCACCATGTTCCCTGTTCACTTCGTAGAGAGCTGATGGTTGTATGCCTCAAGGAAGGCCACTGTTCTCTGGACAGATACAGTTTAAGATACAACAACACAGTGTCTCAGTAACCCAAACACCTTATACTTCACCTTGAAGAGTGGGGAAAAAGTGCACTGACAAGGGCCCGGTGCAGTAGTGTAGTGCTTGAAGTCCTCGCCCTGTACACGCCTGGGATACCATATGGGCACCGGTTCTAATCCCAGCAGCCCTGTTTCTCATCCAGCTCCCTGCCTGTGGCCTGGGAAAGCAGCCGAGGACGGTCCAAAGCCTTGGGATTCTGCACTTGCATGGGAGACCCGGAAGAGGCTCCTTGCTTTGGATTGGTTCAGCTCCAGCCATTGCGGTCACTTGGGGAGTGAACCATTGGACGGAAGATCGTCCTCTCTGTCTCTCCTCCTGAGAGTATATCTGCCTTTCCAATAAAAATAAATAAATCTTTAAAAAGAAAAGTGTACTGAGGTTTGAAAACTAGTGTTTTACAAGCAAAGTTACAGTGTGCGTAGGGTAACTCATAGATCTTTAGTTGATGTAAACGTGGCAGCAGTATCATCTGCCTTGGCCTGCTTGTACTTTGAAGACATCCCCGGGACTGGAGCTTCTTGGCTCTTGGTGGTGAGGGACAGGGCCCAGGAAGGGTCATGTTTGTCCTCCTCTGCCTCCTGCCTAAAGTGAGAGCCTCTCTCCCTCGTTTCCCAGCCTTTCTCCAGAGTTTCCAAATTGTTTTTTAGTGAAGGAATGTTTTGACAAGATTTAAAATATGCCCTGTGGGTAGCTGAAGTCCTCACTTAGCATCCGCCGGGATCCCAGATGGGCACCGGCTCCTGTCTCGGTTGCCCCACTTCCCATCCAGCTCCCTGCTTGTGGCCTGGGAAAGCAGTCGATAACGGCCCAAAGTCCTGGGACCCTGCACCTGCGTGGGAGACCTGGAAGAGCTCCTGGCTCCTGGCTCCTGGCTTCACATCGGCTCAGTTCCAGCCATTGATTTTGGGGAGCGAATCAGTGAACGGAAGATCTTTCCTTTCTGTCCTTCTCTCTGTAAATCTGACTTCCCAGTAAAAGTAATTTTTTAAAAGAAAACTAAAAAAAAAAAAAAAAAAAGGAAAAGATTTCAAAGAGTACATGTTGGTCCTTTGATACACATACAGGAAAATCAAAAGTAGGAATTCTGTCCTCTCCCTCTGTAAACCTTAGCATGACATCATGACAGAGGTGCACACATCTGTGGCGTATGCTGTCTGGGATCCTGTAGCTTCGTGCGAAGGACAGTGTTACGGGGAGGAGGTCACTAGAAAAGTCAGATTTGCATTCGCACATTTTTTATAATCTTATCATGTGGGTGTTTGACAGTGTAAAGAAACTCAGTTTGAATTGACAGAAGGCATCACGTGGTTCCTTTATCTGAGTTTATTTAATGTTCTCCATGTCCCTGACAACCCTGGCAGAAAAATCTCTGCTCTGAAAGTCTTGGTAAAGTCTCACTTAGATGCTCTGCGGCGTGTGCTGGGCCAGAGCAGGGGAGCTCCGGGTGGAGCAGGCCCTCGCACGCGTGCAGCGTGCAAGCTGGGGAGCAGGTGTGTTCTGTGGGAGGTTCTCGTGGCCTGGGCCTGTCGTGGGCTGTGAGGGCAGGCACGTGATGTAGTTGAGCTGGTGGATCTTTGCCTTGTAGCAACCCTTCAAACACTATGAACCCTGACCTGTCTTACAGGTCAGGGCAGAGCAGTGGTGAGCTGCCCCGTGTGTGACCACACAGGGTTTATAAGAACATTCCATGACCTGAGAAGCGTTCTTTAGGGCCATACGATGAAGACTTTTTGATTTTTTTTTTATAATAGGATGACATTTTTAACTTGATTTGTGCAGCTCCTTTTCTACAAATATGTAAACTCTTCCGTGTTACAGAGTCACTGGGTTTTTAAAAGCCAATCCAATAAGTTCTTCACAAAACCTGTGAGGATTAGTTTCTAACACAAGTACAGTTCATTCCGATTTGAGAATCATAGTGCTGTTTAAATTCTACTATGGTGAAAAAAAAATTGCCCAGTGGAGCTCGATTTGTGCAGTTGTGTTTGTGTTAGCTCTGTGTTCAAAGCAGTGTGTATGTGCACCATAGACTGAATGTTTGGCATGGGTGAAAGAGTTGAAGGAAATTTCACTCATAACGGGTAAATTATTTCTCAATGAAAGAAGGCCATGAGAGCGCTTCGCCATGCTGTTTCATGCTGAGGGTATTTCTGCAGACCAGGCAAGAGTTCTGTCCAACTGGTTTGAATGACCCGATTTTTCCTCTCTTGACACATCTGAATTTTCTTAAGCTTTTCAGAACTCTTTTTTTTTTTTCCCTGCTTTAAATGTTATATAAACTCTTTGGTCGGACCACTGAATGAAATGTTATGACATGTAGGGGGAAAAATCCTATAAGCATTAATCAATGTAAGATATTTGTTGCTTTTTCATTCGACCCCATCCAGCTTTCATCCTGACGCGCACCATACTGGAGGCACGGCCGCTTGTTTAATTGTTTAGTGCAGCACGGGGTTTGATCTGTTTCTGGTGCTTTCAGTACTGGTAAATTAATCAAAAGAAGTTACTGCTCTGCTGGGCATTAGCATGGGTTCAGATGTTTCTGCCTCAGGGCCCGTTCATCAACTACAGTGCTTTTAAGCTCCGAAGGGAGAGTAAACAGTTTTGCTGTGGCCGCTTTGAGGTGAGCCATTACTTGTGACCCGCTTACATTTGGGAAGGGGCCTGTTTGTATTAGCAGTTATTCTGGTTTGGGTTAGAGCATTTTTTAAAAAATGCCCCTTTCTCTGCTTTATTTTTTTTAATGCTTCTAGGATTTGCGAAGAGCTGGCCTGTCCCCTCCCCCACATACCCATTCCATAGGCATCCCAATAGCAATAGAAGCAAGCAGTTTAAAGTAAGCAAACACTTCTGTGAGGTTTGAAAGCTGAAGCTTGCGGCACGCCCCGTGCCTGTCATTAAAGGACACTGAAGTCACAACATTGGCTGAGATGCCAGTTAGCAGAACACTTTCGATTGACATCAATAGGGTGGGTCCTTAGGTTTCTGGTTTTGTGTGTGTGTTTTTTTTTTCTTACGTAAGATAAAAAGTTGGTCCTTTTATAAAAGTTGATGCTGTGGGTGCTGAAGAAGATGACATTGACTTTGCAGGAATTTGTCTTCTAGAAGACAGGTGGTTTTTAGAGTGATGGGGAAAGGTTTGAAACCAGGGTGGAAGGAAGGTTTGCCATGGGCAGACGCAGTTGGGAGAAGTGGCATTGTAAGTGGTCTTTAAAGTACAACAGACATTAGCCCAGAGGAGGCCAGGAACAAGGCAGGTGGAGCTGGATGATGGGTCAGGAGAGGAAGGAAGCAGGTGGCAAGAATACGGGAGCGTGGGGGAGCACCATCAAATAGTTCTGAAGTGTGTGTTGTCAGAGGAGAGAGTGGGGCTGCGTGGCCAGTGTGTGGTCAGGAGGCCCCCAGCGTGGGAGTCTCCCTAGTAGGCTGTTCCGGAGGCGTTTCAGAAAGAGCTCAGTGGGCAGCTGTGCTTCATCAGCATGTCAGACTGCAGTGTAGACAAAGGAGCAGAGGGCACAGACTCACTGCATGCATAAGATGTTCTTTAAAGATAGAAGGAAATTAATGGAACTTTCTGGTTATTAATGAAATGAAGGACTCCGAGTAGCTGTCATGTCTCTGGCTTTCTGGTCATTGAAATCTAAGTCCACTTTAAAAATAATTATGTACATGTGGTTAAGTTGCCAGTGACATATGTAACAGTCAGGTCTGTCTGTGGAGGTACTCTCACCGCATCAGTACTTATCGCCTTGTCCCTGGCAGGAAGATCCCAATGACATCTTTTCCCAAGAGTTGGCGGCCTATGTCAGTTTAGAGGGTTTGCGATTGTAGGTGGGGTGTGTGACTAGGGCAGAGTGGGCTCTGCCTCTCCGAGTCTGGGACTGCTGTCACTGGACTATTTCTGAAATCCAACGGCAGAATGCTCTAGTTAAGGAGTTCTTAGGTGTGTGGCAAGTTGGAGATCCCACGGAGAGAAAGTGTTCCCCTGCTAGGAGCTGCTCTTCTCCTTCGCTACTCCTGCAGCTCCAGTTCCTGCCCCTGTGATGCTCTGCCAAGGCCTCGGAGAAGTAGCCCAAACAACCTTCCCGTTCCAGGCTCCCCCAAGATTGCAAGTGACGCCACGCAGCTCTGATTCCTGAGGTCAGCTGGTTGGAGCTCCATGTCAGGAATGAAGCATGGGTGTTTCCAGTCCCACAGGACCCTCCCTACCGCCAAGCGGCAGGGTGTCAGAAGTCAGTCCAGCCTTCCTGCTGGTGGTCACCTCACACATGTAGCATTGGCATCAAGGTCATGTGGGCACAAGGGATCCAGAAATGTGGGCAGGAAAACTCTCTGGCTCTAGGGGTATAAAATATCTATTTTGAAAGAGTGGCTTGGGGGAAAAAAAAATGCTTTTTGGAATCACCTTGATAGTTAAGGAAAGTTCTTCATGACAGTAAAGCTATTTTTAAGACCTGAGAATCTCCCATCTTGTTGTGCTTTCCTGTGTCACAAGGCAGACTGGTGGAGACCTCGGGGGGATTAGCTACAGAGGAACCAATAGACCCACACTTCATTCTGGCTGTCTTCAAAGTACAAAGGCTCCATTTTCCTGCAAAAAAAAAAAAAAAGTAGCTTACTGTGTAAATCTGATTTATTTGGTGGGTTTCCTGATTCTCCTACAACCTTCTCTGTGGTTATTTGAAAGTAACTAAATTAACCTCCCACACCTTTGGCTTATTTTTGAATTCGATCTCATCAACAGATGTCCAGTGAGAATGTTTGGGGTGGGGGAATGGCATCTGAAGACTTAATTTTACTTGTCCTTATTCCCTAAACCAGGCTGAAGAACAACTATTTCCATGTCATTCCCATTGCAGGAGCTCTCATAAGGCATCTACAGATGAGCTGGAACGCAGTCGTCCCTTCGTATCCTTGTAGGGTTGATTTCCATGGAGAGCAAGGCATGAGTGTCCTTCAGCAAGTTTGTGGAAAAAATGGAATCACAAGATAAATGTATTGGGGGACCCAAATTTGCAAACTTTCCATAGTTCTTCCAGAATGCACATTTTTTAGAAGATTATAGGGTGTATTCATTGGTAAAGGGTGAGGGTAATTGCCATACCGTTCCATGTGTGTTGCCGCCTCCTGAGCTTTGCTCATGTCAGTTTCGTCCCATTCTTGCAGTGCTGCCACAGAGAAAAGAACCTGTGTTCTTCCACACAGCTTTGTGTTTCTGCTCGTGCACTGCCCTCCAGCTTGTCTTGGTTAAGCAGTTTCTTACAGTAGCCTTCACCTTCGACCAGCTGGAGTGATTCTAAGCAGGCGCTGTCTGCCCCCGTGAAGCATGGAGCGTTGGAGTGTAACACAGGGGCTGCTTTCTGTGGGGTCTTGGAGTCCTCCTGTGGTACCCTTCATCATGCTGGGCCAGAAGCCCACTGCCAAGAGAAGGAATGAGACAAGCAGGGTGGAGTAGTGGACTTGGGCTACTGCTGTGTGGAGAAAGACCTGCCTGACAGACCACAGCCCTGGATGAACAAAAAAAAAGGCATTGAAATCCAGGAAGTCAAGGCCACAAACCAAGGGCTAACACAAACAGGGTGTGGTTCTCCCAGCTGCCCTTTGGGCTGACCCATACACATTCATAAGCCATTTCCAGCTTCCTGCCAGCCCCAACTCAGAGCTGATTCACGGGAATGTTGGCCCAACGCTCTAGATTGTGTGGTTACTGGCGGCTTCCTCCTCCTTCCTGGTGCATACAGACCTTCGCTTGCCAAGTACAGATGCCTGGCCATCCATGTGGGCATTCATGCTAGCACAGGAGATCAGTGCACAAATAAGATCCCAGATATTAAGGGAACATGAGGAGTAGAGGTAGACACTGGGGCTGGGAATATGGTCCAGGTTGGGGTTGCCCTTTGAGGGCCGGGCAGGGGATACTGGATGGAGAATTAACGTCAGCCTAGAGCAGCGGCCTCTGGAGCTCTGTGACCTCATTTCCCCAGTGGCTCTTTTAGAGATGTCTTTGTCATCAGAGCCGGCAGCCCCAAGAGTCAACATGATGATGCACCTTAATCATGTGAAGGGTCTTCATACATTGTATGCTATGGTACACCAAAAGACAAACACCCCTGCTTAGAAACGCAGCAAGAGCTAAGCCCTGAGAGTGAGAGAGAAGTCTCTTTTTCCTTCATTCACATAGCATCTGGAAGAAATAGCAAATGGCCGTTTCCTAATTACCATTAAACTCTAGTTTAAGCCAACATTCCTGTGCGTTTTTCTCCCATTCACTCAAAGCAACTGAAAAGAAATTACTCCGTTTGCACTCCGTGTGGCGTCTGCATGACTTAGCCATGAGCTGCTGCACCTTCTGCAGATAGAGCCAGTGGTGGTGGTCAGGGCCGACGGTCCCGCCTTATCTCTCTGCCCAGCGCCTCGGGAGCACGGGGCCATCTCAGCCCATCACACTTAACTGCCTAGGACGTTTGTGTCTGCTGATGAGTTTGTTGCAGTCTGCAGAGCTGGGCTGTTTAATATTATCGTTTCTTTGTTCTAATGACCCAAGTTTCATCCCATGCTGATAAAGAGTCCCAAAATATACAAAGGAAACTGTCAGAGAATATCAGCTGCTTCTTAAACTAACTGACCCGGGAGTTGCTGGGAGTGAACATGCCAAAGAGGAGGGGCTCTTGACCACATGGCCCACCTTGCTTATCAGACCCTAATTTCCGGGAAGCAGTGACCTTCGCTGTGCGTCTAAGGAAAAATGTAGACTTTTAAACATTTCAAATGGAAAAAAAAAAAACCCAAACTATGTTAGTTTTAAAATTTTAAGTTTTTCACTGATAGGACTTTATCGACTATGGCTGGCTTCTTGGAAGCAAGTCAAAACTCTGTCCAGTAAAGCAGAGAAGCCTTTCTGTTGCACTGAGTATTAACACATTCAGGTTTAGGAAAAGTTGGGCTAGAGGCTTGTGACTTAGACACAGCCCCGCAAAAATAAGAGGATTGTTGAGGAATTTCCCGACCAGAGGGACCTTGACTCATAAACTTGATCAAATACAGAAATAAACTCTAATTCCAATTCAGTTTTTTTTCTTTGTATCATTTAACTGTTTCAGAGAAGCACTCTCTACAAAAATTGAGATACAGTGAGAGGGATGGAGAGAAGATGAGAGAGGAGAGATGGGTGGGAGACATTGAAACAGAGAACTGCCATCTGCTGGTTCTGTCCCTGTGTGCCAGTAACAGCTGGCAGTGCTAAGGCAGGAGCCAGAACTCAACCCAGGCCTCCCTTTGGGGGTGCAGGAACCTCTTTTGAGCCAGCACTACTACCTTTTAGGCTTTGCATTCTGCAGGAAACTGGAATCCAGAACTCAGCTGGGGCTTGAACCCAGGTGCTCCAGTGTGGACGTGCGCATCTTAACTGCTAGACCAGATGCTGACCCCAAAGTGGTTTTTAGAGTCTATTATTTGTTAATATAACACTAGGCAGAATATGATGTGAGGGAATAATTACATGCTTTGTTTGCGTTTTAGGCTAATAGCCAACATGATCATCTGCTTGTCCTGGGTGGTTCTGTTTTTCACTTGCTGGTTGTCTGGTGGTGTTTTGTAGTTTTCTTTTTGTAAAAAGAATTTTATCAACACTTGAGCTGTCTCGCACTGCTGTCCCAGGCACATTAGTCAGGGGCCAAGGGTGGAAGTGTAACAGTCTGGATTTGAGCCAATGCCCATATGGAATGCCAAGGTCACAGATGGCAGCTTTACTTACTTTGCTACAACATCGGCCACAAAAACTTGTTTTATGTCAATTTCTATTCATCTTCTTAGAAAGAGAAACATTGCGTATAGTCTCCCACTTACATTAATCGCATTCTGGTGAATTGATTCATTGCTTTTTTATTTTGCTTTGTTTTTCTTGAGCCTGGCTTTCCTGGAAGTGAGAATAAGAAGAAAAACCATTCTAGTATTTGGACCCTTTTGTTTTGGTGTGCCTGTCCCTGGAGGAGGCCCTGGTAGGAGGCCGTCGGCTCACATAGATGAGCAGAAGTGTTCTAGGAAACAGTTGATGTTGATGGAGAGCATGAAGGCAGACTGAGCTGACGGCCCAGTTCTAATCATTCTAGGAAAATGAATGCTCCTACTGTGCGAGCTCCCAGCTTCACCCAGGGATATAGCTACTGGGAAAGGATCTGCTGGCAAGGCAAGAGTCCTCTCTGTCTTCCTGCTGACGTCTGCTCCAAGCTTCCCTGTGTGCTGCTCTGGCTGCTGCAGCCTGAGCCACAAGAGGAGATGGACAGCAGGCCTTCTGTGTCAGTCATGGCCTGGGTTTGTGGACAAGCGCAGAATGAAGTTGTAATTTTCACCCTGTGAGAACTCCCAAGCTTTTGTGTTAATGCTTCAGGACGTAAGAACAGTAATAGGTGGGGTTGTCCCTCTTGTAAAATGCTTGGCTCTAGAGGTGTTTCAGACGCCTGATTATTTTGTTCTGATTTGGAACTATTTGCATATACATATTGAGATATCTTGGGATGAAATCCAAGTTTAACCACAAAATGCATCTGCGTTTTATATACAACGCCTGAAAATGATTCTGTACTGTAGCTTTAATAATTTGGTACAAGAACTGTCTTGTGATGTGGAATTTCCCACTTAAGGGTGTCCTGATGGTGCTTAGAAAGTGTCAGATTGGGGGATAAGTGGAATTTTGGGTTAGGGATGTTCAGCCTGTGGTATGACAGTATTATGTAATGGGTTATGTGTGTATGTACATATATAAACTGCAAAAGTGTGTGTGAAAGAGAAGGGAGAAAGGGCCTGGAACATGACCTAATAGCTAAAGTCCTCACCTTGAATGCACTGGGATCCCACATTCTAATCCTGGCAGCTCCAATTCCCATCCAGTTCCCTGCTTATGGCTTGGGAAAGCAGTCGAGGACGGCCCAAAGCCTTGGAACCCTGCACCCGCGTGGGAGACCCAAAAGAGGCTCTGGGCTCCTGGCTTTGGATCGGCACAGTACTGGCCGTTGCACTCACTTGGGGAGTGAATCAAAGGCAGAAGCTCTTCCTCTCTGTCTCTCCTCATCTCTGTATATCTGACTGCAATAAAAATAAATAAAAATCTTTAAAAAGAGAGAGAGAGGGGGAGAGAGAGAGAGAGAGAGAGAGAGAAGGGAGATAACTTTCAACAAGATTGCATTGGTCAAAGCTTCCTTCTCCCTGTTTTTGTTCCCTCTCCATTATGAGGATCTGACGAGGCCTCGAAACCAGGTGCTTACGAAGAGTATCCCTTGTCCAACAGAGCCTGGGCCAGTCACTGGGGATGGTGTTTCCAAGAGAGAGGGGAGGCCTGGAGCCCAGGAGTGCTGTGTGTGCCACAGAGGCGCTTGATCCAGGACTCTGGTGGAAATCAAGAGGTGTTTTGCACCTTCTAAAGTGCCCTTATTCAGCATATATTCAGTCTTCTGGGCTCTCCTGGGAAGCCGGTGGTAGGGGTGATGTTCCCATATGACAAACTGAGGATCGGAGGAATAAGGCAGTTTTGCATGTCAGGAACAGGAACCCCTGTCTTACGTTCTGTGTCCACTTTGTCTGGATTACAGTTGTTCAACAGAGCCATGTAAGAGCTTCTGAAACCTTGTACACAGGAGCCAAAGAGTATAGCTGTGTGGTGGTGTGTGTAGACTCTGGAGTAAGACATTTATAGTTGGGTCTTATCACAGTTCACAGCATCTTTTGAAATAGGGTGTTCTCAGCAATCAATGACATTGCAGGGTTGTACTGAGGAGTAAGATAACCAGTGTGTGGGAAGCACTTAGCCCAGTCTTGCTGTTACTATTATGAAGCTTAAACTTCCCCTCAAGGAGAAGTTTTGGATGGCTCCAGTGGTCCTTGCCAACAGACCAACAGCAACCAAAGTACAGGTTAATTTTAAGGCTTTATTCTTCTAATAATGGAACAGAAGATGAAGCATAGAACTGGATCAAGTAACGCTTTCTCTTCTGATCTCTCAGTTTGAAATATCCACATCCCTTTAGCAGCCAGCCAGTGTGCCCTTGGATCCGAAAGGGGCACCACACACTCAAGCCTCAGCACAAGCTTCGTAGTTTTAGGCTTTGTTTCCAGAAAATCAGCTTAGGCTGCCTGCTGCAGCTGCTGTGTTTCCCATCGTAACACTGTTTTCTCTGTGTATAGAGTGAGTCCTTGCCCTTCTTTTATGGGGTCACCTTGTGAAATTGGTACTTGCCACAGTTCTTACAGAAGCTCTGGTGGGTTTAGGGGCATTTGTCATGTTTGCTGGAGCACTATCTGCACAGAAAGAAACAGCAGCAGAAGTGTCTCTAGTCAGTAAATAGCATCAAAACACGTCATGACTCATCTACATGCCTTGTGCCCCTCTTCACAGCTTTCAAAAAGGGCACACTAAAAGCCTCAAGGGAAGGGATTGGGATGACTCCCCAAGGGACGGATGGAGAGGACCCATCTTCTCCAGAAACTGGCCCCCCAAGCCAGGATGAGCGTGGCTGCTATTGGCAGCATACTCTCCCATCCGACCCCGTCGCCTGCAAGCTTGAGTTTTAGGTGGTGGCTGTTAATCACCAAAGGTGCCACCCTGCTGAACATAACTCTGTGTGTATTAGCTTACCCTGTGGAGTTTAGCTACTAGGTGGACAGAGGCAGAGGCTTGACCTCCCCGAACAGGGGTTGTAATGAATCCAGAGCCTTCAATTTTTATTTGTTAAATCAAATTTGTGAAATGATCATTATGCATTTGGTATGATAAGTGTGTCCTTGAACATGGAAACAATTATAATTAAGAAAGAGGTGAGAAGGGAAAGAAAGCCGTTTTTGAAATCCAAAAAGCCATCATAAAAACACAGGTTGGGCCCGATGCGGTGGCGCAAGTGGTTAAGGTCCTCGCCTTGCACGCCCGGGATCCCATATGGGCACCGGTTCTATCCCAGCAGCCCCGCTTCCCTTTCAGCTCCCTGCCTGTGGCCTGGGAAAGCAGTCGAGGACGGCCCAAAGCCTTGGGACCCTGCACCTGTTCGTGGAAAAGAAAAGTGTTATTATTCCTTGCTGTTGGGATCAAGAGCTGGTGTCATGTTAAACACAGGCTTTAGGTTTGGGGAGGCGTGTGTGCCACCAGGAACAAAAAGCTTTGTGTAAGTTACTTCCATTTCCTTTCTTTTTTTCTTAAGATTTATTTATTTTTATTGCAAAGTCAGATACACAGAGATGAGGAGAGACAGAGAGGAAGATCTTCCTTCCAATGATTCATTCCCCAAGTGGCCGCAATGGCCAGAACTGACCTGATCTGAAGCCAGGAGCCAGGAACTACTTCTGGATCTCCCACACAGGTGCAGTAACCCAAGACTTTGGGCCATCCTCGACTGCTTTCCCAGGCCACAAGCAGGAAGCTGGATGGGAAGCAGGCCTGCCGGGATTAGAACCGGCACCCATATGGGATCCTGGCACATTCAAGGTGATGACTTTAGGTGCTAGGCCACCGCACAGGGCCCAAGTTACCTCCATTATTGTCCAGCCAATTCCACTGTCAATTAAGGGGGCTGGGGGGAAAGGCATCAAGGACAACAGGAAATGAATCTGTGAACTGACTGTTCCTTGGATGAAGCACACGTGGTGTTGACCGCTGCCATCAGTATGAGATGTGAGTTTATGGGAGAGCAAGTCAGAGTGGCCCACCTTTTACCAGGGGAATGTGTACATTGGACGGGGAGTCAGTGGCCTTCTGTTGTAGGCATGGGTGACAGGTGAAGGGCAGGTCTAATTTACAGTGTTCTGCTAGGTATCTTGGTCATCATCATTTTTCTATGGTGAATGGGCTCACAAAGCCTGGTCCGCAGGAGCCACAGGCTTGCTCTGAAATGTCAGAGCTCCGGCACGTCTCAGCTTTCCTGCCAGCTCCATCCCTTATCCCCACCTTCCCCACAACAGGCACGCTGTTTTGAAAAACTAGAGAAAGCTGCAATGGAGAACAGTACGTGTATGTTAATTTCAAGAAAGGCAGACACTCCGGAGAGGGTCTTGGGGGCCTTCATAAAGCATTGCAAGGAAGCAGAGTATCGAATTAATGCTTTTGTGCTAAAAACATTAAGGTATTTAACTGTGTTATTCTAATCCCTCTTCCAGCCTGGGAACAGAAGGATCTAATATCGTCTATTTAAATCCTGGCCTCTGCTAGACTGTTCCTTTCCTTTCAACCTAGGACAGAAAGAGGCAGACTGTTAGCAGTTGACTCCAGTGTCTATAAACCTGGGTATAATTCACAACATGCAACGCGTTCACTTGTTACGTGCAGTGTGGTTGCCTGGATCTGAACATATTCCACACCTTTTCATGGAGATGTTAGGTTTGCAGGAGCTAGACTCCTGTCTGAGCACCACTTTGATGCTTCTGTTTCCTCGATTCGGGATAAAATTGTCACAGACGCAAGGGCAGATGCATAAATTCTGAGCCCCAGAGCACGGTATAGTTGTTTCAAAGGGTATCCTTTCTCAGTCACGGGGTAAGCCGATCCTGGGCAGACGAGGCGTCCTCCTCTTTTCCGACAGCCGCGCTGTAGCCCTCAGCCGCAGTGTGGAATCGAGTTGTAAGGGTTTTGTTCAGTTAATGAGGAGTATCATGTTGCCCTCGCTGCTCTTCAAGGTTCGATGGCAGATGTGTAACTTCTGGGTTGCAGAGAAGAGAGGACATCGAAAGTATTCCCCACGCATGTCGTCATTAGGAAATGCAAATGTGTACCAGATGGAATGATAAAAGGTTTTTGGTACCATTTGAAAAAACTTTTATATCAGTGTGTAATTTTTCATAATATGCAAGATTCTGTGTGTGTAGCAATAGGTGAACTTGTCTATAAACAGTTATTAAGATTTCTTCTCTGTAAAATCCTTGCTTTTGGAGCAAATCTTAAACTTTGGAGTCAGGATTTAGGTACAATGTAAGGATAGCTTTGAGTGACTGGACATAGTCTTAGAATTCTTCAGAGAGACAGACAAGTGGCCTAGCAATAATACGCGTTTTTGGAACAGTTGCATTTAGGAGTGCCTGGGTTTGAGATCCCCGCTCTGTCTCTTTGATGCCAGCTGCTTGTCAGTGTACACCTTGGGAAGCAGCAGGTGCTGGCTCGAGCAGTTAGGTCCCTGATATCCACACAGAATACTCAGCCTGAGTTCCTGCCTTCATCCTGGCCCAGCCTTGGCTGTTGCGAGTATTTGGGGAATAAACAAGTAGCTAGACGATATCCATCCATCATCTAGCCCCAAAAGCAAGACATTAAAAATAAAAGAAAACCTTATATTTAACTCTGATAACCCTTCCGAAAGGAGAGGCACGGTATCCTTTAAGATTCTAGTAAAGGACTGGTGAATGAAAACAATGTCTTATAAAGCTTTCAGAAGGAAAGGAGAATGTTTTGTGGGCCATTTGTTTTGTTTGTTTTGTCTGTGTGCATTTGGCCATTTTAAATCATTCACTTTTAAAATCAGTACTTTTTACCGGAAACAACTTGACCAAAAATCTGTCACAGAATTTTGAGACTCATTGACAAAGAAAGATGCTGGCCAGACTGTTTTTTGAGGTAGAGTGAGCTGTGAGTGTTTATTAAAGAAGCAACATTATATTTAGTGAAGAGGCATAGGTGTGCTTGTTATTAAGATAATCAAACTCTTATTATTAAATATTGAAAATGAGCCATTTACGCTGCACGGCAACGTTAACGCATACTGGCAGTAGTATACTTGTATCTTTTAAAAGGTGTGTGTCTTGGGTCTGAAATAATAACCTAGTGACTAAAGTCGTTGCATGTGCCGGGATCCCATATGGATGCCAGTTCTAATCCCAACAGCCCTGCTTCCTGTCCAGCTCCCTGCTTGTAGCCTGGGAAGGCAGTCGAGGACGCCCCAAAGCCTTGTGGGAGATCCAGGATCGGCGTAGCTCTGGCCGTTGCAACTAGAGTGACCAGAGTGGGGCGTAAAACAGTAGACAGAATATTTTTCTCTCTGTATCTCATTCTCTCTGTAAATCTGTCTTTTCAAGAAAAATAAGTAATAGATCTAAAAAAACAAACAAACAAAAAAAGATGTGTGTCTTTCATTTTACTTTTGTGTGTGGAGTGTGAAGGAGAGTTAGAATTCTGTTTTCAAGGCTGGATTACACCCTCAGAATCTCTTCTAGAGCATGGAAATATTTAACTTCAGCATTTTAAAAAATAAGTACTTATTCTGTGTTGAAAGTTGCTTTCGCATTTACAGTGTGCTGTGGGGATTTTACCTTTCAGTAGTTGGAATTTAATGTATGCCCAAATACATATGTTAAACTATCAAAATTACCATAGAACTGCAGTACCAAGATATCAGTAAGGTGCCTGTCCACCTGCTGGGTCCTCTCCTCGCCTTTGCTGCTGCAGCACCTGTTTGTCCGTCACTATCTCTAAGAGGGAAGACTTCCGGGCTAAGACTGGCCAAATACAGGAAGTGCTATCAAAACATGTGTTTTTCAGCTGTACCGAAATACAGCCCTCAGTGTATCCAGCTTCTTAGCTGCTTCACAAATCCTAAAGTGTGCTGATCTGTTTTTCACAAGGGTGGCCAGATTGCCTCGGGGCTCACAGCTATTGCATGGAAAATGTGATCACTCATAACAAAATATAGGTTCGTCATTTGATTGCATCAACAAGTTGCATGCTTGTTCTGTGAGGTAGCGCTGAATCGTTCCTAACAGTTCAGAGGAACTGGCAAGGCACAGGAGATGGTGATAGAAGGTAAGTGGAGACTTGAGTCATTGTGCCAAGAGTGAATTCCTGATAAGGGGCTTTAGATGTAAAGGCATTGTTTGGATGATTTGCATTGCCTAACGCTGTAGAGACTCTTTGCTAAGCCTTGGTAAGCCACTATCTGTTAAGCCCTCGAAGTGCTTATGCAAGATGATACGTGGGCACTAACAGTCGTAATAGTCAAAGCTCTACAGGCTTTCATAGTCAGAAGCAAACAGGATACAGAGTAGGCTCATGTGTTAGACTTCTCATGGGAGAGCCCTGTGGAAAGCCATGTGTCAGTAGGAGCTGTTACCAAGAAAATGTTTGAAAGATTATTAATAAAGAATCAAGACCACTTCCATGTCGGTCAGCAACTTTACAGGTAGCCTCTGATCCTAACCATGGGAAAAGTGGCATGTTTTGTCTCCCTTCCAGGAATCATGTACAGGTTCACATGTATGTGTCCCGTCATTTCTGTATTCCTTGCATTTGCCCCAGCTGAGAGTATGAGCAACCTGCCGCAATTACACATCAGTAATGTGTTCCTAGGTCTGTTATCTATGTGGCAGTTAATCTAATTTTAGGACTGATGCTGCAGTGTAGCATGTTAAGCCTTTGCCCATGGTGTTGACAGCCAGCCCTACGGGGACCATTTTGAGTTCCAGGTGCTCTATGTCTGATCCAGTTCACTACTTACCACCTGGGAAAGCAGCAGAGACTGACACAAGTTTTTGGGTACCTGCACCCACATGGAAGACCCAGGAAAAGCTACCAACTTCAGACCAGCCCACCTGTGTGGCCATTTGGAAAGGGAATCAACAGACAGAAAATGTAGATAAATGAATGCATGATCATTAATACTTTAAGAGCAGAGTGTGTGTGTGTGTATGTGTGTGTGTGTGTGTGTGTGTGTGTGTGTGTGTGTGTGTGTTTTAATATTTATTTGAAAGAGCCACAGAAGAGAAGACAGAGATCTCCCTTCTGCTGGTTACTCCCTAGGTGACTGCCACAGGCCAATCTCAAAGCCGATCCAAGAGCTTCACATAGGATAGGTTAAGGGGTCCAAACACCTGGGCCATTTTTCGTGTCTTTTTTCCCAGACCATTAGCAGGGAGCTGGATTGGAAGTGGAGCAACGTAGACTCATACGGGTACCCCTAGTTGATGCCAGCTTTGCAAGCAGCAACTTCACTTGCAATGCCACAGTATCATCCCTTAAAAGTAGATTTTAATATTATAAAATCAGGATTTTATTTAAGTGTTGATATTTGAAATAACTTTTAAAAACCTGTTTTTAAATTTGGGGGAGCATCTATCTCATGAGACATTTCAGGATACGTTTTTTTTAACTTTCACAAGCAAAATTTATGAAACTCATTTTAGAATCTATTCTGTTAACCAAAAAAGTAGATGCCTCTCCATTGATTTGATTCTTTGTTTTGATAATTTTATTCATAGTAAACCAGAATGGGCTTTAGAAGTGCCCCAAGTACTTTGCTTTGCTCAGATGTGTACTGGAATTTTTTATTTTATGGCTTGAGTAGGTTATATGTTGGAAACGCTTATTAAGTGTGGCTGGCAATTCCAGGTTACAAATTAAGATTAAGAAATAACTGGCTTGTGCTTCATGGTACTTGGCATACTAAAATACTGCACATGGCCGAAGTGTAATGGTGCCTATTCACGTCTGTAGAAATTAGCTGTTTGACATCTGTTTTGAACCCCTAGTGTGTGCTAGAATTATGTTTTCTCAAGGCCTTACAGCTGGGGGCATAATAAATCCTTGATGAGAATTTCATGCTGCTATGACTTGCTTTATGTGCCCGAGTCAAGTTTTCCCCTTTCTTTTGCTCTTTGGGAAAAGGCAGCTGTTGAATGTGCAGAGCATACTGTGGAACTGAGACTTGGCTTACAGGGCTGCAGATCCCCGAGAGTGGCAAGCAGCAGGAGTTGTTTGACTTTGCTGCTCGTGTCCCGCTCATTACCTATCACAAACTCCCCCTCTAGCAAATCAACAACCGGAACCTTCAGAAACACCTTGGGTCTATCTGCTTGGCTTCTTACCTGTTCCACCTGCCCCTTTCCCCCGAACTCCCACAGTGCCTAGAAGGCACTAGAAGGCCTAGAAGCCCAGAGGGCTTCCCTTCCTTCCAGATCACTTCAGGTTTGCTGAGAGAGAAGCCAACTTGATTGGTTCCTTGATTGACACAGATACTCTTCAGCTTCCAGCCTGTCCATTGCTATTTCCATTTCTGTCCCATGCCATCTGTAGAATAACACCTGCGTGTTCCGGGATGGACCCATTAGGGCAAGTCCAGCTCAGTGGGGTGTAAGTACACTCACAGGCATTGGCAGTGTCAGGAGGAGACATGCTTAGCACATGGATATCCAGGCTCTTTGGACTCACGGTGATTTTTTTCCCCTTTTTGTCTCAGTGCTTCTCTTACGAAGCTCCTAAGCCAAAAGGAAAGCTGAACAGCTTCTGACTAACCTAAAACGTATCTATATCCTGACAGCATTGCAGACATTTGCAGCTAAGGGGGGCAGGCAGGGGCAGGAGTGGGGGATGTTCTTCAGAGATTACGTGGATAATGCGTACTATGACAAAACTATGCATAGGTTCCCTTAGTTGGTTGCATTGAAATAAATTTGCTGTTTATTTTCATTTTGGTGAGGTGTTTCAAGTAGCTTATTTTGTTTTCATTTTTGTTTGAAAGGCACATTTAGAGAGATCTTCTATCCCACTGGTCCGTTTCCTAAATTGCCCCAATGGCCATAGCTGGGTTGATCCAAAGTCAAGACTTGGGAACTTCTGGCTCTCCAACATGGGTGCAGGGTCCCTAGGACTTGAGTTGTCATCTGCTGCTTTTTCAGGCCATAAACGTGGAAATGGGTTGGATATAGAGCAGCAGTCCTGGAACCATCACTCGTGGGATATCTGTGCCACGGGTGGAAGAGCAGCCCCTGTGACACGTTGCCTGAAGGAAATAATTCTTGTTTCTCTCCTTGAATAACCATCACCATTTGCCAGTGGTATGTTGTCACATGCCTGCTGAACTCTGCACAGGTTCTCAGACTTCACTGTAATAATACATGTTGCCTCCTTCATTTCCTCTTCCACAGTGATTTTCATTGGGTTTTTAGTCATCGTAACCACAATATCTCAGTTTCACAAAGCTACATTGTGATCTGATACTGAAGCTGCAAGCTAATTCTAGCTAGGATTTGGCACTATTACTTGAGAGATGTTGCTGCATTTCCCTTGAAGATTTAGCGTTTCCTTGTATGGCACCTTCACGTACTGCTTGGGAGCCAAGAGTCACATGGCATGCAATTTTCAGATGTGTCTGAGTGTCTTGTTCAACAATTGAGGTTTGGCAGGTAGCCCACATTCGGTGGGAAGGAGATAGCATTTGTTTCTCATCTGCCGTGATTTCATATTAATGCATCACAACCATCTTGCGAAATGGGTGGTTCTCATTTTCCCCATCCTGTTTATGACAAGTCGGGGACCTGTAGAATTCGTTTCCTTGCATAAATGGAAGACCTCATGTTTGAGAATTTAGCTCGGCATTCCAGGTAATTCTGTTCCTACTACATTTGATCTTTAATTCTGTTGAGGTCAAAAGTTTTGAAAATTACCTTGGTGTAGCAAATTAGGATTTGCATATGCAACATGTTCAGCCTTTGGCCTCTGAAAAGCAATTCCACAAACTTGGGACAGTCACCGCTTAATATTCTTGTATGAGGAAATTGCTTATGTAATGACAGCTAGAGTTTATGATCATCAGTAGTAAGGCTTCATGTCACTTCATGTTAAGCTGCACTATGACATGCCAAGTGTCAACTACCAGGGAAATGGTGATCCTCTTCTGTCTGTTCCCAGCTGCCTGGGAGAACATCCTGGGAGGCTGCTTTTTTTTGGAAAGCATGCCTGTAAAATCATGTTTGAAAGCTGAGACCATATAGCCAGGAGAAACAGAGCTTGAATTGGAAGGGTGTGACAGGTATCTTTGTATTTCAGCATTCCAAATATTTGAAAGAGGAAATTACACTTGTTTTGCTGTAGCCAAAGGTTGGATTAGTACTGTGGAGTAAATTCAGTGGCAATAACAAACCAGTAGTTGTTGTACCCATTCTAGGAGGCAACAAACTCGTGTCACTGCAGATCCCTGTGAAAATGATACAAGTGACATGATCGAACAGTGTGTCTTCTAACCCCCCTTGAGCCTAAGATTGTGTTTTCCTAACGTTCCGGTTTATCTTTGTTGATGAATACAGCAAAGACTGTGGCCTGTATTCAGTTCACTCACCAACACATTTCTTTCTAGACTTAGTAATTTCAATGTAACATCTAAGTGTTCCATTGGGAACTGAAATCTTCATTTGAGAGACGCAGAGAATGGGACACAGATATCCTGTCTTCGGGTTCAGTCTGTAAACACAACAGCTTGAGCTGAGCCAGGCCAAAGCCGGTGTCAAGAACTCCACACAAGGGGTCTCCAGTTGGTAGAGTTGCAGCACGTGAGCCTCACCTGCTGCTTCTCGGGATGCCCGTCAGCAGGAAGCTGGAGTCAGAAGCAGAGCCAGGACTTGAACCCAGGCTTACTGAGGAAGGATGTGAGCATCCGAGCTGGGGGCTGACCCAGCAAAGCCAAACACCCACCAGCAGCAAAGCATCTTCGCAGGTTGAAGAAATGGAACCAGGTCACAATTCTTACTGGGAAAATCTTTCCCAGTTTCCAAGTGTAGCTCAAATGTAGGTGTAGTCTGCCTTCTCCTGGGAAACCTGGAAAAGCCTTTTAACTTTGTGTTTGCTCCTTGTGTGTATGTGTTGGTGTTCATGTGTTTCTAAGCAGTTGAAGAATTGACCTATACACGTCTCAAATCAACCATCAGTTTACCAATTCAAAATCTAAAATAAATCAAGTCTGAGAGTCCATTCGATTTTCTTAAGTTGCTGTATTGTCTACATAAACATGTGACTGTAATGAACCTGTCCGTGTCTTGGAGCCTCTAGCTGTGAAAGCTCTCCTAACTCCTTCCAATCTTAGTGGGAACCACACTTTCGGTTTCCTCTTGTCTGCCCTCCTGGGCTGTGCTTCCGGCACAGTTCGGCTGTGGCAGACCTTTTGTTTCAAGACTGCCATTCTGTAGTCCTTCTGCTGTGGCCGCCCTTCAAGTCCCTTTCCATCTCTGGGATGGGGAAGAAGTCTTTTTCTTCCCCCTTAACTGGCCTTTCTCCTGCCTTTTCTCAGATTCTGCCAGTTTTCTTTCCCTTCTGTGAAAGCAGATTTTACAGAAAATTCCCTTGCCAGTCAGTTGTAGGTTGTGTATACTGTATAGCAAAGCAAAAAAAAAAAAAAAAAAAGAAAGAAAGAAAATAGTGTTCTGATTTATTGGGAAGACATTTCCAAAGGCCCCTGCAGCCAGCTTAACGGCCTTTATCATTCAGCAGGGCACATGCACCCCCAAAGAGCAGCTTGCCTGCTTCCCGCTGAGCGTGGTGATTACGGAGACGCTGTGTTTTAAGTTAGTTTTGAGTTGTGTATTTCATCTGTGAAGCTGGCAGACACTTAAAAGCCACAAGCTACTGGTTTTTGAAAGCTTCTCTGAACATGAGCATAAAACGTATGTATTGGATTTGGAGGTTGTCCAATAACTGCCCCTTTAATGCAGCTGAATGTAGATTACAGCTGTTTGCCTTGGAAAGCCATGTCTGCTCATAACCTCTCCCTTTCTCTCTCTTCTTGTCCTCAGAGTGTCTCCTCTGCAGAAATCCGAGATAGTAGACGTGGTGAAGAAGCGGGTGAAGGCCATCACCCTGGCCATTGGAGATGGAGCTAATGATGTGGGGATGATTCAGACAGCCCACGTGGGAGTGGGCATCAGTGGCAATGAGGGCATGCAAGCCACCAACAATTCGGACTACGCCATTGCACAGGTCAGTTGCGTGGGTGACCAGTTGTCCCGTCCCGGTGACCATCACGAGCAGCTGGCTTTGAGAGCCTAGCACTTGATAGGCAGTGCAGCCCATAAGAACTCTCTGCTCCTTTGGAGGTCATCATGGGCATGAAACTGCCAGCGTGTTCAGATTTCTCTGTCATTTTGATCTTGCACAATGCGGAGGCCCTGTCCTGCTGATAGGATTTCTCTTAACCAGCTATGGGGCTGGCGACACTGCACTGTCAGCAGGAAAGATTCCCTTCCTGACAGATGGGTCTCTGGTCCCGCTAAAAATAACTTCTCACCCTCCAGTCTGACAGCGGCTGTGTGTGTTTTCCCGATGTCTCACCTACGGAGGCGCAGTTGTGCTGCAAACGCCTGTGTTCTGTCGGTCCTTCCTGGGATCTCTCCTGTCCCACCAGGCACTGGACACACCTTGGGCATTTGGCCAGTGCTTAGGAGGCCCACATCCTGTCTTGGAGTGTCTGGATCCAGTGTAAACCTCCAGCTCCTTACTCCAGCTTCCTGCTAATACAGAGGTAGCCTGGCCAGGGCAATTGGGGGATTGAATTAGTGTGGGGTGAGAGCGGTTCTCTGCATCCCCGTCTCAAATAAAAGAGTGAAGAAGAGAAAGAAGGAGGGGAAAAGAAGAGGAAGAAAGAATACTTCCTGGAAAGGCAATTATTTAGCCCTGACCGGTCTCTAGTGGGCACTGGATACTGCCAGGCCTCCTATTGCAAGATGCTTTGCTCAGAGCTTGAGGCAGGTTTGGGCCACAGTGTTGCCATGGTCAGTAGCAAGCAGCCCCCTGGAGTCAGGCCAGGCTCATTCCTCTGCTCTCCAAGCTGAGCTTGTCATCATCCGTGGAGGCTCCTGATGTATTTCATGCTTACTGCTCAGATGGTTTCAGAGTGAAAGTAATATCTGGTCCTTAATGACAGCCTACAAGGTAAAGGAAAATAGCCCACTCCTGGCCCTAGGTACATGATAAGACCATTTGGGCTACTGAATCATCCAGAAATGGAGCTATCACAGTGAACAGAGAGTCATTCCTGCTGTCCCCAGTTGGCAACAGTGTGTGACAAAATGCCTTCCTATTCACAAAGCGACTTTGTACATATGTTTCTGTGTGGCTCTGGCTTTAAAAGAACATATTAACATTATTATGGAAACACAAGGCATTGTGGCTTTGTCCCTCTTCAAGCTGAAGTAAGAGACTACTTCTAAAATAATGTGAGTGAGCTTCCTGCAGCCTCAGGGTTGCCGCCTGGTTCTCTGCAGGCCTGGACTTCCCTTCCCCAAAGCAGACTCTGTGTTGGATCACCTCTTCGCTTCCTTCCCCGCTCTCAGTTCTGCAAATGTAGGGAGGAATTACGAACTCCATGTGGCTCTGAAAAGTGCATGGAATCAGCCTTGGTCTTTGGTTGACTTCCAATAAATACAGACAGCTCCTGAAGTAGATAAAAGGAGGAATTCTGACTTGACAAAGGTGGGATAATCAGGGTCTGTCCGCATCAGGTCACCTGTCATGAACCCCATGAATGAACTTGGGGGACTGGCCTTGCACACCTGCCCATCTGCTTTCCCAAGTCCACTGCTCCAAGGCCTGGGGGACTTGAGCTTCCTGTGGTCTGTCCACAAATGTAGATGTTATATACCCCAGCGTTATTAAATACTTGAGTTATAACATCACAGGGCTGAAAGAGATCTTAAGAGGTTTCCTAGGAGTTCCAGGAAAATATTTGTCTTTTTCTTTAAAATGTCTAGGGAAAGGAGATTCCATGACCTGCTTTATTGAAACTGCATACTTTAATAAGGTGTACAGTGCGAAGCCATTGCTCTCGTCCAGTTCAGTCTGCAGCGGAGAAGGGCGGAGCAGGGGAGAAGGACTTCCTAACCCCGTTGCAGAGGCTTTCTTGCTCCTTCAGGGAAATAACTGCCTCTGCCCAGGGAACTGTTGTTGACTGGGTGTGTCTGTGAGACCTTGTGTCTCCTGTCCATGAACCCAAGGCAAGGCTGCTGTCACTCCAGGGCCCTGTGTGTGCCATCCTGACACCCTCCCTCCCTGCACTCCCCAAGGCTCCCCGGAAACAATCTCTCTCTCATTCACTGCACTGGGAATGTCACAATGGGATAGGCTCCTCTGCTTCTGCTGCAGCGATAGACTGCTCTGGTTGACGTGCACTGTACCTTTTCATGTTTTGTTTTTAAGATTTATTCATTTTAATTTGAAAGGCGGATTTACAGAGAGAAAAAAGAGAGACAGAAAGTCCCTTCATCCACTGGTTCACTCCCCACATTGGCTACCTTGGCTGGAGCTGGGCTCCCAAGCAGTGCTTTGCAAAGCAGGAAGATACAGAGCTCCAAGATGTGTTCTTGGGAAAGTTGTGTGCGCAGTCCTTGTTCTGTTTCTTCCCTGGCTGCCTCATGCAAGGAAACTTCAGAAAACCCATGCCAAAATGAATTTTAAAGGCTACATTTATTTTGATTGCAAAGGATTTTGGAATCCACACATAGTTGGGTTTTTTTTTTTTCTATAGTAGGCATTTGCCATGAATGCTTTCAAGACTTCCTCATATGCATGAGTTTTAAAAGATTTTTTTCACCAAAATAAATTCATCTTTTAAATCAGGGGTGGGACACATGTGGCCCATGGGCCATATAAGGCCTGTGAAATCATTTGGTGTGGCTCTGCCAAGGCAATGTCAGGTGGGACTTGAAATTCAATAAATCTATAGCAGGCTAATGTTTAAGTTGATAATTTTGTATGGGCCATGAATGATATCATAAATATCCAAATGGCCCTTGGCAGAAAAAAGGGTTCCCCACTCCTGTTTGAAATCCATATGCCTTTCCAAGTTCCCTCATGCCTTTATTGGGGCCGCATGGGGACTGACAGCTGCCATCTGTTTGGCTGCCCTGCCCTGGCCAGTCTTGGCTGCCTCCGATGGTGTGTGATTGCTGTGCCTGTAGCCCTCAGCTTCCTGTTCTACTCAGGAGAGAATTCCTCCTGTGCCCTGCCTTCTGAATGTTCTCTGAACGGCCTCATGAAGACAGCATTGTGATTTAGGATATGCATTTTTAGTTCCTGAAAACAAATCATTCTAGCGCTCCATTTGAGGAATCGGGATGACTCCAACAGATGTTCTGTTGTGCCCCTTGAAGTGAAACTTCAGGGGGTCCAGGTCAAATGCAAGCTTCCTTTTTATTTGGTGAGCGAGTTATTTTATGATTCCCCATCCCCCTGGAGAATCCTTAATGAGCCTTTATGGGGAGTTTGATTTTTCCATCTGCCCCCACTCCTGCCATTTTGAAGTTGTCCTTTAGATTTCCAGGATATGCAGGAACCCACGTGCCTCCCCCAAACCCCCGCCCCGGTCTCCTTTAGGAAGTCACTGAGACACGGATACAGTGCCTTTCCTCAATGCTGGTGGGAATGATTGAGCCCACTGTTCTGGACAAGGGAACATTTTAAAATAAAAATGTCACACTGGTAGTCATAGTCTTGTTAAGTTTAATTTCAAAAGTCGTCTGAAACGTGCAGGAAATTTACAGTAGCACAATTCTCAGGGTTTGGGGATCCACTCAGTGCGGCCTGATTGTCATGTCTCAAGGCATAATCGAGTTAAAGCCGTGGCTTTCCCAGCCACAGGAAGGAGCACTTGCCAATACCATGACTGGCAACAGTGAGTGACACTGTGTTAGGCCTTTGCTCCGACAAGATACTTGAGGCTGGGTGTTTTGTCGAGGAAAGAGGTTTCATGGTTTTGGAGGTCTGAGAGCATGCTGTTGGCACCTGCTGCTGCGAGTGAAGGCCTTCTGACTTGATTTCAAAGATGGCTGATGGTGTGATGGTGGGAATGCACTAGAGAGAGGGGGTCATGTGGCAGACTGAAAGTCAGAGAGCGAGGAAGGTCCTGGACTGCTCTTCTAGAACCTTCTCCTAGGAGCAACCTGAGGTCCCAGGAGGGTAATTCCTTCCAAACTCAGCCCTCCCAGGGATCCCACTGTCTTCCTAGGCTCTACCTATTACAGGTCCCACCAGTAAGCATCCGGCCTCTAACACACACAAGCCCGCAGAGATAAACACCAGCTAAGGTAATCTCAACCAAGTGTGAGGCAAACTGAACACAGAGAAACTATGAACTTAAATAGGATTTTCCCAAAAGTGTGGATTCATGCTAGAACGTAACAGTGCACGCACACACACACACATACCCTCATCTCACTTCCCTCCCTCCTGCTCAGGAGTCAGGCTTTTGGGAATCTTTGGGAAATCAGATGTAGGAGGGCAGACCTGGCTTCAGGGGAGGCAAAGATGATGGAACATGAGAAGGCCCTACTGCCCCTAATGGATCCCTGTGCTTTGCTCTCCTATTGCTGACTCCTGTCTCAGTGGCCATCCCTGCATCGTCAGATCCGTCCTTGACTGCACAGCTTCCTGACTGGAAGTGTGAGGGCAGTGTGTGTGTGTGTGTGTGTGTGTGTGTGTGTGTGTGTGTGTTGCACAAGCACTTAGTGTGAATGTGTAGGAGCCTTTTTAAAGCAAGGATAAGATGGGTCTGTCATGGTGGTGCAGCAGGCTCATCACCTACCCTGTGACGTCAGCATCCCATATGGGTGCTGGTTCGTATCCTGGTTGCTCCATTTTAGATCTATCTCTCTGCTTATGGCCTGGGAAAGCAGTAGAGGTGACCTAAGTCCTGAGGACCCTGCACCCATGTAGGAGACCCAGAAAAAAGCTCCTGGCTCCCAGCTTCAGATCTGCTCAGCTCTGGCCATTCCAGCTATTTGGGGAGTAAATCGGTGGGCAGAAGACCTTTATCTGTGTGTATGATCTGCTTTTCAAATAAAAAAACATTTTTTTTTTAAATAAAGCAAGTGACTGCCTCTTGCTCCTGTTTTTTGTAATAAAACCTGGGCTTATATAAACCGTTTGTTTCCCACTGTACTTTTCTCCCAATTTAGGTAGTCATCTTCTCTTAATTATTGACTTACATGAACTTGTATTATTAGGAGCGTGGGTAACGATTAGCAGTGCAGCAGCACTTTAGAGGACGTAATAGCTAGTGCCCTATTGTTACTGTCTTGGAATGGCTTCCTCTCCCTGACTGGGAGAGCATTTGTTTGTCAGTGCCAGGCTCTTCAGAGCTTGTGGTTTTCCCATTTCAGTTTTCCTACTTGGAGAAGCTTTTGCTGGTTCATGGAGCCTGGAGCTACAACCGTGTGACCAAGTGCATCCTGTACTGCTTCTACAAGAATGTGGTCCTGTACATCATTGAGGTGAGCGCGTCCCTTCCGTCCTCAAGGAGGAAGGTCCTTTTCAGAGGGCGTAGGTGGGTGTTAAAAGTCATCCCAAGTGGGGTTTTGTTCATGGAAAGTTCCACACATGATGCCACGGCGATTTGCATAAGCCTGGGTCCTGCGTAACCTTGCTTTGACACTGGACGTAGATCCCAGGCCAGAGACTCCTGGTGCATGACTGCAGCCAGGAGGCTCTTGCAGCCTTTTTTACCTGACCACCTGTGCCTTTCCCCATCCTCTCCATGTCTGTGTTCCCTGGTCCCTACATCATGTTGTGTCTCATTGGGCAGGGTAGAATGTTGCTGGCATGCAGAAGAGGGGGATCCCTCTTCTGGGGCTGTTTAAAGCCTCGCTAGCAGGTGTCCTTACCTTTCTTGATGGGCAATGAGATATTTCTAGGCAGCATAGTCTGTGTTTTCTTTCCTAAATCAGCAGGGTCTGATGTCTGCCTCTAGTTCTCATGAAATCTGTAAGTCCTCTGAACACGCATCCACTGCCTCTAGGCTTGTAGGGGCCAGGTGCAGGAATGAGTGGCGGAGTGTAGTAAACAAGCAAGATAATTTAGAATGTTATGTGAGCACCTATTCTGTTGTCCAACAGTTTTCCCAAGGTGTGGATTCAGTTAGCAAACAAGCCTACTTGTTCCAGTGAGGGGCCCAGGAAACTGTGGAAAAAGCTCTTGGAATTGGATACCAGTGGGTACCAATGGACACACAGGCCACGTCGTTAGTCCTTGGGAAGGACAGCTCTCAAGGTGCGGGTTTGGATGACCCACTTGCTGATTAGATTTCCACACGTATTTAGAGGAAGCAGGCAATCACCTTATGGTGGGAAAGAAAAACTGTATCGCTTCTGGTGTATTAGTATCTCATTGTGGCATTACCTTATGTCTGACTTCTTAGCTCTTAATGAAAATAATAAGCAAGGCAAGGATCAGCTTTTTCTGATTTAATCTCCTAAAATGCTTTGTTCAGGTCATTTAACAAGTGGCTTGCTCTTGTGCCTGTGACACACCACTTCTTTACCAAGTTGTCTGATCTTTCCTGTTGAATCATGCAAGTCACACATACAGATTCATGTTTGTTGGTTGGTAACTAAATCAGTGATGGTTTTCCCAAGTTGTACAGCCCTTTTCTTTAAAAAAAAAAATCATGTATTTTAAAGTCAGAATTACAGAGAGAAGAAGATACATGCACACAAAAAGAGGGGGAGAGGGGTATCTTCCATCTGCTGGCTCACTCTCCTGGAAGCTGAGACCGAGCCTGAGTCAGGAAGAAGCTAGGAACCAGAATTTTATTCTAGACATGCTGCATGGGTAGCAGGAACCCAGGGACTTGGGACCATCTTCTACTACTTTTCCTAGGCCATCAGCATCTTTGCTGGGTTAGAAGTGGAGCAGCCTGGACTCAAACCTGTGCCCGTAAGGGATGCCCGTGTCACAGGTGGTGGTATTTACCCACTACACCACAGCAGATTGTTTACTATACAGAAATACCCAGCCAACAGGATAGACAGAACCAAAATGGAGCCTTTGCTTCTCTGCCACTCAAGGTGCTTGACACCTGCCTGGAAACAGCTGTGTGTTTTTCTGATGTGCACAGAAGGCAGCCTCGTGAGGATGTGTCCCCAGCATGCAGCTGTGCAGGGAGCAGGCCTCTTCCTTGGGCACACAGAAGCTCCTGGCCAGCCAGGGAGCAGCTTTGGTTCTCTAGGAGTGTTGGAGGCAGTCACACAAGACCTGGTTTACATCGTGAAGTTGGCCTGTTCCTCCGCCTTTAAATGCTGTGTGTGCTTATATTAAACAAAGAACTATTATTTCTCTAAAAAGAAACTAGGCAACCGAGTCTTGAGAGATTTGGAGATGCGTTTGTTCTTTGCTAAGTGTAGTGAGGGTGAAGCCAGCCAACTTTCAGCAGCCTCCATAAACTTTCTGCTTGTCTTGTGCTGTGATCGTCAACTTCTTGCTTATTTGAAGACTTTCTGGGCATTGGGGGAGAGATGTTGACATTTCTGTCCTCTGTACAATTTCTTTGTGGCAGTTTAAGATATTTGCTCCTTTCCTCCTCCTGCCCCCCCCCCTTTTTTCTTTATCCGTGATGGGAGTCACTGGTAAGTGTCACTCGGGGTCTTAGATAAGGGGGTGCAGAGATGTCTGGTCCTAGGTGCCATCCCAGACATCCAGCGTTGTGGACTCCTGTAGCTATTGGCTTCACAAGGCTTCTTAATGATCTGGTTTTCCTCACCATCAGCGACCTGCAGATAGTCTAGTCTCCTTATCGAGGGGTCTGTGCAGAGTGCCCAGCCCCTTCTGTCGCCACGGCATCGCGGGGGCCCTGCTGAGTCATTTGCAGCTATGCTCATGCCATTTCTTCCAAGGCCCACGTGGGCTGCGGCTGAAGGCACACAGCATTAGCCTGTCTGGAAAGCTGTACTTGGAACAATGTCCTGAAAGGGCCCCGCGAGTCGCTCAGATGTGTTTCACAGTGGGAGTGGAGCCGTTGTTCAGTGGCCTCCCAAGAATGACCTTTTTGGATAGTATTTATCAAGTTAACCAGTCTCTGCCAGCCTGAGCTCAGTTTTCCTTTAAGTCTAAGAGATATTAGTTTGAAAACTCAGAAAATGAGATCCTTGATGGAGCCCAGATGGTTAGACCGTAACTTAGTGTCTAAGATTGCCAGGGTATTTCCTTGGCATCCAAGTGTACTTCAAATAGGAAAGTCCTACTTGCCTGCTGTTTTACTGTGTTCTGAACTGCAAGATCAAAGGTTCTTTTCAGTGGTCTTGCTTTCTTGCAAAGAATGCTTCGTTCCAAAGGTAGCCTTATAATCAATTACTTATGCCAGAGCAAGTTGTAATGACAATGAATTAATATAAGAGAACAAACTAAATGTGTTACTTATTTGTTTTAGCATGTTTTGTTGTAACTGAGAGATCCTTCGCAGTCTCATCTCAAATGTCCTCTGATATTTAAAAATAAGTGTCCAGGGACCAGTGTTGCAGCATAGTGGGTTAAAGACTCTACCTGCAAGACCAGCAACCCATTTGGGCACCTGTTTGTGTCCTGGTTGCTCCACTCTGATCCAGCTGCCTGCTGATGGCCTGGGAAAGAAAAAAAAAATGTCCTGAGTGCTTGGATCCCTGCCATCAATATGGAAGACCCAGAAGAAGCATCTGGCTTCTGGCATTTGTGGCCATTTGGGAAGTGAACCAATGGATGGAAGATTCTCTCTCTTTCTCTCTCTCTCTGCCTGCCTCCTTCCTCCCTCTCCTGCTCCCTCTCTAATTCTGCCTTTCAAATAAATAGTCTTTAATTTGAGAAACTGTTTTTGAATTAAATACACTTATGTACACACACATATGCACATACAGATTTTATGGCCTTAGCCTGTCTTATGAGGATCATTATGCAGTTTAGGTTACTAGTGAAGAGCTGCATACCTGCGATGTAATATATTTTTCTCACTTGGTATCCTAGCCTGTAATGGTGAATTTCTGGACAGTGAACACATGGGTGTGTTCTCCTTGCCATATGGAACTGGCTGAAAGTTCCCCTTTCACCTCCACCTGCTGTTGTGTATTATCTGCCCTGATGTTCTACTAACAGAAATATTTGAATGTGCAAACAGATGGCTGTTTTCAGATAAGGGTCTCCATGCCAGACAGTGCTCCATGCCAGACAGTGTTTCGGTTCCTATTCCTCGGTGTGCTTTGCAGGTCTTCCCTTGATACTGCATAGAGGTTGTGCTGCAGCACACAGGGGGATTTCCTGCATTGAGGAACGTCCACAACATCTCCAGCTTCACCCACAAGGAGGAATATAGCCTTCCTTCTATTCAGATCATGTGTGTTCCACCAAAAGGCTATTGATTTAATTTGAATGTTTTCACCATAGTGCCTTGAACATGCTCAACTTACATATATATATATACACATATATGTATGTTTTTATATATATATATTTGTAACATAGGCTCTTTGTTGCTGAGGGGTTTCACATAATACTTGATGTGGGTACTACATACATTCTATTCAGGCCATAGTAGCCATTGCTACAAGTAATTAAAAAAAGAGCAACCCAGTGGGAACAACACAACTTGGTTTTATGATGACCCTGTGCATAGCAACCTTTGTCCCCATCCTCATGGTGCAGCATTGATGTACAGTTTTACCCGGGCAGAGAAAAGCCACTAGTGAGGTTTCCTCACTCATCTTTAATGCAGGATGTAGAAGATGGCTGACAATGACCTCTGCTCCTTTATAGGGTTTGGGCAGATTTGTGAATGGGTGAATGCCACACTGGCTTCAAGCCCTTCAAGGGCGTCCTGCTGTTTTCTGATTGGATCCCGTCTCTCTGCCCACCAGCTGCTTTGTGGCCTGGGCCCCAATTCGCAGCAGCTTCTTGCTTCCACTCTATTTTGTTTTTATTAGTATTGTTGAAGCTTAATTAACATACGGCAACATGGACCTTTCTTTATGAGGAAAACTGGACTTTTCGTAAGAAACCAAAACTGGCAGTTCTCGGTGTGCCTCCCACAGATGATTACAGGAGCATCATTCCCAGCTTTGGGCGTGCCCGTTGCTGAGGGTGGCACAGGGATGGGAATGGGCTGGAGCCGTAGAGAATCCTGGAAACATGCTCTTGGCTGAGGCGAGGGTGGTAGTTTGTGTGCTGTATTCTTTAGTTTTATTTATAAAACACCAGCAAAAAAAAAAGTGAAAGAATTCCACAAACTCTTTGTGCTTTCATCACCTGAAGAAACACAAAGTTAGAAGGCAGATGGCATGCTTCGGGGAGCTCACTGAAAGTTTGCGAATTAAATTTTACCCCTAGTTTGTTTTCTATTAATCCATGACATGCTCAATTTCATGGCCCTAGCCAGATGTACTTCCATTTTCAGAGGTAAAATCCTGTGTTGGGCTGGGTCTCCCGGGTCTCCCGATCCATGCAGAGGGACTCCTGACAGCCAGTTAGAGAAGAGTACCTTCCCTGTGTGCCTGGGCTGCGGGCAGGTGTGACATAGCAATGGGAATCAAAGCAACAAAGTCAAGGAGATCGAGTGAGTTGACGCGGTGTGTGAGTCGATCTGAACACCTTTGACAGGAGTTGTGTTGCTGTGGGAAAAATAACTTTCGAAAATCCACCTGTCAATATGTTAGGTAGATAGTCCTAAGCCTGGAACTTAAAATGTAATTTCAAGTCTGGAACATCAGTCATGATCATTGTGCGGCTGTCTGTCTTACATAACTTATAAGCAGAAAGCAGAGACTGATTTTTCAAAGTCGTTTGATTTTGACAATGAACGGAATTTCCTTAAATGCCAGGATTAAGGCAGAAGAAGGTAGGGGACTAGCCCTAAAAACTTCTGAAATCCTCCTGATGACGTCACTGAAGGAGAAAACATGATAACCCATTTTAGAGTTTCTAAATTATTTAGCAGACTACCAGGGATATTCAGAAGCCTGTGAAAAAAATTTAGAAAGGTTTTTTTGGGGGGAGTGGTGGAAAACAAATTTACATCTATGCAGTTTTTTTTTTCATCATCCGCATTTTCGTGAACTTGCAAGCTCCTCTGTAGAAGTGAGTTGCTCTGAGTTTCCTCAGGAGGTTCTGCAGCATTTTAATCATTTACTAGGTGTTCATTTGTCCGTGTGCTTTTGGGACTCCTGAGAAGGGATCATTTGGGGTAAGAAAAAAAAATGAGTAGTAGTAAATTCAAAAGAGAAAAGTACTAGGACCATTAGTTGAATTTAACCTGTACTGAAAAAAACTGTAATGGGGCTCCTGCATTCCAGTATCAAGTAATGAAGATGTGCCAGATTACCTTTGAAATAGACATGAGACTTTAAAATTATGATGATGGCCAGTTGTCAGTTTCTCACAAAAAAGAATAACGCTAGCATACGGATATTGATGCCCAAATGAAAATTACATACTCCTTCGGGTATCTTTTTATTTTTGGCAACACATAAATGAAATGTTAATGTTTTCTTTCATTAACTAGGTATAGGATAAATGCCAGGAAATGGGACACCTATTTAGTGTGGAGGCCTGGAAATGTTATCACTGAATGAAAGAAAATAAAGCTTCCATAGGCTATAGCAATTGTGAGAACATATGAAAACTAACCAACAAATTTAATTGACAGCTAGTTAAGATTTGTCAATACCTGACCGAACCCAGCACGGTAGCCTAGCAGCTAAAGTCTTCTCCTTGAACAGGCTGGGATCCTATATGGGTGCCAGTTTTAATGCAGCAGCTCCACTTCCCATCCAGCTCCCTGCTTGTGGCCTGGGAAAGCAGTCGAGGACAGCCTAAAGGCTTGGAACTTTGCACCCATGTGGGAGACCTGGGAGAGACTCCGGGCTCCTGGTTTCAGATTGGCACAGCTCCGACCATGTGGCTGCTTGGGGAGTGAATCGTCGGAAGGAAGATTTTTCCTTTCTGTCTTTCTTCCTCTTTGTATATCTCACTTTCCAGTTAAAAAAAAAAATTTAAAAAAAGAGAGATTAGTCAGTACCAGACTAGCTTAAAATAAGGAAATAAAGGAAAAATCTCTTGTCTGTAACACTGCAGAATATGAAAGGAGACTTCCCAGCATTTTCTGTGTCTTCAGATTTAAAAGGCAAAGTGACTTCTGGGGCATGTGGAAGATGTCATTCTAATCCCCACATCTCTCAGTAGATGAGGACTTTGAGCTTTTCTTGTTTTTTTTCTGAAAACATATGCACATTCCCTTTAGCTGTTTTACGACTTTGAGAAGTCACTGGCTTTGGGGGTAGATTTTGCTTTAAATGTTAGAATTCATCGAGAATAGATGTCTTAAGCCACGATCAAAAACTCAATCAATGACTTTTTCCTCCCCGTGGATTTGATGCATGCCTTAGCTAAACTTTGAGAAGATATGTTTCATTCTCAGCACACAAAAATATCATTGTTGTAAAAGACAAAAGTCCTGAGAACCGATCTTGCCTCCTCTGGCAGGTGCACCTGATGGCTTTGCATTTCCTAATGCGGACTCTGCCTCTGCGGGGCTACCCTAGCTGCTGTGCGTTTAGTGGTAACATGTTAATAGGTTAAAAACCAAGGGAGAGAATGCAGTCCACACGTGGGCGTTACTGCAAAGGCCATGACCTTGTCAAGTATAAACCCATCCATTTGCTATTAAAAGCTATAATCAAGTGCTTACTGCCTACTGTATGGCAATCAAAACGCTAAGACTGAGATCATCAAAGACCACCTCTGCCCCCCACCAGAGTTCCCAAATAGTGGGGCATGTGGAGAGGGGAGTACAGTTTGGTTGACCACTGGGTTGTGCGCATAGAGAACTCTGTGTGTGCACAGGCATGGTGCCAACCCCACTACGGGAGTATCCGCGCTTATAGAACCCATGATTAGCTGAGAAGTCGGTATTTCTGCTGCTGCATTCCTGCACAACAATTAAATTATTAGTATGTAGGTAGGCAGTCCCATTGAGCAGCCGAGAACTTGAATAGAAATAACGTTCTTCTGCTTCCTGCTTTCTTTGCCTCATGCCTCCTTGTTGTCCAAGTCAAGCTCTCACTCGGATCACGGAGACAAACTGAATCGGAGTCGCTGTTCTTAGACAAAAGAGAATGCAGAGGAGATGTCCCACAATTACAGTACTGCCCGGTGCGCACTGGCTTGGTGGAAAAGAACTGGCAAAGAAGTTCTCAGAAGTTTGTCCTTTGATAGTACCGGCGGGCCTTAGGTCCGGAGGTGAAATGAGTTAAAAGCTGAGGGGTGAAAAGGGGCTGATCAGGTGAGGGGGCAGGAGAAGAGAGACAGCTCATGATGCCAGAGAGAGGCCAGCTTGCCGCACTCCCTGTTCCAGTTCTGCGGTGAATGTCAGAAGCGAGTCCTTAGTAAACAACAGGGAAGGAGGGCAGGGTGGCGGGGGTTTTATGTTTCAGTAGGAGGATTGGCTGCAGAACTAGTGAGACGTGTGCCCAGGAATGTTCTCTCAAAGGCCAGTTGGTCTCTGTAGGTGATGGAGCAGGAAGTGGATTGGCCAAGGCGGAGAGTGGGGGAGGGAGCGGCAGATACAAAGAGAAATACTTGCGTTTGGGAGGGTTGGACTCACTTGAAAGTTTATGAAAATCGACATTATCTGCCTCTTCCATATGACAAGCTCATGTATGTTTTTTTTTAAATAATGTTTTTGCAGCTGCCTTACCTAAAAGGACTGTTATAAAGATTCCGGCGTATTAAAAAGTATATTTGAGCATTGATGATTGATTTAAAAATTGTGTCTTTAAAACTCCATAAAATGTTGAATTCCCCTCAAATTAAAAAAAAAAAAAGTGAAAAGCCCAAGTCTAAAACCAAAAGTTGCAAAGGAAGTGCAGGGCTGGGGTGGACGCTGAGACCTGAGCTAGAGCTGTGTGTGCTCCACCACTAAGATGTCTCCCACCTCCCAGCACCATCCTGCCGTCCCCTGGTACCTTAGCCTGGACATCCAGCGCACTTGACCTTGGGCATTAATGCTCACATGGTCCAACTTGCCTCCCTCCGTGTCTTGTTGCGTGCACAAGCAGCAGTCAGTAATTGCATTCTGATTGCTTTTGCAGATTCCTGCCGTTTTTATTTTCCAACTTGGTGATGATTCCCTTAGGTTGGGAGCCAGTTCTTTGCTCTCTGACTCGCTGTAGGATCAGATCCATGGCAGTCTGTAAACATAAAACCTGTGACCACATTTCAGGAGGTGCAAACTCCTGAGAATGGTGGGTATTTTGCTTCTTCCTTTTTTTTTCTATAGAATATAAAGTTACTTTGGGCCCAAAGCTTTAAAACATTGTATTTGCAAATGGAATGCAATTATGTGCCAGAATGCAGTTCATCTTTCTCTTTGACTTTGCAGTTGCTTATCTTTCACCTTCAGTGAAAATTGTCTCTAAAGTGGTATTTGGGGGTGCTCATCCTCCTATACCCCCAGTGGTAAAATCTCCATTGCACTCTGACTACTCGTTGGAACTCCTGTCTTGGTGTTTGGGCAGATATGGAAGTTCAGAGTTCTCTGTCCCACTGTCCCAGCAGGCCACATGCACTGCTTTATAGTGACTCAAGAGTAGGCATATGGGGCAAGCTTTTTGGGATGCCCACATCCCACATAGAGTGCCTGAGTTTGAGTTTGATATCTACTTGCTTCTCCTGCTTCCTAAAATGAGTACCCAGGGAGGCATCAGGTGGTGGCTCATGTAGTTGGCTCCCTGCTACACACGTGAGGGAGTTGGAACAAGTTCTCAGCTCCCAGTTTTAGCCTGTCCCAGTCTTAGCTATTGGCGACATACAAGCAGTAAACCAGTAGACAAGGATGATGTGTATTTCTTTGCTTTCCAAATAAAGTTAAAATAAACAGATAAATATAATTTCAGGTGAAAATATTTGAGAAAAACATAATAGGCATGGTATATATGCTTTCTTTTTTCAAAAAAGATTTCTTTTTTGTTGAAAAGGAAGATTTTCAGAGAGAAGGGAAGACAGAAAAATCATCCATCTGCTGATTTACTTCCCAAGTGGCTGCAACAACCAGAGCTGAGCTGATCTGAAGCCAGGGGCCAGCAGCTTCTTCTGGGTCTCCCACGTGGGTGCAGCGTCACAAGCCTTTGCACCAGCCTTGACTGCTTCCCCAGGCCGTAGTCAGGGAGGTAGTTGAGAAGTGGAGTGTCTGGGACATGAATCAGTGCCTGTATGAGATCCCGGGGAGAATTAGCCAATTGAGTCATTGCACCAGACCTGATATATACATGGTGTATATGTATATGTGTATATACATGTGTAGAAACATGTGAATAAATGCATTACAATACACATATGTGTATGTGTATATTGTATACATATGGGTATATGCACATATATGTTCACACACATATATACTTTCTTGCCTGGTTCTTCACATTGATGGGAGGCAAAGTAGATTCATGCTCTTAAATATTGCTTATATCTGAAGTTTGTCCACAAAATATTGATTAAAATATTGGCTTTATCCAGGGATCGTTAGGGTGAAGTTCATTGTACCTTTAACTAAGCTACATGTTACTTTGATAATCTTTTTGTCCATCTCTTGCCAATTTGAAATTTGCTTTTCAGTAATACCAACTCTTACCCAGAAGAGTCTACATCTTTGCTAAGCTTACCTTAAAGCTTCCTTCATTCTTTGGAAGTTACTTACTACTATGGCTTGCAGCCTTGTCTTTTTCTTTTTGGAAAGCTATAATATACGTGCGTTAAAAATGAAACCTTCTCCTTGTACAGTTCCATAAGCATTGACAAATACACAGTTTGGTATTGTCAACACTACGCTCAGACACAGAACCAACCTTCCCAGCCTCCTTTGCAGTCAGCCCCCACGTCCACCCGACTCCCAGGGCATGGTCTTTCCCGCTTGTGACAGCCCTGAGGAACACCTCCAGGCGCACTCACTTTAGTTTTTATTATAAATCGATGATGAAGTGTCCATTGTATTTATCTATTGAGCATCTTTTCACTGGTGTCTCTGCCGTCTGTGGCTCTCCTTTGGTGATACTGCTGTTTTAAGTCTTCTCTAGTATTGTGCTGTGTGTTTATTCATTAGGAAATCTAAAACTTGCCCCTCCCCTCAACTGTATGAATAAGAGATTTTCCTATTCGACCTTCTCAGAATATTTGCTTTGTAAATCAAATGGTCCTTTGTAGTCAATCCTCCTACCCCTTACACCTGTTCCCCGACTCGAATCCCAAGTTTCAGGAAACCATCAGTTGTGTATTAAATCCAGTACATAATCCATTTTCATCACAGGTAGCCGAAGACACAGTTTTGGTTATCTGGAGTGTTCTTTTGGCTATATGGGACCTTTCTGAAATCAACAGGATATTGGGAGTGTAGGAGGATGAAGGTGCATTTATGTCTTCCCTTCCTGTCTAGTTTCTTGTCTCATCTTGGTTACACAAGTACAAACTAATTAATGAGGGAAACCCTTAGGCAGAACCTCTGCCCAGGGGCCTCTGGTTCATAATGCCTTGGCCTCTACATCTTGGGCAGAGGTACCTTTAGATGGGTGGGTTTCGAAAGCTCTAGTGCACACCAGGGACCATGGACCAGGGACCAGCATTTGTATCATGTTTTGAGAAAAAGCATAGAGCTGGCATTGTGGTCCAGAGAGACAGAAAGGTCTTCCATCCACTGTTCATTCTCCAGATGACTTTTACCCCCCAAATTCAGCAGGGCCAGGCTGAAGACAGGAGCCTAACACTCCATTGAAGTTACCCATTTAGTACAAAGGCCCAAGCAATTGGGAATCGTCCACTGCCTTCTCAGGCACATCAGAAGAGAGCTGAATCAGAAAGCAGAGTAACCAGGAGTCAAACCAGCACTCACAATGTATTGCAAGGGGTGACTGAACTTACTGACAATATACTAACCCTTCCGGGATGGACCATATCCAAATTATAACTCATGCCATTATAAACTTAAAAAATTAAAGATCATAACTTTGCAAGATGAGGAATGTCTGTATGGCCTTAAGTATCTAAGATTCTGTCTGTTGCATCTCCCTTTTAGGTGCGTTGGGTGTGGGGATTTAACCCAGTGGTTAAAATGCTGGTAACCATCCCGAATCCCATATCAGAGTAACTGGATTTTATAAATGACTCTACTCCTATCTCCAGCTTCCTAGAGAGGGAAATGATGACAACTCCATCACTCACATTTCTGCCACCCGTGTGGGAGACAGAGATTGTTGTTGACTGGCTGGCTTTGGGCCAGCCCAGGTTTAGCTATTGCAGACATATGGGTAGTGAACCAAAGGATGGAAGTTATCTTTGCCTTTGTATGTTTATGTATGTCTCAGATAAATTATTTTTTATGTAGAAAAAGAAGTCACCTCTGTCATGAGAAGAAGCAGTGATGAGTTGTATCCCAGCCAGTACTGTTTATAATATAAAGACAGAAAATAAGCTTGCCTAGGCCCTGATTGCTGTTCTGGTTGCTGAGTACATTATAAACTTATAAAACCTGCAAGTATTTTGTATATGTTGATTGGTCAAGTACAGAGAGCCTAACAGGAAGGCTTGCAAGCACAGCCATCCCAAAAAGCTGAAGTAGTTCCAGTCTATTTGCAAAACCAAAGCAAATATCATCTTTTGGATTAATCAACGCATCAGAGCCTAAATTGTTAATAATCTTTTTAGACCAATGCCTAAAACCCTCTTTTTGTGTGTGTGTGTCCATGAGTAAAATAAATAAACCTGTTTGTAAGAAAAGGACATAAAATAAATTAACCATCACCCTTGAGCTATAGAAGTTACTAATCACAAACTTCATGTAACCAATGCACTAACATCAGACAGCAATTGTGATCTCAGTTACACTTCCTGTATAATCCAGGTATGAAAGCGTAGTTGTTTTTGGCAGCTGAAGTAATAAACTAGCAAAATATTGCTGCCTATTTGCTCTTGGCAGCCTTGTGGACCGTAAGCAACTGACCTCAGCCCCTTTACCACAGAAACAAGAATCCCTTTCTGCAAGCAGCTTCTTGTTTTGAATATGAATACCTGGAATCTCTGCTGCTGCTGCTGCGTTCCCAAGGCCAAGGTCAGGTGGCTTGGCCTTGCCCCAAAGTCCTCACCAGCTCTCTTTCCCTTGACCTTAGTTTCCCTGACCCTCTTGCAGTTATCATGGGAAGACGCACAACTTCCAAACAACATTTCCAAGGTGTTTCTGAATCCTTCTGACTAGGCCAGGATCAGAGCCACGTCTTTTGTTTATCTCATTCATTTCTTTAGAAGCAATCAGGGAAGAGAAAGTGTGTAAATAATCCTCTATGTGCTTGGTCCGTCTTTATTTATCCAACTGCCCACTGGCTTCTCCGGCAGTCCTTGGGAGAATCCTTCATCTCTACTGTGAAGGGGGCACTCGTGAGACACTACTGTACATACAGAAAGACGGTGAGTGTGGTTTCAAAAAGAGAAAATTCTGCCTCTGCTGGGTCACTCCTCAAATGCCTGCAATAAATAGGGCTGGGCCAAGCCAAAGGCAGGAGGCAGGAGGTCAGCTCAGGCCTTCCACGGGGGTGGCAGGGACTCAAGCACTTGAACATCATGTGCTGCATCCCAGGGAGCACATTAGCAGGAAGTTGCATCGGGAATGGAAGCAGGACTTCCAGCTGACATGTAGCCATCCAAGCCAGATACTCCAATACCCCATACCACAGTGCCTGCCTTGGCCTATGGTTTTGTGTTAATATTTGAAACTATCTCCCTATCTCCACAGGGTACATAAAACTACATAAATCTTCCAAATGCTTAAAGAGAGAGAGAGAGAGAGAGAGAGAGAGAGAGAGAGAGAGATTTTATGTATTTGAAAGGCCGAATCAGAGAGAGATTTAGAGAAAGAGATCTTCCATCCACTTTTTGCCATGAGGATGAGTAAACTTCAGGGATCTCATGGATCAAAGCCTCAAGGTCCTGCTGAACCCTGCCCATGATAGATTTGTGAACAAAACTAACATTGACCTTGTTTTGAGTCAGTCTGTTTGGGGAGTAATTTGTGAAGCACTCACAGTCACTAGAATAGCTCTGTTGTGTTCTCTGTCTGCTGGTTCACTTTCCTTGGAGCCAGACCCTGTTGGAGATACAGAGGGTGACTTGCACACAATGAAGAATATATGATTTAAAAATGCCTGGTTTTTGAGGGCCTTTGACCGTGAAGTTTAACAACTCAGCATCAAGCCAGCTGTATAGTACCTTCTACACAGTCTGCTCTCAGTATTCTGGCATGCTGTTCACCTGGACATGGTCATGGCACTAAAATCAAGTTTCCCAATGACAGAAAAGTACCAGATTTTTCTTCTATTTGTAGTTGATAAACATTGTCTACCCTCTGGCCCATTGAGAAGCAAGGCTTTTGTCTTTGTTGTTTTTTTTGCTTGTTTGTTTTTCCAGCGCATAAACTGCAACAACACTCTCCATTCTTCCTACTTTTAAAAACAATCCTGCTCTGGGGTTCTGTAAATAGAATTGGCATTTGAACACTTTCCTGTGCACCTGCTTTCCTATGGCCCCCACCGCCTGAGAATTCATTTCGGGTATCTTGGAGAGCCCAGACCTGGAGATGAAGGTATTCCACATCCCTGCCTTGTGTAAACTCGCAGATTTTTGTGAGGCTTGCTTTTTTAGATGGGGGACAGTGCAGGGAAAGGATAGAGGCTCTGGAAATATCTGCGTCCTGACAGCCATGAGCCACTGGTTCTCAATGAGCAAGTGGTGGGAATTCAACATAGTGCAACCATCTTCATGAAGAGTTGGTAACTTCCTATAAAGCTGAGGCCACTCTTAGCTGCATTCTAGCAACCTCTAGGTAATCCAGAAAAGTGGAAACCTGGGTTCATGAAAAACTGGGGCCGAAATGAAAGATTATCATGGCTTGATTTCTAGTCTCCCCAAACTACAAGTAGTACGTGAGGAGGAGCCCGAGGACGCGTCCCTCAGTGGGTACATTGTTAGATAAGTTCTGTTCTGTGGTCTTCCAGGATGAATGCCATGAATGATAATGCATCACCTAACTCAAAATAGTTCATGGGGAGATTTAGGATGTATTCACCATAAAGAAGTAATGAAAGTGTGAGGTGATGAATATGCTAATTACTTTGAATGAGTCAGTACCCAACACATGCATGATCAGAATGTCATGTTGCACCTCAGAATTGTTTACAAATGTGATATGTTGATCACAAAAGTGTTAACGTTTGTTGTGAGACCTGGCTACACAAACTGTGCAGTGCCTCCCTACAGCAGAAGAGCACTTGGCAACTAAAAAAAAACAGCAATGACTCCCATGCACACTAAAATACTGAGTCTGCAGATAAGTCATGCTGAAGGGAAAAGACTTAGACATGTGTAGTGACCCACTCGGGTACGCTTCTGTGTGAATATGGTTCTATTTATTCAGCCTTGAGAAAGACAAAACAATGGGGCAGAAACACCTCCATGATCTCCAGGAGCTGAAGCTGGGAAGAGGGTGACTACCAAGGGGCATTAGGGAGGACTCAGGTGGTTGAACGAGCCTGTGGTTGATACACAGGTGTGTGCAGTTGCCCAGACGAGATGGGTTTTAGGATTTGCATGTAATACCTAAAAAAAATAATAATAACGAATGGGTGGTGTGGTGGTGCTACCACTTGCAAGCTGGGCATCCCATACCAGGATGCCAGATCAAGCTGCCACTCTTCTGACCCAACTTGCTCTTAATCTGCCTAGGAAGACAGTGGAAGATGGTCCAAGTACTTGGAGCCCTGCCAACCATGTGGGAGACCAGATGGAGTTCCCAAATTCGGCTTCAACCAGGCCTAGCCCTGGTTATCACTGACATTGGGGAATGAAACAGCAACTAGAAGGCTGATCTCTTTCTCCCTGTCTTTCAAATAAGTAAATCTTTAAAAACAAACAAACAAAAAGCAGCAGAAAGGTAATCTAGAGATTGGCTGTTGAAACTGGAATCTGGCCAAAAGAGCTACAACGAGTGACCTGTGATTTGTGTTGAACTTCTCCTTCCACTTCTTTCCCCTTCTCCTCCGTACACTACAGCATTATCTCTTGGAATCCACAGGGGACCTATGCCTGGAAGCCATATGAATACGTATATCCTTAAATACGATGGTGTAGAATTCACCTGGAATTTGCACACATCCTCCTGTATAACCGAGAGAGCTCCCATCCACTGGTTCCATCCTCAGATGCCTCAGATGGTCAGACCAAAGCCAGGAGCTTGGGAAGTCCATCTAGGTCTCCCTTGTAGGTGGCATGAATCCAGTCCCAGGAGCCAGAGTCTAGACCTACATCCTTGAACCCTGATGTGGAATGCAGCAGGCATCTTAACTTGGCCCAAGGCCGGACCCCTCTCATACAGTCTACACCATCTGTAGATGACTCTAATGCAGTCTACAGTGAGCAGCTGTATGCGTATTGTTCATCCTACAATAACAACAATATCAAAAAATAGCCTGTAGTGTTGAGTGTAGATGACATATTCTTTTCTGAATACTTGGAAGCTGTGGTTGGTGGAGTCCACGGACACAGAACCCATGGCTTTGAAGCGCTAACTATATTCTCTCCCTCATAATCCCATATGCTTTCTTATTGTCACTTTTAAGGGATTTATAGGGTATTCCCAACCCCGGCACAGGTGTCAGCCTCATATTTGCAATTTTAGTGGTTACGTATGCTAGGGGGTTGAGCTATTCAGCCATGGCTGAGTTTCAACACCAGTAATAGGGTTGCAACCAAGCTATTGATTGTATAACTTGTAAACCTGGGGAACAGGAAGAAAAGTAGAGCTTAATTTCAGCAAGACAACTCAAACCTGTAAAAGCATGTGCTTCACGTCTGCACAGGTGGGTAGTGGTGTCCTCTTTTCTCCCTCCTGAGAGGCGAGGTGGCTCAATGGTGTCAGGGTAGGGATGTCCTTTGTGCCACCGGGCTGTCAAAACTTCACGTTCCTCATTATTTTTGAATCCTAAGAGGGTGATAGTTAAAATGTGTGTGTTTCTATACATTTTCTTCACTCTTAGATATGAATATTACAGTTAATCATAAACCATACTTTGCAAATGCAAAGACCTTCTCTGCCCACATTTAGCTCCTTCATCATTTCCCCCCATATTCCCTCAGTGACAGTGGAAGGAATTTCCCTAGGATGACAGATTGTCACCATCTTGACATAGATTGTTTCAGATGTATATTTTTAGTGGGAATGAATGATTCTTAAGTGAGCTTTTCCTCTGAAATATATAATAGGGGGAAGAGTTGTTATTCCATCTGTCAAGTTTCAGAATTCTTTTTTTTTTTTTCCTTTTTGGGTTATGGTCAACCTACTTATTAACTAGTGCCTTGCAAAAAGAAAAGGAAATTTGGAGTTTGCTGGAAAAATTCTCATATATATATATATATGGTAGGATAGAGCTGATGATGGGTAGTAAAGAAATTGCTCTCGAATCATCTTGACACAATACAGAAAGCAATTAGTATAGCTTCTTTGTTTACTTATTTTATCAGCTGGATAATCACCCATTAGAAAAAGGACTTTACAAAATTTGGTAGATGGAGAGTGTATCTATCTGTGAAATTGAACTACTATCTCGCATTCTCAGGGCCTATTTTCCTACCACATGTATTTTTAAAACTGTGATCCCTTTGTGGGATCCAGATTTCTTCAGCAGAATATGTTGGTAGGATTACCATAAGGCCAATCTGTGTGGTTATAACCTAGTTACGACTGGAAGTATTGGAAATCACTCAATATGGAGTCAGTGTGTGTTGTTCTTCACCCTCCCCCAAAATCCAAGGCCCTGCTCCCTACATCAGAACCCTAAGACTGGAGTTCAGAAAGGAAAGGAGATTGGGCCGCCTGGTACATCCTTTTTAGTGTAAGGCCTGCCTCTGCTGATTCCCCAGAGGTTGACACTGGAAGGGATCTCACCGGAAGAGCTGTTTGCAGACATGGAGTAGGGCTGGCTTAGATACATACCCAAGTCTTCCCTACTGACTCAAATGGGTGTATCTCTTTACAGTCATTTGAAATGTGTTTCTCATTAACAGAAAACATTACCTGCCACAGCCCTTAACCCTGAATCCCTTTAAACTACAAGGACAGGGAGCCCAGAGAGAAGAAAACACAGTTTTTAAAAGTGGTGGAAAGTAAAGATGATGTAGCTGAGAAGGCAGTTTTCATTTTCCCTGGGAAAATAGTGGTTGCGAGGACCGTGACTTCTGCAATGGCTACCTGCAAACAGCGTTAGCTTCCTTGGTGGGATCACTATTGAGTAAATCCACCAAGCCCTGGGACATAGCTCTACTTGGTAGAGTCTGGCCCCAGGGAGCTGGAACTGCCCTGGAGCTTTGCCCTGTTACCTGCTCCCCACCTGGCTGCCGGAAACGAGCTTTCCTTCCTCTCTAAGGGAAGGAGGCCTCACGTTGTTACCAGCACACCAGTAGCAGGAATAAACACTGTCCCGAGTGGTAATTGCAGATACAAATACTCTATATAGCTACCCTCGGACCCCGAAACTATGTCCCTTGGTTAGTGTTCTCCTGGTGCTAGCCTGTGTGGGGGAGTCCTTTGGAGTATGAAGGGAGTGGGAAACACTTGGAAACTTTTGCAGTTACTGGGCTGTTATTTGCTGATGCTTAAAAATATGATTATTGAGTGCTCAACAGAAAGCTTTGTAAAGAATTACTGCTTTGTAGTATATGAACACAGCTGTGCAAATGTACATGCATATTCAAAAAAAAACCCAGAAATATTACCATACATACTTACTGCTTGGATGGTGAATCTATACTTGATTTCTTCCTGTGTTTTATAGATTTTAAAATTTCTAAAATGATACATGAACTTTGTAAAGAAAAGTGGTATATTATGATTCATGTATTTGTGTGAATAGATATAGCAATGAACGGTTAGAAAAAAATCAGTTTTTAGCCGAAAGCATATGAAAAAAAAAAGAACCATAGAAACTAAAATGGGCCATGGCAAAAAAAAAAAAAATTCATCAGGATATTGTAGAAAGAAGATTTCTTACAGTGTCTTAAATTATTGAAATCTTTTCTGCTGTCAAGAATACTCATATTTTTATCCACAAATAGATCTCCCTGTAAGATAAATATTATAGTTTTCCAAAATGGCAGTCCCTCTGAGTAGGATTTCATGAGTCTGTAATGAATGTTAAAATAGCAAAAGTTAGAAGCTTAGCATAACACAGGTTAAATGAGAGAGTTCTGTTGCAAAACCTGTTGTAATTGTTAAGTTCATCTGAATTTTAGTTTTTTAAGTTTCAGATGAATTAGCCTGTAATAATTATTGATTTTAGAGTGATTGGCTGCTTAATTTGTACTTTAAGAAAAGCTTTAATCGAAATGGCTTCACATGAACGAATCCAACTTGAAGAACTTCCTGTGCGAGCACATCACCAGGCGCGTGCGCAGACTCTTCCAGGAACACGATGGCTGGGTTGTGTGATTACCGTAAAACATGAGCTGGTGGGCACGGGATGGCCACCTTGGTTCAGTCTGACCGATTTAAGGATGATGAAGCTGACTTGTTTAGAGAGTTTACACACATTGGATTTGCATTCTAACACGAATCCTTTTTATGTCCGCAGTTAATTACATTCCAAGAAGTCTTAAGGCATCTGTTATTTCCCCTGTTTAACTTTGCAGCGGCTGTGACTTCCTCCACGCACGGCTCTCTCGCCCTTGAGAATCCCCTACACTACTAATGGCCATCGTGTGCTTTATAATGAGCTTCCAGGCTGAAATCAAACCAAGTTTGTTTCATTTGCACTGCAAGAAGCTGCAGTTAGCCTACTGGGAAGGCACTCATAAATTGATCAGTGATTCACGCCACCCTGAAAAGCCCTCCGGGAGGCATCTATTATTCGTAGATAATGTCACCTGCTTCCCTAAGAACTTCTTCTGTGTGTGTCTGCGTTGGAGGAGGGGCATAGGGGCATGGGTGGGGGTGGGGCGATGTCTGTGCCTGGCGACTTGGCACACACATCTGTCGATAATGACACACTTTGATGAAACCCTTTGGTCCAGCTGACTCATCGAAGGTATGGAATTCACCTTTTGTTAAGTGGCTTCTTTCATAGCTGGGTGTCCTCCATGGGAAAGCACTGTCTCCAGCAGATTTAACTGCTTGGTGAGAAATTAATATCGAATGGCTGTGCATGGAGATAGTCTTTGAGGGAAGGGTGTTCCATAGGCTGATGTTTAGAAAGAGGGCGCTGGGAACCCAAATTCCCCCGTGCAGAACAGGAACTTTGAATTTTCGTCTTTCAGTACTTGGAACCTAATTCTAATGTGCAGTTTAATTGATGTCCCACGGTAACTGTGACAATCAAAGACTGAGAGGTTGGAGGGGTGAGGAAGGGCTCTGCTTCTCCCCTGTCAGGGTCTCCACTGGGCCTGAGAATTAAATTGACAGAAGACATATTCACAGGAGAAAAACATGCACATTCGCATTGCAATAGGAATTTCACATGGCCTAAATGCCCTCACACACAAATGAAGTACCCCACGGTTAGAGTCAATCACTTGTGTCCTAAATCAGACTGAGAACAGTAAGCAATGAAATGGGGTGGGGAGTAGGGCTTGGGAGTAGGGCTAGCTGATGGGTGCAGAAATGACTGGGAAGCTGTGGGTTCCCGTAAGGAGATTTTATATACAGACTTTCCTCAGCCTCAAACTCCTGCTCCCAAGACTGCTTGTCTTTGTAAAGAGAGGAAGTCTTTCACATGATTTGACTCCTGTGTTTGACAAACAGAAGGAAGGTCAGAGCTGTCTTCCCGCACCTTCAGTTTTCTGAAGTGCCTTGAACTCAAAACAGTTCGTAGACTACAGCAATATACTTGGGGGAGGCATTTTTGTTTAAAAGATTCATTTCTTTTGTGAAAAACAAATATGTGAACAAAAAAGAAGGGGGTTGGAGGAAGAGCAAGACAGAGAGAGAAAGGTATTTTTGCTTTGTTGGTTCACTCCCCAAGTGGCTCCAACAAGTGTTGGATAGGCCAAAGCCAGGTGCCAGCAGCTCCATCCTCATCTTCGTCATGGGTGGCAGAGCCCCGAGTGCATGGCCTGTGTCTGCTACCTTCCCAAGCACAATAGCAAGGAACTGGATGGTAAGCAGAGCGGCTGGTACCCAAATGAGCACTCCAGCATGGGCTGCCAGCATCATAACCTGGGCTCACTCCAGGGTGTATATTTTTCGCTCCTTCAGTGGTATTACTTAGGAGTTTGCTTCCACCAGAGTATAAATATCTTCAAGCTCTCCCTCTCGAAACACAGAATCAGTCTGGTGAATGATTATTTAGGGCCTGACAAAAATTCATTCCTTAAAAATAGTTCTACCACTTTGGAGGGTAGATGCAGGCTAGAGGCCTTGCAAACCACACCTGTGTTCGGAAGAAAGGACTACCTGCCCACACATGCTTTCTCTGTATTGAGTTGACCCAAGAGAAAAACCAGTGGCCTTTTTCATGAAAAAAAAAAAAAAAAGTGGATGTTTTCAGTAAACATCCAGGTCTTTGGGAAATGTTGTACATTTTTTTAAGGGAAGTTAAAAAGTATGAACATTTCTGGCATCTGCATATATTTTAGAACAATCATATTAAAAACAATGGCCAGCTCAACTGACCCCTTTTTATACATGGTCCACTGTTTTAAGTGCTGTGCATGTATTAATTTATTTAATCCCCACTGACCACTAAACTCTGGTTAAATGATCTCTATCATCTTTACCATTTTCATAAAGAAACCAAGATATCCATAGGTTAAGTAATTTGTCCATAGTCAAACAATTTAATCTAAATGTCCGAATTTTTAGTTTAGTAACTTTAATGGTGAATAATTTCAATGATCAGTAACTTTAATGCATCTTTAATGAGTGTGAGTGGAAACAAGTACAGGGGATTTTAGCAGACCTGGTCAGAGAAAAGCTCAAGTCAGCTGAGCCTGAATGACAGCACAAGCACGTTATGAGGTGAACAACTGTAAAATCTCAGACTAAATAATAGGTGAAGCCTGACGAGTTAAGCAAGAGATGCTCACACCAGAAATTATTGCACAATATCTGAGTTGGACCTGGATGCCTAACGTGAGCCCATTTGCAGTGATGTTCAAGGATCTTGGAAGTGATGTAAGGTGAAAACTTATTTTGACTTTAAAGGAGTTGCATGGCAGTTTCTTGAACACCTAGAGGCATGATATGAATTTTTGCCTAAAATGTGTCCTTTGGGAAGAGATTTTCTAAACTGAGAAAACTGCACGTTCTGCAGTTTGTGTCTCAATACGAAGCCATAATACCCCAGAGATCACAATGGTATAGAGCTTTCGCACCTACGAGCCCGACTTCATTCTGCTTCCCCATCTCTATCCGTGCTTCGGAAATTTAACCTTTACTAAATTCTGAGTAAGCAGCACCAAGAACAGCTGTGGGGGTGGGGAGGAATGCAAAAGGAGCTGGTGATCCGAACGTCTTCCTTGACCACATTCTGTTGCACGTCTGGTATTAACCTGGGGTAGAAGCTGCAGAATGCACCTTCCAGGGTCGAGAGCTACTGCGATCTGACCTTCGATACAAACCCATTCCTCTAGGGAGACTGCAGCCTAAGCCCCGAGCTTGCTTGGTTCTGAGATCATGTCTCATGAATTTTTTAAAGGAATATTGCCATGTTGTCCGAATTAAATGAATCGAAGGTAGAACCACAAAGTAAATCTACTTGGGGAAGGAGAAGTAAAACTTGCTGAGTGGAGCTTATGGCTCTGTGTGTGTGCCATCGCTGCGCAGTGGGTACTGTCCTAGGCTCACGTGGAGTTTGTGCTTCCTCTTCTGGAATGGCCCAGGGCCCAGGGCATCTCCAGCACTTTGTCAGCGTCTGCCATTGTGTCTAGACAGTCTTGTCTCAAATGGGTTGTAGTATGGGACAAATGAAAAAATGCCCTTGTTTCTTATCGTTAATCCATATTCTCTTAAGATTTTGGTGTTGTTCCATAGCTCCAACTCATTGGCCCCATACTCATCTCTTTTTGAATTGTGTATGAATAACCCTTAATGAGGTCAATGTTTAATGGGAGACATTTCAGAATGTCATTTCACAATGATGGGAGAGGGGCTGTTTTGGTTAACCTGCCTTCCTGAGTGCTTGATTTTGCTATTAGAGACTACATGGTGTGCCTTGATAAGTGAAACGACGAAGTAGTTTAGTGTGAACAAACGTTGCTGGACTGTTCAAAGATTAAAAATGTGATGTGGTAACCTACATTAATTAAAGACTTTGTATGAATAGAAAACTTTAATCATTTTTGCCTCAGGGAAGACTCTTCCAATATTCTTAAATATACACATACATCTCTTAAAATGTGTCTTTACGAACATCTAAGTGAATAGTTGAGAGGTGTGACACGTGATGAAGTGTCAGCGGTTGAGGCACAGTTTGCAGGGAGGCAGCCTCCTGGAGACCTCCAGGACTGCAGCCACAGTGTCCTGTTCACCCAGAGGGAGGCAGAAGCATTGAAAAATAGAGTGAGTAACACTTTTCAAAGCTGGACAAACTTATAAGAATAAGCAAATCAACTTTAGCGTTATGAGGCATATGGGTATATGGGTTGGATGTCACAATCATTAGTGAGCTTCTTTCCCTTAACAGTGGAAGGAGACAGTGAATGTCCACTCTGCCAGAAAATTTTCTTCTCCAATTTGAGTGGGAGAGACAGCCCAGGAAGCAACAGGAAGCTGAACACAGCGAGGTCTGGTGTCACTGTGTGTCTGCTCTGGTAGACAGCAGTTAATGAAGCAGAGGGTGGAGATGCCTGATATGAACTTAGCATGAGAAAAAAGAATCTGAATGCTGAGGGACCTTTCACTTCATTGCACTGCGTCTCCCTTCTGGGTTAAGGCCCCTCATGTCTTGTGCAAGTGGGGAACAGGAAAGCTGAGTTGTTTCCCTCTTGTTCCGTGTGCCCCAGTTAGTGGTGACCTTAGTCTCGTCTGGTACACGCTGTTAACCACTGAGCTGTTACAAAAAGTGAAGAATCATGAGACTCCGAGGTGAGTTGCCTTGGGTTTTAATTAAATATGAGAGGACAATTGTGAATAACTTGGGAGGACTAAACAAAACCACAAAAGATTACCTTGCACATTTATATACAATAGAACCTAACACTGAACATTTTCTAACTGACATAGTGTCACTACCTCATGCTTTCTGTGTGTGAGGGGGACGTGGAAAATCAACCGGGAAAGTAGTTCTCTGCTGTACAACCAAGTGTTGGTGAATGAATGCATGTTAATATATTCTAAGCACAATATTTATGGATCAGATTTTACTGCCTTTCATTTAACTGACTTACTGCAGAACTCAACTAAATCTGATGACAGGATTGCAACAGGCTTACAAAATGAGATTAAGTATAAATTCATCAGTGTGTTGGAACTGGATGTCAGAATTATAATCTCCATGTGCCGAGACCAAATCCATAACACAGAAATTTGATAGGAGTTCATGTTTTCCTTTTAAGAAATGTCCTATCATATTCATGTGTAAAAGCACATACATGTGTCTTATTGAATAGCACATTAGGAATGATATTGTCTGGTTATAAACTCTGAGATTGTTACCTGCTGTTTGCCTTAGTTGGCACTGGTGCTTAGTGCTGTAATCTGGGGAAGTGCAGTGCTGAAAGTGACCAGAGCCCTGCTCCTGCGACTGTGTTTGTGTACATACACGTGCCAGCCTCCAGTCTTCTAAAAAAGCCATCTTTGCCACTGTTGCCTAACTTTTAAAAATTTATTTATTTTTTTAGAGGATCTTACTTAGTTGATTAGGGTACAAAGGGTCAAGGGATACAGGAAAGTGGATAATACCATTGTTTCCCACACTAATATAATTTTTTTTCCCCTGTATCTGGGGTCAGAGGAGAAACAAAGGGAAAAGCCCCACCCAGCCTCCCACTCATCCCAGATCCCCAATGTGAGGCATGCTCCGAGGGTCCTGCTCAAGCAGTTTTCATAGTTCAACAGTTCTGAATTGCTGCCATTCCAATCGTGATGAAATCTATTCAGAATCCACTGGCTGACACAGTCTCTTCATGGTTGGGGTTCTGAGATCAGCAGTTCAGTTGGAGGGATCTCCAAAGAAACTTCATCTGAGATGATCCCAAACTTGATTCTTGTGTGAATTTGCCAGTACAGGGTCTGGCACAGTCTGTCGCCCCAATCAGCTTATGCACATGCTGGTGGTTGCAATTGCTGGGTCAGTTCTGTTTCCAGCCCTGTCATCCACTTGAACCAGTGGGTGTTGTAGTCCAATTCGATCCTACCCACTTCATACTCTGTCCTCACACAAACCAGTGGGAGCTGCAGCCTACTTGGAGTGACTCCCCATAACCCGCACCAGGCCTGTTCCCTACCCTGGTTCCCATGCATGCCAGTATATACAGCAGGCTTGTTCAGTCTGTCCCACATCCCATTTAGCTCTCATACTTGTCAGTGGGCATTGAAGCCTAGTTCAACCCAACCAACCTACTATCCAGCCCACACACTTGCTGTTGGGTGCCCAGCCCCTGTCCTGATTTTCGTGCTCTCCGGTGGGAGTAGTTACCCACGAGGGAGGTGCCCACTATCTCCCTATTAGGCCACTCCAACATCTGCATGTTGCAGAGGAGATAACAAAGGGTTCTCCACCACCAAGCCAAAGAGCTGAATTTTCAGGGTGAAAAGCACATTAATAAAAATGTTTTGTTGGAAAACAGCTACTTGTACGTGTGGTTAATTATATACTTTGGCTCGATTAAACTTTAGAGTCTTTTAATTTTTTGCATGTGTATATAAAAGAGCTTTTCTTACTTTTTACATTCATGCTTTTGGGGGAGGGATGTGGAATGGCCGTATTGGCCAGATTGGTAGACAGCAGATCGTTGGCTTCAAAAGGTGTGACTGAGTAATAGGACTGCTGTGAAAAGTGGGAAGATAGACCTAGTGCTGCCTGCCTGAAAAGTTGTAAACCTTGAAAGCCTCTGGGCTGAGGAGGGCTGGAAAGCTAATTTTAACTTTGAAATGTAACTTGCGCATGTTTTCCGGTCTGATTTTCTATGACAGTCACCAAGACACATAATGCGTTCTGTGGCTTTGTGAGGGTGTTGATCTGGCAATCAGAGAAGCCATTGTTTCCACATTTGTGAGACCAGCATGTGTGTCTGGGTGCCCTGACATTAAATGGGTTCCCAAACTCCTGTCAAGAGCTTCCTGTAAACACACTCAAAATCTCAATGTAGCTCTAAAACGAATTTCTCTCTCTCTCTTTCTCTCTCTCTCTCCCCCGCTCAAGACAGAGTCTTGATTGGGCTAGCACTTTGTTGACTCTAAAGGGGCTCTTTAGAGAGACATATTGTGACCATCCGTTGGCCTTGCTATAGGCTGCCTGGCTGTCGCAGCCGTTGCCACTATGGGGGCCCTGCTAGAGGACTTCTTTTGGTGGGCAGAAAAAAAATGAATCCTGTGAACTGAAAGTCACAGCCCCTGCAGAGGGGACTTCCAGTACAAAGAAGCAACAAACTCACTGAAGTTTAGGAGGTTTGCTGAGGAGAAAAATGAGGTGTTGAACAGGACACTGCCAGCAATTTAGCATTATTTCATAGCTTTAAATGGTTGAGGTCTTAGGTCCAGAGTGTAGCAATTATCCAGAATCCTGATATTGAGCATCCAGTTGCCAGCTTCTGCTTTCGTTGTTGTTCATGTACAATCAATGCATGGTAGGCACCTTGCTAAGGATTTTGGTTATAATCCTTTTTTGTTTGTTTGTTTCTATTCTGATTTCCTGGAAATTATGACTTTGCTCAGGAATCCACCAGGACAGAGGTTCTTGACCTTTCTTAGAGATAGACAGTGTCTTTGGTCATAAAGGCAGTAATATAAATAATTTACTCAAAGACAGATTGTTTTTAAAACCTTCACATGCTTGAATATAAAGCTGTGTGAATGGATATATTCTCTGTATGTGTCCCATTCTGAAAACCATATTGGTATTCATGAAATTAAATATGATGAGCTGTCACTGTCTTTTTAAAAATGTTAATTGTTTTTATTTGAAAGGCAGAGTTACAGAAATAAAGGGAGGGGAGAGAGAGAGAGATCTTTCATCCCTTTATGCTTCACTCCAGAAATGACTGGAGCAGCCAGAGCTGGACCAGTCTGAAGCCAGGAGCCAGGAAAATCCTTCATATCTCCCACATGGGTAAAGGAACCCGAGGATTAGGCCATCCTCTGCTTCTCTCTCTCTCTCTCAGTCTGTATGTGTCTGTCTCTCTCCCATTCTCCTTTTGTAAATCTGCCTTTAAAATGATAATGTCTGCTAATTATTTTTATATCGCAGTGATACATAAATATGAAGATATTCCGTCACCTGTGAGTGATGAAGGGTTGATGTAGGTATGCATTTGGAACCTGTCTGTGTGAAGAAGCAGTGGGGTCTCAGGAGTGGCAAACGAGCTCTGAGACGGATCATGCGAAGGTCCCACACTGAGCCTCCCAGGATTCCCTTGGAGACATTATCCCAGGACAAACAGCTGAGGATGGCAAGTGTCACCTCCCATCACAGCAGCCCCAGGAGAGGAATTTGAAAGAGGCTTTATGGGTGCGGCTGCTGCAGAGGGGTGAGGAGGGATGAGATCTTAACACCTGCACTGTGGAGCTGATGTTTGGCCCGCTCTCAAGGCACCTTTATCCATTTTGACGTGCCTGGCTTGGCATGCTCCTTCTGACTCCAGCTTCCTGCTGAGGCAGACCCTGGGAAGATGATTCAAGGGACTGAATTCCTGCAACCCACGTGGGAAACCTAAGCTTCTGGCTCCAGGCTTTGGTGCTGGACCAGTTCTGACTTTCGCAGGGATTTGAGGGACGTGAGCCAGCCATGGTGGAGTTTGGTGGGTTTTGTGTTTGTTTTGGGTTTTGGGTTTTCTCTCTGTCTCTCTCTCTCTGCTGACCTCACTCAAATAAATAAAAATCCTTTTGTGCTGATGAAACATAATATCTGACGATGAGCTGGGAGGTCTATCAGGATTGTTCTGGTACTGTCATAGTTCACAGAGTTGGATTGTGGAGATTAAAACCGAATTTATAGGAGCGTGAGATCCAGAAGTGTAGATGCCTTTTAAGAGATAAACATTTTTGCTTGAAGACAGTTGAGAAATGGTTTTTATTCCTTATGTTTTCTTAAACTGTAGAAGGCAATCTATAGGAAGAGATTGAAGAGCCAAACTTCTGGTAGAGACAGGAAGTTTAAATAATATGGTATAAAAGCTCCACCACATGAAGGAAATTGTGTGGAATAGTAGTTAAGCTGCTATAATGGGCCTGTCATCACTCTGGGGGGTTACAATAAAACTAGTTGAGAAAATGTAAGTTATATCGTCTTTCTGTTATATCATCATCAATTGCTTGCTTATTGATTTGAATGGCAGAATGCTGGGTCACTATTTACATAGCTACAATAGGCATGTCTGTCCCAAGCTGAAATCAAGACCTTCAAGTATGTGGCCCATTGTTGTCGGCTTCCCTAGTCTATAAGCAGGAAGAAGGATCAGAATTGGAGCGACTTGAATCAGCACTCTGATATGGTATGGTGGCTTCCAAAGCAGCGGTTCAACTCACTGCACCACAACAGTGGGCTCATCTTTCTGTCTTTAATAAAGAAGCAAATGAGTTTATCTCATGACTTGGGGGTTGGTCATTGGCGAACTACATTGGCTAAGTTCATATTTTCAGGCCTTTTCATGTGGAATCTCTCAAAATACTGCGTGAGTATCCATTCAGAGTATTCATACTGCATCGGTTTTCATTCAGAGGACCCATGGAAATGCTCACAGCAGTTCATTTTCAAAGGAAGGTGTCACAAAGAAAGTTGATGTAGCCTGCGTGGAGTCATGTGGAGTTTTAGAGACAGACTTGGGACTGTCACAGGAACTGCTCAGGCAGGCTTGTGTTTCTTCCGCCGCATTACTGCGGGTAAGTGGAATTCAAGGTGCTCCAGGGAGCTTTCTAGAAGATGGGCAGCTGCTAGTGAGAGGTGAAAGCAACAGGCTGATTTACCTTTGATTCAGATATAACTCACGTACCATTAAGCTGGCTATTTTAGTGCATTTCTAGAGTTGTGTAACTGTCACGACCATATCATCCCAGACAGTTTTCATTACCCCAGAGAGAAGCCCAATACTCACCCGCGGGCACTCTGAGTCCCCCAACCCCCTTAGCCTTCTGACCAACCTCTAATCTATGCTCTGTCTCGATAGATTTACCAATTCCGGGTCTCTCATATGAACAGGATCACAGACTTTGTGGCTTTTTGTGTCTGGTTTCTTTCACTTGATATAAATTTTTAAAGGCACCTCCATGTTCTGGCACACTGTCACTACTTCATTTCTTTTAATGGTAAAATAGTATCTCATTGTATGGACCAATTACATTTTATGCACAATCAGTTGGTAGGCTTCTGTAATTTTCCACTGATTGTCTATTACGAATAATGCTGCTATGAATGTTCATGTACAGGTATTTTGTGGGTCTGGGTTCTCTATTCTCTTGTACATACAGTATTCCTAGGAAATAAGTTGCTGAGTCATAACATGTAGTGATGACTCTGTGTTTAATATTTGGCAGAACTGCCAGTAGTTCTTCAAAGCGGCTATGCCATTTAATATCCTAACCAAAATTACAGTCGGTCTCTTTATGTGTTGTAACTATCCTGATGGGTGTGAAATGGTTTACCTTTAGGTTTTGATTTCCTTTTTCATGTGTTTACTATCCATTTGTGCATCTTATTTATTTAGCTTCATTGTTTATTTTCTTGCTATGTTGTCATTTTCTTGTTGAGCAGTATGATTCTATAATTCTGAATGGAAATCTCTTACCAGTAAAAAATACTGATATGCCATATTAATATTTATACATGTTTCATTTACTCTGTGAGTCGTTAGTTTGAGTGCTGGATGCAGTCGAATTAGACAAGGATTTCTAATTTTGATGAAGTCTGATTTATCTGCTTGTTCTTTTGGTATCTCATTTAAGATCATTACCCAGCTGAGGATCACACAAATTTACCCCAATGTTTTCTTCCAGGTGTTCTGTCTGTTCAGCTCTTAAGTTTAAGAATACTATATAAATTCTTTTTTTTTTTTGCACAGTGTGATTCCTTTGCATGTTGATATCCAGTTGTACCAGACCATTTATAGAAAAGACCATTCTTTTTTTCCATTAAATCATCTTGGCACATTTATTGAAAAATCAAATAACCAGAGATGAAAGTTTATTCCTGAACTTTCAGTTCTGTTCCATTGATCTAGATGTCTGTTCTCAAAACTTTCTTCTTGCAGTAAAAACAGTGAGCTCATTCATTTTGTCACATTACTAAAATCCATGTGGAAAACAGAACGGAAAAGTATCTGTAATCCTGTCCCTCTGAGTGTCTTGCCATGTTTCCCTGGAGTGAGACGTGGCCCTTTGAGTTCCGGTACAGTGGTGACTCCTGCCTGTTTTCCTCGTGCATTCTGCTCGTCTCGTGTTGCCCAGTTCTTCAGCTGGGCTCAACGGAAGCAGGGCTGCGAGGCAGCACGGCCCGACAGTCGCTTGTCCCACACGGACATGCGAAAGGGGCAATAGTTTAATATTTTATATTTTGTTCATTTTTTCTACTGTAAGCTACTCACTTGCTGGTACAGTACCGTGACTGCATACCAGCTGTACAGTTTAGTCTGTCTCTGAATATCACACTTTGAATCACAAGTTACCTCAAGTGAAGGGCAAGAAATGGAAGTACTCAGAACATGACATGAATGTTCTGTGCCCAGTTCAAACTGGCTTTTTTTTTTTCATCTCCCAAAGTTCAGTACACTTAAATTATCTATTTGCACTGCATTTCTGCCAGAGTTTTGCGAAGTAAGTCTTTCTGCACTGCCACACACAGGGTTTAGCCCCCAGAGTTTCTGCGACTTTATTTATCGAGGTCACTGGGAACTAAACTTGGAATCTGTATTTTATTTTCAGAGATCTGAGAGATTTCCCTGAAGAGTTAAAAGAAAGAAACCTAAAGGAGTACATGTGTTGAACGGAAGGGTTGTATCCTACTTCAGAGCTAGATATGAACTTTTTTTTCTTCTCATCTTCCTTCCAAAGATTCACTCCCCAAGTGGCCGCTACGGCTGGAGCTGAGCCAGTCCAAAGCCAGGAGCCTGGAGCTTCATCCGGGTCTCCCATGTGGGTGCAGAGTCCCAAGGCTTTGGGCTATCCTTGACTGCTTTCCCAGGCCACAAGCAGGGAGCTGGATGGGAAACAGGACTGCCGGGGTTTAAACCAGCGCCCATATGGGATCCTGGTGCGTTCAAGGTGAGGAATTTAGCTGCGAGGCTACCGTGCCAGGCCCAAGACATGTAATTCTCCTAAAGCTTATTGGGTTATATTGGTCATTCACATGCTACACTTCACATGATCTGATTTTAACAATGACAGATTGTATATGAAGCAGCAGTGGATTAAAGTGATAAGGCAGTACATATGAAGTGTCTCATTGAAAGTGAAAATCTACCTGCTTGAGCACCTGCTACTCAGTCTATCCAGATGAAGTCAGTGTATCCTTTCATCTTGAGCCTGTTCTTGCTGTTCCGTCTTCCTGTGTACTTACCCTGCATTTCTTAAGGTGGCCCCATGTCTTACAACCTATTTGCTTCAGTCCCCTGAGCACCAGTTATTTGGTAGCTGTTTTGCCTACTGTTCTCAGAACAGGTAAAAGTCTTCTGGTTGATTCACTCCCACACTCTGGCCCTTCTGTGAAGGCTGAGCTGTCTCCATCTCCAGCTTGTTCTGTCCTCTCGGCCCTGAAAGGTGATTTTGTCTGCCTCTCCTTCATTACCTGTGACTCCTCCAAGTCTTTAAACCCGTCTTTTTCCCTGTATCTGAAACAACCTAGCCCAGAGTCAGCAAAGCAGAAAATTGTGCACAAGATCAAACCGAGGTTAGAATGTGTACTTATGGGTGACCCCGTAGTTAATATGTGAACCTGGATAAACCACTGTTAGTAAGGCTGTTAGTAAGGCTGTCAGCCACTCACTTCGCTGGGCCATCTTGGGTCTAGCACCTTGAGCTCTTTTTAATTTTTTCCCACTGGGTCTAAACCCCAGAGAAATGAGTAGCCTCACAGCTTTCCTTTACCACCCATAACCTGTGAGCCCCATTGGACATTGACTTGTAGAAGCCCTTCAAGCCAGGCTTCTCCTTGCTTCTGAATCTGCTCATATGCTGAATGACTTAACACACAAGTCTGCTTCTTCAAATAGCAGGTGCAGACTGAGCTCTGCATGTGAAGTGCTGACCTGCCTGTCCATCCAGGCAGCTGTCCCCTCTCTGCCTGGTGTGGCCTTTGCTCAGTGAACCGGGCCTTTCTCCTTGGTCTCTTCACTGTCCTGTAGAGCAGTAGTCATACTCTGGATGAAGCAAAAACAAAAACAAACCAAACAATGATGGAGTCTATTGTCAGTCCTGGAATTAATCTGTCAGTCCCCTGGAAGGAAGAGAACATCTTGCTGTTTGTTTTGATATGACACCTGATAGGCAGTAAATATTCAGCAGAAGTGAGTTGGAATTAGCCCTTCCAACTTTAAAGCTCTGATGCCTTGAGACTCAATATGTTTTCCAGCAGCAATAATAAAAGGATACATTTTCATGGAAAATTGAATTAAAAAGTAGGCTTATTTTTAGTGCAAGAAAGGTTTTAAAACCTAGGCACAGTATTTTTATAATATACATTTTTCATTAACTTTTAAAGGCCTTTCATGTACATGGGTTGTAATTTTTTTTTTTGCACCAGAATCAGCTTATCTTCTAATTTCATTTTTTCCATGAACCTTTAGAAGTACTTTATAGCTTTACGTCTGTAATATTAAGTAAGTTTCTAGAAAGCTCAAATGCAGTGACATTAATCACTCAATGAGAGGAATGGAGAGTTGAGAAAGAGGAAGAGGAGAGTAGCCAGTTTGAACTGTAGATGAGTCACTTGTTTCTTGGGTAGACCATAGTTACCCGTGTGTTTATTGTGGTATAGTAATTTGTACCATCAACTCCATTAGAATTTGGCAGTTTTTTTGGAAAGTAAATGTTAAAGCATGCAATTAGGATCATGTTTATATTTTATTTCATTGTTTGGTTTTCAGCTTCTCTCTATAAATTCTCTTTATATTGTTGTGGTTAAGGCTCTTGAGGTATGAATCAACAGACAGTTACACAAATTTCTGTAATGTGGTTCCATTAAGAGAAAAATGTTGCTGTAATTGTGTTCACAGTCCCTGTCGTCTTAATGAAGAGGCCGTTGTCCTAGGGGGATGTTCCCTATAAATTATATGAACTACGCTGCGTGGGATGCCGTAACGTGATTTGATAATTAGCGTGTGGAGTGCACTTGGCAGTGACGTTCACACCAGTATGCGTGGCATACTTTGGCAGTAGAAAAATACCACATACGAACACATTGTGCCTGAGTGCTGAAAGCAGTACCAGATAATCAATAACTTATGTCTTTAGGGAAATATAATTAGTTACATAAAATTTTTAAACAAAACAGTAGTAGTTTATTTCAAAGTCATGGTACCTGGAGTCATACAGTGTATGTCTATGTAGTTTTATACATATATATATATATATATATGTATATGTGGTTTTATACATATATACTTGTAGATTTATATTTACAAACATATGTTTGTACTATAGAGTTAAAATGATAATACTTGTTGGGCCCGGCGCGATGGCGCAATGGTTAAAGGTCCTCGCCTTGCACGCCCGGGATCCCATATGGGCGCCAGTTCTAATCCCGGCAGCCCCGCTTCCCTTCCAGCTCCCTGCCTGTGGTCGGGAAAGCAGTCGAGGACGGCCCAAAGCTTTGGGACCCTGCACCCCTGTGGGAGACCCGGAAGAGGCTCCTGGCTTTGGACCGGCATAGCATCGGCCATTGCGCTCACTTGGGGAGTGAATCATCGGACGGAAGATCTTCCTCTCTGTCTCTCCTCTCTGTATATCTGCCTTTCCAATAAAAATAAAAAAATAAATCTTTATAAGAAATGATAATACTTGTTTCCACTTACACTTTTATTTCAGTTTTAAACCTCAAATGAAACTTCCTTTAGTGGTTTCTGGAAGTTGTGTTCAGATTTGAAACTCATAGGCTTGTTCTGTACAGAATTGTTCCTTCTTAGACATATTTTTTTAAAGATTTATTTTTATTGGAAAGGCAGATATACAGAGAGGAGAGACAGAGAGGAAGAGCTTCCTTCTGCTGATTCACTCCCCAACTGGCCACAGTGGCCAGAGCTCACCTGATTTGAAGCCAGGAGCCTCATCCAGGTCTCTCAGCAGGTGCAGAGTCCCAAGGCTTTGGACCATCCTTGACTACTCTCCCAGGCCAAAAACAGGGAGCTGAACGGGAAGCAGGACTGTTGGGATTAGAACTGGCGCCCATATGATATCCAGGTGTGTGCAAGGCAAGGACTTTAGCTGCTAGGCTACCATGCCAGGCCCTGTTAGACATCTTTTGACTCCTGTTTCAATGAGTAAGGATTTTCCTCTGTTAAGCTACTGCATGATACCTCCTTCTAAAACTGTACAATTCTAATGTGTATTTCTTCAGTGATCCTGGTTAAATTCTATTAAATTATGTAAGCAGTGTTCATTGTGGAGCTTAGCAGACTAGTATGATTATTCTTCCTACAGGTGCCACTTGTTCCTTTTGTTCCTACTTGATTTCCTTTATCTCTATGTATGTTTATTACTCTCCAGGTGCTCCACTGTGGCTCCACATGTATCTCCATGTGCTCCACATGTATCTTCCTGAATCACCCATCTTCTTTCTTCTCTCTTCTAAGCCCCTTCCCTCCAGCTCCGACCCACACTGCTCACCCATCTCCTCCCTGCCGGAGCCCCCTTCCCTCCAGCTCCCACCCACACTGCTTGCCCATCGCCCCTCCCTTCCCTCCAGCACCCACCCACACTGCCTGCCCATCCCCTCCCTTCCCTCCAGCACCCACCCACACTGCTTGCCCATCGCCCCCTTCCCTCCAGCACCCACCCACACTGCTTGCCCATTCCCTCCCTTCCCTCCAGCACCCACCCACACTGCTTGCCCATCGCCCCCTTCCCTCCAGCACCCACCCACACTGCTTGCCCATTCCCTCCCTTCCCTCCAGCACCCACCCACACTGCTCGCCCATCTCCTCCCTGCCAGAACCCCCTCCACTCCAGCACCCACCCACACTGCTCGCCCATCTCCTCCCTGCCAGAGCCCCTTCCCTCCAGCACCCACCCACACTGCTCACCCATCCCCTCCCTGCCGGAGCCCCCTTCCCTCCAGCACCCACCCACACTGCCTGCCCATTCCCTCCCTTCCCTCCAGCACCCACCCACACTGCCTGCCCATTCCCTCCCTTCCCTCCAGCACCCACCCACACTGCCTGCCCATCCCCTCCCTTCCCTCCAGCACCCACCCACACTGCTTGCCCATCTCCTCCCTGCCAGAGCCCCTTCCCTCCAGCACCCCGCTGTATACATTGCTTGCTCTCTCTGCCTCTGCCTTTTCTTGAGCTTTGCTCTTCTGACATTCTTCGGGTCAGAACTGGTGCCTGGATTTCCTGCCTTCCTTTTTCTTGGTTTTTCTACTCAGGTTGCTGGAACAAATGTAAGAACACTTCAAAAAGTTTATGAAAAATTGAATTTACACAGAGAATCTGAAAACCGGGCAACAAAATAAAATGTAAACATGATCCTAATTGTATCCTTTCATATTTACCTCCCATCAAACTGGCAAAGTGCTAGTGACCTGATGGCCATTAATTAATGTACCATAATCAACATAAACCAAAAAGATATATTTGTATTTATGCAGCAAATATGAAATCTAAGCATTGTGTTTTTGTAGTAAACCTGTTCCATTAAGTTTTTGAAATGTCCTTATATATCCACAGAGTTTTAAGAAATCTTGCCAAAGCAGTACATTGCTGAGATATTACAAAGTGGAAACTAACTATAATTATCTTGAATGCTAGATTAGCTGGGTATAAAATGCTAGGGTGAATTTCTTTTCTGTCTGAGTGCTGTGTATAATTTAGCTTTTCCAGAAGAGGCATGTAGTCCTGTTGTAGTTCTCAGTCCTTTGTGTTTGTCTTCCCTTTATGGTGAGTATTCTGAATTTACAGAGGTGTGTGCTTGTGTGGGCCTCCTTCCCTCAGTATGCCTTTCCCAGCTACAGGCTGCTTTCCTTTAGTGTGGGCAATTTTCTTGCATTAATTTTTAGTAATGTTTTCTTTTCCATTTTCTACATTCTGTCTTTTGACAGCTTAATTGTGTGTTGAACTTTCTGGATTTATTTCCCAAATTACCTATGTCTTATCTAATTTTCCATCTTACTCTGTTTCTCTCTTAGATATTTCCTTTACTCAACCTCTAGACCCTCTATTCTGATTTGTGTTTCTTGAAAATAATCTTTTTATTTGTTTTTATTCAGATGTTTAAAAAATTTCCATGGCTTTACCGCAACATTCTGATCCTGATACACTTCTCATATCTGTTTGAGACTGTGAAACAAAATGTAATTGAAGTTTTTGTGTGTTCCATCAGTTATCTCTATTTTTTTCTAGATTCCTTTTTCTGTTTTTTTAAAGCTTATCCTAGAACTCCCAAAGTATGTTTTTGTCCTTGAATTAATTCTTCTATTTCTTAATTAATTTAATATTCTCTAATAGTTAAAACAAGGAAACACTAAGTGCTTAATACAGTTTGGATGCAGATAACATCAGCATTTGCTCACAGCAATTTGTCCCTGTGATAAAACACAACAACTTTTCCATGGTTTATTACATTTATTTTCCTCTAATGAAAGAAATTACAGAAAAGTCATGAAAATAACAAACTTTTTTTTGACAAATGTGAAAGACAGATATTATGAGCCTGCTCTTTCAAATACTGTTGTTGAAGAAGGGACTTTACATTGTGTAAGTACCAAAAATGCATTATTATAACTATATATTTTCATGTATAATTGATAAGCAAGGAGAAATGGGGTCTGGTTTTTCCCAGGTATTGATGATGAGTTGTGTAATATATCCAGGTTAAATTGTGTATAAGCTTCGTTAGAAGTGTAAGATACTAGTATCTGGAAAAAAAAAAAAGGATATTTTAAGAATTGAACTCCCCATGAAACACATTCCATTCTGTAATTTGAACCTTCATCCACTGCTGATGCTCCATCTGCATTCATATTCTTAGTCCTTTCAGCAGCACTAGAAAACGTTTCTGGTAGTTTCTTAGCTGCCATAGTTGTCATGAGTATATATACTCAAAATGCACAACTTACTATGCAAATGCCTTAAAATAATCTCCAATAAATGATGTATGTTTCCAAATGTTAGTTATGCTGCAATTAATTGTAAGGTATTGAAGGAGCTATCCTAGTTGCTTTGTTGCTCAGAGTTTAGCAGGGAGCTATTACTTTTGCCTTTTGAAAGTAAAAGAGAGCCTAGAAACAGAGGAAGGAGCAAGGAGCATCTGCTGCTGCTTAAGGCCTGGGATGAATCTGTGGAACTCTGGTGTTGACCAAGAGGAGCAATGCTCCCAGTGTTCTGCATGACAGCAGAGCTAAGCTTGTTGAAGCCCCTTCCCGAACTGAAGAAGCTGTCACTTCTTCGTGCCAGAAACTGATGCAGGTTGAATATCTGTAACCCAAGTATCTGAAATCTGAGACACCGCAAAATCTGAAACTTTGAGTACAAAATGACACCATCAGTGGAAACTTCCACACCTAACCTCATGTGATGGTTCACAGCTCAAGTGCAGGTGCACTGAAAATATTGTGTAAAATGACTTGCCTTCAGACTGTATCTATAAGGGGTGTATGATACATAAATAACTTGCTTTTAAACTTGGGTCCTGTTTTTAAGAGACCTCATATATGTATACATATGTATCAAATATATCATACACATACTTGCATGCCAAATTTCAATCAATTGTAGTGTCAAACATTTTGAATAAGAGATCATCAGTGGATGGCTGGGATACCAGGGTATAATAGTTAGGATGAAGAGCAAAATTGTGTGCTTTTATAGGATAGGTCTCAGCTTTCATTCTTTCGATGGTCTGAATGATTAGTTTTGATATGATTTGGTCTGGTTTGATTAGTAGATCATTGGGGGAGTCAAATCTGCATAGAACCTTCTTCCCCCCAGCCATTCTCTTAACAGCAACAGGGGGAAAAAAAGGAATATTCTTATTTGTTTGAAAGAAAACAGATTTTCCACCCATTGGTTTACTCTCCAAATGTCTGCAGTGGCTGATGCTAGCCCGCACGAAGGCACCAAAGCGAGGAGCCTGGGATTCAATGCAAGTCTTCCACATAGGTGACAGGACTCAGGTACCGAGTGAGGCAGAATACTGACTCAGAAACAGAGCCAGGACTCAAGGCCAGGCACTCCAGTACAGGATGCAGGCATCTGAAGCAGCATCCTAGCTGATCCCGTCTGTTCTCACCCACTGCTCGGAAGGCTGCCTTGTGTCCTTGTTCTGGCCAGTCACATAAAAGTGGAAGTCTCAGCCCGTGAGTAAATATTTACTCTGGGTTAAAGAAATGAGCTATAAACAGTAAGTACCATTTGTAGAATTTATTGCCAAGTGTTCTTTCTCTGCTTCTGTCTTTGGTCTTGTATATGTTGCTGTCACTTAGAGACCTACCCATAGATTTCTTCCTGCCTCTTGCAATTTGCCCTCACCAGGTCACATTGGCGCTTGTTGCTCTGATTGTTAACAGTTCGCTAATGTCACAAGAAAATCTTCCTGTCTGAAACTCTCCCCTGCGCATCAGCCTGGCACTTGGAACTTCTTCCTGGGAACCACAGGAACTGCACATTCAATGAGCCCAGGCTAAACTTCCCTCCCACTTGGTCCTTTCCTTGTAGGTTCCAGCACTTCGTGCTAGGCTCACTACAGGCTCTTCCCTCCACACAGGAAAAAGTTTCAAAGGTGAATGCACAAAGGAGTACAGGAAAACAGGATTTATTTAGAGCAAAGCTAAAGTGCAAATTAGAGAACTAAGGCCAGGCAGAAACAGAAAGAAAGTGCGTAACAAATACTGCAGAAAGACCTCAAAGAGAACCACTCAACAGAGGAAAAAATCTCCTCCATCAAAAAAACCCTAAAGATCTCTTCAACAAAGTTAGGCCTTGTCAGGTACATTATCTAGAGAGATTGGAGATGATGTCTGGGATGAATCCCAGTTGGATATTCAGAAGAGGATGACTTGGGATAGGACTTGCATACACGCATTTCCAGAAATACCAGAAGCATATGGCAATAGGTGAATTAAGGGAGTAGGAATGCCCCCTCACTGTATAATAATGACCTGGAAGTCATCATGGGGATACACATGTTTCCAGCCACTGCAGGTTTTAAGTTTACAACACTGTGGAACTTACAGTTTCCACTACTTGGAAAAGGTGGGAATTTAATGATACATGTGAGGTGCACCTGGGACACACACAGGAGGATTAGCTTGGACTGTGCACAGGATAACGTACAGAAGGGGGCTTGTCGTGCAGCTCTGGCTGGGCTGACAGCTGACCCAGCATGCATGGCCTGGAATTCTCAATCAGTGACTGACAGGGGTCAGCTGAGACTAGCAATCAGCAGTCTGCACAAGTCTGCAGGAAGCGGTCCAGTAGCCATTCCACTGGGGCTGCGGGAGCTCAGCGCATTTCCCTAGCTGCCCACATCCCCTCAGCACTCACTGCAGAGCTTCTGCCCTGGCTGTACCCTCAGGTACGTCCTTTTCTGCCACCTGTGTGTTAGTTTTTCCACCCAGATCCCTCAAGGATGTCTTGCCAAGGCGTAGTTCCATCTGGGATCTCTGCCTCTCAAGGCTGTCTGATTTGCACCTACATTCTCTTGGAATTGTACTGCACCTGCCCCCTCCACCCGAGTGAACCCTGGACTTTGTTTTGAAGAAACAGAATGCACAGCAGGAAGCGCTCTCAGGAACTTGAACTTTCTGTAGGGTGACAGACTGCTCACTTCCATGGTGATCTTGACTCTCTTTTCCCTCCTGTGTCTCCTCAGTGGATAGTTCTCATCGTTTAAAAAGAATGTCTTTACTTCCTGGTTTGCTAGTCACCATTATGCAGTATGAACTGTATATGTGTACATATGTCTACTCTATAAATATATGTACTGTATAAATATATATATGAAATGTTTGTCTATACACGTTTGCCTCAATTATCTTATATTTTGTGTGAATGTTGCCTCATATCAGAGAGAACATGAGATATTTGTCCTTTTGGGATTGGTTGATTTCACTGAGCCTAATAGTCTCCAGCAGGACCATTTTCTTGAAAATGATAGGAATTCATTCTTTTCAGTGGCTCACTGGTATTTTATGAAGTGAAGCTATGTTACAGCAGACATCTTCACTTCCCTTCGCACCAAAAAACGGAAGACTCCCAGTGAAACTGTTAAATATGATACTAGATTTTCTACCATTGCATACATCTGCAGTGTCAGGATGCACTTAAATAGCAGAATGCTACATTTGTGACTGTTGCTGAAGGACTATACAATTGTAATAATGTGGAGGAAAATCGGGGTTGGGGAATGAAGTGGGAGGAAGGGGAAGTGATGGGTGAATCTCAGTGCCTATAAAATCATATGATGGAAAATATTTTTTAAAAAGGAAAGGATACATCTTACCTCTTCAGAATCTTACTATGGGGCCTGCTCCATGGTGCAAAAAACGAAAAAAGAAATCAGTGAGACAGTGTTTAGTTGTGGGCCCTGAGAAGGACCTGCTCATCCTGTGTCACACAGCAGTCCAGGACGCTGTGCTCCTGAGGAACCCTAGGGAAGAGATGTGGAAGGCAATTGCCCTGTATTTCAGGCAGACACCAAGTTCATGGCAAGACCCTGCTTACCGCTTAGCTGGTAGTTCCTGTCTGTGAGTGGATGCTTGAGCCAAAGTAACCTTCATGGGATTCGTGTTGCCATCTTAGTTGAAATTTTAGTGAAATTTTCTACGTTTAATTGCTTGATTAGAAAGTGAAGACAGATGTTGCCAGTTAGATTTCATGGTAGAAATCTTCTAAAACTTGAGTGAGTTAAATATGTGAGTGTAGAATTTGGAGCAGTATGTAAAACATGGCATAATGGATTGTCATGTGTGCTCCAGAGAGCCTTATGAGTGAAACTGTGTGAGCAGAGATGACTGTTTTGTCTGTTTATTTATTTAACCATTTTATTTTAAAAAGCCAGACTGACAAATAGACAGAAATCTTTTATTTTGGGGCTACAGCAGCAGAGTCGAGTTAGGCTGAAGTGAGACCGGGTCTGCCATGCAGCATGCAGGAACCCCCCCCCCCCACTTGCACGCTTACCAGCAGTAGGAAGCAAGGACCGGCAGTGGGTTCAGGATTCAGTGAAGGCACGCCAACATAGGATGTAGATGTTACCTTTGGTAATGTCTTCACTGCTCAAACAAGTGCTTCCCAGAAAGAACTGTTTTACCAAATGGTAATGTAATAGCAAAAGCTGGATTGCTTTTTATTTTCCTCAAATCATATTGTATAAAATAGATGAAATAAATTAGAATCTAGTTGGGGATGATTTATCAGAAGTTACTTGAGACTCCTTGATATGGCATCTACATAGGTAGATTCTTGCTGTTAATTACTTTAGCAAGTCACCAGTTGCTATTTCATTGGTTTAAAAAAAACACAAAACTTTAAAATGACCTCATCACAATGTCAGCTGATAGATCATTTCACAATGTTAGCAGATAGAATAACTTTACCGTTAAAACACATTGGCTATTTGGCACAAGGTTCCAAAAGTACTAATGGATCTGATCTTTGCATGCTCATTCATGTGAACTGAATTCCAAGACTTAAATTTCTCAAACCTGAGTAATAGGAACAGAATTGGTAATGAACTCGCTCAATGTAATAATAGGCAGTATTTGTCACCATTTACATGGACAAATAATCCAGGTGCCGCTCAGCTCCACACTGAAAGATGTGTCTCTGAATTGGATATTTGGTGCAGCAGCTAGGCCACTCCTGGGGACATCTGTATACCACTGAGAGGGCTTGAGCAGAATTCCAGCTTTCTAACTGTATGGCGGTGATAGCTTAAGAAGCGATGGCCCTGCCACTTGTGTGGGAGACTTGGGTGGATGTCCCGGCTTCTGGCTTCACACTGGCCTCGTGCTTGCTGTTGTGAGCAATTGGGGAGTGAACCAGTATATGGGGAAGCTTTTTTTTTTTTCCTCTCTGCCTTTCAAATAAAATAATTCTAAAAAGATGTGCCTCCACTATAACTTCATGTATTGTGTAATAATTATCAGAGATCATTGGTTTTAGCAGTTGTTTACTACTAATTTTAATGAAAATTCAATCCAGAATAACTTTTTAATACATAGTCAAGTAGCCACAGGAAATTAAAAGAACTTAATTTTAATTTACATTAACTAATTTTCATGAAATATGATAGAGTCGCCAATGAAAGACATTGAAAATAAATTCAATTAGGTTAAAACTATGTGAATTGAGTAGTATGGAAAACAAGATTAAGGTTAAATTTCTCACTATTCAAGAATTTTTAATACCTTTCTTAAACTGGGTTACAGTGCATGTCTGATATTTAGAGTCCATTGGCTCATTAAAAAGCAATATAAAATTAACGTAAAGATTTCATATTTCCAGTGTGTCAGAAATTGCATCCTTTCCAACTATGTGATTCGATCATCAAAAATTTTAGACATTGCATTAAAAATGTAATTGAGACCAAAACTGTGTTGAGAGTCAGTCCAGTCCCTTTCAGCTAATGTTTTTGCAGAAATAGAAAAGCCTGTCCTAGAATTCAGGCGGAGTCTCAGTGGACACCACAGTTCCTAGCAATTCTGAAAAGAAAGAACAAAATTGGAAGGTTCACGTTTCTTGATTTCAAAGCTTATTGCAAAGCCACATTGATCGTAAGAGTGTGACAGTGCCTTAAAGGAAGATATGTAGACCAATACAATGGAATAGAATGCTCAGATACTCTCAAATACAAGATCAAATGATATTCAACAAGGGTTCCAAGACCATTTAATCAGGAAAAGATAGTCTTTTCAACAAATATTTGTGGGAAATCTGGTTGTCCCGTAAGAATGAACGAAGATGTACCCTTTCCTAACAATCTATGCAAAAATGAGCTTAAAGTGGATCAAGGTGAGTAGGTTTTGGCATAGCAATTAAATGACTCCTTAGGGTTCCTAGATCAGAGAGCGTAGTTCCCCTGGCTCCTCTGCTTCTAATCCAGCTAATAAATCATTCTGGAAAGCAACAGGTGACAAGGGTTTGGATTTCTGCCACCTGTGTGGGAAACTCTGATGGACTTCTAGGTTCCTGTCGACTGCCTGACCCAGTCCAAGCTGATGTATCAGTATTTAGGGAAAGAACTAGGAGGAGGAAGCCCCTCTTTCTCTCTTTCTGTGTGTTAGTTTGTGTGTATTTGCTCCTTTGTCTTTCAATTTAAATGAACAACAACAACAAAAAAAAAAAACACCTTGATGGATGGAAGAGCTGAAGGAGTAAAACCATCAGAAGAAACCATAGAAGGAATGCTTCGTGGCATTGAATTTGACTATTTTTTGATTATGACAAGAAAAACAGAAGCAGCAACATTTTTGCGTATCAAAGAACACTATCAATTCAATGAGGAGAATTCACAGCACGCTTCTAATGACAGATTAATGTCCAGGCCATAGTTTTGAAAAACTCCTAAAACTCTCAACACCACAAAACCAAAATGAGGAATGGGTAAAAGACATGAATAGATATTCCTTCAAAGAAAATGTGCAGATAGCAAATAAGCATATGTTCAAATTAGTACAACATTGCTCGCCAATTAAGAAAATGCAAATCCAGACCATCGTGAGATACCTTTCCACATCCGTTAGGAAGACTGTCAGCGAAACAACAGAAAATGGCAAGTATTGCTGCAGAGTCGAAGAAATGGAAACCCTTGTGCGTTGGTTGTGAGAAAGGGAAATGGTGCAACTGACATGCAAGAGAGTGTGGCGACTTGATGGGATTTCATCTGGCCGAGCAGTTCTGCTTTTGATTGGTACCCAAAAGAATTGAAACCAACAAGGTTCCGCCTGACTCCGGTGAGAATGATTTGCATGCAGAAATCAACCAACAACAACTGCTGGTGAGGATGTGAGGAAAAGGTCCCCTGAGCCACTGTGGGCAGAATGAGAATTGATGAACATATTAGGAGCGATCCTGTTCCTGGGAATATACCAAATAAAATGACATCTGCATATGAGAACATGATCGGTAATCCTGTAGTTGTAGCAGCACAATCCGCAATAGTGATGACATGGAAGCAGCCCGGATACCCGTCGGAAGAGGAATGGATAAAGAAACTGGTATATCTACTCTATGGATTATTACACAGCCATTAGAGACAATGAAATCCTACCATTTACAGCAAATGGTCCCAACTGAAGACCATTGTGTTTAGTGAATTAAACCAGTCCCAAAAGAACAAATATTGTATATTCTCTCTGATATAAGACAATCTCTATGCAAAGTAAAAAATAAATAGATGTAGGTGTAAAGTATATACGTATATTCTCAAAGATTAACTGCGTAATGGAGCATCTCATACCGAGAAGTTAAGTTTTGTTGCAGTACGCATCTCTACTCCCAAATAAAAGTTGGACTCCCATTGAAGCATGTAAATTTTCCTGTGTAATATGATAGTAGATACTTTGCCAAACCTACTATGTTATGATACATTTAAATAGCAGAAAGTTAATCTTGTAACTTGCTAAGGGACTATATTACTGTGATAATTTGGTGGGAAGTGGGGATGGTGGCAGAGGCAGAAAATTAGAGAGGGCAGAAGAGAGGGGAGGAACATTATGCCTATACAACTGTCTTATGGAAAGTAACAATGAAAAAATTGAAGATAGGGTCTGGCATTGTAGCCTAGCAGCTAAAGTCCTCGCCTTGCATGTGCTGGGATCCCATATGGATGCCAATTCTCATCTTGACGGCCCCACTTCCCATCCTGTTCCCTGCTTGTTGCCTGGGAAAGCAGCTGAGGACGACCCATGGTCTAAGGAACCTGCACCTGCGTGGGTGACATAGAAGAGGCACCAGGCTCCGGGCTTAGATTGACGCAGCTCAGGCCATTGTGGCTGCTTGGGGAGTGAATCAATGGATGGAAGATCTTCCTCTGTCTTTCCTCCTCTCTGTATATCTGACTTTCCAATAAAAGAATAAAAATAAATATTTAAAAATTTTTTTTAAAAATTGAAGAATTGAAAGCAAGAACTAGAACATATATATGTATATATATATGTGCATATATAAACAAAGATTTATTTTATTTTTATTGGAAAGTTAGATATACAGAAAAGAAGAAAGACAGAGAGGAAGATCTTTCTTCCAATGATTCATTCCCCAAGCGCAGGGGCCGGAGCTGAGCCAATCCAAAACCAGGAGCCCAGAGCCTCTTCTGGGTCTCCCATGCCAGTGCAGGGTCCCAAGGCTTTGGGCTGTCCTCTACTTCTATCCCAGGCCACAAGCAGGGAGCTGGATGGGAAGCAGAGCTGCCTGGATTAGAACTGGTGCCCACATGGGATCCTGGCATGTGCAAGGCAAGGACTTTGGCTGCTAGGCTACCATGCTGGGGCTCTAGAACATATATTTTTACAACAATGTTTGTAAAAATATTATTCACAATAGCCAAAGTGGGAAACAACCCAAATATACACCTATGGATGAAATGATAAGCAAAATGTAGTATAAAATTGCAATGGAATACAATTCAGCTTTTAAAATAAGGAAATGCTGATACCTTTTACAACAGAATGAACAAAAGTCCAAGCTAAATGATATGTACCAGACCCAAAGTGGGCAAAACAAGGGTACTTCAAAAAGTTTTTGGAAAACAGATTTGAAAAGTAAATTTAACTTAGTGCAAAAAATTGAAATGCATGCATTTGTTTGCGTAATGCATACTTTCTGGGAACCTTTGAAAATACGCTTGTGTGATTCCACTTGCACGAAGTAACTGAAAGAGCTAAATTCACAAGAATAAGGCTTAAGTGGTCCCAGGGAGTGGAGAAAGGAGGCAGGGATTATGTTATGGGAAGTTTCAGCTTTAACTGATGAAAAAGTTCTGCAGATAGAAGTTGGTGATGGCTGTACAGCACTTGGAATGTTTTTAATGCCACCAAACTTTGCACTTGAAAAGAGTTATAATAATAAGCAGCTAAGTGCTGTATGTTTCTTACCACGTTAAAAAGAGAGAGAGTGCGTGTGTATTGTGCTAGCTTTTCAGCTTGTGAGTATACACACGTTAAGTTTTCTTAGTGAAGGTATGTGCACAAGTTCACCGATTTGGAGGACAAAGTCTGGGTCAGTCCTCTCCTTTCATTGCTGCAGCCAGCTGGCAGTCCACACCTGCTGTACTTCTGTACAGTTGATGAAAGAAATCGATCCTTCAGAACCCAGCCCCTGGAGCCTTCCATGACTGGACAGGTCATGCTGTCTCCTCTGGCAAAACTTGACTGTTTACTCAAAGCTCTGGAGACACCTTTCTCTGCCTCTCACACATCCCAACCTGTCCCCTGCCAGACCGCATTTGAACCAGCATCATGGTAGATAAATAGTTCAATAGCTGGGTTTTTGGAAAGATCATTTGAGGCTTTCCTCGCAGTCCTATTCTGAAAAGACCAACCTTTCCTTTGCTTCCCACTTCCCAGAACAAGAAAATAAGACACAAAGAAAGGACACACCTTAGCCGCTGGGGACAGAAGTACAGCATCAGAATTCTACTGACAGCCCTGGTCTGTGGCACTAAATCTTAATGTTCACAAGTTAATAGCATGGTTTTATTGGTCATAAAACACATGTTCTCAGATACTTGCCATAGTTCCTGCCTGTACGTGAAATGATCTTACATCTATTTCTGCTACCCGTCCCTTAATAAACCCCCTGCCACTTGTCCAACACCAGGAGGCTGCAGGCAGCTGTGTCATTAATGAACAATAGCAGATCCTCACCAATGACCTCCAGATGAAAAGCTCGTTATTTCCTTTCTGATCCCAATAGCTATGTAGTCCCTTAGCATGCCACATGGGATTTGGACTGAAGAGTCCAAACCTTGGAAAATATATATATATATATATATATATATATAGTCCTTGACACAATTTGGAGCGATTATGTTCTGTTGTGCCAAGAATTCCTTACTGAAAATCAATTTAATTGTGCATACCCCATCTGGTCAGTATTATAGTCTTTTATGGGGGGGAGGGAGAGAACAGGATTTTGTATGTACCTTGTGTCCTATACTATAAGCGTGTAATTTTGCAGAAATAGGCATTTGATAGTGCCCAGAAATTATGCAATTCCTAGTGCTAACTTTAGTGACTTTGGACAATAAGATTCAGCTTCTTGCATAGTTTGGGACTTTAATGCAAAAGAACTAAAAGAAAAAAACATAAGAAATGTATGCGTGTATATTACATGCTACATTGATTTGCGTATATTAATTTCTATTTTATACTTGTAAGATTGAAATTCAAGGCCTTTGAAACATAGCCTAGATTAATCATCTGGTATTGTTAAATTTTTCTGTCATTGTTCAAGAATTTGCATAATGAGAGGTAAGAAATTCACTTTTGATCATGTACTGTTTCCACCACAACTGTTGTTGCAAACATTAAAATATTTTACCCTAAAATATTTCAGTAAAACTGTTCTAACGACAGTGACTGCATCTTGGTGAGCAAACTGGAAGACATTTCTATAGCTTGCTTTTTCAAATCAGATTATATACTAATCTAAAAAGGGTCCCTTAGCTTTTTTAATGTGACATTCAAAACTGAGGATCTGATTATGACCTTTCTTTTTAAGATTTATTTTATTTGTTTTTTTTTACATTTTATGATTATTGCTATCATTTTATGAAACAGTTCCATATTGCCTTATCCCCTCCCCAATTCCCTCCCACCTCCCAGTTCCTTTATATCATTACTAACATATAGTTCTTCATACTCAGTCATATGTCCATCATTGCGGGCATGGACAATGGCAGAGAGTCCAGAATCCTATTTTCAAGATATAGTAAACAGTTTCATTGTAAGTCCATCTTTGTCTGGAAACAGAAATGCATACCACACTGCATCCTCACATCTGGGTGTTAGTCACCATTTCACAGCTACTGTACATCCCCTTAAATGAAAAGTCATAATACAAAATCAACAATAGAAAGAAAAATAGAAATTTACAATGCCATGAAGTTAAATGACATGTTACTAGATATGACAGTCTCCATTACACAGCTACTGTACATCCTCTTAAGTGAAGAGCCACAAAACAAAATCAACATCAGGGAGAAAAAAGAAATTAACAACACCAAGAAGTTAAATAACATGCTATTGAATGACTAACATGTAGCTGAAGAAATGAAACTCAAGAAACTTCTTGAAGAAAATGATGCCACTGCATGATCTATGAGTCATTGAATGCTTTAATCAGAAGAAAATGTTTTAAAGAGATGAAACCAACAGAAAACAACAAAACCCATGCGATATAGTTTCTGCTGATTTTTGCTGAAGTGTGTCTCCACCAGACAATAAACAGATGGGTTTTGTTTTTTAATCCAGTGTACTAATCTATGACGTTTGATTGAGCTGAAGCCATTTACACTCAGGATTAATATGTATGAGTGGTAATTTGGTCCTGTCATTTTAGGAATGGGTTGTTCATTGGTTTAGTATTCTGTTGTCATTTTACTGGGATGTTCTTCCCATTTGCCTTTGGTTTTGGTAGGTGCTATTCCTCTTCTCTGTCAGGAAAACATCTTGAAGTATCATTTCTAGGGCAGGTTTGAAAGAGGCAAATTCTTTAGCTTTTCTTTACTCTAGAAGAATTTTTAATTTCATTTTCAAAGACAAGAGAAAGTTTTGCTGGGTATGTTATCCTAGGCCGACAGTTTTTTTCTTTTAGAATCTGGAATATGTCACTCCCTTCTCTTCTTGCCCATAGAGTTTCCTGTGAGAGATCTCTTGTGAGTTTAATTGGCATTCCTTTATATGTCAATTGATTTTTTTTTCACGTGCGTATTTAAGGATCTTTTCCTTATGTTCAATTGAAGAGAGCTTGATTATCATATGTCGTGGTGAAGATTGCTTTTGATCAAGGCTGCCGGGAGTTCTATACCCCTCCTGGATGTTATTTCCCAATTCTTTCTCCAGATTAGGGAAATTTTCCTTGATTATTTCATTAAATACATTTGCAAACTCAGCTTCTCTTTCTGAACCTTCTGGGACTCCCATAACTTATATTTGGCCTCTTAAGAGTGTCTTTCAATTCTTGAATACTTTTTTGGCCTTATCCAGCTCTGCTTCCAGCGTTTTGTTTGCTTTCCCCTGGTGACAGGAAATATCTTCCAATTCTGAGATTCTTTCTTCTGCCTGCTTCATTCTATTTTGGAGACTCTCCACTGTACTTTTAATTTACTCTACTGTATTCTTAATTTCTGATATATCAGCCTTGATTTGTTTATTGCTTCCTTAAATTTTTTGAACTCTTGCATGTGCTTTCTCATTTTTGATCAGAATCTTTAAAACGAGTCTTATGGATCCTGTGTCCCCCATTTTCTCGATGTCTTCCTCCGTTAACTCCATTTTGCTTCTTTGCAGGGGAGTTTTCGGTAATATTCATTGTGTCTCTGTCTCTTCTTTTGATCTTGGTCATTGCACTTCTGGTTAGCAGAGTCTTCTCCTTGGGGCAGGTTTCTAATCTGTGTCACCCACAGGTCTACAATGTGATTTTACTTATTGCAGTTGGTACACAACTTTTTGTTTGCAGCCACTTGTGCCACAACCTCCAGCGAGTTCTAGGTCTGGGTTCTTAAGTCAGATTTCCACCGTGGTCTCCACAGTTCCAGCTCTTGGCTCACCACTCTCCACCTGCTGTGATACCGTGCTGAGGCTGCACCATTGTCTCTGCAACCTTTCCCCCACCTCCAGTTGGAGCAGGTCCTAGGATTAGAGAGAAACCAGGTGTCCTATCTAATTAGGTTGTTGGTGGCACTGATCTTGCAGGAACCTGTTGGTTATTAGGTCTGGGTGCCTCACGGACCTATTTTGCCTCGTAGTATGCCACAGTCGGTATTATTTTCCTGTGGGACCTTAGCGAGTTCTCGGTTGTTCAGCACATGCGCAGTTCACTGTTGTCCCCTGCAGTCCTAAAGCTATTGCCACAGTGCGCAAAATGGCACCTGAGGTACCACCAGTACAGTTCTTGATCTGCTGGCTACCAGACCTGCCCTGGGTGGAACCTGTAGAATGCCACGTCATTGCAGTTCGCCGAGTCAGAAATGAGCTCACTCCCAGCTCAGAGCACGGTCTGTCCTTTCCTTGCCCTTTCCTCCTTACGCAGAATGGCGTCCAATTCAGCTCTAGGGGGCTGACTGGGCTATGAAATCCATCCTGTTCTCGCACTGCCCGTCTGAGATTTGCTGCTCTGTGTCTGCTCCTGGTCAAATCAAACGGACCAGCAGGACAGACAGTTCTTTGTCTGGGTTCACCTCCCAAGCTCCCAGTGAAAGTCCCTTCCCACCTGTTTGCTGGTGGAGTTGAGATCGCCGTGCTGGAATATCTTTTACTGCAACACCACACTGCTGTGCCCGTTGCTTTCCTGGGTCTGTCAGTCTCCAGGTACCCCTCTGCTGTTGTTCTATCCTTTCCTATTTCCTGACATATGTCCTTTCTGCTTCATCCTGATTAAATGTTTTTCCGACCGTTTAAACGTGTCCTTATGCTATTCCGCCATCTTGATTCTGCTTAGTTTATTTATTTGAAAGGGAGCATTAGGAAGAGAGAGAGACGGACAGACAGACACAGAACTTTCATTTATTGTTTCATTCCCTAAATGGTCTCAATGATGGGGTTGGGCCAGGCAGAAGCCACGAGCCAGGAACTTCACCCTGGTCCCTATAGGCAGGCAGGCCAAAGCACTTGGACCGTTCTCTGCTGCCTTTCCAGTCACATTAGCAGAGAGCAGGATGGGCAGCAGAGTAGCCATTAAGAGCTTGAGCTTACCTATCCTAAGCCTGCTTCTGTGTGGGGTTTTCAGTGTTAACTGCTCCTGTTCTGAGTGCGATCAATTATTAAGTACGTCCCGTGTGTAGGACTGTGCTAGATCCCGCATGGGCATGTAGCCATAGGAGGCAGTACATTGCTGATGCAACAAAAAGTATAAACTTGTAACAGGCAAAGGGAAATACTCAATCTGCAGAAGAGACTAGCCAAGTCTTTTTTTTTTTTCTATACAATTCTTCCAAGTTGAATTAGTGCTTTTTCCTTATAATAACCGCAGTGGTAACTAACCCTCGTCTGGCTCCATTTCTGTTCAGATAAACAGTGTAAACCCGTTGGCCAATGCTCTGTACTTTTTGTGACCATACACTTAGGTAAGGCTAGGCCATTTCTATTGTTATTTTACGCCGCCCCCCCCCATGGATCTTATATACTTTATTGTGTAACTTCCTTTTTCTTTTATTGATTTGCCTTGAGAAATCCTTGGAAGTGTGTGAGGATCTGTTGTCTACTGCTAGCGATTTGTCTAAGAAAGACCAACTCAGTGTGAGAAAAAGCCCCAGAGATTTTATAAAGGAGGCTCTTCCCGTCCAACATGCCCTCTTCTATGTGACCCTTTCATTGGCCCCTCAATCCAATAATGTGTTTGGGGGAAAAAATATTGGAGGAATAAGTTTCCAGGGTGTCTTACTGCCATTACTGTAATTTCTGATAAGACTTTTTCTAGAGTAATATCTGATTTTTTTTCTCCTTGAGATCTTATCTATCCAGTTATCTACCTACCCACATACCTACCAATGGCTCATTTGGGTTTTTTTCCCTTTTCTTTTCTCGAACTTGCATTGTCAAACTTGGGCCTTTCCTCATTTCAACACTTATGGACTTAACATTTTTGAAGATATTTTTATTGGAAAGGCAGATCTAGAGAGAAAAGGAGAAACAGAAATATTTTCCATCTGTTGGCTCACTCACCAAGTAGCTGCAACGGCCCAAGCTGAGCCAATCCGAAGCCAGGAACCAGGAGCCTCTTCTGGGTCTCCCACGTGGGTGCAGGGTCCCAAGTCTTTCGGCCGTCCTCAACTACCATCCCAGGCTACAAGCAAAGAGCTGAATGGGAAGTGGAGCTGCTTGGATATGAACCAGTGCCCATATGAGATGCTGGCACATACAAAGCAAGGACTCTAGCCACTAGGGTACTGTGCTAAGTCCCTATATTTGTTTAAAGATAAAGGTTTAAAGGGCTGGCACAGTGGCTCAGTGAGCTAATCTAGGATACCGGCCTGCAATGCCAGTATCCCATGTAGGTACCGGTTCTAGTCCTGGCTGCTCTACTCCCAATGCAGTTTCCTGCTTGTGGCCTGGGAAAGCAGTGGAAGATGACCCAAAGCCTTGGAACACTGTCCCCCGTCCAAGAGCTGGAAGGAGCACTTGGCTTCAGATCTGCTTAGCTCCAGCCATTGCAGCCCTATGGTGGCTGAACCAATGGATAGAGAATCTCTTTGTTTCTCCTTTTCTCTAAAAATCTGCCTTTTAAATATTAAATAAATCTTTAAAAAATCATAAGTGCTTAATATTTCATAGATTTGCTACAGTCATGCCCACTAAAACAAAACAAAAACACAGGTTTTTCTACACTTTTTTAGTTTGTCTTTACCTAGCAACAATGTTATGAAACAAGGTAATGTTTTCATAGACCACTGGTGCTTTTTATTGATTGAAATGAATTTCCCAAAACAGAATTTCTGGGTTGTAGATGTGTATTTTTAATCTGAATCCTGGGGCATATCAAGGGTTGGGAAACGTGGTAGCACTTGGACTTTTAAGCAGGTATTTTTAGAGGCAGTTAAGCAGCTCAGATCTGATGTATAAATTAGTAAGCCATGATGTTATTGATACTCTAGTGAGAAACCATATGGCTAATTTATGTAATTATTCTCCTTGGGGTATTTTTCCAATCCATTCCTACAGAAGGGATCCTGAGAGAACAGTAAGTAGAGGAACAGCTCGTCCCTTCCCCAGTGAAGCTGTCATCCGTCAAGTATGTTGGCTGTTAGCTGAGAATCTGAGAGTGGCGGCAGGTACAACCCGCCGAGGCTATCCAGTGGCAGTGAGACCTCCAGACAGGAGCCTGTGCAATTAGCCAAGATGGTTACTGTGTTTTTGGCAGTCAGGCAGCAGTTAGAGCAAAGAAGGATATTTTTCCAAGAAGGAAAAGCCTTTTAATAAGTTTGGGTCAGTTTGCTCATAACAGTGCATCTGAGGACCAAAAACCCCAGGAGCTTGGCAAGCTGCATTACTTGGCAGGCCTCAGTACCTGCCCACTGAGTCTGATGCCATGCAGCCAGGGCCTCTGCGTCTTTATGGCACTCATTTAACAGCATTCCTGGCGAACAGGAAAGGCAAGGCAGAGGAATCTTTCCCTGTGTTCATCCAAGAGTGAAACGTGGAGGCTCCAGCTAAGCTCCCATGAAAGTCAGCCCGCTTCAGAGGGGAGAGCGGGCCATCTGCACCGAGCTCTGTGTGTCCCGGGGTCGGCGGTGGGGAACTTGAAATGGCATTCGTGCATAGGAATTAGGCTGCGCTGTCTTTTTCGTATATGAATTAGCATTTGTGGGCGGCTAACTAGTGTGAAAGTCTGATTTCATAGTGTGTCAGAGAGCCAGTGTGTACCTGCCTCATGAATAAATAACATAGGAACTAAGTACGTGTGTATAAATATTTGAAAATACAGTGCATTCTCATATTTTTTCCATTTCACCTATGGAAATCTTGCCAAAATGAAATCAAGTTTGAGTGTTTACAATGTAAGAGAAAACCGGTTCATAGATTTGGAAATCCCATGGTGGATATTTCTGTTTGGCTTTTAATTGTTTTTTTTTTTCCCCCTCTCAGACAAATAGATGATTCTAATGAAATAAACAAGTCTGATCCCCCAATGATGAATTATTTGGGTACAGATTGACGTTGGAGCAGCACGTGGGGCTGATAAAAACTAGCACAAATGTGCCAGTGCCAACTTGAAGAAAATCAGAATGCTGACAGCTTAGAAAAAGTATCCCAACATTCTGTTCATCAAAGGCCTTCAGCTGACACACAGAGCGACCATTCGTGGGTGGCTCGAGGTGGCTTGACACAGTGTCATCGTCAGCAAAGTCAATTCAGGGAAAGCAATGTTAGTGGCTTTGGTTTCTCTCAACTATCTTGAATAACTTGAGAGGCTTAGACAACATTCAATTTCAGTCTTTAGTTTCTTATCTTCCTCATTTATCAAGATGCAATGCTGTTGTCAGGCTCTACGTTTGTGAAGTGACTGAGTTCACACTCAGGGTTATTGTAACCTCTGGAGAATAGGCCCCCGAGCACCTACGTGTGTGGTCAGGTTGTAGGGGGATTATTCACAAAGAGGGGGAAGCTCTCTGAACCCACACCCCTCTACATATAAACACATCACAGACCTAAACAACAGCTCATGTCATTATTTCGCTTATAACAAACATCTGTTACAACAAAAACTCTAAGTTGTGTCTAGCTGACCTGTTACATTTATTTCTTTAACCCTGGGTTCTCAGCAGTTGGCACTATTAACATCTTGGATGGATACTTTGTTATAGGGCATCCCTTAGGGACCCCACATCGCTGTGGGATATTTGGCTTTGGGCTATACCCATTCGATGCCCATAGCACCTTCTTCCCACACAAGTCATGGCAATAAGGAATATTTTCAGGTGTTGTGAAAGGTCTGCTCCCAGGTAAAGATCCATGACAGTTGGGAATTACTGCTTGAAACAGTTCCATACACATAACAGTGCAGGAATTACAGCCACGTCTCTCTCTTCTCCCAGGGAACACTTCTACTTATAGTGATTATTCATAGACTCAGAAGCATTTCAGGAAGTTGTCATGCACATACCAAAGTTTTTATCCATCCTGCCCTTCCATGGCCATTCATGATATACCTCTGTTGTCACTGATGCTATGTTTAGGATTTTCATAGTAGATTGCGTATGAATTTATATTAGTCTTTTCAACATCCCTTTAGTGCTTCCATGTTTCATAGTGTTTTCGTTAACTAAGTCACGGTATTCATGCATGTTCTACTTTTTGTTTTTCTAAATGATGGAAACGTTCTTATAGTTTCACTTTGAGCACTGTGTGATTGAAGCATGTCCCTAGCAGTAGAGTCACTGGTTCTACTGCGCTCAGTGGAAATGCATTCAGTGCATTTGTACACGACGGTACATCACCAGGTGTGTCTTGGGTGGTGTAGGCGGGTGGCAGTGTAGCTCTTTCCCGAGGTCATCCGTGTTTTGCCCATCAGAACAGTACAAACTGGTACCTCTCCGTGTAGGCATGTGTGTTTTTATGCAAATGAGACGTCCTGTAGTTCTGAGTGTGTTGTCCTCTGTAATCACACTGAACGCACTATTTGCCTGTTTTCCTCGTGTTTTCCTTCTGATTTATTAAGAACTCTTGATATTCAAAGTCACTTTAGTTTATTCATGGAAAATAAAATTAAAAGATATGTTTGTTTTGATGCAAAAAGTGTGGAGTTTGGGCATATGTTGGGTCTTCAGATAGTTCATGCAAAATGAGTACTATGCTAAAAGCGCTTGTTCCAGGGGTTGTGACAGCCCTTGGGACAATTGTAACCTGTATTTGGGTGCTGGTTTTTTCCACTCCAGGCTGCCTTTCTGACTTCAGGCTCCTGCTAATGCACATATCAGTGATGGCCATGTACTTAAATATCGGACATTGAGTTCTAATCAGACATTGGATTTTAATTTTTTTAATTGGAAAGTCAGATATACATAGAGGAGGAGAAACAGAGAGGCAGATCTTCCATCCAATGATTCACTCCCCAAGTGGCTGCAACTGGAACTGTGGCAATCTGAAGCCAGGAGCCTGGAGCCTCTTCCAGGTCTCCTACATGGCTGCAGGGTCCCAAGGCTTTGGAACATTTTCAGCTGCTTTCCCAGACCAGAAGCAGGGAGCTGGATGGGAAGCAGGGCCACCGAGATTAGAACCGGTGCCCATATGGGATCACATTGCATATAAGGCCAAGACTTTACCTGCTGAGCTACCTCACTGGACCCATGCATTGGGTTTTAACTCCTGTCTTCAGCCTGACCCAGCACTGGCTGTTGGAAGTATTTGGAGAAAGGGTGGAAGATTTCTTTCTCTCTGTGCCATTCTCTCAAATACAAAACAAAAAAAGATTAAGATTTTTATTTATTTTAATTGGAAAGGCAGATCTGCAGAGAAAAGGGAAAAATCTTCCATCTACTGGTTGATTCCCCATATAGCTGCAAAGTCCAGAACTGAACCAGCCTGAAGCCAGGAGCCAGGAGCTTCCTCTGGGTCTCCCCTTGGGTGCAGAGTGGCAAGACTTTGGGCCATCCTGTACTACCTTCCCACACCACAAACAGGAAGCTGGATAGAAATGGAACAGCTCCGACACAATCTGGTACCCATGTTGTTCAGGGTGAGGATTTAGCCACTAGGCTGTTGTGCCAGGCCCAGGTAAAAATAAATTTTAAGAAATGAAAAAAGATCTTTAAACACAGCTCATAACGCATTTACAAATAACTGTGCATGGATTTCAAAAATATTCGCACAAAATAAACATCTTTCATTGTGTGGTACAGTTCCATAAGCTCTGGGACTTCCCCTTCTCGCTCCCCAAATCGCCTCCCTGCACTGAGTTCCCCTTATTATTACAAAAGTGTAGACCTTCAAAAATGTTCACAGTTTAATTTTCCTGTGAACTTTTAAAAATATCCTCACATTTAATATGCTATCATGCTATTTTGTATTTCCAGCTTTTGATGTTTCTTTGGGTCTGTTTCTAAAATTCTTGTCGTAGTTTATGTTGCTAATGAGTTGAGAATATTCACTACTGGCTTCTGATGTGGGTTAGTGCTAGAGAGAAGTGTGAAGCCGGCTTCATCCTTGTATGCTAATTGCTTATCCTCCCCTAATGCATCTACCAACTAATTTCATAAATCTTTCAAGCTCATTAATGCAAATAGCAGGATATATGTTAGTGTGGATCTTGGCATTTTTGTTGTTTGTTCTGTTTTCTGGGCCAAAAACAAATATATATCCTAGTGCTCCAGGAAGTTTGTAGAAAATGGCAGAATTTTCTTCTGTTACATCTTTGAGTACTTTTCTTCCTATTATATTATTTTAAAAAAAAATTGGGACTTGGGCCTGGTGCGATAGTGTAGTGGTTAAAGTCCTCGCCTTGCACACTCCAGGATCCCATATGGGCGCCAGTTTTAATCCCAGTGGTCCCGCTTCCCATCTAGCTTCCTGCTTGTAGCCTGGGAAAGCAGTCGAGGGCAGCCCAAAGCCTTGGGACCGTGTACCCACATGGGAGACCTGGAAGAGCTGCTGGCTCCTGGCTTTGGATCAGCTCAGCTCCAGCTGTTGCGGTCACTTGGGGAGTGAACCATCAGACGGACGATCTTCCTCTCTGTCTCTCTTCCTTTGTATATCTGCCTTTCCAATAAAAATAAAATAAATCTTTTAAAAAAATGCCACTTTGGCTGATTTTTTTGTTGTTGTTATTGTTATCTTAAGGAGGTTTCCGACTCTTTCAGCATTTCTAAATATCAGCACTGCCCTTTGACTCTCTGCTGGTATGTTCCTGCAGCCGCCCCAGCTCTCTCTGATTGGTTCCTAATGATGCCACATCTGATTTTATTTCTGCTGATGTGACTTTTAATCTGTGACTTTGACTTTTTTCTTCTTGCATCTTTCTTTGATATCCTCCTAGCTTATTTTTTTTATCACTTGTTTTAAAGGAAAGTAGTTTTTTCTAAAGCTCTTTTAGGATTACCAAGAATATTACAATTTTTCTTCTCTCTAGCTGCCTGATTGGTGTATAGTGATAATTGCATGTGCCTCATCATCTTGTTTAGTGTATTTCTGTATTATTCTCCCATATGGCGTCATGGAATAAGGCTTCAAAGGTGTCTCAGAGCACTTCCTCATCAAATGTTCCGTCTGTCCCCCACTGGTCACCTGCCACTTTGTAATAATTGACACATTCCTTGCTACCATTTCTTACTTTTAAAGGAAGAATTCTATATACTTTGAAGGAAATGCCTGTGTGTTGTGGATTTCCTCTTTTGTTTTCAGTTTCTCTTGATCAGTGTCTAGCAAATTGATGGCCAATTTTGTTTCTGCTGCGCCCTGCCGTTCTCTGCTTAATTCTTGGCAGGGGAAGGGGAAATGTGGGGAAGAGGAGACGTGTGTCCATGCCTTGCCCTTCAACTTCAGGTGGCCTGACCTGGTAAATCCAAGCAAGAACCTCAGCCACTGCTTGGCCCCGCTTCTATATTTTATTCTCAAAAACAAGAGTGGTTTTACTATTTTTTGGAAAATGTTGAGTTCTGTTTCCATCTACAGGCTTTAAGATTATTAGCTTTTGGAATTCTCCCTTGATAATCTTTTATTTACTAACATGTGTCACATATAGCTTTGATGAAGACTGTCACATGGTTTTGAAAATAGTGTGGACTCCTTTTCCTTTTGATTTTCAATTTTGGGGGGGCTGTTTTTGGTTAATGAAAGGGAGGAGAAAACAGTTGTATCTCCTTTCACTTGACTGGCTAGCTGGATTATGCAATTAAAGTGCTCACTAGCTGCTAATATTCTCTCAAATTAGAAAATTCAGATGTGCAACGTGATTATAGGAAAATTAAAACATTTGACACAACTTCCAAATACAGTTGACTCTAGTCCGTCATTTGAACTAAAAGTTTAGTTCGAGTAAAGGGGAGATCCCAAATAATGAGGCACTGGATTGAGACTGCGACTTTAGGGAAGCCTAATACTTAAATAGCTGTTGTAAGCATCTTCTGAGTGTGGAACGCCTCACAAACGTCTGGGTCTTAGTTGTCCTCCTGTGTTTCCCCACACCGTAGCATAGCCTCTTGGCAAGTCCGTGGGAGGGTAGTTGAAACTAAGAGCTGGCAGAGAGGACCTCTGAAAGTGAACAGGCTTATCTTAGATTCGGGAGGCAACCACAGTAGTCACCAAACTGGGGACTGAAATTATGACAGTCCCAGTTAAGAAAAGCTTCATTAAGCAATTGGATTGACACATTTAATTCTATCCTGCTGGGGCTTGGTGAGTTCCTGTTTATACTATCAGACTGGATATAGTTTGGTACAGAGCAGCATAGCGAACAATTTCTCTGTCAAGAAACTTGGGCAGGTGGAGTTGAGAAGCTGACACAGTTCATTTCGGTACCTGCATTGATATCAACCCAGGTTATCATGGGATAGCTTTCTGTGTGGTCAGTTATTTTCTACACCAGTAGTGGATTTAGCCTCTGGTGGTTGCACACCAGGAGCCTTGATTCTGTGATATGGTATGGGCTGTTGTCACAGCCTCCCTCACAGCCCTGGAGTGATGTTGCGCTTCATGCATTGAAACAGCCATGTTGTTTATCTGTGTTTCCTCACTTCTAAGTCAGGGTTCCCCCCATCCTCCTGATGACTCACTCTGCTTTTCCTCCCTTTTACTGAATCCATGTGTTCTTCAGGTTATACCTGAGAGAACCATCCTTCTCTAAAACGGTTTATTCCCTTGTCATTTGGCACTAATTGCACTCTTGGCCACTTTGCTCTGTGTCCATTTTTTATGTCAGTCTTGCCTAATCAAGTAGAATGGTGGAGGCTACTTGAAAGCATGAATCATAGTATAACATTTTATTTTTCTGTGCACCCATGTTACTCTAAAGGATGATTCAAGTATGTCTCTTTTATGTTTTTGTGTTCTGATCTGTGCGGACCTCCGGTTAAAGAGGGTCAGTACTTTGTGATCTCAGAACACGTGTGACCAACAGAGGAGTTTTTCTTGTTGTTTTTTATTTATTATTTTTTATCTGTTTAGAAGACCTACAACGGAAAATAAGATTTCTCTAATAAGCATTATAGGACAAACATACATGAAGTTAAGGCTCTGTCAGTCAATGAGAAAGTGTCGGCACAAAGCATCTCCAATAAAAATCAAGTTGCTTTTGTGTAAGCATGTGCATACTACCTCTTCATGTCAGTGTGCCTTCAGTGCAAATTGTCTTTACTGTATTGATGTTTGTGATGTCGGGCGCGTATGTCCTGTGGGGGAATAACTGCTGTGGTCCCGTGGCTCATTGCCGCCTAGCAGCTGTGTCCAGCTGTTGAGCCCCGTTCCCTGGGACTTTTTCACTGAATGGAAACGTTAAGGTCAATATTGATGTAAAACTTCATGAACTTTCTTCTCTTTCAGCTCTGGTTTGCCTTTGTAAATGGATTTTCTGGGCAGATTTTATTTGAACGTTGGTGCATTGGCCTGTACAACGTGGTAAGCCTTCTCCCTCTCTACCCGATAGCATGCAGAACGTCAGGGACATTCCTGCACTGTTTATGTCTGGGAAGTGTATCTGAGTCAATCATCTGTGTACTTAGCAGGCAGCACAAAGACATCTTTAGGGTCTTTGTTGCTACGACACATCCTGCAGAAGCCCAAACACTCCACACATGGTTTCAATCACAGCAGATCATTCCCGAATAACCCCATGAAATTATTAACCCATATATCTTGATAATAGACCGTTGTTAGCCCTTTACCAAGTGCCTGCACAACATTTTCATGTTTTTAGCTCAAGTAAAAATTCCTGAGTTACATCTGAACTCCTTGTGCTTCGTGTTTTGACTTCTGAATTCTTAAACATAGAGACGACTGTGCGGCATGGGATCATTTTTTTAAAAGAAGCATCTGTCGTTGTGGAAGAACATTTTCTTCCCATTGGTAGCACTCACATAACGCATTCTGACTTCCAGGCACCATGGTGATTGTAATCAGTTTATTTGGTATCTTTCATGATTTCCAAGTTCTTTTTTTCATTATTTGACTGTAATGAATTCACAAGCTTGGGATATATATAAACTATAAGCTAAAGTGACTCAGGAGCTGCTTAACATTCCTGCTTTTTGTTTCACTGGCAGGAAGAACTGATGGGCTTTTTAGCAGAATGTCTCAGAGACTTCTACATGGCCCCTCTCTTGAGCCTTCTGCTCTCCCTTGCTTTAGACCTTTGCCCAGCAGCTTCTGCCCTCTGGGGTTTTTCTTCAGAAGCAGCTGTCCCAGATAGGACTACATGGAAGTTACCAGACACACAATAATATAATAAGTGGGGTGATGAGTAATTAAAAGTTGTGTATACACAAGTGACTAGTTAGAGCGCTCATATATTCCACCCATTGCATCCGGCAGCTTGTCCTGGCATTGTGTGTCTTACCGGCTAAGATGGCCAGATGTTTGCTCTTGGATGCCACATTAGGCTATAAGGGCCATCTAGGATCTGCATTACTCACTGCCAAGTACCCTGAAACAGCACAGGAACCTCTGACGGGAAGAGACCTGAGCTGACCACCCCTCCCAGGCCCAGGAGCCCAAGGCAGTCTTGCCTTTGAGGAATAAGGGGAGACAAGAAATTGTTGACTTGCAAACCTTGAATGTTTTCTGAGTAGGTCCAAGTTATGCAGTTGAATGCCGACATGTGAGTTTCAGAGAGAGGTAGCTTCTGTTATCCTAGTTGAACACTCAGAAGTAATCCTTCGCCATTTAAAAGCTAAAAGCTGTGACATGGCAAAAAGAAATCAATTACAGAAGCTGATAGACAAAGAGGGAATAGATGAAAATTTTAAACTAAGTAGACATCTGTTCAAGTCACAGAACTCTTAGAAAAGGAGGTAAACAAGGCATGGGAAAGGAGCTAAAGATCTGATATGATGTTTCACCACTTGTAAATCCAGGTAACCAGTCAATCCATGAAAGCATGTTCATGCTCACTGGTGGACAGAGAAGTGTACATTTTTTAAAGCATGAGTTGATGTCTTCAATTTTTCAGACTAGATAATAATCAAAAACCCAATAGGGAAATAGGAACATGCTACTGTTTCCCTTTGCAAGGGGTAAATGATTTAAACCTGATGTGAAAGCAAGCACCCATTGTCTAGTACAAATAAAACTCCATAGTTCCTTTTGCCAAGAAAATAAAGGGAAAAGTACATATGTTATAATAAAGTAGAGATACTTATCCCACAGCCTCTGTGGTAACCAAGGATTGAAACTAAAATGAATGCCTGTCAGTGGGCAAGTGCCTGAAGAAGTATGATCTATCCACACGATGAGTGATTTTTGTGGGTATCAACAGACTCAAAGGGCTATCCATGATGTATTGTGTAGCAAGAAAAATACAAGGAAGAAAATACATATGACGTCTCTCTTTTTGAAAACAAGTAATCCCACACCAATCAATGCTTGCGTGTGCAGGGTGATGCTAGCCCAGCGCTGGTGGGTGGGGGTGAATTTGGAGTGGATGGGAGGAGAAAATCAAGTTTGAAGGGGGAAAAAAGTGAAAGAGACAACCCAGTGCATGTATGCAGTGGTGCTGAGCAATGGAAATGCAGAGGGGACCTCAGAAAGCAGGAGGAGCTTCTGAGCTGTGTTAGATGGGCGCCTCCTTCAAGCCATAGAACAGCCAGCTTCTGTTCCTGGGAGGGCAGCCAATGCAGCAGCTCTGCATTGATTTCTTCTTGAAGTCTTCACAGCTGGAGGAAGTCCCAGGGCTGCTTCCATGTGCTCTGGGCTGAAGGAGGAGCGACAGAGCTTCCCTGGCCCTTTGTCACCTCACCGATCCTTGTAGGCTTGGGAAGGTTTGTTTCTCTGCCTCAGTCTCCAAATAACTCGAACTGAGTTCAGAGTTCTCTTAGAGAAGCATATCTGATTCCCACAGGCTCACTAGCTTGCTGGGTTGGTAGATATGGATTTGATGGGTACTCAAACTCATGAGAGGCCCACGTCTGAGAACTGTATCCAGAATCAAGTGGGAGAATGGCCCACAGTGCCTTGCAGCAGAGATCACACTGATACGATGGGCTTCCTTGAAGCCTCCTCCTCTGCACCTGGCTGTATCTTCCCAACAGCCCAGTGTGGATGTGTCATGCTCCTCTCTATACGCTGATGACAAGGTCTGATAGGGAAGCAGTCCTTTCTTATGGGGTACAAAGCGGCAGGTAGAGAGCAGCTCTGTAGCACAGAGGGTGACAGTGGGTAACAAGCATGCATTGTGAATTGCAAGCATCGCTAGAAGAAAGGATAAATATAAACATTTAACGTAATAACTGTAAATGTTTGAGAGGATTATCCTGATTTGGTCATTGCATATGGTAACACATATATTGCAATAACAGCTGCACCCATGAATATGTACAATTGCATATCAGTGAAAAATAAATGAATAAAATGCCTCAGTGCAAACAAACCCGAGTCTTAAAAAAACACTGTGCCCAAAGGACTCACTTCTCATGGAAAAGGATGAGGTCTCCTTCCCCTCCTTGTCTTGCACCAGGCTCTCAGCCAGCTGCCTCCTGTGTCTTAGAACCCGCTCCCTCTCCCCAGCGTGCCAGCCAGGGGCTAGAACTTTGTAAGGGATGCTGCTTCCGGGCAAATGCCTCCCTGCATACCGTGTCCCTTGTCACCCTGTCAGGTCCTGTCCGTCAGGTACCGTGGTGGCTCTCTTTTCCATCTTCCCTGCCCTCCCACAGATAATATTGTAAAGTGCTGTGTTTTCTTTATCTGTTTGTTTGTATATATGCCTAGTGCTCTGCTGGCTCCAGTCCTACCTGCAGAAGATGCAGTTCCCAGAGGTCAAAGACCTGTCACCTTTTCTTTCTTCCGTTTTTAGCAAGCCCTGTTTCTGGGGCCTATCACAGTGGCTGGCCCATCACACCGTTCACAATGAATAGCAAAAGCCAGAATAGGATGCTGTTAAGACTACACCTCAGCTAGCACCAACAGAAAACAGAGCAGCACTGCACAAAACCAACCGTGATGGGAGTTCCATCACTGCCCTTTTACAAAGGAAGGTAGTTGTGAATTTAGCAAGAGTTCTTGGCTCGTCAACAGTTTATGATGTTGTCTTTAGTGTCAGTGTATTCCTTCTGCACTGATGAACGGTAAGAAAAGGTCTTTATTTTTTTTGTCTGGGGAGTTGTGAATCACAGAGTCTCAGGTTCGGACTTGACTGGAAATGAAGTCATCATTCCTCAGGCCTGAGACACTGGAGCTGTGTGTGTCGGAAGGGCCACTCTTAATGGCTCATTGTTCTCCGCACAGATTTTCACCGCGTTGCCGCCCTTCACTCTGGGAATCTTCGAGAGGTCTTGCACCCAGGAGAGCATGCTCAGATTTCCTCAGCTCTACAAAATCACCCAGAATGCCGAAGGCTTCAACACCAAGGTAGCCACAGGAGATAATGGCGCCGTCACCCTAGAAAGGCCAGTTGAGTTGCATTCATTTGTGACTCAACTCCACTCATCACGCTGTATGGAGCGTGATGAAACAAGACCACGCGTGGGCTCCATGCAGCAAAGCCAGGGAGTCAGTGCTTCCTCTTTGAGAGGCTATCGGGCTGCCTCTTCCGGCTCCAGTTGGTCACCTCCTTCCCCCTTGTCTGCTTAGGTCACCAGGTCCCATGAGCACAGTAACACCCCTAGGCCTGGTTCCTTTAGAATCAGCCCTCAGAGTTCCTGGTGTGGGCCAGCTGGAGTTTGCCTAACAATTGCTGGGATTTTCATTTAAAAAAAGGATTTCAGGTGCAGGTGTTTGGCCCAGCAGTTAAGATGGCATGTGGGGGTGGCATGTGGGGGTGACATTCTATATCAGAGTGCCAAAGTTTAAATCCCAGCTCTACTCCCAGTTGCATCTTTTTTGCTGAGGTGCACTGTGGGAGGTAGCATGTGACAGCTCAAGTTCTGTGGGCCCCTAACACCCACATGGAGGCTCAAATTCGGCCTGATTCAACCCTGGCTGTTACAGGTATTTGGGAAGTCAATCAGCAAGAAGATCTCTTTCTCTAACTTTCAAATGTGTAAGTTTCTTGAAGTAATCAGATTAGATACATAAAAACACAAGGATCAACGATGTCAGGCATGCAGGGTTTTGTTTTTGTTTTCAGGTCAGAATCAAAAAGAGACAGCATCTGGACAAGAGATGCAAGTCAAGTGTCTCCTATGCAACATACTAAGGAGCAAAATTGTTTTGAGTTTCAGAGTTTCGTATTTGGGAATATCTGCATACATACGCATAATGTGGCATCTTGGAGATGGGATCCAGTCTAAACACAGTTCATTTATATTTCATATATACCTTATACATATAGTCCAAAGGTAATTTTGTGTTTAAGAATTTTGAGTGTGTTTAAGAATTTTAAGAAAGTTTCATGGTGTAGGATTTTTGTCTACTTGTAACTTCATGTGAACCCTCAAAAACTGTCAGAGTTTGGAGTATTTTGGATTTTTGGATTTGGGAGGCTCTGCCTCTACAGGTGATCCTGAGAATACCCAAGCAGAAGCAGGGTTGGCTATAAAAGCAGATCACCCAGTCTGGCATGATATAGAGGTCCTGTGGCAGGGGTGCCAGCCACCCAACGGGAACTCACATGCCTCGCTTGCACAGGAGTCCAGATGTGGGTCCAGCTGCTTGGCCAGGTTTCTGTCTTGGAGCTATGTGGAGGAGAGAATTAGGAAGTTTAAACACAGGGCTGTTGCCAAGTCCAGTTCCAATATTGTGAACTAGTTGTGCTCAGCGTGTCCTGTGACCTTATTAGGGATGGCAGAAGGAATAGCCTCGCTGGTCTTCAGGAGGAACAATCCTTGAAGCCTTCCTTCCTGAGCCCAGAGGTCTCCTACCCAGCACCAGGTTTTGTGTTAGTTGAGAGATCAGGAAATAGTTGGGGAGAGGTGGACATGTAAAATTTTGTTATCATACTGAAATTTTTTTCATATTTTCTGTTGTCCCAGTTCTCTTTAGGATCAGACTGTATGATAACTACCAGAACAATTTGGAGGATTTATAATAAATTAAGTCTCACTTTAGCAGTTAGAACCAAAGTCTGTGTTCTTTAGTTAGGCCTTTGAAACATTCATATAAAAGAGAACTTTCACTGGGCATAATTTCAACCAAAATCCCCCAAATTAATGGAAAAATGAATAAGAGATTTTTGAGGATAAAACAAAAGAGAATTTATGTGTGGCAGTTTCAATCTCTTACAGACAATTGAAAAAGTGTCTCTTATACTAAAGAAAACCTATCATAGTTAATTTTTCAAGTATGAATAAATAATGTTTGCACTATATATAATAAATATATGAAGTACATATTTATGTACTTCAAAATATTCATGGGAAAATGGAATTAAAAGATGTTTGTCTTGATGCAAAAGATTTTTAAAATGCATGCATGCAAGAAGGCGAATGAAAAATACACATTTTGAATAATCTGTGCATGGGTTTCAGAAAATTTCTGCACCAAAACAAACTTATTTCTTAATTCTGTTTGTTCCATGATTTTTTTTTTCAATATACCCTGGTATTCTGATCTTCACACTGGAGTAATGTTATTTGGTGGTAGTCCAGTCATTTGTAAGAATGGAAAGAAGTTGGATTTTATAGTAAAATTTGAAAGCCTTGTGCTGCTCGCAGAGCTGTGTAGCCTGCTGCCAGCATCTTGACAATGCCATGTCTGTTGAGAGCTACCTAGAGGTCGGGAGTCTCCGGCGCTTCTGACTCCCTGGGTTTGTTTTCCCACAGGTTTTCTGGGGTCACTGCATCAACGCCTTGGTCCACTCCCTCATCCTCTTCTGGTTTCCCATGAAAGCGCTGGAGCACGGTAACAGCTTCATTTCAACTGTCAGCCCTTCGAGTGCCAGTGTGATCACAAACTTTTTTTTTTTTGCAGTTCTGCAGAATGAGAGATCACAAGAACATATTTCAGAGGAAAAACAAACCTGACAGCCAGCAAGAGCTAGCCCCAGCTCTCCGGCTCTTAGGTTTCATTGGTGCTGGCTTGGAGAACCCATTTTCTTTCCAATTAACTGGGTAGTCCAAGTACTGGGAATTCTAAACTCAAATTTTAATAACTATTTGCATCAGGAATCACAAAAAAAAAAAAAACACTGCCCTATATAACAAAAGGTTGATAGGACTCTTGTCTTGAGTTTGAAATTCTCTTTTAATTACTTGGGCTCTTCTGAGCCTCACGTGCCTATATGCAGAATTACTACGTCTTGCCAGCTTAATCTTACACCTAGTTTCCTCCAAGCGTCTCCCTTCATCGACATACATCTTTTGAAGTTGCAGCTTGTCAGAGAAGTCATTTTCCCGATGAACGTTTAGTCTGTCTCTGCAGCCACGAGAGGATGTGTGAGAACAGAGGCAGTCTCCTTGTTTGTTCACACGTCTTAATACAGCCAAAATGTGGCCTCCTGAAGTGACATCTCTCCAGTCTCAGAAAATGAAACTGTGTCATGAGAATGCTACTCTTTCAGCCTTCTAAAATCATAATAATCCCCCTGGGAAAAGAATTACTCCAAATGTTGACTAGACAAGGCCTTTTATTGTTCAAAGAATACAAAGTTTCCAAGCGCCTTTGCTTCTGTGTCAGTGTGCTTAATGTCTCAACCAAAAATGACTCATCCTCACAAATATCCTTAACCCTTCAATAGTGGCACTGAGGGGAAAATTCATGCACAGCCAATTGATTGCACCCTGTGACCTATTCTCTTAATTTCATCAGAACTGTCCTTCCTTCAAGGATGCCTGAGTCTTTAGATCAGAAAATAAAATTGTGAACCCCTAGAACTTCACTCCAAAGGTCATGCCCATGAGGTCATTTTACCTCGAAAGCTTCCTGTGGTTTATCTTTACTCATAGTGGATCTAACTTGTTGTCAGATGGCTCAATAAGTACAGACTTGCAAGTACTTGTTGGACATGATTTTACTTGAGAAGCTGTGACATTTTAGCAAGAGGAAACATTACCATGGCAGGATGCAAAAGTGATGGGTAATGTATCCGATGAGCTTAAAGGCCATTTTGGCACTTGGCCTCTTATACTCAGTGTTCTGTTTTTAGAACTTAGGAAAAGACAGTGATTTTACATGGATCTGCCAAAGCACTGCCTCCAGCCACCTGACCCTCATCCAACAATGGGGTGTTTTTAATTCAGAAGTGTTCGCCTTTGGGTTTCAGAAGTCTACCGAGATGGTCAATTTGCATGCTTGCCTGCTTCAGAAGGAAGTGACATGGCGTCTTCACAGAAGACACGATGGCTTTCTCCTCCTGGGGTTCTGGCCCTGTGCTTTGAGTGTGTGGTGTGCGGTTTGTGGTGGAGTTGCTCTCATTTGCTTGTTCTGTTCTGTAAATCCATTCCTTCACTTACTGTGGTCAGTGTTGAAAAAGGGGTAGACTCCCAGCAGTTGCTGATCTACTCTACAGAAATCACTGAGTCAGTTTTGTTTTCTGCCCTTAGCTGTTTCCTCCAAATTTTACCGTCTGCTTAATATCCAGCCAAAAGGGTGACTATCTCTTATTTTTTTATTATCATCGATGTCATCATTTCATTGTATTTTTTGAACATTTAGCGTAGGAGTTTCCTTTTCATCCCATTGTAAGCAATAAGCTGTTGAGTCAAACTCTTTCAAGGGAAATAAATTGCAAATAAATTGTCCTGGAAATAACAGATTTCCAGTGTTACTGTTGACTAATTGACTTCTCTAACAAATCAAATGTTTTAGGACTAATATCTAAATTTTTCAGTAAGTGCTATATAAAAATAGTATAGTATTGCTTATCAGTCTTATTCATTTCCTTATGTTCAATACCAATGTAGGCCTTATCGTTCAATAATCTGTAGTGTGGTGCAGGAGATTACATATGCGCAAGGTAGCATGCGGTAGTAACTAGTTAGATATGGGTCAAATGTTATTGGAATTCAGAAGGCTAAGAGATGACTTTCATTTGTAGTTACTGGTGGCTTACTAGTGAAAGGGTACCATGAAGTTCCATGAGGGAAAAGTCAAACAAAATGAGGAGATTCAGGACAGGTGTGAAAGAGTGTGAGCAGGTGAGCACTTGACCGAAGACGAGAAAAATTTGAGAAGTTCAATGAAAGCTGACTGTTAGCTTTGAATAGATGACGAAATTGAGACTTAATTGCAGAGACATTGAAGAGTGAATGAAAATTTTAGATTAAGGAAGCATTTGGCAATGACAACAAATTTAGGAAAACGAGCCCACTGTGTCCTGTAAGGGGAATGGGGGGGAAAAAGTGGTGGCATGGACACTTGTTAGGTCTGCGGAGATTCAGGGACAATACTTAGGGAAGATTAAACCCAGAAAGTGGGATCGTGTCGGAGAAGGGAATTTGTCGGGATGTGCTAGGCACTAGAAGAGCATAGTGGAGATAGGAATAAGCAAGCCGCATTCAGTCTGTCTTGTCCTCCTGGTTCCTACTTACCAAGACCTACATGGATAATTGGTTAATTGCCAGCAAGTAGGGAGGGTACAGGCTGGGGATACAGATTACAATTCAGGGTCACAATTCCTGCTGATGAATCAGGGAGCGTCCTCTTCAAGAAAGTGATACGTTAAGTTCTTGAAAGATAAGGAGGGTCTAGAGCAGGGAAAATGAGAGGAAAGGAACACCTCTAGCCAGGACTGAGCAGGCGCACCGGGCCTTAGCTGCTGAGAAACCAGAGGCGGCCATGGCAAATATTTCAGAGGGGAGTCTGGATCCTGTGTCAGTTCTTATGCGCAGCTAATTCCCGCAGCCAAGTCCAAGTCCTCTTTCCAGGATGTTTGCCGCCATAGTCAAATACCAGGCGCAGTGAGGTACCCAAGGTACCTAGGAGGTTCTTTTATCCAAGCAGCATAGGAATGGGAGCAGAGCCAGAGGAAGGGCGAGAGAAGGGGAATGTCTCCTGCCTTGGTGGCAGGAGGGGGCTGCAAGCTAAAGAAGTGGGAGGGCAAGACGAAGGAGGACTGGGAGTGCCTGGGTGGAGAAGGGGGCAGCACACACAGGGGAGAGGAGGGACACACACCAGGCTGTGCATGTTTTGTGGTGGCGACATGCGTCACAGGGCTGTGAGGGGTTGGTGGATAGGATTGTTGGGCCTCCAGGGGATCGGTAGGTGGACAGGATTAAGGGAAAGGGGACACGAGGCATTGGTGGGTGGAGCTGTCAGGTACAGCGCCTTGATTGGATTGGGGGTGGGGCTGTGCTTACAAGCATACAGCGGATTGGTGGGCAACCAGAACGGCGCGAAATTTGCGAGTCGCCAGAAAGGAAGTCCAAAATGGCGGGTGCCTTTCAGGGCCGATGTTTGAGTCTCTCCTCACATCCTGGACTGTTCTTTGTTGGCATATAATGGTCATTTCTAGATTTCCAAGCTCCTGTGGCCCTGGAGAGTAAATGGCAGTAAACTGTGGCTATAAGCTGAAGGCTTGTTCTTTCCCGAGGGATGTGGAATCTTTACCCCAGGGTGAAGGCATTAGGAAGTGGGCCTTTGAGGAGCTGATTAAGTCATGAGAATGGGGCCCTTCGATGCGACTACTGTCCTTATATAAGGGACCCCTCTCGCCCAGAGAGCTCCCTGGCACTTCCCAACGGTTAAGCCACAGTGACAAGGTGCCTTCTGTGAGAAGTCGACCCTCTCCAGACGTGGAATCTGCCAGGACCGTAATCTTATGCTTCCCATCTTCCAGAACTATGGGGAATGAAATTCTAATGTTTACAAACCACCCAAGCTATGGTGCTGTGTGGTGGCAGCACAAATGGAAGAAGACACTTCCCCTTCCCTTCCCTGTGCTCAAAACAACTAGAAACCAGCACATGTCTGCGCACTTACAGCATCCCTGTGTGGTGGGTGGCACCACCGCAGCCGGGATCAAAGATATTTCCTGGAGAAGGTGACAAAGAAGTGGGGGTTTGGTAGGCCGAGCACTGACATCTGGGGGCCTTGTTCTCAAAGGGTTGAGGTAGAAGAGGTAGCAGATGGGACTTACCAGTGGAGGAGACATGCCAGTTATGCAGAGAAATGCATTGGATTTGGTAAGAACATGGCAAGGTGTGTGTGTGTGTGTGTGTGTGTGTGTGTGTGTGTGTGTAGGAGTGACAGAAGGTCAGTCGTGGAAGTCAAGAAAGGAGGCAAGTTCAAGAGATGCAAGCTCTGTCAGCTGATCGGGCTGTTTCTCGTTTGTATGAGCTCAGTGTCCTAAGTAGAAGGGAGTTCTTACTACACTCTGTTATTCAGGAGGATATGTCTACCCCAGCCATCAGGAGGCAGAGGGACATGGCACCAACCTGAGACAAACAAGGTCCCTTCAAAGCAGGACCCCAGTAGAACAGAAGAGTACCTTTACATTCTCCCTTGCCCAAACACAGTCAGAATCTGCCTCAATCACCCACCCATGCCCAGATCCCCCAGCTGGATCAAGTGTCTAGAGCAGATTCAAACCTTTCTTTGGTGCTGTGTGGATTGAGTCCCCAAGACAGTGAAGTTTCTAGAAAATCCTGTTCCCACCGACCCTGAAGGAGACACAGGCATCTGTCAGCGCTGTTCAATTTGGGTTAGGCAGCATGATCTATGGGAAATATTTCTGAGGAGGTGCAGGCACATTGTTCATTCCCTAAAACACTTCCAAAAATCTAGCCTTGCTTATTTTTGCGTGGTTTTGGAGAGACATTTCAAAGCACTCCTTGGCCATTGAGGATTGTGATGATTCATTTCAAATTTCAAAATAAATTTTTCTGCTGAGGCAGTTCATTAAGTCAGCTTGCTTCCAACCATCACAGCCGTGTGCTTCCTGCTGTGGCCCATCACTCTCACCCTTCAATCCGAAAAGTGGCTGTAGGTTAAGGCCAGGAATGTCACCGACACAGGGACCGGAGGTTGTCCCGAGTCTTGATGTCAGGCCACCCACAGGATTTCCTGCGGCCGGCCACTCTGCGTAGCTGAGCAACCCTTACTAAAGTGGAATGTGACTGTGGACAAAAGCAGGGGGAAAAATGAGCTTTTTTTTTTTTTTAATAAAAAGGAAATTTCCACACTTTTCCTGATAACATTTCAGAGGGAGGTGATGGAAGAGAGAAAGTACTACTGAGAGTTTCCTGAAAAGTCTGGTTATCATTTCCGAGTCCACACACCGTGAAGGCCTTTCCCTCACCTCTTAGGAAGAAAAAAACCAAATGAATATGCTGGTGTCAGCACTAATTAAGCAAAATCTCTTTCACCGTTTTGGAGGGTATTTTATATACTTTAATAACTATATTACTACAAGATCATACATAGATCTATGCTCTACAGTAATAGTGCAGATGTATACAATAAAGTTTGGTGTTTTTCTCTCTACTCATGGCACTATTGGGTCATATTATCTTAAACTCTTTATGACCTGTAACTTGTTGCTGTAGACTTGGGTATCTTATATCGTGTAAATCCTGGGGAGTTGCATTGTTTCACATTAGGCTAAGTACAGGCAAGACTGCCAATGTGATTGCACAACTTAAACTTCATTATTCACTCATTTAAAAAAAAAATCCGTGAGTTCTGGGTATGCCCTGCACACAAGTCCCCAGTGCTCATGGAGTTTATACCAAGAGAAGACAGGATTGAACAAAAAGTGTTAACAGGAATGGACATTGAGACTACTAGTTAGGATGCCACTTGGATGGATGGTATTGTGGCACAAGCAGTTAGGCGTCTGCCACAATGCTGGCCGGCATGCTATATGAGCACTGGCTTGAGTCCTGGCTGCTTCACTTTTCATCCAATTCCAGCTCCTTGCCAATATGCCTAGAAAAGCAGCAGAAAATGGCCCAAGTGTTTGGACCCTTAACAACCCATGTAGGAGATGCAGACAGAGTTACAGGCCCCCCGCTTCAACCTGACTGAGCCCCAGCTGTTGTGGACATTTGGGAAGTGAACCAGTAGACAGAAAATCAATCTCTCTTTCTCTCTCTCTCTCTCTCTCTCTCTCTCTCTCTCCCATCCTTTTTCTACCCATTTCTATAATGCAAATCATTAAAAAAATATAAATATAAAAAGATAGCAGTTAGAATGCCAACAGAGTTGATATCAACCTTGAGTTCTAGCTCTAGCTCTAGCTTCTTGCTAACATAGATCTTGGGAGAAAACCACAGTTGCTCGAGTAAGTAGGCACTTAGCTACTGGAGACCAGGGAGAACTGGAATGGGCTCCCAGCTCCAGAGTTTGGCCACTCCAGTCCTGGCCACTGTGGACAGATGAAAGGTCACTCCTCTTTGTCTCTATCAAATCAATAAATCTGACTTTGCCCCCTCCCCCCAAAATGTTACCAAAAGGAAAAGTCAAAGTCAAATGGGATGTATTCCAAGGAAGACTGGCCTGGTGGCAGCTTTAAGGACCACTTCCTGGAAAGATGAGTGAGGAAAAGCCAGGAAAGAGGAGGGAGGAGAAGAGATTGGGGCGGATGGTTGCAGACCAAGTTGTGAGGCTAAGATTTCATTTGGGATGAAGGTGATAGAGGCAGAGATGAGACGTTTCTAGATCTTTTGGAATAAGCGAGGCTTGCAAAGTGTAGATGTAATGGAAGAAGCCACTGGCAGGTTTCATGTGGGGAGCTATTTAGTTTTATTTCCTTTGACACAGTCACACTGATGTGATGTGATGTGATCAACATGGTTGATCAAGCCCAGTGGGCACGAGGTAGCATAAACTAATAGTGAACTGGAGAAGTTGAAAAGAGAACTGGGAAGATCTACAAGCACATTAATTACTATTTCCCTCTGTGCCTGACCATACCCTGTCAGGAGAGAGAGTTGTTGCATTCACAACAGATAACACTGTGCATGACTTGATACAACAACATCTAACGTCCGTGACAGGGACCTGGATTGTGGCATAATGAATTCAGCTGCAACTGGCAAGGCTGGCATGCCATTTCTGAGTGCTGGTTTGGGTTCTAGCTGCTACGCTTTCTGATCCAGCTTCCTGCTAATGTGCCTGGGAAAGCAGTGGATGTGCTTGTATTCCCTACTATCAATGAGGAAAAGCAGGATGGAGTTCCTGACTCCTGACTTTAGCTTAAATATAACCAGGTTTCCAAAATTCAAACATAAGGGCTTTTTCTTGTTCAGGTTTGTTTCAAGCAATGAAAGACTAAGGTAACCCCTTATTTGTCGAGGTGATAGAAACACAGTGCTGTGTCCCACAACAGGGCTGGAAGAAGCATTATTTTCATTCCAATACCTCTTTTAATGCAGTCTGAGTTTCATGTGTTTTGAATGGTTGTGCTCAGTGTGCTTCATTAAGAAGCATGAGCTTGAGTCTCTGGGATCACTCTTAAGACCCTGGCAGAAGGTTGAGGGGTTGCGTATTACCTGCAGGGAGATAACACCTGCAGCCTCAGAGGCATAGACCACTAAGGGCTCGTTTCTCAGCCATGGCAGAGTGCACGTTCGTGGTTGTGCCGCCTGTGCTTTCTGTATCCTTGAGGTTCTGACATTGATATCCTGATCCAGAAGAAACTGCCCCTGCCCCATGTCTAGCTCATTTATAAAGACAACAATGAACTTCTCCCACAAGCATGCCTTTGATATATAAGCCAACTCCATGCAATGTCCTTTATCAAACTCATACACTTAGCCAATTGTTCACCTGCCCAGGATGCCCCAGAACCATGGACCTGACAGCAAGGACCATCGTGAAGTCCAGAGAACACGGAAATCCTTCAGATCAGTCTAGCCTAAGCTAAGTGCACCTGCCCTGCTTACCCAAGCATTTTGTAAGGACTTCTAGTAACAGCTCTGGCCTAGGTTCTGCATTTTCTGCCTCTAGCTTTGCGACCAGCCTTTGAGCTTTCCCATGAGGCTCTGTAAGGCAGGTGTAACAATTGTGCATTCCCATGACTTCTCTCTGTCAACTAAGCTGATGATAGACAACTCATGGAGATTTGATTATGCACCTAAGCACAGAAGTATGTGACTTAAACCCGAGCAAGGACGATGCCCATTGTTGAGAGCTTCAGAGAGGCACAGGAGCCTTGGGCTGCCAAGCAGAAGGAAGGTAGCTCGGGTTGGGATCAGGAAAAGCAAAGCCATCAGGGGCTGTTCTGTTGTGCAGATGAAGCCTTCCAGTTAACACCCACTGGGGTCATTTCTGGTCCAGGTGTCCTGCCCTCCATCCCTCCTTCCCTTGGAAAGATTCTTCCCACACATAGGAAAGCAGAGACAGCAGATAACAGAGCCAGCACCTGCATCTGCTATTTATTGATGTAGGTAAATGAAAATTTATTTTTGCAGAAAGACATATTCTTGGAATCATTTCTGTGTCTGTGGAGATCCACAGTAATTTTGTGTAACCAGCTTGAAATATGGCCCAAAAAAATACTGTTTGTGTGTCTCATCGTACCTACTTAAGTCGAACCCTGTGGGCCAGGCAGTTGTGGTGCAGTGGGTTAAACCACCACCGGGAACGCCCATAGCCCGTGTCAAAGTTCTTCAAATCCCACCTCTGTTTGCAATCCAGATTTCCTGCTAATGCACCTTAGGTGAGTGGTGCAGCAGATGATGGCCCAAGTATGTGGGTTACTACCACCTATCCGGGAGACCTAGATGAAATTCTGGCCTCCTAACTTCCTTCTGGCCCAGCTTCAGCTATTGCATGCATTTGGAGAATGACTTGACAGGTGGAAGATATCTTTGGATCTCTCTCTCTCTCTCTTTCTCTGTCTGACGTTACCTTTCAAATAAGTGATGTTTTAAAAAAAAAACAGACCAGTACTGATCCACTGAACACAGCTCCTGCATTTGTCCTCAGCCTCAAGAGTGGGAGGGCAGGGAGCCAGGAAAAGGATGGTTGGCTCGCACCTGTCTCTGGCAGGAAGTGATCCATCACTTCTGCTCAGGACTGTCTGGCAGGAAGGAGTCCTAGGGCCCCGCCTAGATGCGGGAGGCTGGGAATGTCGCTTTACTGTGCACACACAGATAAGAAACAAGCTTGTGACTTCACCTGCTGGGTCTCTATTTGGCATTGGTAATCGATCATTTTTACTTACTTTTTCCAAACCTATTTTTGGTAAACAAAACTGAAAAGAAAAAGACTGCAATTTCAGTTTCACATCCTTAACTTTATGCAGCAGAAATGATGTAGAGAAGAGAAAGTCCTGGAAAAGGCTGGAACCAAACCAAGGAACTTAATCCAGCGCTGGTTACAGATGTCGTTATAATCACTAACACTTGGATAAACCCTAGCTTTTTATAAAGCACTCTCCAGCGATGTTACAATACTCTTCACAGAGAAGGGATAAAATGAATGTTCTTCACATGAATACAAAATGCATGTGAAGCAGAAAGAATTGTTTCAGTTGTAGTACAGGTACAACAGCCACGAGTGACTCACTTGTAAACTGGTTGCCTGAAACTAGGAATACATTTTCACTCTAGGTATAAACCTAGTCAGAAGTCAGTGTTGAACCTCCTCTGGTCCTCACTCGGAGGCACAGGGAGTGAAGCGGGTGAGAGGGGCTCATTTAATATTTTGGAATTTGGGCTACTTCTAAGAGAGTACAGCTGGAAATTCTTGAAGTAAAGAGGTGAGAGTGGACCAGGAGGAACTTGGCACCTGCTCTCTGAGCAGGATGTCCTGGCAAATTCCCCAATGCCTAGGGAACGGTGCCGCCTCCCCCTGCCAAGTCCTGTGCCCATGAAACGTCTGAGGTTTTCAGTTCAGCTACATTACTGCTTCTGTCTCCATTTCAGTTACAAAAAGTTACCCCATCTGTTTTCATGATTATTAAACCCTGTCTCTTCTGACAGTGCGGTGTTATGCCATAACTTTGTTGTCAGATTTTTTGCCTTTTGCCAGGGTCATTTCTGAATATACTTTGTGGTTTTGCTGGGTAATGATGTCATATTTTAATGAGCATTTAATTGAAATGGTATCTTTATAAAAAGGTCATCGTCATGGCCCTGTGGGACATGTTGAAATAAGTTCCTTGATCATTCTGTCTGTTTAAAAAAATGAAGCATACTTTTCTTACAAACAGGCTTTTCCCACAAATATTTTCAAAGAGGTTTTTGCATGCTGCATTTTTTAGCTGTTACTCCTAATGTGGAAGGCCCGTGTGGTTTTTTCCCAGTTGTTCACAACAGTGTGTTTCCAGACCCCATTTGGCTAATTCTACATTAATGTCCACCCCTGAACCCAACCACATCTTGCAAATAGTTTAGATCTGGAAGAACAGTCTCGATAGCTACTTGGGGTCATTGGCGTCTAAAGCCACAGCGCTGTGTTGTCTGGGAGAGAACGTGCTGGCTGTCCAGGGCAGGGCTCCAGTGGTTCTCATTTTATGACACTTTTCATGACTTTAATAAGCACCTTCATTTTCTGAGATTTAACATTCAAACCATATGCAATCACAGATCATGCCAAACGTGACTCCGTGTTTTATCAAACTGAACAGATGAGATCACTGTCCTACATTTCTGGTTTTTTTTTTTGGGGGGGGGGGGGGGATTCAGTGGAAATCCTGTGCTGGACTTTTGGGACAGGTAATTCCTACCTACCTTAGCGCTGCCCACTTGCAAGGGCATATCTGATCCTGGATTTGCAAAAGACGAACCGATCTCAGGCCCTTGCCTTAGAGACCCACTGTTGTGATGCAGCTTAATCCTTCTCACCTTTCCCTGGGCGGTTTCAGGCTTTTGTGTGCTAATGACTGGGTTTCTTTTAAGAGGTATACAACCCCCGGCTGGTTAGGGGACAAGAAACAAAGCTAGGGTGAGATCACCTCTTGATGGTTCTCTTTCACACTGGCCTGTTCTGAGCCTTGCTGGTCTGACCCCTGTTGACCCCAGGGCTATGTCTTACACCTTTATAGCCCTGCCCCCACACCATCAGCTCCCCATTCCACTCCAGGCTGCCATTTCTGCCTGAAAAACCCCTTCGGGTTCTCACTAGTCCCTCACCCCCAAATACCACTCAGGCTGTATTCTTGGAAAGAATGGCCTTGCTGGGATGTCCACCGTTGGTGCATAAGTAATGTCCTAAAGGCCAGGTGGGGAATTCAACTGTTTCCCTCAGTCTGGGAAGCATTTTCTTTATTTTCCAAAAACTTCATTTGAAATTTTCACTGAAATGACAGGAGAGATGTTTTCTTAAAAGTTGTGGAAACATGCATCAAGGAGTCAAGTGAAGGACTGGTGTCCAGCCTTGGACAGCCCGTAAACGGCAGCTCTTAAATGCCCTCCTCTGCCCGCAGGTCCTTTAAATGTCTTCTGCAGAAGTTTACCAGCAGAGTTTAAAGAGCACAGCATCCACAGGTGTCTGCCCCTGAGAAATGGGCTCTGAGACACAGTGCCAGCTTCCCCATCATGGAGACACTACAACTTGTCTTTTTCATCAGCTCTTGACCAGTGCTAGAATCTCTCATGGGCTCAAGAGTCTCTCTTCCAAGCAGTAAATTATTTCCAGATGCTATTGGCTCTTCTTGGAGAAAATCTTCCTTCCGAAGGTGTGAGCTCAAATATAGAGTTGAGTTATTCCACCAAAAAGATGAACTGAAATACCAGGTTTGTCCTGGCTTCTCTTGAGTAGCTTCGGTGTAAACATGTTGTGGAGTGCCAGGAGCATGCACTGTTAAGATGAACATTTTTGCACTCCACAAACTCCAGTTGTGCCATGTCCTTTGGATTTTCCTGTGTTGCTTCTGCTGCTAGATAGCCGTGCTATGCTCTGCAGTCTCAAAGAAACCCCTCTTTCTCCCTGGCAGTGCCATCTTCCTAACTTATCACTCAGTCCCTGGGTAGTTAGTTTTCCCCTTTGCTGGAGACTCTGTGGCTTTGTGAACTGCATCGCTTGTGGCACAGCCCACACTGCCAGCTTTCCCCTGCTGGTGTGACCTGGGGCTGAGGGAGAGGGACTGTCCCTTGCCCTCACAGTGGCACTGCTGTGAGAGTCCTGCTCTATGCTTATCCCAGCTCCTCTTTTGTCTTTCCTCTAATGCAGTGGTTCCCAACCAGAGGCAGTTTTGCCTCTCAGGGGACATGTGGCAGTGGATGAAGCTATTTTTCACTGCTATGATGATCTATTTTCAGACATGTTCATCACCCTCTGAAGGAAATGCTATATTCAAAAGCAATCACTCCCTATTTTCTCCAAATACCCTCTGCTCCTGACGGCCGCTTATCTGCTTTCTGTTGCTGTAGATTTGCCTATTCTGGACATTTTAGAATCTATAATCTATGTACTTTTGTGTCTGGTTTCTTTTATTTAGCTTAAGGTTTTCGGGGTCCATGTGTGTTTCCTATTTATATTCTGCAAGATTGATAGGAAGGCATTTCAAAAAGGTCATGGAAAATGGAATCAAAAGACAAGTTCCTTTTGCTGCAAGAATTTTTGAGGTCTGTGTATATTGCATTTTATTTACCCACTCACCAGTTGATGGGCATTTTGGTTATTGGATGGGCTTTTATAAATTCTGTGTCTTAGGCTGTTCTGAATACTTTAATGTAATGCTGCTATGAATATTAATGCACTAATTGTGTGTGTGTGTGTGGTGTGTGTCTCCACTTTTCCTGGGAATGTTGTAGAGAGTGGAATTGCTAAGTCATGTGGCGATCATGCATAACCTACTGAGGCATTGCACTTCAGTTTCCACGTCTACCTCACTTTTCTTCCCCATCACCGGTGGGTTAGGGATCTGATTTCCCTGTTACCCTGGCCAGCCCTTGGCTGCTGCTTGGTTGGTTTGGTTTTATAGCCATTCTAGTGGGTGTTAAGTGAAATCTCATTGTGGTTTTGGTTTTATATTTCCTTTAAGGCAACTGACGTCAAGTTTCATGCACTGAGTGTCCGTTGGCATACATCCTTTGTCCAAATGTCTACTTAACTATTTTCCCATTTTAAATTTGGGGAGGGCTGTCTTTTTGGACCGCAGGTGATCTTTATGTATACAAGTTCCTCGTCAGGTGTATCATTCACAAACATTTTCTCCTTTTTTTCAGGTTGCTTTTTTGCTTTCTGAATGATTTCCTTGAAAGCACATAGTGTGTCATCTTGCTAAAGTGAAATTCATATTTCTACTTTTGTCACTGGGTTTTTGGTGTCATTGAGTGTCACTGAGTTCTTACTCATTTGTGCTGTCAATGAGTTCTTACCCATCACCGAATTTATAGCCATTGTGTGTGTGTGTGTGTGTGTGTGTGTGTGTGTGTGTGTGTGTGTGTGTGTAAAATAAGCCTCAACTTGGTGGTTGTTTTAGCTGTACAGTTCAGAGGCATATATTCAGAAAGCTGTGCAACCATCACTCCTATTTCAAACAACTGCTCATCACCCATAATAGAACACCTGTCCCTAAGAAGTAGTAGCTCCTCACCTTCCCCTGCTCCCTAGTGTCATGTAAAAACTAAATTTTTGTTGTTGTTGTTGCAGTTTATTCATTTCAGTGTTAACAACTATGTACAATTAAGAGTTATCATATCGAACCACCTGATATCGCTCTCCATTATGGTGGAGAATTGCCACCATAGTTTCCAACCCACTGGTAGATTATTATTCTATTTTTGGTCATCCAAGACCTATTCTCCTGTAAAAGCTCAACTGTTCTTGAAGAGGGAAGCTCCAATCCTTTGACTCCTAGCTCAGAAGCCTGCTGTGGTCACCTGTCACAGGTCAACAGGTAAATCCCGGGTCTCCTCTGGGACCTGTGTGTGACTGCCCCTTGGAACGTCTCGGCATTCTCTGTTGGCTTCTGCAGGTCTCCAGCCAGCCTGGTCTCCCTGGTCATCTTTGAGCTCATCTCGTGTTGTATGTACTCACAGTCTTGGCAATGTCTACCCTTTTCCACGTGGAGCACTCTCCCTCTAACTCTTCGTTTAACTCACTCCCTAATACCATTCAGATATGCTCAGATGTCACCTCTGTATCTGAAATAGCATCCCATGTCCATCTGCATTCTGCTGCTCTATTCCTATTATACTGTATCTATTTGTTTTTATGTTCTGTCTCCCTCACTGAAACGCAAGCCATGAAGAAAAAACCTTCTTTCTCTAGTCCCCTTAATACCTGGACAATGTAGACTTTACTGAGTACATGGACAGATGCTGTTATGCCTTTCAAGGCTGTAGTCTATGTCGGAATCAGAGATAGTGGTTCTTTCTGGGGGTGGAGTGCCTCTAAGATACTGCATTTGCTATTAAAACAGTCTTAGGGCCCTGCTGCTGAAAAGGAACCTTCCCCACTCTGGATGGCTCTTCTGCAAATACAACCAGTTTGTTGGCTTCCTGGGGTTAATTTAGCTTCTTTAACCTTACTTTTTGCATTTCTGTTCTTCCTCTCTTTCTAATGCAGCCATGCTTAAGTCTCCAAACTGTCTTTACCATTCCTCTTGTAAGCCATTCCTCTTTTAATCCAGTGGCCCTTTGTATCTGTTCTCCTAGGGACCTTTTAGGTTCCCCGGGAGCAATCTCCCAGTTTAGGGACATCTGCAATGCCACCCTGAGGTCATTGTGCAGGCTAATCTGCCCTTATTTACAGAGTTACCTTTCTAGAATAAAAGTTAAGAACTGTGTGCCCTGGAGCTGGGTCCAGGGGCTCATAATTCCCAGATTTCTCTCATGGCTCCACTTGATCATTTTACTCTTGGAGTAAAATAAACAGGTCTTGATTTTTTACAAAGAGCAGAATTCTTCAACACACAGTTGAGTAAACTGGTGAGCCGCCAGTACATGTGGATTGCAACTGCGGGGTTGCAAATTTGAGTGTGATATTCCCTTGTACAAAGCACATGGGCCCCAGATCTGGATGTAGGTAGGAAAGAGGATAAAAGGAGGTTGTCAGCATCATCCCGGGGAAGTGTTCCTGATCTTAAAACAGGTCTTGCCCTTCTCAGAATGAGAAGCAGATTTCTCAGAGCAGGGCTAGCTGACATAAATTACTGCAGTTCTGTTGGAATTCTGCCACTGTGGTTGGTATTTGCATGATAGTGGTCACCCCTGAAAAGAAGAAAAGCAAAAGATGTGAGAACTGTAGCTTCCAAATCATCGCTGGCTCACTGGCTGCCTTGCTTCCCCCCAGGTGTTAGACTCTGGAAGTAGATACGCTTGCCAAAAAAAAAAAAAAAAAAAGTGGTGACTGTCTCTCCAAAAGGGTACAGTTGATGGAACTTCATTCTGCATTCATGAATTCTCATATTGATTCACAACTCCAGTTTAGCCATAATCAAAGATGAGCATTTGAAAAAGCTCAGTGTTGGCACTTCGTGGATTAATTCTAGTAACAAAGTGTCCATCTTTTTAAAACCAGACACAGAGATTGTGATCTTTATAAAAATGTACATTTCAATGTAGAGCAGATGTTCAGTTATTTGGCTGGAAATCTGATTTTGTTTATTTCCTTCTCCTAAAGAGAAATGATGGGGAAAATACAGCTGAAAAGAAGCATTAGAATTTCGCAGGACAAGTATCATTTGTTCTCTCCTGTATTAGGCAGCCGTGATGCAAAGCACAAAATAAATAGATAATAAAGTATATACATATATTCTCATAGATGAACTGTATAATGGAGACTGGCATACCAGCAAGTGAGGATACATTACAATACACGTCTCTACTCCTGAATAAAAGGAGGACCCCGGATGAAACAGTTAAATGACTTTGGAAGTACGATACCAGATGTTCGACCTTTGCCTGTCTATACCTACGATGCCATGACACACTTCGATAGCAGAATGTTAAGCTTATAAGAGTTACTGAAGGACTATGCTACTATGATAATATGGGGAGAAATTATGGGAGGGGAAAAAGGGAAAGGGAGGAAAGAATCCTATACTACAAACCTGTATCATGGAAAAGATAAAATAATAATCATAATAAATAAAAGAAAAAACAAAAGACATGTAAAAATTAAAGAATCACACGGGATGTAAATCTGTAATATCTTCACATTTTAAGAGATATTTTTCAAATTCCAGTTTTATGTTCTAAATAACAGGTTGCCACACGTAGACATTTGGAAGTGATAGTAGCTTCCATGTTTTTCAGATACACCATTGACCAATGGACATGCTACTGACTATTTATTTGTTGGGAATATTGTTTACACGGTAAGTTCCTCTGTTTATGGAACCATGTTAAATGACTCACATGGGGGCTACTCGTACCCACCCCCTGCGTGTAAGGCTCTCCTCCTTATAATCTTTCAAGCTCTTGGATGCCTGAAAGCTCTAGATGCTGGGAAATGCTTCCACAGTGTTTCACCACAGTACAGAATTAAGGTCTTTGGACCATTGAGTTTCCTCATTCTTCAAATGACCATTTACCTTCCCTTGTAAGAGAAAACGGCAATCTGGGAGGTGATTTCTGCCAACTCATGCCATCAAAGACAAGACAAAACCAGTAGTAGTGGGAGAAGGCAGTCCCTGGAATGAGGGCTTAGTTGAAAGTGGATGTGCCCCCTAAAATAACCCCTGAGAGCTAGCCCCCTGGCAGGGCCCTTTACTCGGTGGCAGCTTTGGAGGAAGTGGTTCTGGAGCAGGATTTCTCATGGGAAGTACAAATAGCTCTTGGGGCAGAATCCGTTTCCCAGACTCCTCTTTGTTTTTGCAGTATGTTGTTGTTACCGTCTGTCTGAAAGCCGGCTTGGAGACCACTGCGTGGACGAAGGTAAGCTTACTGTAAAACTGGTTCCTTATCCAGCTGCATGTGTGTTGTCAGGTACAGTTTCTGGCTTAAACCTTGGGAAAGCAGAAAGCAGTATCTAGCCCCCTTATTTTAAATCTTGCCGGTGAAAACCGATTTGCTGTCTTAACAAGGCATGTGGGCAATCCGCAGTTTCCTAGTAATTCATAAGCCTGGCATATGTCAGCTCCGAGTCATTATCAGTCACTTTATTTGAACTTTAGATGCACATTTGAAGTGATACATGCGGGGCTGATGTGGTGACACACTGGGTTAAGCGTCTGCTTGGGGTACTCACATCCGTGTCGGAGTGCCAGCTGCTCTGTGCTTCCGATGCAGCTTCCTGCCAATGCAGGTGATGGACGGAGCACTTGAGTTCTTACTGCTTCTGTGAGGGACCCAGGGTTAAGAGCCATGCTGATTAGCTAGTCTCAGGAATGCCCTACTGAGGAGATGGGTGCGGGCGCGGGAGGTCAGACTTAAGGTACTGCAGCAGCTGCTTCAGGTGAGAGGTGATGGTCAGGAAAGCCAGAGGAGGAGGTGCTGAGAAGGAGCTGGATTCTGCCTGTTTTCTTTCCTCAAAAAAAGCTCTCAGGGCGCCTTGAGCCATTGGATTGTAGGGTGTGGAAGAAAGGAAAGAGGTCAAGGATCCTGGACTTAAGAGGATAAAGGAGATTAACAACTCAGTGGCTGTTTAGAGGAACATCAGAGAGCAGAACAGTGCTTTCCTGGGCCTGGAAGGTGCGGAGGGAGGGGAAGGAGAGATGGGCACAGGGATAGAGTTGGATAAGAGGGAAAACTGCTGATCTTCTTTAGTACAGTGAGCTAAAAGTTAACAGGATGCTTCAAACTGTTATCTTCAAAAACAAAATTTATTTATTTGACAGAGTTACGGAGGGAGGAGAAAAGAGAGAGAATTTCCACCCCTTAATTCACTGCCAAAATGACCACAAGGCTGGGGTTGGGTCAGGTCAGAGCCAGGAGCCAGGAATTCCATCCAGGTCTCCCGCGTGGGTGGGGCCTTAACCCACTGTGCCACAGTGTTAGTCCCTAATGGAGTATTTCAAGATTGCTGATAAAGGGGATTTTGAATGTTTCCTGCACAAAGAAATAATAAATGTGAGGGGTGATAGACGTGCCGCTCTGATCTGATTGTTGCATATTATGTACATGTTTTAAATTTTATGTTGCACCCCCTAAGTCTGTAAATCATTATATATGGATTAAAGCCAGAAATATATTAAATACAGAAATGAAAAAGATATATAAACCCTACATTTTAAAAACAACAACCCTTCAGACTGAACAAAACAATGAAAGCCTCCCAGTGATAAATAAAAACACTGTTTTTGTGTCTCTTCTGCTCTCTTAACTAAATTAATGATTGCTTGGGTCACAGAGCTCCAAGTTCCAGCAGCCACTTGTGTGGCGCTGGGAGGGAGACCTGCTGCTAGGGGTTGGGTCTTGGAGGAAGGTCGGCTGTGACTGCCAAAGCACTGTCATCTTCAGGGAAGTTTGGCACCACTGATAACTTGAATTCATTGTTAAAAAGTCTTGAGACAGAAGCAAGCCTTTGGCTTAGCAGTTAAGCCATCACACGGAGACCCGTTACAGAGTGTCTGATTTGTATCAGCTTCAGGTCAGCTTCCTCCTGGTGGGCATCTTGAAAGGCAGTAGATGATGGCCCTGTAAGGGAGCTTGGTTCCTGGCTTGCTCCTGGTCTAGCTGTGCCTGTTAGAGTCATTTGGGGAATAATCTCTCTCTCTCTCTCTATATATATATATATATATACACACACACACATATATACACATACACACATATATGTATTATGGATATATGTGTGTGTATGCCTCTTTCTTTCTCTCTGTTTTTTTGCCTGTCAGTTAACTGAAAAATGAATAAATAAAAATTCAAAAACAAACTCTAAGACAATCTTAAAATTAGATGCAATGTGATTAAATGATGTTAAGGATTAGGATCAAGAAAATACTCAGGAACAGAGGAAAATAAAAATGCTTTTTTTAAAAAAAAGAAGTAAGATGATAATGAGAATATCTGCATTGTAATGATGCGTGTTTTACTGCAGTAAATTTTAAAAAGATGAAAACCGGCTCAGAGGTGACAAGGATGCAATACTGGAACATGTTATATAAAAAGAGGTTGTAAAATTACTATAATAAAACAGACAGTGCTAAGCTAAGAGTAAAAATATCCTGTGCTATTACCATAACATATATTAGCAATGTAACATGCTTCCATTTTTGATGATTAATTTCTTTGGCTGTTTTTAGGGGATTAGGAACAGGTCTGTGGTTGTCTGCTCTGTTTTGCGTTATTTGGTTCTAAATTTGGCAGATGTATTTTATGTGAAGAAACAATAAAAGTTAAGGTATATTTACTTCTGCCAAATTCGCTATGTTTGGAAACAATAGGAAGGAAGGAGGAAATGAGATGAAAGAAGGAAGGAGGGAGGGAGGAAGGAAAAAAGGAGGGAGGGAGGGAGGGAGGAAGGGAGGGAGGGAGGGAGGAGGAGGGAGGGAGGGAGGGAGGAAGGAGGGAGGGAGGGAGGGAGGGAGGAAGGAGGAAGGAAGGGAGGAGGGAGAGAGGGAGGAAGGGAGGGAGGGAGAGAGGAAGGAGGAAGGAAGGGAGGGAGGGAGGGAGGCCGGCTTGCCGGTCACTGAAATAAGGGAGCTAGAAACATGGAACTTCCAGTAACTAGGAAGCTGTTGAATCCTTCCACTGGGAAGGGCAGCTTGCATGTGGGGCTTCTGCCGCTCGTGGAGTGGGGTGCATCTCCCAGGCCAGCCCGAATCAGTGTCTGAGTGTCTCTTCTTTGCAGTTCAGTCACCTGGCTGTCTGGGGAAGCATGCTGACCTGGCTGGTGTTTTTCGGCATCTACTCAACCATCTGGCCCACCATCCCTATTGCTCCGGACATGAAAGGGCAGGTCAGTGTGTCTCCAAGTCTTAGGATGACGGTGCTGTTCCAGGTGTGAGTTAAGCAAACTTTCTGTGTCTTGCAAGAACTTGATCAAAGGTTGATGTTACCTTCTTCCAGTAAAATTTTCAGGAGATAACCCAACCAAAGCATGTGGGAGAGGCTATGCAGTCCATGGAAACAGCGTTTGAAAGTTTAACTGTTGCGCAAAGTGTTAACATAAATTCTCTAAATGACCTTGTCCCTTTATGCATAATATATCACATGTCTCCTGTATACAGCGTTGCCATGGATGATGTGTAGCCCTCAGGAAATCGTAGCGGTTTGGATCACTCGTAATCTGCTTGTGACATTTTCACTGGTTATGTGTGTGACTGTACTCTGATGTGTGAATAATTGGTCACCTGTAAAAAGCAAATCTAACAGCTCTTGTAGCTAGATCCATCTCCTTGAACCAGAGAAGCTGTGACTCAAGGCCTCTCACTCCCTGCGGTGTTTTTATCTTATTTTCTCTTGAGTGATCTGGGTCCAGTGTTTGACCCATCAGCAATGACAAACTACATCATGGAGTTCTACCATGTCACGGAAAAAGGAACTTGGCAATCCTGTGGGCCAGATCTCCTCCTCAATGTATACATGAAGCTGTGCAGGTCCCAGTCCTATTCTTGAGGCCCACGCCACAGCCTTAGACCCCCATCCTTTAGGTTTCGGTATGCTGGGCTGGGCTGGGCTGCCTGGGTGTGTTTCCCATAATGATGAGCTGTGGCGCCGAGCCAGTCCTGTCTGATCCCTTTTGGTGACTCCGAGACACTGAGAGTCCTTTATAATCCCACCGTCCTGGTCTTCTGCTCAGACCCAGGCCAGTGTGTACAGGGCTGGGGCTAACAGACACACTGCACTGAGGGCATTGATGTGTGCTGTGGTATATACACCCACATGAGCAGGACACTAGGACCAGCGACCGAGGGCAGACCCGTGTGGGAAGTAGACAGAGGGCCAGAAGCTGGTGGTGCCCCTGCCTCAGAATGCAGGTTGCAGGGGCAGATGAAGCATGGCACACTTGGCTGCTGTCCCTGCTTGCCTGAATCTGCAGAAATGAGTAAAAACACCTGCATCGACCCAAGCCCAAATACATACTCAGCAGCTGCTTCCTGTGAGTTCCTCTGGGATGCTGTGACTCAGTTGGTGAACACACTGCAAGGTGTCTAGGATTGCTCCAAACAGGGGTGCCAAGGTGTCCTGTGAGGGCACCTGTGCGGGTCCTCCAATGCTCTTTCTGCTTTGTGTAAGGAAAGGAGACCCATCCTTTCCAAATCCATGTGCTAGAGGAAATTAAAAAGGCACTCAGTAAAGTCAGAAGTTGTTATTTGGCAAAATGAGAATTTCCTAACAGACTCTTTATGTTCTTAAAGAGTTCATTTCTATTGTAAAGCAATATGGTTCATCTTTATAACATAAACCAGGAAGAGGACCTCCTGCAACCCTAGGAGCGAGCAAGGCATTGAGAGGGTTGGAACACCTGCCATGGGTTGTCTTCCTTCTGGTTCAGGGAGGATCTGCTCTGATCACATTTAGGAAATTTTAGGGAATCCCTGGCTGTTTGGTGTGCAGTTTTCTAAATTACTGGAGAGTTACAGCCGACAAGAGGAGGGGACTGGCTGACAAACCCCTCCTTGCGAAAGCTGCTCAAGCGTCCTTCCAGAACTGCTCTGCGTTCTTTTGGTGCAGAAAAATCAGATTCCAAAGCGCATGAATTAGGCTGCCTACTGCCTGCTCCTACAAGAGAGCTTCACTTTCAAACTGTGCAGGACCAAGCCGACCGCGCAGCTCCTAACAGGACGCACACCAGGACGAGGCACACAAAAGCGATGTCCGGCTGGTTCCAAGGCTGGGCTTCAAGGTGAAATTCACACACAGTCACGTACTGCCTGATGACATTTCCAGCCACAAAGGCCCGCATACACACAGCGGGTCCCATTAGAGCATGTGGTCTACTGACGTCATGGCCGTCTGAGTTGGTGTGATATACTCCACAGTTTACTCTATGACAAGGATGACAGCACATAACCCAGTTTACAGAATGTTGGCTCTGTCGTTAAGTAATGCATGCCTGTGCTGGAGGATTTTGCAGTTAGCGCTTTGGTCTGCTGCTCCATCCAAGAACAAAGAAAAGATTCTAGTAAATCATGGCTTGCCTGTGTGTGGAACTTTCCGTTGTTTGACTTCAGCCGGGTCATTTTGGTCATTCTCTTGATGGGTTGGTTGCTACGGGACTAACAATAGCTCCGAAGCAGAGCACAGCTTGGGGAAGCTGAGGTGTCCCTTAGGTGCTGACTGTGAAAGTGAAGGTCGTTGGCATACTGCCAGGATCTGAGGGGGTCATCAGCTACATACACACCAGGAGCTGGGCTCTCTCTCTCAGTCCAGCTCTGGTCTCCCCGCTTGGAAAGAGTGTCAGAAAATGCCACACCTGCTTGCTCCTGCTTCCTCTGCATTCATTCTTTGAAAAGTGACAGAGACATATATGAAAGCATTTTTGTGATATTTTCGAAGAATCCCTCAGATGGAGGGGAAAGCCTCAAATCTCAGAAAGATTGTTTGCTGATGGCAGAATTGATGGTATCAGAGAAGGGGAGGGAGCCGGGGAGACTGGGCTTGCCTGCACTCGGAGCGTGGAAGCAGCTTTCCCAGACTCTGCGACAGAGAGGTCCCAGCCAAGCCCATCCGTTGGTCAGTGAACACTTAGGAGAGAGCAGTGTCCTGGGGAAGCACTTGTTGCTCAAAAAAAAAAAAATTGCCAGTTTTCAGAGTGTTTCTAGTAATTTTTTTTAAAAGACTTGTTTATTTTTATTGGAAAGGCAGAAATACAGAGAGGAGGAGAGACAGAGAGAAGATCTTCCTTCTGATGGTTCACTAAGCGGCCGCAATGGCTGGAGCTGAGCCAATGTGAAGCCAGAAGCTTCTTCCAGGTCTCCCATGCAGGTGCAGGGTCCCAAGGCTTTGGGCCGTCCTCGACTGCTTTCCCAGGCCACAAGCAGGGAGCTGGATGGGAAGCAGAGCCGCTGGAATTAGAATTGGTGCCCATATGGGATCCTGGCACGTTCAAGGCGAGGACTTTAGCTGCTAAGCTGTTGTGCTGGGCACTCAAGTAATTGTTATAAGCCATTTCTTGTAGCGCTCTGAGCAGTAGATTACATTTTTGTGTTTTTGGGTTATTTTTTTTTCCCCCAAACAAACCCAGTTCTTCTAAGTTCTGGAATGAAGCTAGTGTCTAGTGGCAAATGGCATTTCCTACCCCAGAGCTAGAGTTGCTTTGATATCTTGTGTGTGCTCATCACATCTGCAGCGGTTGAAAAGGTACATTGTTTCTGCTGGGAATTTCTTAAACTAATTTGATTTCAATATTTCTTTGTCTTTTCCAGTATAGTCTTTTTTTTTCCCCCCCCCTCCAAGGGGGCAATGTAGGTTTTCCCTTGAGGGCAGAGGAAGGCGAACAGAGCAGAATTGGAGAGTTGTTCTCACTGTCAAAGCCGCTTTATCTGCCTGAAAGCCCCTGTGTGATTTGGAATCTGAACTCCCACCAGACGCTGGGCCAGGAAGTCCCAGTGACCGTTTCTAAAATCAAAGAAGTCACCAGTGTACTTCCTCTCCTGGAAAGACACAGCATTGGTGGGATTTAAAGCACACCCTGTTTTTCCAGCTTTCTAGACCTGTGCTAGATCTGTTGTAAATTTAAAACTCAGGTGGTGTGTCTCCTGCTAAGGACCAAAGCCCTCAGCTCTGGAAAGCGGGTGAGGATATTTTTTCCATAGGGGACCGTGTTTCTCTCCCCTCCCCTGCCACTGCCATAGCATCGCCATGAAACATCCCATTTCTCCATCTGTAGTACCACCAGCCTGTGCTGCAGAGTGGAATAAGGCCTAAACCCCTTGGCTCTCCCTCTCCCTGCAGTTGCCTTTGACTCTGGGAGCACCCGAGGCATGCCTTCTTACCTGACCTGGGCTCGTGCCCAGCTGCTCTATAACCTTTGACGAACAGCTGCACCTCTGTGGATTTTGCCATCTGCCAGAGCAGAATGAGGTGGCTTCCCTAAAGACCACAGCGGAGTGTGGTGAAGACAGAATGAGAGAAGCTTCAAGAAACCCAAACCCTGCTCTTCTTGTTCCCGGAGTGATCACTGATTTTTGAATTTTTGTTAACAGAAATACTGTCATGACTTAAACTTGCAATGTGTTAAGCCCAAGAATTTTAATGTCTTACATAAGGTTCTAAATGGGATGCTTCTTAACAAGGGTCATGGAACACCAGCATCTGAATCATCTGAGTTACTGGTTAAAATGAGACTCTCCATCTCCCAAGCCAGGGCCAGCGTGGTGGCACAATGGGTCAAGCCATCCACCTGTGATTCCAGAAACCCATATCAGAGTCTGGGTTCAAGTCCCAGTTGCTCCACTCCTCATCCCGATGCATACTAATGCATCTCAGAGGCACATGGGGGAGACTGATGGGGTTCTGAGCTCCTGGCTTTGTCCCTGACCGTCCCAGCAATTACAGCCATTCAGGGAGTGAGCCATTGGATGGAAGGTCTCTTTCTCTCCCTCCCCGGCTCTGTGTTTCTCTCTATAAATATCATTCTGCCTTCTAAATAAATGCATCTTTTAAGAAATAAGGCTACCCCCATGAAAAAAAAATATTAGCACTTGTACACACATACTCTCTCACACACACTCACATATACTCACTCTTAACATACTCACATCTCAGGGTGGAGCTCCAGGTTCTAAAGTTTGATGAATCTCCAGGCAGCCCTTCCCTTTAAAGTTTGAGAACAACTGCTCTAGTATGTCTAAAACACGCCCCCATGGCTATGTTTTCGTGAATACTGTGTGTTACAGGAGAAGGCGGTGCACCCCGGGCCTTCACAGCTGATGGGCTCTCCAGCACAGGAGTACAGCCGTAAGACACAGCTCGTTGTGCTGGTGAGCCCTGGGAGGCAGTTAGCTTTCTAAGTAGGGAATGATTCCAGAAGACATTACGTTGCTCACCATGGAAAACTACTCCTCCCAACTCTGGTGCTTGTCTTTTAAAGTTCTTTTCATTGCTAGTAAAAGAAGGGGGAAAAAAAACCTCTTTCACTTCAAAGCTTACAAACTGCTAATTCTGTCTGCGGTGCCAAGCTCCAGCCCTCAGCCAGTTTCTGGCATATGACAGGCTTTTTAATATAAGAACAGACTTACTTCTGGGTTTTATATACACGCTTGTGTATATGCAGTGCAGATCCCAGTGGGCTGGAAGTCAACCGGGAGGGTGCCTAGATTCCTGACATCCTCCCAGCCTCATCGTCTCCTCAGAGTCTTACAGGCAGCTGCTTGCTGGCCTGGGGCTGTGCCAGGTGAAGTTGGAAAGGGGGTGGGGGCGGAGAAGAGGTTGGAAAAGTTGGAAAAGGAAGGGGATTGTCCCAAAATGTTCATGCTCCAAGAGGAGGGTGAAGAAGGGAGAGGCATCACTTTGGCAGCTTGTCTCTGTGCAGCATGGCTGAAAGGTGTCAGGAGAGAACACATCCCCAGTGTTACCCAGGGGGTGGAGCTTGGGTGCTTGTCTCCAGCCTCCTTCACCTCTTCCCAAGGTCCCAGTTACTGTGCGCAGAGTGCTGTGACCAGTGCACGAGGCCTAGTCCCTTAGGGGAGTCATCTATACCACCCCTCCCTCAGGAGAAAGCACACTCCCCCCCTCCACCCTCTGCCCCAGGAGCGAGTGACTCGGAAGGGGGAGAGGCCCAAGAGAACTTGTGCTGGGAGGTTCTGGGATACAAGTGTATCCATCACCAAGATGGTCTTCCCTTTTTAGTAGTGTGGTTGCTGCTGGGAGAATAGGAACTGGCTGAACACGAGGAACAGAACTGCTGGAGTAGGATGAAAGGGCATAAGACAAGAAGCCATTCCCTTGAGCAGTTATTGAGAGACCACATGAAGCCGACTTCAAAGCCTGGAGAGCATGCTACCTGGCCTTCGGTGTGTAGCGACCATTTCCAGCATGGGTGTCCCCATGGTTCCCTTCTAGTGACCAGTACGTGGTCAACCAAGAACAATACTCTTTCCAAACAGGCTATTGCAGTGTACTTAGAGTCATGGATGACTTCCTCTCTGTCAATCTGCCTTTCAAGTAAATAATAAATTTTAAAAATTAGTGAAACTTACCTTTAAATTCTACCTTCCACCATAGTCTCATGGTGCCTTTGGGTATGTTTTAAAACTAGAAGCTTTTTTAGGTGGGTTCATCATCTTGTCTCCAGTCAGCAACGGGTCCTATGCCTTTCTTCAGCCCCTTCTGCATGGCTTTGGAGCAGCAGAATCCTTCTGACTGAAGGGACCCAAGGCAGACTTCTTTCCTCTTGCATGTAGATCCTGACTGGGGGAATGGGGTTGGAATGAAGGTAACCCCAGTGTCCGTGACATTCACAAATGCGTCCTTGGGCTCCTCCAGGTGCAAGAAGCATATGAGATCCATCTGTGAACTTAATCCTGGAAACTAAGGGAAGCAGGGCACATACGTAACAGCAGGCATTCTGCTCAACAAGCACCATGAGTCAGACAGAGATTTGTATACGTATTGTGTATACGTGCAGTTACACTTAGTGAAGCAGGCATCATTTAGCAATCTGCTCTCATCTGTGGAAGCCAGCTTAGAGAGAAGGGACGGGTCCCTTGGTCAAGTGGAAAGCAGAGTCACAGGGACACCCGTCAAGTCTGTGCACCTCTTTAGTGAGTCTACTCTGTGTTACGGTGGAAAGCAGCCAGCTTGATGATGTCTAATGAATGTCAATCATGTGATCTCCATAAAGTTTTGCTTTTCCTTCATGTGAAGCAACATACCCTTTCTCAACTGTAACTGTCGACTTCAAAGACACCAGTAGGTTAAGTGTGTGCCATGATCTCCTGTGACCCTCAAGCCAGAGCCTCTTCTGATTCCCTAATTTCCCTCACCTCCACCAACTCTCTTCCCTACACAATTCTCTTCATTTTGGAAGATTATTTTATTTTACCCTGTTCTTTCCAGGATGCTGTGTTGATTAGAGGCCAGGCAACTTTGATTGTGAGCTATTATTTCTTTCTTTCACTTAGAGATTTCAGTTGTGGTGTTGGCATTTGTCATTCATTCTGAATGTTAATTTTTAAAATATCTGTCAGCACATTAAAGCACACAGATTACATGCGGATTTTGTTTGTGATACTTATGCACAGTGGTCAAGCGTGCTTCATGTGGTTTTGAAATTTTCCTTTTGTCCCACATGTGGAAGTGTGTCTAGGGGACGCTGCAGCTGATTCTGTGCAGGGCTTATTTCTCCAACATCTGCAGAAGGAGGTGACCTGATCTGATCGCTTAGTGACTATCGATGCAGGTCCCCACCAAGAGGCAACGGGGGAAGATGGAAGCATTCATTGAGTGCTGCAAGCCTGCACCAAGACTTCTGTCTTGTGTATAGATAATTATGCAAAGTTTTCATGATTGCATCTAAGAGGGCCAAAGCTAGGGCAGCAAGAAGTCTTCCAGGGGTTGTGTTTTTCAATTACTATTCTTGCCACCAGCACTGTTGAATATCGAAATGGCCATGGAGGAAATCGGGCACTTTCTGAACCTGTATCAACTGCTATGTAAATCATTGGCTTTCCTTTGACTAAGGACAGTATGTGCACTTTGATTCACAATATTTTCTTTAGTGATTGCAATCTGATTTTGATAAAAGAGGAAGCTGAATGAAGGGCCTGTTTAAAATATGCAGATTCTGGAGCTAGCATTGTGGCAAAGTAAGTTAAACCACTACCTGTGATGTCAGTGCCCTCTATTAGAGTGCCAACTGGCCGCTCCTCTTCCGATTCAGCTCCATGCTGATCCAACTGAGATGGCAACAGGAGATGGCCCAAGTGCCTGGGCCACTATCACCCATGTAAGAGATGTGCGTGAAACACTGGGTTTTAGCTTGACCCAACAGACCAGCTGTTGTGCCATCTAGGGAGTCAACCAGTTGGGGGAATGTGTGTGTGTGTGTGTGTGTGTGTGTGTGTGTGTGTGTGTATACATGTGTTGCTCTGCCTTTTGAATGAATTTTTAATGTGCAGATTCTTCTGAGTATGCTCTGGAAGCAGGCTCTGTCCATTACCTAGAAAGGACAGTGACATCACGATGTCTTCTGCCTGTCCTGGATCCGTTTCCACTGTGATCACGGAACCCCGGATCCTCCTCTCTCCAAACTTGCTTTTGGATATTGCTGGTTCAGCCTCTGCTCCCCACCTCTGTGGTCAGGATCTGCAGCCAGGGGCACATCCACCAGGTCTCACAGCTTGTTCACTGCAGCCATTCACTCTGGGCCTGAGAGAAACAATTCAAGGGCTTTTTATGGAAGGGGATGGAGGAGGGGACTATTATGTTATATGAAGATGATGTCAGATTGAGCCAGCAGAGGCCAGGGCAGAGAGTGTCTGGCTGAGGATGAAATGAGCCCAATAGCAGTGACAACATCAAGTTCATTCCTGGATCCAGCTGTGCCTGAAATGAGAACCATCTCAGAACTCTCAGATACACACAAATCAATAAATTCCCATGTTTGTATTAGACAGTGTAGAATGAATTGCTATTATGCTGAAAAGCATACTACTGATGAAAAATGAATAGCTCCTGTTTTAGGCTTAAAGGGTAAAATGTTCAGGTCTAGTTTACATAGAAGTCTCGCATCCATCCTCCCATCCCTTCTGGAAAATTGGCCTCTGCATAATTAAAAGAGCAGCTGGTTATCTTTCCTGCCACAATTTGCAGGAGTAAGACATCTCTCCGTGACCTTCATTGTGTCCCTCCCCTGGCTCACTACCTGAAAACCTTAGGTAGAGTCTAATTGTTTAAGAATGAGATGGAAGAAAACAGGAGCTCTTTGTTAAGGCAACCAGCTATTCAGCTGGCGTTGCATCAAATAGTCGTGAGTGGTACTGTCCAGAAGTACAAGGATGCTTCACAAACCTCATGGGAAAAGGGGCACCATTTTAAAGTGCATAGATCTCAGATGCTTTTTGCATCACAATAAGCTTATCTTTTCATCCATTATTCTCATGAACCTTTTGAATTATTCTCATTGAATGGGAGACGTGTATCATTTCAAATTATGGTACCCTTATCTAAAAGGAAAACAGGTGGAATTTGTCACTGACATGATCTATCTGGAAGCAACTAAAAGAAAAACAAATCACTTCAAAATATCATCAACGTGAAGAGAAAATATCAATAAGCTATTTCGTGTTCTTCCTATGCTGAGTTTCTGCTGTCTGGAGTGTGTGAGTGTCACACACACCTCTAGCCCCATGCTGCCTGACTCAGGTGCTCAGTAGCCACATCTGGCCAGTGGCCTCTGTGTATGACAGCCCAGCTGTTGAGCAGCAGAAATTTGGGAATTCAGACTCATTTCCCCCAAGGCAGCTTTGCTGCAAGCAGATTCAAGAGGTGGGGAGCGCATTTGGGATGAGCTTGGAAAGTTGAAGAAGCCTGCACGTTCAAGAAGTACCTCACCTAGCCTGTTTCAGGCATTTGCACTGGAATGGATCTTGGCTCACACACAGGACTTTCCCTAAAAGTAACATCTAGGAACAGCTGAGCTGTTAATCTATGGGCTTATTAATTGCCTTAAGCAGAGGTTATAAATTGAGATTTATGAAGTGTGGATCAGACTTCAAGTATTTTATCCAAAATATTGGCTAACATCCCAACCATTTTCTACCAAATGGTAAAAGGAAGAGGTCAGGGCCCAAGACTTTAGTTACATTTGTAACATGCTGCAGCCAGTTGAAGAGTAAGATTCTAAGCCACTTGAAAATAGGTACAAGTTATTCCTTCCTAATTGTCAGTTGAACCCATAAGTGGCCATTTCTCATTTTAAGTGTTTACTTACTTATTTGTTTTATCTACCTAAAAGGCAGAGCAGCAGAGAGAGGGCAGGAAAGAGAGAGGTATTAGTTAAGAGAAATTTGCAACCTAGTAGTCCACTCCCCAGATGCCTGCAACATCAAGGCTGATTCAAGCAGAAGCCAAGAGCCAGGAATTCCATCCTCATCTACCACAGGGTGGTAGGACCCTAAGCAGCTGAACCTGCTGCATCCTAGGATGCTTAAACAGGACACACTGAGTTAGAAGTGGAGCATCTGGGGCCTGTGTGGTACACAGGTGTCCCGAGTAATAGCTTAACCACAGCATCCATGCCCATAAATGACCATTTCTAAGCAGAATTATTATTTAATTCCTAAGGCTGTCTGAACCTCTTATCCTTTTGTCCATCTTGAATTTCAGACCTCCCTACTACATTAGGACAAGTCTAAGCCTTTTCGTTTATTAACCTCCTTAATATCTCTCCTGCCATCCAGATCAATTTGCACACAATTCATTTACGCTTCCATCCTTTCTTGCCTGGACTCTTGCAATCTCCCTGTGACTGGCTCTTAGCATCCAATAAGGATCTATTCCTTCACTGTGGCCAGAATGATATTTCAAAGGACAAATCTAGTATTCCTGGTTTCCTGTTGCCCTCAGGATAAAGTATAATGTCATTTGTACACCCTGGTGTGAACTTTTGGAAACAGATTAGCATAGAATCTTTATGAGCAAGTGACTAATACATTAAAGAATCTAGAATTTTTTTTTTTGTTTTTAAAGATTATTTGTTCAAAAGAGTAAGAAAGAAAGAGAGAACTTTCATTCACTGGTCCACTCCACAAACATCCTTGGTCAGAACTCAGCCAGGCCAAGGTAGAGCCAGGAACTCCATCTTGGTATCCTGTGTGGGCACCAGTTCTAATCCCAGCTGCTCCACTTCCCATCCAGCTCCCTGCTTGTGGCCTGGGAAAGTAGAGGATGGCCCAAAAGCTTGGGATTCTGCACTCTCATGGAAGACCTGGAAGAATCTTCTGGTTCCTTGCTTTAGATCATCTCAGCTCTGGCCATTGCAATCACTTGGGGAGTGAACCAGCAGATGAAAGATCTTTCTCTGTCTCTCCTTCTCTCTGTATATTTGCCTTTCCAAATGGAAAAAAAAAATAAAATCTTTTTAGAAAGAAGAAGTGTGTTCAAAAAGCCAGTAGGACAAACCACACATATTTCCTGTCTTAAGAATGGTAGAACATTTGCAGCTAAAAAAAAAAAAATTTAACCAAATTGCTCAAAGTTCCATAAGTAAAACATGTGCTATGATATTCATTGATTATAATATGTGTATATGAACAGATTATCATATTTCATTCCTTCATTGGCAATGTTTCCCTTAGGGTTGATGATAAAGAAAAAAAAGGCAAAAATGGAATCAAGGTGGACTTTCTGAGTACCTAATTCCATGATGCATTAAGGTAATTGTTATCATTACTAATGGTTTTTATGATGAGTGATAAAATTGAGGGAGATAACCAGTTCCAGATGACACTATAGAAGCATCCATCATGGGAAAGCATTTTTAAAACATTATACTGTTCGGGGGATTGGCATTTTAGAATCAATAAATGTAGATCCCTAGTTGGAGAGGTTTGGGCAAGAAAATCCCCAGGCATAGTTTAGTTAACAGCTAAGCTGTGATGACTACATGGAAGAGGTGGGAAGTTTGAGGGGACTGTTTGCTGGTAGGTCAGATGCAGGGGTGATGGGGTGGAAGTGGGACTGCTGTCCAGGATCACAGAGTGCCTTGGAACAGGCTTAAACAAATGGGTGGGTCTAGCCTTGGGAGCTGAACTGGAGTAAAGGATTTAATGCTAAAGTGGTATTAAACAAGAAGAAAATGTTTAAGATTTGCAAGGTCCCCAACCCAACATCTTAATGGAAATAAAGAGAAAGCAGTAATAACGTGGTTGTATGTCCAGTAAAACCAGGAGAAACAGGAGGGGTGAGAGGAAGAGGAAAAGAAAGAAGGCAGTGACGCTGGAGAAGTCCAGCGTTGAGGGAGCATGACCTGAGCAGAAAAGCCAAGGGCATCTCCCTGCAGGAAGTGACACGTGCACCTTCCTGGAAAAGGTGTTGGGGGAAGAATACACTTGACTGAAAAAAGTCCTGTGACAGAGTTAAATCAGAGTTTCACCTTTTTATGAATAATGTAGAAAGAGGAATTCTTAGAAAGAGAAGGTAGTTGATGGGTTTTCATTTGCCCTACCGTTCTGACTGTTCTGTACTTTAATATGAATAGAACAAAGGGGGAAGTGCTTATCTGAGTGCAAAAAAAAAAAAAAAATCAAAAACAAATCCTTCCACTGTTCAAAAAGAATTAAATATTGCACTGGGGCATTGTAAAGTTTTCTTGTAATATAAACTCACTGATTCTAAATGAGATTTCAAAATCATGGTTTGGGGGAAAGAGCTCGTTATTGCGGGAATATTTTGTTTTGAACAGGAAATATAAAATCAAGATGTAACTTTTGATAATTAACAAAATTGTCTGCTTGGGGACTTGTTCATTAAAAAGAAAAATGAATCCTTTCTTATTTTTTCCAATGTTTTTAGTGGTTCAAATATAATGGAATGACCCCATGAAGTACTAGTCTCATATACACAGAAAGTAAATTTGATTTCAGCATTTTATGGAGTTCTGACATGGGTTAGCTTGGTGAACAGATACGACTTTATCCTCAAATACTTTTTTTTTCCTAGAAAAGTAATCACTTTTTATTCCTTGGTGTAATTTATATGTCTGCCAGAATTGGGATTTGTCCATCTGCAAGTTGCAGTTTAGATATTACTGGTTAATAAGAGCTCATTTTTGCTTTCTCAGATCCTGGTAGGGTAAGCTCCGCTTCCACTTTCAAAACTCTTGGCTAATCAAGCATTGTGCTGGAAGCTGTGCAGTGTGTGAATTCTGGAAATGGACTTCCAGTGTCCTGGAGAGCTGTTTATCCTCACTCATTGTGTGTCCTTTGCTTCTTTGAAAGCTAGGTCTGTATTGCCCTGCTTTGGATGCCTCCTGCCCTTTCCACACCCTCCTGATGGTAGCTTTGTGCAGCAGGTACCTTTCTAGGCATCTGTGTGTGGCTTCTAACCTATTTTCCCAACAAACTCCTCCTGGATGTGAGGGCGATCTGGCTGCGACATCTGTCACCCCATTGATCGCCAGGGTTGATTCGGCTGATCTGGCTGGCTAGGCGGGTGTCCCCTTCCTCCCTCACCACTCCATGTGCGTCCCTCCCGAAGCTGCGCGCTCGGTCGAAGAGGACGACCATCCCCGCTAGAGGAGGACCGGTCTTCGGTCAAGGGTATACGAGTAGCTGCGCTCCCCTGCTAGAACCTCCAAACAAGCTCTCAAGGTCCAACAAACTCCTCCTGATCCATTTACCACCCAGATCACCAGCATTATGAAATCTAAAGCTATTTTGTAACTTTCCACAAACCTCCAGAAATGGCTTGGAAACTGGCTGTGATCCTTAAGGACTCATTAAGGATGCTGCTCACTAGGCTTAATTGCTGACCAAGGGAAAATGCTGCTTTGCTGGAGCTTGCTAACAAGAACTTGTATGATCAACAGAAAGGACACCCTGTACAGAACTGAAATCACAAATCAGCCTGGATATCACCCAAGAAAATAACCAAATTGCTGTATCAATTATAAACCCAGATCAACAGTGTGACCACTGGCTTCCATTCAATGTTGGGAAAAAGTGGGAAGGCTGATGCTGTCACACAGTAGGTTAAGTGTCTGCCTGTTGGGTGCCAGTTCAAGTCCTACTGCTCCATTTTTGGTCCAGCTCCCTACTGATGTACCTGGGAAAGCAATAGAACATGGCTGCAGCCCCTGGGCTGGCATACCCCCTACAGGAGACCCAGAAGAAGCTTCTGACTCCTGGCTTGATCTGTCCTAGCCCCAAGCTGTTGTGGCCATTTGAGGAGCAAAAATGCCTATTTCCCTCTCCCTTTTACTCTGACTATATATGGTTTTGGGTGTGCCTTCCAGACGGGAAACTACTTGGGGTCAGCTTACTGCAGTGAACAGCATTCAGAAAGTGCTTGAAGAAAGGGTGCAGGCGGAGGTGGGGGATTAGATACCCTGGCCATGAGAAGCCTTTCCAGGGGGCCTGTTCCTGGGACAGCCCATCCATGCTCCATGCTCCATGTAAACATTTTGCCTGTGGCCTGTCCTGCTCACGGGGCAGCCTGTCCGTGGGATGCAAAATATCTATGGACAAATCAGATAGATATTCCTAAAATCAGAACTCCACTGCATAGAATTATCCATAATATTTTCATTTCTGAAGCAGCTTAAATAGTAATCTTCCACGTATTTGTGCTTCCAGAAAAATCCAAAAGTCAGCCCATGGAGGGTCCTCTTTTGGCAAATGCGCTTTATGCAAAGTAATCACATGTTCCATCTGATGAAAAAGTGTCATTTCTCCGTTCAGAAGCAACCAACAACAGAAGGGAAGAAGGGGGGCGTGGTTAGCATTACTTTATGCTGTAGGTGCTCACAATGGTGTTTTCACCTTGAGTGAGTCAGACACTGAATCCAGGGCGCTTGTTCCCACTTCCACCATCCTTGCAGTGGGTCCCTCAGAACAATCAGATAAATCCTGGTTTTACACCAGCACTTAGGCCCTGTAAAGATCTTTCTAGAACACATTAAAGCCAATTCATATAAATCTGCTGGGGGATCTTTCTGCAAAGCGGAAATGGTATTGTTAAGTCCCAGCTTTTCCATTCTCAGGAGCTACTGTTTATTGTTAGAAGCTGCATGCCCTAAGTGGAAAGGCCATCTCACCTAGTTGTGTGCATTCCCCAGAGCTATTCAGTGTAAGTTAATCTTTTCAACAGAAGCAGCCAACTTCTCTGGCAAAAGAATTTGCAGTCTTTGTGGTTTCAGTAAAAAGGTGGTTCATTTTTCTGATTTCTTGATGAACTATATTTCATGATGAATTTAATCTTTCCTCAGAAAAAGTTCTCTAAAATCTACTTCTCTGAACAAAATTCAGCATGAAAGCCTTTCTCTATGGAAACAGCCAAAAACTGGGTTTGTGTGGACCTGGACAAACAGTTTCAGGTCCAAGTTTAAGGATATTTGCTGCTGGAAATGTTATGCATATTCCTGTCCAGGAAGAACAAAATCCAGAATGTTGATACTGGGTTTAAAATATATGAATTTACTCTCTCTTGTTTGAGGAGGGTTTTTTTTTCCCCCTTGCCCTCTTTTAGATCCTGTTCTACGCTCGGTAGAATATGGAAGGATTTTTGCCAGGGATAACTAGCAGAGGCACAATGTGTTAATACACAGGAGATCTACGGGTTTCATTGTGGTGACCTCTGTAAACGTTGCTGGCACTCTGACTTTGGCATAGCTTGCAGGAAATTCCTTGTTGGCCTGCCCAATGCAATAAACAGACCTCCTGTATCTCACCATGCTCAAGCCCAAGCTTGTCATGGGGGGTTGCTTTAGCTTTTTGTGTAAAAGTTAAGGGTCCCAGAATTGCTATTCCATGCTTTCTTTAGCGCCCAGCTTTGGAATTCAAGTAGGACTCAGGATTTCATTTTTCTGTGTTCTTCAAGCATGCAGAAAAGGTAGATAAGGTGAACACATCCCCTGTGGAGAAACAAAAACAAATATATATATATCTACACACACATACATATATATACACACACATATAAAACTTTTATATAATCATGTATGGACTTTTATGCAATCATGAAAATGTACCTACTATTTTTTCTTGTCCCTATTCTCTAAATAATACAATGTAACAACTATTTATATCACCCTTACGTCATGAGAGGGTTAAGTAATATAGAGATGCCTTGGGGTGTGCAGGAGGATTACGTGGATTTTATGCCAATGTTATGCGATTCTCTTAAGAAAATAGATTTGTGTAGTCGGCATGAGAGGGAGTTCTAGAGCCAGCCTCCTAGGGAGACCAAGGGACAAGGATGTGCTTTCCATGGCATCAACTTGATCCAGAAGACCGGAAGTGACCATTTGCCTTTTCCCTAGGGAAGTTGTTTACTGTGTCCACCGCAGGTAAATCCTTAAAGCAACCTTGCTACTCTAAGCATGGTCCGCCACATGAGCAGTAAGAGCATTAGCGTGTTAGAAATACCGAATCTCAGGGCCAGCCCAGAGTGGCTGGACTGCAGCCTGCCCATTGGCTAGAGCACCGGGTAATCATAGAACATGAAAGGTGGACAGGTCCGGTGTTGCCTGCCAGGCCACCGGCATGCCTGAACCTATTCCAGGAAGAGCACCGTGGGGGGGTGTGAGCGAGAAAGGCCGGCCACGGGGGCAGAAAGAAAGGCGAGCCTGGAAGACATCGGCTGAGTTAAATTATGCTCATTAATTCAATTTGAGGCAGGAATGTGTGTAAATAAACGCTGGCAGCTGCAGTGGCTCCGCTTCCTGCAGGGCTGGGACCGGAATGCAGGGGCCGAGGAACGCTGAAGACCTAACTCCCTAACTCGCATGGGGCAGATAGCTGTGCAGCCACGAGACGATGATGGAAAAGATGGTATTATCATGATCACATTAGGAAGGTTTAAAATGCAGAGCTCAGTGCCAAAGCCAGTGAAACTGGAGAGGCTGCATTAGCACAGATAAAATCTTCATTATTCGAACAGATTAAGTTTAGGTGACTCCTTCTCTTTTATTTTTTTTCCCCTCCTTTAAATCAATACAGATCGGATTTCCCTGGGGTTGAAGTGAATAGCCATCCTCAGCCAGCAGCATTTCCAAATAATCTATTCGCATCTGCTTTTTCCCATACAAAAATATGTCCAGGAGAAGTGCGAAAGGGAAACTTGAATTGTATAGGTTCAGAACAAGTCCATTGTGCCAACACCCTGTAAGATGCTGGTAGGTTTACTTTTTGGCACTTTGTATTCATCAACTGTTTTGGAGGTGAGTGAGGTCATAGAAAAATGCATATTATGGGGGGGGAACTGCATGGATTTAAAACAATTTTTTGTACCGAAATAATCTTATCTTTTAATTCCTATTTTCTGTGAACATTTTGAGTTTCCTTCATATTGATTAAATGTCATGTGGCTTGCTGGGCTAAGATGTCTGCTTAAGCATTAGAAGGTAGCTCTCATTGAGCTGTCCACTTTCAGAAGCTCACTGAATATGACTTATTCCAAAGACGTATCTGTTTCCCAGCTCAAAAACTAGTCCTTTGTCTAATCCTTTGTCCCTACTCACTAATGAAATGACTGTGAAAGAGAGGTATTCTTTTTGTTTTATCTGGAAATGTTTTCCTGAGCATGTGCCAGTGGTGATGTTGATGATGATGATGATGGTTGCTAACCAAGTCGCTGGACATTCATTGAGTGCTTCCTACACTGAATCTATTGTACGAGTCCTGTTCTGTGCCAGAAACAAGATCCTAGAGCTGCTAACAAACCTGTCCCAGGTCTCACAGCAGGAGGGTGGCTGAGATGTGGCCTCCAGCTTCCACGGGTTCTGGAATAGCAGCCATTCCCGCCTCACTGTCCAGCAATAACTTCTCTGAGAACCACTCTCGTGCCACCCTCGCCCCGGGATTTCAGTAACTTTCTAGAAGTCACTGGCACAGAATAGGTTGTCAGTGAATGGCAGCTCATTTCTCCCAGCATCCTCATTCCTGTGCCTTGCGTGGGTGACAGGTGACCTGACTCTTCCAACACAGTTAGAGTCCTGGGACAAGGGCAGAATGCTTGTTCCTTGGCCACCTTCCAGCTTCCATGAGCAGCCAAAGTCCTCCCCTCTAGGCATCAGCAAGTAAAGTCAGAGGAAACATCTCCACTGCACAGTCTGCTGAAGCCGGTGCACGTCCTGTTGGCAGGGTTGTGGCCACGCGTGTAGAGCCTGGGAACTTGCAGTCTTGCAGGTCCTTGAGGCTTTCATAGACCTTCTTGCCTCAGAGTTGATTTGCAGTCTGAAGGAGAAGGGCAGAAAGCAGAGCAAGGCTCTAGTTATTTCACCACTTTTGTGCAGTCTTTCCGTTCAGGAGAGAATGTGTTCCAGGGACCCAGGATGAGAAGCAAACTTTATGAGCTTGAACATCGAACCCATCCTCTTTATCCCTCATCGCTTGCCATGACACCTTGGGAGGGTTAGTGGAGGCACAGTGGGGCACCTCACCCTTGTCTTTCATGAGTACCCATCTTCTGGAAGGTCCTGAGCCTTCAGCTAGCCAGGATACATCTCTGTTCTGTTCTCAATAACAGCAGTGCCACACAGGATTCCACAGGCCTACACTGGTCCCTGGGGAGCCAACCTGGCAGCTGTAAGGAGGCTTGCAGGTGAGGGAGTCATGTCAGGATTTCTCTCTCCATCTCTCAGCACTCACATGCCCGGCTCCCAGCTATCCAGGACCGAGTTCTTTTAATGCAGTCCTTGCCATCCTTCCCTCTATTTTTACTGGTGTCTTCCAACCTCAGAAGCTCATTAGCAAGCTGTCAGCAGGCAGGCTGTGAGAAGAAACGAGATCATTCCAGAATCAGAATCCGCCTTGACTAGTGCTTCATGTTGGCTTCCTTAGCAGGAGGAAGTGAGTTTTGTACCCTGATTTCTTGAGCCTAGTCATGGTGAGTCCTCTTTCCTTGTCAACTTTTCCCCTGGTGCCAGCAGTTCTGACTATTGTGCGCTCCGCAGTTCTGCAGTTCTTGCTCCCCCCTTGGCATCAGACCTTCCTAAGCATGCCTTGAAACTTGGAGTGTTGGAAGAAGGGGCCTAACCGAGTAGGCGAGCAGAACTTGATTTCCTTATTGCCGCTTCCTCCCCTCCCCTTCGGCCTTGGTGATTTGGCCTCCTGTCTTGAACCCTCTTCCCTAATCCACAGAGCCTCTTCTTCATCTCCTCTAGCTTCCTCTACTCACTGTGGAGTCCACAGGGAACGAGAGAACTTGACAGAAAGGAAAGGGATTTTTTTCCTGTGGCCTTCCTGGGACTCACAGGTGGTTATTCTGTCCTGCTGTTGTGTCTACTTCCAACTTTGGGTGGGACTCACTTGGCTCAAGCCAATCTAAAGATCTGTCTCCTGTCTTTATTGGCTGTGTTTCTCCTGTCCCTCTCTCCTTCATTGTTCTATTCTGGTGACTGGCCTGCTCTGTGAAGGGTCAGAATTAGATCTGGGATGGCTTGGGGACCATTGCTTCCCTTTCCAGCTGGTTCACAGAGTCAGTGGGGGCTGGAAAGATTAGCCTTTGAGCTGGAAAGATCCTGCCCCGCTGTTAGTGATTTTGCAGCTTTCTTCCTATTCAACTTTATAGTCTTGTTTCTCTTCTAATTAAACGATGTAACTTGACATTACGAGAATCCAGTTGGAGCAGGGTATTTGTGGAGCAAGGATACTGTTCCTCTCTTAGAGTCAGCCTGTTAGACAGCCGCTTTTTAATCGCGTGTTTATTTACCTTGATTCACAATTCTCTCTTGTCCTGGGTAACTCGATATCAGTGTAGAGCAACTAAGATTCCGACTGAAGGAAGGGATCTTGTAAAGAAAAGCAAAGGGAATTACACCTTGAAAATTTCAGAGAGGAGCTGGATAAAAGCCTACCCAAGAGGAAGTGGAGACTTAACTGAGAAAGGGGCTCTGCTGTGCACGGGGGAGGGAGAGGAGGCTGCTGGGTAGCCCTGCTGAGCCGCCAGTGTTTTCAAGTGTCATCTGGTTTACGAGACTTTTCCCTCCAACAATACTGTCATAACTAAGTTTGAAGTTGGCAGGCAATGTGATTCGACCTTGGAAGAAAGTATTATTTTTATGCATCTGCGACTCATCCAAGGTAACATTTTAAGTTTTCTAAATTACCTATTACTGTACCTGTCCCCACACAACCTTTAAAGAAAAATGGGAAGAGGAGTATGGTGGTGTTGGAATTAAGTGCAAAATTCCTCCTGGAAGTTCTTGGGAAATGGATGTAAGGGTTGCCTCCTAAGAGGCAACTTTATTTTGGTGCAAACAAAACAAAACAAAAAAAAAAAAAAAGAAAAGAAATCCATGCATACTTTTGCTGAACTTTCTGAAGATATCTGTATTGAATGGATTTCCAAAAGTTTTTTTTTTCCACCTCAATAATTGCTTTTTTAATTCAACTTTTCACGAACTTTTTGTAACGTGCTTATATTCACTGCTGGATTGGAATCATAAATCCCAGTTAGCTCTTGTTCTGGGCCATCCACAGTGTAAGCGGTGCAGTGCTCCTTCCAGACATGGCTGCGTATGCTTTGAGTGTTTCCGTCATTAAAATAGAGTTGTGTGCCTCTGTTTTATACACAGTGCCCGCCGTTTGTCAGCTCCCCTATTTTTGGTCATTTCTGCAAGTGCAGTCTGTGTTTTGTAAACAGGTCACTAAATCCAGCCGAGAGGTGTGAAAAACAGCTGCTGCCACACGCGGCCTTACACACACCACATGTGCTGCTGCCAACCACATGCAAGGGGAGACCGCTGGGGCTCGACTGTGTGGGGCGGAGCCTCTCCTGAGGCCACTTCCAGTGGCGGCTAAGCGTCTCTGTGTGCCATCTGGTAGCTGCTCACTAACAAATAGGCACCAAAAAAAGAGACCAGCAGAGACTTTCTGCACGAGGGTGGGGCAGTGAGGCTTATAAAATCCAGCCGCTTTGTGTTGTGTGGGATTTACTGCCATTGCCACTTGTCATTTGCAAAGTTTATAGATTTGCCATGGATAGCATCATCAGCTCGGACACACAGCTGGTAAACCAGTGGACATTGCATGCCTTCCTGGGCACCAAAGTGCATTATGTTTACATAGTGGACACATCCATGCTGTATGAACCTTTCATTCAATGTCCTGAGCTTTCAAGATAACTTAGGATGGTAGCGGTGAGGATGGTAGTTATATCTGGCTGGAAGCAGGATGAGTAAGAAGCAGAGTGGGCACGAGGAGGCTTTTGCTACAAGTTTCAGGTCCTTGATTTAAGTGCTGTGTCTGCCAGTGGAAAATCTTTTGAGAGTGTACATTCTGTGTGCTCTATTATAAGACTACTGCAAAAACATCTTGGCTGGCAGAACTGAAAGAGGTTTGTTTGAGTGTAAAGAAATGCTGAAATTCATCCATATGAGGGATCTTCAAAAAGTTCATGAAGCGCATGTTATAAAACAAACTATGCAGAGGTCTCCATTTTTTTTTTAATGCCAAAATAAGCTTATGCTTTGACTCTGTTTTTTCTATAAGCTTATTGTGGAAAAATATCTACTATCGTAGATAGTATTCTGTGATAATATGATAGTATTTCATGTATTATTCTTTGTATAATGTTTACATTAAAACTTACAGGGGGTGAGCAGTTAGCCTCGCGGTACCACATCTTACAACATAGCTCTTGGCTAAAGCAGACTCTGGCAGGCAGAAGATGGTGGGTCAAGTGAGTGGGTTCCTGCCAGTCCCCTACATGGCTGACTCCGATTTGGGGCTTTGGCCTCATCTAGCCCTAGCTATGTTCCAGCATTTGCAGTGTGAATCAGGAGATAAGAGCTGTATTTGTCAGAGAAGCATACAGATATAAAAGTACAACATCCACTAATCAATTCTGATCATAGCAAGAAGAAGAAGGCCAGCAGGTGTGGGGTGGACATTTGGCCTAGCCATTGAGGCATCTTCTTGGGATGCCTGCATCCCCTATCAGAGGGCCTGCATTTGAGTCCCTGCACCAACTGCTGGCTGCGCCTTGACGCTAACGCCTAGCCTGAGTCCCTGCTGCCCGCTGGGCAGACCTGGATTAACTCTTGGCTGCTGGCTCTGGCCAGCCTTTATTTTAAGTAAATAAAGATATTTACTTAAAAGATATCTATAAATATTTTGTATAGAATTTTGAAATTGGCTGCTCAGGGAGGTTCCTTTTCTGTCCCCTCCTCGTATCAAGTACAAAGAAAACTGAAATGGAAACAAATAAATATTTTAAAAATGTATATATAGGAAGAAAGGATTTCATGATATACGGAAGTTGAAAAGCCTCCAGGTGGAGGGATGTCTGAGTGCGTGCTGTTTCTCTCTCTGTGTGCTAAAGGGCTCTAGTAGAAATAATTCCACTGTTGTAATCGGCTGTAACTCGGTTCACACGTGCTCGAGGCCCAGGAGTGGATGAGTGAAGGCTTCTCTAAGAGGGACTGTTGTCTTTGGCTTGATGTGACTTTTTATGAAAACTTAGCTCTTTTCCTGTTGGTTGTTCTCGGCATCACTCCACCGCCTCCTCCCAGCTATGGTGGCCTGGCCTTCACCTTCATGGTTCATCTCCTGGACCAGCCCTTGTTCCCCGGACCATTCGTGCTTTCTAGAAATTATTTTCTTCTGGAATGAAATTCTTTTCTTCCTTTCTTCACTGTTATAAAGTATCTTGGTTTATTCTGTGCTGTGAGCCCCCCACACCCTGTTATATATATGTAAGTGGTCTGAAAGATTCTTTCCTCATCAACCTTTTTATGTTCTCTGTAAATTACATCATATTTACCAAGTGTTTCAATTCCAGCTAAAAACTAGCAATTTCCAAATAAGTATGTTGAGGATCACACTTTATAGCTGCTTGTAGCTGGACTGACTTGAGAAGCTAAAGTAGACTCTTTTTTCATCTTTGGTATTTAAGCACCTAGCAGAATACTTGGTACCTAATACAGATCAGATGGCTGGAAACCACATTCAGAGCAGTTGTATCTTGGTAATTTCCATGCTATGCAATGGATGTTGGGTATAGAGGTGAAAACACTGCTTGGGGTGCTGATAATGCCATGACCGAGTGGCCGGGTTTGACACCTGCCTCTGTGGCTCTTACATCTTGCCAACACGTTCTATGAGAGGCAGAAGGCCACAGCTCAAGTGGGAGACCTGGAGTCACTTCAGCTCCTGTTATTGTGGGAATTTGTTGAGAAATGAACCAATCAATGGGTAGTTCCTCTTCACGTTGCATTCTCTCTCTCCCTCCAAACTCTTTCCAACTCTGCCACATTCTCATCTCTCTGCCTTTCAAATAGATACATACAAATTCTAAGGTAGTAATAACTTTCGTATCAGTTTTAGGGTCTTTCAGGAATAAAATTTCCCCCCAAGGTGTCCTGGCAGAAGGACATAGGTGTTGCCTCTCCCTGGCACATACATCCTCTTCTGTCACAATGATACCCCAGGCCACCCTCCCAGTGTCCAGTTTCGCTTAAAGTGGCTCCCAGGGCCCAGAGCAGTAGCCTAGTGGCTAAATTCTCCGTTAGCAGCCTCCAGGATCCCATACGGGCAATGGATTTTTATCCCTGCTGCTCCACTTCCCATCTAGCTCCCTGCTTGGGGCCTGGGAAAGCAAGCGAGGACAGCCCTAAGCCTTGGGACCCTATATCTCTGTGGGAAACCTGGAAGAAGTTCCTGGCCCCCGGTTTTACATTGGCTCAGCTCCAGCTATTGCAGCCACTTGGGGAGTGAACCAGTGGACAAAAGATCTACTTTGTCTCTATATATCTGCCTTTGCAATAATGTTTTTTAATTTAAAAATAAATAAATAAAAAGCCCCTCCATATTTCCTGCATTCAGGGAGTTTAGATGACACTTTTCAGTTCTTCTTTTTCCTTGCTGGACAGATCCATGTTTGAGCAATTGGCCATGGAATAAAATTGCTGAAACATTTGGGAGCTATTCTCTCCCTACCAGGAGACTTTTATTGGCAGAAGTGAATATCCCATGGAACTGAAGAAAGGCCTGTGAAATTTAGCCTTTAAAAACAAAGCTGTGTTTAAGTTCTGTGGAAACAGAAGGTATTGCTTAAAAATGACACTGCAGATGTTATGAAATTTGTTATAAAGCGTGGCTCCCAGGGTAAATCAGGCTTGCCAAGTTACAAGCCAGAACACGCCTTCCCAACTCCACAGAGCACTGGGACCGTGGGTCTGCGGCACTCACAGCGCTCCCTGCTTCTTTCCAGAGCTGACCTCCTGGGGCCAAAGTGAGGCTGGAAATGCAAGTGACATTGGCCCTGTCCGGTAGATGCCGTCCATGGTGCCCATCAGTTTTTAGAGTTACCCATGCATTTCTTCATGTGTATTTGATGTTTCTTTAGCATGTGTGGGGAATGTCTGGCTGTATTAGACCTGCAAAATTATTTGGCCTTGCTTTGCCAAGGCAACTGCAGGCCAAACTTGAAATTCAATAAATCTATTAAGAGCTATTTTTTTTTTAAAGATTTACCTACCTATTTGAAAGAGTTCCAGAAAGACACCCTCCATCTGCTGGCTTACTCCCTAAGTAGTAGTCTCAACAGCCGGGACTGGGTACAGGCTAAAGCCAAGAGCCAAAAAGCCATCCTGACCTCCCCCATGGGCTACAGGGACCCAAGTACTTGATACATCTTCTGCTGCTTTCCCAGGCATGTTAGTAGAGAGCTGGATCAGAAATGGAGCAGCTGGGACTGGAAGTGGCCCTCACATAGGATGCTGGCATTGCAGGAATCAGGTTAATCAGCTGTGCCACAGCACGGGTCTGAACAGATGAAAACCTCTACCCTGGATTTAGAGCAAAACTTTGTCATCTTAAATGAGGAGTAATTGCCCAGGATGGGTTGCTTCTTAGATCTGAACCATTGGCTCTTGTTCTTCCTCCCAGTGAATTAAAATACATACATGCTAGGAGCCCTGTGTAGTGAGTTGTGACACTGGCAGGAACCTGTGACTTCCTCTGCCCCTGCGCTTACAGTGTGTGTTTCTCCAGGGATCACCAAAGTGCCCCCCCCCCGAAAAAAAAAAGATCAGAAAAGCACAGAGACGAAAGCAAGCTTTTGTTGTTTGCTTGATTTTGTGACTTTGTAGTTCTTCCAGAGAAAGCGGCATTGTGTGATCCTCACAGGTTTCCTGTTTTTGTTGATAGGTGATGTCAGCTTGGGTGCTTGTGGTACAGCATCTGCCCTGGCACAGGGTGTCATTTCTTTGGTCATGAGACATTGAGTGTGGTTTTGGTAATGCGGTTTTCTTAATACCTATGAAAGATAAGTTAAAGAGCAGTGGAAGAGCAAATGGAACCTTCCTTCCATGCATATCCCTCTTAGTGAATTAAATTCTTCAGCCTCTGTCGCTCTGCTTTTCCAGGACGCTCAGTGCATACAGGGTCCTTTTCTCTTCCTGTCTCTCCCTGCCATGCCATGGCCTGTTTCACAGCTTAGGTGATTTGTATGAAACCATGCACTGCATGACCTTTATGTGAAGCACGGAGATTATGTTTTATGCATTTGATTGCTGTTGCGTAGACACGAGGATGGAATGATTTGATTATTCCTGATAGAAAATAATCTTCAAAGATTACTCGGGGCTAAGTATATTTAAAAGTCAGCCCAAAGTGCTAAGCAATGGGGAGCATTAGTCAGGCTTAGGTTTTGGCCTGTTTCCATCAAACATGTTGGATGTATCAGTCCAGTGGCTGCCTTAGTGCAGGACTGGAGAAGGTTATTCCTGGCACGCATGGAAGCATGCAGGCCTTGGCTCCATGCTGGGACTCCACCAAGCCAAGATAGCTCAGAATGGACCACCAAGGCAATGTTGTGATTCTGCCTCCCGGGGGTTGGGGTGTCTGCCCTCTCTGGTGTGACATGCCACAACTCATTAATTTAGCCTGGGCATGTCTGGCAAACAGAAGATATAGGACCTACTTATTGGGGGGTTTTGTCATATCCTATTTGAAGGGGTTTGTGTATGTATTCCTCTTGTATTACTCAGTAATGGACACTTAGAGGATTCATCGTATCAACCTGTCAAAATAGTTGGGGGCGACGTATTTTATCAAAAACTGCCTGTAGGCATCAACACACATCTGTGAACGTCTATGTAATAGACACTGTGCCAAGACCTAGGGCTATGGCTAGACAAAGACTGAAGCAGCTGTTCCCATGAAATGTGTGTCCTAGTGATGCCAAACTGAAATGGATGAATGATAAGCAAACATGAGGAGCAGACAATGCATTGCCACCATGCAGGGATTACAATAGAAGGCGACCAGGAGCTTTTCCCAGATGGCAGAATAATTGGCATCTCCAGGGAGCCGCCGTCTTGGCTGAAGTATAATGGGGAACAGTCAGGATGCAGAGTGTGGTGAGCAGTATTCAGGCCCCCAGGAGTGGGTGCAAAGAAGATGACAGAGAGGAGAACACGAAGGGGAGGGGGCTGTGCAGTAGTTAGATTGTGGAAGTTTTTTGCAAAGCACAGAATAAGCCACTTGGAACTTACTCTAAATGATATGCAATGTCTTTGGAGAGGTTTTCTTTATGCAGACAGAGAAACAGAGAGAGAGAGAGAGAGAGAGAGAGAGAGAGAGAGAGAGAAACAGAGAGAGGCAGAGATCCTTCCCCCACTGGTTCACTCTGCAAACACCACCAGCAGTTGGGCTACAAGGAGTCCAGAATTCAATCCAGATAGTCCACCTGTGGAACAAGAAGCCAAGTGCTTGAATTGTCACCCATTGCCTCTTGGGGTCTGCATGAGTAGGAAGATGGTTTGGAAATGAAACTGGGCCCAGGAACTGACTCTCCATTAATTCGCTGATGAAGGAGAACCTGAAAGGAGAGTGGTGGGGATAGTGCCCGGATGCCAAAGCAGCCTGGTCAAGAGTGGTAATCAGAGCTTGGAAGGGTTGCTACAAATTCCACTCTGGGGGGGAAAAAAAGCAAATCCTTCCAAAAGCTTCTGCCTGGGTGGTACTGGAAGTAGCTGAAGGATAATGTCAAGTCAGCAGGGTTTCATTTGTTTGTCCTTATTTATGTACTTGAGAGGCAGAGAAACAACTGCTGGTTCTCTCCCTGAATGCCCACAGTGGCTGAGCCAAAGTCGGGAATCATTCAATTCCAGTCTCTCACATGGGAGGCAGGAACCATCACTGAGCTATCGTAACCTCCTCCCAGGAGTCAGGAGCAAAGCCAGGAATTGGACCCAGTATGCGACAGGTGCTCTCTTTTGAAAAAAGATTGGCAAGGCAGATAAACAGAAAGAACGAAAGACAGAAAGAAGGATTTTCTGCCTTCTGGTTCATTTCCCAAGTGGCTGCAATGACTAGAGCTGAGCTGATTGGAAGCCAGGAGCCAAAGGCTTCTTCTGGGTCTCACGCAATTGCAGGGTTGCAAGGCTTTTGGGCCATCCTCTACTGACTTCCCAGGCCAGAAGCAGGGAGCTGGATGGGAAGGGGAGCAGCTGGGATACAGACCAGTGCCGACATGGGATCCCAGTGCACACAAGGCAAAGATTTAGCCACTAGACTATCATGCTGGGCCTGGGATAGGGACATTTTAACCTGTGTTCTAACTTCTAGCCTGAAGGTAAAGGGCTTTTAAAGTAGAATATGTAGTAGGGGAAACAGAAAATTGGTGTGAGGAGGAAAAGAAAAAAATAAATGGACTTGACTGAAAGGTTTGGGAGTTTTTTAAATAAGGGGCTGCAGTGGCATTTATATGAGTAAAAGAGAACTAGGAAGTTCTTGTATGCACGTACATACCTAAATTTTATAGTTAGTACAAGTGTATTTAGATACAAAAATATATCATAGCTGGGAGTACCAACTCATAGGTGTATTATAAACACATCATTCAAACTGTGATTGGAAGGAGAGATGAAACAGACAAGACTGAATGAAGTTTTTAATAATCTGCCAGTCTCTGCTGTTTCTCTGCACGAATCTTACAAGCAGGGACAGAGTGTTCAGAGGTTACGTGGGGAGAGAGAGAACAGTCAAATAGTCATGCTTTCAATTCGTGTTTGTAACAAAGAAACTGCTATGGAAAGCTGTGATTTGAAAGATAGGTTAGATTTCACTTAGAGCTTATTAGCTGAACTAATAAAGCCATGGAGGCTTCTTCGAGCCTTTTGGCTGGGAAATTATCTCCAAACAGGATATGGTGATTATTTGTAAGCAATCACTGCTCCGTCTAACAGTAGATCATCGCTGGGCTCTCAAGGGAACCTCCCTTTTAGGCGTGCATGTAGAGATGATTTGAATAAAATATCATATGTCCAGCATGTAACTGCTCACTGACCCGCTGAAGCTGGAGAGGCCTGACTAAAGATAATTCACTGTAATTTAGTTATATTACCCTAAATTTGGGATCTATTAAGTATCTAGCTACAGAAAAGGAGAACAAAAAAACTTTATTTTGGCAACCAAGTGGATAACAGCATGGGGTTTATAAAGGATGGTGAAAAACTTCATTGATCAGGAAAGAAGTAGAAGATTGCTCAATAGATCTACAGGAAACTATTTCCCCCACCATCATTTCTGAATTTCAAAAGAAAAATGCAACTCCTGCCAGGAGAAATTATCTGACTGCAGAGTGATGGGCTAATAGGCTCTCTGTGCGTTTTATTCCTTAACTCATCCAGTTAAAGCTTCAATTGCATCTTCTTACCTCCCTTCTCAAAACCTGGGGGAATACTGGACATTTTTGAATGTGAGCATATTGGGTTATTTGCCCAAATAACATTTTAAAAAAACTAGGACATCTAGCCACTACCCGTAAGAAACACTGTATCTTAGTCAAAGACCAGGGGAAAAATATACATTATGTGTCTTACATTTTTTGAGTCATATCATCCATCTATCAGCAGTATCCATGCACATGAAATACTTCACACATCATAGTAGCACAGCAACAGCAGTGTTTTAAAAAATTGCTCAGTAGTGCTTCCTGGACTTGTACATCCATATGTGTGTACGTGTGTAGGATTTCCATATCTTGCTTAAAGGTTCCCCTCCTCCTTCTTTTGTTCTTGAATCAGATCTGCCCCAGCACAGATCTTGGGCCGCCACTGTTCCTGACTGTTGGGTTGTTTTCCTGCATGATTCTTTACCATGACTGCATGTCTGTGTGTCCAGCCCGGACTTGCTCCTTAACCTCAGACCCATTCCCATTCAAAGAGTTTCCAGGTTTTTTTCAGCAGTATTGAATGTCTGTGATCTCCAGCTCCCTGGAAAGCACTGCATCAAAATATCAATTAATTTCATACACCAGTACATTTAAACACACACACATTTGCAAAGGTAGGTACCAAGCAAAAACTTATTCCTCCTGACCTAAATCCTGTTGGTTTCAAATGACTCATTCTTGACTTCCCCCATATGCTCCACGTACAGAGTCCAATGTGACCATGTCAACCTTGCTGTTGGCCTCCCACCTTGTCCTTCCTCAGTCTGTCTCTCAGGCACAGCAGGCAAGCAAGGTGCCTCCTGCCTGCTCCTAACCTTACCTCCCTGTCTCTACCCCACTAAGTCTACACTCAACCAAAAGAAAACTTTTGGAACCAAAGCTCACACGTCACTCTCTCCTCCCTTCAGATACCTGCAGCAGCTCCCAGTCTTTGACAGTGTAAGGTTGAATCCTTTCAGAGGGCCGGACAGTAGCTGTGTGCTGCAGCTGTCCTCACACACTCCTTTCCTGCATGCTGACCTCAGTGGATTCCGTCCCCAGGGTTTGAACTCACTGTTCTATTTCCCTTCAACCCTCCTCCTCGGAAATCTCCATGTGGCATTCACACTTCCTCCAAGTTACCACTCAGATTCTCAGCATACTTCCCCACATGGTCCTAACTGCCGCACCCCAGCATCCACACCTCATCCTGTGTCCATAGCACTGTGCCTTCTGACACACAGCTTGCACATCCCTCATCCCAGGCATTGGAGACCAGAAGTGCTTCTAATTTTGCTTGTCTTTTTTCAGACTTGAGAATATTGTTGTGTACATAGTGCAATGTTTTAGGCGTAAGACCTAAGTCTAAACAGAAAATTCATTAATGCTTCATATAAACCTTTTACACACCCACAGTGACTTTATGCACTATTGTTCTTGGTTTTGTGCATGAAGCAAAGCTTTATGGTATAGAATTTTCCACTTGTGCCATCAGGTCAGCACTCAAACTTTTGGATTTTCGGGCATTCAGGTTTCAGGTTTCACATTAGGGAATGTGAATTAGGGAATTTATCTTGCTTATTTTGTTGTTGTTGTTGTTGTTTGTTTGTTTCCCTCATTGACAAAATAATGAAGGTCTGTGTGAATGCAGGTTTTTTAATGGTGAGTTCTCAACTTCTCTGGTAATAATAACAGGAAGAACTAAACAGTTCTGTCATCAGTGAAAATTGTCTGGGAAGCATTTACAAACGACTGCTGTGCAAATCCAACCTCAGCCCTATCGACGTAGCGTTAGAGCCTCAGTTTCAGGGAATCCACTGCCCAGCCCAGGTGGAGAGACCTGGGCCCCTGAGAGTCTTAAGCCACAGACACCACCCCAGCCTTCTCCCTTCAGCAGAGCTCCAGATTCTCATGGAAAATCTATGCAGTGACATCAGACCCACCACTGACTGCCCCTGGGGAACTAATCCCTGCACACGTGTGTCCTGCCTGTCTTGCCCTGCACGAGCCTCTGTGCCCTCCGTGCCTTCCGTGGTGCCCTGTGTTGCTCTGGGCCTGCACAGTGCTTCTCAGTCTACACTGCTTCCTTTCCACTCTCTGCCCAGAAAACTGCTCATGAGTGAAATTTGGGTTCCAAGTATCAGTGTTACAATGTATCTGTGTTTTCTTGCACTCTCTTTCTTTCCATCTACTACCCATAATAAATGGGTACTTTTTTGTAGCACCTTTTTTGTCCCATCCATACTGATCAGGGGAAAAGTCACTTTTTCCTCGTCTACTCCTCATTAGGTTCTCAACATCCCAGAGGCAATGAGAGCATTCCATTATTTCATCCTCAACATCTAACAAATTATTCAGAGCAGTTCCTTAGCTAGTATACAGAACAGAAGTTAGCTTCATGGATATATTGAGTATCCAGGAACTGGCTGTGCACCCTCATAGATATAAACAAACAGAGGCGCGCACACACACACACACACACACACACACACACACACACACACACACACACACCTTTCCTCTAGGGGTATACTTGTGTGTCTAGGCCTTATCCGTTGGCCCGGAAGACAACACATGGTGCCCTCATTAGATTCTCATTTTTTCAGCTAGAGATATTGCCTGTCTTTCATAAAACCCGATCTTAATTGATTACTCTCTTTCAGTACTTCACTTCTTAAAAACGGAAGACAGCACAACCTTTTAAGCTGCACCTCTGATATGCCCATTGCCAAAAGATAAGACCCTCCCTCCCTCTCCAGATTTAACTTTTCTTCTATCTTGCCGCCTTCTGTCAGATCTTGTTCCCTCTCTAACCAAGTTCTTCCTTTCACCTGGCCTTTGGACCATCTGCTGCTGCTTTCCTAGGCACATTATCAGAGGACTGGAACAGAGGGGACCAGTCAGGATTTGAATAAGCATCCTTACGAGATGTCCATGTCACACATGGCAGCTTAATGTGCAACATCACAGCTCTGATGCTTCACTAGGGATTTTGGACTGTCTGATAAGTTCCTTTTTTTAAAAAAAGTTTTTATTTTATTTTTGATAAATATGTAATAACTATCTATTGGGTACACAGAGTTGTTTTGATACATGTGTACGTTGTATAATGCAGATCGGGATAGTTAGCACATACTTTGCTTCAAACATTTAATACTTCTTCAAAATGAGAACATTCAGCATTCTGTCTTCTAATTATGCTTTTCAACGTGTTTTATTTCTTTGAGAGGCAGAGAAAGAGTGACACAGACAGATAGCACCCCAAGGCCCACAATGGCAGTTACTGGCCCTGCCTGAACCTGGGATCAGGGAGAGCAGTCCAGGTCTCCCAAGTGGGTGGTTAGCAGCCCAGCTACCTCAGCCATCACCACTGTCCCCCAGGGTCTGCATTAACAGGTTCATAGCTGGAAATTGAACCAGGAACTCTGATGTGGGAGTCAACCGCCTAATAGGCTTCTTAAACTTTAGACCAAAAACCCAATGGTTCTTCTATGTCTTTTTTTTTTATTATGATTATTGGAAAGTCAGATATACAGAGAGGAGGAGAGACAGAGAGGAAGGTCTTCCGTCCGATGTTTCACTCCCAAAGTGGCCACGATGGCTGGAACTGAGCCAGTGTGAAGCCAGGAGCTAGGAGCCTCTTCCGGGTCTCCCATGCGGGTGCAGGGTCCCAAGGTTTTGGGCCATCCTCAACTGCTTTCCCAAGCCACAAGCAGGGAGCTGGATGGGAAGTGGGGCCATCAGGACTAGAACTGGTACCCATATGGGATCCCAGCGCAGGCAAGGAGAGGCCTTTAACCACTATGCTGTCGTGCAGCCCCCATGTCTGTTTTGAAGTAGACACTGCTAGTACCTAGTCACTCACCTACTATGCTATAGAACAGCAGAGACTATTTTTCCTTTCTAACTAACATTGTCCCTGTTGCTAAAACCGCTCTGGGGCGGGGTGGGAGGGATTCTTTTTTTTTTTTTTAAAGATTTATTTATTATTTTTTATTGGAAAGGCGGATATACAGAGAGGAGAGACAGAGAGGAAGATCTTCCATCTGATGATTCACTCCCCAAGTGAGCACAACAGCCAGTGCTGTTTTTCTCACTTTAAGACTTTCCCTGTCTATGACAGCACAGGTAAAGGTTGTGTGATGACAAATGAATTCTACCCTGTGACTTCCCCTCTATAAGACAATCAAAATTGTCGTAATTTTTATAAATATCATGATTCAAGGTAAACTTGGGACCGGCATTGTGGACATTGTCTTACAGGAGTGCCTAGGATTAGGTCCCCCCTCCGCCTCTGCTTCTGATCAAGCTTCCTGCAGGTGCACCTGGCGGCAAGTGGTTAATGGCTCAGTGCTGTTTCTTGCCGCTCACCTGCAAGACCCAGACCGAGTTCCTGGTTCCCGACTTTGGCCTGGCCCAGTCCTAGCTGTTTCAAGCATCTGTCTCTCTCTGTCTCCGTCTCTCTCTCCTCTCTCTCCTCTCTCCCTCTCTGTTACTCTGCCTTCCAAATAAATAAAACGCAATAAGCACTTTTATGTAATTTAAAAGTTAAAGATCTCATTTAATAATTAGCCTTTTGCCTCCTGCTGCTTTCTGGTGGGACTTGGCTCTGCTCCCACCCCCTCCCCTTCCTCTTTCCCCTCCACCCCGTTGAAGCCGGTTTCAGTAGTTGCTAACACAATCCTCCCGTGCTCACAGCGTGAGCAGCTCCTTTCTGAGCGCCTTAGGTATGCGGTTACAGTGACTCAAGCATGTTAAATATAGTTTCACCCCGCCAGCCTCCTTGTTCAGCTGGGATTACAGAGGAGCCGAGAAGTTCCCAATTAGTCCTTAGATTGATCTTGAATACTTTCATCTTTTCAAGTTCTTGTCTTGCAAGGAGGTAATGAGGCAGGAATTGTCCTCACTCTTCAGAATAGACCAGGCTATCCGGGAGGCCTCAGGTCCCCGAGGTGTCTTGTAACAGCATTCCACACAGCTGTTCCGTTTTAAGGCTCAGCGCTCTCCACAAATTCCAGACACCCCATGGCTGCTACAGTTGCTGAATGGGGACTTCAGGCTTCACTTAGTTCAGGCCTCCAGGGGGGGCTGAGGTAAAGCTGACATGACTTACTGTTCAGGCAACAAGTTCCGCACAGAGAAAACATTTGAAATTCCAACGGACTGCCGCTTTCTTCAGAAGCAATTGACTTCAGAGAGGAGACTCTTCTGTATGATTGTGACCCCGGTTCCACTTACTTGACCGTGTTTCGTTTTTTAACCCTTTTGTAGTTGGGACAGTTGACCCCGTGATCTTGAAGAATTTGATGGGAGCTATTTAGCTTTTAAGGTAATGAGCCAGCTAAGCAGAAATATAAAACCCTAGCTATGCATGGCTTTACACTGACTCATGGCGCTGCATTTTCACATTTTGAAACAAGTACTCTGAATATTGAGGATCCTTGATAACAACTGTATTTTAAATCTTTCTATCCACTGGTCATCTTTTAGCTGAGCCTGAAAACTGCACATCTCTAATCAGAAGTGTGGATTGATTGATTGGTCACATAACCACTTCCACCCTTGAAAAGGCAAGCCTGAGAGGTGGTCAGATTCACAGGAGTAATACTTGAACTTGTCCGGGGCAGTAGAAGGAAGACAATGTTATAGCTGACTTCAACAATGTTGTATTTTGTATTGAGTCTTTGTTGGTGTAGCTACTTTTAGGGGCACAATTCAGTGACAAACACAGTCAAAGTGTTGTTCAGACATCACCATCATCTGTCTCCAAAATTTTTCTGTCATCCTTCCCCTCTCGTACTTTCTGAGTCTTTGGATTTGCTCATGTAAGGGGAATCATTTAGACTGTCCTCCGTGGCTGGCTTATTTCAAAAAGAATATTTCCTATGTTTAACTGTGTTGCAGTGTGTGTCAGAATTTCATTTCATTTTATGGCTAAGTAATATATACTCCATCATATTTACAGGCCACATTTCCTCTGTCCGTTCATCTGACCATTTATAATGAACATTTATGTTAGTCCACCTTTTATATTGTCATCAACAAGTGTCTGCCTTCAGGCCGGTTTCTTTGACTTTGCTGTCTTTTTCTTAAGATAGGAAATACATCTTTGACAAGAAATACTAAATATTTTCCACTAGTGGTCCAGGATAGGTTTTCAAATGGAATCCTATTTTTAATGGGTGTCAGTCATCTGTTGACAGACCTGGGTTGATAGAGAATTCATTGTGAGCAACATCCTGTCATAGTAACGAGTTCATTCACAGCATCTATAGTGGTTAAGTAACTTTAATTTGGGGGGAAAAATAGCTCCCCCCCTTAGTTAGGGCTGGGGTATTGCAAAGTCCCTGTGGCATTTTGGCAGGTGAGTGAACAGAAGGCTCCAGCAATTCCCAGACCCTTCATTACCCACCCAAAGCTCAGGGCCCACTTCCTGGTGAGTGCTACGAAATTCATCAAAAGGGACTGTCACACAAAGTAATTTGTGGCGAACAAGATGAACATCGGGGAATAATTTCTAAAGCCACTCTTGCAGTGCTGACTATTCCAGATTTTGCTCTGAGTCCTTGCCCCTGCATGAGGTAGGAATTTAAAGCAGAGGCATATGTAAGGTCCATAAGCAGGATTTATTTCAAGTGAGGGTTCATTAAGGTGTGAAAGCTGATATTCACTGTGAGAGCTGTGCACAAGGAGAAAGCAGGAGAAGGTGGAGAATGGAGGCTGCAAAGGGTCTCCAGCATGGCCAGCATTTCCCTGGTCACGTAGGGTAGCGCTGGTGTCCTAAGTGAATACACAGAGGGGTCGGGTTTGGGCAGAATGTAGTGTGCACAAGGTTTGCTGAGAACTGCGTGGTATCTCCACTTGAAGCTCAGCTTACATGAGTTTGTTATGGTGTGTTCTCCTTGCCAGTCCCAGAGGAGATGCCTAAGTGGACATACTTGCATGGTTTGTAAAGGTATGGCGTAACAGTGATAGGGCTGAGACACAGAAATTGTTGGAAAATCTCCTGGCTCATTTTTCCCCAATGAATTTCCATGCCTCCTTCCCTCATATCACCATGGCTGCACAAGCAAGGGTAAGGAATATTTTTTATTTTCAAGGGAGATTAACATATAAGAGGGGATGTTCTTGTCATTGCTTGAAAGAGTGGGTATAAATTCATGTGGGCATAGCTCACAAGCATGTAGGTTGCACGTTATGACAGTAAGGCTTAAACTCTTCTAGGGGTAGAGATATGAGGAATAAAATGAAGCTAAAGAGGATTTTTGGGTGTTTTTTTTGCCCCCACTGCCCAGGTGTGGCTGGTGTCTGCATCTGTCCCTGGTGTAACTAGGTGAATAGTTCAGGTGTGGGTGAGATTGGAAATCCCTGCAAGTGCCAGATGTGATTTCTGTTTTCCCACTTGTCAATCAAAATACCCCTTTCCTGGGTTACACCTGCTTCTTCCAGGATCTAAGGGGAGATGCCATGAAAATATGGAAAGTTCCAGAAGATCCTCAGGTGGCTTCACACCCTGCAGAGGCACCTTGCACTGCCCCTACTTCATGAGAGTGGCCAACTTTAGGAGAGGCTCTCTCTCTCTCTCTCTCGCTCTCTCTCTCGTGACCACAGCTGGACGGCTGGAGATACCCTCTCTCCTCCTCCTTTTCTGCTTCACTGTTCCATAAATCCCGTTCCTGTTTATGCACCTAGAATACTTATCCTTGTGTGCAAAAAGGACCTGTCATAAAGATGAATACACCATTGCCCACATGACCTGGAATGTGGCTGAAAGCCTGGAGGAAAACATTGGAGAACATCAAGTGCTTCCAGAGTCTTGAATTAGAAACGAGTCACAGTAAAGATTTCTGAACAGTTCAAAGCATCAACAAGACAGCTTGTCAGTCACACATCTGTGCCTGACCTCTGCCACTTGAGGCACTGAGTTGAGGCTGTGGTGCCCTACACACAGCCCAGTGGTCACCCTTGGGCACACAGACATGCCTTCGGGAGATCCATGCAGACTGTAGTCTTGTTGAAGCTGGGCTGTTCCAGCTTGATATGTGAGCCTAGCAGGTATCATATGGAAAGCAGAAGGGCAGACATCAGCACACTGGATATTTCCTCTTAAGTCCCATATGTGGAAGCCATGGGATAAAGGAACCCTTATATTTGGCCTCTGTCCAGCTCTCCGTTGGTACCTGGTGATAGTCACTCTGCCTTCCTGTGAGTGAAATGCTGTTTTGCTGTCAAGGCTGAATGAAGGCGGTGATCTTTGCCCAGTACCCGTGAATATGACTGCATTAATAACCATGGAGCTCATCATACTGAGTGGTGACCTTTCAAATGATCTGAGCTGTCTGCTGCATGTCACATTTTACCTTTTCAGAGAAGTGCTAATTCACGTTAAGTCCGCCTGAGAGATTTGTTTAATGAGCAGATTAAATGGATGATTATCCCTCTCTTAATTTTTTTTTTTTTAAGGACGGGCCCCATGCGATACCCCTCTGTTATTTGGCAGGGGAACACAGAAGGGTCTTTTAATATTGCCCCTGCAGGGTCACTGAGACCCAAGCTGTTTGGTTCATTAAACCCTGGTGGCTCCTTTAGAGCTGGCCCTTCCACACCGCCCGCCCGGACACAATTGTATCTAAATTACCATCTGACTGACCTTCCCCCACCCACCCCCACCCCTTTCTCCTCTTTTCAAGCCCCTGCTGACAGGGATTGGCAAAAGATGTTAATTGGTTGGGCCTGGCTTGGAACAATGGACTTGCCAAGTTGACAAAAGGACTAATGTTTCTTTCAATGTGCATCCAGATTCATGTAAGTACCCCTTTTAATGACCAGGAATTATTGTAATGCCTGGTCAATGGAATAATTGACCCTCAGCAGCTAGCGCTTATTCCATAACAAATAATGGCCCAGGCCTAGCCAGGAGTAGCAGGTAGGACCATGATGTGTTGTTCAGCCTCAAAAGAGATTTTCCCAGCTGGCGCGGTGGGAGTCCACGAGGGGGACTAATTTGGGCTTAGCTGGAAGGAAATGTTCTGAGAGCTGCTGAGTAGTTAACCCCTAGGCATTCTGAAGGAGTTGCATAAAGGAATGACTTGAGAGTCATTCTAAAGTTAGCAGCTTGCGGAGTGAGGACTGGGTGAAGATAGGGTAGGGTCCGAGGGCTCTAACACAGATAGAAAGGTTCCTAAGTGTTTGCTTGGGCCTTTGCAATCACGGGGTTCTTTACAGCCACCCCACTTCTTACCTTTGGTAAAAGGAGGCATTTCTGTTTCAGATGCTGGATGCAAAGAGCCCCAAACGTAGGTCATCTCCTTCTTGATGACTGCACCGTGAGAGATTTTGCTTGATGTTGATGCTTTTGGAGAATTTTTTTAAAAGTTCCCTGTGGAGGTGCCAGCACAGTGGTAATCCTCACTTTATGGGGCTAGCATCCCATATGGAAGCCAGTTCATGTCCTGGCTGCTCCGCTTTGGATCCAACTCTGCCTCTGGGCTGGAGGAGCTGCAGGGGATGGCCTAGGTCCTTGGGACCCTGCACTCATGTGGGATGCTCAGGTGAGGGGCACTCCTGCCTCCTAGCTTTGGAGCAGCTCAGCTTTGGCGCTTGTGGCCCTTTGGAGAGTGAACCTGTTGATGGAAGACTTTTCTTTCTGTCTCTTCTCTCTCTGCAACCTGCCTTTCAAATAAAAACAAAGTGAAGCTTGAAAAAAGGAAGTTAACTGTGGAGACAGTACAACTCTTGCATATCATTGATAGGAATGTAAATTAATGTGAGTAGATTTCATTGGATATATACAAGGTGAAAGCATAATGTTACAAAATGGTTACTGTGCGGTAGCAGAGTAGCATAACTGAGAGCAAAAGTAAGTCTTTGGTACCAGGGCTGCTAACATCTATTTACTTAACAAATATCCTGTTTTGTCTCTAGACTGTTCATCCTAGGGAACTACGGTTTGAGGCCCTCCCTGTGTGTTTGCCCTCCCTTGCCACCCGCGTAGGAACTTTGTTTCAATCTCTATCTCTTCTATTGGAGCTCTTTTTCTTTTTTTGTTCCTCCAGTGTGATATCAGGCTGCCTTTTCCTTTCTACACATGGGCTGTCTCACTCAGCATAAAGTGCTGAGGGTCCATCTGTGTTGTGGCACGTGACCATATCTCCTGCTTTTCCAGGACCGTAGAACTTTGTGCGTATTCGTCTCACAGTGGGCTTCTAGGTTATTCCCTAACATGGCTTTTACGAATGATGCTGCAGTAACCGTGGAAGCACCAATGCCTTTACAAGGTGATTTCATCTTCTCTGGGTGTATTTTCAGAAGAGGGATTTCTGGTTACACAGTAGATCCATTTGAGTCTGGTGTGATGGCTCAGTGGCTAAATCTTTACCTTGCAGGTGCCAAGATCCCCTATGGGCACCTGTTCGTGTCCCAGGTGCTCCACTTCCCATCCAGCTCCCTGCTTATGGCCTGGGAAAGTAGTAGAGGATGGCCCAAAACCTTGGAACCCTTTAATTGCTTGGGAGACCCAAAAGGAGCTCTTAGGTCCTGGCTTTGGATCAGCTCGGCTTTGGCCATTGCAGCCACTTAGGAAGTAAACCAACTGATAAAAGATCTTTCTGTTGGTAATTCTGATCTGCCTTTTTAATTTAAAAAAAAAAAAGCCTTGAAAAACAATAGCTCCATTTTTAACTTCTGTAGGACCCTCTGTGCTCTCTTCCTTTAGTGACTGTGAGAATGTTGATTAGTATAACCATTAAAGAAAAATTGTACAGCTGTTTCTCAAATAACTAAAAATAGAATTACGATGTTATCTAGCAACTCTGCTTCTGCATAGATAATCCTAAGATTTAAAATCAATGTGTGAGAAGTCTGTCTACACTCACAGGTTCTTTGCAGCATCACTCCTATAGCCAAGTTATGGACTCAACTTAGATGTCTGTCAGCAAATGAACAAATGAAAAAAAAAATGTGGTATATATTCGCAATGTAATATTTAGTCTTAAAAAAGAAATTTTGGCAACAGCATTAATGCAATTAGATAACATTATGTTAAGTGAAATAAGCCAGGCACAGCAAGACTAATCCTGCATGTTCTGCCTTGTATGTGAATCTGAAATGACGGAATTCAAAGAATCAGAGAGACAGTGGTGATTACAGAGGCCAGGGGAAGGGGGCTAAGAAAATGATGCCCATAGAGTAGGAAGCCTCAACAGGAGGGATGGGTTGTTTTTTTCCTTACATTTAAATGTGGTAAATAATAATAATATATGCTTCAGAATTGCTAACAGTACATTTCAAATGTTCTCACCAAAGAATTACATATTTGAGGGAATTAATGTTAATTGCATTGATTTCATTTCTCCTTATTATATTCATAATCATAGCATCATTATGTACTCACAGAAGTACACACAAAGACAGTTTATCAACTTGCAAGTTTAAGAAGTGTTCGATCCTCTATGTCTGTCTGATATGCACTACTGGAATGTAGTAAGACTTTAAGGTTTAGGTTCTGATGCTAATCAGAGTTAGTATTGAATCCAGCTCCTTCCCTACCTCATTGTAATAATGTTGGGGCACTCTGAGTGCTTAATATTTCATGTAGAGCCTTTGTGAGGAGTTTCTAGCAGGCTAGGCTAAGTAAGTGGTGCTGGCACGTGGGTAATGGTGACCTCCCTCTAGCTGAGCTGCCCATATGACCTTACACATAGAATACCTAAGCTGATAGTAACAGCAGAGAGAAATAAAATAAGTTCAACTGATATTTTATACACTGTCATGCCAGGTGCATAGTAGTCTTTGATATGCCAACTGTTGGGACTATTACCCCGAGGTTGCTAGGCAGGAAGTAGAGCAGATACGCTGCATATGCCCTGAATGCTAGTTGATGCCGAAGCCCAGCACCTTACCAGGGTGATGCCCAGGTCACTCGGGCATAGAATTTAAGAGGAAATATAAAAACTCTTGAAACTATTCTTGAAAGTGTGTTTATTTCCACCTTTTAAGATGACAAGGGAGAAAAATATCAGTTAAAGATAACTAAATTTATAATCACCATTCTGATTTTCTTTGCCCTGAAATCATTTTTCCTTTCACACAACTAGGATTGTTGATTTCCAGCAACTCCTATGAAAGTAGAAGGGAGCATTTAAGCAAGATAATGACTGTCAGTTCTCAAGCCTATTGATGACTTCCCACGTGGAAGGCAGTGTACAGGTTTATGCCTGAATTGGGTGTAAAACATGTTGGGAAATCAGTATACAGAACCACATCTTCCTGTGAGTGTGCAAATGCTGTTTCTTATCGTGGTGAGCAGGGTTTCAGTGGCGGCATCCCCGCCATCAGAAGTTTAGGCCAGCTTCTTTATGAAGCACCCTGGACCCTGGCATGGTCTGGTGTGCCGTGTTTCAGGACTTGTTCTCTCAACTGTGGAACGAAGGAATTGAGCCAGATGCCTGATGCGAGTCCTCATCCTCCGGGCAGAAGCCAGCATCCTCCCGTGCTCAGCGCTGCTTTCTGCTTCTGGATACTCTGCCTCTGCAGGCCTTCAAGTCATCATCTCTTGCCTCTTTCTGTCCCACGTGGCGATTCTCCTCTCCCTGTCTGCCCTTTCTGTCTGCTGTTCATTCAACTCAGCTCTCTGGCCCTGCTCTCTTCTCTCAGCATCAGACTTGTACTTGAAGTACCCCTCACAATCTGCACTTGGGTGTTTGTGCATGGGCACCGAAGATTCAGTACAAACTCAAAACCCATGCCGTCTACTGCAGTGTCTACCTCTCGAAGCTCAAACATGGGCAGTACGTGTTTTTTTTCATGACCCTCCTTGTCGCTGTCCTGCAGCGATGGACTTGGTGCACGGAGCCGATAAGAACACACGTGGACCCTGACTGATGGTCAAAGCCGAAGTTTATTAGCGGCATCAGACTTTATACACTGAGGGTCCTATGGGATAAGGGAGGAAGTATTGAGCTCAACAACAAAACCCAGTAACAGTTTCTGTGCTTTTGTTTGGAACTCCTTTCGTCTTGTATATTCCACCAAGTGTTCTCACACACACACTGTCCATTCAACTGTTCTTATACAAATTATATCCAATCAGGTACACAAAAGGTAGCCATTTGGTTGTCCTCAGGAAAATATTATCCAATCAACTGTAATCCTGTGCTCGCTGACCTTCTAAGGTCACAATGTCCTCCTACACCTCCTGACATGCACCAGCCAACTGTTTCCTGTCCCCTCCTTTCCTTCATCAAGATGTTTCAAGGATCTTGTGGCCCTGTGGCTTACTACTCAGCTGGAGCAGTTATTCAGAATGGACTGTGTGCCATAATCTCTTCACTCCACGCATCCTCTTACAATACAACCCGGTAACTTGTTGAGACTCTTAGAGTTACAACCACCTGCAAAGCAAATCCCAGTCTCTCTGTTTGGACCTATGATGACTCCTCTCTCTACCCCTCCATCACAAGACCTCCATAGGCTAAAGGTGAAACACACTGAACACCCTTCTGCAGAATGCTTCTCCTCCTGCCCCTGGCCCCAGCCACCAGCACCAACCCCTTGTCCTTTGGCAAGGTCCATCATTAAAGATGAAAGATGCTGCCGTGACATCTTCTCCAAACCTCCCAGCCAAGGGCTTCTCTTGTCCTGTGCCCACCCACAACTCTTTAAGTGTTTGCCTCCAAACTACTCAAGGAGCATCTAACATTCTCTTATCCATTCATAGTTGCATCTCTGAAAGTCCTTGTTAGTTACATTGTGCATTAATTCAAGATCTTGGCTGCACAGGTGAGACCAGGACCGAGTGAGAACCCAGAGGTGAACAACTGCGGGCAGGCAGGATGAAAGAAGGGTAGTGTTATCAGTGCCTGGTAGCGGGATTGTTGGAGAAATAGAAATAGATGGGGAAAAACACTGGCTTCTCCCTTTTTCCCACCCTCTAACCTCCTGCCAGAGCCTCCCACTGGCAGAATCCAGTTAGAAGCAGCCTGAAGAAGGAGTCCCAGTGCAGCACAGGTTGGATCTGTCTTCCTCCTGTATTTGCAGCTGCCTAAAAACAAGAACTTCATCTCACTTGCTATGGTGACCGCAGCGCCTAGCACCAAGCAAGGTTTAATAAATATTTAGTGGATTGAAATGGACGCAAAGGTTTTCTTCCAAAGCTAAAATTATACCGTTGTCCACCAAGTGGCTCAGCTCCATTTATCATCACGTTGAAACAAAAACATGAAACGTTGCCACAAAACTTGTTTTCTTTATAAAAAATCGTAGATTTTGTGTAATTATTTACTTAAGCCCATGTGTGAGTTCCATCTCACCCCTGTTCCTTTATTAATATGAAGCCAGGGCAATTTATCAGCTCTGGATTGGTTTTGAAAACATTTTCCACCAACTGTGGATCAGATTAAATACAGGCAGGGAAATGGAGCCATTGGTTAATGGCTCTTACCAATGTAAGCGGCAGGGAGGGGAGGGTGATGTCGTGGGCAGTTTCCACATAATTCATCTAAGCCCACCTCCAACGGGCTCTTTCTGCAGGTTCTAGCCAGGCTTCCCCTGGCCTTGCCATGGGCATGCATTGCTGCTGGCATTGTCGTGGGCATGCATTGCTGCTGGCGTTGTCGTGGGCATGCATTGCTGCTGGCGTTGTCGTGGGCATGCATTGCTGCTGGCCTTGTCGTGGGCATGCATTGCTGCTGGCGTTGTCGTGGGCATGCATTGCTGCTGGCCTTGTCGTGGGCATGCATTGCTGCTGGCCTTGTCGTGGGCATGCATTGCTGCTGGCGTTGTCGTGGGCATGCATTGCTGCTGGCGTTGTCGTGGGCATGCATTGCTGCTGGCGTTGTCGTGGGCATGCATTGCTGCTGGTCCCAGCTTTCCCCTCTGTGTGGCCTTGCTTTGCCTCAGCAGGGACTGGCACCACAGTAGGACCCTGTGGCACTAGCATCCAGCTGCTTACACCGTTACAGGTCTCTCCATGGGTTATGAAGCAGCTGCCAGCCTTTCTCTCGATTGCTTCTGGCTGCTGTGAATCCTGCCATTTTCATCAGTGAGACCTAAGGCACAAGGTAAAACGGCCCATGGGAAGCAACATTTAAGGCATGTGTGGTCCAGGAAAGTGGGAGGAAACATCAGAGAACAACCCACATGCTTTGTGTTTCCATGGGAAGAAAAGTAAAACCAAGGAAAAGGTGACAGCCAGCGGCTTGGGGCTGGTGCTGGAGAGCAGCACCCTGGCCCCAGACCCACCTCGTGTCACTCCTGACCCCTCATCATTCTTGTGTGTTTCATTGCCCACTGGCAGGAGCTGCGTTCAACCTTCACTTTGAACACAGCCTTGCAGTGTCATTCCTGTCCGTGTTCACAAATGGGCTGTTTACTTTGCCTGCTTTTCCTCTTCGCTCTAATTGGCCGATATTCATTTTTTGTCTCTTTTGTCTAAACTTGAATTCAGAAATCATATATTGGGAATTCACCGAGTCCTGGACAACATCTAGACCCTGTGTTTCTTGTTCTCCCATTGGGCCAGTCGCTGTCCCTCCAAAAACCTTTCTGCATGTCACAATTGACTCCCTAGTGTAGAAACAGATCTTACTCAGCTCAAAAAAGTTAACTCTGGTCGCCCCGCCGCCCCCCACCCCACCCCGCATGTGAGTAGAAGTTTGCAGCCTTTGGGATCGTCCTTCTGTTCAGCTACTGGGTAGAACAGTGGTTCTTCGCCCTCTCCCGGGGCGCCGTCAGGGACACAGTCTGCAGAGCTGACCTCAATGCCAGCATAAGCATGGTATCCGAGTTCTTTCATCTTCCTTTCCTTCGTTCTTTTGTTCCCGCTGAAAGACCTTCTACATCTGCAGAGAACACATTTTAACCTGCTTCTGTAAGTCAGCCACATACTGGTTTTGTGCTTTGTGTTGTTTTTTGGTTTTTTTTGTTTGTTTGTTTTTGTTTTTTTTTTTTTTGCTAGTTTTTATTGCCTGCATTCAGTAAAGCAGTGCAGAAAGAGAAAGTTATTGACTTACCCAGTGCCACAGAGCTATTAAAATACAACGCTAGGATTTGAGACTCTGCCTGATTTTATTCGGGGCCCATATTACTTTGTTACTGCATTCTGTTACTCTCTGTATTGTCACTGACTGTACTGTGTTACTGGCTACACTCTGCTGCTCTCCACGCGTTATTACTCACTGCACTGTTACTGTCTACAATGTGCACTGTGAGTCTCTATACTGTACTTCTGTACTCGGCTACTCTCCATGGCTGTGTTGGTGCTCACCGTCCTGTTATTCTATTACTATCTGACTATACCACGTAAAGACGTACAGAACCAACCAGTGGCTATACCAGTTAGAATAACTATAATGTCAGAGACAATTGCTTACTGATCTCCACCTGCTGATGTTCTAGAAAATTCTGTTATTCACTTGTAAGTATAAAATAATTTTCTTATATTTTCTTTTAAAATATATTGATATTTTAAAACATATATATTAAAATATAAATAGATAAGTTCTGTAGTAGGATAAGAAATCCATCTAAATCCAAAACGTTTTAAGTACTAGAGAATATATTTTGTTTCCTGGAATCTTAAAAGCCCCAAAAGGTTGTTGACCATGAAGGAAGATGAGAGAAAGTAAGAGACAGCGGATGTTTGAGGAGAATAATCATCTGAAGGGGGACATATGTTTTTAGATTCAGCAAATACATCTTTTACGAAGTGGAAATCCCAGCCAAACCACATAAATGGACTTGAACAGACTGCCAGATAAGGAGCATTTCGAAAATAAAAGAATACCGGTGCAGCCTGGAGGATAGGTTTCCCAAAGCATTGTGATAAAACACAAAATATTTCAAGATGCTGGAGGTACGCTGGCAAGAGGCAGCAGATTTTTCTTGGGAACACATCAGGCCCTGAAGTGGGAGGGAGGGAAATTTGTAACAGGAAATGGGAAAGCCAAAACGTGATAGCTGTTGATGGGGCTGCCTGTGCCTCCAACGCTCTGAGATGCTAGTTACGGAGTTATTATTCAGTGCTAACAGCCGGGTCCAAGGGAAAGACCAGTAGGATGTGGAGCAGCCAGCCTGACAAATGTACCTGTGGCACCAAAGAGGCTTTCTATTCAAGAGGAACTGAGCAGAAGTGTGGGCAGGCACTGTAACAGAGCCGGGACAGCAGGGTCACTCACGTGCCATGGGAGGACCTGGTAGGAACCTTGGCTTCTCTGCTGTAGGGTGATCCTAGGAGACAGAAGGTGAACTCCGAAGTGTTTGAGATTGGTTGGAGTTCCTGGCTCAGCAGCCCTAGCTGCTACAGGTGCGTAGGGGGAGTGAACCAGCGGACGGTAGATCTCTCCCTAAGTCTCACGTTGCCTTTCAAATAAATAAAAACTTTTTTGGAAAAAAAAGTTCATAGTTTCTTATCTTAGGGAAGATTTATTCTAATTTGTGAAAGTTTTAGTCTCCCATCAAATACATTTTTAAAAAAAAAATACAGAAAATTTGGATACTGTGAAACCAGGGATGACCGGTTTTGAGGTTGATAGTCTTGCTCCCCGTCTCTCCCGTCCCAGCAGCCAGTCCATGCTCATTTCTTTTCATTTTGACCTCATTTGACACATGACATTAGGGGATGGCTGCATTTGTGACTATGATTACTGTAAAATAACTTACCGCACAGTTGACATAAAGGAAAGATTTAAAACAGAAAGTGGCCAGCTGGAGCTTAGTACTCACACGGAGGCTGAGCAGTAGGGAAGCGGGGCTTGCAGTGCTGGGCCTGTGGGCAGAGTACTGCACGTGGGGCTCTCTGCCAAGGACAGCGACACCTCTGTGTGTGCATCCACAGAGTAGACCAACACCACACACAATGAATTTCAAGCTGAAAAAGAACATTCAGCAATTTCCCAGAAAGGAAGCCACCTGTGCTTTAACGTGTCCTCTTCCAGAATTATACTCTGTGTGTGTGTGTGTGTGTGTGTGTGTGTGTGTGTGTGTGTGTGTGGTGTGTGTGGTGTGTATATGTGTGTGTGTGTTTCCCAGCAAGTGTCAGATGAGCTCTTGGCCTAGACATAAGGGGAAACAGTGCCAATTCTTAGGGGAAAAGTGAACAGGGTCTCCAGTGTGTGGCTGAAAATCAGTCTTCTCTCTGTCTTGATGCCTTACATTTGAATCTTGAAGAAAGGGTAGAAGATAAGGGAGGGAGAAGCTCGAGAACTGTTCTCTCAAGAGTCAACTGTACAATCTAGGACCATGGCAGGTTGTGACACTGATGAATGCTGTCTAGCTGAGATGATTCACATATACTGTAAGAATTGATGTGGTACATGCACATGCACACACACGGGAGAGAGGAATGCTAACCCACATGCTGGGAGCACCAGTGCCTTTGCAGGTCAGCATCAGAGATGGCTGGTCCCCAAGGTGCATACCCTGCACCCCCTAGAACTGCTGTTCCCTTACCCGCTGGGATGACACTTGAATCGGTTGGAGGACTCAAAGCTGTGACCACAGTCATAGTGATGTCCAAAATCATATCTCAACATTTATTTACTGCATACGCTTTGCAGGGATCTGTGCTAAAATGTATATGGTTGTCCTTGTGGCTGGTCTCTTGAGCGCAACTGTTTTGAATTTTGGTTTCAAAGCACTATTCATGTGACTGCTCTGACCTTGCACTCTGCAGAATGTGGAAGAAATGTATAGAGCAGGTGCACCCGTGCCCCTGGCCGCAGAGAACAACTCTGAACCCCAAGCAGGGTGTGAGCCTTCAGAGTGCTGCACTTGTGTTGTCACCATCCTGGGTGTGACCCCAGCTCACTACACCCAAAAAGCATGCGATGCTTGGGCTTTGTGACTTCGTGTTTAGGATTTAAGGGGTTTTACTTTATTCCTGTGCTAAGGGGAACAGCACAATGGGGTAGGCAGTAATGTTCATGCCCTGCAGTGTGAGTCCGGTGTCTCAGCCCTCTGCACACTCTAGTTCCAGACCAGGACACTCTACAGCTGCACCTTACAGGGATGGCTGTTCCTTCCCAACCCCTTCCTCACTGGGCATCCAGTCTCCTGGAATCTGCAGCCAGCCCTTAATTCAGATTCCAACACATTCTCCCTTCTTAAAAGGGACTTATTTATTTGAAAGTCAAAATTAGGAAGCGAGAGAGGGGCTTTTTGTTTCTTTGTTTGTTCAACCTGTTGGTTTGCTACCCAAATGACTGTAAAGGGAGGGGTTGGGGTAGTGAAGCCAGGAAACAGGAGCTTCATCTGGGTCTCCCATGTGTATTGGCAGAGGCCCAAGAACTGAAGCCGTCTTCTGTTGCTTTCCCTGGCCGTTAGCAGGGAGCTGATCAGAGGTGACGCTGCTGGGACAAGAACCCATGACCATTTGGGATGTTACTGTTGAAGGAGTTTATCTATTCTGCCATAATGCCAGCCCTTGGAAGATTCCTTTTCTTACAATCGTCTCTGAAGCTGTGTTTCATTTTTCCATTCACTCCTTTTGCATCTTTAAAATCCTGCTTGGGAAATCCTTCTTGTACTCCTGTTTGACCTTCTCGATTCTTCCCTTCTGAACCCTACCAACCCATGCCCTTCGAGATTCTGTCCTTAGCCCCCAGCTCTCGGTTCCTGCATCTTTCCCATTCTTGTTATACCTGTGCACTAATGACGTCAAACCTTGCCCTCCAAAAACTTGGGTCATGATCATGTTTTAGGGAATCCAAACTGAAAGGAAATTCATCTTTGTGTGTTGCACTGAATGTTTTTACCTGTGCCCTCTTGTGCTGGCCTGAAAGACATGAACCTAAAAGCCAACAAGGGCTCCTCAGATTGTGTGATGTACTGTACTCCAGTGCACTGTTTATGTCTTTGAAGTATAGTGTGTGGTCTTTGTTTGATCCGATGCGTATCAATGTGAAAAGTATATTAACGTATTTCTGAACAAGAAATAAATACCAAGTAGATGAGGGCAGCAGATAGTTTTCATTCCATGACTTCTTGGTTAGTCTAGGAGTGACACTGTTGTGTCGTGTGAGGCACAGGAATTAGCTGCATTTTGGGAGCTGTAGCCCAGAGGGAGAATCCTGGTAGTGGGGTTGCCTGTATCTTCGTCAGAGGGGCCCACCGAGAGTTGAAGTGAAGGATGACACCTGCCTTGCACCCTGAGAAAATAGGAAGCGGAACAGTGGCACACCACCAGCATGAGTTCTCTGCACTGTGGGCTTCCCAGCAGCATTCCTGGGAAAGCCTCCATATGGTCCAGCCCCTTGTGGTCCAGCTCTCTGTGGTCCGTCCTCTGGGCTTAAGAAGAGCGTGAAGTCACGTGTGGCCTCCGTGTGATCGGATGCTGGGCAGAGCCGGGGAAGGTGAGAAGCTTGTGGAATCCAAGGACCATTTTACTGGAGTCAGTGTCCCATGTCGATTACTCTTTGAGGCCCTCACAGTGGTTGCTGACAGGGTGATGATGAGGTCTGTGGATCCCAGAATTGCTGGGAACCCCAAATGGGAGGAAATAAGTTGACAACTCTCCTGTTATGGAATGGCAGCTATTTGCCAAGATGACAGGGAGGGACATGTGTTTGCAGCCAGTGGGTTTCCTGCAGGTGACAGCTGCTGCTCCTTCCGTGGAGGCCACCAAGTGCTCCGGGGTTATAAATAAATCCTGGGGTGGGAACCCCTCCAGAGAGCGGTAAGCACAGAGAATAGCGACACCCCCGCATTCTTTCCCAGGCCCGTTTTTAGAACTAGACCACTTCTAAACCGCCTCGTGTGTCTGCACATCGTGCACAGGCGGGTGGGTTTCCAAAAAAGGGGAGCTTTGGTGGCTCCACACATTTGTTGCTCATCTGTTCCCATCTCAGGCGACCTTGTGCCAGCCACACTTTCCAGCGGTGGCAGGCACTGAGTCTGATCTTCATTCCTGTCATTAGAGCTGGCCTGCTAGGAAGCTAGGAGACCACCTTCCTCACAGGGCACTGGACTCAGGCCCTGGGCTGTGTCTCTCTGGATCCTGTAGCAGGCGTTTGCTTTAGAAAGCGAGGGAGCAGTCTAGAATGTGCTGTAGAGCCACAGGGAGTGTCCTCTCACCTCACACAGGCTCAGCAGGTCACAGGTTTGACTGAACAGTGAGAATAGCAACATTCTCCCAGAAGCAGCTCAGCCAGCACAACTCTGCCAAGAGCAGCGCAATGACCCTGCCAGCCATGTAAAGCCTTGCTAACATGGGCTTTTTGTTGTTGTTGTTGTTGTTAAAAGGCTTTTGTTTCACTTTCAGCAAGCCTGTTGTTGGCCAACATCACCCAAGGTTCCCCAGGGACAAGGCAGCATGGGTCACGGGCCACAACCCCAGAGGGCCGGCTGAGTGCTGGAGAGCAGGCAGCCCACAGTGTCGGGGATCTGCTTCTGCTTTTTCCATTACTCCCTTTCAGTTGAAAAAAAAAAATTACTCGGCAAAAAAATGTTTTATGTCTTTTCAGTTGTATTTGAAAGGGAGAGTGTGAGAGAGAGACAGAGGTCTTTGTCTCTGCTGGTTCACTTTCTCAGATGCCCACAATGATCAGAGCTAGGGCGACAGTGAGGCCAGGAACTAGGAATTCAACCCAGATCTCCTGTGTTGGTGGCAGGGACCCAGACACCCGAGCCGCCGTCGTCTGCCACCTCCTGGAGGGAACACTAACAAGAAGCAGAATCAAGAGCAGGGGAGCTGGGACATCATCAGACACTCTGCTTTTGGGAAGTGAGCGTCCCAAGCAGTGACGTGACCATGGCACCAAACAGCTGCCTTCCAAATGTTATTCTTGGGGCTGGCGTGGTGGCATAACTAGCTCATCCTCTGGCTGTCATGCTGCATTCCATGTGGATGCCAGTTCAAGTCCCAGCTGCTGCACTTCCTATCCAATTCTCTGATTATGATCTGGGAAAGCAGCAGAGGATGGGTCATGTCTGGGGGCCCCTACACCCACGTGGGAGACCCAAACAAAGTCCTGGCTTCTGGTTTTGGACGAGCCCACCTCTGGCCATTGCTGAGGTGTGAACCAGTGGATGAAAGATCTGTCTTCTCTTCTTACTATAAATCTGTCTTTCAAATAAAAAGAAAAGCCTCTGCCTTTCCAATATATCTTTAAAGAAAAAAGAAGTTACTCTTGGGACCAGTGCGGTGGCATAGCAGGCTGGGCCTCTACCTACGGCGTTATCATGCTGTATGGCTGCTTTACCTCTAATCCAGGCCCCTGCACACATGTGCAAGAGCTGAAGAAAGCTCCTGGCTCCTGGATTTGAACTGGCTGAGTTCCTGCTATAGCAACCATTTGGAGAGTGAACCAGCAAATAAAAGATTCTCTCTCTCCTTTCCATAATACTGTCTTTTGCAATATAAAAAAAAATGAATTTTTTTAAAGAAAAATGTTACTCTCAAGATTGGTACCATCCAGCCAAGGCTTGTAAATTGTCCAAACTGAAGCCATAACCATCACGATTCCATTCTTCCATCCACAACAAGTTCAGCCTCCATTGTCCCTTCTGTAAAATGTGTCATTTCCCTGCCCCTTAACGGTTATCACAATAGTGGACATGGAACCCCGTGTGGCTTCTCACTAGAGACCTTGCCAACCTCCAGGGAACAGATGGTTTAAGGACACTTTCATTCTCCTCTTCATTTTTGACTAGTGCTGAAACCACTTTAATGCTTCCCGGCTTTGTTCTAAGTGTGTCACATAGATTAAAAAAAAAAGAAGAAGAATATATCATGCCAGCATTTTGTGACAATCCTCTCTATGTAAGACAATATAGAGCCCAGCGCAGTAGCCTAGAGGCTAAAATCTTCCCCTTGCATGTGCCAGGATCCCATATGGGCACCGGTTCTAATCCAGGCAGCCCCACTTCCCATCCAGCTTCCTGCTTTTGACCTGGGAAAACAGTCAAGGATGACTCAAAGCCTTGGGACCCTGTACCTGCATGGCAGAACCAGAAGAGGTTCCTGACTCCTAGCTTCGGATGAGCTCAGCTCTGGCCATTGAGGCTGCTTGGGGACTAAATCAACAGACAGAAGATCTTTCTGTTTCTCCTCCTCTCTGTATATCTGGCTTTCCAATAAAAATAAATAAATACTATCTGATGGACTTAAAGAGAATTAAAGGATAATTCTCTTCCAAAAGCCAACATGGATGCATAAACAAATGTTGGCCAGCAAAGCTGCCACTCATCTTACTTTCTCTTGTGTTTGCATGAAGCGGGTATGTTGCTGATGGCCTGCGCTGTCCATCCCATGTGACAGTCCTCTGCTCTGCTGCTTCCCTCCACACCAGAGCCACTGGTGCCATGAGAGGAGCGGCTGGGCTGTAAGCCATAGGCCCCCCAGAAGCATCGGCTCCAGCTCCAGCTCCCAGGGATGGAAGAGAAAGTTCCACAGACCAGATGGCATTTCATTTTGAAAATTTGTTATTTATTTGAAAGCCAGACTGACACACAGAGAGGAGGGAGAGACAGAGAGAAAGCAGTGAGGGGTGAGAGAGAAGGAATGTTTCATTTGGGCCTGGCATGGTAGCCTAGAAGCTAAAATCCTCGCCTTGCATGTGCCAGGATCCTATATGGGTGCTGGTTCTAATCCCTGCGGCCGCAGTTCCCATCTAGCGCCCTGCTAGTGGCCTGAGAAAGCAGTCAGTGTCTCTTGCCTCCATACTCATCCTCATGTGGTTTTCTCCCTGTGTGTCCCATTGTCTGCACTTTCCCTTTGAAATAGGGACACTGGGTTTATTAAACTTTAGGACCTGTCCTAATGACTCTATTGCTCCTTCCTAAGTACATCTACAACAACCTTAGTTTTGAGTAAGTTCATATACACAGAGGCTATGTGGAGAATAGGACTTCAACACATGAATTTCAGGGGTATACAATCCAACCTATACCAACATCTTAGAAATTAATTTTTTAAAGATGTGTTTGTGTGAAAGGCAGAGTGACAGAGGAGAGACCTTCCACCTGCCAGTTTACTTCCTAAATGATTACAACAGTCCAGACTGGGCCAGACCAGAGCCAAGAGCCAGGCACTGTGCATCTCCCGCATGGATGACAAAGGCCCACGTGCTTGGGCCATCATCTGCTGCTTTCCCTAGGCACATTAGCAGGAAGTTGGATAGAAGCAAAGGACTCAGGACTCAAACTGGGGTTCTAATATGGGGTGCCGAAATCACAAGTGCTGTGACACCAACTCCATCAATTGTCATAAATTGATCGTTTCATTGAGTTCCACCAAGGGTTTTCCAGCTAAAAAACTGCATTGTGATTTGGCTTTTTGGGGAGGTAAGGGGATGGTAAGGGGATTGTTTTTGCCATTTGTAAATGGTGTGTTACCTCTGTTTGACACACACACAAAAAAACACTTCTCTGCTAGACGGGAAAGTCCCAAGGACTTTCACATACTTGCTGTTTGTCTTAGGGGTGGGAGTGTTTATTTGGTTTTTCTATCAAATTCAGATATAAAAGACTATTAATTGTTTCTACTCTCTACCTGCGTGCGGTCAGGTGCATGGCCTTGGAAGAGCTATGGAAAGGGAGAATAGATTCCCCTGTGCTGGGCCATTGTTGGCAGCAGCACAGCTGAGTCAAAAGGCAGGGGAGGGAGTGGTTCTTGGCAGTACACAGGGGAGAGAGAAGTACAGTCAGGATACAAAGATATCTTTGGACGAGGTGACAAAAAGCTGCCCTGAGAGTACAATGAAAATAACGTGGCTGTGATGGTGGGGACGTTTGTAAGTACAGAAACTTGATCCTTGCACATGTGTGCGCTTAGAGTTGAAGTTCTCTGGGTGCAGTTCTTTGTTTTTCTGCGAAATTTCTATGATCACATCACCTGTCATGCATGGAAGCTGAGCTTGCGCTCTTGCTGTTGGCAGTCCTAGAGTGCTGTGACTGGACATCGTGAGAGCGGTCCAGGTTCCCCACGTGACATAAAGGCCCACGCAGTTCTGTGTGCCACGATCTTAGCGAGCGTCTGGAATGTTCCAGACTCTCTACAGCTTCCACTTCCCACACCTGCAACAGGGTGCTCCACTCTTGCAGATTCTGAGCTATCCCTCCACCTCATGATCACCGCTTCTTCATCCTCCCAGCTTCCAGTTGGGGAGAATCTCCCAGTTCTCCCCACTCCTCCCACCACCCACGACCACCATCAGCTCCCAGGCCCCCACTTTGCAGCCTTCCTGAAACTTGTCCTTCACATAATATCTATTTTTTTCCATGATAGGACGCTTTGAGAAGCTGAACTGTATCTTACAGTCTAGTATATGTTCATGTATCTGTCTGGTATGTGTTCAGCCAGTATTTCATTGAATGAATGAAGGAGGGGCACGGAATAGATGGTTCAGGTCTCAAAAGTAAGCTTAAAGATTGGAAATGGAAATCAAAGATATTTCCAGTCACAAAAAAGTTACATTTTAAGTGACTGCATGGCTAACCTAACTTGTGTTTTGTTAGCTCTCAGACATGTTAAAAAAAAGATGAAGCAGTGCATGGAAAATGACAAGGTAATAGCTCCTCTCAGTGCCTGAATGGCAGGGAAGCCCATAAGGACAGCAGGCTTCTCCCTTTCTGTGGATTCTCCAGGGCTGCGTCCTCCTCCTCCTGCCCCCGCCATCCCCTGTCTGCTGGATTTGCATTTGCTTTTCCTCCTGTTTACTCTGTGTTCTTTCACTTTCTTTCCTTTCTCATGATTCACATGCATTGCGTGGTTAAGGCACAGGTGCACAGTATTACCCTCCCCTGCCCCATTCTTGGTCCCTGTGCTTGGGAGCCTCATTGCCATCAAATTACACCTCCTAGGCTGCTCCCCACACTGGAGGGGCCCAGTGTGATGATTCAGTTGGCTAATCCTCCCCTTGCAAGCACTAGGCTCCCATATGGGCTCCAGGTTGTATCCCAGTTGCTCTACTTCCCATCCAGCTCCCTGCTTGTGGCCCGGGAAAACAGTAGAGAGTGACTCAAGTCCTTGGGACGCTGCATCCACATGGGAGACCTGGAGGAGGCTTATGACTCCCGACTTTGGATCTGCTCTGGCCATTGGCGGCCATTTGGGAGTGAACCAGCAGATGGATGATCTATCTCTGTCTCTCCCTCTCTCTCTAGCTTTGACTTTCCAAGTATCATGAACAAGTCTAAAAACAAAAAAGAAAAAAAGAAGAAGAAGAAGGAAGAAGTCTATACTTGGCCACCTCATTGAATAAAAGTTCTTGGGTTTTGGCAAACTTTTTTCTTAAGGAAAAACAAAGTAAATCAAGTTTGGGTTAGGTGTTTGGTCTGGTGTTTACAGTGGCAGTTAGGACTCCATGTCCCATATCTGAGTGCCTGGGTATGACCCCTGGGTCCCACCTTCCTCCGAATGGTGCACCCTGGAAGGCAGCAATGATGGTTCGGAAGAGTAGGCAGCAGACCTGGATTGAGGTCCTGGCTCCCAGCTTCAGCTCAGCCCAGCCCCATCTGAAGAGTGAACCAGTGAGCGGACACTCTCCATTTCTGTCTCTCTCTCTCTGCAGCTCAACTAAATAAACACAACACACGTAAATAATAAAGAATAAATCAGGTTTGACTTTGGGAGGTGTCCTGAGTCCCAGTTGGCCAGTCGCTGACCCCGTCATACTTCTGTGCTCTGTTTGCTGTAATGCCTATTAATGATTTTCAAATCTGTTACTGGAATAAGAAATAATAAGGGTGTGCGTGGGTGTCAGATGAATGTGGACTGAGAAGTATGTTTCTGCACTGAAAGATTTATAAGGCTTGAATATTCATAAGGCCTTATCTGAGCCACTCACTAGTTATTAGTTCTTCCTATTAAGTTAAAGATATGTAAATCCTCAGAGGTTCCTGCTACATCCAGGCCAAATGAATGTGAACCTTTTTAACAAGCATCAGCGCGGAAGTCGCCAGCCCCTGTGTGCGGCCCCCTCCCCGCTGTGGCTGCTGGGACCAGGCTGCCCAGTACCCGCCATCCTTGCACAGCCATGGCAGAAACCCAGACAAACCTGTGACCACTGCATCTCCAAACCCAAGCTTGGTTTAGCTTGATGTCTAGCCCATTCATCTTCCTGTGCTTCAAACTGTTTCCACTTTGAAAGCGGAACACCCGCATTTGCTGCCACTGCGTTCATTTTTCTTGTCTTTTGGCTCCCCTTAATGGTGCTTTTAATATTCATGAGGTCTGAAAAAATAAACATCCGAGACAACTTCCTCTGAATGGAAATGTTATGGTTTCAGGCCCCAGAGAAAACAACTGCTGAGCTCCACACACCCAGGTTTTCTCATTTCCTCGCTGTCGGCGGAATGGTGGCCCCAGCCTGCAGGTCTGACCTCATGACCCTGGGGATGTCCCTGAGTGGAGAGCCCGGGGAAGGGGAAGGAAGTGAGCATCAAAAGCTGCCTTAGCAGGAAAAGGAACCAGAATCCTTGAAACAACCAAATGCTATTATTTCTGTCCTTGAAGAACGTAGAATTGTTCATTCACTTTTCTGTGTTGCAATGTGTTTCACTCTAACCATTTCTCCATCTTCTCTACATTGTACCTGTATGGATCATCATCTTTGCCAGAGTGACTTAAATATTCTGTTTAAAAAGTGTATTTATGTGCATACTCATTTGAAAGGCAGAGAAAGGGAGATTTCTTCCACCTGCTAGTTATAACTTGCAGTGCTGGACCACTTCAAAGCCAGGAGTCAAGAATTCCATCCGTCTCCCATGACGGCCGAGCCATCACCCACAGCCTCCCAGGTGTATTAGTGGTAGCTGGATCAGAAGCAGAACTGCCAGGACTTGAGTGAGTCATGAACTTGGACATGGGATGTAAATGTTCAAAGCAAAAGCTTAGCCTTCTCCTTTGGCCCTCAAATAGTTTGAAGAATCTAGAACAAGAAATTTCACACAAATTTGAATGACAACCTTTTAAGAAAGATTGACAAAAAACACACATTCTGAATAATTAAAACTTGAGCTTCACAATGGCCTTTCTTTTTTTTTAAGATTTATTTATTTATTTTTATTACAAAGTCAGATATACAGAGAGGAGGAGAGACAGAGAGGAAGCTCTTCCGTCCAATGATTCACTCCCCAATTGAGTGCACCAGCCGGTACTGCGCCGATCCGAAGCCGGGAACCAGGAACCTCTTCCAGGTCTCCCACGCGGGTGTAGGGTCCCAAAGCTTTGGGCCATCCTTGACTGCTTTCCCAGGCCACAAGCAGGGAGCTGGATGAGAAGTGGAGCTGCCAGGATTAGAACCGGCGCCCATATGGGATCCTGGCGTGTTCAAGGCGAGGACTTTAGCTGGTAGGCCACGCCACCGGGCCCCACAATGGTCTTTCAACCACAGAATGTTGTTCTGAGAGCACTCTGCTCATTCTTAGCGGTTGGCCAACTGGTTGGCATTCTGTGACGTCACCCAGGGTGACACTCCCACGTTCACCAGCTTGCTTCCTGCCCCCTGGCTGGCAGAGGCTGACCGTGTCCCACACTGATGGCAGAGCTGTGTCACGCACCCTCAGCTTTGTGGTTTTCTTTCTCAGAACTTCCCTCTGTCATCAATCCTCTCTTTCCCAGGATTCCTCCAGTTTGCCTGTTCACCCACCCTGTTCCACTACTGTTGACGTAGCACAGGCTATGTCACAACTACAGAAGAAAGTTTAGAGCAAGTTTAGCATAAACACATGTTAGGAAAAAAATATGCATAGATTTCAATTCGTTTACATTCTCTTTTCACTGTTCCACAGCTTTTATTAAAATATATATTTTTATTAGAAAGTCAGATATGTAGAGAGGAGAGACAGAGAGGAAGATTTTTCATCTGATGATTCACTCCCCCAAGTGGATTCACTCCCCCAAGTGGCCGCAATGCCTGGAGCTGAGCCAATCTGAAGCCAGAATCCAGGAGCCTCTTCTGGGTCTCCCATGCGGGTGCAGGGTCCCGAGGCTTTGGGCTGTCCTCAACTGCTTTCTCAGGCCACAAGCAGGATGCTGGATGGAAAGGGGGGCAGCCAGGATTAGAACTGGTGCCCATATGGGGATCCTAGCACTTGCAAGGCGAGGACTTTAGCAACCTACCTGGGAGACTCGGAGGGAATTCCAGACCTGGCTTGAGGCTGGCCAAGCCCTGGCCATCGTGTCAACTTGGGAGTGAAGCAGTGATGCGAGACCTCTCTGTCTCCATCTCCTCTGTCTCTGTCACTTTGCCTTTCATCTTTTGGGGATAAATAACAAATGAAGGCTTGATGTTGCCGATCGAATGGAATCTCGGCTTCTCGGTCAATGGCTCAAGGGCCTCTAGAGTTCGGCTTCAAGCCAGCTTATTCCTTGGTTGTGATGTGCTGTTGAGCTAAGAAGAAGAGTTCGTTTTTGCTAGCTGCTACCCTGGTTGCAACTGGTCCTTCATCTCAGTCCCTTGCATTGCTGTCTTTATACAAAACCTTACCCATTTAAAAGAGAGAGAGAAATTTATTTATTTGAAAGGCAGAATTACACAGAAAGAGTAAGATCTTACATCTATAAATTCGTTCTCTAAATACCCACAGAAGCCAAGGCTTAGCCAGGCTAAAGCCAGGGGCCAGGAGCATCTCCCAGATCCTCCATATGGGTGCAGGAATCCAAGCATTTGGGCCATCCTCCACTACCTTCCCAGGTACGTTAGCAGGGAGGTAGATTGGAAGCAGAGAAGTCTTAGAACCCAAACCGGTTGCCACAAGGAATATGAACATCACAGACAGTGGCTTAACCCACAACCCTGCTACACCAGCACCACTTTATCCATTCTGTCCAAGACTAATTCATGTCGCCATGTGATGCACTGTGGCTTTGTCCATATCTTAAGCCTGGGTTTTGTTATGGTAACTGTGTGAAGAAGTTTACTCAGCTCAGAGCATTGTTGTTGAACATAGGAAATCAGGTGGTTCTATGGTGGAGGGCCTCATAGTGGATGACAGGGCATCCTCTATGGTAGAAGCCTGTGTGAGAGCAACAGCTCACATGGCCAGACAGGAGCTGTAGCAGGAAACAGGCCAGGCCTGCTTTGTATTTTATAGCAACCCTTCAGGGCACCAGGAGAACTACATAAACCCTTCCTGGAGTAAGGATCCCCAGAGCCTAATGACCTTGTCCTGGACCCCACTTCTAGAAGGTGTCACTAGCACCACACTAAAACCCATGGGAGCACAATTCATCTACATCCACACTGTAACAGTGGCCAACTACAGTTGGCTCCACCTGCCCTGTTCCCCCACACTGTCATTCACATGATACTTTGCTGCGTTTTCACTATGGCTCTTGTCCTGTGCTGTGTGGCATGTCTGTATACCTTGTTACTCCAGAAATAGGAGTGTGCAGTGCTGGAGAAGCGGCCATGTTCATTAGGTCTTGATGTCACCTGTCCTTCTGGGTACAGAGCCTTGTTTGATAGATATCTTGCATGAGCAGATGGGTGAGGCAGCTGGGACTGTGCATTCTGTCAATGCATGGAGAGAGAAGGCAAATTAGAAAAAGCTTGAGGTCCCAGCATGATGCATCAATGGCTAAATCCTCACCTTGCAAGTACCAGGATCCCATATGGATGCTGTTTTGTGTCCTGGCTATTCCACTTCCCTTCCAGCTCCCTGCTTATGGCCTGGGAAAGCAGTAGAGGATGGCCCAGAGCCTTGGGACACCACACCTGTGTGGGAGACCCAGAAGAAGCCTCTGGCTTTGGATTGGTTCAGCTCTGGCCATTGTGGCCATTTGGAGAGTCAACCATTAGAAGAAAGATCTTTCTCTTCTTTTGGTAAATCTGATCTGCTTTTTCAATAAAAAAAATAAATTTTAAAGAAAGGGAAAAAAGCTTGAGTCAGCAGGAGACTCTTGAAGCTTCTTGGCCAACCTCAAAGGAGAAGACACTTGATAAAAGGTAACGTGGCATCCAAGAAAGAGGAGAACCAGGAAGTTGAGGTCTAGGAACCTGTAACCTGACATGATTTCCGTCTGTTCAAGTAAAAACAAAACAGCACAAGACAAGACGATTAGCTTGATGATGATGTGTGGATCGAGGGTCCCAGAGGGGAACACCCAGGCCTCCAGTGTGCTTGCTGCAAGAGAGAGCCTGCCCCAGTCTCCTGGAGGTTGAGGCCAGGGAGCGGGAATTCCCTCATGCCTGTTTTATCATAGCTGCCCGCGGGAAACAAAGTTTTCCATCCCTTGGGTAATGGCTGCCCTGCTCCTCTCAGAGGAAAATAAACTGAAAAATGGCCCTTTGGGCAGCTGTGCACATCAGCTGTAGCTGGGCCGGCAGATCAATCCGGAATGCTCACACCTTGTGGTCACTGGCATCAAAGGCTGCAGGTTTTCTTTCCACCTCATTTTAATATACTTCTGAGCCTTGGGAGGCTTAATTAAAACTGCAGGGGAGCCAAAGTAAGCATATAAAGGAACTGTTTTGATGCTTCAAAAACCCAAGCAAACAGAATCTGGATTATTCAATGAGGTATGCTTATAGGATTTGTCTTGGGTGTTTAGACTGCTCCAAGCCTGCGGGGGAAGTCAGTCACGGGTTTTAAATCTGAAAGAAACCATAGTTAATGCCCCCCAGTTTCACTTTTCATCTTATTATTTAGGCTTCCCATTACTGGTACTTGTAAGCTGAACATGAACTTGCCTTCCTATTTCTGTTCACTCAGCTTCTCCTTGCCTGATAGCAGATTTCCTGCAGGGTCACCCTGACTTTCCTAATTGGTGGTCACATTCTTGGATTGCCTTCCTCCTTTTCAACACGGCCTTTGCTGTGAGACTGCATGGCCAAGTGCTTCAAGATCTTCCAGTTGGAAGACTTGTTGTCTTCTTGGTCTTAGACAAATCCTCCTATCTCTTTATGTCTCCTTCTCTCATCTCATCCGGAGGTAGTAGAAACGTTACCAACATCATGTGGATTACTCTGTTAATTCAACGTTTAGAAATGTGTCAAAGTACTTAGTACCTAGGTCAGAATGAGTGCTCAGGAAATGACAACTATGACCATTATTCAAGGATACAGGTGCATCCCTGTTAGTTGCAGCCAGTGAACCAGGGACCACATAGAAGGTTCTACAGGGGTAGATCCAACCTCAGCTTCCATTCTGTGCACAAGCCTAGTCTAAAGTGGCCTCCAAGGTCACATTACAAACTACACACATAAACTGAGGTCCCTGGAGTGTCTGTTGATTCAGTTGGCTTACTTAGCAAGCATCTTAATCACCAAGAATTCTTTTTTTTTTTTAAGATTTATTTATTGGAAAGTCAGATATACAGAGAGGAGAAGAGACAGAGAGGAAGATCTTCCAATGATTCACTCCCCAAGTGAGCGCAATGGTCAATGCTATGCCGATCTGAAGCCAGGAGCCAGGAGCTCTTCTAGGTTTCCCACATGGGTGCAGGGTCCCAAGGCTTTGGGCCGTCCTTGACTGCTTTCCCAAGCCACAAACAGGGAGCTAGATGGGAAGTGGAGCTGCGGGGATTAGAGCCGGCGCCCATATGGGATCCTGGGGCGTTCAAGGCGAGGACTTTAGCCACTAGGCCAGGCCGCCGGGCCCCACCAAGAATTCTTGTAGTAAGTTTGGGCTGCACCCAAATTGTCACTACTGCATCGTGTGACTCTCACTCTGAAGATGTAATTCAGAGTCACATCACCAGAGAAATTTATTGGCAAAGTCATGGACAGAGCAACACATAAAGGCCAAGCGGCTATATCTCATGGGGCTGACATGACTATCAGCTCAAAATAGACCCATGACAGCTGCTGGGAAGCCAACGAAGAGCAAAGGTATACTGGACTCCAACTCAAAGATCCAAACAAAATACTTAATGTTGGTTGCTAAACATTTATAAACTGCTATTGCTTAAAATATGCTGACCTTAAGTTCCTTTCCAGATATTTATACCCCAGTAAAGCAAGCCATATGGAAATTATAGGGTACGTAGATAGCTTATGGAGAACAGTTTCCCCTTCATTGTCTGCCTGTGGTACACCAGCTGCTGAGGACACAGGGCTGCAGAGAATACATGGTTACCATTAGGATGCCATCGGTCTAATGTAGAAAAAAGGATGACATTGAGCATTGTACGAAGTCACCAGGCACAGTGGCACGAGCTGTGGACCAGGTTTTGATGGTGATTTGTATTGCTAGTCAGCAAAATGACCTTGGAGGAACATTGGATTTCTCTGAATCAAAATGTTCTCACTTAGCAAACGAAACAGTGTACTTTTGTTGCAGGGATAGCTGCGTGTACTTGATGACAGGAAGGCGGGTGATGAGCCAGTCCCTGATAGGTTACTTGTCAGTCATGCAACAAATGGAGGAGGAGGAGGAAGCACCTGGTTCTGCCTGGAGAACGGAATCATGAAGAAGAAAGAGGACGTCTCAGCGTTACAGCAGTGGCAGACGGGGGCACTGTTAGTTGAGTGAAGAATGAGACAGGAAAAGGCAAAAAAGCAAGAGAGAGAGAGAGCAATTCAGATAGTTCAGCATGGTTAGGTCAGCAGGCTACTGAGGTATTGGATGCTCAGTAACCACCTGTGAGTATCAGCTAACCCCGCTTTATAGAAGGGTAAGCCCAGGCTCATGAATATTAAGATACTTCATAATTAAACTCACAACGGACTAGCCACCTGATGGACAAAGTGTTTCACTTAGTATTTTACATCAGATTTTATTTAGTTTTTGTTCCATATTTATTCATTGTGATTCTATCTCAGATACATTTGGGGAAAACAGTACATCAGATGAATTCTCTCTGATATCAAACTTGAATGAGTTTGATCACCACCCATACAAGGTGCATTTGTTGAACAGAAATAGAGATGTGGCTCACCGTCATGGTACCATTTGCTGATGCAAAGATTCATCTTGACTTACAGTCATATCATTTTCCCTCAAATAATCCAGCCTTATATTAAAAACTGCACACTCTAATTTTTCATGATGGTTATTAGGCTTGCCCCTTATTAACTTAATACGGGACATTTGGTTCAAGTTAAACCTGTAGGTTTCATAACATTCCATCTTTCACCCGAAAGAAGTAAGACCCAAAACAACTTTACATGGACCCTCCTCAGACAAAGAAATGTACGCGTTAACATCAGCCCTAGGGACCTGGAATATGAAGTGCACCCCAGAACCCTGAGTTCTGTCGTCTGAACTGCTCCAAACCCTGACCCTCCAAATAGTCAATAGTAAAGACGAGTTCTGAGCAGGTGTTTCCTCCGCGTCGCAAATGGTTTTGACTGGAGCCTTATTTGCATCCAGCATGCTCGGCTGACATCACAGGCCCAGCTGACGTGCCGCACACATCTGCTCATCTGACAGCCAGTTTCTGCCAATTCCCACATTGGTCAACGCTGGACGTAGAACAGATGTCGAGGATTATAGGAAAGGTTTCGGGGAGGCCGTGGGTCCAGGTGTGTGTGAAAGTTATTCCTCGTGGAGACGCAGACAGGCCCCGCTGAAGCTGTAGTGGGAAGTTTAGTGAAATAAGCCTCAGTAGGCCTGCATATCAGGACTCAAAACAAATGTCTTTCCAGGTATTCTTTAATCAAAAGCAAAATAATAAATCATCATCTTCAATTCAAGCCAAACAAAAATAAGGGGAAAGATCCCAAGCTCACAAATTTTCATTTGAGGCCTTGCTGGGATCTCGGCACTTAGGTGTGCTGACTGGTCCCAGGGTGTACCACTGAATGCAGTTTGCAGAACCCCAGCAGACATTGAGTCCTTGGGCAATCCTTTCAAGCTAAACCCTCCTTCCTCCCAACACAACACAGGGCTGTTGCCTCCTGGCCGTTCCTGTTTGTCTTGAACACACTTTGCCAAACTCTGCCACCAAGAGTATTTCAAAATGTTTGTGGAAAATAAAATTTAAAAATAAATTCATGTTGTACAGTAAAATCGGGCATTAATTTTTCACAATCATATTTCCATGAACTTTCTGAAGAACTCCGGTACGCATGGGTTTGCAAATTTTTCTGTGCCAAAATAAACATCATCTCATTGCGTTTTCCATGTGTCTGTTGAAATGCCCTCATTCTGCCTACCTCTCAGCTTACAGCTGAAGACACTGTTTGCTCAGCAAACTGACATTCCCTACCCTCCTGGAAACTTACTGCTTGGAAGCTGCCTGCCCCAGGTGGCATCCAGTTTTCCTGGGCATTTCTGAGCAGCTCTCTGTAGGCTTCACAAACCTGAACTTTATGTTTCTCCTGGCAGTCCAGGTGCATCAGATAGTGGTAACAGTACATTTCAACAAATGCAATTGGCTTAAAAGTGAGATTAAAGAGACATCAAGAAAACGGTGATGATTTTTTTTTTTTTTTTACCTCTAATGATCAGTTAAGTTAGAAATAAGACCAGATATTCAAATAAGGATCCTAAGAGGAACAGAATTCAGAAAAATTATTTGGGGATTGTTCTTGTCCCCTGCCAACTTTTTAATAGTCTGTTAAGGATTTTGGTAGGAATGGTGGCAAGCTAAAATGTTTTTCCAGTTGTTAGTGTCATAGAGTTGATTTTGTTTATACTCCTCAGAATATACATCTTTTTCTGCTAAGGAGGAGGCAACTTTTAAATACAATATTTTATTAATGGTTTTAAGAGGAAAGAAAGGATAAAAGAGGTATGAGAAGTTGTGTGATGGGCATGATATATCATAGCAAGAAAGCAGGCCAAAATATAAAGAAAAATGCAACATACCTTTGCAAAATATGAAGAAAAATGTGAAATATCTATGACTCAAGATGTCTAGACAATAGCAGTATTAATTCATGTAACTATGGAATTCGCTGGAAAGTTTCTTTTTTCTTTCTTTCTTCCTTCCTTTCTTTCTTTTTCTTTTGCTTTCTTTTGCTTTCCTTCTTTCTTTTTCTTTCTTGAAAAAAATCCCCAAAAGAAAAAAAGTAATTTGATCAGTTTCATTTTTGAAAAAAATGAGAGGAAAGGATAATTACTGTATCTTGCTTCTGTTTCTCTGGAAATCTTTTAGTTCTGCAAAATTAATGGAAGAATACAAGAAAGTTCTGTAAAAGCAAAAGAAATACCTTGGTGCTGTTGACAATATTAAAGGGAACAATAATGTAAGAACATCTGGGTGTCTCCATGAAGAGCATATGGCATCAACCACTTTTTTGCATACTAATCCAGTTTTAATATGGGTCACCATAAACATAGAAGGATCTGTGAAAAAGTAACCACATTTGATCATATCCATAAATTTTAAAGGTAGAAATGTTGTATTGAAAAGATAAATTGAAATATATTGCAAAGGGAAATGTAACTGAAGTGTTTCCATTAGGGTGTGCGGGGGAAAAAAATTGGATCTGCTTTATGTAAATTTTCAACAGTGACCTGGTAAAGAAAGTCAGAAGTACATTAATTAAATTTACAGAGCCAGAAAAGGTGAAGACCCAGGAGATTAGATGTAAAATATACAGATGGACTGAGAGAGATGAGAGGAAATGGACAGACTTTTACAACATGATACTCAGCTTGGAAATATGCACGCTAATACGATGGGGAATTCTAGCCAAGAGAGAGATAGTTAGTTTAAAGGAAAAGTTAATAAAATGTTGAGTCTGAAAAACTGTGCAGACCAAAGCCAGGAAATTACAACATTATGGATCCCGCAGTAACTATAAATTAACCCCATTGCACATATGTAGTATTTCATGTTGCCATCTATGGTGTTAACTTTCACGCCTAAACATATATGTGTGCACGCTTTGCCTGAATTACAGTTGTAATGGGAGCAGAGGTGCAAACAGGACATGGGTCGATTGCCTGTTCCCTTTAACAGGTCACCCAGGAGTCCATGAGCCCAGGCTCCTTGTGTGCCTTGAAATAGAGAGCACCAAGAGACAGGCTTTGACACAATATCAGATTGCTCACCAGAGGAGCTGGGAGGAGATGTGCATTTCCTCACAATTCTAAAAAAAGTCTTGAACATTGTGGGTAAATGGAAGAAAGGTTCTCACGTATCCCAGAGATGGCTTGTTGGTTTGGAGTGAGTTCCTGCTTCCAACCCCTCCTTTTCATATGAACTACTCCAGCTTTCACCGACATCCAATAAGTAACATTGAAGTTGCTTATTTGAGAGAGAGACCACATGCTATCCGCTGGCTCACTCCCCAAATGCCCACAATGGTATGGATTGGATAGGATTGAAGTTGGAAGCCAAGAACTCCAACTAGGACTCCTGTATGGCGACAGAACCCAGTTTCTTGATCCATCACTGCTACATCCCAAGGTCTGCATTAACAGGAAGGTCAAGAGAGAAGTCTGGGTCAGGATTAGAACCCAGAATTCCAGGATAATACATGGACATCTTGACCTCTGCTGGAAAGATCTATCCTAAAATTATCCTTTATTCTTTTTGCCCAATTACCATATCATTTTCCTTTCTAAAAACCCATTTCTCTTGTGGGTTCATTATAGGAGCTAGAACAGTGTGGAGAATTCGGGGTTTTGTTTTTTTAAAACATCCAAAGTGCTGATCTCGCCATTTGCTCCTTTGTTTTGGTTTGGGTTATTGGTGTTTTTCAGTCAACTCAGATGGTACACTAGTTTGCCTCAAACAGTTCATGGAAGATAAAGCTGGAAGCTTGTGTGAGGCAGAGAAATTAGAAATCTGTTCATCTAAAATGCATGCTATAAAAAGCTGCAAGTGCATTTCTCCCTTTCTTTACCTCCCTCTCTTTTGAGAAGAAGAGTGACAGAAAGCAGGAAGGAGAAAGTACACTCGCATTTTTCACTGGTTCACTCCCCAAATGCCAAAAATGGGCTGGAGCTGGACCAAGGCCAAGGCTATTAACCAGGCATTTGACCCATGTCTCCCCCAGGAACCCGACTGTTCGAGCCTTTACTACTGCCTCCAGGATCTGTGTTAGCAGGAAGCTGGAAGCAGGCACGAGAGCTGGGCATCAGCCCGAGTGTTCCAACATGGGATGCGTATAAGACCAGCATCTTAACCAATAGGCCAAACAGCCACCCCTGGATTTCAAAATATTTTTGCAGTAAAACAACCTTATCTTTTAATTACATTTCTGGTGTACTCTGTGGGTTCCATACCCTGTCTCCCTTGGGTTGTGTGTCTGCATTCAACATCTTTTCCCGTGCCCTTACCTGTGGCAAGGTAGTGGTTTATCTTTCTCTTCCCTGAGGTTCTCCATGTTACTGGGGGCTTTTCTTCTCATGTAGGTCACTCCTTTATTATCTTCCTAATCCTTTCCTAATCGTGAGCTTTCTGCACAGCCACATTCTCCTCTCTTGATGAGGCTGTTCTTGCCAAGGGTGGCCATTTGAACGCATGTTCTTTGGGATTGACCCCAACACCAGTCCTTCTTGGCTCACAAAAAGCCTTTGCCATCTGTAGGACCTCATTGTCATTCAACCTGCACTTGGCCATAATTGTTACCATCTTCCTCTCAAACCAAGAATTGGTGTCGGGTAAATACAAATACAACCTCACCAGTTCTCCTAGCCTTCTCCTTCCCTTTTTCCAGCTGGGCTCCAAAATCGATTATTTAAGGTATCTATTTATTTTCATTCTTGATCCTCTTGACCTTCTGATTCTGGGATATTTCTACCTTCTCCTATTCTTTGATCAGTTGTCTCAGGGCTCTTAAGATGGGTACCATTTTTAGGGATCCTGGACACATCCATCAGCTGAGCTGTTTAAAGTTCCATTCTTCAAGGAACAGTTTCTTGATGATTTCATTTTCTGCTTAACCAACAGAGATTGAAGCCACCTCCCAACTGGTTCTTGAGCATCTTCTTCATATCTTCTTAGTGTTACCTTCTGATGCTGATTCCTCCCATCCTTTCCACTCTTACCCACTTATCTCTTGATTTTCAGCCAATAGTTTATTAGAGAGACAGAAAGAGAGAGAAAGATAAACACAAAAGGTCACACACGGTGACTGAGGAAGTGAAAAATCAAACCAGGTCTACACTTGGGTATCAGGATTGCAATTGCTTCAGCCGTCATTGCTGATTTCTGGGGTGTACATTAGCAGGAAGCTGGAGTCGGGAGCTGGGGCTGGGGTGTTGTCAGAGGGCCAGCCCTGTCCCTCATGTCACAGGGAGACATGAGGGATCAATTGGGATCAATTCCAAAGTCATGGCAGCAGCATGCGTGACTTCCGGTCATGGTGACTTTGTGCCCATGGCCCATCCTGGAAACCCTGCATCTTCCTTTGGCCCCCACTGTGCCACGTGTCTGCATGGTAGACTTTGTCAAACTTGTGCGGATTTTACTTATAGAGATAAAGCAAAAGGCATTAAACACCTAGCCTATTCAGAATTTTTAAAAAGACTTACCTATTTGAAAAACAGAATATAAGCAGAAGTCAGGGGAGGGGGAGGCAAAGAGAGAGCGAGCCTCCATTTGCTAATTCATTCCCCAAATTTCCACCCTAGCCAGGAGTAGGCCAGGCCGAAGCCAGGAACTCCATCCTATCCAGGTCTCCTGTGGGGTAGTACCTCAAGGACTTGGACCATCGTCTACTGCCTTGTAGACACATCATCAGAAAGCTGGATCAAAGGCAGAGAATCAGGATTTGAACCAGGGACCTGGATATGGAATTCAGATATCCCAAGCAGCGGCTTAACCCAACAAGAAGTGTCCCCCCATTTTGTGCTTGTTGTTTAGAAAAAGACACACAGGAAGAGAGCCGCCACCGTTTCACTTCCCTAACGCTCACCGTGCTCAGGGACCCTGCCACAGGGGCCATCACCTCCCAGGGTGTTCATTCGCAGGAAGCTGGGGTCAGGACTCGAACCCAGGTCTTCTGATACAGATGTGGGTATCCTCACTGGCAACTTACCACTAGGCCAAGCACCTCCCTCCCTTTCAAGTAGCGCCAGACTACCTGCTTCCTATCTTTCTTAAAGAAAATGTAGCCCACATTATTGAGGCCCCCCATTGCCTTCCACAGTCTCACCACCTTCTTGTTACTTGGACTGTCTCTGTGCATGTTTTCCGTATGGATAAACCTGTAGAAAATGTACACAGCATTCGGCGTTGATTTTGCAAGATTTGGAAATTTTATATGGAGTAGAGCATGCGTACTCTTCTCCGTGACAATGTGTTACGCTGTGTTTTCTTAAACAATCTTGAAAGTACATCTATAATAAAAGAGTCCATGCATTTAAATTGTAATTTTAGTTTACAAATATAATGAGATTAATTCATGTATCCAATTGAAAAACATTTGTGCCTTTTTTTTTTTATAAACTACCAAAAGTGTTAGAGTGAACATTCCTGAACATGTCTTTGTGGAGACGAATGATTAAGAATATTTAAAGCAGGAATGGAGTGCACATTGAAAATCTCTGAGTCTCAGGCTTTTCCTTGGCTTTGTTTATATTATCTTTTTTTGTGCAGAAATTTCTCATTTTAATGAAACCAAATATATTTTGTTCCATGGCTTTTATTTTATGCATAAGGCTACTTCAGAAAGTATGTAGAAGGCCCAGTGCGACAGCGTAGTGGTTAAAGTCCTCGCCTTGAACGCGCCGGGATCCCGTATGGGCACCGGTTCTAATCCCAGCAGCCCCGCTTCCCATCCAGCTCCCTGCTTGTGGCCTGGGAAAGCAGTTGAGGACAGTCCAAAGCCTTGGGACCCTGCACCTGTGTGGGAGACCTGGAAGAGGTTCCTGGTTCCCGGCTTTGGATTGGCGCAGTACCGGCCGTTGCGCTCACTTGGGGAGTAAACCATTGGATGGAAGATCATCCTCTCTGTCTCTCCTTCTCTCTGTATATCCACCTTTCCAATAAAAATAAATAAATCTTTTAAAAAGAAGAAGAGAGTATGTGGAAAAATGGAATTTAGCAAGTTATTTTGACAAAACAATTTTGAAATCTACGTGTATTCTTTTGAAAATATGAGTTTTCTATGAACTTTTTGAAGACTCCTTCTTTGCATGGATTTGACTTTTTTTGTTTGTTTGTTTGTTTTGGTTTTTTGCACAAAAATAGACTTACCATTTAGCTTCATTCTGCGCAAGTTTTTGGAAATAACCCCGTATGTTTTCTGAAAACTGATCGAAGTCATAATCTCCTATATGCTCTTTTAAAATATTGTAAGTCGGGCCCGGCGCGGTGGCGCAAGTGGTTAAAGGTCCTCGCCTTGCACGCCCGGGATCCCATATGGGCGCCGGTTCTAATCCTGGCAGCCCCGCTTCCCTTCCAGCTCCCTGCCTGTGGCCTGGGAAAGCAGCAGAGGACGGCCCCAAGCTTTGGGACCCTGCACCCGCGTGGGAGACCCAGAAGAGGCTCCTGGCTTCGGATCGGCATAGTATCGGCCCGTTGCGCTCACTTGGGGAGTGAATCATCGGATGGAAGATCTTCCTCTCTGTCTCTCCTCTCTGTATATCCGCCTTTCCAATGAAAAAATAATAAAAATAAATCTTTAAAATATTGTAAGTGCTGTTCACTGTGAGTCTTGGATCAACCTGACAGTGTTGGCTGCATGTATGAGGCAGGGCATAACTTGATGTTTTCTGGCCAGATGCGTCCCATGTGGAGCAGCGACACCCTGCGACGCTCCGCTGCTACATTGACAGGAGTGGGAGTGGTGGAATCTAAGAGCAGCTGACGTGGCCCATGATCCCTGTGTGGGTGGCCTTCACCCTAGGGAGCTTCTGAGGGGTGCTGTCTCCAGTGGAAGGAGCATGGTTCTGGGTGACATGCAGGTGGTTTCTTATAGACTCAGAATCCCTGTAAAACTCTCAGGCTGGCAATTTGAAGCTCCCTTTCCTCACTCCGAATACTTCCTTTTTATAGAAACTATTAGTTCGTCATCTGCTCATGCCCTCTAAGGTGATCTGAAGGAATCTTTTGCTTCATAAATTCTGACCTTATGGTATAGGACCTATCCTACTAAGGAATGGTGAGGATCCACAGAATCCAGTCGATTCCCCCCATTGATTTAGAGTCTCAGCTGCTTACGAATGGGTGAGCACCACGCAGTTCTGTCACTGAGCACCAGGAGGGAGCAGTCTTTGGTTTACCGAGTCATGGTGCATGTTGCCTGCATGTGAGCACAGCGGCAGTGCTCAGGGGAACAATGGCACGCCCTGGAAACAGTCCTGATGATCAAACGCTATATTGGAGATAGGATAGATAGACACAGACAAGGACCGGGGACGTAGTAAAGAATTAATACGTGGGTGTGGGTGAAGTCCACTAGGAGTCCCCTGGTTCAAGTTCTGGCTCTACTTGTAACTCCAGCTTCCTGCATGTGTGTGTCCTGGCAGGCAGAGTTGGTGGTTCAGGGGGTTGGCTCCTTGCTGCCTGTGTGGGAGACCCAGATGGAGTTCCTAGCTCTCAGCTTCAGCCGGGACCAATCCTGACTGGGGCAGACGTTTGGGGAGTGAACTCCTCAGTGGACACTCTATATGTCTGCCTATCAAGTACCGGTTCAAGTCCTGACTACACTGCTTTTGATCCAGCTTCCTGCAGATTCACCTAGGAAAGCAACGGAAGATGGCTCAAGTGCTTGGGCCTCTGCCACAGTTGTAGGAGACCAGGAGTTCCTTGTTCTTGGTTTCGGCACAGTACAAACCTAGCTGTTTGAGCCATCTGTGACGTTAACCAATGGATAGGATTCTTTCTCTCTCCCTCTCCTTCTTTCTTTTTCTTTCTCATTCTGCCTTTCCCATAAGAAGTAAACCTTCAAAACAAAATAATATGTTATGATAACATCTGAGCTAAATTTAAAGGCATGCAGTTGATTAAAAATTCTTGAAATGCTAGCAGTTCATACTAGAGAAAAAGCAAGTAAACCCTGAAGAAGGCAGCGAAGCAGCTGTCCACTAAAAATAAGGATCTCCTGGACATTGACTCTAGATTTGTAGAGACATGGAATCAAGTGCTGACTCAAGACTTTACTGTGTAACCTTGATTTTGACTGGCCCATCTGCAAGATGGGACCAATTGCCATCTCTCTCATGGGGCTTTTTGTGGCTTAGAAATGATGTACACGAGGGCACCCAGTTAGAACCATTGACAGAGCAGAAGCTAAACCAGGATTTCCCTCTCGCTTGTGCTTTTCACCAATAGGAAAGGTATGGGAGGAAGTGGGGATGTTGTATCTGAGTATTAGTGGGATGCCCTTGTTGGGAGTTTGGGATGAGCTGATAAATGCTTGTAGGCATCTGTAGATGGGTAATTCCCCTGAACATGTGTACCACATTGTGGTAGAGTTGCGTGGGTAAGAACTAGAGGGGTATGCCTCCTTCCTGTATACCTCTTCCGAGTAACCAAGGTTTAGACAACATGCTGAGGGCTCAAAACCTGACGGTGGGAGGAAGATCCATGGGTGACTGTTGTCCAATTTATCGGTTCCCTGGAATAGATAAAACAACTTTAAAAATAGAAAGCATTATTTTTCATTTCTGAGTCTAGTGTTCTGGATAGGTTTTGCAGTCTTCTTTGGGTTACCGTGAAGTCTTCACTAGGTCAACTGTTTTCTCCTCAAGAACGATTATCTATTAAAAAAAAAAAAGGAAGAAAGAAACATGAACTTTGTTGCGGAAGAGTAGTAAAAGGGGTAACAATCAGCGAGAGAGAGAAAGAGAGCATGCGCCAGGCAAGGGGTGTCCCTGGGGGCCTTGAAGCCACTGCTAAATTTCAGTTGCAGTTGTCAGAGTTAAAGAAAACATTGGAGAAAATGTCTCATCAAGGGGTCCCCAGATTGTTCTGCTCCGGGAAAGGCAGGCTGATGGATCGCGGCCAGCTGGCATGGTTCAGATGCCTGGTACCTTGCAGCAGCCACCGAACTCATTTGCTCCAGCAAATTCGTTTCACAGTCAGAGCTGTTTCTAGATCAGCACTAGGACGCCAGCACCTAGGCACTGAACAGATGTGTGGGGGAAGGGAGGGATGGCAGAGCTGCAGGAAGGAGCAGTGTATGCTTACTTTTTTTTTTTAATTGTTATTAACATTGTATTATGTGATACAGTTTTATAGGCACTGGGGATTCCCCCCACCCCTCCCACATCCCTACCCCCATAGTGGATTCCTCCACCTTGCTGCATAACCTCAGTTCAAGTTCAGTTGAGATTCCTTCATTGCAAGCATATATCTAGCATAAAGTCCAGCATCTTTTTATGCTTACTTTTTGAAGATTTAACCCCAGGGCTTCTTGGGATTCTGGTCAAACGGAGTCAGCTAGAGTATGAGCATACCTTACTGTGTGCTAGACATGGCAGCCTGCAGGGAGGGCTGTGCTGCTCTTGGATTTATAGAAAGGGAAACTGAGGCACAGCACGGCAACTTACCATACTTCCATGTTGCAATCTCAGGTTCCAAGGTACAATTCTGGATCTATGTGAATCCAGAGTCCTCAGATACTGACACTATTCCTGCAGCTCCTCTGACTGCTGCTATAGTGCTGGCTTGCTGTCGCTTGGGCATCTTCCCTGAGAACTCAATTCTGGGGTGCGGATTGAAGAGCACCCTGAAGAGATACACCAGGATGGAAACAAGGGTAGCTTTGATCCACAGCTGTGACCCAGAACCCACGGAAACCTGGATTAGAGAATGGTGATGCAGTAAAAGCTTGGCAGGTTCACCTGAGCATGTCCTGTGCTCACCAACTGGCCACCTGATGTGTAAGTTATTTTTAGACCCACATGTGGGCTAATGACCATGAATCCCATGCTTCTCCAGTGTGGAAGAGGTCTGGGCCAGCATCCTCCAGCACAGGGTCTCAAAAATGATGCTAGTTGAACACTGTGGTTATAGAAAAAATAACTCATGGGCCCGGCGCGGTGGCGCAAGTGGTTAAGGTCCTCGCCTTGCACACCCGGGATCCCATATGGGCGCCGGTTCTAATCCCGGCAGCCCCGCTTCCCTTCCAGCTCCCTGCCTGTGCCTTGGGAAAGCAGTCGAGGACGGCCCAAAGCTTTGGGAACCTGCACCCGCGTGGGAGACCCAGAAGAGGCTCCTGGCTTCGGATCGGCATAGCATCGGCCCGTTGCGCTCACTTGGGGAGTGAATCATCGGACGGAAGATCTTCCTCTCTGTCTCTCCTCTCTGTATATCTGCCTTTCCAATAAAAAAATAATAAAAATAAATCTTTAAAAAAAGAATAACTCATGCAGAATGTTCATGGTTTTCATATGAACTCATCCAGGGAGAAGTGCCATGTTTATCGCACGGCTGGGTGTGGATACCGACTTGTTGCTACTCTAACCTAGGATACATGAATCTTCTAGATTATGGAGTGATACTTCAAAAAAATTTACAGAAAATGAAAAATTTATGTTGATGCAAATTTGAAACGTAAAGCATCTTCACAAGCTCATGGAAAACCCATATGGTTAGGAATTACCCATGACTTCCAGATTTTTTTGCAACAAAATAAACTTCATCTTTTCATTTCCATGAGCCTTGTAATGTCTCCTTAGATTTACCCTTTTAAGGGTCCTCTGGATGTCCAAAGGAGTGAGTGATGGGGACTTCTCGGTAAGGTAAAACATCTCCAAGGCAGACACTTGGCCTCATGCTTAAGATGCCTTTGTCCTGTATTACACTGTTGGGCTGGGATGCCTGGCCCCAGCTCTGGCCCCTGAGTTGAGCAGCATTGACCTGCGAAGGCAGTGGTGAGTGGTCTCCTGTAGCCCCACCCCCGACTCCTGACGTGACCCAGAATCCTCAGCTTCAGCTTCTGCCTCCCACATCCCTGGCTTCTGTGGGCATGTGAGGAGTGGACCAGTACACGGGAGCTCTACTTCTGTTTCTGTGTATCTCATCTCTCAGATTTGGGGAGCATCTCATGTTAGGATCTATTTTTGTGTCCTGTTCATTATGTGATTTGCATCATGACCTTCTTTAATTCCAACTGGGAAGGCACAGACTAGGGGGTGCTGGTCCTTCTTGGGGTCACTGCTGTCAAGCCACACTGGTGGCCACTGGCCTACAGTAACTACGAGGCCGGCTCTCCGGACGGGGGAAGCCTGTGTGCTCAACAAAGGGGGCTCCCTTCTGCCTCTTGTTGGGGTTCCTCCCGTGAGGAGTCTATGGAGAAGCCTGAAGCTTCTCCGATCATCTCCAAAATTGCTGCTCATCTCCGATTCTGCAATTCCTTTCGATTCCCTGAAAGGGTGAGCTAATTACACAGCCACACGGGCCGGCCCTGGCAGGACAGAGGCAAGAAACCACACTACTCGTCAGTCCCTGAGAAGCAGCTCAGCTCTGGCACCCGATCCACACTGGGAATTTCCTTCACCTTCCCAGGGCCGTGACTCGGACACCCTAGTCAGTCCGTGTAACCTGGGCAGTGACACACGCTGTATGTCCTGAGCATTTATCTTCTCCTTTTGTCCTACTCTGGGCATAAAGTTCTTGGACATCTGTCATCATCAGATAGCAACATCTATGTGTACCCTCAAGCTTTCTCTGGACAGATGAGAGACAGTGCCTGGCCCAGCATGACCACAGGAAGTCAATACCACTAGGACGTGGCAGTCCCGTCTAGCCTAAGTGAGTGGTGCTTACCCTGGAATCTAAAGAAAAGGTTTCAGCTTTCCATCTGCACCTCTACCCGCTGCTGGTCACCAGGAAGCCACTTTTTGGCAGTGTGCTTTGGAAATTCCATGGCATGAGGCCCAGCCCTTCCACCCATCTTTTGGGCCCATTACCTCTTCAAGACTCATTCGGGAATTATTATTCATCCCTGCCGGCCACTTCTAGGATGTGTGTCATTTGTGATTGTATTTAATAGGTACAATTCAGTTACTTATAGGTAACATGTGTGGTGCTTCCTATGTGCCAAGCACTTCTTGCACTGCTTCCATTAATTCATTTCAACCTCAGGGTAATCCTATGAGGTAAAGACAAAGCTATTTCCAAAAGATTCATGGCAAGTAAAATTAAAAGATAAATTTATTTGGGGGAGTGCATTTTTACATTTTGTTTACATTTTTACATTTTTACAAATGTGTTCTGTACATAGCAAGGATACTCAGAAAGTCAATGGAAAATGAATGATATGGGAAAAAATGCACCGATTTAAAGATTGGGAAACCAAAATAAATTTGTTTTTTAACTCCACTATTTCACAACCTTTTCAAAGAACACCTTTGATATATGTTTTCTGTTTGGAGAAAAGAAACCAGGCGTGGTGGCGAGTAATAAGTAAATGATGGAGGAGAAACTGGCGCCTGGGTGGTCTGTCCTTGCTTGCTATGGACTGAATGCTTGTCCCACCCCAAGTTCAAGCGTGGAGGTGCTGACCTCCAGTGCGAAGATACTGAGAAACGAGCTGGATGAGGTCATGAGGGTAGAACTTCATGTCAGTTGGGCTTAGGGCTTCTATCAAAAAGGACCCCAGGGAACTCATTTTGCTTCTTTGTGCCCATGAGCTCATCCTGGGTGGGGGAAAGGCCCTCCCAGGACCCAATCAAGCTGCCACCCCAGTCAGACTGGAGACCACCAGAACTGTGCTATCCCAGCAGCCCCACCTGAGAGGCTGGTGTGCGGCCCAGCCCCTCCCACATGCTCACCTGCCCCTCGGCCTCTCCCTAGGCACTGGCTGGTCACTCTTTGAGATGCCCTTCCTTGGCAGTGCCTGCCTGAGGTTCCTGCTTGGAGACCTTGACTTCATTTCCTCAGTGAGTTGGTATAGTGTCTCCCCTGCAAGCTAGGAAAGTAGGGATCCCCCACAGCCTGGAGCTCAGGGTCCTCCCCATCCAGGGAGTAAATCAGATGAATGTGGTCTCTGGCCTCTAAGGGCCAGGAAGCTGAATCAGCCGTATCCTGGTTTGTGCTGCATCCTGGGATCTTTCAGGCAGGGTGGCCAGCTGCTTAGAGCTCAGCACTACCCACTCTCTTCTCCAGGTTCATTAGGTAGAGGGTGACAAGATGGGACAGCCAGCTGCTCTGTTCTTACCAGGGTGTGTTGAACTGGTTATTCCAGATTATCCAAGTTTTGTGACTTTTGGGAAGGTGGATAACCCTTGTGCCAGAACAAGGTCTCTTCTGACTTTCTGTATAACCACACAAGGCTTGCAACCCAGAAACAGTGTTGGTTAACATTGCCTATCAGCACACAGTATAAACAACTTGCTGCAGTACCCACCCAGATCTCAATCTGACTGCTAGAAGCCCCAGTCTCACCCTTGCTGGCAGACTCAGAGCTAGTGTCACAGCCATTCCTGGAGCAGCTGAGGAGATAGACTACCCCTGTGTCTTTTCTCAGCCTTGCCTTTTTTAAAAAAAAAAAAAATCTTTATTATTATTATTTAAAAAGTCTATTACAGAGAAAAGGAAAGACGAGAAGAGAGAGATCTTCCATCAGCTGGTTCACCCCCCAAATGGCCACAATGGCCAGAGCTGAGCAGATCCAAAGCCAAGAACAAGAGAGCCTCGTCCAGGTCTCCCACATGGGTATAGGGTCCCAAGGACTTGGGCCATCCTCTGCTGCTTTCTCAGGCCACAAGCAGGGGAGCTGCATGGAAAGTGGAACAGCTGGGACATGAACCGGTTCCTAAAAGGGAGGTCAGCACCTGCAGGTGGAGGATTCGTCTTTTTAACCATGCTCCAGCCCCACCTTGCTTCTCTTACAATGTTCTTGAGAGGGGAACAGAATCAAGATTACTCGTTTCTGAACTGCACTACAGTGATTTTAAATCTGCCTGACAATTTTCACCTTGAAGATAAGGATCACACACTCCTTAGGCTCTGCCCGGCTAGCTCTCATTTCCCACTGCATGCCCTGTGTAGAGTTACCATCTTTACTGCCTAATAACAGCTTCAGGAAGTTAATGGAAAGTGTAGAATAGGAGTCATGGTGGGTAATACAGTAAGCTTTTTGGTTAGCACAACCAGTTGGTATCTAAAATTGAGTGCTAAAGAGACAAGTCGGAAATAAAAATGTGCCCTAACCCAGTTAACAATTAGAGAAATTGAACAGCCCCACCTCTCTCCCTTGAAATAAGCAAATTGCAGTGTCACCAATCTGTGACCTCACATCCTGTTTGGGAAAAGTGAAAACTATCTTCTTCCAGGACTGGGGGTATATGTAAGTTTATTGCAACCAATTGAAAACAAAAGCACGCCCCATTTTGTATATCTTGAGTGGAGGCATTCTTGTTTGCCTCAGGGTTATTTTTTTTTTCACCCTAAAACTGTTGTGCCACTTTCCTGCAGCTTCTGTCTTCAGTGGCTGCTGGGATGGTGATACCACTGGTCACAGGAGTGGCTGACATCAAGCACTAGTAACACTGCATGATGGTGAAGGTTTAAAGCCATCAGAGTGCTCATGCATTTGTTTTGCTCATACATACGTGCTGTAAAGAACTTTCTGGCCATTTCTATAATGCCAATCATGCTCTTCCCGTAAGACGCAGCAACCACACTGCCAGCTGTTTACCTAAGAGAAATGGAAACACGTGTCTAAAAACAGAGGCTTACCCAGGCACATGTTGAGCAGCCCTGCTCTTCAGAATGGACCCAACCTGGAAATCACCCAGAGTCCATCAGCAGGAGGCTGGACAAGCAAACTGTGCTGCGTTCACACAGCAGAATATCGTCATCAAAGCAGAAAGGTACAGATGCAGGCAGCAGCGTGGATCAATCTCAAGGAAGTTTTAAAAAAACATATTCAAAATGTTCATGCTGTGTTGTTTATCTAAAGGAGACTCTATGATAGGAAAATTTTAGCTCTGGCTACAGAAGCCAAGGCACTGATCACCCTTTGCGGGGTGGGATCAACTGGCAAGAGGCAAAGACGACCCTGGGGGATGATGGGTGTGTCCTGTGTTTCGTGTTAGATGGCAGCTACACGGAGTTGCAACGCCTTCAGACTAATTCTTTGGAATGTAGGCATTTTGGTGTACATAAATTATAACCCCCAGGTAGTTACCTCTCCCTCCAGGATGGAGGACATGCTTGATGAGCCAAGGAATGGCTTAGAGAAACCCCTATGAGGTTGCTTTTGGCATCTCAGCATAGCAACATCTATTGGTAAAGCTCCCTTAGGCTTTGGTGATAAAACATGCCAGTAAAGGCCATTGCTGAAAAGAATGTGTTTGTTATATCTCTGTTTCTAATGACATAGGTGTGTAGGAATCATATTTTAGGTAGTTCTAATCTCTCCCACCTTCTGTTACAGGTGATTTGGGGTAGAACTGACAGGGTTTTTTTTTTTAAGATTTATTTATTTTTATCACAAAGTCAGATATATAGAGAGAGGAGGAGAGACAAAGAGGAAGATCACTCCCCAAGTGATGATTCACTCCCCAAGTGAGCGCAATGGCCAGTGCTAAGCCAATCTGAAGCTAGAAGCCAGGAGCTCTTCCAGGTCTCCCACATGGGTGCAGGGTCCCAAGGCTTTGGGCCGTCTTCATCTGCTTTCCCAGGCCGCAATACAGGAGCTGAATGGGAAGTGGGGATACCAGGATTAGAACTGGCGCCCATATGGGGACTTTTGCCACTAGGTCATTGTGCAGGGCCCTGGGTTTTTTTGTTTTGTTTTGTTTTGTTTTGTTTGTTTGTTTTTCGTGCTGAAAACTGTGGATTCAGATTTTCTCTGTGTAGATTTCCCTACACATAGGAACTAAACTGGAATTGTTTACACATTGGGATTGGAGGTAGCTTTTAAATTATTTCAAGTGTGCAGGTGCTTCTGGGATTACTTGGTTGTTTATATAAAAATTCATTTGCATTCACACAGGGTGACTGGCCTGAGTGGTTGGAGAGACTCTCTTTAGAAAATGTTCCAAAGTATTCAACTGAGATGACCTCCACCTTTGCAGTAAATCAAAGCTTAAAATTGGCACCATGCTGGGACAGGCATTTGGTGTAGCGTTAAGCCTCCTGAGAAGATGCCAGTGTTCTAATGGGAATGCTTGGGTTTGTTTGGTAAAATTGCCTCTGGCTCCTGACTATGCCAGTAAAGACCCTGGAGGCAACAGTGATGACTCAGGTGACTGGTCCTGCCACCTGCCTGGGAGATCTGAATTAGGCTCCTGACTTTGGCCCCCTCTCTTCATAGCTGCTGCAGATAGTTAGAGAATGGACCAGTGGATAGAATCTCTTTCCTGTTCTCTCCTCGCTTTCTCGTGCTCTCTCCTTCCCCCTCCCCCATCACTCAAATTAAAAATAAATTGGCACCAGGCTGTAGGCACAACGGATGGAGGGGGAGTCGGCATGAAGGATGGCAGAAAACAATCAACTAGATTTCAGCCCAAATATGCCTCCTCCCCCTCCTCCTGTGGTGTACCAGCGTGGTCTTTCCAAGTGCTTTAGCTGCCCATGATATTTTCTATTGAGATGTACTGCAGAGTTAGGGCCAGGCTGTCATTCCTTGGGCTCTGAGTGTTTTGCCTTCAGGCACGGCACAGCTGCCCCAAGCCAAGTCCTAACTCCTAACTTGGAACTGCCACACAGCCCTCCTGAGCAACAGATTTGGAATTTACAGTCCCATCCTTCTTAAAAGGGCTCACAGCAAAACGAAGGGGATTTATTCAGCTTCTGTCCTGCAAGGCATGGAGGACAGGTTTCCAGGAACCTCATAAACAAGGTGGAGGCTACCTTGTTCTTTAGGGGAAAAGATTAGGAGAGAAAGATGAGGGATAGGTAGGGTTGAGGAGACACAGGTGACGGTACAAGTGTTTTTTAAACCGCAGTTTGTATTTTGGACTTGATTTTACCTTGTTTTTTGATTGCTGCATGAGATGAATTTCTTGCCCTTCTGGATTTCCTTTTGCTTTTGTAACCATGCAGCTTCTCCAGGTTTTGTTTCACTTAGAATTTGAAGTCGGTGCCCGGTATTTGTGGTGTTGGACACATGAAATGTGGCAGTGGGGCTGTGGAGACTGTGCTGGGCAGAGAGCAGCTGGCCTGGCTTGATCCCTGCTCGCCCTTGGAGGAGTCAGCAGGGCTCAGGGGCAGATCAGCCTCTATGTGAACCTTAGTGACTGTACTCCCTTATGATCAGATCCAGGGGGAAGTGGCAGGCTTGGCATTTCTTCTATAAAATGGCTACCATGGAGGAGTAGATGCAGAGCTCTCCTCTGTATCAGTTACATCTCTACTAATTTATTACCCAGTTGGGGGCATATTGACCTCAGCTCCAGTTACACCAGCCTCCTTTGCTTTCTGGTTGTCATCTGATAATTATACATGCTTAGGGGGTGCGAGGTGATGTTCTGTTAGATGTATTATAATTATATAATATAGAATGTAATGTGTACAGTGCGCAAAGATGGAGTATATAGTACAACATGGATCATGATCACATGACGGTAGTTATAGTATCTCTCACTTTAAGCATGTCTCACTGCCTGTGGAAGATACGTTGTTGTTAATCATAATCATTCTATGATCTGGTTGGGACTTTGTATCCTTTGGGGTCACTTCCCGTCTCCTGCTATCCCCACCTCCGGCAACCACTCTTCTACTCTCAACACCACAAGATAAACCTTTTCAGTTTCCGTGTGTGAGTAAAATCATGTAAGATTTGTCTTTTTGGGTGGGTCTCAGGACAGGGCGTCTCATGCCTGGATCCCAGACAACAGCCACCATGTGCACATGTTGAGCTGTCCCCGGGCCTGCCTGGGCTCCGGGGGCTGCTTCCCTCGGGGTGAGTACACCGAAGGGGGAGGTCTCCGTGACTGGGCAGGTCTGGGGCCCACCTGCTACCCTCATTGGGCAGCCAGCAGGTGGAGCCTGGCACCAAATGGCGCACTGGCCACCCGGCTGGGGAGCTCTGGGGTTTCGGTTCTTTGAATCGCTGCTTAGGTAGCTCCAGGTTGAACCCACTGTGCTTCTAGGACGTGAATCAATCGTATAAATTCCCAATGACAGTAACTCTTCCTTTGAAAAGTTGTAATCACTGAGCAATGCTGACCTTCAAAAACCAGACCATGCTAAAGCTATGGCTCGGACTTGTCCAGCAGAATCATATCCTGTTACCTGACATGATGATGGATCAGGAGACTGGTCACATTAGGCAGGGCCATGACATTATCTAGTACTCGAGAACTATAACTGGGGGTAGATTCTGTGAGGGTTGTGTGGACCAAATCCTGTGGAAATTCTAGCCCCACTGGTTACCTCAAGAGTTGGGGTGGTGATGGACTAAGCTGGGCGTGACCAAGGAGCCTGCCATCAATCACAGGTAAAGGAACCCCCAATAGTCTGGACTAGTCAGGGCAGCAGCACCCAAATGTGCGTCCTGAATAGGGTGTAGGGTGGGCCGGGCTGCAACGTTCACCAGCTCATACAAGGCCAAATGGAAGGCCAGACTTTGCCAGAACCTGGCCTAAACCCAATGGCATGTATGAGAACTGGGTCTGGGAATGGGTTAAGCGGAGGAACTTGGGAAACTCCCTTGGTGAGTCATAGCTCCCTCTGGTGAACATGTGGTCCAGACCTGGGGGTCGGACAAGCTGGGAAAAGTAGCTGCAACAGCTGGCTAATGTGTCAATTGGTAAAGGAACAGGGTGGACAGGGCAGAACTGAGCAAACCTTAGCCAACAAGCAAAACTAGAGACCAGGACAGAGCACAGGTCATGCCGAGCTAGGCTCTTGTACCTATTGGTCTGCATAAGCCAGGGACACCAAGCCACAGTGTCTAAGGCAGAGATCAGAACAGGTGAGGGGCTGTGCCAAGCTGAGTCAGAGCAACCAATGGCATGCATGTGATCTATGGCTGGGAACAGGCCCGGTTGGAGAGCTAAGGGGACAACCCTAGCTGGGTTGAGGTTCCCACCAAGGGGCGCGTGGGCTGGAATGGGCGCTGCGTTCTGATCAGTAAACAGTTGTAGTCTCCCTTGGCACAAGTGTGGACTGGGATTGGATGCACCGAGCCAGGCCAGACTCCAACACCCTCTGGTGTCCTGGAGAACCAGAGTAGATGTGGGATGGACTAGGCAAGGTCTCAACCCCTATTGAGCCATGTGTGAGCCATATGTGGGTATGGACGAGCCATGGCTGGGCCTTTCTATTAGATGAGAATAAATAAAGACATTCAAGTCTAAAGGCAAAAGACATAATTAGACATGGGTGTCCCTGGTAGTTAGTCTAACCCAGGGCACTTCTGCACAGCTCAGACAAGCCTTCACTCCCGTGCCCGGCTCTGGCCAGCCACTGTCCTAACTTAGCACATTTTCCCATTCAGCCTCTACTTCATTGCCATTGGTTCTGCCAAATTGGTACCTACGTGTTTTGTAAATCACTAGCCAAAGGTGTATTAATTGAAAGGTGCCCTCTTTGCATGGAACTGCTTGCACACCCTAAAGTAGTGTTTAGAACCCTACCCAGTCATATTGAGTATGGGTAAAGAGATGGTAATTATGAAATATTTGTCAATAAGCATTTCAATGCTGCAGCTTTAATGACTTTAGATCTCACTACGTGAAAATCAGGACAATGGGACCCTTTCTGAGGCATACCTTTACAGAGTTTAGTATGTCCTACATTTATAATACCTAGTTCTTAACGGCGACAGGGGTAGGTATTTGGCATGGCAGTGAAGACATTGCTTGGGATCCCGAATCCCTTATCAGAGTGTCTGATTCTCTCCCAATTGCAGCTTCCTGGGAGGCAGCAGTGATGGCTCGCATAGCTGGGTCGCTGCAGCCGTGTGAGAGGTTCCGATGGAGTTTGCACTTCCTGGCTTCAGCCTGACCTTGTTGCTGTCTCTGTCTCTGGCTTTCAAATAAAGAAAATCAGTGTAAAGCACGTGTAGGTCTCCAGAGATGACTTTGTTTGTGTGGACCTGGGGTGAGGTGGTTGACCTTCACTTTCTCTGTCTGCGATGGGTGTGATTTTCCTGGTAGGTGAAATTACAGGAAGAAGGCTGAAGTGGTTGCATTCCTCTTTGGTGAATTCAACCATCATATGGATAAGAGAACTGCAGGGTTAAACATTGGACATGTCTGCCTATTCACCAGGGCAATTTATTTATTTCTTTAAAGATTTATTTATTTTCATTGGAAAGGCAAATTTACAGGAAGATCTGCTATCTGCTGGTTCACTTTCCAAGTGGCCGCAACAGCCAGAGCTGGGCTGATCTGAAGCCAGGAGCTTCTTACTGGTCTTCCATGCAGATGCAGGGTCCCAAGGTTTTGGGTTATCATTCTCTGTCTTCATGAACCGTAAGCAAGAAGCTGGAAGTGGAGTGGGGCTGCTGGAATTAAAACTGGCACCTATATGGGATCCTGGCACATGCAAGGTGAGGACATGAGCCACCAGGCTGCCATGCCAGGCCCACGGACAATTGATTTAAAATAAACAGCATACCATGACACCTTGTTTGAGGGTGACAATACCTGGACCCCTTAAGCTGCATCTGGGAATAACTTCAAGTTAAAGTTCTTTTTCCAAGCTCCCATGATAGGTACCCATTAGAACCCTGCTTTTCATGGGCATATCTCTGTGTTGAAATATGTAATTCTGTACTCTAAGTGCTGTGTGAAAATCCATCATATATAGGTACCAAAATGTTTTTAACAAGTCATTCTCTCTTTTTTTAAACAAAGCAGAAAGGTACTTTATTCATGTATATAAATATTGTATACAGTAATCAAATCTTGCACATATATATTGCTTTTTTCTTTTTTTCTAAATTTTTATTTTTGAAATCTATCATACAATTTTGTATAGTTTGGGATTCCCCTCCCTCCTTCTTCCAGCCCTGATTGATTTTTCCCATAATGTCACAACTCTTCATAAGGAGTTACAATTCCATCAGTCTGCTATTCAAGTGTGCCCTGACATTGCTGGTACAGACACTGTCAGGCAGTCCATCATCCCGTTGTGTGGATATATCCAACACGTTTGTTGGGAGTTTATCTTTTGTTTGGAAGCAGAGATGCATGTTGCATTGTATCTTCACTTCTGGATATGGTAGTCTTCATTACTCCACCACTCTACATTCCAATTTGCACGATGGATTCCTTATGTTAGAGAGAACATATGGTATTTCTCTTTTTGTGATTCACTTATTTCACTGAGCATACTGCTCTCTAGTTAGGATCGTCTGGTTGCAAATTGTATAATTTCATTTTTTTAATGGCTGAATAATATTTCATGGAGTCAATGTACCACAGTTTCTTTGGCCACTCCTCTTTGGATGGACATCTGGGTTGTTTCCATGTCTTCGCTATTGTAGATTGTGCTGCTGTAAACAAGCCAGACTCTTGAACATTTATTTCAAATTTCTTTACTACTATAGTAGTCACATGAGTGTTCCTTTTCTGAAATAAAACAAAATAAGAATTTTATTTGAAAGACAGAGATGTTTTGGTCACTGGTTCCATTCCTAAATGGCCGCCACTGCCCAGGCCTGGCCAGGTGCCATCTGGGTTTCCTGTGTAGGTGTGAGAACTGGGATACCCATCACTTGCTGCCTCTCAGGAAGTGTGTCAGTAGGAAACTGGATTGGAAGTGGAGCAGCTGAAAGTGGAACTAGGCACTCAAATAAGGCACACAGACATCCCAGACATATCTGCCAGCACCCCTTGCCCTGCTCTGAATGTGTCTGCACTCACTTCTTAGACTGATAGAGGAGCAGTCTGTCATAGTAATCCGAGGGCACTGGCATTTCCCTTTCAGAAGGATTTAGGATAGTGTTCTCAGGGCCGGGGACTTGGGGCACAGTGTAAGACACATCAATGTATGCCTGTAAGTGAAAGAGTGGATGTGGATGCAGCGGTGATCCAGTGAGGAATCACCACCCCACTCCCGCTTTCTGCTTGGCAGGTGTAGGCTACCTTCTGCTGAACATAATGCTGCTCATGGTTTGGGGGCTGGGGAGTGTTTGTGTTTGGTCAAGTCCCACCTCCCTGCTTGGGACTACAAGCATTAATGCATGTGCCCCATCTCTTGGTCTCTTGCAGGCAGCCATGGTCCTGAGCTCTGCACACTTCTGGCTGGGATTGTTTCTGGTCCCCACTGCCTGTTTGATGGAAGATGTGGCATGGAGAGCGTAAGTGGAAGAATGAAGAAGCAACCACGAGTCTTACTTCTCTGTCCTTGTACTCGTCTTCCACATGACCCCTGCTGCAGAGGGCACTAGGGACATGGGTATTGTGAAGGAGCAGGCGTCCTTCCACCCACAGGAAAAGACTTCCATTGTTTTTATTTATTTTTTAAAGATTTATTTTTATTATTATTTTTTTTATTGGAAAGGCGGATATACAGAGAGGAGAGACAGAGAGGAAGATCTTCCGTCTGATGATTCACTCCCCAAGTGAGCGCAACAGCCAATACTATGCCTCTTCCGGGTCTCCCAAGCGGGTGCAGGGTCCCAAAGCTTTGGGCCATCCTCCACTGCTTTCCCGGGTCACAGGCAGGGAGCTGGAAGGGAAGCGGGGCTGCGGGGATTAGAACTAGTGCCCATGTGGGATCCTGTGCGTGCAAGGCGAGGGCCTTAACCACTGGGCCACCGCGCCGGGCCCTTCCATTGTTTTTATTTTAAACTTGCACTTTATCTTGATAGGGAAATGTGTGCAACACAGAGTTTGAGAAGAGTTGCTGGGACAGTCAAGAGGGAGGCACAGGCCCCTTCTACTGAGTTAGGCAAGCTTGACTGAAAACTCATTTCTGCTTCATACCTGATGCTCAGCGCTGCATCCATGGGCCTGCATTCAACCCTGTACATCCCAGTGAGTTGTCGATCTATAAGTCATGCCTCAGGGCAGGAGTAAAGTGTTCTTCGTTTTTCACAGCTGGAATTCCTCCAGTAAAAATCTTAGAACATTAATTTATAAGACTGAGAAAAATCAGCCACAAAGATGGAATTATAAATTAAATATGAAATACTACAATCTAATAAGACATCATACAGTATCATGTTTATAGGTGTTAGCTACTCAAATTTTTTTCCTATGTTTTAAACTATGCTTCCAAGATACTCTTGTAAAAAAAAAAAAAAACAGCATCTAAGAAACAGCCAAGGCACAAAATTTTCATTTCATCCCTAAGCAAAGGAATGGTGGCTCTAAATGAGATGATATGGATTTTTGCTTTGGATGAGCTTAATTCCTTCCACAAACAGTGTCCAACTTCCCTGAAAACTGAGGCCCTTCACTTGGCTTTATGCTTGCTGTAATTATTTCAGGGCCCTTGAGACTCGTAATCCACACCTTCCAGGAAAAGACATCAAGTTTCATTTTTATCTCTCCTTTCCTCCTACTCTCTGAGAATTATTCTTGCTTGACAGTTAAGGATGTCTTTTGAAAAAGTCTTCATTTTGGCATGATCTTGACAACCAATGATAGCTAATGCAGGACGAAGGAGGAAGGATTTTACAGTGCCTCTTAGTTCTCCTTCTGTTCCCTGAGTTTTTCAACTCTTAGTAAGAATTAATTGTAATTTCCTAATTGCTTTATCAGTGTGCCCATTTTGTGTGGTGAACCTGTGTTCTGTAAATGGTAGAAGGAGAATATTCAAGATAATAGCCAAAGGATGTATTGTTTAATCTAATTAGATGCACTGTAAGGAAACATTAGTTCTGTTTTTGCTGTCTTAAAGGCCAATATTCCATTTCTGAATTTGTTTGGTTTTGCAGAGGTAAGTTGGTTTTCGGCAAATAGAACATGGTCTTAGCTCATCAGAAGGGCTTTTTCCATTTATAGTGATTGAGAAGCGGTTACACGCTTATACATTAGTCTCAGAGTGTTTTGATTCAACTCTCTTAATGTCATGAAAAAAAACACATTTTATTGACACCATTTGCCAAGTAGTTTTTTTTTTGGTTTTTTTTTTTTTTTTTTTAGCAAAAGCCTCTTCTGTTTGAAAGCGAGCATTTGTAGATGACAGAGTCTCTCTGTGTCTCCTTGTCTGTTTTCTGGCTCTTTCCCAAGGTGTCCCAAGTACAAGGACCAGAGGCAAATCAGCTAGCCCCTCCACCAGGAATTGATTTCGCCCTGTTTTGTAGGAACTCGCACTGTAAAATTAGCACCATTTCCGTCTCCACTAGGATATGGCAAACAGCCCTGCTTCCAGCTCCACTACATGGAAAGAGACAAGGTCTCTTCCTTTGTGAGGCGCTGGCCAGCTGGGTTGAAATAGGGCTCCTACCAAGGAGGTAGCACTGAGTGTGGCTGGGAGCAGGTGAGTGATGGCAATTGTTGGCAGCTACCTACTGCTGGGTGCCACAGGGCCCATCCACAGCTTCGTCTGGGAGCCTTGCAGTATCTCAGCTCTGGACCGAGCAGGAAAGGCCACTCCTAAATTCTACAGGCACTTCCCAAAATGCATTTTTGTTTTGTCTCACTGAAGGAAGTAGGGCGAATAGCAGGTGTTGGTTATCACCTGGGTTCATTGCTGCCAGTGTATGCTCAATGTGTATTGCCTGTTTAAGGCATCGCCTGTAACGTTTCCTCTGGAACACCTCTTCTTCAAAGACATAATTTTTGTGACTTTAATTGGACATTTTCCCTCCGATTATTGTATTCATATTATGCTCCACGATTGAAATATTTGTTGCTAAGGCAAGTTCAGTTAGGAGGCTTATCTCGGAGCACTGCAGAAAGCTTATGGGGAAACGCATGTTTAGTATCTAAAATGCCTGCATTGCACAGTCGAGTGCCTAGATTTGAATCCTAGCTCCAGTTCCCAACTTTCCATCAGTGCAGAACCCGTTGAGTTCCTTCCTGTCACATGAGAAACCTAGATTGGGCTCCAAGCTCCTGGCGTTTTTCATTCATTTAAAAGGCAGAGCAATAGAGAAACAGAGAGAACTCTTCCATCCCCTGGTTCACTCTCCAGGTGCCTACAACAGTGTTGGCTTGGGCCAGGCCGAATGTAGGAGCTAAGAACCTGGTCTCCCACCTGAGCGACTAGAGGACCCAAACACTTGAACTCTCCTCTCTTCCCTGCTACATGCAGTACTGGGGAGCTGGAGTGACATCAGAATTGCTGAGACTTCAGCTGACACTCCCAAATGAGAGGCTGGTATCCCACACCACCACTGCACCGGCCGTGCCACAGTCCCCACCCCTCTGTGTGCTGTTTGACGTGCTCTCCGACGGTCGGCCACCCACCTCCTTTGAGACTTTGGTGCTGAGCTGTGATTCCTGTTTCAGAACTGCAGCCTTAGAATACATGTTCTGTTCTGTTCTTCCACGTGCTGAACAAACGTGTTGCCCCTGGTTACCCGCAACCGCCCATCTTCTGATTTCAGTTGTCAAACATCCATGGAGATGTGCAATACTAGGACGCACCTGGAACTCCCGAGAAGTGTTCTAAAAGAGTAAATAGGAATGAAGGTGCCTGATGGTGGCACCTGGCAGGGAAGCTTCTACATGTTGCAATTCCTTGCTTTTGCTTTGGGCCAAACTCAAGGGTTGGTTCTCAATTGCAGTACTTAGCTCTTTCTGGAAACAGTCTTTAAATTGCAGTACCATGCAGACTTGCCTTTTTCAAATATACTCCTGTAAGCACTTTTAAAAAAATAGGCGGCTGTGTCTTCCTGAGTTTTTCCTCTTTCTTTGCCCAATCTCTCACTTCCATTTCAAGACCTAGGCTGTGATGAACCAGAAGAGAGTGAGGTAATTCAATCACTTTTTCCGTGAAGTCTGTCATCTTTGTGGATGAAGATCTGTTAATAGAGCATACCAAGTTAGACCTGGAGTGCCTTGAAAGCGCTTGCGTAATTGTCCTCTTCGCCAGCATTTTCATGAGGCACCAAACTAACCTATCCTTTATTAAAACAATTGATTTATTATATGTGATACCTGGCTAACGAGTACTTTTATTAGAAGCATGATATTTCAATTATCCAGAACTATTTTAGTATTCTTCAGCTTACACTCTTCCAAAATGTTTTGCTCTGGCAGCAGAGTTAGGTCAGCTACCATGCACCGATTCTTATCTAGGAGAAGTTTGTTGGTGTTGTCTCATGAAAATACTGCAGAGCTCAAGGCTGCTGAGCACAGAAAGACTGGTTTCCTTTTATCTGACTGCATCTCCTGTCTTGTTCCAGGGATCACACAACACGATCCCCAATTCCAGAATGACTTCATTTCCTTATTCTAATCCCAAATAGGCAGTTAAGTGGAAAGGTAATAAGCAAATTCTATGTACAAATGGCCTTGATTTTTTTTTTTTATTAACCTAACTATGTTCACTGCTTTTGGAGCTCATTGTATTTGGGTTGACATCCACCTTCAACAATTAACATTTTCTTTTGACTCACTACTTTTCCACGCAAAAGAAAGATAGTTCAGGGGGAAAAATTGTATAAGTAATGTCAACTTCAAGATGCTAAGTCAGGGCCCAGAGTGATAGCCTAGTGGCTAAAGTCTTTGCCTTGCATGCCCTGGGATCCCATATAAGTGCTGTCACTCTGCCTTTCATGCAAATCTTCTTTAAAAAAAAAATAGAGTAGTTAATCCCATCCCCCGCCCCATGTTGCATTTTGCGATTCTTACGGAGTACTGATTTCTCTCGGAGGTTGCCTCAGTGCTCCGTCAGATTGCCTCGGCGTTGTTGGGCCCGGTTGGGGCTTCATCCGTGGCACCTGACTGGGGCAATGAGATGCTCAGACCACTGTCCCGAGGCCTTTTGTGAAAGAGAAATACAACTGGCATCTCCAGCATGGCAGTTCAGACCCTTTGTTTTCCTGATCTGAGCTGAAGATGCCAAGTTTTTGTCCCTGCCCACCAACCTAGTTTTTTTTTTTCTTTTTCTAATTTCTGGCCTCCTTTTCCGTGACCCAAAAGATAGTAGTGGGGGCTGCTGTAGACCTTGGGTGAGCGTATAGAAATGATGGGCGCTAGGGAAAAAGGGTGAAGTTAGGAGGGTCTTGAGAGAGTGAGAGAATCAGGCAGATACATCCTCCTGGGAGCTGTGCTGTGTGCAGGGCTACTGTGAGCAAACCACACAGTCAACTTGTTCTCCTTAGAACCCCAAAAGCTTATGCAGTCAAGGTCAAGTTTAAGACCAGCCATGTATAGTCATGTAGAACAGTCTGCATTCTAGCATTCTTCTAGAAAATTCTCTCATTTGCTGTTTAAATTAAATCTCTGCTTTGAACTACAGCATTTTATCAATAACGGGTCTCAGGACACTGAAGTAACGAAGGTGTTAAGTGTTAAACTCGGTGTGGTTTTCTCTCGTGTACTGTGTGGAAATGGATGATAGGCACGGAGGCAGTACCTGGTGCTAGTGCTCCATTACAGATTAAGTCGTCGTGTCCAGGGACAAGCAGGCTTTCTTTCCTCGAGAGCGGAGGGAACACATCTCCGCCAAGCTCTCTCCATCTGCAAAACATGCCCAAGGCACTGTTGTTACTTCCAAGCAGAAATGCTCAATTTTGTTCTTTTGTGTGTGTGTGTGTGTGTGTGTGTGTGTTTAGCCTTGTTTAAATTTTGAAATTTATTTGAAAAACAGAGTTCTTGTATCCACTGATTCACTCCTCAGATGCCCACACATAGTCGGGCTGGTTCAGGCCCAAGGGAGGACCCAGCACTAAATCCAGGTCTCCATTTTGGATGGCAGGGACCCCAGCATTGCTTGGGCATCACCTGCTGCCTCCAATCCTGCAGGAAGCTGGATTGGAAACAGAGGCATGACTTAGAATCAGGAGCTTCTGTATGGGACACAGGCATTCCAAACAGTGTCTTCCCTTCCATACCAAATGCTTTGAGCCCTGCTCCCTAGCAGGTTCTGGACATGCATTTATTTTGAAATGAAACTAATACACAGTTTTTCAGAACAGGGAAACCTGCTTTCTGTGGCTAACTCATGAGCCTTTTCTTTTCTTCCATTTCTCTTATGTGACCTGTATTTTTGAATACCTTTTCTTTGCCTATATTGTCTCCAACCCAGTAACTCCGTTTTAGCGTTGCCTGTTCTCAATCTGTTAAAATAAAACAAACAACAATCTGATCCATTAAATGTTATTTAATGAGGAACAAGAAGGTAGTACAAGTTAAAATAAATTCAGAGTCAAATACTATATACTACATTGTTTTACTATTTGGAAGGAGTAGCTTTTAAAGATTTTTTTCTGGTTTCAGGATTCCTTCCATTTTCTTTTTAAATGACACATAACTATTCAGGTGTATGGGGTATATTGTGTTAATTCACTACAATGTGTAATTTTTCAGTTTCAGTGTTAGAAAGTCCCTTGGTTGAAGCAAAATGATTTCCTTTGCATTCTCCTATGCTTACAAGAGCAGCGACACACGCAAACTGAGGTTCACACTGAGCTAAGAAAGGCAGTTTGCTCTTGCTAGTTGATAGCTGTATCGTGCTGTATCGTGCTGCTGAGGTTTGCCGCCATGGGCCTTTGTGGTAAGTGGTTATCAGTGGAAGCTGTTCTCGAATAGTTTCTTGACTCCAAATCAAGGGTCTGGCATCTAGAACTTGCTCCGTCCCTGTTGTGGCCGTAGCTGTTCGCACGCTGAAGAGTAGGGGAAAGGCCGCGCTAACCCAGGAGCTCAGTGACTACTGTCAGAGTCTGGGTCTGCTCTGCAGCACCTGGAGTGTTTTTAAGCCGCACACATGGAGCCGTGTGGTGTAGGGAGATTGCAAATGTGTTTCCACTTTTTCAACCTTGACCATAGTACATCCGGGTGTGGCATGAGGGAGGAGCAGGTGATCTTTGCAGCCATGTCAAGTTCACATACTATGTCCTGTTTGTCTTTATCCTCCTTACACAGAGCCAAGCACACTTGCAAAAAGACGCTGCTGGAAGAAGTACAGGAGCTGGAAACCAAGTCCAGGATGATGGGGAAAGAGATGCTGCAGGACAGCAATGGAAAGAGGTGGGCAGCTCTGTGTGGGGATTTCAAGAGCCGGAGGCTCTGGGCTTTTCTCCCCACCTTTCCTTCTCCTGCCCCTGTTTCTCTTCTTGGTTTCACAGTGAGAGCACGGCTGCTCGAGCTGAGGCCTTTGGATTGTTCTCTAAGTATGTCATCCAAGTTGGGTTAGGTTGCTCTCTCTCTCAGTGGTCACATGAAATCTGACTTTGTACGTCACTGGGACCCATCCTTGGGCATGTCTAGAGTTTATACTGGAGCTGCTCGCGGACAGAACAACCCATGGATCAAGCAGGGATACACATGCATGTTGCATCAGTGTTAATTTGAAGTGGAAGGACAGCAAGATTTAGCAGTGTGAGCAGAGAGGATGTGGAAAGCCAAGCCTTGGGATTTCAGGATCAATGACTGGCAGTACTCAAAGAGGAGTGGCTACCAGGAGGGTTTGCATGGCTAGTAACGCACGGAGAGCCGCCCCTGTAAACCTTGTTACAGCGCATTAGGGCATATGTGGAGGAGACACGTTTATAGTGGTCATGGCTTTGCCCCGGATCGGGATGCCATGTGTGAACTCTTGACACAAATGTAGTTTCTGGGTGTCGTTTCTCACAGAGCAGCAACCCACTTTTCCCCATGGACGTAGTTGGACATGGGATCCCGTTTGCTTTATTGAGTATGTGCAAACAACATTGAAGTGCCTTTGGTTAACGTCAACGTGCGACCAGAATACCCTGTATCTGTAACACTTGGGACCAGAAATAATTTGAATTTTAGATTTTTATGACTTTTGGATCATGCACGTAGGTGTAGTGAGAAATCCTGGCCACTGGAGCCAAACTTTCAACTTGAAAGTCAGTTATTTTTCCTACACTCTTTATACATACAGGCTAAAGACGTAGGATTTTTCCTCAAGGCGTTGATACTTGGACGGTTTTAGGTGCTCAGATTAGGGATGTGTGACCTGAGCTGCTGAAGGCAACTTCCCTGGGCCCAAGAGGACTTGGAGAATAATAGGAAATCCTGACTGTCTGAGGATTGTGAGGTTTCCAGACGGTTCTGAATGCAGCTCTCTCCTTCCTGTTAGCACTTAACCAAAGTCTAGAACCAACTGCTAATGAAATAAAAATCTAGGAGATGGATACTTCTAGATAATCGCACTTCATGGTTGTTCATTTCTGTTTCATTTGTTCCTTTTAAAGCAGTGAGGGTTTTAGGAGTGTAATTAATTCCCAGTAACCACAGACCTTTTGGGAAAAGGGTTTTTGCAGTATGCAGTTGGTGTGGTTTTTGTTTGTTTCCATGACTTACTGTTACTAAGTGAGTTCATGGCATTGTCATTTGGGGTGAGAAGGTAAGCCACACTTTGTGACAGCCACATCCCACATTTGGGTGCCGGGTTTGACTCTGCTCCCGATGCCAGCAGTGCATTAAGCATAGCAGCCGTGCTGCCAACTCTAAGATCGTCGGTTGAAAACTCACTGTGTTCAGTCAACTTAGAATTGTGCGCACGAGAATCAGGGCTGCAGCAGGTCTGTGCGTAACTGCTGTACCACGCAGAGCCAGCTCCACGTGCAGACCAGCAAAGCACAGCGCTCATCACGCCCCAGATCCTACCGCCGGAGATTTTCAGGATGCTCTGGTGTCCTCTGAGACCTAAACAAAGCAGATCCATAGGATCCAGAAACTCTGCGTGCGTGTGTGTGTGTGTGTGTGTGTGTGTGTGTGTGTGTGCGTGTGCATGTGTGTGCAAGCCTGCAAAAGGGAGTTAGTAAATACTGACAGCTCTGTCAACTGGTGGTCTTCATAAACGCAGTAAGTTTCAGCATCGTTGGCGACATCTTACAGGCTGTCTTGTATTTCAGAGATTCTGCAGACTTGACAGTGGCTACCGAGCAAGTGTAAGTGATTAATAAGTCGAAAGCGAATTTTAACACTAAGTTCTAAGCCCTCTCCCACCATCCTCCTCCCCACCCCCCCCACCCCCCACTTCACACATTTAACAGGAAAGCAGGCCATGGAATCAGAAAACCCTGATGGCCATGTTGCTCCCGTGTGGGTCAAAGTCGCCTTCTGGCCCCCCTGGCTGGAGCTGTCAAGATGGGAGGGACCCCAGGGGTTTGAGCTGGGAAGGGTGCCAGCAGACAGCAGCGAGGAGGCTGTGTTTCAAGTGTATGAACAAATATGCTGCGTCTAGCTACCTGCAGGCGGCTGACCCCGTCAGTCTTGGAGACTTTTCTTCCAGTCATCCAGAGCCTGCGTTTGAATTCTGCCTGAGTCACTGAGCCACGTGACCATGCGCAACATAGCCCTGTGTGAGGGGGCCTGTTCCTCTGTGGGAGAGGAAAGCTAATCTACTGGTGCGGGGTTGGAGCTTAGGAAAACAATGCATACAACACAGTTTCCAGCCTAAGCCCTGATGGGAACGCAGAGTGTCAGCTGCTGGTCTGCAGAGTGGCCAAGAATCGTGGCAGGGAAAAGGGGTTGTAGCCTGTTACCCTGAAAGGGAGCATGCGCCCCTGTCTTTTTGCTTAATGAAAAAAGGGACATAACTTTTAAAACCTGCTTATCCTCTTCAGATTGACTGTGAAATGTTCCAGTGGGCAGTAGAAGATAGTCTCATTGTGGCTGCATAAGATCAGAAACCTCTGCAAGTTTGCAGCTTTCATCGTGTAGTTATGTCATTGTGCATACCAGAACATGTGTGTGTTTATGTAGATACACACGTGGTAGGGTGCACTCACAGACATGTATCTGAATGTTGTGCTCATGTGTGCTCACGCATGTGTGTGTACACACGCCCACGTTCCCTTGCTTGATTATCCAATTCTGCCCTTCTCAACTCCACCCTGTGCTGCTATTCTAGGGGATTGTTCCCAGAAGACTGTGTGGGGACTCCAGGACACCCCACCCCCATTTGTTTTTCTCAGTGCTCCTTGCTGGGGCTTCCCTGGGTGGCCCATTTGCAACCTCGATAAAGGACAGGAGCTGCTCGCGGCAGGGGCGGTTTGTCCTGTCTGACCTCCCCAGAGCTGCTTCTCAATCCTTCCATTCTCACCTCCGGTGTGCTTGCGTCACACCTGCTCTGATGCCTGGGTCCAGGGGCAGAGACTTCTCTAGGAGATCTGAGGGCCTCTATCTGAGTGTTTTGGTCTCTTCTCATACCTCCCCACTGCTTCGGCCCCAGCTCCCATTCGGTATTTCAGTCTCCTCTCCATCAGTTCGGTGGCACAGGCGGAAGAAGCACTCTCACTGCTTGTTGATTAACCAGCTGGGAATGTAGACGCAAGGTTTAGGGGGCTACCAGGAAAGAAAGGTGGAGCAGGTACCTGCCACTTGCTGGCAGTGGCCACTGAGAGACACTGGTGGTCATGTGGCCTCCAAGTTACCTCCTGGCTTAATATTCAAGCCAGCAGTGGGTCACAGCTGGTGGGCTTTGTGTCAGCATCATCCTGCCCGGGCAGAGGTGTTTAGTCTGGGAGCTGGTGCTGCCTTGCTGGACCAGTCAAGCTCCCTCCCCCACAGCGTGCCAGCAGGCTGTTCCCCAGCACCCTAACCCCAGGTGAGTGACTCTGCTTGGTTCTGACAACATTCATTCAAGGACATTCTGCCAAGTGGCAGACATTGTAGCAGTTTTACTTCAGAATGTGCTTACAGGAAATGGAACAAAAAAAAATCCTTATGCATTAATCCTAACAATAGCAAAAAAAACTTTTGTGGCAAATTTACAATTACAGTATAGAAATGGTGACTAGGGACTCAAAGGTTTCGACTCTACCTTTTATTCGTTTGATGAAACTTGGCTAAGTCCCAAACATGTACAGTATTTTGGTAACTTGTTGAATTCTCATCATCATGTGTCTGTACTTTGTCATTAGTAAGTCTGGTCTTCCTAAATTAACTGCAGAATTTTTATACACCAACAAGTCTCAGATAAGAGATGCTGGTAACGAGAAAGGGTGACATCCTGAAGATGCAGCGAAGGCAGGAAAGTGCCCTATGTAGCCAAGACAAAGATTTGTCCTGGTTTTAATTTTGTCCTCCTTGAGAGAACATTTTTTGAGACTTTTGTTAAAACTTGGGTTGGCCAAAATCCCTTTCCACAAACTATCTCCCCTGGAAATCCTCCCCAAGAGGGGCAAGGGAGGCAGGCTACTGTGTCCGGAAGGGACTGCCCTGTGCATGGCTAAATTTCCAAATGTCTGAAAAATTAGGAGCCAGGTAGACTTGCTTTGATCAGTGTGTAGGTTTTTCCCCGTCTTTATTCTTACAGTGGAACTCGTGCAATGTTTTCCTCTAATGGATTAAAATCCACTTACAGAAGTACACGAAACTCCTCCACCATCACCTCAGTGACTGTTGGGATCCGGTTTTGTCAATTTCCCATGAACGACAAAGAGCCTTACTGATAATGCAAAAGCCAGCAGTTTATTGTGCCAGCATGCTGGGGCAGACCGATCTTGGGGCTCTCAGGCCAGCCAAGGAGGGGTCGGACCCTGAACTAGCAAAAGGCTAGAGATTATATAGGCCCCTTCAGTCGTTACATGCATCTTAGCCCGCGCAAATTCAAACACAGCAAGCAGACGCATCATCTTTAGGGCTTCAAGGTGCAAACAGTCCACTTTGTTCCCAGACACATTGTCTTTAAGGCCCCTGGGTCTAGGCAGCTCATTCCGTTCCCACACACATTCCTGTTCCAGGGACCGGATGATTGTACCACTGTCCTCCTGCACCTGGGTGCATTCTATAGATAAGGCTTGTGACACTGTTCACAAGGTCACAGAGGAACATTTATCGCTAAAGTGGAGTTTTCCCATGGTCCAGACGCATCCTGACCTAGCAAAGCTTCTTGGCACGAAAGTGCCTAACATTGCCTAACGCTGACATTCTAACATGCTAACATTATACTAGCACCCTCACGTGACACTTTCCCTTCATTTTTTTTCCTGATTGTAGAGTGAGGGCTTTTCTGCCATGGTTTTTTTTTTTCCTGCCATGTTTTAGGCATGTTGACAAACAAAAGATGACTGTATTTCATGCAAACATCTAGTGTCCAAATTATGCTTAGCCTGAAGCAGTAAGTAGATCCTTATTTTATTCCAGATTATCTCTCTGTCCCATGGGATGGCGTGGGCCGGGCCGAGTCTCTGCAGTTTCAGGGTCACGCAGTGTTAGTTGCTGCCTCAGTGGGTTTTCTTTCCAAATGCTTTGTGTCAGATCAGGGCTGCTGTAGGGCTGGCTTCAAGCCTCTTGTGTTTTCCATGAATAACACAGTGCTTGGCCATGTGGGTAGACTGCAGCTGCTGACCACGGGTGACCCTGGCAGCCCAGCAGACACTGCAGGGAAGCCTGATTTCCCCCCCGCCAGGGTGGCCCAGCCTCAGCCAGGACTCGCTGGCTCCCTGCAGACGGGGCACGCCACAGATACAGACAGTGGCCTGGCAACTCCAGTGGAGTGTTATCTGCTGACAAGGAGACAGAGGCAGACAAGCCGGCTTCTTCCTCAGCTCCAGACAGCACGGTCCTAACTGCTTTGAAAGAAAAAAAAAAAAAAAAACCAGAAAAATGGTGTGTGTTTGGCGAGTGGTTGGGGGAGAGTTGTTACCAAAACTTCGTGGAAAATGAAATTAAAATTCAATTTCTTTTGTTCCACACATTTTGAAACTCGTGCATAATTTTTTCAACTGCATGCTCTTTTTATGAACCTACTGGAGACCCCCACCTATGTATGGATTTCAAAATAATTTTTGTGCCCAAAATAAGCTTTCACATTTGCATGCACTTCTTGAAGTAGTACCCTTCTCTATATTTCAAACAGGCAAATCCTGTATTATTTTTCAGATTTTTAAAAATTTATTTGAAAGGCAGAGTGGCAAAGAGAGGGGTTTTCCATCTGTTTATGTTTGCAGCTAGCTTTCTCCCACAGCCATGCCCGGGACAGGCCACAGCCGTGAACTCCATGTGGGTTAGCCTGCTGAGCCTCCACACCAGCCCTGGGACTCTACCTGCATCTCCCACAGGAATGGCCCAACCACTGGATCCATCTTGGGTTGCCTCCCAGGCACACTCATAGAAAGCTACAGGGCAGGGTAGACACTCCTCTATGGGATGAGTGCATTCTATTCAGCAGCCTAATCTACTGCACCACAACACCCGACCTCAACCGGAAAGCACCCATTATCTTGTTTCCTTGAAGCAGAATTTATCTGGGGAAGGGAGCAATTTTTGGCTATTGGTTCACACTTGCATTCCACAACAGAGTACCTGAGTTAGAGGCCTGGAGCTGGTTCCTGACTCTGACTTCCTGCCAGACCATGCCCTGCGATGTAGCAGTGACGGCTCAAATTATCAGGTTGCTGTCGAATTCACTTCTTTCTTTCTTCCTTCCTTCCTTTCTTTCTTTGATTTAAAAAAAAATTTTTTTATGCAATTTAGTTGGCGCTGGGCTCTCTCTTCCCCCTTCTCCAAGTTCTCTCCCCTCCCCTCTGTTCTGTCATCCAGTTTCAAAATGTGTGTCTTTCATGAATTTTCCCAAGTCCATCATGCTGCTGCTGGAATGTCTCCCAACCATATAGGAGACTGTGTCATTTTGTTGTGAGTTCATTCTTGTATCCTTGGGCCCTAATGTAGGTACAGTGAGGACCAAATCTTCGTTATTTGTGGCAGTAGCAATAACAGTGACCACCATGCTGAGAAATTTTGAGCCAATCTCAAAAGGTCAGATATCATATTTTTGCTCTAATATAAGATAATATGATGTCAAATCTAGGGATATTACACGTGAATCTTACTCTGTGTCACTTCATACTTACCTGTACCTTCTGTAATAAGACCTTGTGATGTAATTCATAAGAGGCTGCTTGTTTATCATCACCTGAGATGGTCAGCATCCGAGTTCTTTCTTAGCTCCCCTTGGATCCCCTACCTAGCCCCGGCTGTGGGGTCTTTTGGGGAGTGAATGAGCAAATGGGAGAACTCAGTCAGTTACATCAGGTACTGCTTTCAAGGTCACATCCATTCACCTCACGGCACCTGAGTCACCTGGAGTTGACATTCTCTCAGCACAGGAAAAGTGTTGTTTTTCTCAAAGTATTGGCTGTTGCCCTTGTATCTCTCTCTGTTCCCTTTATTTCCCTTCTACCTTACCCAAACTTTTCTCTGAAAATATCTTTCAGGTATTATTTTTTTTCAGGTATTATTTTTTTCCCCCATTGGCCAGAAGGATTGGAAATTATGGCATCATTGCAGCAGAAGTCTCCAGGCCAGGTGGCAAATGTCTGCCTCCAACACCTGCTTGAGATTTATTCCCCTTCCAACTGCATTTTTTCCATGGCTGTATCATGAAGCAGGCACACAGGCTGACCGTGAAGATGACAGACCTCAGCTGAGCCCCAAGCTCTGCCACTTACTTGGCTGTGTGACCTTGGGTGGGTTTTTAATGTCTCTGAACGCTAGTTGCCTCATCATACATGTGGCTTGAGAGAAAATTTGCAGCATATGTAAGACATTCAGAAAATGTCTCATCCTGCAACTTAGAAGCTGAACAGCAATGACATTTCACAGACGTTTCTAAATGTCTGAGTTTGTGAATACAGCAGGCACTCTAGTTTGCCTCCTTGCTTCCTTGCCTGGGGTCAAACGCAGAAATCCAGCTGATCCCCAGGCACTCAGTGCGGTGGTGGTGTGGGTGGGGCACGGGGGGTGGGTGGTCAGCCAGATCAGGTTTGCTGGGAAGCAGGGGGAACTCGCAAGGATGTCCAGCCAACGCCAATCCAAAGAAAACCTTTGGAGCGCTGCTTCCAGTTGGCTCTCCTGCTGGCCCCTGCACGCTGAGCCCTTCCCAAGTGCCCTCCGCCCAGGATGGCCCCACCAGCTTCCCCTAGGAACAGCCCTTCCTTCAGCATGCTCCACTCCGTGCATGGTGAACTGTTCGCATCCAGCTGACGCCTTCTTTGTCTTTGCAGCTGCTTGTCCCAGGCCTCCCGCTTGTCCCTGGTGTCTTGTACCACTTTCCCCTTCCCTCACAAGGCAGGGTGCTCCTCCCCGGGACCTCCTTCACTCCACCTTCCACACGACTGCACATCCTGCGAGGCACAGCCCCACCCAGTCTTCTGCTGAATCCAGTCTCTGCAGCAGATGTAGCCCAAGACCTTCTCACCCAGGTGATTCCAGCCTCTGCTCCCTGTCTGCCCCAGGCTCTGCCTCTCTGTAGTGGCACCATCCTTTCTATATCCGTGAGTTTTATACCTCGTTCTCATGGGGACAGCCCTTGTCCTAGAGGCTCTTGGCCTAGGGGACACACACCGTGTAGGTACACTGCCCGACCTGATTTCCAGTTTGTCTGCTCTGTGATCCTGTCAGCCTCGGCTTCCTTTGACACATTCATTTAAGAGGTTTAAATTAACCAAATAGTCAAGGTATGAGGACACTTCAGGAAGTTACTGCAAAAAAAAAAAAGAAGAATTTCATGCAAGTTTATTTCATACAATACCCATTTTATATGTATTACGAAAATAAATGTGCATCAAAGTAAACTCATACTTTTAATTCTGTTTTTCCACAAGTGGTTTGAAGTGCCATCATTCTAGCCTCTGCGATGGCACACATGATGCTCTCTTAGGCTATAAGTGTTATAACAACAGTGCCCACAATCATTGACTGACCTTACAATGTCGGTCAAAAGCCCAGTCCATGAGCAGACTGTCTGGATTGCCCCAGCCCTGTCTCAGGGTTTGCTGACTTGAATAAGGACCTACTCTTGGGATTCGGTTTCTGAGTTTCCGAAATCTCTCCTTTATCTGCCCTTGGTGGGTTGTAGTGCCATGGGCTTCACAGGGCCTGTGCCCCATTTTTATTTTTATGTAACATGGATCATCACATACTGCAATTGAAAGTTTCCTCATTGCAGAAGCAGGAACTGAGCTGAGTCTTTGGGGGCTCTGTAACATCTGCCCGAGATTGTCCAACTCCAGCGAAAGGCAAACTCTCCTGGCTTCCAGCTTCAGGCCTGTGCCCCCAAGCCAAGGCACCAAGCCACACAGATGTTCCCATTTCACCTTCATCCCGGGTTCTGGAAAGCCTTGGAGCAACCCAGGAACCAAAAGGAGTGCCCCCACAAATGTGGGATGCTGTTGGGAGGAGAGTGGCCCAGAGGTTCAGAACGGCAAGGAAGCTGGGGAGTAATGGTTGCAGGGCTGCCTTCTAGATCCCCTCATGGAGTCAGCCCAGCAACCCTGCCCTCCCCGCTCCCACCCTCCCCCAAGGAATGCAGGAACCAGGGGATCCTACAGACTCTGAGCAAACAAGGTGAAGGAGTTGGGGAAAGCAGCTCACCATTTCGCTGGGGTTCAGAAAATGGAAACCTGACCAGGGAAGATGATTATCGTAGAGAATCTATCAAAGAAATTAGTTAAATGCATTTAAGCTTGTCAAGGAGAGGACATTGAGCTGGGCAAACATTTTAGTTTAATCAACAGGGCAGGAATTCTTAGGAGAACAATGGAAACAGCAGCACTCCTGGCAAGTCCAGTTAAAGCTCTATTCTAGCTGACAAATCCTCAGGCCAGGTGAGGAAACGCATCCATCAATCAAAGGGAGTAATTGGTCCAGGAAATTACAGAAAGGCCCAGGGATTACCCACTTGGGGTTTGTGCTGGGAACTGGATCCCGGGTACAGGAAGGAGAGGAGCAGGAAAACAAACTCTTAGGAAAGTAAAAACCTCATTAGCATGTAGTTAATGCCTAAGCTGTCTGTGTCAACTGAAAAGAACTGCTGCTCTGTTATTTTGCCGAGGTGGAATCCCAAGAGCCTTCCTCGCCCCTCATCATCTTCACCGTCATCGTCATCATCATCGTCGTTGTTGTTATGGCCTGATGCTGAATACTGTTTTCATGATTTTGTGCCTGCAAGTAATTCAAAAAGTCCATAGAAAAAACTGGAATGAAGAGTTTTATCTTAATGTTGAACATCTTTTGTTTTTTTTAAATCCTTGCAGAATTTTTTTTTTCAGAGAGCTTGCTTGCCATGGAATTTTTGAAGGCACGTGTGTGCATGGATTTTCAAAATGTTGTGTGCCACCGAAGTAAACTTTTCTTTTGATTCCATTTTCCACCCGGTGTTGGAAGGACGCCATCCTGGTTATCATTGGTTAGGAAGCCAGACAGGGACCTCCGGTTCACCTGCAACATGTTTGTTAGTCATCTCCTGGGAGTAAAGAGCGCAGTGCTAGAAAATGCCAGGAGAGAACCGGAAGAACAAAACTGGATTCTTTGCAATGTGTTGGGGCAGGGAAAGGGGCTCAGGGTTTGTAGGTGACTTGCTGTTCTCTGACCTTCTGTCCCAGATGGCCTGTAGTCCCTTGGTCTTTGAATTATGCCTGCACCATCTGTATTTGCTAACATAACTTTATTTTCAAGAACGAACTCATGAATTTAATGTCAGTACGTAGCTAAACAGGGGCTGATGGCCTGTTGCATAACATGGACAGCAGTGTTGAAGTACGTTTAGATGCTTATTTTTATCTATGTAGAAAGTGGGGAGAAAGAAGAGGAGTGCAAATGCTTCCATTCACTGACTCACTCCTAAAATCTCTGCAACAGCCAGAGCTGGACTGCACCAAAGCCGGGGAAATCCCACTCGGATGGCCGGGGTGCAAGCTCTCAAGCCATTGCCTGCTGCCTCTTAGGCATTCGTAGGAAAGTGGACTGGAAGCAGAGTAGTTGGGACTCAAACCCAACTGGCAGCTGACTTCCACCCCACTAATGAAGTATTTTTCCTTGTGTATGGAAAAATTGGTTTTAACTCAGGTGAGCAGCAATACAACATAAAATCCTTTAAAAATCCTGGTTTGGGGGAGGGGGTGGAAATTGAAACAGTGATTGAGATAGTGACTTTCAAAATCCCTCCTGGTTCCTGCGGATTTCAGCTTCCTGCTAAAACACACCCTGGGAAAGAGCGGGGGTGGTTTACCTACTTGGTCCCTTCCCCCTGCAAGGGAGGCTCCATTGAATTCTAGGGTCCTGGACTGGGCTTGGCCTGGCCTGACCAGAATGTTACAGGCATTTAGGGGTGAACCAGAGAAATGAAAAAAACCTCTCTGCCTTTTAAATCAATGAAAAAAATAAATATCACTTTCAAAGTTGCTTTTCATGAATACATCATATGTGATGTTGCACATTCAAGTCAAGGATTAGTTCTTTCAGAGGTACTTAGAGTTTTGCTAATTGCTTTTCTCCTTCATTATCAGTGGGTTGTTTGCTTTTCCATCTGACTCCCCTTTCTTCTCTGCGTCTGGCTGCTGTGACTCTGCAAGCAGCGCATTCCTGCCATCCGACTGAAAACAGCTGACCAGGTGCAGCTATTCTGAAAGGAAGCTACTACAGTCACAGTGTTAGCTGAGAATAATAAGATCCTGCTGTCCCAGTCTGTCTTGCAAAGCCAGTGGAGATCTAAATGCTTAGGGAGGGTGAGAAAAAAAAATGGTTTCTCTGGCACCCTGGAGTTCAGGGGTGATGTTTGTAGTGCATTTAGGAGAATTACTGAATCTCCTGGATGTCTGGGACTGCAAGAGAAAACCACAACATAGAGCAAAGTGCTGGACACCTTGGGGTTTGTGTTTTGTGCTTGCTTTTACTCCCTCCAAAACAGCATGCTGTCTGCCCAGGCTCCTTTGCTATAGGATGCTGTAGTCCCATGTCTTTTGCTGTCCCCCTGCCCAGTGCAGACTTTGCTTAATGTGATATCATTGACCTTGTGGTTGAGAGGAACATGGGGAATTGGTAAAAGTTACCAGAGGAAATGTTTATTGTAGCAGGAATCACTGTATGTGGTAATTGATTCGGTGGATTTCTGGAAAGAGGTTAACAAAACCCTTGTTGAATTTAAATAAAAGTGAGCTTCTAATTGTCTGAGCAGGTTAGATCCGGGAGACAGGAGTGGCTGCTTATCTCAGAGGGTTGTTAACTCTTCAGCAGTCCTAAGTAAGTGCTCTCTAACAGGGTGTTGCCAATACTGTTATCAGTGTTTGTTCTCTTTCCCGGCAATTAGGATTGGCCTCCAGGCATGCTAGTTGGTGGTCATTGGGAATTCACAGTTACTAATGAGTAAACACGTTGGCTTCCCAGCTACTGTAACCAGTGATTGACCTGATAGACGAATCATTTTTCATCCATGAAGTTGATGTTTATTAAATAGTGAGGTAGTGCTAAGTCAAGGTGTGGTCTGCAACCGAAGAGATGGATTCCCACTGTGCTCGAGCCTGCAGGCTAGTGGGAACAGCTGTGAGGGGAGAGGAAGGGATAACTCGTGGGAGACAAAAGCAGCAGAGAATGAAGAGTTACAATGGGGGAAGGAATCTTGGGACTGAACTGGTCAAGGTGTCCTTCAGAGACAGTTCAGAGGCAAGGTCAAAACATTCTCTTCTCCTCACCCATTGATACCCTGTAACAAATAAAGTCTAGCTGATGATACAAGTTTTGCTTAACATAGGAGCTTCAGAAAGGAAGGCCCAATGGGGTGTTTATGTGTAGGTTAAGTAGAGGGACAGTCAACAGGGCAATGTGATGGGACAGAAAGGACACGTCCTAATGTGATCAGCTAAGGTATCCCAGGAAGGTCTGTGTTTAGATTGTTCTTGGCCTCTCTATGGCATGCTCCCCCCACCCCTCCCCCACTCCCAGGTATGGAGTAGATATGCCATAAGAGCCCTTCTGCCTTGAGAGCCAATGAGCTAGTTCAGGTAAGGAAAACCAGAGAATTCCATTACTTTCTATGCCATCCACAAAGGCAGGTGTCATCAGCTGGCCTTGTTGCTCCTGACTGTCTCCTTCAGTCTCACGCACTTTGAGGAAGCATTTTTTGACCTTAAAAGGAAGCTACCACAATTGACAGCATTTCATAAGTTCTAAGTGACACATGTGGCCCACCAAGTCCAGATGTGGGGAGAGAGCATTCCAGACAGCAGAAAGAGTTGGTGGGGAGGCCCACTCAGACCTTTGGTCCTCCTCTATGTTGTTTTGTTTTGTTTGTTTTTTGTAACAAAGAACTAAGAACAGGAACATGATGAAAACACTTTTTGTCATATGGAACTTGCAGCTCCTTGTCTAAGTTCTCATCTTTGCACTGTCCTCACAAATTCACTGAAAATAAAAAATTTCCCCAACTGTCATTTGCTGGAGACAAAGCCTTATCCACATCCCTGGTCCAATGCCTTTCATAGGCCACAGAGGAAGACAGACTCCATAGTACAAAGTTGGGCCTGTGCTTCCTGCGCTGGTTACATTTGGTGACCAAACATCTAAAAATAGGAAGGGACTTCCAAAATGTTCATGGAAAAAGCCAAGTAAAAATTTAAAAATAAAACCATGAACTTTATTTTTCAACACAAGCTGGACAAGGTCAAGACACTTGTAAGTAATGATACCAACCATTAAAATCTGTGTAATTGTTTATGTTAGTAACCAAAGAAAAATGAATTTATTTTCAATTTTTTTTTCATATTACAAAAAAAAAACCTGGGATTTTAAATTTGATGCCTAATCAATTCCCATCGAAACTCATCAGATGGTTCTTGTTTGATGAGAGAAATGAGCAGGAGGTTTGCCAAGGTCGAGAAGGATTCTGAATGAAGATTTCCTGGGCATTTTTCCGATACAGCTTTAGGTAACTTTCTCAAAGCACTCTCCTGAAAAGCAGATGGCATTGTTCTTTGGCCCTCCAGAAAGGCAATAAGCAAAATGCTTTCAGCGTCCCCTCAAAAAACCTGCTGTGATGGTTTTGTTCTGAGCACTCTTTTTTCTTACAGTGGGTCACCTCTACGTCTTGGTAGCCATTGCTTTGATTGTGCTTTGGGTCATTCGGAAAATCCAGGTTTCGTTCCCTGTTATTATCAAAGAAAGGCTTAAAGATATTGATTCTACTTGAAAATTTTCCATTGAAAGCTGCTGTGGTCTGCAGCTGCTCTGGGCAGAATAGTTTTGACGTGCATTGAGCAGAAAGTTTGTTCCACTTGAAGATTCAAGAATAACACAGGGTGAACCAACTAAGATGTCATGATGTTGGCAGCTATTGTTTATGCTACGGTTCAGTAAGGGAACCGACAAGATTTATTCCTTATTTCTTGCAAATTGATGTAAATGGCCTGTTGGTAGGGTCTTCACCTTCAATATGAATCACCTCATTTTTTCTTGAACCTGTGAATCAACTGATTTCTTTGGGGTTTTGTCTCCACCATTTTTTCATAAAGCAGCAATTTCACTGTGTTCCTACCCAAACTTGATGCTCTCTTTCAAAGAGCTATAGCTCTTCAGAAAAAGGGGCTTCTAACAGGAGCCCTTAATGTCTTACCCTTCTTAGTGCCTCAAACTAAATCCTGTTAAAATGTGTTGGAATAAGTCAGTACAAGTTAATCTTGCAAAAGTAATTAAAACCCATGCATAGTTTTCATTGTATGCGTTTTCCATGAGTGTTTTTGCAGACATGCTAGTCTGTCTACCGAAGAATCTGAGACAGTGACCTTTTAAAGTACAGTCTGAGCCAGCTTTGTGTTTGGTAACACAGAGAAATTCAGGGGCCACACGTTTCTCCTGCTTGTGACCTGCTCGGGATCCAGGAACCATGTCATTGAAATGCAACTGGAAAGACTATGGTTTTGGTTTGTTTTCTTTTTCCTTGAAGTTTTTCACTTTGGGGTCCAGCAATAATTGGAAATGAAAATCCACTTACATCCTGCTCTTTTGCAAGGAATGTCTCCAGGAAAAGTGCACTGTCTGATCCCAGATGAAGACATTTTTTGAAGGATCTGCAGGGAATTCTTCCATTAGGCAGGGCAGACATCTGTGTGGTTTAGAGCTGCAGTTTCTGGACTGTTCCCTGCAGGGTGCCTTTCTAGTCTTCCTTTTTACGCAATATTCTCCAAGGACATAACCACACCATTACATCATATAGACTTCGCAGTTCATATCACCGCTTTCTTCTTGTGTTTGTTTCTTTTCTGAATACAGAAGCTTTTCCCTTGCCCAAGTTTTATGTTTTCTGACTTTTCTTTGTTTATAGCTGTCACAAACTGTCCAAAACTGGTGACATCATTAGCAGCAGTGCGCGGGCTGGGATGAACCTCTTCCTTGATGATTCTCTCTGTTACTGTCATGCTAGCATGAGCAAAAATAGTTTCACCTTTCTAGCAATCGATATGCAGACAGCAGCATTTTCACAGTATAAACCATAGTCAAGAAGAGCACAAGAAAATGAAGCAATGACAGTCAAGCCAAAAACAGACCCTAGAGTTAGCTGTGAGCTTGTCGTTTGTTCTAAAACTGCTTATCTGGGAGCAGCCCAGGATGCAATATCCCCTTAACTTTTTTTCCTCCCTTGTATACACCGAATTCATTTGCATACTAATCCTTAGCAAAAGTGTTTGTCCCTCCAAAAATGCTAAGTGAATTACCAAAATGCGTACTTTTAGTCTTAAGAATGAGCATATGGGTGCTCATGTTCTATCCGAGTTCTCTCCCATAACCATGGTGAGTTTTCTTCCTGATCTTCAGGCCTTCACTTGGGTGATAGAAAGGCATCTGAGGCTTTCCCACACCTAGTTTCTCTTTTGTGGTTTCTCATGTAAAAATGTCAGTGTTGCAGGCTCTATGGTGATACTGATCCAGGTAGCAGCAGTGTGTCACCCCCTCACAATTCAGGAAACATCGACCTGGACAGTGAAGAAACAGGTAATGGTGGCCAGTACATCACCATAGAATGGGAACTCCATGGGATCGTGTGTGAATTGAAAGCATCTTAATACATGGGTGCTTCACAAGATGAAGTTATTATAATGCAAAGGATTCTAAAATGTGTGCATGCAAGGTGCTTTCAAATAGTTGCACAGTCGAGTGCCCAGCTCCCCTTCTTGATTGCAACTTCCAGGTAATGTAGATCCTGGGAGGCAGTGGTGATGGTTCAAATACTTGGGATCCAGGACCATAGCAGGTGATTAAACCTCGACGTGCAGCATTGACATCTGTATGAATGCCAGGTGGTTTGTGTCCCAGCTGCCCTACTTCTGGTGCAGCTCCCTGCGAATGTGTATGGGAAAACAGTGAAAGATGATCCAAGTCCTTGGGCCCCCATAAGCCCCTGCCTTGAGTTCCCCTGGTTTTTGGGAGATCTGAAAGGTGCTCCAGGCTCCTGGCCTCAGACCAGCTTAGCCCCAACAGTTGCAGCCATTTAGGGAATGAACCAGGAGATAGAAGATCTCTTTCTGTCTCTCCTTCTCTCTGAATTTGCCTTTCGAATAAAAACAATTTCTAAAAAACTTTTAAGAATAATAAAAGTCCATGGGAAATATGCATTATGCAAAATTATGCATAGATTTCTCATTTTTATGCACCAAAATAAGTTTATCTTTTAATTCCATCTTTCATGAACTTTTCCATACAGATCGTTGGAGAGGCTTTCTGGAGATCCCAGGGCAAATTAGAATTTCTTATCAGGTGGGAGTAGGGGTGGTTCCAGCTGCAGAGAGTGACTTGATAGATACAAACAATTATCTAGGAAAATGAAAAGTTCAGTTTCATGGGGTCAGGACTGGAAAGGTATAAGACTTAAGGCGGGTAGATAGATGAGGGCCACATCACATGATCTGTAATGAAAATGGGACTGTGTTCTTGGGAGTCATCCCAAGCCTCACAATAAAACAGTATCTTTAATGTTCTAGGGAATGTTAAAAGGAACAACTAGGCCCTTACTTCATCATAATCTCTGAAGTTTGACTATGCAACCCTGGACTTACATGTCTCCAAAACTCCTCTCTGGGACAGGGCTGTGTCAAAACATGCACGTTTCATCTTGAGGGTGTGTGAAAGTCACCCCTGACACCCCCAATTCTGAAATGATTTATGTTCATTGGAAGGCGTTTCTTACATCGACCTCACACTCTTTTGAAGAGAAAATAAAACCACAGGTTAGCCACTGCCTTCATAAACACTAAGCAACCGAAGGTGCAAAGGTAGGTTGCCCCACCCTTGGGCTGACCATAAACTACCCTCCCTGCCCTAGGGGCTCGTGTCACTGCCAAGATGGGGGACATAGTTTGTCATAAAAGAACTAATGGGTAGTTGTTCCTTTAGTAGAAATGATGTATACTGGTTAGGAACATGGAAAAGATAATCAACTATTTCAGATTATATCCCTTGAGTGTGTTTTAAAAAGTAAGTCCTAAGGATATGTCGGAGTCAGGTATCTGACGGTACCAGCCATGCTCTTCCTGTCTTGTGCTCCATGCGCTTTCTGTTCACCCTTCTTCACCTCTCCCTTGAGCTTGCTTGCTCAGCTCCTTGAGGACTTACCTGGGGCAGTGGTTCTTAATGATCTTGGGACAAGAACTGTTGTGTCAATCAAGGGTAATTCCAGTTGCAAATCATGGAGTCCCTGGTTCCAACAGATCTTCAGGAGGCAGGAAGCATTGTCTCCTTACACGTACTGCTGTAGGACAGCCATGTTGGTCATCCCCTGTCCGTGTTTTCACTGTATGTGCCATGCTTTCTAGAAAGTGCCCTTTACCCGTCTCCCCTGGCTTGATCACTCAGCGGTTGTCCAATGTGATAGGGGTCACCATGGGGAGAGGGAACGTTCTCTGCCGAGACCATCATGAGCCAGTCTGCGCTCTGGGCAATACTGGAGTGGATTGAGTCAGGCCTGGGTGACTGACACCCACACATGACAGAAGATTGGATGGGAAGGTCCCTCTGCTGCTGGTATTCTTCAGTGGGGCATGGGAGGAGTGGGTGCTGAGAGGAAATGACCATCTTCCACTGACTGAGGCCTCTGAGGATGAGATGAAAGCAATGTGCCATTTCCACGCATATCCATTTTCCATGAGATTCTGGGGACCAGAATGGACCAGAGGACCATTACCTTTTTTTTTTTTTTTTAAGTTTTCAGCTTTACTGAGATGTAACTGACAAATAAAAGCTGTGCATACATTCAGGATATGCAGTGAGACACTTTGACATACACTGTGAAATGATGACCGCAATCCAACTAATTAGCACATTCAGCACTCGCCTTTGTGTGCAGGTGCTTAAGAATGCTCAAGATCTATACTGTGCTAATAAAGTCCATATATGTATTACTAAGTTTTGGAAGCATGCTGTACATTAGAGCTCTGGAACTTCTTCATGGTATAGCTGGAAGTTTATGCCATTTGGCCAACTTTCCCCTGCCTGCTGTCCCTGACCCCTATTACTCTCTCGTCTCAGTTTCAGAATTGTGTGTTTTTAGATTCCACATACAGTTGACATCCTGTGGTGTTTCTCTTTGTGCACTTGGCTTGTTTCACCTAGTGCGTTGTCCTCTCAGTTCATCCACATTGTCATAAATGGCAGGATTCCCCTCTTTAAGGCTGAATAGCACTCCATTGTGTATGTGTGCAGCGTCGTCTTTTGCCCATTCATCCTTCAGTGGGCACCTGCATTGACTCCATATCTTGGCCATTGTGAATAGTGCTTCAGTGAACCCGCATGGGAGTGAAGACAATCTCTCCAATATACTGTGAAATTCCTTTGCAGACATCCTCAGAAGTGGGATTGCAGGTGATATAGTAATTTTATTTTCCATTTCTTTGAGAATCCTTTATAATGATTTCCATAGAAATTGTACCATTTTGCATTGTCTGTAACAGTGTATAGGGTCATTCTTTATCTTACAAAAAATGACACAACTTGCAAGCGGCAGAGGTGCCTCTGATTCCTGGATTTCTGCATTTCCCAGATCAGGGAGAAAGACCAGCAGGCACTAGGGATGAACTGTTCTTCTTTCCTCTTCTTTTGGATGATCTAGGTAGAGTCCAGGTAATAATGTATGAAAAATTAATCTCAAAATTCAATACAATGTTAAAAGTTTTATAGCCTAAAGATTTTTATCCCTTCATTAGAGAATAAAGAATTTCCCTCTCTTTGTGTTCCACATGCTCTCTGTTTTAAATTTTTACTTAATAGATAGAGACCAAAAGAATTCCCATCCCAAGATTCACTCCCCAAATGCTCATAACAGCCAAGGGATTGGGTGGAGGGTGAGGCTGGGAGCCAGGCAGGAACAACTTGAGCCATCATCACTACCTCCTCCGTTGTGCACTGGCAGGAATCTGCTGGAGTCAGGAGTTGGAGCCAAGCATCAAATCTAGGCCCACCAAGATGGGGTGTAGGCTCCTTACTCAGCAGGCCAAATGCATGCCTGCATACTATTATTTCAGACCATGCTTCCTGGGACGCCATCCCACCCTCAACTGCCGTGAGTCTCTCTGCAGACTGTGAGCCCTAAGCTCTTTTGGGACAGCCTGATTTGATGGGAGCAGCAGTGTTGTGGGGAGAACCACTAAGCTGAGAACTTCTCCCAGCTGGAAAGCATGAGCAGGCAACCATCCAGACAACGGCCACGCTGGTTTGAAATTATAAAGGAACAAATTTGCCAGAAATCCTTGGCAGGTTTAGCAGCTGCTGTATCTGGAAGAAGGCAAGGTGCTTGACCTCTGAGGAGTCTTTTAGCCTTGTCTATCCTGTGTGGATCAATTTTAGGCAAATGTGGCTTTAAAAGCAATGAAAGAAGCGGCTGGCACCTCACCATGAGCGATCAGCTGTGTGCTGTTGTCTTACTCTCCATCAGCACCTGGCAGCCTCTTCGTCAAATATGAGACCCAGAGGAGATTCAAAATGTTGCCAAGACCACCCATAGCCCTCGCCCATGCGAGGCTGGTGTTACATTTCTCAGCTTGGTACAACACAGTACTAAGCACAGTTCATGTGAACAGCTGTCTTAAAGCCTCAGACAACTGAAGCTGATTCTCCCTCCCATCTCATCAGTGATAGAACCAAAAGTTCAAGAGGCAGCCAGGGACCCAGCATTGTGGTGCAGTGGCTGAAGCTACTAGTTGCCATGAGGACATCCCATATCAAGAGCTCCAGTCTGAGTCCCGGCTGCTCTACTTCCAATCCAGCTCCTTGTAAATGGCCTGGGAGAAGCAGCAGAAGATAGCCCAGGTGCTTGGGCCCCTGAATCAACATAAGGGACCCAGAGGAAACTTGGGCCATTGTCATCCCCGTAGGAGACCTAGGTAGAGTTCCCAGTTCCTGGTTTCAGCCTGGCCCAGCCCTGGCTGTTGAGATCATTTGAGGATTCTCTGCGTCTGTCTCTCTCACTCTCTCTCTCTCTTACTCTGCCATCCAAATAAACCTTTAAAATATAATGTAAAAGCCGTGGTTCCACAGGGAACCTTGCCGCTGACTTCCCTTGGCAAGTTGCTGTTCGCTTGCTGGCAAAAAAAAATCCACCTCCACCTTCACCTTTGGGTGTTTGTGGTTTGTTTGGTTTTGATGACGCAGGGCGGTTTAATATTCTTTGCCCAACTGCTTGGCCTCAGGAAGGAAAGTCCAAAGTGCCAGTGCAGATTGGTGAGAAATGAAATGTTACTGACTGCACAACACCTCAGCTGAGTGCAGAGACCTGTCAGAGCTCAGGCCTCCGAAGGCCCAGCTGACACTCTGTGCCCCAGCATCCAGCTGTGCCAGGCAGATAGATCATCAACCCAGCTGGAAGCAGTAAGCGTCTGGCGCTGCAACCCTTGGGTGGCAGTTGGGTCAGAAGAAGTCTTTGTTCTGTTGCAAGGGTGCTGGGGGCCAGCACCTGCTGGGAGCTGGCGAGGGGCCTTGAAAACAAAGGATGAGGCTGGCAGCCACATTACCTTTTATGCATCTGGGTCGGCCTCCGACCTACAGTGTGTAACAAACAGTAGCATGTGGGGATGTCTGGGGCCTAGGATAAGTCCCAGAGAGAGAGAGAAGCTCAGATGCACACAGACAATTTTGCCCTGTGACTTCTTTGTCTGCCTGTACCTGAACTGCTCCTGCTGCTTCTTTCCACCTAGGAGGAAGTGGGAGCCTCATGGGGCGAGTCTTCCGGTTTGCACTGCGAGACTCCAGCACATGGTATCCGATGCAATTCCCCATTCCCTGCAGCTTGTTTTCCCACATCCCACCTGATTCTAGACAAGGCCTCAAGAACACAAATGAAGAATTTAAACTTAAAAAGCAATTTCTCCGATTCCTGGGGCTCCATGAGGCTGAATGGTAACTCACCCAAGTCTGAAATCAGGCAAACAGGTACCCTTGACTGAGATCTACAAAAGTCCCTGTTTGTGTTTCCAATGGAGGAGATGGGAGTGTGCGTACCTGATCTCCCCCAAATGGGCGGTGTGGGTTCCCAAGGAGGCAGCATGAGGCAGGCACCTGCAGCCATTGGATGCTCCCCTCCCCTGTGAGTCTTGCACAGGCCCTCAGCCTGCTGGTGAACCCTTCACAGGACAGGGAGGTCAGTCGCTGCCAAACACCTTGAACCCTCATTATCATTAATTAGTGCTTAGGAGGTTAATTGGTGGCCAAGCTCATTTTGCCTTAATTGCTTCAACAATTGGATTGGGAAACCCTTGCAGGCTTGGCTTTGGTTGGTTCTGTTTGTTGGACTGCCTGTTTGAATTTGTAAAGTTTTACTTTGTAAATTTGTATAGATGTTTACTGCCCAGACCTAAACTCTGGGAGGAGACATGTGCAAACCTGACCTGCATCTTCTGAAGCTTCAGTAAGCACTTTTGTTTCCTTCTTCGCATTAAGGACAAGTTCACAGTTAAGGCATGTAATGAGTTATAGAATCCCGGCAATTCCTCCCATCGCTGCACATAGAAGCTGTACTTAATAGCGTTGGACGCAATGAAGTTCTGTGACTTCAGAGCTGTCTTTGATGTGTGGCTGGCATCCGGGGCTGTTTCTCCCGCCCACTTACTTTTAGGGGTGACCATTAGACTATGAGATTATCTTTTCCCAAGTTGCCCCCTGCCCCACCTCTGAGCTCTCTACTTGGCCTTTCTTGCCATGCCCATGTAAGTGTCCCTCAACTACACCCACCGTTCTCGGCACTTCTAGGGAGCAGGAGTGTCAGCTCTGGGCTGAAATCCCCGTTCACAGGCATCCCAGGGGTCTCCCAGATGAGCATCCCCTCCTCCTTAGCAGTGTTAAGATCCAGCTCCCTGGCAGAAGATCTTGGAAAGTCAGCTGTCAAGCTCCTTCCTCCCTATCCCAGGCCACGGGCACATCCAGGCGGTCGTCCCAAGGATGCGGATGAAGCATCCTGCAGCCTGGCCAGCTCCATCCTGATCCTCTGTTCCTCTCTAGCTCAGTCTTCCACTGACAATTCTGCACTTCTTCGGGTCTTTCACGAATAGTTACTGAGCGTCTACTTCCTCCCAGGTATTGCTGTCTGGTGTGGATTTAGAAAGTGAAAGCGTAGACTGGTCTTGAGTGAACTGTATCTGTGGGAAGAACATCCCTGGCAGAGAGAGGGCAAGTGCCAAGGCCCTGAGGTAGGGAAACACTGAAGGTGTTCATGAACCACGAGGAAGGCTGTGTGACAGGCTGGAGGAGGGATGCAAAGCCGGAAATGACCTGTGAAAGGAAGCCAGGATATCTGCATTTCTCGTGTGACGTTTGCAGAGGGAAATGCCGTGGTCCTCTTTGTGAATGTAGAATGTGATTGGGAGAACTTTCACCTCATTCAGTAATCAAGCTGCATCCTTGTGAGCAACTTCAGCTCCTGGTACTCCTTTCTTCATGCTGTGGCACCCGGGATTTCCCACCCCACTGTGCAGCCTTCTGCCTGGGGCCTCTCCAGGTCAGCCAGGTGTCCTGCTAATTTATCTGTTCCTAACAGCCCAGTGACTCCAGGCTGACCTTTCCCTAGGCTTAGTGGTGCAGGCTTGTAAGAGAGGAGCCGGGCTACCTCATTGCAAGGCCTGGAATGAGGTAATAGTTTCCATATGCACCAGGGCTGTCATTCAAATGCTGCTTTGCCTACTCAGCTAATGAGGTCAGGACGGCCGTGCTGGGTGCACAGCCTCTCCCTGGGGCAGAGCGCTTGTGGACACAGAACAGAGCCCTGTGCCTGCTTCAGCAGCATGCCAGACAGCATCCCATAACACTGCTCAAAAGGGGTGACAGCAGAGGAATAGGAAATGGAAGGGGACAGGGCAGAGCACATGGGATGGTTTTTCTTTTTCTTTTTTTAAGATTATTTTATTTTTATTGCATGTAGAGAGGAGGAGGAGAGATAGGAAAGATTTTCTGTCCGATGATTCACTCCCCAAGCAGCCGCAATGGCCGGAGCTGTGCCGATCTGAAGCCAAGATCCAGGAACTTCTTCCAGGTCTCCCACATGGGTGCAGGGTCCCAAGGCCTTGGGTTGTCCTTGACTGCTTTCCCAGGCCACAAGCAGGGAGCTGGATGGGAAGTGGAGTCACAGGGACTAGAACAGGCGCCCATATGGGAACCCAGCATGTTCAAGGCGAGGACTTCAGCTGCTAGACCCCGGCGCTGGGCCCGGGATGGCTTTTCTAACTCTAACTTTGCATCAGGAGCTCCTGTACACGTGCAGTTGTAAGAAATCACAGAGAAGTCTCCGGTACCCTCTGCCTGGTTTCCCCCAGTGGTAGCATCTTACAAAGCCATGGTGCGTATGTCACACTCAGGAATTCAGCCTTGACCCAGGCCACAGAGAAAACACATCCACGTCCCAAGGGTCCTCGTGTTGCCCCACAGCCTGCCCTACTTCCTTCCCCTCCCTTTACTCTTGTCAACCATTAAGCTGTCGTCTGAATCTGTCATGTTGTCATTCCAAGGACAGTATGGAAGCTGAGTTATGTCATAGGTAATCTTCAGATGGAGTTCAGACGTGGCAGCGTTTCCTACTGTCCATGGCCTGGCAGTAGTCTACCGCGTGAGTGAAACTCAGCCCACCTCACTGTCCACTTGCTGGAGGCTATCCGAGTTTCCAGTTTAGGGATGTTGGGAATGGAGCCCTTAGAAACTCTTCTAGGCAGGGCTTAGTGTGAACATTACAATTTCATTTTTCTAGGATGAAACCTAGGAGTGTAATAGATGGATTGATGGAAGTTGTACATTTAGCATTTTGTTTTTCAAAGACTGCTTAGTGTGCTGTCACAGAGAATAAAAGAGATCACACTGGACACAAGTGTAGGATGTTTGAAGGAGTCTTTAGCACCCCAGCTTGGTGGTGCCAGCACCCACCATTCTGGGAACCACTAGCCTGTTTGGAGCTGTACCTTCCCACTTAATAGCTGCAGTTACTAGGCAACCACTCATCTGGTGAAAACAGACATTAGCAAATGAGAAGTCACAGTGGCAATCCAGTCTGAATAAAAGCCTCGAGAGGAAGAAATGGCCATTTCCATGAAATCCATCGTTAAACTGAATAACTACATTTTGGCTTCTCCAGCAATATACCTTATCCTAAAAGACCTGCAGCAAACAACCTGGTCACACTTAGAAAATTATAAACTTACCTTTTCCTGGCTTCTCTGCCCATGTTCCATAAATGCTAGGCCTCACCTTTCCCGGAACTGTTCAAAGTGCACAAATTAGAAATACAAAATATTTTAGCATTTGCATCTTCACTGACTTGCCCAAGCAATCAGCAGAGGTTGAAGAATGCAGACATACAGGGCCCATGTTCATGGGCTACCTTTGTCCTTGAAGTCTGTCTGTGGGAGAGCAAGCAGGTACTGGGGAGGTCTGGAGTCACAGAGTGACAGAGAACACCTTCCCAGGACAGGCTTCTATGAGGCTTTGGAAGGAGTGGTTACACAACAACACCCAGGCCCAGGTCCCAGGTAGTGATGGGAATGCATTCTTTGCAAACTATTACATAGGCGGGGGAGGTGTGGCTTCCAAACTCATGACCCTGAACTAGCTATCTAAGACCGTATCAAAGCTGTGGGTGGGTGATTTGGGCTGTATGGTAAACTAGATTTGTCTGAGACACATGCGCAAATACACACACATACGTCTCTCTTTTTGAGCTATTATTCAAACCTAAATGTTGTTTAGTTTCATATTTACTATCAAGTTTGCAATCTTTGCCAGACATGCCGTATTAATTTTTGTGTTAACACAGATGGTGGCTGAAGAAAGGAAGTGGTTGGTATGTGTGCGTAGTTGATCCAGCACCATTTGTTGAAAAGACTATTTTCCCATGAAATTGTTTTTGTATCTTTGACAAAAATCACATGGGCGTATTAGTCAGGTTCCAGGGTCTCTTCAGTTCTCTGAAGTGTTTCTTCCCGCCTCTATAGCTCACACTCTTGATTACTGTGCTTGTATCCCAAGTCTTAAAGTCAGACAGATTCCTTCCATTTCTTTTTAAGCATTTATTTATTTATTTGAAAGGCAGAGTTAGAAAGAGATGGAGAGACACAGAGAGAGACATCGCCCATCAGCAACTTCACTCCCCAAGTGGCCCCAAAGACTAGATCTGGACCAGTTTGAAGCCAGAAGCTCTTCTGGTCTCCCTTTTGGTTGCAGGGGCCCCAGCACTTCGCCCATCCTCTGCTGATTTCTCGGGGACATTAGCAGGAAGTTGGATCGAAAGTGGAACAGCCGCCAGGGACTTGAACCAGTGTCCATTTGCGATGTTGGCATCATACAGGATAGCTTTACATGCTATACCACGATACTGACCTATTTTGTTTTTCTTTTCCAAAATTGTTTTTAATTATTTTACTTTCATACACAAACACATACATACACATTTATTCTTGTCTGTAGCTGCATAAAATCTGGGCCACCTTTCCTGTAAAGTAGAATTAATTCTTTTTTAAGATTTATTTATGTATTTACAGGATTATACAGAAAGAGACATGAAGAGGGAGAAAGAGATTCTCCAACCCAAAGCCCAAAGGGCTGGAGCCAGGACAGGCTGGGTCAAAGCCAGGGGCTTCCTCCAGGTCTCCCCATGGGTGCTGGGACCCAAACATTTGAGCCAGCCTCTGAGGCTTCCAGCTTTGTTGGCAGGGAGCTGGTTTGGAGGTGGTGTAGTTAGGACTCAAAGCGGTACTCAAACAGGATCCTGGCTCAGTAGGCGGCAGTTCTACCTACTATGGAACAGCACTGGCTTCTAGGTTTTTATTAATTCCTTTCCTTAGAGTTATGTTTTCAGCTTACAAATTCCGTAAATGTTTTTCAGATTTATACCTAAGTGTTCCATACATTTCTTGGATCAGTTTTGAATTGCATTGTTTTTTTATTTGTTTGTTTTAAATATTTGTTTATTTTTATTGCAAAGTCAGATATACAGAGAGGAGGAGAGACAGAGAGGAAGATCTTCTGTCCGATGATTCACTCGCCAAGCAGCCACAATGGCCGGAGCTGCGCCAATCAGAAGCCAGGAGCCTGGAGCTTCTTCTGGGTCTCCCACATGAGTAAAACGTTCCAAAGCTTTGAACTGCCCTGACTGCTTTTTCAGGCCAAAAGCAGGGAGCTGGATGGGAAGTGGGGTCACCGGGATTAGAACCGGCGTCCACATGGGATCCTGGCATATGCAAGGTGAGAACTTTAACCACTAGGTCACCAGGCCAGGCCCGCATTATGCTTTTAATGTCAGATTCCTTCTGTTCCTCGCTAATGTATGGGAATGCAAGTGATTTTTTTTTTATATTGACCTTACATAACACAGTTTTGCTGAACTCATTAGTACCATAGCTATGTGTATTTGTTTTTCATTTTTCAAAAAGTCTGTGAGAAATGAAACTAAAAGACATATATCGATTACAAAAAATTTTAATCTTGGTCTTCCCTGTACATACTGTGTACTTCTTATGTTTTGCTGAATTTTATTTATTGATATTTTGTTCCAGTTTTTCCATCTATATTCGTGGAGAATAGTGGGCTGTGTTTTTTTGTTTTAATTTTCTCTGTATTATTTGGTATGAAGAAATACTAATTGCATAAGTGACCTGGGAAATATCTTTTCCTCTTTTGTTTCCTGAAAGAGAACATATAGGATCTTTAATGACTTGGTAGAGTTCTCCAATGCAACCCTATCAATTCAGTTTTCTTAAGAGTTGTTGCACTATGAGAAGTATTCCATGGGTAGGCATTTAGGCAAGTGATTAAGATGCTGGCTAGGACGCTGCATCCCATATTGGAGCATCTGGGTTTGGTACCAAGCTCTGGCTCCTGATTCCAAGTTCCTGCTAACATAGACCCTCCACAACAGCAATGACAGCTCATGTGACTCATTCACTGCCACCTGGCTTCATCCTGGCCCCAGCACTGGTCAACAGAGGTATTTATGGAGTGAGCCAGTGGCTGGATCACTGCTCGCTCTCTGTGTCTCCCCCTCATAAATAAACTTTAAAGCTTTAAAAAAGTATTTCAACTGCATCTCGGTAGTTATTATTAGTTATTGTTGAAGAATTGCCTTGTTTCATCCTGGTTATCATATCCACACATGTGGAGTTGTTTGTCGTCATCCAAATATCCTTTTGATATCTGCAGGATCTGTAGTAATACTTTATTTCCCTTCTAATACTGGTAACTTATAACACACCTTTCACTTCTGTCCTCTATTTGCTGCCTTTCTATGAATTATATGAATGTTTTTTATTTATCTACTATGTCCTGAGTCTATTAGTACAGCAATTTTTACAAGTTGCTCTAAGTATCATATTATATGTGCATATCTTACTGCAGTCTGCTAGTGATCTCATTTTTCCAATTTGAGTGAATTAAAAGCTGTTACCTCTTATCATGCCTTACCCTCGCGTCTAAAATAATTATCATGTATTTTCTCTACACACTTGAAAGCACACTAGGTACTGCTTTAACTCAAACATAATTAAGAGAATTTAAAAAAATGAAGAATCCCATTGTATGGAGTCATAGTTTTGCTTACCATGTTCTCTGTAGCCCAATTTCCTAAGAAAATTAGATTAATGATGGCCCCAATCTGTCATTCCTCATGAATACCATACAAGAATTATCTCAGTCATCATTATAAAATTCACTGTTCTGAGATTAGTGCTGGGTATGTGGACAGATGCAAGTACAATGACGTCACCATGTTATGGAGAACGAAGAAGAAATGATTTGCAGCATGCATCAGTAAATGCAACGTACAAATGCAATTTTATCTCTTTAAACCTGCACTCTACTTCAGCTCAAGACAGATACTGTGTGAAAAATGCAGAGGAGGTACAAGACTTGGCTCCAGGGGAAGAAAGCAAGCCCTCCAGGAACTCGGACAGATGGTACATTGGTGTCTCCCCACCGTCAGGAGGCTCATTGCTTCTTCCTCACTCTACTGACTCTCCGTCGATTTTCATTGTAACACCGTTAGCTTAGACCTCTTTCAGACACCAGTGTCCCGTGACTTCCGGAAGTCTCAGAGGCCTTAAGTTTAAAACTAGACTCATCAGCATTCCTGTTAAGCCTGTCCTTGTTGCTGTTTGCATCTGGCTGATCAGCCAAGAACCATCTCATTGTATAGGCTACAACTTCAACGTCAACGCCTTTGGAATCTTCGCAAACCCACTGCAAGTGTTTTACTCCTCCATGTCATGGCTGAGCCAACATGATCTCTAATAGGGCACTCTTTGCCTGATATGATGGCATTTGCACAATTAACTTCTTTGGGGACCTTGAACTTCATGAGGGCAGAAGCTGTGTCTTGGGAAACCTTGTCTCACCTACAGTAGGGTCTCAAGAATAGTGAATGAGAGAAGGCAGCAACTCAAGTTCCAATGAAGTGGGATGTATGTGGATTGACAGAGGGGACGAAGAATCATTTTCTGCCATTGAACAGAGTATCTGAAGGGTTTCTTGTTTAGCATACATAAAATAGATGTAATTTCTTGGTTAGGAAAATTTACCCTTTAAAATTCTTGTTACGGGCCCGGCGTGGTGGCACAGTGGTTAAGGTCCTCGCCTTGCACGCCCAGGATCCCATATGGGCGCCGGTTCTATCCCGGCAGCCCCGCTTCCCTTCCAGCTCCCTGCCTGTGGCCCAGGAAAGCAGTCGAGGACGGCCCAAAGCTTTGGGACCCTGCACCCATGTGGGAAACCCGGAAGAGGCTCCTGGCTTCGAATCGGCATAGCATCGGCCATTGCGCTCACTTGGGGAGTGAATCATCGGACGGAAGATCTTCCTCTCTGTCTCTCCTCTCTGTATATCCGCCTTTCCAATAAAAAACTAATAAAAATAAATCTTTAAAAAAAAATTCTTGTTAAGTTCCTCCTTACACAAGTATGTGTGACTAAGCTTTGCTTTTTGACTCTACAAAACTTTAGGTAGATCTGGAATACACTTGGATGTGGAATGTTCTCCTTTCCAAATGTTCACATTTTAATGAGTAAACAAAATTACCATTTGAAGTCATAAAACGCTATTCTGTAAGGATCTTTCAAAACAAATTGAGATTTCAACAGCCTGCTGAACGGGTAGAGGTTTGACCTTTTCTGAAGACAGGGAGCTGTGGGCCAGCTTATTTCATAAGACCTACTGTCACATCTGTTCTGAAGACTGTTGAGCAGCTAATTTAAAAGTGAGTTTCTAAGAATACCTGTTTGTTTTGGCTTTGTTGTGGTGTCGGCCATGATCCTTATCAGCTGAAGGAATTGCAGTCTCCAACTCAGATTTGCTGTCATTTGTTTTTTACTCCATGAGCGTGCTCTCCGGCAGACACACATGTGTGATTTTGGCAGGTGTCGCTTCCTAACAGGAATGTGGACACAGGAGCTTCTTCTTCGCCAGTGCAGCCCTTCTCGGGTCTCCACTCCTTCCCAAGGCTGTTCATTTCTATGACAAGAACAGAACTCCTCCTTTAAATGATGTCAGCTTCTGTAAAGAGCCTGTTTGTAAAGGCCGTGTGAGATTGAGTTTCACCGTCATTATCCAGGAGGCACCCAGATTGCACGTACCTCTTGCAAACTTACTTGTACACAACACCTCTGGCATTGGAGATCCCAGTTAGAAAAATGTTTAAGCCAGCAAGAAAAAAAAAAAATCAAAACACTATAACTCCAGCATCCTCCCACCCTGGAGAAAAAGCTGTGGAGACAGCACTCTTACCAGCTGTTTGAGTGCTGACGGAATTTGTCCCGATCGGGGACCCAGTTTTCCTCTTTTTAGAAATGTAAGAATTTGGGAGACAGATCCACCAAATTCTTATCCACCAGTTCATTCCCCCATAGGCCTGTCACCTCAATCCAGGTTTTTTCTGAGGCAGGGAGCAGGAACCTAACCATTTGAGCCATCACCGTTCCCTGTCAGGGGTCTGCATTTGCTGGAAGATGGGATCAAGTTAGAGGTGGCTGTGCAACCCAAGTACTCCACTCTGGGCTACAGGTGTCTTAACCATGAGGCCAAACACCTCTCTCTTCCCTTTAGTTTGTAATAGAATTTTTCTCCTTTAAAACAGTTGTGGTTAAAATTCAGTTAGCATAAAATGCACAGAGTAGGCATTTGGCCTAGTGGGTTAGATAGCTTATAAGATTCTCAGGTCGCTTCTCAGAGTTGCTGGTTCTATCTGGCTAACTCCTGACTCTCCAGCCTCCTAGGCTCGCAGGCAACTGGTCATGCTCAAGTGCCTGGGACCCTCTGAAGTGCATGGGAAATCGGGATTGGGTTCCTAGTTCCTGACTTAAGCCCTAGCCCAGTCTTGGCCTTGGTAGGTATTTGGAGAGAGAAATGGCAGTTGGGGGTCTTTGTCTCTCTCTCTGAAAAAACAAGCAAGTGCATTTAAAAAATAATAATAATAATTTTAAAGTCCGCAATAGCTTATAAGGGCACTCGATCATATTTCACACTGTTGCACAACCCAAACCGCTGTCCAGTTCCGAAAATTTTTCAGCTCTCCAAATAGAAGCCCGTTTTGCTTTCAGCAGTCACTCCTGTTCCCCTGTCCCCACCTCCTTGTCCTCGAGTCCCCGGAAGCCCCTTACCCTGCTTTCTGTCTCTACCTAGCTGCCTATTCAGACATTTCCCATAACGATACAATGGGTGGGCTTTGGGGCTGGGCTTTTTCTACTTGGCATTGTATTGCCCTATGAGTTACAGCACATATGAGTACTGAATTCTTGTGACTGAATGATATCAGATTGTGTGGAATCTATTTTCTAATACCGTTCCTCTGTTGCTGGATATTTGAGTCATTTCCACTCTGAGGCCTCTGTGAGCAGTGCTGCTGTGGATATTGTTGTCCCAATATCTGCTTTTCAATTTCAGGAATATATGCTGAGGCTTGAAATTGCTGGCTGGTAGATAATTATGTATTTAACTTTATGAGAAACTAGAACTATACCGTTTCACAGTTGCCCAAATTGGGTGAGAAAGTTCCAGTTTCTGCAGATCCTCTCCAGATTTTGTCATTCCCTGGATACTTTTTGTTTGATTCCGTTTGGTTTGGGGATGTTTTTAGTAGCCGTGCTAGTCAGGTTTGTGGGATTGCATTGTGGTTTTCATTTGCATTTCTCATATAACCAATAATGTTGGTACTTTGCCATGTTTGTATGATTAATCTCCTCTGGATAAATATCAGTTCAGTTCCCTTCCCATTTTGAAATTGAATTATTTGTCTTTTTCTTCACTGTTGAGTTACAATGATAATTTATATAATCTTAGTACTAGACCCCTATCAGATATGATTTTCAAATATTTTTCCCATTTTTGGTTGTCTTTTGAGTTCCTTGATAATGCCCTTGAGTTTCTAATTGTAATGAAGTCCAATTTATCTGTATTTTCTTGTGCTTGTATTTGGATAAAATACTTTCACGTCCAAAGGAATGAAGATTTACTCATTTTTCTTGAAATTTCTGAGGTTTTAACTCCTTGGTGTCATCCTTTTTAAGTTAGTAGTACCTCAATTGAAAAATCATGATTGTATACATCTATGGTGTCTTCCACGTGAGTAGTTTCTGCTACCCAAGTACTTGGACCATGCTCTGGTTCCTCCCTGGTGTATCAGCAGGAAGCAAATCTGAAGTAGAGGTGGGACTCAATGCCAGGCACTCTAGTACTGCATGCAGTCATCCCAAGCGGGGGCTTAAGATGCAGTGCTGTTAATGCCCACCCCTTAATAAGTAAATTGCTCTTATAAGATCATGTCATCCACAAAGAGCGATAACTGTACATCTCTTCCTGTGTTTGGATGTGTTCTGTTTATTTTCCTTACCTCATTATTTTGATTAGAACCCTCAATCAATGTGTTGGACAGAGTGATGAAAGTGGGCATCCTTGTCCTGTTGCTGGGCAGAGATAACTTTCAGCATTTCACCCATGGGTGTGATGGGTGTGATGCCAACTGTGGGTTTTTGATGAACGCTTCTTAGCATCTAATGGACTTTTCTTTATAGTCTTACTTTTCCAGTTGTTCTGATCATGAAGGATTTTGTCAAATGCTGTTCTGCATTGATGAAGGTGACCGATAAAATGATGTGCTATATTGATTGCTCTTTTTAAATTTTTTATTTGTCTAGTTTATTATTCCATGACACAGTTCTATAGGCTCTGGGACTCCCCTTCCCTCCTCAAATACCTCCCTCCCACACACATACACTGATTTCTCTCATGTCATTTAAATAGTATAATTCCTTCACAATCAGCCATAAGCCCATCATTCTACATTTAAGCGTATCCTGACATTGTAGGTATGGACAATGGCAGAGAGTCCATCATCCTATTGTTAAGATACATTCGACAGGGCCCGGCGCGGTGGCGCAAGTGGTTAAGGTCCTCGCCTAGCACGCCCGGGATCCCATATGGGCGCCGGTTCTAATCCCGGCAGCCCCGCTTCCCTTCCAGCTCCCTGCCTGTGGCCTGGGAAAGCAGTCGAGGACAGCCCAAAGCTTTGGGAACCTGCACCCGCGTGGGAGACCCGGAAGAGGCTCCTGGCTTCGGATCGGCAAAGTATCGGCCCGTTGCGCTCACTTGGGGAGTGAATCATCGGACGGAAGATCTTCCTCTCTGTCTCTCCTCTCTGTATATCCGCCTTTCCAATCAAAAAATAATAAAAATAAATCTTTAAAAAAAAAGATACATTCGACAGTTTCATTGGGAGTCCATCATTGATTTGTAAGTAGAGATGCACACTGCATTGTATCTTCACATCTGTATGTGATAGTCTCTATTACACAGTTACTATATATCCCCTTAAATTCAAAACCACTAAAAAATCAACAGGAAGAAAAAAGAAAATTTACAACGATGTGGAGCTAAATAACGTGTTACTAAATGATCAATGTGTCGCTGAAGAAATGAAAATCAAAGACCTTCCTTTTTTTTTTTTAATACTGAATTACTCTTTCATTCCTGAGATAAATCTTATTTGGTTGTGATATATAATCCTTTTAATGTACTACTGAACTTTTATCCCTGCGATTTTGTTGAGAATTCTCTCCTTAAAAGACTGTTTTATAAAGAAAGAGAAACAGAGATATGAGTTTTGCTAATTCATTCTCCAAATGTTGGCAACAGCTAGGACTGAGAAAGGGACAAAGCTGGGGTCTGGAGCATGGACAGCTGGAAACCACCTTCAGCTATCACCTGCTGATTCACAGGCTGAGCATTAGGCACAAGCTGTAACAGAGAACAGAGCTGGACTTTGAACCAGGAATTCCAAAAATGAGACATTGGTGTCCCAACCCATGGCTTAACTGCTAGACCAGAAACCCATCTTGAAAATTCTTCACTTAAAATAAATAAATAAATGAAATTTTAAAATCTGTCTAAAGAAAAAAACTCCCATTAGTTTTGTTATCTTTCCCTGGGTTAATTTATATTCCTGTTTTTAAAGATTTATTTATTTTTATTGCAAAATCAGATATACAGAGAAGAGGAGGAGAGACAGAGGGGAAGATCATCTGTCCAATGATTCACTCCCCAAGCAGCCCCCAAGGCTGGAGCTGTGCCGATCTGAAGCCAGGAGCCCAGGGCCTCTTCTGGGTCTCCCACGTGGATGCAGGGTCCCAAGGTTTTAGGCCATCCTGGACTGTTTTCCCAGGCCACAAGCAGGGAGCTGCATGGGAAGTGGGGCTACCGGGATTAGAATTGGCGCCTCTATGAGATCCCAGCACATATAAGGTGAGAACTTTAGCCACTAGACTTCCGTGCCAGGCTCAATTCATATTCCTCTTTAATTTTCTTCTTATTTTTCAGAATTAGCCCAAGCTAACACTTGAAGTCCTTTCTTCATCTTTTTCCTATGTATTTGTGAGCAGGTAGATTCCAAATTGAATACTGATGATGTAATACCATAAGCAGTAAATGTTAGTATGCTTATTTCCACCTCTTTCTGTCCTCAACTCTTGCAACATTATGGTTCATGAGAAATTTTAATAATGTCTATTCACAATGATCCTTTCTCCCCGAAAACAGAACAATACATTGAGAAAAGAATATCTTCTAACATGTCCACATTGGAGTTCCTGAAGAGGCCAGGCCCTTCCAATAGGACATGACGTTATAGTCTCTTCCACACCTTTTCATGGCCTAAGGCTTGTCATATCCATTGATCCTTTAAAAGACTATAGGAGAAGGTTCCTGTAGTTAAGGAAGCTGGGTAGCCATGGTATGCTCTTGTACCTGGATTTGGGGAATGCAGATTCCTTATGGAAACCAGATAGAAGCAATCCAGTACACTCAGCTACCTCCAAAAGAGCTTTTCAGACACATGGACATCCTGGGTGAAATTCACACTGTCAAAATATGATTAAACTCAAAAGGAAATCCAGGTGCTAGCAACAGGGTCACATCAAAGCTACCAAGGTGAGAGGGGACTGCACGGGGCTCCCAGAGCTTAGAATGGGCTCAAAAAAAGGAGACCAGGGTTTAATGAAGCAAGAGAATAAAAGACTTTAGTCCCATGTGACCTAGAGTGGGAACTGGGCATGGAATAGCACATGTTTACAGAACTGCCATGTTAGTGAAACAAAGTAGTTTACTCATTAGACTGACAAAGAAATAATGAGTCCTACTATGTGTCCAGGAAAATGGGTAGAAGGAAGAATTGCCTACTGGAAACTGGAAGCCCATGCCATGGTTGAGGTCCAAGTTGAGATGACTATCAATGATGCTGAGATATTAATATAGAAGTTTCTGTAATCCGTATAGTCATGGTGCAGCGAAAGAGGAGTGATTCTGAAGAAAGAAGACACACCTCAGAAACACACCCTGATGAAGGAGAGCCATTCAATCCCACGGCTAGGGAAGTTAACTCAGCGAGACCTGGAGAGGCAAGGAGAGTCTACAGGAGTCTTACAGAAGTTACAAGAGAATAGTATGTAAGACCATGTGAATGTGGTGGAAAAAATAAAATATATGGGCATGAGAAGATAAGTAGTTTAAATCAGTGGATACTTTTCAAATGGTTTCAAATGGTTTTCCTTCAGCTTTTCAAAAGCTGAAGGAAGGAAGAAAACAGAAAAGGTGGAAGAGATGGGTGAAAGAATGAAGAAGATCCATCTAACAGAGGCTCCAAAATGAGCAAAAATAAAGAATGAGGGAAGGACAATATTTGGTCGTTTCCATAAGTGAAAATGAACAAATCTTGGAGTTACTGTAGCTCTGCAGGCTTGAGTGGCCAAGCAGGATACAAGAACAAATCTATGGCTACTCATACGTATGTTTTAACGAAACAGCAAAACACCAGAATCAAAGGGAATTGTAAAAACAATGGGAAAAGACTGTGTGTGTAAAAGCAAAAAACAAAAGTGCCCAAACTAGACAAGCTTCAGTGCTGACCATGTAAAGAAGTGGGGGAAGATACATACAGATTCTTCATGCCCCAAGTAGCTGCAGTGGCCAGAGCTGGGCCAGGCTGAAGCCAGGAGCCAGGAACTCCCTGCAGGCCTCCCAGGTGAGTGGCAGGACCCAAACACTCAGCTGCCCTCCCAGGTGCATCAGCAGGGAGCTGGAGCAGAAATGGAATAACCACAACTCCAGCTGTTGTTTTGATAAGGAATGCCCGTGTTGCAGGTAGCAGCCTAGCCCACTGCACCATAAGGCTCACCAACGAACACCCTTTGGAAGAGGACACCATGGAATCAACCTACTGTAAATACTGGATTGACTTGAACGACGGGACTCTTGCCTAGCTATGGGGCACCCGTCTCTCACCCTGCACCTTCATCTGTAATTTAACAACCTGAGGTTATTCATCCAATCTCTTGGAGTGGTGTTGGGTAAAGCTGGAAACTGACTGGGTTTGTTTTCCCTGCAGGATGAATGAGCGTGACCGCCTGATCAAGAGGCTCAGCAGGAAGACACCCCCGACCCTCTTCCGAGGCAGCTCTGTCTCCCAGAGTGTCCCCCGTAAGTAATGGGTGTAGAGCAGGAGAGGGCAGGAAGTCCCCTGGACGCTTGAGTGGGTCTTGTTAAGGACACGGCCAGCCGCCATGAGAGGTGCACTTTTGAAAGTAGGGCTCTATGGGTTCTTTCCAATCAAGTGGCATAAGCGACAGAATCCTGAAGGTAACAATCTGCGAGATCCTTCTCGTGACCTCCCAAGCGATTTCTCTAAAGGCTATTTCTGAATGGATAGTACCTTTGAATTACTGCACTCAAACTCAGAAATCTGAACTGCTTTGTTTGTTTAAGCTCAGCAAATTGAAATATCGACAATCCCAGAGAGAACGGCCTCACATTTGCTCACATGGCTGTTGCTACCCTCCCTGGCATCTGCCATCCAGAGGAGTGGACCGTCAGCAGCCGTGAACGTCTGCCCACTTGGCATCTCACCAGCCTCTGTTTGCCAACCCAGGGTGGGCAGCAGTGGGAGAAGTTGTTCCCAGGCAGCCTTGTCAGGCAACGACCCTCACATCTCTAGGTCCCTCCCTCTGCAACCCCCCTGTGTCTTTCCTGTACCCCATCACGGCCTGTTTTCCTCTCCCTCTCAAAGGAAGTTAGAAGGAACTGGCATAGCAAGAACACTCCCTGAGCCATCCATGTGCTCAGAGTGCAGCAGGTACGAGAGGAAGCAGGTTCAGCCCATCTCCCTGCAGGTATTCACAGATGTACTTAGCTTTCGTAATGCCCTCCATCTGCACATCATCCCAAGTGGCATGTCCCATGTGTGAGAGAGGGGACTCAAGCCTGCTCCATGGCGGTGCCCTATCTGCTACCTGTCCAGAAAGCAGCCCAGTGACGCAGCTAATGCAGCACGAAGCAGACCCAGGAGAGAGAAACTGATGTTGGCAGCGCTTTCGGTTCCCTGGGAGCCTTGTCCCTGTGTGTCCTGTCCACCTCCTTTGCCATGGCTGCAGGAAACTTTGTCCAGACAGGAAATTGCTACATTTCTTAAGAAGCTATTAGAGCTCAGAATCCAGGGTGTGCTACTTCAGGCAACATTTATTCTCAAATAATAAGGGTGAGAGAAGGAAGATACGCTCTTATAGCCTCCACTGAACGTCCTACTCAGAGGAGATAAGACAACTAAGAAATCCACCTGCCTCCTTCCCCCCGCCGCCCCTGTCTTCTTCTGCCTTCCTGATCTGTCCCAAACCTTATAGATGCATCAGGAAACCACTGGGCCAGGTCCAGGCTGCCCCCATGGTGATGTGCTGGCTGTCAGTACTTCCTGAAAGATGAATGAACATGGGAAATGTGATGAGCTGGAGACCTCCCCTGAACTCCCTGCCTCAATGCAGAAAGCAATTAAAGGCTCATCAGACAGGGCCTGGGGAGCTGATGGTGCATCACATCAGCCTGGGGGCAAGGCTGGGCAGGAGGAGGACAGGGGACTGGTTGGTTCGGGTGCCTGTTGCTCTGCTGAATGAGATATTTGACCTGAACCAGGGAGGAGTAACCTCACTACCCCTGAGGCTAAACCCATGAGGCCAACTACCTCTTGTTTTAAAAATATTTATTTATTTAGAGAGAAAGAGAAAAAGATTTTCTAACTGCTGGGTTACTCCCCAAATGCCTACAACAAACAGAACTGGAATGGGACCAAACCTGGGAGCCAAGAACTCAACCCAGGTCTCCCACATGGGTTGCAAGAACCCAGTCACTCGAGCCATCCCTGCCTCCAGGGGTGTGCGTTAGCAGGAAGCTGGAGCCAGGGGCTGGTGCTGTAGCTTCTCAGATTATACTGCTGCCTGTAGTGCCAGTGTGCCATATGGGCACCAATTCAAGTCCCAGCTGCTCCACTTCCAATCCAGCACTCTGCCGATGGCCTTGGAAAGCAGCAGAAAATGGCCCCAGTCCTTGGGGGGACCCTGCACCATGTGGGAGATCTGGAAGATGCTCCTGGCTTCAGCCAATCTCAGCCCTGGACGTTCCAGCCATTTAGGAAGTGAGCCATCAGATGAAACATATCTCTCTCTCTCTCTCCATCTCTATCTCTGCCCTGCCTCACCACCCCCACCTCTCTCTCTCTCGCTCTCTCTCTCTCTCTCTCCCCTTGTCCTCTATGGCTCTGCCTTTCAGATAAATACATAATTTTTAAACAAGCAGAGAAAATATTACAAAATGATGAGGAGGCTGGATACAGGCAGTCAGCCCGGATACTGCAGTGCGGGTCATACCTGTCCTCCAACATCTCAACTGCTTAGCTAACCACGCACCACTTACAACGTTTAAAACATTTACTTGTTTAGGTAAAAGGAAAGAGAATAGTGTTTCATGTTTCAAGACATTTTCTTCCACCCTGCACCCCCACCTGTCCTACCCCCATTTATAAAAGGCCATAAAAGACAGGACGCACATTCCACCCTCTCCATTTCACACCAAGGGGCCAACATCCACAGATTGAGCCAACTCAAAGAAAAAAAGAGTATCCCAGTGACTATATCGAGTCTTTTTCTTGTCATTATCCCCCAATCGGCACACCGTAGCAACCATTCACATTGCACCACATGTTAGACGTTGTCATCTGGAGATGCTGCACATTTCAGGGAGATGTGTACAAGTTATGTGCAAAGATTTCTGTGCCTGTTATACAGGACACTCACTCACCTGCCAGTTTGGGTATCCCTGGGAGTCATGGACCCATCTCCCATGGGCACAGAAAGATCACTACATCATTCTGTTTGGACAGGTGGCCAAGACAGGCACCTTCTCCCCGAGCAGGGCTACGGAGGCCCTCCCCTTGGGTTTACAGTGGAAATTAGCAGTGAAGGGGAGGGGATTCTGCAGCCTGGGCGAGGTTGACCAAAGAGGTACAGGGGAGCTGCAGACAAGCCTGGAGCTGTGAGCGAAATCTGGGCTTCTCCTGGGCCAGAAACTAGACACTGGAGAGCTTAAAGAATGCAGGCACATGGCCAGTGCCTCCACCTCCCAACCTGAAAGCTCAGAAGTCCAGAAGTCATGTTCAGGTGGGGAGCTCAGGACGTCTGTGCTAGCCAAGGGCAGGGTTTATAAAGAGCAGGCAAGGGGACTCCGGGTTACAGGTTGTGATTAGAACAGCCTCTGTTAGACGGAGGCGCAGCTCCAGCACAGAGGCAGGGCTGAGCCTCCCATTGCTTATCCCACCCAGACACAGCTGCCACGTTGCCCTCTCAGAACCCATCCGAGGTTTATTAGAAACATTCCTTTTTCAAAAATCAGCGAATGAAAGCGGCCCAAGCTGACCACAGTGCCCAGCCTTTTTTGCAGGGGAGACAGTGTTGTTGGCTGAATTCTGCTTTGAACCATCCCTGGGAACACCTCTCCTCTTGGACTGCAGTAAAAGGGCCTCACAAAGAGCGCCTTGTGTGGGGCCGGACAGGAGGTGTGCTGGGCAGGGGCGGGAGGCTGGGAGCAGCCAAAGCCAAGGGGCAGGACAGGAGGTGTGCTGGGCAGAGGCGGGAGGCCCGGAGCAGCCAAAGCCAGGTCCTGGAGTTTCCTTGTCCCACCCATGCTCTCTGAACAAGCAACATGACAGAAATCTCAAGGTTCCTAGGGAGCAGGGGTGGCTAGAAGGGTTTGCTCATCAGAGCTCTCACAAGTGGGTCCTGAGAAGACCATCAACAGGAGCATCAAAGCAGAGCCACCTGCATGCAGAGCTGACCTCGGGAAGTTGGAGTGCACTGGCTGTGAGCCCGGAGCTGGAAAGCTGCAGCAGCTGAGCAAGCACTTCCAACCCTACAGGTGCCTTCCCCTCCTGGGGGACCTGCTGCTGCTCTGCGTGCCCCACCACCTGGGAACCCTGGTCTGGAAGCTACCTCTGTGTAGCTCCCCATGATGTGCTCTTTCTGGCTTGTTAGGAGCGAAACACCCGTGGAGGACTGCTCTCCATGCCTCCCACCCTCTCTCCCCCATCCCATGGTTTATTCTGCCTTCACTCCCCTCTTCTCTCTCTCCCTCCCTTATCCTCCTTGGTCTGGACCCTTCTCCCTGCTGCTGGCCTCCCCGTCCTCAGTCGACGCTGGATCACCTCTGCAGACAAGCCGTGCCTGCTGGGGTGGCCACTCCAGCATTCAGGTTTTCTCAGGCGGCAGTGACTGCAGGAGTGCAGGGTGTCCAACCAGGAAGTTTGCGGGCGCTCAGAGTCTGCCCCTTTCCTCTGCACCCCCACACCGCTACCATGCAGTGGTGTCAAGGCTATCTCCCTGCTTGGCTGAAGCCAGCTCTCCAAGGAGATCGCCAGCCACCCGGGTGCTGATCCATGGGCACAATTTCTGGTTTCGATTTCTCCTTTGAAAGTGTGCATCACTGATAAATGGTAAACCTGCAGGGATCGGAGGCGCTAGTGCAAAGCTCTTGCTGGGCTGCTCTGAAGAAGAATGGCACTTCCTGTTCCCTGGCCAGGAAAGGGTTAGCCCCAGGGAGTCTTAGCATCCTTTCTGCCCCATTCCATCCCCAGTTCGGCTGCTCTCTCTTCATCTGTGGTCTTAGGCTAGCCATTATTTTTACAAGTGCCTTAGTGTCCCCACCTGTGAAACGGGAAGGAAGCTCTGCTGCATCTCCTGCGGTTACTGGGAGGACCAAGGGCTGTTTGTCAATAGGATATAGAACAGTGCCTCCTGCACATAGCATCTAACAAGGGTTACTTTATCGCGATCATTGGAGTTGATTATAAGAAGCGTTTTTCCCGAAGCCACAAAATCAGATGTTAGATTGCTCTTGATTTTGTTATGTGATCTTGCTCTTTATTTAAATGAAAAGAAACTCACTCCCGTTCCTTTGGACCAGTTTTAATCAAGCCACTTGAAAAGCAGGAACACTGCAAGCCTCCGGTGCGCGGCCAGCTCCTAGTGCTGTGTGTTGGTGTGTGTATCTTGCTTGACGAGTTTACAGCTTCGTAAATCAGCCGGGCAGCACCAGGCAGCATGCGGTACTACTCTAGAGTGGCACTGGGACGCAAAGCCTCTGACCAGTGCCCACTGCCATCCACACCGGCCCTCAGAAATGTGAGGGGACCTCCAGAAGTTTGTGCAACATAGAATTGAAAGATGCATTTGTTTCAGTATAAAAAATAATTTTTGAGATAGCTGGGTGGGTGTTCAGCATAGCAGTTAAGCTCCAGCCTGGGATGCCCACTTCCCAAGATGCCCAGATGCCAGGCTGGAGTGCCAGGGGTAGATTCACAGCTGTGCTCTTCAGCCCCAGGTCCTGTTAAAGTTCACCCTGGAAGGTCATTCAAGCAGGAGGTCATTCAAGTCGCTGGCCCTTTGCCGCCCACATGGAGGTCTAGACTCTGTTCCTGGTTCCTGTGCTTTGGCCTGTCTCAGCCTGGCTATTGTTGGTATCTAGGGAGTGATTGAATCAGCAGGTGGTGAGCTGTGTCTCTTTGCCTTTCAAACAGAATGAAATGACTAACTTTAAAATACATAATATGAATTCTGTGTATAAACTTCTGTATATAGACTTCTGTGTATAGATTTCAGCATTAAAAAAAAAAAAAGATTTATTTTTTATTGGAAAGTCAGATATACGGAGAGGAGGTGAGACAGGAAGACCTTCCATCTGATGATTCATTCCCCAAGTGGCCGCAGCAGCTGGAGCTGTGCCGATCTGAAGCCAGGAGCCCAGAGCCTCCTTTAGGTCTCCCACACGGGTGCAGGGTAACAAGGCTTGGGGCCGTCCTCGACTGCTTTCCCAGCCTACAAACAGGGAGCTGGATGGGAAGTGGTATCACCAGGATAAGAAAACCCTTGGCCTTATGGGATCCCGGTGTGTGCAAAACAAGGACTTTTCTGCTAGGCTACTGCGCCAGACCCAGACTTCAGCCTTTTTTACACCAAAATAAACCTACATTGAAAAAATAAAGGCTTATTTATTTGAAAGAAAATTACAGAAAGGGAGAGGTTTTTTTTTTTTTTTTCATCTGCTGGTTCACTTGCTTAATAGCTGCACGGGCCTGGGTGGGGATCCTGGAATGCCACCTGGGTCTCCTATGTGGATGGCTGGAGATGCAAACCTTAGGGCCATTCTGTTGCTTTCCCAAGCACTTCAAGAGGGAACTGGAGCTGAAGTGCAGCAGCTGGGACTCCTACTGGCATCCATATGGAATGCCACTACTGCAGGCAGCAGCTTAATTGCCACAAAACCAACCCCTAAGGTCATCTTTTAATCCAAAGCTCTACAGGCATCTTGAAGTGCCCTTGGAGGAAACTCGTCCCGCAGAGCCTTCTCCACGGCTGCTTCTGCCGTCAGAGCCTTCTGAGCTCGGTGAGGCCACCTGAGGCCACTCCTTTCCCTTCCAGGAACGCAGGCCTTGGGCTGTGGAGGCCAACAGCATCCACAGCTCAGCAGCCTTCCCCCCAGGGGAAACTTCTCCTTAGCCCAGCTCGCTCCTCCAACCCCTCTAATCTTACCGTCTTGTGATGCTCTCGCAGATGGCTATGCCTTTTCGCAAGAAGAGCACGGAGCTGTGACTCAAGAAGAAATAGTCCGCTCTTACGACACCACCAAGAAGAAAGCCAAGAAGAAGTAAGAGGCTCCCGGCGGAGGAGCCTAGGAGAGAGATTGCGGTTTGTTACACCCAGTATTCACAGGTCTCGGTGGGATGAGACGGGCGGCAACCGCCCAAGCGCCAGAAAAACACATTTCTGTGGCCTTAGCCAACCAGTTGGTTAGTTATATATTCCCCCGCAAACCCGGAGTAGACCCCGCTGGGGAAGCCGTTTGTCGCCCTCCCCGTTTGTCTGCAGTGCTTGGCCTGATTTCTGTTTACACGGTTATGAAGCGTTCAGCTGAGCTCTGTGAGGTGTGAAATTAAAAACATTGTTTCACCAATAGGTCAACCCCACAACAAGTTGTTGCAAGAGAGGAGGAAGGGGGGTTTAAGCTGCGTGAAAGACCTGTCTCCTTGGACTGTGGCGGTCCCCGTTTAGTGTCCCTGTTGGGGGCAACTGGTGAGTTGTGTCCACCCAGCTGCAAGTGAACTGCGCCCTGGGCAGACAACGCACTGGCTTTGCCTCCTGTTTTGTTTGTGTGAAGTTGACATGAACTTCTGGATCAAGTGAAATCACAAAAGGCAACCACCCCTTACACACAACGGTTATAAACCTAAGAACATGAATTTGAACCTCAGCTACAGTGTTGATCGGGCAGTTCCAGGTGACCATCCCGCGTGCCCACTCCAGGTGCCCCACCAGCGCTTGTCCACTGCTGACCAGGCCGTTGGCGGGGCGGCCACTGTGCGCAGTGCATGGCAGCTGCTGCCACCCAGCCCGATTTGCACTTCTTCTTGTCTCACTGTGGGCTCACAGATAACGGAAATCCTTTCTACTCTCATACTTTACACTAAGTCTGTTGCGCACTGTATTCTAAATGTTTACCTGCCCGGCTCTGACAGCGGGCACCCCTCCAGTCAGGTGATGGGGGAGCCCCTGGGACAATCCCTCTGCCCTGATCGGCTCCACGGACTCATTTCCCACCCTGCAGAACCCAGGCCTTTGGCAGCCGCTTGCGTTATTAGAGCCCCCATTTGTCTTCTTGAGAGTTGAGAGCACAGCTTGGATTTTCGCTGTTAGGAGGAGTGACTTTGGAACGCACCCTGGAACGCACCTGTTCCACTGTATAGCTTTGGCGTCGAGGATGGGTTGGCATGAAGGAAGGATCTGCGACACGGAGCGTGGTGAGGAAGGTGACCACAGGTGTTCCCAGTCAGAAAAGGGAAGACCCAGGAGACCCACGGAGGGGGCCCTTGTGGCAGCTTCTGCCTGCTGTCCGCTAAAATCCAGCCCCCAGTCCCGGGCGATTGTTGAGATCGGCCTCACGTGTGTAGGAGCTCAGACAAGCACTTGCAGAGGTTATCGAGAAGAATTCCAGCCATTTCAAAGGAACGTCCTTTCTGAGTGTTGACCTGGGGACCTCCCTGGGTGTGTTCATCCTGCATTCAGTGAGGAAAAGGCGTGCCTAGTCCCAACTTCCCCAAACGCACAGCTCCCTGCCCCTTCTAAATTTGCGCGGAACCTGGGTGCCTTTGGGCATGAACGTGAACACCTGGAGCCCCTATTAAGTGGCTGGCCTGCAGGCATGTTCTCTCCTCTTTGGTTGCCAAAGCAGATTTTTGGATGGGTTAATGTAAATACTTTTGGACAGCTGATTCTGGTTTAAGTGGCACAGTTCCTCTGGGGGTGGTTGTGCTAAATTAGGAAATAAAACCATCATGCACTTCACTTCCCAACCCTTTCTTTTCAGAATTTCCACAATGCACTCGCATTGGAAATCATCTGGAATGAGATTTGCATTGACCTTATGCTGTAGCCAGGGTACAGGAAGGGTTGCTGGGGAAGTGGAGCAAGGCAGTTTGTTATTGGTGAGGCTCGGAATATTGCCCTCCCATCCCGCAAGGGGAGTGAGACGTGTTAAAACCCCAGGGCACCCTGTAATCAGGATCAATGAGGGACTGCCATGCAGAAACGTTACGACAAGGGGCATACCCGTGACTGACACAGCGCACCCAGGAAGATGATGACCAAACCCAGAGCAGAAACCAAAATGAGAGTCGAATATACGCAAAGCTTTTTGCCTTTGTATGGGGACTTCAGAAAGTCCATGGGAAAATGAAATTAAATGATAGATTTGTTTTGGTGCAAATAACTTTTGAATCCATGCACAGTTTTTTTTCCCCCTCAAATATGTATTTCCCATCAACGTTTAAGATCCTCTTCATCTCTGGTTGTATTTGGAACTGAAGTGCATTTGGAAAGAGTGGATGAAAACGGAGTTCCCTGTCCCACACACTTAGCTCTTTTCTTGAACAGCACACTTCCACGTCACAATTGTCAATTAAAGTGTGTTGTGTTTGTGTCTGATTGTTTTGCTTGTTTGCTTGCTTTTTATGTATTTTATTTTCCATGTTGAACTGCGGTTTGCATTTTCTGGGATTTACGTGCGTTTTACTATTCTTTGGAGAAGTTTACTAGACAGTCATGGCCATAGCGAAACGTGCTCACAGAAGAAACCCTCCAAGGGCTGCGTTTCCACTGCTCCTCTCCGTGATGAGCCTTCTTACTGTCGGGGACCCGAGAGGCTTTGGAGGAGGAGCAGCTGTCACCATGTGTGATGTATAATATTCAGCTAGGGCAACATGGGGCTGTGTCATTTGTCCTATCTTTAAGTTGAGGTCAGAATGTCATACAAATCCCCTCCCCAGGGAAGCGGTTGGACAGGACCAGTTTGCCAGCCCTGGCTGTCAGCTCAGCGGAAATGCCACCTGGGACTTGTCAGTCAGCCGCACAGTAAGTGACTCACAGGCAGGCAGGTCACACTCGGTCAGTACTCCAGGGCCTGCCTATAGATAGGGCTAAGCTGGCAGAACCACTTAGGTCAAACAGCCCTGGGCCCAAAGCTGCCTAGAGCCGACCGGCTCTCATTGGAGGCCGCCTTCCCTTCCCACTGAAAGAGGGAGGCTTGCTGCCATCCGCATTCAGTTCTGGGTGCCACTGCTCGCTGGCACCTGCCCGAAGGTTGCTACAAGAAGTCACGTTGCAAAGAGAAGAGGAGAGCAGACTGAGCCAGTGTCTTCTGCTAGGCAGTCTGTATTAGGACAACCTGGCTGCTCATAGGCCTATCTCTATGCAAAATATCTCAGGCTGCCTGCCTGGCGTTACGCTCCTAGCTCCCAACAATATGCGCACACACACACACGCCACACACACACAAAGCAAGTGATCATGTTGAAAATCATTCTATCATATAAAACTTGTGCTTTGGAGGAAAAAATAAAGGGGGGGGATAGTTGTTTCTTTAACATTCATAGGGGACACGTTGTGTAAAGGGAGTCCAGTTGGAGCAGACACAGCTCCGCTAAGCACTCAGTTGATATTTTCTTTTCCCTGACAAGGCTTCAGGTCTTGCTATATAGGGAGCTGGCAGTGAAAATTAGTAATAACTTGTCAAGGAGCCGTGAATAATGGAAAGAAAGGCAATCTGGGGAGGTCACGTTTGAAAATGCAGAGGGATGTGCTGTGGAGGCCTGAAGGTTGAGATTTTTTGTTCAAAGAAAGCTGGAGTCTACAGTCTGCAATTGTTATGGCAGTGACCCTTTATCTTGTTAATCTGAACCCCAAGGAGAAGCGCTTGCTCTCAGCTACCCTCGTTCCCAGGGATTGATGTCCCGGACCCGCGGTTGAATGGAGTGTCTGCAAAGCACACTGCAGAAGGAGCAGTCTATGGTTTGCAACATGGGAAAAGACTACACATGTTTCAGCCAGGGTTTGAATTACTACCCAGGGTCATTGTCCCAAAGCAATTCAAGGAGTGATTTAGCTCCAGGATTTGCTATGTAACTTCCATCTCCTGAGACCCATAAAAAATGTGAGCAGGGAAATTGTAGCTAAACAGAGCCTCAAACACTAACTTGGTAAAGCAATGAGTTTATCAAGTCAAGTCAGAATATGACAACCCACCCATCGTATTCCATTAAATACATCTTTCATGCAAACACCGAAACTATCAAAAAGAAGAAATGTTGGAGATCATTAAAGAAGGCTGCCTATACCAAAAAAAAAAAAGCAGTAATAAAAATAAAACACAATAATACAGACACATTGGCTTTGTGTTAGCTCAACCTGTTGGGGTTAGTACTGTCTTAAGGGAACTTGGTGAACCTCCCACTGAGCTTTTTGTCCATCCTGGAGGTCTAGGAGGCTGGAAGGGTTTCTGAGGGGTCACGGAAGTGGGGGCCCAAGACTCCTATCATGATATTGTTAAGTGTTTTTGGAAGAAATAGACCAGAAGTACCCCACTTGATGTACTCTTTCTGTATCACTTTTCTTTCCCCTGCATCCCAAGTTGTCCAACATCATTCATTCCCAGCTTCCCTCCCATGAGTTGCTTTGTTTGATGCCATGCTTCCAGCCTATGCTGGCTCGGACTCTGTCTCCATGTGCTGAATGTGATTTGTGACTGGGGACTGGGAGTCAGGCTTGAGTGGAAGGCAAAGACGCTGAGTCAACATCAGCCCAAGCGGTCAGGATAACTGGGGGTCTTGGAGGGCCAAGCCCATTCCCAGCCCGCAAGTCATCAGAGCCCTTGACCTCAGCACAGAATACCTCTGTTTTCCCTACAGAGCATGGGGGACAAAAGGCTGATTCTTCTTGCCCCCAGCCTGGTTCATTTGCAAATAAGTCTTGGGCCCTGGTTGAATATCTTGGGCCCTTTGCAAATATCTATTCTTGCTTCTCGCAGGCCCCAGACCAAGGGGGTGGAGGGAAATGTCAGGTGGCTTTGATCTATGATAGAAATAGGAAGAAGAAAGTTGAAGGAGCAGGACTATTCAAATAACCCTGCCCAGGAAGCGGTGGTCAAGAGAGCTTTTCGAGAGCCTTTTGTAGGTAAGCTCTTCCGTGCAGGAGACAAGAGGCTGGAAGGAGGAGACATCACAGATCAGCTGGGAACCCACTGGCCATAGCTTAGGCCAGGCCAGGGATGGAATCTGGTTGTGTTGCCAGAGATGGTGCAGCCTGCCAGTACAGGTGAGCCTCCAAGCACCAACAGCAACCACATCACAGAAAAACCTTCCTGGCCTTCCAACAGGAAACTCCCTAAATACAATCATTCAGGGTCAACTAAAAACTCCCTGTACCAAGAAAGACTTTGGGGCTCTTGGACTAATCAAAATCATATAAGGATGAAAACAAAAACACCTCTCGCTCGCCTCTTTGGCACCCTTTTCCTCCTCACCGCTGGTGGTGATGGTGGTAGTGGTGGCGGCAGAGTTCAGAGGGCACCAGGCTACTCTGTTCCAAACCCTTCCTGTCCAGGGCAGTGCCAGCTGCATGGGTGGGACATTGTCCCTGCAGGTCCCTCAGTCCCCAAAGGAATGCAGCGTCTTTGTTGTGTCTCTCCCGCAAGCAGAGCCCCACGCTCCCCTGTCGGCTGTCAAACTGTGCTCGGACTGCTTAAATATCCTTTGCGATGGGGAGATTTTAATCTGGGTATGCACGAGGAAGCAGGCTGTGGGGCACGTTTAATTGGCTCCCAGCAGAGTGGTGGGGCTTCTGAGGCGTGTGGGGATTTTGTTCCCTCCCTCTAGAAGTGTTAGCGTTTTCACGTCCTATTAATGTCCTCTGGTTGTTAAATTAACAGCAGCACATTCTGGCAGAGCGGGAGGTGGGGGGGTTTCCCTCCAGGAGTGAATACAAATGAAGGGCATCTACTTGTATGTTTAGAGGTTTTTGGAGAATTTAGTGATTTGTGGCTTTCATCAAACCTGTTGACTGGTGTATGTCTCCGCACAAACCTGTTTCGAATAAATCTTTTGTTAAGGTAAAAGGTTGGACCGGGTTTTATTTCGAAATGTTCTTTGTCGCTAATAAGCGGTTCCTGCCGTGGGGATTTGGGCCTGTAACACAGGGCTTTGTCAGCAGGTACGGCCTCTGCCTGCAGAGCTGGCTGCAGCCACAGGCACACAGGGGAGACTGACTCACTGATGAACAGGAGCTCCTGCTGGCAGGCCTCCTGCAGAAGGGAGGGTCCAGGAGGCCACGCTGAGCTTGGGTTCGGTTGCTCAAAAGGAAAGCTTTCTTTCCTCACGGTTCATCTCCATTCCCTGCAAGCCAGTGGGGACAATTCAACCATTATCATCTAACATAAAATCATGAAGTTATTTTAGAGAGCAAAGATGCTCTTACCCCTTTTCGGATAGGACAAGCTAAGTATCCCCAAGCAAAAATCTGAAATGCTCTAAAATTTGAAACTTGTAGGCATCAACATGATGCCGCAAATGGTGAACTCCACACCTGGCCTCCTGTGGCAGGTCACAGTCCAAACGCAGATGAACGAACAATAAACTTAACTGTTTGTGTGAAATGGATATGAACCATAACTGAATCTCACGTTTGGACCCGGAGCCTATCCTCAGGATATCTCACCATGGCTATGTAAATATTCCAAACACCCAGAAATCCCAAGCCCTAAGCATTTCTGGCCGTTTTGGATGAGGGCTGCTCAAGACGTACAAGGGACTGCATCAAAGTAAGTCTTGAGGTTCCTTGTGATGCCTCACACCAAGGAAGCCATCTTGAACTTGGGCAATGTGGGAGCTGCAGGTTGCTGGGGAGTGGGCGCTCCTGCCCCTGAGAAAATCCGCCCCAGGCTTTGTGCACACCCAGCTCACTTGGCTGTGTGTGAGCCCCTCTCTGATTCTCAGCTGCTGTGACCTGCTAAAGATGGCTGTCTAAGAGGCCAGGGTCTGGATCCCAGAAGCCACACTGAATGAAGTGTTTCCCAAAACTGACTCTGAGTCAGACAGCCTATGTCATCTTAGACCTGAACTTGCCAGCTCACAATGGTCATGGCCTGTGCAACTGCCCCTTCCCAGGTATGCATGAGGATACAGGAGGCCTGGCCAGTAGGTGCAGGGCAAGCTAGGTGAGTATTTTCTCTTGCACTACACAAGGTGGGCCTTTTTGTTTGTTTGTTTGTTCTGGTGGTAGAAAACTGAAAATGGCTTAATACAATCAGTGGCAAAACGATGCATTCCAACCTTTGCTATTTTGTGGCTGTATCTTTATAAAATTTGCACTTGCTGTTACAGCAGATTTTCTGAAATGTCATTCTTCACTGATGCTCACCAAAATAAACTTGAACTAGGGCAGGCCAAGATCGGCTGAAGATGGTGCAGACCCTGGAACTGTGCCTCAAGCAACTTTCTCAGTGTGCTCGGGATACTTTGAAACAATTGTCAGAATCTATTTTCACAATGTTTGTATCAGAGATGTATGTCATGTGAAATGGATAGTATTGCAACAGGGACCCTCTCCAGCCTGTAATATCTTCCTGTGTGTGTGTGTGTGTGTGTGTGTGTGTGTGTGTGTGTATAGCTCCCTTACTCGTGTGTGCAGATATGTGTGTATATGTGCCTATTTCTGCATAGGCTTGTCGGTGTATGTGTGTGCATGTGTGGGTGCTTGTGCATGCCTTTGTGTGTGTCCGTGTGTATATGTGCATTCAGGCGTGTGTGTGTGTGTGTGTGTGTGAGTGAGGCTTCTCTAAGAGCAAGGTGATGAGTAATGTGAGAGTTGAAGACAAAGTGGTCATTCACCTTCACCTTCCCTCCGACTCATCTCTCAGACGCCTCATGCCTACCTTTTGTGTTTCCAACCCCTAGCGAATGAAGCGCTTCATTGTGAACGTGCTGGGGTGGAGGCCAGCATTGGAGGTGCAGTGGGTTAGGCTACTGTGCAACACCACTGTCTCATCCAGAGCACCAGTTGAAATCCTAGGGGAAGGCAGTGGAACGTCCTGGAGCCCTGGAAGGATTCTGGGCCCTGACCTTTGCAGTCTTTTGGGTGCTGAACCAGTAAGTGGAAGAAAATCCGTTCTCTCCTCCTTCTGTACCTCATCCTTTTTCACTCATTCAAATAAATAAATCTTAAACAATAAAAAAAAATTCCAAAAGCCCTTGAATGGACAAGTTCCCTTCCCTTTGCTTCTTCCCATTTTTCTGCACCCCTCCTGCCCTGCCCTGCTGGGATGCACAGGAGAGCTTGCTCCTGAGGCAAGGGGACCAAAGCGGGGGCTCGTGGTGCTTGAGAAAATAATCCAGGCTCCTCCCCTCAACACGCACATACACACAGACACCTCAGAATGCCCTCAGTGGGAACTTCACTCCTTGATGCCACAAGTTATAGAGCCCGGCTTAGACATTAGGCCTTAGGGAGCTAAGCTGCTGGGCAGCCTGGCTGTTGGGTACAGGTGCCGTGGGAGTGCCAGCTGCAGGTTTTACTTCTGCACATCTGCTCCCTCTCCCTTTCGGGCCCACCCACAGGTCTGCCCAGGGCCTGTCTCCTGAAGGGGCATGTAGCTGGCAGCTTCTTCCACTTGTGCAGCAGCGGCCTTGGCTGACACGTACTGCAGAGCATCACTGTGGCAGAATGCACTTGGCTGGACACTGCCAATGGAAAACCCAGGAAGGCTCGCTCTCCCGTCTCACCCCCCCTCCACCCCATTGAATGCATCTCAGCTAATTCTCTTTGCTCCCATTAAACCCTTGGGTGTCCTGGCCTCCCCAGATCTTACTCCAAGTTCACAGCATGGGGGAAGGAACCAGAGATGGGAGACTCCTTCTGAAGTGCTCCCACACTCATATGGGATCCTGGCACATGCAAGGTAATGACTTTAGCTGCTAGGTTACCAGGCCGGGCCCCCATGCAGGTTTTGAAAAACCCTTCTATGAGTCTTTCAAGGGGACATTGCAGCACTTGTTGAAAAAACAAACAGTGCTTAGATCGATAGCTGGGGGCAGGGACTTTGTGTAGAGGTTTAGCATCCCTAAATTCACAAACACAAAATCCAAGGTGATCTAAAGTCCAAATCCTTTTGAGCACCTACACAGTGCCACAAGTGGAAAGTTCTATTCACAACTGGCATTTGGCATAGTAGCTAAGACACAAGAGGCCTGCATTTCCTTCTGCTCTGCTTCAATTCATTTTTCTCTTGCAGACCCTAGGGAGCAGCAGTGTTGCCTTACGTAGTCGGATCCCTGCCACCCATGGGAGAAAGAAGGATTGCAGTCAGGGTCCCAGCGTGGGCCTGCTCCCACCCTGGCCGTCACAGGCGTGTGGGGAAGGAGCCGGTGCATGGGAGCTCTCTGGTTCACTTCCTCCTTTTGTTTGCTCTGTGTCCCCAATAGATTTTCAAATTTTCAAATTTTCAAAATCTTCACCATGAAACGGTCTTATACACAAAATTAATACACATATATTGTAGAAAATTTCCTTCAGGCTATGTGTGTAAGGTATATATGAAACATGGTACATTTTCTGCTTAGACATGGGGTTTTAAAAGAAATCTTATTAACTATATGCAGATATTCCACAGTCCATCAGATCCCCAAATCTGAATCACTTTGGGTCAGGATCACCCCCTTTGTATCACCAAGCCTCTAAGCCAAGAGTCACACTACATGACAAAAGGAGGAAAAACAAAAAACCCACACCGACCCAGGTGACCTGCTCCGAACTCACCAGCCCAGCTCACAAGCATCAAGCCTTCGTTTGCTAATAGAAGGCCATGGACATGAACACAGCGATCGGAATTTCTCTCAAAGCTCTGTCTCTCTGTGTTGAGCTGTTAGTCTTTCCTTAATCAACTGCCCTTGACCTGTGACTGGGGAGCAGTGCACATTAAAGGCAGCCTGTTGCAAGAAGGACGTCCTCGGCCCGGGCCTTGGATTTGAATGTCCATGCCCATGTCCTTATGTTTTCCACTGCCACCCAGTTCCGTCTGCAGCTTGCTGCTACTGCAGAGCTGCGGGGTGGGCTTAGAGTGGGCTGACAGCTCGCTAGTTCAGAGTGGAGCCCAGATGTCCTGCGCAGGGACTCTCAAGGTCTCTCACACACCCATACCACAACAACTGAGAACCCACAGGGCTGGCAGATGTCCCAGAACAGGCAACCACACTGTCAGCCACCTCATTACCTTAATTAACCTAAGACTCATTATAATATCATTAGCACTGAAGTTTCCAGGGAGTCTCACTTTCAGAATCGCCACTACAAATCCAAAAAGACCCTAGAAGGAAGGAAAGTAACTGGCAGCCCAGTTCCAGGAGAGGCCCGCCTTATTCCTAAAGCCAAGCCCCTTCACCATTTCATGAATACCCTGCCCCATCACGGCAACAGAAAGAGAAAACTCCCTGGAGCCCGCCCACTCCCCTGCTCTTGGTTATATAGATTTCCCTTACAATCAATTTTGTTTGCTTGCTTAATAACAATTTAACCCTGACAATTCTGAGAATTCTCACAACCGCATCAAGAACCTGGACACCCATTTACCGGGCACATTTGAGTCCCTAACTTTGGCTGGACCCAGGCCTGGCTGCTGTGGACATTTGAGGAAGGAGTGAAGCAGCAGAGCAAAGATTCTCTCTCTGTCTTCTAAATACATAAATAAATAAATTCTAAAAACAAACTCGTCTTCTGCCCTAACACATCTTGCCCCAAGGCCAGGAGGGCGGTGCTGGTTGATGTGGCTTCCCCAGTGGCCTTGAACATGGACTACGACCAGATACTGGACATAGAGGAAGAGCAGCACATCAGCCACCCATAAAGCTGTTCAATTCACTTCATTCCGTTCTCAGTGTCCTTCAAAGGAGCTGCCTGCAAACTACAAAGACGACTGCAGGAAAAAGCCCGTGAATTTATTTTAATATTGCACTTCCACTGTAATTTTACATTCATCATCATGTTCGTCTCAATATTCCATTTAAAATTAGATGAAGACACCAGAAGTGGAATTGGTGGAAACCTTTATTCATCTGTAAAAGAAACTGCCTCCAAGCAAATGTGCTCAACACTTCGGCTGGAAAATGTCTCAGTGCAGTCCCACTTTCCAGAATCGACAGCAGGAAGTGGATACACAGAATCACCTGCGTCTGTTGAAGAAGAACTGTTCAGACAGGAAGGAAAGGCTGCTTTCTGCACTTCAGTATACACACATTTTTGTAAAAAGGGATTAAAAAATAAGTTGATTTGGGTGCAAAGAAATGAAATGCATAATGTTTTCATCACAGGCATTTTCTACAAACTTAAACATTTTTTTGTTTCATTTTTCAGAATTTTTAAAATACTCTCAAACATGAATAGCCATCAATTCTGTTAGGGTAAATGAAGGAATAAATGTGCATGAATTAAAAAAAGAAAAATAATACTTAAAAAAACCCCATTTATTTATTTATTTGAAAGGCAGAGCAACAGAGATCTTCCGTCCACTGGTTCCACTCCTTAAATGACCAAAACAGCCAGGTCTGAATCAAGAGCCTGGAGCTTCATCTGGGTCTCCTACACAGATGGCAGGGGTTTAAAAGTTCATTTTCAACCTTGTGAATCTGGTGAAGCTGCCCTGGTAGTGCTGCGGGGAGCATGTAAAAGCTCAATGCATTTCTTATTTTTGGAGACAATGGGAAACTCCCTCTATCCTATGTGCACCAAAGGGATCAACCAGATGTCCAACCGAGCAGACGGGTATTGCAGGGCCCACTTTCTACTGCGACTAGCGAGACCCCTACTCCCGAGAGGAGGTTGGCAGGGAACCTGGCAAGGACAGGATGGGGGCAGGGGAGGAGCTGTGCTGACATCAGCAGCAAGAGCGGCCCATGTGTCTGAGTTCTGTACCCAGAGAGCTGCAGCCCTTACTGAAAGCGAGCTGACTTGTCACTGGAGATGTCCTCCTAGAGCTGCCACCTGAGTGGGAGAGACAGACAATAAGAGACTACACAAATAAGAGCTGCTATCATGTGCAACTGGTAATTCAGATGCAGGCCAGGGGCCAGATCTCACGCTCCCTAGTGGATGGTGCAGATGTCTCAACATATGCCCCCATCCTTGTCTTGTGAAAACAACCTCTGCATGCTGAACTGACCCTGTTGGCCAGACACATAAGTGAGAAGGCAAGGAGTCAACAGGCCCACTCTTCTGCTCACCAAAGACAAGCTCTGCCTCAGCTAGACCTTGGAGTCCGCTGAGGTCTTGGGCTCCTCGTGTCCACTCAACCTCTGCTGCTCACTCTTGCTCCTACTGCCTGGTACCGTACATCCTACCCGGTCCTTGGGCGCTTAGACTCAGTCCACTTACTCCATGAAACTTTCAGAACAGTGCTTGCTTCTGTCCCCTGGACCCCCGGCTGATTCATGTTGTAGCTTACACGTGTAAGCCTTATCTCTCCAGGAAAAGATGCTATGGTGGACATGAGGACCCATTACCACACCTGCACAGCGTAGCCTGTGTCACAAAGGAACACTGGAAATAGAAGGAAGTCACTTGGATGCGTACATGTGTTGGGTCACTTTTGAGCCTCATGACCTTGAAGAAATTAATGCTCTGTAATTCATTTTCTTCCTGTGCAGGACTGGGAGTAGACCTGCCTCTCGCAAGGCTGTATGCTCAGGGCTGTAATGCAGCGCTTACAAAGGCACAACTATACTGTTCATTCAAGTTTTCTAACATGCCTCCTCCAGTTTTCATTGATTCATTATTGACACAAACATAAAAGTTGTCTTCTAAACCAGTTTTGTTATAATGATTTGTCCATCCTTAACATATTTTGCTAGCATAAATTTATGTATTTCTCTATATGGAAAATTAGACTAAAAATATCTGAAGTTAGGGGCCAGTGAGGTGGCCTAACAGGCTAATCCTCTGCCTGTCAGCACTGGTATGTCATGTACGCACCAATTCATGTCCCATCTGCTCCACTTTCAGATGCAGCTCCCTGCTCATGGCCTGGGAAAATAACAGAGGTAGTCCAGGTCCTTGGGTCCCTGAACCCTCGTGGGAGACCTGGAAGAAGCTCCTGGACCTGGGGTTCAGGCCAGACCAGTTCTGATGGTTGCAGGCATTGGAGAGTGAACTGGTGAAGGAAGAGATTTCTCTGTGTGTGTGTGTCTCTTCCTCATTCTCTGTAACTTTTTCAAGTAACAATTTTTTAAAAGGCTTATTTATTTTTATTGGAAAGGCAAATCTACAGAGAGAAGGAGAGATAGAGAAAAATCTTCCATCAGGCAACGGCCAGAGCTGAGCCACTTCAAAGCTAGGAGCCTGGAGCCTCCTGAGGGTCTCCTATGCAGGTGCAGGGGCTCAAGGCCTTGAAACATCTTCATTGCTTTCCCAGGCCACTAGCAGGGAGCTGGGTGGGAATTGGAGTAGCCGGGACATGAACTGGTGCTCACATGGGGTTACGGTGCTTGAAGGGGGAGGATTAAGCAATCAACCCATTGTGCTGGGCCTATAAATCAATCTTTTAAAAAGTATCTGAAGTGAAATTACAGAAGGGCAGTTCAAAATATTTGCAGAAAATTGGGATTGAAGACAGTGCTCTGAAGTAGACGCTTAGCCTAGTGGTTGGGACAGTCACATCCCACTTCACAATATCTGGGTTCAGTTCCTGACTCCATCTTCCTGTCAGTTCAGACCCTGGCAGCCAGCAGTGGTGATGGCTTTGGTAGCTGGATCATGGCTGATTGTATGACAGTAAGTTAACCCACGACTGTGATACCATCCCATGTTAGAGTGGTAGCTTGTAAACCAGCTGTTAGACTTTTAACTCAGTTTCACATTAATGCACCTGAGAAAGAAGCTGATGATGGCTCCAGTAGGAGTCCCTGCCACCCAAGTGGGAGACCCAGACTGAATTTCTGGCTCCTGAATTCTGCCCAGACTTTGGAAATGCCCAGAGGTTGTAGATATTTAAGCAGTGAACTGCCCTCTCTCAAATAAACACAAACAGATCTTTTTAAAGCTACTGCTTATTTTTCATGAGCTTTCTGGCAGAACCTCATATCTATTATGAAAACCCACGGAGTGCCACTGGGACCTGCTGCTGTACTCAGAGCATCCTAGGGCACTGGTGGTATTAAGCCACCTTTAAAGCAGGAAGCATTGGGGTTCAAACTCTACGCTCATGACACAGGTAGGAAACCTCAGTACAGAAAGAGCTCGTAACTCGAGGCTCCAAGACCGGAAGAGTTGGCAAAGCAGTCAAAGCTGAGCACACTCACAAATTCCACGGCAAAAACCCCAGCAGGAAATCAAATGGTTTAGGATGCAGTCGCCTGACCTAGTGTGTTCTCTCTGTTGTACATGTTCCTGTGATCATTCCGTGCACGTATGTATACACATGTGGAAATTCTATATACAGATGGCAACCAGCCTGCCTCAGCTGTACGGTTTCTTGAGTAAATAGTGCATTGTGTGAACCATGATTTTCTAAATGGAAAAGAACAGATTTCAAGATGGTTGAAATTATGTGCAATGTTGCAGGTTGAAGATCAATCTTAATACAACCATGATAATTCTTAGCTTTAGAATCTCAATTTGAGCATCAATCCTGAAATTCTGGGTCTCAGTGTTGAAGGCATTCTGAAGATTTCACTGTGAATGGCAAAACGACCCTCTCAGCCCAGTCCTCCCTTCCAGCCTTGTCTCTGGAAGTGATTCGCCCATGGCAGGGCAAGGTTCTTATCTCCCAGCAAGTCACAAGGAAGCCAGCAGGAGACTGTTGGGCTGTGGGAACGGTGTGAAGTCAGAGGGAAGTTGATAGTAAGCTGAGGAGGAGAAAGCAAGTTGCTCCAGAAAATCCTGTGAAGGAACAGAGTCCCACGCCCTTCAGAACTCCAAGCAGAGCGACAGCTGCAGCAGCCTGACAGGTTGGGAAAAGGAGGTGTGTCCGTGTTGGGGACCCAAGAGGGAGAGTTTGCACTGAGAGGCAAGAACACTAGGTGGATCCAGAAGGTGGAATGAAGCCGGGCAGAAAAGGCATTTCTTTACCCCAGAGCAGTAGAGCTGGCTGAAAAAGCCAATTTCTTCCACTGGTGATGCAGCAAGAAAAATGTAAAATCTGAACCAGATGATGCCCAAAGTGTCCTAGTTATTTGAATCTTTTTACCTTGGCTTATGTTTTCTAAAATTCTAAATTGCATAGATTGCATCGTTGGAGTGCAGAACAATTTGTAGCATGAACTTCTTAAAGCGCATGATGAAGGATATTCCAAGTAAAGTGAATTGTCACCTTCACTAAGGATTTCTTTGTGCCCACCGAGTGTAACACAGCCAAGTAATCGCAAAAACAGAAACCTCACATCTCTGACGGGGGTAGCTGAGCATTGTGCTCTTCTAGGTTTCGATTGATTCGATTCAGAAGAATACAAAACAAAGCACAGCAGATGCGAATCAATGCACCAAAATGCGTTTCCAGAGTTTAGTTCCCATCACTTGGAGAGAAAGAGTCAATAATTCCTAATTCTTTGGCATCTTGTACTTAACCCTATGAGGCACATGAATCATAACGTTCATGGTGCCAATTAATTGAGAAAAAGATCTGAGAAGGCACACATTTTTTAAATGGGTGATTGGATGAAGATAGTTGACCTCTTGGGTAGAGAGAGTGAAAGAGAGAACCTTCCAAAGCATACTAGAACAAACCAGATGGACCCAACCCAAGGTGGAGGTGGCTGTTGGGCAGATGTATACCCATGAACTTGAGTGGGGCTGAGGAAGCCTGCACAATACTCAATGTTGAGAAGAGATGCAGGCATTCCCAGGGCAGCCCCCACTGGCCACAGGACACAAGGCTCAGGGCTCCGGACTTTCTCCTGTTTGCTACAAATACCTGAAGCCTTCTGCCTGTAGCACGAGCAGCCCCTTCTTTGCACATTCCCAGGAATGTACTAAGATGGATCTGCCAGGTGACCACCAGCATGCTTGCCTTACGATGCTCCACTTTCCCAAGTGCCTCTTTCTCTCCCATCCCGATCAGTGTAGCTTTCCCACAGCGCTCAGGTCACAGGGGCGTACTTGGTAACCTGGGGACAGAGGTATCAGGAAGCTGTCCTAACGTCTCTTCCAACTGGAAGGTTCCAGGAATTTTACTTCCTTGCAGCAGCAGGAAATTTCCATTGGAGACAATGTTGGGAGCACAGGTTGGCTTGATAACGCTGTGATCTTCCCCAAACAGCCTCCCGTGAGGTGTCATCAGAACTTCCCACGGAGTAGTCGACTAATACTCCAGACTCACAGAGCATGCATGAAAGCTACCTACTGATGAATTTTAGAAGGAGGCTCTTTGTTCTAGAAAGCAACATTTAGGGTTCTTTTTCGAAATTTTATTCTCTTAATGGATTTGCTAGAGCATTTGAAAAGCTCCCAAGTACTTCACTGAAAACAAAAACCCCAAACCAACTCCTTTAGGAATTCACACCATAAAATATTTATTAATAGGTAAAATGACTTTCCCTGCCTTTGGTATCAAAAAAAAAGTGTGTTGACATCAATTGTTGGCGATTTTACATTATTCAGTGGTGACAAGGAGAGACAGACTGGAGATGACAGAGTCCATACCTTACAATGATTATTTAATTACAACTCTTGGTTTTTCCAGCAGTTAGAAATTTACTTGCAGTTAAATGTATCTTTTTTATATGTAAACGATACGCATAAAAATTCACTTTCATCTGGTAACTCGGAACACTGCTAAAGGAGAGTGCTTGTTGGAGCCTGAGGAGAAGAAAAACAAGAACCCTGGGGGAAGAAAGGCCATCTCCTTCGCAAAGCCTTCCTCTTGACTTAATCACCTTGCTTGTCAGAAAAATAAGCCTTCAAGATAACAAGAATATAAGAACCCTTATGATTTCCACAGTAACCCCTATCTGTGGTCTACATTTCAGCGCAAGTCTGGTGTTTGTGTGGCCAGGCAGCTCTACTGAGGATCTTTGTAACCCAACATTGCCTTGACTGTGAAGCTCTTACACAAGAAAAATAATGAACAGATCCGAGCAGCCAGGCTGGTCTTCATTCAAACTATGGAACTGACCTGCCATCAGTACTAAACGAACACGAGGACCTGAACAAAGTCCACATCCTGCCACACCGCAAAAGGAGAAGGAATCCAGAGAGGTAGTGGGTGACAGGTTCTGATTTCAATAGAAAAAAAATCTCATTACTTCTCAGGTGTCACTGTAAATCCAGAGATGCAAGATACAATCCACAAAGGCATGGAGATTATATTACTATGCCACCTACTACTTCAAGATTAAAATAATCGCAGAGTTCTGAAATGTCTTCCTTGGTGAAGTGACTTTACAGTTCTGTCTCTGTTTAATGTAGAAAATCACTTTGTCATAAGACCTCTACCCAAGGTAAAAACAAAAAACAAAAAACAAACAAACCAAAAAACAAAAACCCTAAAGCACAAAATAAGTTCCCAAAGCACAAAAATAGACAAAATATATATATCTTTTTACAATGAAGTTAAGGTGTGCCTGTGGAGTACTGAGTCCCGTAACACATCTCACAGATTCTAAACTGGCTGCTTTCTAGAAGAATCATGTTGTCTACACCTTGCGTTCAACCTCAGATGCTTCAAACAGGCCCGGGCAAGAAAGGAGGTAACAGGTGTCCCAATCTGGTACCGTTGAGGACAAAGCAAAAAAATAATTCTCATGATATCATCAAATGTCTTCACCTACAGTTTAGAAAATTTTGTTTGAAAAACCACACTTCGAGGGCACTTAAGGGCTCAGGCATCTGTCACATACTCCTCGCGAGAGCGCAGCGCCGGCCGGGGCTATCTTTCCTTCTTGCACCAGTGTGAGAAAACCACATGCAGAAAGGCTAACCCAGAGTCATTTCCAGACAATATGGAACAAAGGAAGCCATCCAAAAGAGACGTGCCGCCACCGACAGACCTGGGCCTCCCCTCAAATTCCACTGCTGTTTGCTCTCAGTCTCACCAAGACATTCAGTGGACACCATGAACTATACGGTCACCGCTGGGTACATCTTCTGTTCGCTGTTGGGGTGGGGAAAGGAGGGCTGGATCTGCCGGTAGCCAGGCTGCAGGCCGTCCATGAAAGGGGGCACAGGTGTCACAGGCACAGAGTCATGCTGCACTGGGTACCCCACGAACGGAGGATGCAGGTACTGCCCTTGGTGTGGCACGATCTGGGTGGCCTGCTGGCAGTTCAGCACGGAGAAATTGGTGGGCATGTTGACATAAACATTGTTCATGGCACCTTCGGGCAAGCAGCAGTTGGTCTGTGACCTTGTCGGGGGTGCCCGGGCCCCGGAATTGGCGCTGGAGCTGGAACTGGCAGCAGTGCTGGACTGGCGGGAAGAAGACCCCCGTGACGTGCTGGCGCTTGGGATCATGGGGATGGTCTCCATCAAGCGGTTGCCGCTGGGGGCTCGGCTCTGTTGGGGCTCCTGTTTCGGCCTCAGGCACCTGCAGCAACAGGCAGCCACCAGCGACCCCAGGATAATGAAGGCCACAAACACGGAGCCAACGATGAGGAAGGGCACATAGATGGGCACTGAAGGAAAGAACAGAAATATAACATTGGGATCCATAACAGGGAGTATAGGAAAAATGGGTGCCCAGCAGTGGCCCCAGACAGGGAGCAAGGATGGGCTGGTTTGTATATATGTTAGCAGCCATGGGATACACCACACCCTGTGCCAGGGACAGGGACCCAGACTCAAAAGGCACACCCTATCACAACCCCAGAAAGAAAACTTTTTATCTTGGGTTAGACTCAATACTGATGGATACAGATATCCAACTTGGTACAAGGAGGGCTTAAGGTGATAAGGTCATGATGGTGGAGTCAGCACTGTGGCTCAACAGGTTAATCCCCCACTTTCAAGTGCCAGCATCCCATACAGGTGCCAGTTCAAATCCACTTCTGACCCAGCAGAGGCTTATGGCCTGGGAAAGCAGCAGAGGATGACCCAAATCCCTGGGACCTGCACACCCACTCAGGAGTCTAGAGGAAGCTTCTGGTTTGGGATCAGCACAGCGCTGGCCATGGCAGCCTTTTGGAGAGTCAAACAGTGGATGGAAGATCTTTCTTTCACTGTCTCTCCTTTTCTTTATAAAACTGCCTTTGTAATAAAAAACAAAAAAACCACCATGATGGTTCTAAAATTCCTATAGCACCAGACCCCTCAAATGGAAGGCTACCCTGAATGGAGAGCTGTGGGAACTGCCTACTAATGAGGAACCGTGACTTCTTTTAATAACTTCTTTTTCCATAGGCAAGAGAAATCAAAAATAAAACGTCAGCCTCTGAGCTTCCGCTTGGCGTGGGAGGCCCAAGAGGACCAGGAAGAGACCAAGAACTCCACACACCCTTGACAGCTGTGTGCAGGGAAAGCCGTGCCTGGCAAGAGGCTCTGCATGATAGAGAGTGGTAGGTGGCCAGCAGTGAGAATGTACTAGAGCAGGCATTGGTCAACACTGTTAAGACACCACTAGACATATTTGCATCCTATAGTGCACAGCCTGCATTCAAATCCCCGCTGCACTCTCCATTCCAGTTTCCCATTAAAGCACCTCGAAGAAGCAGCAGTTGATACTGGCTCAAGGACTTGGGTTCCTGTCACCCATGTGGGAGATCCAGATGGAGCTCCCGGTTCCTGGGTTCCACCTGACCCAGCCCTGGCTGTTGTGGGCATTTGGGGAGTAAAGCAGTGCATGGAGTAAAGCAATGGAGGAGGGTCTCTATCTTTCAAGTAAATAAGATCAGTGCAAAATTCTTAAAAGAATCCTTAGAAAAGGAAACAATGCTCTGAGAAGAAGAAGAAACATCTTAAGCCGTTAAGATATTTGTTCCAGGATCAAGAGAGCTGGGGAGAGGTACCCAGGGAAAAACAGGGTGCCTGATACCATATTTAAGTCCAAGTGGTGGGCAGAGAACTTCACTAAAAGTCTGTATAGCAGAAAACGTCATAGTTAATGTTCACTAGCAGAGCTGGTGTGGTGGTGTGGCTACGTAATCCACTCCTGGTGAGGAGACGAGCATGCTACACTGAAGCACCCGTTTAAATCCCAGCTGCTCCGCTTCCCATCTAGGTTCCTGCTGAAGCATCTGCAAAAGCTATATGGGCATCAGCCTTCCTCCTGGATCGGCCCCAGCTGTTGCAGCCAGTTGGAGCATGAGCTAGCGGTTAGAACAGTCTTACCCTGTCTTCCAAAAAAAAAAAAAAAAAAAAAAAACTGTAAAGAAGTTTATAGCAGCAAACTTTATGTTAAAACTATTTTCTTTACAAGAAGATTTAAGAGCCAGAGGATGGCACTGCAAGCATTAGACAGGCGGGACTGGAAGGGCAGTTTCTATGTGTCCGCTCCAGGACGTGGTCCTGTCCCATCTCCCCAACAACTTGACTTACATCCTGAAGGACCAGGACTGCCTGGATCTTAGTGGTCCTAACACAGCATGGTGCCAGCACCCAGTCAGAGGGGCAGCAAATCTGGAAGGAGCCCGCCTTTGCGGTCAGACCCCAGAAATCCCTTTGACTGTCTTGTAGAGGAGCAGGGCTCTTTAATTACACTTCTTTAGACAGTTCCGGTATTCTGGAAGTTAGTGATTTTACAGTATACTACTATATGGAATCACAGACAAATGATGCCTTTTAAGTAAAACGTGTACAGATATTTAACTGAGGACTAAGTGTTAGTGCTGAACAGAGCAAGTTCTATATATAGCAGCCCGTTAGCAGGTGCAAATACGGCTACAGTCTCCAGCACAGCTGGGTCCCCGCCATGGTCCTGCCTAATTATACCATTACTGCAGGCTAACTACAGAACAGGAGTAGGAGAGGCAGCGTGGGAGGGGGGAGGCTTATCTTTACATTTGCTATAAATATTTTATCCTCAAAATTAAGATACCAGCCTTAAATATGTTATCAGGAAATTAAAAACAAATAGTAAAACATAAAACTATAATTTTTTTTAAATTTCAAACATGACAAGGGGGAAAAAAAACCCACCTCACTGAAACCAGTCTCAGTTCCCATAATGAGTTCTGGGGAGAAATAACTGTTCTCTTTCCAGGATTTTTAATTGGAAGTGTAAATAACTACACAGAGGTAAAGAATGCAGCACTACCATGCGCCTTGGGCAGCCTTAATTAGGCATGCCCTTCTTCCTTCGAGAGAAGACCTGAAAGGCTTAGGGATTTTAGGGAAAGTTGAAAAGCAGAATGAAGTCGCGTCCCCGCCCAGCGCACAGTGTCCGCCCAGCGCACAGTGTCACCAGAAGTCTGCCGCCCGCCGAGGCGTCCAAAGCCATCCCAACTTTTTAAAGAGATCATTAACTAGTCTTACTTCACAAACATCTCATTGTAGCAGTTCAGGCACTGGCTCCCTTCCCCAGGTTTTCTTCCTGGGCCACACACCCTGCAAGGCTGAGCTTGCGGTTTAAGATGGCATCTTTGCTGGAACTGCCCTCAGTTCTCCAACTCTTTCGATCCAAGGCAGTCCAACAATAAGAGCTGCCTGATGCGAAAAGGTTTGACCGCACAGAGGGCTGTGAGGACAGCGCCTCCGAGCAGCCCCCCACCCCCAGGACACAGCGCTGGCAACAAGAACCCACTTCAGGCCAGTGCTCAGGCCCCTGCGCTCGGGCCCCTGGATCTGAGTTCTCCAGTCCTCCAGTCTCCCCAGACTGCATAAAAAGGAGCAGCCGCCCCCCGCGCTCGTGGACATACTTGCCATATTACCTGCACTTCTCCCGGCCACTGCCCTGGACTCGCACACGGAATCACTGGTGCAGTGTCCTGGGGAGGCGCCCTGTCGGGCTCTCTCAGTTCCAACTTCTTCCCGCCTTTGTTTATTTTCCAACTCTGACTTTGGCCGTTTGGAAAAGCACACAATTTTAAGGGCGTGGGGAGGAGGGGAGCTGTCCGAGTCACAAAGAGCAAGGCTGAGCACAGCGTTGTCCATGTCACACCTAAGTCTGGCGTGTAGATAGAGCCACACGGGAGCAGAAAGGTGCTGCTGGGGGCCTCCAAGGAGTCCCAATTCCCCCCACTGGGAGGATGGGTGTTAGCTGGCTTTGGGGAGTATACCACCCACAGGCAAGCCCCAAGGAGCCGTCTTCTACCATACTCGCATACTTCCTATAGGGAAAGGTGAATCAGAGGGGCACAGACAGCGGGAAAGTGGCCCACACCGCCCCAGCGTGTGATTTCCTTAGGGAAGAATTCACACCTGCCCATCTCTAGGTGACAGCCGGGGACGCTGAGCCCCAGCGCGGTCCACGGGTGCCCCACTTGGTAAACTCTCCAACGGCCCCCATTCCTTTCCCCCCTGTCTCTCGCCTTGCTGGTTCGCACCAGCCGCCTTACCTGCAGAGCCGTCGGGGCCGTCTTTGTCCGCACGGCCAGGCTCGCCAGCGCCCTGCTGGCGGTCGTTGTCGCAGCCGCCCTGGTCCAGGCGCGCCTCGGCGCTGGAGCAGCAGTAGCGCAGCGCACAGCTGCCGCAGCAGATGGTGGCGTCGCCGCCGTCGAAGCGCTCGGGGCACTGGAAGCCGATGCGCCAGACGCCCTGCGCGTCCAGCCAGCCGTGGCAGTACTCGCCGCTGGCCTGCGCCCCCGCCGCCAGCAGCGCAGCCAGCAGCAGCTGCAGCAGCGAAGCGGCGTTCCGAGAGGAGGCGGCGGACGAGCGGCGTCCGCCCCACATGGCCCCACTCCGGGCGCGGGCGGCGCGTCTCCAGAGGGCGCGGGGTGCTCTCCAAGTCTCCGCACCTCGGCTGCGGGTGCCTTCCGCGCCGCTTTCTGCACCAGCTACCCTCCTCTGCCTCGACGTCAGGGTGCAGGGCCAGGAGGAGTCCTAAGCCATCCCCTTCTCCAGCCGGATGGCCGCGTACCCTTGTTTCGGGCTGCCTTTTCTGAGTGGCACTCGCTGATGGAACTGTTGGGCTGCAGTCAGAAGAGGATGGCGGGGGCTGCCATCCCACAGCCCCTGAAGGCTCCACACGCGACAGGACCGAGACGACGACAGCAGCTGAGGAACTGGACTCGGGTCGCTGCTGCGGGTTTGAGCCCCTGGGTCTCGCGCGCGAGTCCGGACGCGTCTCCTCTCCTTTATTCCACTCTCGGACGGTGAGCAGCGGCGAAGGCGGCAGGCAGCGCGCGCAGGGCTGCGGGCAGCAAGTGCAGCGGCCAGCAGCGCTCAGCCTCCCCGGCTCCGAGCTTGGTCCGCATGGCTCGGGCCGCGAAACCCGCGCAGCCCTGGCGGCTGCAAGCCCCGATACTCGGCTCGGCGGGGCCGACGGTCAATCCTCCCAGCGCACGCCGGCCGGGGCTGTCCGGAGAGCGTCCCTCCGCAGTCCCGGGAGCTGCCCGGCTGGCGACGGTGGGTCGCGGCTACTGCTGCTGGGCGCCGGTCCAGGAGGGCTGCGTTCCCCGGCTGCAGGGTGGTCTCTAGGGCGCCGGGCAGCCTGTGTGGAGGCTTCCCCTTCGGCCCTCGTTGCTGCGCCCTCAGGAGGTATGCGCTCAGGGGAGCCTCCCACGGAAGTTTCAGTCCTTGGGGCTACGGGAGAAGCCGACGCGGCAGCCGCCTGCACCGCGCGTCCTCACCCGGCGCCAGGCCAGCTCCGACTGCGCTCGTAGTGGCGCCGCGCTGCGCTCTTAAGAGGGGCCGGCGGCTCCCCGGCGCGCATGCGTGCTGCGCGGGCTTCCCTCCGCCCCTGGACTCGCCAAGGTGCCCAGGAGCCTACAGCTTGCCCGACCCAGACCCAGGAGAGAGGTGTGGCCCTGGGCAGGATGCTGCCCGCTGCAGCGGGCGCGGGAAAACACTTGACTCTGGCCATTCAAACCTTGCTCACACGAGAACAGCAACAGTAACAAATGCCAACTAAACTTGCTTTCGGTCTGATTGCCAAAACTTCTCAATATGTTACCGAGAATGATGTGGCCAAGAGGTGCACGCTCTCTCCCGGGTCCAGCAGTGGATGTCCTGGTCAAAGTTGTTGCCAGACTCCGGTGGAGGGATGGGGAGTCAGGTGTTTGTGACCCTGTTCCAGTGCCTGGGTGCGTCCCAGGCTCCCGCGGCGAGGTGGCGTGAAGGGGGTTCTGTGGGGACCTCACCGATTTGGCCAGGATCCGGCCGGTGACTTGTGGCTGTCCCTCTTTTTCTGTGTTCGGGGGTGGCGATGCGCGAGACTCCAGGGGAGAGATGCCCGCGTCCCACACTTGGCCTTAGTGATTTAGACAGCTGCAGTCAGGAAACAAGCCTAGACAGACCAGGAATCCGGCCTGGATGAAGGAGAAATGAATAGCTCCTCTCTGGCGGAAGCGGAAACAACAGGTGCTGGGATGAAGGCAGCAGTGGTTATTTTGAAAGGAAGGAGTGCCCCTTGGCCCACGGTCTGGGAGGCCAGCAGCTCTGCCTGGAAAGACTCCTGAGTCCTCATCTAGAAAGCGGAGAACACCTGTGGTAGCAAGAAGTCTCTCTCCCAAGCCCACCGCCGCACAACACAAGGCAATCTTATTCATAGCCAAGAATATTCAATCTTATTCATAGCCAACTGTCTCACCTCAACAGCGTCAAATCACAGACACCCTTACCCTTCTCCCTCGCTCTCCCATAAACGCTTAGCTCTTTTCATCAAATCTCTCCCCAAGTATTGTACTGTATTTCCAAACATTTTTTTTAGGGTGGAAGGTGTTATTTCTTAATTTTAGCTTATATAAGATTCTGACCATTCTCAAGTTAGTAAGTTAGCAAAACTTCAGCAGCAATAGATGATGCCTTCGGCAAACCTATGTTGAGCACCTACACTATTCCATGCTCTCTGTTGGATTCCAAGGCGCCACCAACCTCAATATTAGGCCATCTCCTTCAAAGAGAGCCTAAAGTCCCCTGGGATATCGCACCAACACTGGACCGAAAGGCAAAGAACAGCCAAGGTCGCCCAGGTCTGTTCAAAGCTCTGACTTGTGCTATACAAGGTGGCTTTAGAATGTAATCTAGGGTTGGCAACCATGTTGGGAGATTCAGTGGAATGGCAGAAATCAAGGGTGGACTTGGGTTTTCCTATCTAGTCACTTTCGGAGACAGTGTTTGACATGTGTTGAGAGCCCACCATGTGCTGGCACTGCGTTAGGACTTCTGCTTATGTCGTTTCCTTTCATCCTCCCAGCAACTCTGTAAAGAAGACATAATTACTAGCCTTGTTTTACTGGGGAGGATAACTTGCCAGCTCCACATGGATGGAGTGTCAGTTTACCTGGACTGCACCCAGTTCTTGCTGAGTGAGTCCAAAGCCAGCCAGGCCTGCTGTTAGTCTCAGTCTGCACTATGGGAAACTGCACTGTCCACCAACCGCTGGATGATTCAGTGTCGTTTTAGTGGACAGTCTCAAGTGATTTGGGTAGCGCTTGTATCTCTCTCTCCTTTTTCTTTAAAGATTTGCTTTTCTTTATCTGAAAGGATGACTGAAAGTGCAGGTGAGGAAGGGAAAGAGACAGAGAGAGAAAGAGAGAGAGAGAGATCCTCTTCCAACCACTTGTTCACTCTTTGACTGGGCCAAGCATAAGCCAGGAACCTGAAACTCCAACTGGTCTCCCACATGTGGCGGGAGCCCAAGTACTTGGCCATCTGCTGCTGATTTCCCAGGTAAATTAGCAAGGAGCTGGATCAGAAGTGGCGTGACCAGGATTCAAACTGGTACCCATAAGGCATACTCAGAATGAGGCTTAATCTGCTACACTACAATGCCAACAATGCCAGCCTCTTCTTAAAAAAGAATGCAGCGTTTTAGTTCACGTAGTACCCATGTCATATTTTCCTTCTTTCTGTGATCCATTTATTTATCCTCATTTCAAAAGTGCCCACAGTTTGTCAGAGTTTAGGAAGAAAGAACTTGTTGAATGTTTCATATTGAAATTGATTCAGTGGTCCAATAGTGCTGCCATTTAAACACTATTTCCCAAATAGTCTAGGGCTCAGTTCATAACGGGTGAGACTGGGAGTGTGGGACTCTGAGCCTACTCACTGTCTGTTTTGATTGTGGGGTTTCCTTTACTGTCATTTTGATTGATTACTGACAAATCAATGCTCCCAAACTCTTCATGCCTTCTTCTAATTCGTTGGTATTTTTTAAATTTTATTTTTGATGATTTTTACGTATTTGATTAGGGTGTAAAGAGTCAAGGCTAGAGGAAAGTGGGTGAGAACATTGTTTCCACATTCTCTTTTTTCCTTCCTGTATGTGCGGAAAGGAGGGAGAGATAAGGGGAGCAGCCCCACCTTGCATCCCAACCACCTCCATACCCTGGGATTGGGGAGAGCCACCCGATTCCATCCCGATGTGGGGCATGATCCGCGAAGGTTTCTCTCATGAGGCTTTGATAGTTCAACAGTTCTGAATTGCTGTCAATTTCACCATGCCAAGCACGACAAAATCTCTCCAGAATCCACTGGCTGGCATAGTCCACCTTGGCGTTTCCATTTGCCCAGATATTCATTGCCAACACTTGGTGGGGGTAGTTGATCGATTGGTTTTGTCCTCTTTTATGATACTAGGTGTTCTTTGCAGGCTCCAGTGTATTGCCATATCCTCCATGTGCACCTGAATATGCTGTCCACTGTTCTGTCTAAGCCACTGTGGAGGCCCAGCTCTGACACATGCACTGCACGGTCAGACCATGGAACCTGTACTTCTCCTCATGGTTGGAGTTCTTATCCAACGGTTCAATTGGGGAGATCCCCATAGAAACCTCATCTAAGGTGATCCAAGACCTGGTTCTGTATGTGTGCATGCCAGTACAGGGTCCAGCACAGTCCATTGCCCAAATCAGCCTGACTCACATGCTGGTGGTTGCAATTGCTGGGTCAGTTCTGGCTCCATCCCTGTCTTCTATACAAACCAATAGGTGTTGCAGCCCAGCCTGATCCTGCCCACCATACACTCGAGCCCCACAGTGGGAGCTGCAGCATAGTTGGAGTGACTCCCAATAACCCCCACCAGGCATGCCCCTGCCCTGGTTCCCATGCTTGCTAGTATGTATAGTAGATTGTCCACTCTGTCCCACACCCCATTCAGTTCTCATACATGTCAATAGACATTGAAGCCTAGTTCAACCCAACCAGCCCCACTATTCAATCCAAACACATACCAGTGGGTACCACTCGGTCAAGTCATGCCTGCCCCAGTCCTGCTTCTCATGAACACTGGTTAGAGTGGCAACCCAAGAGGGAGGTGCCTACTGCTTCCCTACTGGGCCCACTCTCACTCCCTGATCTTGTACTCTCCAAGTGATTCTGCAGTTTGTCTTGAAAGATTTTACCCCTCAGGCGAGCATCTGCCAGCTGATGCTGCAGCAAAGCCCAGCCAACCCATACCCACTCTGGCTTATGCATGCACCAGTAGGAACAGTCAGCCCAGCCTATCACCCCTGATCCAGCTCACATGAGGCCAACAGATATTGTAGCCATACTCAGCCTGGTCTGCCCTCATCCCATCCCATCCCAACTCTCATGCTTACCAGTGTGAGTGGTAGTCCAGCAGGAGAGCCCCCATGCAGCCTCCCTTTTGGGTTTGTCGTCTCTCTCTCTGGATCTCACATATGCTGGTTGGGTGCTGTGGCCCAGTCTGGCATGGGCCGCCTCACCATAGCATTTGTCAGTGGGTGCTATAGCCTGGCCGGGCCCGGTCCACTCCAGTTCCAGCTCACGCCACTGCAAGCTACAGCTTAGACCAGCCTGGCCAGCCTCCAATCCCAGCCCTAATGTCAACTGGCTGGTATTGTGGCCCAACCCGCATGTCCCACATACCATTCTGGTTCTCAGATCTGCAAGTTGGTGATATAAACTGACCCAGTCTGGCTTACCTCAGACCTGAGCCAAATGTATGCCAATGGATAACCATAACCTGATTTGGTCTGGGCCACTCTCTGTCTTGGTTCTTGGCCTCATCTGCAGGGACCTCATCTTGATAGAGGAGTTCTCCAAGCTCCTCCATCAGAACTTCCCAATGCCAGATTTCAAACACATCAGGTGGGTCCATGACCTAGCCCTACTTAGTCCACCTCCTGTCCTAGCAGGAATAGTGACCTTACCTGATGGGCCCTCATTCATTCTGTTTCTTATTGTTGGGTGCTACAGACCAGCTAAGCCTGGTCAATACCTAGACATAGCTCACCAGGGCTCAGCAGGAGCAGAGACCTAGCCCAGCCTGTCTTACACCCATCCTGGTTCTCACGAGCACCAGTGGGTGCTGGAGTCTAGCCCAGTCTGGTGCACCCCAGACCCAGTCCACACCCATGCCAAGGGACACTGCAGTCATATCCAATCCAAATTGCAGCCCCCATTCCAGCTTTTGCATTCACCAGTGGGAATCACAACCCAGTCAGGGCATCCCCTTTACTCCCCAACCAGGCCTGTTCCCAGTCACCGATCTCTCTCGTGCCAGTGGTTGCTCTGACCCAGCTTGGCATAGCTCCTCACCTGTCTCAGCCTTTGTGTTTGGATTCTGTAGCCTGGCCTGACCCTGCTGGCCCCTAGTCCCAACTCTTGCTGGTGGGTGCTGGAACCTAGCCCTGTTCAGTCTGCTCCCATCCCTGGCTCATGTAAATTGGTAGATGTGATAGCCTAGCCTGGCATGACCTGCACTCCAGCTTTTGCACTTTTTTTTTTTTTGCACTTTTGCACTTTCGCTGGGCTAAGGTTTGCTCAGCCCTACCCAGTCTGTCCTCTTTCAAGACCAACTCAAGCACTTGCCATCAGATGGAGCTATTTTGCCTAGCTTGCCCAACTGACCAATTAGGGGATTTTCCAAGTTCCCCCACTTGGCCCACTCCCAGACCCAGATTTCACACATGTCAGCAGGTGCTGGGCCCTTACCTGGCATAGCCTGTTCTTCCATCCCGGCCTTTGTATGAGTTGGTAGAAGTTGTGGCCCAGCCCACCTCACACCCTGTTTTAGAGTGTGCATGTGGGTGCTGCAGCCTGGACCTGTCCATCCTGTTCCCAGTCCCACTACTCGTATCAGTGGTTTCCTGGGTCATGTCTAGCTCAGCCCATCACTACCCTAACTCTTAAGCTAACCAGCGGGTCTTGTAATTCCAGAGAGTTAGGCCCACATGTTTCCCATAGATTCTACCCCTGGACCTGGTTCTCTTGTGTGTTAGTGTCATGACTCAGCCTAATGTGACCCATCCCCTGTTCCAACACTCACTGTCAGGTACTGGGATCTAGCCCTGCCAGAAAAGCCCCCAACCCTAGCTTTCATGTGGACTGGTGTGTGGTAGTCAGCAATGATCCATGCTAACAAGCCCAGCTCAAGTCTCCCATGTGGGTTGGTATATCAATCTGACACATAAAGGTCTTCCAGCCTCTCCTCTCCAAACCTCAGTCACCTCGCTTACCTGCAAGCACAGTGGTCTGTCAGTGGAAATCCGTCAAGAGTCATTACTCACCTGCAACACACTCCCACCCAGTCCTCCTTGCCCCATATCCCCTTGCTTCTTTCCCTAATCAATCCACAATCCTTGTGCCCAGAAACAATGGGTCCTTCAGCCCAGCCTTAGGAAGCCCAGTGGGTGGTATACTGGCTGAGAGCTCTGCCTGCCCACCAGAGTCCCAAGTTCCCATCCTTTTCCTTACCCCTCCATGCACCCAAGATCTAGGCCTGTTGAAGTTCTCCAGGCCTGGTCTACCAGCACACCAGGGCAGCATGCTGAACTGGGGCTCTCCCTGTCTCCTCTCCTCGCCCAGGACCAACCACATGGGAAAATCCTCAGGTTAGCTCCACCTGCCTAGAGGTGAGCTCCAAGGTCCCCACATGCCCATCAGCACTATGCCCCTTGCCTTGTCCCCATCCAAGCCTGCATCCCCAGGTCTCCATGGACCACCTGCTGTGGAACAGCACAATGGTTGCCGCCCCTGACTGGCTCAGTGTGGGAATTCGTTTGTGTTTTTATTTTCTATCTGTAGTGTGTTGCATAGAAATTTTGTAAAATAAGTGTCAAGTGGAAAGTGCTATTGGCATTTAATAAGGTGGTCTTGTCCTTTCCAGAGGAGATAAAAAGGAATTTCCCTCACCGTCTGTAAGACAGGCTATGCTTTTTCACGAATCTGAGAACCAATAACCAGGAACCATAAAATATGGGTGGGAGTAATAATTTGTTACAACCTAGCTAAATGCTAAAGCTAGGCATTCTGCAAAAATCTATTTAGACCCATATCAAAATGTACCCTCTCTCTTTTAAAAAGTTGAACTACATAGACATGCGCTGTGTAAGTATGTTTTTAGGTTATTTTGCTTTTCAGTAGGTACTAGTATGTGTGAAAAAAAAATAAGTGATTTAAAATGAAACTTTTGACTTCTCTAAGTACAAGTAGCAAGTCCTTTAAGCAAAGGAATAGTTATAACTGCGAGAGAGAAGTAACTGTAAATCATGTGTCAGTTGGATGCCAGTTCTAAAAAGTACAAGATCTTAAGGTGTGTTCTCTGCAAGTTCCACCAAGCTTGGAAGGTTCTCCCCATCTTCACTCCGGTCAGCCATCTGTTTAGGGATTTTGCCTTTCACTGGATCCATTCATATATTTCCCTCCTCTTTCACAAATAGGGGTGAGTGCTGAAAATTCACATTTGGTTTTGCCAAAAGCTCTGTGAGTTAAAGTGTTTATGTTGCCATATGAGATCTCAACCCCAAACAAATGGATCAATTCACATTTCTTTTACATTTTTGTTATTATTACTAATAACTTTGGCTAAAAATAAAGATGACCTTCAGGTAAAATCATCATTGCTGTAGAAGTTTTCCAGTTTATATTATTATTTGCCCCTCCCATGATTGATACATTGAGTTCTGGGAAAATAACTCCCTATTTTGAATTTTTTTCTCATCTACTATTAATGATAAACATTTAACATACTTCTCTGCCTTCCATGCATACCAGCTTGCTACCCTATTTTTTATTGACCTTTCATTTCGATAATTACCATTATTATGTGTCTTCTGCAGATGTGTAGAATTATAAAAACAATTCAGAGCCTCTTCTGAAGATAATGCTGTATAACTCAAAGAATGAGACAGAGAAAACCAACACGGAATATCAAAAAGACTATAGTGAATAATCACAAACCGCTCAATAATGAGCCTAATATCCCACACAGATGAGGATAATTCAAAAAGCTTGTGGGAAGTGACTATTTGGGATTAAGTTCCTGCTCCAACTCTGGTTGAATATTATTCGACTGTGAAAAGGAATGAGGTTCACATTCGTGCTGCAGCATGGATGGGTCTTGACAATAATGAACTAAGTCAAAGAAATCAGAAAGAGAAGGCTTAGTGAATACAATTCCACTCATATGGAGATGTCTTAAAATGCCCAAATATTTTAGCACAAGAGACCCTCGTTGTTCTAGTGACTTAGACAATTGTAATGGATATGGGAGTTGTGAGCCAGGAACTCTGGATGAAAACAACAATATATAGTATATCATCATATCCATATCACTACAAAAACAAGCTCTAGAAAACCACACAAAGTCAAAGTTGACAGCTGGGAAATGGGTTGTCTTCCCAGGGTGTCATGGGGAGATTCTAAAGCAGAAAACTGGATTTGGGGAGCCTCTGTTCTAATGGCAAGCAGCACAGAAAGATTATCTGCTTTTTTTTTTTTTTTTTTAGATTAGTTTGTTTATTTGAGAGATTTACAGAGAGATCTTCCACCTGCTGATTCACTCCCCATATGGCTCCAAATGGCATCCATATGGGATTTTGGCACTATAAGGGGGAGGATTAGCCTGTTGAGCCACTCTGACAGTCCCAGATAATTGGCTCTCAACTCTGAGACACAGCCAGAGACTTCTGACCATGCTCTCAAGCCCCTGTGCTCCATGCCACACATCATCTGTTATGTCCTGAATTGTGTGTCCCGCCAAACCTACACGTGGAAGCCCTAGGACCCCAAGGCCTCCTAAAATGTAATAAAGGCTAAATGAGGTCATCAGAGCCAGGCCCTCATCCAACAGGACTAGTGTCTTTATGAGAAGAAGAGGAGCCCCCAAGCAGGCCTGGAGAGAGAGCTCAGGACAAACTGAACGTGCTGGCACCTTGGTCTCCAGCTCTCGGCCTCAAGCTAGTAAGAAAGAAGTGCCTGATACCTATGTCCCTCAGACTGTGGCACTCTAACCGTCCATGCTTACCAGTGGGCCCTCTCTCTGCTTATCCCTTTCTGACCCCCTCTGACCTCAGCCATGCCTCCATTCCCAGCTGGGGAGGCCTTCCTTGACCACGGTCCTGAAATTTCAGGCACTTGGGGCCTCTGCTGTATCTGTGGGCCACAGGAGGATGATTGGAAATGACAGGATCTGTGATGAGAAGCAGGGTCAGACAAATGGCTCTCCACCTAGACTAAGCCACAGCCCGTTTCTACTCACTGGGAATTGCTGGAGGAGAGAATGCAGCCAGCTGGCAGAGTTTGGTATCATACAGATCCAAGCTCAGTTCTCCCAGCACATTTTATTCATGTCTCTGTAGGGTTATGATCCATTCATTTTCTTTGTTTCTCCTTGAAGGCAGAAATCAAATCTTGCTCATCAATGAATCCACACAGTGCAGGAAAACTTATTCATTCAGTACTTCTTGAGTACACACTACATGCCAGCCATAAGACCACTCAAAATTGAATTCTAGCGAATTAATTTCAAAGAATTTTGAAATCAATTAAAAAAAACCCCTTAGCCAGATAGTAATGACATGTTGAATATAGCAGCTCGGAAACAAGCAATAGTAAGGAAAAAGAAACTGTTGCTTTTAAGAAGTCCTTAGACAGAGGGTAGGGGGTTCCCAGCACAGGCCACCCACTTTATCCACACCCACCTTAAGCACAGAGGTTACATCTGTAGACTCCCCCAAAGGATGCTTAAAGACACAGACAGTTCTAAACTCTCACACTGGACCAGCAGGGAAGCCAGGTTCCCCAACACCTGGTGATAATTTCAATCTCAAGGATTATCATTTTCCAAAGAATGTCAGGTCCTTTAACATTTAATCAGTTGACAAACAAAAATGAGGCAAAGATGGTCCCCAATTAGCTAACTTTAATACACACACAAGCAAAAGGCATCTAGAAGACAGGCAAAAGCAGGTTAAAGAAAATGTCTCGAACATATAGTGCTAGCTAGGAAACAAGCATCACATGGCCTTGAAGAAAATTTTCCAAATGACCCAGAAAATCATGCTCCTTCAAGACGATACTCAAACATGTCCAGATACTGTCACATGCCCACAGTGAAGTGAGGGGCTGCGTCCCTGGTAGCTGACACCTCTTTGGGTTCACAGCCAGATGTGTGTCACAAGCAATCTGAAGGCACTGCTTTCATTACCACGGAAGATGAATTTTCTTGACCTCCCAATGTCAATCTTGCAGGAAAAGGTTCTGGATCCAAACCATCTCATTTGCACATGATCATACAGTTGTCAAAGTGACATATCCACCAGCAAGTGGGAGAGAATTGTATCCTTTCTGCTGCCATCTGGTGGGCTCAGTTACACCTTGTGTTACAGGGAAAGCTCAAAATGGAGTTAGCATTGTCAAAGGTTAGCCACAGTACCTGTAAGGAATACACCAATTTATTTAAGGCTCACAGGAATTGTAATGTGGCAAAACACACATTGCAACACAAACCCTGTGTATCCTGTATCTTCCCCCCACAAACCTGCCAGTCTATGCTAACTTCATTTTATAAATCAGGTACAATAACAGATTCATAGCAATAACATAATGAAATAGAGAATAATAACAGTAGACTCTAAGAAAATAGTCAGGCATCACCCCTCTTCCGCTTTGGGGCTGGTGTTAAGCATGAGTTTCTGGAACACATTCCCAGTTGACTTGAACCATGACGGCTCCAGTGTGATGAATAGGCAAGTGTTATATTGGTTGTAGGATTCCTAAATCCTAGGTATGCTCACCTGACATGTCGCAAGCCCATCCCAGTGGTAGAAGAAAATAGGTGTGTTTGGCAAAGTACCAGGAGGCAGGCAGCCGTCACTTAATTTGCAGAGCCTTCTTAGGGTAGGGGTTAGGGTTCTTACAGAATGAGCAGGTGCACATACAGCTTGGGTCCAAGTCCCTGGTTGGTCTGCTGTGCTAACATGTTCCTCTGCTTGGTCAGCAGCTTTGTTTTCTTTGGGGAATTTTGATGATGGCAAAATGGGCTCTGGTGAATCAGGTAGCTTTTGCTCCTTGTTCAGAGCCTCAGTTTCCTGGAAAAATCATGAAGCCCAAACCAAAGAGCAAGGTGTTACCTGCAAGGGAGATATATGACCTCAGGAGCTTTGTGATTAGGGACCCTGTACAGCAGGCTGCACTTCCCCCTCAGCTCAGTAAGCTACTTTTAGTCAGAGGTTCATCTGCAAAGAAACGTTAAAAAAAAGACTTAGTTACTTTTATTGTAAAGGCAGATTTAGAGAGAGAAGGAGAAACAGAAAGAAAGATTGTCCATCTGATGGTTCACTCTCCAAGTAGCTGCAACAGCCAGAGCTGAGCTGATCCAAAGCCAGGAGGCAGGAGAGCCTTTTGAGTCTCCCACACGGGTTCAGGGTCCCAAGGCTTTGGACCATCCTCTTCTGCTTTCCCAGGCCACAAGCAGGGAGCTGGATGGGAAGTGGAGCTGCCAGATACAAACCAGTGCACATATGGAATCCTAGCGCATGCAAGGGGAGAATTAGCTACTGAAACATCATGCTGGGCCGTGCAAAAAAACTTTACATTCAGGGAGTGAGATGGAGAGATGGTGGCAGACCAGGGCCTGATAGTATCTGGTTGGCATAGTATAAGAGGGCTCAGTTTTACACATGGCATGAATGCCCTGCACAAAGTACTGATCCGTGTTGTGGCTGGTGTGAGTGCAACTCAAAACTCAGGAATTGTTTATTTCTAGATTTTTAGGTTTGGTATTTTTGAAGCACTGTTGACCATGGGTAATTTGAAAACATGGGAAACAGAAGCATGGATTATGGTAGAGAACCTCCCCAGGGCCCTGCAGCCACAGGGTGTAAGAGGAGAAAGATCGATAGTGAGAGAAGACACTGGTTCCCGAGTGCCACAGGATCGTGAAATGGAAGTACTCACAGGCTAGAGGCATGAGCTTTGCAGGTGGCCGGATGTGTCCTGCCATCACCAGTCTTCCCTCTGGTCATCTGCTGCCTGGTGGCCAGGTGTTGGCGGCCACCACCATCAGTCCCTTACCCGAGGCTTTCTACTCTGGGTATCACCAGATACTCAGAGAACTGGAAGGCAGCAAGAAAACTGTGTTAGGAAAATGCTTGAACAGAAATTAATTTTCCCAAGACTGATTTGCCTGTTTGAAAGGCTGACAGAGAGAGAGAGGAGTTAGGGGGACAAGAAGAGAATGATCGTCTAACCACAGGTTCTCTCTCCAAATGGCTGCAAAAGCTAGGGATGAACCACGCCTAAGCCAGGGCTCCAGAACTCCGTTCAGGTTTCCCAGGTGGGTAGCGGAAGCCTAAGGTCTTGGGCCACCTTCAGCTGTTTCCCCAGGGTCTTGGCAGGGATCCTGGTGGGGAGTGAAGCAGCCAGACCTTGAACAATGTTCCAATATGAGATATCATCATTGCAAGTGGCAGCTTAACATGCAGCACTACATGCAGGTGCCTCATATATCTATTAAAATAATCAGAAGGGCCAACGCAAGTAAAGACACTGCCTGTGCTGTTGGTATCCCATATAAGCATCGGTTTGCATTCCAGTTGCTCCACTTCCCATCCAGCTCTCTGCTAATGTGCCTGGGAGTGCGGTGGAGGATGGCCCAAGTGCTTTGGGCTCTAGTACCCATGGGTAAGACCCAAAAGAGGCTCCTGGCTTCTGGCTTTGGACTGGGGCAGCTCAGGTTGTGTGGCCATTTGGAGAGTGAACCAGTGGATGGAAGATCTCTCTTTTTCTCTCTTTCCTTCTGTCTCAATAATTTTGCCTTTCCAAATTAAAAAAAAAAAAAATCAGGGGCCACTTTTAGAGCCTAGTTTTTTTTTAAAGGTATTTATTTTTTTTTCGGAAAGTAAAATATACAGAGAGGAGATACAGAGAGCAAGATCTTCTTTCAGCTAGTTCACTCCCCAAGCAGCCACAGCAGCCAGAGCCGAGCCAATTCGAAGCTAGGAGCCAGGAGCTTCCTCTGGGTCTCCCATGTGGGTGCAGGGTCCCAAGGCTTTGGGCCATCCTCGACTGCTTTCCAAGGCCACAGGCAGGGAGCTGAATGGGAAGTGGAGCAACCAGGGTTAGAATCGGTACCCATACAGGATCCTGGTGTGTGCAAGGCAAGGACTTTAGCTACTAGTCTACCACACTGGGCCCTGGCGCAGAGTTGGTTTATTCATTTATTTTTTCTGAGAGTTCTTCTTGTAAAGATTATTGTTTTATATGTCCAGATCATAAGAGAAAAAAGAAACTCTCATTTATTTTGGGTGTTTAGATTTGATACAAATAGGAATTTCCTTTATCAAAGTTGCCTCCCCATTCTCCTGGTAAAAGCATAAAAAGAAAAAGAACCATTATGCTGCTTCTGTTGGCAGAAGGTGAAGGCAGTCACAGCGCAGCCTCACTGGGATTGTAATTATCCCTGTCCAAATAGGAAACGCTTCCAAACCGGGCCCGGCTCCCCTCCCCCAGGCCCTACCTTGTTTTACCGTCTCGAGCTTCCTTTTGTACCTTTTGGATTAGGACAAAGTTTTCTTTGGCTTTTGCAAGAAGTCAGTCTCTCGGGGAACAACTGACTTGACTTCAGGTTGGTTTCAAGTGTCCTCTGATAGAAGCTACATCTGCATTTCCTCAAAAACGTCTCCCAGGAAGCAAGAGAGAGAGAGAGCCGGTGGTTTGAATTCTGCAATATTCAAACGAGTAGGAAAAAGTTCATGCGGTTCTCTACCCCGAAGAAGCGTTCCTTTTCCAACAGTGTCTTGAGACTTGCTAAGTATTTCAGGCCATTTTGCAACTTTACAATGTGCAGGATAGCTCTTGCTTCATATTATAAATTCTTATGTAACAGTTTTCTGGAGAGTGTCCAGTTACCCAGCCTTCACTACCTAATTGGAAGAAAGGTTTCCGGTCTTTCATGTTTTACACTAAAAACATACGCTTGAATAGACCGAAACGCAATCAGTTAATAACTGCCTTTTATGAAGCATCTGGTGTGTGCTGGGCATTGTACTAGATTCTTTGAAATTATTATAGTGTCTCTTCTAATATATACACTATTAGTAAGCTAAAAAAAGTTTCCAGTTCATCCACTCGCCTGAAATTTCTCAGTCAGCAAAAAAGGAATTTCCAACCCATGCAGAATGTCATCCAAGCATTCCTTCCCCAGTTTTTATTTTCAATCAATTAGGTCAGAATGTTACACAAATGAGATGAGACGCCTTATCAGGAAAAATAAACATATCACCGGGCATTCTTAATATCTATATCCAATTTCTTTTTGGTGCCCGGCAGTTTAGTTTTACACGACATACATATTTTTAGCTATTTTATTCCTTGGAAATGGATCAATTTGGTTTGGAAACATTAAGCCCCAGAAGAAAATATCAGAAAAAATGGGAAGCAGAAAAATGCAGAAAGGCTTAAAGCGATTGTGTGTGTGTGTGTGTGTGTGTGTGTGTGTGTATAAAGAATAGAATGATGGGGAGGGGCTAGTTCAAAATTGTCTAGTTAAAATTTTTTTTTTTTTACTTAAAAGATGAGAGAGAGAGACAGATCTGCTGTTTTAGTCCCCTAAATGCTCAAAGGAGCCAGGGATGGATCGGGTCAGAATCCAGGAGTTGAGAACTCAATGTGGATCTCCCACGTGGGTGGCAGGGACCCGAGCATTGAGCCAACACAGTACACACCCCAGGCTGTGCGGTAGCAGGAAGCTAGAATTGAGAGTAGAGCCAGACTCCAATCCAAGCACTTCAAAGTGAGATGCAGGTGCCCCAAGCAGCATTTTAGGGTTTATGTCAAACACTTAAATATCAAAACGATGTTTAACAACACGAAGGAATATTTTAGGAGGTGCTTAGCTGTCTGTCACCCAGGAGAGAGAAGACAGGCTAGAGCAAAGGCAGTGAAAAAAAATTTTTTTAAAGATTTGTTTTATTTTTATTGGAATGTCAGACATACAGAGAGGAGGAGAGACAGAGAGGAAGATCTTCCCCAAGTGGCCACAATGGCCGGAGCTGTGCTGATCCAAAGCCAGAAGCCAGGAGCCTCTTTCTCAGGGTCTCCCACACCAGTGGTACAGGGTCCCAAGGCTTTGGGCCGTCCGCGACTGCTTTCCCAGGCCACAGGCAGGGAGTTGGAGAGGAAGTGAGGCTGCCAGGATTAGAACTGACACCCCTATGGGATCCAAGTACGTGCAAGATGAGGACTTTAGCTGCTAGGCTACTGTGCTGGGCCAAGCAAAATCAGTGAAATTTAAAGAGCCCTCTGACCAGTGTAGATGAAGAGCGGTGATACCGATGACTGGAGAAGCTGGCATCTCTGAGCCCAGTGCCTTCCTCTGGGACTGGAGCAGATGGAAGGGCCAGAGGACAAGGCCAGTAGACAATAACCATGTCAGTAGACAAGGCCAACACTTGCCTAAGTGCTGGAAATTTCTTGCTTGAATAGCACTATACAACATTAGATTTTAAGCCTTATAATAAAGAAAAATAGCAAATGTAATTCATATTTGATCTTTAAAATTCTTGTTTATTTTCATTTTTCTTGGTGAAATGCAGACGGAGTCAGGTAGAGAGAGATCTTTTATCTTTGACTCACTTCTCAAATGCCTGCAACATTGGATCTGGGTTTGTCTGAAGCAAGGAGCCTGGAACTTAAAGCATGTCTCCCATGTGGGTAACAGGTGGAAAAGTGGTATAATTCTAGCTCAAATACACTCCAAAGTCATCCTGAGTCAGTTTCAGAAGCAGGCAATTTACATTTATGGACGGGGTCAGGCCAAGCAGACAGTTTATGTGAACCCTGAATGAATGGGAACATAAATAAATACGTTGGGGCCAATAAATAGTCATATTTATGGATCGCAGTAAAACCTCTATCTCTCTCTATTTGCAGAAACCTTGCCAAGTGGATGGGATAGCAGCGGTGATAATACTGAGGGCTGCAACTGCAGGAGAGTGAACTCAACTCTTGAAATTGTTTTGCAACATCAATAGTACTATTTCAGATGCACTATCCCCATAGCAGTGACTAGACACACAAACCAAGCAGAGGAAAACGACCACAAAATGCACACCTCTTATCTTGAACGCATCCATACATTTTCAGGATGTGCGTGGGGCTGCCAGACAGCCTAAGTTTTGAGAAGATAGTCTCTGTACACAGCTTGTTAGAAAGAGAAGGATTAGACCCCAAGCAACACACACGGCACACACTTGTGTTCATTCCAGTGAGTCCTGTTCTGGTAGTCTTGGAGGTGAAGGAAAGATGGGTGTTTATTTGACTTTCAAGTCCGAGCGTTGGATCTGGCCTCCCAAATACGAGAAGCTCTCCAGCATGTCCTGGTGTATGCCACCAGGTTGGCACTGCCATGGGGGAATCATGAACAGGAGCAAGTTAACCAAGGTAGAAGATTCTGAAAATCAACCAGGTGAGTCTGAGGGTAGGTCCTCCTCAGCCTTTCTGTGTGTCACAGTGAATAAACAGCATGTCTGCATGGAAATATATATCATATGCATAATTTTAAGCCTTTTATCTTTTAATTAATTGATTTTAATTCAGAAGGCAGAGAGACCAACACAGAGCTTCCTCCCACCGAGTGAAATGTACTCAATAGCCAATGCTGGGCGAGGCCTGGAGTTCTGTCGGGTCTCCTACATGAGCAGCAGGGATTCAAGTACTTGAGCCATCCAGGGTGCACACTAGCAGAAAATTGGAACCCAGACCAGAAACTCAAACTGGGGAGGTCCCGTATGGAATATAGGGATCCCAAAGGCAGCTTCACAACTGCCAAATGCCAGCCCTTGGACATATATTTTTAAATTTTAAAATGTATTTGAAAAATAACAGAAGGAGTTCCCCAAATGCCTCAAATGGTAGGACTGAGGCAGCCGTCCAAGAATTCAATCCATGCATCCCGTTATGTGACTTACCATTTGCTGTCTCCAGAAGTCGGCCTTCGCAGGGAGCTGGAATCACAAGCTGGAGCTGGACATTCAATCTGACACTCTGGCATGGGAGGCAGATCTCGCTCAGTTTTTTATTTGAAAGAAAGATTTTTCCAGGGAGAGAAGGAGAGATAGAAAGTTCTTCCACCCGCTGGTTCTCTCCCCAAATGGCTGCAACAGTTGGAGCTGAGCTGATCCGAAGTCAGGAACCAGGAGCTTCTTCTGGGTCTCCCAAGTGGTGCAGGGGCCCAAGGACTTGAGCCGTCCTCCACTGCTTTCCCAGGTCATAAACAGGGAGAGGGATCAGAAGTGGAGCAGCCAGGACAAACTGATGCCCGAATGGGATGCTGGTAGAGGATTAGCGTGCAATGTCACCATGTAGGCTCTGGGATGAAAGCCTCTTAACCCGCATCCTGAGAGGCCAAATGCTTTTCTGTTTTTAGAAACATTCTGGCATTGTTAGCTACCTCTCCAGAGTAGTTACAATTAGATTTCGATAATTCCTGTGCAGCAAATCTTCACACTTTCCTTATTCATGTCAATTGTGTTTCATTTCACCAACAATTACAGAAACTTCAACGTTTACTCATTCTTCCCTCAGAGAGAAAAGGGTGAAAGGTGCTCGTTTCCAGCAACTAATTTACATCATTTATGATTGACTAAAGCAAACTAGAAAAAAAAAATTTTTAACTTGAAACCAATTTCAAACTCGGTGGAAGCTGGGAGACTTTGACTACTACAGTAGCTAGAGTTACTTGCAATGCCGGCATCCAATTAGGAGTGCAGATTTGAATTCCAAATACCGTTTCCAATCGAGCTTTCTGCTAATGTACCCGGGAGGCAGCGTATGCTGGTGCAAGTACTCTGGCCACGTCACCCATGTGGAAGACGTGGGTGGAGTTCTTGGCTCCTAATTTTAGCCTGGCCCAGCTCTGGTTGTTGTAGTCGGCTGGGAAAACGAACCAGGGGATGAATTCTGCCTCCTTACTTTCCATGTCACTCTGCCTTTCCAACACATACACCTGAAAGAAAGAGCATATGCATAATGCGAATAACTCTTTCATGCTCTTTTACCACATTTATCGATGGTTGACATTTGGGACAATTGGCTTTAGGTCCACGCAATAACTCATAACAATAAACTTCCTTGGCTCCTTCTCTTTTGGGACTTTGTGTTCCACCGATATCTAGACTAAAACACCTGCATTAGTAGTTACACATGTCTGGTGGACGACAACCAAAACCACTTCTCACGCTCATGTTATTAATTTACGCTTTCCCCTTGTTTTCAACAAATTATTAAATCTAAATCATATGCTTGTTAAAACCATGCTTGGGTAGCCCACTCCCAACAGATTGGCTAAGTTCACGCATATTACAAGGCTGAACTTTGGGCTCTAAGTGCCAAATTGAAAAATAAAATTCCAGGCCTTTCAATACAGAGGAAAATATATGAAAGCCATAAACGGCCCCAGATTTCCCAGCTTTGGCTCTTGCGCTCCCTCTTCTGGTGAAAAGAGGCCTAGCGATGGCCTCAACGGAACACAACTGTTGAAGACAGTTATGATTATAGAACGTACGGACCACCACTGTAGATTTAAACCAAAGAACAGGATTGAGATTATACCAGTGCCCATGTGTGCGTCCGTAGGAGAGAGCGATGCACAGGATCAGACAGACGATAACTCCAAAGCTGAAATGACACGTGCAAGGTCAACCAGGGAAGCCCGGGCAGGGGTCAGTCGTCAAGGGTTTACGCATGATGACAGAAGGAGGGCAGAAAAGCGGGGAGGATGGGGAGAACTGAGAAGAAGTGTCAGGCCCAGGGAGTCATCATCTGATACTCCTGATTTTGCTGTAAAATTTGGGAAAACTGGGGTCCGGCATAATGGTTCAGTGTTTAAATCCTTGCCTTGCATGCGCCAGGATCCCGTGTGGTGCTGGTGCCTGTCCTGGCTGGTCCACTTCCCATCCAGCTCCTTACATGTGACCTGGGAAAGCAGCAGAGGATAGCCCAAAGCCTTGGGACCCTGCACCTGCGTGGGAGAGCCCAAAGACTCCCTTGGCTCCTGGCTTTGGATCAGGCCAGGTCTGGCCATTACAGCTATTTGAGAGTGAGCCAGCAGATGGAAGATCTTTGCCTCTGTCCTTCTCTCTGCAGCTCTGCCTTTCTAACAAAAATAAATCTTTTTAAAAATGAAATAAGCAAATAAAATGGTCCCTCTTTATTCTGTCTGAAGAAAAAAACAACTTAAGAAGCCTTTGCTAAATTGCCACCTCTGGGACAGACCGTGTTCCTTGAAGGCAAGAACTGAGTGCATCTTTGTGTCGTGCGCAACGTGCACAGCTTCTTGCTGTGGCCCAGTGGTTAAGCACCACTTGAGACGCCTCCATCCCATTTTGGAGTGCCTGAGGTGGAGTCTGGTCTCCATGCAGTCTCATTGGCTTGCACAGGTTACTATTGTAACTGATTATTTTAACATCAGTAAGATTGCACTGGGACGCAACCCTGTTATATGGAGGCCCATCTGTATAATGCTCATTGTCAGATAAAGCCAAGCATTCAATGTGAAACTTTGAGTGAAAAAAAAAATCACCAGGATTCTATGGTCCAGCACAAGAATGAGTCTATATTTATTATTGTGGCAAGTATGAAAGCCTTTAACTTTATGGAAAAATAAGGCATGTTAGCTGTAGGATACACATTCTTTTTTTAGTCAACAAATGTTCCTGCAAATTTAAATGACAATAGCTGACAGATTTAATCTACTTATTAAATCATAATTTCAGACTTGGTAGGATGTTGGGATATACTGGCATCGTTAACTTATTAATGTTAAATATCAATATTAAATATTGCATTAATGTATACATGCTAAAGTGGCATTTAGCGACTTTGTTTTGCGTTTTAATTCTTTTTAAACCATAATCCTTTTAAAGAAAAATACTCCTTTGAAATTCTCCAGTACTTACAATCAGGGTGGTATCTTTCCACTTAAAATTTCATTAGGAGGAAAAACTCTCAACTTTCACAATTTCTGTGGTAAATTATCTTTGATCTAAACATAAGAAGGCTAAACGGAGAAAAATAAAATTTTCTTCTTTTTTTTTTTTTAAAGATTTATTATTTTTTTATTGGAAAGGCGGATATACAGAGAGGAGAGACAGAGAGGAAGATCTTCCGTCCGATGATTCACTCCCCAAGTGAGCGCAACGGGCCGATACTATGCCGATCCGAAGCCAGGAGCCTCTTCCGGGTCTCCCACGCGGGTCCAGGTTCCCAAAGCTTTGGGCCGTCCTCGACTGCTTTCCCGGACCACAGGCAGGGAGCTGGAAGGGAAGTGGGGCTGCCGGGATTAGAACCGGCGCCCATATGGGATCCCGGGCGTGCAAGGCGAGGACCTTTAACCACTTGCGCCACCGCGCCGGGGTCAAAATTTTCTTCTTTTAAAAAAGAAAAAGAGATGGAGACAGAAGGCTCATACCTGCTGGTTTACTCCCCTAAGTGCCAACCACAGCCAGGGCCTAGCTTGGCCCATCTAAAAATCAGAAATTAAGAAGTGAGCCCAGATAACCCACACAGGGGACAGGGACCCAACTACTTAAATGATCCCCACTGCCTCCCAGGTCCACACGGGCAAGAAGTTGGAATTGAGACTGGACAAGGACTTCACCCTGGAACTACTGGGTGTAGTACAGGCATCCCAAGGACCATCCTAATGCCGCATGCAATGCTCATCCCAAACACTTCCTTCTCAATGAGCTACTTAAGTGATTTGCTTATCTACCAATAACAGTCAAAAGTGGGCTCTATCAATATGTGCGTAGCTATCAAAAGAGAAACTCAGCATCTGATAGTGAGGAAATCACTTCTCTTCCCCAGTATGTCAAACTTACAACATTTGACTGATCAGACTTCATAAGATTATGCTAATGTGGTGGTTGACTGGAAAACCAGTTGCATAGGTCTAAGTTTGTAACATGGCCATGTCTTTGGAGCTCTTCCCACCATCAGGTGGCGCCTACCCACCACCCTGAATCTGAACAGCCTTGTGACTTGCTTTAATCAGCAGGAAATGGCAGCAGCAACAGATGTGCCTCTTCTGAGCCCATTCCTCAAGATCACTTGCTCGATTCTGCTCGCAGTCCTTGGGCCCTCCACGGCCCCGGCACACACCCCGTCATCTGCTGGACAATGAGTGGCCACCAGCAGCAGGTGACACAGTGGCAGCTGAGGACACCCCCTCCACACAGCAGCAGGAATTGAGTGCGGCTGTAATCTGTGAGAGCCAGGCTAGTCCCCCGGCTGCCCAGGGCACTGCTGTGGCAACAGACAACTGGTAGAGTTAATGAGCACTTAGTTCAACCAGTATCCAGTTTATGCCTTTCATCCCAGTGGCCTCAGTAACTTTACCCGTTGGCCATTTATAACTGAGCCAATGTATGGATTTGGAGTACCTGCATGAGGTGAGAACTACCATCCCCAGTGCAAATGTGAGCACATGCCATAGGCTCAGTGTGGTTTGGGGCTTTCTCACGGCCAAGTCCAGGTCTACTTCACCCTAGAGCTGTGATCATCCACATTGAGCTCTTTCTTCTCTCCAACACAGGCTCCAGGATGCGCTCCAGCAGGCATGAATATGGGTGACGATTTTTTTCTGGATTGGAAACAAAGAAAGCTGCTTCCATTTGAAAGCTCACATCCTGCATTAAAAGCACACTGACTCCCCTGGGAAAAGGGTACAATCACAGGAAGTGTTACAGTCACCACCAACTGGCAGGTGGGACTTTGCCCTAGTATGCCCACGGCTCCACAATGGAGTGCCCAGGTGGGTGTTCTGCTTCTGTGCCTGCCAACGTTGACACTGGCAGGCAGCAGTCAAGGTTCAAGTAATTAAGTTCCTGCCATCTACAAATTCAGTCCCAGCTCAGACCAGACCGTGGCAGATATTTGGGGAGTGAACCAGTGAAAGGAAGCTTGTCCTTCCCAAATAAAAAAGTTTTAAAAGAAAGCTTATTGAATGAGTGAATCATGCACCAACGAAATACGCTTTGCAGCTTAGAGAAAGGCCATCTTTTGCAATGATGATTCTGCAACACAGCTGTCCCTGTATCCTCCTGACACCATTGTGATAAGATCATTGAAGAGCAAAACTGTGTCCTGTGGGTCTCTGCCACCCTTCTCAGATCAGGCCAAACTGACACCAGGAGGGAAGATGCAGGGGTGTGAAGACGGGTGTTAGTAAGAGAAACACCGAGGGCACCAACACCAGGCAGGTCCATCGTCCTGGTGAAAGCCAGGGAACTGCTGGGCTGGCTGTGAGCGGTGGTTGTCAGGGCAGCTCCAGGGCCAGCAGCATCGCCTGGGAACTCGGGCTGCATCGCCAAGTGACGGCATCCAAGCTGAGTCAAGGCCACAGCAGCCTGTGATTTGGTGTTTCAATTTTTAAAAAATGTTTTCTAAAAGATTTATTTATTTGAAAAATCAGAATTACCGAGAGAGAAGGAGAAAGAGAAAGAAAGAGAATCTTCCATCTGCTGGTTCACTCTCCAGATGGCTTCCATGACTGGGGTGGGGCTAGGCTGAAGTGAGGAGCCAGGAGCTTTATCTGGCTCTCCCACATGCAGAGCAGGGGCCTAAAGACTTGACCTGTCTTCTGTTGCTTCCCCGGGCCATGAGCAGGGAGCTGGATGGGAAGTGGAGCTTCCGGAACATTAATTTTTTAAGAGGCAGAGAGACTTTCTATCCACCGGGTCACCTCTCCCTTTCCTCTCACAGATGCCTGCCCCAGCTGGGGCCTGGCCAGGCTGAAGCTGGCACAGGGAACTCGCTCGGTTTCCCCCTTGGGTAGCAGGAAATTGATGGACTGAGGCATCACCAACTGGCTCCCTAAGTCAGCATTGACGGGAAGCTGGAATTGGGACTAGAGCCAGATAGAGAACCCAGGTTGTCTCATGCAGGCATTGTAATTGCCCTGTGGTCTGTGTGACATGCCCCATAACCAATGCTTATGGCTGCTCAAGATTGAGAACTGTGAGGCAAGTCCAGAAAGGTGGAAAGAAGCCACTCTTACCTTCTTAGCTCTCTGCTCTTGGGAGTTCCTGGGAGAAAGTTGGGGTTTCTTTGTTCTCTGGCTCAGGTTGCTACATGAAAGTAAGTGGGAGGAAGACCCAGAGGAGCAGGAGAAGGCGGCCAGCAGCTGAGCGGGGCGGGCTGCAGCCGACTCACTTTCTTTCAGTCTCCGCTGGCAGGAGCACCTCCTGTGCAGGCAGACCCCTCTGGCTGCCCCGACAAGGTCAAAGCACCTTGTACACATGTCAGGGGCTAAATATTTCCTTTGCCTCCAGCTGTGAAACTGATTAGCGGCCTTAAAGTCCCATTAAGTGTCTATAGCAGCTGGGTTGCTGTTTCCAAAGCAGAGGAGAAATGAGTGTGTGTGAGAGTGGCCAAGAGCTGGATAGTAGAAACAGGAAAAAATGTCTTCAACTACCTTTTCTTCAAAGTTGGACAGTGGCACACACGGGGGAAGTGGTATGTGAAGAAATGTGATATAAGTGTTATGATCCTGGAATTTCTTTAGCTTGAATAGCCTAAACATGTGCTCATTGCTACAAAGCTAATTCTGAAATCAATATCAAGACATTGCATTTGTAGGCACTTGAGAAGCTGTGGAATTCCAAGATGAGAATCACTCCATCTGCCTCTGGGAAAGTTCTGGTCCTTGCCAGCTGCTTGGCTGGGGTGAACTGTCTACTTGTATTCAGAAACATTCTGTGACACATAGGATGGAAAGCAAATGTGCCTTATATAATACACATGATGGATTGAAGTGATTACTCAGATATGGCTTCTTTTTCCTTCTTGTCCAAGTTCATTGCTTTTCATCAGAATAAAGTTTAAAGGTCCAGTTAGAACATGCCAATCATCCTTTGCCAAAGAACACTATGCTTGTAGAATAGTTTGGCTGTGGATCCTTTCATTAACTTCACCTCAAATTTACTGACCTAGGGTATTAATTAATATGGTTTCTACTTGCTATTATGAAGTACCCGAGGCCAGATAACTTACAGAGAAAAGAGGTTTCTTTAGCTCTGTGTTTTAGAGGTTGAAAGCCTAAATAGCATGATGCTGGCTCTTGCAGCACCCCCACTCCTGCCCTGGCTGTGTCAAATTCATGGCAGAGGGTACTAGGACACAGCTCAGGGAGGAGCCAACAGCAACCTTTCATGATGTGCCCAACCCCACCTTAAGGTGCCACCACCTCTGTGCACTATCATACCAGAGACAAAGTTTCCAGTGCATTACTCTGTGAGGGACAAATCTTATTCACACCAGAGTACACACCACGTACCTGTTGGGCACCTGCCACGGGATGGACACGTGCTAAACATCAGGGATATCCATGTAAAATGATGCTCTCAAGGAAGGGGATGCATATGGCAGAGAATTCAATCAGAGAGGGTGAGGACGCAGCGTGCAAAGGTGTGAGCTCCTTCCTCACCCATCACAAGGTCATGGCCAATACCCTCTGACCAAAGGCAGGTTCACAAGAGAAAAGTGTAGCAAAGTCATTTAATCCAAGTTTAGGTGACACAGGCGCCTTCTGAATAAAGACCCAAAGAACTGGGGAAAACTGTTTTGATGTTCCATGCAGCAGGAAGAGCTGTGTGGCAATGTGGCAGGATGCAAGGATGAGCTGTAGTGGGGACTGAGGGGATACCCAGCAAGGCCTATCTGCTTAGATTCCTCTTGGTGTCCCTGTGGCCACCCACAGGGAAGGTGGGAAGACACTCCAGAAAAGGATCTTCAGGGAAGAAAGGAGAGAGTGGACCCTCCAGGGCTGTAGGGGACAGGGTTTCTGTGCCTTGCTGTGGAGGAGCAGGAGGGGCAGGAGACAGGAGAGCAGAAGGGAACAGTCCCCTAGCACTCAGCACTCCAACATGCTATGCTCTGGGGTGTCGTGTTCTGAGTCCCAGCAGGTGCAATAGTTCACCTGGGCTCAAAGAGGTCCTGGGCAGGAGACTTCTGAGAGATGTCCCTGCAGGCAGGGAGAGGACACGCTGCAGAGCTCTGGGAGTTGCAAAGGCGGAGGGATCCCTGTGACTAGGGGCTGGGCTTACACTGGAGCTGCAGGGCAGCCTTGGGCTAGGAAACCCTGTGGGCCAGACTAAAGAATGAGGGATAGAGGCTACAGGCAGGGGCAGGTCGCTGGGGGCAGTCAGCTGTTGCCAGCACAGATTGTGGAGGTTGCAGAGTCTGGAAGATCTTTCTCTAGGGAATCTGAGCATGGGCTGGACAGGTAAGCAAGATGAGGCAATAAGACTGATTGGAAATACAAGAAAAGCAAACTGAATGTTGTCATTTGGCTCCTATTTCTCATTATTTTCTCAAAAAAGGAGATAAGGAGGACATTCATTGTTAAGATATCACAGGCTATTTGGGAAACAAAAGAACTATTTCCCCTGAAAGTTGCAACAGCATCAAAGAAAGACCAGAAAAAATGCTTGTGATTGGTAGGTATATGTAGCTAAAACTGGCAAAAGCTGCCGGGCCTACATCACACTTTGAGCACATCCCAGAGTGCTACTTCTCAGCAAAGGAGCACCTGCTAGTGTTCAGCCACGCCACGCCTTCCTGCAGGAGCAGTTAGGGGGAGTGGACTGCACACTGTTCTGCTGGCCCCAAGGTTTTGCTCTTATAAAATGCGGAATGAGATGTTTATAGGGAATGGGGAGAGATCAACATTCATAACAGACACACATAGGCACTGTGAAACAATCACAGGTGTCATAAGAAGAAAAGCCACAAGCACCACACAAAGATAGCTGAAAGCATTGGGAATTCGAGTGTTGTTGCAGTCCAGATGACAGCCAAGACACACGATAAAAGCCACACCTCCCAGGATGAAGGAAAGGAGGCCACCCAGGGAGGAGAACTTCCCATTTCCGAGACGTCGTCAGATGCAGCGACCAAGCAGGTGAGCAAAGTGACGTATACGTATTTGCTCTTGACAGGTGTACAAAGTTTCTGAATGATGTTTCTAAACAAAAAATAATAATAATAAGCTCAAAGGACATGATCAGAACTAAATATCAGACAGCAGACTTTAGGAACCTGTCTTGTGCATGTGGCCTTGGTGGGGGGGGAAGGACTGGGACTTGTGGCTGAGAGAAGCTCTGTACCCACCTGTTGCCTTGAGCAGACTCTCCATGGAGCTCTAGCTCCTTACCTGGCACACAGCTACCCCAGCCAACACTTGTCTGTGTACCATCTGAACTGATCAAGGCAAAATGATAAAGGAATCAGACATGAAATTATGATCACTCACAAAATCATAACCAGCAGTTGGATGTATTTGTGAGTCAGACTACCTATGCACTGGAATAGGTTGTGCCTACTAGTAGCCATCCCTCTGATACTCCTGCAAGGTTTATTGTCAGTCTCCACCCAGTCTCACACTACAAGGCCACTTGTTCACTCTTTCCTGTGCTGGAATATTTCTCAAATTTAAAATGTTTTATTTTTTTTGAGAGAGGAGAAAGAGAAAGAGAGAAAAAAGAAGACAGAGAAATAGATATCCCATTCACTGGCTCACTTGCCAAATGCCTGCAATGGCCAGGGCTGTGCTGGGATCAACGCCGGGACCTAGGAATTTAATCCAGATTTCCCACACTGGTCTTAGGGCCCCAGCTACTCATCATCACTTCTGCGTGCTTGGTCTGCATAGCAGGAAGCTGGAAGTGGAGGTAAGAGCTAGGTACCTCTGATGGGGGACCCCAACATACTTACCAGGGACCTAACCAAGCAAGGCTAAGCCAGGTAGCCGTTTTGCTAGGCTTGACAACCTATACAACACTGAGTTAAAGTCAGCAAGGCACAACAGCCTGGGTGACTGTTCAAAATGTTCCTAAGGCTTAATAGCTAATCTTACTTGCAAAACTTACATAGCAGCTTATCTTCCTAACCAAACGTGCTAAAATAACCCAATGGAAGAAGAAGAAAAGCTGGGTCTTTGTTGATTTCTGCTCCCGGGTTGACTTAAGTGAACCCCCAAAACTGGAAAGTGTGGAGGCTCTGTAAGTCTACAGTTTCCTATAGGTATTCGGTGTATTCCTGGTGCAGGGAGAACATGTTCCAAACACAAATGTCTCTGCCTTTTTGATACAAAGCAGGTGCAAATAACCAATCTGCAGCCTACCCATAGGCAACGAACCCAGGCACGGTATTAGGAACTGGAGAGACTTCGTTGTGGCTGTGCGGGCAGCAGAGGGCAGCACTCCGGCCACCTGTCACCTCCACAGGCGCCTCCCGGTTGGTTTCTGCAGTCATCAGCTCCAGCCCTGGCAGATCGCGCCAGGTTGCTAGCGAGGGCTGCCCACTGCGCACTCCGCGTCTCTCCCAAGTCAAGAGCTGATTCTTCACACGGGCGTGAGGGACACTCCAGACAGCAAAACGATGCAAAAACACTTCGGGGATTGGTCTTCACGAGTCACGTTTCCGGGAAACAGGACTCTACGGCCGTGGTCACCTGCGCACACAGCTCAGCAGGCGACCTGGACCTTAAGGAGCAGGGAACTACCCCTGGACCGAGTTGGTGCTTGCGCTCCGCTTCGAGGGCTGCGAGCCGATCACAGTGCGCATGGCCATCGCCTGCACAGCTTCATGATGCACTAGGATGTGGGAGACTCAAATGCTGGACGGAGGGAGGAACGCACGGTGACTGAACCAGCTTCTCGGGCCGCTCAGTTTCACGGGCTCGTTCACAGGCCGTCTAAAGTGTTGGCGCAGGAAGGACTCACAGTGCACACCTGCTCCCACCTGTGCACACCTGTTCCCACCTGTGCACAACAGGGCGCCTTCTCCAATATGGTTTCCTAGGGATGTCCGCCCATGTGGGAACCCAAGAAGCTTCCCATGTATCCCCCACCCTCGCTCATCTGCTTGTTTCCTCCCAGTCTCAACACCCCCTGCGTTATGGCTCCTCCTAAGCCAGCTCTGCTCCTGCCCCCTTCACGTCCCTCCACCCCATGCTACCAGAGTGGGCGGGAAGCAATAAAAGGAAAGGGGGCAGATTTGGCTGTCTTGGTAGGAGCAGAGACAGGGTATTTGGGTGGAGAGATGGAGGCTAGTTTGTTGTGGACTCTGAGTGCAGGGTTCCGCTACTCTGGCCCTGTGACTTCTAACCCAAGAGGAGACATTTTGGAAAGTCTGAAGAAAGCCTCAGAAACGAGGAGGAGATTGCTCCTCGGCCTTGGGACCCTGTATCTGCATGGGAGACCAGGAAGAAGCTTCTGGCTCCTAGCTTCTGATTGACTCAGCTCTGGCTGTTGTGGTCATTTGGGAAATGAACCAACAAATGGAAGATCAATCTCTCTCTCTCTCTCTCTCTCTCTCTCTCTCCTTCTCTCTCTCTCTTTGTGTGTCTCTCCTTCCTTCTCTGTAAATCTGCCTTTCCAATAACAATAAATCTGAAAAAAAAATCTATACAAGAATGAAAGCAGAGTACTGCCAATAATTTGATTTCTGCCCTCTGTTTTTCCACTCTTGGCCCCATGAAGGGAACACAAGTACCCGGTTTCCAGTCCTAGCAATAACAGGAAGAAGAAAAGAGATTTGGTTTTTTTGAGGATGAAATGTTTCCCATTGTGGTGGCTTCTTAAGCATGTTCACATATGAGGTGTTCTGGTGTAACTGCTCCCGGTTTGTGTGGACAGCACGCAGGTTGGTGTCCTCAACCGGGCCAACCAGGTAGACCTTGCATGCTTGCTGTGAAGCACCAAGAGTTGACCTCTGGAAGTGCTGACCTGTTTGGAAATCCTGAGAGATTTCTCACTCCAAACAACCGAAGGGGAGTTTTCCAATCAGAAGTTCAGTGGACTTCTGAAACTGAGAATGTGGCACCATGTCTGAATCGCCTAGCATGCTCATTCATGTTAGAGGTAGGTCATGGCCAAATAGTAGTAATAATAATAAAATTGTAAAAATGTACTTCTCAGGGGCTGGTACCTCCTAATCCTTCCCCTGCAAGCACTGGTATCCCATATGGATGCTGGTTTGTGTCCCGGCTGCTCCACTTCCCATCCAGCTTCCTGCCTGTGGCCTGGAAAAGCAGCAGAGGACAGCTCAAGTCCTTGGGACCCTGCACCCACAGCGGAGACCTGGAAGAGACCCCTGGCTTCAGATCAGCTCAGCTCTGGCGGTTACGGCCACTTGGGGAATGAACCAACAGGTGAAAGATCTCTCTCCTCTGTGTAAATCTGCCTTTCAAATAAAAATAAATAAATCTGTTTTAAAAACTCAGAGCACTTTGTATATCATATCGATGGACTTACAACTTGATGAATTCATTTCTCCTCCCTTAAATTTTGAGTGATAACATGCCTTTTTTTAAAAAAAAAAGATGTATTTTTTTTTTTTATTGGAAAGGCATATATACAGAGAGAAGGAGTTACACAGAGAAAAATCTTCCATCCACTGGTTCACTTCTCAAGTGGCTGCAATGGCCGGAGCCAAGACGATCTGAAGCCAGGAGCCGGGGGCCAGGAGGCTCCACCAGGTCTCCCACATGGGTACAGAATCCCAAGGCTTTGGTCCATCCTCTGCTGCTTTCCCAGGCCACAGGCAAGGAAGCTGGATGCGAAATGGAGCAGCCAGGACACAAACCAATATTCATACAGGATCCTGCTGGATTCAAAGCGAGGATTTAGCCACTAGGCCATCATATTGGGCCCAGACACATGCTTCTTGCATACCCTGTTAAGCTTCATCAGGGCAAAAGCTCTACAGTTTTAAAAATGAAACTTGTAGTGTGTCAAATATGGTCATCTGGAACTATTTTTAAACAACATTTTAAGTAGGTGGGAATGCAGCAAACTGAAGTCCTTGACATTTTGTATTTTCTCAATAGTTGAGTTTATACATGAAAAAACCAATAAATGATTTGTATTATTTATTGCATACCTGTCCTGATGACAGAGTGACAGAGAGAGAGATTTTCCATCTGCTAGTTTATTGCCCATCTACCCACAGCAGCTGGGGTGGCCAGACTGAAGCCAGGAACTAGGAGTTCCATGTAGGTTCCCACACGTGCCCTCACTGTTGCTTCCTGAGATGCCCATTAGCAGGAAACAGGATCAGAAGCAGAGGAGCCAGAACTCAAACAGGGTGTGAGCATCCCAAGCTATGTGTTAACAGCTGCACCACATACCTGCCCTCTCTTGGTGAGCCTCTTATGTTCAATTTTGTTGAATTCATTTCTTTCATGATCAACTGTGACAAGCTTTGAGGACTGATATATTCTGTCTCACGCTACCATCAATATCATCTGACTTTTTGCCTTTTTTTGCTATTCAGAAAAGCCCCTTCTTGCTTGCCACCTCATGTTGTTTTTCAGTTTCTTCTTTCTAACCAGGTTTCCTAGTTTTTTTTGTCCTTTTCCACTTTACCTCTCAAAAATCCTGCACAAACTAGACATCTGTTATATGACTTTGCAAGCTGATTCTCTTGGGGAGCAGGTCTCCAATCTGGGTCAGGCGCTTACATGCTCACTCCTTAGCCTCTCTTCTTCTGAGAGAAGAACAGGAAGTCCCTGGCTTTAATGCGAAGCCACAGCCTTCATCGGTCACCCCATTATAACTGGTCATTCCCACCAAGTGCTGTCCACCGAGCCTAGAAGTCTCATCTCCTGTCACCTGTGTGCAGCATTTCAGTCCTTTAAGATCTTAAGCCTCTGGGTTCTCTCTCCTCTTTTCTTCAGGTTTACAAAAACAACTTGTTTCCGTGGGTGTTTCCCCTTCTTGCAACGCTGTGCCGGACAGGCTGGACACCACAGTAAGCCGCTGGCTCATTGCGCAGATGTTTATTAGAGCTGGTGACATTTACCAGATGTGTGTATCTTAAGCCACTGGCCCCCTACAGTGTGCCATCAGCATCCTTGCTGTCTGACCATCACTGAGCCAGTGTCACTTAATCTAAAATGTCCCATACAGTCATTTTGCACTGAAAATTCAAAGCATGACACTGTGTGTGCCTTTTCTCCTACTGTTTTCTCAAACCTACACTTGCCTGATATGCAGAATCTTCCAAATATGCATGGAAAATGAGTATTATATATATATATAAAACCAAGGATTTAAAAAGAATTTGCACCCATGGGACATTAGAATAAACTTATTTTAAATTCTTTTTTTTTCCCACAAACTTTCTGAATTATCTGTTGTGATGCAACCATCCTGAATGTAGAGGGGAGGGAAGTGAATGACGCCAGAGATAGTGTGTGGGAGGCTAGACTGGCAATGGTCTCCATCCTCTCTACCCACATGCCATTGGCCAAATTCACCGTGCAATATCACCAAGATACAAGAATACTCGGGAATATCATCTGCATTTGTACCATGGGAATTTGGCCTAACAGATAGCGATTGGAAGTGTCTGGATTTAAATACCCAGGCCCTGCTTCTCCCCACAACTTCCTACCAATGGCAACTCTGGAAGGTAGCAGGTGGTAAGTCAAATAATTTAGCCCCTACCACCCATGTGGGAGATGCAGACTAACTTTCTGAGTCTCAGCTTTATCCTTGGTTCTGTCTTGGCCATCATGAGAATTCAGTGAGTAAATCAATGGGTGGGAGCTCTCTTTCTTTGTCTCTCAGAAAGAAAGGAAGGAAGAAAGAAAAGAAAGAAAGAAAGAAAGAAAGAAAGAAAGAAAGAAAGAAAGAATTTTTAAAAACCTGTTTTAAAAAGGAAGAGTGTGATGAACAGGTAGATTTGGCACGGAAGTCTCATCTAGACTGAACAGCAAAGGCTTAGGGTCCTGATACTAGCATTGTAAAAAGGTAGATTTCATGCAGCAGGTCACGTGACCGATATGTGGGAACACATTAAAGATGGGGAAAAGGGGAAACGCATACTACGTTTTTAAAGCAAGAACAAAAGCACATGGAAGGATCAGCTAATGCTGTTTGCATTATTCTTTTTCCTTGTTGCAAAGTTTGTAGGGTCTGTGTTGATCCCTTTCTCCTGATTTTGATAATTAATTTCTGTCCTGTTTTTTTATGAGCCATCTCAGAGAAGGTTCACTGATCTCCTGCTGTTCAGTGTAACAATCTTTTAAAAAGGTGTACATCTCTCTTAAGCTTTTCCATTTTCTATTTCATTTAAGCATCTTTGAAATAAATTTAATTAAATTTTCTTTTCTAGGAAATTCAATTCATTATCTTGGCACTCTTTTATTCCAACTTTAATAGTTAAAGCTTTAATTTTCCTTTAGACACTAATTAGTTGCAGCACGCAGAAATTTGATATGTTGTTTTATCTACTGTCATTCAATTAGAATGTCAGCTGTATTTTCTTTATTTTTTTAAAGTCAGGAGTTACATTTTTTTTTAACTTCCAAATATCGAGAGATTTTTCGAGGTAGCAAATATCTTCAAATTGTTTTTATAAGTTTAATTTTCTTTGAGATACTGTCAACAGGATTTCAACTATATGTGAATTCTGATTTTATTTTATCAGACATTGTTTTATGACCCAGCCTGTATTTTACTGGTGTGTGTTCGATGTGCACTTGAAAAGGATGCATGTATTTTGTTGGTGTGATTAATTCCCTATAAGACTGAATTAAACGAGTTGATGGTCTTGCTGCAGCCCAACATGTGTGTTTTGATTTTCTATCTTTCTGACTTTTGAGTATTTAGATCATTTATAGTTAACATTATTGTCAGCGTAGTCGTGCTTAGATCTGTTAGCTTTTTGTTTCTCATTTGTTCTATTTCTGGTTTTTTTTCTCTTTTCTGCCTTATTTTTGATTAAGTATTTTGGCATTCTGTTTTCTTCTCTACTGTTTTAGGAGACATTTCAAGTTTTTAACGATTATTACAAAATTTGCCTTATGTATTTTTGACTTATCACAGTTTACTTTAAAATAACGTTAACTATGGAGTCTGTACCAGGTAAAACTGTATAATAGTGTGTTTTCATTTCCTTTCTTTTTCTTACGATGTTGCCGACATATATTTTACTTGTATATATGTATATTTTAAACCCCAGGTCATATTGTTATTAGCTTTGTTTAAAATAGAAGACTTTTTTCTAAGGAAAAAAGTAAGAAATTCAATTTTGTCCCAGAGTTACTATTTCTGAAGTATTTATTCTTCTGTTCACCCTGATTCTCCATCTACCTATCAGATTGCTAATAAAACAACTTCATTATTTTAGTTCCGGTTTATTAGTGAAGAGCTTTCTTGGGTTTTCTCCACACACATCTTTTCGTCATCATTCTTTTGGAGAATGCTGTCATTAGTTGAAAAGTCTTTGTTGAGATTTTTCTATCAGGAAAAAAAAATTTTTTGGCTTTCCTGAGAAGACATGATTATAATTATTGACAGATTGGTTTCTGTTTGTGTTTTAATCTTTGGCTAGCTTTTAATACTTTTGTCTTTACCCTTAGTTTTCTTTTTTTTTTAAAGATTTATTTTATTTTTATTAGAAAGGCAGATATACAGAGAGGAGGAGAGACAGATTCCTTCTGATGATTCACTCCATAAGTGAGTGCAACAGCTGGTGCTATGCTGATTTGAAGCCAGGAGCCAGGAACTTCTTCCAGGTCTCCCACACGGGTGCAGGGTCCCAAGGCTTTGGGCCATGTTTGCTCTCCCAGGACACAAGCAGGGAGCTGGATGGGAAGTGGAGCTGCCAGGATTAGAACCGGCGCCCATATGGGATCCTGGCGCGTTCAAGGGGAGGTCTTTAGCCCCGAGGCCATGCTGCCGGGCCCTATCCTTAGTTTTCATAAAATTTATTATGATGTAGTTTTAGATGTGTGGAGGAGTCGTGTGTGTGTGTGTGTGTGTGTGTGTGTGTGTGTGTGTGTGTGTGTGTTGGGTTACTTGTGCTTCTTGGGTCATCATATCAGAAAATGTTTTGCCTTCATTTGTTGTTTTGCCTTCATTTTTTTTTTCCTGTTGCTTTCTCTATGTGCAACTACTAAACAACTTATAACACTTAGGAGAATGTTTGACATTGTCTTACATGTTACTAAGGCTGGTTTCATATTTTCCGGTCTTCTTTCTCTGTGTGTTTCAATTTGAATAGAAGCTATTGCTATGTCTTCAAGTTTTAATTTTTTGTTCTGCAGTGACTTATCTGCTGCTAAGCCTATGCGGTGATTTTTTTTGCATATGTTTTATGTTCCAGTGCTGAGTCTTTTATTATGGTTTCTACATCTTATTATGTTGTTTTAAAGTCCTTTACAGCAGTGATTTTAAAGTTATTGCATGTTAATTACATCTCTATCACTTTTAAGTCTATCTCCATTGATTTCCTTTAATTCTGGTTATACATAGAATAGTTGAGACTTTTTAAAATGTTTGTTTAATTTGCTTAGGGGAGAGAGAGCGAGAGAGAGAGAGAGAGAGAGAGAGAGAGAGAGAGAGAGAGAGAGATTCAATCTGTTGAGTAACTTCCAAATGTCTACAACAGCTGAGGTTGGGCTAAAGTGGAGCTGAGAGACAGAAAAACAATTCAGGTGTGCCCATAGGTGTGAAGACCGCAGTTACTTGATTCTTGTCATAGTCTGCCTTGGTTGTGGGCTGGAGTCAGAAGCCAGAGCTGAGGATGATGTGGAATGTGCATATCTTAACATACTAGGGTAACATTTGTCCCAGTTTCTCCTGCTTTGAATAATTTTGATTGGATGTTGGACATTATGACTACCAGCTAAGTGTATGAGTTTTGTTTTGTTCTGTTGAAGTTTTGTGTTTTGTTTGTGTGGGCAGCTAGATTAGTTATGGATCTCCTTGATTGTTTGGAGTTGTGTTTTAAGATTCATGAAGCTGAAAATAAACTTTGTTAAGATTAAAGCAGTAATTTTTGCTTGGTGCTAACTTAGTTCTATTATCAAGGTACAGTATTTGGGGGGCCTCTATGGACATCTGGCTCTGTCCACTTTGATCAGAACATAAATCCCATCAAAGTTCCGGGAATTTCTCTGCTTGTTTCTTTTCAGTGGTTTCTCTTTGTCCAACTTTGCTTTCACTCTATACATGTAGTTTAGCACCTGTCTACTTATTTTATGCTATCCCTCTGGAAATTTATACAACTTTTTTCTTTCTGTACTCTTTTCTCAATGGTAAGCTATGTAGCAAAGTCTAGCTGCCTTAATTTCCCCCCAAATTTACCTCTTGTCTCCTTAACTTAAGGAAAACACTATTTCATTTAGGTTCTATTTCCTTACACCGTGGTCCAAAAACTGCCTCTAGGTAGCAAGTCTGCGTAGTGGTATGACACTAACTTCATTTCATTTCTCTGAGCACTATAGTCCTGAGTTGTCTTTTGCCTCCTGCTTCGTCCAATTTTCTGATCATTTTAAGTAGGAGCACAAGTTCTATATCAGTTACTGCATCATAACCATGGGTTAGTTTAGAAATCACATTTTTGAGATTGAAATGACTGACTTATCCACGTAAGTGTACAGGTCAGTGGGTTTTGGCATATTCACAGATCTGTGCGGCCCTCATTGCAGCTTTATAAATTCCTTCACCCCCAAAATAAATCCTGTACATTTCGGACATTAACCATTTACTCCCTCCTGACGTAAGCAGCAAGTTATGTGTTTGTATCTATAGATTTTCTTCTTCTGGGCATTTTGATGAATGGCCATCATTGCATGCAGCCTCTTATAACTAGCACTGTCCATTTATCATGCTGTTTCAATTCAAACCATTAATATAACATCATCCTATGATAATTATTGTACACCTGTTTTTGAGGTTTGAGATTACATTCGTTATGGGAGTTCTTCGAAATTAAGACTATTGTGCACATTTCATAAAAACAAAATGTGACTCAAACCGACTGAACAACCTACTTAGAAAAATGTTTTATGTACTCCCGTGTCTTTAATCTGTGAGTTCTCAAGATACAAAGTATCTGTGCTACTCCTTCCCTGTTAGGCAAAATGACCCATTTTATCTTTCTCTACAAAAATCAACTCGCACAAAAGTTTAAGTTTTAGTGAAAAGTAATACTTTTAATTTTATACTTCAGCTTTAACTACTACATATCTCATACAACTACAGAAAGATACAACAATAAAAACATTGAACAAATCAACAAAAAGCCAAAGGCATTCCCGCACTATTCACTTTCCTGACCCTGTTGTAACAAACTATTTGGCCAGAGTCACGGCAATGCCTGCTCTGAACGCCAGCTCAAGTGACCAGTCTCGATGAAGGGCATGAGGGTACAGGACACGGTGGTCCAAGTCTCACTCAGGGAGGCTATCAGTGAAGCCAACACTGACACTCTTCTTGCTCTTGGTTCTCTCAGAGGTGTAGGAACGGACTAGTTCTTCTTGGGTCATGACGGATCGCTCTGCTTGAGAAAAGGAATAGCCACCTGGAAAGACAAAGCCAGAGGAATCTGTTAGGGAATACAGAGCTGGTGAACAGTGGCAGGAATCAAGATTCCAGCTGGATGGAGACACATTGGCCTGTAGCTGGGGCAAACTGTGTTACAGTCATGAGAGCCCTTTACACAGACTCCATGCCTGGGCACGCAGTTCATCTACAAAGGATGTCGCTGTGTGTTTTATAAAGCCCTACTGAAGATTCTACTGTGCAAGAGGTACAAAACAAATTCTGTTCTCCTACAGGGTGCAGCCTGGCCGGGACTGTGTCACTCTGCTATCTTCATCATCTTTGTCACCTGCTGAGGATGAGCCAGCAGAGGCTTCTAATTATTAGGGGAGGGCTGAGCCCAATCCAAGGAGCTCCAATTGTGTCCTTTAGGGCCCCTGACTTCCTCCACCAGCTCCTCTTCAAGAAGAGCGACTCTGGAAATGTCTGAATCTGTCTTTTTTTTTTTTTTTAATGAATCTGTCTTATTACAAGTGGCAGCTTAACCCATAAACACTTTTGGGAGCAGTGCTGGTACTCGGTACAGAGAACTAACAAATAGTTCCATCTTCCTTGGACCCCAGAAAACCTTGACTATTGGGACCCCAGGAAGGTCACATGTTCAGATTAAAATATGTCACACAGGGGTGGGAATTTAAGCCATTGTTTAAGATGCTGTATAAGACATTCATGCCCTGTGTTGGAGTGCTGGGTTTGAGTTTTGATTCTGGCTGCCAGCTCCAGCTTCCTGCTAATGCACAACCCAGAAGTTAATGTTGATAATGAAGTGATTGGGTTCCTGCCATGCACTGGGGCAGTCCTGGCTTCCGCTTTGGCTTGGCACAGTTGCAGCTATTGGGGGCATTTGGAAATTGAATCAGAAAATGGAAGATCTGTTTGCCTTTCTAGGTTTTTGTTTCTCTGCCTCTTTTTTTTTTTTACTTTTTAAAGTTTTTTTTGAGATTTTATTTTAAAAAATTATTTATTTTTCCATGATACATTTTTGTAGGTTTAAGGATTCCTCCCTGGCCCTGCCCTTTTTCCCACCCTATTTTCTCCTCCCCCCTTTCCCCACTATGCTATTACAGTAGTATAGTCCTTTAGTAACAGTTACAAACGTAACACGTTGCTATTAGGTACACATGAAGTTACAGGTGTAGACAAAGATAGAAACCCTAGTAGATTGTCAAGGTATTCAATTTAACTGTTTCACTAGGAATAGAGATGCTCATGGCAACATATTTGCACTGCCTCTTAAATAAATAAATTTAACAAATGCAACAAAACATAACTTATACTGAGCTACGTAATCATTATTTCTTTCCAGATATGTGGGTACTTTAAAAAGCTCATAGAAAATGGAATCAAGAAATACATTTGTTGCATTGGTTGGAGTCCCAGCTGCTAAGCTTCCTGTCTGGCTTCTCCCTAATGCTCCTGGAAAGGGAGAGGGGCATGGCCCAGTGCTTAGGCCCCTGTCACTCACATGGGAGACCCAAACGGGGTTCTAAGCTTTGCAAAAAAAAAAAAAAAAAAAAAAAAAAAAAAAATCCTGGCCTTTGCAGCCATTTGGAAAAGGAATTCGAAAATTACGCTGTCTCTCCACCACTCTCTCTTTGTCCTCTTCACACATCTCTTTCCAGCTTTGCTTTTTACGTAAATAAACAAATCTTTTTTAGAAAAACTATACTGACTTTCATAAATTTTGTACAAACATAATTTATCTTTGAATTCCATTTTCCCCAGAGTTTTAAAAGCACACTTGTACATCTAAGAGTCATTGCTTGGTTCAGTAATGACAGAGGACTGGGGCTGGTGAGGCAGCCTAAGAGGGGAGGCTATGACACTGGAATCCCATGCAGGTGCCAGTTTAGAAGCCCTCTCTCCCTCCTTCTCCCCGTAATTCCACCTTTCAAATAAATAAATAAATCTTATTATTTTTTTTTTAAACTTGCTAGTGAGGAGCCATGTTCTTTGAAAGAAATAAATGACAAATGGCTATGCCTCTGTGTGTTCCTCTGAGTTGTTCATAATGAAAGCTTCTATGTAAAGAGATGAGTAAGTAGCGTGTAGCCTCCTTGGTGTACTGGAATCTCCCAGAAGCTGGGGAAGCTCTCACTGCCTCGTAGATGCTGGACCAGCAATTGTCCGACGTGAAGATGCTTTTGCCAAACCCCCATTTGGAAGAGGCCCATTTTCCTGGTCGGATGCTTAATCTTCAGGCCACAGGATGGCAGGTGTATTCTGCCCCATCCAAAGCTCTGGGTGCTCTGTTGGAGTTTGTCAGCCTCTACACACTCATAGTATGAAATCTTTCTTTTCTAAATAAAGTTTTTTGCTTTGGTTCTCTAAATAAATGGGTTTTATTCTAAATAAGTAGAGGGGTTTTTTTCTTTTTCATCAGTTTTGTATCCCTTTGCTGTTTATGGTATCCCAACCTGTACAAAGTTCTGACCTTGGGAAAGTTGGATTTGACTTGATTCAGGGGCAACATCTATTGTTTGGAAACCTGGGAGGGTTTTCCTTTTCCTGATGTTCCCAGGGTGACAGTGAGAGCCAGAGCGGGAGAAGAGCCCCACTGCCCACCTCGGGTCCCCAGACTGACAAAGATGCATGATCGGCTTGCTGGGCTTGTCCTGCTGAACATTTAACTGTGCTCTGCATCCATGGGGGAAACCGCCAGCTCTTCCCAGTTCCCACCTTCATTCATCTTGCAGGAAGTCCTGACAGCCAGAGTCTCACAGAGGGAGCTTTGGGAGATTCTCCAGGGACCCAACAGTGAACTGGGCCTGACTGGCTTCTTAAAGTGCCAGCTCCCTAAATCCTTAGCTGCAGAATCTAATGAGAAGTGGGGACCACAGAGGAAGGAAAGGGAATGTGGATTCAAGGACCTTTCAGATGATTTTTTTTCTTCTTTCTGGTAAAACATTTAGCAGACTTCTAATCAACCACATTATTTTTCATCATAATTGTCCCACTTAATTCATTTATTATAAGTTTGGAAGCATAATAAAATCTTAAGGTCAGGATTTTTTGTGTTGTGTTGAGTTGGCATATTGTAACTCAGAATTTTTTTTTCATACTTGAGTTGTTAGAGAACTTTACAAATTCATGGTGTTTAGGTCTGGGAGCTAAAATGCTGCAAGCTGGCTGGGGGGCGGGGGTGTGCGGTTTCTCTAAGCAAGGAGAGACAATATGAATACAGAAGGCAATCTTAGCATCTCATAGCATCTCAGTATCTCATACTCCAATAAAATGTCTAACTCGCCAATTGTATTTTCTGTTTACATTTTTTAAAAACATGAAAATAATTCCTTCTTTTTATTATTTTTTAACATACATAATTTTATTACAGAAGAATTTAAAAAACAAAATGCGACATTCTGAAAACCCCCCAAATTAGCTGTTAATATTAATTCCTACAAGTTTGCAGTGCTACCAAACACAAGAAATTAAAGAAGCCATTAAATGTTTAGGAACATTCAACTCAGAAGCTTTCAAATCTAACTATAGTAGCCCCTCAAAAAGCTACAACCCGCATTTTAAAAAACTGGTATTTTCTCTACAAAGAGTCTTACAAGCTTCACAAAAAATCTGTACAGTTTTTATACTGAAGCTAATATTGAGCTGCACTTGAATTTACATTGTTTTTCTTTCCTTTTTTTTTTGAATTCACTTTAACAAAACATTGCCTGAACACATTCTACATGCATCATTACAAGACAGTCATTTATTCTTCATCTTCCTCTTCTTCCTCTTCTTCTTCCTGCTCATCTTCTGGATCATTTTTCTTCTTTGAGCCGTTAGGCCTACTGGGACCCTTCTTTCCTGCCTGGCTTTTGCCCTTGGCACAGTATGCGGCAATATGCTTCTCATATTTCTCCTTTAGGTTAGCTGCTTTCTGTTCATATGGCTGTTTGTCTTTGGCTGAGTGTTCAGACCACATTTCACCCAGTTTTTTGCAGTATCCCTAAGGGGCAGCGCTGGGTGTTCGTTTTTGATCTTTGTGCGATGTTCAGATGTCTCTTTGGAACACTGCAATCGTTCTAAGTTTCCCTTCTACTGGCCTGTGGGAGGTATGTAATTTTTCATTTCCTGGTCATAGTGAGCTTTATTGTTCTTTGCCACACCTTCTAACTTGGACTTCTCCTTGGCAGACTTGGTCTTCCATCTCTTCGGGCATTTCTTGGAGAGCTTGGTGAAATTGCCCGAAGGGTCTGGGTACTTCTTCTTGTGCTCTTCCCAGCAAGTCTGCATGAAGAAGGCATAGGAGGACATCTTGCCCCTCGGCTTGTTGGGGGTCTCCTTTACTCTTGGCAACAGGATGGCGGCCGCCTGGTGAAAGCTTTTCCTCAGAGTCCCACAGAGTGACCCGGTCCTACAGCAACTAGCAATGTCTTCTTGCAGGATGCTTTTCAAACAGTAAATGAGACATATTTTTCTGTACTTTATTTGCATTCAGTGTGATTTTGTAGTCATTCACAATCTTGAAATTTTGAAAGGTTTTATATTAGTTTTAGGAGCAAATGATTGTTGCCTAGAGCATTTATTCCTTTTAGTATAAACGTATCTGGCTAATCACATTCCATGATGCTACAGCAATGCCAACAGCAGGGAGTCGCAAAAAGACGGGGACACTGAAGCTCAGAGATGACAACTGTCTTGCCTAACAACCTGTAGCTAGGTAAGTGGCAGAGCTGGGATGAAGTTTGATATTTATCCTATTTCCATGTCTCTGTTCTGAAAATGAATAGTGTGGCCTTCTAGAGTGACTGAAGGTCCAGTCTGGATCTAAAATAAGAGACATAGCTTTGTACAACTATTATTTATTAATGTGTAAGTGAGGAACCACCAGGTTATTCCTTCATTCATTCATTTCCACATGCTGTCTCCAAACAGTTGTTGCAAAAGGGTTCAAGTGTTTCATTGAGACCCAAGTTCCTAGACTGTGCTCAAAGGAAAACGCTTCTATTTTACTCATATTTATAGTGTATGTTGGAGAGATATAAATGGTATTGATTGTCAATGAATTCACTCAAAGAAGTTTGTTTTTGTTGAGTATCCACTCTGTCCTTTGAATTCTTCTACTTGGAATAGATGAGTGAAGAAAACAAAAGACCTTGCTCTCTTGGAACTAGGTTCCAGTAATAAAGATAGATAAGCAAGGACATAATTTTTAAAAAGTTAATGATGTGTTGCACAAGAGGTTAACAAAGAACTACAAACAAAAGAAAATATAAACTGGAGACAGAGAGTGGGGGTGTCAAAAAGCAATAGAATGGTCAGGGCAGGCCTCATGGTGAAGGTGACATTTGGGCCAAGACCTGGAGGAAGTGAAGGTGTGAGCTGTGCAGAAACATGAGGGATTAGCAGTGTAGGCAGAGATAGTACCTGTACAAAGCGCTGAGGTGGGAGCATTCCTGGAGTGTTAGGAAGAGGCGTGCATGAGTGACATGAAATGAGGAAGGAGGAAGAAGTACGGGGGGAACTACACCAGAGAAGTTGTGGGAGTGAAGGTCAAGTCCACGTTTGTTGGCCATTTGAAGGATTCGGGATTTTACTGTGAGTGATAGATGGATAGCTATTATAGGGTGTTGAGCTATAAATGCTTTAAATGGATCATATTGGCTGCTATGTGAGGGACTAGTTTGGAATTAGGGAGACTTGTTAGGGGGGTTATTGCAGTAGTGTAGAAGAAAGAAAATGTTGGTGATTCAAACCAGATGCTATCAATGGAGTGAGCAAGAAGTCAGATTCAATATAATGTGACTGCAGAACCAAGGAAAAAGTTGGTGTAGGAGAAGGGAAAAAGGAATTAAAAACGACTTTCAGGAGTTTGACTTGGACAACTAGAAAAGTGGAAAAGGCTGTAGAAGGGGCACAGTGGGAGAGGAGCCCATGAGTTCAGTTAGGGGAACACAAAGTTTGAAATACATATTAGACAACAAGCAAATGGGAATGGGTGATGAAGGGGTGGCAGGATGCCTGAATTTGGTATCTGAGAGAGAAGTGTGGGCAGGGCAAACAAATTTGAGTGTTATCAACAAGTGCGGAGACCAGGATAAGATTATCGGTGAAGTGAATATCCATAGGTGGGAGGGAAACAATTGAAGAACCAAATCATGGAACATTTACATTGTAAGAGACTGCATTGAAGAGACATCAGTCAAAAATGAAAAACGAGTAACCTGTAAGATCAAAGTCACGAGTGTGGCATGCTGGAAATACTTTGCCCCTAGAATTTAAAAACTCTACGACTTAGTAAGAAAAAAGGGGGAGGGGCAATTACATTTCAATTCCAGCAAATACCAGATTTTCCTTTATTGTTAATACCTTTTTGTTTGGCTTCCCTTCTCTTTTTTTTTCAGTACAGAATTTAGCGTTAACATCCCCATATAAGGCCCAAGCTTTCCATTAACACATTTCTCAGACATATTTCTTATTAAAGGAAGAGGAAATAGAGTAATTTTAAGATGTTCTTGTGGTTAACTTTTACACCAAAAACAAAACAAAAAAGGATATAGAAATTTTCTTTAGGTAAAAAAATGTCTAGACCCAGATGCCACTTTCACGTTTAAACGGAATATTTCAAATCCACTAAAGGATCTTGAAAACATTGGAATTTCACAATGAATGATTTTATGATTTAGACATGAGGGACCAAGAATTATTTTCTTTCAAAATATACTTTGGTTTAGGCCAAACACAATAATTCCTCCAAAGTAATTGATCACTCCTTGTCTTTTAAGAAATATCTCTTTTTAAAAAATAGATAATAACATGAATATTCTCCCTTGAGTTATTCTTTATACTTTGGCACAACATACAGAACATCAAGTTTACCACCTTCACTGCTGGTGGGTGTGCAGGTCAGTGGTGGTCAGCACATCCCCACGTGGTACAGTCCTAACCACTGTCCTCTCCAGAGCAGCTCTTTTCCGTTTGCAACACTACACACAAGGGGACATCAGAGAGTCTGCTAACTGGGATAAAATGTAAGTGGATTTTGGCAAGAAAAAGCAAAAAGTCATGTCTTGTGGAAGATCCCTCATATGGATGGATTTCAAAACAATTGCACTAAAATAAACGTATCTTTTATCCCCATTTCTACAAACTTTTGAATTTCCTGCACCTGCCATTTCCACCTGCCAGCCATCAGTGCCCACTATTCCCTTTACGACTACTGCGAGTACCTTACGTCGGTGGCATCTATGGTATTGCTCTTTCTGTTACTGACTTATCTCACTGAACATAGTGCCTTCCAGCAGAATGACCTGGCTTTTATTATTTATCCTTCTTGTTGAGCAGATGGAGCTTCAGGGTCATAAGCCACAGTATTGCCTGTTTTACTTACGGGGGGCACTGAGATCAACAGAAGTGTTCTCTAAGACCACGTCGAGACTTGCTGCTTGCACCCTGGGAATAAAACAATACAGCGAGATTTCAGTTCATTCTGCCAACTCTCAGAAGAATTTCATTGGAAGAGAATCAGGTGATGAGGTGAAAATGAAAACAAAACAAAACCTGTCATCACATTTTGGAAAATACTCACATATTAAAAAATAAAAAGGGGAGGTCCTCCCATCATGGTCAGCACTGTTTCCCCGAGCACATTTCTTGCACAGAATGTTCCTGAGTGGCCTTTCCGAGGTGCTGCACTGTCCAGAGCACTAAAGGTGCTGCCTGCAGCTGCCCAGAGCACCACACGTGTCCTGTGGCCCTTGTATCACTAACCTTTGTCCTGGCTCCCTTTTCTATTGGTCCAGGTGCAATGACTGCCTCTTGGCACTGCAGTACATTAGCCTGATTCACGACTCTTGGCCATGTGTCAGGAAAGGTCGGCCCTCCTTAAAGCTGGGGTGGCTTCTTCTGTAGCTCCCACAACTCATTGGAAGAGCACAGTGCAAACCCACATTCAAGACCTCTTCCATTGCAAGTCATGGGATCATTTTATGAATTTATCCCCTCCAAGACTGCCACTGTTCAGGAATTTAGTTGTTGTTTAAATTTTTCCCTTAAAAGCAATCCTTACCCATGCAATCTAGCCTGATGTTTTCCCACTTCTTGAATATCACCTGCCCTACTGTATCTGCCACATACATTGATTTTTCCAGGGATTTGAGGAGCAGGGAGCTTGTGACAAACTACAACTGCTGTCAGTGTTCACAGTGGTCCTACCAATCTCTTGCCAGAAGAGCCAGCTCCCCTCATGTGACTCAGCTTCCATGCCAAGGCTGGTCCTCTGCCTCTCCTGAGCTGAGAACTTACAAGAATCAGACAGGGATATTTCTTTTGCTTACCTATACATCACCTGAAATGCATTTGGCTATGAAATTTCTAGAACTCACGTATCTATCTCTACTCTCTCATATTTTTCATGGGTCAAAGATTTTAAAAACAAAAGAAAAAACCCAAACATTGCTTTCCTTGTCTCCTCTGTGATTCTGCACTCTCTGATATTCACCAGAATTAGTTTCTTGGAGAATTCTTTGGAAATAAGTAAAGGTGACTACATAATTGAATATCCTGGACCTTGCACAAAAACTTGCATAGCATGCATCATGTTCTGTTTTGATGTTCTGTATCACTGTGTAGTCCGTGCACAGGTTTTTCCCAGTATGCACTTCCCAAGAACTTTTTGAAAAGTTTTTTTTTTAATTTGCACCAAAGTAAAATCATTTACTCCATAATTTTTTGCTGTTTTAGTTCCTTCTTTAGTTCCTTTGCTCACTTTACTGTTACTTGGTGGTGCATTCTTTGCTGACGTCTAGAAACATTTTGTCCATTTTGGCAAATTTGCCTTTTGTTAGACAACTTCTCTCTCACATATTTGCACTGTGTCTCAGTGTCTTTTATGGAAGTGCGTTTTGTGCATGAGAGAGTGCAAGGCCCTGAAAGTTCAGTGTCATGCATTTTGGCAGAGGTCTCCCACATCAAGATAAAGGCTAATTTCCTTTCCATATGGAATCTTCCTCTTAAAACCTCCCAGTCAAAACCTCTACGGGTAGTGGTTGCTCAGAGTTTTAGCACTATTTTCATAATTGATATCGTCTGCTTTTTATAATTAGTATTGTCTGTGTATCCCCACGTCCTGTTTGGGGAAGAAGGGACAGCTCTACAGGTATGACTTCTAGATCAGGATTCCAGTTGGACAAGTACTCGGTAAGCTGGGGGCTCACGGACAGTCTGCAAGCAGCTATGAGGAGAAAGCGGGGGACAAGGCAAGGAGAATGGTTTTTGAACAAAGAACAAGATAAAGGGAACCACCTTACCTCCTTTCTGGCATTTTAGAGAGATCGCGTTCTGGACCTTTGCTACGTTCCATCTCTCGAACTTCTTCTAGAAAAGATTTATTGCAGGTATTTCTCAGCCTTTACATGAGAAAGATAGAAAGAGGATAACATATGAGCTATACACACACCAGCAGGGACAACTTTCTCTCCTCTTAGGAGACAACTGAATCTCCGCACCCTATAGGCAATGTGGTGGAACACGGTGCACCCATTTGTAGCCTCTGTGTGTGACGCAAATGCTATGGGATGCGGCGCTGAGAGGAGCAGTGTAGGTCAGCCCCATCCCACTCACCTATAGGGCCATCAGGGTGTATACAGGACGCAGGAGAGATGTGACTCTAGAAAGTGCACCTGCCCAACTGCTGACAGACTCACAGGACTGAGACAGGATTCTATGCACCCCAAGTAACAGGGCTCTTCAAAACACTCGGGGAAAATGGAATTAAAAGATGAGCTGATTTTAAGGCAAAGCAATTTTGAGATCTTTGGTAGTTTATTTTTTTTTCTTCATGATATGCATTTTCTTATGAGCTTTTGTGAAGACATTCAGCAGCTTTTTTGACTATGGGCACTGGGAATTTTGATGTTTAAGTTAGTATTCAGTTGTGAGTAGCCATGCCATTTACAGCAATCATGAGGGTGGAGTGGAAGTCTCAATAGGTCATGACTCAGAGGTGCCAACACCTGCCTTGGAACATACAAGGTGAGCCAGTCTCCCCTTCTTTGGCGATATACTCTCACTGGGGGTCTGCATCTATATTCAAGCATTCATCATTCATCCACTCATTCCCTAAATGATCTCTTACTCTGCCAAAACAGACTCACTTCTACTTTCATGAGAAGTCCAAACAAGAGGGAGACACCTATGAGTGACAGGATGATAAATGAAGGATAGGGCTGATGAAAGGGAATGCACACGATGCTGCAGCAAAGCGAGGCAGAGGTGGAGGCACATGGAGGGGTCCGCCAAGACTCCTCTGAGAGGGTGGGATGGAGCTGTGGTCTAAGAAAGGCCTGCAGTGGGGGCAGTCAGAGAGGAGCATTCCTGACAGAGCAAACATCAGACACAGAAACTCTCCTGGGGGTGTAAAGAGAGGAGCCAGGTGAGGTGGCCCAGAGCAGAACATCCCTGGCCTTGAGGAGGATTTGGCCTTGATCTTGGGAAGAAGCACAGCAGAGGCATCGATCAAGGATGGTGTAGGAACTTCTGGCTTATTGTGACTATTTTTACCACCTTGCACGTATAAAATAAAAGTGTGAAAGAGTTTAGGGTGCTAGTAAGATTCCATGATTTATGGTTTTTAGATGGGGTGAAATGAACAATGATGGTGAGAAAACAGAGGATTGGTGGATTCAGAGAGACCAGAGAGATCAATGGTCCAATTTCAGAACAAAGTCCAGAAATATGATACCATGGTCTTCAAAGTAACTTTACAAGCAAAAAGCAGAGGTGACATCTTGCAGCGAATGAAGTTATAGTTTGTGATACTGAAATCGCAAATGAATGTCAATTTGAATCCAGCTGCTCTACTTCCAGTCTAGTTCTCCTCTGATGTGCCTGGGAAAGCAGCAGGTGATGGCACAAACACGTGAGCCACTTATGTTCAGACCCAGACAGAGTTCCAGTCTCCTGGCTTTCGCCCTGCTCAGCCTCGGTTATTATGTCTATTTGGGGAGTAAACCAGCAAATGGAAGATCTATCTATCTATCTGAACTCTGCCTTTAAAATTAATTAAGAAATCTTTTAATAAAATCAGCAACCTCAAATACTAATATATACCCAGAGGAAAACATTTTCTTGTATATAAGTGATCTATTACTATTTAACGAATTTTCTAAGCTTCTGCCCACAAAAAGAAGTTAGTATCCTCTGTCCCCATTGCTCTATTCTACCAATGTTTTAACTAAAAGACTGTGGTATCATTCCATCTATCTACTGCAAACCTTTCTAGGTAATTGAAACGAACCAAAAGCAAGTGGATAAGCGACAACTTTACCACACATACTCTTCTCCCAGTTGATCACAAGACTTAGCCATCATGAAGACTTAGCAAGGAATTACTAGGGAAAAATCATTCCACAAAAAATGAGGAAGGAAAAGCAGCTAATATGTGGTTTAGGTCTTGGAAAAAGAGGAGTGAGACTTTATCCCAATTGCAAAAACTCACGACTCCTACTTATGAAAAAGTTATACGTAGTATGCATTCATCTGGACACTGCAAGACAAATTAAAAAACAAGCAAAACCAATAGAGAACATTGTAATGACATTTTGGTCATGAGCTAGAAATTAAATTATTTTAAGATGTTAAAGACAGACACAAAATGTGCCACGATCCTCCCCCTCCATTTCCCTAGGAGAGTTCGTTCAAGCAAAGCAGCGAACTCTGTTGGCTCTCAGGAGGGCAGAGGAGACAGCTGTTCCTCTCCAACCACACTCCCAGGTTTGCACGCCAGGGATTCCTCTTCTGTGGGGCTCTGGCACTCGCAGGCCTGTCATCATCGTCATGGCATTGCCCCAGGAAGGGGATGCTATTGCTGTTGGTCAGCAGTGAACACCTGTCTCTGCCTTCAAAAGCTCATGTCTTCTCTCAGGACAATACAAATAAATATAAGGATTAACACCTCAGTACTGAGAGCCACCTGTGGTGTCACAATCCCATATGAGAGCTGGTTCAAGTCCCAGTTGCTCCATTTCCAATTCAACTCCATGACTGGCCTTTTTTTTTTTTTTTTTGCCATTTGGAGAATGAACCAGTGGATGGAAGAACTGCTCCTCCCCCACTCCCCAGTATTTAACTCTTCCTTTCAAATAAATAAATAGATCTTTTAAAAAAATTAAACCTCACTACTTTTACCCTGTCTCTTATTGCTAACTTTGGTTGACAAACTAATACCAATATAAAGATTTCTTCAAAGGACTTCTTCAACTGCCAGTCAAGACAGGGCTTCAAAATGAATTGACGGAAAAGACCACACACACACACACACACACACACACACACACACACACACACACACTCACACTTACACACACACACTCACACACACATACATACACACATACACACACATAACACACTCACACACACATACACACACATACATACACACATACACACACATACACACACATACACGCACACACATACACACACTCACACACATACACACACATACACGCACACACATACACACACTCACACACACACACATACATACATACACACACACACATACATACACACACATACACACACTCACACACACACACACGGGATGTGGCAGGGATCTCACCCATCGGCAGTAAGGCTTTAGTCTCCACTTTGAGACTGACGGATAATTAAGATTTCCTTGGTATATTGAAGAATTAAGAAAGAACTGAACATTGAGAAGCAAAATTACTACTATTCCTTCCAGGGTATACCTTTCTCTGTTCATAAATTTAGTTAGAAATTTATACTATTCTAGAGCTTTGGTGTTCATGTTATGAAATTCAGGTAATAATTACATAATAAATTAATTATTTCTAATTTTAAAAAATTTGTATTTCATGGGTCATTGTTAGCATTAGAGATTCCAGGGATTCCCAACATTGTAGCTGAAAGTATATTTTTCCTGCAGAATTTGGCTAAAAGAATTAATAGTAAGACCCTATAGCCTAATATAATAATATCTTAGGAAAACATATTTGAGATATTCCTACTCCAAAGTGTTTTTTTGAATCATGAAGAACATTGCATCTTTAATAACTTCTTCCTATTTCTTATTTTGTTATTAATTTTTAACGTGTGATTCTCTGAGCATCTGGTTTGACTTCTGTAGAGTAAAATGGTTTAAGTCACATTTCTAGAAGTCAACAAATCCAATTTCTGAAAATAAAACATAGGCAACCAAATTTCATAACCATCCGATGCATTTTGATTTCACTTTTTAAATGATTCTTGCTCCATTATTGGAACACATTTGCTTCCTTCAAAAGCCTCGTGGCATTTGGTATTCATAAGGTGGTACTCAGAATCATTTGGACATACATATTGAGAAAAGGTAGCTAAGCATGACCACAAAATTTTAGTTTTCACCTCATTTTTAAACTTACACTTTCCACAATGCATTTTGGATCAGGCACAGAGTAGGAACTATCAAAAAACCCAGCCAAAAGTGTGGACAGATCAGGGCCATATTGGCCTGCAAAGAAAGGGAAATAAAAAGTGTTTAATGAAGTTTCTGTTTGTCAATATTAGGCACCAACGCTGCTGTCACATGCCAAACCTGGAGATGCAAGAACAAATATGGAGACAATCATATCATGTTAGAACTGCTAAATCAACAAAAACCTAGATGTGATATTAGGTTACTTAACATGGCAGCCTATTGTACAGACAACTCTATCAAATGAGTTTCTAGACCAAGATTGCCAGGATCATATTACTTAGAACACAACCTTACTGCTAGACATCACCTTTAAAACAATGGTCTTCCTGTTCTCCTGAAGTACTTCCTCTCTGCCTTCAACAGGTTCCTTGGTGCTTGCCTTTAATCGCTTCATTTCACCCAACGTTTGAGACAAGAGAGGGCTCTCCTCCCTCCCTCTAGGTTGCCTTTGGTACTCCCGATTTTCTGTGAATCAACCGTGAGACCCGTTGATGTAATACCTCTGGCATGTCCTAAAGTTCGGTATTTATCTGCTGAGTCTGATCAGTACTCTGCTTCTTACGGTATTTCTTCTGATGCTCCACTCTGGCACGTGCTGTCCCATAAATTGCAAAATGAACTGAGGAGAAAACAAGCTGAGCACCCAAGATTCCCCAAATAGCTATCAAAACCTCCCCAGTGTCTCTTCCAGGTTGGATGAAGTTACACTTTTTGTGGAATGTTTCTGTCCATACAAATGTGTTAATTTGCTGATAACATCGTCTTTTGATGCTCATGCTAATTTGGGTCACCTGAGAAGACAGTAAGATGGTGAACAAGAAGGACCGAGTGGGAAAAGACAGGTCTTATGAGTGTCTGAACTGGTAGTGGCGTTTTTTCTATTTCACTCTCTTTCTCAATAGTCATGTTAGAAATTTATCGCTTTTATTGAACTTTTTAAAGAGCCATCTCTGAGGGCTGGTATGGTGGAACAATACATCAAGCTGTCACCTGAGACACTGACATTCCTGTATGAGTGATGGACGAATTTGCAGCTGCTCTACTTACAAGTCAACTGCCTGTTCCTGCACCCGGGGAAGCAGCACGCATTGGCGCAAGTGCTTGGGACCCTGCCACCCTCATGTGAGACTTGGAAGGAGTTTCAGGCTCCTGGTTTCTGCATGGTCCCACTCTGGCCTTTGCAGCCATTTGGGAAATAAACCAATAGACGGAAGATCTTAATCTCCTTTACTCTCTCTCTCTCTCTCTCTCTCTCTCTCTCTCTCTCTGTATCAAATAAGTAAGACAAATCTTGAAAAACAAAAATAATAAAAGAAACGCAACTGTGGTTTTTCTTTTATTTATTTACCACTGTACGATTGTTTCCTATTTCATTTGCCTCTTATTATTTCCTTTTTCTAGTTTCTTAGTTGTGGTTCTTGATCAATTTCCCAGGTTTTTTAGTTTGAGACTGAAAGATTTTTTTTTCAGCATTTCTTTTCCCATCTCATCCATTTAAGACTGTAATTTCCTTACAAGAAATGATTCAGCTGAGCACTCAGATCGGTTACACATGTTCATTAGATGATTTGTATTTGATTGTCAAATGCACCTTTTTATTTCTTTCAGTGTCTTTCATTCGTTTGCATCTTCTTTTTTCCTAGTAATTATTACTTTTTAGGTAGGATCTTTCATTTCTGGCTTTTGAGGGTATAAATTCTTCCACTGAGGGAATGACTCAGTGGCTCAGATTGGCTAATCCCCGTTCCTTCAAGAACCAGGATCCCACATGGGCACCAGTTCGTGTCCCAGCTGTTCACTTCCTATCCAGCTCCCTGCTTGTGGTCTGAGAAAGCACTGGAGGATGACCCAATGTACTGGAATCCTGGACCCTCATCAGACACCTCAAAGCAGCTTCTGGCTCCTAACTTCAGCTGGGCTCAGCTCCAGCCACTGTAGCCATTCAGCAAGTGAACCAGTGGTTGGAAGATCTTTCTCTCTGCCTCTTCTTCTCTCTGTAAATCTGCCTTTCCAATAATAAAAAATAAATCTTTAGAAAGTATTTTATTTTTTTAAAAAATTTGTCAGAGGGTTAGCTTTTGGACTTTCGAGGTTTGGATATGTTTAGGAACTGGAAGGTAGATGTGTTCAACATCTTCAATGCAGAAAGATGTTGGCTCCTCTCTATGGAGGATGGCTTTCCTCTGAAGGTATACACAGAAAGGGATGTTGGGACAATTGAGTTTATCCTTATATGAATCTTACTGACTATCAGGTGAAAAGAATAATATTTAATATTTTAACTCACCAAACCTTCATATTCCTACATTTCAAAACTTAACTCACTGAGAACATTCAGAAGCATGAGGAACACAAAACTTTAAGTTCTTTTTTGTTCAATGATTTATTTACATGTTTGAAAGTCAAAATTATATAGAGAGAGGAAGAGACAGAGAGAGAGCGAAAGTGAGAGAGAGAATCTCTGATCTGCTGATTCACTCCCCAATTTGCTGTAATGGTTGGGCCGGACCAGGCTGGCATCAGGAGTCAGGGACTTCTTATGGATCTCTCATGTGGTGACAGGGCCCAAGCACTTGAACCATCCTCCGCTACATTTTAGGTGCATTAACAGGGAGCTGGATTGGAAATAGAGCAACTGGAATTTGATCTGTTGCTTGTATGGGATACTAGCACCATAGGCAATGGCTCTACTCACTAAGCCACAGAGCTGGCTCCAGTCGATTTCAATAGCAGTCACTTGGTCATGGTAGAAATGGAAAGCTTCTTGCATTCTTGCATGCTCGCATTCTTGTTGACTGGCCTTTGGGCTACTCAAGGCCTAAAGGTATGGTAACCATCTCCCATCAACATGGACAGAGGCAGGGTCTAAGAGGGTGCTGTGTGGTGTTCAGATGAATGAGGGATGGTTCCCATGAAGTAGAGTCACTAGGAAATGGATAGAGGTGGAAGAGGGGCAATCTAGTAGGGGAACTGGCACACATGACCACAGTATCCGAGAAGCCCCGTGACAGACCACCTGTGGCTAGAGACACCAGGCTGTGAGTCCAAGTTCAACAGGCTCAGGACCAGGGGAGCCAAGGGCTATTGCTTCAAGGTCAAAAGCCTGAGAACTGGAGAAGCGGCTGCCGGTGAAAAGTTCAGGAGTCCAGTGTGTCCCAGCCCTCAGAGCAAGAAGCCAGCCCTGTCTTTTGTATATATTCTCTGATTGGATAATCCTTGCTGGGTTTTACCACCTACTCTGTTCAGACTATATGCTGATCTTGTTTGGAAACACCCTCACAGACACCTGCCAAAATAACATTTTTAATATATTCCCTCTTGTAGTCAGGTTGGCATGATGCAATGAACCATTTCAGTAGAAACTGTGTGGGGAACTTTGGGCTTGCATTTCTTCGCTTAGTAACTGGTTTGTACCAAAGTTACCTCTAATTTTAGTAAAGTGGAATTCTGTTGTAAGCAGTGTGGGGACTAGTTACCTAAATAGACATAAACAAAGTAGGATTTAGAAATACACAAATAAGTGCAAAAGTATAGATAACATATAACCTATGACACATGCACAAGTTTAAAAAATAGCTTCCTTGTGTTTTTAAAGTGTAAGTTTATGCCATGTGCTGTTTCTACAGCACTAAAGCTATTCTACTTAGTCAAATATGTTAAAAAAAAACTATGTTTTCTTAATTATCATGCATTCCCAATAATAAACAACTTGAGCACAAGACAAATATAATTACAATATTAGTTTACACATTTAAAATGGTTCAGAAATTATGGCTTCTGTCTGTTATAAAGGAAGGATACACATTTTGGAAAGAATAGTTGATAGATAAGTAATGAGAATTTAGAGGGAAAAATCTAAATTTTATTATAACTAAGCAAACTGCTTATTGCATTCTTTTGATCTTTTCTTCCCAAATCATCCTGGTAATAGGTGAGATTGCCCTCTGCTGTTAGCAAGCACGAACGTTGATGAGGAATGACAAGCATACTCACGGTGGGAAGCCCTCACCTGGCCGCTCATATCAGCAGCAATGGGAACGGTGGGCCAGAAGTAAGAGTAAGCCACGAAAAACACCATCCACGAGATGATGCTGCCCCAAATCGCCAAGTGACTGAACTGCCAGAGAGAAAATGCCAGAGGAAAGGGGGGAAACAATGGCTTAGCTCTGTCCACTAGCAGGATACCTTTGTCTCTTCATGTGACCATGCTGGTAACCTCTGAGCTGTCGGATACCTGAGATATTTTTCCCAATGCTTCTCAGGACATTTCCTTTTTCTTTCTTTCTTTCTTTCTTTCTTTCTTTCTTTCTTTCTTTCTTTCTTTCTTTCTTTCTTTCTCTCTTTCTTTCTTTCTTTCTTTCTTTCTTTCTTTCTTTCTGTAGATTCAAAGATTCATGATATCTAAGTATCTAAATAAATAATCTAAATAAATATCTAAAGCAACATCCACTGGTCAGCCCAGCGACAAGCAGCGTCTTCAGAGCAAATGAACACTGCATTGGAAGTACTTCATACAGTGGGTGAGTTCTTCAATGAGGCTGTCTTCTTTTGCCAACTGCTTAACATGGAGCTTTCTTAAAGACACCCGCACACAGACCATCAAGAGAGACAAGCATTGGACCAATTAGTATTCGTTCTTTGTCACAAATGCCGAGATACTGATGGAAGTGGTGGTCTTGGATTGCTGAGCTAGGAGTGGGAGGCTGATGGAGATCCTCGGTTAAAAGGTTGCTGCCTTGGCTGGGTCTCGGGACTTTTGTCAATTTTATGGTCAGATCCATCCGGCTGTTGGTCTGTTGCTTGGTGGACTTTGTGTTATCAGGGGACTAGGAAGGGAAACCCAGAGACTCTTGTTCTGAAATGCTGGCTTTATTGGATACCGATCTATTATCTCCATATGATCATCTGTTTGTTATCTGTTTCTGACACCAATTATCTGTACTAGATCACTGATTAAGGGCTCAAATTCTCTCATCCACCACCAGGTACTATGGGTGAGTTAAGTGTGTCTAGGGAACAAGAACAAGTGCATGTTGACTTGTCACGGATATCTTCAAGGGCAATTTTTCATGACTTGTGTGAATCAGAGTGCCTCTTTCTGGTTGGAGTGAATGGAGCTGGCTTCTTGGGCTGGTGCAGAAGATGATGGGGAAGAGGGTCAGCTCACAGCTGAGAAATCTGAACTTCACAGCTCCGTGACGTGTTTTTCTGGGTCTCTCCAGGAGGGTCCTTCAGAGAGGGCTGTCCTCTAGGGGGCAATGGTAAGCCATGGTGCTGCTGGGAGAGGCGGTTCACTCTGTTCCCTGTGCTCATTTTAACGGGGAACATAAGGTCAACACCTGTGAAATCACTAGCTCTGGCTACGTCAAGGCTATAGTAGGCAGGACCTGAAATTTCATAAATCTAGAGCAGGCTAATCTTTCAGTTGAACCGGACTGAGTTTCAGGTGACTGCCTTTCACATAGCGCAGTCCGACTGTTGGCCGGAATTTGAAGAATGATCTGGTGGGTGGAAGAGCCCTCTCCCTGTCTGTCTCTGTCTCTCTCTCTTTTCAAATGAATGAATGAATGAATAAACAAATAAATAAATATTTTTAAATGAACTTATCTTTTATTTCCATTTTGCATTCACTCTTAAAATTACCCTTTATATGTTTATAATGGGGCTGGTTGCCTATAGTTTATAATGATAAACATTAAGACAATCATTCCATTAAAAATAATGTAAGGAAATATTCCTGGGATGAAATACAATACAGCCATTGTAGGCACATACACATTAAATATTCTATAGAATGTTGAAATGCTTGTTACTACATGAAAAAGAAAGTTACAAAATGTCAGCTACTTTGTGGTTTTATTTTTGTGAAAAATCAAAAATAAATCCATAGAACAAAGACTGAAAGACCAGGAACCAAAAAATCAACGCCATCTGCATTGGAAGCTGCTGGCAAAATCATTTTCCTTCTCTTTCTGAATTAACTACACTTTCTGTTATAATTCTGTATTTGGATACTAATAGCAAAAGAGTGGTCCAATTGGTGGCATGCTAACTGGAACTGATTTCAAATTAAGCATAAAAAAAACCCTCAATATCCCGAAGGCATTAGAGTAGGTAATTTTTTTTCCAGTTTAAATCATCACCTGAATATGCAAACTTTCAGAAGGTAAAATGTGGAGACCAAGAAAAGAAAAGCTTATTATTCTTCTAAAGTTTAAAAGTAAATCAACAGGGGACTGGCACGGTAAGGTAGTTAAGCTTCTGCCTGTAGCACCAGCATTCTGTATGGGCGCCAATTCCTGCCTAGCTATTCCACTTCCAACCCAGATTCCTGCCCACAGTCTGAGAAAGAAGCAGAGAATGGCCCAAGTCCTTGGGTCCCTGCACCCACATGGGAGACCCAGAAGAAGCTCTTAGCTGGAGCTCAGCCCAGCTCTGGCTTTTGCAGCCATTTGGAAGGTGAGCCAGTATGTGAAGGGATGTGTGTGTGTGTGTGTGTGTGTGTGTGTGTGTGTGTGTGTGTGTGTGTGTGCGTGTCTTCCTCTCTCTGTGACTCTGCCTTTCAAATAAAGATGAAATAAATCTTTAAAACATGAAATCAACATAAAAGCCAGGTTTGGGGGCGAAAACCATACTCACTTTGTTCCAGGACATTGTCTCCAATCCAGCCTTCAGACAAACAGTAACAACTACGTACTGTATGAGGAGAGAAGGGGAGAGACACAGGGAGAATGCATGAGAAGTGTCCATCAGAATCCACCTCTCCCCCGTCCGGCCCTGACCCTCCGCACGTTTTCCGCTCCCTGTCCAGTGGACCTAGCTGTTGCCAAGTGCCACACCGGGTTTTAGATCTGAGAACCTGGTGTTTATCACTCATTGTTGTACTTTGAAATCCTTCAACATACAACTTAAATCAGTATGTGTTCGTTTTTCATAAACAACGTAGAAGATTTGATTCATTCTAGAGGTCTCAGAGCTTCTGATAAAAACACAACCCAGCAGAGTAAATTGAAGCTATTGCAAGTCAAAAATGTCAGCTTTGTGCTGCTTTGGCATTTCCATGCACATTTCTAAAATATATCACTAAACACTGAGGATTTATTAGTGGGATTTTAATAAACCTATAAATCTACTCATAGCTGATATCTTTCATCATTGAGTCTTGGTACATTTTTTCATTTAGATGTTCTTAATGTCTCCAATAAATTTTTAGTTTTTAACAAATAGGTCTTAAATATCACTTGTTTAACATATATATAATATATGTATATATATATGCTCTTCACGTTTCATACTATTGTGAATGGTATTAAAATTTCAATTTTCTGAATATCTGTCAAGCATATCAAAATAATCACTGATTTTAAATATTGGATGGAATCTAGCAAATGATCGGGTTCTGCTGATTATCAAACTGTGTGTAGATTCTTTTTGTGTTTTCTATACACACACTCAGGTTATGGAAGTGTAAATCAGATTTTTTTTTTTGCCCTTTAAAGCGTATATATATATATATATATATATATATATATATATATATATATTTAGTAGCAATCCTGTTGCAAAGCTGAAGAGATGCCACACTGAATATTGTTGTCTTAGTCCCAGTCTCAAAGTAAAAGTTCCCAGTGTTTTATCAAGTGTGATTTCGTTGCAGTGCAGATCATTTGCAGTACCGGAGAAGTGACACACAGGGTGTTTAAAATTCAACATAGGCTTGCATTATATTCATCTGTCTCCAGTATCTATATTCTCGCAAGTTTCTATCATCTCATCAAAGCTATTCCATCCTGTATCTTAAACACTCCAAATTCATTTCTACACTTAATCTTAGTCTCTCTTAACCAGCTCATAGTTTACTCTGTGTTCTTGCTCCACTTGGCCTGTTATTTCCCCCAAAGCACCAGGGTCAACTCCACCTTCCCAGAGGGTCCCTGGGCTCCTCCAGCTCACTAACAATGGGGTCAGCATGCTGGCCGAGAGGTCAGTGACTGCAGCATCCTGAACCTGCTGGTCCTGTGTTTCTCCAGCAGCATCCCACTTCGGGGTGCTGCTGTACGAAGCATTTTGCTAGAGAGCCTTTTCTCTCTTTATAGTTGTGGTGAATTACTTTCTTGTGACTTTTATTGTTGGTTTTACTATTTCGGTGATATTTCATAAGCCTTTGTAAGACTTGGGACAGTTCAGCCTTTGGTTCACTCTAGCATCTTCTGTAAGTCTCCCTTTGTATGCACGCATGTACTTGTGTCCTATGTTTAGAGTTCTCCATGTCCAGAAGCTCTTTAACCTCTAATTAAAACCATTGCTTATGCGAGAAGTAGTCATATTTACATCTTCTGTAAGTAACATAAATTTTACACATCTGTTTTACACCTAACAGTATTTTCCCCCCATGACAGGTTCTCAAGAAATGCTGATTAGTGGAGGAAACAAAGAACCAAAATCTTGTTTGATTTCAGTGATATTTTCCTCCTGAGGTTGAGAAAAGGGTAAGGTCTGAGGCAGTGGGGAGATCTGACAAGGAAATTTGTTCTACAGACACTTCCAAATTAAAAAAAGAAAACACAGCCTAATCACATTTAGTATTAAGGAATGTGTAAGAGAAAGAGCACAGCCAACAATGGGAGACAATCAAGACAGCTAGCACAAGTGAACAGAGGCAACATCCCAGTAAATTACTTCTTCCATGAAGGAAAACATGGGGCAAATGGCTTATGATATGTTGATAAACAAAAAAACCAAAAAAATTTAGATGTGAATAAATGGAATGATGTGTAAATGGAATGACACACAGTTGAATCGGCATTTATATTTTAAAATCTATGAATAAGCAACGACTAGCAGCAATTGCAAACACAAAACTTAGATGTCACAAAGAATTACTCATACACTTAATTTCATAAAATGTATATGCTGAAGTACAAAGATTTGATAACAAAGTGAGACACAGAAGGTGAAATGTCTGTGATAATGCTTTTTAATTTTATGCAATTATGTTTACTCTCAAAGTAAAAATTGCAATAGGGTGTAATTTTATCCACTGGATGCAAATATAATACCACTTTTCATGGAATCTTGGAGAGCCTCTTTGTAATGACTTTCAAAATTCGTAGTACCCTACAAGGCAATCACACTTACACAAATATATCCTAAGGGGACTGGCATGGTGGCTCAATGGGCTAATCCTGTGTCTATGGCTTCAGCATCCCATGTGGGTTCCAGTTCAAGTCCTGGCTGCTCCACTTCTAATCTAGTTCACTGCTTATGACATAGGAAAGCAGTGAAGGATGACTCAGGTCCTTGGGCCACTGCACCCATGTGGGAGACCTAGAAGAAGCTTCTGGTGGAAACTTTGATTGGCTCAGTTCTGGCCATTGTGGCCATTTGGAGAATGAACAAGTAGATGGAATTCTCTCTCTCTCTCTCTCTCTCTCTCTCTGTGTGTGTGTGTGTGTGTGTGTGTAAAATCTGTCTTTCAAATAAAAATAAATAAATTGTGCATTTGTGTGTACCCTACGCATGCACTTACTCCTGGGCATAAGGAGGTTTTTGACACATTGTTCTTACAAATGGTCAAAATCAACTTCAAGGTCCTTTCCTAGAACAATAGTTACCTAGAGAATGGTACCTTATTCACATAACCATCCTTGATATAGATACTGAAGAGCTGATTTGAAATCATCATTCAGTGACATTACACAATGAAAGAACAAACTGAAGAAAATTCTCTCCTTGTACAAAAAAGAGTGGTGGTGGCAATGGATAACGTGTTCTTGTATATGCACTCGCATTTCTCATTTCATACATTTCTTCTATTGGCAAAGGGTTTAGAGTGTGAAGGAGACTTACACAATGTTATAAATCTGACTTATGTTTTTCCAATTAGTAACTAGGAAAAGTGATTTTGTGCATATAGGCGATCTTACCGTATAAATGAAATTCCCAAGAAACAAATAGTCTGTAGTGTGCCCATGTTGCAAAACCATATCTGAAAAGAGAAAAAGCCAGATTTGTTTTTATTTTCAGAGTCTGAGATGTAGATGCTGGGTCTATTCTTACTGAAGGAATGTATCTTTTCTGAATACTAATGATGATCATCATTGGTTCTAGTTCTCAAATACCATCAGTGAAAACGAGGCTTTCTTTGCCTGGAAACTCTTACTATCTCCAAATGTGTACTATCAAATGATTCAACGAGACACAAGGAGTACATGAGTGTGACTATCAAATCATCTCACCGATATCAAATGCATCTGGAAGAACACATCAATTAAAAAAACAACCTGTCCACTGGGTCTTATTAGCTAACAGGAATTTTAACAATTGTGTCATTACTTTTCCACACTGTTTAATTACTCAAACAATAATTATTTGAAATTATGGTAGAATTTCTCAAGTCTCTTCTGCTACTGCTAAATCTTCCATAAAATGTATGATTTTCATCGTATATACAGTGTCAGTACTATTAAGTCACAGTAGGAGTCTTTGCTCCCAGTGAAATGGTAAAATATAACTTGATAATATATTGCTAGAATTTTTATCTTTGTCTACACCTATGGTTCCATGGCATACTTAAATAGCAGAATGTTAAATTTGTAGCTGTTGTTAAAGCGCAATATTACTGTAATAATATGGGAAGAAATGGTGGTGGGGGGGAATGGAGAGGGAGGAAGCAGAAGCAAGATGAGAAATCCTTTCCTTTTTTTAAAGATTTATTTTTATTATTTTTTTTATTGGAAAGGCGGATATACAGAGAGGAGAGACAGAGAGGAAGATCTTCCGTCCGATGATTCACTCCCCAAGCGAGCGCAACGGCCAGTGCTATGCCAATCCGAAGCCAGGAGCCTACTCCGGGTGTCCCATGCGGGTGCAGGGTCCCAAAGCTTTGGGCTGTCCTCGACTGCTTTCCCGGGCCACAGGCAGGGAGCTGGAAGGGAAGCGGGGCTGCCGGGATTAGAACCTGCGCCCATATGGGATCCCGGTCGTGCCAGGCGAGGACCTTAACCACTGCGCCACCACGCCGGGCCCGAGAAATCCTTTCTAAAAAATTTTAAAAATTATTTTTATTGGAAAGTCAGATGTATAGAGAGGAGACAGAGAGGAAGATCTTCCGTCCAATGATTCACTCCCCAAGTGACCACAACGGCCAATGCTATGCTGATCCGAAGCCAGGATCCAGGAAACTCCTTCGGGTCTCCCACGCGGGTGCAGGGTCCCAAAGCTTTGGGCGGTCCTCGACTGCTTTCCCAGGCCACAAGCAGGGAGCTGGAAGGGAAGTGGAGCAGCCGGGATCAGAACTGGCACCCATATGGAATCCTGGCAGGTTTAAGGCGAGGACTTTAGCTGCTAGGCCACAACGCCAGGCCCATCTATGAACTTTTTGTTTGTCTTAATAGTAAAGGCTGTCTTATCTAAGAGAGAATATGCAATATTTGTCCTTTTGGGACTGGTTTATTTCACCAAACAGGATGGTCGGGAACCATTTTGTTACAAATGATAAGATTTCGTTCTTTTTAAATGGCTGAGTAATATTCCACAGAGTAGATGTAACAGTTTCTTGATCCATTTATGTATTAATGGGCACCTGGCTTGCTTACATGTCTTTACTTTCGTGAACTGTACTACTGTAATTACAGATTCGCAGGTTGCTCGTTCACATGTGGAGTTCATTTCCTGGATTTATTCCCGGAGTAGGATGGCTGGGTCATGTGGTAGGTCAATTCTCAGTTGTCTGAACACTCTCCGTACTGACTTCCATAGTGGCTCCACACGTTTGCACTCCCACCAATAGTGAATTAGGAGACCTTTCCTCCACATCCTTCCCAACAGTTGTGATTTGTTGATTTCAGCATGTAGGTCGATTTCACTATAGTCAGGTGGAACCTCAATGTGGTTTCTGTTAGCATTTCCCTAAAATCTAGAGAGCCTGAGCATTTTTCTACATCTATTAGCCATTTGAATTTGTTTATTTTGAAAAACATCTGTTCATGTCATTCACTCTTTTCTTCACAGGGTTATTTGTTTTGCTGTCATTGAGTTTCTGACGCTTGTTGCAAATCCTGGATGCCAGTCCCTGTCTGTTGAGTGCCAAAGTTTTCTCCCATTCTGTTGGCTGTGTTTTCACATTCTTGACCACTTCCTTTGCTGTACAGAGGCTTCTTAATTTGATGTAGACCCACTTGTTTACTTTGGCTTAAACCACCTGTGTTTTGGTGTCTTCTCTAAGAGGTCTTCACCTATGCCTGTATCTTGCAGAGTGTTCCTTATGTTTTCTTTCTAGAATATGTTTGGGTGCAGATTCAGGCATTTGATCCATTGAAAGCTTTTTGTGTGTGTGCAAAGTGAAATTTAGGGGTCTTCTTTCTTACTTCTGTAGGCTGATGTCCAGTTGCCCCAAAGTCATTTGTTGAAGAGTCCCAACCTTTTTCCTGGGATACTTTCAGTTCTCTTGTTGAAGATTAGCTTACTGTGCACGTGTGGGCCCACTTCTGGGGTTTCTAGTCTGGTTCTGCTCACCCCTATTTTGGTATCAGTATCAGATGGTTTTGATTACCACTGCCCTGAAGCATACCTTGAGGTCTGGAATAGTGATTCCTCCAGCTTTACTTTTATTCTTTAAGATAACTGGCTATTCGTGTTTCCAGATGAATTTCTATATCATCTTTTCCAACTCTGAGAAGAAAGTTATTGGGACTTTGGGATCACATTGAATCTGTGTATTGCTTTGTTGATTCTACTGATCCATGAGCATGATGTATTTCTTCATCTTAGAATGTTTTCTATTTCTTTAATGCGTTTAAATTTCCAACAAAGAGGTCATTCATAACTTTGGTCAGTTTCATTCCAAGGTATTTAAGGTTCTTCTCTGCTGTTTCAAATGGGACTGTTTTTTTCAGCTGCCCCGCTTCCCATCCAGCTCCCTGCTTGTGGCCTGGGGAAGGCAACAGAGGACAGCCCAAAACCTTGGGACCCACATGGGAGTCCCAGAAGAAGCTCCTGGCTCGACTTCAGATTGGCTCAGCTCTGGCCATTGCAGTTGCTTGGGGAGTGAACCAATGTATGGAAGATCTTTCTCTATGTATCTCCTCTCCATATATTTGCCTTTCCAATAAAAATTAAAAATAAAAATTTTTTTAAGGAACTGTTTTTGTAAGTCCTTTCTCAGCCATGGAGCTGTTTGTGTATAGAAGGGCTATTGAATTGTGTTTACTGACTTTGTGCTGTGCTACTCTGCCAAACTCTCATGGGTTGCATAGTCTTTTAATTGATTCTTTTGGTTCTCTGGTGTATAAAATAATGTCATCTGGGAGGAAGGCTTGTTTTGTGGTTTATAATGTGACAGGTCCTGGAGAAGATTGCATGTACTGATGAAAACTAAAGTGTATCTTGTGTCTGTAGGATGGAAGGTTCTGTTGATGTCAATTAAATCCATTTGCTCTGCTGTCTGAGTGTGCATGCTTCCTTGCCGAGTTCCTGTCTCCTGGATTTGTCCATTGGGATTAGCAGGATGTTAAAATCCCTCACTACTGTTGCAGTGAGGTCCCCCTGTGACTCTCCTATGAAATGTCTCTCCTTACGCCTGCATGTATATTCACTCTCCCACTCTTTCATGTATGTATCTTGTTATGTGAAGGGCAAAAATTTGGAGTAAAAAATGGAAAACATTCCTATAAAAATACAGGAAACCAAGGAGACATAAATTCAAGGAGGCACCTATGATTTATCAGAAATATTATGCTCTCCATTAGCCCACTCAAATATTAATTAGAAATTAGCAACAAAAGCACTGTTTCTATTTACATATGTCAAAAGAAAACAGAACAGTTTCTAAAGTTCACCCTCACACAATCCAAGCTGCAGGCTGCTAACCAGGAGCATGTCTTCTATTGGAATTCGGTGAATATTTCTGTTTTTCTAAGATCTATTTCTGTATACTCTGGTTCTTTCTGAACACACACACATGCAGGAACTCCAGTGAGAGTTACATAATCTTTGCCAAATATTTTAAATAATGCAATCATTACCGTGCTGTAGCATTTTTGCAGGAAACCAGAAGAGAATGAAGGAGTGGACCAAAGCATTCATACACTGAATCCAAAACACCTAAGAAAACAAAGCAGTGAAGTCAGGGCATGCTATTCAAGTGAATATAAAAATAAGTGGCTTTGAGAAACACATTTGCTCAACAGAGCGAAGTTATAACACCAAAATGATTTCCTGGAGGTTGAAAATTTTGTATTTCTCTATTCTGTTTTAAAAGGATTGACTATGGCATTGTAGGATAAAATCATTTGAAAACACATAAAATTATAGATTGACATAATTTGAAATTATAGAGTATTGTTGAAATTATTTAATAGCATTATATCACAAAACATGTCAATATTGTTCCAAAATTCATTAAGTATAAAGGTATAAAAGTAAAGTGTATTTGTTACAAAGATCATGCAAATTGAGAATTTCCTAGTGTGAGCACTTTTAAGGAGATCATGTAAGAAAAGGGTCCAGGAAGAAATAACGAACACCTGCTTGCAAGACCTCGCGCTTCAAGGAAGCTTCAATTTTGTGGATACAAAGTTCCTGCCTCAAAAGGGAAGAATAATTATTCCATTACTCTTGTCCTGCATAAAAATTCTTGATTCTCACCCAAAAGGATCAACATGTTTCCAATGAACTTGATGCATTCTAGAGCAAAATTCAAAAATATTTGTGGTCATGCAAGAGTGTCCAGTTAAAATTTAAATCTTACGCATCAGGAATTGAATTCAAAATTACCAGGCAAGCAAAGATGTAGGAACATACTATGCAAAATAAGAAGAAAAATACATGAACTAAATTCACCTCCGAATCAACACAGATGTTACTGATGACAAGGATAATGAAACCATTATGGGGCTGCACTTTATATATTCAAAGTTCAAGTAGGCTTATGGGAGGTATTAAAAAGTAGCCAAATGGAAAAACTGGAGATTAAACATTACAAAGTGTGAAATAATAAATATATTGAAAAGTCTATTCATGACAAATTCATTTCAGAAGAAAAATTAATGGAGGAAATACATTACAGAGTAAACCTGAGCACAAAGCAATTTTTTTTAATTCAAAATGGAATACAGAGATATCTCTGCTATTATGACTCCATTTTGCTCTTACAGCACGAAAGAGACAAAATCCTTTGTGAACAAACAGGCAGGGCCATATCGCAATGGAACAACAGCAAGAAAGCACCAGAGGGCCTCCTACAAACTACTGTGCTGAGACGAGAGGCCCAGGAACCCACCAGACTCCAGAAACACAAGAAACAAGAAGAAATAAAACATACAAATGATGCTCAGGCTAACAGTAGGAGTATTTTTAAAAAATATTAAAAGCAACCAGAGAGGTTAAAAAATGAATGTTACTTACATAGAAATGAAGAGAACAGTAATTTCATACCAAAATAATGAAGCCAGAAAATGATGGAAAGAAACAAATTATCAACCCATAATTTTATACCAAGCAAAAATGATGTTAAAAATGAAAGTGAAAGATTTCTTCATGGATAGAGATGGAAAAGTTCATTGCCAGCAAATTTGCCCAAGAAATGTTAAAGGAAACACTTTAGAATGAAACAGAATTATGAAAGAGAATAATATGAGTCTACACAAAAAGTGAAAAATCACTGAAAACAATAAGTGCAGGTGTAACAATGGTTTAAAATAATTATTTCCTGTTACCTGGTTTTAAGATAATTGCTTAAACAACTATGAACAATATGCTGCGGAGTTTCTAGCCACATAGCATGAATATGTATATGTGTACACATATATACACACATATAATACACACATATGTATCATATGTACATATAAATGCATATACATATATACATATATAACAAACACACACACATATATCTGAAAGATTAGGAAAGTGATGGAATTACACTAAATTTAATCTTTATAACATACACATGCAAGTAGCACATCCCTTAAAGTTAGAGTATAATGATCTAAAACCATACATAAATCCTAAAGCAACTTCTTTTTTAAAGAAAGGTTTGTTTATTTTTATTGGAAAGGCAAATTTTTCAGAAAGAAGCAGAGACAGAAATTTCTTCCATGATCTGGTTCACTCCCAAATGGCTACAGTGGCCAGAGCTAAGCAGATCCAAAGCCAGGAGCCAGGAGCCAGGAGCTTCTTCCAGGTTTCCCACACGGGTGGAAGGTCCCAAAGCTTTGGGCCGTGCTCAACTGCTTTCCCAGGCCACAAGCCGGGAGCTGGGCGGGTAGAACATCTGAGACACAGACTGGCATCGATGTGGGATGCTGGTACTTACAGGCAGAGGATTTGCCTGCCATTGCACCAGGCCTCCTAAATCAACCTCCAAAATAAGAAGACTGCGAGTTATAGCTAATAAGTCAACAAAGAATACGCATTTGAATTTATAAAAATTAATCCAGAGGAAGAAAGGAAAAATGGAAAAAAAATCTATATAGGACAAATAAAAAACCAGCAAATTTACATTTAGTCATAGCTGTAAACATATTAAATGTAAATGCTTTCAATGACCAGTTAAAATGCACAAAATACCAGGCTGAGCATAGACTGCGGACAAGGATCACTTAACCATCGGATTCAGCCAGGTGAAAAGCAGAAGAAGCTCGAGTAATCCCATTACTACCAAAGCAGGCGGTAGTGCTAAGGGTACCCTCAGAAGTGACTCCGGTCAAACAAGAGAACATAAAAATCCATTACATGATACTCTCATAGACACACAATAACACATCTAAGTCCAGCTGAAAAATACAGGAAGCAAGACAGGGAGAACATGACAGAGAAATACATAGCACACAATCATGCAATCTCAACAGCAGGTGGAACAAGTGGGCACAAGATGGGTGAGAACGTTGTGTTGGGCAGCGCTATCTATGAACCTGACCTGACAATTTTTCAAGTAAGGACAAGCTATGTAGATACAGAGGATACTTTTAATCATCAAACAAGTCTTCATACTCTTCAAAGACTTTCATTTCTTCTAGATGTCTATATTTCTTACAGGTTTCACAAATAAATGAAGATGTATGGTGAGCATTATCAGAACGGACAATGCTGTATGCCATTGCTCTGAGAGCCAGAAGGAGCTTTTGACACACCGTCACCCCCCGCCACAGAATCAGGACTCCTGCAATGTCAGGAAACAATTATTCCAAGATGCAACATCTGGTGTTCACAATTCTTTACTTCCAGCAAGTTCTACCCAACATTACCAGCACACAGCACACCTTGTGAGGCTGTTCTGTGTACCATCTGTGAGATCGCACATGAAATGTTACTTCTTTCTACTGAGACTTATTTTTTAGTTCTCTGGATAAGCTGAACTAGCAGGACACTGGCATAGGTTATACTCCTTTTGTTTCTTAAAGTTATTTCTCTGGGTGCTGGTGCTGTGGCCCAGCTGATCACTTGCAATGTCAGCATCCCATACCAACCCTGGGTCATGGCTGCTCTTCCTTAAACCCTGCTTCCTCATTATTCACCTGGAAAAGCAGTGCAAGGTGGTCCAAGTGCTCAGACCTCAGCCACCTGCTGGAGTTCCTAGCTTCTGACTTTGGGCTGGTGCCAGTCCAAGCTGTTGGTGCTATTTTAAGAATGAACCAGGGAATGAAAGAACTCTCTCTCTCTCTCTCTCTCTCTCTCTCTCTCTCATTTCTCTCTATCTTTATCCTTCCCTCCCCACTCTGTGCTGCTCCATATTTCAAACATTTTAAAATGATTATTCCCAAAGCACCAGAAAAGGAAGAAACCAAAAGCGTATTTAGAATCAAGTCGATGCTACAGACCTGCACACATGTTCTGCTTACCTTGGTGTTGAAAATCTCTCCCGTCTGAGAAATTGTGTAGAGTTCTGGATACTTGAACAGGCTTTCCTTACTGCAACACCGTTCAAAGATTCCCAGAGTTAAAGGTGGTAATGACGTGAAAATCTACATAAAAAATAACCATCTATTAGAAAGGGCTTTAAAGTTATTCATGAGTTAATGCTGCTGCACCAATACCTTCTTGCTTTGATAATGGATGATTTCTCTGAAGATTCTCTGAGACAGAATTCTCAATGACATTTGGAGCTTCCGGTAAGTATTAAATTATTCAAAAATAAAAGTGGTTTATAAATTAGCTACAGTAAATCACATAAATCTAATTATATCTATGAACTCATGAAGACATAATTTACCTAATGGACTAATTATTCAATAGCTACAACTATTGAAATGTTCCTTTGGGACTATTATAGATATTTTTAAATTATTTATTATTTTTTGTAGATGCAGGCATTACCCCTTTCCCTTCCCTGTCTTCCTCCTCAATTTGCCTTCTCACCATCTTCCCCCGTATTATTGTAGTAGCAGCATCCTTTAGTGACACATTTAACATTCTGCTATTTAAGTGCATTACGGAATTGTAGGTATAGGCAACGGTAGAAAATACAGTATCACATTGTTAAGTATATTTAACTGTTTCACTAGGAGTTCTCCTTTTATTCAGGAGATACCTACTGTAACATATCTTCACCTCCCAATATGCTAGTCTCCAATATACAGTTCATCTGTGAAAATAATGTATATACTGTTAACCTACATATCTATTTGCTTTATACTTCACATAAATGTTGCTTTATATCAGAGAGAACATACAATATTTATCCTTTAGGGATTGGTTTATTTCAATGAGCATAATGGTCTTTAGTTGGGACCACTTTATTGCTAATGGTAGAATTTCACTCTTTAAAAGGCCGTGTTGTAATCTATGGAATAGATGTAACACAGTTTTTATTTTTTAATTCATTTTTCTTTCAATAGGCATCCGGGTTGTTCCCGTGCCTTAGCAATTGTGCACTGTGCAGCCATAAATATAGGGTTACATGTTACTTTTTATATGCAGATTTCACTTTGTTTCAATATATTCCCACTCCTGGGTACTACAGAGCAATTTTCAATTAGCTGAGCACTCTCCATAATGACTTCTACGGTGGCCGCATTAGCCTATATATAGTGGCTGTAACAAGCCACAGTGGAGTAGGGTATCTTTCTCCCCACATCCACACCAGCAGGTGTTGCTAGTAGATTTCTGAATGTAGGCCATTCTCACTAGAGTTAGGAGGTGAAACCATAATGTGGTTTTTATTTGCATTTCCCTAATAAGTTAGGGAGGCTGAGCATTTTCTCATATGTGTATTATCCCTTGAATTCATTATTTTGAAAATTCTTGCTCATTTCCTTCACCCATTTCCTCACAAGATTATTAGTTTTGCAATAACCTCATCGTGTTTGGAGAGGCAAGATTGGCAGCAATTTCAAAACTGGTGACCTATTGAAACCACTTCAACGAGTATCTCGGAGCATGCCCCACATGTGGGACTTGGGGTGGGTGGGAAATCAGGTGGGGCTTCTCCCTCAATATCCCCCTGTACCTCAGATATATGAAGGAAACAATATGGAAATAATAGTTTTACCCACTTTCCTGTAGCCCTTGACCCTTTATGCGCAAATTAACCATGTAAAGATTGTTAAAATAAAAAATATTAATAAAAAAAAAGATGATTAGTTTTGTTGCTGAGTTTCTGAAGCTCTTTGTGAATCCTAGATGTTAGTCGCCTACCTGTTGTGTAGTGTGCACATATTTTTTTCCCGTTCTGTTGGTTGTGTTTTCACTCTGTTCATCATTTCCTTTGCTGCACAGAAGCTTTTCAGTTTGCTGTAGTCCCCTGTGTTGATCTTGGCTTGGACTGCCTGGACTTTGATGATTTTTTTTTTCCTGAGATGTCTTTACCCATGCCTGTATCCAATAGAGTGCTTCCTACATTTTTCTCGAACAGCTTGCTTGTTTCTGGGTGAAGATGTATGTCCTTGATCTATTTACAGCTGATGTTTGTGTAAGGTGAAAAGTGGCGGGGGCGGGTCTGGCTACATTCTCTGACCGCCGCACTGTCTGCCCAGCCTTTCCCTTTCTTACAGTTCCAGCAGTACCTGGGAGCAGGGAGATAGCAGCTGTGTTTATCACAGGCTGGTAGCAATGCCAGTCCCTGCTGGCAGCACATGGATTTTTTTTTTCTCTTGTTGTCAGAACCTTTGCTGCAGACGTCAAATTGGTGCCTGGTGTGCCTGATGTGTCAGTTGCCCTGGAGGAAGGCTGGATTGTGAACTTCATCCCACTCCCCACACCCATCTGCTGCTCTGTTTCTGCTTGTGATTGGATTAAAACAAGTGACGGGGAACCACAATTCTATGGCTTTGTTCACTTCCTGCATTCCTGGTGACCTCCCGTGCCACCTGTCCGCCAGGGGAGCTCCATTCGTTGCCAGGTTATCTTTATGCCGCAGCATCACTGTGCTGTCTGCTGTTTCCTTGCATCCCCGCATTCCCTGGTGACTCTCTGCCATCAGCCTGCTGACTTCTATTACCCAGGATTGCACCTCTCTCTTCTCCCCGACTAATCCTTTCCTGTCCAGTTTAACGTGTCCTCACCTATTCCATCACCTTGCGAACCAGCATACTTAACTTTTTATGTGTTTGCGAATATAAAATGGGTTGATTCAGTGTCTAGCTATTTAAATAGTAGGTATAATACTACTACTAAATGTAGCAACATCATCTACTTCCTTCATAAGAATTAATTATTTTATGGCTTGTTTACTTAGTAGAACATAGTACACAGAAGGCACTCGATACTGACAAACAGATGTTATGCTAAATGAAACCAGCTCCCTCCTTATGCACCTGGGAAAGCAGCAGCAGCTGGTCCAACCACTTGGGCACTTGTAACATATGGGGAACACAGATGTGGTTCCTAGCTCCTGGCTTCACGTTGGCCTGGCCTTGGTGTTTGCAACCAGAAGATGGAAGATGGAAGATTTCTATCTCTCTGTCTCTCACTCACTCTATCATTCTGCTTTTCAGATAAATAATTTTTTTAAATGAGTGGAAAGGGGGAAAATTCCAAGCAAAGAAATAAAACTCCAAGCTATAAACACCGTCATGTTTTACTAACTGGTATCCAAAGAGTTACTCCCCACAAAATGACACTTGATCCTCTCCTCACTCAGAATGATGTATTTCTACCACATTTGACTCTTCTCCCACTAATAGTTAAACCAGGGATGCTTTGTAAAGAACAGCAAACAGCGGGGAAAGTTCAATAAGAAACATCACGTTGCAGCATTGCCTTCTTTGTTACTGTATCATTGGCTAAATACAGTCATTTGACCAAACCCAGAGTCAGTGAAGATGAGCAAATCAAAACATGGAGTATCAGCTAATTAGGAGGCTTGGCTGCAACTGAACATAACAGAGGATTTCTGCTTTCTGCTTGAAATATGTACACAGACAATGCAGCCAGTAACTGAAGAGGCACTACGTTACCAAATCATCGATTTCCTTTGTGTGCTAGTGCACTGGTCAGGACCTGCAGAAACATTAACTTGAAGCAGTAGAAACACAGGTGCTTTTCTTGTTTCTGTGTTTAGGGGAACACATGCATTGTTTCACCGATAAGCACAAAAAGCACATCTGTAGATGCTTTTATCGCATCAAGAATACTGCATAATCTTTCTTTTTTGCAAAAAAGAAAGATTTATTAATTTTTATTGGAAAGGCAGATTTACAGAGAGAAGTACAGAGAGGGAGAAAGTTCTGCCGTCAGCTGGTTCACTCCCCAAGTGGCCACAATAGTCAGAACAGAGCTCAATCTGAAGCCAGGAGACAGGAATTTCTCGATCTCCCACACGGGTGCAGGGTGCCAAGGATTTGGGTCGTCTTCTACTGCTTTCCCAGGCCACAAGCAGGAGTTGGCTGGAAAGTAGAGCAGTTGGGACACAAACCAGTGCGCATATGGGATCCTGATGCTTAGAAGGTGAGGAGTTAGTCATTGAGCCATTACGTTGGGCTCAATTCTTTTAAATCTATTGTCACAACTAACTACATTGATTAAATTTTAGTGAATAGCAAATCATTGCATCTCTTGAATAAATTCTTATTTGTCAAAAATATTTGCTTTTTCTGAGAAGTAAACATTTGTTTGGTTCACTTTCAAAGTAAGTTGTTTAGCTGTGAGTAGGCAACTAGCTAGCATAACAGCTAGCAAGCTTAACAGCTAGCTTATATGCACCTAGAAAATTCTTATGTAAATAGGATGTTAGGAGTGGCCAAAACACAGCTAAAGCAAATGCTGGGATAACTGTAAACCATGGGACTCAGCCAGTGAGGGACTGGGAACGGAATGTGTGTACTATAAGATAAATTGCTTTATCTGCACAAGGTATGTTGGCACGCCTGATTTCCAATCTTGCAAGATTATCATTAATGAAGTCTCACTTTTATTGCAACCCAGTCTGAGTCCATCCTTTCACTGCACAGGTGAGGCTGTCTCTCACATCTTGGGAGCTCTCCTTGAAGTCTCTGGAGTGGGGGCTCTGGCCAGGGCAACCCACCCAATTTCTTTTAATTGTATACATTTTATTTTTGATAATTTATACATATTTGATTAAGGTGAGAAGGGTCAAGGGCTAGAGGAAAGTGAGTAAGACCATCATTTTTACATTCTCTTTTTTCCTTCTTGTATCTGAAGGAAGGAGAGAGATAAGGGGAGAAGCCACACCCAGTCTCCCAACCATCGCAGAGTCCCCAATGTGAGGTATGCTCCAAGAGTCTTGTTCAAGTGGCTCAACAGTTCTGCATTGCTGCCAGTCTTTCCACTCCAATCACGATGAAATCTCTCCAGGCCCCACTGGCTGACATAGTCCACCTTAGAGACTCCATTTTCCCAGGTATTCATTGCCAACACTTGGCTGGGGTAGTTGATTGATTTGTTACGGTAACATCCTCTGTTACGGTACCAGGTGTCTCTGCAGGCTCCAGTGTATTGCCATATGCTCCATGTGCATATGGAGATGCTGTCCACTGCTCCATCTAAGCCACTGAGGAGGCCCAGCTCTGACACATGCATTCCACGGCCAATTTCAGGTGGTTGGTTCTGTCTGAAAGCCCCATCTCCCCACCAAAGTCACAGAAAAGCCTGAGATTCCTATTCACGAGGCAACAAAAGTGATACAGAAATGAAAAGTCAGGCAGGCAAGAATCAGGCAACTTCATGTGTGAACCAAGGCAGAGAAATTGGACTTTAAGTACCGCCTAGATGGTTGGACATTTTCTGAGGAAAAAGAACCCAAGAAATGAGTCCTAGGTTGTATGAAAAACCTCCAGTAGGTGGAGTGGCGCACAAAGGAAATTCAGACATAGAGACGACATCTAGTTAAAATTGGAAAATAAAAATTCTAGGTCCATGGAAACGAGAGCCGAAGAGGTTCCCTCTGACAATCTGTATTGAGGAGAATGATAAAGTTTTGGAAGGACAGCTCTTGGATTTTTGGACTAAAGACAAGGAAAAAATGTATTGCTCCTTTATTTGGCCCAAATTTGATTCAGATAAGGATGAGGAGAATGAAGAGGCAATAGGGCAGTTAAGGGATATGGAAAACATTGCTATTCCTTCTAAACACCAAACAGCGTGTTCCCACTCCAGCAAGAACCCATGAGACAGGAACAAAAACAGGACTTGTAAGTGTTTGCCATAGAAGTTAAGGTTAGAAACCCAAGGAGCCGGCGGGCAGCATGGCCTAGCAGCTCAAGTCCTCACCTTGAACGCACCGGGATCCCATACGGGTGCCAGTTCTAATCCCGGCAGCTCCTCTTCCCATCCAGCTCACTGCTTGTGGCCTGGGAAGGCAGTCGAAGATGGCCCAAAGCCTTGGGACCCTGCACCCGTGTGGGATACCCAGAAGGGGATCTTGGTTCCTGGCTTTCAGCTCAGCTCTGGCCATTGCGGCTGCTTGAAGTGGACCAGTGGGTGGAAGATCTTCCTCTCTGTCTCTCCTCTCTGTATATTTAACGTTCCAATTAAATAAATCTTTTTTTTTTTTTTAAGTAAGGGAAAGGGGCTTTATATCTGGTAACAAAGGGAATAAGTTGCTTGATCTTTAAGTGAATTGTATGCTCTCAGTGACACTCCAACATTTAAATAGTTTGCACAAAGAGGCCTTATAAACTGTGGGGAAAAGTAACATTAAGGCCTCCATATAATAAACAGGATTCTTAAATGTTATGTCTTCTAAACCAAAGGGTTTTACTGAAATTTCTAATGTTTGCAAGCATTTTGGTAAGAAAATGCTGTGTGAGATTAGCTTGAATCTTAAAAATCCAGATAGCAGGGCCCAGCACGGCGGCTGAGTGACAGATGGAGGATTAGCCCAGGCCACAAGCAGGGAGCTGGATGGAAGCAGGCTGCTGGGATTAGAACTGGCACCCATATGGAATCCCAGTACGTTCAAGGCGCGGACCCTAGCCAGTAGGCCACCACGCCAGGCCCTAAAAAGCTTACTTTTAAATTGACATCTAGTTTTGGAAATCAACATATGGGTCAAGTCATAGTACATGATTGTGTTTTTGCTCGAAGTCTATTAAAACAAAAAGGAGCATTTACTACAGAAATTGAGATAGACACTATTTGGCACAGCCACAAGGAGATATATTTTCTCAGAATTTTTTGTCTTAAATCAGGAAATGTAAAAGTTATAAAATTAGACTGTAAATACATACATACAATAAATCTAAGTTATGTACACCAATGGGATTTAGTTTAAGTAGAGATTAGTAATTTTCACTTGCTTGCAAGCATAGAAACATTGCACAGGTATAAAAGAGGTTACAATTATAATGTCGAAATGCATCGAGCACACATGCATGTATTTACCCTAGAATGATCTGCAATCATTGGACAGTTGGCGCTATTGTAAGACTTGTTGCAGCAACAAAGAGCCTGAAAGTGTGTTTGTGCTTCCTAATCAATACACAGATGGCTGAATTGGAAACACTTTCCAGAAACAAAACGAAACAAACAAGAAAACAACAAAATACAGTGAACCAATGTCTCAGAATTCTTTGTGCTATGATATCCAAAGAGAAAGTACTTACCACATTGTACAAACTGATGCACCAACGTTCAAAGATTATCTGCCCAGAAAATCCATTCACGAAGGCAAACCAGAGCTGAAAGGAGTAGGACATGTACTATTAATGCTAACTTAGATATATCTGCATGTTAAACAGAAATGGCAAAACTGCCAGAGCTTTTGGAGAAAAAAAAGGATCAAAACACATTCTGTACAATAACAGTAAGCCCCTGAACACGGAAACTATGGCAGACCCATCGGCGCGGGCATGCGGCACGGCAGGTTGGATTGTGCTTCGGAAGTGTGCATCCACATCAGAAGGCCTAGGATGGAACTCCATTTCCGCTTCAGGCACAGCTTCTTGCTAATGTGCCCAGGCGGCAGTAGATGACGGCCTAAGTACTTGGGTTTCCAGCACCCACATGGGGGCATCTAGATTCAGTCCTGGCTCCTGGCTTCAACCTGGGCTAGGTCTGTAGGGGTTTATTGAGCCAGCAGATTAAAGCTCCCCCTTCCACACCTGCCTATTCCACTCTCTGTTACTTTGCCTTTCAGGCAGACAAACCAACAAACGTTTTAAAACACAAGGCCATTCTCAACTGCTCCAAATGTGGGTCACATCATAGATTTATTTCTAGATCTCTGAGGAATCTCCATGCTGTCTTCTATAATGACTTCTATAAAATAGTTTACATTTCCACTGACAGTGGACTGTGGTGCCTTTTTTCCATATATTCACCAGCAATTGTTTTTAAATTTTGGATGATAGCCAAACTCTAACTGGAGTGAGGTGATGTCTCCTTGTGTCTCGTATTTGCATTTCCCCGATGGGTAGTAATCCTGAGGATTTTTGGGTGCTGTTTGTTCTGCATATTAATCCTTTTGTCAGATAGGTAGCTTGCAAGTATTTTTCCCATTTGGTTGGACAAATTTCCCCTATTGATATTTTTTCTTTTTCTGCAAAGCAAATTGTGAGTTTGGTGTAATTTCGTTTGTGTACTTTTGCTTCTGTGATTTGTGGTTCTTCGTCAAGGTACATGTTTGTCCACAACTTCATGGTCCCGGGTCCTATGTGGATTTTTGGCGTATATGTACTTCTAATTTTTTACTAAATCTGGGTTTTTGGTGTATATTTCTCCTAAATTTTTACTGAATTTTATTTTTACACATGCCTTATGACATTGTTTGGTGGATACTGAGTTGACTTTTGTCAAAAAAAATGACAGGTGCTAGTTCTTGTCTATCAATACTAACCTTGAAGTAAATTTCCCAAACAAAATATTTACAGTGGCTGAATGATTTAAAAAACAAAACCCCCCAAGTGTTTCTTGCTTTACACTTTACAGATATACGCACAAACTGAAGCTAAAGGACTAGAAAAAAGATGTTCCAAAGTGAAGCCATAAATGAGCACAAATAGCTAAACTCAGAACAAATAAAACAGAGTTTAAATCAAAAGCTGCAAAAAGAGACAAAGACATCATACACTGATAAAAGGGTCAATTCAGCAAGAAGACACAACAATCATAAGTATTCATGCAGCCAACACAAGATCACTTCAGTAAATATAATGAATACTATTTGACTTAAAGGGAGAGAAACTCTGGGGCCTAGTGTGATGGCTCAGTGGCTAGATCCTTGTCTTGCAAGGGCTGGGATCCCACAAGGGTGCCAATCGTGTCCCGGTTGCTCCACTTCCTATCCAGCTCCCTGCTTGTGGCCTGGAAAACCAGTAAAGGACCGTGTGGAAGACCTGGAAGAAGCTCCTGGCTCCTGGTTTTGGGTCCACTTAGTTCTGGCCATTGTGGCCACTTTGGGAGTGAAGCAATGTACAGAAGAACTTTCTCTTTATATCTCCTTCCTGTAATTCTCCCTTTCCAATAAAAATAAACATTTTTTTTAAAAGAGAGAGATAAACTCCAATACGATTATAGTGGATAATTCTATTTTTAGTTTTCTGAGGAATGGCCATGTTTTCCAGTTTTCATACCATTTGTTGAAGAGGATGCATTTATGGACTTCATTATATTCCATTTGTCTATACATATGTCTTTATGTGAGGACCTCATTTTCAAAACTGCTATAGCTCTGAAGGAATATTTAAAACTCACAATTGTGAGCTCTCTCAAGATTTCATTCTCTCAAGATTATCTTAGTTGTTTAAATCTCTTATAATTAGATAGGTTCTCTTATTTACTTAAAAATTTATATTGGCATCTTAATAGAAATTGAGTTTATTAGATCATATTACATCTTAACAGTATTAAATCTCCCATACTATGGATACATATTGTCTTTCCATTTATATGTCTTTCAACAATGTTTTGTCATTTTCATGATTCAAAAAAAAAAAGAAAAAAAAAAAACCCTTTTGTTCTTCGGTTAAGTTCCCTCCTAGGTATTTTATTGCGACAACACAGCAAAAGGAATAATCAATAAATCGAAGAGGCAGCTGACAGAATGGGAGAAAATATCTACACACTAAGCAACTGATAAAGGAATAATATCCAGGATACATAAGGAGCTCCAGAAACCCAACAACAAACCCAACAATTCAGTTAAGAAATGGGCAGAAACAGGCATTTTTCGAAGGATGAAATTCAAATGGTCAGCACGAAAATGCAAAAAAAATCATGGTGAGGCTTCACCCCATTTGTTGGAATGCCTATCATCCAAAAAAATCAAAAAATAAAAAATGCTGATGACAATGTGAAGAAAAAGTTAACCTGATCCACTTTTGGTGGGAACGTAAACTAGTACAAACATTATACAAGCAAGCATGGAAAATCTTCAGAAATTTAAATAGATCTACCCTATAATCTAGCACTCCTGGGAATTTACCTAAAGGAATGAGATCAGCATGTGAAAGAGTTATTTGTATTCCCACGTTTACTGCAGCTCAATTCACAACGCCTTAGATATGGAATCAAAGTGGATGCCCATCAACTGATGACTGCATAAAGAAAACATGATTAAGTATACATATGTATGGTATACATATATAATACACATACATATATGATTGATTACTTCGTAGCCATAAGAATAATGCAATGTATTTTGCAAGTGTACACCATTATGCTAGCGAAAACTGGCAGTCTTCCAAAGACAAGATATGAGATTGTTAATACAGAGTACCAAAAAACATTATGTAAGAACAAAGTTGACATCTTTTAATCTGCATGATGCTTACAGCCCTTCTCTATATTGATGTGGAGCTATTTTTTACTCATTGAACATCATGATTATTGGCATCAAGCCCGTGATTATAAAATAAATTGAAAATATGTTATTGCAAAAATTAAAGGGAAAAAGGAGGAAAGAAAGTAAAAGCAAAAGAAGAGAAAGGAAAGAAGGGAGGAAGGGAAGGAGGAGCAATGGAAGGGAGAGATGAAGGGAGGGAAGAAAGGAAGGGAGGAAGCGAGGAGAAAGGAAAGAAGAGAAAGAAGAGGAAAGGAAGGAGGAAGCACATGGGCTTGAGTGTCCAGAGCCATACATACACACGCATCTACACACATGCTCAGCACACACAAGTGCACCCAAGACCAGTGCCATAGGAGTAAGCTCTGTGGACTGTGGTGCTAAATAGTAGATAGGATGGAAATAGGGAAGCAAAAAATTCCCTCCTGGTTTTCCAGCTCAATGAGCATGCAGTAAGGAGATGTCTGTGAGGGGCTGTCAGAGATGAATTCTGCTTCCAAGCAGGTTTATTTTTAATCAAATATTACGTTAATGAGTCATCATGAAGTCATAATTTATTCCATTGAATCTATTTTTTGTTTATCTCTTTCAGAAGCCAAAACTTAAAGCAGAGTTACGAAACTTATTTTTAAAAACATATATAGTTTATTGAGATAAATACTTAAAAAAAATTAAACTATCAAACTCAATGTCAAGGATAAAAACCTATCTCCTTGCTAAAAGAAACTAATTTTGGTCTTGGCACAGTGGCATATCAGCTAATCCTCCACCTGTGGTGCCCGCATCCCAAATTGGCACTGATCTTAGTCCTGGCTGATCTAATGCCATCGCCAGCTCCATGCCGATGGCCTGGGAAAATAGCAAAGAATGGCCCGAGTTCTTAGCTCGCTGCACACATGTGGGAGGCTCAGAGGAAACTCCCAGCCCATGGCTTTGCAGCAGCCATTTGGATGATTGCAGCCATTTGGGAAGTAAACCAGCAAACGGAAGATCTTTCTCTCTCTGACTTAAAAAATAAATAAACAAAAGAACAAGGAAAAATGCAAATCACCTTTCTTACCTCAATGACATATAGCACCACGTTCTTATAGAAGCAATACAATATGCATTTGGTTACTCGAAAGTAACTCCAAGCTCCATGAACCAACAGAAGCTTCTCCAAGTAGCTAAACTGCAAGGCAGAAACAACAGTCAAGGCCAGTCCCCCAACTACACATCAATGACAAACTCCACCAAGTACCATTCCCTGGTATTTTAAAGCCCCAGGCCCTTCTGGGAGAATGCACCCCAGAAGACATCATTGAAAACAAGGCCACAGACAACCTTAAGATAACAATTTGACATCAAAGAATTCTTAAAACTTCAAAAAATCAAACTTATTGTTCAAAAAAGGAAGTAAGCGTCACTTAACATCACATTTTCTTTAAGCCTGAAATGTTCCTTGACTTTCATTTGTCAGGTGGCAAGGCCTTCAGCATAATTGGAACCTTATTTAGAATCTAAATCATGAAGAATGGGACAGAAATATCTAAGGGAAAGAGCACTATGTTGCAAACAGGAAACTCAAGCACAATCCCTGATTTTTCTGTCTGGCAAGGCCAAAGTCTGTATCTTTTGAATGCATCATTTTCTCTTATGCTTGATTGAATCTCATGCTACCTTGCTCATTGTGGTCCTTACAGCAATGGGCTAAAACACGGAAAAAGTGTCCTTTCAAAAGTTCATGGAAAGCATGTGATGGGAAAATGATGACCTTTTTTGCACCGAAATACCATGTCTTTCAGCTTTCTTTCTCTGTGAGCTTTTGGAAGTACCCTCAAACATGTGTGTGTGAGTCATGCAGCTTCTGATTGTGGTAGGCTTTCCCATCTGGGTTTACATAAGCTGGCTTGATGACCTTCATACAACGAACAACTGGTCTAATGATGCATTTCTCAGAACATGTTCACATCATCACATGATGCATCTCTAGAGCTGCTGAGACTGTAGGAAGCACGTGTCCCAGGGCATTTAGGAAGCCAAGACAGAAAACAGGTGAATTTGGTGTGGCCAGTTCTAGTTCCTTGATCACAGCCCAGTGGCACCTTCCTCAACTCCTAGCACACAGGAGCCTGGTGTTCATATCTATAAAGGCCAGTTCATAACCAAAAAGTGCTTTTAAAAAGTCTAATCATTGCAAAACAAAAAAGCCCATCAAGATTTAATTCCTCCCTCATCAAGGACAAAACACACATTGTAGATTTTAGTAATTTAGGATTTAGAGATTATATGAGGCATCACTGGGGATGCAGATTCCCAGAGGCCAACTCCATTAGCTGGACAAAACAAACCTTTCCAAAGTGTGTAAGGAGGGGGGAAAAATCCAAATGCACCAGAAGTTTCCATGAAAAAGTTGGAAGAGATGGTTGGCACTCAGGAGTAGACGGAAGGTCTTCAACACCCTCCATGCCCATCGCAACTGACCTGTGCAATGGCGTAGTCCGAGTTGTTGGTGGCTTGCATACCCTCATTCCCACTGATACCCACTCCCACGTGGGCTGTCTGAATCATCCCCACATCATTGGCTCCATCCCCGATGGCCAGGGTGATGGCACTAACATGTCTCTTCACCACATCCACGATTTCAGCCTTCTGGAGGGGAGAGAGCCTGGAAAGGAAGACAGGAAAAACCATGTCCCTTGCTTTCATCATGGTTTGTTTCCCTGAGCACTGTTCTGAAGGTCTTTACAGAGATGACAATGACAGGCACACGGCTGCACGAAAGGCAAATGTTAAAGCTTGTTAAATGGAGAAACTAGGGCACTAAATCCCGTAAGTCTCACTATCGTAAAAAGAGAAATATTTCTACAAATCCAGCTTTTAATTGGCTTTGAATCCAGCATACCACAGCAGTCTGGACCAAAGCCAAGTGAAGAATGCTCATACTGCTCTACATTGGCAGATCATACTTGTAGCTAGAGGAAAGGGAAATTGTGCAAAGAAAACAGAAGTGAGGTAGAGACCGACAGACTGGTTGTATCTGATTTATTTGAATACGACTTGAAGAATTGGCTGCCTGTGATTGGCTGAGACTTGTGCACTTAGTTTAAGAGTAGGTTATGGTCTGCCATCACGTCTAGTAAGGTTATAGTTTATGGGTCAAACTTAAAATACATACAGAAGCAGCTTTAGGACAAACTTCAGATAACTGACATCGTTCTGTCTTGCTCATGAGTTGTACTTTGGGGCCGTTTTCTGTGTTTGGATGCACAACTTAGAGCTTACATTCTGGCTCTAAGTGAAACCTAATCTGTACATCTTCATGCACCATATTTGAACCCCTCACAGTAGGCCAAAGTGTGAGCCCCCTCACTGCCAGAACGTATATATTCCCTTCCATCACTCAGTGATTACAAGTATCCACTTTGAAAGCCATCCAGATAGGATATTCCATTGATCAAGATAGCTGGGAAATCATATATGACAATCTCCCTCTGGATACAGGAGGATGTAACGTATTGGTCTATTAAGCCCCATCTTTGCAGTCTAAGGACGTCTAATCCCAGGGCTGAAGGTCTGAATTCATATGAATCCAGTGGGAGACACCATATCAGGCCATCAGTTCTAATGCCAGGTTTTGGACCTCCCATGAACAGCTCTCTGAAAGTCAACTGCTAGAATTCACTTCATGGCAAGATTAACCCTTCTCTGAGCTTCTTCAAGATATTCTTCACCTGCATCCTTGCGTGCCTTTAACACAAGTATGGAGTTTGAAGGAGAAAATAAGAAAATGCCTTAAAACAATTTAATGATGCAGAATGGAAGCCAGATAATTAAATCTAAATAGAAGAAAATAGATAAAAAACTAATCTGCTCGCTCCCCCTGAAAGTCACCTCTATCTGCAGATACTTCATTACGTAAGCTTAAAAAATTCTCCCTTTTTGCCCAAACTGAACTTGAATTCTATTTCTGCACGGTTATTTTCATTATTTTCAAAATACAATGGGTTCTCATTGACATAAGACTAAGTCGTAAAGAATCCTGAGGGCTATGCTACAAATGGGAGGTATGACAGAATACAATGAACATCAGAAGTTGCTATGTTTTGAAATAGGTCCTGAATGAATGGAACTTAGGAGCTGATTAAAATTAAGGGACATTTGAAGAAGATAGTAAAACTCATTGGTTGAGCAATGTGTCTGTAACATACAGAAGAGCAAGTTGTCAATGCTTTAGTGATGGGTTCATTCTGCATGATCTTTGAGAAGCAAGAAACAAGTGTTATACACATAACATCATCATTTTCTCAGTTCTGCTGCCTTTGCTGTAGATGACTTGATCTTTTAAAAACACTCCTTTTGACATACGTTAAACCATAATCTTATTTAGTAATCTCCCTTGAGTGTCATGATTTTTTCCGTATTTTTTCTCACTATTTCTACATATAGAACCTTTGATCTTACTGAAGACTTGCATAATCTTGACAAATAATTTAGCAGTTGAAAAGTTAGTAAATCTTAAGCCTGACAATTTGTATCAGGTACAAACTATTTCATCTCTGCTTTGGATTTCCCCAATAAAGAGCTTTGCTTCTGCAAAACCTACTGTTTCCTAAGTCCCCATGCTACCCTAAACCCTAATGTTGTTTCTCTTGGAGATCAGGGTGGCTCCTGTGCAGAAGCTCCTTCACAGAGCAATGGTTGAACTCCATGAGACCCAAGATGGCTGCCAACACAGTCTCAATTTCAAGCTAAAAATTATTCCCACAGACCGTAAAAGGAGAATATGACTCTCTGATTCTGAGAATTACACAGTTCCTTTCTGAAAAAAAAATCCATGCATGCGTCTTCTGGTTAGTAGTATATTGCCTCCCTCGTGCCCCCATCCCCAGTAGATTGATAAATGGATTCCCCAGGGAGGTTCCTGCTTCTCTCTGCTTCGGTCACTGGATAAAGTTGGTGCTGGGTGACTCTCAGCTTTGATTTCATCTTTGGCTTCACAATACTGAAGAAAGGATCCAAATTGGAGATCTCTCCTCACACAAAAGTGCTCCCCTCAAAGGCAGTCACACATATATTTTCATGCCTGTTTTCTTTACATACACTTTCTAAGTATAACAGGAAATGCAAGAAAAAGTGAGTATGTTCTTACCTACAGCATAGTACTGCTTTACACGACACAGCCAATCTGAGAAAGTTCCTCCTGATTTCAGACCTGAGGGCATACTTGAGAGCTTCGCCATCAACAATTAGGGCCACTTCATTTTCTTTACCTAGCAACTTTCTAAGCTCTTGACAGTTCTGACTAATCACTTGTTTTGTTGCCTAGAATTGAGAAGAAAGGAAGGAGTCATTTATATTTCTCATTTCAAATACAAATATTTGAGTCAAGATGGTGGGTTGAGACATTCTTCCTTTTAAACATCTTACTGAAATGAAATTTAAAAATCAGGTAGATAACACTAAAACATTCTTGACATTGTCAGCCATAACGAAAACACAAATTGAAATCACATTATTTCAGATATACTAACACGGCTACCACCAAAAGTCAGGTGAAATAGTAATTGTTGGCACGGATGTGGAAAATCAGAGCTCTCATCCACTGCGCTTGGGAATGTAAAATGGTGTGGCCGCTGTGGGAAACAGAGTCCCCACAGTGTGTGTCTGGATGCTCCAGAGAACCGACAACATGTTCACATAAAATTTTGTACACAATTTTTTTGGTAGCACAATTATTCACAACTGCATGGAAAGAGCATGATGACTGAATCAACAAAGTACAGTATGTCCATAAAATTGACTATTCCTTTTGTCTGGTGGTGAAGATTCTTGAACTGGATTTGATTACCAGTTTGGGTTCTGGGCTCCACATTTCAAATCATGCAAGGCAGTGTTGACAGATCAAGTCATTAGGTAACCACTGTACATACGGGAGACCTGCAATCAGTCCATGGCCCCAGCCAGCCCAGACGATCAGAGGCATGTAATAGCAGGAGGGGAGGTCTCAGTGAATATAAACTCTCTCTCTCTCCTCTCTCTTTTTACCTCCACGTCACTCTTCCTCCCCAGATTCTCACAAGAATTCTTGAAAAAAATAAACAAACAAAAACAAGATACTAAGCCATGGTAGAATATGAATGAACCTTGAAAACACCAAGGTAAGTGAAGCATACTGATTAAAAAATAGCACATGTAATATAATTCAACTATATGAAAATCCAGAATAGACAATGCCATAAAGATGGAAAGCAGGTTAGTGGTTGAAGATTAGTAGACTAGCATACCACAGGTGAAGGGAAGGGGCGTGGGAGGTAATAATTAAACAGAATGGAATTTCTCTGAAGTGGTGAAAATATTCTAAACTGACTATCGTGATGGTTGTACATGTCTGTGAATATATTAAAATCTATTGAATTGTACACTCTAAGGAGATAAATGATATACTGTATGAATCTAGACCTGGAATGTTTATTGCTAGAAACTTGGAAGAATGGTATGAGTTTGGATTATAAACTAGAGGAAGCTTGGAGTAGCTTATTAATTACAACAAAGATATTAGAAATATTTACTAGAAGTGGGTAAGAGTTATATGGAATCTTTACTGCTACACTCCAAATTTTGTTAAGTAATTTTAAAAATATTCTGGAGGTTCCATTATGTTCTTGCAATTGTATCAATTACAATGAATTTATTCCCTTTGTGTTACTGACATATGATATCAAATTGACATGAAAACTCATGAAAATTGAGTTGTGAAAGCTAAGACGCACTTGCTCTGACCTGAGCATCTGATATATTAATAAATTCCTGGAATAATTAGATTCATCCCATGGCAAAACAGAAATAAATGAAATTCTTAAAAGGGAAAATATTTAAGGGGTGGCTATAACATAAATGGAGAATTTCAATTTTTTTCTGTAATTATAGATAATATTATACTAACAAGTATAAAAGTCTAGATGGCCTTACCAAAACTGGCCAAGGAAATTCTTTTTAAAGATTTATTTATTTTTATTTTTTTATTGGAAAGGCGGATATACAGAGAGGGGAGACAGAGAGGAAGATCTTCCGTCCGATGATTCACTCCCCAAGTGAGCGCAATGGCCAATACTATGCCGATCTGAAGCCAGGAGCCTCTTCTGGGTCTCCCACGCGGGTGCAGGGTCCCAAGGCTTTGGGCCGTCCTCAACTGCTTTCCTGGGCCACAGGCAGGGAACTGTATAGGAAGTGGGGCTGCAGGGATTAGAACCGGCCCCCATGTGGGATCCCGGGCATTCAAGGAGAGGACCTTAACCACTTGCGCCATCGTGCCAGGCCCATAAGGGAATTCTTAATTGAGGTGTCTCAAGGCATTGGGCCATCCTCTGCTGCTTTCCCAAGCCACAAGCAGGGAGCTGGATTGGAAATGAAGCAGCCAGGACACAAACTGGCGCCTATATGGGATGCTGACACTTGGACGCGGAGCCAAATGTGCGAGCTTCCCCATTCAACTTTTAAGGGCAAGAGTTTTTAATAACGGGTTCCAAATTCCTTTAATTGTTATAATATAAATGCCACCTATTGACTTAGACTTTCAGTAAGGACTGCAATGTGCCCAAAAATTGTTCTCTTTTTAAGCTCTTTATAAACCATAGATCTGAGTCCTATGTTTTGCATAACATACAGGTGGTGATAAAGTACTAACCTCAGAGTGCAACTTAAGAACTGAACAGACACAAAAAGCCAAGAACCAAAGGTCACCTTGAGTGGAGGCCAATGAAATTCACAGTGCTTGGGGAAAGGCAGAACCTTCCAATGGAGTTGAGTTCACATCCATCTATTGTAGGTTTCAAAGAACTGGATCTTTCCCAAGTACCAAGCAGATTACGCTCTTACTAAACATAATTGTAAAAAAAAAAAAATCACTTACCTCAAATGAATTTGTATTCAAGTGAATACGAGGCATGTGACCTGTTATCAACTTGCAGGAATATGCTAGAAAGAGAAGAGCAAAAGTGGTGTTTTTGAATACTTCATGCTTTTTGTGGGCATTCAAAATAAATCAAGGATTGGTTCCATCCTCCCTTCATTATATTCTTTGCCTCAGGATTATTTCAAAGTCTATTAGACCATTACAAAAGCTGAGCCAGAAGTTATAGAGTTTTAAAAAAAGTTAAAATTCTGATCCATTTAGTAGGCATCCTAAATAGAAATATTTTGGAAGGCATGTACAACTAATGGTCAAATCTGTACCTGTAAATTTCCATATATTTTAATTGTTTTACCATTCTATAACACTGTTTAGATCTATGCTTTATAATAACTCCAAATATTTGAGGAAGTCAGATTATTTTTTGCCAATCTGCAACAGTATTCCATCTGGATTTCCAATAAGTTCTAGGTATGATTGGAAGAAATAGTCCTAGGCAAGTCTCATAGCAGCAGTCAAAATGCTAGGAAAGCTATGCACCTCAAAAGTCATTTTCCAACTTGAAAATTTTAAAACTGTCATTTTAAATCCAAATTGTGAAATCAAAGCCAATAACCAAACAAGCAGAATTTAACTAACAACCTTTCAAGACATCAAGGAATACTTTATTCAGGACTATTGCAATAGGGGAGAGAGATCAGGTTTGGCCCTGAACAAAATGACAAATGGAAATTTATAGACAAGGAGCATGGTGCAGGGTGCAGGCTCACTGTGTGGAAAATCATGGAGAAAATGGCCTGGGCAGGAGGAGTCTTACTGAAGATGTCTAAATTCCTACACACCAAATATGGCCAAGGAGGGATTTGATTAAGAAATCTAGGCTGGTCTAATTATAAGGTTCAGGGACATCTAGCTAAGTAGATTAGAAGAATCCTTGCTAAATTCTCTCTTGTTATAAAATAAATAACTCACTACTTATTTTATAATAAATTAATGGCAAAGGTGAGTGGTTAAATTCTGGGTTTCCATCCAGAATACATACAGAGCAAGCTAATGTTTGTTCAGGTGGCTCAGGGACAGACTCAGGAGAGAGTCCTCCATGCCAGGGTCCTCGTGCTCCCCACAAGGACCGTCTCATTTTCGTAAAAGCCACCTTGACACTGCTGGCAATGTCTAAGCCATGAAACATCTTAATTATTAGGATGAAAATTCAAATCAGTATGAAATACTCAGTGCTTTCTCATATTCTTCATTAACAGGGGTCTTCAAAACGTCATGAAAAAAATTATACATGGATTTCAAAATGTTTTTGTGCTAAGATCAGTGCTCTGTATTATAATCGCTGTTTTTGTTATCGTTGTTCCCGGAGGCATCTTTCACAGATCTCCAGCATCTGCTTCTGCGTGTCTTGGAACAGAACATGTTAAATCTGTGCTCTGGCTTCCTCGGGACCTCTTTGCCAGAGTTTACTGGGCACTCCAGCAGAGTCTGAAAGGTGTCAGGAGTTAACGAGACCTTCTGGGATTTCCTCAGCTTTGTGGCCATCCCTAGGAATGTTTCTTTTTTCATAAGAATCAAAATGTTAAATAAAGATTTTAAATATGCCTTGTTTTCCTTCTCCTCAAGGGTGAAAAGTAAAATGCCTGCATCTTGCTCTCTGCCCGCCCTTTCTGCACTGCGGTTCTGAACATTGCTGTTGTCGGTTTCTTCGTGCCTTTGTTTCTGTCCAGAACCCTCATTAGTTTTTTCATCTTCACTCAATTCGTTTCCTTATTCTCCGTTTACGGTGAGGAGTCTTCAGTTGACTGATAAGATCAAATGTTGTTGGTGTTGCATTATCTCGAAGAATTGTCCTAAAGGGACTGACTCTCCCAATGACTTCACAAGTGTCTACTTCAGTGTATTTTGAGAAATAAAATAACCCAGTCCCTCTTTAGCCTTCTAATGGCTTTGCAAGAGTGTATAGTTCTACAGATCATAGAGGTCTCAACGTGAATGGCACACAACAGACAACGTTTATTTAGTGGATCAGGTGTTTCTTCTTAGCTGGTGCTCTTAAAATTCTCCACCCACTCCTGACATCTTGCTGGATCCCACAGGGACCTGGAAAAGGCCAGATCAAACTGCGTGCTCTTCCGTGTGCAGTTAGGGGCAGCACAGAATTTCAGCATCTTCACCCACTGGCCATCCAGCCTGATCCTCCCCTCCCTGCCTCCTCTGGGCAGCCCAACCTGCCCTTTGGGGCTGGAGAAGGGAGCTACCGGCCAGCCAGTGGGGCCAACTTGACACCTCCATTCATTTAAAAATGTTTCCATCTATAATCCTTGCTCTAAGACTGCAGAGTGTTTATCTGCTTTCTTCTTGCAGATCTGTCAATTACCCAACCTCTGTGCTTAAATGAATGCAGTGCAATACAACAATTATATCTAAGAATTCCGTTACCCTGAACTTAAGGTAATTCAAGTGTAGCATAGACTTCTGATAACAAAATGAGACTCACTTGAGTAAAGATAAAAATCACCATATTAACAACATGTGCTGTATCTCAATCTAGGTTGGCTGGGCTGAGGAGACAATTGAAGACTTGAGGGAAAAAGTAATTCTTGAGAATTGGATGTGGCCAGGAGGAAAGTGGTAGGAGAGGCTCTAGTGGTGCTTATCAAGAGCCTGTGTCAGCTGTAGCTCCCACCAGTGTACTTAGAGCCAGGGCTAGGGGATAGCCTGGGTGGACAAGCCGCAGCACTGATTGGCTTAAGTGTGGGCTGGAAAGTGGAATGAGCTATGCTGCAGCACCCATAGGTGTGTACAAGGATTAGTCCGCTACACATACCAGCACGCACAGGAACTGGGACTGGGGGCAGGCCTGGTGGGAGTTATTGGGGATCACCCAGACTAGGCTGTGGTTCCTGCTAGTGTGTGTGTGTGTGTGTGTGTGTGTGTGTGTGTGTGTGTGTGTGTGAGGGCGGAGTGTGTGGTAGACAAGGCAGCCCAGTCTAATCCTGCATTCATTGGTTTGCATATGAGATGTGGCTGGGGACAGCACCGACTGGGCGACTGCAACCACCAGTGTTTGTATAGGCTGATACGGCTGACAGACTAAGCTGGACTTTGCACTTGTTGGCACACACAGGAGTCAGGTCTGGGGTCACCTCAAGTGAGGTTTCTTGCCCTCTCCTCCAACTCCCCAACTGGACTGCTGGACTCAAAACTCCAAATATTGGGACAATCATAGGATTTGTAGGCTGACCTTGGATGCATGTATTAGGACTGGACCTCAATTGCTTGATGCCTGTGCAGTAGATGACATGCTCAGATAGATGCACATGGGGGACATGTAGCGAGCTCACTGAGGCATGCAGAGGCTGTCAAGTACTACGTCAGGGGATGGCACGCAGAACTGACTGGACAAGTCTCCTAGCCAAGCTTTGACAGCAAATATATGGGAGAGTGGAGATTCAAAGGTGGATTTTCTCAACCTTGGAGCAATGAAACCAACAGCATCTCAGAACTACCAAAAACACTTAAGCGGTGCCCTTTGGACATTCTTTTCCACATCGGGGATCCCAGGATAACTTCAAGTGGTCACCTTCCATCCCTCAAGACTAATGTGGTTTGGCTGCTGGGAACAGCCCTCTCCCCTTTCCTTCCTACCACCCAAACATAGGAGGAAAAAATAGGGAAACATATGTCTCACCCACTTTTCCCCATGTCTCAGTCCTCCACACCCTAATCAGTAATCCACATGGGCATATATCCTTCTCAACCAGGTAAATAACATCCAAAAGAAAAGAAAAGAATTTTTAAAAATTGTGTGAAGTCATCTCTTAAAAGTTCAGTCAAGCACTCTTGGTACTGGAAGACATTTCGAATACATGTACAATGAGGTTTACCTATGTTAATTGCAGTTTCTGGCTTGTCTCCTGTCAAGACCCATATTTTTATGTTCGCTCTCAGTAAAGTTGTTATGGTTTCTGGAACACGTGCTTGAAGTCGATCTTCAATGGCTGTGGCTCCAAGCAGCATAAATTTCTAGAGGTTTTTGGAGAGATTTTTTTCCCCCAAATTATTAATGAAACACAAAATCTTAAGATGAAAGCATACATTTTGGTGATGGGTAAGCAGTATTATAATTGTATTACATAAAGTTGCATATATGTACAATCACACACTTTTTTCTATTTTTTCCATTCATCTATTCTATGACAACATGAGCCCGTGAAGCGTGATGGTTCATGACATGGGAGATCATAGGAGGGGGATGACATTATGATCTTAGAATTGCAGCTGCACACCATATTGAATCTGTTAAAAATGAATCAAAAAGTTAAGAAAAGATTTTAAAATAAAACAATAGATGAACAAAAAAAAGGTAGAATTGTTGGATTTGTGATCTTACTCTGTAAGTTACTAGATACACGTATGATCTAAGCAAATTACTTAAGAAACAGAAATTGAGAAAATAGGATTACTAATGCAATTTTTATGAGTGAATATTTGTAAGATATTAAAATAATATCTAGCAGATAATAAGTAGTTAGCAAACATCAATTATTTTAGTTCTATCTTGAAGTCTTGATGGCTAGTCCAGTAGGTATTCTCATTTTTATTCTCCAAAAATTATCACAATCATTCTAAGCCTCCTCCTACTTCTGTTATTAATAGCTCGGCATTCTTGTCAAGTTATGTGCAAATTTTGGGAGAGTTTTATGCACTCCTGCACTACTCTACTGTAAGAATGAGTACATTCACTCTGTTGAGTTTTGCTGTTTGTATAATACATGCCCATTCACTTATTTGGGACCTTCATTTTCCCGTAAGTACAACTTCATAGTTTTCTCCATAAGGTTCTTACTTACTTATTTGTTTCTTTTGTGTTCCTAAGCTATTTCCCTATCGTTGAAGTGGTTCTGAGGTTTCTTGGTGAAGGGGTTTATGAAAAGCACAGAGATCATAGATGATGTCCTCAGATCGTCTGAGTTATGTCTCTCAGAAGCCAGCACAACCAAAGGATTTAAGTATATTCTTCATCTCTTCCAGTTGTCAAAGTGAAATGGGTAAAATATAAGACAATATAGTAGGGGCCAGCATGCTGGCATAGCAAGCTAGGCATTTTCCAGTGGCACCAGCATCCGGTTTGGTTTTTGATTCAAGACTCAGCTGCTCTACTTCCAATGCTGCTCCCTGCTGAAGGCCTGGGAAAGCAGTGGGTGATGGCCCAAGTGCTTGGGGCCCTGCACCCACTTGGAAGACCCAGAGGAAACTCCTGACTCCTGGCTTCAGGCTTGCCCAGCTCCCACTATTGCAGTCTTTTTGGAGAGCTCTCTCACGCTCTTTCTCTCTCTTGTTCTCATTCTCTCTGCCTTTCAAATAGATACAGGTAAATAAATAAAACACTTTGAAAAATAATTACACTGGGCAAGCAAGAAGATATAGGACTGTTAGATAAGACTGTTGAAAAAAGGAGCCATCTGCTAAAATCCTGTATCCAGTGAAATTATTCTTCAAATGTGAGGGAGAAATACATGCTTTCTCAAACAATGATTGAGGAAATTTGTCAGCCACAGGCCTGCCTTACAAGAAAAGTTGTTCTAAAAGAAGAAAATATGTCAGCATTCAGGTCTACAAGAAAGGAAGAATATTGGCTAAATAATAAGTGCAGTTAAAGAAATTCCGAGATTATTTTGCACAATAGGGGGAACTAGTATTAACACAGTTTGTATTTCTCTATTAAAAAAAAAAGCCAAAATATAGCATTGTAGATGTTTTCCTTATAAACAAATGTTACACTTTTGAAGATATAAAAGTTTACCCAGATTGGATATTACCAAGTCTGTACATGTAGTAAAACATTACAGAATGGCAACTGAATATGTACCATTTTTAATGCACCTGTTGAAATTTTTAGACAGATTAATTAAAAATTTAAAAACAAGCAGGAAATAAATGGTCAAAATTAAAATCAAGGCAGAAAAAGTAAAAAGCAAAGAAATACGGGGGAAAACAAAGACAATACGTAGAATATAGTTACAAATGTGGTAGATGCTGAACCAGCTATACCAATAATCACTTAGATGTGTGTTGTCTAACCACACCAATTAAAAAGACAGACACTAGGCCAGGTACAATGTAGCCACATGATAGCCTAATGGCTAAGGATCCCATATGGGTGCCAATTCGTGTCCCGGTTGCTCCACTTCCAATCCAGCTCACTGCTCATAGCCTAGGAAAGCAGCTGAGGACAGTCCAAAACCTTGGGACCCTGCACCCACGTGGTGGATCCAGAAGAAGATCCTGGATCTTGGCTTTAGATCAGCTCAGCCCCTGCTGTTGTGTCCAGCTGGGGAGTAAACTGGCAGACAGAAGATCTTTCTCTATTTATCCTTCTTTCAATGTCTACCTTTCCAATGAAAATACATAAATCTTAAAAAAAAAAAAAACCTGCAAGAGTCAATTTTTAACAAAGGAGAAAATACAAATAAATGGAGCCAAGAAAGCCTTTCAACTAAACATCTCCAAAACAAGAAAGAAATACAAAATCTTAGTAACATGAGTCCTAAAAGGAAAAAAATGCTCAGAAAACAAAGAAGGCCTGCTGGTCTAAAGAGCTAGGCAGAGGGTGAGAAAATACCCAGAGGGTGAGAAAATAAGAAGGTCCATAGCAAGCAGCATAGAATGATCTGGAAAAGCCAGTTTCAAAGAACCAATCCATCAAGTCTATAGAAAGTACCCAGATAACGGAGCAAACACCAGCTGCAATTTTGAAGGCAGGTGATATGATTATGTAATAGCTAATACAAAATAACTAAAAGGAGAACTGAAGAACATTTGGGATACAAATGCTCAAAAGCGCATCATTATTACATGAACGGACACTATCAAGGAGGGCAAAGTGGGGCCCAGCTCTAATATGAATCGACACGCTTGACAGTTATCAATGACGTGATTTAGCGTCACCGAGTTTGATCATTTGCATGAGTTACGCAGGCTACTTTTCTCTCTCGTGTTGAACTGACACAGGAGTATTTTGACAACTAGTGGCGTTCTGTTCTTTTTAATGTCATAGTCATTGACACGTAGCATCTGATTAAGTAGTGTGACACCATTTTGATAAAGTGTCTACAACTTAGTAGATCGCCTCTCTGACCTTTCAACAGCTTCTTAGCTTGAGGACAAGCGCTGCATCCTTCTCATGACCAGCTTTCAAGTAGACAGGCAATTTTGAAGCTTTAAAAGTGGCATTCCCAAAGAGCCTCTTCCAGGTCTCCCAAAGTCTTGGACCACCCTCCACTGCTTTCCCAGGCCACAAGCAGAGAGCTGAACGGGAAGTGGAGCAGTCAAACATGAACCAGCACCCCCCCCAAAAAAAGTGGCGTTCACACAGGCCAAAAACCACCAAGACCAGATAGGAAAATCTGGCCTGAGATGGTCTCTCTAACATTTATTATTGCCCTTTGTAGAGTCTGTGTCAGGTGCTTGTGGTCACTGATTTCATGTAGACAGCAGAGAAGCTTGCAATAATTAACCCTAAATAATCCATTCATTGATTCCACTACCATTTCTAGACCCTCACAGTATGTGAGGAGCTGTGAATATGCTGCAGACACATGCTGAGCACCAACATTTAGGTCACAGTTGAACTGATTCAAGAAAACACCATGCCTCAGCTTCATCATCCACCTCTTTATCCTATGACTTCCTTACCTTTTTCTCAATACTGACTTTCAGATTTCCTAGCCTCCAAGTGGCAAATATGAAACAGAGCACTTTTATTGGAAAATGATCACCACAGTAATGTTTGGACAGCCTGTCAAGTTCCGGAAGCCCAGTCTGAATTGCTCAGCATCCTTCCCAGAGAGTGGGAGCAGAGGACTGGGGTCCAATGGAGTGTCCCAGCACAGACTTCAAATGGAAACATGAGGAAGAGGCAGACGACCCAGCTCAGCTTGTCCACCTCATTGTGATGTGTCCAACAGACTAGAGTGGAATCACCCAGAAGGAAGGTGGGATGTATTTGAGCATTGTGACCTGTATTAGAGTCCAAGTCTTTCAATACCTGACTTTGAAAGGGGGTGGATTTGATGACGTCAAGGGAAGCGTCTCTTTGATCTGTTCTGGTCAAGCTCCTACAGGAATAAAATGCAGACATGGAAGAGCGAATTGACAAAAGAACCCTGGGAGACCATGAGAAAAAAATGGACTCAGAACCTGTGGAAGCCCTGAGGCTCCAGCTGCAGCCAACTCGCAAGGCCTGTAAAGCAACACTTTCTAACGCACGGAGTATGAGATAGTTCTAGAATAAAGTAATCTCTAAGAAACAGAGGGACTGTTACCTTTTCAATCTTGTCATAACATTCTTCCACTTTTTGAATTCTATCTTGCAAAGATACACTAGCCATCTTGTAATCATTCAACCACCGCTGGTACTCCTCCTCGGTTAAATCTGCATACGCAAGACACAGAGTTCTCAGACCTGCAAAAAAGAACAGACTGCATCTTCGCTGTGCCACCAATGAACAATGCGGTGGAGCAGGTGATAATACATCCTGGAGGCAGCTTGGAGTGTGCCCACTTAGGATGTGCTGTGTTTCAGCTGCCTCTGGGTCCTTTCCCATCTCTCCCCTGCACCTTCCTCCTCGCGGTGGCATCCACACTGATCCTCTTTCTTCCAGACTCTTGGACTTGGCTTGACCTGACAGATGTCACTCTGCAAGGCAACCTGCTTCTCCCTTACTTCACTAAGTCTCTGCCTGGGTCATCCTGTTCAAGGAGCATCACATACTCTCTGCTCCTCTCACTCCTTGTTATTTTTCTTCATAGCACTAGCGTCATCTGTCATTTTTGATTTGTGGACAAATTCCTTCAAGGTTTGCCCTTTGTGTATTTCATGTCTACTGCCCCCAAAACAACAGCGATGTGCAATTGGAAAGTACTGTTGATACATAAAAACTGGATTTCTAAAGGGAGCAATCTTTACTTACCTTCTTTGGCAAAATATTCCAGATGGAGCAATGTCTCATTCACAAACAGAGAATATTTTGAAAGTCTCTGATAAATCACTGAATCCTGTATTAAAAAAAAAAATCCCATGATTAATATCTCACTTAAGCTATCCAATAAGAATTTGAAATACCACTTTCAAGTGATGTTGTTATATTTCCTGGTGTGCAGAAGATTAACTACAGTGAAAACAAAATGTGTTCAAAAAGAAGGTTTAAGGTATTAACAGATCAGAGTCACTTTAAAGAAAATTGAAAATTGTTAGCATGGAAATGGCTGTTAGTGATCAAATAATACACTTGAAAATGACACCTTACCTGATGGGGAAGAAGGGAAGGCTGAGAAGTGTAATGCGTTGGCCAAATACTATATACCAAGACGTTTTCTTATTAAACAATTGACTATATAAACTAAAAAGCATATGAATGCAGTAGCATATGATCAGAGGAGAAATGGAATTAGAGAAAAGTCATGTTCTTATACATGAAGCAGAATAATGTCATGTGAGGCACAATGAAAGAAATTAAAGTGCCACTTACAAACTACCAACATCGAACTAAAGAAAACAAACTAGAATTCTAAAACTCAAGGAATCAAAAAAGAATATGGGAAATATGGCAAAGAAGAATAGATGGTGTAACTATGAGATAAATGATAACATATTTAAACCCACCCATATCAATAAGGTCTCTATATAAATGAACTAAACACCTCTAAAATTCATTTCAGCAATGAATGAAATCATGAGAATCAACAAAAAGAAATATACTTCAAATATACAGACACATACATGCTACTTTTTTTTAACACTTTGTATATCAGCACAAATCAGAGAAAGCATATGAGAGCTGTCATTCAGGGTCTAGAATATTTCACTAAAGCATAATGGACTCCAATTGCATTCATTTTGTTACAAAAGATAAGATTTTGTTCTTTTAAATGACTGAGTGGTACTCTGTCATGTCATAATCGACATTTTGAGAGTTGATTAGAGCTCTCATCTGTATTTTTAACAAGTAGATTTTCTACTCATTACTTGTTGAATTTTTAAAAGATTTATTTATTTTTATTGTAAAGTCAGGCATATACAGAGAGGAGGAGAGACAGAGAGAAATATCCTCCATCCGATGATTCACTCTCCAAGCGACTGCAACGACCAGAGAAGCCAATGGCCAGGACCTTCCTCCAGGTCTCCCACATGGGTGCAGGGTCCCAAGGCTTTGGGCCGTGCTCGACTGCCCTCCCAGGTCACAAGCAGGGAGCTGGATGGGAAGCAAGGCCGCTGGACAAGAACCGGTGCCCATATGGGATCCTGGCGTGTGTAAGGTGAGGACCTTAGCCAACAGGCCATGGCACCGGGCCCTAAATTTTTTGTGTAGTATAAGTTTAAGTTTGTGGCTATAAAGTAAATTTAAAGTACATCATTATAAAAAAATTTTAAGAAGCATGAAAGAGTATGTGGGAGGCAGGCAGGGAGGGGTAAAGTGCAGAAGTTTCATTATATTCTTACAACTATATATATAAAAAAACATAAAATCTTTTCTCTCATATAAATTATAAAAATTTAAAAATACATAAACAGACACAAACAGACTTAAAGGAAAGGAAAAAGACCATACTAGCACTAATCAAAGGAGATGTAATAAACCTAGATATTATGTGCATAAAAGCATATTTTAAAAGCTCATATAAATATGGAATTAAAAAACAAGTTGACTTTGTTCAGAACAATTTTAACATCTGGCCATAATTTTTCACAATGCTTGTTTCCATAAACTTACTGAAAATCCCCCCCCCATAACAAATAATTTCAAAATCTGTAAAGTTAAATTAACACTATTTCAAGGTGAGCACAAATCCACAAATATATTTAGGTATTTTCACATTTCCCCCACAATAAATGATAGAACAAATGGATAAACTAAGTATTGAAGATGTGAATAATACTATCAACAAACTTGTCCTAATTGGGAATCGTAAAACCTTACAGCAAGATAGTTAACCTCTAACTACACATCAAATATAAGCCATAATCAGAACCAGAAGCAAGTTTTGTTAAATGAACAAAATTCAAGTAATAATCAATTATGCTCTCTGAGTATAAGAAAATTAAATTACACATATATTTGAAGATCAAACGACACACTTCAAAATGAGCCACAAAGAGTTAAAATATAGAAATTTCAAATTGAATTAAAATGAAAATGTGACATATCAGAATGTGTGAGAGGCTGTGGAAGCAGTCGTTAGGAGGAAATTCATAGCACGAACCACTTTAGCCACTGTTGCTCCAGAGTTCCAACTAGGGAAATTAGACAAAGAAGAGTTAAGGAAACCGAAAGTGGGCAAAGGAATGGAAATAAAATTAGGAGTGTAAATCAAAGAAAGCTCACAAAAATTCTAGACTTGGAACTTTTAAAATGTGCTTTTTTTGAGAAGATCAATAGAACAAGTAACAAGCCAGCCTACTCAAGGAGAAGTCACAAACTGCCAATATTTCTGCCTACTCCCGCAAAGTTAATAACTCGGAGAGAATGAACCAATACTTTGAAATCAACACCCAAACAACACAACCACAAGCAGCAGGAAAAAAATTTACATAATCATATGGACAGATGTATAAAGAGAAGTTGACAAGCTAGCACCTAATTATGATTTAAAACAAAACATTCAGTAAACTGAAATATAGAGGCACCTCCTCAATTTAATAAAGAATGTTTATTCTAAAAAGAATCTTATAGATAACAATATACTTAATGGGAAGAAATGAAAGCTTTTGTAACAAGCTCAGGACCAACAAAAAGATTACTCCTCTCATCATCATTATTTAACAGTATCCTGGAAATGCTGGCTATTGCAATAAGACAGGAAGATAAAACTTTCGTTTGCAGAAATTTGAAGGTCTATGTAGAAAATCCAAATTAATTGACAGAAAAAAAACTTGGAAAAAAAATCCCACAATTTTATCTATTCTTCATTAGATTAATGCACAAGTCAACTGTCCTCTTGTACATTATCAATGAACAGGTGGAGCTTGAAATTAAAAAAGACACAGTTTATACAAGTATTCTCAAAAATTAAATACCCCATTATAAGTATTACAAATCTCTCACAGTGTAAACAAATTGAACCTGGCAAAATGCTGATAAAAGAAATTCAATAAGCACTAAATAATGGAGATAAAGAAATCCTAGATTTCTGATCAGCAAGACTAAATATTTTCAAGAGGTAAGTTCTTCCCGTTATATAGATTTTCAATACAATTTCAATGAAAGTCCCTGTTATTTTGTGAACATCAGCAACACTGATTCGTGGCAACAAAAATGTCCCAGAAGAGATGGGATGATATTGAAAGAGAAAACAAAGCTGCAGGACTGGCACGGTCTCTCTTTAAATCTTGATATAAAGGTGCAAGTGATCAGGACCGTGGGCACAGGAGAAAGAATATAAACAGATAGAGCAAACAGAACAGAGTCTAGAAGCAGGTGTATGCAACAAGCCAACTAATGATAGTCTGAAACAAATGATGCTGAAATAACAGACATCCTCTTGTGAAAAAGTGAGTCTAGACACGAGCTTTCTAACCTTGACCAAAGTCAACTCAAAATGGAGCACAGACTGAAATGTCAAACACAAAACCATAAATCTCCTACAAGATTGAGTAAGGCAATAACTTGTTAGGTACAACACCAAATACATGATCCGTGAGAGAAATCGCTGATAAACTAGACTTCTGTTTTAAAAAAAAAAAAAAAGCTGTGAAAGATATCAAGAGGATGACCCATGAACTGTGTGAAAAAATTGGCAAAACACATATGTGATAAGGCTGCTCTCCAAAATATGCAAAGAATTTTTACAAGTCGACAATAAGAAGCCGAACTAATTTTAAAATGGCAGTTATAAAAAAACAAGAAATGCAAACAGATATCTCACCAAAAAAAACATACAGCTGCAAGTTAGCTGTTTGACATAATATTATGAGGAAATTGAAAAATAAAGCAAGAAACCTCTCCCTTCCATCAAATCTCACAGGGGGTTGGTTGACTGTTGACTCCCTTTTACAATGGATTTTTCAAGCTTTAATAGTATTTGAAATTCCATGTGGCGGACTGGGGTGCAGTTGCAGGATTTAGGCCCTCCCAGCCAGAGCCACTATAGCCGTTTGAGGAGTGAACTTGTAGATAAAAGCCAGCTCTTGCTCTCTCTCTCTCTTCCATTTCCTCCCTTTTACTTTCCTTCCTTCCCCCAGCCTTTCAAAGAAGTCAAGAATAGTTTTAGAACTGTGAAATTGTAGATTTCCTCTGAGTTGCTGGACCAATGACTAGGAGTGAATATGAACTCTGACTCTCAGTACTTACGGCCCCTTTGCAGTAGAGCCGGAGCTGTCCCATCGGAGTCCGGACAATGATGGACATTCTTTTTCTATTACTAGAACAATGTGAAAAACATCATTAGTTACATTTGCACATGCTATCAAAACATACACACACACATTTAAACAGTTCATCAAAGTCAAAGGAATTCATTGTGCTGAGCTGACAATTCTTTTAAAAAACTTACTGCCATAAAGAAAATAGATTTCATTACTTGTTAGCTGAAATTCCAAGAAGGGAATCATACTTCCCTCAGTGTCCCCTCTCCCTTTCTCAATCTTCTTCCTACTTTTCTTTTTTTTTTTTCTTTAATTTTTGCAAAGATATAATTTCAACCCACTGTTTAATTTCAGGCTTAATTTAAATTAATGATAATTTTCAACAAAAAAGAAGTACAAAGAACACAGTTTTACAGGAGTATAAACAAGCGCTAAAGACAACAACCATATTCTAGAGTTATAATTCGAGTTTTAAACATTTTTTGGCCTGGTCTGAATTAACTATCCCATGACAGAGAAAACATATATTTGTCTCTTGAAGAATGACTTGTTTCACCAAGCATAATGGTTTCAGTTGCATCCATTTTGTAGCAATATAGGATTTTATTCTTTATGGCCAAGTAGTATCCCACAGTGTTTGTGCCCTACATTGTCCAGGCATCAGTGATGGTCATCTGAGTTGATTTCATATCTCAGTTTTTGTGATTTGAGTTGCAGTCAACATGAGAGTAAACACAGTTCTTCCGTATGCTGATTGCACCTGCGCAGTTTCAAGGCTGGGTCATATGGTACGTATGTTTCAGATCTCTGAGGAATCTCCATCCTGTTTCTCACAATGATTTTGCTAGTTTACATTACCACCAACATCGACTTAGGGCAACTTTTCCCTCACATGCATGCAAGCATTTCTTTTGCTGTTTTATTTTTGGGTGGCAGTGACTCTATCAGTGGTCAGGTGAAACCTCATTGTGGTTTTTATTTGCATTTCCCTGATGGCAAGTGATATTGCCATCATTTTTTCATGTCTGCTGCTCATTTTAACTTCATTATTTGAAAAAAAAAATGCCTATGCATGTTCTTTGTCCATTTCCTGACTGAATTGTTTGTTCTGTTTTTAGTTTCTTGAGCTCTTGATAGATCCTGGATATTGATTCTCTAAGGTTGCATATCTGTAGATATTTTTTCTCTCCTTCTGTCAGTTGCTTTTTCACTTGATGCCAATGTCTTACAGACCTTCCCCAATGTTGTTCTCCAGTAGCTTGATGGTATAAGGATATTGATTTAGACCCTCGATTATTTTTGTGTTTATTTTTGTATAAGGTGTAAGGTCTTGTTTCATACTTTTACATGTGGAGATCCAATTTTCCTGGCATCATTGGTAGAAAAGACTACTTTTTTCTCCCAGGGCTGATTTAGCTTTGTCTGTCAAAGCTCATTGATTGTAGATGTGTGGATAGGTTTCTGGGGTTTCTATTCTGTTAAATTGGTTTACATGTTTATTTCTGTGCCAGTACCAGGATATTTCCATTGTAACATGTCTTGAAATTTGGTTTTGTAACATCTCCAGCTTTGTTTTTCTTGCTTAAGATTGCTTTAGCAATCTCGTCACCTCCCAGTAGCAGATTCTGTACACACTGATGGGTTCTTGGCCCAGTCTGACAAGCCCACCTCCTGTCCTGCCAGGTACAGCAGCCTTTCCTGACAAGCTCACACCTATTCTGGCTCAAGTCCTGTCTGGTCCACCCCCAGACCCAGCTCTCACACTGTTTAGCAGGTACAGATACGTAGCCCAGCCAGTCTGGCACACCCTAGACCACTCCACACCCATGCTGAGGAACACAGCAGCAATGTAACCAGTTCACTACCCCAATTCTGGCCCTCGTGCTCACCAGTGGGAGCCACAGCCCAGCCAGGGTGTCCCCTTAGCTCCCCAAACCAGGCTTGCTCCCAGTTACAGATCTTACACATGCCAGTGGTTGCTCTAACCCAGCCTGGCATAATTCATCCCCTGTGTCTTTGCCATCAGATGCTGTAGCCTGACCTGGCCTGGCCTGCCCCTAACTCTCACTAGTGGCTGCTGCAGCCTAGCACTGCCTAGCCTGCCCCCATCTCTGGCTTTCATGCCAACTGGTAGGTGTGATAGTCTAGGTTAGACCAGCAGAGCCTGCTCTTCATCCTTGCTCCCATGCATACCAGTGTACTGTAGTTTGGCCTTGCCCTGACAGGTCCACCTCCCCAGAGCCAACCCACACACTTGATGACAAGTGAAATATCCCTGCCTGGCCTGACCAGCATCCTGTCCTGATTCACATGCTCACCAACAGCAGGGTGGTCTACCAGGAGTGGTGGAGTTTCCCCAAGATTCCCCATCAGGCCTACTCCAAGACCCAGATCTCATACATGTTAGCGAGTGCTAGGCCCTTACCCACCACAGTCAGCTCTTGTGTGTGTTGGTGGATGTTTTAACACAGTCTACCCCTACCCAATTCTTGGGTGAGCCTGAGCTCAGATCAGCCCAATCTGTTCCCAAACCTAGTGCCCTTCATGAGTATTAGTAAGGTCCACGGTCATGCCTAGCTCAGCCCATCACCACCCCAGCCCTTAAGCAAACAAGCTCTTATAACAGTCCCACAGGTGTGAGCCCACAATCCCCCAAGGAATCTGCTACCAGACCCAGTTCTCTCATGAGTTAGTTGGTGTCCATGGCCTAGCCCAACACGGTACACCCTCTACTCTGACACTCACTGGTGGGTACTGTGGTTGACCCTCTAGCCCTAGCCATGAATTTTGTATGCACCAGCAGGTGTTAGTTAGTACCAATTAGCCCAGCTTAGGTCTCCCACGTGGGTGGGTGTATTGCTATGGCCTCAGAAGATCCTCTGGTTTCCTTCCCCTAAACCACCCAGTCTCAGCCCCTCATTTGCCTGCAAGTGTAGGAGCCTGGTTGGTGGACATCCCCCAGAAGTCACTCCTAACCTATCACATTCTCCCTCAGCAGTCATCCCTTCCACACATCACCAGACCACTTCCCTGAGCAATCCACAGCCCCCCAAGCCCACTAGCATCTAGTCCTCCTGCAGTGTGCCATGCCAGATGGGCCCCTGCCTGCCTACTCAGGGCCCACAAACAGGCGCACATCAGTTCCCAGGCACTGCTTGCTGGAGTGTGGGCATCTGTTCTTGCCACATATCTTTAAAAAAATAGGAAACTATGCTCGCACACTGGTGTAGTTAACCCAAATTTGGCATTAACCAGGCGCAGGATACCTGCTTCTCTCCCAGCAATGTACAAGTCTTGCTATGACTGCATGACTTAATTTTGGTAGATTGCATGTGTCTAGAAATCTATCCATTTCATCTATATTTTCCAGTTTGTTGGCATATAGCTGTTTGTAGTGATTACTCATGACCCTTTTTATTTCTGTGAAATCTATCTAGTGTCTGTTTATCTGATTTTATTAATTTGGAACTTCTTTTTTTGGTTAACTGCATCAATCAAGTATCAATTTTGTTTATGTTTTCAAAAAACCAACTCTTCATTTCACTGATATGTATCTTTTTCATTTGAAATTTGTTTCTTTTCTAAATTGTTTCTTCCTACTAATTTGGGGTTTTATTTGTTCTTGCTTTTCAAGGTAGTTGAGATGCATTGTTAGGTCATTTACTTGAATCCTTCCAACTTGTTCCTGAGGCACTAATTACTATAATCTATTCATCCGGGATCGCTCCTCGGCCTTTTGGTAAGATCAAGTGTATTGTCTGTTCTTATCCGTTCATTCAGGATCATGCTATTTATTGTCCATGTGTTTAAAGATTTTCTAAAGTTTCTTAAGTGGTTCATGTCTAGCTTCATTTCATCGTAGTCAGGAAAAGAGTGATTTCTCAAAAGTTCAATAGATGACAGTGCCCAATTTGAAAACGTAATGACTGTGGCACATTAAGGAAAAACTGAATTCCTTGAAGATTCTGACAATCCTGACGTGAGATTCACACGGTCCATCTGCTGCTGCCCACCACCTCCGTCCACAATCACGACCAACTCATCCCAGTGCTGGTTGCTGCTGTCTGGAATTCACTTCCTCTCTGTCTTCCCAGGGCTGCCACCCAACTCCCACCCACTGGGCAAGGCTGGCCACCTAGCACAAGCTCTGCTACCCGCAGCATGGCTGTCTCGGTCATGTCTCCGTGTCTGATGTTCTTTCCAGCACTCAGCACGACTGCATTACGTGTTAGCAAGCTTTCTCGCCTGTGTGATATTGGCCTCCCTCCACTAGAGCAGAAATCTTACAGACAGAAATCGGTCCATGCCACTCAAGTTCCAGAACAGGTGGCTGGCAGGTGAAAGATGCTCAGAAATGTCCATAGCTGTAGAAGGTGTGTTCTATCCCCATGAAGCAGCTACTATATGTCTTATTAATATTCTCCAGCTTCTCTCTCACCGTTGGAAGCATCCCTTAGTTGGAAACACCCCAGACCTTGATTTAACCTGATTCTTTCTTTTTTATCTTTTCTTCTTTTTTTTTAATTGATTACATTGCATTATGTGACACAGTTTTATAGGCACTGGGATTCCCTCCTCCTCTCTCCAAACCCCTCTTGCCTGGTGGATTCCTCCACCTTGTTGCATTACCACAGTTCAAATTCAGTTGAGATTCTTTCATTGCAAGCATCTACAAAGCATAGTCCAGCATCTTATTGTCCAGATAAGTTCAACGGTTTCTTGGGGAGACCATCTCTGGTCTGAAGGTAGAGCCGACAGAGTATCATCCCAATCAATTAAAAGCCCCAACATTACATCAGTAACAATTTGATTCTTTCAATGATTAACTCAGGGATGTTGAAAAGATCACTTCAGTGGAACACGCATTTTTCTAGGGGGGTGGGCAGCCACAGTCTGCGTTTGTGCTGCATACATCAATGTACCGAGTTAGCTGCGGATCCTGTGTTCTCTCACAGTCTCCAGCCCTTCTAACAAAATAGATGTTGTTTCTTTTCAGGGTGAAGGCTATTCAGGAAAAGAATGATGAGGCTCTGAGCGGGAGCTCAAGATTCATGGCAATGACTGCTGAAGGACAGAAGCAGGGTGTCCTCTCAGAGGAGGGGGTGGCTTACCTAGAAAATTCCAGGATATTAAGGATTTTGAAAATGCACTTCTGACCCATCTGCAGAGAGACAAAACGACATGGTCTCAGCTGAGGAAGAGGGCGATTGTCTCGCCAAACAATCCAATCGCCCAAGAAAGAATTTCACAGTTTGTTTTTTTCCCCAAAATCAAAGTATTCTTGCACGTCTGATGAGATGATGGCGCCCTCGTCTGGTAGGACTGTTCTCTGCCACTAGGCAATGTTAAGAGCATCCACGTTTCTAACAGCGGCAGCTGTTTAGGAAGGAGGCACCTCTGTTTCCTTCTCCACCAGCACTCTCAGAAACAGTTTATAACTAGTCTTAGGGGGCAAGAGTACATGCAGTTAATGAGACAATCAGCACATGGCAACTGGAGGACAAATAAATGTGGGTTTTTTTTTTCTAAATTGCAAAGATCAGGTTTGGCACAATAGCTAACTCCTCACCTTGCAAGCACGGAGATCCCATATAGGCACCGGTGCAAGTCCTGACTATTCTACTTTCCATCCTGCTCCCTGCTGATGGCCTGGGAAAGCAATTGAGGACGGCCCAAAGCCTTGGGACCCTGCACCCGTGTGGGAGACTTAGAAGAAGTTCCTGGCTTCAGCTTGGCTCAGCTCTGGCTTTTGTGGACATTTGGGGAATGACCGGCAGACAAAAGATCTTTCCCTGTGTTTCTCCTTTTCTCTGTAAATTTGATTTACCTTTCCGATAAAAATTAATAAACCTTTTTTATTGCAAAAGTCAAGTGAAGCGTTTAATGCTCAGACAGTGTGAGGAGGTGAACAGAGGGAAGTGCCATGTTATAGAAAAGGTTTCAAAGAAATGACATAATGTTTTCTAAATTTTTCCAGTATAGCCTCTTGACTTCCTGCTGCCAAGATCAATTTATCTCTGAATCCACAGGTTCCTAGTGTTACCAATAAAAGGCACTATAGAATTTCAAATAATTTGAGAATTTCTATTGGCCGGATGGTCTGGCTATAAGAATGAATTCATCATTCCCAATGCCATGGTCACTGCCCATTAATAAAGGCTTGTGGCAAACAGTTATCGCAAGCCACAGGCCACAGGCATGTATGCAATGAAATGACAAATCAATGGAAGAGCAGCATGCACCCAAGAGGCATTTGCACCCAGTTAGTGCCTCATCAGGAAAGCACAGCTGGTTTCTGGGAGGTCTGATCATTCTAACTCCGCAGTTGCTCACTTGGTGGATTTTCTGCGTGGCAGGCACTTGTTCCAATAACTTTACTAGGTGAACTTCTCAGATTTTCACAAGGACTCTTGGATCCATGAGATCATCACAAAGCTGGGGAGAACCCAGAGCAGAGGAGGGAGGCGCCCGAGGACAGCGGCTGGGAGGGAAGGGCCAGGCAGGACTCTCCAGCATCTCGCCCGCGGAGCTCCATGGGGCCAGGCAGGACTCTCCAGCACCTCGCCCCCGGGGGCTCCATGTGCACGTCTCTGGAAAAGCGAGATGCTGCAAAGTACTGAGAACTACTCAGGGTCGTACTCACAGCATCGATGGTCACCGAGTATGGCGTTCTGGCAGTGAACACATAGCCAAGATGTTTTGCTCCTTTCACTAAAGCGGCTTCATCTGTCAATTAAAAAAAAAAAAAAACAAAAAGATGAAAAGAGAGTAAGCAACTATATCAACACTAAATTTGACACAGATCTCCATTCTCCAGCACAAAAATGTCATTAAAAAAAACAAAAGAAAAGCAATCTTGCTTTTTTGATCCAAAAGCGCTCCATTGTCCTTCTCTGTATTGAACTGCTTTCATGAAATAAGACATTTTGTTAAATAAGGCCTCTTTGGGTTGGGTTTTCATACTTTTTCATTATTCATGATCTTGTTTGCTCCCTAGACGTTTAACAGCCTTTCCATTAGATGCTGCAGGGCCTTCAACTTACCTCTGCTTTGCTACTTATTAAATCTAAGCACACTCCTTGACCTTGGGCTCGTAAGAGCCCACTAGAGCCTTGAGGGTGCAGTGAGGGTGGACAACATGGAGCCTCAGAACACCCAAGCAGCTCAGAGCTGCTCTGGACCCCATGAATGCCCCCAGCCCATGAGCTGTCCCAGGAAGGACCAACAGGAACAATCAAGGCAGCCAGCAGCAGCGTGAACTCTTTTCACGGTTTTGACACCTGTGCTTCACTTGCAAAGAACACCTACCTGGAGAGGAAGCTTGGTAGATGATATTATCTCCATCACTCTCTGGAAAAACGGTGTGGCACACACTCAGCAGGGTGAGAAATTCCCTTATATAGTCTTCTGTGGGCTGAAAAACAGACACAGAATTAGTGGGTTTCCTCTCAGGCCAGCAAGCTGTGTACAATTTATAACAACTGAAGTTTGACCCCAAGTACACACAAAGGTGAATGCCAGCAGAAGGCCATTCATTCATTCCAATGGTGCTGGTTCTGTGGTTACGCTCTATCCTTGCTGAGCAGGAGAGATTTTCCAAAACTGCTGTCATGTGCCAGCGACCGGTGGAAGGGAGGGTGGGGACAATATTTTATACTGTATATGGGCAGATGACCCTTAAAGATCTGAGTAAGGAGGTTAGTTAGTCGTCTGAATGCTGATGGTGACAGTGGCATGCAACCGTCATACAGAAGGGTCTACTCGAAGGGCCCAAGCGGAGACACAATTAGTACATCTGAAGCTTCTGGATTAAGTGTGAGTTTAATATTCCTTCTCTTTGTCAATGTTTCAAATGATCAAACATTTAAATTTTTAGGAGACCATCATCTCAAACCAAATAGATCAATCCCTTGCAATAGACGAATATAGAGATTCGCAGAACGCAATGCAACAAAGCCAAATAGTTTAAAAACAGATGGACAGACTCAACTGGTGGCTGCATAATAAAATATCTTGCATAATTTAAATTCACTCAGTTGATCAGTTTAGCACTTCATTAATTAGAATGGAAATACCGCACTCACATGGCCGTTCTTTAAATTCTCCAGTAAGCTGGGGTCATTGAATTCACAGGTGTCTGTGGTGGGAGGTGACTGACTATAAGAGTAAAAAAGATCACTTTCAACAAAAAGTCCCTCATGGCATGCACCACTAAACAAAAGAACTTAAAGTCAACACTAAGCACCATGTTCTGTTTTCAGGAGGATCTTCCCTGAAGAGTCACAGAGGGGCCAGTATTGGGAAAGTGAAGCTGCCGCCTGCAGCCCCTACTTCAGGGCCTGGTGGCTCCATTTCCAGTGCAGTTCCCCACTAATGCACCCGGGAAAGTGGCAGATGACTCACTGCCAGCCACGTGGGAGATTCGGGTGGAATTTCAGGCTCCTGATTTTTACCTGGCCTAGCCTTAGTCTTCACGGTCGTTTAGGAAACCAACCCAGCGGATGGATGCTCTCAGTCTCACCCTTCCTCTGCCATTCTGCCTTTCCACTAAATAAAGTTTCTATGCTTAAAAAAAAAAAAAAGCGTAACTGTCACCAATATTTACAGGGCTGTCCTTGTACGTCCCATCAAGCCTGGGCCTGCAAAAGGGAACTGGATGGTGCTAAAAATTGTGTTACTCTGAGGAATTTGCAGCAACTAAAAAAGCAGTAAGTAAAAGCCTGGATCCTAGGTTCTTTCACTACCACAGAGGGAAAATCTGTCAAGAGAAATGTTCTGGAAACTGCCTTCAGAGGGCTGCACAAGGCTCTGTAGTCTGCCAGGCTGACTCCAAGGAGGTTGCAGGGATCCCAACAGAGGCAAAGAGGCCCAGAAGGCTGTCTACCTGTTCTCTTCTGTGATGACATCGCTCGGCTCTGAATCTCTACAGGGAAACAAGAAGGACACATAGCTGTTACAAGCCTGCCAACAGAATCCCTCAAGTACCCCAGGCAGGCACAAAAGCACATTGCCGTATTTAAAACAACTATGCATTTTCAGACAGGCTCTATTAACTTTCGGTCCCATTCAGAGTTAGGTAAGCCTTGAAGCAAATAAAAGTGAACTCATTTTAAGACCAAACTAGTGAAAATTTCCTTGAGGATGGGAGTAGAAACACTTACCCATACATTATACCTGCAATGGTACACTTCTTAAATGTCATAATATTGCAAGTAAGTGTTCCTGTTTTATCAGAAAATAAGTATTTGACCTATCAAAGAAAAAAGAAACATGCAGAGTCACATGATAGTCACCGACTTAATGCTTAATTGACCACAAATAAACCATAGACAAAATAGTCAAGATACAAGTTTTTATAAATCATATTTCCTCATCAAAACTCAATAAAATTAAAAATTAGGATTATAAAATAGACCAAAAACTTCCATTGAGAAGAAAAAGATGGAATTTTGGTCAAAGGAAAATCAGACTGGAGGAGACAAATTACGTAGGAAACAAAAAAGAATTCTTCCTAGCAAAGCATACAGAATTCAGACAAAGCTGTAAGCAGGAGAAAAATGTATCAAATTGATTCAGTATAAAATATTTTTAAAAACTGAAAATAAAAGAAACATGTGCTTTAATCAAAAGAAAGAGTGGGGAAAAGTTCAAAAGAAATCAGTTGATGAAATTGTCGGAATAAAAAACTAAAATAATGTTAAGTCCCTGATGCCTATATATATATATATATATGCTCCCATATATATACTCCCATATATATATATATATATGCATTCAACACAATCCCTATCAAAATGCCAATGACACTTATACAAAAAGGAAAAGTTAAAATTCATATGACACACACACACACAAAAAAAACCTACAAGAATCACCATGCCTGATTTCAGAACATTCTATAAAGCCATAGTAATTAAATGAGCATAACATTGGCATTGAAACTGTCCATTGACCCACGGGCAGAATGCAGAGCTCACATTAACCCATTCACATGTAACCCACAGATTTCTGTTTGTGTTTCATTGTATTTTATTTTGAAATGGGTTTAAGTGTGACTTTTAAAAATTGTTTATTTATTTTATTGTCTTATGACAGCTCCATAGGCTCTGGGATTCCCCCTCTCCACACCCTGAGTGACTCCCTCTACATTATTTCAACAACATAGTCCTTCATAAGCAGTCATAAGTCCATCATTCTGCTATTTAAGTGTATCCTGACACTGTAGGGATGGACAATGGAAGAGAGTCCAGCAGCATATTGTTAAATCACATTTTACAGTTTCATTGGGAGTCCATCTCTGATTTGGAATTAGGGATGAATACTGCATTGTATCCTCACATCTGGATATCAAAACAAGAGAGAAAAACTTAGTATAATTAAAGATGAAAAAGAAAACATCAGAAGAAACTGGCAAGGTGATCTCTTCTTGTGGAAGGAAGTTCTTTGATCATTATGTGGTGACCTTTTCACATCAAAGTCTATATTTATTTGATATAAAAATGGCTATACCATTAGCCTGGACTATCTTTTTCCATCCTTTCACTTTCAATTTCCACGTAACACCTGAAACTGTGAAGTTGCTGGGAGAAAACAGGGGAAATGCTTCACAATATTGGTTTATTAATGATTTTTTTTTGGAATAAGATCCAACCCTTACCCCCCCCCCCAGCTAAGCAGACAAAAAAAAGCAAAACAAATGATTATACCAAACTTGTGACTTCTGTACAACAAAAGAAATGATCAATGGAGTGAAGGCATAAAAACAGAATGGGAAAAAATATTGCAATTCACTTACCTGACAGAGCAATATCCAAAATATTATCAAACACAATAAAAATAAACAACAACAACAAAAAAAAACCAGAACAAGTCAGTTAGGAAAAAGGAAAAGATCTGAATAGACATTTCTCAAAAGAAGAAATACAAATGGACAATAAATATATGCAAAAAATGCCCAACACCCCTAGTTATTAGGAAAACCCAAAACAACAATGCTAGATCATTTGCATCACCTTACCCCTGTGAGAATGGATATTATCCAAGACAGAGAGTAACAACAGTGCAAGAGTTCAAAAAGGAATCTGACACACTGTTGATGAGAATGCAACTTAGTGAAGCCACTGTGGCAACCAGTATGGAAATGTTTTTTTTAAAGCTAGAAGTACAACTTCCATACAACCAAGAATTTCCACTCTTATACGCATGCCCAAAGGACATTGTATCAAAAAGATACCTATGTCACCATGCTTATAGTAGCACTGTCCATATGCCCAAGATTTGGAATCAACCAAGATGTCCATCATCATATGAATGCATAAAGAAAATGTAATGCCCTCACACACACGGTTATTCATCTGTTAAGAAGAAGAAGAGGAGGAGGAGGAAAAAGAGGAGGAAGATGAGGAAATCCTATCATTTACAGAAAAATGGGTGGAACTAGACAACACTCAAGTCAGGATTTGTCTTTAAAAACTAGATACTTAACTATTGCTCTTCTGGTAGCTATAAGAAAATATGAATTTGGTAGGTGTTACACTTTGTAGCAGTCTCTAAAATTCCCCAGAGATGCAGGGTAGGAGGAAGCGAAGGCTCCACCAGCAAATTCATATCCCTGAACTAACTGGAAACCTAAGAGCCAGCAGCAAGTTTTTCTGTGTTTCACTCCTGCTAAGCACACAGCCGTTAATACACCTGTTCTATTTAACATGACGCAGTATTATTATGCATGATGCAATACCATTACCCCATATTTCAATATTATTATCCATGATGCAATATTATTACCTGTGATTTAGTATTACCAAATACCCATGATGCAGTATTATCAAGTACCCATGTTTTGTTATCCAAGATGTGCATTATCAATATTTTGAATAAAGAATGTCTTTACATTCCTACAAGATTTCCTGTATGTTGATTTAAACTACCTCCCATGGTGGACTTTGGCAGGTTAACCAGCACATGCTGCACTAGAGCCTTCTTAAGTACCTCTGATATTGTCCAGTTCCCACAGAGGCGCTCACCTGCCCAAGCTCTTCATTAAGATTGGATGTTCTAGCCACGGCATAGACATCATTTACTTTATAATGCATATCTTCATCCTGAAAAAAATGAAAAATACGACCCAAACCAGGTTCAAAACAAGGCTCAATATCATTGCAAAAAGGCAACTGATCTTTCTTCATGACTAAAGTTTATGAAGAACTTGTAATGGAGACTACAGAATACTTGGATTGAAACAATACATGCTAGTTTCTCTTTTATTTTAGAAGACTTTATACAGAAGTAGTAATGTGTAGAAAGAAATTTAGAGGGGTCAGTGTTGGGGCCTAACTGACTAAGCTGCCGCCTGCGACCCTGCCAAACCATATGGGCAATGGTTTAAGTCCCAGCTGCTCCATTTCTGATTCTGCACCCTCCTGATAGGACTGGGAAAGCAGTGGAAAATGGCCCAAGTGCTTGGGCTCCTGCCATCTGTGTGGAGCTGGATGAAGATCCTGGTTCCTGGTTTCTGCTTGGCCCAACCCTGTTAATTGAGGTAATCTGGGGATGTAAAACCAATGAATGAAAGAATCTCTCTCTCTCAACTCTGCCTTTAAAATAGAGTAAGTAAATGTTAAAGAGGAGAGAGAGAGAAGAAAAGAGAAGAAAAAAAAGAAAAGAAAAGAAAAGAAGAGAAGAGAAATGTTGATGTGTTGATAATCTGGAATTAGACAACCTGATTTGACTTTCTGGGTCCAGCTTGTGTTGCTAGCATCCCATATGGGTTCCAATTCATACCCTAGCTGTTCCACTTCCAATCCCTGTATCTCTCCTTCTCTCTGTAAAATATGCTTTTCAGATCAAATAAATCTTTTTTGAAATTTAATTTAAAAAAAGAAAGAAAACTTGGCTCTACTTTTGCAAAGCTGAGATCTTCAGCAGTGAACACTTGTGCTTCTCGGTGACTCCATCCACGAAATAGGAACAGAGCACAGATCTTCCAGCCTTCTTGTGAAAACTGAGAACAGCTTTCAAAGCACTGCTGTGCGGCAGTTGAGACACCCCTCAGGACCACTGAGCTTCACATTGGAGCCTGGCATTGCGTCCTAGCTTTGCTCCTAAGTCCAGGTTTCTATAGATGCAAGCCCTGGGAGGGAGTCCCTGTCATCCACTGGGAACGCTCAGACTGAGCTGGCTCCTGGCTCCAGCCTGACCCAGCTCCAGCTGTTATGGATATTTGGGGAGTGAATTAATACAAGGGAGCTCTTTCTTCCTCTATCATTCTATTTTTCTACTTTCAAGGGGGGAGAAAAAAAAAACACATCAGAATTGTGTTTTTAGCAACAACAACAAAAAGCAATGGCTTGGGAGTAAACTTGTTTCTGAATTTCTGATTTTACTACTCACCCAGTTTATGAACAGGGCCTGAATAAGTTTCACAATTTCCAGAGTCACCAGCAGACTGATGGGAATGAGGTTGTGGTACAGGATGATGAACACCAAAATGTCCAAAGCAAAGCTGTGGGCGTTGATGTCTGTGGGAGAAAATCAGAAGACCCACGTCACGGTTTCAGGCGTCGCCTTGGCACCATCATGGGATGCCCATGCCCTGTGTGACTGTCTATGTTAGAATCTTAGCCTTGCCACTGATTCAAGTGGGTGATTTCAGAAACTTGAGTCCCTGCCACCGATGTGAGCAAGCCAATTTGAGTTCTTGCCTCCTACTTCAGCCTGGTCATCCTTGGCTGTGGCAGGCATTTGGGGAAGCGAACCAGTGGGGTGGGAGACCTCAGTCTCTGTTTTTCAAATAAATTAAAAACGGGTAAAAGAGGCGTGGCTTTTCTCCATTGAAAATGGACACAAATCTACATGCTTTACAATATGCACTTGCTAAATACAAGCTATGTAAAAAGGAGCAATGAGGTTCAATATTGAGGAAGACACAGACCCTGCCCAAGGAAGCTCGGGGCTGGCACAGCTTGAGAACATAAGCTGACTCAGCCAACACAGCACCCACACAAGGTCATGCCACACAAACCCAGAAGGGGCTTTCAGAAAAGGAAGTGAGCAACGTTTGAAGAGGGAATTTGCAAACCTCAGGAGATGAGGGGAAGGGAATGAAGAGGACTTCTCCTTGGGAATAACATGCAAAGTCAGAGATACAGGAAACTAAGCATCTAGGAGGGTAGTCCAAACACTCCGTGGAAAATAGAATTAAGAGAAAGGTTTAGGAGGTGATGGCTGAGCCAACCACCTCCTTACAGAGAATGCCCATCCCACATGTGAATGGCTGCACACACCTTCACCAATCCAACTATTTAAGTCACCTTCGCAAGAGTTGTGGAAGACAAGTGAGAAATCATAATACCAAATCTTGCTACACTCCTCAGAAGAGAAGCCCTGTGTCAGCCCTCCCCAAGCTCCTGGAAGAGTGGCACAGAGAGAAGTCTAGTGCTGCTTGGGGGAGGGAGAGGGAACTGAGTCTTTGTGCTCGACCTACTGCAGAAAAAAAAAAACATTCAAGTTGGACTGATTTTCTCAGACCTTTGCCCCTGGCCCAAACGTGGAGTGAATATTTGGAAATTCCACAGCCTAAGGTCCTTGTTACCTTTCCCTCCTTCACCCCTGGCAAACATGGGCAAAAAGCGAATCTCCAGCTAAACAGACAAGCCAGGAGGGAGAGCTTAGGAGTTCTGCCTGAAACAAGGAATTCACCCTATTGCACAGAGACCCAGCACCTTGTAAAACCCAAAGTCTGCTCCCTCACCAACCAGCCCTCATTCACAGACAGAGCTTTTGCCCTTGCCCGGCATTGGGCAGAAACCTGCTTCTCAGCAAGTTTAGTTTTTTGTTTTGGTTTGGGTTTGGTTTGGGTTTTTTTTTTTTTTTGCCATGTGTTACTGCTAGCATCTGCTGGGCTTGGAAGATACCCTCAAGACTTCCTAGGAATCAGAGTATAGGATCCAGGCATGTCTAATCTGGGTTCAGTCTGGACTGCTAGCAGGGTAAGGAATAGGGGCTGCATTTACCTTTTGTAGCCAACAAGGAGCCAAGGGGCTGTGTCTCAGAAACCAGTGTTGGGTTAGTACAGCCCATCCCTAGGCCAGCGCCTGGAGATGGAGTGTCACCTGAAGACACATATGTAGGCGAGGGAGAGTCTTTTTGGTGTGCATCATTCCCAGTCTCTTACAGGCCTCGTGTGCACTCTTAAAATCACACAGGACTGGGCCCGGCGCGGTGGCGCAAGTGGTTAAAGGTCCTCGCCTTGCACGCCCGGGATCCCATATGGGCGCCGGTTCTAATCCCAGCAGCCCCGCTTCCCTTCCAGCTCCCTGCCTGTGGCCTGGGAAAGCAGTCGAGGACTGCCCAAAGCTTTGGGACCCTGCACCCGCGTGGGAGACCCGGAAGAGACTCCTGGCTTCGGATCGGCATAGCACTGGCCGATGCGCTCACTTGGGGAGTGAATCATCGGACGGAAGATCTTCCTCTCTGTCTCTCCTCTCTGTATATCCGCCTTTCCAATAAAAATAATAATAAAAAAAAAATCACACAGGACCACGTTATGGTGGAAATCAGCTGTGATCCACTTTGGTCCTCCATGATAAGCTGTGGAGCTGACCCCATCACCTCTGCCACAATCTTTGGCAGATAGCAAAGAATCCCAGGACTGTTTTGTGACCCAGTGCCAGGCTGCTGAAGCCCAACACTACATAAATCCTAATGGTCCCTGACCCCAGGCCAAGGTAGCAGGACCTCTGGACCTTATTCAATCTCCAAGAGGGGTTCATCTGCCCTGTTTGAGCTGAATTCTACACTAGCCAACATCACCAGGAGAGGACAGATACTGTATCAGTTAGTGAGCCCACCTCAATAACAGATGGACCATAGCAAAGTGAGATTTGGTCCTACCCACTAGGGCATAAACTGATCTTGGTGGTCTTTGGGCTCCAGAGGCAATTTAGCTTTGCAGCATTCTTGAACACAGGACAAGAAATCAGCCTACAATAGGACCAGGAAGAGGCCTGTAAGATGACCTAACACTTTTTTAGGCACTGCACCAATTCATATTAATCACTGCATCAATTACACTTTTGAGGCCTGAACCAATAAAAATCTATTATCAGAGGATTTGAAGAAAGCTCATAGGGTGCTATTTGATAAAAGAGCAGATAATCCACATGCTCAGACAAAAACAAAACAAAACAAACAAAAAAACAAAAATAAGAAGAAGTAAAATTGAAAATAAAAAGGGAGGTGATGGCTTGATTAGATATATCATTCATGGTATATATGTGTCCAATAAAACATCCCACTGTACCTTATAAGTATATACAATTTTTGCCAATTCAAAGCAAATTTCAAAAATCTTAGGAAAATAACATTTTGTTTGCAATGCAATTAGAAATAATTGCCTTGACCTGTAAGCAAAATCATAAAATCAAGTTCCTAATGTCACTTTTAAAAGTAGAACAACTTCTGAAAACGACAGCTCCTTACCATTATTTAGGTACCAGATATTTGCACCGTAACTTTGATTCCATATCACTCCTCCCACAAAGCTGATCAAGGCCATGACCAGCAGCATCATGAACAGCACGAGGATCTGCACGTTGGTCACTTTCTCAACCTTGGATCTCTTGAGGGGCGATTTGACAGAATTCTACAAAAAGCACACAGACACACAAACACAAAAAGACCAAAACAAAACCTAAGAAGTTGTAATGTACGTATTGATGGCAAGAAGAGAAGGGTCTAACATCTGAAAGAAAAATGAGGGATGTTAGACTAGCACACCCATACCTGGCACATGGCTGTGATGGCTGGCCAGTGGTCCAGGCTCCTGGCTTTGGCCCTGGTCTGCTCCTGACTTACAGGTGTTTGGGGAGCAACACAGCAAATAGGAGTACCCTCTCTTTCTCTCTCTCTCTCTCCTTTTCTCTCTCTCCTTCCTCTATGGCTTACTTCTTGAAAATAAAAACATATTTTTAGAAAAAGGAAACTACAACCTTTGCATTTTTTTTTAAATACAAGAGCATTGCACTGATGAGCAGACATGGTTTTCCACTCCAGGCCTAAGAAGCTCTTATTGCTCTAGAAAACATATGAACATAGCTGACCTCAATGTTGCAGAGTTTTTAAAAACACCAAATGTGGATATCCCAAAGACTAGGTGATCAGCCGTGTAGACAAACAATAAATAGTTATTGAATTTCTTCTAGTTTTAAAAACAATGGGGTCCAGTGCAGTAGCATAGCAGCTAATGTCCTCGTCTTGAATGCATCAGGATCCCAATATGGATACCAATTTATGTCCTGGCTGCTCCACTTCCCATCCAGGTCCCTGCTTGTGGGAAAGCAGTTGAGAATGGCCCAAGGCCTTGGGATCCTGTACTCTACATGGGAGACCGGGAAGAAACTCCTGGCTCCTGTCTTCACATTGGCTCAGCTCTGGCGGTTGCAGCCACTAGGGGAGTGAATCATCAGACAGAAGATCTTCCTCTCTGTCTCTCCTCCTCTCTGTATATCTGAATTTCCAAACAAAATAAATGGATCTTTAAATAAATAAATAAATAAATATACGTATTTATATACATGTGTATATGAATATGTACATATATGCGTGAGCTACCGTGCCAACCAGGTGTTCTGATAGGATAATAGGATGCTTTATGTTCATCTACTGCAGGCTTCTAAGTCACAGTTGAATGGTTTATTGTCATGTGTATAATCAATAGCAAGACAAAATGTGTGGCATTGGAGAGCTGTCTGTACAGCATCCCAGACTGTGACAGTATAGGTTGCAGTGGATCACACCCAAAAGTGGTTGTTAACCTTGGCACTTTGTGCAGGTATATTTTGTGCCACATCTGACCAAACTTGAAGCTATATTGCTACCTTAGCCTGCGTCCATTAGAAGACAGAATCTACGGTCAAATACGTTCTTGCTGGGTGCAGCATCAAGACCATCAGAGTGAGGAGCAAAGGAAAGTGACAGGCCAAGAGAGAAGGCTGTGCACAGCGTGTTCTACTGAGTCAGCCACAGTTTTGCAAGAAGCTGCGCCCCGCTCCTCAAGGGCACGAGTGCAAGCACTCAGTAAAGAGCCTCACCACGGCATTCCTCCACGCACCGGTGACCCTGAGCCAAAACGGTCACACGACGTTTCAATATGGACACTGTGGCCAACCTAGGCCTGCTGTCAGCCTCCCTTCTTACCTCCTCACTCCTAAGTTCCATCTAGTCTACACGCCTGAAGTTTTCAGTCTATGTGTTGCCTTCCCTTGGGAGCGCCAACGTTTTGTAGGATGGGGCGCCCATGTACGCCCATGACATCTTGCACCTGCCACTCCTTCTTTAGGTAACCTACTGTCTTGACTGTCTTCCTCCACACACTGTAAGGCATTCAGGAACAGGAAAATACCCTGTTCCTTGCTACCCCACAAATTCTCAAAATTGACATCTGGAAAGAAATGGGGGCTAGGGCCCGGCGCGGTGGCGCAAGTGGTTAAAGGTCCTCGCCTTGCATGCCCGGGATCCCATATGGGCGCCGGTTCTATCCCTGGCAGCCCCGCTTCCCTTCCAGCTCCCTGCCTGTGGCCTGGGAAAGCAGTCAAGGACGGCCCAAAGCTTTGGGAACCTGGACCCGCGTGGGAGACCCGGAAGAGACTCCTGGCTTCTGGTTTCGGATCAGCATAGCATCGGCCATTGCGCTCACTTGGGGAGTGAATCATCTGACGGAAGATCTTCCTCTCTGTCTCTCCTCTCTGTATATCTGCCTTTCCAATAAAAAAATAATAAAAATAAATCTTTAAAAATAATAATAAAAAAATAAAGAAATGGGGGCTAACAAGATATTTACAGAGGAAATGTTTAAGTCCAAATGTTGTTTTTCAATAACAGGAAAAAGAAAGACTTACTATCAGCTACTTCATATAAACAACAAACATTTGTAAAATCCTAGGGCAAAACAATATGTACTGAAGGCAGATAAAAATAATAACTGAGAGGCAAGGTACTTGTGACAGATAACTTACAGAAAACTTTGGAGAGAAAAAAATCACATCTTAATGGGGGAGCTATACACATGGATGTTTCCAAAAGCTCACGAAAAGTGGAATTAAGTGAAGTTTTAGAGCAAGTTCATTTTGGTGCAAAAAAAAAAAAAATGAAATTTATGCATATTTCTTCATTACATGGATTTCCAGGATTTTATTGAATACCACATGTGTACTAAACCTGCTAAATCTGTAAAAACAGAAGGAAAAAAAAATCTAAAAGCAGTACCATTTGTCATCACAGCATATTTTACCTGCATGAATTTGGTGTCAAAGCCAGCGTAAATCACGATGCCAACGATCCACTGAGTGTTTCTAAGTTGGGTTCCTCTTAACAAGACCTGGTCAGGCCCAATTGAAACAGGGCTACAAATAAAGGATAGCGCAGATGTAGTACCAGAGAAGCTTCCTCTTGTCTCAAGGTGCAACGAAAGAACGAGCTTTTACCCCTACTGAAGTTTAACTTTTTGGGCAAATGACAGTAAAACAACGACTCCTTCATAAAGTACCTCTCCCTATAACACAAAGATTGGCTGAAGTATTCATCTGTCACCACTGCAGAGATGTGCTGACGAAAAGTTAGGGAGTGAGAAGACCATTGCTTAAACCTAGGGTGGCTAAGAAATCAATTTGTCAGAGAGGATCCTGTGAGCAAAGAAAGAGCTGTATGCCGACTTATTGATCTGTGGAAGGCACCAAGCGAGGCAGGGCAGTGCCGGCTTTGTTGGGTTGGCCTCCTCCCCTCCGGCACTGGTGACTCACTACACAACAGATCCTCCCGTAAAAGTCTGGAAAATTCCTCCAAAGTATGCACATGGGGGAACAAAAGCAAGGATAGTTCCTGCATCATCATCATCGACCAAATCACCAAGGGCTCTTTTTTGGTCATTTTTTAAAAATCTCATTCTTCCCATTGATTTATTCTAAGGAATATTCTAAGTAATTCTGTTCATAGGAACCCTGGCTTCTCCAGCCATCAAGATTAGCATTTGCACTGATTGAGAAAATGCCATGCCTTTTCCACTTAAATTTAGGAACTCTTTTCACAGTTACAAAAACATGTCAGGGTACATTACAGCGAAAGAAAACAGGAATGAGTACAATGTTACAAAACGTTATTAGTTGACAGAACAAAAATTGCCACATTCTGTGTCCCCATGAAAGAACAAAAAAAAAAAAATGCTTGCAAAGAGAAATATGATACCTTTTGCCAGGTAGGTACAAGGTTCCAACAAAGGTGTCGAAATGGCAATTAGGCCCTTCACATTCTATTTTTCCAGATAGACTTGACAGTTGTTTCTCTGTTTGCATGTCAGCTGTATCTGGCAAAGCCTGTAAAATAACGTTGAAGGTGAAGGGAACTAAAACAAATGTGCTTCTAGAAGTTAACAGAAGATGAGCTGAAAGTCAGCACCGAGAAATGCGTCGCATTTGATCTCAGACGGGGATGTTGAGAGCCGTAGTATACAGGATGGCAAAAGCCGCAGAGTATAGGATGGTATAACCTTCATCCTCTCAGTCCGTTTATGGCATGTTGCTATGACAGTCCTTTGACCATCAAAACACTGACGAGAATCGTTTGAAACAATGCCTATAAAAGCGTGTTATCGCTTTTGATCCAACATTTATAGCGTATACATTTTCCTGATAAAAGTAACATGTTCATCTAGTTCCCTTTTATAACAGCAATAACAACAGCAATAATAACAATGTACTCTGTCTATATTTGATGAGGATCAATTACACCCATTCAATGCTGGTGACAATCAGATTTTCCTAGTGAAAAAACAACCGGTACCTAACAAAACTTGACATTGGATGCTTGAGTGCACGGTTGGGATTTTTTTTTTTAAAAAAGCTATCTTTACCTGTCGTATCTTTAGATTTGTCTCTCCATCCAGATTAGATGTTGCAACATAACACATTGACTGAGGTTCACTATGGAAAATAACACAAGCAATACGGAACGTTACTTCTTCACGCAACTATTTTTCCAATAACAAAAAATACAAGATGTAGCCCAAATGAATAACCAATCTGCAAAATGGAAAGGACTATAACCAAAGAACCATTCTACTGGCGACAGCAGCAGTCTGATCCTGCCAGCCTGAAATTCATCTTGTTCAAAGGCTGCTTCAGTGGAAAAGGATGTACCGTTATAGTCATGTAACCTCAGCAGGAGGACAAATATGCTGGAATTCAGAGATGCATCTGAGGTGAAATAGAAAATGCGGTTCTTTTCTGAAGTGGGCCCCATTTGTATCAGTTCAGACACTGCTTGCGGTGTCTGCGGCCCATCTTGGAGGGCCTGGTTCGATTCCCAACTCTTCCCCTCTGGTTCAGCATCCAGGCAGACAGCAGGTGATGGAACCAAGACTTGGGTCTCTGGCATGTGCGAGACTTGAAATGATTCCTGTGTGACCGCCTTGGCTGTTGCAGGCATTTGAGAATGAACCAGTGGAAGGAAGTTCTCTCTCCTCCCCCCGCCCCGCCGCTTTCCCCCCACCGTGTGTGTGCATGTGTGTGCCTTTCAAATAACAAGGAAATACACAAATAAAAAGTCTTGAAATTTTCCATTACAGTTGCCAGCAATTCACACTCTCTGGCCTTTGCAAGGAGTATGTAGTTTTTCAAGACAAGTGTGAAAAAAAAAAACTACACTTGGGGTTTCTTGTTTCCATCCAACAGCAGCAGTTACGGAGTTAAACGCCACTTTAACAAACATTTAGCGTGTGAGACTCTGTTGCATGTCAGATGTCAGTTTATTTCTAAACACTAATTGTTTGGAAGAACAAATAATCACAAAAATTTTCCCCTTAAAAATCTGTTGAGTCTGACTTGTCTTGCTGGTTGTATCTCCTCCACTGAGAAATTAGTTTTAAAGTAAAACAAACTATTAATTTACCCAGCAATCTAATAATTTAGCTGACATGCGCAACTCTCTTCTTCATGACTTCACTTTCCCTTGGTTCCAGTTACCCTCAGTTAACTACAAGCCAACATCACTAAGTGGAAAATTCCAGAAATAGCCAATTGATACATTTTAAAGTGAACCCCAAACTGAGCCGTGTGATGAAAGCATGTGCTGTCCAACTTCCAGCTCACAGGGATTTGCATTGTCCGCTTGTCCAGCATACCTACCCTCACGCTGCTCACCTCTTCATCCCTGAACCTGGGCTATCAGAGCAGTTGTCGAAGCTCGGTGGTGCTGGTGGTCAGATGACCCTACCCACTGTTATTCCAGTGCTCCATCTCAATGCCCCCCTCCTTCACCTCACGTCCTCTCATCACGCAGGCCCTGAACCATCTCCCATCATCACAGCTAGCATGAGCACAGCACAATAGCATGTGTAGGCATCACACTGATGTAGATTTTATTCTGGTGTATTGTTATGATTTTTATTCTTTATTAACTACTGTGAGTCTTTTATTGTGCTTAACCTATAAATTAAACTTTATCATAGGCATATATGTACAGAAAAAAAAAACAGCGCATATAGAATTTAGGACAATCCGTAGTTTTAGGCATTCACTAGCAACCTTGCAATGCATCCCATGTGCATAAAGGGGACCCCAAATGATGACTCACATATAGTCTAATATTAAAAATACAACCTCAGTGGGGCTGGTGCAGTGGCTCAACAGGCTAATCTACTGTCTTCTAATGCTGGCACCCCACATGGGTGCGGGTTCATGTCCTAGCTGACCAATATCAGGTCTAACTCGCTGCTTGTGGCTTGGGAAAGCAGCAGAGGATGGCCCAAAGCCTATACTCACACGGGAAACCAGAGGAGGTGCCTGGCTCCTGGCTTTGAACTGGCTCAGCTTTAGCCATTTTGACTATTTACAGAGTGAACCATTGAGTGAATGATTTTTCTCCCTGACTCTTCTTTTCTCTGCCTTTCTAAATTAAAAAAAAATTAAAATATTCTTTTTAGAAATCTATAGCTTCATTGAATAGTTCAGTGTTATGACATAATTAGGCCCTCTAAACCACCATTTCCCACTTCCCACTCTTCTCAATAAAAAAAAAAGTGAGAAAGGTGACAGGAAAAAACAAAATGTCTGTTAGGGTCCTGAAAATTAACCAAAGACTTAAAGTAAGGCAGGGATCTTTCATTTTAGAAAAACAGCCAAATTTTGGTTAAGAAAACAAAACAAGCAAACAAAAACAGTAAGATACATAATACTCCACTTGGTCTCTTCCCACCCCCTGCGTTCAGCCGTGACTTTGGAAAGTTCTCCACATTCCCAGTGCTGAGAGAGCACAGCAGAGCCTCAGCTCTCAGGAGACACATATCCAAGGAGCCATCTGCTGGGCATTTCTCTGGAAGACCCACACTCGAAAGCCTTGTTTGTAGTTCAGCCTTTTTCTGGCTTTCAGTCTCCTTGTGAGAGTGCCCCTGGTCTTGACTTCTGCTATGTTGCACCCTATGCTCATCAAAGTAGAAACTCAAGGTCTTTGGGGTTTGACCAAGCCCTGCAGAGACAAAGTTTACCTTCACACAGGGTGACCCTCCACAGTTCCTTTCAGGTTACTCAGGGTTTCCAGGGTTCTTACTTTCATGCTAGCTCAAATAGGCACTGAGTTTACTGGAATCATGGAGAACTGCTTAGAAAATAGAATCTACATATTGTCTAAGGGAAAATAAGTTAATGATTTTATCTCTTTTCCTTACCTTTCCCTTGTTCCCCTCAAAAATACTGCATCTCATGCAAGCAGTGCAGAGAGTAAGAAGCAAGGAAAGACATACACAAAAATGATGAGGCGATTATACACAGAAGTGTTCCTAGGATACACGCCGGGCCTCCTCTGTGTACCTCATACTCAGAGACAAATCCAAGAAGGAAAGACAGCAGCAGTTAAGCTCTTTTGCTGGCTGGTAGAATGCATTGATCGGAAAAGGCCAAGGTGCATCGGCTGAAAGAAGAGCTTGTGCAGGTATTAAGGCTGTTCTGGAAGTTTGCAGGCTGGATCCAGAATGCGTCCACATCTCTCTCTATCCTATGTAGCATGGGGTTAGAACTCCAGGAACACCTTCAGATCCTGCTGAGATGTGTGTTACTTGATCTTGGGACTGAGAGATGTGTCCGTGCGGCTGTGGCCCCGGCTGTGTTGTAGCCATGGAAAAGTACCACTAAGACTGTCCCAGACTCCTACAGCAAACATGATGGGGATGAGGCTCAGCTCTTCAGCAGGCCCAATATGGAAGCAAATAAGACCCAACAGGCAGCAAATGAGTTCCTGTAGGAACTCTGTATAAGGATCCTTCAAAACAACTAGTGCACGAAACAAAACAATTCCAGAAAAAGGACGGAGGCTTGTGTTACAAAACGTGGGCCTCCCCAAAACTCACTGAATGACATTGAGCAAATCATGTTATTTCCATGTAAGTCGATGTGTCTGTACAATCAGAACACTGAATTATTTTTCAGGTTAGTAGAATGTTTCTAGAAATTACAGAAGAGGTGAGATTAGCTGATGGATTATGATAGAAGAAGACGTAGCCAGAGAAATAATGTAATTGTATAAATAAAGTTTTATTGGAATTCTTCCAGGATAAAGGCTGAGTTGAGCAGCAGCAACAGGGACCAAGTGGTCCACAAAGCTGAACATTTCCACCATCTCCCTGTACGGAACAGATACGCCACCACAAAAAAAAAAAAAAAGAGTGAAGGAAAGGAAAACGCCTGCTGCCTTTGGTTTCCTTACATTTTCCAAGAATCGCCAGGTCGTTAATAAAAATTGTGTAAAAGCACACACTGGAACATGACTCACCTGGAAGAAATGAGGAGCATGTCTGCAGGCAGGAACTCGCCATTCGAAGCCTTCACGATGTCACCCACACTGACCTTTAAAACCAGGACACAGAAGATTAAGTGTGACATTTGAAAGCACAAGTTAACACAGCGTGTGTCCAGTGTTGCCAAGAAAAAGCAACACATGCAAAGTTGAGTCATCCTCATTCAGTTTAGCCACCTTAGAAGAGTTTTATTTTTTATTAGTATCATTTTATGACACTGTTCCATAGGCCCTGAGTTTTCCCTTACCCCCTCCCCAAGTCCCCTTTCTTACTGAGTTCCCCCATATCATTACTACAGTATAGTTCCTCATAGGCAGTCATAAGTCCATCATTGCAGGCATGGGCAATGGCAGAGAGTCCAGCTCCCATTGTCATGACACATCCAACTGTTTCACTGAGAGTCCATCCTTGATCCAGAAGTAGAGATGCACACTGCACTGTATCCTCACATCTGGACATGTCAATCTCCACTACAACCACCATAAATCCCCCCAAGTGAAAAGCTACAAAACAAAAGCAACAACAGGAAGAAAAAATAGAAACTCAACAATGCCATGAAGTTAAATGATATGCTACTGAATGTAGCTGAAGAAATGAAAAAGAGAATCAAGAACCTTCTTGAAGAGAATGACGCTACTGTGTGATCTATGAGTCAGTGAAGAATTAAATGAGAAAAACAAAGTGTTTTGAAGAAAGGAAGCTAAAAACAAAAACATCAAAATCCATGAGCTGTAGTTTCTGTTGATCTTTGTTGATGAGATGCTTTGGAGTCCCTGCTCTGATGTCATTCTTTTAAATCCAGAGTGACTTCATCCTTCACAGCCACCGGAGGTGGGAGCATTTGACAGTGTCTGGGGACAGTTTGTTGTGCTGTTCATAACTATAGGGGTAAGGAGGATGAAGGCTGCTGAACACCACAATGCACGCGTTGGACTCCTTGGCAAGAGTCCAAAACATCAGTGACGCCACAGGCGACCAAACCTGCTCAACAGTGAAGTATTTCAACATTTGGACAAGCAAGTGCAAAAGGAAGAGACCCACTAATACACCCATTGTCTCTAGAAATCGTTTGGTTTATGTTCACTCTTCTGCGGAGAAACAAAAGAATGCTTTTTTTCATTCTCAGATGAATCCCCCAGAGCTTAGCATCTGCCTGTACATAATAAGTACCAAATGGATGCATGAAGGATTGACATCATGGATGAATTGCAGGTTCTAAGTAAGAGATTGCGAGGGAATGGCAGTAACAGCAACCACACATGGAGAAAGTGTCGTGAGCACTTCTGTGTTTATTATTATTTTTTTGACTAATCCTTTGAGCAGTTACACTGTGTTGAGTGCTGATGACATAATTCTTAAGATCACAGGCCCTTCCTAGGCAGCCACAATGACATGTGGTCAAAATTCTTTCCTAAGCCAATTTCTGGACCTATGTTGGAAATCTAGATTTTTCATTTTCTAATATAATTAGGCAGATGACTTCCAGCTTAATTAATTGGATCACAAATTAATAACACCATCTTCAGTCATCATAGGGAACTGATTCCAGGATCCTCACAGCTACCGGAAACCACGGATCCTAAAGTCCCTTACCTCCAATGGCCTGGCAATTCCACAGAACCTGTCACATTCCACTGCATACCTCAGACCGTCTTTAGATCATTCATGATTCTCAGCCCCATGGACTTGCTCTGCAAGCAGCTGCTATATTGTATTGTTTCAGCAATAATGACAAGAAAAGAGATCTTTACGTATTTGGTACAAAAGCAAAGTTTTGCTTTGTTTTTTCAAGTATTTTCCACCTACACTTGGTGAAATGTGCAGGTGTTGTACCTGAGACCATGCAAACATTCTCCAACATGAAAGTGCAGACCCTTAAGAACTACAACATTGAAGGACAAAAAAAGGTAAAACATGCACGTCTTCATTAAAGCACTCGCAGTGCAATGAATAATGCCACATTCATAACTAACACAAACAACTTATGGGAAGATCTGTTTTTTAAAAGGTTGTCATAAGACAAATTGAAACTGTGCAATTAAAACCAGTTTCTCCTGAAGCAATATTGATGTGGAAAATTACACACCTGTGGACCTGCAAGCAACCTTGCTGACGGGCATTCATGGCCGGCCAGCTCTCCTAAATCTTTCTTCTCTGTCTGCAACACCGCCAACATATCCCTTCTTCCGCCTTTCCAGTTTCTCATGTTTGAAGGCCTTCTTTTGATTGTAGCAGGCAGATGGGATACAAGAGACTCAGAGGAACAGGAATTTCAGGTCCCAGGGCTTCAGCTATTGAACTTGTTCTGCCAGTGCCAGGCAACGAGGCAGATGAGAACTCAACCATGGGAGCACACTGGGCAGGCCACCACAGCCCCCACTTCATTCAGCCGGCCATAGAGAGCTGACTGTGACTCTGCCATCATAAATGGAGATGCTCAAAGGCTTCTGTGAGTCCCGGGGAGAGGCACAAAATACACTCATTGTCAAAGCCACCTGTTCTTTCAGGGAAAGAAATATGAATGCTACTTGGAAACATCCTTAAAGATATCATTCTAACAGGTTTTTTACATGGGCTACCAATTAAGTATTGAAGGGGACAACGTCAATATCCACCCCTCAAAACACATTCAAGTTTGCCATCAGAGTATATCCTACCACGATCTGAACGTTCATGTTCCCCTAAAACCAACCAGGTTGGTTGGGAGGCAACTGGGCCATGCAGGTGATTCCTAGGGAATGGAACTGATGCTGTTGCCAAGGAGACACAAGAATGTGTCTCCCTCTACCATGCAAGAACATGACTGGGGCCCAGCATGGTGGCTTAATGGCTGAGATCCTCACCCTGAACACACTAGGATCCAACACAAGTGCTGGTTCTAATCCTGGGAGCCCCACTTCTCATCCAGCTCCCTGCTTGTGGCCTGGGAAAGCAGTCAAGGACGACCCAAAGCCTTGGGACCCTGCACCTGTGTGGGAGACCCAGAAGAGCTCCTGGCTTCTGGTTTCGGATCAGCATAGCATCGGCCATTGTGGTCACTTTGGGAGTGAATCATCAGGTGGAAGATCTTCCTCCCTGTCTCTCCCTCTCTATATATCTGACTTTGCAATTAAAAAAAAAATCTTAAAAAAAAAAAAAAGAACATGGCTGGAAGTCACTACCTGGGGCTATACAGGACCTGACCAAACCCATCAGCTCTAGGTCCTGACCTCCTGAGCCCCCAAAAAGAAGTAAAGTTCTTGTCCTTTCCAAGTTACCCCGTCAAAGGTGTCTTGTTACAGCAACCTGAGTGAAGGGAGAGCAGGACAAGGTTCTGTAGTCATGGTGACATTCCCTGAGACACCCCTCATCAGAAGGCTGACTTGCACCCTCTGCCACGTTGTTGGAGCATCCCTAAATGTTCGTTGCCTCAGTGGAGAGACTAGCATGGTTGGTTCAAAAGCATGTAGGACAGAGGGAGAGCGGGAGGGAGAGAGAGAGGAATTTCCCATTGGCTGATTTACTCTCCAGATGTCCACAGCAACCTGGGCCATACCAGGTGAAAGCCGGGAGCCAGGAACTCAATCCAAGTTACCCACGTTCGTCACAGGAACCCGAGTACTCAAGCCATAACCACTGCCTCCCAGGATCTGCACTGGGAAGAAGTTGGGGTCTGGGAACAGAGCCAGGCAGTGAACCCAGGTGCTCTAATATGGGATGTAAACTTTTTAACGCTTCCTTAACCATGAGGCTAAACGCCTGCCCCAGCTATGAACTTTCCATACCAAATATTTCCTGGCATTAATTATGCGCCCACTAATGCCATGAATTAGTGCCTCCAATTGTCCATTAAAAATGATTCCAGAAGAGTTCAGACTGTGTAACTATTTCACAAACACTAAACATTGTGGGGCCCGAGACAGTCGGCAGGAATCAGCTGTTTACCGAGGAAAAATATTTTTCTTCTACTCCTGCTGGACATCCATTTCCAACATTTCTCAATTCCTGGCAGGTTTTTTTGTTTGTTTTTACTTCACTGCCCAAAATAGCTGATCATTTAATGTGCTGCAAATCGCGTTAAGCAATCTCATGATTTCTCAAGTTTAGGTTTTTTTTTTATAACTGTCAGCTTTTTTAGATTTGTTGTGTTGTTGACACCAGTCTGTAATCTGTGTGCTGTAATCTTGTAGTAAGAGTAAGTGGGGATTGGTGAGATCGGCAGCATTTCAGAACTATCCAAACCACTTGGACAGGACATTCGGAACATGCGCATGATGAGACCCTGGGGTGATGTGAGGTGCTGGTTCCTCATCCCTGGGCACTGGGACTTGGGGGAAGTCGTGAGCGATTTCCCCCTTTGTTTCTCTCCTCCCCCCAGGAACAACAAGAAGAAATAGCAAATTAGGAAACAATGAATTCACCCAATTTTCCCTAAGCCTCGATTCTTCCCACCATGATCAACCATGTAATCATCATAAAAAATAGAATTTATATATAAAAAAGCATGTAGACTTCAAGCTAGACTTGAGTTTAAATCACTCCTAAACCGTGTGACCCTGAGCTGGACACTTACTTCCTGGTCCTTTAATTCCTCATCTACAAAGTGGACATAAAATTATGGTTCTTGAAAACACTTTTCACAGGGGGAAATACTTTAATTTTAAACACAAAACAGATCTGAATCAAGTTAAAACCCCTTCTTACCTGTTTCCACATAATTGAGCTCCATGAATCCTGTCTTAACACTGAAAAAGAGTTACATTTACTTGCATGAGGTCAGGTGCAGGATCAAGTTACTATTTCCAAAACTAGAAGCATTCTTTATGAATTATTGCCTTTGTTCATTTAACCTCCACACATACTGCAAGAACGTATAAATTGCATTCATATTCACTCTATGAAATGAAATTTCAGATGCATACGTGGTATCATAATGTAGCCTGGTATAATGATAGATAGATAGATAGATAGATAGATAGATAGATAGATAAACAGAGGTTATATTAAGAGAAAACACTTGGCTGTTGTATGCTGAATTCCTGAGTGATAGCATAAAAAGCAATCACGTTTCTAACCAACCACAAAGTTAACAGATATCAAAAGTAGGCCTAGGACAGAATATGTCACACCCGGGTTTTCTATGGACAAAAGTGTGCATATTCAGTCTTTTTTTCTAATAAAAATGTTATTTACTTACAAGCATTTTGAATGCCAACAAAACAACGACAACTTTTTGCTTTGCAATTTCACAGAGACATTCAGCTAAACAGATCAACAATTACTTTGTATACAAGTTGCATCAGAGAAAACTAAAGATGAAGACATTACCATACCCATATAGAACTAATTTGTGTTGTGCACCAACAAGAACCTGCTTTAAATTTGTATGGCAATTTACAATCCCCACACTGTACCAGGCGAGATTACTAGCGGTTTAAAATATTGCCAGGCCCAGCGCAATGTCTCAGAGGCTAAATCCTTGCCTTGCAAATGCGGGGATCCCATATGGGTCTTGGTTCATGTCCTGGCTGCTCCACTCCCCATCCAGCTCCCTGCCTGTGGCTTGGGAAAGCAGCTAAAGATGGCCCTTGGGACCATGAAACCACATGGGAGACCTGGAAGAAGCTCCTGGCTCCTACCTTCACATTGGCTCAGCTCGGACCGCTGCATCCACTTGATGCGTGAACCAGCAGATGGAAGATCTTTCTTTCCAATTGTCCTATTCTCTCTATAAATTTGCCTTTCCAATAAAAATAAATAAAGCTTTAAAAAAAAACGAAAAGAAAATACCACCCTGACAGGGCTAGCTAAAGACACATTTTGTAGTGTGTTAACTATGCAAAAAAACAGACACTGTGCAGTTTAAAAACAAACCTCACACTTCCATTTTTTCTTCAAAGGGAATTGTGTATATGGAAGTTAAATACTTTGCACACACACACACTGCACTGAAACCAAGTTGTCCAGGTTTTCATTTCTCTTTCATAATCACCTTGCCATACCTTCACATTTACACTTCCCTTTAGCAGACAACAGCCAGAGCTGAGCCAGGCCACAGCCAGGAATCAAGACCCCAATTCAGGTTTCTCACATGGGGCAACAGGGATCCAATCACTTGGCAGGTCACTTGCTGTCTCCCAGGCAGCTGGGGCAGCCGGGACAGAGAGCTGAGCTTGCACTCAAGCCCAGGCATTCCCGCAGGTGATGCACATGGGCGCCCAAGCCGTGGCCCAACCACTGTGTTGGAAGCTCACCCTCCTTCTGTGTTTCGTTGTTTCTCTCTTTCTTTAAGTATTTCACTAAAATGTGTCTTATTTGTGTTAATGATTTTGGAACATAGTACAGTCATCTACATGATGAACTAGACATTTTCTCATAATTCAAGGTCATAACAGCTCAGTCAAACATTTTCCTGGATTCCATTAGGGTTCTCCAGAGAGACAGAATCAAGGGGATATAGAAAGGTAGAGGGTTACAGGGTGGGTAGATGATGGAAAAGTAAGTAGATGGCTAGACACATAATTGATTAGATAGATAGATAGATAGATAGGGAATCGGTTCATCATGAAGTGCTGCTGATGTCCCAGTTCCCATTTGCAGGCATTCCGGTTCACAGGCCATGGGGCAGGAGACCTTCCCCCGACTCAGGGAATGGTCTGCCTTGTTTTCTGATCAGGCCTGCCATGGCCCAGTTAGGACTCACCTGGGTCATGGACAATCTTCTTCGTTCAGGTGCTCATCTCACCTGAATACATTCACACAGGTACGCTGGGCTATGAATAGTCTTTGGACAAAAGATCTCAGCCCCGTGTAGCCCAGTCAAGCCAGCACATGGAATTAACCAAGACACTTACCTATTGTGCTCTTCGTATTAATTAATCGGTCTGCCATATGTCGTCTCTATTATGGGGGAAAAGAAGTCGTTACTTCAAAAGTTCAAAAAGGAATAATTCAATTCATAATTTAAAAGAAATAAAGTTTAAGAAAGAACAGCAGCAGCCAGACTCATGAAATCCTCTTAAGCGGAAATTTCAATTTCATTTATGCCCATGTGACTCCACGCTCTATGATGTGACCAACGGAAGGAAGTTTAGCAAGTGACTAAGTGTGGGCTTGAGAGTCAGCTTGTTGCAGCTGACATCCCAGGGCAACTTATAGCAATGCAGACCTGTCAGTCACTAACCTTTGCGAGCCTCAGTTCAAATGAGCATAAATACACAGACACACAGAGTACAGGATGCATGGCACATAGTCAAGTGTTACTTAAAACAATAGCTTTACAAAAACTTCATAAGGGTCATGGAGGAGTCAGCCTGGGGTATAGCAGGTAAAGCCAGCGCCTGGGAGGCCAGCAGCCCTTATGGACATTGACTTTTTGCTCCTTTTCTGACTTGTTGCTCCTTTTCACAAGCTCTCTGCTCGTTTGCCTGGAATAGCAGTGGAAGGTGACACAAGAGCTTGTTCCCCTGCCACCCATGAGAGAGAACGGGAAAAGCCCCAGGCCCTTGGCTTTGGTCTGACCCAGCACTGGCTGTTGCAGCAATCTGAGGAACAAACCAGAGGATGAAAGCTCTCTGTCTAGGGTCTGGCAGTGTGGCATAGCGGCTAAAGTCCTCGCCTTGAACGCGCCCCAGGATCCCATATGGGCCACCAGTTCTAATCCCGGCAGCTCCACTTCCCATCCAGCTCCCTGCTTGTGGCCTGGGAAAACAGTCGAGGACGGCCCAAAGCCTTAGGACCCTGCACCCACGTGGGATACCCGGAAGAGGTTCCTGGTTCCCGGCTTCGGATCAGCATAGCATCGACCGTTGCGCTCACTTGGGGAGTGAATCATTGGACAGAAGATCTTCCTCTCTGTCTCTCCTCCTCTCTGTAGATCTGACTTTCCAATAAATAAATAACTTAAAAAAAAAAAAACAAGAAAGCTCTCTCACTCACTCACTCACTCTTTCCCTCTCTCTTTGCAACTCTTTCAAAATAAACAAATACATCTTTTTTTTCAGTAGTAGTTCATGGAAAAAGGGTGAAGAGGTAAATTTTTTTTGGTGCCAAGGCATTTTAAAATCCAGACCCACAAATATTCTCTAGAAGGCTCATGGAAAATGTGTACTAGGAATAACCTGTGCAAGGACTTCAAAATGTTTTGCATCAAGGTAAACTTGACGTTCTAGTCCACTTTCCCACTAATTTTTTGAAAAATCTGCATATGTTACTTTCAATGACCATATTTGGTTAATAATCCACTGAACAATTCTAAAGTTGGCCTCTGATCAAGTTTGGAAAACTCCTTCACACTACAGACAACATGATATTTCTCCGAGTATTTGTGACAAGTCTAAAAGAGGCACAAGGCTACAGGACTGTGTGCCCATCCCTTGGCGCTAATGAAGACTTGCACCTGTGGTTGCATGATATCTTCAAAGATGCTTTCGAAGTTCTTATCACAGTTCTTAAGTCCTAATATTTTCACAACTAGATAAGCCAAGGAGCATATTATTTAAAAATTTGAAACCCCCAAACATCAGCTTCCTCTTCACACTGACTATAAACGTAACAGGAATTATATCAGCTCCAACCACCTGCCTGCAAAAACAGAGCAACACATAATATTTTCATGGGACGGAAAGTCTTCAAAAGCTCACAGAAAATGAATATTCTGCAAGACATCTGCATGAATTTTACATTTTGGGGAAGATGTAGAAAGAAAGTCAAAGCTCCCATCTGCTGGTTCATCCACAACTACTTTAAAAATCATCGGATGGATAATTTGTTTATTGGTTTGGTTCAAGATGTACACAATAACCACGATTAGGCTGAATCCTGAGCTGAGAAAAATAATCGAGGCCTCTTACATAGATGACAGAAATTCCCTCACTTCGACCATCACCTCCAGAGGCCTGCAGGAAGCTGGAGTTGAGAGCCAGAGTGAGGCACTGCCCCCAGGGAACCAGGTATCCCCATCACCGGATCAAACGCCCCCAACTTATCTTTTAGTTTCATGTTTTCATGAATTTTTGAAGTGCCTATGTGTATTCAAGTCAGTGATTTTTGAGAACACTTTCCTACGTGTCAGTAAACTTACATAATCTTCAATGATTTCCTTAATGCCCGAAACAGTAAGAATAACCACCAAAGGCACGAGAGTCGTATATTTTCCTGTAGGAGACACATCTGGAATTTGCTGCAAAATAATCAGAATGGCATTGTTAGTTTTAGGACAAATGCTTGTTAGACTTTGCTCATCATCAAAGTCGTGTTGCTAGTGGCGTGATCTGGGATAGGAAGAGCAAGCACACGCTGAAAGCGGAAGGGGAAGTCTCAGCATCTCAAAGCTACACGCACCACGTGACACTGTGACACTGCGCAAAATCACCAGCCGAACTGCTGGACTCCGTTTCAGTCACGGTGCCGCCTTCAAGGAGAAATTTAGAGTTCAAAGCCCTCCTGCAACCTTTAACTGCTAGCTTCAGCTAGCATCTTTCCAAAACAGTTACATTTAGATAGTCAGTTAGCCTAAGTGAATTTTATTTCTTTTTAAAGCACAGAGGAAATTCTGTAGAGACTCAGGAGAGTAAGGTTTCCTAGACACAAAGGAAAGGCAGAGAATGTTCCAGAGCTAGTACCACTGTTTCAAGTATGAGAAAAACCAAGTTCTGGGAACCGAGATGCTGTGGTTTTTTGATGGTTGTATGACAGCTGCTGGGTCTGACCCAATGACTTATCGATTTATGCAAGGCCTTTTGACTGTTTCCAGACTGGGGCCTATGTGCTCATTGTCTAATTATTTTCTGCTTGCTTATTATTGGGTCGCAGACAGTAGTAAGACAGTGTTTTTTTGAAGTTCCTAACGGTTCTTCTAACAACCTTCAAAAGAATACAAGTGGGCCGAGCACAGTAGCCTAGTGGTTAAAGTCCTCACCTCGCATGTACGGGGATCCCATAAAGGCGCCAGTCGTATCCTGGCTGTTCCACTTCCCTTTCAGCTCCCCGCTTGTGGCCTGGGAAAGCAGTGAAGGATGGTCCAAAATCTTGGGATCCTGTACCCGTGTAGGAGATCCAGAAGAGGCTCCTGAACCCTGACTTTGGATCGGCTCCACTCTGACTGTTGCACCCACTTGGGGAGTGAATCAGCAGACGGAAGATCTTCCTCTCTGTCTCTCCTCCTCTCTGTATATCTGATTTTCCAATGAAAGTTTTTAAAAATAAAATAAAATAAAGAATATGAGTAATAGAGGATTATTTTAGCTTTCAACTAACTTTGCCTTTAAAATATAGTTAGATGGGAGGCTGGCACAATGGCTCAACTGGCTAATACTCTGCCTGCAGGTACCGGCATTCCCAAATGGTCACCAGTTCTAGTCCCAGCTGCTCCACTTTTCATCCAGCTTCCAGTGTCTTGGGACATTGCACCCATGTGGGAGACCTAGTGGAGGTTCTCTGTCTCTCCTTTCTGTAAAACCTGCCTTGCCAATAAAAATAAGTAAATTTTTTAAAATAATAAAATAACAAATACATAACAAGAAATACATTGTTAGGCCATGTGCAAGCATCATGATGGCTGTTACTCAGAATTCCTACGAAGTCGCTCAGCAGTATAATACATGGGACCATCATTATAAATTCTATCCGTTTCTGGTTGAGATGCCCCCATGTGGCCTGTGACTGTCCCTCTTGCACCCTTGCTTCTTTTCCATTTCTTCGTGCTACAGCTCCACGCTAGAACGTCACCCAGGGAGCGGGCTGTCTTTTCCTGCTGCAGAGCCAACCAGAGCTTGACATTGGCCGGGCCCAACCATGAAACGCTTCTCACTCTCAGTGTCAAGGGCAAGCTTCAAAGCATATCACACTGGCTTCTAGCCTCGCTCTAGTTAACATCGTGGTTTCTTACCCACTCTACCCTAACCCCAAGACCAAGAATTTCATTATTCCCAGAGCATTTCACACACTAGGGAAAAACTTAGGCTTTCTAACTTCTGTTTTATCTCCACTTTCTAATAGTAACACAGGTTCCTCCATTCAAAGTAAACACAATGAAGCACCTGTTGGTTCCTGATCATCCTCCAGAAAGGTGACTGATGTTCTCATTTCCATGTTTCTCAGGACCAAAATGTTTCCTTCATTGACCCCCAGCACACTGCTAAGCTCACGCTCCTTCAACAGGTGGCTCATTTCTGACCTCTCTCACACAAGCTCTCCCATGTTCCTTTATAAGCATGGTTCATGGTGTTTATTTGTGATACTCCGAGCTCTCCACAGACAGCAACCAAATCAAAGAATTCATCCTTCAATTTCTCATCCCATGTACAGATGTGACACCTGTTATGCAGCCTCTCTAAGTGTCTGTGGAAGCCAATCCTTCTGATCAAAGTCAGTTCAACTGGTTAGCTGAATTTCTATCCCATATCTTGGTAGTTGCACAGACAGTTTCTGTTTTCTAGGCATGGACAATCAGCTTGGAGAAATAAAACAAGCTATACTTTAGAAGTATACTTAAAGTCTCTGAAAAATGGAATTTAAAAAGTAGGTTTGCTTGGACTAATTTGTTTTGAAATCCATGTCCAAGGACAATTACATTACAGAAAATAAAACTGAGCATGAATTTAAAGACACCAGCAAAATAAAGCATCTACCCCCTTTTGCATGAACTTTCTCAAGTACCCTCCCAGAGCAGAGACTATGGTCACGGACATTTAGAGAAGGGGAACCACAGACTACATATTTGGAGAAATGTGGAGGAAGACAGCTTAAAGCTGGGGTTCAACTAGAAAGGGTGGGATTTAGCCAGACTGACACTTTCTAGTTTGGTAACAGCATGGACGAAGGTCTGAAAAGAAGAAAGAAACTGGATAATCGTGAGAAGTGTGGCCTGATAGGATTGTGGTGTCCATGCTGGAAGGAAGGTTGAATAAACAAGAATACAACAGGTTATGGAAAGCATCAAATTTAATTATTTTGCAAAGATACTATTTCAAGCTTGTTTCTTGAATTTGTTTTAAATCATTTCATTCCATAATGGCAGTGGTTAGGTAATCAAATTCAATGCACTAAAATCTCATTGAAGATCTAAATCAATATGAACTGTTTCCAAATTCATTTTTTGCACATGCACATGCTTCCCCACCCCTTTTTTTAAGTGCAAAAAGTGTGATTCCCTGAGTGACTTAAGCATTTTTAAGAGTTCTCATCTTATAGTATTTAAATGCTTTGTGTACATCAAAATCTGAATTCAGCTAAATGAACTTTTCATGAGTACTCTCTTAAGACTCTTTAGGAAACTTAGTCTAACACATTGATGTATTACCTGCAATATAGTGATGAACAGGAAGAAAGCATTGGCCGCCTTGCTAAACTGTAGGTACAGATATCGAGGCAGGAAGGACCACAGGCTGTACTTGGCCGTGCTGCAGGTAAAACGGAAAGTGTCACTGTCAAGGAACATTGATGGAAAACACGGAAGAACCTTGCAGTAAATCCCAGGTGGATAAAAACATACAGCATGGCTGTAAAGCAAAGCTTTTCCAATGCTTGGAAAGCACCCGGAGTCACTTGACAACAGTCTCAGCACCAAGAATAAGGGTTCTCATCTGAGAAACAGAGCACTGTGGAGACGGTCGATGTACAGAATGACGCCCTTGTGGCACAGTGTATTACACCGCTGTGATGCTGGCATCCCCTATGAGTGCTGGTACAAGTCCCAGAGCTGCTCCACTTCTGATCCAGCCCCCTTCTTATGAACTGGGGAAGCAGAGGAGGACAACTCGGGTCATTGGGCCCCTGGACCAACATAAGAGACCTGAAAGAAGCTCCTGGTTCCTGGCTTTGGATCAGCTTGAGTCTGACTGTCACAGCCATTTGGGGAGTGAACCAGTGAATGGCAGATCTCTTCTATCTTGTCTATTGCCTTTCAAATAAAATTTTAATAATCTTTTTTAAAAGCTACATGGAGATCATGACGCATTCTGCAAAAGGCACTGCTGGAAAGGAAGTGCTGTTTCCAGACCTGAGAGAGAGAGGATGGCAGTTGAAGTTCTACACCTGATTATAATTTACAGTGTCCCAGTGATGCACTGCTTCCACTAAAACTGTGCTGATTGACCAGCTAAACTTTAAACAGATCTTTTTCTTGTGGAAACTTGCAAATATAACTAAGGAAAGAGACCTGGTAATGAACCCCACTGCTTATCTCCCAGCTTCAACAAATATGAGATTCATGGGCAGTTTCATTCTGTCCATGCTACCAACATTCCTCCACTTTCAAACTGTGAACTTTTTCTAAAGATTCAGTGGTTCATTTGTAAAGCAGAGTGACAGAGGGATAGAAACAGAGAGAGAGAGAGAGAGAGAGAGAGAGAGACCCTTCTCCTCTTGTTCTTAGCCCAGATGCCTGCAATAGCCAGAGCTACGCTAGGCCGGTGCAAAAGCAAAAAAGCTTCACCCAGGTCTCCCACGTGGGTACAGGGGTCCGAGCACAAGAGCCACATCCGCTGTTTTCTCAGGCACATTGGCAGACATCTGGACCAGAAGTAAAGCAACTTAACCCACCGAATCACAGTGTTCATCCACCAATTATTTCAAAACAAATCCCATTCATCCACAACTACTTTAAAAATCATCGGATGGATAATTTGTTTATTGGTTTGGTTCAAGATGTATTTGTTTGAAAGACAAAGTTAGAGAAGGAGAGAGATCTTCCACCTGCTCGCTCATCCCCCAAATGGTCGCAATGGCCATGAATGAGCCAGGATGAAGCTAGGAGCCAGGAGCTTCATCCAGATCTCTCACATGGATGCCAGGGGCTTATACACTCAGGCCATCCTTTGTAACTTTCTCAGGCACAACAGCAGGAGCTGAATCAGAAGCAGGGCATCCTGCACTGGAACAGGCACCCACGTGGGATGCCAGCTTAACCTGCAGCACCACAATGCTAGCCCCTGTGGTGAATAACTTCAAAACTAACTTTTCAGATATATAGACCACTCATCATTGTTTGCTTTTGATAACAGGATATTGCTAAGTTTCCTCAGTAGATTTGGAAAACAAAGGGCAGAAGAATATTCAGCGAGCTGGGTTTCCTCTCTGATTCTAGATCCTGGGCTGGATCCAATCATCAGTCAACTCCTCTGCTTCTTCTGAGAGATTCCTCATATACATGAATCTGCCTGATTGGTTCTAAAAATCGCTGCTATGCTTAAGAAGCTGTCAATGTCTGTAACCAGAGGTGCTGGTCAATCATGTGGAATGATAACGAATTTTGACATTTAAGAGGCCTGGTGCTTTATTCTGGTCCTGCCACTAAATATCCAGATGGCACTCTGTTCCTGCCACAGTTTCACCCACCATAAAACATGTTAATAATGTCCTTCACAGGTCAGAAAAAAATTGCACACACAAAAAAAACATAGCTAGAGCGGTGGGCAGTTGTTAAACAACACTCAGGATACCCACATCCCGTATCCGAGTCTCTTGAGTTCAACTCCCAGCTTGGCTTCCTATCCAGCTTCAAGAAGCTGGCAAGGCTCGTGACACCCACATCCTGAGCTGCGGGGCCGGGTCACTGCGCTTCTGTGCCGCCTTCTCATCCCAGTACATCCTGGACGGCGCTGGATGATGTCCCAAGAACTGGACTCCTGGCACCCACGTGAGAGACTAAGATGAAGCTGCCAGCTCCTGGGCTGTCTCTGATCCAGCCCTGGCTAGCTCACTATTTCAGAAATTTGGAGAGTGAGTCACTAGATAGACAATCTCTCTTGCTCTAATCGTTCTTTTACACACACTGATGGCTCTGCCTTTTTAGTAGATGGAAATAAACATTAGACACACACACACAATCATCTCGTTTCCTTTCTCTCAAGCGTTAACTGACTCTGCCTCTGAAGTAAGAACTCAGCCAATTCCTCTGCAAGAGAATGGTGACAAAGTTCAGTGTCTGGTCACAGTCACGGTCACCTGGCTGCTGCTGACCCGGAGCTCCAAGGATCTAAGAGCTCGCTAGGAAAACGTCTCCCCGGACAGTTGCCCGAGGTGCGTCCGTTGGCACGGGACTATGTAGTAGTGACTATAGACAAGCACAAGTAAGAGCAAAGGCTGTTGTAGAGACGCCTGGAAGGTGAAATAGACCGGAACTTCCTCTGGACTGGAGAAAAGTACTGCCAGGGATCCCATGAACTGATCTACAGTGGGAGGCGGAGCCCAAGCCACCACCTTCTCTCTCTCCCAGCTTCATATCCTTAACTCACCTGATCCAGTTTAGGCAGAAAGGGTTCCTAAGTGGGTCGTTGATGTAAATGACACGAACTCTTGCCGATTCTAAGCCTGTAAAAGATCGTTGCCAGCCCATCCTTGCTTCCACCTTCTGACTCCCAGAACAGAAAGCAGCAGTTTCTGCAGAGAGAAGGCCCAGAGGTGTTAAGCAGCAATGCAAACAAAACACAAGACAGAGCACCCTCAGCCACATAGTGGCCCTGGTGGGAGTGGTGGAGGAATAGAGGAAGGGAGAGGGGAGCAGGCTCCACATATCCAGGAATCCAGCAGCACCCTCACCTCCACCGCAGAGTCCCCAATCTCCATCCCACCTGGCAGGTGGGGAGACCAGGTACAGAGTCTGGGCTCCAGGAAAAGGAATCAGGAAAGGGGAGGAGGGAGTGCCACTCGACCTAGCGTCTTGACTGAAGAGCCCTGACCATTGTCCTCAGCTAGACTAAAGGAGACAGATTTTCCCTTTCCAGGCCCCTACTTCCCCTTTTCTTTACCCAGAGCAAAGCGTTCACTTTAGAAAACTTGAAACTCTCTAAGTTATCTTCCTCACGCACTTTGAAATATATGTGCTTTCCCCTTAATGGCTGCTTCACAGCTCCAACAGCCAGGGGCAGTCATTCTCAAGGACCCAGGAGGCACTTGGGACAAGGTGCCACCCAGAAAAATGGCCCTCCCTCCTCTATTGCCCAAAACACACACACACACACACACACACACACACACACACACACACACACACACACGCACCCACACACACACACACACAGTCCGGTGCCCTGTTGCAAATGGCCAAACAACCTACTGTTGGGAAGATAGCAGAAAACTCACTCTTGGAGGCATAATGGCAATTCACAAAACAAGTGGCACACCCCCACCCACCCACATCTACTCTTCGTGACTTTCCTTCCATCCAACACAACATGTCAGCAAAGAGCCAGCCCTTTCAGGGCCCCTTTTAAATTGACAAATAGTAGAAATGTGAGTCAACAGCACAGGTTCTGTTTTTCTTCGCCCAAAACGTAATAAAATATGAGGAACAAAGACAAAAGAAACTTGTTCCGCCCATAAAAGCAAAGGAAACTTACACAGTAGGTAAAAATGATGAAAAAACGCATCTACTTTCAAAATAAATTAAAACAAGAGTTTAACTTTTTAAAGGCACTTTTTATTATATTTCATTTTATGACACAGTTTCATAGGCTCTGGGATTCCCCCACCCCCTCCTTATACCCTCTCCCCATGGTGGATTCCTCCACCTAGTTGCAGTATTGCGCTTCAAATCCAAGCCTCACTCTTTCATTGCAAGCATGTACTTTGCATAGTGTCCAGCATCTTATTGTCCAGATAAATTCAACAGTTTCTTGGGGAGACCATCTCTGGTCAGAAGGCAGAGCTGGCAGAATATCATCCTGACCAATTAAAAGCCACAACATAACATCAACAACGGTTTACAACCTGATGGAGTTAATTGACATGGTATTGAGTGACCAATATGTTAGAAAAATGCAAGTTCTTAATTACATCCTGAAAAGGGCACCTTTTTAAATAATAGTAAAACTGGAGACAGATTTTTAAAGTGATCTAAAAGAGTTCAGGAAAGAAATGAAAGAAAAATACCTGCAAAAAGGCAAACCACAGCAGAAGCAAGTAAATTATGAAATGTCCGAATAAAGGCATGCGCTGCATAGACTACGGAAAACTAGAAAAGCGAAATGCAACGAGTCCCCGGAAGATGCAGGGCTGGAGGAAATCACAGGCAAAGGAGGGAGGCTGTTTCCCGCGGGCCTCTGAGCAGTCCTCCAAAACTCACGGAAATCAACTCTCGTGCGAAAACTGTATGGCTGTCAAAACATTTGCACTGCAGCTCTCTTCTAATTCTATTCTTTCCACAAGCATTTTGAAGCACTCTCATGTTTGATGTTCTTGGGAAGTGATAAAAACAAGAAATCAACTGTTCATTCAAAGAAGGCCTCTCTTCAGCAAACAGGAAGCAACACAGGACAGCTTTGATAGAAAGCAAGCTAACCCAAGACTTTTTTTTTTTTTTGCAAAGTTACTAGACTTGGCCAAGTCATGAGACGTTAAGAGCAACTGGGAAAATTCACTCATGATTGATTCTTCACCATAAACCAATTGAATTGCTAACAAGGTGTGTAGAACGAGGGAATATTTGTACCATGCTTAGACACTGTTAGATGGGGCAGGGCGGCATGCTGGACAGAGAGAGAGTGAATCCACACTGGATCATCCGAATGTCTGGAATGCCCTACCACTCCCACCATCCCACCAGGATGCATGTCCTATGCTGCCAGTCACTTGTTACTAATCACAAGCATGTGCACACCGAGGAGCTGTTACCTTCTCCCATTCCCCGTATAGGATGTAAAGGCCCAGTGCTGTATACTTTGGGTGGCCATTTCCCTAACGTGGTCCCCTCACCCTGTGGAAGTGGTCCTAGGCTGTCTCCCCAGCCAAGGAGCAGTCTGTCACACTCTCTCTCTTGACTGATAAAACTGTGCACGTACTAGAATCCTCTCTCTAAACCTAACAGACATCACCTCTGACACATTCAAGTTACAGACAAGAGATGGATGAAAAGCTTTCATAAATTATACTAATAGAAAGCAGTCGGAGATCAAGATGGCAGAATAGGTAAAGGCAAGTTTAAACAGATGGAGAAATATTAGCCAGTGTGAAGCAGAGAGGGCACATTCCAGAAAATAGGAGAGGACAGAATGACAGCAGAGGGGCAACTAGAGACAGACACAGGAAAGCAGCGGACACAATGGTGTGGTGTTTCAGTGACCGATACTCCAGCAAAATTCAGCAAGCAGTGATTTGCAATGCACCGGCACCCGGAACGCCACCAGCAACAAGGTGGGAAGGGGCATTAACCAAGAGCTCAAGAGGTGAACTCAAAGAGCTGCCCATCTTGCTGCTCTGTTTGATTTGACCAGGAGCAGAGGCAGAATGGCAGGTCCCAGATGGGCAGTATGGGAACAGGGTGGATTTTACAGCCCACTTTGCCCTCTAGAGCCAAATTAGGCACCATTTTGTGTAGGACAGCAAAGGCTATGGACAGTACTGTGCATGCACTGAGCTGGGAGTGAACTCTTTCTTGCTCAGTGAACTACAGCAACGTAGCATCCTACAGGTTCCACCCAGTCCCACCCAAGATAGGTCCAGGTAGCCCTCAGACCTGACAGCCAGCAGATTAAGAGCTCCAGCAGTGGCTCCATTTTGTAGTGTGGAAAAACTTTTAAGACTGCAGAGACAACAGTGAGCTGCACATGTGCTGGGCTGGGAACAACTCAGTAAACTCAGTAGATTGTACTGGTCCCACAGGGAAAATAATATCAACTTTGGCATCTTACAACTCAAAGTAGGCCCATGTGGCCCTCAGACCTAATGGCCAACAGGTTCTGGCAAGATCAGCACCACCAACAACCTAGCTACATAGGACACCTGGCGTCTCCCTAATCCTGGGAACTGCTCTAACAGCAAGTGAGAGAAAGGTTATACAGAAAATGGTGCAGCCTCAGTGCAGTATTACAGAAGGTGGAGACTGGTGAGCCAAGAGCTGGAGCTACAGAGACCATGGTGGGAATTTAATATAAGAACCCAGACCTGGAACTCGCTGGAGTGAGTGGCACAAGTGTCTGCAAGCAAAGAATTGTGTACCAACTGCAAGAAGTAAAATCAAGCTGTAGACCTGTGGTTGACACAACTTAGAAACCTGGCCCAAGGAGAAGAATCTGATAACCAGACGTACAATGACCAAGAACAAAAGAAGAGACAGAGACACAATAAATATTACGGAAGATTCCCCTGCAAAGAAGCAAAACCCTTTTCAACCTCAGAGTTCACTGAGGAAGACATTGAGAAAATAGGAGATGCAGAATTCAAAACACTTGGTTATAAAGCTTTTTATCAACAATGAGAAACATATAAAGCAGGCATTCAAGGAATTCAAGGAATATGTCACACTGAAAATGAATTAAATCAAAGCTGATATATCAGAAATGAAGAATACAGTGAAACAAATTAAGAGTGCAGTGGAGAGTCTCTAAACTAGAATGAAGGAGGCAGAAGAAAAAATATCAGAATTGAAAAATATTTCCTGTCACCTGGAGGAAACTAAAAAAAAAGGAAAAAGCTGGAAGCAGAGCTGGGTCAAGCTAAAAAAAAAAAAAAGAAATATTTGAGAACTGAAAGACATATTAAAAGGACAAATTATAAGAGTTATGGATGCCACAAAAGGTGCAGAAAGAGAAGCTGGAATTAAAGGTGTATTCAATGAATGAATGAAATGAAAATTCCCCTAATCTAGAGAAGGAATTAAGAAACAACATCCAGGAGGGACACAGAACTCCCAACAGAATTGACCAAAAGTGATCTTCACCAAGTCACATGATGATCAAGCTCTCTTCAGTCAAATATAAGGAAAAGATCCTTAAATGTGCACATGAAAAAAAAATCAGTTGACATATAAAAGAATGCCAATTAAACTCACAGGAGATCTCTCACAGAAAACTCCGCAGGCAAGAAGACAATGGAGTGACATATTCCAGATTCTAAAAGCAAAAAATTATCAGCTCAGGTTAACATAACCAGCAAAGTTTTCCTTTGTCTTTGAAAAGGAAATAAAATTCTTCCACAGTAAAGAAAAGTTAAAAGGATATGCCTCCTCCAAACCTGCCCTACAAATGATGCTTCAAGATGTTCTCTTGACAGAGAAGGGAAATAGTACCCCAAACCAAAGGCAAATGTGAAAAACATCCCAGTGAAAGAACAACCGAAGACTAAATCAATGAACAGCCCATTTCTAAAATGACAGAACCAAATTACCACCCATTCATATTAACCCTGAATGTGAATGGATTAAACTCATCAATTAAATGTCATACATTAGTAGACTGGATTAAAAACATAAAACCCATCTATTTGTTGCCTACAGAAGACATACCTCACCAACAAAGATCAACAGAAATTGTATCTCATGGATTTTGGTGGGGTTTTTAATTTATTTTCATCTCTTCAAAATACTTTCTTCCTTATTAAATTCTTTACTGACTCATAGATCATACAGTAGCATCATTTTCTTTTTAAAAAATATTTATTTATTTTATTGGAAAGGCAGATGTACAGAGAAGAGGAGAAACAGAGAAGATCTTTCGTCCGACGATTCATTCCCCAAGTGACCACAATGGCCAGTGCTGCACCAATCTGAAGCCAGGAGCCAGGAACTTCTTTCCAGGTCTCCCACGCAGATGCAGGGTCCCAAGGCTTTGGGCCGTCCTCAACTGCTTTGCTAGGCCACAAGCAGGGAGCTGGATGGGAAGTGGAGCTGCCGGGATTAGAACTGGTGCCCATATGGGATCCTGGGGCGCGTTCAAGGCAAGGACCTTAACCATTACGCTATCGTGCCGGGCCCAGTAGCATAGTTTTCTTCAAGAAGGTTCTTGATTTTCCTTTTCATTTCTTCAGTGACACATTAGTCATTCAGTAGCATGTTATTTAACTTTATGGTGTTGCTAATTTCTTCTTTTCTTCTTGTTGTTGATTCTGTCTTGTGGTTTTTCATTTAAGGGGATGTACAGTAGCTGTGTAATAGAGACTATTTTTTCCAATAGCATGTTATTTAACTTCATGAGTACCAATGGATATTGGAGTCTAGTCCAGTCTAGCACCCCCTAGACCCAGTCCACACTCATGCCCAGTGAGACTACAGCAATGTCCCTATTCTGGCTCTTGTGCTCACCAGGGGGAACCCCAACCTAGCCAGGGCATCCCTTTAGCTCACCAACCAGGCCAGTTCTCAGACACAGCTCTTGTGCATGCCCACAGAGATTGCAGTTCCACAGGGATGAGCCCACATACCTCCCCACAGATTCTGCCCCCAGACCTGAATCTCTCACATACTGTTAGTGCCATGGCCCATCCCCTGTTCTGACTTTTATTGGTGGGTGCTGTGATCTGGCCCTTCCAGGTGGACTCCCAGCCTTAGCTTTACTGTATGTCAGTGAGTGGTATGCAGTGATGGTCGATGCTAATTACCCCAGCTCAGGTCTCCCACAAGTGCTAATATTTCAGTCTAACCCTTAAAGGTCCTCCCGTTCCCTCCTCCAAACCTCTCGGTCTCGGCCCACTTGCTAACCTGCAAGAACAGTGACCTTGCCTATGGTAGTACCTCGGCCGTCATTCTCCTGGACATGAACCCTCAGGTCCCCCGCTCACCCGGCCTGTGCCACCCCCCAGACCCCCTGTAAGCCTACACCCCCAAGTCCCCAGAACGCATCACCAGGCAGCCTGAGGGCTTCTCCAGGTGCCATTGGCATCGAGTCCCCCAGCCTGAGTCCCACCAGGTTCTCCGCCCCCAGGGCTAGCCACCATGGCTGCCTGCATACCAGTCCTTAAATATAATTCTTGACCTAAAAAAAATCCTTATGCTTAATACACTCTCAGTGATAGTAGTCAGGCAGGGAGGACAAGCCTGAGATGTTGGTTAAAGGTGATTTTTTTTTTTTTGCTTTGCTTCAATAATTTATTTCCTAAATATTAAAAAGAAAGCATGGAGGAGTAGACATTGGCTGCATCAGTTAAGCTGCCACCGGAAATGCCAACATGCCATGTGGGAGTGCCTGGATTTAAGTCCCAGCTTTGGTTCCAGCTCTAGTTTCCTGCTAACTCACACCCCGAGAGACAGCGGGGATGGTGCAAGTATGTGGTCCCTGCCATGCACGTGGGCCCCTGCCATGCACGTGGGTCCCTACCATGCACGTGGGTCCCTGCCATGCACGTGGGTGACATTAGATAAGTTCTGGGCTCCTGGATTCCACCTGGCCCAGATCTGCCTGTTGAGGGCATTTGGGGATGTAAGCCAATGATGGAAGATCCCCTTTTTTTTTTTTTTTTTTTGTCTCTCTGCCTTTCAAATAGATAAATTTCAAAAAGAAATAATAACAAAAAAAATCATAAAGAAATCCCACAGGCAAATATAACAAGACAGGAAAGGTTGTCTGTTCTGGAGGGGGAAGAGAGAAGTGTTTGTTGAATTTTGTGCGCACATTCCCTGTATAGTCACACTCATACACGCCACACAGACTGCGTGGGCACCCACCAAAAACCAAAACAAAAACAGTCCAAACTCCTGGGATGTTTTTAAACAGCACCTAAATCACACATGACTGTATCTTCTCAGTTTGTTATTTCTCTGGCTACTTAGGGGACAGCACACTGATTTTATTCTCTGAACGCAGGGTCACAGGAGGTTTCCAGGGCCGGAGCCTGGATGAGAGGGAATTGTAGGCTGCCTGAGTGAGCCCGGGACACTTGAGAATGTGCCAAGTTCAGTTACAGTAACTGTTGCGGTCACCTACCTGCTTAAAGGGACAGGAACCCAAAAGCAAGTTACTTACCAGTCAGGCTGAGAAGATCACTTTTCTGATCTTTTTGTGCTAATAATTGAGAGCTGTCACATCACACCAACAGTCCCGATCCCAGCGCCTGGCCCCCGGCCTTCACCTGGAATGGGAATGAGGCCTTCCCAGCTTGCCCTTGAAGGTTCTGACAGTTGAGGGCTCAGCAATTCCTCTTCAGCTCACGCTTCCGGGACAAGGCTGCCAAACCTGCTCTCCTGACACACACACAAATTGTGCTCACATTTGCACCGAAGGACCCGCATCCTTGTCACTCGGCAAAGAAGGGTGGAGGAGACCTTCCACATGCAGGTGAAGTCATTTCTCTTCCAAGTAGTGAAGTCAGTATTGTTTCCTACCAAGCAAGACCATTGTGCTAAGATGGTACGTCACTCATAAAGTTATAAGATGTACATGCTTCAAAACATCATGTTAAACATCACTAAAGTGCAGCAAAAACAGTCATCCCTGATGCTGAGGGGACACCATTGTGGCACACGGGTTCAAGTCCCAGCTGCTCTGTTTCCAGTCCAGCTTCCTGTAGCGCACCTAGAAAGCAGCAGAAGATGCTCCAAGTTTTCGGCTCCTGCAACCCACGTAGGAGACCCAGGTGGAGTTCCTGGCTCCTGGCTTGGTCTGGTTAATTCTAGGCCACTTGGCGCACAAACCAATAGCTGAAAACTTTCTCTCTCTCTCTCTCTCTCTCTCTTTCAAATACACAAATGCATCTTTAAAACAAAAGCAGTGGGGGAAATCAGGGAGATAACACTACTTTTGAAACAACATGAATTCAATGTCAATTTGATCACTGACAATTGTTAGCAATACTACTGCAATTTAAGCCATTAGTTCTTTTTTTATTATTATTAATTACGTTACATTTTGTGACACAGTTTCATAGGCTCTGGGATTCCTCCAACCCCTCCCCACACCCTCCCCCCATGGTGGATTCCTCCACCTTGTTGCAGTATTACAGTTAAAATCCAGTCCAAATTCTTTCTTTGCAAACATATGTCAAGCATAGAGTCCAGTATCCTATTGTCCAGATAAATTCAATGGTTTCTTGGGGAGACCATCTCTGGTCTGAAGGCAGAGCTGGCAGAATATCATCCCGATCAATTAAAAGTCCCAACACAATGTCAACAACAATTTACAACATTATGGAATAACTGACATGGTATTGAGTAACCAATATGTTTTTTAAAAAATGCAAGTTCTTAACCACATTCTGTGACTACTTCATTGACATTTCAATTTTAGTTTATATACAGAACCGGTGCTATACACCTTAAAATGGCTATAGGGTACTATTCAGCTGTCTCGTGTCTATTTTCATTTTAGTATTTAGCCATTTATAGTGGTGAAGCATAATTTTGCTGAATTTGGTAGATTTTAGGATAGTCTATACTGGCTTATAGCTCTAACAAGGCATATGTCAACAGTTGAGGCACAGAACAGTTTCAGGAGGGGTGTGCAGAGAAATCTTCAATACCTTAGTGAGGAGTAACTAATCTTTGTGTCCTACCTAGTAATCCACGCTGACCGTTTCCTGTCTGGTTCTAAGCTTTCCTTGTTGTTCTCTGTCTATCTATTCTAAACTTTTTTTGTTTGCTTTTTTTGGCCAGGGGGGTGGGCTTCCAGAGCAACCCTGATGGTCATTGCAAGAAAGGGTGGGAATCCAAAGTTGGAACTAAGTAAGTACCAGAGAAAGCTCCTCTCCCTAGTCCCGAAGGAAGTTTACTGTTCTTCTGTTTCTGCGGATCGCTCAGTGCTCCTGGTTGTCGTTCTGATGACCTTGGATCCTGCAAGGCAGGATGTGGGCTTCTTCCATCCCATGTGGTAGATCCAGATGGGGGTGGGTGACCTCAGAGTTCTCAGCCTCCGATGGCTCTCCAATTCCACGTGGTCTCCTTGGCCATTGGGATGTAGTCCTTGGTGCCCATACTGATAGTCCTTGGTGAGGATCCGGGAATCCTCAGGGTTGGGATACAAGCCTCCTCCTGTCCACCTGCTCCACTCTGGGGTTCCCCCCTGCTCTGTGCATATGACCTCCTGTTAAGAGGTTTTTAGGATCGCTCTTGATTCCCCCTCTATGTCTTTATAGTTTTGCTATTGTCTAATGCTGATTCAAGTCTGTTGTCCATAAGTTACCTGTTATGTTTTTGATAGGTTATACTTCACGTCTTCCTCACACATTCTAAGGAGATGGAAAATTTCTCTGCTCTCCCGCCCCTTTCTGAGTAGCTTTGGGTCTTAAAAGTATATTAGGTTTTGAGCCCGGCACGGTGGCGCAAGTGGTTAAGGTCCTCGCCCTGCACACCCGGGATCCCATATGGGCACTGGTTCTATCCCGGCAGCCCAGCTTCCCATCCAGCTCCCTGCCTGTGGCCCGGGAAAGCAGTCGAGGACGGCCCAAAGCTTTGGGACCCTGCACCCGTGTGGGAGACCTGGAAGAAGCTCCTGGCTTCGGATCGGCATAGCATTGGCTGTTGCACTTACTTGGGGAGTGAATCATCGGATGGAAGATTCTCCTCTCTGTATATCTGCCTTTCCAATAACAATAAAAAAATAATAAAAATAAATCTTTAAAAAAAAGTATATTAGGTTTTACAATTCTTTGATGTAGATCATAAGCAATCTGACTTTCACTGAGTGTTCCTTCATTGGTTACATCACAATATCTTATTGCATGAGATACAGGCTGTTTGAGATTGGAATAATGTTACAGTTTACAGGTTCTGGTTTTCGGACTGACATCATTTCATCTTAAATTAATAAGCCATTAGTTCCTGTCCCCGTGCTCCTCTCTGGGGCCCCTCTACCCCGCTCTTTGCATATGACCTCCTGTTAAGAGGTTGTCAGGATTGCTCTTGATTCCCCCTATATGTCATTGTAGTTTAACTGTTGTCTAATGCTGATTCGAGTCTGTTGTCAATGAGTTACCAGTTATGATCCTGGTAGGTTGTATTTCATGTCTACCTCACACAATGTCAATGAAGAAGTCACAGCATGTGGTTAAGAACTTGCATCTTGCAATTACTGATTGTGCTGCAATGAACATAGGGATGCATGTTGGTTTGTCGTAAAACAGGTGTTTTGGATATATTCCTAGGAGTGCTATTGCTGGGTCATATGGTATGCAGATTTTGAGTTGTTTGAGTGTTCTCCAGACTGATTTCCATAAAGGCTGTACCAATTTGCAGCTCCACCAGCAGTGGAGTAGGGTTCCCTTTTCCCCGCATCCTCGCCAGCAAGCGTCGTTGGTGTTCTTGTTTATGTGGGCCAATCTTGCTGGTGTTAGGTGGTACCTCATCGATGTTTTAATTTGGATTTCCCTTATTGCTAGGGAGCTGGAACACTTTTTCATATGTTTGTTTGCCATTTGGACTTGTTCCTTTGTGAAATGTTTGCCCATTTCCCGTGCCCATTTCTTGAGTGGCTTGTTTGTTTTGGTTTTTGGTTGTTTTGAAGTGCAGCACAATCAGTAATTGCAAAAACATGGAAGCAACCAAAATGCCCATCAGCAGAAGATTGGATAAGAAAGCTTTGGTTCATCTACTCCATGGAATACTACTCAGCTATTAAAAAAAACAAAATGCAGTTCTTTGTGGCTAAATGGGCACAACTGGAAACTATAATGCTAAGGGAAATGAGCGAATCCCAAAAGATTAGATACCACATGTTTGCCTTGATTTAACCTGTAATTTTTTGTTTGGTTGTTTGTTATTTTTTGAACCTGTCATTGATACTGTCTCAACCCAGATGTTTCGAAGAATGGAACTTGCATTATTTTTAACATATTGTTTACCCAATACTATGTCAATTAATTCCATAATGTTGTATATTGATACTGAGGCCTTGTTGGGGCTTTTAACTGACCGGATCTTTACTCTGTTAGACCTATCTTCAGACCATAGAAGGTCTCCCCAAGAGGCCACTGAACTTATCTGGACAATAAGACGCTGAACTTTATGCTAGGCATGTGTTTGCAAGCAATGAATCTCAACTGAACTTGAACTATGGTTATGCAACAAGGTGGAGGAATCCACCATAGGGGAGGGGTATGGGAGGGGAGGGGGGAATCCCCAGCGCCTATAAAACTGTACTACATAATACAATGTAAGCAACAATAAATAAAAAAAAAAAAGAACTTGCATCTTTTTTTTTAACATATTGGTTACTCAATACTATGTCAACTAATTCCATAAAGTTATAAATTGTTGCTGATGTTATGTTGGTGCTTTCAATTGATCGGGATGATACTCTGTCGGCTCTACCTTCAGACCAGAGATGGTCTCCCCAAGAAGTCGTTGAACTTCTCTGGACAATAAGATGCTGGACTTTATGCTTGGTATATGCTTGCAATGAAAGAATCTCAACTGAACTTGAACTGTGGTAATGCAGCAAGGTGGAGGAATCCACCATGGGGGGAGGGGCTGGGGGAATCCCAGAGCCTATGAAATTGTGTCACATAATGCAATGTAATTAATAAAAAAAATAATATGCTATTAGTTCTTTTTTTTAAAGATTTATTTTTATTATTTTTTTATTGGAAAGGCGGATATACAGAGAGGAGAGACAGAGAGGAAGATCTTCCGTCCGATGATTCACTCCCCAAGTGAGCGCAACGGCCGATGCTGTGCCGATCCGAAGCCAGGAGCCTCTTCCAGGTCTCCCACGTGGGTGCAGGGTCCCAAAGCTTTGGGCCGTCCTCCACTGCTTTCCCAGGCTACAGGCAGGGAGCTGGAAGGGAAGCGGGGCCACCGGGATAGAACTGGCGCCCATATGGGATTACTGGGCGTGCAAGGCGAGGACCTTAACCACTGTGCCACCGCACCAGGCCCTAAGCTATTAGTTCTTAAACTTCAAGGTTTCAAGAACACTTTGGATTGTTACAAAGTATTAAAGAACACGAACATTTCGTTTATTTGCTTATATCTTTTATTTTGCATGATAGTCAAAATCACCAAGTCAGGGAAATGTCTAAATGTTTATTTCTTCATCTATTTTGTAAACAATATAGCCACTATATGTTAACATGACTAATGGCTTTGTTTAAAAATCGTATTTTCAAAAGTAAAAAATAACTGAGAAAATTGACATTTTACATGTTTGCACATCTCTTCAATGTCTCATTATCAAAAGCAATTTTGGAAGTCAAGAGAATCTAGTCACTCTGGAATATCCCACTGAAGCAGCAGTTTCATCCTTTTTTGCATAGTTATGCTGAGTTGATTTCTTAGAAGTTAGTTACAATGTGGAATAGGAAACCTAATCAGTGAACCTGTATGGTGTTACTTGACGAGCCACTGGCCTGTTTTGCCTTTTGCATGAATCTGTCACTAGCTCTCATGCAGCCTCTGATGCCGATGGCCTCGCTACAATTACTGTGTAAACTGTGTCCCGAATAATTAAGAAAGACTCCTATGGGTTGTGGATGAGAGCAACCTTTAGCTACTTACTTTAAAAGGAGGGTTGGATCAAGTTTACTGTTGTCTTTGGCCCCTCCCCAGTGAACCATACCAGCCACAAGCATCCTATGCTCCTGCCCCATTTGGGGGATGGGGTGCTCCAGAAAGGGTGTGCCAGAATGGGGTACTCCAAATCCTACAGAAAAACTGAAGAGGGGAAGAAAGAAGCAGACTGCAAGGGTAACTGAGAGCTTTCATTCAGTCCACACACCTTGACCTCTCCCATGTCAGCCACTGCTTCCGGCACAGCCGTGGAGTGATTGCTGTGACACCTTACATGGAGCTTCCCACCCAGGGTGGAAAGCTTCCCAGGCCTGTCCTGGAGCCTGTGGTTGAGAAGTCCATGGCTCTTAGTAGCAGTTGGCCAGGACACTGGTCCCCAACACCTATCCCAATTCTATGCTAATTACTCATTAGAGTAAGTTAGACAAAATCATCAAGTAACAGGTACTGATTTGCTTTTATTTTGCTTTCAAGGTTTATGTACTTATGTGACAGGCAGAGTTGTCAAGAGGGAGAGGTGAAGAGACGTCTTCATTCATGGGTACACTCCTCAAATGGGTGCAAGCCCTTGGCCAAAGCTGGGATCAGCAGTTTCATCCACATGCTTCACGTGGTTACGCAACCGTAGCACGTGAGCCACCTTCTGCTACTTTCCCAGCTGCATGACAAGGAAGTGGATCAGAAGTGAAGCCTCCTGGGCTTGACCCTGCACCCTTCCGGGATGCCAGCATGACACGGGCGACGACATCATCTGCTATGTCACAGCACCAGCCCCAGTGCCGATGTCTTGAGTCCCTTAAGTCTGTTTCTATACCACTGCCCATAAAATTACCTAAAATTTTGAAATAACACATTGAAAAGCATCCAAAATTTCACTAACCAATGTCATAATGCATAGGTTAAAAAAAATTTTCATGGGCATACTCAGCAAAGAGTTCAGGTAATACCAGAGTTTTCAAACTGCAAGAAAACTATCTATTAGCTGATGCAGATGAAAAGGACTGCTAGAAATAGTTAAAATCACTGGTTCTACAAAAGATCTAACACTGAGATTTTCTGAGGCCTGCCGAGATTACTGTATAGCCATAAAGCAATGGATACATATGAGAAAGGGCAACACTAAACCATTTAGAAGAAGTTCCCTATAATTCTTTGCCCATAAACATCTCAGCACAAAGGCATCTGTTCTCTAACACAAATACCTCACCATTCATTACCATGTTCATTTGTTGCAAATGACAGAATTTCCTTCCTTTTGTAAGACAGGCTATGTTCCATTACATATTCATATTTGTTTCAGAAAAACCCAGCATATGAGAACTTTGCCAAAGGCAGAAGGAACGGAAAGACGAAAGAAAAATCAAATCCAAAAAACTACGTAGAACATAATTTACTGGGGGAGACATGTGTTTAAAAACGTGGTCTTGGGTGACCACAGGACTGTGGATCTCTGTGCTACAAGCTGAGGCGGGGAGGTTTCTGGAACAAAGAGGCTGGTAGCTAGTCTGAACATACTTGGATGATTCCAAGAAATGTCGGCATTCATAGGAGACATCCAAGATGTCAGACAAGGAGCCATTGGAGACATCAGCTGTGAGTGTCAGATAAGAGTTTGAAGCTTTTATCTTAATGACTATTCTGGAAGGCCAAGACAGTGACCACATCCAGTGTAAGTACGGTCATGTCAAGCTGAACCCCTACAATGTTGGTAAGCAGAAATCTCGTGAAACTGTGTTATTCCCCAGGATGGGACCACAGTGCACCAGCTATCAGGTAACTCCACAAGCACCTGTCCAATTCCTGCTCTGGCAGGAGATTTGGCACAAACCCAAATGCCAGAGTTCTGGAAGGTTCTTAAGCAAGGACTACCCAGCTGCTCCAGCAGTCAAACCTCTCCGTCTTGCGTCCCCAGCTCTGGGCAGGTGAGGCAGCACACTCACCCAGGGAGGCTAAGGCAACAGAAATCGGCAGAAACACGAGAATCCATGGCCAGCTGGTCTTCCCAGGTGTGAGGAAGCTGCACGAGGTCCAGGGGGGGGTTCAACCGTAACTGCTGCTGCTCACACCTCAGCTGAGACTCCAAAAGCACTCTACTCCTTGCCCATAGCCTGGAGGAAGCAACATTACAGGACAAGGACAAGGCCCTGCTGTTCCAGAAAGCTCAGCCTTGACTCAAAGAACTATGAGTACAACACATTGCTTGCTTATCCTGAGAACTGCAACTGGGAGGGTGAAGAGCTGAGTGGAGATCAGGACCATTCCACCCAGCCTGCACTCCACCTGCTCCGCCTCAGGAATTCCCCCTCAACAAAGCAAGTCTACCTCCAGCAACGTCCTGGGTTAGGGAGTGGAGGTTTATCTCGTTAGATCCATGGAGCCCCTTGACTGATACAATCTCAGTACAACACTGGTGAACCATAGCCAAGAGGAGGGCAGCCATCGACAACCATGTCTGGGATCCCAGCAATCCAGGTGGGAAGTTTCCCCAGGGCGTGCACTGTAAGTGGAAAAAGGACGAATAATGGCTGGGATCACTGATATTGGGATTTCACAGTCAAATCGGGTGGCCGCCTGATCCTTACAGTTCCATCAGCTCTCTTACCATTCCCCTGACCTGGCTATTCAATGGTCCAGCCAGCAAGGCATGGCAGTAGGGACAGTGTGTGCTGCCATCATTCCTGCATATAGCTTGTCCTTTTGGTTGGAGCATCCGTGTCTCATCTCAAAGCCAAAAAATGCCCATCAACCTGCTGGATGGCAGCCTCAGGTCCACAGACCCTGTCAGCATGAGGGTCCCAGAGCTGTGCCTAAACCACATCATACCTGCAGGAGGCACTTCCCTGAAAGAACAGAGCAAGGTCAAAATTCAGGGGGTTGCTCTCGGCACCAAACTGTGGCTACCCCGGGCTAGAATGGTGCAGGTGAAGTATTTCTGATGCTTGACTATGGTGTGCTTGGTTTTCCACTCGTTGTCAGCAGATTTTTAATTGCACTCTGGGTCTCTTTCAGAATGATTTTCATCGGAGGGCAGTTCAGTTGCTGTTTCGGGAAAGGTTGCAGGAGCTGATGCCTGACTCCACCACCTTGCTGAAGTCCCTGCAATTCTCAGGGAGGTTCCATGCAGCGTGTGTGTGTGTGTGTGTGTGTGTGTGTGTGTGTGTCTTGACTCAGGATCATACTGTGTTTTAATTTGGAACACGTAGTTTCTCCCTCTTTTTAAAAATCGTGACCTTGACATTTTTGACAAGTTCAAACCCACAATTCAAAAGAGCATCCCTTAGTTTGATTTCCTTCTGTTTGCTTCCTCACATCAAATTCAAATGAACAACTTTGAAAGAAATATTATTTATTTATTATCCTTATTTTTCTTTTTTTTAAAGATTTATTTTTATTATTTTTTTATTGGAAAGGCGGATATACAGAGAGGAGAGACAGAGAGGAAGATCTTCCGTCCGATGATTCACTCCCCAAGTGAGCGCAATGGCCGATACTATGCCGATCCGAAGCCAGGAGCCTCTTCAGGGTCTCCCACGCGGGTGCAGGGTCCCAAAGCTTTGGGCCGTCCTCGACTGCTTTCCCAGGCCGCAGGCAGGGAGCTGGAAGGGAAGCGGGGCTGTCGGGATAGAACCGGCGCCCATATGGGATCCCGGGCGTGCAAGGTGAGGACCTTAACCACTGCACCACCGCGCCAGGCCCTATCCTTATTTTTCTAAGGAACAGAAGAATCACACTTCTTTTTTTTTTTAAAAAAAAAAAAAAGATTTATTTTATTTGAAAATCACAACTACAGAAAGAGTTCAGGAGAGAGAGATACAGAGAGATCTTCCATCTGCTAATTCACTCCCCAGATGGTCACTATGGCCAGAGCTGGGCCAGTCCAAAACCAGGAACCTGGAGCTTATTTTGGGTCTTCGACACAGGTGCACGGTCCCAAGGCTTTTGGGTCATCATCTACTGCTTTCCCATACCACAAGTGGGGATTGGCACCCATACGGGATCCCGGCAAGGATTAGTCAACTGAGCCATTGCACCAGGCCCTAAACAATTTTCTTACCTGACATTTATTATGGAGTCAATCTAGATAGGGAAAAAAAAAATGGCATGATAGGGGCTGGTTGGAGTCCTGGCTACTCCACTAATGTCCTGGGAAAGCAGCGAAAAATTGGCCAAGCGCTGGGACCCCACTCCCTTACGGGACACCAGGCAGAAGTTCCTGGCTTCTGCATGGCCCGGCTACAGCTGTTGCAGATATCTGGGGAGGGAACTAGCAGATGGAGGGAAGAACAATCTCCCCCCTCTTTCTCTCTCTTTTCCCTCTCTCCTTCTTCCATGGAACTCTGCCTTTCCATAAGACTAAACACATCTTTTTCTAAAGAATGGTGAAAGAAATTGCCATCCAATGCAATTCAAAATCAATGTGCAATTTTGGCTTTGTTCTTTTCTTTCACCACCCTGCCCTGGCATTTGAGGTTATTTGGTGCATGGATTGGTGAAATGGGGTGAGCAAACCAGATTCTTACTTACTTAAAAACATTTATCCATCTGCCTATCTCCTCCAGCCCCCACAGGGAACAACCTGAAGACAGGAGAAGCTTAGAAAGGTTCCAGAATATACTAGCTTTTACAAAAGGAATAGAATCGAGTCATAAAATTGAATAATTCATCACGCAATAAAAAATTCATTTTAGACTAATAAATGATAGAAATTGAATTATTTATCTTCATACTGGCAACCTCGTGAGCAATTTCACAGCCGGCTGTATTCTGTGTGCGCTTTCTGTTCATATCCCCCACAGAAGGTTTAGATAACCTTGCTGAAACTTCGCACATAGAATTTCAATATACCTCTCGGGACTGTATTATGATCAGCCTCCCCCATTTTATCCCCTGTATAAGTAAATTCAAAATATGTTCAAACACAAAAATTATTTAAGTAAAAAAAAAATAAAGACATGCTGTTTTATGGAAATCGGCTCAGCTTTTCTTTAAGTTTTCAACTTTTGAAAGATCAGCAGGAAACACCCCATAAATCTTCAATAACCTAATTAAGTTGTCTTCAAAGCAAAAGAAAAATTGTAATGTTTGACACTTGCTATGAGATGAAGTCACTTTCCCTGTATTCATTGTTGACCGTGATGTTATGAGGACGGCCACTAAGTCTTCAGTCCTATGATTCACTCCCCAAGTGACCACAACGGCCGATGCTGCGCTGATCCAAAGCCAGGAACTTCCTCTGGGTCTCCCACGCTGGTGCAGGGTCCTAAAGCTTTGGGCCGTCCTCGACTGCTTTCCCAGGCCACAAGCAGGGAGCTGGATGGGAAGTGGAGCAGCCGGGATTAGAACTGGTGGCCCATATGGGATCCTGGGGCGCGTTCAAGGTGAGGACTTCAGCAGCTAGGCCACGCCGCTGGGCCCTGTTTCAACGCTTTCTGGTCCATTGTGACTGCACAGTACAAATGCTTCTGCCTTTTAAAGATGCGCTAGCTTCAAACTATGCTCCATGTTGCCTTTTCCATAACAGAACTGTGAATCCTAAGGGTGCACACGGCAAAGGCCACGGAACGCAGGAACCTGAGGAACACGCAAGCCATCCCGAGCAGGTGTCCTGGTCGGCCGCTAGGGGGCAGCCCTGCTCCTGCAGCTCAGCCTGCCTACAGGGTGCACTGAAGGAAATATTTCTCAACTTTAAGTATTCATTTAAGATTGATTTATTTGAAAGGCAGAATCAGAACCGGCAAGATATAGAGAAATCTCCCATCTGTTGATTTACTACCAGGCCTGTACCATTCCAAAGCCAGGAAGCAGAAGCCGCATCCGGGTGTTTTCCATGGCCCAAGCACTTGGACCATCCTGCACTGCTTACGCAGGCATTTAGCTGGGAGCTGGATCAAAAGCAGAGCAGCTGGGACACCAACCACACCTACATGGGATGCTGGCGTCACAGGTGGCAGTGGAACGCAGCATGCCGCAGCAACAACATCTCTATTATTTTTCCATTAGCATTTTTTATATATAATTTTCATTGTTTTTGATACAGTTTAGCTTAGGCGGTGGCATACTGTATTCAAGCCATTTACTGAATTCAACTCATTTCAGTGTGTCATGACCCCGGTCTGTCTAAAACGTGTCAGACTCATAATTCAGAGGGATACTTCAAAAGGTGGTTCAAAAATGAAACTAAAAATAGCTTATTTTATGAAAAAAAAAAAAACCTTTCTGAAATCCCTCCCTAATGAGAAGATCCCTCGCAAGCGCTGCAGAGACATATTTCACTTAAAAAAAAGAGAGAGAGAGAGGTGGGGAGGGGACCCAAACGTTGCTGTAAGGAAATCTATGTGAGCCTTCACTCAGGCCGTGCTGCGCCTCGCGGCTGGTTAGCGCACGCACCCCCAGCCTGGTGCGGATGGAACACGGAGGAGACACCTGCCCCACGCCCCCGCACTGGAGCATCTTCAGGGCGGCCTTGGGAGCGTACACCTGCTCAGAGATGCACTACAGGCCCGGACGCTGGAGCCTCCGGGGTGCACACCGACCTAAATACCCCGGGTTTGAGCGTCGACCCAGCCACGCCGAGTGATTCTCCGGGAAAGGTTGGAACACCCACCTTTTAGGCCATGGTAAGCTTGATGAAAACGGACTGCCACCGTGGGTTTCTGGGATGCTGGCTGCCACTTGAGTCGATCTCAATTCTCCGACTAGCTTCGGTGATCCTGCAAGGCTGGTGGCCTTGTGGGTGACAACAAGGAGAGTTCTCAGGATGTCCTGTGTAGCTGGCAAGAACCCAAGGGCCTCAGCACAATAGCTCAATGGTTGAATCTGTGCCTTGCAGGCTCTGGGATCCCATATGGGTACCAGTTCATGCCCTGGCTGCTCCACTTCCCATCCAGCTTCCTTCTTGTGGCCTGGGAAGGTGGTGGAGAATGACCCAAAGCCTTGGGACCCTGCACCCATGTGGGGGACCCAGAAGAAGCTCCTGGCTCCTGGATCCTGGCTCCTGGCTTCAGATCAGCTCAGCTCCAGCTGTTGGGACCATTTGCGGAGTGAACCAGCTGATGGAAGATCTCTCTGTCTCCTTTTATCCATAAATCTGATTTGCCTGTCCAATAAAAACAAATCTTAAAAAAAAGAATGATTACCTATGAATTCTGGTGTCCAAGAAATAGCTTACCCTTTAATGTTTGGAGACCTCAGATTACATTGACGCAGTTGAACTACAAATCAGCCCAAGCTTGCTTCCCCATCTGATGGACTGATTGGCCCCACTCCTGGGAATTAGCCAAGTTCTGGAAGCTTATTCAGTGACTTAGTGACTTAGGTGACATATCAAGGGCATATTACCAATGAACAGCCAGCCAAGTCAGGATTAAAACCCAGCTACCCTGGACTCCTGGCAGCTGTGCTGTAGACCACAGTGTTAAGGCTCCTCTGTGAAATATTTAGGCCTGCCCGCTTTGAAGCAAGCTTTGAAAACAGTGCCTTCAGTGCAAAGTACACTGGACATGAGGAGTCAGAAAAATAGAACCAGAGGTCAACAGGTGATGGAAAGCCACGCTCTTTCAGTTCCCTTAGAGAGCGGACTGCAGTTGGAGCTCTTCATGTCCAGGGTCCCTCCAGCACTCATCGTCTGAGAACTCCAGAAGTGTAATTCATCGTTTGCAGGCAGACCGCCTTCCAAGTCCAACAAGCCTCACCACTGTGAACTCCCTGGTGCACACGGACAGGAGAAATGCTGATGGTGATAAGAGGTGACTCTGCTCTTATCCCACCAAATGGACTGCAGATTGAAAACCCGACTATCTCCCACCCCACCTCCGAGGAATAAGATATTTTTCTTAAATATAAAATCCAAATGTTTTTCACTGGATGAAAAATGTATAATCACCCAAAATAAGAGCCTGGTTTGGAAAAGTTTGGAACACATAAGTGACTTCTTTTATATATACCTACTTCAAAAACTTCATGAAAAATGAAAAGGTAAGTTTTTTCTTAATGTTCATTTTTCATGAACATTTTGGAAATCCCATGAATGCATGGATTTTAAAAACTTTTTTTTTTTGCACCAAAATAAACATTTTGAAATTCTGTTTTCCATGAACTTTTCCAAGTGCCCTGGTATTCTCACTTCCTTCACAGAGTCGGCCACGGCTATTGTTTTGTTTTTAGATCCTTTTTTTTTTTTTTTAATCCGTCATGGAAGAATCTGAGGATACGTCTGCATTGGATACATGGTCTTGAGGTTATGGACTATGTCTTGTAAAGGGCATTCTCTCAGAGTTGGCTGTGTAAGCCATGTTTGGTCCAGCTGTTTTCTGTGTACTTCCTGTTATAGCTCTTCTACCATCATTCATTCCACCATCAGATGCCTAAACCAATGCAGATGCCTAATATTGGACTGTGAACCTCCAAAACTCTGGACCCAAATAAGCCTTCTTCCTTCCTGGTTAGTTCCTCTCATGTGGTTTAGTAAAAGAGGCAGATCAATATGGGAAGGTAACTGACAGCATCATGAGGAAGTTTAATGGCCTATTGTAAGATTTTTGGCTTTTTGAAATCAGAATGGAAATAGCATGATCTTATGCACATCTTAAAGAGATCTCTCTAGATTTTGTCTTGAAAATAGAATGGAACAAAAGCAAGAGTGGAGGAGTAGCTGGGAGAGAATCATGACTAAGACAAAGGTGGTAGCAGTGTCAGCAGTGAGTGGATTTTAAAATGCATATATATATATATATACATATATATATATATATTTCTCTTTTTATTCTTTGAAAAGCAGAAAAACAGCACGAATCAAAGACAGAAAGATTTCCCATCTACAATCTTAAATTCCAAATACCCGCAGCAACCAGGTTTGGGACAGACGGAAGCCAGAAGCCAGCAGTTCAATCTGGGCCTCCCATTGGATGGCAGAGATGAACACAAGCCATCAGCCGACGCCTCTAAGGGTATGCATCAACACAAAGCTGGAATGGACAGCAGAGCCAGGGCTCGAACCCGCCACTCTTCCATGAAAGGCAAGTATCCCGCGTAGCAGCTTAATTGAAGCACAGATGCCTGCCACAGTTGTTCCTGAATATACTGAAGGCAGCAAAGTGGGATGTGCTAATGGATTCGATGTGTAGGCAAATATAATGTGATAGGTAGACTCAAAGACAGACTCCAAATTAGTTGTGACTCCTGACAATCATTCCATATGCCCCTTACCCTGACAGTGAACTAGACCTGATGTCATGCTTGTGGTCTCTGACAAAGTCCTAATTGTATAATATTGTGATTTCTTTGTAGCTCGCATAATTTCATGAAGAAATTTACCACAGGTGGTCTCTACACAAAATCCAGTTAGGAGCCGAGCCCCTCAGATGCATGTCTAACTCACTGTGCTCTCAATCAAAATCCCAATATTCTTTTTCATGGATGCCAACAAGTTGATTCTAAGGTTTATGTCAAAAATGTAAAGGACCCAGCACAGCCAAAACACTGTGGAATGAAGTAAGAACGGATACGAAGTCGGCCCGGCACGGTGGCCTAGTGGCTAAAGTGTTCGCCTTGAACACGGCAGGATCCCATATGGCCACCAGTTCTAGTCCCTGCAGCTCTGCTTCCCATCCAGCTCTCTGCTTGTGGCCTGAGGATGACCCAAAGCCTTAGGTTTCTGCACCCGCATGGAAGACCTGGAGGAAGTTCCTGGCTCCTAGCTTCAGATTGGCACAGCACTCGCCATTGCGGTCACTTGGGGAGTGAATCATAGGACAGAAGATCTTCCTCTCTGTTTCTCTTCCTCTCTGTATATCTCACTTTGCCACAAAAATAAATCTTAAAAAAAAAAAAAGAATGGATAGGAAGGGGTTGGTTAACATGTGGAATAGTGGTCAAGATGCCATTTTGAGCACCCATATCCCATAATAGAGTGCATTGGTTTGAGCCCCAGCTCTGCTCCGGTTCCCGCTTCCTGCTAAAGTGCACCCAGGGAAGCAGCAGATCATGCTCTCATGTCTGGGTCCCTGCCACCCACTTGGAATACCCAGGATGAATTCAGGCTACTGGCTTTCCAACCAGCGCATGGAAGATCTCATTCCCTCTGTCTCTCCCTCTCTGTAACTTTTTAAAATAATAAATAAATATTTTAAAAAGACAGCTATTGAGAGAGAGAGAGAGAGAGAGAGAGAGAGAGAGAGAGAGAGATCTTCCTTCCACTGGTTCACTCCCCAGACGGCCTCTCCAACATCAGGATCCTGGAACACCATCTGGGCCCCTCATGTGGGTGACAGTAGCCTAACTACTTGGGCCATCCTCTGCTCCTGGGCATATTAACAGGTGAAACAAGTGAAACAAATGGACTCAAATGGGCACTCTTATGGGATGCCAGCGTTACAGGCAGTGGCTTAACACACCATGCCACAATGCCAGCAGAGATCATAGATTTCAATATAATGACCAAACAACTGAGAAAAATCTTTGTTGATCTTTTTTATTTGATTTTTTTTTAACTTAAAAGAGTGAAGGAAGGAAAGGGAGGGAGGAAGAGAAAGAGAGAGAGAAAGAAAGAGAGATTCTTCATCCTAAATGCTAGTACCAGGCTGACCCAGGAGCCTGAAACTCGAACTAGGTATCCCAAATAGAAGGCAGGTACCCAATTAATAAAAGCATTATCTTTGGCCCCTCCACCCCAGAACACTGACTTGGAAGTAGAGGAGCTAGGTCTCAAACTGGCACCCTGAAATACCAGGATGTGAACATCCCAAGGGCTGGATTAATCCAGCGAGTCACAGTGCCCACCCCACAAGAAAATCCTTATGACCCTGGAATAGGCAATTATTCTTAGGTAGGACACAAAAGAAAGCATGAACCATCATAGAGAAACTTTAATAAGTACTTCCTTAAAACTAGAACTCATCTTTCTTTCAAAAACACCATCAAGAAAATGCAAAGGCAAGTCAGAGACTGAGATGGAAAAAAAAAAAGCATTTTATATGCTTTTACTTATCTATAGATAGGAATTGCAAATGTCGACACACAAAAATAATCTAAGAACTGAATAATAAAAAGTTACACTGTTGGGAGGAAGTGGAAAACGTGGGCAGAGATATAAAGATGTATGCATAGAGATGGAAGTGAGGCCAATAACAGGCAGGCACGTGCTATTGGGGTGCCCTCCTCTCCTATCAAGAGCATGGTTTAAGTTTGACTACCCTGCTTCAGCTCCAGCTTCCTCCTAATACGTGTGCAGGTGATGATTCAAGTGTTTAGGCCCCGCCACAAACATGAAAGACCTGGACAAAGTGTTCCTTTAGGAAATGATCCAGCAGTCTACGGCCATAGCACCCTGAATGCGCCCGATCTCGTCTGATCTCGGAAGGAAATGATCCAGCAGATGGTCTCTGCTTTCATTGTCATTTTGCATCCTGAATGAATAAAAACAATTTTGAAAAGACTAATAAGGTGGGGCTGACATTGTGGCATAGTGGGTAGGCTCACCATCTGCCATGCCAGCATCCAATATGGCTGCTGTTTTCTGACTCTTTCACCTCTGGTCCAGCTCCCTGCTAAGGCAGCTAAGAAAGCAGTAAAGGTGGCCCAAATGTTTGGGCCGTCACACCTACAAGAGACACTTGCTTCAAGTCCCTGGATCCTCTTGGGCTTCGGCAGTCATGACCACTGTGATCATTTGAGGGAGTGAACCAGCATTTAAAAGATTTCTCTCTCTCTCTCTCTCTCTCTCTCTCTATATATATATATATATATATATATATGTACACACACAAACATAACATTCGCTATAGAGAGTTATATATATATATAAAACTCTCAAGTACAGCTTTTTTAAAAAAGATAGGTGATGAGAATAAACCTTTTGGAGGAAAATGAAATGTCACAGAAAATTGAAGCATTGTACTGTTATTCTCACGTTCTCGATGACAATGGCATCCTGCTGCTCCCTTCCAGACTGTGGGCAAGGGGGAAGGATTAAGTTAGAGAATCAGATGACCTGGGAATTCACATTACCTTTCAATAAATTGTTACTAATGAAACAGACCACAGATTTCGTGGTTATGTCAGTTTCCTGAAAGTCTAGGAGCCACTCTCAATCCAGAAGAAGCACTCGCTGTTAAACCTCAGGGGTGGTATATTTTCACAATGACGTGGGGTAACTTATCTGAGGACTCAGAGAATCGCTGCAACAAAATTAATAATATAATAAGAACCTTTCGTTGAATCCTGGAACAGTGCAACAAAGACAGAGTGTCAATGAATAAGAATAAACATAACATGGAATAGCACTTTTCTACTTACTTGGTGATTTCTTTCTTCAGTGAAGAGGTTAAGCTTGTGATTATAAATTCAAAAATTTCCATTGCATTGCAAAAATTGAAAGGAAAAGGAACAAAGAGGGAGGATGAAAAAGAATGGAGGAGGAAAGGAGGGAAGAATAGGAACTGTCATGCTTGTAAAACTGTATATATGACGTTGTCTTTAGATAAATTTTTCCAAACAATCTTTTAAAGCAATGCACTTATAAGGGAGAGACAAATGCATCCTGCTAAGGTTTGGATGTGGTTTGTCCTCCAGTATTCATGTGCTGAAGGCTTGGTCCTCACTGTGGTAATAGGAGGTGCTTGGGGGCCCTGCTCTCCAATGGATTAAGGTCTTTCTCAAGGGATTCTGTTCATTCTTGCGATGGTCTCAGTCATTCTGTCCATTTGGAGAGTGAAACAGTAGACGGAAGGTTCTCTCTCTGTAACTCTGATCCCAAGTAAGTAAAATAAAATAGTTTAAAAAGAAGGTTGGTGCAGCAGCATGGCCTGGGCCCACCTTTCTCCAGCTTCTTGCGTGGCGATGTGGTTTGAGCTGCTTGCTCGTGCTCCTGACATGCGCCATGAGTCCTCACTAGAACCAAGCTTTTACAGTGCCATGACCCTGATTCACCAAAACTGTAAACAAATATCTTGTCTTTATATGCTCAGTCTGCCTCCGGAAATTTGTTGATATTAACAAATAATCAATACATGCTGACACTTCGTGTGACACTGTAAACAAACCATAAACTAAAGTACTCCAAGCAAGGGCCATTGGATCAGAGGAACGGATGTTGAGTGAGCAACCAAAGTCCCTTTGCTAATTAAGACCAGGCTGAAGTATGCTATTAACAATATTTGAACCTGATTTTTACAAAGTATTTACAATGTACAAAGTCCTGGTGGATGCATGTATCTAACTCCTTTAGTCTGTCAGCTGAGTGTGACTGTTAGTCATATTTACAAATAAGGAGATGTTTGACATGACTTTCGATCACGGTACTTGTTCATGGCGTCGGATTCATCATACAGCAAACTGGGAGCCCAAGCTAACATCTGTTTCTAAGGTCTTCCTTGTCATCATTGATGTAAACTGCCTCTCAGAGGTTCTGCTGCTCATGTAGAGTCCAGGATGTAGATTCAAGGAATGGCCGTGAAGGGACAAAGCTATTTAATTTAGAAAAGAGAAAGCTGGGATACAGTCCACAGCACTATTAGCTTACCTGATGCATGGTAACCGGGATCCAGGAACAGGGACAATGGGGTTTGCAGAGGATTCAGAGTAAAGAAAAATCAACTTGTGATTGTTTCTAAACAGAAAGGAAGATAATGTTTATACAGCCTATGGAGGTGCTCCACTTAGGAGAAACAATCAGGGGACCATAATGGACCACCTGTCCCCAGCTGGCATGCCTTTGGCCCTGCCACAGAGCTCACAGGCCAAGCCTCCCCCCAGCTGCCCCTACCATGGACCGAGCAGGGCCTGTGGGACTCCATCAGCCTGGAGAATTCCCTCCCTAAGACTCTCAGATCTACATTCATACTGCAGGCTCAAACTTCTTTCCCTGCCTAAGCATCCAGCTTTCCCTTCTTGTTTGATTGACCTCTTTATTTGAAAGGCAAAGCAAAAGAGAGGAGCAACTACAAAGAGACTTCCATCTGCTGATTTACTCCCCAGATGGCCTCAACATCCAGGGCTGGACCAGTCAAAACCAGGAGGCAGGAATTCCATGCTGGCTTCCCATCTTCTGCTGCTTTCCCAGGTGTACTAGCAGGGAGCTGAATCAAAGCGCAGCAGCCAGAACCCAAACTGGTGCTTTGATATGAGATGCTGCATCACACCACCTGCTCCCCTACCTCCTTCGGAAGGTGTCAGATCTCACGGTGGCCTGAAGGTTTGCCTCACCTACTCTGCTCCCTCCTCCTTCATCCCCGGCAAACATTTCCCTGATCAATCTTTGTGTGTATTATCGGGGTCCCTCGTCCCGCGAGCAAGACCCCGATACGGTAAAGACTCTTTAAAAAGTTTATTGGATAAAACTTCAAGCGTTGTGGCAAAGTGAAAGCAGTTACAGCACTTGGAAGATTTATTACAGTAAAGCAAAAGCAGCCTAGCGCTAGCGATAGCAGCTACAACATAGCCTTGAAGTGATAGCGATAGCTCTAGCTCTAGCCTTGAAGCGCCTGGGAGAATCTCCTCATTAACTATTTTTCACCCAGACCTTTTTACATTACACAAACCAATCCATACACAGTTCCTCACATCATGTGGTAAGCACACCAATCATGACTTAGGTCACGTAGCTTCCCTGCGTGCTCGGCCCAATCCTCAGTAACTTCCCGAAACCTGTTTACCACCTTTGTGCCACGAAGCAATGGTCAACAAGCGCCATCTTTGAGGCGGCTCCACTCTCCACATGTATGTATAATCTTGCCTTGGTGTCCATTTTTTAAAGACCCAACATGACACAATATTGAGGGTGTAGCAAAAGGAAAATAACACCACCTTTGGTCTTGAAAAGTAGGGTCGGTTTTGTCCCCAGCACAGTAACCTAGCAGCTAAGTCCTTTCCTTGCACGTGCAGGGATCCCATATGAGTACCAGTTCATATCCCAGCAGTCCTGCTTCCCATCCAGCTCCCTGCTTGTGTCCTGGGAAAGCAGTTGAGGATGGCCCATAAGCCTTGGGATCGTGAACCCTCCTGGGAGACCCGCTAGAGGCTCCTGTCTCCTGACTTCAGATCAGCTCAGCTCTGGCCATTGCAGCCACTTGAGTAGTAAATGATCAGATGGAAGATCTTCCTCTCTGTCTCTCTTCCCATCTGTATAGCTGATTTTCCAGTAAAAATAAAACAAATCCAAAAACACAAAAAAGAGTAGGGTTGGCAATTACCTGAATGAAAAATGTCAAGTCCAATTTCTTGGGGACCCGTGGTGAATATCCATTCTTCTCTCAGGCTTAGTCCTACGAGTCTGTATTTAGTGCTTAAATAAAACAGGCGGGGTGCTCCTACAGTATTTTAAAGTATTTGTTACTTTAAGAGCCTGAGTCATGTCGAAATGGTATCTTCACTGCTCCTTCCACCCCGTCTGAAACCTGCATGGTTCAATGGATGCTACTAAAATTAGGAGCAGTGAACAGACACCACCAGCCCAGAGAGCCCAAAGCTAAAGCTCTGAGGCTGGGCCCTTCCAAATCAGTTTAGGAAACATGACTCCCGAGAGCAAAGAAATGAATCAGCTGAAGACTTCAGCACAGCCTGGAGGAGTCAGCTCACAGCTCCTGTTTGTCCTGAGGAGGTTAGAAGAGATCTTTAGGGCCCAGCAGCGTGCCTTAACAGCCTAATCCTCTACCTGTGGCACCCGCAGCCCACATGAGTGCCAGTTCATGTCCTCGCTGCTCCACTTGCCATCCAGCTCTCTGCTTACGTCCTGGGAGGGCAGTGGAGGATGGCCCAAGTCCTTGGGACCATGCAGCCATGTGGGAGACCTGGGAGAAGCATTTGGCTCCCATGTTTGACTCAGCTCAGCTCTGGCTGTTGCAGCCATGTGGATGAAGACCTTCCCTGTCTCTACTGCTCTCTGTGAATCTGTCTTGCAAATAAAAAATAAATGTATCCTTAAAAAAAATAAAAAGAGATCTTCCATACCAAGCTTAAATCATTAGCCTTACCATATTGACAATGAGATGTCTTCTGCAAATGAATGCAGAATTTGACATTTGAAAAATCCTTTAGTTAGTAAAGCAGGATGTTTAAAAAAAAAAAAGACCATGTTGCCCTGCTTGTAATAATTTACCCATTTGACCTTGAGTAAATTATTTAAGTTCTTCAGATCACCCCAAAAAATTCTGGGTGTTGAGATTTAACTTTGTAAAACCACTGAAACAGTCATCTTTACTCTCTTTTAAGGGGTCAGGTTTATTCTTTGTTTCTCATGAGGACTGGACTAGTTCAGAAAATGCCTTTCCATAGGGATATGGTACACTTTCCTTAAGTGAATGTGTCTCAGTGTGCTGAGATCATGAAACGTCTTTTCGCAACTAAACACTTCACACAGCTATGGTAATGTTTCCTATCATCAACCCCCTGGACACAAACCACTCTACTATCAAATCATCACAGGTAACAAACATACTTTGTGAAACCTAAGAGTTTTTAAATTATTACTGTGGTTGTAAAAAAAAAAATCTGAACTAGTTAATGCTGACATACTTTCAGTATTCATCTGTGAAAAGTTAACCTGCACCGCTTCTCGGCCTTTTGGCTAAGACCAAGTAAAAAGTTAACTTGCTCTTCCAAGACCCCGGAGGCCACCAAGGGCCTCTCCTCAAACTGAGAATGCCAACCCATCCATCAGCACATCGGTTCATTGTCTGGTGGTCTGTGTTGTCCTGTCCCCTTCCTGGTGGCATGGGGAGGGGAGGGGAGCCAGCAGAGAGAGCAGGTGGGAACAAGAGGGTGACAAGGAAGAGCATGAGGTCATGTCTGTCAGGCAGAATGGCCTGGAGCAGACCGGAGGCTCCTGGGCCGAGAGGCCAGTGGACACCTCCCAGATCAATGAAGCCACAGCAACCTGGGATCTGAAAAAGGCAGGCACCACAGAGTTTAGAAAATCAACATTCAAGAGAAATATTCATTTTTTTCCAACTTCATTCTTATTCCGTTTTATTTGTTAACTTGCAGAACTAGTATATCTTTCTGCTTTTTGCAGCACTTGAATAGAATTTAGGAACATTGTGGATTATGTCAGTTTCTGTGCTGGTCTGGGAGTCTCTCTTCTTGCCTCAAAACACAAACATAACAATACTATTTCTATTGTTTCAAGTAGAACTCCATATGGATAAACTCCCACGCATTTGCTTTAGAAGTATATATCGAGTGATCTAGAAATACTGGGAAACCAAATATGCAAATTAGAGCTGGAATTTCTGCTGGCCCTGGATTACAACTCTTTGCCCTTACATGTCACTTTTCTATACCCACCTGCTTGTGCCACACCTGAATCCTAGCCGCGATCAGGAAGGACGAGACATGTGGAGGTTGGATCCCACATGGAGGCACTGTGAAAATCCCGACATGAAACTCTTCTCAGGGCCCACCCCCATCTCATGAAAGAGGCTGATAAGCTTCGTTCTGTGTGACATTCTATTTCAACCCCATTTTCCACTTCTGAGGCTTATTATTGTCCTTATCTGTCTTGCACTTGGTCTTTGATTCTGCACCCACAGTGGTCAGTGCAACTGCTGCCCATTCGAGCCCCTGAGCCCCACCCAGCCCAGCTAGCCCCACATGTTCTCTGCAGAGCAAGGAAGTCAGACTTTCTTGGCGCGATTGAAAAGGTAAACGCAGAGGCATTGGTTGAGCTGGGGAAATGACTGCGGAACACTTTAGAAGGCAATTCTGAATATGTTAAACTAGTGGTTTTTAGATTTCACAGCGGACATTGTAACCATGGTCATTACAAATATGTCCTAAAATTTAAGACAGCATTCTGAGCTGGTGAAGAAGTGGGTGTGTGAAGAATTGAAACGCTAGGACTCAGTCTATACTTACGCTTAGTACTTCCAATCTTGGTGTGTGGCTGGCTCCTAGGAACCTGGCTGGGAGCTTTCCCACCATTCCCTAAATGATAAGCATGTTTGGCTGTGCCTATACTATCTTTGCAAACAACTTGGTTTCTCTGGAACACCTGCTTTCCTGCTGGGAGTCTGGAATTCTTGGTATGTGCTAAACAGAGGCCCAAGCCACCAGCCCTCAATATAAAACCTGGGAGACAGCACTTCTCTCATGGTGTTACTGTTTATTGCTGGAAGAATTCAGTGTGTCTGTGGGACCTTAACTGGCTTTCTCCAGGCACCTTTTCCCCTATTCTGTTGTGCCTTTATCCTTTGCATCAAAGAAATTTCGGCGGAGAGCAAAACCACATGCTGATTCCTGGATCCTTCCAGTGAAACTACTGAATCCAAGGACAGTTTTGGAAACCCCCAGCATGGAGATTTTTCTGGAACACCTCACAAACTACAGTGGACTAGTGACATATCTTTATCCCAGGTAGTCAAAGTGATATGATCATTCTACGTGAACCACCCCACCCCCCAAAAAAACCCCTCCTTCCTAATATAAATACGCTGAACTGAAATGCAGTGGATGTGATACGGCATAACTAGGCAGTTAGGCTTAGGTGATCTGGAATACCTGCAGCCTTGCAATGTCATGTTTATTGCTCTAACATTTGGCTTGATACACCCACCTCCTCAGGATACACCTGTGTCTCATCAGGGACCAAGAAGGAGACAACATACAAAAGGACCATATGAAATTGAGATTCCACATAGAGGTCTCAGGGAACTTCCAAAAGGCTTCGCACACGCTAAGAGCCTGTCCCACTAGCTTATCTGATTAAGATATCACCCCTACCTTATAAATGAGGCTGAGAATGAAGAAGATGCAGCTTTTTCTTTTTCACCTTTTTAAAGATTTATTATTTACTTTTATTGACAAGGCAGATTTTTATAGAGATCTTCCTTCTGCTGGTTCACTTCCCAGTGGTCACAACAGCCAGCGCTGAGCTGATCAGAAGCCTGGAGCCTCTACTAGGTTTCCTATGCAGGTGCAGGGTCCCAAGGCACTAACATCAAAATGCTAAGAAATCCTCAGTGCTCCTCTGAAAGTGACCGTGAATAGGATGTGATTCAGTCAGACTAGATGACCAGTTCAGTCTGTGGGCCCAAGCAAGTCAGGCAGCAATGAAAATGCTGACAAGATTCACTATTTCCAGCACTCATCCTAAGCTCGCTTAGCAACATACGGTATAGATTCTGTACCAGCAGTCAATGTTTCATACTTCTGCCCCTCCCCTTCTAGTCTGATTTTTTTCCACTTCACTGGATCGAGTAGGTAGCAGTTTTTATTCTCCTTTATCCTGTCAGCTGCAGGATGGTGAAGAGTCACAATAAAATCCGATCCAATCCAAGCTGAGGAATGGATATTACACAGGTAACCCAAGTCAGAGTGGATGAGTTTTATCACTTCACAATCTAGTAGTGTGATTCTGGATTCCTTCTCACTGAGAAAAAGTGTGAATATCTTTGGAATTGTACATAAGATAGCTATCTTAAGGTTTAATAGGAGCATCTTTGACTTCTTTATAGGGAACTGGAAGTGTCTGCTTCACATCTTTACAACTTTCTCTCTCCTTCCAGTTTCACTGCCACCGCCAGTGTTAGAGAACAGCTATCAACGATGGTGCTGACCACGAACAACAAAAAAGATAACGTTTATCACAATAGCTGCTTTCTGGGTTCCTTGCTTCGTCTCACTCTCCATTCCATTGTGCTCTGCACACTGTACTAGACCAGTATGCCTGAAATTTGAACAGCAGCCTAATTATCATTAGCTATTAAAAATTATTCTCATCTACATTTAGAAAGTAAAATAAAAACTTCTTAGGTGATATGTAAAGTCTTTAAATCAGACCCAAATCAATCTAATATCTCGTAACTGATCTCCATGAATTTACTCCACAGTCACAACTTTCACAATGCCCCCAGATGTTCAATGTACCCTCTCGCAGTCCTGAGCACGCACCCACCCTAATGAAGATAATCATAACCAATCAAAGAGAAAAATTCAATGTGGAGAGATCTTCAAATCTCTCAGATGCTTATCATTTTGTTCTTATGATTTTACCCAAGAACACCATGACATACATTTCAACATCAAACATAAAAGAACAACAATTAACTTTTTCAATAATTTTTAATCTATAAGAATAAATACATCTTTTTTGGTGAAGACCAAGATTTTTGTCTTTCATCTGAGGAAACCTCAATAAGTGAATTAACTACTTTGAGATGAATAAACCACAATGAGCAATAGGAAAAAAATAGTTCACGTGCAACCTTTGGTTTAATATTTATTGGTAGAAAGAGATCATCAACGCATATTTTGTGTTTATAAAGCTTACATTTTCTTAAAGATATTTTATTTGGAGTTTTCTGGCTTCCAGGTAAATTTAACATGTCTATGCATCTGATTCCTTATAGACATTTTTTTAGATTTCAAAATTAAATATGAGAAACCATGCATATTAAATACCTCACTTAATAGTACAAATAATTATTTGTACATTCAAAAGAAGTCACAGAAAGACTGAAATTAAATAACCTATGTGTTCTAAATTTCCCACATTCCATTTCTGAATAAAGAAATACTTGTTCAGTGTTAAATATTGCTTGTTATCTAATGTAACAGATTGTCAGAAATGCTTCAGTAAATTGTTTTAAAATTATGTCTTAGTCCACTTCGAGATGATCTTGTCAGAACTAAACATTGTGCTGAATGCATACTGTCCCAAAAGCTTAAACATGAATCAAACTTGAAGTTTTTAGGCTGAATATTTTAACCTTAAATCATGTAACTATACACACGCAGTATGATTAAACTGTTTCAAGTAACTTAAATGTATTTGGCAAACATTCGGCCAAACAATATGCCAACAAAAGTTGAAAATGTGCTATGCCAACAAAAGTTGAAAATCCAAGGAAAACTAGCTGTAATATTAAGAAAAAGAACAGCAATGTTTAACCTACTGAACTGTGCGAATACAAAAGTGCATAGCATGACAAAATTACCAAAATAAAAGATATCTTAAACGTTATTTGGTTATAGCAATATTAATTATATTCTGTACTTTTGGGTAATTTATAACATTTGCATTTTAAATTTTATACAAATTTCCTCTTTTTAACAAGTTAAAAAAGCACACAAAAAATAGTTCAAACTATAATCTGTTACTCTTCATCCTGGTTATTAGCTCATCACAAAAAAAGAATGCCTGAATAGTCAACTGTATTAAAATACAATCATCTGACAAGACCCCATCACTTCACCCATCGTTTGCTAGGCTGGACCCTAAAACAGGCTGCCGACAGATCGGACAAGTGCAATTCTCTGAGAGCCACCGGTCAATACAATGAATGTGAAATTCATGCATGCACGGTAACTGCCTGAGCTTGTTTCCAGTTACGTAGTCACTGATACACACACTGCAGATTTTACCTAGCTCACCATCAAGACTGTCATGCTCATAGTTCCTAGTGGAAAGATTGTCAATCTGCTCTTTGGTTAAGCCACGGATGTGCTCATCATCATCCCCTTCATTCAGTAAGAAGAAGTGAGCGAGGCGAAGGATGGGGAGTGTCCCAGTTTCAACTAAATTGTTTGAACTGCGAAACTGCCTCCCAGCTCGTCTGTCACGGTTGCGAGCATGAGGCTGGGTGCCCTCATTTTCAGCATCCATTTCAATGCTGTCATCTTGGACCCTCACGTCTTGAGAGGAACCTCCACTGTGCTGGCTGTTGTCAGGAGCTGTAGCTACGGTACTCAGGTCTGAATGCATCTCTGGCAAACGCTGGTCATGTCTTTGAATCTCTGACTCAGATTCAGCCTCCATTAGAGAGCTCAGTTCCCCAAAGCCTGTCATGATCTGCCTTAAGATTGACCTCAGGGCTGTGGATGATGGCTCAACAAGTTCATTCTCAGAAATTCTACGGAGAGGAACTGTTATAGTACTAACATAGGTTCGAATACCTGACCGCTCTAAACGAGAAATAGTGCGGCGAAAGCCTCCGCTGTTGCTTTCAATAGTGACTGTATTTTCTGCTAGCCCTACTCTAGACCGAGTTCTGTTTGCGATACTATCTCGATCTCTATTCTCCCCAGGACGAATCCTTCTCACTTGAAGGTCCAGGGTTATTGTTGGATGCCGTCGTACAGCAGTGGAGGATCTGCTGGATTCTTCTCCTTCTTCTACTGTTATCCTTGACACGAGTCTTGAATTAGAGAATGGGGTATAGGCAGTAGCTCTGCGTCCTCTGTCTTGCTCTACAAAGACACGCGTCACACCTCTTCCTCTCCTAACAGACCTTCTGGGGCTTTGCTGCAAAGGTCTACCTTCCCTCGGGGAATCGTGAGAAACAGAGCCACTCTGTCTCTGGATTGGTGAACGGCTTCGACTACCGGAAGTAGATCGTAACCTTATTGGCTCTAACCTTTGGTTTGTATTCCTCACTGTAACGTTAGTTCTAGCTCCATTTTCCCAAACATGTGCTGCCCCAAATCGCTGCCCCTCCCTTTGCCTGAGTTCACTGCCACCTGACTGATGTGCACTATTGAAATTGGGGCGTGAAGCATTTGTTCTGGGAGTGCCAACTGTTCCCCTAATTCCATTTCTCAACCTTCCCAATGCTGAGAATGACCCTTCACCTGAATTCTGTCCCCTTGAACCACGCCTAGTCCTCACAGAGTTAGAACTACCACCATTAAAACTCACTGAGGTCTGGCTTCTTGTCCGCCTAGCCACGGGACTGGTTGATCTCTGTTGTCTATTTCCAGTGTGATCTCTATTAGTATCTGAAAGTGGAATGTGCATGTAATCTTCGCCATCAATTTCAAGTCCTCTATTTTCATGATTTATGTGGATTTCCAGACTAAACCGAAACTCTCCACTGTTTGGGTTTGTTCGACTCACAGCTCTCCAAGTTTGGTTCCCATTTTGTCCACTTCGAGTTGTATTTCCCGTGCGACGAAAGGTGTTCAGCCATTCAAGCAGAGACTCTTCATTTGAACTTTCTCCAGGGACTGCAGGGTCTGAAAAGCAGATCAGTTTGAGATCAATTCCTAAACTCTGTCTTTATGTCTTTATCAAACACTTGTTTTTTTTTTTTTTTTAGGATTTATTTATTTTTATTACAAAGTCAGATATACAGAGAGGAGAGATAGAGAGGAAGATCTTCCATCCAATGATTCACTCCCCAAGTGAGCGCAACGGCTGATGCTATGCCAATCCAAAGCCAGGAGCCAGGAACTTCCTCCAGGTCTCCCACATGGGTGCAGGGTCTCAAAGCTTTGGGCCGTCCTCAACTGCTTTCCCAGGCCAAAAAGCAGGGAGCTGGATGGGAAGTGGAGCTGCCGGGATTAGAACCAGTGCCCAAATGGGATCTCAGCGCGTTCAAGGCGAGGACTTTAGCTGCTAGGCCACGCCGCCGGGCCCTATCAAACACTTGTAAGAAAACAAAAATTTGTACTAAAAGACATTTGTGTAATTACTGAATGAAAAGTGTCAAAACCTGAACTTTCTTTAAAACAATTTTTTAATGATTCCAAGCAAAAGACTGACTTCCAACGAAACTGCTGAAAATGTGTAGACAATGGGATGCTGGACTGACATTGTCTGTACCAGCAATGTTGGGGTACACTTACATAAAAGACTGATGGAATTATGACTTTAAAAAAAATTTCTTTGTTAATTTTTTTTGTCTGACTCAGTTTGGCATAGCCCCTCACCTGTCCCAGCCCTTACCTTAAGACACTGTGTCTCAGCATCCCTGGAAATTATGACTTCTTATGAAGGACTATACTACTGAAGCAACATGGGGAAAATCTGTCAGGGGATGGGAGTTTGAGGGGGAATCCCAGTCTCTATGAAATTTTACCACAAAATTCAAAAATTCAAAATAAAAATATAACAAAAAATTTTTTATTGAAAAGGCACAGAGACAGAAAGCAAAGTGCACACATACACACACACTGACACAAAGAGAGACCAGGAGAAATCTTTCATCTACTATATCACGACCCAAATATCTCAATAGCCAGGGCTAGGCCAGGAAAAGCAGGAATCAGGAACTCTCTCCTGGTCCCCCTAACGTGTGGCAGGGGACCAAGTATGCGCCCCATCTTTCACTGCCTGCCCAGGCACATCAGCAGGAAGCTGGACAGGAAGCAGACTAGCACTCCAACACAGAACATCAGCACTGTAGGTGGTGGCTTAACCTGCTCCAACACAAAGCTGCTTACAAAACCTGAACCCTCGGGCACAGCGCCCTGGCCTAGCAGCTAAACTCCTCGCCTTGAACATGCCGGGATCCCATATGGGTGCCGGTTCTAATCCCAGCAGCTCCACTTCCCATCTAGCTCCCTGTTTGTGGCCTGGGAAAGCAGTTGAGGATGGCCCAAAGCTTTGGGACCCTGCATCCACATGTGGGAGACCCAGAAGAAGTTCCTGGATATCTGGCTTCATATCGGCCGTTGTGGTCACTTGGGGAGTGAATCATCGGACGGAAGATCTTCCTCTCTGTCTCTCTTCTTTGTATACCTGACTTTCCAATAAATAAATAAATCTTTAAAAAAGATAAAAAAAAAAACCCTGAACCTTCTAAAAGCATGCACTGTAAGCATACCACAAAATTAAAATATTATGTGTGCCATCATAAATACTGGAATATCCTATGAGAAAGCTGGAGTGAAATTTTATTCTTGCTTTCTGTCTGTTCATTAATGGCAAAATGTGAAAGTAAGTAAAGAAATAAATCCTATACCAAAACTCTAAATTTCTATCTGCTGGTTCACACCAGCCACAACAACTGAGTCTGAGCCTATCCAGAGACAGGAGCCTCTTCCGGGTCTCCCATGCAGGAGCAAGGTCCCAAGGCTTTAGGTTGGCCTCACTGCTTTCTCTGGCCACAAACAGGGAGCTGGAGGGGAAGTAGAGCAGCCAGGCCTTAACCAGCACCTATATGGGATCGCAGTGCATGCTAGGAGAGGACTTTAGCCATCTAACATCCTTTAGCTACTGCATGGAGCCCCAAAAATATACATCTTAAGAAATCCAGCTTTCTTAATGCTAAAACCCACATGTGCTTCAGTGAACCTCAGACTAGAAGCTATTCAAGTTCTCTATGGCTAGATTCTCATGTTGAAATTGGAAATAACAGAATCAATCTCATAGGGTTACCATGAGGTTAGACAGGTTTACAAAATAACCAACATGATATTTGCCATAGGAGGAACCATACCAACGTTAGCTGTTATGCATAATAAAGCACTTTTTGCAGCCATTTAGGACACTTGTTTTAATCACTGTTATGTATCCAGTCACCGTAACAATATCCAGCATAAACCAGACTCCCGATTAACACTGCTGCATTGCTGAGTGATCAATTTAGAAATAAATGGCTCCTGGTCAAACATCTTGGACTATGATACTGCCACTGTACGAAGCTTAACTTTTCCACTTGTAAACAGTGGGTTATATAAAGTACAAAGTGCTACAGAAGCAGTCTGATGCTCATTAGACTTTTTCTTTGAAGTTTGTTCTAGTTCAAAAGTTATTAAATGAGTTTTTTAAATTACTGCATCCTCTCAAAAAATTTTTTACACATTGAAATTAAAGCTGCTTTAATTAGCTGCTGCTGCCAAGATATTCTAAATATAATCTCCTTTACATGTTATAAGTACTTTTTCTATTACAATATATGCAAGCCCAGAATTATCCGTTACACTGATACAGTACAACTCACATATCCAACAGAGAAAATGGTTTACAGTTCAATTTCTAATTTAGTTTGGAAAAATACATGGTTAAAGGCAATTAAACATTTCATTATTGAAAATGCTACTTCTTCTTTGAATATAGTGATGATGATGATGATGGTGTGTGTGAGAGAGACTTTGTTCATATCTACTCTGCTCTATCCTTTGTCAAAGTGCGGTCAACAGGCATGAGGCCAGCTCACCAGTGAGGTAAGATTTTTGGAGTAAGTCATCATCAATCGACTAAGAGTGAGAGATTCCTGTTACGGTCAGGTTAGAGCTTGAACTTCCTTCCTGAGAGCTCGAATCAAGACCCAGTGATTCTGACTTAGCTGACCATGCAAGCAATACCCGGGAAGAGCAGTTATAAAACTGACTGCAATAATGGAGATGTTGTGCATTTGTGCCGTCCAATGGTCACTATTCACTTGTAACTACAGAGCACCTGAATGGAGCTAGCACTGAGAAACTAGTTTTACTTGCTTTTCATTCACTTCAATAGCCGCATGTGGCAAGCAGCTCCTGTGCTGGGCAGCCCTAGTTAGGGCCCAAGAGGATCTGCGGGACAGTTTATTCCCTGGATTGTTAAATGAGAGAGAAATAAACAGTATATATTGAACCACTACATTGTGAGGCTTTACACAGACTTCACTGCATCTAATACAATGATTCTGACATAGGTCACACTATCAGTAATGAATACCCATGGTGAAGGAAGTGGAATTGTTAAGAGGTACATGAACTATGACAGTGGCTTTTACTTTTAACTTTATCTACTTTTATTTAGTTTGAAGGTTTCTTATTCTAACATTTTTTAAACAAAGGTTTTGTTTTTCATAAAAACCACTGTGGCACTGTGGTTTAATCTACCATTTACAGTGCCAGCAGCCCGTGCAGCTCCCCTCCTGGGAAAGCAGTGGAGAAAAGGGCCAAGTGCATGGGTCCCTGTGCACAAATGGGAGACCAGAAGCAGCTCCTGTTTTCTGGCTTCAGCTTGGCCCAGCCCTGGTCATCACAGCCATCTGAGAAGTGAACCAGTGATGAAAGGACTCTGTCTGTCTTTGCAACTCTTCCTTTCAAATAAATTAAAAATCTTAAAAAAAAAAAAAAACTTTTTATAACCTAGCGTTTGCTTAATAGAATGACAAATCTAGGAAACCATTAGAAAGAAGCCTTCTGCCTCTTTCTGTACTGTTACAAATTTTAAGAATCTAAACTCATTTACATACTTTTAAAATGGAGTATACTCTAAGACTGAAAGAACTATAATTGACTTAATCATACACTATTTCACGTATATAAGCTCCCTGAACGCAAGAATTTAAGACATTTTACTAGTTACGCCATTCTGCACTAAGTATACCACTTTAAATGTAAAGCTCACATAAATATTACCTGAATACATTAAAACCTGAAAGCTTCAACACAGTGTAAACAATCCAGCATGTTCATGGCGCAGGCCGCGCTTCTATGGACCAAGTGCCCCAGTACCTGCGTTATCGCTGCTACTGGTCGCAGTTCTCGGGTCAGGCTGGGAGGCCAGGCGTTCCTTGACCCCATCTAACCGCTGCCGCAGCTCTTCTGATGTTATTTCTCCTAAAACAACGAAAAATTGCTAAGGATTTTATCAACACTCATGAAATCTCACGAAGGATTAAGACCAACTTTTAATCTGTATAAGACAATATCTTGTTGTTTTCAGATAGTCTATAAATTAGAAACAGTTAAAAGTATTCAACTGACTCAAACATGTATCAGTTTAGCTTATCAGAATTTATTAAGGTTTAATTTGAGTAACCGCCAAACATACAAGCTATCATTCTGCGAATTTCTGACATAATTAAAAAGAAAATAAGGGTGTTCTGCCACGTGTAATGCCAGCATCCCACATGGACACTGGTTCGAGTCTCAGCTGCTTCAGTTCCATTCCAGCTTCCTGCTGAGCACTGGGCTGCCCGAACGCTCAGGCTCCTGTTGCCGAGCGGCAGGCTGACTCTGGCCTGACGCAGAGCAGGCTGCTGTTGCACATGGAGAGGGAGACACAAGACAGCTGTGCTCACACTGACTCTGCTGTTCAAAGAAAGAAATCTTTCAAACACATAAGAATATTTCTAGAGAAAACAAATGTTTAAAGTTTTACTTCAATACTTCATTAGACTGTCATAATATACAATATATAAACATTTAAATTTCAATTCGATCATTTGATTTTCCTCGTTTTCTTTTTAAAGATTTATTTAATTGGTAAGGCAGATCTACAGAGAGGAGGAGAGAGAAAATCTTTTATCCGATGATTCATTCCCAAAGGGGCTACAATGGCCAGAGCTGAGCCAATCCGAAGCTAGGAGCCAGGAGCCTCTTCCAGGTCTCCCATGTGGGTGCAGGGTCCCAAGGATTTGGGCCATCCTCGACTGCTTTCCCAGGCCACAAGCAGGGAGCTGGATGGGAAGTGGAGCAGCTTCCCGGCATCCTTATGTGATCCCAGTGCATGCAAGTGAGGATTTAGCCACTGAGCCATTGTGCAGGAACTTCAATTAGACTATCTATAAAATGATTCTGAAAAATGTATAATGTACATTGGAGTTGGGGGAGATTATTAACTCTGCTGAATAAATAAATTATAACACCCTGAATTAAAATGTAACTCTTTCCACATTTTATTTGTCCAAATATTCAGAGAAACAGACCTTATATGTAAGTAATTAACACTACTACACTCATTCCCCAATTATTTTGGCATTGGTATAACACACAATATGTCCAATATTCTCACCTACTTTTAAAACACAACATTCTGTTTGGTTACATTAAGTTGATGACTGTGGGCCAGGCTGCGCAGAACTCCAGCCAGGCCTTCCGCATGGGTGGCACGGGTCCACGCACTGGCCCATGTTAGCTGCCTTCCCTGCATTAGCAGGGAGTTGAATGGGAAGCAGAGCAGCTGGGACTCCAACCAATATTCTGTTCTCAGATCTGGTGTCTCAGGCAGCAGCTTAACCTGTCGTACCACAGCCCTAAAAAGTTGGTAATCAACTAAGGAAAAGCAGGACGCTGTATTCGGGAAAGGGAAAAAGGAGGGAAGAAAAGACTCTATTTTGAAATCCCTCTTTGTCATGATGGAAAAAAAAAAAAAAAAAGAACGAACGAACGAAAGCCTGTTATTTCACTCTTCTCTTACCAGGGGTGCCTAAAAGATTATGATCTCTCATTAGCCGATAATCTTCATCACTGAGTTCATTAATAAATTGGTAGTAGGCTTCTTCTCTGTGGAGACGCTCCTGCTGCCACCCTGTCTCATTCTCACGATGATGATGGTCTCGCGATGACACTTCTTCCCCTCCACCATCGGGTCCAGATCCAGACTGATTCATCCTGAACTGCCTGCCAAGCAACATCCACAAGGACTCATGCTGTTAGTCACGGAATGCATACAGCTTCACATTTGTAATCTGTAGGTCATTTTTTTTACATTTTGTTTCTTGCTCAAATGCTTCACTTTGCCAAGCCTTGCAGTGAGGAGCTCACATAGAAGATGAAAAACATCTTCTAGGAGATAAAATACAATTGGACCTTTTTTTTTTTTAACCTAAAGCTGTTATTTACATTAAACTGGACTTGGGGTCACCACACATTTCTCAAACCTGAATGCCATAGTGATTATAACTTCTGTGGTCAAATATTATTTTATTTACTTAGCTTTTGGAATTTTTAAAATTTATATTATTTTCCACGACATATTTTATAGGTAGAGGTATCCCCCCACACACACACAATTCCCCTTTTCTCCCCCGATAATACATATTTTTTTCACTACCTTTAGTGGTAAAGTTGACCTAAAAGTCCTCACTCATGTTTCAAATACCTTTATACTTCACATCAATGTAAAAATTTTAGGAATGAATTATGCATGTTCTTTAACAAAGGAATATTCAGAAGGCATGGCCTGCAATTATTTCTAGAAGGTATTCCTCCTCCAAATGAGACTCACCTATCTCTGCCAACATCCCCAAGCACTCTGAGAATAATTCAGCCAACTATCACTACTAAACAAACTTGGAGTTGACCTCTCGTGAGCCTAACAGGAAGCAGTGCCCGGGGCTCGTCTGCGCACAGAGCAAGCACAGCAGGGCGTTTGCTGTCTGTCCGCCCCAGGCCGACCCTGCGCATGAGCGGGGTGGGAGAGCCACGGCAACTTCCGGATACCGCTGGAGCAAACACTACTTTGGGATTATATGTAAATGTCATTCTCCGAGAGCTTACTTCTGAACTAGAAGGAAAATCAAGGAATCCATGGTCTCATAAATATGCTACAATTTCTCAAACACCTCTACAGGGGAAGTCATTGACACCTCAGTGTTCAAACTGGCCTAACACATCTTTTAAACCGCAAATGCCCAGATCTTACTTGCCCTAATTGTTGCTGAGAATTTATCAGGGTTGGGCTGAGAACCCAGTTCTATGGTTAAGAATTAATTTGGGTATTTTTAACAATGTCTGGGATGTCATGATACCTGACTTAGTACGGGCTGCAGGCAGGCCCCAGGGCTTAGGCTGCCAGCGAAGCAACTGCTGCAACTCTTACAAGACACCAGGTGTTTCCAAAGCAAGCTGCTTCCAATCTCAAGTGAACCAGCCCGCCAGTCTAAATCACCTTAATAGCACGCAAATTTCACCTGTATTCTAACAGCAAATGTTACAAACTCGAGGCTTATTATTCAACCGTCGGTATGCCTTTTTGGAAGAAAAATCCACTCACAATTCTAACCACCGTTATTAAAAACTCATGATTACATTCCATTCCCAGAATAATCAGGACCGTAGTTACTGGCCAAGAGTGTACTGGGCAGGTAAAGAAATACCCTGGTTTCAGAAGTCTACACATCCAAAAGTGGAATATATATAAACAATCCACAAATGTCTTCCAAATTTGAGTCTCCACCTGAGCCTGTTCTGGTGCAACTAACCGCAGTGAGACCACCCGTGAATACCTTAGCTTTCTCCCAACATGCTCTTAATAAATGCACTGCGATCCATCCGTCCTTTGCGTGTGCCTTTTCTGAGAGCTGCCCATCTGAAGCAAGAAAAGACAAGAGTTCAATGATTGAGTCAGTGCTCTCTCTCTGGAGGCCAGCAACGCCTGCGGCCCGCACACCTCGACCCCGGAGACCCCCAGCCAATTCGGACGAGACCCCCTGCCCGCACACCTCGGGCCTCCAGCCCAGCCCCCTCTCCCACTCTGGCCAGGGTGAAGTGTCCCCGAGTTCACTTGTAAGCCTCCGTTCGTTCGCCACCCTCTGCCCTCCATCCGCCCGACGTGACGGAAAAAGCTGAGCTCACCACCGCAGACACAGCCGGGGTCCAGACAACCCCCCACCAACCTCTCGAGAGGCCCACCGAGCCTCCACTAACGCTTCCCTGAGCGACCCAGAGTCCCCGCACGGCCGCAGGTGACAGACAGCGCGCCTGAGCCAATCAGCAGCCGGCGGAGCGCCTTCGGGGAGCGGCTGACCAATCAGAGACCAGAGGGGCGGGGCTGCCTCCCTGCGCGGCCGGCTTCCCCCCGCGTCTCCAGGAAGTGGTAGCAGTGGGACTCGGAGCCGGGCCCCGTGCCCACCTCGTCCGCCCTGCTCCCGGGGGGCCGGCTGCGGCCCGCCGCCGTCCTCGCTGTCCCTCGGGGGGCCGGAGGGAGGCCGGGAAAGGGGCCCGGAGAGGCCTGTGGCCGGTCCCGCGGGCAAGGAGGCCGTGCAGGCGGTACGGCAGGTGGCAGCCCTTCTCTCTCCGCTGGCAGGCTGCCTCCGCCGCCAGGAACCGGGCCGGGCGCGCTCCTCCGCCGGCCGGGAGCTCGTGGGTGCGGCTGCAAAGTGAGTCCGGCGGGAGGCCGGCGCCGCGCGTTCGGCGTTCCGTCCTCTGGGCGCCGCCGTCACAGAGCCTCGTCCTGGAGTGTGCAGACCCGGGCGCCCCGCGCTGCAACCGGCTGCGTCGTCGCCAGCGCTCAGCCTGCAGTCCGCCTTGGCAAACGGAGCCTCCCCTCTGTGCTTTGGAAGTCGCCTCCTGAGGCGACCCCACCATGTTGATCTCTGTGCAAGGTACTAGCCTGCCAGGAGCTGCAATGCGTTAGGAAGTGCGTGTAATGTGTGCCTTTCCCACGTCCACATTGCCTTCCTTAGGGTTTTGTTTCTGAGATGCCAGGCTTACCAAACCCACCTCACCATTGGTTAGGATCTTAGCCTGCTGGCCATCCTGGATTGGCCCTTTTCCTGACAATCCCCACCATCCAGGTGACGTTAGCACTGGATAGTGCTTCACATTGCTGGTCGCCTGACTGCCTGCCTGCCTTCGTTCTTTCACTTATGCTCCAGTTTTGGAGAAGTTACTGTATTCCCACCGTTCTGCTGGACGCCGAGCCAACAGAGGAGTAGGGAAGAGGCGGTGTTTAAAAACCAGCATTCTTGTGTTAATATACATACTGAAATGCAAGTGTGTGTGTAAATAAAGCAGCCTTGCAGGGCCTTCCAAAGTCTGTGCCCTGCAGACTGCTGCGTGGGCACTCCCAGCTTAAGATATGACAACTCCTAAGCAAGCCCTAGTGAATGAAAGATCTTTCTCTCCGATTCTCTCTTCAAATCTGCCTTTCTGACACAAATAACGAGAGAGAGAGAAATATCTGTTTCTCTGCTTCTGGATAGAGGAAGTTAGTTAGATTTGAAGAGAGAATGGGAGAGAAAGATCTTTCATTGACTGGTTCACTTCCCAAATGGCCACACCAGGAGGAACTGAGCTGACCTGATCTAAAACCAGGAGCTTCTTCCAGGTCTCCCGCGCAGGTGCAGGGTCCCAAGGCTTTGGACCATCTTTCACTGCTTTGCTAGGCCACAAGCTGGGAGGTGGAAGGGAAGTGGAGCAGCTGGGACACAAACCAGGGACCAAATGGGATCCTGGCACTTACAGGTGGAGGATTAGCCAATTGAGCCATTGCATGGAGCCCAGAAGGTCTCTTTAACAGACTCTTACCTCACCTTCCAGTACAATACACACACATAAAACTAGGCTGATGTGGCTTTTGGTGGCTTCCAAAGAGAGAAATGTTGGCTTTTTGAACTGCTTTGTCATTGGGAAGGTGTAAAAAAAAAAAAAAAGTAAGCAATTTTCAATGTTTGTAGCTGTGCAATTTCGAGGTCACAGTGAGAGGTAGGGCTCGGAGCTTGCCGGTTCTCAGCCTTCCTTGTGGATGGTAAAGGGAGCAGCCACTGGGTTTAGCCCACACCGAACGTGACTGCGTGTGAGACGGTGGGTGGTAACAGCCGTGAGTCACACGCGGCGCCGTCCTCCTGAGAGATCACTGCGCTCATTTCCCATGAAGCAAGCACTTAAGGATTTTCCATTCTGTTACAGGTCTTCCCCAACTAGACTCTGAATTCCCTAAGTGCAGACAAATGTCTTTATTCATAATCATCCCTGAATTTAGCACTGGTCCTGGGGAGAAAATTCTTAGAGGAGAAAGGCATCATTTTGTACACAAGGTTAGTGAATGTTTTTATGATGACCTCAGATAGTGTAGGCACAACTCAGACAAAGCCATATGTGAAGTATCCAAAAAATTCAAGTAGAAATTATTTACATACATGAGTGAGGTTCAGAGAATACAATAAAGTGGAAAGACACAAATCTTAAGACTTAAATAGTGTAAAAATTGAATCAAGTATTTACCAAGTGGGAAAGCTTTTGTGAGTGTATGTAACCTGAGTCTAACATCTTGTTTCAGTCTTGTAATCAAAGACCAAGTGATTCTAAGAGGGAATTAGATACAGTGATTTGGAAGTGAGCGATGGTTTTATGTTTTATACATCAGGCAAAAATCTCTGGTCAAATTAATCTTGATTTACTGGATTTTTTTTTTTAGTGTGCATAATCATGCGTCTTTTGATTCCAGGACATTTTACAATTGAACGAAAAGAAAAAGATGTGAAACAGTTGAAGCCTCAACATTAAAATGATTCTCTGTGTATTTGGTGGTTGAATTTGTCATCTTTAAGAGTAGTGTATGCTGAGAATGACAGCCTTATTTATAATTTCAAATGCAAAATTAAGCAATTTAAACTTCTGATCTTAAGTTGGGCTATTACTGAACTTATGGATAGCATCAAGACATCTGAGAAAAATTTAGGTTCATGAGATTTTCACTAATATTAAAATAGTATAAGGATCCAGGAAGAACCTGAATTCAACAACTGAAGCACTGGCGAAAGAGATAAAAGATTACATTTAAAAATACCGTTTAAAAGGTTTAAAATTGATACATCAAGTAGGTAAGCATCTGATAAAATTTAATATTAGCAAAAAGCTAATTCTGGGGCCAGCCGTAGCATAACAAGCTAATTTTTTTTTTTTTTAATATGCAATACTACTTCCTTTTCTTTTTTTTTTTTTTCTTAAAGATTTATTTTTATTATTTTTTCATTGGAAAGGCGGATATACAGAGAGGAGAGACAGAGAGGAAGATCTTCCATCCGATGATTCACTCCCCAAGTGAGCGCAACAGGCCGATACTATGCCGATCCGAAGCCAGGAGCCTCTTGCGGGTCTCCCACGCGGGCGCAGGTTCCCAAAGCTTTGGGCCGTCCTCGACTGCCTTCCCAGGCCACAGGCAGGGAGCTGGAAGGGAAGCGGGGCTGCCGGGATTAGAACCGGCGCCCATATGGGATCCCGGGCGTGCAAGGTGAGGACCTTTAACCACTTGCGCCACCGCGCCGGGCCCAGCTAATTTTTTTTTAAAGATTTATTTTATTTTTATTGGAAAGGAGGATATACAGAGAGGAGAGACAGAGAGGAAGATCTTCCCTCTGATGATTCACTCCCCAGGTGGCCGCAATGGCTGGAGCTGAGCCAATCCAAAGCCAGGAGCCTCTTCCGGGTCTCCCATGTGGGTACAGGGTCCCAAAGCTTTGGGCTGTCCTCGACTGCTTTCCCGGGCCACAAGCAGGGAGCTGGATGGGAAGTGGGGCTGCCAGGATTAGAGCCAGTGCCCATATGGGATCCTGGGCATGCAAGTCGAGGACCTTAACCACTGCACCATCACACCAGGCCCAAGAAGCTAATTCTTAACCTACAAGTGCCAGCATCCCATCTGGGCACTGGTTCATGTCCCAGCTGCTTCGCTTCCAATCCAGCACTCTGCTTATGGCCTGATAAAGCAGCAGAGGATAACCTGAGGCCTTTGGCTCCTGAACCCACAAGGGAGGCTGGGAAGAAGCTTCTGGCTCCTGGCTTCAGACCAGCTCAGCTCTGGTTGTTGTGGCCATGTGAGGGTGTGAACCAGCAGATGGACAACCTCTGACTTCTCTCTCTGTTAGAATCTGCCTTTCAGATTAAAGAAATAGGCCTTAAAAAAAAAAAAAAAAAAAAAAGCTAATTCCAAGACTGAAAATTTACTACATTCAGTGTGCATTTAAAAATTCTATATGTAATAATTGGGCTATTGATATTTAAAGCAAAAGTTTTTAAAATATATTCTATTTCTTCATATCCTTTCTCAAAGCCGTGTTGAGATATAGTTTAGATTCCACAAACTTTACTTTTTAAAGGAAAACAATCCAGTGGCTTTTAGTGTAATCACAAAATTGTATACTTTACCACGAACTTACTTTTGAACATTGTCATCACTCCAAAAAGAAATCCTGCATCCATTAGCAGCCATTCCCATTCCTTCCCCCCCACCCCACACCCAACCCCTAAAAACCACCGATTTATTTTCTGTAGCTATGAAATTGCCTATTCTGAACATTTCCAACCAGTGGAATTTTACTCTGTGGTCTTTTTATGTCTGCCTTCTTTCACTTCGCACATTGTTTTCGAGGGTCGTTATGTTGTAGCATGTCTCCATACATTCATCAGGAAAACTTCTGTGTACTCCTTTTCTATGTATAAAATCCACCCTCAACATTTCTGATAATCGAGGTCTTAATTAGGCCACAGACTGAATGGGGTCAGGTTGTCTTAACAAAAATGCAAGTCTTCTTTTTTTCCAGTGATGTATTAAGGAAATGCTCTCTGGGGGAAAAAAGCATGAGGAAGCGGGATTGACCAGGAAAACAGCATAACAAGGATGAGCCTCTACTGATCTGATGAAAGTCACCACCAAGGGTTGGCCAACGTGAGTTTGTGTACTCAGTGTCCCTCCATCATAAAGCAAAATCTGCTGGGCAGGGAGGTAGTAGAACTTTGTGGATGAGATGGTTCCTATTTTAAATAAGGGACTTTCTCTAGAAAGAAAGGTAGCGGGAATATACGCATGCATACTTAAAAAGTGGATTGAGGCAGACACAAAAACCATACGTCAGAGTCTACTGTGGGAAATTGCCCCCGGGTCTCTGCCTGCTATGTGGTGGTGAGCTTATATGTTCTGGCCCAAGATGTAACTTCCAACCCTGTACATAGTCCGTGACCTCAGACACAATTGGTAGGTCAACAGAATTAGACGTGCCTTTTATCCAATCACAGTGTCATCACTGGGTGAAGGGACTACTTGGAAACCCTCCCTTTTCTTAAATCTTTCTAAACCTGGAACTTGGGCTGAATAAACAGACATTTCTCACCACTCTGTCCCTGGAGGTTCTTGCAGCCTAAGAACACTGTGGCCTCACCCTGGGTGACGTCAGGGCCTGCTGGCAGGCCTAGACTCCAAAGAGTCTATTCTTCATATTGCTTGGATCTCTTGATTCTCACGTTGTTTACTCTGCGTAATGTACACACGATTCTTTTCTCCCCCTTCCTTAAAAATTAGGGCCAGAGTTGTGACACGGTGGGTTACGCCACTTCTGCAATGCCGTCATCCAATATGTGCATTGGTTCAAGTACTGTTTACTCCACCTCCAGCTCCCTGTTGATGCATCCAGGAAAGTACCAGAAGATGACCCAGGTGCGTGTGGCCCTACTGCCAGTGTGCAAGACCTGGATGGAGGTCTCTCTCCTCTCTCTCTCTCTCCTCTCTCTCCTGTCCTTTCTGTCCTCTCTTTTGGGGTGTCACTCTCTAACTCTACCTTTCTAATAAAATGAGTCTTAAAATTTTGGACATATGATACCTTTTTATGGAGGGCAGTGCAAGCAACAGATGTATACAGCATAAACTGGTCAAATTGCATAATTAACATTCTGTTTCCTCATTTTTTTCCTTTATATTTGGAGCTTAGTAGCTCCTATCTGTAGTCCTTAATATGACATATAATATGTTATTGTGTCCTAAATTCTTACTAATCACAATTTGGAGAAATTTTTAGAAGAGGAGAACAATGGAACTAACTGTATGCTCTGCTTTGGCAGCTGATTCCAAAGCCATAGTTGATGCTCATTATCTCCCTCACCCACCCGCCTTTGGTTTCCCCCTCTACCCCAGCTAAGCACCCCTGCTGGTGCAGGCAGTTTGATTGATAGATTGAACCAGGCATGCATTTGTGAGATGTTTCAGACAACTTACCATGCCTTTATCAGTTTGTGGTTGCAGTATTTGCTCATTTGCGATTACAGCTGGGCTTGAAAATACCAAGAAATTCCCCTAGTGAGTCCCCTGAGGAACCAGTGTGGTCCTCTCTGGCCTCTTCTGTATCAGCAGTGTCCGCCTCCTTCTGATGGTTGCGTGCTGATCTGGCATTAGAAGCCCACAGCACCCAAAGAGCATGGCTTTCTTGAAGTTTAGGGAACTCTTACTATGTCCTCTGATGGAAGTATTCCACCTCTCAGTAGCAGAACCCGTAGCCTACCTAGTACAGCTGCAGCTGCAGGGCCATGAAGCAGACTCTTCAGATGTAACATTGGGAGTGGCAGTGCGTAGCTCACTTATTCTGCCTTACCTTTAGATCCATGTAGCCTATCTATTGGATTTGGTACCATAAAAAGTATTTCAACAAGTTCATGAAAATGTGTTCTGGAAAAGCTGTGCATGAATTCAATGTTTTACATTAAAATGAATTCAACTTCAGTCTCATTTTCCTCATATAAACTCCTATAATGTTATGTAACAACCACTGGTTTAAGAATATGGTGTTATTTCCAACGTAAAGCCTCAACTGTGCTTTGAATAAGTCATTGCTCCACTCCTTGAATTTGATAGTTTGTAAATGGCGTGGTACTTAGTGTGAGCAAGGGTCTTCTAGACAGGCACCACCCCCACACCTTTCCTTGGTCTGAAACCGTGTCATGCAAAATGCTGTGTCAGAATATCAGTTATTCTCTGAGTGCTTGTCTATTGGTGATGGCTAAGATACGTGAATCAGGAAGGCAAGCTCAGAACACAAATGAAAAGCAGTCATGAGACTGTCCTTCCAATCCAGGTTCTTGCTCATGTTCCTGAGAGGTCATAGATAATGGTCCAAGGATTTGGGTCTCTACCATGTAACTGGAAGACACAGATTGAATTCCTCGCTTCTGGCTTCGTTTGGGCCCTAAACTCAGCTGTTATGGGAGTTTGAGGAATGAACTTGAAGGTGTAAAGTTATTCTCTCCCTCTCTGTCTGTCATTCTTGAAATAACTAAGTCAAACAAATCTTTTCAGGTTGAAAAGGGCCCAGTGCAACTCAGTGACTATTTTACCTAAAGCTCGGTGTTAGTCTCTGCTGCTGACCGTCAGCAGCAGCAGCAGCTACATCGATCAGCCTTGCACGGAGTTCAAGGAGTCAGGCCCGAACCTCAGTTTTTACCAACACAGCTACCCATGGTGAGACCGTCGTGGAAGAAAGGGGCTGGCCACAGACAGAAGCAGCCTGATGTGCACTGACCTGTCTACTTGGTTGGTTCGTGCCTCTTCTGTGCTGGAAACTCTGATGATCTGTCCACTGTGTGCTCTTCCTCCAGAGGTCTATCCACCTGCCATTTGTCTCAGCTCTTCCCTGTTTCTTTCACCAGTCCTGCAAAAAAGGTTAATATTTGCCACTGCCCATGAATATACCTTCAACCATAGCCAATTCTGTCTTCAAAATCTGACTGAATGGTTCCCTGAAGCTCTGGTTGCTAGGAAAAGTTCCTTTCCCCGATCACTTTCATCACCACTGACCCTGAAATGGGGGTAAAGGTGCAGCTACAGATATTTTCAGTTCACAGTAATGACAAAGTGACCCAATAATGGGGAATGTCCCTGCGGTCTGATGGAGCTGCATTGGGACAACAGTGGGGGTGGGGAGCATGAGAGTCTCAGCCACCTGTTTGTTCAGCCCTCCTGTGTTCTCTGCTGGAGTCTAACCTCTGGCACACCTGATTCCTAACAATGCACTGTTTCTGCACCTGCCTAATCTTATGACACAGTAAATCCAACTGATGGTCACTTGGTGGCTATGAGATATGACTTGCTAATCGGTTTCTAATAGGGCTGAGTATCATGACAGGAGCTCTTTTTCAAATGCTGTAACATTCCCTTCAGCAGATGGCATGGCCTTGCTCCAGAACCCTGGGGCTTACGCTGCAACTTGCCTATTGGGGCTTGCCAGAAGCACGACATGGCATCTTTCTCTAGTATCACAAGATCTGCTGACTCACATAGCCCAAGAGGCAGGGCTGCTTGTATCACAGGATGTACTGACTACAGAGCCCTTTATTTCCCCAGGTTTCAGTAAAAGCCAGCAGCTTTCCAAGCCATCTGATACATGTATTGCCAAGTACACTGAATATGCTGCCTCCGATTCCAAGAGGCTTATCCAGAATTCTCATTTTTTTTTAAAGATTTATTTTATTTTTATTGGAAAGGAGGATATACAGAGAGGAGAGACAGAGAGGAAGATCTTCCGTCCGATGATTCACTCCCCAAGTGAGCGCAACAGCCGATGCTATGCCGATCCGAAGCCAGGACCTCTTCCGGGTCTCCCACGCAGGTGCAGGGTCCCAAAGCTTTGGGCTGTCGACTGCTTTCCCGGGCCACAGGCAGGGAGATGGATGGGAAGCAGGGCTGCCAGGATTAGAACCGGCGTCCATATGGGATCCCGGGCGTGCAAGGCGAGGACCTTAACCACTGTGCCACCGCGCTGGGCCCCTCATTTTTTTTTTTATCTTAAGTGGTAGGAATGAATGATACAAGAAATTGTCTTGTACTTTAGAAGGGAATGTTTCAGCACTCACAAGATCATTGGAACTTTAAAAATATCATGAACATATCAGACACCTTCATAAGTTTTATCTCCTACTTTCTGGAAATTTAAACTTAACAGCATATGCAGAGTACTTGCCATTTCTTGTTCCCAAGACTTAGTTTCCTTGGTGTCACCAATATGGAAGAGCAATGCAATGCTGTACTGGATGTCCAGGCTGCTCAAGTGCCTTTGGACTATATTATGATGAGGAGTAGAATGATTAACATTGCCTCGGCATCCTGTGGCAGGCTGGGCTGGGCCAGGTCACAGCACCAGTTGATTTGCATGAGTGGAACTAGGGATGGAATTGACTGAGAGCTGTGTCCACCGGTATGTGTATTTTTTGATGCAGGTGCTGGATGAACCTGACCCTGCGCTAGCTGACGCACACAGTCAAATTTGAGAACTTCTCAGGTGAGGTTTCTTGCAGGACTCCCTAACTAGACAGCTAGACTCAAGTCCCAGCTTCAGGGAAAAATCACAAGATATGTGGTCCAACCTTGGAGTACATGTACTGGGACAGGGAATTTACAGTTGCTGATGGCCATGCAATAGAAAAATTACCAAGATGCAGATGCAGCACACAACAACCAGCTCGTCTAAGCTAGCAGAGGATGTTGAGAGCACCTCATCAAAAGATGGAATGCAAAACAGCTTAAATAGCTCTCCTGACTAGACTTTGCAGCAAATGGCTGGGTCTGTGGATATGCTCAAGTAGACCTGGTCAACCAATAGAACCTAGAAAGATTTTCTCAATCCTGATGCAACGATGCCAAAAATGTCTCAGAACTATCAAGGCCAACCAAGCAGCACCCTCAGAACATTGTTCCTTACATTGGGATCCCTAGGGTGACTCACTATTTCTGTTCTCCAGGAAGCTGACCACTGGTTGAATTCATGTAATCAGTGGATCTGCCTCAGATGGACCTGTAGTTCCAGAATACCCACAACTGCTTAGTTCTCATTCAGTTCTTCATGCTAGAAATGCATGAGATGCTGGGGAATGACTCAGGTCTGAAAACTGGACAAGAGAGCATGTCTTTCCCTCAGAGTGCCTAACCTCAGCTTTCTGCTAACCCGTAATTTATTATGAATTCTCTTCTATTTATACATGTCTAGAGTTATTATTTATGGCTGCCATCTGTCTTTTCTCAGAGCACTGTATTTTATTAGTCCTCCCCATTGGTTTCCAGAAGTTGGTCCCCTAAGCTGTTCTTCTGACTTGACTGGCCATAATAGTAATAGCTTTTTTTTTTTCTTTTGGATGATTAAATTTTTTGATGTTTAAGTGCCATTGCCTAGTCTCTGCTTGTTTGGTCCACTCTAATCCTTTTTGCTGCCTGGAAGTCTAGTTCTCCAACAGTATCTCTAACTTTCAGCATCCACGACAGAAAACGTCTTCTTAGTGGGAGGTACCCCTTTCACCTAAGATTTTCTCATTGCCATGCTTTTCTTAGAACCTTCTGAGGAAAGTACATAACCATTGGTGGACTGCCTGGTGTTACACGGTGGAACTACTCTCACATGCTCCTTTGTGTGAGTCTTTTAATCCATTCTTCTGCAGCTTTCCATAGCAATTCTGTCCTCTGCATTTCATTTAATGCATACCATCTTTTTTTCCGCCAAGATTCTAAAAGTTATCTGGAAGCATATTAGACGTATCCTTAAGATGCTTTCTAGGGAATCAAATACTGCATCATGGGAGCATGGTCTTATACCAATGAGTTCTGCCTGATGCAACTTTATGTCCTGTCAGCTTTGGTCCAGTACCTTCTTGGTTACTCCCCATATTCTCCAGCTTCCCTGGTGCAAGTTGTCCAGATGGAGTAACGCTCTGTTGCAGTCCCTTTCCATCCTAGCGTAGCAGGTGCTACGTTAACTGAGTCATGAGGAAATGGGCCCCTCATTTTGGTCTGATGTTCAAAAGAGGGCAGCGGGAGGAAAGGAAGCACAGGATCTTCTTTATTTGCGACTTCTGCTTAGGAAAGGAAGGAGAGCATGTGTTCTAACTAGAAGAGAGGGCCACTTGTGCAGTGTTGATCCAAGGATGCAAACTTTCAGCTATTGGGTGAACAAGCCCTGATGATCTGTGGTACCGTATTGGGCAGCAATAGCCGTGTTGATTAAATTGATCATAGTAATCATTTCGCACTGTATAGATATGTCAAGTGATCCCTATAAACCATGAACACATTTGTCAATTAAATATTTTTACATTTAAGAAATAGGAAGAAAAAGAATGGTTGTGTTGATTTGTGTGACACTGGTTGGACACTATATTGGAGGTACAGAAGAGCTCTGAGTGTAGAAAACTTAGTCAGGTGGAACTAATTATTTTAATCCAATTGTAGCATTTCTATTGCATTCTGCCTCAAAGTATTTTCAAACTTCAGACTAAAGTAAATACAAGACGTAAACTACAGCATGCAGGACAGGCAACGGAGGATCACAAAGGGTCATTGAATATTTCTGAGCAGATGAATGATGAAAATAAAACAACACGTTAATAATTAAACAGGATGTAGGCTTTCAAAGCAAGGAGGACAAGATCTGATGGAACCTGACCTTGGTCTGCAGTAGAGGGAGGGCTGCTAAGGGGAGAGCGGGTTCATGAGGTTCTGGGTGTGGGGTTACATGGAAGTAAATAGCCCCGGGTATCAAGTATCAGCTGGTTGCCGAGGTGACCTAAACTGTTTTTCTGCGATAGAAAGGGAGCTCCATGGATCACAAGAGGGATCCATGCTTGTACTGAAACTAGTCAGAAAAGACGTGGCTTTTCTGGGGCTTGGGCCTAGCAATATAGTCCATCTAGGTGGAAGGCAAAACATGCTGGAACAGGAAGTCAGAGAAAATACACAAAGCATGAGAAACTGAACGTGAAACTGGCCAGTGTTCCTGTAACTGGCCTTCATACTCTTGTACAGGAAAATGTGCTCTGAACTGAAAAATACAAAGCAAATGCAGTTAGATAACAAAGGTGTCCACTCAGAGGAAAAATGGCAAGGTTATAGTACTGAATCTCAGTACAAAAAGTAACATTCAAGGCCGGCATTGTGGTGCAGGAGGTCAAGCCTGCTTGTGATGTGACATCCCACATGGGAGTATACCGGTTTGAGACCTGTGGCTCTTCCATTCTGATCCAGCTGTTTGCTGATGCAGCTGGGAAAGCAGCAAAGGATGGCCCTGTGCTTGGGGTGCTGCACCATGTGGAAGACCTGGATGGGATTCCTGATTCTTGGTTTCACTTTGGCTGTTGCATCTTTCGGAAAGGAAGGTCTCTTTCTCTTCCTCTTCACGTTGCTTTCTCTCTCTCTCTGATAATCTGCCTTGCAAATAAACAAACAAGAAAACCTTAAAGAAAAAAGCTCACCTTTCCTCAATATCATAGATTGTGGGAACAGAGCTAATCAACAATATAAATCTGAGAGATTTTCAGGACAGGATGACCTTGATAGTCGCACTAAAGGGAATCTCTTACTAAGAAAAGGGTAAATTACTTAAAAATCTATTGTTTACATTAATATTTCAACTATCTTTTTCTTAGCACATATTTCATTAAAATGTCAGGCTATAGATATTAAGGAAGAAATGAATCAGTAGTTAGTGGTACACAATCAAAGTTGGATATAGTCTTTATTTCTACTTCCCCAGCTTACTGTAGGGGTCTGTCATTTTTATCCACTCTCCCTCCAATAATCCTAACTTTCTCATTCCATTTTCTTTTCATCATACCTTGCTGGCAACGCTTCAACCCTGAATAGCTCCAACATCTGTCTTTGCCCAGCCTCCACCTGGGCTGCTGAGTGCTGGTGATGAAAATCACACAACAGGGCAGATGGATATTGACATAAATGCATGGCTGCACCTGCAAATGCCTTACCCATTGGCAGGAAGTCCTACAATTACATCCTGCCAGTTATCTCTCCAATTCTGCCCCAGGATTATTTGAAACCTACAATCTTTTCAGGCATGCAATCATCACTCTCTCTCTTTCCATTCCTTTCTCTCACAGCAGGTGAGCGTGTCTTCCTCTTTACAGAGGAAAGCAAAGCTATTTGAAAAGAAACTGCTTCAATTTTCACCAGATCTGTAGATTTCTGTGTGTCCCATAGAAACGGAAGGGGAGACTAAAAAACAAGGCCACAATGTCTTACACTTCCTACCCTCAAGGAGTGGTGTCTATTTTCCAATCCTTTGAGTTTGGACTAGTCTTGTGATTTGTTTTAAACAACAAGATGTAGTGGAAGCGATGCATAAGTTCCAGAGTCCAGGGTTCATTAAAACTTAAAGTTTTCCGGCCACCGCAGTAGCCTAGCAGCTAAAGATCTTACCTTGCACGTGCCAGGATCCCATATGGATGTGGGTTCCTGTCCCCATAGCCCCGTCTCCCATCCAGCTCCCTGCTTGTGGCCTGGGAGGGCAGTCGAGAATGGCCCAAAACCTTGGGACCCTGCGACTACATGGTAGACCTAGAAGAAGCACCTGGCTCCTGGCTTCGGATGGACTCAGCTCCAGCCATTGCGACCACGTGGGGAGTGAATCAGCGAACAGAGTATTTTCCTCCGTTTCTTCTCCTTTCTGTATATCTTGCTTTCCAATAAAAATAAATGCATCTTTAAAGAAAGAACTTAGAGCTTTCACCTTTCATGTCATTGAGGCCATACTCACAGTGCAAAGAAAGTTGGAACCTGGTTCCAGCGCGGTAGCCCAGTGGTTAAAGTCCTTGCCTTTCACGTCTCAGGATCCTGACAGAAGATCTTCCTCTGTCCCTACTCCTCTATATATCTGACTTTCCAATAAAAATGAAAGAAATTGGGCCCAGTGTGATGGCCTAACAGCTGAAGTCCTCAATTTGCATGCACCAGAATTCCATGTGGGTGCCAGTTCTAATCCCGGCAGCCCCACTTCCCATCCAGCTCCCTGCCTGTGGCTTGGGAAAGCAGTCGAGGACGGCCCAAAGCCTTGGGACCCTGCACCCATGTGGGAGACATGGAAGAAGTTCCTGCTCCTGGCTTCGGATTGGCTCAGCTCTAACCATTGTGCTCACTTGGGGAGTGAACCATAAGACGGAAGATCTTCCTCTCTGTCTCTCCTCCTCTCTGTATATCTGATGTTGTAATGAAAATAAAATAAATATTTTTTAAAAAAGAAAAAGAATACTTTGTTATTTTATATGCTGCATAGATACATTATAATTGTTATCCTATTCTGCCCACCTGCTAACCCTGGACAAAAAGTGTCTCCTTGCGTATGAATGTGGTCTTTCCTCTAAGCCCTGCGGCCGTGTGACCTACAGCTGCTTGAAAGATAGAGATCTGTTATCCTCCATATCTACTTTGCAACTGGAGGATACACATTTGCAATAAAATATCTCTAGCGTTTCATTTTTAAAGAAGTAATTTATTTTTATTTGAAAGACAGAGCTCTACAGAGAAAGGGAGACAGAAAGACTTTCCATTTACTGCTTCATTCCCCCAGTGGCTGCAATGGTCAGAGCTGGGACAGTCTGAAGTCAGAATCCAGGAGCTTCTTCCAGGTCTTTCACATGGGTGCAGGGGCTCAAGGCGCTGAGCCATCTGCTGCTGCTCTCCCAGGCCATTATCAGGGAACTGGATTAAAAATAGAATAGCCAGGGCCCCAAACCAGTGTCAGTATAGGAATCTAGCACTGCAGGAGGAGGTTTAGCCTAACATGCCATGGCACCAGCCCCCTCTAGTCTCTGACCCTGAGTTCACCTCCAATGATAGTCCTATCCTGATACTGAACTGTATGCATAGGTACTACCACTACCTTTCACATCCCTTTCACAGCTAGTATTACAAATGAGAAGAGCATCTGTACTCTTAACATGGGCTAGGCACAATTCTAAAATCTTCACATGCATTATCAATTCCCTTAGCTCTCATAATAGCCTTTTGAGATAATTACTACTTTTATTCCACTTGCAGAACTGAGTAAATAATGTAGTTCTCCTTGTTACCTAAAGCAGGTTTAAGTCAGAGTCACGTTGCATGGCCAAAGAGGCTGGTCTCTTAAACATCATAGTGTTAACTTATCTACAGTCAGTCCTATTTCCTTATTTTGAACACATTCTTCAATTGTTTCAATCCTCCTCGTCTTTTTCTTTTTTTAATATTTATTTGAAAAGCAGCCAAGAGCTAGGAGTTTCATCCAGTTCCCCTACACGGGTGGCAGAGGCATGAGTACCTGACCATCTTCTGCTGCTTTCTTAGGGATATTAGCAGGAAGCTGGACCAGCAGCAGAGCAAAACCTGGACCCAAACTAGTGCTCTAATATGGGATGCCAGTAACACAGGCAGCAGCTTAACTTGCTGTACCACAACATCTGCTCCAGGCTGGAGCCGCTGCTCCATCACCATAACTACCCTTATGATTCCAAAACAACTCCTGAGACTTTTGTGATTTGTATCCGTGCAAAGTTCCATTGCAAACAGACGCACAGTATGTGTGCATAAAGGTAGATGATTTGGGAGGGAGGAGTCTAGGAATGCCCAGTAGGGAAAAACCATTGCAAAAGAAATTGAAAACATTGTGACATATTCAACAGTACATGTTGAGTGTTCTGCTTTCCTGAATTTCTTGGGATCAAAATGTTCTAGATTTTGGAATTTAGGGGATTTTGGGATATTTGCAGAGACTTCACCTGTGGAATATCTCTAGTGCAAACATGTGAAATCCCAAATTGGAAAGTTTCTTGTGCATTCTGTCAGGACTAAAAAAGTTCTGGATCTCAAACATTTCAGTTTTCAAATTTGCAGGTTAGGGATGTTCAACCTATTGGTGTGTTTATCTCATTTGACTTCTTGGCAGAATTCAACATCATAACACATTCTTTCCTTCCCTTGGCTTTTATGAAATGATATTCCTGACTTCCCTGGGGAATCTGGCCTCCTCCCCATTCTCCCTTTCTTGCTTCTCTTCTCCTCAGCCCCTACGTGTTGGAGGCCCCCATAACTGGCTCTTTTCTTACTGTAACACACTTTACATGTGATCTAATTCACCCTTGAGTGCAGATTTCCATTCTAAACTCTGGCCTTACCTTAATCTAGAGAGTAGATGTGTTCATCTCATGTTTTATGGGTCAAAAAGTGGAACTCTTTTCTCCTATACTTGTTCTTTCCAAATATTCCTCATTTGGAAAGCAGCAACATCCTCACAAGTCACGTTAATTCCCTCCTGGTCTTTACTTTGCATCCAGTGGTTCCACAAACCGTAAGAGTCACTCTGCCTCTCTTTCAATATTGTTCCTTACAATTCATTCTTCACATAGCAGGCAGGATAAATCCCACTTGGGCACTTCCATTTCCCTACATTTAAAATCTGGGCTCCTTACTGTAAACCAGAAGGTCTTATATAATTTGGTCCCCATGTGCTTCTTTGCTACAATCTTGCCACACAATTTCCATCTCTGCCTGCTCAGTATTAGGCTGAGGGCTTGGCACTTGCTGTCTGACTGCTCTACCTGCACCACTGTTCTGCCCCATCTTAGCAGATTTTGCTTCTCAGCTTTCAGGTTTTAGTTTAAGCATTCTCAGAGAGCCCAAGGCCATTCACCCTTCTAATGGAATTCCCTCTCCACTTGGTATCACTCTTCACTGTTTGATTTCCTTTGTAATACTTAGCCCTTTCTCCCTTTTCCTGAGAGCCCCCTCCTCCACTTCCCCTGTCACTCCTAGTTAAGGGCTTCTCATTTTGCTGTGTGATCTTGCCTCTGTGACTGTGTTTAGTTGACATGAGAAAGGCCCAACCCAGCCAGAGAAGAGCATTTCCTGGGATTTTCCAAACTGAAATTGAGAAACACAATTAACTGCCTGGTAATGGCAGACGGCGAGTAAACAGCAGGACTGTTACACGGTTGTGCTTCCAGTTGGGTGGAGGAAATGAGTCCACTAATGCTCACATGATAGCAATGGGAAAAGTAAGTCATCTGTGAAAATGTTTTTGCTTGTTTTTAAGATCTAAAGTACAGTCTGGATGATTATGGAATTATTTTTCCTGTACCATCATCATTTTCCTTTTCTTTTTAATATCTTACTGCATTTGAGAGGTAGAGACAACTCCCATCCACCTAGGCATTCCCCAAATGCTTAAAATAGCTAGGAATGGGCCAGAGCTGAAGCCGAGAGCTTGGAACTGGATCAAGGCCTCTCTGTGAATGAAAGGAATTCAATTACTTAAGCCATCATCATCGCCACCCAGGGTCTGCATTCGCAGGAACCTGGAATCGGAATAAAATCCAGGAGTTCCAGTGAACCCAGGAGCTCCAATAAAACCCAGGTACTCTAGTACGGGACGCAGGCATCTTCACAGCGAGGCTAAACGCTCAGCACTGCATCAATGTTTTCTTTAAAACAATTTTTTAGGAGGACGGTGGTCTGATTAAGCTGGCTTGCTCTTCTTGTGTCTGACTCTGTGATCACACGTGAATAATACATATGTACCTTTTGCTGATGAACTTAAGGAACACATCAATTGCAGAATGGGTGGTTAGATGGTTTCCATGGAAAATATGCTCCAGAATCCAAAATTGTAGAAACTGGAAGCAGTCTAGTATGAGAAGACCCACGTGGGTTTTTACGTCAATATAGAAAGAAGCATCAAGTTTTCCACAGCTGCCAAAAGTCTAGGTTCAGAGGTAGGACTGGGGCAAGATGCAAAATGCTTTCAAATGACAATCATCCACCATTATTATTATGAAGGTACACTTTAGGCTTTATAGAAATTGTTTTATGGAGTAAAACATATTCCAATTACATATAATTATTACCAACTCGCTTGGCATTGAAGGGGCTACTGAGATGATTAAGGTAGAGAACTCAGTCATTAAGTTCATTAAGGGGTAGGGTTTTTTTTTTTTTCTAAATTAAATGATTAAAATACAAGGTAACTGTGATTTTTTTTAAAGATTTCTTTATTTTTATTGGGAAGGTGGACATAAAGAGAGGAGGAGGGACAGAGAGGAGGATCTTCCATCTGATGATTCACTCCCCAAGTGAGCATAACAGCTGGAGCTGAGCCAATCCAAAGCCAGGAGTCAGGAGCTCTTCTGGGTCTCCCATGCGGGTGAATGGTCTGTCCTCAACTGCTTCCCCAGCCTACAAATAGGGCTGTCGGGATTAGAATTGGTGACCATATGGGATCCCGGCACATACAAGGCAAGGACCTTAACCACTACGCTATTGTGCCAGGCCCAACTGTGATGTTTCTAAGTGAGCTGAAAGTGAAGCCCAGTGGAGGCAAGGCTATGGTAAAGTTTCTTGGTCACGAAGGGTCATGTGCAGCTGCAAGAATCAGAAAAGTTTTCAGGACCAAGGTAGGCATTCGAGCTGTATGTTGGGAGCTTGGTAGGACTACAAAGGTCAAAGATGGCATGGGGAAGCATCTCAGTCTTCAGGGATTGATAACCGAGGATCTGGCACAAGTATAAAGGTCTGTGTGAGAGCCATTGGCAGGGAAACAACAGGATGAATGTCTAGCCAGCATTGATAGTTACAGGAACTAGGAGGCTTGGAGGGCAGTTCGGCTTGAGAAATTTTGCTGGGGATGACAGCAAAATATGCCCTTTGATGGTTGAGAAGGCTGTTGAAATGTGGGACTGCTTTGGGGGCAGGCATGTTAACACTGGAGATGTTCAGTTTAGGAAACGAGTAGAACTACACTTTATGCAAAGGCATCATGGGCAATATCAGAGCACTGAGATATGGACCAGGGAGGGTCACGGGCTTTGCAATATTATTAGAGGTTATCAAGGCACAGAGATAGGGCCACCAGTATGATTTATGGGGCTAGAAATGAAGCTAAAGAGACAGTGACATGTCTCTGAAATGCTCAGTTAATTAAAAAAAAACAGTGTGTTCTCTTCACCTTCAGTCTACAGGGAGCACATTCTAACACAGGTTGGTTACACTTCTGGAGTAGTTCTGTCTGCCGTAAATGCTGCCTGATCCATTGCTTTGACACATTTGTTATTTGCACAACTGAGTTTCCAGCTGCCATTTTTCCCTTTCCTACAAGCATGGACACAAGTCCATGGCTAAGACCAGGTTGGGATAATAGCTGGGAATTATCACACGAAAACTAACAAGTAAAACAGGTGTTAGGTGTAACTGTTTCTAGTACATTAGCCAGGTCCCATTGCAAAGGGTTGCTAGTGATGGTCTCTGCATCTCATTGTGAGACTGTGTTACAGACCAGCTTGCCTATATAACACCATTTTCCAAACTGGACTCCGGACCCCTCAATCTCACCATAGGCTGAGAGAGAAAAACAGCAATTCTTTATTTTACTGCTGGGACAGAGTCATTTCCTGCCCCAGGAGTACTGACAGAACACTTAATTTCTTCAGCAAGAATTCATATCTTCATCCGCAGTGTATGTAAGAAGTAAACATTTGGGTCATTTTTTAGTGAAGTGTTTAGCTATGAGTTGACAACTAGGTAGCATAAAAGCTTGTGGAAAATTTGCTAGCTAGCATGACAGCTAGGTTACGTGCCCCTGAGAGTCTTTAAGCAAACAGGTGGGCAAATCAGCTTGAAGCAAGAGCTGGGGAAATTGTGACTCCATAGTATTCAGCTAACAAAGAACGTGTGGGGAAGGAACTGCATATTAGGACATAATTCACTGGCTGTTGGCTAGCCCAAGTGTGCTGGCTCACCGGCACCCAGTCCTGCAAGATTATTGAGAAGTCTCTTTTGCTGTGCTTTGTGACTCCATCATTCGTGTGGACCAGTGAGGCTGTTTATCACGGTGCACAGCAAGCCAAAACATCGGTCGAAAGGATATTTTTAAAGGTCTGAGGCATTCAGGAATATCATGTGCAGATGGTACAGGAGGTGGTGGAAGTTGGGCTACCTCTGAGTGCAGGGTCAAGGCCTTTTCACAACCTTTACTCCAATGAGGCAACATGTGGGTGGAGAGATACACCACTCAAAACACACACACACACACACACTCTACTTTTCCAGGAAGAGCCTTCTCCAAAGCCATATTTCATTAATGATGGAAAGGGACAGTCCTGCTGGAGAGACACCCATTTCATGCAACTGAATGGAAGCCAAAGTTTCCCTGAATAAAATTGTCCACTTCTTGTGCACTGTGAACTTACTGCATGTTGAGGTCTTCTGTATCTTCATTTTGCAAAGTAAGTACTTTAGGGCCCATTTAATCAGAACCAGTCAACTTCAATGCTCAATAAATAACATACTAGGTTAAAAACAACTTAATCTAAATCATCGGTGAAGTCCCTAATTTTAAGCTCGAAATTTATGTAAAAGAAGGCTCTTATGTGGATTTCTTGCAAATGGTGTCGTCATCACCCATCAACCACCATCACTGGATTTTTTTTTTATGTGAGCATGACTATAAATTCATTGATTCATTCTCAAATGTCTACTGTTTGCCTTCATCAAGACATGATTACTAGCAGTTATGAGAGATGCAAATATGATTCCCAAATGGAATTTATCAACTAGCAAAATAAAAGATACAGCAGATTTTGATGCGTACCACAGGACCCTAGGGAAAAAGCTACGTCTTGAAACTAGGACACATCCTATTTCCTTTGGGCTGTGGAGAAAAACTCGAAGCTAACAGTTGAAACGAGAGGAGCAAAGAATTACAAGAGAGCATGAGGATCATGATCAAGGTACGGTCGGGACCTGTGAAGCAGACATCTTGTCTACCTTAACATGATCAGCAAGCTAACTTTTGTGGATTTAGATCTACCAATTTTACCTGTCCTCCCCACCCCCACCCCCATCCCATGCTGTTTTACCGGCCGTGCGACAAAAGGCCATATTCAAAATAAGGTCCGCTCTGATGGAACGGGAGGAGCTGCGACCGTCGCCGGCGGCAGCGGCAGTGCCGGTCAGGAGTAGCGAGAGGCGGTCATTTTCCCATCGACGCATTCCTGGTTTTTAACGTGTGCCGGTGTGTTGATTATCATCCTTGGGTAGCCCCTTATCAGATCGGGAACGCCAGGAGCACCTCCAGGGACAGTCCGTGCGCTGTTTACCGATAGCATTCGTCAGCTAAGAATGCCCTGTAATATCTGGGACACCGAAGAGACACAGGATATGGTTCCAATAGCCTCCAGCGTCAACAACGCGTGAATCTTTTCAGTCAAGTTTTGGGCCAATTCAGACTCTAGCAATATCGCTGGGGGGGGGGGGAACATGTGATTCCCGCCTCCCCCCGTAAGTGAATGAAAACTCATTTCATCTCGGACTACCAATCCCCTGATGCAACGCTCCCTATTCCCACCGTGCGGGGCGGAGTCGTCAGGGGGAGGCCACAGCGGCCGCCGCGGGGCATTGTGGGCACTGTAGTCTGCGGCCGGGCCGCCGCGGGCGCGGATCCACGTGGTCCGTTTGGCGGCAGCTTTGGGCAGCGGCTCCCCGGGCTCTGTTCCCCACGGTTCTCGGGGGGCGCGGGCGGCAGCAGGTCCTGCCAGCCGCCGCCGCGGGAGCCGGCTTGGAGGCAAGGCCCGAGGCTTGCCCCGAGCTTCGCGACGCTTTTGCGACAGGCGCGGCCGTGTTCCGCGGGTGCCCTCCCTCCTCCTCTCTGTGAGGAGGTACCGGCTGTTGTGCGGCGCTGCCTTTCTGTTGGAGTGTATGGGCGAGTGAGTGAGTGAGTGAGTGTGTGAGCGTGTGTGTGTGAGTGAGAGAGAGTGAGAGGAGAGGGTGAGGCGTGCGTGCGCGTGTGAGAGAGGAGCAGCGCCCGCCGCGGCCGCCCCGCCGCTCCCACCGCCGCGGGCCAGCCGGGGACAGCGCCCGTGGGGAGCCCGTGGGCACCGGGGCACCGATCGCCGCTGCCCGCCCGCCCCGGCCGCTGCCCGCCCCGGCCGGCCTCCTGGATGTCCCCGGCGCTCTGCTGCGGCCTGCTGCTCCTGCTGCTGCTCTCCCGGCCGCGTCGGTCGGGCTGCTGCTGCTGCTGCTGCTGCGGGCGGCCGTAGAGAGCGGCTGGGCTCCCGGAGACCCGCGGGCGGCTCGTGCTGCTCTGCTCCCCGGCGTCCCCCTTCCTTCCCCGGCGTCCCCCTTCCTTCCCCGGCGCCCCCCTTCCTTCCCCGGCGTCCCTCATCCTTCCCCGGCGTCTCCCATCCTTCCCCTCCGTCCCCCTTCCTTCCCCGGCGTCCCCCATCCCCACCCCGGCGTCCCCCATCCTTCCCCGGCGTCCCCATCCCTACCCCGGCGTCCCCCATCCCCACCCCGGCGTCCTCCCCCGACCCCCCGACCCAGCTCTCCGGCCTCGGAGACTGTGACAATGGACTATGACTTTAAAGTGAAGCTGAGCAGCGAGCGGGAGCGGGTCGAGGACCTGTTTGAATACGAGGGCTGCAAAGTTGGCCGAGGCACTTACGGTCACGTCTACAAAGCCAAGAGGAAAGATGGGTGAGTACGTGTGTGTGTGTGTGTGTGTGTGTGTGTGTGTCTGTCTGTCTGTCTCGGGGCTCCGGCTTCCCCGACGCCCGCAGGTGTCCCCGCCGGCCGGCTTTGCAGGGAGGAAGTGGTGTCGGGGGGCTGTGCCGGGGTGGTGCGTGCTCATGGGGGGGCCTCTGCCCCAGTGGGCTGGCCACTTTTCGAGGATTTCAGCATATGATTTCTGAACCCTCGTGATTCAAGGCCGGTTCGCATCCTGGTTTCTTTTCCCCGGGTCGGTTTATTATGGTAACCGTTCCTGGGGAGGTGTGTGTGTAGTGGGGGGGAGCCTCTGGAATGACACCCATCACGGGTGGGAAAGCTGCGATGCTTTCTCCCCCACCGGTGCGTGATCAATGTATTCTCAAATAAGGGTTTTATCTGTGCAAAAGAAGGTGTTTCTGGAGCGTTCCTCGGTGGTGACCGGCCACACAGATGCAGCCGTGGCTATTTCGCTCTCATTAGCTGTGAGTTTTTCCGTAGAACAATGGGGGTTTGGTGCAGGGTGGGTGGTGAGAGAAAGGCAAGTGACAAATCGGGAGATCTTGGGCCGGCGGTCTCCCCAAAATGTAGCACCTGACTCTGTGCTTTAAATAATCCCCCTGCTATACATATTCTCTGGAAATACCTCAATTAAACCAATTTAGTTTCCGACAGGCCAGTGGAGTGTCGTTTCTCCTTTGTCAGTAGATGAGTGTGTTGAAATGTTGACAAAAGAGAATGCAGTTTCTTAGTTGGGGGAAAAAATATATATATATTTTATTCCCTATTTGCTTTCGTTTTGTAAAAATGGGTGTTATCTCTGTAGGACAATATGGGGAGACATTGTGGGGAAGGTAGTGTCATAGCTTATTATATAATCTTTGGGTTTTATTGCAAACAAAGTAGCTTTACTTGAATAGCTACTCCTAGATGCTGGAAATCATTTTACATTTTCAGATTAGGTAGGAGATATGCTCAGTTGTTCAGAAATGCATTAACACTAAAAAAAGCGAAACCATTCATAAAGCTGAAACAAGTTCCCTGGGTGAGTTGGGGAGGCCATATTTATAAACACTTTAGTATTCTGAATACTGGAGAAGGAAGTGTGCCTTTATCCAGTGTTTTTCTTAGGTTTATTTAATGACTTCTCTTTATTAAAAATGTTAAATTGCGGTCCAGGAGAAAGATAGTAATTGTGATGACCTGGAAATGTGTATTTCAGCGCTTTTATGCAGCAGTAATGCAGCATAGATGTTTGGAAAAAACTTGCTGCCCCGTGTGCTGCTGTGCTGCATGGATTTCAGAGCAGTTTTTAGTGAAGGTTTACTCTGGTAACATTTGAGGAATCAGTATATAGAGACACAGCCGACTGATGTCTGATTCCATCTGGCCTGGAAGTTTTACTCTGAACTGGCATATATATATTTTTTTTTAGAAACGATCCTTGTTAACTTGCCATGTGTTTTTGAAAGGCCTTCACCCATTTCCCTGCCACACAGGGTTCTGTCGATTCTGCCGTTTTGGGCAGATTCATAAAATTCCCAGGCCGGTGAGGTCAGACGTTGCAGTGTGTCGGGCCAGTTTGTCATCCTTTTGTAAAAATCCAGTGACTTTATTTTTAATTACTTTGAGAATCATGTTTTATTTTCTTAAGTTCTCATTTTAAGTTACTAAAAATTGCAATGTGTTTTAACTCAGATCTTGTCTTTTATTTTAAAACTGTAAAACTGTGGGTTGGCAGGAGGAAGTCCTCTTTTTGTTTGGTATTTTGAGGATCACATTTTAATTTAGACCGTTAAGAATAATTTGGGGAGAATTTTAAAAATAGTGAGTTTTTTTTTTAAAACATGTATTATGTATAAACATCTTTTAGTTATTTGTGGTAGTTGAAAAGTAAGATTCAGGAAAATAAACTTTATTTGTAATCTTTTGGATTTGTTTTTCAGCATGCTGTAATGGTTCTGTTTATGTGATAAACTTTTTTTTCTTAATGGATCAAATGTCAAGAGAGTTTTAAAATTACTTAAACCAGTTTCTGTTTCCCAGAGGGAATAGTTTTTGGTTTGGCTTCTTTTTCATGACTTTACCCTCGTGAAACACCACATTACAGTTACGAGATTCTTTTGATGTTAAGTCAGTCTACTGTAATTTAATGTATTCTAGTCCTGACAAAACAAAGTTTCTGGAAGTTTAATCTTACAATAAGATGATCAAATACTTTGTTTTTAGTATAGAGTATGTATTCTCCAACTGAAATTTTAGGGTACTCCAGAAAATCAAATGGCAATTCCTTCAAGAGAAATCCTGAGATTTTAAAAAGATGAAATAATATAAGCGGATTTTGTTTAGCTTTCTGTGATTATTAAAAGGATTGTATGTAAATTTATATTCTTTCAAGTTGTTCAGTGGGCATAGAACATGAATGAGTGTTAAAAGAACTTAGACCAGAGGAGTTAGCTTCTTATAGTATTAAATCTTTGAAAATAAAATTGCTTGCGATTTCATTCTTTTGACCTAATGAAGTCACAATATCACAATGCTAGTAAACACTTTTCATAAAATTGGTATTTTAAAAAATGTTGGAAAGGGGGAAATATTTGAGTCCTGAGTACAATACAAGGGGGAAATGGGCATTTTATAGTTGTGTTAATTTCAGATTATAATACAGTTAAGATGAAAATTACATAAACCTAGTAGAATGGAAGTCATTTGAGTCTCGTGGGCATAACTGAGACCGTGTCCTTTGTGTCCGAGCACCATGGGACTCGGCGTGACACAGAGCTCTCAGGGGCCTCGTCAGCCGGAGCTCCTCTTCACAGACTTCAGGCAGCTAAACTCATTTTGTTTGAAAGAATAGAAAAGTACAAGAAAACAGAAAATTTTCTGTCTTTTGAAATTCTAGACTCTTAGTAAAAAGTCCTGGACATAAGTAGAATTAAAAAAAAAAAAAATCCTTCCTCTAGGATGGTACAGATGTGCCCTGCAGGGCTCAGTGGGCTGCCATATCCTCCTTGTGGATCTGGCCCAGCTGTTCACTACTTCGTCTTTTCCACTGACCCAGGCTAGGCAGCCCTGGCCACGCTGGACTCCCGCCCTGGAGGCTCACGGACCTGGCCCCCACTGCATAGTTGGGCCAACGACCCAGGCCAGGTGACCTGGTCCCGTTCCCTTGCCCCTGAGGCTCACAGAACAGATTGTACAACTACCCTAGCCAAACCATGACAGCCAATAGCTGGGTGAATGGAGACTCTGAGGTTGACTATGTCAGGCAGTGGACATTGAAAGGGCTCCCTTATCCTTTGATTGGCGAGATCAACAACAGTTCAGAACTAACGAAACCACCTAGGCAGAACCCGTAAGAGTGTGCATCACATCAGGACCCTGGCTTGATAGCAGGTGGCCATTCTCCATCCCCGGGTAATGGAGCAGTTGGGAGACTGTGTATGGCTTCTTCACTTATCTACCCCCACCACTGCCTCCCCCACCCCCCCAAAAAAAAACCAATAAGGAGAAGTAGAAAAAAATTGGAAACAATGATCATACCCACTTTTCCCTAACCCTTGACCCATCCCACTCTGATCAACTATGTTAGTGTCATCTGAAATTAAAAATAAACTTAAAAAATCAATTCAAGGGGCTAGCGTGGTTGTATAGGAGGCTAAACCTCTCAAGTCATTGGTTCCCTGCACCCACATGGCAGACTCAGAGGAGGCTTCTGGCTTTGGACCAGCCCAGCTCTGGCTGTTGTAGCCATTTGGGGAGTGGAGCAGTGGATGGAAGATTTTTCTCCTTCTCTGTAAATCTGCCTTTCCAACAAAAATAAAGCTTTAAAAATGTATCTCACAGAAAACTATTGATTTTGGGGCTATGGATGTAGCCACCACTTGTGGTGGCAGCATCCCATGGAGTGCTGATTGGAGTCCTGGCTGCTCTGCCAGACTAACGTGCCTGGGAAGGTCGTGGTGGATAATCCAAGAGCTTAAGTCCCTGACCATCCTTTTGGGAGACCCAGATAGAGTTCCTGCCTGTTGGCTTTGGCTAGATCTGACCTGGCTGTTGCAGCCATTTGGGAAGTGAACCAGCAGATGGAAGATCTTCGTTTCTCTCTCTTTCTCTCTGTCACTCTGCCTTTCATTTCAATGAAATAATCTTTCAAACAAAAAAATTCGGGATAAGAGTTTTAGCTCCCAACAGGAAAAGCAAAAAGAATTTTCTTAAGTAGTGTTCTTAAACTGTTTTCAAAACAGATGATACATAATTAGGACTGAGTGTGTTTTAGATATATAGAAAATGTTCTTTGGGACCTGTTTGTAGAAAAATGGGAGATTAGACAGTGATAATGATCACAACAGATAAATTACTGAATAATTAAGTACTAGATCCTGAACATTAATCATCTCTTTAATCCATACAGCTATAGCCACTTGTTATTTTTCCTTATTACAGATGAGGGAACCGAGTCTTAGGAAATGGGCACATGGCTAATTGACCGTCAGTGTGGATTAGATGAGGGTCTCTTACTACAGCATCCATGCTTTTAATCATTATGCCTCATTATTATCATCTAGATAATAGTACAGATTAAGTAAATATGGATGTCAAATTTGGTGTTCAGTAAGTTACTGAGAAAGCATGAATGAATGCATTTCATAGAGATGTTCTTTTCAATAAGCTGTGTTTTGGGTGTGCATTTTCGTGACAGCTCTGGTTGGAAATGCTGTGAAAGTGTGCATGTGCCATGGGAGATGGGGATGAAGCCCTGCACTACTGGCCCCGGCCTCGCCCAGAGCTGGCCATATGGCCATCTGGGGAGTGAACCAGTGGGTGCAGGATCTAGCTCTGTAACTGACTTTCAACTAAATAAATAAACCTTAAAAAAACCCACCAAAAACAAAGAAAGAATGTGCATGTGACAAATGGTATGTATGTATGTATACACACTGTACCTTTGTGTCTATAGATTATTATATACATATACTGTGTGTGTGGTGTAGGCCTAATAAAAGGCATAAGGGAAAACACCTCTAAATTAGCTACTCTTGGAGACCTGCATTAGAATTTGGCCTTCAGCTGCTATCAGGAGCATGACCTTGGGCGAGTCCTTTGCCTCTGTGGACCTTGGCCTCCTTATTTGTAAGGGTAGGAGTTTTGAGTAGATAATTTTTAAAGAATTGAACATTATAAACATAGACTGTAAGACATTTTCAAGGTAAGATGATAGCCACCACTGAAACACAAACTCTGCTTTAGGCATTGGTACCTTTCAGTATTTTTTTTAAAGAGTTATTTTTATTATTTTTTTATTGGAAAGGCGGATGTACAGAGAGGAAGATCTTCCGTTCGATGATTCACTCCCCAAGTGAGCTCAACGGCCGATACTATGCCAATCCGAAGCCAGGAGGCTCTTCCGGGTCTCCCACGCGGGTGCAGGGTCCCAAGGCTTTGGGCCGTCCTCGACTGCTTTCCCAGGCCACAGGCAGGGAGCTGGAAGGGAAGTGGGGCTGCCGGGATAGAACCGGCGCCCATATGGGATTACTGGGTGTACAAGGCGAGGACCTTAACCACTGCGCCATTGCGCCGAGCCCTCTTTCAGTATTTTTAAATGTTTTTATTATTTTCTTTTCTTTTAGCATTACTTCCCATCAGTGGCCAAAAGGAAGTTGGGTAACTTCCAAAGCCCTCTCAGCCATTTAGCCAATTTATGGCATTCTTCCATATTTATCTCTTAGGATCTTGAGGATTTATGGGCTAGTGACTGTTCCCATTTTTGTGAATCATTTGTCTGGTGTTCAGCACAAGGGGTCTTGCAGGTTCAAGAAGTCAGTATTAATATTTTAACTATGTCAGAACTTGGTTAGAATGCTTATTTCCAAAACAATCTGTTAGGAACGTGTAAGTATTCCATTACTCTTGCCCTCAGAATATTGTTGAATTCTGTATTGGAGTTCATTTTTATTTAAATATTTCTGTAGATGTCAGATGCCAAATATAGCATGCTTTAAATTAATCTTCCTCTCTGGAGATTGTGAATGTGTGGCAGGGAGTATTCTTACAGCCTTCTAAACATGTGGTGGAAAAGGTTAAGCAAAAATATTTACTCTGTGCTTCTTGCCTGTTTGTAGTTGAATTTCTCTCATGGATATTCAGTACATTCAATCAACTGTTTGAGGCCTGGATTCTTTTTTTTTTTTTTTTTTTAAATTTCTTTTTTATTTTTTTGTTTGTTTTTTCCCCCCTGAGACTGGGTAATTAATTAATTTAACATTTGTTCATGAGTTTTCACTTTTACTGTCTTCCAGCATTTGAAGAAATTCACTCAGTCATTAAATTCTTACTGGACTCTCATGCTCCATGCACTGTCCAAGGTATTGGAAGTGCAGAGAGATGAATAACATGTTTCATTATTTAAAGAGTTAAGTACTGAAGAAAGAAACATGTAAGCAAAGTGTAGCAATTTAGGAAGCACTGTAATAATGATACAAGGTGTTACTGAAACCCAAGAAGGCCCCAACTGCATAGGTTATTTTAGGAGAAACCTTTCAAAGATGGCAACATTTGATTTGGATTTTTTTAAGTGTAACTTCATTTTTAAAGAATACATAACGTTTTTGCCATGTGTCCTTTCAGTACCTGTGTGTACTGTATAGTGATTTGGGTCTTGTAAAGCAGAGCTCTTGTGAGAAGGGCATCCAGGGAACAGGATGAAAAGGGATGCCCTCTGTTGTGTTACCCGCGGAACCCAGTGATTCTTTCCGCCACTCATTTTCCCATGCTGGCATTTTTGGGGGCAGGGGGAGAGACTCCTGCTGTATGTGTAAGTATATACAGTTACATTACAAATTTTCCAGTACGCTTACTGGGCAGCAGTGGGGATATACCTTTCAACATGTGCTGAATGCTCGAATTGTATATATGACAGTTTTGTATCACAAGAATGTTGGCCATTCTGTGTAAGCAGCCTCTGAAATTCAAGTGTGTGGCTGAGGAGACCCTCTCGTTTGTAAAACTGCCATGGCAGAATTCCATTTTGCTTGTGGTTTTGGAAGTGATCCTGTTTTGGCTTCGCCTGCATGAGGAGTAAAGGGCCAGAATTCTCGGTGGTGGTGGCAACAGCTGGGGTAGGGACTGGGAGTGAAGGGATTCTTCTCCCAGAGTTTAGGAAGTAATGAAAGTTCTTGTGATGGGATGTGTGGTGAGATGGAGATGGGACTAAGACTTTTCAGCCAGAAAAATCAATAATGAAAAATTGTAACAAATGTTGTAGGCCATTTGCAAATGTTGCAAACTTTAATTCCTTTGAAGCATTGTTTTTCCTGCAAATGTGTTTAGAACCGTGATTTACAAATACTTAAGATGTGATACATTTGTTGGTTGGGAACTTGTATGTGTCAAATGAGACCATTCCTTTTGGCTTGTTGTCCGTCTTAAAGTGCATTTTGCTATTGGCTCTAATCCTCATTATCTTCTCAACGTTTTTCCTGTTGTTAGCTGCTGTTAAAGAATAAAAACCCTACTGTCCTTTCCTCTTTCAGAATAATTTGTGAATTATTTCCTTTGTACCAGTTTAGGCAGTAGGCCTTAGTTATCACCTTGTTAGAAATTACTCTATCTTGTTTCCTCTAGGCAGTTCTTGATGTTATCTCTAAAAGGAGCCTTCACCTGTTATTCTGGCCTTAATACCTGGCCTTATTGGTGTCATGATGCTCTTTATTCTTTGTTGTTGTTTCTGTAGTTGTCAAAGTCCCCAGATAAGTTCTTGCCATGGTGAAGTGGCTTTAGTGGTCAACCATGTTACGTCCTTCGTACGTATTGCTGCAGAGAAAATGTTGAAGCCCCCCACTAAAATGTTCCATCGGATTCACTCTTTTAAAGTGTATTGATTGAACATCAAAGTATTTAGTATATTGAACCATCACCACTGTCTAATTTCAGAACATTTTTGTTATCCTGGAAAGAAACCTTGTAACAGTTTCTGCTTCTCAGCCACTGATGAATCTACTTTTCTGTCTTTATGGTTTTGCCTTTTCTGGATATTTCATGTAACTGGAATAATACAATATGTTGGCTTTTGTGTGTTTGACTTAGCATGTAGTATGTGTATGCTTCTGTAGTTTCTTGCAGCGGTTCTGAAATACAGATTCACACAGCTGTTCTTTTCTAATCAGCCCACTCTGACCCATTATTGAGCAAGCATCTTGGAGTTGAACATTTTTCACTTGCTTGAAATAGGTGATAACCTTTAGCCTCAGAAATCCTAACTCACTCTTAACATACAGCTCCAGTAATTCCCCCTTCCTGTTTATATGTCCTCCGGGTCTGTCTGATGAGTGATTATGTGTTGGAGATTACAAATTACTTCCAGGCAGGTGATTTTGTGCTCTTGGCACATTGCCAAATTGTGACAGATATTTAATACACTTTTCTTTTGGTGGGGATGTGTGAAATTTACATTTTTTAAAAAAGATTTTTATTTGATTTAAAAGTATTCTATCTAAACTTGCTAAAATTAAGAATTTAAGGAATATTAAAAAGAGTAGAAAAGCAGTGCCTTGGGAAGGTAAAATACCAAGAGAAGCCAAGTTGGTGGACTGGCTGTGTTGATGCCCTGGAGAGATAGAATTGAACAATTCCAAAAGCCCAAGGCAAAGGATTGAACCCAAGCAGAGTATCCAGATACTTCAAAGTTAAGACATTAGGAGAGCTTCCTCTGGTTCTGCCACATGAATGTAGGCTCCCGAGGCTGCGGGCCAACCCTGACTGTAGTCCCAGGCCACAGGCAGGGAGCTGGGTGGGAAATGGAGCAGCTGGGACACCAGCCAGTGGTCTGTGGAATCCTGGTGCGTGCAAGGCTCGCGAGGACTTCAGCCGTTGAGCTGTTGCACTGGCCCCTCCATGATTTTTCTTAGCTCATTAGCAGGGAGATTAACTGAAAGTAGAGCAACTGGAACTTGAACTTAGTCCAAATGGGAAAACAGTGTCACAGAAGCACCCTTTACCTGCTATGCCACAGTACTGTCCTCACAAACCTTTGAAGTTAAGGAAAATGTGATTAGCCTTCAAATGGTTTGATATTCAATTTTATTTAAACTCCGTGATGTATGCAGCAGTATTTTTTCATATTTAAAGTTTATGCCAATGAAGTTGTTTAGACAACTTATTTACTCTTTTGTCTATCCGAGTGTTCTTTAAAATCTATCATTATAGCCAGTGTATTCGCAAAAATAATCATCCTAGAGAGGAATTCATTACACGTTGATGCAGAGCCTAGCTAGTGTTTTCTGTACACCTAAAATTTTACAGATTAACTAGAGAACTGAAAGAATTTAATAAAGGTAAATGTAATTATTATGGTTTATATTAAATACATCGTATGTTCGGGCAAAAGGAGAGGCACTAAAATCTTACAGCTTCTGTTTGAAGGAATACTGTAAGCTGTGAGCATTTAAACTTACACGAATACATAGAATTGGGAGCTTTGTGCTTTGTTTTATGTCAGGCTTCTCAAGTGTGTGGCTTCTCTAGGTGTTTTATCCTTGACTCAGCAGGAAACAATGGGATATGCAGTGTACAAGCACAAAGCAAGACATACTTGCAGTTTGTTTTTTTGACACTGTTAATACGCTTTTAAATGCGAAATTGCTTAAAATTTTGATGTATTCATTGTAGCCTCTCCTTAACTATAGTTTCTACTTTTTGCAAATATGTATGCTTATGATTTATTTAGTATCTGTTTACTGCATGTCTATCATATGCTAGTTTTTGTGCCAGATAAAAGTGACTCAGTGGTAAAAAGCTCGTGGTCTAGTCTTTAGGGAGCTTAACAGTCTTTTGACTCTTTCCATGTAGGTAAACAGGCAATTATATAAGAGCTGAAATACAGGAAATTACAAGGTACCATGGGAGGTGTCTGATCTGCTCCTGGGAGCTTAGGGATAATGTTTCAGTTATGACTTTAAAGATAAAGAAAAGTTATGCAAATGAGTGGGCAGTAAGTGTGAGTGGGAGTTAGAGGCTGGACAATAGTACCAACAGTGGCCCCGTCATTTCTTTATGTAAGAGAAAGTCATAATTAGGTGAAAAGGCTGTGCAATAATTTGTAGTAAGCAAGTTGTAAGTTGTTATTTATTTGTGGTAATTTGAGGAAAATGTTATAGGAGAAAAGTGTATAAACCTGGAAGATCTTTTTTCTTTAAAAAATATAAAAATGCTATGATAAGGAGACTGATAAATCTCTTATTTTTTCATTTTTTTTTCTTTATTTTTGACATTCTTTACATAGTTAATTAGGGCACAAAGGTTAAGGGCTACAGGAAAGTGGGTAAGACCATTATTTCCACATTGTTTTTGTCATGTATCTGGGGTAAAGGGGGAGATAAAGAAGCCCCACCCAGTCTCCCACCCATCCCAGGTCCCTGAGATGGGGCATGCTCCGAGGGTCTTGTTCAAGTCATCCTGAAAGTTCAATAGCTATGAACTGCTGCCAGTCTCACCATTCCAAGCACGATGAGGTCGCTGAAGAATCCACTGAATATCATAGTCCATCTTAGAGTCTCTGATTGCCCAGTTTTTCACTGCCAATATATGGCTGAGGTAGTTGACTGACTTGTTCTATCCTCTGTCTTTTCATGGTTAGAGTTCTGAGTCCAGCAGTTCGATTGGGGAGATCCCCAAAGAAACTTTGTCTGAGGTGATCCCAGACCAGATTCTTGTGTGTACTTGCAAGTGCAAGTATGGGACCCTGTACAGTCCATCACCCCAGTCAGCTGGTGGTTGCAATTGCTGTGTTGGTTCTGTTTCCAGCCCTGTCTTCCACTGGAACCAATGAGTGTTGCAGTCCAACCTGATTCTGCCCAGCACACACTCAGCCCTCACATAAACCAGTGGGAGCTGCAGCCTAGTTGGAGAGACCCACAATAACCCCCAGCAGCCCCACCCCCTGGTTTGCCAGTCTGTGCAGCGGACTAGTCCAGGCTGTCCCACATCCCATTGAGCTCTCATACAGGTCAATGGATATTGAACCCAACCATTCCAGCTATCCAGCCCACACACATGCTGTTGGGTGCCTCTCTGTCTAGCCACCCCAGCCCCTGTCCTGGTTTTCGTGTCCTCCAGTGGGAGTGGTAACCCAAGAAGGAGGAGCCCACTATTTCCCTTCTAGGCTACTCCCACCGCCAGATCATGCACTCTCCAGGTGATTCTGCAGTGTAACTTGAGAGAATTAGCCCCCAGTGTCAGCTTCTGCCAGCTGATGCTGCGGCTAAGCGCAACCAACCCTCACCCACTCTAATTTTTGTTTGCACCAGTAGGAACAATCAGCCCAGCCTGGCTTTCCCCTGATCTAGTCCACATGAGGTCCACAGGTGTTGTAGCCCTGCTTGGCCTGGTCTGCCCCCATTCCAACCCCTTGCTCTCCAGGGGGAGTAGCTGTCCAGCAGGGGAGCCCCCCAACCTTCCCCTTGTCAGCTCCGCCCCCTCCTTACCTGGTTCTCACTTCTGCTGGTTGGGCGCTGGGAACTGATAAATTTCAATGCCAGGTCTTAGAGAGGAGTAAGGAAATAGGTTGAGAGGCACCATTCCTATTAACCTTGATTGTAATGGCTTCAACTCATCAGTCAAACGACCTAGATTAGTAAACTGGATCAAAAAACAAAACCCATCTATCTCTTGCCTACAGGAGACACATCTCATCAACAAAGATATACGGAAACTGTATCATAGATTGTTTTTGAAGATTTATTTCTTTTTATTGCAAAGTCAGATATATGTAGAGGAGGAGAGACAGAGAGGAAGATCTTCTGTCTGATGATTCACTCACTCCCCAGGTTACTGCAGTGGCTAGTGCTGCGCTGATCTGAAGCCAGGAGCCAGGAGCTCTTCTGTGTCTCCCACACAGGTGCAGGATCCCAAAGCTTTGGGCTGTCCTCAATTGTTTTCCCAGGCCACAAGCAGGGAGCTGGATGGGAAGTGAAGCTGCCAGGATTAGAAGCGGCACCCATGTGGGATCCTGGCGCATTCAAGGCGAGGACTTTAGCCGCTATTCCATGGCACTGGGCCCTCTAAGTTTGTTTTTATCAGATTTCTCTTTATCAACCAATACTGCTTCTATAACTTGATTTTATCTTAAAAGATTGTTGTTCCTGATGTGCGCTGCCTCCATACACTTCCATGTAAAGCTGTTGCTTCCCATTCTTGCTTATGGTTGTTCCTTTCCCCTCATTTGCTGTTGATGACTTCTCTCATCCTTTCAGTTTTTGCCCAACACTGAATTCTTAGTCTTTATTTTTTTTTCCTTCCCGTTTTTCATACTGACTTTGGCCTGGGTCATGTTCCTTGTCACCTTTGTCCATTTCATTTCCCTCTAGGCTTGCCTCCGCAGCCAGGAAGCAGGGCTCCTGCTGAGGCAGTTGCTTTCTGTGCTCAGCAGAGGTCATCGTGTTTAGTAGGAAAGGAGGAAGGGTTTATTAAGCAGCTCTGTTATATTCTGTTAATTTCAGATAGACTTTAAAAACTTTGAGTATGCAGAACATAATTTTGTCTTCATAGATAATTCCTGTACACCAGAAGTTGGAAAATGCTCTGTATAGATCAAAACTGAGGGAGGGGCCCAGCACTGTGGCCTAGCAGCTAAGGTCCTCACAGTTCTAATCCCGGCAGCCCCACTTCCCATCCAGCTCCCTGCCTGTGGCCTGGGAAAGCAGTCGAGGACGGCCCAAAGCTTTGGGACCCTGCACCCACGTGGGAGACCTGGAGGAGGTTCCTGGCTCCTGGCTTCGGATAGGCATAGAATTGGCCGTTGTGCTTACTTGGGGAGTGAACCATCAGCCAGAAGGTCTTCCTCTCTGTCTCTCCTCCTCTCTGTGTATCTGACTTTGTAATAAAAATAAATAAATCTTTAAAAAAAGAAAGCTGAGGGAATGTGCACATATTCATTCTTTTATCTAAATACCTGTGTTAACATAAGTGATACCACTTTTGTAAGAGAATTGAAACCAGGCATCCTGAGTTGGAAGTTCCTGTTGTCCTCCTTGCTAAGTCTGACTCTCACAGATCTCCCTTAACTTATGACGTGGATTGGACTCAGAGTTACCGAAGTGAAAACAGAAGGGAACCTGTCAAGGCCCCCCGGATTGCTCACAGTCTGTTTCCCAAAACACCAGCAGTGTGCCACTTTGAAGTATCTTGATCATAAAAGTCTTTGCTGTGTTTTGATTGTACTTTGTGTAACTGAACTCCCCCTAAATTTAAGTATGATTGTTGGTTTTCAAACCAGAATGCAATACAATTAGATTTTCCCCTTAGAGCAATTCTGTGCTGTAATTATCTTAGAAACATTTTGGGGTGTTACATAACGTTTAGTACTAGTTGCTTGTTTCTGGGTGTTTAAAAAGCAGTGTTAATTTAGTTGTAGTGTTGAAAAAGTAGAAAAATTAGGTCTTGGTTGTCTTCAGGGAAGCAAATCTGTGATTCATGGTGTTTCTTTTATACATTTATCAGGGTATGTACTATATAGTTTAGTCAAGATGTATATGTTGTTATTTTTTATAGATTCATAGGGTTGAATGGTTTTCACTACAGCCTATTTTAGGATATTTTTGTTTCCCCTGAAGAAAACCTCTACTTGCTAACACTCACTCCCCGTTTTCTCCAGTCAGTAGCCCTGGGCAGTATTTACAGTTTTCTGTTTCTGGATTTGTCTATTCTGTACATTTCATATAAATGAAATCCCATAATACGAGGCCTTTTGTAACTGACTTCTCTTAAATACGCTTGATGTGCTTAATGTGAGTGTCACCATTTTGCAGCATGTATTGTATTATATTGTATGTGAATCTTGTTGACTGGCTATTGTGAATAAGGCGACTCTGAACATTGCTGTACACGTGTTAGAATCTCTGCTTTTAGTTCCTACCTATTCATTATACCTAGGCGTGGAATTGCTGGGTCATCATGGTAACTCTATGTTTAGCCTTTTGAGTAACCACCGAGCTGTTTTCCATTGCTACCACGTCATTTCACGTTCCTGCTTAGCAGTACACAAGTCTGTCTCCTTGACTAGCTGCTTGGATGATCTGATTTCTGGGCTGTTTTTCCCAATGGGCGTTCTCGAGTATTAAATGGCATTTTTCTACTAACATCATCTTATGTGTTTATTGGTCATATGTGTCGCTTCTAGGAAAATTTATGCAAATTATTTATTCCTTTTTAAAATTGAACCCTTTTTATTATTGCATTGCGACATTATTCACATATTCTGGATGTTAAGTACTTATCAGATACGTGATATGCGGGTACTTGGGTTGCTTTCTTAAATTCTTGTTGATATTGTTTGTAGCACAGAAGTTTATAATTTTGACATCCTATCATGGCTGTGTTTTTGATGCCAAGTCTTTTAAAATATCACTTATATCCTGGCTCAGGGAGACACACTCCTAGGATTTTTTTTCCCCTCTGAGTTTTATAGTTTTAATTCTTAGATTTAGATCTGTAATCCGTGTTGTTATCCCGTGCATTAGAAGGTCCAAATCATTGTTTTGTTGATGAATGTTCTGTCCCAGCATCTTTGAATTATCTGGTCACCCTTGTTAAAAATTAGCCACATGCATAAGATTTCCTCCCCTTAAATCTGAGTGTGTGTTTGTCCCTAAGTTAGCACTGCGCTGTCTTGATTACTGTATCTTTGCAACTTTGCAAATTTTGAAATTTGAAAGTGTGGGCTTCCAACTCTGTTCTTTGTTTAGCTTGTTTTGACTTTTCTGTAGTCAGTAATGCTTAGAATTATCTCTCACTTTCCTTTTTTTTTTTAAGATTTATTTGAAAGGCAGAGTTACAGAGAGCAAAAGAAAGAAAGAGATAAAGAGATGCCTGCCCTCCATTGATTCATTTCTCAAATGGCCACAACGTTCAGTTGGGTGGATCATGAACCAGGAGCTTCTTGCAGATCTCTCATTGGATACAGGGCCTAAGGCCCCGAGTTATCCTTTGCTGCTTTCCAAGCCAAGGGAGCTGGATTGGAAGTGGAGCAGCTGGGACACAAACTGGCGCCCATATGGCTGCAGGTGGAAGCTCACCATGGTGCGATGCCAATCCCTTACCTTTTTAGTGAATTATAACTTAGGATATCTTAGATATGTGTGACTAGATAAGCGTATTTTCTGGGTGACCAACTTTTTAGTTACCAATCTTTAGTTTAAGCATTGTGGGTAAAAGTCATTCTAAAATTTATTATATAAGTTACACATTTTTATTGTACTTAAAAACACAATTTAATTTTTTCTATGCCGTTCAAGATCATTATTGTAAGAAGTTATCCACTGTGTAGTTGCATTTCAGGATGCTTTTTGTATTTTGGGTTCTTGGTTTCTGTAGTAAATAATTTTTTCTCAACCACATAGCTGAGGCAGAAACATTTTTAATTTATTCTCCATAGCCACCATGGCCAGGGCTGGGCCAGGTGAAGCCAGGGGCGTCATCTGAGTGTCCCACATGGTGCAGGGACCCAAGCATGTGCTTGGGCCTTCCTCTGCTGCTTTCCCAGACTCATTAGCAGGGGATGGCAGTGAAGTAGCTGCCACCTTGCTGTGACACAATACTGACTTCCCGACCCCGCTTCTGTCTCAGCAGCTCCTTAAAACCACCAGTTTGTGGAAGGGAGACTAGTGCCTGTAAAACTTGCCTATAATGTAGCCAAAATAGCACTGAAAATAATCGTGTGTGACTTTTAGCTGGTGAACATTTCATATTTATCTCCTGGAGACTCTTAGTCTTATTGTAATCTTAGGCACAGCCTGGTGAAAGATTGAGTTGATAAGAATTTAGGAATAATGAGATGGAAGCCCTGGCGATGGAGGAGGACCCAGGCCTCTGTAATAGTAGATAGCTCAAATTAACTCCTCAAAGGAACTTGTTAGGATTTAAAAATGGAGAACCATATAAATGAATTAGAATATTAACAATGAATTTTTTATGAAGATTTATTCATTTTTATTGGAAAGGCAGATAAGATTTATAAAGAGACAGAAAGATTTCCATCCTCTGGTTCATTCCCCAGATGGTCTTCATGACCGGAGCTAGTCAGTCCGAAGCTAGGAGCCGAGTTTTTCCCAAATGTCCAAACAGGTACAGGGTCTCAAGACTTTGGGCCATTTTCTACTGCTTTCCCAGGCCACAAGCAGGGAGCTGGATGAGAAATGGAGCAGCAGGACACGAACAGGTGACCGTATGGGATCCCTTTGTTTGCAAGGTGAGGGTTTGGCTATTGAGCTGTTGTGCCAGGCCCATAAAATGGGCCCCTGTGTTCAGATGGGAGAGGATCCTGACTTGGGATCAGCCCTCATCCAGCTATTGTGGCCATTTGGCTTATGATCCAGTAGATGGATCTGGCGGCGTGATAGCCTAGCAGCTTAAGTCCTCGTCTTGAACGTGCCCCAGGATCCCATATGGGTGCTGGTTCTAATCCTGGCAGCTCCACTTCCCATCCAGCTCCCTGCTTGTGGCCTGGGAAAGCAGTCAAGGACGGCCCAGAGCTTTGGGACCCTGTACCCCTGTGGGAGACCTGGAAGAAGTTCCTGGCTCCTGGCTTTGGATCGGCATAGCACCGGCCGTTGTGCTCACTTGGGAAAGTGAATCATCGGATGGAAGATTTTCTCTTTGTCTCTCCTCCTCTCTGAATATCTGACTTTGTAATAAAAATAAATAAACCTTTAAAAAGAAAAGAAAGAAAACAACTAGTGTATGTACAAAATTTGAAAAGTAAAATTGCACTTAACTATAAAACAATGTTTTTTTCGGCCCGGCACGGTGGCACAGTGGTTAAGGTCCTCGCCTTGCACACCCGGGATCCCATATGGGCGCCGGTTCTAATCCCGGCAGCCCTGCTTCCCTTCCAGCTCCCTGCCTGTGGCCCGGGAAAGCAGTGGAGGACGGCCCAAAGCTTTGGGAACCTGTACCCGCATGGGAGACCCAGAAGAGGCTCCTGGCTTTGGATCAGCATAGTGTCGGCCGTTGCGCTCACTTGGGGAGTGAATCATCGGACGGAAGATCTTCCTTTCTGTCTCTCCTCTCTGTATATTCACCTTTCCAATAAAAAAATAATAAAAATAAATCTTTAAAAAAAGGAATGTTTTTTTCAATCTGATCAAGGAACAGAGATCTTGGAGTCTTCCCCTTTAATTCCAGTATAAGATGGTGTTATTCTTCCCAACTTTTAAAAATTTTAGAATTTCAGAGTTAACTTTTAAAGATTTATCTATTTATTTATTTATTGGGAAGTTATATGTTACAGAGGAAAGATACATGGAGAAAAATCCTCTATCCACTGGTTCATTCCCCATGTGGCCACAACTGAGTTGAGCTGATTCAAAGCCAGGATCCAGGAACAACTTCTGGGTCTCCCATGAGGGTGCAGGGTCCAAAGGCTTTGGGTCATCCTCCACTGCTTTCCCAAGCCACACTCAGGGAGCTGGATTGGAGTGGAGTACCTGGGGTCCAAACCAGTGCCCTTATGGGATGTTGTCACATGCAAGGTGAGAACTTTAGCCTCTAGGCTACTGCACCGAGCTCCCCAGAGGTTAGTTTTTAAAAATAGAATATAAAGGACTTACTTTAGACATACTTTTCTTTGTGTTTTTGAAACCTTCTCTCTCAACCTTATAGGATATTTCAGTTTTTGTATGTATTATCATTCTATGTATTTCCATTCCCTTTCTCTAGGCTCCAGAATTTTGCATGTTATCATTTTCAAGATTTATGTTTTTGTGTGAAATTGGAAGAATAGAGGAAAGAGAGAGTAATTAGTTCTTCTTTGGTTGACTCCTCCTCCTCTGGCTGCATAGTCAAATGTAGCACAGACAGAAGCCGTGAGCCAGGACCCATGAGCTTCTTTGGATCTCCTACATGGGCACAGTGTCCTATGGAGCCAACTTCCACTGCTTTCCCAGACACTAGCAGGCAGCCAGGTTGCAAGTGAACCTGCTAGGACTTGAACCAGTGCCCCTATGGGATGTGGCGCTGCAGGCACAGGGTGAACTCACTGCACCCAGTGCCTGCCCCTGAAAACTTTTAAGATTCTTCAGTTTTCTTTTTTTGATTTGTTTTTCTCAGTTTTGGAGTTTGTATATATTTGTGTAGCTTACTTCATCTTTTTTGCAGAGTCCCGAGTTTGAGAGAAGATGATTTCCATTTAAAAAACACTTTGCTTTAGTGCTAGGAAATGTTCTTACAATTTGATAATTTATCACTTTACGTTTTCTTGCCTTCTTTCTCTAGACTTGTTTTTTTTAACTTTGTCTTTTAACTCTAAATTTTAATTTTTTGTTTTTGATTATATTTGTCACCTGGATGTTCTTTTACAGTTTTTCCTTTGTTTATTTGTAAGACAGACAGAGAGCGAGCGAGATGGGAGAGATTTACTCTCCAGATGTCCACAGTAGCTAGGGGCAGAGCAGCCAGGGTCAGCATCAGAATGTAACGCAGATCTCCGGCATGAGTGGCGAGGACCCAGGTCTCAGAACCTGCACTGCTGCTGCCTGGCAGGGTGCGGACTGGCAGGCAGCGGGACTGAAAGTGGAGTCATGACTTGAACCCAGGTGTTCTTACATAGGATGCAGGGAATCTAAGTAATATCTTAAGGACTATGGCAAGTGCCGACCTCTAAATGTCCTTTTTAAAAAAGGTAATTTTGTTTCTATTTCATGGATGTAATAGCTTGTTACTTATGGTGATAGGTTTTTCCCCCAAATTCTTTTAATGTGCTTAAAGGTTTTGATTGTTTTTTTCTGTGAAGGGTGTAGAGGCAGAAAGAGGAAGAAACGGAATCATCTTCCATTCACTGTTCTACTCCCCAGCTTTCCACTAGGTACTGGGCTAAGGCCAAAACAAAAGCCTAGAACTGAGTCTGAGTCCTTCATATGAGTGGCAGGGAGATAGGCCTTGGAGCCCTTCAAGGGTGCACATCAGGCATTTACCAGTAGCTGAAATTGAAGTGGAATAGCCTGGACCTGAACCAGGCACTCCAGTATAGAATGTAGGCATCTAAATATTTATTTATTTTGGCATGGTGGCTCAACTAGTTAATCTTCCACCATCAAGCGCTGGCATGCCGAATGGATGCCAGTTCGTGTCCCGGCTGCTCCACTTCTGATCTAACTCCATGCTTATATCCTGGGAAGGCAGAGGAGGACGGCCCAAGCCCTTGTGACCCTACACATAAGTGGGAGACCTGGAAGGGGCTCCTGACTTCAGAGCAGTCAGCTCTGGGTACTGTGGCCGTTTGGGTAGCGAACCAGCAGACTGAAGATACTTCTATCTTTCCTTTCTGTCAGTCTGCCTTTTCTGAATATATATATATATATATATATATAATTTCATATATTTATTTTATTTAATTATATAAATATATAAAGTATAATTAAAATAAATAAATAAATATATATGTGCATTGGGAAGGCAGATTGACAGAAGACATGCAGATTGAGACTCCATCTGATAGTTCACTTCCTGGATGGCTAGAGTGGCTGGAACTGAGCCAAGAACTTCTTGCTGGTCTCCCGCATGGGCACAGGTGTTCAAGGAACTGAACCATCCTCTACTGCCTTCTCAAACTACAGCAGGGAGCTGGATTGGAGGTAGAGCAGCTGGGACATGAACTGGCGGTCATTGGGACTGTTGGCACTGCACGTGGAGGATTAGCATGTTGTATACCCTGCAGGCCCTAAAACTTTTTTTGACAAAAATATATATTTCTAATGTATGTGATATTTTTAGCCTGTATATACATTGAGGAAAGGTTATATGGAAGTAATTAACTTTTTTTTTTCTTTTTTACTGAGAACACTTAGAATTTGTTCTCTTTGATTTTCAAGTATACAAATACATTGTTAACTGTAATCATTTTACTGTACAATATATCACTTGAACTTATTCCACCCATTTAGCTGAAATTTTATGTACTTTGACCAACATCTTCCTGTGCCCCTGGCAACTACCATTTTACTCTCTGCTTCAAAGAATTTGGTAGCTTTAGTTGCACAAATGAATGTAATCGTGTGATATTTAAGTTTCTTTGCATGGCTTGGATCAGTAAGCATCATGTTGTCCAAGTTCATTTGTGTTGATTATCATGGCTATTGTGAATAGTGTTACAGTGAACTTGGGAGTACTGATAACTTTTCAAAATATTGAATTCATATCCTCCTAGTATGTTTCCAGTAGTGTAATTGCTGAAGTATGATAATTCTTTTGTGACTTTTTGATAAGCATCTATATTTTTTTTTCATAATGGCTGAAGTAATTTACATCCCATCAACAGTGTATGAAAGTTCTCTGTTTTATTTCGCTGATAACATTGTTTACATAGTTGAGGAATGCATGCCCATGTGGGTCTCACTGGGTTGAGAAGGGTTGAGGTATGGAGCGGGGAGGATGGGACAGATGTTTCAATTCTTTTTTTTCTCCTGTGTTGACTGGGCAGGGGAGGATGGTGGTCACATCTTGCTGTCAAACTGCATCAGTACCTGGCAATGGTAGGATGGTCATTTGATGATCATCAGAAATTCTGCTGTGGGGAAGAGTATTCCAAGGGTGCCAATTCTCAGCAGTTTACTAATGTTTACCCCCCCCCCCCAAAAAAAAAATTAACAACACATTAATTGAGTGAGCTGCCTGTACAAACAGATCCTTAGTTTGGGGAGATAAGGTCCCCTTTTAGGGGTTTCCTAGTAGTTTTTGATACCTGTGGCTCTCTTGTTTCGGCTTCCCAAAGCATCCTACAGAGCTAGATTTATTGCTTTCTCTGAGCATCTTCTGTCTTTAAAAAAGGAAACAAACAAACAAACAAACAACTAACAACGAACAACGAACAAACCTCTTTGTATCAGGAGGAAAGTAAAGGGGAAGTTCGTGTGAGAATTTTACGGGTTTAGGTGATTTCCACTGCTGAAGCCATTGGGATATGATGCAATCCTGACGGTAGGCAAGGGTTTCATGAATCTTAAAAAGAGTGACAGGAGCTTTTGGAGACATTCCAGTTTTCAAGATGGTCGAATCGGGTGAGGAAAGGTTTAAACAGATTGAGAAGTGAGTCAGAGAGGTTATAATCCTGGGAAATGGGAGAAGACAGACTGGCAGAGGGACTTCTGGAGGCCTGTGCACATGGGGAAGCAGTAGAGACAGCAGGGCGGTGGTGCAGTGAACAGATAGCCCAGCAGTGATCGAAGGTCAAATTGGAGCTCCACCAGTGACCAGGTGGGCAGGGGAGTTTACAGGAAACTTGGAAGGTAAACTCAGACATTGCACTGCAGGTCCTGCTGACTTGTTTAATCTGACCACAAGCAGAAACAGTGGCAGAGCCCAAGCAGTCTTGTGTGGGAACAGGGTGGATTTCATGGTCCACACCCTCACCAGTGCCACATAGGCCACCATTTTGACTTCTGTGGAAAAGGCTCTGGGAAGGGACAACAGTGAGTTGCACATATGCTAAGCCAGGGGAAAACTGATTTCTGGTTCAGAGCGCTACACTGGTGCCACCAGGAAAACTATTGCCTTGGAGTCCCATGATCCAAAATACATCCTTGCTGCCCCTAAAACTAATTGCTAACAGGTTCCAGCAAGAAGAGGAAAGAAAAAAAAAAGTATCCATGCAACCAGCTCCGGTCAAAATCCTGTGTTCCAGATTAAAGTCACAGCTGGTATTTCCTTAGTCCGGTTTACTGCTGGAACCTGGAATGGACAAAAACAGCAGGCAATGGAATGGCTGTGGCACGGGATCATGGGGAGTGGAGAGTGGTGAACTGGGAGCTGTAGCTGTGGAAACCATAGTAGAAAAATAGCATAGGAGCCTTTCAGGAGGGAGGGGAGTGAGTGATGGCATATGAAGAACTGGGCTCTGACCAGGATCGGTAAGTCAACCTGTAGACCTAAGGACAGCGTAGCTAAAAACCTGCGCCAAGAAGAATCCACTGATCAGAGTTGCAGTGGCCAAGGATAAAAGACATATGAGTGAGGTTGTTGACGCCTCTCCAAAAGAACAAAAGTCTATGTCAGCCTCAGAGTTAGGTGAAGAACTACATGATAAAAGAATAAAAAAAAAATCAGTATAATGCTCCTAAAAAACAATGAGAAGCACAGTAGGAGTTCAACAAGTATGTAACACAGGAATTGGCAACATTGAACCAAATGAAGCTGAATTATTAGAAATGAAGCACACAATACAGCAAATTAAAAATTCATTAGAAAGCCTGAATAATAGAATGGGTAAGGCAGAAGAAAGAATTTCAGTTTGAAGACACCTCCTACAGTAATGCTGAATCAGTCAAAATGCTGGAGAGGAACTAAATCAAGTTAAGAAAAGCATCCAGTAATTAAGGGACACCATCAGAACACCAAACATAAAAGTTATTGGGGTTCCAGAAGAGCAAGAAAGAGAAGCTAGGTTCATTGCTGTACTCAGTAAAAGAATTCTTTATCCTAACATGGAGAAAGAATTGGGAAACGAAACACAGAAGGGATATAGAACTCTCAAAATGATCCTTGCCAAGACACATCATATTCAGGGTCTGTTCAGTTGATCATAAAGATAGGATACTTAAATGTGTATGGGAACAAACTCAGTTAACTTACAGAGGAACCTCAGTCAGACTTGCAACTGACTTCTCAGAGGAAACTACAGGCCAGAAGAGAATGGAGTAATCCAGATCCTAAAAGGAAAAAATTGTCAGCCCAGAATAACATACCCAGCAGTGCTTACCTTTGTATATGAAAATGAAAGAAAATATTCCCAAAGCAAACAAAAATTGGAAGACTTCACCTCCACCAGACCTGCTCTGGAAATGTTACTTAAAAGTGTGCTTGAGATAGGAAAACAACACCTACCAAAATGTCCCAATAAAATGACAAAAGAAGATACATTAAACATTGAATAACCCATTGTTAAAATGACAAGAGGAATTCACTACCTATCAGTGTTAACCCTGAATGTAAATGGCTTAAACCCATCAATCAAACATCATAGATTAGAGCATTGGATTAAAAAACAAGATCAATCATTCTGTTGCCCTACAAGAGACACATCTCACCCACAACGATATGCATAAGCTGAAAGTGAAACTGGAGACCAACAAGTCAAAATACCCCCAGAAGATATGCAAGTACTTGGAGACTGAACAACCTGCTGCTAAATGGGCAATTGGTGATAGAAGACTCAAAGAGGAAATAAAATGAGGGCATCTACACATATCAAAACTTGTGGGACATAGTCAAGGATTTAATAATAAGATATTCATTTCATTGAATGCTTATGTCAAGAAATTAGAAAAATACCAAGTAAATGGGATAACCCTATTTTTGAAGGAGCTGGACAAACAACAGTATAACAAGATAAGATAAGATAGCAGAAAAAAAAAATAACCAAAATAAGGAAGGAAATAAACCCAGAGACCAGTGGAATGATACATAAGAGCAGTGAATCTTATGTATGAATGAAGGTGCTGGTTCTTTGAGAACATCGACAAAATAGATTCCACACTAACCCAACTAATAACAATAGGGAGAAGATTTGAATCCATAAAATCTGAGACAGAGAAAGAAATGTAATAATGAATACTTGGACATATATTAAAATCTGGAACCACTGCAAGCAGCTTTACGCCAACAAATCGAAAGACCTAGAAATGGGTAGATTTTTAGACACATACAATCTGCCAAACTGAATCATGAAGCAAATAATAATCTAATCAGTCTCATAATCATGAAGGAAACTGAACCAGTAATTAATCCCCCCAGCAAAGAAAAGGCCTGGATTAATGATTCCACTGCTGAATTCTATTGAAAGTTTCAATAACAGAAAGGGAGACAATCTTTGTAGACTTTTCCTATGTGGCCATCATCACCTTAATATGAAAGACAGACACACATCAGGAAAGAGAACTACAAACTGATGTCCGTGTTGAACGCAGACACAAAAATCTTCAACAAATTACTGGCTGGCAAAATCCAACAATACAGACAGATCACTCCCCAGGACCAGGTGGTATTTAACCTTTGCATGCAGGGAAGCTTAATATATGCAAATTTAAAAAGGTGATATATGAACAAATTGAAGAATAGAAGCAATATGATTATCTCAATAGATACAGAGAAGGCGGTTGATAAAATCCAACACCACCAAACGCTAAAAACCCTAGGCAAGATAGACATAGAAGGAACATTCTAAACACAGACAAAGTAATTTATGGAACACCCAGCATCATGGTAAACAGGGAAAGACTGGAAGCTTTCCATTAAGTTCTGGAACTAGACAGGAATGCCCACTTTCACTACTGCTGTTCAACATAGTATTTGGAAGTCCTCACTAAAGCTATTAGGCAGGAAAAGGAAATGAAAGAAATTTGAGCCTGGTGCGATGGCTCAAGGGGTAGATCCTCTGCTTAAATGTGCTGGCATCCTATATGAGTGTCAATTTTTGTTCCCAGCTGCTTCATTTCTGACTTACCTCCCTTATTGTGGCCTGGGAAAGCAGTAGAGGATGGGCCAATACCTTTGGACCCTGTATCTGTGGGACGCCTGGAAGAAGCTCCTGGCTTCAGTTCAGCTCAGCTCCAGCCATTGAGACCACTTGGGGAGTGAGTCAGTGGATAGAAGGCCTTTCTATCTGTATCTTCTCTTTGTAAAATTGGCCTTTCCAATAAAAAATAATAAAGGTAAAAGGAATCCAAATCAGAAATAAGCAATTAAAATTATCCTTGCTTGCAGATGACATGATTCTCTACATAGGAGAACAAAAACAATCAAGAGACTATTAAAACTCATAAGAGTTTAGTAGAGTTAACAGGCTCTAAAATTAATGAACATAAATTGATGGTACTAGTATACACGAATAACCCCATAGCTGAGCAAGAACTTCTAATTGGAGTCCCCTTTAAAAAAAGCAGAAGATAATCTTAAATACCTTGGAATAAGCCTAACCAAAGACATGAAAGACCTCTATGATGAAAATACAAAATATTAAAAAAACAAATAGAAGAAGATATTAAAAGATGGAGAAACCAACAGACTAAAGGAATTGTAACTCCTTATGAAGGACTATATTATTGTAACAATATGGGGAAAATCAACCAGGGGGTGGCAGTTGGAGGAGGGGAATCCCAGACTTTATGGAATTGTATCATAAAATTCAAAATTCAAAATAAAAATTAAGCAAAGATGGAGAATTCTACCATGTTCCTGGATTGAGAGGCTCAAAATCATCAATATTTATGTTACTAAAAGTCATATACCAATTCAGTGCAATCCCAATCAAAATCCCAACAATATTCTCAGAAATAGAAGAGATGTTAGAAAAATTCATCTGGAAACCCAAGGGACCACGAATAGCCGAAGATATCCTGAAGAATAAAAATAAAGCTGGAAGAATCACAGTTCCAAGCCTCAAGACATACTACAAGCAGTGGTGATCAACAGTCTGGTATCGGTACAGAAACAGAAATAAAGATCATTGGAATAGAATAGAAACCCCAGAAGTGATCCAATTCATGTACAGCCAACTAATCTTTGACAAGAGAATTGAAAATAATACAGGGGGAGAAGGCTAGTTACTTCAACGAATGCTATTGAGACAATTAGACAGCAACCTGCAGAAGTAAGAAGCAAGTCCCCCACCTGTCATCTCTATAAAAATTAGCTCTAAATGGATCAAGGACCTAAATCTGCACCTGGAAACCATCACACTATTAGAGGGATAGGAAGCACTCTCCTAGATATGGGCATTGGTAAAGACTTCTTAGAAAAGTCACCCAAACCATAGGCAGTCAAAGCCAGCATAAACAAATAGAACTACATCAAACTAAGAAACTTCTGTGCAACAACAGATATAATCAATAAAATGAAGAAGCAACAACAGAATGGGAGAAAAGTTTTGCACACAGTAGATAGGGGATTAATATCTAGGATTTACTGAGAGCTTCAGAAACTCAACAATAGTGAAACAAACAATGCTGTGAAGAAATGAGCAAAGGAAACGAGCAGACATTTTTCAAAAGAACTAATTCCAATGGCTAATAGACATACCATTCCCTGATAGCCCCCTAGCTGTCAGGGAAATACAAATAAAGACCACAGTGAGATTCCACCTAACTAGTGAGATTGGCCTATGATTGGAAATCTACCACCACCAGCTGGTGGGAATGTGGGGAGAAAGGTACCCCGCTTCACTGTTGGTGGTAATGTAGGGCTAGTACAGGTGCCAAGGAGTCTAGGAGCCAAGTGTGCCAGAATCAGTACAAGAAATTAGTTCCTACTTTACTTGAGAAGTCCATACCAGGTCTTATGGTTATTGATGAATGTCTTGATCCTATGATTATTTTGCTTGCTTTTTGAATCTTGTAATTAGTAGTAATGGTGCCGGAGTGAAAGGTTAGCAGTAGATTTCTGCCTGTCGTGTCTAATATCTAAAGTGCTGCTTCCCCGTTTTAATTCTGGCGGAGACTAGTATGGAGCATCTTACCTGTTTGCTCACTTCCTAAAAGCCTTGGGGCCTGGAACTTAATCCAGGCTTCCTTCGTGGGTGGCAGGGACCCAAGTACCTGAGCCATCATTTGTTGTCTCCCAGATCCACCTTGGCAGGAAGCTGGAATCTGAAGCAGAGTTGCAGTTGAAATGAGGATGAGATGGAGGCATCCCAAGTCGTGTCTTAACTGCTTTGTAAAGTGGCTTTTTTTGAACTCTCAGCTCTTGGGATGGAACAATGTTTCTTTCTGTTTGTATTACCTAATCCCCTTACTGTTTTTTAAAGCCTTAATATGGAATGTTCTCTATCATTTCTTGGCCTATTCCACAGCTGGAAGCAAAAAGGCTTGGTGGAAGAAGGAATAAATTCACAGTGCCACTGGGTGGTTAGGAAATTTGCTTTTCAAACTGCTTTCATGATGGAAACTGATAGAACAAAATAGATTCTAGGTGGTGTCAGAACTGTCCTGAGGAAAAGCATCAGTTTACAAAGATAACACATCTCTGGTTAATTTGCAAGAAGTACCTACTAGATTTTTTTTGCTACAAATTTAACATTACTCTTGTACTATCCCCATGGTCATCTGTAAAGGCTAAATGCCCTATTGGAGTTGTCAGAGTTGTCACATGCCATTACTTCACAAGCATTGTTCCAGTGACAAGTAATATAGTTTGTAGCAGCACCATTAGATAGCTCTCAAGCAAAAGAGGATGGAATTGAATTCAAGTAATATGTTTTGTGATGTTCATAAAGTTATATATAGTGGGTCTGGCGCGATAGCATAGTGGTTAAAGTCCTCGTTTTGCACACGCTGGGATCCCATATGGACGCCGGTTCTAATCCCGGTGGCTCTGCTTCCCATTCAGCTCCTTGCTTGCGGCCTGGGAAAGCAGTTGAGGACGGCCCAAAGCCTTGGGACCCTGCACCCGGAAGAGCTGCTAGCTCAGATTGGCTCAGCTCTAGCCATTGTGGTCACTTGGGGAGTGAATCATTGGATGGAAGATCTTCCTCTCTGTCTCTCCTCCTTTCTATATTTCTGACTTTGTAATAAGAATAAATACATTTTTTTAAAAAAAGTTAGATATAGCGTAGAAATACACAGTGTTGTTTGGAAGCCTTTTTCTAAGGTTTGTTTCCGTGAAAATTAAATTGTAGAAAGAAAAACGAGACAGATTCGTAGATTTTAGCAGAGATAGAAACAATTTTTTGTATGAATGGCGTGACAGATAACCCGTTATAGGTTTGCCATTTAAAAAGTTAGTTAGCAATTAGATCCAGTTATCCTGGAAACAAATTGATGTATTTTGTGGAACTGGCATGAAGGAACGCCCAAGGAAAATTTATGTAAACTTAGCGATCAGTCTGAGTATATATGCCCTTCAAACTGTGAGAAATCAGGTATTTCACTCATAGCAGGAATAAAATAGAAAAGCCTATGGGCTAATACGGTGCAGTGTGTTGAGTCTGTGACAACAGCACAGCGCATGTGAGTGCATGTCTGCGCTCTGGTTCTGATCTAGCTTCCTTCCAATGTGCCTGAGAAAGTGGCAGAAGGCCCAGGTAGTTGGGCGCCTGTCACTGAGGTGGCCGACTTAGGTGAACTTCCAGGCACACAATTTAGCCTGGCTCAGCCCCAGCTTGTTGTAGCCCTTTGTAAATGGAAGATCTGTTTTTCTGACTCTGTCTTTCAATAAAGTTAATGTTTAAAAATATGTTCATAACGAAAGTAAATGTTCAAAAAAATATGCTAATAATGAGAAAAGAATAGGTAAGGTAGCTGAAGAGGTAACTTTAACAGCAAATGGCAAATGAGGATGACTAACAAAATAAAGGACAGACTAATAGAAGAAAATCTAGCCAATCCCACTTCATGAATCTTGTTTTAGAGGTCTCCGGTGTGTTAGCTCTCTTTTTACAACACTTCCTTACTCTAAAAGACTCCTGAAAGTCTTCAGCTTAAGGTCTTTAGGGTGGTCTTTGCAGTACTTCAAGTATGACTTAAACTTTCTTTGTTGAGAGACGTGAGTTTAAGGTGTTTCATTACCATATCAGTTGTAAATAATTCATGATAAATTTCTTCTATTAATTTCAAGGACTTTCCCTATATAATGCAAAAGACAATATATTTTAGGTCACATATAATAAGGATTGTTTGTAAGAGGGTGTTTAGAAAACACTCCTTAGGTCTTTTGATAAAACAGTGTACTGCATGTGTCTTAAATATAGACGGGGTGGCTTATAAGCAACATGAATTTATTTCTCTCAGTTGTGGATCTACAAGTGCAGGGACAGAGTTCCAGAAGTGCTGAGCTCTCGGGAAGGTCCCCGTTGGCCTCTCCCTGCCCTCCCAGGAGGAGGAGCAGAGACGGCAGGGTCGCTTCTGTAGGGCACTAAGCCCAGACGTGAGAGTTCAGCCTTCGTGAGCTAAATGATTTCCTCAAGTTCTACAGCCTCGTTCTTATCGAGGGTGAAGAACCTGAAACTGAAGACAGTATCCCTGGATGTGTGAACTGGCTTGTCGTAAGTCTTAAATAGGAGATGGTTGCGCCCCAGAGTTGATTTCATTGTTATGAAAGCTAGTGACAGTCATTTAGGGCACAGAGATTCTCTAACACCTGTTCTGTGTTCTTTGAAGATGATAATTTTTAAAAGATTTATGTATTTTTATTGAAAGCACAGATCAGATTTACAGAGAGAAGGAGAGACACAAAGATCTTCCATCCTGTAGTTCACTCCCCAAATGGCCACAAAGGCTGGTGCTGAACCCATCTGAAACCAGGAGATTTCTTCTGGGTCTCCCACGTGGATATAGGGTCTGAGGGCTTTGGGCCATTCTCTATCATTTTCCCAGGCTTTAAGCAGGGAGCTGGATGAGAAATGGAGCCATGAGGATTCAAACTGGCACTCGTATTGGTATCCCTTTGTTTGCAAGGATTCAGCCACTGAGCCATCATGCCAGGTCTGAAGATTGTAATTTTTTTTTTTTTGGTAAAGATTTATTTTATTTTTATTGCAAAGTCAGATATACAGAGAGGAGGAGAGTCAGAGAGGAAGATCTTCCATCCAGTGAGCAGGGAGCTGGATGGGAAGCAGGGCTGCCAGGATTAGAACCAGCACCCATATGGATCCCGGCACTTGCAAGGCCACACTGCCGGGCCCTGAAGATCGTAATTTTGTGGAGCTGTCACAGTGGCATAGCAGGCATTGTGTCTTCCTGCAGTCCCAGCATCTCATGTGAGCTCCGATTTGCATCCCAGTGGCTCCACTTTTATGGTCTTGAGAAAGCAATGGAGGATGGCCCAAGTCCTTGGAAGACCCAGATGGGACTCCTGGCTCCTGGCTTCAGATTGGCCCAGCTCCAGCCATTATTGCCATTTGTGGAGTATACCAGTAGATGGAAGATTTCTCCCTCTATCTCTTGATCCTTCTCTCTCTATCCCTGCCTTTTGAATTAAAACAAAAGACAAAACAAAACAAAAAAACAGCTTTAAAAACAAAACAATATAATTTCATAATGACAGTGAAATTTCTAAATAAGTAGAAGGGTTTTGCAAAAATCTTTAATGCAAATCAGCTCTCAAAAAACTTATGTTTGTCAGTGAGATATATGAATTACTCAAGTTATAAACAGAAAATCAAGTAATTTTTGTTGTTGTTGTTGCTGCTGCTGCTGCTGTTAGAGCAATGGATTTCCAACAGGGAAAAGCTGCAATGGAACCCAAGAATTAGTAAGGGTGAGTGGAACATGTCGAGCCTACAGCAGGGAAGTAGGTGTGTGAAAGCCGCTTAGCGGTACTCAGCCGAGGGGTGGGGTTTAGGCTGCGCTCTCCCTCACTGTCATAGTCAAGGGTTTATGGAGGTGAGAGAGAAGACATAGACTGGCACACCCTTAGCAATTTTGGTAAAATTTTACCATTAATATTGATAGAATTCACCCACTGATTTCTTTCATGGTCTGTAATTTTATGCAAAAAGGTTTTTCAAGTTCTGCTTGAGAACCTCTGTTGCCACAAAGGAACTATTCTGAGAACACAAGAGGTTATTGAGCTAATTCAATTTACACCCAGATTTCTACCAATACTTTTCTGATTGTAATACTAATTCCTGGCTTCTCTACAAACCTTCTAGAACCTCCTTAAAGGTTTGATTCTTTTAACTGTTGTGAAGGTTAGAATCTTCCCAGAAGATGCCACTGTGCCACAATAATGAGCCAGAGAGCCAGAATGTTCTCATTACTGTGCATGTTCTTTTTTTACTACTTTCTTTTTAGGAAATTTATTTACATAAGAAGCATTAATGCTGATGTTAAGAACCATCATCATTTTCAAAACATCTAAAAAAGATAGACTACCCTAGAAGTGGATCTAGTCTCAGTTTAAATTTATTAAGAGAATAATCTAGTAACCAGTTGAGACTATGGTTGGGTGTATTTTGCCTCTGGAAAGGCATCTCCTTCTGAGGGTTAGTTGACATATGTGCTAGTTACATTTTCTTGTTTGGTCTTTAAAATGTGACCTATGGGCCCGGTGCGGTGGCGCAGTGGTTAAGGTCCTCGCCTTGCACACCCGGGATCCCATATGGGCGCCGGTTCTATCCCAGCAGCCCCGCTTCCCATCCAGCTCCCTGCCTGTGGCCTGGGAAAGCAGTCGAGGATGGCCCAAAGCTTTGGGAACCTGCACCCGCGTGGGAGAACCAGAACAAGCGCCTGGCTTCGGATTGGCTCAGCTCCAGCCGTTGTGGCCGCCTGGGGAGTGAATCATGGGACGGAAGATCTTCCTCTCTGTGTCTCCTCTCTGTATATCCGCCTTTCCAATAAAAACAAAATAAATCTTTTTTAAAAAATTGTAAAAAGAGAAATGTGACCTATCAACAAGCAAGATTGAATCTGAATTTTATAGAGGAATTTGGTTGTACTGCATAATTCAGTAATATTGGTTTTCTTTTTTAGGAAGTGGAAGAGTAGCAGGGATGCCAGGTATTAAATAGTAGCCTATTTTTTTATTTAAAAAATTTTTTAAACAGTCCTTTAAAACGTTTTAAAAATATTCTTAGCTTATAGGCAGTGCAAAGATGTGTCATGTGTTGAATTTGGCCTATGGGCTATAGTTGCTGACCTCTGGAAGTGTTATTGCAGTACCTGAGATGTGCAAAGAATAAAGTAACAGCATTTATGTGAATTAAGCTTCATTGCCGAGACTTGTTCTGTTGGTTCTTTTTTTTTTTTTTCAGTGAACAACGGTGACCATGCATCGTGCGTGACTCTGGGGTTAAAAAAGGCCCTTAGGCTAAGTCACCAGAATCCTCTAGGAGTTTGGTTACAGTGGCTTTTTGTTGACTCTGTCACTGCAGAGGAAGAAACTGCAATAAGCTTTTAATCTCTGATCTGCCTGAATTAAGTCAGGGCACCATGGACTTGTTAGGCTTGTTCAGTTCTCTTCTATGTAAATCTTTATGATGATTGGGTAGATTCAGAATGTTCATTTTAAATTACAAAAAGTCTGTTTATGTTTAGGTTCCCAGGGTAGTGGTTTTTCATTGAGGACTTGGTTAACTCTTAGTAATCACATAGTAGGAAAATGGTAACTTGTTGCCTGCTGCAGTCATTGAGGTCTGGAATCTTCCATACTGACATGCCTTAGGAAGAGCTGAACAGTTTGCAGTCTTTCCAGAGTAAGGGATTTAACTCCTTAGATAGACTATATGCTATGTAGTATTCTTTAATAATGTGTAATGTCTCTTTGGCAATCTTATGTTTATTTGAAATGAAATCAATGTTAGAGGCTTATTTTATTCTTTGAAATTAAGTCTGTTTTAGGAAATACAATTAAGTAGTGCAACTAAGTAATACAGTTACTCTAGTAATTCAAACATTAACAGACAAGCTAACTATAGCTATGAATAATGTTTTAAGGAATTGGTGTAGTAGTATGCAGTAGCTGGTGCGTTTGTAGTTGTGTATGGTTCTGTTTTATGATTAGATGACTGTAAATTCAAAATTAACATGTAAAAACAGAGTTGGTATTGATGTAGCCGCAATGTAGGCATGTGTGTTTTTGTTGTGCAATAACTTATGATAATGGATTGAAAACAGTAGTTACCTGAAGCGTCCCTAGGCTAGTATTGAATTCCAGTGATATGTAATGTGGGAAAATGGGCACTGAAGTAGTCTGTATTGTACCCACTTTGTAATCATAAAGCTATACTTAATTTTTGTCATGATTAACTTCTCAAAACTGACCTTTTCTGTCCATGTCAATTGAACAAGTTTTTAAACAATTGTTTATTTGAAAGATGATAAGACAGACTGACTCCCCAAGTGCCTGCAGCAGCATAGGCCAGGCCTGAGTTTGGCTGCCCCATCAGGGTGACAGGGATACGAGTAGATGAGGCATCATGTGTTGCCTACCAGGGTGCACATGAACAGGAAGCTGGATCAGAAATGAAGGTGAGGTCCCGGCGCAGTGACCTTGTGGCTAAAGTCCTCACCTTGAATATGCCGGGAACCTATTTTGGCACCAGTGCTAATCCCAGCAACCCCGGTTCTCATCCAGCTCCCTGCTTGTGGCCTGGGAAAGCAGTCGAGGACGGCCCAATGCCTTGGGACCTGGCACCTGTGTGGGAGACCCAGAAGAGGCTCCAGGCTCCTGACTTTGGATCGGCGCAGCACCAGCTGTGGCAGTCACTTGGGGAGTGAATCATCAGATGGAAGATCTTTCTCTCTGTCTCTCTGTCTCTCTCCTCTCTGTATATCTGATTTTACAATAAAAATAAATAAATCTTAAAAAAAAAAAAAGGAAGTGAAGCTGAGACTTGAATCTGGACAAAGGCCTCCCAATGATCTCTGTGCCAAGTACCTGTCCCAAGAACAATTTTATAGATGTTTTAATTGCTCAGATCATTTAGATGATACTGAATTGATAAACAAAACAAAACCTACTACTCTGATTCAGCCGTGGGGCAGGGGCAAAAGCAGCTCCCTGCAGTGTAGCGGCTGTGGAGGGTGCCCTAGCCAGGCAGGACCCAGTGCTGGGGACTCAGACCAAAGTCACTGCCAGCAGGCGGTGACCAAGTCCTAGGCTTTGGGTGGCCAGTGCGCCTGTTTGGTGCGAGGCTGTGCCTGCTGGCCACCTGGCGGTGAGCTCTGGGGTTTTTAGGATGCGTAATTGCTGCCTAGGGACATCCATGGATAAGGCCAGTGTGAGTGTAGGTGAGGGATGAAATCTGGGTGATTCCCAGCTTTGGGGTCATGGAACTTTCTGGCAAGTGTGGGGACTAAGACCTGGTGGCTTGGAGGGGAGAGTCCACAAGATCTATTTGGGCCAGACTGATTCACCAGCCCACATGGGAATCCTGAGATGGGCTGCTAGTGTGGAGCATCACTGGCTGCCACACAGCAGTCCATACCAAAACTAGGGATGGGGGGTCTGTCTGGCAGGGCTAGGTACCAGTACCTGACTGAGTGGTGGAACAGTGGACAGGTCACACTTGGCAGGGTCAAGACACTAACCTGCACGCAAGAGAACCAGGTCCGGGGGTAGATTTTGTGGGTAAAGTGTGGGCCAAACCCTGTGGAAATACAAGTCCTGCTGGTTAGCTCGTGAGTTGGGTTAGTGATGGACTGAGCTAGGTATGACCATGGAACCTGCCATCACTTACGGGTAAAGGAACCGACAACAGTCTGGGCAGATCAAGGCAGTAGCACCCTAATGTGCATCCTAAAATAGGATGTGGCTTGGGCCGAGCTTCTACTGGAAGGGGGTGGACTGGGCAGGGCTGAGCAAACCTCAACTCACAAGAAGAACAGAAGTCAGGATGGAGCACAGGTCATGCCAAACTAGGCTCTTACACCAACTGGTCTGCATGAGCCAGGGATACTAGACCACAGCATCAAAGGCAAAGGTTGAGACAGATGAAGGACTAAACTGGGTCAGAGCAACCACTGGCACGTGTATAATCTAGGGCTGGAAATAGGCTCAGTTTGGGAGCTGTGAGAGTATACCTTGCTGGGTTGAGGATCCCACGGAGAGTGCAGGGGCCAGTGTTGTAGCCCTGCCTGGCCTGGCCTGGTCTGTCCCCAATCCCTGCTCTTATGCTCAACAGTAGGAATAGTGGCCCCACAGGGGAGCTCCCTGCAGCCCCCATACTGGGTTCTCCCCTCCTCCGCCTGGTCTCACGTGTGCTGGTTGGGCACTGCGGCCCAGTCTGGCATGGCCACCCTTACCTTGGCATTTGCCAGTGGGTCCTGTAGCCTAGCCCAGCCCAGCCAGCCCGCCCGCAGTCTCAGCCCTAATATGAACTGGCTGGCTCTCAGATTTGCCAGCAAGTGATACGAATTGGCCTGGCCTGGCTCACCCCAGACCTGAGCCAAAGGTAAGCCCATGGGTAACCTGGCCTGGTCTAGGCTGCTTCCTGTCTTGATTCTTGCATTCACCTGCAGGGACTGTGTCCTGACAGAGGAGTTATCCAGCTCCTCCACCAGAACCTGTCCCAGTGCCAGGTTTCGCATACACTGATGGATCCTTGAGCCAACCCTACTTAGTCCACCTCCTGTCTTGGCAGGAATAGTAGCCTTTCCTGACTGGCCCTCACCCACTCCAGTTTTTGGGTATTCCACTTTTTACTGTTGGGTATTACAGCCCAGTCAAGCCTGATCTAAACTGAGACACAGCTCACACATGGCTCAGCAGGGGCAGCAAGGGCAGAGACCTAGCCCAGCCCATCCTACATCCACCCTGGTTCTCACAATTACCAGTGGGTGCTGGAGTGTAGCCCAGTCTGGCATACCCCAGATCCAGTCCACACCCATGCCAAGGGAGACTGCATCCTTGTCCAGACCAGATCGCAGCCCCTGCTCTGGCCGCCACGTACGCCAGTGGGATGCCCAACCCAGCCAGGGCATCTCCTTAGCTCCCCAACCAGGCCTCCTGATTTCAGCCACAGATTTTGTGTGTACCAGTGGTTGCTCTGACCCCGCTTGGCATAGCTCCTCCCCTGTCCTGCCCTTTGTCTTCAAATGCTGCAGCCTGGCCTGGCCCAGCCAGCCTCCAGTCCTAACTCACTGGCAGATGCTGGAACCTCTCCCTGCCCAGTTTGCTCTCATCCCTGGCTCATGTACACCAGCAGGTTTGGCAGCCTAACCTGGCATGACCTGTACTCCATCCTGGTTTCTGTACTTGCCAGTGGGCTATGGTTTGCTCAGCTCTGCCCAGTCTGCCCCCTTTCAAAACCAACTCACACACTTGCCTATGGATGGAACTACCCTGTCCAGCCTGCCCAATACCTAGGTGTGGACCGCATGCTCATCAGTGAGAGCTGTGACCCACTGGGGAAGTTTCCCAGGTTCCCTGGCTCAGCTCGGGATACTCCCAGATCCAGTATCTTGCATGCCAGAGGGTGGTTGGTCCTTACCCGGCATAGCCTGGCCCATCCATCCCGGCCTTTGTATGAACTGGTGTGGCCTGGCCCGCCCCACTCTCTATTTTTGGGTACCCATACAAGTCTTACAGCCTGGACCTTACAGCCTAGCCCTAGTACTAGTGAGCACTGGTGAGTTCCATGGTCACGTCTAGCTCAGCCCATCAGCATTCCAACTTTCAAGCTAACCTGTGGAACTTGTAGTTTCATAGGGTTGGGCCCACATATCCCTCACAGAATCCATCCCTGGATCTGGTTCTCTTGCAAGCTGGTTGGTGTCATGGCCCAGTCTAATGTGACCTATCCCCTGATTTGACACTCACAGTCAGGTACAGGGATCTAGCCCTGCCAGGCAAGCCACCAGCCATAGGTTGTATGTGCACTGGCATGAGATGGTTGGCCATGTTCCATGTTAACAAGCCCAACCCAGGACTCCTGTGTGGGCTTCTATATCAGTCTGATCCATAAAGATCTTTAGGTCTCTCCCTTACAAACCACCAAATCTCAATCCCCTTGCTTACCTGCATGTACAGTGGCCCTGTCGTTGGGATTCATTCCTCATCTACACATACAGTGGCCTTATCCATAGATGTCCCTAGACAGTAATTTCACACCCCCAAGACTGCAGAGCTCACCGATGGGCCCACAAGCCCATGATCGTCTCCCCCACCACCACTTAGTAGCAGTGGATGGGGAACTATGATCCCCAGCAGGGTATCTGGATCGGCATGGGTTCCCCCAGCCACAGCCACATGATTGGAGGATCCAGACACCTGTGCTGCTGCACCCGCCAACATGGCAGTAGTGAGCAGAGCCATGGTCCTGAGCATGCCTCGAGCTGTCTGAGATCCGTCCCCACCTTGGTCACTATGGACAGAGGAAATTCTCAGACCTTGAGCTTGGACAAACCCAGGACACCCCCCTCCCCCCCCCCCCCCCCCCGCCCCCAGTAGCAGTGGATGGAGAGCTAGGATCCCCAGCAGGAAGCCTGGTTGGGCATGGGCTCCCACAGTCATAGCCACATGGCTGGGGGATCCAGATACCTGTGCCGTTGTTCAGACTTACCTGGGTTCCACTCACCAGTGCCTATTTTTTTTTTTTCATTCCTTTACTTCTGTGTGTCCTAGTCTGTTTAGGCTTAATGTCATCTGTTTCTTCTATCATGAATGTTAGAGAATGGAATGATTGTATGTGGCCAATATTAAAATATGGTTCTTGAAGCATAGATGCAGTAAGTATAATTTTATTCTTAGTAGAATTAATAAAAATGACAGTTTGGGAAGATGATGTAAGAAAGATTGATAGGGCCTAGCAGCGTGGCCTAGCGGCTAAAGTCCTTGTGTTGAACGCACCCGGGATCCCATATGGGCACCGGTTCTAATCCTGGCAGCCCCACTTCCCATCCAGCTCCCTGCTTGTGGCCTGGGAAAGCAGCCGAGGATGGCCCAAAGCTTTGGGACCCTGCACCTGTGTGGGAGACCTGGAAGAGGTTCCTGGTTCCTGGCTTTGGATCGGCATAGCACCGGCCGTTGCACTCACTTGGGGAGTGAATCATCGGATGGAAGATCTTCCCCTCTGTCTCCTCCTCTCTGTATGTCTGACTTTCTAATAAAAATAAATAAATCTTTTTTTAAAAAAAATTGATGAATAGTTTGAAGGGAAATCCCCAAAGTCTGATTATCTCTAATCACAACTTTATAATGAATAGGTGGGAAAAGACCTAGATTTTCTTTCAACCTTCCAAGAAAAACAATCTGCATGGCTGTTTGTCTAAGCAGTTTAAAAAAATGTAGCATGAAAGGTAATAAATTTGACTTGAATTTCATGAGGCAATACAAATAAAAATTTTGCTTTGTAACTTTTTTGGAGTTTGACCTCTTAAGTTGGGACAATTTTGAATTTCTTTAACCTGTCTTCTTCATCCAGTGCCAAGCTCCAGAAGCTCCACCCAAACCTGGACTCAGTAGTACTAATAATGCTTTATACTTGATCTTCGCCAAAAGGCCGAGAAGCGATACTAATCATCTTTTGAATACAGTTATACTAAAGCAGAACATGTTATTGTGACAAGGTTAAGCTTAAAAAGCTGTTAGGATTTAATTGACCGGGTGATTATGTAGAGAGCCTCTTCTGTTGTTATACTAAAGGCTTTTCATTATATATACTATTATTTGCAGCAGAAATGACTTTTAGATAGTTAGTACTCTGGAGGTCACATCTGAATGTACACTGACAAATTCTGATTATTAAACATTTTATCGTCTACTTCTAAGCTCAGTGCCTAGATCATCAGGTGTAGATTTTCTATAAACAGAAACTTGCCTAAGTATGACGTCATAGAGACTGTTTTGTCTACTCGTTTACTTATTTAAAGCTTTGTTTAGTAGTTGGATGTAATTGCCCAGCAACTAGAGTGCACTGGATTGCACCTAAAAGAAAGGGGCTTAACTATCAACCATTGGTTTGGGTGCTTATTTTAGGAAAGTTGTATACACACTGTATCCTGGCATTAGACGTTGAAAGTGACTAAGAACTTAGAGAGCAATATTACATGTAGGGATTTTACAGGTCTCATTGTTAGAAAGGAACCAGTGTCCAAAATTTAGAAATTCAAACTAGGAGATAGGATTTATATTTCAAGTTATTTGGGCTATGCAAAGAACATGCAAAATAAAGCCTACTCATGTCTGGTTCTAGGTATGTGGACCTTGGACGGTGGGTCCTGGGGAGAAGTTCAGGGCTGGCACAGTAACCCTTGGTGGCATGTTTTCATGGTATTAAACTGTTGGTAATCTGCTGTACTCTGAGCATGGCACACATTTGCATGCTTCTGTAGTTTTGTGTGTGTTGTTTCCAAGTCTGGCATATCACTCATAACTGTTGATTTTCTCTATGCAACACCTCACTGTCTTCCTGAAAAGCTTCCTAAGTCTTAATGGGTTTAAGTAGAATTTCTAAGGCTTTCTTGTGTCTGGCTCCAATGCTTCAAGATACATTATATCTCTTGTATTTCTAGTATTTACAACACTACATGGCAGTTATTCCCTCACATAATCGGCTTCCACTGGATCTTAGTGAAACTAAGGAGCAAATTATTTACATTTCTTGTGTGCCTTTTATTAAAGAAATCTATGGATGGGTTAAAAAAATACATGTACCATGTCAAAGATGGTAATTACATTAGGTGATTTTCTTTTCTTTTTTTTTAAAAGATTTATTTTTATTATTTTTTCACTGGAAAGGCAGATATACAGAGAGGAGAGACAGAGAGGAAGGTCTTCCGTCCCATGATTCACTCCCCAAGTGAGCGCAACGGCTGATACTATGCCGATCCGAAGCCAGGAGCCTCTTCCGGGTCTCCTACATGCGGGTGCAGGGTCCCAAAGCCTTGGGCCATCCTCGACTGCTTTCCCAGGCCACAGGCAGGGAGCTGGAAGGGAAGTGGGGCTGCCGGGATTAGAACCGGCACCCATATGGGATCCCAGGTGTGCAAGGCGAGGACCTTTAACCACTTGCACCACCGCGCCGGGCCCCATTAGGTGATTTTCAAGGGGACGTCACCTTAAAATGAAATATCTTTTTTCAAATTATTTGATATTCTCTCAATTGCACTTATTTCCAATAATTTTCTTTAATGAAGATGTATGTAATTGCTTAGGGTAGGAGAGCAAGGACTGATTACAGACTAAAATTTGTCTTTAGTTCATAAGGAAACTCATATGCCAACTTAAGCATAGTAGAATATGCCATACTCCCCAGTTAGCAATAAGGTTAAATCAGTATGCTGAATATGAAAGTGTAACACTTGTTCTGATCCAAATTTCACTTTGATTTTATGTCCTTAACTTTTTAAAAAAAGTTTATTTATTTATTTTTATTGCAAAGTCAGATATACAGAGAGGAGGAGAGACAGAAAGATAATCTGTCTGATGATTCACTCCTGAAGTCACCTCGACGGCCAGAGCTGAGCCAATCTCAAGCCAGCAGCTAGGAGCTTCTTCTGGGTCTCTCACGTGGGTGCAGGGCTCCAAGACTTTGGGCCATCCTTGACTGCTTTCCCAGGCCACAGGCAGGGAGCTGGATGGGAAGTGGGGCTGCTGGGATCAGCACTAACACCCAAATGGGATCCTGGCTCCTTCAAGGCAAGGACTTTAGTTGCTGGGCCACCATGCCGGGCCCTGTCCTTAACTTTTTAAGTCTCTGAGTTTTTCAGACTTAGTACTAAGTATAGACATTCTTAAGGCCTTTTCCATATAAATTCCCAAAATTATAAAATAATTTTGTAAAGGTCATTGTCATGAAAAAATCTTTTTCCAGAGAAATAATGTTGTAATTCTGACTCATTTTCTTGAAAATGTGTCAAATATATTTCAAAGGCCTGGTGCAATGGCTCAGTGATTAATTCCTTACCTTGCATGTGCCAGAATTCCGTACGGGTGCTGGTTCGTGGCCCAGCTGCTCCAGTTCCCATCCAGATCCTTGCTTATGACTTGGGAAAGCAATGAAGAATGTCCCACGGCCTTGGGATCCTGTACTTGTGTGGGAGACTGGGAAGAAGCTCCTTGCTCCTGGCTTTGGATCAGCTCAGCTCAGGCCATTGAGGTCACTTGGGTAGTGAGTCAGCAAATGGAAGATCTTTCTGTCTTTCCTTCTCTCTGTAAATCTGCCTTTCCAATAAAAATAAATAATCAAAACAATTTTTTTTATCCTTGATGTTAAGTAGTTGATCAGGGTGGGAAGAATCAAGGGTTAGCAGAAATTGGGTGTGATCATGATTTCCAAATTTTCCTTTTTCCTGTATCTGGGGAAAGAAGCCATACCCAGACTTGCAACCACCCCAGTACCCAGGAATGGAGAATGGCTACCTGATATGAACCCAGGGTCCCTGATGTGGAGCATGCTCTGAGGGTCTGCTTAAGTGATTCTGACAGTTCTCAAATACTGTCCATCTCACCCATCCAGGGATGAGGAAATCTTTTCAAGGTTCATTTGCTGACACAGTCCATCCCATAGTCTCCATTTGCCCGGAGGTTTGCTGTCAATACTTGGCTGGGGTAGTTGTCCAATTTATCCTGCCCTCTTTCCTCTGCTGTGGTACAGGATGTCCTCTGCAGGCTCCAGTGGGCTCCCATATCCTCTGTGTGCATCTAGGTTTGCCATCCACTGCTTGTCTTCCATGGAAGTGGACCAGTTCTGGCACATGCACTCTACAGTCAGGCAATCAGTCCTGGACTTGAACCCTCATATCCCTGCCTGCCCCCACCTGTGCCATCCCTGAGACCTCCTGCATACCCACACACTAAGCAGTGGGTTTTGCCTGCACCATTGGTGCTCCAGGCTGTCTACCTCAGTCCCTGCTGGACCCTCTATCCAGGGCTCATGGATCCCACAAGCCAGGACCTGGGCATATGACTTGGGTCCTGCCAAACCTTCTGCTGGGACTCACAGACCAACCACCCATCACTCAGGCAGGCCAAAGGACTGAGGCCAGGCAACCTGGGCCCCACAGGGCCCATGCCCCCCGCTTCCCCATATATCTGTAGAAAAAAAAATAGATTAGGCCAGGCGACTATGGTGGCACACTGGAAATGTTAACACAGATTTGGCATTGACTAGGTCCAGGATGCCTGCCAGCTTTTAGCTGGTTTTTTTTTCCCAGCAGTGTAATACTTGCTTAGGTACAGTGCAACCTAGGCTGTTGCCACAGCTGGGGGAAAATAATTACATCTTAAAAATACATATTTTTTAAAAAATAAAGCAATGCAAATCTTAGTAATAGTTGGAAATACAACTGAGGTGGCCATTGTGCTGGTGTGGGCTAAGTTGCCACTTTTAGACACTCCGCTGTGAATGCAGCTTCCTCCTCTTGTGACAGAGACAGCAGTCGATGGCTCCGGGGCGTGGGCTGCTCCCTCTGTGTGGAAACTCAGATGGAGTTCTGAGCTTCTAGCTTCATGCTGGCTCCACGTACTGCAGGCATTTGGAGAATAAAACAGTGAATGAAAGATCAGTCTGTTTCTGTTTGACTCTTAAATGGATCAAAATAAGTAAATAAAAATTAAAATTATAAAGTGTTGGGAGCAAGCATTTAGCCTGGAAGTTGAGACTCGTGTGTCCTGCGCCTGAGTCCTTGGTTCAGTCCCAGCCTCAGCCTCTGGTTCCAGCTTCTTGCCAGTGCAGCCTCTGGTTGTCAGCCGTGATGGCTCCAGTAATTGAGTTGCTGCTGCCCATGGGGGAGACTTCATTCATGTTTCTGTTAGGGAGTGAAGAAGTGGATATGAGTTTTAAATGAACTTAAATAGTTGATTATTTTCCAGTCTCGTCTATCTTTATTAAAAAGGTCTTCAAACTACAGTTATTTTAGCAGTTGCCCTGTTTTCTTCCCTTGTGATAATTAGCTACATATCTATCTGTATCCCATTCATTTCGCCTTTTGCAGTACAGATCCTTCTGTTACATCACTACAAATGCCAAGTCTTTACCTAGTACATTATCCAGTGGTGAGTTAATTTCTAATTTCACTAATACTTTTTAAGTTCTTATGTTATTAGATTTCTCTGCATTTCTTGGCACAGTTTACTGTTCTGCCTTTCTTGGTGTATTTTTCTTGTGACAGCCTTTGTGTTGTTTTCATTGTGACTACTCATGGCTTTGATTATTGTCTGTATTCTGATTACTGCCAATTTACCTTCGGCTCTCTTGCGCTTCAGGCATGTTTATTTAGCATGGCATGAACCATACCAACTTTTACATCTCATGGGTCCTAAAAACTCAACCTACACAAAAGAGCCATTCCTGCTTCTCCCAGCAACTTCTTCTTGATGTGTTTCTTGTTTTAGTTGACAGTGATGTCATTAGCTTATTGGCCAAGATAGGCATTGTTATTTTAGGCGCTTCTGTGTTAGCCCTGGTAGTCTGTGACCAAGCGCTATTGGCTATACCTTGTGTCTCCACTTTCTAACCTCTTACTGAAAAAACTTTGAAGAACTCCACCTGTTCCTTTTTTTTTTTAAGATTTATTTATTTTTATTGGAAAGGCAGATATACAGAGAGGAGGAGAGACAGAGAGGAAAATCTTCCGTCTGATGATTCACTCCCCAATTGGCCACAACGGCTGTAACTAAACCAGTCCAAAGCCAGGAGTCAGGAACTTCTTCAGGGTCTCCTGTGTGGGTGCAGGGTCCCAAGGCTTTGGGCTGTCCTGGACTGCTTTCCCAGGCCACAAGCAGGGAGCTGGATGGGAAGTGGGGCTGCTGGGATTAATCCTGGTGCCCATATGGGACCTTAACCACTACACTATCATGTCAGGCCCAATTCTTCCTGTTCTTAAAAAGAGTTCCATGTTCCGCTTCCTAATTTTGTCCTCAGCCTCATCTCCACTTGTATACTGTGTCCATTCTCCTTCACATACTTCATTTTCTCACAGCTCATCTACCTGCAGCCTTGCTTGGATATCCCTGAAATCTTTTAGAGAGTTTACAAGATGAACATTTTTATAATAATAATGCATGATATTATTTACCTTTCTCATGAGTGTACAGTTGGTTTTTTCAGGGATGACACAGAATGTGTGTCATTCTGCTGGTGGGAATGTGCTTTTGTATTTCTATGCTTTAATTTAAGAAAAATATTTTAACGTAAACATTGTCTATATGTATGTTTGGGAGATATTATTTAACACTTTGGTACATATATACATTTTATAATATCTGCCCACCCAATAGTCTTGTATTTTAAATTGTTTGAATTTTTAAACTACAAAAGGTCGTGAGAAACCTCATTGATTTCCAGGGAGATAAAGCTGTCCTGTGTCTAAAGAAGTTTCTTAGCAGTTATTCAGACCTTAGTTAGATGTTACGTATTTTGAGAAGTCTCTGTTTGGGTTCTTCATCAAAGTCACCTTTAGATAACCTCTGATTTCTGACTTGCACTTAAATTGTTTTCTGATGAATTGCTTGATAATTACCTGTGTAAGCCAGTGGATTCAGAACTCTTCCATAGAAGAAGGAACTCGTGTGTATTCCTCGTTCTTAGTAGAGTTCAGGACATTTAGGAAGTGCCTGATAAATACCTGTTGTATAGATGAGGGTAACATTATTAATTAGATTACTAATTTTAAATGGTAACCATTTTGTTCTATTCTGGTACATTCCTTTGATCTTCCATCTGATGGTTCACTCCCCAAGTGAGTGCAATGGCTGGAGCTGAGCCGATCTGAAGTCAGGAGCCAGGAGCTCTTCCAGGTCTCCCATGCGGGTGCAGGGTCCCAAGTATTTGGGCTGTCCTTGACTCCTTTCCTGGGCCACAAGCAGGGAGCTGGATGGGAAGCAGGGCTGCCGGGATTAGAACCGATGCCCATATGGGATCCTGGTGTGTACAAGGCGAGTACTTGAGCCGCTGGGCCACGCTGCTGGGCCCTGGATAGGTTTTATGAACAAATTTTGTGTGTGTGTGTTGGGTACCTGCAAACACACAGTCTCTCTCTCTCTCTCTCTGTCACGCACGCACACACACACACACACACACACACACACACACACACAGAGTTGTGTATGTATATTAGAACATAAACAACCCATTACTAGGAGTTAGGAGTATTGTATGGACAGTATGCATTGTACCAATATGCATAAAGACGTGCATATGTGTTTCCAAGTAACTGTGGAGCCTTGGACAAGCCTTTTTGATTCCTTTATCAAATGATAAAAATTAGCCTAGCTCATCCCAACAGTTTTGATTAAATGTGAAAGATGGCAAATGTGTATTAAGTATTTGACTTGTCCTTTATTTGAAGTAGACACCAATTTAGGTTTGTTTGTTAATATGACTTTGTTTTCACAGGAAGGATGATAAAGACTACGCTTTAAAACAAATAGAAGGAACCGGGATCTCCATGTCAGCGTGTAGAGAAATAGCGGTAAGTGCAGCTCTGTCACTGTCAGCTGACTTACGAGTGTCAGCCCTGTAGGTCTGGGTATTGGCTTGTCACATTAATTGAATATTGGTGAACATTTTCATGTCAGCAATCTGGACAATATATTTGTTTCCTAAGATGAAGTAAAAGGTGACATGTAGTTCTAGCAAAAGTTTCAATTTAGCTTTAGGGTGAAGTTAATGTTTACATAAGCAGATGCTTTCACTGTCAGTATTGCTGATAGTTGTGGGCTCAATTTTTATTTCCACTTGCTTGTAGTAAAGGTTGCCAGTCCGTATAAAATTGCTTCCATTTTAAGAGTGGGATTAGTGTTAGTACTTGTCAGATTTAATGAGATTGTATTTGATGTTTATTGTATCTCTACATTTTCATATGCGAAATATATGCATTTTCTTTTTGGAAGCATTGCTTTCCTGTGGCAGTAAGAGTCTCATTTTGATTCCAAAGGGAAGTGATTCTTTATGTTAATAAGTTAATAATTAGACATGGATTTGAACTGAGTTTTACGTCTTCAAGATTTACTTCAACTTTTACTATTATAAAAGTGTGGGTTTTTTCAGACTTTAATCAGAATATCCTAAGATATGTATTGCTTTCTTTGCGTATGTGGTTTTTAGTCCTTTTCTTTGCTCTGGGTGTATTCCGTTATAGCCTGGGAATCCCAATTTAAACATTGTCCTTACTGATCAGATTCTGTATCAATGAACCTCAGTCAGCAGTCACTCTTAAGGTATAGATTAATAAGAACAGAGAGTAGCGTAGTAAAATGAGAGAACGACAGACCAGTTGAGGTGTGGGAGGATGTGTAAGAGGTACTGCTGATGGGGAAATGTAGTTGAAATGGAGGACATTCGTCAACAAAGGCAAGCCATGTGCATAAAAGTCTTTAAAAATGCATGTCATGGAAGCAGCATTCTTTCAAAAATTTTTCTCTGCTAAAATAATCATTGTTTAGTTTTATGATTCCCCATTTTTAAGTAGAGGCAAGATACCTATATATTAATTATCAGTTCTTAAACATCTGTTGTGTATATACTAGTCAATTTATTAATTCTTTTGAGATAATAATCAGATAACCAGATTGGTGTTTTCCATTTATTTATTTATTTTTTAAAGATTTATTTTTATTATTTTTTTTATTGGAAAGGCGAATATATAGAGAGGAGAGACAGAGAGGAAGACAGAACTGCATGAGAATTTGTTTTAAATCAAAGAGCATTGTGCATTTTTAACCTTATTTTAGTGTAAGTGGTTTGTCTTGTGTATCACCACAATTCCCTGTGAGCTAGAATCCCTTTAGCTTTGTTGTTTATTACAACTGTGCATGTGTGGATCATCAATTCTAAGAGGCCTCCTTAAATTGGGAGGGGAGGACGCAGGCCAAGTTTCAGTTTTGCTTTTTAAGACTCGTTGCCACCTTAATCTGAGCATCTCAAATTTATCTTCCACAAGAGTTTAGCTGAAGAAAAGTTTGCATAGTTTTAAAAAAGTGGCAATAAGTTTGGAATATTTTTTTTTATTTGTACAGTGATCTTAACTCCAATTATCGCTATGCTTAAGACATATGTTTATAGTTTATTTTTCTGTGTGAAAATTTAATAATAGAAAGCAATGTAGTTTTGATAATATTTGAGGTTTTATTTCTTACTATAAATGGTATTTATTGGCAGGATATTGTTTCATGTATTATTTATTTGTACTGCAGGCATTCAAATTAAATGTGACGTGTGATAAATGGAATAAATCAGGTTGATGGTGAATTATGTATTAGAAGTAGTGATCTTAATAGTTACAAAAATACTTTTGCTCTCAGTAGAATTGAAAAAAACATGATTTTGTTGATAGGAAACATGGTGCCAGTGTACTTAAACCTGTTGTTTTCAGAATATTTTTTACATAGAATCTTCAGAAGCGCAGTATGTAAAAGTGAGTGCTCACTCAGAATGTTCCTGTGAAGGCAGCCCCAGAGTAGGGGGAGGGAGTCTTACCTGCTGGAGTAATGCGTAAAGCTGTCGTCAGTGACGCCAGCATCCTTCTGTGAGTGCTTGCTCATGCACCTGCTGCTCCATTTCCAGCCCATCTCCTATTTTCCCCTATGGGGAAAAGCACCGTAAGATAGCCCAGGTGTTAGAGCCTTAGCCACCCATGTAGGAGACTTGGAATAAGTTCCTGTCTTTGGCCTGGCCACTGTACATCTGGGAACTGAATCAGGAGCGGAAAATTCTCTCTGTATCACTCACTTAAAAGTAGAATAAAGAAATCTTTTTTTAAAAAAAGTTTGTAAGCTGCAGATAAACTGTGGAGGAACATTTCTTGGCACAGAACATCTTCAGTGTGGATGGCTGCTATAAAAGCTCATCTCTGACTAGGCCGAGTCAGTGCCAGGTTCAGAGGCTTGAAGCCCTGAAAGGTGAGAATCTGACCTTTGGGCAGTGCTGCAGGCTGCAGTGAAAGAGATGGCGCTCGGTGAGAACCACAGGGCCTTCAAGTACATCGGGAGGCACGGGTGAGGTACAGTGCACTGAGGGACCAGTAAGAAAATGTGAGTGACAGAGCTCCTCTCTCAGGGTGCCCTTCTGAATTGTTGTCCCTGAACAAAGGAGATACAGTGTTGGGCTGATAACGCTCCTATGTACCCTCTTCTTGTTATCTATTTGTTGATCTTCTGCCGTATCTGAGTAGAGTTCTCCCTCCAAATATTACTCCTTTATCCAATCAGTGGGTCAACGTCTACTGCTTTAGGAGAACCTTTGCACACACCGTTGCTGCAACCAAAGGAAGATCCCCGAAAGTCATTGAATGCAATTCTGGAAGGATTATATCTGTGACTACATCGAAACCTGAAGACTTTGCAGTATAGACTCCAGAGCATAGCTATTCCCAAGTCCTTACTTGTTATTTTAGAGATAAACAGTTTTGGATACTGGCCTTTAGGTTTCTGAGGATTGCTTTGTCATCTCTGAAATCCTATAAAGTAGAAAATGATATAAAGTAGAAAATCTCTTGTAGCTCCAGGTGAATTTGTTCAGTGCCCTACATGAATACCCAAATCTGTGAGTGCCCAAGACTTTTATATAACACTGTGTAATATTTGCTTTCAGCCTTGGTATATCCTCCCATATGCCATTGCCCTCTGACTTTGATTTACACATCTGATTCAGCCATACATGGATTGAAAAAGTTTCAGGAAAAAATTGTTCCTGTACTGAGCACGTACAGACTTTCTTCCTTATTATTATTTAAACTGTTGCAACTATAGCATTTCTGCTGCATTGCATATCATGGGTAGTCTGGAAGATGTTTTAATATAGAAATATGTATGCATTCAGTAGAAGCAGTACGTGGTGAGTTCTGAATTTTGTTCGTTTCCTGACTGGTGCTGTGTAGTCTGCTCCTTTCAAATGTTGGGCAGCAACTATAGTTCCAGCTGGCAGTCAGCTCCAAGGCCACAGCGGGAGTGAGCTGGTTCTCTGCCCCGTGTTCTGTGACTAAACCAGAGTATGTGATAGGTAGGTACATTCTGTGCTTTCCATCTGTCATGGGTTAATCACAATGTGACAGCGAGTTGATAAGCATCTGTATGCATGATGGAATGTGCTTGTCCGCAGACAGGGATAAGATTCTGATGCAGGCTGCAGCCTGGGTGGGCCTAGAAGACAGTAGCGTGAGTGAAATAAGCCAGATAAAGAAGGACATGGGTTGTATGATTCCAGTTATGTGAATATTTAGAACTGACAAAGTTTTAGAGACTCACAGAAGAACTGAGGTTACCAGTGGTTTAGGAAAGAGAAAATATGGTTAATTTTGAGTGTAGAGTTTCTATTTGGGATGATAAAAAGTTGAGACACAGTGGTTAAATGCCACTGAATTATATACTTAATAGTTACAAAGGTCATTCTTATGTATATTTCACTGCAGTTAGAAAATAAACAAAATCATCAGCCAAACAACAAAATACATTCTCTCTGTTATACCCTTTCAGGATCTTTTTTGTGTAATTTTTCTCCATCATGTGTTGGCTGAATTACCAATGTGCCTCAAGATTGTGTGACTGCCCATTCGATTTTAAGATTGTATACCACCGAGTTTCTGTTGTGTTTGGATCACAAAGAGTGTAGTTTCTAACCAGTATCTTTGTGACAAAAATGTTTAATGGATTTCCATTGTTTTGCAGTTACTTCGAGAGCTAAAGCATCCGAATGTCATCTCTCTTCAAAAGGTGTTTCTGTCTCATGCTGATAGGAAAGTATGGCTTCTGTTTGACTATGCTGAGCATGATCTCTGGGTGAGTACTGCTGTGGACACGAGTTGCCAGCTTCAGTAAGGTACATTTAAAACAAGAACCAGGCTGCAGGATGTGGTTGATGCATTACCAAGGCTCGAGTATTTGGCTTTGTATTGTTACTCTTTAACAGATACTAAAAAAAGCAATAGAACCTTCAAAGTGTAAATAATTCTTCAGCAATGTTTCATCCATGCTTGGATAATATAAAAAGAGTAATAACTTCTGCTATCAAATTTAGGAGTGGGCCTGGTGAGGTAGCCTAGAGGCTAGCATCCTCACCTTGCATTCCCCAGGGTGTCATATAGGCACGATTTCATGTCCCAGCTGCTCTACTTCGCATCTAGCTCCCTACCTGTGGCCTGGGAAAGCAGTGGAGGACAGACCATAGCCTTGGGACCCTGTACCTGCTGGGGACCTGGAAGAAGCTCCTGGCTCCTGGCTTCGAATTGGCTCAGCTCCGGCTGTTGTGGCTACTTGGGGAGTGAAGCAGCTGATAGTGGATCTTTACTTTCTGTCTTTTCATCTCTCTGTAAATCTGACTTTCCGATTAAAAAAATCCAAAATATTTAGGAGCAACGTATTCTCTTTCATTAAAATGAGAATGTGGCATAATCATAGAAGAATGAATCTGTAATACTTGGGAGACTAGACTGAGACCTTGTGGTCTTGTTATTTGTCATGATATAAGGCAAATCCTTTAATAGCTTTAAGCTGCAGTTTTCTTCATGTGTAAAGTGCAAATACTTTTCCAACATTTTTATAGGAATTTTCTTGGAAACAATTTTTCAATTTGAAGTTGTAATCTAATTATACTCTACAAATGAAGGAAAAAGATTTTGTTTATTAGGTGTCAACACAATTGATATTAATCCAATGCATTTCTTATTTTTTAAAAAAAATTTCTTCTTATTTTTATTGGAAAGTCAGATATACAGAGAGGAGGAGAGACAGAGAGGAAAATCTTCCATCTGATGATTTACCCCCCAAGTGGCCACAACAGCCGGAATTGAACTGATCTGAAGCCAGGAGCTTCTTCCTGGTATCCCACATGGTGCAGAATCCCAAGGCTTTGGGCCATCCTCGACTGCTTTCCCAGGCCACAAGCAGGGAGCTGGATGGGAAACAGGGCCTACGGGATTAGAACCGGCGCCCATGTGGGATCCCAAGCGTGTGCAAGGCGAGGACTTCAGGCACTCGGCTACTGCATTGGCCCACATTTGTTCTTTTTCTCTGTAGTAACTCAGTATTGTATTTACTTACATTAGACACACTGTTGCAGGGGATAGTTCTTTGTGAGTACAAGGTTTACTACAAAATGAATTTATAGCAATTTTTATTGGACTTGGGATAGCAATGTGTTTTTAAGAAACTTGGACCCAATTAACTCTTTGAAGACTTTTCCAAAATTAAGTTATTATAGTTTATTGGTATAAGATTTGGTAATCACAGTAGTTGATAAACTTATTCTAGGAATCATAATTTGTCTAGCTGAAATAGAAACATCTGCCTTAGTATTTTGAATTTTATTGAACAGATTGTTTTTAAACTTGTTATTTGAACAAGTTTTAAGTAACTATAAAAGCAATCCCTTCATTTAATAGTTGTATGTCTTTAAAAATCTAAAATCTAAAATTGTATTTTGAGGATAAGATGTTTTGGTGTGTTCAGTGAACATTTGTGATTATATAGCCCAAGTAATTTTGAAATATGTTTTCAAAACTCCCACCCTCATCAGTGATAAAGAAAATGGAAGGTAATTTACTCCTTTAAAAGGCTTCAACGGAGAGAGAGCGAGGCAGATCTTCAACTTGCTAACTGCCTCTCCACATGGCCTGAGCAACCAAAACCAGGATCCGGCACCACCCACATCTCTGTTAGCGGCAAGGGCCCAGATGCGGTGCCAATTTCCTCTGCTTTCACATGTACATGAGCTGAAATCAGAAATGCAGCAGTTTGAACTTGAACTTGAAGAGGGATGTCTGTGTTGCAGGTGGTAGTCCAGTCCATGGTGACACAAGGCTGGCCTCAAAAACATCTTTAAATACAGATTACAGTTTAAAACACAGTTTTACCCTAGTTTTTAAGCAACTGCTTTATTTTTGTGAGATAGTTTTTCTAGTACTTAAGATCTGTCACGGCATTTGTCAAAATCTTCAAAGTAATTCAAATTTCTATTGATCTGTGGTTTGTAAGTTTAAATAAAAAACCTTGACATAAAAGTAAAGCAAGGCTGGGGCAATGGCTCACTGGCTAAATCCTCACCTTGCAAGTGCCAGGATCCCACCTTGCAAGTTCTGACTGTGCCACTTCCCATCTAGCTCCCTGCCTATGACCTGGGAGAAAGGTGGAAGATGGCCCAAACCCGTGTGACCCTGTAACCACAATGGGAGACCCAGAAGTCCCCGACCCCTGGCTTCAGCTTGGCTCAGCTCCAGTCATTGCAGCCACTTGGGGAATGAACCAGCAGATGGAAGATCTTTCTCTCTGTCTCTCTTCTGTAAATCTGACTTTCCAATAAAAGTAAATGTCTTTAAAAAATAAATATAGGGCCCGGTGCGGTGGCGTGAGTGGTTAAGGTCCTCGCCTTGCACCCCCGGGATCCCATATGGGCGCCGGTTCTATCCCGACAGCCCCGCTTCCCTTCCAGCTCCCTGCCTGTGGCCGGGAGAGCAGTCGAGGACGGCCCAAAGCTTTGGGACCCTGCACCCATGTGGGAGACCCGGAAGAGGCTCCTGGCTTCGGATTGGCATAGCATTGGCCATTGCGCTCACTTGGGGAGTGAATCATCGGATGGAAGATCTTCCTCTCTGTCTCTCCTCTCTGTATATCCTCCTTTCCAATAAAAAAAATATATATATAAATATGTAAATAAAAGTAAAGCAAATGCTATTATACCTATTTTGGAAGCTAAGCTCACTTTTGAAAATGGTAAATTATTTTACTAATGTCAAAATTAGCTTCATTTCCATAATTTTAACATTCCAGAAATTAGAGCTTATCTGGTTTTAATATACTTTCCTATTTATGAAATAAATATTTGTAGATTACTGTTTTCATTACCAAGTTGGTTTCATGGAACTTTTAAAAGAATTTTTTAGTAAAATTTGTTTAGAATTACATTGGAAAGAAGATAGACACATGAAATTTTTTGTTTTTTCCAGCTGTCATCCAGAGTTGATGGTGGTTCTACATCTGTCTTCAAGTATTCTGTTATATTTAAAGAAACATAATCAAGTCAGATTTGGATTACCTAATTAATTCTGCTAAATTAGGGTAACCAATATTAAATTAAAACAAAACACATACTGAAGGCTAATATGCAACCAAATGATATAATCTAACTTGAAGATACATTTTACAGGTCACATCTTTAAAGAAGCATTTATTATCAGCTATAGAACATAGGCAATAGAATTGTATTCTATATGATTTATGGCTACTGATATGTAAAACTTAATTTTACATTAGGTATGCTTCAGTAGATTGTATGCAGTGTTATACTGTGTGCGCATTATCACAATTAGTTTTCTCATATCAATACTCATGTAAACCAAAATGTGGCTTCAGTGTTCAGTTTCAGTTAGAAATTTCATTTACTAAAACAAAAGCAGTATCGTTTCTTCCTTTTCCTTAAAACAGAAGTATTGGAGTTGATTGTCTGGAATAAGGCAGCAGTGGCTAGCAAAAGCAGTTAGCAGTGAAACATTAATTTTTAAAAAATCACTGAGGTGTTAATGAGGTGTCATGGTATGCATACCATGTTTTGTTTTATAGCCTTGGAATATAAAGAAAATGAAGGTAGGAAATTCCCTTACTGTAGTTTTTTATTTTAGAAATATTGATGAGTCATTTGTGATATGTTGATAGAAGTATTAACTGAAGAATTGTATATGCAATCAATTCTCTTATTGCCCCTACACGTATTTTTTTCTTTCCTTCACTACTCTGGCAGGCTTTTAATTTTTTTTTTTTTTAAGATATGCTGTTTTAACTCATGTTTCTTAAACTTGGAGAGCCAGTAGATGATATTTAGAACAGATCTGATTGTCACATCGTACTTTAGGACCAGTGACAAGCCATTGTAGACGAGGGCAGCCTTCTTGGGCGTGTTTGCTCATAAGGAAGAGCGTTAAGGTGGTGTAACGCTGCTGTTAATATGGGTGATCATGCTGTGTCCATGCTGACTAATGGCGTTTACCTTCTCACTGGATATTAACCTACAATGCTAAAATTCACTCCTATGTTCATTATGTCTGTCGATTTCAAGAATCTGCCTGATACCCCATTACAAGTTTTAATTCAGGGTCTCTGTGTCGTGCCTGGGATGTGCGTGTTGGTGTGTAAGCTGGAGCTGACTGCAGCTTGAAAACTTTGCTGCAATGCAACTGTGTTTTAATTACGATGAAGAAGCCTGTCCAGAGAGTAGAACTTTTTTTTTTTTAATATAACTTTTGTACTACATTCATTTATAAAGTTGTGTTCACTGGATGTACAACTATACACAGATGCTTACATGGGGTGGCTCAGGGCAGTGTTTCCCGCTCAGCTGCATCTTCCTCCCTCTCTTCCTTCCCTCCCTTCCTTCTCCCTCTCTCCCTTCCTCCCTTCTTTGCTTGCCTCCCTCCCTGTCTCCCTTTTTCTCTCTCTCTCCCTTCCTTCTCTTTGTTTGTTTATTTGGAACTGAGTGTTATAAATAGAGATGAGAAGATGCAGAGAGCTGTTCTGTCACCAGTTCTCTCCCCAGATGGCTACAACAGACAGGACTGAAACCAGGAGCTTCAGCTGAGTCTTTTACATGGATGGCTGGGACCCAAATAGTTGGACCATCTGCTGTTTCCTAGGTGCATTATCAGGGAGCTGAATCGGAAATGGAGTGGCCTGGACTTGGACCAGTGCCTGTGTGGCATGCTGGTGTGTCAGTCAGCAGCCTGCTGCACTGTGCCACAGATGTCAGCCCCACAGTGTTCTTCACAGTCCGTAACAAGTATGAGTCAGCTGTACTGCAAAAGTCAGTAAATTCTAATTGTATTTAAAAAAATAAAATCGGTGCTTCCTACATCTGTATTTTGAGCATTTATTTTTGAGATGGTGTCATGTAATTAGGAAATGAGGTTTTAGCTTCAGTTATTAAGAAGTTTTAAAGCTAGATGAGCTACTCAGCAGAATATGAAAGATTATGTTTTCAAGTATCCTTATAATCCATGAATATTTCTTTTGCTGTTACAAAAATACCTGAACTATCTTTCCTGCTTTGTTTTTCAAGTGATACGTATATTTTTTCTTTCAGCATATAATCAAGTTTCACAGAGCTTCAAAAGCAAACAAGAAGCCAGTTCAATTACCTCGGGGAATGGTGAAGTCACTGTTATATCAGATCCTAGATGGCATTCATTACCTGCATGCTAACTGGGTGTTGCACAGGGATTTGGTAAGTCAGTCTGTAGTTGAGTTTGAACCAGAAAGCTGCGCTTGATGCATTTTTATTTGTGTCAGATTTTGTTGCTCCATCTAAACCTATTGATTTTGAAGAGAAATGAAGAAAAATAGAAGTAAACACTTGCTTTCCTAAGCTTTTGTTTCCTTTTTTTAGTGTATAAACAAACATTGACTTGTTTTAGATTGATAATTAGATGATAGGGAAACTGGAGATGAGTATGTTTGTGAACAACTTAGAGCCCAGTAAAAACTCACTTACATGTAACAGGCAGAAAATGCTAATTCTGTATAGTTACTTTTTAAACTCCACTGTTCCAGCGGTAGCCCGTTAACCCATAAACCTGTATAGTCATAATGAAGTATGTTATTAGAAGTCTTTAAATATTCAGGTGCATTAAACTTTTAAGAATGTAGAAATGCCGGAAATTGGTTCTCATCTTAATGTGACAATGTTTGGGTTTGTTTTTATTTATTTATTTATTTATTTATTTTGAAAGATTTTTTATTTATTGGAAAGTCAGATATACAGAGAGGAGGAGAGACAGAGAGGAAGATCTTCCGTCCTATGATTCACTCCCCAAGTGAGCACAACGGCCGAGGCTATGCCGGTCCGAAGCCAGGATCAAGGAACCTATTCCAGGTCTCCCACACGGGTGCAGGGTCCCAAAGCTTTGGGCCGTCCTCAACTGCTTTCCCAGGCCACAAGCAGGGAGCTGGATGGGAAGTGGGATAAGAACCAGCACCCATATGGGATCCTGGTGCGTTCAAGGCGAGAACTTTAGCTGCTAGGCTATCACGCCGCCGGGCCCTATTTATTTATTTATTTGTCCATCTAGCATGGTACATTTATCAAATCTTCATAGATTTAAATTACTTAAACCTGAATATTGGTCCTTCTTTTGTCTAATTGCTCTGTGCTGTTTGTGCTTTCCTTAGCAAGGGTAGTAACTATAGTGAAGTTTTTGACAGGATGTTCATTTCACATGTCAGCATGGTGCCAGAGGATATGATTTTTATCTGTAATCTCATGTGTGCATTGAAAAATCCTGTAGATTTGAAAGTAGAGAGGTGGAACTTAACCTTTACACAAGACATTCTTTCCAAGCTACTGTGGGTTGACCTTCAAAGAAGCTGCTTCAGTGACACATTTTCTAGTTTGCTTGTTCATTTTCTTTTTCTTTCGTTCTCTTTCTTTCTTTCTTTGTTTTTTTCTTTCTTTCTTTCTTCCTTTCTTTCTTTTTTCCTTTCTTTCTTCCTTTCCTTTCCTTTCCTTTCCTTTCCTTTCCTTTCCTTTCCTTTCCTTTCCTTTCCTTTCCTTTCCTTTCCTTTCCTTTCCTTTCCTTTCCTTTCCTTTCCTTTCCTTTCCTTTCCTTTCCTTTCCTTTCCTTTCCTTTCCTTTCCTTTCCTTTCCTTTCCTTTCCTTTCCTTTCCTTTTTTCTTTTCCTTCTCTCTCTCTCTCTCTCTCTCGTTTATTTGTCAGTTTAAAAGAATTATGGAGAGGGAGGGGCAGGTGTCATCCACAAGTTCACTTCCAAATGGCCACAACAGCTGAGTCAGACCAAAGGGAGCTTCGTGCAGGACTCCCACACGGGTATTCTGCAGTTGTCTTCTGGAGCAGCCAGAACTCAAATTGGCAACCGTGTGGGATGCCAGCATGGCAGATAGCTGCTTAACTCTGAGCCATAATATCAGCCCCTGTTTCTTTCATCTGCTTTAGGAATTTGCATTAAAGTACATTTAATATCTTCAGTCCTCATGCCTACAAAGCATTTAAGTTGGAACTAGTAACATAGCAGGAATATAGCTGAAATATTTTCCTTCTGCAAGCTCCATTGTTAGTGGAATTAGACTGTATTACTAACAAAGGATTTATAGAAAATACAACAAATCCTTTGGCTTTTAATGAAACAAAAAATTTGACCTTTAGGAATAGAGTCAGTATTAACTTCAGTAATGAAAATAAATATGAAGCTTGATTTTATCTTTTGGTAAAGGTCTTTTTTGATGTGGCTTAAACATAGAAAAAATATAGTGTAAGGGTCATTTTGGAAGTCTCAGATACGTGTCAAGAAAAGAATACTTGAGTACTTGGGGATCGGTATACCCTAAGTATAGTTGAGTGTCTGTATATGACTTAAAGATAATACATCATTTTTACAAGTGGTTACTATGTGTTGTTACCATAGTTTGGCCATTCTAAATAACCATTAATAAAAACAATCCTCTTAATGAACCAAACCACCCCGGTGTTGTAAACATCTTGATATGTCACTGCTGTGTGTTAGTCTATCTGAAGCATTCACCAAGTGTAATGTCTAGTGCTGCCTCCATTTCTAATGACCCCAGTGTGTGATTTTAATGGTTCTTTTAAGCACTTAATCCTTCTGTCTATCTCAGGCACAAGATTCACTAAACCAAGTTATTAAAATGAGACCCTGTGCTTCTAAGCTAAGTACTAGTTTCGGTGCCTATCACCTACATTTTTTAGTTCTGAAGGAATAAGCTGTTTTAATACAATGAGCACTTTCCTGCCATCTGAACATTAAACTTTAGAGTATTTATATTGACAACTATAAGTTTTACATGTGACACTAATGCAAATACATTAGAATGCTATGTTTACTCAATAATATTGCCAGAAGCTATGCACATAAGTTTTGTCATCCCATCTCATCAGGTATTTATTACTATTTTCAAATGAGATATTTACTGAATCAGAACAAATTTTAGTTATTCGTTGTCGTCTTTGCTTATTTTCAGTCAAGTTTTGGTAGAAAGTGGTGATTGTGACTTTAACTGATCAACATGTATATCTCATGCTATGCATTTCCCTGTTTGGTTGAGGTATTGACTTGCCACATGAAACTTCATACTAAGTGAATAAGACATCCTAAAAGTAGCACCATTGTACCCTGGATCCAAATACTCATGTATGGGTCCCCAGACCACGTCTGTTGGTGTGCCAGAATCTATCCCCCACATACCTTAACATACATACATACATACATAAATAAATAAATAAAATAAGCAACTATGCTTACACACTGATATAGTTAGCACAGATTTGGCATTAGCCAGCTCCAGGATGCCTGCCAGCTATTAGCTGTTTTTCTCCCAGTAGTGTAAAACTTGCCTAGGTACAGTACAACACAGGCCATTGCCTACATTTGGGGCCTAAAAAAAAGTACAGTTTTTTGTCTTGTTGATGAGAATATAAAATAGTACAACTGTTAATGGAAAACAACTTGACACTTCCTCTAAAACTTGAAAGAAAATAGATTTAGTAGCAATTCCGTTTGTGGGTATAAACGTCACAGAATTCAAAGCAGAGTCCCAAAGGGATACTGACACCCTTGTTTAAGAAGCATTGTTTGTCATAGCACAGGGGGTGGAAGCACTCTAGCATCTATTGGTGTATGAGTGGGTCAACGAGCAGTGATACACACACACACGTCTGGAAATCCTGACAACATTCTGCAACATGGATGAACCTTGAGGCCATTCTACTGTGTGACTGCAGTTTCATGAGGAACTTGAAACAGTCAGAATCAAACAAAGATGGAAACCAGAAAGATGCTAGAGCGGAGGGAAGAGGGTTGTACAGAGAGTTATTGTTTAGTGCAAGATGGGGAACCTTTGTTCTGTCAAGGCTGAATGGATATTTGTAGCATCATTCACAGTCCGTGCAGAATTAGCAATTTAAAAATTAAATCTGTGATTGCTTTGACAGGGCCAGACTGAATGATTTCACAGGCCAGGGCATCTGTAGCCTGTGGGCTGGACAGTCCTCATTCCTGGGATTCACTCCATCAAAGGGTTCAGAGTTTCATTTTTACAGAATAAAGAGTTGTGCAGATGGGTGTTAGTGATAGTTGTGTAAGATTGTGACTGTTTAATATCACTGAACTGTACATTGAAAACTGTTAAGACGCTAAATTTTTCTGGTAGACCCTGAAATGTGGGTTTTATCAAAATAAGAAAAAATCAACAAGGGAAAGTAAGTTTAAATGATTCATTAATAAGGAGAAAATTAAAGTCCATTAGCCTGATTGCATTTAGTTTAGTGTTTTTTTCTGAACCTGTGCAGATAAGATAATATGAATCAGTGAAATTGTTTTTTATTTTTTTGGTGCATAGAAGCCTTATTTGGAGGTGTCAGTTCTGTCTGAACTCTTCCTCCTGGATAGAGTTCAAACGCTCTGGCTGAGGGGTGCGAACATTCTCACCACCAGTGCCTGTGTTGTGACTAAGCACTGATGCCCTGCCACTCAGTCTGGCCTGTAATAAGAATTGAGGATTTTTTTTTTTTTAATTCTGGAAAATTTTCCTTTGCAAGGAATAAAGCTGTGCTAAATTAATATTTGCAGCACACTGCCATTATTTGTAAATCCAAGTAAAGCCTGAAGCAGTAAAATCTAGACTCCATGCTCATTTTTTTTTAAAGATTTATTTATTTTTATTGGAAAGGCGGATATACAGAGAGGAGGAAAGATAGAGAGGAAGATCTTCCATCCGATGATTCACTCCTGAAGTCACCGCAATGGCTGGAGCTGTGCCAATCCAAAGCCAGGAGCCAGGAGCCTCTTCCGGGTCTCCCACATGGGTGCAGGGTCCCAAAGCTTTGGGCCGTCCTCGACTGCTTTCTGGGGTCACAGGCTGGGAGCTGGATGGGAAGCGGGGCTGCTGGGATAGAACCGGCACCCATATTGGATCCCGGGTGTGCAAGGCGAGGACCTTAACCACTGTGCCACCGCACCGGGCCCCCCATTTTCTTTTAAAACTTATTTTTCTGACAACCAAGATGCTGCCCTGATGTTTGCATCCCCTTTGCCTTTCATTTCCATTGTAGGGAATTCTGTTTATCTTCTCGGGTTTTCCTCATGCTGCATCATCTACAAACTCTTACTAGCCATGCTAGCTTGAAATGAAAATATTTATAACCAAAATTAGTTACCCTGAACTACTCAGGGGTGCTTACTAGTTTTGATAATGTTATTTATTTGATTAAGCAACTGTGGTTTAATTTGTTTGTATCCCTTCCAATGCCTACCAAGATATACTCCAAAAATAGCCAGTGCATATATAGTGCTACTTATGTTTGCTTAAAGAATGAACCAGCTCACTGTAGCACAAAGTAAATGATGCCCAAAGGAGAGTCTTAGATTATTTCTGTTATTTCCTCATGTAAACATACACACTCCTTGTGGTGTTTCTCTTTTATAATATCTGTTATGATTTACCACAGAAAAATTGCATATATAAATTGCTTTTCCATTCATATTTTAAATTTTAAATTCTTTCATTTTAATCTTTATAAATCATTTCACAGTTGGCCTTCATTTTACTGCCTAGAAGAATTCAGTTCACAGGTTATTCAACAAATGATGCTGATCTGTTGATCTCTCATCATTTCTTCACATCTGGAATTTTTTTTCTACTTGACAAACTGATTACCCTTTCCCATTTCATTTATTCTGTTATTTTTGTCACTTATTCCCTTTTTTTTTCTCTTAGTGCTAACACTGAGACATCACCATAATAGTCTGCCAACCTTCATTTTATCCTAAAATACCATTAGGTTCCTTGTGTGAAAATTATTGTGAATTGCAGGCAAGGTGGAAATACCTGCTTGTTGTAAGCTACAACTGTATTTAACTTGTACATTACATGTAACTGATTAATCTTTTACCAGACCATAGTTCCAGGGTATTGTAGTCTTTCTGTTTTTAGCAGTTGTTCATCATTGATTGTGTTTTATGCTTTTTGTTAAAAATTTTGACTGTAGTCTAATGTTAATATTAGATGTTAGTAATGGATTATTTTAAAATCAGTATTAAAGAATTAGATGTTCTAAGAAAATTAATTAAAAGTAGATTAGTAGTTATATAACTAGTCTATAAACCATTGATGTTTGTTGACTAGATGTATTGAAGTTCTTCAGAGACAACCATGTAAGATACAGTTGACAAACAAATGAACAGATAGATAAATTGATATACACACACTATAGGTTTCTTAGAGGAATTGGCTTACACAGTTGAAGATGCTGAGAAGTTCTACAATGTGCTGTAGAATCAAGGGGACTGGCTGCATGGCTGATTGAGGCAAAGCCTGAGGGAAGGGAGCTGAGGCCTTCGACCTGATATCCTGATGGCCAGTGTTGCCATGCCTTCCGAATAAAGGCCAAAGAACCTCGAGTTCTGATGTCTAAGGACAGCTGCTGAAAAGAAAATTTTAAAAATTAGAGAGCTTTGACAACTGTTGCAGCTTCTTTTGGTTACTCCTGACCTAAACTAGTTGCAAATTGATTTTTATATCATTGCAAACATTTCTGAAAAATTAGACTGTGAAGATAGATTTCTGTCAAAGGTATCCCGGTCGGGCAGTGTTAGTGTAATGCATGATGTGAGGTACAGGCTACTGCAGGAGCACATCTAAAAGATGCTAGTTACAGCCATTTGAGTGTAACCTGGCTTTTTTTTAATCTGAAACTTTAAAAAATATTATTATTATTATTATTATTATTGTTTTTTTTTTTTTTGGAAAGGCAGATTTACAGAGAGGAGCAACAGAGAGACAAGGAGAGACACAGAGAATGGCTTTCCTTAGCTGATCCAAAGCCAAGAGCCAGGAGCTTCTTTTGGGTCTCCCTCGCAGATGTGGGGTCCCAAGGCTTTGGGCCTTTCTCTGTTTTCCCAGGCCATAAACAGAGAGCTGAGTGGGAATTGGAGCATCTAGGTCAGGAGTTGGTGCCCACATGGGATGCCAGTGCTACAGGTGGGAGATTAGCCTGTTGAGCCAGTGTGCTGGCTCCTGAAACTGCTTTTGTCCTGCAATTTATTTTAATTGTGCCTGCTAACTTGAAATTACTTGCTGGGACTTCAGCTTCCGCTGGAGAAAAATGTGCTAGTTTTTTAGCTACTAAATAATATAAAAATCTTGAACTTCGGAGTAAAAGTCAAATTTCTTAGGATTCAACTTTATCAGAGAATCTAACGATGTATTGGGGGTAGCATGATGTTATTGATGGCATTGGGAATCTAATTCCTTTTATTTATTTATCTATTTGAAAGAGTGTCAGAGAAAGTGGAAAGACAGAAACCCTCCATCCATGGTTTTACTCCCCCAAATGTCTAGAGAGAGACAGAAAATAGAGATCTCGCATACACGGTTCATGCCCCCAAATGGCTGCAGCAGCCAGATCCCAGGCAGGCTCAAGCCAAGAATCCTGTCTCCCACGTGAGTGACGGTGCAGGTACTTGGGACATCATCCATTGCTTTCTCAGGTGCGGTGTTAGAGAACCAAGTCAGAAGTAAATCCAACAGGACTCAAACTAGCACTGCAGTACGGGATGCTGGCTTCTCAAGCAGTGGGTGGTTAATTCCCTGTGTCTCAGTGACTGCCCTTGATTATTTTCTTAATGCCTTGATTGTTTATGACTATTTGACAGGCAGAGAACAGACACAGAGATATTTCATCTGTTTGGTTGATTCTCCAGGACCTGACAACAGTGGGCATTGTCTGGCCCAAGCCAGGAACCATAATCTAGTCCTGTCACATGGATGGCAGGGACCTAACTATTTGAGCCATAATCTACTGCCTTCCAGGGTGCATAAGCAGAAAGGGGTGCTGGGACTTGAACCCAGATGCTCCTAAAGGGAATGCAGTCATCCTCAGTGACCTCTTAAGCACTGAGCCACATCCATGCTTCATGACCTGTTGGAATCATGTTGGGAAAATGAAAAATTGTCTGGTTTATTACTTTTGCTAATGGATGCTAAGATTTGTTTATAGTTATGGTGTTTTGTTTTTGTTAGACTTACATTTTCTTACTGTATATGGAACTCTAACATAAATCGAGAAACAGAAGCAGAGAGGTTAGATCACATGTCGTTACTCAGCACTGTAGCGGAACTGGGCTGCTCAATTTTTCTCTGCGCCAATGTTTTCTTACATTGCAATCATAAGGGCATCAAGGATTCATGATACAAGCCATGTTTTGTTTTGTTTTTTTAATGAAATACTTGTGGAATACAGGAGATTTGAGTGTATTGAATAAATTAAGGGCAGTTATTGTTTCATAATACTTTTATTCCATTATACATGTTCATATGTTAATATTCTCATATCATATTGAATGTTTTTCCCCCAGGGGGTTGTGCTTAAAAAAATTTGAAAGCAACAACACTAATTTTTTCCTAGATGATATTTGCTACAGTTAGTAAAAGAAGAACATCAAGGAAAAAAAACTCGAATTCCAATCTTTGGAAAATATTTAGCTCCACATTTATGTAAGCAGATTAAAATTTCTTGCAAACTGCTTGCCGCTGAGAATTGCTTTGCGTAGCAGTAGCTCAGGGAGGATATCTTTTCTAAGATTGGGTGTGGGTGGTATGATTTAGAAGTTTCACTTTATTTAATATCCTTCCAGTTACCTAACGTAGTAGTTAATATACATTATTGTCGCACCCTAGTAAAAAAATATGTTTCCATTTGGACTTAAAACTGAGTAAAACGCATATTTCGTGTACTATTTAAATTTATCGATAATATTTAGTGTGGTTTTAGTGAAAATGATTACAGAATCATGGTTATTTTGCGGGGGGTGAGGAGCCATACAAGAACTTCCTATCTGAAAATAGATACCAGTAAATTCTTGAGCAAAGAAAAGCCTAACAGAAAGGAACGTGAGGTTATCCATTTGCTGAAAATGGCAAAACCACAAAGGACGGGAGAAAGGAGCCTGTGGTCGGTCTAGCCCCTGTCCTTGCCTCGTGTGCTCTGATTATCGCTCCCTTGAAGCAAGTGTCAGGAACACAGTGATTCTTCTCATTCCCTCCCTCCTTTCCTTCCTTCTGGCCTTGTTCCCATGCCATGTGGAATGCTGGTGTCGCAGAAAGCTCTTACGTTGCTGCACCGCAACATTGGCCACATAAATTTGGTTCTTCACAGAACTTTCTGGAAGAAAAATACTTAGTTAATTGTCAGGTTTGATTATTGCTCATCACATCAGATTTACTTTATTTATTGGGAATTTTAGAGATTGCATAAATTAACTTCAAAATAAAACAGTAAGATTATATCCATTATAAAGCATGGGCTTCTTAACATCTGATTAATCTTTAGTTTGCATTAATTTAATGTTATAAATACTTTGCTTATTCTAAAATATATTTACTTAAATGACTAGTTGGACAGTTTTGTCTCGCTACACACATTGATTGTAGATTATCTACTTGGTTTCTGGATAAGTGCCATTTATATATTTGTGTAATTTTGAAATTAAGCTTGCATGAAGGGCAGCTGTTCTAATAGTTTATAAATAATAAAAAGTGGCCCCATTTGTTGTAGTAAATATCATGGCTATAAGTAGCACATGTTTATATAGGCAGGTTGCAAGTTGTTAATAAAAATGTGAGATGATTTGTAAATTACTTATACTTATTCTGAATTGTGACTCTTAGTCAAGTGTCTAAATCACATAAAATAGCGTAGTGTTATAACTTTTTTTTCAAAGATTGGTTTGTTTTATTTGAAAGGTAGCTACCAAGAGATGGTTTTCCAAAGAGGAATGCAGAAGTCTTTGGATAAAATTGTGAGAGTACATAAAAATTAATATTCTAATCAAATTTTCTAATAATAGAGCATTATTTTCCAGGTCTCTGAAGATTAAGAAGCTATTTGATCTTTAAATATAAGCTAGATTAGATTAGATTTTCCCTTATTTTCAACTGTGGTGATTATCTAAGCCTATTTTAAGTCATTTATGCCCAGTAGGCCCATGAATTTTGTTAACAGCCTTATCTCTTTCCTGGATATAAGCTAAATGGGAAATGATTACGTAAGAGGGCAAGAGTGAAAGTTTTATAAAAATAAACACAAGCAGCTAGTCATATTTCAGAATTAGTTCAATCCAAAAGTTCAAAGTGTTATATAAATTTCTGGAAGTATGTCACCACATAGGAATTTTTTAGATATGGTAAAACTCATAGTTTGCTCATTTATGATTATATCTAAAATCAGTAATGGTTTTAAAATTCACTGCTAAAATTTTTTTTTTAATTTATTTTATTTTTATTACAAAGTCAGATATACAGAGAGGAGGAAAGATAGAGAGGAGGATCTTCCGTCTGATGATTCATTTCCCCAAGTGACTGCAACGACCGGCTCTGCGCCAATCCAAAGCTAGGAAAACAGAAACTTCTTCCGGGTCTCCCACACTGGTGCAGGGTCCCAAGGCTTTGGGCCATCCTCAAGTGCTTTCCCAGGCCACAAGCAGGGAGCTGGATGGGAAGCGGAGCAGCTGGGATTAGAACCAGCACCCATATGGATCCCGGCGCGTTCAAAGCGAGGACTTTGGCTGCTAGGCCACGGCGCCAGGCCCCTGAGAAAAATGTTTAACTTTTCCTGTCCATAACCAAACCAGTAAAACTGGAATTTATTTTCCTTTGTGTAGCAGTCACTTTGTTATAATGATATGTGTCCATTTTTATTTATTTCCCATGTAATTTGCATCCGTATTTTTACCATACCTTAAGAGTAATACTCTAATGAGCATGTGATCTGAGTACTACTAGCTGTTTTCTAACCTGGATTATCTGAGTCTGTAAAGTTAGTCTGAATTTTGAATTTCCAGTCTTTCCAAATCACAAGGAGGCCTATAATTCAGGTCAGTACAGCTGAAGGTAACTATTTGAAAAATTACAAAAGATGATTAGGCTTTTAACTCTTTAAGCAAACGTCTGTTTATACGATCATCTTTGTATATTTAAAATTAAGTCATGTTTTGTTTTCCTAGCTTCCATGACTTATGGAGCCTACCATTGCTGTTTGTCTTCGAGTGGCCAGAGTGGCCATTCCCATGCTTTATTAGTGTAACATCTGCTGAAATAACCAGCTTGAATGTTTCCGGTGTGACTAGTTCTGTCTTCCTGAGATAGACACTGCTGCGCAGCTGTGCTCTTAGAAGGGAGGGTCAGTGTTGGAATCCGTAGCACTCATGCTGTGGGCCCTCTCTTTGGTCTTGTGGTTCCGTGCCTCCCACCCACCCCAGTCCCACCACCCCGTGATTAACACAAACTGTTGTTAATGTGGGTTTGAGGAAACGCTAAGAGGAAAAATAAGGAGGCATAAGAAATTCGGGTTATTTAATCTTGAATAGAGGTTTTCTGTCATCGTAAGTTGATGAAGAGAAATTAAGCCCTTGTAAAAATGTGCCTGGGGTTTATTGAGTCTTGGTCTTTGACTTCAGTGTGCAGCATTGGGAAAGGCTGCCCTCTCTGATGCAGCCTCATGTTTAAAAGGGGCCAGATCTGTAACTTTCTTTTTAGTAGAAATTCATATCAAACATTAGGACCATGGCACATAATAAATATTTATTAAATACATTTCTGATCCATCATCAAGTTGCCTTAGGGGTGGAAAACTTTATTTTGTTTTCTGCTTTTTCATTGTAGATATTAGGTACATGATAAATAACCTATTGAATAAACAGAGTCTGTCTTCTGAAATATATCTTAGAGGCACGTGTGCCATGCAGTAAATTAAGCTGCCACTAAAGACACACATATTGGAGTGCCCTGTCTGAGTCCCAGTTACTTTGCTGATGCAGCTTTTGTTAATGCATCATGGGAGGCAGCAGAGCATAGCTCAACTGTTTTGTGTCTTACCACCCTTGTGTGAGGCCCAGGTTGAAATTTTGCTTCTGGATCTTATCCTAGCCCACTCATATCTTTTGTGAGCATTTGGGGAATGATCCAGTGCCTGGATACATCTCTGTCTCTGTGTCTTGCATAGAGGAAGATAAGTAACTCCAGTTTGAATGTAGTACAGTTGGCATTTGTTCTCATCAGCCACTCAGTGACTTCCACAAAGAGTAGTAAACTGGAATTTTTAATTTTGTGGAGGAGAGGCTTTAGGAAGAGGATATGATAGATGAAAGAGTAAGTTTGGCAGGGATTCTGAAATAATCACAGCCCAATATCCATGAATCAGAATGGGAGATCAAGTGCCAACTAACAAGGAGATTCTAGAATTCTGTTGCCAGGGCATAGGCATCATGATGTCCACTGGTGCATTGTCACATTTTCAATTCATTAATATTTGCCCATTTGCACTGCAGTAGGCTGACCTCACATTCTACACAGGTCAGTGTCTTGGACTCCACTAATTGCCATGTGCTTCATTCATTTCTATCACTCCCCCTCATGTAGGCCACCTAGAATACTGCAAAAACTCCATCAGTCTTCCCCACTTATTTTGTTTGGGTTCATATCTCTAATCAGAATAAATCCTCTAGAAAATAAATCACATCATGTCACTCTCATTTTTTTTAAGTAATTATTATTATTATATATTTGAAAGGAAGATTTACAAAGAGAAGGAAAGACAGATCTACCATCTACTAGTTCACTCCCCAAATGGCCGCCATGTCTGGAGCTGAGCGTATTTCCAGCCAGGAGCCAGGAGCTTCTTCCGGTTATCCAACTTGAGTGCAGTGCCCAAGGACTTGAGCCATGCTCTGCTGCTTTCCCAGTCCATTAACAGGGAGCATGATTGGAAATGGAGCAGCTAGGACTAGAACCAGTTCCCATATGGGATGCCAGTGCTACAGGCAGAAGATTAGTGTGTTGATCCACCATGCTGGCCCTCATGTAACTCTCTTGCCTAAAATTCCTCAGTGGTTTTCTCCTTGGGAGATTGCTGTTTTCAGATTCTTTCCCCAAACACATTATATTGTGTCTTTCACATGCAAAAACTAGAAGCTACTCTTTTGTGTATAACAGCAAGAAAGAAAATGTGACACCAGTGCCAGTGTCATAATACTAAAATTTGCAGTGGAAGCTGAAAATTGGAGTCCATGGAATGAAATTGTTTCCTATGACTCTTACAGTATCTTTAATCCTAAATTTCACTGTTGTGTAGGATGTTTACTCTGAAAATTTATTGATGAGTAAATTAAAGATATTGTCTTATGCCTAATTTTTCCTAAATTAAGAATAGATTCTAGCAAATGCTTTTTTTCTTGGATCTGGAGATGATCAGAAGGTTAATCCCCTTTATTCTGTTAATGTATTATTGTATTTAGAAGGTTTCATTTTGTTTTTGATATTGAACAGTCTTTGCATTAGTGTGACCAACACATCTTTTCTTTATTTTCAGTCACTGTTAGATTCCCTTTCATCTATATTCATAAAAGATTGGATAGTAATCTGTTTACGTTGCCTTTATCTTCTTTTGCTGTTATGATTGTATTAGACTTGGGAAAGTGATTTTAATTTCTTGAATAGTTGGAGACCTGAGTGGAGTTCCAAGCTCCCAACTCCCAACTCCTGGCTTTGACTTGATCCCAGCCCAGCTGCTGCAACCACTTGGGGAGTGAAGCAGCACATTAAAGATCTCTCTTGTTTCTCTTTCTTTTCCTCTCTCTCAATAACTCTACCTTTCAAATAATTTAAAAATTTTTTAGAAAATTTATCTTAGGAACATCATCCATTTGTGCTTATGTTCTACCACCCTTACCTACTGCCCTAGAAGTTACTTAAGAATTAGTGCGATGGTGAGTTATTGTTAACAGATTACAGTGATAGCTTTAGTATAATTCTAATGTACATAGTGCTTTGGGCATCATGTTAAACCTTTTATGTGCACTGTATTTGATCTGTGCAATGTTACTGTAATTATTTTTTATCTACATTATGTAGACAAAGAAACACAGGTCAGAGTTACTCAGTTAAAAGCTGATGACCTCGCTTTTTCAGACTTTTGTTGGTTGTAAGATGTATTTACTTGAAGAATCAAGGAGAGGGAGACACGGAAATCTTCCATCTGCTGATTTACTTCCCAGAAGACCACAATAGCCAAACTTAAACCAGGAGGTTCATATGGGTCTGCTATGCAGAGAGCTGGCATAAAAATAAAACAGCTGGGATACAAAACCTTCCCCATGTGGGATGCCTCAGGTGATAACTTTAACCCGCTGTGCTGTAGTGCCATCCCAGAAACCTTATTGTGCACCACATGCTATACTCCTCATGTTCTGAGCAACATCCTCATTTTCTTTTTTGTTAAGATTTGTTTTATTTTTGTTGGAAAGTCAGATACACAGAAAGGAGGAGAGACAGAGAAGAATATTTTCCATCTGATGATTCACTCCCCAAGTGATCGCAATGGCTGGTGCTGCACCAATCCAAAACCAGGAGCCAGGAACCTCCTCCAGGTCTCCCACGCTGGTGCAGGGTCCCAAGGCTTATGGGCCGTCCTCGGCTGCTTTCCCAGGCCACAAGCAGGGAGCTGGATGGGAAGTGGAGCTGCCAGGATTAGAACTAGCGCCTATATGGGATCCTGGTGTGTTCAAGGCAAGGACTTTAGCCGCTTCTAGACCACAGTGCTGGGTCCAGCCTCATGATTTTCCCCCAAGGGGTAAGAAAGATGGAGAATTACTGATCTAACATCTCCTGTTGGAATACAGAAAAAGAAGTTATTGTCACATCAGATTAAGTATATCTCATTTCAAAATGTCAAAAACGTATTTTCCAGTGGAAGGATTTAAACAGTAGAAATACAGCAAAGACCTTGTGATTTATTTAATATATGTGTAATTATGTGCCTTGGCAATTTTCTATTAGATTTTGACAAGTTTTTCATAGAAATACGAAGTATAGACTAAAGCAATGTAATGCAGTATAGTACCATAGTATTTAGGGATATACACAGTATTTTTTTTTTCAGTAAACATTTTGAATATTTATGTGTTATGTACTAGAAGATAGGAAAGTATGTTAGCAGTATTGACAGAGGCATGATTCAGCATTGTATTCTCTGAAGGCAAAATAAAACCAGAAAAAGCAGAAGTGTTTTCTTAACTGTTAGATGTCATCAATTGAAAAATATACCATTAGAGTGAATTATTAATTGTGCCTATGAATTAAGATGTCTCTTATGTTGCCAACATTCCATATTGGGATGTCTGAGTTCTGATCATGGCTCCATTCCTGGTTCCAGTTTCTTGCTTATGCACACCCTAGAAGGCTTAAGGTGAGGGCTTAAGTGATTAGGCCCCCCCTCCCACATGGGAGACTGGCATGGAGTTCCTGGCTCTTTGCTCCTGGCTTTGCTATGCATACATAGTCTGCATTTTAAACAGATTTTTAGACACCAATTTCACTAGCAGAGTGGTAGAGTGGTATGTAGGAGATGTAATTTTCTCCTGTCTTGTGGTTAGTTGCCATTGTAACCCATTAGTTAAAAGGATGGGCTCTGGAACCCAGCTGCCTGCTTTAGACTCCAGCTCTACTGCATGTGACTCAGAATGAAAGGGCTAATATGTGTGAGCTCACGTTAGCTGAGATCTTGCTGGTTTTGGCTATCTCATTTTACAGTTGAAATAATAATCTCTTAGAGACTGTATCAATTTTTGCACATAGCTTTCTGTTCTTGACAGATGTCATTCTGCTACTTAAATCTCTTGTGAAATTCATTTTGTAGGGTAAAAAGCTAGACCCTGTGTTATCTGACCTTCATCAGCTTTTGCATTCACCTTCCTTCCACTTACCCCTGGGAATTATTCTGTACTACGGAATGCCCTTTTGAGTAAACCAAACTGTTTCCCACTTCAGAGTCATCTTAACCCTTCTGCCTGAAAAATGTCTCTGCCCACATCCCTTACACATGCATAGGGCGTTCTCTCCTTAGAGAAGCCTTCCTTCAACACCTTACCCCAAATGTTGCTCTCTCTGTTGCAGTCCTTTTTCTTCCATAGCATTTATCACAGTTTTTAGTTTTTCCCGTTATATGTTTATGTACCCTTTCTAACACCTGGTTTCTCTTTGTGGAAAGAGACTTTGTAACCCGCCATCACATACTAGAGACATATGGGCCCTTCGTATGTTGAATGAGTGAACACTAACTGTGGTAACTTTAATTGTAACCTTTCTAAAAAGGAAAAATCATGAACACATTTTTTAAAAATATGCATTCTTTTGATGTGGTGCAGTTTACTTTTAGTGTACTTAAGATTATTACTAAAAAAATGACATCACAGAATGAATAGTGATAATAGCAAATTACTAGGGAAGAATCACATGCAGAATAGCTGCACAGATTATGTTGAATAAAAGTAAAATTTCATTTTTGTATCTTCATGTGCTGAATCATTTGCTATCCATTTTGGAATTGCACAGAAGTTCTAGTTTTTGATCAGACTTGATATGTCGGAGCTGATCAGTTCTTTCAAAAATATGGAAAAAAGGTCATCATTGAGTATATAGAAATTTTGTTACCAGACTGATATTTGCAGTGGTCATGAAAATCTAATTCTGTGCAAATCTCATAGAAAAGCATTGGTTAATGGTTCTTTATGGGATGATTTTTCCATAGACCCATCAATAACAAAATTTTTCTGTTGAGTCAAAATCTAAAATTTGCTTTGATACATTAGTAAAGGTATAAATAACTCATTTCATCCCTGGAAAAAAGTTCTTGAAGTTAACAAACTTGCCACAATTCCCCACTTCCAAACAGGTATTAGATTTTTATGGTATTTGGTCAACCAAACCCTTATCTTTCTTAAAACAGAATTCCCGCAGTCCATTTCCATCAACATTTGGCGTCTATAATGGAACCAGTTTGCCATCCCTGCTGTAGGCCAAAATTGTCAGTGAGCTCTGTCCAGCCTGACAAATTTTGGATAACAGAAAACTATAAGAATGGTTGTCTCTGCAGTGCTGGACATTTAGAAAATATTAATGAATTTTGGGGGTGAACATAGCAGCAAACCATTAAGACAGTTTAACCTGCTTTTTTCATTGCTTGTTTCTTGGGATAAATAAAACAACAATAAAAAAGATCCCATTGCTTCAGGCAGTATTATCTCAGTGATTGATATCATTTTTCAGTAGGTAGTGCAGCATGTCTTATCATTTGTGCTTAACATCAGTATGCTGAAAGATTTTCCATGGTACAATGCTTCTCAGTCATGTTGGGCTTCTGACCTAAATGGCCACAGAGTTTAATTACGTATATAATTCGTCAGAGTGCCACCTGCAAAGTTCCCCATGTTCCTTGATAGTGATTATGGTTTAAAGTTTATAAAAAATAAGGTTATTTATGAGCAAGTTATGACTGACTATGTACTTCATGTATTACCATTGTCTACTTGAAGTTTTGGCTCTGGAATTAAGAACTACTTCCAGTTCCTGATAGTAACAAACAAAAGTAAAGAAATTTGTATCAGGAAGATAATTTTTTGGGCTTGCATTTGTCTCAGCTGTTGGGATGCCACTTGGGACCACCTGTGCCTTGACAGAGCCCGTGAATTTGAAATGTGGCCCTATTTGTTACTACTAGTGCTCAGCCTAGGATGCAGCAGAATAAGGGGCCCTGTATTCCCCGTGGGGACCCCTGGCTGCGGCCAGCCCAGGGCCAGCTGTGAGAATTGGTTTTGTGGGAAGGAACATTGCTTCAGTGTGTTTTAGTATTTAATATATGAAGACCAATGTTAAACATCACATCTTTCGAAGCTCTCCTTAATAATAAGCAGCAGAAACACTGATAGGTGTAGTCCTGATCATTAGTGTTTTCTTTTGAGCTTTCCATTAGATCAGATTTAGAAAAGAAGAAATTTTAAGTAATTTGTGGACTGATTTAGTCTGTCATGCCTGGTGCATATGGAATGTTACCACAGGAGATGCGATCATTGTTATACCATGTTCCTATTGCAACACCTACAATCTCCGTTTTACTTATGACTAGTGAGCCCAAATCTAGTGTGAATTCACTTAGAAGCAGAAGTAACACGGGCTAAAAGTGTCATATTGATAGGGGGCTTTTAGCTCTTAGACCTGCTTCAAGTCATGCAATAGACAGTGAATTGCCTAGCAAAGTAATTTTTAATCATTATCTAGTGTTCTGGCCACATGTCCCAAATCCAGACCAGACTTTGACAGAGAAAGTGTTCAGCAGTACTCGCCATCAGGTTTCAAATTTAATCATAACCAGTGGCTCTAGAATAGAAAACCTACAATAAAAAACAGGAGAGGGTTTTGTGCCTTGGCTAGTGCCAAATGGTCCATACCTCCCATCCCAGGGCTTGTCAGACCTCGCCTAGCTGATGGAGTGAGTGGGAGCCTGTGTTTTAAAAGTAAGAGATATATTCATGTGTATTGTTTTTGCCAGTTATGGAGGCAATTTTTTATAATAGGGAATTCCCGTGCTGAGAAAATTACAGTAAACCAGTTTCTCATCTCATGACTATGGAATAAGTGAGGGGTTCTGGGTTGGGATGGAAAAGAGGGAAGTGGTGACAGGGATTCTTTTAACTGAGTGCAGTTTAAATTGTTTTTATTCATAATTCATGTTACCTCTTTCATGGCTGAGGAATGGCAAATGGTCAACTTTTGCCACACAGCGCAGAGGAAAGATTCTTTGGAGTGGAAGTGATAGCAGTGACATTGTTGTGAAGAGTTGTAGTCTAGTGAAACCCAGAAAAGCCACCTGTGTCAGGAGTCCATGGAGCAGGCGAAGATAGACCTGGAGATGCTAGGAACCAGCTTGCAGGAGCCTTGGTTCACATTCAAGAATTGAATGGTATTCAGGGTTAGTGAGGGGGCAGTCAAGATGCAAGTGGTGCTTAGATGGCGCTAAAAATGTAATGTGAAAGCATTTACATTTTTGAGAAAGTTCATTCATACCTTTATCATTCTAATGCTTTTCCACGTCTTGTTTGTGGGAACTAGTTTTTTTTTTAACCTGAGTAATCATGATATATATAATTTTGTATCTATTTTTATTTAATCAGATTATAATACTCTTCCATAATAATATGGAAAAGTAGAATTTTCCATAGAAAAGCGATCATACTTATCTTTTAGAAAGATAACCCTGGCAGCAGTACAGAATGCTGTATTTGATGGCAAGAAATTAAAAAAGGGATGAAGAGTAAGAAATGTATCTGAGTGTTAAATACCTCCTTAAACAGGAAGTCCTGCCCTGGACAGAGTTCTAGCATAAGCATGAAGTTTGTTCCTGAAGTCTTGTTGTGAATTGAGAGAACGCCCTTTGCCCTTAGCCAAATAGAGCCCTGCTTGATTCTACCTGAAAACTTTTCTTCCCCCTTCAGCATTTCACACTGACTCAGAAATGTGTCATTGTTTTTGGCTGAACTGTGAGACGCCGTAGGGAGTAACCCAGTCTTGATGGGTTAACATGGTGCACAAAGCTTTGCTCTGGGCAGTAGCTGCATGGAGTTCACAGGGACTGTTTGTAGTAGTGTGCTTATCCTGATACCCCAGGCAGGGAGGGGGTGTGTGTGGGTGTGTGTGTGAGAGAGAGAGATTCTGACATTTTTCTTGAATAAAACATTTTTACTATTATAATGATGTATGTTAATTTTAAAAGTTGCCACATAGAATTGCTTTTGGAATGGTATATTAGGGAGACGGTACCAAACTATCAAAGAAAGGGTAGATTCTCTCTCTGTCCCAATTTTGCTAGTTATACTTAGGGCAATTGTTTTAATCTGGCTAGTGCCTAGTTCTCTTAACTTAAAAGTTATGAAGATTTGTAACCTCTGAAATGTGTAAGTTTCTGTCTCAGGAATATCTCATTTTTTTTTTTTTTACTAAGAGCAAATAATGTTCTGATATTTGGTAGCTGATGAAGTATCACACTACAAAAAAAACAATACACTACAGATTACAGATTGATAAATAGCTATCAATAAATATGGTTAGGGAAGCCTGTGAAGTGGTTATCACTGTAACCAGCCTTTATTAAAACACTTAATTTGATTTTGAGGTTATTTTGGTCAGTGTATTTGTAATCTAGTTCCACTGTTTCATAGAATGGTAGAATTAAAGTCAGATGGAAAAGATAGCAGGAGAGCAGAGGAAAGCCATGGCTTCCTTCTTCCCTTCCTCTTTCTTTGCCCCCTTGAAGGGAGAATAACCCTTAATAAATTCATAGTAGCTAACTGTGGATGACAGTTACTCTCAGAGAGTTTAAAACTATTGAAAATATTACTTTTGTAAAATCTGACTTTAAATTTAGCTTCTGTTTTTAATACAAACCAAACAAGTCTTTGTCAGAATAATACCTGTTAGCTTACTAACTTTAGAAATGACTAGTAAATTTCTCTATAATTTAAACACAGATACATGTTTCCAATTCCAAAAAGTGGCTCCTTGTGTATAATTGAAGAGTGGGAAGGTATCAACACAGCGATTTCTGTTCCGTGCTCCGGGGGAGAGAAAACAGGCCGATGAAAGGACCAGGGAACCCCTTAGCCCCACGGGGAAGCAGTGTCATGTCTAGGCCCCCTGAAACTTGCATACATACCACTTTGCATTTATACACATACACTTTTTTTGGTGACTTCTGTATTTGATCTTAATTTTTGAGTAAATGAGGGCTTTTTAAAAGGTGGATTTATGTTATATTGGCATATTGTCTATTTAAAAGAAACCACTACTGTCTACTGAAAAAAAAACACTATTTTGTTTCCACAGAAACCTGCTAATATTTTAGTTATGGGTGAAGGTCCTGAGCGAGGAAGAGTAAAAATTGGTATGTTATATCTTTGATAAGTCACAGTGTAGCACTCTTGTAAAATTTTTGCAGGCAGCCGTATCACTTCTAATTCTTGCTGTAATAATATGCATATATTCATGTAGTTCCATATGATCAGAGGCATTTCAAAAGAGTATACATAAAAGCAAAAAATGTTTCACACTCTTCTCGAAAGGTGTCAGACAGTCCTGAGAGACTGAAGTGTTCAGTTACGACACAAGCTGTGCAAGTTTCCTAGAAACCGCTGCCTTCCTTAAACAGAGCCTGGGAGTGAGTGGTTTCTATTCCCGGTAGAGTCAGCTTCACCTGGTTCACAAGGGCGTACAGCGTGCTAATGAATCTGCCATCGGTCCTGTTTACCCAAACAGGACTAGCTGAGAACACAGACTTTGTTGGCGTCATCTAGACTAGTACTTACCTGCCCTAGAGAAGACCCCACGGCCTGATAGGAGTGGAACCAGTAGGCCTTTGCCTGACAGGAAAGAAATGGCCTGGCATTCTGTACCTTGTCAGGTGTGCTGAGAGCTCTGATTTCCTACATGTCAAGTAAAATCTTACCCATTTTTAGTCTGATATTCTGTAAGGATAGAATTAAACTTATTTATACAACTAGTTGTTTGTTTTTCATTAAAATCATTGTCATTTCCCTATTGTGTTTGTCACATATATTTAGTTTTGTGTGTGGTTAGAGGAAATGTTATAACTGACTTATAGGAGTATCTGACAATTTCTGATTTGCACATTTTGATGTGAATTAAAAGTGTCAGCTGGTGTGTACCACTTCACCAAAAAGAGAAACTTGGTGTTCCGAACCCCTCTTACCTATCCTTCCTCATAAATTCCCCTGATCTCGCTCTCCACTTCTAATTAGACTTTTGAAATATTTGTATATGAAGTTTACAGATTTGTAGTCGTGAGAAGTTGATGGACCTCAGCAGACTCCATGCCAGTGGCTTTCTTTGTGAACCAGGCCTTGTCAGTCCCTCTCTCAGTGCTAACAAATGCCTGTGCAATCCTTACATACGCTTTTAAAGGAATCTTCCAATTCAGTTTGGTGGCGTCAAATTCAAACACATTCAAACCATCCAAAATAGAGAAGTCCAGCCAAGGAATAGCTCCAGATGTGTTCTTTGTATGTATGATTTGGGGAAGATTTACATAATACATTAAAATAGTCTAGTTTCAACTTGCACTTCTGTGTAAAATATATGATGTTGGCAGGATTGGGTGATGCTACTTCTTAAAGCATTCATATTTCATTAAGAAAATTTTTTGTGAAGCATTATTTGGTTTTCTGACTCATGGTTTTTTAATGCCTTGCCACATTTTGGATTTTTATTTTAGTTACATGATTAAGTTGATTAGAATAGGCCCTCCTTCATTTAGAGAATGCGCATTAGGAGAGTAAAACTTATCTAGAGGTGAGTGAGGTTTGGAATCATTGAATAGGTGGTGAGACCAACGCCCATCCATCCTGTGTCAGGCTAAAACTGTGTGTAATGACAGTGTAAGTGATACTATTTGGAGAGGGAGAGAGGGGATTAAAAAATAAAAGTTTTTGCCCTTCTAGATTAGTAGGATGAACAGCCATGTCCAAGTAACTGCCTTACTACGTTTAACTGTGTTAAATGCCATCAGCCATGTAAGCTGTAGTCCACCTCTGGGGTATCAGTTTGTACCTTTGTCAAATTAGCTGCTTTAACAACTCAGCTTCCTCATCTGAATAAGGTGAATTCGGTGGCCTTTAAAGTCTTCGAGCTTAACACAACGCTGAAGCTTTAAAATTGATTGAAATTCAGCCCAAAGTAAATGGGAAAGATAGTGATGTTCATTATTGTTTAATAGTTTCTGATGAACTAACTGCACCAGTGAACAGGCTTGTCATTGCAATTAATGGGAAGCCTTACTGTCACTGGGTATCTGATGAGTACAGAGAGTGGAAAGGCAGCTCCATAACTGTCCCCAGTGGTGCTGTGACAAATGGCAAAAAATCTGCCACAAGGAGTGGGGGAACTCTAGACCTCCAGCAGCAGGGCTGGTCTTCCACCTCGGTGAAGAGCTGGGTGGCAGTAGTTTGGTGAGAATGAAGATCTCAAACTCATTTGTATTTAGACTTCTAAAAAGCTTAAGATGTTTTGTGGCCTTTTCCCCCCCGAATTTATCACATCTTTGGTATCTTATAAATAACAATGTTAAAATTAGACTAATCAGACTTGTAAAAATCTGTTTGCTTACCAGTATTATTGATTTTTATTTTACAGCTGATATGGGCTTTGCCCGTTTATTTAATTCACCTTTGAAGCCTTTAGCAGATTTGGATCCAGTGGTTGTAACATTCTGGTATCGTGCCCCAGAACTGCTTCTTGGAGCAAGACATTATACCAAAGCTATTGGTGAGTAGAACTAATTACAATTCATGACTTTATGAAAGTTTCCATAAAAGTTATATATTTCTATGTATTTTAAAATAAGGTACTGTAGCAAATATAGGAGCACTAACTAACCCTGAATTCTGCTGCTTACAGTTAGCTTTAGGGGTGTGTGTCTGCACATCTGTCTCTGCATTAAAAGATAGACATTTAAGATTTTTTAAATAAATGGGATCATACTGTGCATTCTCTTATTAAATATTTTATGTAAAAGTTTTAAGGTTAACTTGCAAAGCAAAATAAAACAGTAAACATTTGAAATTCTTGAATTTTAGACAAATATTTCTTACATAAAAAAATACTAGCTAGTAAAAGATGTCTCTAAAATTAAAGGAAAAAGATTATGAAAAATGTGGGCATTTTGAACACTTTTTAGATCCATTCTGCCTAGTTTACAGTACCTCGATGCTCTTCTATGTCCTCTGACCCCTCCATCTTTGAGCCCCATTGGTCACATCATCATCCACATTTCGTCAATGTTTATACTTTCTTCTGTTTGCCCATAACGGCCCTTGTTGTTTGCACTGTAAGTTATATATTATATTAACTGTGATGCTTGGCCACCAGAGTACTTTTACCACTTCTGCATTACTGACATCTTGATTCGGTTTTCTTCTGTTTGGTTGAGTTTGACCGAGTTGTATTTTTTTCTTCTGTGCTTTTCTTTCCTTCTCCTCGCCCCCACCTTTGTTCTGTGTCCTTACTGCATCCTGGGGATCCTCCAGTTTGCTCAGATACCCCTCCATTGTCTCCTGCATCCAAGCTGCTGATGAAGCCCATGGCGTTCCCTTGATATCATTTGTCAGTAAATTAGCTGGGGGTTTTCCTTTAAACAGGACTTCTAATCCTTACATTGACCAATGTGTGCTGTGTATATTTGGACATGTACTTGGCTACCTAGTGGGCACAGTTAGTCTAAAGTTCATGTCCTATATTTGTGCAAAATTCTCCATGTAATCCTTTGATTTCATCTGTAGAGTTTCTGTTTCTTTTTCCTAAACTTGGTATAGCAGATGTTCTTGGAGTTGAGTTTTTTTCCTAGGTCTTTTTTTCATTTATGTAACTTGTTCTCTCAGTTGTTCCACTTGGTAACCCTTGAGTGGCTCTTTGTATGTAAGAATCAGGTTGCAAAATTGCCTTTGAAAACTCTGTGTACAAAGATCATGAGGCTTATAAGCTGGGGGTCCAGCAAAGAGCATCATTTCCTGGGGAACCCCAAATGCCAGAACTGCAAATCTTTCCTCTGAGGACATTCAGAGTCTTCAAGCGTCTTTCAGCTTCCACCCTTTCTGTACTTGCAGCCCTGGGTTAATGGTCCCAAGGGATGGGGAGCATGGAGCCATCTATTTAAATTGCTATCTTGCCCTTGATATTTGCAAGTACAAAAATCATTTCCTGAACTATAGAAAATACATCTGCTTCTCCCTGAACATTAGCACTAGGCCCTGAGTCTGCTTTCAGCCTGTTTTGTGTGTCTTCTGTCTTGCAGAAACATTGTTGTATGCCTCTGTCTAAAACAGAATGTCCACGTGTCCAGTATTTTTTTTGTTGTTGTTCAGGGCTTGATCAAAGGGCTTGTTTTAGGCAGAACTTCTTTGATCACATAGTCTGAAAATAGTTTCCTACCTTCCTGCTCTCTTCACTTTATTGTTTTCATCACCAAATGGCCTCTCCAGCCCACTGATGCAGATAGACCACTGTGAGCCAGTGACCACTGTGAACCAAGGCCTTGATATAGAATCGTCTTTGCTGAACAAATGAGTGCATCTTCTCCCTGACATTCTCTTCCTCTTTTTCTTTACTGCTTTGTTGTTGTTTTAATGAATACTCAGGAGCAGAAAAGGAAAAAATGCTTGTGATCCTTCCCTTGTGTTTTGTTTTGAATCCAGCATCTTTTCCAAAAACCTTTGTAAGCTGTTATTCATTGGGGTGTCTGCAGCCCATCGATTTTAATACCAGATGTGTGTCACAAAGCCAAACCACCAGGAGTTGGAAAGGTAGATTCCCTCATTCCAGTGGATGTATATTTTGGGATAAGGGAGATCCTTTAAAACTTAGGAGAAACCTGTGTGAATGCAAATTACAAAAGCCTTACTACTAAGAAGTTTACAATTCAGTTGAGAAAACAATATGAATATGTACATAAAATAATTTTTTTCATCCTTGAACCTTGAAGTTAGAAAGGATTGCCAGTGGAACAGTTGTTTGATAAGACATTTCACCTGTTTGCTTTATTTTTTGAAAATGAGAATTTAGCATGAGTCATGCCTTAGATATCCTTCAACTTTGAAGGGTTCCATGGCTTTATATAGAAACAACTGCCTTCTGAGCCAGGGTGATCATAGAGGCGTGAACTTGGCAGCAGCTGGCTGAGACCAAGGTCAGCACCGTTTCCTCAGCAGTGGTGATCTCCACCCATCCCCCACGTCCAGTACACAGATGTTTTGCCAACACCACTTGTGAAGAACACTTTACTGTTTTTGAAACATTGAGTCTGAAAGTTAGTATATAAGTATCTTTCTGTTTTTGTTTGTTTGAGAGGGAGAGTTTGCTTACCATTTTTAATACAAATTTTGACAAGTTGGAATCAGGAAATATAAAATAGAACTTCTTCCTCTATTTCAGTCTTCACCACACAATCCAATTCCTCCTGCCTCCCACACAAGTATGCTAAAGGTCCAGGAAACTGCTCAACTGGTTCCCCACACCATTAAAGCCACTTGCAAGAACTTAACTGTCTGATAACTGCAGTGTGAGCAGCCAGTGGAAGAACCTTCATGACTTAACCATATGTATAATTTTCTGAATATATTTATGTATTCATTTAAAGACCTTACAAAGAAGAGCTAAATCTGTTGTTGGGCTTCAGTGGATAAAGTTAAGCAACTAAACTGAAAGATACATGAAGGAGCAAAATTTAGGGAAAATAATCTGATCTGAACCCTTCATACTGTCTTCTCTTCACTATGGAAGAAGTTATCATGCTGTGGTAATTTATTCAACGTACAGAGCCGTAACCTGAATGAATATACCAAATAGTAAGGAAAATAGACCAGTAAATATAATTCAGGGACAAATTGTAGTCCATTTTCAATGTGTTATGTTTTACTTTATAATTTTTTGTGGGCTTTGGGACAAGGATTGAAAGAAAGGAAGGTTTCAATCTCTAATCATCACTAAAGCAGTCTTGAAAATTTTAGAAAAACTCAAGTGTTTGTCCTCAAATAGCTGAATGCCACAGAACATACGGCATTCTGCAGTGTGGGAAATATGCAGCAGAGAGGGGAAACAAGAACTTACTGTTTGTCAGGATAGAAACTTGTCATTTGGACACCTGTTGTTTGAAATGTTTTTGCTAATTCCCTTTCTCCAGTTTGAGTACATGAAGCGAGCCACTTCTCACTTCTCCTGTTCTTTGCATAGCTCAGTGGCTACACGCAAGCAGGATAGATTTTGAGAAGTAGCTGGGATTTGTTTGTTTTTTATTTGGAAAGCCTTTTTGGAAGGAGTTAGGTAGGTGAGCAGAAAGGAGACTTTTCTGTGAATCTGACAGTCTCAAGGTTCCTGGGGGAAAATTAGGAAGGAAAGACTTACTTGCGGAGAATTGAAACTTTGAAAGAGTAGCCCGATTTACTGACTCAAAATTCATGATTAACATCTGGGTTGGGATTTTAAAGAAAGGAAGGGTGGTGAACTTGATAAAGATGACAGATGATAAAAGATATTAAAAAAGAGGTCACTAGAATGTTTTTTTTCCCCTTTTTATTTGAAGACAGGATAGCTTTAATGATAGCTAAGTTATTTACCTCTCATCTTCATATATTTTAGTTTTGTTACTGAAATTCTTGATAGCTAACCAGGCAAATTGTTAAGTGTCTTTTGGGTATAGGATGAATAGAGTTTTAAATATACAAAATGACCCAATATTCCATTTGGTCATCCTGCTTTTAGCTTACCTATCTGACTACTGAGATTATTAAAGGCCAAATCTGTATGTAAGAATAAAAATTTTAAAAATTTGTCGTACTTGATTTGAAAGAAAGATTGATCTTCTATCACCTGGTTCACTGCCTTAGTGACCTCAGCTGCCATGTGTGGGCCAGGAAATGCCAAGACCCAGGCATTCCATTTTGATCTTTCACACAGTGGCAGGGGCCTGAGCGCTTTGCCAGTGGACTCTTGACAGGAACATTAGCAGGGACTGGAGCACAAGTGGAGCTGTCTGGTGTGGGACTGGCACATGTATAGGGCATGCCCTCTTTGCTCAGACTGCTCATAAAACACCACGAAGCTGTGAGTCCCCCCGCCCCACTCCAGTTTACCTTCTTTTTGCCAAAAACAACAGTTCGTTCTATAAAGACACTTGAACGTTTGAGAAAAATGAAATTGAAAAATAAGTGTATTTTTATGTGAAAATTTTGAAATTCATACAAAAAAAGCTTATGTAAACTGTGTATTCATACTCTGAATTTTTTTTTGCACCAAAATGAGCTTTCAATTCTGTTTTTTGAAGAACTTTCTGAAGTCCCCTCATATTTCTTAAGACTTTTCCATACAGTAGAATTGGCTAGGTTTGATAATATCAGTGTAATCTTCAAGTAAATAGATAATTTGTTATTCTGAATTATAAATTTGAAAGTTTTACACCTAATCTCTGTGCTCCAGTTTTCAGAATTCAGGATTTTCCCCCCTCATGTACTAGTTAAGAGATTATTAACAACATGCTTTTAAAAAATCAGCTTTAATTAAACAGTGATTTTTCTATTCATCTTTAATGTTTATTTATGCTGATGACAAGTGTTGAGTAGATCAGGCAGAACCCATTTCCTGAGTAGATAAAATATGTGCCCAACATTGGATTTAGTGTAAGGAAGTTAATATTGTCCTTTTAGGGATTTGCTAAGAGTAGAACTAAAATATTTTCAACCTTAAATTCTAAATTACTATATTGAATTTATCTTTATTAATGGTTCTATTGATTTCAAATTTAATATGAATGAAAGTAAGCCTGTAAATTATGAATGCAAGGAATTTGCTTTTTGTTGTATACAAAGAAATATATTTCTGATTATGTAAATAATTCCTAAGTCTGAAACTTAGTACAAGAATGGTGTTTTGCTCTGTATTTTCTTGTAGTTGTTTGTAATTACTCAAATCTGACGTTGCTGTAGCATAAACAATACTTTGGAGGAGTGCTGTGCATGGACATGGTATTTCATGAGAATGTTTGAGATCAGGAACTGCTGCCCTTTTCTTGGGATTGCACCTTGCTGATAGAGTTAACAGCAGGGTGATGACTAGACTTCACAAGGAGCCAAGCAAGAAAGTGTTTTATCACAAAATTTCTGTTTGCTGCTTTTGTCAAGGCCCAACTTGAAAGGCTGTTTGGATTTTCTGTTTAATTTTGTTTAGTTTTGTTTGTTTGTGATTCCCATGCTTTGTATACAGCTTTGTATTTATTTCATAGATAAGGTACTGTTTAGGGTATTTAAAAAAAATCACCAAAAATCCAGCTAATCAGGTTTATTAGGCTTGCAGTAAATATGCTGTGTGGGACGGAGGTATAATAAGGATTGAAGAATTGGGGTGTGGGAGTGTGGGGGTTATTTACAAATAATGTTCCCTGATAGTTATAACTGCTTAGGAATTAATATGACTCTTAGGAAAGAAAAGAAAGATGAAAAAACTCCCCACCAAAATAAAAATGCATTTTCTTTTGGAAAGAACCGCTTTATTTTCCTCCTTTCTTTTTCTTTTTCCTTTCCTTTTTTTTTTCTTTTCCTTTTTTTCTTTTTATTTTAAAGATATTTGGGCTATAGGGTGTATATTTGCAGAACTACTAACGTCAGAACCAATATTTCACTGTCGACAAGAGGACATCAAAACTAGTAACCCTTACCACCATGACCAGCTGGACAGAATATTCAATGTAATGGGATTCCCTGCAGGTACACATTATGTTTCTGTTTTTGATTTTAAAATACTGCTGTTTGAACTTAGATAGCTCCATTGGAAAGGTATCTATTTTTACTGATGGAAGGTATTTATACATGATGCTTTTGTTTTATTACTTATATTTATGAAATATTGGTAGAAATAGCAAAATTTGTGAAAATTCATGTGAGTATCAGTATAGGCATGTTTATGGATTTCCTGAATTTGCAAAGTATATTTTTGGCTTTGTTTTGCTTTGTTTTGTTGTTTGCTGCTTGAAATGATTCAGTATTTGTAGTATCTGTATTAAAATGGTGTTTTCAGTTTTTACTAGAAGAAGCTATAAATCAGATTCAATAGAAAAAAAATTTTATTGTAGCACATTTAATACCATCACTTCTTGACATTTGGGATCAAATTAGGGCACTATGGGTGTTATTATATTGGACATTTCTGATCTCTAACCCTCATCCTTAAGAGCATTCTTTGTAGTGTTCTGTTGGAACAGTCAGAATGAGGATTAAGGCAGGGAGTCGGTTCTTAGGTGTCCAGTTCCTGTGGTTACATCTCCACAGCTCCGTCCTGTTCCTAGATAGAACGCAGAATGGCAGTTCATCATTCACCAGAAGCTGCCCAGAGGTGCAGGATAATGATGGATTGTTTAAAACATGGAATTTTGACATGTCTAGGACTTAATAGAAATTGTTTCTCATTAGGAATATTTCTCAGGTCACTGTAATCTAAGTCAAAGATAGAAATATCTGGGAGTTTTAATTCCACATTCCCATGTAAAGGTGTTAATTATCAGTAAATGCAAAATAACTACACAGTTACCTTTTTCCAAACATGGTCAATGGTTTTAGGAAGATGACTTTGTTGTGATGGAATTTCTTTTATCCACTAAATATTTATGAGTAGCTGCTAGATGAGAGCACTGTTTTGAGTAAAACATTGATACAGCAGGCAGCATTCTCGCCCTGGTGTGGTTTACATTGTAACTGCTATTAAGTAGAATGTTTAAAGAATAGTTCCAGTCTGAACAGATACAGAAGAATGGCCTTTCCTTCCTGCTTCTGAATTTGTTGGCTGTTTCTGAGGCCCACAGGAATGTAGGAGTAGTGAGTGCCTGTAGTGTGTCTGCACAGTTGAATTTAAAGGGCCCTTAGGAAGGTGTCAGCGAGGGTCCATGAGGGATGCCTGACTGTAACAGATGCAAATTATGCTTTAACAAAGACTAGTATGGCAGTGGTTTGTAACAATCAGGTGACTGAAGCCAGGGAAACGGGCCTCTAGCACAGCCATGCTGAAGGTAGAAAACAAGAGTAACGAAGGAAAATGGAAGTCACAGCTTTTTATGGGAAGTCTATAACAGAGAATAATCTCAAGATTTCTACCTCGAGGAATTGACAAAATAGAGAAATTGAGGAAAGGAAAAAGTAAGGAATGCAAGTGAATATTTAGCTTACTCAACCCTGTGTGTTATCTATGGTGGACAGGTAGCAAATATTTTTACAGGTGACTTCAAAGAAAAGCAAACCTTGAAAGGCCACTTAAAAGTTAAAGGTGCATTTAAGCACACAGTGCTGTGTGCCTGGTGGGCTTTCAGGAGGAAATCCTTGGGGAATGATGGGGAAAGGTTGTCTCCAGCGTGAGTTGTTAAAGCAGCTTTGTAATATCAGCAATATGGATTTGTTTTACCCTCTACCACCACCACCAAAAAAAAGTTATTTGGTAGTCAGGGGCTTTTATTTAGTGTTGAATAATGTTAATAAAACAAGTCAAGGTACCAGGTAATTATTAATATGCTGGTTCTGTCCTGCCCTGTTCTGGAAAGAACAGTTGTTACTCACTACATTGATTGCTGGTGTAAATAAGGAAACATATTTAATAAGGTTAAAGTGGTGTGGTAACACAAAGTTAAAAGCCACTGGGGTGTTGTGGGGGGAGGCAGAGAGCTTAGTTTTCTCATTGAAGATATGCCTGATTTAACCAAGAAACTTAGTTGAAAGGAAAAGATAAATCATTTTACTAATAGAAATGGGACTGTTTAATAATAGAACTAGAAATATTGATTTATTCTTCCCTAGCTGTGGAAATTGAGGCAACTTATACTAAAGCGTACAGAAAGTAGAAAGCTTAAAAATGTACAAGATTAACAGATTTATAAGCTGTTTGAAGGGATAAAGAATTGTGTATTTACAGTTCAAGGTGTTTAATGGAACTGAACATGTATTTGAAGTCTGAGCTTTTATGGAAGTTAAAAGAATAGGAACTGTGGTGAAAATTTAGGCAATGTCATTAAAATACTCGAGAATAGGAACCTAGGCAACATAAACATTTATCAATGTGTTTCACAGATAAAGATTGGGAAGATATAAAAAAGATGCCTGAACATTCAACATTAATGAAAGATTTCAGAAGAAATACGTAAGTTGGAAGAAAATAGATCTTCTGTTGGTTTTTGCTTCTCCAGAATACTCAGTGTTAAGACTGAGTACTCAACACACGCAACGTAACATCTCTGCAATAAGTAACTTGATTTATAAGATGCTTAAATGGTGCTAAAAAGAAAATGACTAATATTAGAACTGATTTAGATACAAAAGGAAAAATCAGTTCTTCTGTTGTTTATTGCTTTCTAGAAGTTCTGTTTTATTAATATCACTGCTAAAGAGATGAGGAACTAAAATAAACCCTTCGGTAGCCACTTGCCTACTCGCCCTCTTCAACGAGTTGTAGTCATTTTACCAAGTAGTTATTTTAAACAAGTTCAACAGGAGAATGGTATTGCACTTATTTACAAAGCAAGGCCAGTGGTTGAAACAGTCTGGCTTATAAACGCACAGCAAATGTATTTTAAAGTTACCGGTAAAGCTCTATTAAACTTTTGACTCAGATGTTGTCTAAAATATCTAAGAAAAAAGGTATTCAGTATGTTATTCATGAAATTGTCTTGATCTGGCATCCATTTACAAAGTGACTAGTATAAATAGTGAATGGAACTATAAAATTAATTTAATGACTTTTTATCCTGACAAGTTTTTTTAATGCTGATCAAAATGATTCTCTTTGGAAGGACTTTAGCTACTGTAAATTTCCTTACATCTATTACAGATATTTCATAGTATTTCTCTTTCAGGTATACCAACTGCAGCCTTATCAAGTATATGGAGAAACATAAAGTTAAACCAGATAGCAAAGCATTCCACTTGGTAAGCATTAGTACAGTTTTAATGGAATCCATTTCCCCTTAATTGACTAAAACCACCTGTTCTTTTGCATTGGTTTATTTGATCAGTACGCACAGAATAATGGCTGATGCAAAGATCTTTTTGCTATCTAGGGAAGACATTAACATATTTACTATTCCAAAACTATATATGATCTGATGTGTGTTTTGTATCAGATTTTCAAAAGGTCGTATTGTGGCATATCTGTCGATAACACTAAAAAATTGTATTCGTATTCTTTGTTTTTGGACTGTTATTTTTAAATTTCAAAAACCTCCAGGAATGTATCAAAATAAAATAGTTGCACTATTCCAAAATAATCTTTGCAGACTTTCTGGTGTTTTAACTCTGGAAAGATTCTTAAAAGTTTGGGCTCCAGTGATGCATCTCTAGGGGTGGTGTGTGGCATTTCACATTGGAAAGTGGGAGAGTGCTGATCAGTGTAGAATGGAAAGATGGAATGACCTAGAATCTGTGAGTGTGAATACTTGGAAGGTATCTTTCTGATGAGGTTGCCAGCTTCAATTTGTTTGCAGTAATATTTAGTTATACTGTAATTTCACTTTTATGTTTTCAAAAAACGTTTGATTATAGTGTATGAAATGGGAGCTTATAGAAGCAAGTTATATTTTGTGTGGCTTAAAATTCTTTGAACTCCTGGTTATTTGTTTGCTTTTCTATTTGAAAAGCGGTGGCAGGGCAGGAGTGGGAGAGGGAGATGCAGGGAGTACTGCCATGGATTAATTTGCTCCCAAGTGCCTGCAGCAGCCAGGACCTGAGCTGGGCTAGAAGCAGAAGCTGAAAACAGCCCTGTCCCTGAGTGCGTGGCAGAGGCCCAGTTCCTGAAACCCTCCCTGCTGCCACCTCGGGCTCTTAGCTGGAAAGTGCAGTCAGGCTCTGGAGTAGGCATTGTGAGCTGCAGGAGGCTCAGTGCCGGCTGCTCAAGTGTTTTGAAAGCATTAAACCTGTTTCATGGCAGCCAGGCCACTTTGCATTTCTGCTTTTATTTCTCTTTTATCTGTTTCTGCTTCTGTTTTTTATAACTTCTTATTTCCTCATGTTATATTTTATAACATGTTTCATATTTCATTATAAGCAATATTAAAAGCAATGCTAAACCTGTTACATTACCACACATACTATTCAAATACTGATTTGTTCTAATGTACTTCTAACAGGACAGTTGGAATGCTAAATTAGATCCTTCAATATTAGACTATTTGTTTTTTAAAGATTTATTTATTATTTTTACTGGAGAGGCAGATTTACAGAGAGAAGAAGAAAGAAAGATGCAGGATCCAGGATTCTCTTTCCAATCTCATTGTGATTGCAGGGTCCCAAGAAGTTGGTCCATCCTCTGCCTTCCCAGCAGGGAGCTGGATGGAAAGTGTAAAAGCTGGTACGTGAACTAGCACCCATATGGTATGCTGGCACTTAGAGGAGGAGGATTGGCCAGTTGAACCATTGCCCCAGCTCCCAAAGTTTTGTATTCTAACAAAATAATGATAGTGGTGGTAGAATAAAAGTCATGGATAGGAGGAGCTTCTCTGCCTGTTCCCTAGTTCCCTGCTGCTCATTATAGTCTGTGATTCCAAATCACCACCACTGGAACCCCAGAAGTAACCTTCCTCGCTGTAACTGTGGGTGATGTTTCCTGGAGTGACCTGTCTTCACAGGCGACAATCTACAGTCGTCCCATCTGAAAGCTCTGTTAAAACCTATTAAAATTATTGAGTATCAGGACCTGGTGGCATGGCCTAGCGGCTAAAGTCCTCACCTTGAACGTGCTGAGATCCCATATGGGTGCCAGTTCTAATCCCAGCAGCTACACTTCCCATCCAGTTCCCTGCTTGTGGCCTGGGAAAGCAGTCGAGGACGGCCCAAAGCTTTGGGACCCTGCACCTGTGTGGGATACTTGGAAGAAGTTCCTGGCTCCTGGCTTCAGATTGGCGCAGAACCGGCCGTTGCGCTCACTTGGGGAGTGAATCATCAGACTGAAGATCTTCCTCTCTGTCTCTCCTTCTCTCTGTATATCTGACTTTCCAATAAATAAATAAATCTTTTTAAAATAAATAAATAAATAAAATTACTGGGTATTATAAATAAAAGACCAGAGGGGTTTTTTGTTTTTTTATTTTTCCTCTCACTCCTAAAGATTATGCTTCCACATAAATATAAGATGATTTAGATTTGAATCTCACCATCCCAGCATTTTATCTGCATTAAAAAAAAAAGGATGTATTTTCTCATTTAGAAGGCAGAATTATGGTGGTGGGGGAAAAAAGAACAAGAAAGATACATAAAGAGAAATCTTCTATCTGCTGGTCCACTTCTTAAAATCCCTTCAGTGACCAGGTCTGGGCAAGGTCAAAGTCAGGAGCTTCATTGGATCTCCCACCTGGGTAAAAGAATCCCAAACACTTGGGCAATCTTCTGTTCTCAAACAATTAGGGAGCTGGATTGAAAGTGGAGCATCTAGAAAAAGAATGAGCTCCTTCCTGTATAGGATGCCACTATTGTAGCTGGCAGCTTTACCTGTCAGACCTGGATTATTAGTCTGTTAATTTGTCGTCTTCTACTGAGTCCCAATGTGTCTGCTTGCTAATTGGTTTTCAAAGCACGATCCCCTTTCCGCCAGCATTAGTGTCACTTGTGGACCTTGGGCACCGACCCAGGCTTCAATCAGAAACTCCCAACAGTTTGTTTTAGGAACCCTCCAGGTGATTCTGTTGCATGCTCAGGTTTCAAAGACTGCTGCATTAGATCAAAGAGGATAAACCAAGAGCCCTCCATTTAATAAGCTATATATTGGAATTAAATATTCTAGGTCATAATCTTCAATGAACTGTTCTGACTGAAAGTACTAAATGTTTATATTAGTGTAGCAATAATAGTAATAGCTTAGGGCCTGGTGCGATATCATAGTGGTTAAAGTCCTCACTTTGAATGCACCGAGATCCCATATGGGCGCCAGTGCTAATCCCAGCAGCTCCACTTCCCATCCAGCTCCCTGCTTGTGGCCTGGGAAAGCAGTTGAGGATGGCCCAAAGCTTTGGGATCCTGCACCCACATGGGAGACCTGAGACCTGGAGGAAATTCCTGGCTCCTGGCTTCAGATTGGCTCAGCCCCTGCTATTGTGGCCGCTTGGGGAGTGAATCATCAGATGGAAGATCTTCCTCTCTGTCTCTCCTCCTCTCTGTATATTTGCCTTTCCAATAAAAATAAATAAATGTTTTAAAAAAACAATAATAGCTTATAATTACATAATGCTTTCTTTGTGTCATGCAACACCCTAAATTGGGTTCTATGTATGAACCCATTGAATCCTGAAGGTAAACGTATATCTTCATTTACCAGATGGGGTTAAAGATATTAAATGAAGAGCTGCCCAGCATCTATCAGCATGTAAAAGTTGATTCAGGATTTAAGCTACGCAGTCTCCTTTGAGAGTCTGTATTCATTACCGCCACTCTGTACTTTTCAGGTCATGTATTACCGTATTTGTTAGACTAGCACAGTGCTGAGTCATAGAACTTTTTATGCTGGTCTGCAGAGTTCATTTGGGCAGTCACCAGCCAGGTGCAGCTCTGGAGCTCTCAGAGTGCAACGGATGTGACTAGGAAATGGGATTTTTAAAATTTAATTCAGTTTTAATTAATTTTAATATGAATAATTTCCGACTTCTAGTGTATTATTTGTGTTATGCCAATTTTCCCCTTAATAGAAAATACAAAAAATTTTAATCTTATTCTAAATTCATAAAGCAGCTAAGATAGCATTAGTCAAAGATCAATGATTTAAAATCAAAAGAGTTTAGTTTTATGAGAATCACGTGAAGTTATGGAAATAATTACAGTGCAAATTAGTTCATTACATTTAATTATTGGGGGTTTTTTGTCCTTAATAAGGGAGTGTAAATTTTAGTAATATTTTAAAAAAACATGCCCTACATAGCTACTAAGAGGAAATTATAAGAATGCAATAATAATGCTTTTATGATTTCAGCTTCAAAAATTGCTGACTATGGACCCAATAAAGCGAATTACCTCAGAACAGGCTATGCAGGATCCCTATTTTCTTGAAGACCCACTTCCTACATCAGAGTAAGTGAACCATATGGTTTATTTGTTTGTTTGTTTGTTTAAATGTTTTAAGTTTTTCAAAATGATTGGCAGTACAGAAAGACGAAGGTTCTGTCTGCTGATTCACTCCCTAACTGCCTACAAGAGCCCGGGCTGGGCCAGGCCACAGCTACAAGCCTGTAGCTATGTGTAGGTCTCCAGCTTGAGTGGTAAGACTTCAGCCACATGAGCCATCATCACTCCTACAAACACGGATGGGATTAGCAGAAAGTTAGAATCTGGAGTGGAGCTGGGTTTCAGACCCAAATACTGTGCTGTATGATGCAAGAATCTTCTGATGTTTTAACCTCTAGGTCGTACGGCTGTCCTTGTGGCTGACTTATTAACTCACTGGTTGGAGCCTACTTTGTTTGAGTTGTCAGCTATGGTTGCCGCTCCTTCCACTTGGACACCCGAGGAAATTCTTAGGACAAGCAGCAGTTGAACTCCACTGAAGGAAGTGTCATTTAAAGGCCTTCCTGTTTATCTCTTGCTTTACGAATTGTTGATCCCATTAGTTTGGGCCCGTGACCCACTTGTTCAGTGACACCCTAATTGTGCATGCTGCAGTTGCCTTAGAGTCACTGAGTTTGTTGATTGCTTTTAGCTACCATTTTGCACTTTAATATTTCAAGAACCATTTCCAGATGTGTGCTTCCTATACTATTTTTTGTTTGCACTAGTGTAAAACTCACATCCTAGCTGAAATCCATGTTTTGGTTGTACTAAGAGTGATACTGGGGTAAAAGGAGAAAATAGAGTTATTTATAATGTAGTGAAAGGCCCTCAGGTGGCTTGTTATAATGTGACTTAATTAGCAGAAAAAAAAATTTGTCATAGTTGTATGAAAAGTGCTTATTTTTGCAAATATAAAGATCATCTTAAAAGAGGAAAATGAAAACTGCACAAGTAAAGCATTTGAAGTACTGGCTAGACTACCAGAAATCGTTTTCTTTTTGTTTCTTATGATCAGTGTTTTTGCTGGTTGTCAAATCCCTTACCCCAAACGGGAATTTTTAACAGAAGAAGAACCTGATGACAAAGGCGACAAAGTAAGTATTAAAGTACAGTTGGCAGGCTTCTTGTTTCCTGAATGGGTGTATTTTGTTCTCCTTCTGAGTTGAACTTTGTTTTTCTGTTGAACCACTTGAGAAGAACCAGCAGCAGCAGCAGGGCAATAACCACACCAACGGAACTGGCCACCCAGGGAACCAGGAGAGCAGTCACACACAGGGACCCCCTCTGAAAAAAGTCAGAGTTGTTCCTCCTACCACTACCTCAGGCGGACTCATCATGACCTCAGACTATCAGGTATTTCAGATTTGACCTATCATGTCGATATTTGCCTTTGGATTTCATGACCTTTGGAAAATGGAGTGTAACTAAGAAATACCAACCAGTGTGGGGGAACACACTGTTACCAGGTATCACTGGCATGAAAAAAGGCAGCAGGAGGTGATATAGGAGGGCTTAGGCTTCTGACCCGGAAGACTTGGAGTGATCAAATTCAAATTATGATCTTGGACAAGTAATAGAATATCTCCTTACTTTTGTTTCTCCATGGATATAAAGAAAGCTGGGAAAACCTATCTTGCAGGTGTTGTCGGAGTGGACTTGATGTGGCTTAGTCTCAAGCTTATACTGGGAGCTTGGCAAATGCTCTCTGTTGCCTTGAAGCCGTGGAATGCAGGCTTTGAGGTCCTGGCCCTGTCGCTCATGTCTCTAACCTTGAGTTCAGGTGTGTGTAGTGATCTCATATGTAAAAATGTGGGCAGTGCTATGGTTTATTTGGGATTAAATGAGATAATATATGCCAAAGCATCTTAGCCGTAAGTGAACACTAAGCAGATGATGTGTTACTTTTATCATTAATGTTCTTAGTAGTATTCACAGTATGCAAAAGCACTTCTCCAGGGTGGTAGTGGTTTGGGCAGTGCTGTAGTAACAGTGAATGGCTCACCATGTGTGATGCCAGCTGTTACACTCAGGATGAAATATATAGTCTCCTTGCCATAATTGTGTTTCCAGGAGGTGAGGGCTGTCTTGGCCGCGGCAGGAAACAGGCTTGCATGTAATCCCCCAGCCAGTCAGTGGTCTGCCTACCTAGGACGCAGACCCAAGCAGAGTTTACTCACCTAAGGATCCTGTGATGTAGCGTTGTCAATTCCTTAGTGGAAGGGTCTGTTTTGAAAATTGCATCCTTCCTCCTTTTCTCTTCTGCTTATTCTCCCAATTCCAACTACACTGGGTTTCAGTGTAGGAATACAAAGCCTGACCAGTTAGTTATTTACATACAGGAAGGGCCAAGAAGATCTTAGGAAAAGAGTAAGTTTCCCAGCACCTGCCACTTCACTTCAAGAATACCATATTTGTCTGAGTTGCTTGGAGAGAGAGGGGTCAGCGCACCGTGGGAGTCTTGGTTTGCCTGAGTGTGATTCTCTCCCTGCTAGCTACCAGGGACCAGCGACTGGGGGGTGGAGAGTTGCCTCCACGGTGATTCTTTCCCCTCCCCCACAGTCGGGAAGGGAAGGGAAGACTGCATCTCTTTTTGCACAGTTGCTTAGAATGAAGGAGAGCCGTGCCTGACCTTGATTTCTGAAACCGAGAGGACTGTGTTAGACGCTCTGTTGGTGTTTCCTGTTATCATTGGGATAGGTTTTCTAAGTGGTTTCGAAGTAGCATTTTAAGTGCCAACTCCAAAATGTTGTTTTCTTAAAAGTGGTAGAATTTAGAATTGTATGATTTATTAAATATGCTTTGAAAGAGAGAAGTAAGAAATTAGGTTAATCTTTTATGGTGTTTGTCTTAGAATGTAATGTAAGAGATGTGGGAATAGAAATGATTGTCTAATAGATCAGAATGAGGGAGTTGGGCGTTATCAATCTTTCTTTGTGTCTTCTAAAGAATCGAGAATACCATTTTCATTTCAGTGGGTATATTTTTAATTTTATTCATAACATTGTAGCAGAAAGTAAGAGTCAGTACTGTTATCGAGCCTAGGAATGGGTCAGTGCTGCAGGAGTTGGTTGATCCTCTGGTGCCCCTCCTTGTTATATTCAGTTTGATTCCTTGGTTGTACCCGGGTATTGGAGTAGGGCTTTCTGTTGATGAAGGAAACACGAGAATTGCCTTTGGATTTCTTAATGTGTACAACACTAAGTTGTTTATATGTGAACATCTCAAGTAAATGGATTATTATTTTATCCAATAGCTATAGAGCTGTCTAAAAGGGGGTTCCTGCTGTCCTCGTCCCCTAAAAAAAAGTATTTCTATAGTAGAATAATCAGACTTAATAGAACATTTGAATTTCTTCCTAAAGAAGAGACGTGAGATTTTTGCATTTGATTCCGAAGCTAGTCCTAAGCACAAAGCTTTGCTGACTTCATTAAACATTTCCACCACTCACCCCCACCTCAGCGTTGCTGCTGGCTTGGGGTCCCACTACTTTTAGGAATGTGTGAGTCATATTTCTCCCTCATCTCCTTTGCAGCGTTCCAATCCACATGCTGCCTATCCCAACCCTGGACCAAGCACATCACAGCCCCAGAGCAGCATGGGGTACTCAGCTACCTCCCAGCAGCCTCCACAGTACTCACATCAGACACATCGGTACTGAGCTGCGTCGGAATCTTGTCATTGCACTGTTGCTAATGCTGCAGGGCTGACTGACAGCTCTCCGCGGGAACCTGGTATGGGCCGTGAGAATGTACTGTACAACCACAGCTTCAAAATGTCCAATAGCCAAGTTCCACCACTTTTCACAGATTGGAGTAGTGGCTTCCAAGTTGTACCTATTTTGGAATTAGACTTGAAAAGAAAGTGCTAGCACAGTTTGTGTTGTGGATTTGCTACTTCCATAGTTTACTTGACATGGTTCAGACTGACCAATGCATTTTTTTCAGTGACAGTCTGTAGCAGTTGAAGCTGTGAAATGTGCTGTGCTAGGGGCAAGCATTTGTGTTGTATGTGGTGAATTCTTTCAGTGTAACAACATTATCTGACCAATAGTACACACACAGACACAAAGTTTAACTGGTACTTGAAACATGCAGTATATATTAACTCAACAAAATAACCAAGACTCAAAGTGAGATTATTTTGGTACACCTTTCTTTTTAGTGTCTTATCAGTGGGTTGATTCATTTTCTGAATTAATCAGTATTTTTGACCAAGAACATTGCTTGGATGTTTTTGAAAGTACAAAAAGCCACAGTTTTTCCAGAAAGGTTTCGAGACTCCCAAAGATTAATTTCCAACTCATGAGTTTGTTTTTATTTTCAATCTATGACTTGACTGGTATTAAAGCTGCTATTTGATAGTAATTAAATATGTTGTCATTGATATAAACCTGTTTGGTTCAGCAAACTAAAATGATTGTCATAGACAGTGTTTTATTTTCCCTGTTGGTGTTGCTGATTTGTGAGCATGCTTTAAGATGAAAAAAGCATGAATGATAACTTCCTTAAAAAGGTGCGGCATCCAATTCAAATATTTTGTCCTGATTTTAAAGCTGGTTGGTGTAGTGCTGTTAAGATTTTATTCAGTTAAATTTCTTTTTTAAAACTTGTCCGCACGTTGTTTAGGGTGCCCTTACTTCAGCAAAGGAGAAAGAATAGGAGAGCCTTAGAATTTTTGAGGAAAAAAAAAACCTATAACATACAATGTACTGTATCAAACTATTTTACATGAATGACACAAGTATTCTGAATAAAAAAATTGAACATTGTTTTAAAAAAGGCAAGGTGTTATGTAATAAATTTATTTTTCATAAATCAAAATATGGTGTCAGCTGTATTTGTTCTGTACACAGGTGTCCCGTGGTAAGTGGCTTTTGAATCAGTCTGGTCAGTTGCTTTCACAAGAGTCATTGTGTGTTCTGTGGGGGTCTTGCCATGGATCGCTTGTCTGGTGTATTTGATACTGTAATATATGATGGAGCTATGTGTTTGAACTGAAAGATACAGGGATGAATCTTTACCTCCCCTGGCGTCATTGCTGGCTCTAGTCTGTGTCACATGCAGGCTTTGACCCAAAATTCTATCCTTCTTCAGTACCAAATACAGAAGCTGCCAAGTAGTATTTTTTCTTATAAAATTTCACTTCATTCACAGGAAACTATCATAAAATATTTTAAGAACTGAGGAATCTTATTACTGATGATGACCTTTAACAGTTAAAGAGACTTTTTAGGAGCCGAATTTGTACTCCCATTTGAAGTCTGGCCCAGTTCATTCCGAAGATGCAAAGATGTGATCTGGAACTTCCTACTGAGAACACAGGAGCTCTCCTATGACGACCACACTTAACCTTCCTCCCCATGCGTTCTTACATCCCTTCCACACCAGTTATCTTCTAATATTTCTCACTGCTTTCACTGCAGTAGAGTTCAAGCTTTAGAGGATAAGAGGCTTGTCTAAACGGCCTCCCCGACTCGACCTAGCCCCAGAAGTTGATTCCACAGTGTTAAGATACAACATGGAATCTTCATTGATGCAGCAACCTGAAAAGTAGATCTTCAGAAAAACAGCTCTCGGATCACACATCCAAGCTATTCTAAAGATTGAGCCAGCAGTACAGCTGAGAGATTTTCAGAGGGCTTGCCCAGTGGATACTCCACCTCCTCTTCTAAAATAAATTTCCAAAGGCAAAACCTGTTTTGATAGAGTCCCCGAGGTCTGAGTTCTCAGTTTATCTGCATTCACTGCTTGAAATGAGCCCACCAGTTCCATGGTGTTGAACGTTGCTAACCTCCACATCGATATATTCCAGCCTCCCTTCTCCGTGAGCTCCAGGTTTTTATATTTAATTATATCTGTGACACATGACAATCCTGCTCTTCTTAATCCCATTCCCTGGCTTTATTTTCTACATAGTATTTGGCATGTGGGCAATAGTTTCTCTAAACTTTCTTCCTAGTAGAATGGAGACTGAGAACGGAGCCACCTCTGTATTTCCACCTTATTTTCTAGTTGATATCATGTCAGACTTGGGATGGTGAAAGCCTGATATCCTCTGAACTATCATCCCAGACCTATCTGTGTCTGATTCTGATCAGGCTCTAGACCGAATGGCTCCACACCCACCCAGGCTGCTCAGTCCACTTCAGGCTTGGGCTCCTGAATGGATGCCACCCTTTGCAGTGGGCCAGACCAGGTGGCAGCTTTCATGCTGTTATTTCACACACACTTTTCCAACCATTACAGTTGCAAATCTTACCAGTTCTCGCTCAGAAATACAGGGATGACCTTTGACCTAAAGATGGCTCCACTTGATCTTATAATGTTACAAAAGTCATATAATTCAATGATTACAAAAGTCATATAATTCAACTCTATATCTGGAGTTTTGAATATGGGTTTTTCCAGCCAGATCCTCTGTTGGACACTGGGCCGCCATGGTAGGGGCTACAGCTGCCACTCAGTTCTCTTGATCATGAAGGGATCTAACCAAAACTGTACAATGTACAGTGTGGCTCAGCTAGAATATTCAGTGGGTTAGAAGGGTCAGTACATTTCCCAGTTAAATCAGGGTGTGGGTTTGTGGGGATGTGTTATAATCTCCTAGGTCTAGGAGCATCTGTATCTCGAATGGTCTGTCCATACCACCTTTACTCTAACCAACCTATGCCAAGCTACAGTCACCTCTTTCTACTTCTAGGGCAATCTCCTGCTCCCACTTTTGCCCTCTCCCCTCTGCAAGCAGTCTTAGTGAACCCTGTAAGGCTGCAGCAACAGTACAGCCAGTATCCCTGCAGTGCATCTGCCTCAGATCTTCCCTGTGCCCAGCAACTCCTCACCTCCCTCTTCCTTTTGGCTGCCATCTGCTCCGCCTCTCCTCTCTGTCTACCTCATTCCCCCTCCCCTGCTCCTTGCTGTTTTGCTGTCTAGCCTAGCATGCTGCTGACTGAACACATGTACACCTGCTGTGCTGGCTGCCTCACATGCTGCCTCTGGTAACTGTCGCTGCAGGTCTATGCAATCCTCTCATCCTGGACAGCTCTTTCTTTCCCTTGTTAACGAAGCGCTGCTCGACCCCAGTCCCTGTGCACCATTTGCTCTATTCCATTTGCTCTGCTCTTTTCCTAGCCATTGCTTACTGTGTCAGTAACCTCTGTGCTTGTTGACTGTTTTTCCTCTTGCAGTTGCAGAGAAACTGCAGGAGGGTGGTGTTTATTACAACAGCCCCAGCCACTGGAGGAGCGGCTTACAGTAGTCCCTCTGAAAGAGTGAGTGAGTGAGTGTGTGACTTGGTGTTTGGATGGCAAATAGGAGTGCCTCAAACTGGACATGTCCCACATACGTACTCCCACCCCCCGCACCAGAGAAGCCATTATTTTTCTGGAAAAGAAATTTTGTGAGAAATCTTCCAAAAGGTCATAGTAAATATATATTATGAAAAATATGAACAGATTTTAACAAGATTTTTCCCAAAAACAAATGTTTACTTTCATGTTTCACAGATGTTTTGAAGTGCCCGTGTATGTCACACCACATCTGAGACCTGAGATGACAGCTGATGATAGAATATTCTTGGTGTATGCGCTTCGGTTATGTGCACAGCTTCTAAAATGCATGCTGTCTAGCAGAAGCTGCTGCTTTGTTCATCACTTCAAGTCTATCAGTACTTCCGTTCGCTTCTCTACATCTTTTGTACTGTCTTCTTTTTCTTGTCTTTCATGTTTTTCTTTTAAAACAAAATCCCAAAGTATAGAACCCGCATTCAGTGTTCTTTGCCTAAAATGCCAAGAGTCTTACCAATCATGATGCTAACCATAATCCAAGTGTATTACTTCCAAATTTCTGATGCTTGGTAACCTTGGAAAGCTCAACAGTTACTCTTCATTGAGTTACCAGAGTAATAAGGATCAGATGTTACTTCGTGGTAGAAAAATGAGATAACTGAATTCTTCCTTTTTACCAGGTGTAGGTACCTCCTCTTAAAAATGGCTCCACATGGAACTTGCCTCCCTGCCCACATGGGATGCCAGTGTTGTAGGTGGAGCCTTAGCCCAGTATGCTGTAGTGTAGGCCCAGCTCGTTTCTCTTAATAAGAGATGGTAGCCAACTGGGAGAAGTTTCTTAGGGGAAGTGGGAACTGAAGTGAAGCATTGTGAAGAACATTGGATTTGGAGATAAAGTCTTAGATCTTGACCTTGCCAGTTTCTGTCAGCAGGACAAATCATTGAACTTTTCTGAGTGCCTGTGAATAGTAAGAATCATAATAACTGGGATACTTTCACTAGGTCACAGATTCCGTAATCCTCTATCAACTCAGCTGTCCCATAAAGTAGCACTTACTGAACACTTGCCATGAGCCAGGCCCTGTGCTAAGTGTCTAGCAGATTCTTTACAATCTTCCATGAGGCACCCGTGGCCCATTCCCCCATTTTCACAGATGAGGAAGATCGGAGTCGATCAGTAGTATCATAAATCTGGGTTCAGACCCAGCTCCCTCATTTCCAAGGCTTCAGAGGAAGTATTATGCATGGATGTCGCACTCAGGCTAGTGGCCACGCCATCCTGAATGCAAGAGTGTCCCCTGGATAGACGTAGGCATCGGATCCAGCAGTTCAGGTGCCACTTGGCTGCCTAGGTGCAGGTGCCTGCTCTGCTGAGCTTCTGGCTTCCTGCTTAGGCAGACTAGAAAGAAAGCAGCGATGGCTCAAGGAGTTGCATCTCTGCCAAAGGACCTGGATTGAGTTTTCAGTGCAGCTTGAACTTGACTCTCAGGTCCCGGCCTTCGTGGGGTTGGGAAGTGAACCAGTGGGATGGGAGCTTGCACCATCTTTCTCCATCTCCCTTCTCTCCATCTCCCTCTACCTGTCCCTGTGCATCTCCTCTTCCTCTCCGTCTATGTCTTCTCCCTTCCCCTGAAACAAAACAGGAAAGAGCACTGGACATGGCAGGAAGCTGCTCGGGATGCTCACATCCCGTATCGCAGTACCTGGTTTTAGTCTCAGTCCTTTTCTCCATTCCAGTTTCCTGCTAATGTGTACCTTGGGAGAAAGCGGGTGCTGTTTTAAGTAGTTGGATCTCTGCTGCTCATATGGGAGCCATGGATTGAGTTCCTGGTTCCTGGCTTCAGTCTGGCACAGCCCTGGCTGTTGCAGGCATGTGGGGAGGAAATTACCGGGAGACATCACTCTCTTCCTCTGTCTCTTTGCCTTTCAAATATATGAACAAAAAGTTTAAAAAGCAGAGTACAGGAGCCAGCATTGTGGCATGGTGGGTTGCCTGCAATCCTAAATGAACATCAGCTGGTTTTCCAGCTGCTGCACTTCCCATCCAGCTCCCTTTGATTGCTCCTGGGAAGGCATTGGAAGATGACCTGAGTACTTTGGGCCTGTGCCACCCATGTGGGTAACTCAAAGTTCCTAGTTGCTGTCTTTGGCCTTGCCCAGCCCCAGCTGCTGTAGTCATCCGGAAAGTGAACCAGTGGGTGGAAGATCTCTCTTTTGTGTATTTGTGTGTCTCTTTCTCTTTTGTCCTTCACATTAATTAAATAAATAAACTTATAAAAACAAAGACATTTTCAGGAGGAGAAAAAAAAATATTAAGAAAACAAAACCATGTCTGGGCAGAACAGCCTGATACGAAATTAGTAAATTGGAGGCTACCAATGACTGTTGTCTTATATGTAAATAAGGTCTCTGGTTAAGCGTATTTTCTTGGGGTTGGCTTTATGATGGTGCAGGTTTAGTTGCCCCTGTGACACATCTGCTGTGAACACCTGTTTTAATCCTGGCAGCTCTACTTCTGATCTAGCTCCCTGCTGGTGTGCCTGCAAAGACAGTGGAAGATGATCCACGTATGTACTGCATGGGAGACCCCCATGGCATTCTAGGCTCCTGGCTTTGGCCTATCCCATCCCTAACTGTTGGTGGCCGTTTGAGGTCTAAACCAGCAGATGCAGAATCCCTGTGACCGTTTCTCCCTGTCTCTGTAACCCTGTTTCTTAAATAAATATTTTAAAAATAATAAAATACGATTTTTAAGTGTTATCTTCTTTAACTTGTAAAGTACAAAAATTTGCATTTTACTTATTAATAATTTGTTAAAAGCATACTCAACAACTGTAATGAGTTTAAAAGCCAATGCTGGGTAAAATAGACCCTAAAATCAGCTTGATTAATATGCAATCACTTTTCCTTGCAGTCAAGTTTCTTCATCAGCAAAACATGCTAAAATGGCCAGGCAGTAATTTTCTCTGATTTTTGTTAATCAAAGGTTTTTCTCTAGGTAGGTGTCTTATCTGTCTTCTTGATTGGGTGGTTTATAAAAGAAAGAGACTTGTTTTTGGTTCACAGTTCCAGAAGCCTGGAAGTCCAAAATTGGGTGGCCACATTGCTTGGTTTCTAGTGAAGGCCTGGGGGGCTTCCTGTCACGGTGGAAACCAAAGGACAGGCAGGCGTGCATGAGAGGAGCACCTGTGCAAGAGACCCAGGTGGGCTGCAGGCTTGCTGTGTGACGGCCTTTTTCATGGTGCCAAGCACACTTGCCCAGGGACATCAGTCCCTTCATGAGGGTGAGGCCCCCATGACCTAATGACAGTTGAAAGGTTCCACCATTTGCCAGCGTCATTACACTTGGGACCAGAGCAGTGCAAGAGTTTGAATTGAGGGGTAAACAGATTCAAATTACAGTCTTCCATCCTTGGTCCCCATACAATCCAAGACATGATTACCTTATGCCAGATGTCCCAAAGCATCAACTGAAAAATGCAAAAATCTCATCTGAGACTTTAGGTGGACTCCTTCCAGCTTTGTACCTACAAACTCAAACTAGTTGTTCACTGCTAAGTTGCAGTCATGGAGACGAAGTGCAAGCATTCTCATTCTGATAGAAAGAATAACCGGCCCAAAGGAAAGCCACAACCCAAGGAGAGCACATACCTATGTTATTGTCTTTAACTTGTAAAGAAGAGCACACCTATGTCTTAAAGCTTCCACGTGCTCCTTCACTGCACATACTGCCGCTTTGACACACTGGGTGGAGTTTGGGGCTCCAAGATCTCAGGCAGCCCTAGCTCCATGGTTTTGCTGGATTTAGCAAATGGAGCTGCTCTGTCATGTTGAACTGATCTTGTACCCAGTCTTCCATTGTGACTGACATTCTGGACTCCTCATGGCCTCTTTTCTCTTGGCTGCAGGAGGCATTACCTCAGTAGGGGCTCTCTGTTGAGGCCTTGTCCCAGTGGCAGGTTTCTTTGTGAGCTGCCAGACAGTTTGAGAATGTTCTTTAAAATCTATCCTGAGTCTCACACCAGGGCAGTTCCCACCCCATGCTGGTGAATGGCTCCAAGGCTTACTGCTCCAGAGCTGTGGGCCAAGCCACACCTGGGACTGTTTGACCCATGGTTCCAGCAATCTTTTACTGTGCCCATGTGTGAGGAACAGTCATAAGGTGGAGAGCCCTGGGCCAAGCCAGTTCTCAGAGACTGTCCTGTCCTCCAAAGCTCAGAAACTGGATGGATGGCATTTCCCCATTATCCTGACAGGTAGTACCTAACTGCCTTGCATGCATTCATTCTCACCTCTAATAAATGGTTGCTTGGGCACACTTTTACACACTCTGTTGTTCTACAAGTTTCCCAAATCCTTCCACTCTGCTTTTCTTTTTCTTAGAAATTCTCTCTTTAAATCATTCCTTTGTTCCCCAAACTCAAAGTAAATGGTTAAAAGTAACCATGCAGCCCCTTGCAAACATAGTGTAGCAATTTCTACACTTGATCTTAGCCAAAAGGCTGAGAAGCGATGGTGTAGGAATTTCTTCTGCCTCATTCACTAGTTCATGCCTCTTAAGCTCTGCCTTGCATAAAGCCCTGAGATCTTGACAGACAGTGCAGCTACGATCTTTGCAGCTGTGCATCATGGATGGCCTGTACTGCAGTTCCCAATGATCGGTTCCTCGTGTCAATCTCAGCGCTCGGGAGAATGGCCTTGGTTGTCCACATTTCTAACAGCATTCCGTTCCTAACCACATTGATTGTCTCTGAGAAGCTCCAGACGGCTCCAGCCTCCTCATCTGATCCCTGGCCAGAATGTCCTTAATGCTCTGCTTCTGCCATTACAGGCTTGATTTGTTTTGTTTTCTAGTGTGTGCTTCCAAACTTTTCCCCATCTGTTAACCCTGTTCCAAAGCCACTTCCACATTTTCAGGTAACATTATAACAACATCCGACTTTCTTGATACCAATTTTCTGTTTTGGACTTTCTGTAACAGAGTTATCTGAGACTGGATAATCTTTGAAGAAAATACATTTATTTTGGTTCACAGTTTTCAAGGCTAGGAAGTTCAAGGTCTGGGTAGTCATGTCTGTCTGGCTTCTCATAAGAGCTTAGTGCAGCTTCCGCTCATGGCAGAAAGTGAAAGGACAAATGGACAGGTGAGTTAGCATATGTGCAAGAGAACAAGGGGAGAAACCATCCTGGCTTTATACCAACCATCTGCATGGTAAGTAATCCTAGTATTCCATCTCTAATTGCCTATCAAAGGTTCCAGTATCTCTCGACGATTGTATTGGGGACCAGATCACCAGTGCATGGATTTGTGGGGTAATTCTGCTCAAGCCATAGCACTATGCCAAGTGACATTGACCTTCTCTTGTGCAACCCTTCAAGCACACTCCCTTCTTTAGCTTCTGTGAGGGTGACTTGTTCTACCTGTACCCAGACCAAGTTCAGACAGGTGCTTTGCGTTAGGCTTATGTCGGGTATCTGCTCTGGCATCTCTGATATTTTAAGATAGAGTGTCTCCTGTGAACTCAGGAATAGTCAGGATAAGATGGCGAGTGAATGGCCTGCAGAGCTTTTCTTTGACCAATGGGTAAAAGGAATCAACAGATAAACCCTTGCTGCTCTGGTCCCCAGAGGAAAACAGCTTGGAGATTTACTTGCTAAGACATTTCAGAAGTTACAGAAAAAACAGGATCCATTGCACATAGTGCTATAATATGTCTTTGTGCTGGATTTCCTTTTTGCTTCGTTCTCTCCATTATCTCACACTATTGCGCTCCGAGATCACATGTACAAGTGTAACACCTGCACCCATCCTTTATCTCAGGTCCTGCTTTAGGGAAGGTAGAGCTAGGTTAAGAAGTGTTTGTATTCAGCAATAGGGATGGTCAATATGACATCCTAGGTTGGTTGTGGCACAGCAGCTTATATTGCTGCCTGTGACGCTGGCATCCCATATCAACACCACTTCAAGTCCTGACTGCTTTGTTTACGATTCAACTCTCTATAATGAGCCTGGGAAAGCCCTGGAAGATGGCTAAGAACTTGGGCCTTTGCTACCCGTGTGGGATACCCAGATGGAGTTCCAGCTCCTGGCTTTATTCTAGAGAGTGAACCAGCAGATGAAAGGCCTCTTTCTCACTGTGTCTCCTCTCTATTCCTTTGATTTTCAAATTTTAAAAAATGAGTCTTTAAAAAAAATTCAAAAGTATTCAACAATTAGAAAAAAACCCTCATGGCTGGTAAGAAGTAGCATCACAATTTCCCTGTGTTAGTTTGGGATGAGACAGAAGTGAAAGGCGACACAATGCATCAAACAGCTGTTGGAGTCCTTCAACAGTATGGGAGCAGTGCTACTAAAAAGACTGGAATTGGCTGACTTTTGTTGCTAACTTTGGAAGGCTTCAAAGAATGGCGTGCTGAGGTCAGCCAGTTATTAACCTAAGGCCTGATGTGAAAGTGGGTTAGAGTGTGTGGCATGTTCATGCAAATTTGATGTAAACACAGCCAAGTAATGACTCCAATTGCAGCTACTGTGCCAGATGTGTTGCCTTTACCGAGACAGATCAACAAAGCCGCTAGCACTTGGTGCCTTTTGATGTGACAAATGCATTGTTTTCAATCCCCAGCAATAAAGATGATCAAAAACACTTTGTGTTTGCAGAAGGGCAACGCTCCAGCTTCTCTCTTCCCCCAAGGCTACATGAACTCTTCTGTTCTTCTTCATGCAATAGCCCACAGAAGAGTGATCTCGGGAATTATGGGAGAATGCGAGTTTGCCCAAAATCCGCCTCTCCACCTCTCCACACTGCTGTACTGACAGCAGTGTGAAAGGATTATTCCAGAACCCTGTAGTTTATTTGAACCCTTGCAGTTTCCAGGGCTTGGTTGGTGAACTACAGTTGATTTTAGCTGCCAGTGTGATGGCACAACTTTATGGAGCCATGATGAATAGTAATGACCTTGTTCTCTAAATATTGAAGTTGTGAGTTCTGACTGTGGGTTACTACATGGATGGGCAAGGAATCTAATCAAGGCCCATCACCTGAAGCAGCTTCCAAGAGATTTGAAGAAATCATTCCTATTTTTTCTGGAAATCAAAATTAATTTAGAAAGCCACCTTGCATCCCCAGGCAGATACAGGACTGAGCAAAGGCCCAGGGAGAAATCCAGCCTTAATGTCAGATCCCTAGTACGACCCCCTCCAACAACACCAGCAACAGAAAAGCAATTTCCAGGAACAGATACTCTCTGGTTCCCAGAGGCTCCACATTAAATGTGCATTTTTTGACAGAAAAATCAGAAGTCATACAAAGGCATAAGATAATCTACACAAAATGTACTTGAAATTCAGATATTGAACTTCCTAGACGAATGTTTAAAATACTCATCTTAAGAATATTCAAAGAGCTGAAAGAAGACATAGACCAACATGTGAAAATGATGTATCGGCAAAAATAGAAAAGATCAACAAAGAGAAACTTTAAGAGTCCAAAATTCGGGAGCTAAAAAGTGCAAGTGCCATTGAAAATTTGCAGCATGAGCTCAAAAGCAGATCACAGCAAGCATCAAACAGCTACAAATCAAAACATATTTGTATTTGAAGATAGAATAATGGGAATTTCCAAATATGTGAAGCAGAGATAGTGTTAAAAAAAAAATGAAGAAAGTGAACAGAACCCAGAAGATCTGTGGGACGTAGGTACGGATCAGTATATGCATTTCAGAATTACCAGAAGGGGAGAAGGGAAGGAACAGAGATTGTTTGAACAAATAACGCTCTGTAATTTCATTTTTTAGTTTCTATAGAATTTTAAATGCAAATGCCTGAAAGTAATCATGTTATCGGGCACAAAATGTGTAAAGATGCCATCTGAATTTGTTGAAAATTATAAGCTGATACCAGAATGCCGATGTAACCCAAGTGGCAAACCTATATATTAAAGCATTCCAGTTACTGAAAGCCAGGACTCGAGGCAACCAGAAACACAAAGACGTGTTACAGTTCGAAGAAACGCACGAATGACTTTCCAGCAGGGAAGGTGTTATGTTATCCTTGAAGCAGGAATCTTTGCCTTGTTTCGTATCTTTTTTTAAATAGAGATGTGTTTATTTTTTTATTTTATTTGAGAGAGTTGCAGTGAGAAGGAGAGACACAAAGAGAAATCTTCCATCTTCTGGTTCACTCTGCAAATGGCCACAGTACCTGGGACGGGGCTAGGCTGAAAGCAGGAGCCAGAAGCTTCTTCCAGGTTTTCAGTGATTTTTATAAGGCTCGTTTACAATGTGCCCAACAATTGAGTACATCCCACCAGCAAGATATACAGAGAGGAGCAGAGACAGAAAGATCTTCCATCCGATGATTCACTCCCCAATGTGACCGCAATGGCCGGTGCTGCGCTAATCCAAAGCCAGGAGCCAGGAGCCTCCATCAGTCTCCCACAGGGTCCCAAGGCTTTGGGCCGTACTCGACTGCTTCCCTAGGCCACAAGCAGGGAGCTGGATGGGAAGAAGGGATGCCGGGAGAAGAACCGGCACTCATGTGGGATTCTGGCACTTTGAAGGCAAGGAGTTTAGCCACTAGGCCACGGCGCCGGGTTCTGCTTTGTCCATTTTTAAAGCCATCCATTCCCATCAGATGGCCTCTATAATCATCCAAAACAGACATTTCATGGTCACTTTGACAAAAATTACAAAATTAAATACACAGCGTCCAGTAAAGTTTGAAATTTAGGTAAATGAAAAATACTTTAGCATTAATAATTTCCTCCAAACACTTCACAGATCATGTTACACTAAAAAGGAAAAAAATGTTTATAGAAAATTCAAAGTCAACACTGGGTATCCTTTGTTTCTGTTTTATATTTCAAGTATCGACATGATCAGCAACATTTGGAATAATAAATGATATTTGAGAATCTCGTTTTATTTATATGCGTATTTAGACCTTAGTAGTAATTTCTACCATTTATTTCCTGCAACGAACACGACTGCCATAGAGCAGTCCTGAATCTAGTTCCGAATATTTTTCTTTGATTGGATGTAGAAGTTAGTTCAGAGTAAAGTTCACTAGACCTTCTGGAGCCATGCGTTTTGCACTCAGCCGACTATGGACCAGAAATACGTGGAACAGCATAGCCTGCGTGCTGAACATGGACAGCCTTTTTCTTGTTGCTAATCTCCAGGAAAAACAGCGTAACAACTGCTTACGCAGCGTTTCCACTGCGGCAGGTGTTACGTAGAGATGAATTAAGTCCGTGGTGATGCATAGGTTCAGTGTAGATACGTCACTGGTTTTGGTACCTCTGAGAGGGTCTTAAAACCTGTCCCCCCTCCTACCCTGCAGGCTGACCTCATTAAAAAATGAGATTCACTGGTTCCATGAACAGATCATGAAAATGCACGTTTCAAAACAGAAGGTGATCCTCATTAACACAGGCTTGCACCCATGAGTTCGCACTTTATCTTTTCCAGTTCCAGATCCAGCACACTGATCCAGCACACTGGTGTTACCCTGACCATCCTGACCACACAAATGGACGTTTTCCAAACCCCACGTGCCCGGGAAGCCATTTAAATGACAAACCATAGCATCTTGGGAGGAATGGTCCTTTCCCTTTAATCTAGTTGACTATTTAAGAAAAGAAAGAGAAATCTCCAGGACTGAATCGCTTCATAACACTAAGCATGTTTTCCTCGGTCAGTCCTCGGTGTTATAACCTGAGTGCTTCCATTTTCCTTTCCTGTATTATTGAGGACGAGTAATTCAATTTATCTCGTACCTCGGAATCCTGGTGAGGTGTCATATCTTTAATAACTTAACATATCCTGTCATTTTTATTAGGTTAGGGGGAAAATAACCATTTGCCACTTTGGACCCCATCTTCCAATCTATGAAAAAGCATTCTGCTCTTTGGCGACTCCTGATTGTCCTCAGTTAATATCAAATTGTCCCCAGCTTGATTCATTTCCCATGATTCAAAAAATCATTTTTGTTCTGTCCCTAAGGATACAGATTGGAAATAAAGTGATAAAACTGGGAAGTAATGCAATAAAATGCCCCTTGGATGCCTGGGATCTGAGATGAAGCGGTTGCTGAGTTGAAGATCTTGCCCAGATGTGCTGGAAATATTCCTTCCCTGCAGTAAAAATATTTACTGCCTTTTTAATTCAGTGATGTTTTTTTCTTCTTCTGTGATAGAGAAGCAGTTGCTGTTGGCAGCTGACGCCACTGGTTCTGGGGACAATTAGAGAGCTGGCTGCCTTTAAGGCTGCTGCATTGGCAGGGCCCAGCCATCCTTTATACCCTGGCCTAGAAGGAATTTCTCTGCTTGCTTTTCAGAAAAGTCCTTTCCCCAGGAGCCCAGCCTTGATGTTGCCCAGAGCCTAGCAAACCTACACCCAGTTCCCTCTGATCTATGTGCAAGAAATTTCCATGTGTGCCAAATTTAAAGAAGGGATTTCTAGAAGATTCATGTAACCAGCGGCATTTTCTTAGGGCTTCCTGTCTCCTCTGCTCAGAGCAGGTGTGGATGTTTGCAGCATTCTCTGTCATCCAGCACCTACCAGCGTGGCTGATGGTTTTCCTTTAGAATTTGCTCTCTTCCCCTTTATACTTTGCGATGACATGTGATTCAGAATGAGATTGCAAACAGGCATGGGCTTCTTATTGGGTAAAAGGATGTGACCTAAGAAAAAAAGAGAGAGCAGTGAAACATGTTCTGACCTGAACTGGTCCCCTTGTGACACAACTGGGGCAAGCCAGTCCAGCTCTGGGTATCTGCGATTTCCCCTGTGAAACAGCCCCATCCCCATCCGTGTGACTGAGCTAAAGGCTCCCCTTCCAGCACACCAACGCTCTGCCGAGAAACCACAAGAGCCCGTGGTATCCCCTTCCTCTGCTGCTGAGGCTGCTGTGAGCCTCTGGGCAGGGGCTCACAGCTACACAGGGCTCCCTGATGGTGCGGTGTGTTGGCTCATTGTGGATATTTAAAAAGTGGATGAGGGAGGACTGCCTCTCCTCCCTCTTTCTCTCAATTGTTTTTTTTTTTTTAATTAATTTATTTTTATTGGAAAGGCAGATGTACAGAGAGGAGCAGAGACAGAGAGAAAGATCTTCCATCTGATGATTCACTCCCCAAGTGACCGCAACGGCTGGTGCTGCACCAATCCAGACCCAGGAGTCAGGAGCTTTTTCCAGGTCGCCAGGCTGTCCTCGAATGCCTTCCCAGGCCAGAGGCAGGGAGCTGGATGGGAAGTGGGGCTGCCGGGATTAGAACCTGCATCCATATGGGATTCTGGCATATTCAAGGCAAGGAGTTTATCCTGTAGGCCACCTCACTGGGCCCTTTCTCTGTTGTTTACTAAGAATGAGGTTTTGCATTCAGTAAGTGCTTATCCTGTGCCAACCATTGCCTCCCATCTCCTTTAATGTTCACGACAGCCCTAGGACGTGAGACACTGGGGTGATTCCTGTTTCCCAGGTGAGAGACACAGTGCCTGGAGAAGTTCACATGGTCCTGAAATGGGAGCTCTTGCCAGATCCAGGATTCAAATTAGGCCCCCTTGCCTGTGGAGCAGACATCCTCCCCTCTGCAGGGAATAGGAGCAGCCAGTTCAGGACGAATCTGATACAGAGGAAAGCCAAGGACTTGACATAGACTTGGAGGTCTGTCCTCCTCTGGATCTCCAAGCTATACAAGGCCATCCGTGTCCTTCCTGTTTAAGCTATTTCGATTGACCTTTTGCTATTTGGAGCAGAAAGCACTGGGCAAGCCAGGTCTAGTGTCCTTCACCCACGGCTGCTTCTGCTTCCTGATAACTTATAAATGCACTGAGTTCCTGCAGGAAGATAGCCTTTAATGAAATCTTAACTGTTAGCTATCCTACTGCAGTCGGGAACGAAACCACATCAATAGATTGGCTTTTGGATGTTGACAAATGCATTCACAAACTGTTGTTTTCATTTTTTCCCGTCTCTTAACTTCTGTGTTTATTCCATGCCCCCTGAGGGTTTATGAAAGCCTCCCACTCTACACTGAGACAGAGGTGACATTGATTTCTTCATGGTGCATTCCAGGCATGCTCGGTGTTGGCCGAGCCTGCTCACACTCATCTCTGAGCTCATGTATTTACTTAATAGCTACACAATCCCAGCCTTGTCCCTGTGGTGGAAAGAGATTTGACCACATTCAGATAGCAGGGCCTGGTTTAGAAATGGTCTGTCTCAGTTGGAGCCAAAGTCTCTTCTGCATCCTAGATTATGGCTAAATGATGCTCTTATCTTCACACAGAACTCGCTTTCTCAGGCCCCCAGGAAGCACTTGAGTTATCTACCAGACATCCCCTCTCCCACAGGATGGGAGGAAGTGGCCTGGTGAAGGGCAGTCACATGGCCAGGTGAGAGGTGCCAGCAAGCTGTGGCTTGATGAGGAGAATCGTTTTAGACACTGAGATGTGTTGGTGCTGCGCTAGCCTACGCTCTGAAGAACCTGCTCCAACCCGCCTGGGAAATGGAACAGGCAAGCACAAATGGAGTTCGGAATGTTCCAGAAAGTGACACCCAAGGCCTTCAGAAACAGTCACGAGGGGATAGTACTCACGTTGTGTGTGAACTGCAGCACAGACATAGAAACCCTGGTCCTTAGGAGCCAAGTGTCTGGGGCCCCGGCACTCACTGAGGACTGATGTACCTAACTAAGAGGCTTACATGACTTGTTTCAGGGACAAGCACAGCCAGGGAATGGGGTGGCAGCACAGGGGGTTCAAGGAGGACAGAGATCTTCACAGAGTCTGCATTAGAAAAGATGACCCCATGAGGCTGGCGCAGTGTCGTACAGACTAATCTTCTGCCTATGAGGCTGACATCCCATATGGGCACCAGTTTTCATGCAGGCTGCCCCACTTCCAAACCAGCTTAGCTCCCTGCCTGTAGCATTGGAAAACAGCAGAGGATGTCTCAAGGATTTGGGAACCTGCACCCCCTGGGCTAGGCTACATTACCCACTGGTGCTCATGAGAACCAGAATGGGTGATACAGCACCTGCTGGGTCACATGAGAGCTGGATCTGGAAGTGGGCCAGGTTGGACTAGGCTGTCGCAGCCATTGGCTAGAGTTGGAATGCGTATGGGCCAGTTGGACTAGGCCACAGCACCCACCAGTGAGCACCAGGACTGGGGACTGGCCATGTCAGGCTGGGTCACAGTGCCTGTGAGCACACACAAGATTCTGAGCTGGGAGCGAGTAGGGGAATTTAAGGAACTTCCCTGCCTGGCTGTAGCTCCCACTGGTGAGCGCAAGAGCCAGGTCTTGGCCAGGCCAGGCCAGGCCAGACTAGGCTGAAGCACCCTTCAGCACATTATGTGAGCCAGGTTGATTTTAGACAGAAGATCTCAGAGACGGATGGCATTCAACCTTTTGTGCCCTTGGCAATTTCATATATTAGTTTTGTTCCCGATACCTGGCAATGGCCAATATAACTTTTAGATCTTCCCTCAAACCAATAGAAAAATTAATTGTCAGCCATGAGCGTCCTCAGCTTCCTGGGGTCAAAACATTGGAGCTACTTGTACGTGAACTTGCCTCCATGCTCCTCCCACAAGATATCCTCCCCCTGTTTCTGCTTCCTCCTTCTTTATGACTAATTCTTGCTTCATTGGGCCACTCTGCTGCAGATTCAACCTTTGTACTCCACCAGCTTTTCCCTCATAGCTTATAATATTATCTCTACAATATTTTAAAAAATACATATATTTTGATCTAACATCTCTCCCTGCCTACTCACTTCCTTTCCCTTCTGTCTGGCAAACTGCCTATGCACTGTTTTGCCTTCCTTCCCCTCTCTCATCTGTTTTCCCTCTGAGCTCAAGCTCCGCTGTCACAACCTCGTAGCACCTGCTCTTTCATAGTATCAACAACATCCCCTCTTCAATAGACTTCAACAGACGCTTGCCTTCACTGTGTTTGACCTTGATGTGGCCTTGAACTGCACTGATGGTCTCTTTGTCCAAAGGCTCCCTGGCTCCCTTTTATGACCACAGGACACTCTCCCAGGTCACCTGCTCCTCATCGGCCTTTATTTCTCAGCACCTGTTGAAACTTTCCATCCTCCGCATGCTCCTTTCATGACTCCATACCTTCCTCGCCGCTCTGTGCGAGTCCCTGGGGACTCTCATTCACGCCTTAACTTCACTGCCACTTCCATGTGGGTCACTTTGAACTGAACGCTGCTTCCGAGTGTTACTCTCCAGTACTAAATTGTCCTTTAGATGCTCCACCAGAATGAACCATATGCAGCTTAGAATGTTGCAGAGGAAACTGTACTCACCTCTTCCTGCCAAACTTGCTCTTCCTTTGTGTCCTCAATCTTGACAGCTGTCACCATCAGCCAGCTGTCAGAGCCACCACAGACTCCATCATCCTCCTCTGCAGCGTCCTTGCCCATGTTCTGTTGACATATGTTCCTTTAACAGTACTCACAAATCTTCTGCTATGTCACTCAACTACACGGAACAAAATCATGTTTGCCCCTGTTTGATGGACTAATATGGCTGTATAATTGGTTTCGCAGCTTTCAGTCAAGCTGTCACCACCTTTGAATCTGCCTGCCTCCCTACTTCCAGAGTGATGCTGACAAGACATGAAGCTGAATCCTAGGCTTCTTAGTATGTAATCTGCATCTTACTGTTCTTTCCATTTTACCCAACCACTTGCATTTGCTGGACTAAGTCTATTTTCAGCGCCTATGGTTCTGTGCAGCTGCTTTTGCTGCCCAGAATTGTTTTCCTCACCTTTGCCACTTGGCAAATAACTGCCTCTTTCTCAGGGTTTGGATCACATCCCATGCAGCCCTGCTTTCCTGCCCTGGCTGGAAGCACCCTGCCGGGCCTGGGCACAGGGTCTCCATCATGGCACTTTCAGCCTCACAGCACTTCTTTTCCCATCTGAAGCACCAGTGGGCAGGTTGATTTCTCTAGATAGCCCTAGATAGCCCCACCACACTGCCTGGCATGCACAGGTCTTCAGTAATGCTTTGTGGGGTCGGCCCTGTGGCACAGCTCATTCAGCCACCACCTGAGATGCTGGCATTCTAGGCAGATGCTGGTTTGAGTCCTGATGGCTCCTGTGAATGCAGCTAGGAAGGCCACACAGGGTAGCCCCGTGGAAGTGCGTGGGTCCCTGGCACCCACATGGAACACCTGTTGGAGTTTCTGGGTCCGGCTCCGGCCTGGTTCAGCCCTGGCCATTGTGACCATTTGGGGAGCGGATCAGCCTGTCCCTTTCTATGTCTGTTCCTCTCTCTGCAGCTCTGTTTTTAAATAAATAATAAATAAAACTTTAAAAGTTTCCACTTTTCTTGAAATGCAATAATTTTTGCGGGCCCAGCACGATGACTCATTTGACTAATCTTCCCCTTGCAAGTGCTGGGATCTTATACGGGCACTAGCTCATGTCCTGAATGCTCTACTTCCCAACTAGCTCTCTGCTTAAGGCCTGAAATAGCAGTGGAGAATGAAGTAAAACCTTGGGACCCTGTGAAAGGCCCGAAAGAGGCCCATGGCTTCGGATTAGGTCAGCTCTGGCCATGGTAGCCATTTGGGGAATGAGTCAGCGGATGGAAGATCTTTCTCTCTGTCTCTCCTTCTTTCTGTAAATCTGCCTTTCCAATAAAAAGAAATAAACCTCGAGAAAAATAGATCATTCACTCAAGAAAATTCATTGTTTTTAACAAAACAGTGTAATGAGTTTTGACAGATACGTATACTTGCGTACCTTCACCTCGCTGTTAACAAAGACGATCTACAACACTCAACGGCCACCCTCTTCTCGCTCTGGATTCAGTCACCTCCCTGCCCCTGTCCTTGCCAACTTCTGAGCTGCTTTCTGTGCATAGTTTTGTCTTTTGCAAAAACTTTTTGTCAGTGAAATCAAGTAATTTAGCCTTTGTGTCTGCTTCTTTCACATAGTGTAACATATTCGCAATGCTTTCATATTGAAGCATAACTCTAGCTTCTTTCTTCTCCCTAAGTAATAGTTCACTGTGTGGATGTGCCATGCTTTGTTTATCCATTCACTGGTTGATGAACAATGAGTTCTGTTCTATGGCTCTTGGACATAAAAGGTATAAGAATGTTTGCAAGTAATTCATTGTAGGCGTATTTGAAGAACAGATTCCTGGGTCTAGGGTCAGTGTACGCTGAACTTCATAAGAAACTGGCCAAGCCTTCTCATTCTGAGCATCAGTGCACAGGAATTCTGGTCCATGACCTTGTCGTAATCTTTTTAGTCTTAGCTATCCTATTACATGTGTAGTGAATATCTCACTAACTCATGATGGTGAGCAACTTTAAAAAATAAAAGTTATATTTAATTTATTTGAAAGACAGAATAACAAAGAGAGAGAGAGATACAGAAAAAAGAGATCTTCGTTTTAGGTTCACTGTCTGAATGCCCGCAGCAATCAAAGCGGGGCCAGTGAAACCAGGAGCCTGGAATTCCGTTCAGGTTGCTACACGGATGTCAGGGGCTCCAGCAAATGGATCATCAACTACTAGTTACTGACATGATAAGTGGTGGTTGAATGTGCTGCACTACAACCCCACACCTACATTCTTACATATTGTGGATAAAAATTGTTTGTCCAACATATTTTTTTTAAGATTTATTTTTATTATTTTTTTATTGGAAAGGCTAATATACAAAGAAGAGAGACAGAGAGGAAGATCTTCCGGCCGATGATTCACTCCCCAAGTGAGCGCAACGGCCGATGCTATGCCGATCCAAAGCCAGGAGCCCCTTCCAGGTCTCCCACGCGGGTGCAGGTCCCAAAGCTTTGGGCCGTCCTCGACTGCTTTCCCGGGCCACAGGCAGGGAGCTGGAAGGGAAGTGGGGCCGCCGGGATAGAACCGGCACCCATATGGGATCCCGGGTGTGCAAGGCGAGGACCTTAACCACTGCGCCACCGCGCCGGGCCCTGTCCAACATACGTTTTAAGAATCTTTTCTCACAGCTTATGGCTTATTTTAGTATTGTTTTTGTTTTATTTTAAAAAAAATATTTACTTTATTTTTATTAGAAAGATAGAGTTGCTGAGAGGAGAGAGAGAGATCTTCCATTCACTGGTTCATTTCCCAATTGATTGCAACGGCCAGGGCTCAGCCAATCTGGAGCCAGGAGCTTCTTCTGGATTTTCCACTTGGGTGCAAGGACCAAAAAGCCTAGGCCACCCTCCACTGCTTTTCTGGGACTTGATTGCAAATGGAGCAGCCGGGACACAAACTGGCACCATGTGAGATGTTGTTGCCACAGGCAGAAGCCTAGCCACTATGCCGTGGTGTAGGTACCTGGTATTGTCTTTGGAAAAACAAATGCTTTCAAGTGTTTTGGTGGGGCCTAATTGATCAATTTTTGTCCTTTTGTGTTCTAATTAGTAAATCATTGCCTACCCAAGGTCATTAAATCTTTCTCCTACGTTTTCTTCTAGGCATTTTATTGTTTCCATTTCTTTCTTACATTTATGTTGTTTGTTGAAAAGGTTAGTCTTTCCTCCATTAAATTACCTTGGCAACTTTGTCAGAGATCAAATGGCTGTAAAAAATGTGGATCTATTTTTGAACTTCCTATTCTGTTTCATGCACATGCCTATCTTTATACTGATCCCACATTGCCTCAGCCCTGTTGCTCCATAACCACGCGATGTGAGTCTTCCAAGTTTGCACAATGTTCCCAGTACTATTTTGATTATTCAAAGTTCTTTGCATTTGCATGCAAGGTTTATAATCCACATTTTGATTTCTATCAAAAGAAGCTGGCTGATATTTTGCCTGCTATTTGTGTTGCACTGAATCTGTACAATAACTTGGAATTTCTGCTATTTTTGTGAACAATGTGAACTCCTTCTATATACAACGTGTTTGAGCCCTTTCCTTTTGAATAGCACTTCATCATTTATAAAGCAGATTCCTAGGCACTGTCTTATTTGATCCACCTCACCACATTACTGGGTTGAAGAGAAATGGCAGCAATACTTTGCAATTAAGAAAACAGACTTAAGAGACTTGACTTTGCTCAACGATTAGGGTCACGGTGGTGCCACTTGGACTGGTTTTTTTCCCCTCCCTTTCTATGATATATTTGACACCAAATCCTGTAAACATTGATCTGGTGGAGCTAAAATGCTGGTAGGAAAGCTGAGACAGACAAAACTTGGCAGGGCAGCTAATTCAACCCTAAACTCCTACTCCCTTAATTTTGAGGAAGAAGCATTAAGGCTCCTGCCTTGAGACATCCCAGCTCTGTGGCTCCAGTCACCTTCCTGTACATCCTCATTTGGCAAAGCTGCACTTGCCAAAGCTTCCGTCTCTCTCTGCCCTCAAGATGCTGGCCTTGTTGTTGGGGGGCCGGTATCAGTGCACGTGGGGAGGGGAGGAAGAGGAGAGAGCTGGATGCAGGGTCCGGTCAGTGCCTCTGCAGAATCACAAGGAGAGGTTAAAAATAGCACAACTTCTCTCCCGGGGCCAATTCCACTTCCTGTCTGAGACACCCTGACCCCTACAAACAACAAGGAAGTTGATTCTCAAAGAATCACAGATTCCTAACAAGAAAGGATTAGAGCTAATGTCCAATTTTCTTATTTCCCAGATAAATCTGAGGCTGCGAGACTTCAGTCTGGAAGGACGCTCTCTGCTCAGGTAACAGGTACTCCACATCCTGGGGGACTCAGTGGCCACTCGCTCTTTTTAATGGAAGCCATCGGAGATGCAGCAGCACACTCTCCATTGTGGGGCCCCGGGCCCCCAAACCTTGCTACCTCAGAGAACAACCTGCAATATAAAGAGATTCCTGGGACTATGGGAATTCCGGTGATGGGAGTGGAGACCAGGAATGATCTGCCCCTTCTCTGATCTGGTCGGTCTTTTTGTTAAGATTTATTTATTTATGTGAAAGGCAGCATTACTGAGGTGACAGAGAAGGGGGAAGATTGAGAGAGAGAGAGACTTTCCAATGGCTGGTTCACTCCTCAAATGACTGCAATGGTGGGTCTGAAACCAGGAGCCAGGAGCCCCATCTGGCTCTCCAGCATGGGTGCCATGTTGGAAACTCGGGCCATCCTTTGCTGCTTTACCACATGCATTAGCAGGGAGTTTGATTGGAAGTGGAGCAGCTGGCACATGAATCAGCATCCATATGGGATGCCAGCACTGCTTTCCCAACTACACCACAATGCCAGCCTTGCTTATTTTATTTTATTTTTATTTTGAAAATTTTGTTTTGTGAACTGCAGGTTCTAGAAAAACGACACTGGGGTCTTTGGGAGTTCCTGGGTTGCTGGTAATTATCTGTAAATTTTGCTCATGGAAAGATCTAGAATTCCTCATGTAGAATTAGAAGTAACCAAAGCAAAGTTCATAGAGTTAAACGACCCACATTTATTTCTCATTATCATAAGATACAAATCTCAAACATGAGTCATTGGAGGCTCACAGGAAAGCCAATAGCAAGACAGGTCTTGTGAGCTGCACAGATGTGGAAAGAAGTGACCCCCGCTCTGGGACATCTGACTACTTCCATTCCCCACACTGGGTGGGCACTGGAGCAGCAGGTGTGTGGGCAGGGGCGGGGCCCAGCCAGGGTGGCCCCAGTGGACTCTGCTTGTCCAGCTGGAGCCTCCCACCTGAGGTCCTGTGCCTGAGGCAGCCTCCCTTCCTGCCTTCTTAGTGGCTCCCTTCTCTGTGCAGCACTTGCGCCAGAGTTCTGAGATGTGCTGGCATGCCTCTTCCCGCTGACTTCGGCCCTCCCTCACAGCGCTTCTGCTGTTGGCTTTCAGCCTTGGTCTACTTTAGCACTCAACTGAGAGGATTCAGTGGGGGCCCCAGTGCACACTGGCATATGTGCTCTGGCCATGCTCGGTGCACCATCAGTGTCTGCTCTCTGCCTCAAGCACCCCTAGTCCTAGCTGCTCTGGTTTCCAACCCTCACTGGACCTTTCTCTTCCTCCTACCATCAATATCCAGGATTGGGATCCAGACCTCTTGTGAGCATGGGAATAACACGAAGGGAGTGCCACAGACACAAAGGTTTTAAATTAGGTCCTGGCACAGTGGCTCAATGGTTAAATCCTCACCTTGCACACACTGGGATCCCATATAGGCACTGGCTCATGTCCCAGCTGCTCTACTTTCCTTTTAGCTCCCTGCTAGTGGCCCGAGAAAGCAGTAGAGGACAGCCCAGAGCCTTGGGACCCTACACCTGCATGGGAGACCCAGAAGAGGTTCCTGGTTCCTGGCTCCTTAGCACTGGTTGTCACAGCCACTTGGGGAGTGGACCAGCATGAAGAACTGGATAGAAGACCTTTCTCTTTGTCTCTCCTCTTAAATCTGCCTTTTCAATTAAAAAAAAAAATCTTAAAAAAAATAAATTCACCTCCCATCTGCTGCTGCTGCTAGGATAAAAATCCTGCTATAGAACTAAGAGTTTCTGTGAATTTCCAAGGGCTGGAGACTCCACAGCCTCTGGCCTCTGAGCTTCTTTCTACACGCATATGCAGAGAAATGAAGTCTTGCCACCTATCAACACAGTAGACATGCACCAATAAACACACCCACAAACAGAAAGCAGGTTACAGTAGTACCACTGCAGAGTATAGGCTTACACACATACACGTTGGAATATTACTCAGCCACGAAAAAGAATGAATTCTTGGCCTCTGCAACACAGTGGATGTAGCTGGAGATCATGATGCTGAGATAAACCAGACCCAGGAAAAGAAAAAGCATGGTTTCTCTTATTTGTGAAAGTTAATATACGGAGGTTAGAAATTGCATGGATGTCACGTCATTTGGTGTCTAGCTATAAATGTTGCTTCGCTGCGTCATACCACATAAACGGCAACATTCTCTTTGTTCTCCGTGTTAAAATAAAACAACAGAACGAAGTTCAAGTCGCTCTATTGCACTGCCTTTGCCTCTCCGCCACCACACCCTATTCAGCTCCCTCCCAGCCTGTCTTCCTTTGTGGCTTCACTCGAGCCCTGAAATTGCAAAAGAGTTGGTGGGAACACGACCCTCACTGGGTGCCTGCGAGCCTGACCACCCGCTCTACCTTGGCCTCCCTTTGCACCTAAGCAAGTGTCTCCCAGCACTATGTTCCCAAAGGCAGCACCTACTGCCTGCGCGCCGAGGTGAACATCCACCACATTCCTTTCTTGTAGCCCCAGGGTCGCTCCTGCATGCCAGCCTGGAGCCCCTCTGCCCTCTGCTGCTCTGGGTGCCCCTGGCAGCTCTGGCTGGCTGGGTTGGGCTGAACTGAACAGTGATGCACTGGGCAGACAAGTGAGCCAGCCCTAGCGCTGTGTCTTTAGTGGCTGCACCTGGAAACTTCTGGCTAGGGGCCTCAGGATTTGCACATCATGGAAGGAAAAAATGTTTCCCTCAAGGCACCACCTGTAAGTCCTGCACAGCATGTGCAGGCGATTGTCCCCCTAACTGCACCTCCTTCAGGCTGTAGCTGACCGGTTGCCGGCCTGCAGGGTCAGGGTGGCGCAAGATGACTGCTGTAGGAAGGGAAGCAGCAGACAAGGCACACAGAGCAGGCAGAGGGGCTGTGTCGCCAATAAGCCTGCTGAGCTCTGCGATCCTGGCTGCAGATCTTAGCTGCAGGTGCTTCAGCCCTGCCCAGCCTGGGAGCAGCATGTGGTCCTGCCAGGCTCCATGCAATCACAAGGGCAGCCAGATGGGGTGGAGGACTCAACAACATGGCGGCTCACAGCTCTTCAGAAAACCAAGCAATCACATTGTTTATCGCTGCTGGCCCACCAGGGCAGGGAAGTTGACACCTCGGGGGGCGTGGGAAGCTATAGCCATTCTATGTGTCCCTTTCTTGACCTGTGCACATAGATCTTGTCTAGGAGAGTGACAGGCATTGCTGTAAGCCACCTCAGTGTATGGGAAAGTTGACCCAGACACCTGCTCGGGCGGGAGGATCTTTTAATCCTCAGCCCAGGTCTACAATTCCATCCTAGACGCTCAGTGGCAGAGTGTTAGCCGCAGAGCAATTTCTCACACCATTCTCGTTCTCTGCTCTCAGAAACACTGCCAGCTTCCTATCTGAGTCTGACTCTCATTGGAGCAAAATTTTCATAACACACCAGCTCTCTAAGCAACCTGGCCGACTCAACTCCATCCTGCCACCAAGGGCCACTTCTACCCCAGGTCCATTTGTGGGTGACTTTTGTCCTAAGATGCTTTTTGGAGGAGAAACAGAGCACAGAAGATGGCGACAGCATAGCTGTGCCCTGCCTTAGGACTGGAGAGCTTCTAGCTACACTGCCATTCACAATCCCCACCTTCGAGCCTCCTCCAAACAGACATGACACTGGCCTGACACTTGGCAGCCTCCAACGTGAGTGCTGGCTCTGGCCGGTTGGAGTGAGCACTGGTGGAAATCCCCCAGATCGTTCTTGCAGAGTTTGGCACCTGCTGGCAGGTGTGGTTGGGTGGGCCCAGGTGGCCTGGTGGCCAAGCTCTGCAGCTATGTCTCCACAGCAGCTCACACCCTGTGCAGAGGCTGCTCTGTGACACCAGACCAACACAGCTATGGTCAGCTGACCTCCTGGAGGTCCCTGGAACAGTGTGGCATCTCCCTGTCTCAGGGCTGCTTCTGTATCCTGGGGTGGCTGAAAATCCACCCTGAGAATGTGTTAGCGTGCTCAGAGGTGTGCTCCAGAGCACTGTCCAAGGCATGAAGAAAGGTGGGGGCATGAGGAGTGTGTGGGGGGCAGGGGTTTCCAATTTAGGAAGAGAAAGCAAAGGGTAAATACGGCTGAACATTGGGTGACCTGTGGTGTAGAAGGCATCCCGGGCTGCAGCCTGTCCCTCTCTAGGTATCCAGTCAGCCTTCAACGGCTGTGATGATGACGATGACGATGATGGTAGCATAACGTGAAGCTTGCCATTAGGACAATTGTAAGTGCTGAGTTCACAGGCATTAAGCACGTTGGCCACATTGCCCTTGCTCGCGATAACCATAGTTGCCACCCATCCTAAACTGAAGTTTTGTAACCAGTAAATGCTCCTCCGAGTTCCCTCCCCCAGTTTCTGTTAACCATTTTTATGGTTCATACCCAGAAAGTCAATGTCTAGCTCAATGTCTTAGAGTTTCCTCCCACTCCTTTTTTTTTTTCAGAGCTGCACAATTCGAGACCTTATGAGCTTATTTTTGTATATAATATGCAAGTCTCATTTGCATATAGATATCTGGTTTTCCCAACACTCTTTATTGAAGAGATTTCCTTTGTCCCATTCCATAGTCTTGGCATCTTTGTTGGAGATCATTTGACTATAAATGTGTGTATTTATTCCAGGACATTCGATACTGGAGTCTCCAGGTTACTTTATATGTAAGTACCATATTATGTTATTACTCCTTAGTTTAGTTGCTTCACTCAAGATTGCTTTGGCTGTTCGAGGTCTTTTGTGGTTCCACACTAATTTCTAAGATTATTTTTTTTTCTATATCAGTGGGAAACATGGCTGAAAGTTTGAATAAGATTTCACTAAATCTATATTTTTTTTAGATATTAGAAACATTTTAACAACATTGATTCTCCTAGTGCTTGGAGCATGGACTGGACTGTCTTCACTTATTGTCTTCCTCAGTTCCATTAACCACATCTTACAGTGTTCAGCATTCAGACCTTCCACCTCCTTTGTTAATGCTTCATTTATTTTGATTGCTGTTGCCTATGAAACTGTTTTCTTTGATTTTTTTGGGGGGGGATAGCTTGTTAATATATAGGAATCAACTGATGTTTGGATGCTCATTTTATGTCCTGCAACTTGACTAAATTTGTCTAGAAATTCTAATAGGCCTCGGGTGGCAACTACAGAGTTTTTGAGACACAAGCTCACATAGTGTTTAAACAGAGACAACTTTTTTGCTCCTGGTTTGGGTGACTTTTCTTTTTATTTCTTACCTGATTGTTCTGGCCAGGGCTTTACTAGTTAAAATAGATGCAGCTGCTAGGTCAGTTTTACCCCTAGCCCCAACTCTCATGTGAATTGATGGGTGCTCCAGCCTAGCCCAGCCCAGCCCACCACATGCCCATTCTTCACACATACCAGGGAGGACCGCAGCCTAGTCGAGGTGACCCACCAGGCCTGCCCCCAGTTCCAGATTTTGTATATGCCAGCCTCTGCTGTGGCTTAGCCAGGTCTGTCCCACATCCCATTTGGTTCGTTTATGCACTTGTGGTACTGCAGGTTAGCTTAGCTCACCCCACCCCTAGACCCAGCCCATATATATGCTGATCTGTGCTGCTGCCTTGACCAGCCTGGCCTGTCCCAGCCCTGTCTCTCATGCTCACCAGCAGCAGATACAGCCCCACTGGAGAGTGCCCACATTTCTCCTACCAGGCCCACTCCTAGCCCTGGATCTTACAGCTACCATGTGGTACTGTGATCCAGCCTGATATGACTTACATCTTGTCTCAGGTCTTGCCAGAGGGTACTGCAGCCTAGCTTGGGTGGCCCACATCCATTTTGGCTCCTATGCACTTCAATAAGTATGGCAGCCTAACTTAATGTGGCCTGTCTGCAGACTGGCCTTGTTGGCCCAGCTAGATCGCAGTGATTGTGTGGCTAAGAAGGCGAAGGGAGCCTCTAGAGGTGGCGGAGGCGAGCTCTTCCTGGAGAACTTGCCTTCACTTCTCGCATCCTCTCCCTTCATAACCCTCCCTGGTGTGTTCATTTTTTACTCTGATGTTTCTGAGCTTCCCATTCTTTCCATCTCTACCACCTGAATATGAGTTTGATTTGTGTCAAAAGCCCTGCTGATAACGCTCAGGTTACCGCGCGTGCTGTTGTGACAGTCCTGCTCTGATCAAGAACTTGCCAGGGATCCCTTCTGCCTTAACCTCATCCTCATGGCTTTCCATCAAGAAGCTCCACATTAGCTAGTAAATCTCACCTCATGCTGCTCACTGTCCTACTGCGAACATTTCCTTTTCTTTCCCAAATTGTGTCCTTGCAAATTTTTCTAATTATAACTCCTCTTGAACAGTTGGCCCCTGGCCTTCTAAGTTTAGCTATGTGCTTTTTGTTGTTGTTGCATGATCTTTTTCTTCTTGTACAATTTCCTTCCATATTTCTTTTAAAAAACTCAATGTGGATTTTGCTCCTACCACCTTGTTTGTAGATTTCTACAGAATCGCTCTGGAGCTATCTTTGCTCTTTAATTGTTCTTTCAGCTTCTCATACTCAAGGATGAAATCTTCTATTTTGGTTGTGCAACCTCAGACTTCTGGTATATTGTCAACTTCACACACGCTTATTTCAAAACAGCTGTGGCAAAATGGAATTGTAAGTTTGTTTTGATACAAAAATAATCAAATCCATGTATATGCGGAGTATGAAAAAATTATGCATGAATTTCAAAGATTGCTTCACCAATAAAAATGTATTTTTTATTTTGTTTTTTAAAGATCTATTCCTTTTAACTTGAAAGTTTTATATATATATAACTTTATATATATATAATATATTATACATATTATGTATATAAAGAAATCTTGCATCTGCTGGTCCACTCCCCAAATGGTCCAGATCTGGGAGCCAGGAGCTTCTTCCAGGTCTCTCAGTGCAGGGACTCAAGGATTTGAGCCATCCTCTGCTGCTTTCCCAGGCCACAAGCAGGGAACTATATTAGGAATTGGAACAGTCGGGGTTAGAACCAGAGCCTATATGGGATGCTGGTGCTGCGGGTGGAAGATGAGCTTACTCTGTCGTGGTGTCAGCCTCTTAACTCTGATTCACAATAGACTTTTTCAAGTATCCTCATATTTCCCTCTTTTTATCTCAGAAACAGTAACACTTAGGTGACATCATCATAGCAGGCCCATGGCCTTTGAAGACATCAGGCCCCTGACCTCTAGAACCTGTACATGCCACTTGTGTGGAAAGAGAAGTCTTTACAGATATGAAACAGTTTGGATTCCTGATGGGAAGATTATCCTGTGTTATCCCTGTGAACCCCAACTGCCATTGCAAGTATCCTTGCGAGAGAGGGGTCCGGGAAGTTTGGATACACACAGGAGGACAATGTGACTGCACAGGCACAGTTGGGAGGATGCGATCATGCCAGCAGTGTTCTTCCTGAGGCACCATTCCCCACCGGCACCTGCACAGAGAGCTGGGGTTTGCCAACACTTTGATTGTGACACAATTAGACTGATTTTTTTTTTTTTTTTTACTTATTCCCAGGATCTGGGGCCATCAGAAAATATGTTTTCAATTATTCAAAAATCACTAAGTATGCTATAGAGGTCATGGGAACCCGAGAAAATCATCGTATCCACTTTAATTGGTTAAATTGGAGAAATAAAGAAGTGGGATAATTTAATCATAAATGAAACGTGGAAGACTATGGGGAAACTCTCCTGAAAGGGCTCAGGAGGTCCTGCTGTGCTCAGACCCAGCTTGGACACTTGCAGTGGTGCCTCTCCCCGGCAGGTCTCAGGACCCCTGTAAGGCTCCAAGGGGCTCAGCAAATCCAATACTGCAGCGACAGACACCTGCTGAACACACATCAGACCAGTCGGGGTAGACGCTATTACTACCCTCACTTCACAGGCCAAGAAACCACACTTAGAAAATGCAGCGCAGTTAGAATGGAGCATTGAACACTGGTGTGGGAGGGTTCTTTTGAACCTTAGGGTTACGTCACTTGTACTGTCTCAATCAGTGATTAAATAACTTAGATTTGCAGCTAAGTGAACCCTGGGCTCAGATTTCCACTCTACCACTTAATAGCTGTCTGCATTTGTCAGATTTTCATCCTCATAATGAATACGGGAGAGAAAATATTTTGAAAGAGCAAGGTTTGTTTTGGCTCTAATCAAGATTACGGGGCTCCTTGGTCTGGAGTATGATGGGGGTACAGGCTAGTGGTGTGAGAACAGGGGTTGGAGCACCTGCTGAGCCAGGAAGCAAATAGACTGGACGCGTTCTCATCTGCAGGGTGCGTGTGTTACTCCTAACCAAGCCACTATGATTCAGTCATGAACTCCACCCGATAGTTTAATCCGATAATCCCATCCAGTCACATCTTAAAGGCCCCACCCCCAGACACCACAATTGTATTAAGCCCTCACCCTTAATCCATCAGCAGTAATCCATTAACTATTGGTGCAAGACCTTATGGGACTAAGCTCCTTACACCTGGAGCATTGAGGGGCACCCAAATAAATGTGCAAACTATGCCACTGTGCCTGGGCAAGTGGCTTCCTGAAGCCTTAAGTTTATTACCTATTGCTTAGGGATGGTGTGGTGGTAACTGAGTCCTGTACAAACAATGAGATCATGCAGGAAACTCTTTGCACAGGGCCTGCCCCTTCCCCACCCTGTGACAGCTCACTGTATCTCACCGGCACTCTTACTGCCATATTGTCTTTTAAAAATAGATTCTGAAATTCTCTTACCACCCAGATCTATTCAGAGCCTGGTCAACTAATCCATACCAATTAATTTACCAGAATGCCAAGTTGCTGCTGTGCAATAAGATTGCCAAGCAGACCAGACACCACGTTACTCAGACCTCCTCCCTGGGGACAATGCCAGGGGCCTGCTCAGACACTTCCGTTCTCCACTTCACATTCATTTAGATGCTGGTGTCACTCGTGTGTTTTGCAAGCTCATTTCAGCTGTTTTTTCATAGCATGTCCTATTTCCAAGTTTGTGTTGAGCCAGACAGGGAAAATCTCCTTAACTTCAACCGAAAGGATCACCCTCCCTTGACCTCCAGTCCCCAAGTTTGGGCTCTGTCCTGCTTTGGGACTGGGATCCTTTCTTTACCCACTGACAACGCTGTTTACCCTCAAAGGAAAGAAAAACAGGTTTTTTTCTTTGGGGTCAGAGGATGTATCATATAGAGTTGCAAAGAATCCCCCACTGGAAGTCTCATCAGCAGAAGGCCGAGTGTGTTAGTCAAAGATGCTATTGATGCAAAGCGGAATAGACCCAAGTGTCCTCAGCTGCCCTTCGAATGTCTTCCCTGGGATATTTGTCTGGGAGTAGATCCTGCATTCCTGACATTTGCAAAGGAGCCTGTGGGACTTCTGCTGAAGTGTAGGAACCAGCTGGTAGCTGTCTCCCGTCATCTGCCTGGAAAGCCTGTGAAATTCCTTTGTGTCCAGTGGTCGACCTCTGAGATGTGTGAGTGTAGCTCAAAGCGGCTGTGCGCTGCCAACCTGCTTCCTGGCCCCCAGGCTGGCCAGACATCCAGCTTCTCTGGTTCTCCCTTTTTCTTTTGCCCTCAGCACTTCTTGTGCTATCTTTTGTCCTCTGTATGTGAATCTGTCCGGAGCACGCTAATAAAATCAGTGATGAAGTTCACATATGTTGAAAGTAGCATGTACTTTTATAGGAACTCTGTTTGCCTTTGAATAAATAATCTGAAAGACCAAAGAAATCATCACGGGAGTATTAGGAAAGAGTAAATTACAAATATCTTTCTTGAGATGGTAATCTTCAAATATGGTTTAAAGGTTATAGTCTTCCCAGCACCAAGTTCCAAACCATAGCTGCCCCACCTCAGTGATTGGGATTGGTGAGTGCCTCATTTTTTCCAAGCAAGAAAACAAAGGGGATGCTCCTCCTTGGGGCTTTTTTCTTTTAATTTGATAGGTAGAGGGCCTGGCACGTGGCCTAATGACAAAGTCCTCGCCTTGCTTGCACTGGGATCTCTTATGGGCTCTGGTTCATATCCCAGCTGCTCCACTTCCCTTCCAGCTCCCTGCTTGTGGCTTGGGAGAGCATTGGAGGATGACCCACGGCCTTAGGACCCTGCACCCGTGTGGAAGATTCAGAAGAAGCTCCTGGCTCCTGGCTTCAGATCAGCTCAGCTCTGGCTGTTGCAGCCATTTAGAGAGTGAACCAGAGTATGGAAGATCTTTCTCTGTGTCTCTCCTCTCTGTAAATATGACTTTCCAATCAAAAAAAATAAATATTTTTTTAAAAGATAGGTAGAGGTGGCAGGGGAGGATAGAGATAATCCCCATCTCCTGGCTTGTTCCCTGCTACACACCCCTTCCCCACCCCCACATCCATGATGGCTGGGGCTGGGAGCCGGGAACTCATTGCAGGTCTCTCATGGGTGTGCCAGGGACCCCGTTACTCGAGCCATCTCTGCTGCCTCCGAGGGGCTATGCTAGCAGGGAGCTGCTGAGATTCCTCATCTGCCCTCTTGTCCAGTTCTTTTCATTGTGGATGGCTGAGCTGCTCTCCCAGGGACTGGGATTGGAAGGGCTTTGAAGACACCTGGGTTAATCCCGTTAGCATCAATATAAGCAGTGATGAAAGTCCCACAGCGTGCCACACAACTCAAAGAAATGCCATGCCTTAGTGAAGGTATGTTTTTCCAGCTATGTTTAAATTACGTTTCCTTCCTCTTGTTTGGATCATATGTATAAATATCATACAAAACATATGTATCGAATCATGTAAAATACAAAATATTTACACTAACATATATTGTGTTTACACATAAATGAGAAAACACAGAAGAAAAGCTTCTAGACACTGAACTGTGAGACACGGAAGTGAGACACATCAGACTATATCAAACTAGATGTTGTTTCCAGCAAAGGAAGCAAACAACAAATGAAAAAGGTAACCATGGAACGAGAGAAAATTGTCACACATCACTTATCTGATAAAGGATGGATGCCCAAAACATACAACAGAAGGGGCTCCTGCAACACGACGGCATTGCTTGCTGCTGTGATCTGATTCCTTCAACTGATCTGATTTAAAAACGGATAAGAGACCTGGACAGGCATTCCTCCAAAGAAGAGGCACCAATACCAGCAGGTGTTACCAGACAGAGCTTCTGGCTTCATGGACACTTTTAGCTGTGTAGAAGGTGCCGCATTCATCTCCTCACAAAGAGAACTGCTGTTTTTGTTACAGATCTGTAAAGAGAAAAGAGCAACCATGGCTTGAGGCCCGAGTCAATCTCCGCGCAGACAAGGCTTGGGGATTTACAGTTAGGGTAGCTGTGCAAAACAGGGGGAAGCAAAGTGACAAACTAGAACAGGTGCAGAAGAAAGGCACGGGGCCAGTCCTCTGAGCATGCGCCATGACACCTCCTAGCTACCTGCAGCCCCTGGCCAAAGACCCTGCTGAAACATCACACGAGATGTGTCACTGAACATGATAACGAACCAGCAGGTGCTCACTGGCTGGTCTGAGTTGGTGTAGGCAGGCTTCAGGTGCAAAGCTAGCTTCAGTCAATTCTGCCTAGTTTGCACAGGGGCCCTGCTCAGCAGATTTTCTGTTTGTTTGGTAAGTCACTACGCAGCAGGTATGCAAAGAATTATTATCCTGTTAGTATGTTGAACAACCTTGGGAACCTTGTCATTAAGCAAGGGGATCCGTTGTTGTCTAAGGTTTCACAAGTTAAAAAAAGTGCTGGGCCTTGGTGCAATGACCTAAAGGCTAAAGTCCTTACCTTAAACTCGCAGGGATCCCATATGGGCACCGGTTCTAATCCCGGCAGTTCCACTTTCCATCCAGCTCCCTGCTTGTGGCCTGGGAAAGCAGTTGAGGACGGTCCAAAGCCTTGGGACCCTGCACCCATGTGGAAGACCTGGAAGAAGTTCCAGGCTCCTGGCTTCGAATTGGCACAGCACCAACCGTTGCAGTCACTTGGGGAGTGAATCATCGGACGAAAGATCTTCCTCTCTGACTCTCTTCCTCTCTGTATATCTGACTTTCCAATAAAAATAAATAACTTTTTTTTAAAAAAAGGAAAGAATGTGCTAAATAATACAAGTCATCAAATGCAAATCAAAATGACAGTGAAGTAACACCGCATGTATGTCATGATGGCTATTATTCAAAAAGAAAGAAGACAAGGAATTTAAAAAAAGATTTATTTATCTTTATTGGAAAGGTAGGTCTACAGAGAGAAGTACATACAGAGAAAGATTTTCCGTCCATTGGTTCACTCCCCAGATAGCCTCCATTTCTGGAGCCGAGCTGATCTGTAGCTCTTTGTGTGTTCATCAAACCCCAGGCAGGATTTGCTCCCCTAGTACAATTTTTAAATTTTGATCTCATTCCTTCCCAATGCTGATATATGGACTTGACGCTCAACTGACTTGGGTGGGATGATAGCTCTTTGCCTTCATAGTTCAAATATTGGTTTGCTTATTTATTGAAAGGGCAGAGCGAGAGAGAGATGTCTTCCATTGCTAGCCCACTGTTTCCCTGCTCTTCCAATGCTTTGCAGCTCTAGAGCATTGGAAGCCATTTAGAGCAAACTGGCAGAGTTGGTAGGCCATGGAGGCTTCCCGAGATGAGCTCATCATTACAGATGTCCTGGGAGTTGGCAAGGGGCAGCTGCATGGAGCTGATGGAGAAAAACACCAGTTGGTCTCCTGAAACCTGGCCTGGGAGCCACAGTGCCTTACAGGGCATTGGAGATGCTGGCTTGGCTGAAGCAGCCCATGGCTTCGACACTTAGTGCAAGCAGCGAGCCATGGGCATCACAAATAACTGAGGCCACGTCCTGCCCACAGCGGGAAGTCTGCCACAGGAAATGCAGCAGAGTTCTTGGGTCTGAACGAACTGTGACATAGACATCATCGTCCCGGATCCGAAGATGTGGCCTGCAGGAGCCCCACGATGCCCCTGGCAAAGCAGCAGCTTTCACTGGCTTGGGGAGAGGAGCTTTACCTGATCAAGGTGATAGATATGTCACCCCATCATCCTGCGGGGATGTCGACAATCTAACACTCTGATCTTGGAAACAAGCCCCTTGGCAGGAGCAGGCGGACTCTGCCTGGAAGTGGTTATAGCCCTGCCGGTGGGAACCTTGTCCCGGAGCAGCCAGGCGCATCCAGCAGGTGCTCACCACGGTGAGAAGCAGGGCGGGGAGGTGGAATGAGAACGGGAGACAGAGGCGCAGGGACAGTGGGAAGGACGCAGAGGCGGGAGGGAAGCGGGGAGACTGTGCTTTGAGGGTGGAGCACAGTGCAGAACCCCGGAATTGGGGAAACTTGGAGGCCAAGGAGGGTTGGGGGTGGAGGAAAGGGAAGGGAAAAGAGTGGTGGAGGGTGAAGGGAGGGGAGCCCGCAGCGCTAGGTCAGGCTGCCGCGGGGTGCACCTCACTGCTGACATGGCGGCTTCAGAAGCACCAGCATCGCTGCTCACCTGCGAGAACAGGCGTTCGTGCTGGTTGCAGCCACGAGTGTGTGGTGATTTGCCCCATCCACTGTGGGGAACTCAGGCAGCGGAACTTGATGCAAGACGCTTCTAATCGATCCTTTCTTCGGCCTACATTTATTCCTCACACAAATTTGGGGCCAGGGTGGAAGGTGGGAGGCCGGGCTTAGGAGGAGCTGAGGGGACCCTCAATACCTGCCTCGCACAGTGACGCTGCGTGCTGGGCACAGCCTGCAGCTTTGCCATGTCCTGCTTCTCGGTGAGAAGAGTCTGAGTTCCTAACGCTTCTCCATCCAGAAGTGCTGGGGTGTGTCTGCTGTCTGCCCCCAGTTCTCCTGCCGGGTATACCTTCAGCTTGGGCTCAAGCCTCCACTCCTTACACTGAGCACTAAGCTTTGCTTTATTTTAAAACTATTTATTTGAACGGAGGAGGAAGGAGGCAGAGCGAAAGGAGTGACCTGTGGGGATGCTCGCATCTGCTGGTTTACTTCCCAATGTCCGCAACAGCTGAAGCCAGGAGCTCAGGAACTCAGGAACATTCCTCAAATGGGTGAAAGGACCCAAGCACTTGAGCCATAACTGCCTAAAACCCTCCGTGGCTTGCCACTCGGTGGAGCTGTCACAGTCTTTGTGGTCTAACTTCTATAACAGCGGCCTTCAACCCATGCTGGCACTTCCTAACCTAGCACCTGCCCTCGGACATTTCCATCCTAGACCGTCAGAACTGTTGTTAAAAAGGAATCATACTAAATCCGAAAGTGAAACACACACAAGAGAACGCAATGACTTTCACTGATAAACACAAGTGAATGCAAAAGGGAAAGTTCCAGGAGCTTCAGTTTGCGAACATGAGCGCTCCTGCCCAGCGCTGCGCTCCACGTCCTAGGTCACTGGCCACCTGCCCCTCCTTCTTGGGCTTTCACACACCGCGTGCTCCCATCCTTCGCTCTGCCTGCCACCGCCTCTCCCAGCCCCTGGCTGAAGGGTGGCTTGGCCGAGCGTGGTTGGTTTCCTAGCCATGGCTTTCGAGACTGCCATGCTTGGAATGCGTGCCACCCATCCCCCATCACCTTGTTTCCCCTGTTCTCTGTGCCTGCATCTGTTTTAGACAACAGACTTCGGAGCAAGTAGAAGGTGAGGCTGCTCTACTCTTCCGAACGAATCCTGAGCATTACAACTGACAGATGATTTTCCGGTTTTGTAAACGGATGGTTTTTCAAAAAGGATTTGTGCTTTGTTTTTGTTGTGTTAAGGTTGTGTCTCTGCACGCATTCCCTACACCCTTTCTTAACCAGCAGGTTTTGTACTGGCTCTCTGCATCCTCCTCCATCTGTTTCCTCAGGCCCCTCATTCCAGGCAGGTGAGGGCTGTCCTGCAAGACACGCCGTGATCATGACCCCCTCTCCCCAAAACTTGCTGTTTTACTGCTAGTTAGACTCTGGTTCATCTAGCAAACCTGCTAGGATCTCTGGATGGATTTACTGGGCTAATTCCTTGCTCATTGCAGCCGAGCAACAGCTGCATGGAGACATTTAGAAGGAAAAAACAACTGTGGGAACTGAGGCACCACTGTGCCCTATGGAGATAGCTGTCTCATGAAAAGGGGAACCATGCGTGTGGCCTAAACCCATGCCCTGCGTGGCCGATCCACTCCACACACCAACGTCACCCAACACTCCCCACTTGATCTACATCCTGAAAGTGCCAAACTCTTCTTGCTGATCCCATTAACAATCTGATATGCAGTTCAGCTCATGGGCGGGACCATGAACTTGGTGACAAATAGCAAGGTGACTCTTCCTGAAGAGGTGAGATGCTGGGTGCTCCTGGGAGCTGCGGGAGGGAGTGATTGTCAAAGCCAGCCCAGGAGCCTCAGAGACAGGTTGGGACAGGGTTCCTCCTCCCGCGACTCCACATTTATCAGTGGCACCTGTGACAGAATAACCTCCTGCTACGTCCCATTACTGCTCTGAGGAGAGGAGAGATAACACAGCACCGTGTGCAGGAAAGTCCCTGGGGACCTCAGAGTGTTGGGGAGGCACGCCCAGGGCCTGCAGGCAGTGGGCTGCAGCCCGTGCACCTGCTTCTGCTTTCTCAAGGGCACAATAGAGCCCTTGGCTCCGTGACGGTGCTGCTTTGATATAAGAAAATCCTTGTTTTGCCTCCATAATTCATGCGTGAATTCCAACATATCCTGGCTCACAGGCGGGTGGATTTTCATGGGGCATCAGTGGTTCGGAGCAGCTGTGGTGGGATTTCTGAGTTCTAAATGCGTGCATTTAGGTGGCCGTGCACTAGGGGCGTCTAAGCTCTCAGAAGCTGCCTGATCTCCTCGTGTTTCAACATGTAGGTCGCTGCAGCTATTGCCGCAACCACCCTACACTTGCTCAGGAAAAGGCTATGCTTTTAATCCAGCATTAACGAATCGCATTCCAGTTTATTTGCATGTGTTTATCTGTAGCTCATCAATGTATGATGAGATTAAGTGTGACGCTGGGAAGGAAAATAGCTCTCCCACGACAGGATAATGTTGATTATCTTTGGCCTCTTCTTGGATGGGGATATATTTGATTGTGTCAAGGTGACATAAGAAAAAGGAGTGTAGACCACTGACAGAAGAAATTAGAAATTGCCAAGTCAATGTTAGGCACTACGAATATATATATATACATACATAATGAAAATGACACTTCAAAAAAGCTCATGAGAAATAGAACTAAAAGATGTATTTGGTGTAAAAAATTAAATTCAAGCATAGGGGCATCTTAAAATTTTATAAAACCTATATGATGAAAAAGCTATTAATGGATATCTGAAGTTTTGTACCCAAATAAACTTGTCTTTTAATTCTAGTTTTCCACCAACTTCTGAAATACCCTCATATATTGATGTATTATACATGTGATAACATACATGTATTATACTTGTGACTGACAACAGGCACATGCTAATCTGAAGTATTTGATGATGGAAGTTGAAGCTTTTCTTGATGCAGGTATTTGGTCTAGTGTCTGAGTTGCTGGGTGGAATGCCTGCATTCCATGTTGGAGTGATGAGGTTCAAGTCCTCATTCTAGTTTCCTGGTACAGAGCACCCTGGCAGGAAGCAGATCATGGCAGACCATGGCGCTACGTAGTTGAGTGCCTACCATCCATGTGGGAGGCGTGGCCTGAGTTCCCAGCTCTTCATTTTAGCCTGATGCAAAACTTGACCATTGCAGGCACTTGGGGCGTAAGCCAACAAATCGGAACTCTTTCTGTTTGTCTCTTTCTGTATCTCAAATAAATGTAGAATAAAAAAAATAGAGAGAAGGAAAATGAGGCCAGAGATGGGGAAGACGGCCTGACCTTCCAGAAGAAGCAAAGCTTAGCCTCTCCCATAGTCCCCCAGCCACTTGGTCAAGTGCTGGCTCCTGGCCTGACACTATGGATTCGCTGCCACCAAGTGATGGAGAGAAGCAGATGTGCACAGCTGTTCCTAAATGTTTGCTGAGGCAGGCCATTGACAAGAGTGTGTTCACAAGGCAAGGACATACCACTGCCCCAGGGATTTCACCCAGTTACAATCAGGAATGCAGCCTTCACAAAGGCCTGGCTGGTGGACCTGACCTCCTGCTGCTCATCAACAGGAAGTAATCCACAGCAACACAGCATCCTTGACTCTGAGGAACAGTGCAATCCTGACCTTGGAATGAGGAATTAGGAACCTTGAAGCTTCCCTGTTTAGTCTCTGTAACATTTGAACAGTTTCTTGACTGCTCCAAGTCACCATAATGAAAAGCACAAATGCAAATTTCACTTCAGAGGGAAATCATCTCATTCAATGGCTTTCAGATGCCAGGACCAACCACATCCAATAATTTGGTCAACTTGCTACCATAGACTTCTAGCCTCTGTCTGAATTCTTTCTTTTGTACCACGACACTACCCCCAATCTGAAGAGTCTTAATAGCAATAATGTTCTCTTATGAGGTGAAAATGGCACCAAAAAATGCTTACCCCCTGCCTTAGTTCAGTTCTGGTATCATAAATCAAAGCGCACTGGATTTGGAAGATTGGGAGAACAACCCAAGGCGAGTGTGTGTGTGTGTGTGTGTGTGTGTGTGTGTGTGCACAAACTATGTGTGCTTGTGTGTTTGCACATGCCAGTGACACTGGCTGGAGTAGAGATGAGGCAGAAGGGAAGATAATATTTTGAGATCAAGTGGGGACGTGGGATATCCAGGTCAGTAGCCATCAAGAAGCAAGGAAAACAGAAATTAGGGGAGGACAAAAACGATAGGCATGCAAAAATGACTAAGTTTGCCCAAAAGACCCCACTGGTGTTCCTGACTGAGGAGGCACCAAACCTTACCATCAGAAGCAGGGAACACGTAAGGCCAGTGTAGTGGAGCAAGAGTTTAAACCAGCACTTGTAATATCAGCATGCTATGTGATTACTGGTTGTAGTTCCAGCTGCTCCATTTCCAACCCGGATCCCTATTATGCTTCTGAAAAAGTGACAGAAGATGGCTCAAGTACTTGAGTCCCTGCTTCCAATGCGGGAGACCCAGACAGAGTTTCAGGCTTCTGGCTTTGGCCTGACCCAGTGCTAACCATTGCAGCCATTTAGGGAGAGAACCAGTGGGAAGATTCTCTCCCTGTCTCTCTCTCTCTGTGTCTCTTTCTCTCTCTCTGTATGTGTATAACTCTGTCTTTGAAATACGTAAGTAAATCCGTATGGGGAAAAAAGGAAAACACAGGAGTTAGAGTTAGCATTTGGTTAAGACATTGGATTGGTTATCACTCTACGTGGGAGTGGCTGATTTTGATCCCTAACTCCATATCCTGATGTTAGTTTCTTGCTAATAGAGATCCTGGGGGTGACTTCCTATCAATACAGCAGATACCTCAAGAGCTTGGGTGTCTGTCATCCAAATGGGAGACCTGCATTGAGATCCAGGGCATTTGGGAAGTAAAAAAACAAAAACAAAAGCCAGATGGGGGATCTTTCTTCTCTATCTACCTCTTAACTAAACAAAACTTAAACACGTCAAGGTAAAGAAACCAGGGACCAGAAGGGAGGGAGAAGAACAGTAGTGTGAGGCACAATATTGTCTTGGGGGAAACCGTGACACACTCAAAGGATTCCAGCAAAGGAAGCCATGCTCTCCTCCTTGAAGGAGGAAGGAGGGCAGTGCTAGCCATGACACAGCCGGGAGCCCTAAGTCCAGAGCCTTACAGACCTGGCAGTAATCAGCCTGGTGCCCAGTTCTGAGGAAAGCCAGGGGACTGGAGAGGGGCAGATCTTGTTTGGTTCATCCACTGCACTGTTGGGAAGCAGTAGATTCTGGGGTGCCAAGTGCTTTTCAGGTTTCATGGCTCTAGGCCCTTCCTGCCCTGGCTGAGTGCCTTTGGTTAATAAAGGACAAAATATCCCAAACAGCCTGGCCAGCCTTTGGCCATTAGCTGACTGTGGCAGTCCCCAAACACCTCGTGCAACCATTCCTAGTCCTCTCGGAAGACTGGCTTGTGTTGAGCTGCACACAGTCAGAGCTTTGGGTGCCTTTCCTGGGCCCTTTCTGTGTCTCCATGCCAGCAGCGATGTCATGTTGCACCTTGGCAAACTTGGTCTTTTTGTGGTGGGTTTTTGGAATCTTGATCACAGTCAGTGTCAATGACATTGGCAGAACTGATCAGCCGAACTTGAACATCTTCATGTAAGCCTTGCCAAGACACCAACCCCTGTAGAACTGTTTTAAATCTTCGTAGCGCAGTAGTAGAGGCCGCCTTCCACCAGAACGCTGAATCATTAGAGCTCCCAGTCAGCTACGAGGTGACCCAGCTGCACTGTCACGGTCCTTTTTGAATGAGTCAAGGGCTAAATTTATCCTAGTGTGTCATAATTATCTCTTTACCTGGCTATCTCCCTGGCCAGGTAGTATTTTTCTAAGACAAGGTTTTACACACTGTTGCTGTGGTTTCAGTGCCTAGCACAGCGCAGTAAGTGCACTGCGCATTGGCGGACGACTTGTCTGGCTCAGTATCACCACAAATTGGGAGTTTCAAGGAGACAGAGAAAGCCAGAGGGAGCTAACCAGGATTAAGTAGCTCTGTTTGTGGCAAGCTCTCTCTTGTATCCTAAGGCTACCTGCCAAGCACAGCTTCAAAGCCCTGAGCTCTCTACTTCCTGAATCTAGTCTAAAAATGTACATGACCCTTTTTGGCCCTGCATATCCTCAGTTAAATGTCTCTGCTTCCACTATATACACTCATTCAACAAAGAGTTACCAAGCGGCTGCTGAGTGCTGAACTAATGGGGGTGCAGTACGGGATCTTGCTGGAGCTTATATCCTACCAGGAAACAGACAGCAAGCAAGACAGGTAAGACAACTAGATAAGGTAGGTTGTCACAAAGTTCTTGGAAAAACAAAATGACAAGAGTCTATTCTGGTACAAAATGTTGTCATTCGTGCCTATGAGGAATCTGCAAGGAGTTAATAGAAAATGGGTGTTACAAAAAAAACTGCATGGATTTTTCAACTTTTTGCACCAAAATTAACCTAATCTAACTTGCCTCCAGATTTCCACAGATATTATGAAGTTCTGTTGGAGATGGTAACTGCTGTGGAGAAAGACAACACTGAGAAGATGATTAGGTGCTAGATGGTGAGGGATGAGCAGGCTGAGATTTCAAACACTGTGGTCTTGGTGGGAGGCGGGCGCTGTGCTGGTAGCAAGCCGATCTCTGCCCGTAGTGCTAGCATCTCATATGTGGGCGCATCACTTTGAGACCTGGCTGTACCAGTTCCCATCCAACTTCTTGCTACGACCTGAAAAAGCAGCAGGAGATGGCTCAAGTCCTTGGGCTCCTGCACCCACATGGGAGACCTGGAAGAAGTTCCTGGCTTCAGATCAACTCAGCTCTAGCTGCTGTGGTCATTTGGGGAGTGAACCAGCGGAGGGAAGATCTCAATGGCACTCTTTCTGTGTGTGTCTCTTCTCTCTGTAAATCTGATTTTCAAATGAATGAATGAACAAAAATCTTTAAACAGGTTGGTTTGGGAACGTCTCACTAAGAGGCATCTGAATCACCTCAAAAGTGAGGCAGGTGAGGGACAAGGCACACAGGTGCCCAAGAAGAGAGCCCGGTGGAGTGAGCACCAGCACTAGCTGCATGTTACTTGCTGGTTTAAGGACGTCAGAGAAACAAGAGCAGAGATTTGGAGTGTGTCTTATTAAAATCTAAATTCCCCAGAGAACCTGTCGGCTTCTCCAAGTCAGAGTGGACTCTTCTGGCTCTGAAGCAGAAATGCCTTCCAGAATTGTGGAACTCAGCAAACCACAAGAGCTCTTTGTCCCATATGAGTTAGCCCCAGATGGCTGTGCCTGCTGAGCTCATCAGACCATCAGCTGTCAGCTTGTTCATGGCTCACACACATAATTACTGATGACACATTATATAACCATGAGCAAACATCCCATTTCTGACCTCACATACTGAGAGATGCCAAGAACATGAACAGTTGTTCTCACCAACTGGGAAGGAGTACCAGGGGGATCCCAGGAAGCTCATGGTGGGATATCACATCCCAAGCCCACCTTGAAGCATGGCCAGGGAGGAATCGGAAGGACGAGCCATCCCAACTGAGCACGGCCAGGAATCAGAGCTCCCGGGCACACTCAAGGCACTTTCAGAATGGTTTCAAGGTGGATGGAGATGAGAGAAGGAAGGGTGGCAAAGAGCTGGCACTGATGGGCTTAGCAGGGACCTGACCAAGTTGGGTCTTGTCCATTAACTAAGATTACATTCTACCTGGAAGGGGAGTCACTGGGTGCTTGGAACCGTAGGGACAAGATTTGATTTTCTTTCTTTAGTGACAAGAAGAGGAAGACACCTGAGCTCTGCAACGGGTAATGGAAGACCACAGAGATCCAGGATGGCCAAACTCGGGATCTGAGCAAGGAGGCAGAGCCAAGACGAAGCCTTGGTTCTGAGGTGTTGTCTGTTGTGAGGGCAGAGAAAATCCAAGGACAGCAGGCCTACAGACCTGGAAACTGGGGCGGGTGGTGCCATCTGCTAGCGATGCGGAAATTCCACCTCTCAGTGCCAAGCCGAGTCTTCTTGTATGCAGAGCTGGAGACCAGGGCTGCAAGGCACACAACCTATTCAGGGTATGCTCTCGGAGAAAGCACGTGGGAAAATAAAGTGAGGTGTGACCTCACCAAGGCCTGAGGACCCTGGGAGCTTGGGAGCATGAATTGCATCCAGAGTTGACTGTGTCTTGCACCAAGTTTTGGCACCCCTGTGTCCTGCCATTTGGGAATGGGGATGCTTATAATTCCCCAGGGTACCTTGGAACTTACTCCACTGATGAAAATTCTGAGACATCCTTAACTGCCAATATTATCAACGCTAAGGGACAGGTGCTCAGGCCCAAAAGAAGGCCTGGAGAGAAAGCCCCTCTGAGCATATGCTTCTCTCACCTTTTATTGGCTGGAAAACCAGATGTAATAAGGGGAGTTCTCCAGTGAAACGGAACAGAAAAGATGTCAGCAGGGATTCTAAATGTTCCTGGAAAAATGAAATGTAAAAAACATGTGTTTGATGTAGCTGTTGTGATGGTGCTTAGTTCAAGTCCTGATTTCGGACTCCAGTTCATGCTTCCTGTTAAGTTGCACCTGCAAGGCAGCGGGTGATGGCTCGGATCACTGGGTCTCTGCCATCCATGTGACAGACACAGACTGAACTCCTGATGCCTGTGTCTAGCCTGCCCAAGCCCTGGATGTGGCAGGCATTTGGAAAGTGGACCAGCAGAGACACAATCTGTATTAACTTTTCAAGTTAAGTAAGTAACAGATAATTTTTTTAAGATTTATTTATTTTTATTACAAAGTCAAATATACAGAGAGGAGGAGAGACAGAGAGGAAGATCTGTCCAATGATTCACTCCCCAAGTGAGCACAACGGCCGATGCTATGCCGGTCCGAAGCCAGGATCCAGGAACTTCTTCCGGATCAGGAACTTCTCCCACACTGGTGCAGGGTCCCAAAGCTTTGGGCCATCCTCAACTGCTTTCCCAGGCCACAAGCAGGGAGCTGGATGGGAAGTGGGGCTGCTGGGATTAGAACCGGCACCCATATGGGATCCCAGCGCGTTCAAGGCGAGGACTTTAGCCACTAGGCCACGCCGCCAGGCCCAGTAACAGATAAATTTTTAAAAATTGATAGTTACTTTTAAGAGTAGACTTATTTTGATGCAACAAATTTTGAAATCCATGTGTGCACTTCAAATTCATAATTTGTTTTGTATGAACTTTTTACAAAGCATGTGTGTATCTGTATGTATGCATATATGTGTATATGTGTGTATGTACATACAAGTACATGTGTGTATGTGTGTCTCTCTGTGTGTGCATGTGTGTGTGGTGTTATCAGGACTTGGTTCACACTGTTGTGGAGGTTGAGAAGTCCCCAAGTCTGTCCTCCATATATTGGAGAAGTACCAGGCGTCTGGATACAGTCCAGTGCTAGCTTGAGGCCAGAGAGGCAGGAGAATTGATGGTGCAAATCCTAGTCAGAGGGCAGAGGGGATGAGATGGGATGTGCCAGTGTGACACGAGAGAGAGGAGGTGTGGGAATTCTTTTCTCCTGCACCTTTTCTCAGTTTTGGCCTCAGTGGACTGCAGGAAGCCCCCTGGTCTGGGAGGGTGATCTGCTCTACTCAGTCCACCGAGTCCATCACCAACCTCATCCAGAAACTTCCTCACTCACAGGCACCACAGAAACACGTCCAGTCCTGTGCCTGGGCAGCTCTGGTGCGGCAAATGAATGGTGGCACAGTAGACTCAGTCTTGGCAGCCAGAGAACAATGAATGACATACTCTCAATGACAAACTGATTTACTTGCCAGGGAGTGATTATTTTTTAATTAAAAATTTTTTTCTAGTTTCATTGACAAGTATAAGTGATACATTGTAAGGTACCCAATGTGATGACTTATGCATGCACTGTGGAAGGATTACTAGCACCAAGTTCATTGACAGGTTCATCAACTCACACAGTTGCCTTTGTGTGTGGGTGTGGGGAGGGATTAGACACCAGTGCGTGATGTTAAAATCCTGGCTTTAGAAAGCTTTTTCCCTGGGCCAGCCATTGTGGCTCAGCGGGCTAAGCCACTGCTTATATGGTCAAAATTTCATGTCAGAATGCTGGTTTGAGTCACAACTGCTCTGTTTCCCTTCCAGCTTCCCGCTAATATTCCTGGAAAAGCAACAGAGGATGGCCCAGGTACCATGCATGTAGGAGATCTGGATGGAATTCCTGGCTCCTGGCTACAGCCTGGCCCAGTCCCTGCCATTGTGACCATTTAGGGAGGGAACCACCAGATAGTAAATTTTCTCTGACTCACCTGCCACTGTGCCTGTCACTCTCCCTTTCCAATGAATAAAAGAACTCTTCTTAAAAAAAAAAAAAAAAAAGAGAGAGGAGAGAGAGGAAATTACTTTTCTCTTGCCCATCTAGTGCCTGACCATGTTCTGGCTCCTTGAGGTTGCTAGGCATGCAGCTATAGGAGCTGTTGCTGTGTCCCAGTTTCCCTGCAAGGGAGCCAGGCTGAGGCAGTGGGGGCATCACAGTCCATGCACATGGCTACCCAACGGCTCTGGGGTGTTGTCATCTGGGCAACCAGGCTCAGAGGCCCGATGTGTTCTGAGCTTACCTTGGCTTTAGACAAGCACACCAATGTTCTTTCCAGTTATGCTTGGCAGACACATCAGGAGGTGTTGCTGGCCAACTTGCCTGGGAGGAGGCTGCTTGGGCATGCGCCCTGCCAGGCTCATTGCTCTGGGCAAATGCAGCAGAGTGCCCATTGCAGATGCCACATGCTAACTGTGCCTGCCCAGCTTCCCGCCTACCATCAGTCCCTGCATGACTGGGACCTTCCCCTAGCTGAATTGCAGCTCTATCACTACTGGGCTGTGGCCAGGTTGCCATGGGAACACAGTAGTCTCTATTGTCACACCTAGACATCCTCACACTGCTGCAAAACTCAGCAAGCTCTCCAGGGACCAGGGCCTGTTTCAGTAGCTTGTGTGATTAAGGGGAAAGGTCTCAAAGGGACTTTCAGTGTCCAGCTGTGTGCCTGTTGCCCAGAGAACTGGCCGTAGCCTCCTTGAAGGAAGCTGCAAGGGGACTGGATCAGGAAGATCGAAATCAAGTCTAGGCACCAGGTCTAGCAAGCCTGCTGCTGGATACAGGTGGCAAGGATGTGAACTCAACATGTTGAAAAGATAGTGGTGGGCCAAGCATGGTAGCTTAGTAGCTAAAATCCTCACCTTGCATGCACTGGGATCCCATGAGGGTGTTGGTTTGTATCCAAGTGGACCCCACTTCCCATCCAACTCCCTGCTTCTGGTCTGGGAAAGCAGCTGAGGATGGCCCAAAGCCTTGGGACCCTGCACCCGTGTGGGAGATCTGGAGGAGGCTCCTGGTTCCTGGCTTCAGATTGGTGCAGCTCTGGCCGTTGCAGTCACTTGGGGAGTGAATCAACGGCTGGAAGAGCTTTCTTTCTGTCTCCCCTTCTCTCATTATATCTGACTTTCTAATTAAAACAACCAAAAAAGAAAAGACACTTGCATACTCCCATGTTCATTGTAGCATCTTGAACAGCAGCTATGGGGAACACCTAAGTGGCCACTGACAGATGGATGAGTAAAGGCAACAGGATGAACCAGTGCTGTGGTGTGGTGTAGTGGCTCCCGTAATGCTGGAATCCCATATGGGCACCAGTTCAAGCCTAGCTGCTCCACTGCCCACTCAGCTCCTTGCTAATGCAGTGGAGCTTAGGAAAGCAGTGGAGGATGGTTCAGGTGCTTGGGCCCACATGGACCATCTGGATGAAACTCCTGGCTTCTGATTTTGGCCTGGCCTGAAAGACACCAGTGGACAGATTTAAAATTGCAGCTATAAAAAAAAAATGGAATCAAAGGTAATAAATTAAAAATATATTGAAGTGACTATAGTTCATAACAGGCTACAATACTGTATTCCAGAAAATTGCTGAGTAGCTTTTTGCATATTCTCAAAGCAAAAATTGAAACATGTGAAATAATGCATGCCGATTATCACAAACTAGCCATTTCACAGTGTATACACATTTCAAAGCAACATGTTGTATTGCAAGCTATAAACATGTATGATTTATTGATCAATTTTGAAATGAACATTTAAAGGAATCAACAAAAATATTTAAATGACCAGCAAGTGGGAGAAAGCATTGTGATGCCGTGGGTTAAGCTGTCGCCTGCTCTGCTCCTGATCCACCTTCTTACAAATGTACCTGGGAAAGCAGTAGAAGAAGACTCAAGTACTTGGGCAGCCCCTACCACCCATGTGGGAGACCTGGACAGAGTTCTAGGTTCCTGACTTCGGCCTCACTCAGCCCTGACCATAATAGCTATCTGGGGAGTCAATCAGTGAGTGGATGAGCTCTCTGTCTCTCTCTGTCTCTCCTTTTACTCTGCCTTTTAAAACAGGTAAACCAAATTTAACAAAAACATTCAAGACACAAATTCAGGTTCCTGCAGCCCCTGGCCACCTCCTTCTTTCACAGTGCCTTCTCCAGCTTGTGGGGTTTTACCTTTGCAATTGAATGAACAAGTGTTGTCCCAGCACCTGTTGCATGGCCAGCATCTAATAAACGGGGGCTGGCGAGTGGTGCTGACGACTCCCTCAAGTTCGCTGTATTCCTGTTTGAATCTGACACCTGGATGCTTGGCAGATGATAGAGGGACTCCGCTGCTTTCTTCTGAAGATGTTGCTGTGTCCCTGAGGGGTCCCTCCCCGATGTCACCCATTCCTAGCAGCGATCTTGCCCTACACCAAAGCTCCTCCTGGAATGGAGACCTTCAGTCTTTTCACCGTGCTGCTGCCTTCTGTGTACTCCTGTTCACGCATCCAGCCTGGGAAACTGAAAGGAAGAGACACCTCTCATGACGAATGGCATTCTGCAACAAGCAGAGTAATGACTTCCAATCTCTCCACTCAGATGAGCCGTGAACGCGGATACCAGGCTCTCCCCTGTGTATAAAGTAGATGCCTGTGTCCTTTCTAAACCAATTTGACTCATATCATACACACAGATTTTGAAACGCGCCACCCCTCAGCTCATACACACTGAGTAGCCTTCCAAAGAAGCAAGAAGTGAGGACAGAATGATCACACACAGCACCATGTCCAGTCTCCTTCCACCTCCATTGTCTGACTTCCCAGGCTCAAACGGGGCTGAGCACCTCTCAGTCATGGCCAAGCCTGCCCAGCTGGCCCTCCTGCACCCCTCTTCGGGCTGCTCATCTGCTTCACCACTGCCCCACCTCCCTGCCCCAGCACCGATGCTGTTCGTTACTGATGGATCTCGTTTGCAGAGAGGTACCTGAGGCTGAAGCCTTCATCCCCAGATGTACTCATTCCCCAGGCGTTTCCCACGTTTGACTGTGTGGCAGATACTGGTTTTTTTCTAAGAGCAGAGGAGACGGTAGAGGTCCAAAGGGACAAAGATCGCTGCTGGTGGGGACGGAGCAGAAACAAGCAAATACTGGCTGGAGGTGCTCAGTATGCGTACAAGGTAAAGCAGGCAAGACTGAAGAACTGGAGCAATCTTGGTATTTCAGCACTTTGCAGAGGTGGTCAAGAGGCAGTGTGGGAAGGAATACAGCTGTCTTGCTCAACACAGATACAGGTAAGGGCAGATATAAAGGTCCGGAAGCTACAGACTGCCTGGTGCTTGCAAGGTGCACTGAGGATGCCCATGGGAGACGCACAGAGCAAGCAAGACAGAGAAAGGAAAACATTGAAGCCAGAAGGAGGTAAGCACAGAGTCGCAGGGTCCAACCACCGCATGAGTCACTTTAACCTTTTTTATTTTTGTAAGATTTAATTTTATTTGAAAGGCAGATTTCAGAGGGAGAAGCAGAGATGAGAGACAAAGAGAAAGAGCTTCCATTCACTGGTTCATTCCCCAAATAACCACAACAATCAGAACTGAGCTGATCTGAAGCCAGGAGCCAGGAGACCCCCTGGGTCTCCCATGCGAGTGCTGAGTCCTAAGGCTTTGGGCAGTCCTCCACTGCTTTCCCAAGTTAGAAGCAGGGCACTGGATGGGAAGTGGAGAGACCAGCACCTGTATGGGATGCCACTGTTACCTGCTAAGCCACAACACCAGCCACAATTCATCACTTTGAAAGTGTGAACTGTGCTGAATAGTGCAATGAACTACTCTATGGTCCTGCTGCATCACACTTGGGGAGTATATGAACCATTCCTTGGTCCAGCGTATCCACAGTACATACAGGGGTCCCCATTAGCCACAGGAAGCCATTTCTATAGTCACACTGACTGGCCCAGGTTGGCAGTGCCATGTAAGCACAAGACTAGTGATGTGGGCAATTGGTAAATGCCCTAGAGACACCCTAAGGTGCATAAGTAATAATGTGAACGTTCTTAATATGGAAAAAATGTACATTGTGGTTGCTAAGGTGCATGGAAGGAATGAATCTCATATCTGTGAAAATGTGGAAAAGACAAAAAAAAAACAAAAGCATGCTGGCTTCACTCTCGCACCTCCCAGTGCCAGACTCACAACGTGCGGTAAGTGTGTTAAGTCACTGAGTTGGGTCCAGCATCCACTGGGAGACCCAGAACATATTCCCGCCAAGGGGACAGGCAGAACTGGCCCAGGATATGGGGACAACACCCCTTGGTGAGATAGGCTTTCAGAGGAATTCCAGGGCAGCTCAGACAGTGAAGTAACACTGGAAAAGATGGAACTTGGCTCTGCTGGCTGCTCACCATGTTGCCCGGGCCCTCGGCCAAGCATGCTGGGTCACTGTGCTCCTTGCCGACCCTGCAGATCAGGGCTGGGTCTGTACCCCAGGGAGGACACGCAGTAGAGAGAGCCAAGCCTCTCTGACTTCAGTGCTTTTTATTGACCCAGGATGGTCCCTGGACTCTGCAGATCCATTATCCCTTCAGAGGCAGAATCAAGTCAGCAGGGACTGTTGACGTAGCCACTTGAACCTCCTGACTTCCCAGGGCACAGGGATCATGAATAGGGGAGGGGAGTGAACTTGCTCTGGTCAACTGTCCCTCCCACCTCCTCCTCTACACATCACCTCCCCAATCAATTTCATCCCAACATCCACCCAGGAGCCACCAGAATTGTTCATTTAACATTGTCTTCTTAGTCTAAACAGAAAGCATGCTTTTCCTCCTGTGACACGGCTGCCTCACAGTTGTCCCTAACTGCAGCCCGGCTGCTCATGGCAGGTCCCGTGGGGGACATTTTCCCTCTGGCACGTGTAGATGCAGGTGGGACTAGTCACATGTGGCGGTCACTGAGGCATACAGAGAAACAGCAGTGAGCTGGTTGAGACCACTGCTTTCTTCGCAGGTGGCTAACACAGCCTGGGGGATGGTCCAGCAGCAGTGCCTGTGAAACCATGGGTTGGCCTCTTAGCCTGTACCACAAAGCCTGGGCTTCGAAGAACTGCCCCCAAAGCAGCCATTGGGTCTTTCTAGCCTTTCTCCAAAGAGTCCCCATATTCAGAGTTTTTCTCCTTGGCAATGGCCTTTGGAATCCATTTAAAACCACATTGGAAAAAACAAAACCTTTTTCTGGAATGCAAATTTAATAAATTATTTACCAGGCTTGACTCTGAACTTTTTGCCCACTACCTTTGGGCCCATTAGAATAGAAACAGCAATCCAGCAGTCCACAAGCCAGGCAGCCACATGCACAGGCTGGCTGCCCTCTTGCAGGAAGGCCTTGTGATGTCACCTGCTCATGAAGGATTATTTTGAATTTGCATACAGAAGTGTGAACCCATCAGAGGTGTTTAGGACAGTGAAGTTTTTGAAACTCAGTACCATGTTGCCACCTGCACCCAAATTGACATGGAAAATTACTAGTGGCTTGGGATGTTCTCCTCCCATTCCCCATGCCCACTCCCCTTCTCTGATTATCTGGGATCAAGTGAGGTGTCTAAGGTGCATGATTTAAGGCAATACCCACTCTCAAGGTCAAACACGTGCACTCCAACATGGTGTCCTTGGCACCTGTCTTCCCATGATCCCATGCTGGCCCTAGTCAGAACTGCTACACGGCACAGAGTAGTAGATCGCCCTGGTTTTGGAACTTGGATGAATGAAGTCACCCCACTTGCTTCTGCAGTCTTGGAAGGCAGGCCTGGATCTTCACAGACTTTCACAAGCAAATAGCCCATTTGTGTGGGGGGCAAAGTGTCGATGGGCAAATGTTCACAAGTAACGAATGGGGCTTCACACGTGGGCACTAGGTCAGCAACAAGAGTGGATTGATAACTGCTTATCCAAAACGCTTGGGACAAGAAGTTTTCTGATCTCACTCTGGAAATTTTCATATACGCAATCAGACATTTTGGGTATGAGACCCAAGTCAGAGAATGAATTCATTTGTATTTCAAATATCTCCTTATACATGCAGACAGGGTAATGTTGTCAGTACTGTTTGATGGAATTTTGTGCACAGACAAAAGTTTCATGGTGCAGAATTTTCCACTTACAGCATTGTGTCAGTGCTCAAAGGACGTTGGATTTTTGGAGCATTTGGATGTTCAGCTTGTTCTGAGAGACACTGTTACAGGAACAGGCTGGGCACAAGACTTGCAAGGCAGAATGTGCACTTTTATTTATTTATTAAAGATTTAGCATTTTTTTTTATTTGAAAGGCAAAGTTACAGAGAGAGGAGGGACAAAGAGGTTTTCCATCCGACTGGGGCCGTCTGAAGGGTGAGTCAGCGTATCTCCTTCTCTCTGTAAATCTGCCTTTCCAACAAAAATAAATGAATCTTTTTAAAAGAATGGTTAGTATCAACATGTTCAGGAGGATTCCATTTTTCTGAATGAATGAAGGTGTCGCCATTGTGCCGCGGTTGGTTTAGCTGCTGCTTGCGACACCAGCATCCCATGTGGGTGCTGAGTCGAGTCCTGGGTGTGCCACTTTCCACTCAGCTCCCTAGTAGTGCACCTGGGAAAGCAGCAATGACAGCCCCCTGTAGTACTCGGGCTCCCGCCACGCAAGTGGAGTACCAGAATCAAACTCCAGGCTCCTGACCTCAGCCTGGGCCACAGCCCTGGCTGTTGCAGCCACTTGGGGGAGTGACCCAGAGGATGGAAGGGTCTCTTTCTCTCTCTGTAACTCTGCTTTTCAAAAACAGTAAGTCAATACATCAGTCTTGTAAGAAATGAGTGAGCCAGGGGCAGGTGGCTGCCTCTGGCTGCCATGCTGGTCCAGGGGACCTCTCCCACCTTGGTTAGTCAGCTGCCTGGGGCAGCACAGTCTCCAATGGCACTGGGCAAAGCCCTCAGGCTACCTGGCGGCACACTCTGGGGGTTTGGGATGTGGATTTGCATGGGGATTGAGGGATTGCACAGGTGGGGGTGAGCAACGACCCGAGGGTTCATGTCCAGGTGAGGAATTACTGCTGAGGCACTTCCATGGATGAGGCCACTGCATATGTAAATAAGCAAGGAGCTGAGACCAAATTGGTTTGGAAGGGGGAACAGAAGGGCCTTTAAGGGTCAAGTCACAGTACCAGTGTGCGTAGGAGACCTGAGCTGGGGTAGTTGGCATCAACCATCACCAAGCACCACTCACTGGCATACACTAAACCTAAGGCTGGAGCCTACATAGCAGGGCAAGATCACAGTACCCACCAGTGAAAGTTGAAACGGGACAGGTGATGTTAGGATGGGCCATGACAATAACTAGCATGTGAGAAATCGGGTCTAGTAGCAGAATCTGTGGGGGATAGGTGGGTTCACGCCTGTGGAACTGCAGTCTCTGCTCGCACGCCCAAGAGCTGTGGATGGCAACAGGCCTGGCTTGGGAGCTAAGGGGATGCTCCCGCTGAGTCTGGACTAGACCTGGCTACAGCATCCCTCAGTGCAGGTGAGGACTGGATCTGGGGAACAGCAGAGTGGGCTACACTCCAGCAGCCTACAAGGTGGCGACAGCAAGAAAGTGCTCAGCAGCGCCCCCACGAGGCCGAACGGTCGATGTCACCGGATTGAGACCAGAACATAGAAGCGCAATGAAGACTTAAACTTTCTGTCCTTGGGGAAACCTGCTCCTCACCTCTCCGGCCGCCAGCAGGCCTGAAACCGGGGCTTACATCACAGAAACGGAATTCCTTGCTGTCCTGGAGGCTGGGCGGTCCGACATGGAGGTAGCTGCAGGCTGGCTCCTGCTGAGGCCCCTCCCTGGCCGGCTGCCTTCTCCCATGGGTGCTCCGTTGCTGTCTCTGCGTTTCCTCCTTTACTCATAAACGGCCCACCCTGAATGCCATTGCCCCTGTAAAGGCCGAGTCTCCAATACGGCGACATTCGGCCCACTCCATGGTGAACACAATTCGTTTTCTGGGTGAAGAATGAATGACCCCCGATAAACTTGGAAGCGGCCTTACTTAAAACACACACTCCCCCCTCTGTCCACCAGAGGGAAAGTTTCTAGAATGCCTGTTTTTAAGTTCTCCTTTGTACTGTTTTTGTTAGTCTTTGAGCCTTCAACCCTTTATGCCTTAAATAGTTTCTCTTCCACATCGACCATTGTTGAAAAGTTGTTTCTGGTTGTTCCACGTCTGATTCAGCTCCCTGATAATGCGTCTGGGAAAGCGACAGAAAACGGCCCAGGTTCTTCGGCTCCAGCACCCACATGGGAGACCTAGAGGAGGGCCTGGCCCCAGGCTCCAGCCTGGCCCAGCATGGCTATTGCAGCCATTTGGGGAGTGAACTAACAGATGGAAGATCTCTCTCTCCCTTTCAAATAGATAAACCTTACACAAGAAAATTCAAGATCATGGACTGATAATTTTTCTTACTTAAATCATATGCCTTGACAACTTTAAAAGCAGCTGTTCAAACAAAAAAAAGGTCTTGGTCCATATTACCTTTCATTCTAGTTAATATAATTTAAGTTTCATCCCCTCCTCTTCTAAACGTTTTCTGAAATAATTGAAGAGGCATGTGAAAGTGGAAAGGAAGTGAATGTTCAGACCAGAGGACTGAGCTGGGTACCGCCACTTGGTAGCTATTGGGGCGGTGGGAAAATCAAATTTCTGCTTTCTTGTTTGTGAAAGAGGTGTGGTGTTGACTTACCCAGCTGCTGCACGCGTGTTTGGAAAAGTTGGAAATCTCTAGATGCAAAGCGTAGTCAGTTGCTGTGACTTTGCCCTGTTCATCCAAGAGGCTGCGTGAGGGGACCACTTGCTTCTCGACCCCCAGGGTAAGTGTGCAGGTTGGAGGGTGAGGGCAAGGTAGCTTGCGCCAAGCCTTCCTTCCAGGGACTCTCTGGAGGCAGTGCCACAAAGCTTGCCCGTTACTGCGCTTCGTGTGGCACAGTCCTGCACATCTCAGCACCCCCACCATGCTGGGCTGAAAGCTCCTGGTGGCAGGGATTGCCCAGGGCACTGCAGGTGCTGAACCTTCACCCAAGAGCTGTGTTAGCAGGAAGTCAAACCCAGGCACGTTGGTGTGGGAGGCAAGTGTCTGATCCGCTGGGAGAGGGAACTGGACGTTGTGTCATCCTCCAGCAAAGCCGTAGTCTCAGTCCTGCTCCCCTTTCCTGTTGTAGCACCCCGACTATCTATACTGTTCCCGCCTCACTTGGAGCCCACTTGTGGCAAGAGCTGTCCTTCACCGCGTGGCCACCACAGGCCAGTAGCACTTGACATGAATGAGGACAATGGACACTTGGTAAGCCCTTGGGGGCAGAGGAGAGTACTTTGCGTTTGTTCTGACTCAAGAAGGAGAGCTTGGAACACCTGTGCCAGTCCCTGTGAGTCCTTACCTGCCCTGAGCTCACTGCTTCAGTGCCTGCACACGCGTGCAACACTTGTTTACCTGGTGGCCTCTGGACACAACTGCCCAAATCCCATGGTGGCTCCTCCAGAGCTGCAGCTGGGGTCTGCAAGTTGACAAGTCCTGCCCAAGTGCTGGTGCTTGGTACCTGGGCCCCTGCCACCCACGTGGGAGACGCAAATAGAGTTCCTGGCTCCTGGTGTCAGCTCAGCCAAGAAACGGCTGGGGAGTGAACCAGCGATGGAAAATAGCCATTCAGTCTACGTTTAGAGTAAATACAGAAATAAAATCGTTTTAAAAAAACATTTATTTCTTTTTAATGTCACATAAATTATTTCTACTTTTCAAATATCCTTATTATCACATTTAAAATTTTCTCTCTTAATAGTTTTCTATTAAAATAAATTATTAATGTTTTGTTTTTCTTAATCTTTTTTGTTCTTTTTCTTTGCTGGGATAATATACACTTTTTAAAAAATTCATTTCTGCCTTCCTAAGTGACAGGTGCGACATGCGTGGGCAATGTGAGAATTGGCCAGGTGCCCAGGCCAGAAACAGGTGCCTGTCGTCTGTCACCATGCCTACCGGCCGCTCTACCTCCTCCCGGAGCAGCTTCCACCCTTATCCGGGTTAGCCTAGCTTAAGAATAAACCCATCCACCTCCTTCCTGGGCTGATAATCCTGCCCAAAGCAATGACAATTTTCTTGAACCAGTAGCACACTTGACTACATTCATTAACCAAATACCTGTTAAGCACCACCGGCCGCCAGGCCCACCTGCTGTAGCCACAGGTATCTGCCTTTTCCAGCTTCTCCTGGTGCTGGGCAGACAGAAACAGGCTTGCAGTGCCCAGAGAAACCATGAAGGGAATCTAACAAAACTCAGTGCAAATGACGAGGAAGAGGTTGGGCACTCAGCAGGGCAGGTTACCATTCTTGTTTTTTTTTTTTTTTTCTTTCTGAAGAGGGAGGGGGTAGGCAGGGGGCCTCGAGGATTTTTCAAGGAGCTTCCATCTCTGTATTTGCATCACTTTTAGCCATTTGTTCTTTCCTTGTTGAGTTGTTGCATGTTTTGGAAACATGGGAAATAAAAAAAAAAGGTTTGGAAAATTACAGGTTGGTGTTGATGAACTATTTATACACTGCTTTCTCCCCGATACAAAGTACTAGCAAATGATGTTCGCATGCAGACAAATGAGAGAAATGGCTTCTGCCATCTTTAATGGTTGGGGCCCAGATGTCTTCATCTTCGCTTTAAGTTCTTATCCTCGCAGAGATAAGGCTTCAAAGCAGAGAAATGATACAGGGCACAAGTGAGAACGGAAGTCATTTGAGAGTGTCTGGGTTGGCACTGTAGTGTAGTGGGGTTGAGACACTACCTGCAGCATGGGTTCCGTTCCAGCCTGTTACACTTCTGTTCCAGCTGCTAATGAGCCTGGGAAAGCAGCAGTGTCAGATGGAAACCAATCTGATACCATGGGACCTGTATTAGTTTCTTCTGAGGATGCAGCTCCTCACGACTTCCATCAATTCCCACCATGAGGATCCATCCATCAACACTGCCACCCGGAGGAGCCCGTCTAGGATGTGAAGCTCCGTGGGCACACCCACCTACACACCCTAGCTCCTCTCCATGGGCAGAGCTGGCAGAGCGTGCCCCAGCTCCCCTCCTGTCCCTGCATGGCTTGTCCAAGTTTCAATCATTATAATACTGGGAGAAGAGTCAAGAGGATTAGATAGAAATAGATAACCTCTTACTTGTCAATCAAATAGGTCCACCTAGCATGATACACTGTGTCCTATCCAGGACCTGGAAGGAGTAGGCACCATTATGGCCATATAGAAGCTAACTACGTGCAGGTGCAATGACAATTCCTAAGCCTCCCTGCTTAGGAAGACCCTTCCCTCTATCTTACATGGAAAGAGGCGTTTGTTTTGCTCTTGGCCATGCTTGAGGAAACTTCTTGAGGAAACTTCTTAGGCCTCCTGTTCTTTTTTTTTTTTTTTAAAGATTTATTTTATTTTTATCGGAAAGGCGGATATACAGAGAGGAGAGATAGAGAGGAAGATCTTTCATCTGATAATCCACTCCCCAAGTGAGCACAACGGCCGATGCTATGCCAATCCGAAGCCAGGAGGCTCTTCCGGGTCTCCCACGCGGGTGCAGGGTCCCAAAGCTTTGGGCCGTCCTCGACTGCTTTCCCGGGCCACAGGCAGGGAGCTGGAAGGGAAGCGGGGCTGCCAGGATTAGAACCGGCGCCCATATGGGATCCCGGGCGTGCAAGGCGAGGACCTTAACCATCGCGCCGGGCCCAGGCCTCCTGTTCTTAACCCATTCCTCACAGGCACACTCCAGGGGTGTTCTTGCTCTTTCATCATCTGATTCACTCCCCTAATGACCACAACAGCCAGGGCTGGGCTGGCCAATCTCCCAACATGGGCACAGGAGCCAAAGCAGTTGGGCCATCCTCCACTTCTTTCCCAGGCACATTAGCAGGAGCTGCATCAAAAGTGGAGTAGCCAGGAATCGAACCTGACACTGAAGAACCTAGGGGTCCTCTGCTTTTGTGATTTTTGCCTTAATTGCTTGGTTGGGGGCTGTGTGAACTCCAGGCCTGACAGAGTACGTGACACCCGGCAGGACACCTGGCAGGTCACGTAGGCAGACCACTCCTCAAGAAGGAGGTCCCTGGTGTTCAGTAAGATTCACCGCCCTATAGTTCATCTGTTTGTACCTTTTGAAAGTTGCTTGCTTCAAACCCACCAATAGAAGCCTGCCAACTTGCTCTTTTTGAAAGCTAACAGTCAAACTGACCAATCATGACTGTATAATTGTATGGAATTGTCCTGAAATGTATAAGAACCCTGTGCTGTTCAACCTCACCCTTCTCTTTTCTGCTCTGCTGTTTTCTGCTCTTTCTGTTTTCTGCTCCTCCCCCACCCAGCCCTGCTGGGCCGGGAGACCTAGAAGACCTAGGTTAACCTAAATACACCACCTTAATGCGTTGGTACCGACTTCAGACTCCATGGTTTTCTGGGGATCTCAAAAATCCAGCACCATACCACCTCACCTGAATCTCTTGCACATAGTCCTCTGTCTCGTGTTCCCCTGCTGTGGTGATGCCATCCATCATGAGGGCCTTCCCAGGACCCAGCAAAAGCTGATGTCCTGCTCCTGAGCCCTGGAACAGTGAGCTAAACAAAACCTCTTTTCTTATAAAATACCCAGTCTCGGGCATTTTGTTTCAGTAACAGAAAAGACTAACACAGGAAGTCAGTCCAAGGTGTCCTGCAGAGACAAGGGTGGTGTGAGAGCAGTCACCAGCCAAGGAGCCTCTTCCCCTTCCCCAGGTGAGTGTCTTCTGGGCTGGTCAGCTGTAGCACTAAATCACATGTCTTTCTACTCAACAGACTCCTTCTTTGACAGTGTCCACCTGCCAGGTACTGCCAACTTGTCTAGCAATGTAAGGATGCTTAACCAGGCAGGGAGATGGGATCAGAAGCCCACCTGCAGGTCCCTGCTGGGGGTATCAGCTCAGCCTACGTGAGGGCTGTTAGGGAGCAAAGCAGCCAAGACAGCATCTAGGCCATCCAGGGCAGCGCTAAGCCCCTCGGGCTGGCTGGTTTCTAGAATATTGCAAAAGTCACACAAGGCTGGCCAGCCCAGAGGCATCTGGTGAAGCCAGCTTAAAGTGGCATCTATTGCCCCCAGCTTGAGAAGCCTGTATCTACAGGCAAACCCTGGGATCAGCAATGAAGGTGTTAGGGCTGGGGAAGAAGGGACAGGTTAGAGAAAGCCCAAAAGGAAGGTAACGAGATACATGAATTGGAATGATCCTATAATCACCTGTGTCTGTGTAAATGTGTAAATCGTCATTCACCCTCAGTCCGTGGCCTAGGAATTTTTTAATGGTTTATTTTATTTTTATTTGAAAGGTGGAGAAAAAAAGAGAGGCAGGCAACAGAGAGAGAGAGAGAGACCTCTTTCATCTTCTGGTTCACTCCCCAAATCGCCACAATAGCCAGAACTGAGCTGATCCAAAGCCAGGAGCATCTTTCAGGTCTGTCTCATGGGCGCAGGACCCAATCACTAGGACCATACTCTTTTGCTTTCCCAGGTACATTAGGAGGGAGCTGGATGGAAAGCAGAGTAGCAGAACTCAAACTGGCTCCCCTATGGGATGCTGGTGCTGCAGGTGGAGGCTTAGGATGCTATGCCATGGTGCCGGCCCCAAGGAAATACCCTTGATACCTCTCTCTGCTCACCTTTCATGTCCTGTCCATGAGCAAGTTCTGCCAGCTTTACTACCAGGTTCGATCCTGATGGTCCAAGCTACCCCAGCTCTCAGCTGTCAGTGAGAGTGCCTCACACTGGCTCCCTGCTCCCTGCCCACCCACGTGCGAACAAACCTTGACCCAAAATTAAAATGCCGACATTGCCATGTAATTTGCCATCTTCAAAACCTAGTAGCTTGTGCTCACTCACATCAGACCAAAGCTAAGACTCTTGACTGAAGCTCACAAGAGGAAAACACCAGCCCTCACCAACCTCTCTGATCTCATTGCCTACCTCATGCACTCCACTCCAACCAAGCTGGCCTTCCACGCTTCATAGAGGAATTGAGCTTGTTTCTGTCTCAGTCTTTGCACACACAGCACACTTGCTTAGGATGCTCTTCTCCCAGATCTCAACTTCATTTTTCTTCTTCTGTGGTCCTCAGGCCTCCTCCCAGGCCCACATTGCAGTACCCAACTGAACACCTGCTACTGAGCTGGCACTCGCTTTGTTGCACACCATCTGGTTGTGCAAATCTCTTTTCCAGGCCTGATCTCTGTCTCTTTAAGGAGCCAGCACACAGAGGTGGCCGTGTCCGCCATGCTCTGCTGGGGCCACAGGGCTCTATCTCCAGGTCCCTCTCAAATTTTCTCAGTCCCAGCCTCTCACCAGAGAAGTAACCACACTATGAATTTTTTGCGACAAAGTTTGTTTAGTAGGAATGAATGATGAATCTTCAAACAGTACTGGTACATAGAAAATATATTTGTTCACCCATATCTGCATGCTCAGAATCAGCCTCCCACGGTTCAAAATTATTTGGAAGAAAACCTGCATGTGTCTCAAACATATACAGACCTTTTGCTTGTCATTGTCCCCTAGACACTGCCCTGCGGCAGCTATTGACATGCATTTGCATGGTGCTGGCTGTTACACATGATCCCGAGGTGAGCTGAAGTCTAACGTGGAGCATGTGGGTTCTATGCCAACGCTGTGCCATCTTGTAGAAAGGATTCTGCTGTCCACTGGGAGGCCTGGAACCAATTCCCTGCAGAACCCAAGGGATGACGGCAGCCAGCCAGTGCCAGCTGAGACTTGGCAGACACCGTTAGTCACACTCACAGCTAAAGTACCAGAGTCGGGAGAGGAGGGTGACAACCTACAGCTGAGATGGTGGCTCTCTGTAGTAGCTCGTAGCCTAAATGAGACACCAAGGAATGGAGTTATTATGAGGTGCATAATCAGTTGGAGAGAGAGAGACTGAGAGAGAGAGACAGCCAAATCTTATATGAAATGCTAGGCTAGCAATGACTTCCAAGACGGAGCTCCATCCTCCCCCGCTTTACTCTCCTTCCTTTACTGAGATTCCTTCTCTCCACTCGACATGACTGGCCTTCCATTCTCACCAATGACATACTGAGTTTTTTAAAAAGAAAAATTTTTATTTGTTTGAAAGGAAGAATTTCAGAGAGAGAGAAAGCTCTTCCACCTGTTGGCTCGCTCCCCAAACTGTCACAACTGGCAGGTTTGTTTTGGACCAGGCTGAAGTCAGGAACCTGTAGTTCCATCTGGGCCTCCCATTTGAGTGTCAGGGGCCCAAGCATGTGGGCCATCTGCTGTTCTGCCAGGCACACTAGCAGAGAGAACTGGATCAGAAGCAAACAGCCGGTTCTTGAACGTGTGCCTATATGGCATGCTTGAATAACCGACGATGAATTAATACACTGTGCCACAACATTGCATCCCTCCTTCTGACAAGCTAATTTTAAGGTAACTTTGAGAAGCTTCTCTCTGCACCTGATCAGTGAGTAAATAGAATTGTAGCATCAATCAAGAAAAGGCAATCACATGTCACTTTCCCCGTGATGTGGTCTCTGAATGTGGGACACAGTGACCACAGACTGCTAACAGGATTTGCAAATATTATGTCACACCCCGGACCGTTGTCAAGAAACGCAAACTGGGAGGGCCACCCAGGGCCTGGAGATGGCTCGTGATGCAGAAATTTATCTAAATGTGGAAGTAAGAATGTGTTGAGCACTGGTCTGAACACAGCTAAATCATTTCCTCACACCCCGGAGTGTGTGATTTACAGTCGGGCATTGCTCGGGGTCACCTCACAACGACCAGCTGACTGGGTCCTGAAGGCAGATATTCATGTGGCGACCGGAACTGTTTGTCACGAGCAGCTGCCTGGGCAATGGGGCTTTGTTTGCTGATAATCTCTCCCATTTATGAGGCAGCCCCGGTGCCAGGAGCAGTGAGTGCTTTGCTTCCATTTGCTTGTTTCGGCTTTGTGGCCACCCCGGGAGGTTCACTTTATGAGGACACGGAAGCTGACTGAGAGCGGAAATTGCCTGTCCGTGACTGAGCAGGCAGAACGGCAAAAGGTGCAGCTCCAACACGGGTGTGTGTGATTTAAAGGCGGTTGCTATTGACCAACATTCTGTGCTGCCTGGAAACTTCCAGAGTGCATTTTGCTGAGTGGGAGACCAGAGCAGAGTCAACAAAGCACTCATCAGAGGCAAGGGGAGGCTCTATCTGGTCCCTCTCTTGCTTCACCCACAGGGTGCCTTCTCCACGTGACTGCCGTGGGATATGCACTGCACAGAACACGAGAGCGGTGGCCAGCTCTGCATCGAGGGCTCCGAGCCACGGCACCGGAAGTGAACTTGCTTTGCTGAGTTGGGGGTCTGGGCTTCCGGTCCGCATGACCACCAGCTGTCACGCTCTGAGATTGAGATACGATTTATCCAAGAGTACTCCAGGGGTTTGTGCAAAACAGGAACTAAAACATAAGCTTATTTTTGCAAAAGCAGTTTTTGAATTTATGCACACGAAAGCTCCTCAGGAAGTTCAGAGGAAACGCACATAAGCCAAAAACTACACGTCGTTTTTCAGTATTTTTTGCACCCAGATGAATGCATTTTGATTCAATTTCCCATGAGCTTAAAAAAAAGATTTAATATTTATTTGACAAGTTGAGTGACATAGAGCGAATGAAATCTTCCACCTGCTGGTTCACTCCACAAATGGTTATAACAACCGTGGCTGGGCTCTGGCTGAAGCTGGGAGCCAGGAGCTCCATCTGGGTCTCCCATGTAGGTGGCAGGACCACAAACACTTGGGCCATTTTCTAGTACTTTTCCAGGCACATTAGCAGGGGGCTGGATTGGAAGCAGAGCAGCTTGGACCAGAATTGCATCTTTAATACAGGAGACTGGCTGGTGTCATGGGCGATGGCTTATCCCACAATCCCAGCCCCTCTGGGTCATTTTTGGGGTACTCTCACGTTCTGTTCACACAAACAATCCTACAACTTTCCTCTGTTCTGCTGCGAATTCTTTGTACCTTATCAGTTATGGTTCCTTGATAAGCAGACAGTGACCCCTCAAATTGGATAATTGAGGAAAGGTCCAAAAATCGGTATCTTAGCCAAAAGATGCAGGCGCGGCTGAGGGAGACCAGCAGGGTTGCCATGAAGATGATGGTGAAGCCGCCATAGCTTGCCTGCTTCTAACAGAGCAGCAGCAGTGAGAGATCCATGCTTAAGGAGGTGCTGTCACAGGGCTGCCTCACCTGAGCTGGGCCCTGTAGGAAGAGACCAGCAGGAAGGGAGCCTGCATCCCAGCCACACCTCCTTCCCATCCTGAACCCTGGACAGGACCGACTGACACTTATGATAATTATCCCAGAACAAAAGGGAGGAAGATGGGTGGGGTGAATAGAAGACATCAACACAAGCCCAAAGTTTCCAAAAGAAAAGCTGAAATCCATGTGGCACAGTGGGTTAAGTCACTGCTGGTGATGCCGGCACCCCATATGAGTCCTGGTTCAAATCCCAGATGCTCTTCTTCTCATCCAGCTCCTTGATAACCCCCCAGGGAAAGCAGTGGAAGATGGTCTAAGAGTTCGGGCCCAGAAAAATCTCATGGGCAGACGGGGTGGGGTTCTAGTTTCCAGGCTTCAGCCTGCTCCAGGCCATTGGAGAACGAAGCAGCTGATAAGAGATGTTCTCTTTCTTCCTCTTTCCTTCTTTTTCTCTCTTTCCCTCTCTCTGGGTAACTCTGGTTTTCAAACAAATACGATATGTCGTTAAAAAAGAAATTAATATAATTAAACCAAGAATAAAAGAAAAAAATCAAATAAAAACGAACTAATACGCACACTAGCAGAAATAAAAGGCAAACTAGTCATCAGAGGTCTCCACTGGCCCTTGAGTGGAAAACAGCTCCCGAATAATTGAGTCTGACCTACTACACATTTTGCGCACACTTACTGCTGGTGCTTAAATATTCAGATGTCTGGATTTCTGAGCCAGCATCCTGGTGCAGCACATTCGGCTGTCACTTATGACACAGTCCCCTGCCCCCTGTCCCATTGGAGTACCGGTTGGAGTCATGGCTGCTCTGCTCCCATTGCAGATCGCTGCAACGGCCTGGGAGGACGAAGAGGGTGCTCCAAGTCCTTGATATCCTGTCATCCTCGGAGGAGATTGTGTTGGAGTCCCAGGCTCCTAATTTCTACCTGCTTGTCGCTGGCCATCAGCAGCTGTCTGGGGAGTGAACCCGTGGATGAAAGAGCTGTCTGACTCTCTCTCTCTCACTCTCTCTCTCGCTCTGCCTTTCAAGTAAACAAATAAATCTGTAAAAAAGCAAACCCTAGATTTCTTGTTTTTCTTGAACGAAGAACCTGTGACCATGACCCCACAGGCAAAGCTGAAGGTCTGCTGCCCTCTGGAGGGGAGACGGGAAGGTGCAGCTGCCAAGTCACCTGCTCTCCCAGCTGACTGACGTCAGTTAAACTGTGTGGGACTCCAGGAGGCAACTCCTGTTTATCTCAGGAAGGAGAGGCTAATTTTGCAGCTGAGTAGGGGTATTAACACTGAGCTTTCCAGCCTTGATGACAAGGAGGCAAGCAGTATAGGTCCCTTTATATTGCAAAAGTAAGGCTTTGAGAAGGGAGTTTATCGCAGTGGTTATGCTGCCTGCTTCCCACAGGGGAGTGCTTGGGTTCCATACTGCGCTCCTACCTGCTAGTGCAAACCCTGGGAAGTGTTTGGGTCTGTGACCCGAATAGGAGAGATCTGGACTGAATGCTGGATTCCTGGCTTTGGTCCAGCCCAGGTCTTTCTGTGGCAGGCATCTGCCGTCTGCTGGTTCACACCCAGCCGGAAGCCAGGAGCTCAAGCCAGATCTCTCTCTTCCGGGCTGCAGGAACCCTGTCCCCCATCACTGCCTAGCAAGAATGCTGAAGCTGGATTCAGGTAAGGTCAGGACTTGAATCCAGGGACTCTGACTTGGAATGCAGTTGTCCCACTTGCCAAATTACGTGCCCACTCCTGATGGCCGTGACAGGCACTGCTGAGCAGGCACACCACTCCCACCCTGTCTCCCAGAGAGCCAGTACCCAGCCCTGGATGCCGCAGAGGCAAACAGAACCTTGAAACCCTGCTCCAGAATTCAGCTTCCGCTCCCAAGCTCTCCAGTGTTTGGCCTAGGCTTATGCCCACTGCCCCCACCTTCACTCCCTGCCTACCTTGGCTCACACTGCGTGCTCCAAAACCCCTCTTTTTCATGCTATCCCCTCTTGGACCCTTTGTGCGTGCAGGTCCTCCCACCCAGAATACAAACAGATTTGCCTTCCTTGCGCAAGAATGCTGCACGTCTCTTGAGTGTCACTTGAGTTAGCCCTTCACTTCCCTTCAAGGAAAGTCACTGGGGAGTGATACCTGTGAGGGGAGGAGCTGGAACTGACTTGAATCCCAGGTCACCAGGCACTCAAGACTCAAACAAGGGGATTGATATAAGTTTGTGGGAGAAATTGAGTTACAAGTTTATTTGGGCTCACAAAAACATTTTGTATGTTTTTAATTTTTTTTTTTCATCATATAAGCTTTCCTTAAATATCTTGAAGAACTGGCAGAAGCATGGATTTCAAAACTTTCTTTTTTCCTGCCAAAAGCTGATCTTTGAGTTCCATTTTCCACAAGTTGCTGGAAGTACCCTCCTAGTTAGTCCTCACACTTCATGTTGGTCCAATAGTGATTTTAGAGAGCAAGGGACGGAGGATGATTCAAGTGTTTGGGCCGCTGTCACTCATGTGGAAGACGCAATGGAGCATCTGGTTCCTGGGGGGTGAACCCGTGCCTGGAAAAGTCTCTCTAGCTCCCTCTTGTCACACTGCCTTTCAAATAGACCAAAATAAACATTTTTTCAAAACAAATGACAACTAGTTGACTCATGAGTTCCTTCCCAGCCTCTGCACGCTGCAGATCTCCTGGACTCTGAGCAGCCAGCATAGACCCTGTGCCCAGCTCCCAGGCAGGCAACAAGGATTTCTGACTGGGAGGGCTTGAGGACAGACCTCTATGGAACACCCAGCTCATGAAAGTGCTGGCCCCCATAAGTCAGGCCCTGTCCCCTACCTGCTGCAGGGCCTGGTTCACCACATTCCATGACGAGGGGCAGGACCACGGCTCCCGTCTCAGGTCAGGCACAGATGTCAAGGCCATGCAGCAAGGTTGAGTAGGGACTCCCAGCCCTGTGTTCAGCCTGCACCTCCACCCTCTCCCTGCAAGCACCATACCTCTGTCTGCTTGGAGCCTTCAACATCCTGTTTAAAATTTCCTGCCTTTTCACACCTTTTGTCTTTCAGTTGAATTAACATACAATTTTCAGGGCAGATTTAGGCTCCTGGAAAAAAGTTGAACAGAAAGCACAGAGTGTCCATGAACAGCTTTGCTCCTGTGTGTCCATCCTGCCGCCTGGCCACCAGACTCACCTTCCTGGCTACTCACACTTGGTGATGTGCAGGAGAGGTCACTCTTCATGGGGGCCACAGTCCATGATGTGGAATAAGCAGGTGCCTACTTGGGATCTGCTGAGCTGGCAGGATCTGCAGCCCAAGCCTGGCTTTCTGTTCTCCTACTGGTCCATCAAACCATCCCCTTTTCTGGCATCTGTTGTTCACTGGGTGCTGGGGATAAGATCCACAGGGAATTTAGGGGGAGGTATCGTAAAACTCCCAGGTGTTCTCACAACCTCTGAAAGGTGTTGAGAAGATTTTTCTCTCTTGTTCATCAGCAATAACGGTTAGAGGAGGTCCTGGGGTGCTTTCCTCTCCCCACCACTTCTCCTCCCCCACCCTTCTCCTTCTGGGCCCACTGCCTCCCTTGATAGGGATCTCTGTGTGAGGCAATCCAGGTTGACGTGTGTGTGTGTGTGTGTGTGAGTGTATTTACATTCTTAGCCTTTGAATGGAATTTATCTTAAGGATGCCGTCACCCAGAGTCCTTTGTGTATGGCAAGAATCTGCAGTAAAAATTAGCCTTCAGGTGCCCTCAACAGCTGGGCTTGGCATGCTGGGTGGGTCAGTTCCACTGCTCCAGGGATGCTATATACCGATGCCTTCTTCATAATTTTACCTTTAGTAGAATTGAGTTGGAATCATAATTCATAAACATTAAGATAGGTAATTATGTATTTATTTGAAAGAGTAACAGAGAGAGAGAGATTATCCATCTGCTGGTTCACTCCCCAGATGGCTACAATGGCCAGGGCTGGGCTAGGCCAAAGCTAGGAGCTTCATCCAGGTCTCCTATGTGGGTGACAGGAACCCAAGCTCTTCAGCCAACCTCTACTGCTTTCCCAATGGAAAAGCTTGGAGCTGGATCAGGAGCAGCTGGGAAATGAAGCAGCACCCATATGGGACACCAGTGCAGCAGATGGAAGCTTTTCCTACTATGCCACAGCACCAGCTCCCATAATTTGTAGATTTAGAATAATGTGTGACTTCACCGTTGTTTGGACAGGCTTTGGGGAGAATGAAACATTTATTAAAAAGTGGATACTTTGCTTAATGTCTCCATTTGAGTGGTAGGTAAATGAACCTTATTTTTCTACTTTTTTTTTTCTGTTACTGCTAAAGTTGGATTTCCTAAGAAGAAGCCCTCTGCAGGTTGAGTTACAGACCTGGAGAATCAGTTGACCTTGGACATGGCCCAGGAAGACTTCAGCGGCACTTCTGGAATCGTTCAGGTACAGGAGTAGGCGCTCTGCATCCCCCTCCATATCCTTGCTAAAACGCCAGCAGAGACTAAAGGAAGGGGGGGGGGGTTACTCACTGCCCCAATCCTCATTCCCCCCAGGTTCTTGGAGAGAGATCATGGCCAACTCTACCTGGAAATCTGACAGAGACAGCTCAGCAGGAAGATGCAAGCAGAGACTTGGAGATGCTCAGGAAGGCTAGAGTCTGCCAGCAGCTGGGAGACGGATGTTGGGCTGTCCCTGCCCCGTGGGATTCAGAACGAGCAAGGCCCTGCTGGCCCTGTGCTCTTGGGTCTCTGACAGAGTGGAGCCGGGCGATTGCAATCCTCACGCAGCAGCTTGTAGAGTGAACCCGGGGCCACGAGGAGCTCTGCACTGCCGTTCTTCTGACAAGGCTGCTAGGTTGCTGGCTTGAAAATGGAAATAAAAGCCACTTTCATTTTTGTTTTAGTGGCCTTGACTTCTAAAATAGAAGGGTACTCCACAAAGGTCATGGGGGAAAACATGGACAGAGAAGTTGTGTTTTATCTGGACATAAAACACTTTTAAAAAAAAATGCATGTATTGTTTTTTTCAGAAAACATGGTTGAAGGTTCCTGGTGTACATATTGAATCAAACGCCCCCTCGCTAGCTGCAAGATCCATGGTCATTCTTCCGCTTTTAGAAAAAGCCGGAGGCGGGGAGGGGCAGGTCGTTAAATATCAAGGTCTACCTTCATCCTTGTAGATGGAGACAAGCGGTTTAATTGGCTCTGGGTTGCCTTGGGGGTGATTTTATTTTATTTTATTTTATTTTATTATTTAGTCTCTCTATAAAAAGATGTGACAAGGAAAATGTTCTCATTGGGGCTTGGGTTGTTCTGCTGCTTCCGGTTGCCTGTCCTTGGCTCAGCCACCTGCTCAGAGCAGCCAGCTCCCCGCTGGTTCACAGGATCATCCCTATCCCGGCAGGCGCCCAGGAAGCGGCGCTTCTCCCGCTCCCCCTGCTGGCTGTCCGCAGACCCACTCCATTTGCACATTATTTTCAGGATTTCCCCCTCCAAGCTGTTGTCAGAGCCCCCATGCTTGCTGGATGCTCCCTCGCCCATATGGATTCTTTCTCTCTCTCTCTCTCTCTCTCTCTCTCTCTCTCACTGGCTCTCCATCTGCCCTGCACTCAGAAGGGCCCTTGATCTCTTCCTAACCCACCTCCACAGCAGCAGCAGCAGAGGCGAAGTCCTGTCTGTCTGTGGCTCCATCCACACTTGCAGGAGGGAAGGCCGCCAAGTCTCCTCCGTGCTGTTGAAGGGTGTTGCACCTCATTAGCTTCGGATGGCCCTGGGTTCTGAATTCCTGTCATTTCATCCAAGCAATCTGCGGTGGATTTAGTAGAGCATAACTCTGGGATCTGAGGGAGGAGAGGAGTACCTTAAAATCTCTGTAACTCTTGGCCATAAAGTTGCCTCATTTGAATATTTTTTTAAATGCCAAGTGCGTTTGAGACCTGATAAAAGCCGGGCTGCCTCACTGCATGCGCAATTGACTTTTCCTCTGCTGAAACAGGCGCGATTCTATGACCGGATTTATTGATGAGGAAAGGCCGTCCAAGGCCTCTCCTTCTCACCTTGGTTTGATTTACCGTGGTCCCCGAAGCGTCTGGCGAAAGGTCTATGTGTGGCAGGCAGACATCTGATGAAAATGGTAAAAATCAAGGGCTCACGGCTGCGTTTAAAATTCTGTCTTGGTTCTTTCACTGGAGGCGGTAATGCTTCAAAGCACGGAAGCCTTGTAAGGATTTGTGTTAAAAGGAGGGTGGCACGCAAGGGGAGAATCTGCGGAAGCATCGCAAATCATAGATGTCTCCTGGGATTGTGTTTGGGGCAGAATTGCACTCCGCCCGCCACATACATTTTGCAGCTGTGCGTTGCTGTTTTACCGCGCAGCCTTAAATTACAGAAAATATGAGAGAAAACCCTGTCTGGGCTAATGTGCGAGCACTGACCCCTGTCGCTATGTAAGGCAAACATAGCCTCACGTTTCTAGGAGTTGTTTGTTTCCACCTTGCAAAGTTTTGAAAGTAGGGTAGCCCTTAAAAAGGCGCATCTGGAGGATCTGCAATGGAAGTTGAAATTAAAGCTTTAACCTTTAAAAAAAAAATCAGCTTCATTGCTAATTTCCCTCTAGACACTTCCCAGGATCTGGCAGAGGCAGACCGTGGAAAGGTCAGCCAGATTGCACTTGGACAGAAAATCTTGTTTAGGCTGTGTCGTGGGAACAGGTGGTTAGCTCAGCAGTTAAGACGCCCACGCTCTGTGTAAGAGCACCAAGGGGCCATTGTCAGCTCTGGCTCCCAACTCCAACTGCCTGCCAATGCAGACCCTGGGAGGAATTAGGTGACGGCTCAAGGAACTGAGTTCCTGCCACTTCTGTGGGCTACCTGGGTTGAATTTATGCCTCCTGACTTTAGCCCCAGTCCAACCTTGACTGTTGCAGGCATCCGGAGCAGGGGTGGGGGGACCAGCCAGCACACAGAATCTCTGGCTGTCTATTTGTCTATCAGTCCGCCTCTCCATTAAACGCACTGAGCTTTAAATCGTGGGATGTACTGTCACATCAGTTACTTATGTATTATCATACCAGTTACCTGCTGCTTAACAACAAGGCTGTGTTCTAAGATATGCATAACTGGACAATTCTGCCATTTCACAAACTTCAGAGTGCACTTGCACCAATGCCAGTAGCACTCACCAAGGCTCAATGGAATGAGCTACTGTATATGGTTCACCCTTGGCCAAAATGCAGCCATGCCATATGTAATCACAGCACTGTTAGAGGTCGGATACAAATAACAGCCAGCAATTGGAGAAGCAGGAAGGCCCCCAAGCTCCCGCAGGCCCTGGGCTGCTCTGTAGGGGCAGTGCTCATCTCTGCTCCTGTTGGTGGGGTTGGTGGTGGTAGTGTATGTGTGGGCAGGAGTGTAAGGCTCCAGAGCTGCTTCTATCACTCAACAGCTACAGGTCCTTGGGAAGCAATTCGCTTTTGGAGACTTCTGTTACCTCTGTGAAAAGAAGACGTTGAAAGAGGCAGTCTGTAAGGCTCCTTCTAGTTCAAAGAAAGCTCTGGCTCTAGGTCACTTTGTGATGCGCAGGCTGACATCAGGTACTTGTGGGGAGTGTTTGAGGAAGAGATGTCATGAGAATTCGGTTCCAGAGAGCTGGGGAGAGTCTGGACAGAACCAACATCTCAGAGGCAAGAATAGAACAGAGTTAGAGAGATGCAGTCCAATTCTTCCTTTTCTATAACCAATACCTATAAGTCCAGCCGCCCCTTTCTTGGGAAGTACACATTCCAAGACTCCCAATGGATGCCTGAATTTATGAATACTACCAAATGAACTCTTCCAGGCACTGTGAAGCTCCAATGTCATTCCCTGTGGGCTTGGCTAGTTAAATGGAGAGGAAACGATCTCTTTGGAAGGCCATGCAAAAAGGGATTTCTAAAACCAGAATTCCCATATGATTTATAAATTCAATTAAATTTTTGGATTTTTTTTTTAAAAAGTGATATTTGTGTTTCATTTCTTCTACTTGTTATTTCCAGGCAAACTTGAACTTGGCAAACAGACAAGTATAAAGAGAAGGCTGTGAGAGAGATGACTTTATTTTGAAAACCCTGCCCTTGGTCAGCTAAATAACTCTCCAGCATAGGATGCGACAATTCTGAAAGGCCAGCTCTCATTTCTCATATTGGGTTTTTCTTGATTGGCTTAAAGATGAAAACTTACTGTATGAACAACATGGGATGTGGAATGATGCTCTAAACACTTGCAAACCTGATCCTGTTGCTGTGAGATTGGGCAATAATGTTTAAACTGTCTGAGCTTTTCATTGTTTTGGTCTCTGAAATTGGCATTTCCCCCAAATTTCCTACCTTCCAGTGAGCACTAAGTGTCTGTGAAGGCACGGAATAGTTGATGGGATAATAAAGATTCCTTTGATCCAGCAGTCATCAGCAATTCCACCATTCTCATTGCTAGAAGCACTTGATGAATGGCAGAGAAGGAGAGGGGGACCCTTAGAAGCTCTTCCTGGCTGGAAAGTCACAGCTTCCCTTTGGCTCCGGTTGGACTGCTCCACTAGAGCCCTGGGCCCACAGGGCTGGTTGGTCCTTCCTTGAGCACATCCACATCCTGCCCAGGTCTGCAGCACAGAGCCACTGCAGTACAGCCAGAATTAGAATGTACTTGGCCTGCGAGAGTGTGCTGGGCAGAATCGGGCTGGACTGAAACACCCATTGGTTCCAGTGGAAGACAGGGCTGGAAACAAAACCGACCCAGCAATTGCAACCACCAGCTGATTGGGGCGATGAATTGTACCAGGCCCTGTACTTGCAAGTACTATATACAAGAATCTGGTCTGGGATCACCTCAGACAAGGTTTCTTTTGGAATCTCCCCAATTGAACTGCCAGACTCAGAACCCGTGGTCTGCCATGGAGTGCAAGTACCAGAGCTGAACCTCCTCAGAGGCTCAGATGGAGCAGTGGAGAGCATAACCAGGTGCACATGGAGGATATGGCAGTCTATCAGAACCTGCAGAGGATACCTGGCACCACAACAGAGGACAGAACAAATCAATCAACTACCCCAGCCACATGCTGCAAGTGACAAACTGAGCAAATGGAGACTCTAAGGTGGACTATGTCAGTCAGTGGATTCTGCAGCAACTTCATTATGCTTGGAATGGCGAGATTGGCAGCAATTCATAACTGTTGAATTATCGAAAACACTTGAGCAAGACCCTTGGAGCATGCCCCACATTGGGGACCTGGGATGGGTGAGAGACTGGGTGGGGCTTCTCCCTTTATCTCTCTTTACCCCAGATACAGGAAAACAATGTGGAAATAATAATCTTACCCACTTTCCTGTGCCCTTGAACGCTTTTGCCCTAATTAACCATGTAAAAATTGTCAAAAATAAAGGAAAAAAAAAAAAAGAATGCACTTGGCCCTGATTTTTGCCTTTCTGGCTCTTTGACTGGTGACCAACAATGGCTCACCCCAGCCCTCTGCTCCCTTCAGCCCTTTGTCACTGGCTCACTGAAGGGGCTCAGTCTCCTCCAAGAACTTTTGACCACTGTGATGGACCAGTCTTGGAGTGACCCTACATGACAGCTAAACTGACATTTCCAGCCTGCTTCTGGGGTAAACCAAGGAGAAACCATAGCCATTCGTTTGGAATTTTGAACCCCAGTCGCTCCCCAGAGCTGTGTGTGACAGCTTCCTCCCCACGTGAGCTTGCTCTTCCCTGAGGTTGCTAGAGCTCCTGGTCTTTGCATCCTCAGACAGAACCACTGTGGGGCAGAGGAGATTTAAAAAAAAATAGTGATGGCGGGCACCTTAGGCTTTTCACGTCGGCAAACCTTTTAAAATCTTCAAACTCAATCTGAAGATCACTTGCAAAGAAGTTCCAAACGAGCAGCGGAAATACAGGTCTTGTTAAAAAGATACTTTGGGGTTGACACAGTGTTATATCAGGCTAAGCTTCTGCCTGCAGTGCTGGCATCCCACATGGGCACTGGTGTGTGTGCTGGATGCTCCGCTTCAGATCCAGTTCCCTGCTTATGATCTGGAAAAGCAGCGAGCTTGCTTAAGTTCTTGGGCCCTTGCACCCGCATGGGTGACCCAGAAGTTCCAGGATCCTGGCTCAGCTCTGGTTATGGTGGCCATTTGGGGAATGAACCAGCAGATGGTAGATCTCTCTCGCTCCCTCTCTCTTTCTGTCTCTCCTCTCTCTGTAACCCTGACTTTCAAATAAAGAAAAAATAATAAATAGCAAGAAAGAAAGCTTTCTCATTGGGGTCTGTGTGGTGGTAGTGCAATCCATATAAGCTCTGGTTTGAGGTCTGGCTGATCCACTTTTCATCCAATTCCCTACTTATATTCCTGTGAAAGCAGAAAAATACAGCCCAACTCCTTGGGACCCTGTGCCCCCGGAGACCTGGAAGAAGCTCCTGGCTCCTGACTTCAGATCGGCTCAGCTCTGGCCGTTGTGGCCACTGGGGGCGGTGAACCAGCAGGTGGAAGATCTCTCCCTCTGTGTGTCTCTCCTCTCTGTAAATGTGTGCTTCAAATAAAAATAAATAAATCATTAAACAACCAGCCAAGCAAGTTTCCTCCTGGGGTGCGCATTGTGCTGTAGCAGTTTAAGCTGTGACTTGAGACAGTCACGTCCTGTACTGGTGTGCACGTTCAGGCCATGGCTATCCATACTTCAGATACAGATTCCTGCTGATGCACCTGCGAGCCAGGGGAGGATGACCACTGTCACCAATGTGGGAGACCTGGATGGAATTCCCGACTGCTGCCTTCTGTCTGGTCCCACCCAGCTGTGGCAGACATCTGGGGAGGGAACCAGCAGGCGAAAGATCTTCCTTTCTCTCTCTCTCTTGCTCTCACTCTCTCTTGTCTCATATTATCTTTCAAATGAATAAATCCTTTTTATTTTTAACAGAATTTCTCCTCTTTATAGGATAGGAGACTTCTCTCTTACCAGAACATGCACCAAGTCCAAAGGAAGCAAAATTGTTTTCCTCCCAAGATGATAAAACCAGATACTGCTTCTTTAGGAATGGCTGAAAGGCCAGTCCTTCCTTCTTCAGGCACGAGCGGCAATGTTGCTGCATTTTCTGTGCATTTGAGGATCAACACGCATCTCTCTTGTGGATTCTGAGACCCACAGTGAAACCGATGACCTCTCAGACACACTTTCCAATGGTGTGTCACGCCCTCAGGGCAGCTCACAGGGCAGGGCGATCCCTCCTGTGCAGGAACATGCTATCACATGACACTTTTTAATTCATTTAATTTATTTATATAATATGAATAATTCCAACATATTCCACCATATAGGTTTAGAAGCATTGCAACAGCTCGCACCCCACTCCTCTCCTCACTCTCCCCTTTCCCCTCCTTGATTTTACAATGGTATATTTGCATCTCACTGTGCAAGCATGAGCTTAACCTCCAGTAGCTAAAGGTATGAACACTTAACTAGTGGAAGAAAAAAGGAAAGGAAAAAAAATAGTTCATATTTGTGGTGCATCATCTTACCCCCTCAACTCAGCTTTGTTATTAAAAAAAAAAAATCTCAGGGCATGCCTCTAGGAGCACACTATATAAGAGGGTTTTTCCTTTGTTTCTTCTGTGTTTTGATTCCCCGGTTTACCCCCTGTAAATTCTTTCTTCCAGGACTGAAGGGGAGACAAACAAGCAAAAAAAAAATTTTTTTTAATTAATTAAATAAAATAAATAAAGAAAAGAAGCATCTCTTCTCTCTCTGGTTTCCACCTCTATTATACTTGGCAATACTAAGAGTTGCTCTGCTGTATGGATGCTTTTCCCGTCCTGGCCAGGGAGGTGTGGGTTAAATTAAAGGAATAGCAGCTTCCCCTGCCCGCCACACTGCGTCTGTTTGCTGCAGAGCAATTAGCTGCATTTGTTCTCTTCATCCACCTTCTTTCTCTCCTTTGCCTGTTCACTTCTGGGTCTCACCTTCCCAAATCTTGGAGGAGAGGGGAGCAAGGAGGGAGGACCATGTTAAGGAGAGCCTAGGAGGGGAGCCTCAGTGCTAAGTGAGCCGTCTTGCCTGGAGCAAAGGGACTGAAACACCTTTGGAAGGGAAAGGAAATCCAGACTCAAAGCCCTCTGGGAATTTCACTTTTTCTCCATCTCCTTCAGGCTAACAGGCAGCTTTGCTTTGAGCAGTCTTTTCTGAAAATAATGCTCACCAGCTGTGAGATGTTAGAAGATCAAGACTCCAATTACAGCTGCCTCTGATTGCAAGAGACGCATCTCTACCACTTACAAGACTGAAGTCTCAGAGTAACACAGATGAAGAGGTTAGCACAGATCCGAATCCAGGGACTCCCCAACTCTCCCCCTTCCCATACAAACTCTGTGACATGAGAGCTAGAGAAGGCATCCGTTAAAAATTTAAATATTTAATAATAATACCCTTTGTGAAGCCACAAATGAAGATACAGCACAGGCCAAATGGTGGCTGCCAGATGTGACAGCTACCTTAAGGTGAAAAAGACAAAAGCAACCATTAAAAAACACACACCTTAATATGGCATAACCATGGTTTGTATCATATGGTTGTACAGAAGAAAACATGAGGCCAGAATTTTTGCACTGAGGAATGAGAGATGTGGTCTGCCTCTCTGTGGGGTCAGGCAGTCTGGAGAATCCTGGTTCCTTCCTCCAGGAGCACACGAGCCAGGGCTGGGGTGCAGGCAGTGGCCACAAACGTGGCATCCTGGTAACGTCCCAGGTGTCAGACACTATTCTCCTTGATATGGGAGAGAGAAGCCAGATGGACGGGCGGTCATTCAATACAGGTTGGACTAAATTAAGTAAATACAGCGAGATGATTGCATGTCATGTTCTCAGGCCCCTGGTCCCTTGGACATCTAAGAGGGGGTCATAGACCAATACAAGATATAGAGCTCACAAATGTGGCCCTCTTGCCCATTCCCTAACCCTATTCCATGGCAGAGGGATCTGCTTTACATTGGGTTGGTCTTTGGGTCAGGGCCAACATGAGAGCTTGATTTTTTTTTTTTTTTTTTTTTTTTGTGGAAACACAGGAGCGCAGAAGGATTGAATGACTCAGAAAGTCACTACGACCCTCTGATAAGCCCTGAATAAGTAATGTAACTACTTACCTACAAGAATCAATCAAACTTTATCAAAATTTAGCTTTTAGTAAGTTTTACTTTGGAAATACATAATTTCAATATTACAGAAGTTTTTTTTAAAAAGCATTTAGCCCACATCCAACCTACCAGTTTACAGTGGAGCATGCACCTCAACTAAAACTGGGCTAACACAAAACACAAAGCCCATCTCACCATCAAGTGCTAACTATTTCATGTACTATCCAGATGGACATTTGCACGTGATGGAATAGGACGACACAAAGAGCTAGCAACACGGAACTGTGTGGAACATCCACAACCAGGTTAAAGAGTAGCTTTTTAAAAAAAAGATTTATTTTATTTTTATTGGGAAGGCGGATATACAGAGAGGAGAGACAGAGAGGAAGATTTTCCGTCCAATGATTCACTTCCCAAGTGAGTGCAACGGCCGATGCTATGCCAATCCGAAGCCAGGAGCCTCTTCCGGGTGTCCCACACATGGGTGCAGGGTCCCAAAGCTTTGGGCCGTCCTCGACTGCTTTCTTGGGCCACAGGCAGGGAGCTGGATGGGAAGTAGAGCTACCGGGATTAGAACCGGCGCCCATATGGGATCCCAGACGTGCAAGGCAAGGACCTTAACCACTGCGCCACTGTGCCAGGCCCAAAGAGTAGCTTTTTTCTTGTCCTTATGATGGCTTCTCTGCCACCTTCTTAGTAGACATGGATGAAAAACCAAGGGACCTTGACAAGAAGATTACTTTTAAGAAAGTAGTCTTTATGATATGTGTTTTTCCCCATATATTAGACAGGCAGAGTGAAAGAGAGATTTTATACCTTAAATGTCCACCACAGCCAATACTGAGCCAGGCTAAGGCCGGGAGCTAAAAACTCCATCCAGGTTTTCTGTGAGGGTGCCAGGTGCACAAGTATTTGAGTCAGGATGTAGTAATAGCACACTGAATTAGAAGTGAGGTTTGAACCAGCACTCCGTTATGAGATGCAGGTGTCCCAACCTGCTAGGCCTCTCTAAGAAGAATTAATTTTTTCAATGCCCACCTCTCCTAGGACATCAGTGCTGGTTCTCTCTTCCTGCACAGCAGGAAGGCTAGCTTAAATCAGCTAGCGTTCTGTTTGCTCCTAGCTCTGTGGGTTGATGGGCATGATTGGTGCAGCCATGTAGACATGACCTGCTAGGGGCTGGGCAGGACCAACAGGTTTCCCATAGCTCTGGTGCCTGAGTGATAAGCCTCACAGCCTCCTTCTCCATGTGGCTTACTCGGGCTGTGTCAGAGCACTGCAGCCTCAGGGAAGTTAGGTTGCATATGCGACTTTAAGAGGAAATGCTCCAAGCACGTGGGCACGAGAGGTGGATCTCTCAAGGGCCACCTCAGAAGTTCCGTGGCTTCACTGCCCCTCACTCCATTAGCTCAGACAAGCCCCAGGGTCAGTCAGGAGCAATGATGGGAGGACTCAGCCTTTCCCAGTAAAGCGATGTTGGCTTTCTGGGATCCACCACAGCACTTAGCATGGTGCATCTTTGCGGGGATATGTGTACAGAGCTCCAGCTCTCCACTAAATGGAGAGAGGGTCCCTGTGTAACTTAGTTTAGTGCTCTCTCATATAGCACACAGAGCCTCAGACACAGCAAATGTAATACTCTTGAAGCAGACACAGGTTAGAAAGGGACTCTACAGCAGTCCAGTTTGCACATTGTGGGTCCCCAGAGTCCGACAAAAGTTCACACACAGTCCCGAGGTTGCAAAGCCATATCTCACTAACCCCAAACAAACTCCTACCCATCAGGGTTCTGCCCATGTCTGAAGACTTGAGAAGGCAGCTGAGACATGTGGGGAGGAGACACTAGAGGGATTGATGGTTTTTGCTGTCACTGGTTTCTGTGTTTTTGACTCAAATCCTGCCTTGAGTGCTTAGTTGATTGCTCTGAGCCATCCTGTGTTCCTATGGTCTGTTTTCTATGCTTGCCCCTTCTCCAGGCCTGTTCAACATGAAAGGATGCCAGACATACAATGCTGGGGGAGGACATGGAGGACAGAGGATCTATGGGTCTGCAGTCTCTCTCCACCAGGCCCCCTCCTTGTTGCTCTTATCCAATGAGGGCAATTTTGTGAGCTTCTATGGGAAATAATTAGGTATCTGCTTCCCAATCCTCCTGTGACTCCTGGCTTCTTTTGGTTTTTCCAATCTTAATTTTTCTTATTCTTTAGTTAGTAACCTAAAACAGACTGTTCTGACCTAATTAAATTCCCAGGCCCCTGGTTCCTGAAGGGTGGAACCCAGGTGACATTGCTTACAAAAGCATCTTGGATTTGAAAGAGATGATGCTGAGAAGCAAGCTTTACATCTTTATGATTTATTTGTTTTATTTGAAAGGAAAACTTACAGAAAAGAGAGACTGAGATCTTCCATCTGCTGGTTTACTCCCTAAATGACTGCAGTAGCTGAAGCTGAGCTGATCTGAATCCAGGAGCTTCTTCCAGATCTCTCACATGGGTACAGGGTGCCAAGAATTTGGGCCATTTAATACCGCTTCCCCAGGCCACAAGCATGGAGCTGGGTTGGAAGTGAAACAGCCGGGATATGAGCCATATCCACCTATGATGCAGCCAATTTGGGATGCTGCATCACAGGTGCAGGCATAGCCTAACATGCCACCATACCAGTCCCATAAACCTTATAAATTGGAAAGCAAAATTGGGGTGGGGGTGTATGGTGGTTCAACAGGCTAGTCTTCTACCTTCAAGTGTTGACTACCCATATGGGCAGTGGTTTGTGTCCCAGCTGCTTCACTTCCTATCCAACTCACTGCTTGTGGCCAGGGAAAGCAGTGGAGGATAGTCCAAGGCCTTGGGACCATGCACCCATGTGAGAGATTTGGAGCAGGCTCCTGACTTCAGATAAGCTCAGTTTTGGCCAATGCAGTCATTTGGGGAGGGAACCAACAGATGGAAGATATTTTTCTCTATCTCCTCCCATCAGAGCAGTCTCTGTTTCCTGAGCCAGTTGGTCCTCAGGATTTTTGTTGTGACACTGAAGCATATTGCCTCTCCAGTCTGGGGGACTGTGTCCAGGTCCTCATAGGTGTGATGGTCCTAAAGGAACTCTAACAAATCAATGGATCTTACTGGAGATGTAAGAAGATAAATTGCATCACAATTTCCTGAGAGTTACAAATGCACAGACTGTGGGAAGGTGGGAAGGGAAGACTTCCTGACAGCTGCTCGGTGGAACAGCCAGCACAAGTGGCACCATACGGATGGGACACAGGTGGCAAACACAGGTGACTCTCCCACACTCAACTCCCAGGAAAGCATTCCACACCTTTGAGGACTTTGCACCCACACCTCTCTCACCTGAGAGAGTTGCTTAAATCGCAATCTTTGCTTTCTGCCATGCAGCCAGGATCCAGAAAGGAAGTTAAACCGTTCCTTAAAGGAGGTAAAAGAGGTGCCACCAAAATATGTGGGCAAAAAATCTGTGTCCTGGGGAGAGCACTGTGGTGTCGCAAGTGAGGCTACCCTTGGGATACCTGCATGCTACATCCAAGTGCCTATTCTGCCTCTAGTGCCTGCTAAGGTACTTGGGAAAGCAGCAGATGACAAATTTAATGCCTGAGTTTCTACCAACCATGACCTGGGTGGAGATTCAGGCTCCCGGCTTTGGCCAGGCTCAGCCCTGGCTGTTGAGACCACTTGGGAATTGAACCAGCAGGTGGAAGATCTCTCTTTTTTTTCTTTCTCTGCCTTTCAAATAAACAAATAAATATTGACAAATAAATCCATATACTCTGCTCCTTTAGGGCCTGATTCTTCCACCTTCATGCACAATTGCAACACTCTTGGTTGTCTGTGTCCAGGTCACATAGAGTAGGAAGTCACCCTAGGAAGATGGCAAGTGGCTCCGAGAGATGGACACACCACAAACCGTGGGCAATGGCAGTCTCATGGAGGGGGACAAGATCAACACAAAACAAAAGTAAATATTAAGAACTGACAACAGTACTGGACATTTGGCCCCGGCTTTATGACACATCTCACCCCACATCAGTGTCTGAGTTCCATAACTGGCTCAAGCTCCTGATTCCAGTTTCCTGCTAAGACACTCCCTGGGAAGCAGTAGGTGATTTCTCAGGTAGCTGGACTACTGCCGCTCCTGCAGAAGACCCAGGTCACATTTTTGGCTCCTCTGGCATAAGCCCAAGCTGTTATAAACAGTCGGGGGAGTAAACCAGCATACGGGAGACCTCTCTAACCATCTCCTAACCTTTTCTGTGGCTCAATGCCTCTTAAATAAATAAGTAAAACATTTTTAAAATCCACCATCCTGACCAAAGTTCTTTACAAGCATCTACTCCTGGAACCACTTGGGAACAGGCAGGCATCGTGCCCCGTAGAGAGCTGAGGTCCTGCAGTGCCACTTCACAGCCTAGCAGACAATGACCAAGACAGGGTCTTGTACCACCCACAGAGGTCTCAGTGTGTCTGTGACTTCTCAACCGAAGCATATAGCTTGGAACTGGATGCAAAAGGCATTGATCATTTCAAAGCTTCTGCACTCTGCAACACTGGGTTACTAACTGTGTTAGTCCACTCACGGTGCCAGAATGAAGGGCGGGCCACATCCTGGATGGCCTCAGCAACAGATTTCAGTTGTCTGTCACTTTTGGAGTCTGAAGATCCGTGGAGCTGCTTTTTCAAAGGCTTGCAGATGGCTGTCCTCTCACCATGTCCTCACATGGCACATCCTCTGTGGGCACACACGGGCAGCCCTAGCATCTCTGTGAGCGCCCAGATTTCTTCTTCTCATAAGAACACCTGTCATCTTGGAAGGGGGCCCATCTTCCTCCTCTCTTGGAAAGTCTGATATCCAAAGACAGCAGCAGACTGAGATTCTGGGAGTTAGGGCTTCAACAAGGACACATCTCAGCCCATTATGGGAGTACCACTTTTCATCTGTGTTGCTTTGCGTCTCAACAGAAAAATTCAATCTCTAAAGCATCAGCACAGTTACTGGGTGATTGTCTTGTTCAAATAACTCTAAACCTCCTGGCAAGAATGTTGAGGAGATACATATTTCTCTCTCTCTCTTGAATATTCATTACTCTCTTTCACACACACACACACACACACACACACACACACACACACACACACACCCCTCTAGGAAACCAGGTCTGGTTGCTATTCTTTCCGAAACATCCCCTCACCCCTGCCCCTGCCCTGGCTTGGACCCTTCTCATTCTTCCTTTGCATCAGCAGGTGTCTCCAGGAGGAGATTGGTCTCTGCAACTCAAGTCCTCAGAGCCCTTCATAGCCCCTTCTGGTTTCCAGGACAAATGTAAGCTCCTTTTCGTGGAAAACCTTTCCTATTGCTCGCCCTCTAAGCCTCAAATTATGAAAGACCACTTGCTAGGGGGTGATGGCATTCCCCCAATATTCAGAGGCTAAAGTCTGAACCCCAGTTCCCAGAATGGGAAGAAAGAATCTGGAAATCAATGGTTGAAGTCAACTGAGGCCACTGTGGGTGCATCCCAGTTCCATCTGGTGTCCTTGGCAGAGGAGGACATTTGGACGCAACAGCAGACCCAACGGTGTGTGTGTGTGTGTGTAGACACGGGAAAAGCCATGTGAAGACACAGCAAGCTGAGGAGCCAACCCGGACGACACCCTGATGTGGGGCCTGCAGCTTTTAGAACCCTCGGGCTGCCTGGCTGTGGCTCTCTGTTCTGGCAGCCCAGGCTGGTGAACACATCCCTTGTCTGTGCTGCCACTCAGTGTGAGCACCCGTCTGCTAACTATTTTCCAGAATTGGAGAATTGCTGGTGTTCTCGCTTATTCCCCTACTATAGGACCATGGGTTCCTTGAGGGTCATGCAACCCTGTTAGCCCATCCTCCCTCTCCACTAGAGTGGGGCTTGCCATCAGTATTTATAACAATAAATGGAAAGACAGAAAAATTCTCATCTCATTTAAAATTCAGAAAAATTGTAGCTGCTGGTGCCATTAGAGGCTCAGATGAGAGAAATACATTTTATGAAAGATATATTTGGGGATGCAGTTTCATTCCACAAAATGTGTGCAATAGAGATAATTCAGGGCCACCAGAGGGAGATTATAGCTTCCCGTCAGCTACAGGGTTGGTTTCTACTCATGTTGCACATTTAACTCCTACCATTCTTTGCCCTTATTTTTGATGCTGTGATAAAGGATCACAGTTTGCTGCCTCCTCGACCAGCCTGTCTTTTTAAAAAAAGATTTATTTATTTTTATTGGAAAGTCAGATATACAGAGAGGAGGAGAGACAGAGAGGAAGATCTTCCATCCAATGATTCATTCTCCAAGTGACCCCAAACACCAGAGCAGAGCCAATCTGAAGCCAGGGGCCTCTTCTGGGTCTCCCATGCAGGTGCAGGGTTTCAAGGCTTTGGGCTGTCCTTGATTGCTTTTCCAGGCCACAAGCAGGGAAGCAAAGCCGCCAGGATTAGCACTGGTACCCATATGGGATTTTGGCACGTTCAAGGTGAGGACTTTAGCCACTAGGCCACCATGCTGGGCCTCAGCCTATTTTTCTAGTCAACCCATTAACCACACAGCAGGCTGGGCCAGCCCTCCTTGATGCTTCCCACACTGCCTCGGGGCTAGGAGGCCTCTGCCCATGCTACAGCTTGATTGTGAGTCCGTCTATCTCTCAGAGGTTTCTGTGTTGGCAGGTTGAGCCAAGGGTGGTGTTCTTTAAAAGGTCAGAACTTTGGGAAGTGTTTAGGTCTGGAGGAAACCACATTTGAAACAATAGATCCTGTTCTCCAGGAGAGGGTTAGTTGTCAAGAGACTGGGTTGTTTTAAAGCAAGCCTTCCCCGTGTGACCAGTCCCTCTTGCATGTAGCTGGCCTTCTGTCATGCTGAGCCAGGGGCCCCTCACCAGAACACCAGCACTGTGCTCCTGGGTCTCCAGAGCCCTGGGTCACAGGGGCTTCTCTTCTTTACAAGGTGCTCAGGCTCCAGCACCGACAGACGCCCTACTTCACCCAGATCGCTCCTATTTCTCATCAAACTTCACTTACATTTCATCTTCCCTACGATTTCTTACACAGTTGGTTTAGATTAGGCTGAATACATCCTCTCCATGTTGTCTGTATACCTAATGAGCACAGCTATTGTATTCACCATATTACATCAAAGTTGCCCATGTCTAAGGTTTCCTTCCCAATAAGCCACAAATTCCTTGAAGGTGAACTTGTATCATTTTCAAAAATGTGGGGTTTTTTTATCCCTAGTGCCTAGCACAACGCCTGACACATGAGACAATGCATACTTTGTACCTATGCATGCTCTTCTTAGTAAAATAGTAATAAATCATAGGAAGAAAAATTGGGAATCCTGTAAACTAACACGAATTATTTATGAACTATTCTTTCTTTTAAATTTTGTTGTTCTTCTGGTGATTTATTTCTTACTATACTTTGCTTTCAAATGGCTGATCTCTGAGAGTAGTGAAAAAAGGATTACAATGGAGTGGGCATCTAGCCTGATGGTTAGGATGGTCACCTCCACCGGAAAGCACTATGGGTGACAGAAATGTTCTACAGCAACTTGGAGGGAAACCCAAGCACATGGACACTGGACTAAGCTCATTCAAGAGTACAATTAACAGGAATGAATTTCATCATGTATCATTTATACCTCAATAAAATTTTTGCAACAGTAAAAAAAAGAGTGGTCAGCTCCCATATTGGAGCACATGGGCTTGGGTCCTGGCTCTGAATCCCGAGTCCAGCTTCCTGCCAATGAAGACTCGGAGGCAGCAGCTGATAACTCTGGTAAATGGATTCCTGCTGCCCATGTGGGAAGCCTGGATTGGGTTCCCACTGTCAGCTTCAGCTCGGTCCAATTCCACCCCTTGCAGACATTGAATGAGCAAAGCAGTAGATAGGCGGGAATACCCCCCTCCTCTCTCCACGTCAATCTTACAACTAAATAAATATCTTTAAAAGTGAAGATTAAAGAAAATGAGAAAGACAAATTAAAAAAAAAACCTTCATAAAAACTGAAGACAGTTGTTTACACATTTGATTCCCAAGTGTCACTGTGGCTTCTCTTAGGGCCCTGAAGTGAGGCACACACAGTCCCGAGTCTGAAGATAGGGACACGCAAGTCACCTCTTCTAACAGGGGCTCAACATATGTGTTAATTAATACATTTAAGGTACTTCAACAAGGGAGATTTGCTCACAAATCCTTGTTGGTATTAGATGGCCTCTGTGAAAAACGCTTGCCATAAATTGAGCTGCACGGCTCAGAAGTAGAAAAGCACGTTGAACATGCGTGTTTGGCATCCACATTAATCATATAATCAACAAGTTTCAAACATTCATTTCAGACTCAACTTCAATAATCTGAGTTTTAAAATACCATTGTATGCGCGCCAGCGTGATTACTGTCAGCACAATGTAGGGCTTTGTGAAAAATATTTTAAGGCTCTTCTAAATTTCCCATTTTTGTGTGTGCTAGAAAGACTCCATTCTGATTTTTTTTTTCCCAATAAAGGAAGGAAGGTGACAGTACTAAGAAAAGTCCTGCATTTAGTTTTAGGAGGTTTGAAGCACTCGATTTTGCTATTATCCATCCATTGTAGAGGTAACAACTAGGCTATTATGATGATAATGATTTCCTATGTCAACTCTGAAGTTTGGATGAGAATTCTTATGTTCTTTATGAACAAGAGTTGCTTTTCACTTCCCTGAAACAGGCAGACCTTTGTTGGTGCCTCTGTTTTTCACATCAGAGCTTCATGGAGCCAAGAACTCGGTGTGCTTTCTCGTGGTGTTGGGCACACAGGACATACTTAGCAAACTTCCCCTGCTTCATGGAAGGAGCAGGTGGAGAAAAAACAAGGATGGATATAAAATATATCAACACTAAGAAAGATGGCAGCAGAGGGGAACTGTTAAGGCTGCAGAATGTGTAGAGGTAGTTGGGTCTCATTTGCAGAAGCCAGTTGCCCAGTTTAAACAACACAACTATGTAAGTATGATTGTGCTAGTGCACACAGCTTATGATCTGAGCAAATGAGGATGGCTTAGTCATCTTTGAAACTTCTTTTCCCAAAGGGTCATAGGAAGCTTATAGGAAGCTTATAAAGGCTTATAGGAAGCTGAATACAACTCTGAGCTCTGTGAAATTCAGTCTCACAATTGGGGTTTCCACAGCACAATGAGTGGTATGTCATGCATTCTTGTTTCTCATATGAAATGTATGGGTTGGGTGATATCTGATTACTGGCTGTCATTTACTCAGTCCTTCCTTTTTTTCAAGTTGTACTAGGCATTTTATCAGCTTTATCTCTGATACTCACCAGCGTATACGGAAAACACCCTTACATTCATTTTACAGAATGAAGGGACAGAGGATCACATTACACACAGCTCAAAAGGCAGAATGGATTCAAGCTCAGTTGCTCTAAATTATCCCTGTATTGTGCTGTGTCATTGTGGAGCCTGCTTTTTTGATTTATGCATATACCTTCAGCTTGTTATTTGATTTATTACAGTAGGTTTATCATCTGTAAAGTGGAGGTGGCAAAATCTTTTAGGCTTATTTTCCTCTAAATTTCTGCAAGTGGAAGAATAAAAGTGGGGAAGAAAGCAGCTCCCCGCTGCGGTGAAGCTGTCCATGGTCCTGAAAAGGCTGGCCCCAATAAAACAATAATCAGCTTATCAAAGGAAGAAGCACAAGAGGCCAGAGCCGCCTCCGTTAATAAAGATCTTGCTGCTATTCTCTGAGTCTCTTAAGTCATTAAGCATGCTGTCTCCTACTGCTGCGTGTACGGATTAGGCCCTGATCCACGCCTTTGCAAATTAAAGACACAGGTAGATGTGCACAATCTTCTCCCTACTCCTGAAGCAGCCCATGTGTTTTTGCCAAATGAGCTGAAGTAACATTTTGTCTCTCTTTTTTATTATTTTGCCCTGAATTACAGATTCTACTTCTGTGCAACAGATATTTCTGAGTCTGATTTTTCAAGCTTAGCTACCCTAAGAACTCGGGGAGATTAACTTAATGAGTTATCTAAGAAACCAAATAAGTTCCTTCGTTTTAACACATTCTCATTGCTGCTTCTGTTTATTCATGGGAATATGCTAGCCCACATATGTTTGTGTCAAGGGGCAACAAATTTTACTGTACAAATAACAGTATAAGCAGCAGTCTCATTTCAAGAAAAAAAAATGTAGGCAGTGGGCACTTAGCTTGGTGGTTAAGATGCCTGTTTTCTGTAGCAGCATGTTTGACTCTTGGCTCCATCCCTGTCCCTAGCTTCCTGCCAATGCAGACTCTGGCAGGCTCAACTAACTGGTTTCCTGCCACCCACATGGAGGAAACTACAATTGAAACTCTAGTTCTTAGCTTCACCCCTAACCCAGCCCTGGCCATTGAAGAAATTTGGGGCAATGAAACTCTCTTTTTCTGTCGCTCTTGGCCTCCTACATATACTGAAGGCAAATAAATACATGTACATATATAGGATATGTGAAACTTTTCCATAGGTTTTTTTTCTTTGTCAGTTATGGTGAGTTTCTGGATTAAAGTGTCATCCTTTCTTGTTGTTTCTGACATGATCCTGGATGTATAATTTAATTTATGACAGTTGTAACAAACCTTTGATATTTTGAATTTTTTGCATTCCCTGATGACCTAAGACAAGCTTTTTAAAAATATCTTTTAAAAAATATTTATTTGAGGGCCTGGAGCGGTGGTCTAGCGGCTAAAGTCCTCGCTTTGAACACATGGAATTCCATATGGGCATTGGTTCTAATCCCTGCAGCTCCACTTCCCATCCAGCTCCCTGCTTGTGGCCTGGGAAAGCAGCTGAGGATGGCCCAATGCTTTGGGACCCTGCACCCATGTGGGAGACCTGGAGGAGGTTCCTGGCTCCTGGCTTTGAACTGGTGCTGCACCAGCTATTGTGCTCACTTGGGGGAAGATCTTCCTCTCTGTCTCTGCTCCTTTCTGTATATCTTACTTTCCAATAAAAATAAATAAACAAACGAACAAATAAAATATTTATTTGAAAGGCAAAGTTATAAAGAGAGAGAGAGAGACAGACACTGTGAAGGGAAAGATAAAAGGAAAGAGAACTGTTCCATCCACTGGTTCACTCCCCAGATGGCCAAAATGGCCAGGGTTGGGCAAAGCTGAAGCTAGATGCTTCTTTTGGGTCTCCACATGTATACTAGAGTCCCAGCACTTGGTCTATCCTCCACTGCCTTTCCAGGTATGTTAGTAGGGAGCTAGATTAGACAGGACTCAAACCGTTTGATGTCAGTGGTTCAGCCAGTGGTTACCTCACTATGCCACAATGCAAGCACCCTGAGTACCCCTCCTTGTGTGCTCAAGTGATATGTTTATGTGCATACATCTGCCTACATGAAGGTGGCTGTGTTTCAAATACACATGCAGATCAGAGGTACTTCAAAACAGTTGTGGAATTTAAAGGTAAGTTTATTGTGAAGCAAAATATTTCTGAAATCCTTGCTGGTTTTTTTGTCATATGCATTTCCATGTGCTTTTTAAATACCTCTCCTGTGCATGAAGCCCCTCCCATCCCATATATAAGTTTCTATGAGAAGGCCAAGAAAGAGAGAGGTCTGTGATAAGTAAGCAGCCCCTGTGGTTTACAATAGCCGGGAGGTGCTAAGATGGTTAACTTGCAAACCAGAGACCCAAGAGGGCTGAGGATTGTAGCAGGCAGACATCAGGTAGCCAGACAGAAGTTCTCCCTTGCTCAGCATTTTGTTGTACTCGGCCCTTCAACAGGTTGAATAAGATTTGCTCAGCTTGGGGAGAATCAACTGCTTTACTCCATGTACAGATTCAAGACGGTCTCTTTTGCTAGAAACACCCTCCACTACACACCTGGAATAAGGTTTGTCCAATTACCTGGGCACCCAGTGGTTCAGGCACATTGGTGTGAAATGAACCATCAAAGAAGGTGCTAGAGTTTTCTCCAAACATAGCTGAACTGAGGCAGTCCCCAGGTCTTTGGCTTTTCTGAAGAGGTAGGTTCTCTTCATGTTGAAGCTCCTGGGTGATACTGCCCTTGTGTAGGGGGCTGCCTCCAGAATATGAACCATCCATGGGTTTGCCCCCTCCACTCATATTTAGGTGGATTATCTTTTGGCACAAGAATTCTGGGAAAATTCTCTTTTTTCTTCAGGTGTCTTAGTCCTTGAATTCAGATAAGCATTTTATCATGTTACATTTCCTTACCTTGTCCCAAGAATCCTTCAAAATGTCTTGTTAGAACAGTTTATTCCCCATGCAGATCACTCTTGAGCATAATTTAGAGGGAGGAAAATAGGATCATCTCTGGTCCCATATGCAAATAGCTTAGATCTCATTCTTAGTGCTTACTTACATATGCATTTATGGAAATAGCAACATGTTGTAATCAATTTGGAGATTGTGTTCGAGTTCTTTGGAGAAACAGTTATAACAACACACACACACACACCCGTATTTTTGTCCTACTAATTGTCAATACCTATGTAACGCTAATTTTTAACTGCATTTAGAAAACATGCAGAAATTGGAGGAAATCTAGAATTCCATTGGCAATGGCTCTCAAACCTTTTTCCAGCAGGAATCGAGATTTCTTTCTATCTATTAAGAAAGATTTTTCTGGAACAAAAAGTACTGACTGGAAGTTTATGAGCATATAAGCGTCAAAGTTGCCTTTTAATTTTTTTTCAGGAACCTCTTGAAACATCAAGACTTCAGTGATACAAAGGTTGTGGTTAATCTCTTGGTCACAATGCCTGCATCTTCTGATTTTCTGCCTTTCCAAAAATAAATACATCTTTTAAAAAAGAAAGATGCTGTATCCCACTTTTGAGTAACGGGTTCAATACCCAGCTCTGGCTCCTGATTCTAGTTTCCTGCCAATGCAGATCCTAGCAGGCAATGTGATGATGGCTCAAGTAGTTGGGTCCCTGCCACCCATGTGGGAAAACTGGATTGAAGGAGATAACCATTGCCAGACAAGGGCCAGGTGTGGTTGTAGACACTTGGGGAATTGACGTTCAGAGTTCTCTATGTCTGGTCTCAGCCTGGGGAATAAGAGAGGAAAAAGAGAGAGAACAAGAAAGGAAGGCAGGAAAAGAGGGAGAGGAAGGATAGATGAATGAAAGAAAGAGGGAAAGAACTGAGCAATTTAAAGAAAAATGGAATGAATTTTGGATGAAATGTTGAACGTATTTACCTCTGTGAACCCAGAATAATAGATATACCAGTCATCATTATAAGGAAAACAGACTGATGGGTTAGTCCTTGAATGGCTAATTGATGTATTGTCCAAATTAAAGAAAGCCAGAGAGAGAAGGAAGGAAGAGGGGAGAAAGAACCACATTCCTAAGATTTGAGACATGAGACCACAGAAGACAAACCTGCACAATGACTAATCACTTTTCCCCAAATGCAGATGTCATCTCTTTCACACTGATGAATGAAAATCTTTAAGAACTGAGAGATGAGCAGCCCATCATGGTAACCTATTAACAGTTTATCAGGAGATGAGTAATCAAAATATTCCATAAAGTCAGGTAAGCTTCCTAGCTTGAAAAGTGTCCCAGAGCTCACAAGGTTCCCCTGGGCTGAAGGAAGACCCAGGGTTTCCTGTGTTAGCTGCTTTTTTTGGCTGAGACACAGGGTTGCTAAGGGCTATATGTAGATATTTATAATATCATTCACAGGTCACACAAAAGTTACTGACTTACAAAATCAGCCTGCGATAAATTGGCTGAATTTTGAGTCCTTCCTGAGGTTACCTTGCCAGGATCTGACCAAATGATCTAGCAGGCCTTAAATAGCCACACACTGGACATTCCCCAACCCCTTCGCCAGCTTGCAGAGGGGCTTAGCTAGACCCAGAGGCAGCTCGACCAGGGAGAAGCTCTTGGGCCATTGTCCAGGGGCAGAACTTTAGCACCAGGGATTTCTGTACCTTTTACCAAGTCCACACCACATATATGACTCGGCATTTCTCTGAAGCATCTAGCAGAACAGACAGGAATCTTTGTACCTGGGTGGGAAGAAAGTCAAAGGTGCTTTAGCTGGATTCCTCTGGCTGATAAACCCTCCTCTGCTTTCCCAGAGAGTAGCTTACAGAGCTACCTGAAGGTCGACCTTGGTTATTCAGATCATCATTGCTGCGTGCATCTCTTCCTGCAAGAGACACTGTGGGTTCTGGGCAAGAGCTCATCCTGCGATACCTCAGTTGCCCATGCTCACACAAAGATAGCGCATCTCAAGCCTGAGCACAGCACTGCTTGGGAGCTGCTTGGAGGACGGATTACTTTGGATTGAAAAATCCTTTGATTTTTTTTTCAAAGGATTTGTTCAAAGAAATGATTTGTTGGGATTACGATGACTGCACACCTTATACTTTTGTAGGCTTGGCCTTAGCCTTAATTCTGGATATCCCTGTTGCATATGGAAATCCCAAGGGGGCAGGAGAGAAGCATCCTTCTCTGAGTGAACCTGCAGGACTTGGAAGTAGATTCCTTAGTGGGTGAGCTATGTATCAACCAGCCATCAACATTGTCTGTCTATTCAACCAAATCAACAGAAAACAGCTGAAGCCCTGTCCTTGAGGGAGCAACAGCCTTGCACATGAATAGACATGAAGTTCCTCTTATTGTTTTGAGTGTAGATACAGGGTCTGGCACCTAACAGTTGCACCAGCCAGAAGCATTTTAATGAAGTTGAGAGCACAAAGACACAGACTATGTGGGAGTGAGAGCACGTGAGCCAGTGGAGCTGAAGGGAAGGATTTGTGGAGATAAAATCTGAGTAGTGATTTGAGAAGTCCACCCTGGCCCCTTGGACAAATTAGAGCACTGACTCTGCAGGCAGGTAGGCCTGGAGCCAGGAGCCTCTTTTGGGTCTCTCACATGGTGCAAAGCTTTGGGTCGTGCTCCACTGCTTTCCCAGGCCGCAAGCAGGGAGCTGGATGGGAAACAAAGTCACTGGAATTAGAACTGGTGCTCACATGAAATTTCAGCTCTGAATCCTGACTCCAACCTGAGTATGCAGATCCTGGGAGGCAGTGGTGATGCCTCAAATAGTTGATTCCCTGCTATCCCTAGGGGAGACCTGGACTGAGTTCCCAGCTTCCAGCCTCAGCCCAGTCCAGCCTCAGCCATCCCTGGCATTTTGGGAATGAGCCAGCAGACAGGAACTTTGTGTCTCTGCCTATCAAAATAAAGCCTAACTTCACTTAGAACCTATTGTGTGAAAAACTTCAAAAGCTGAAAGGGATAGATTTTTAGTTTGGGTTTTTACTTCTTGACTTTCTAAACAAGTAGTGTTAAAATATACGTAGCATAAATTTTATCATTTCAGATATACTTATATGTATAGGTATATTCATGATTTTGAGACAATAATCTCCAAATTTTTTTTCCACTTTGAAAACTGAAATTCTTTATCACTGAAAAAAAAATACTAACTTTCCATTCTGCTCCCTCCCGGCTCCTGGCAACCCCCATTCCATTTTCTGTCTCTGTGAATTAGAGCACTCTAGGGCTGCCCGTGAGTGGGTCATGTGGTGTTTTTCCTTTGTGGCTAGCTTATTTCACTTAGCACCTAAAGGATCATCCATGTTGCACATGTGTTAGAATATCCTTTCTTGTACTTTTTTCTTCTTATTTTCCATTTTACAGTTTTGCAGCTATAGGGCTTCCCTCCTTTCCCTCCCTTTAGACTATCCTTTCTTCTTATAGGGGAATCATATTCCATCATGAGTCAGATTAAATCTGTGCTAAAGAAGGTGGTGTTGAATTTGGTTACGTCTGATACAACATCCCGGGAAAGTCACTTTCAAGAAGATAATCTCCCATGCTATTTTTTAAATTTATCCCCCTGCGTCTTGCACTGAGGTGTAGTGGGTAAAGCTGCTATCTGCAGGGCCAGCATCCCAGATGGGTGTCTGTTCAAGTCCTGGCAGCTCCACCTCCAATGTGCTAAAGTACTGGGAAAGCAGTGAGCATGGCTTTGGTCCTTGGACCCACATGAGAGACCCGAAAGAAATTCCTGGCTCCTAGCTTTGCTCTGGCCCAGCCCCAGCCATTGTGGTCATTTGGAGAGTAAACCAGTAAATGAAAGATCGCTCTCTTTCTCTCTCTTTCTCTGTCTCTGTCTCTCTCCCTGTAATTTTCTTCCAAATAAGTAAACCTTAAAAAATATAACCTCCTATCAAAATTTTAAGGTCATTTCTGTATGCTGCCTAATTTTACAAATGATTTTTTGGGTTTTTTTTGAAGAATTTTTTGTATGGGACATTTAACCCAGTGGTAAGAGTCTGCTTAAAATGCTGCAGCCCACATCATAGTGCCTAGCTTTGATGCCTGGATCTGGCTGCTGACCCCAGCTTCCTGCTGAGTCAGTCTTGGGAGGTAGCATAGAAAGTTTAGGTAACTGGATTCCTGCCACCCACATGGGAGACCTGGATTAAGTTCCCAGTTCCTGGCTTTGACTCAGTCCAGCCCAGCCATTGCAGATACTTTAGAATTGGAGTTCTCTCTCTCTCATGCTCTCTATATCACTGTCTGTCTGCATCTCACACAGATAAATAGGAAAACATCTTAAAGTGCATGTGTGTCAATACTGTACTTTCTTTACCATTCACCCACTGTTAGTTGGGCTGTTTTAGCCCATGGGCTATTATGGGTAACACTGCAGTGAACTTGACTGTACAAATAATTACTTTCAACCTTCAGTCTTTTCTCTCTCTCTCTCTCTCTCTCTCTCTCTCTCTCTCTCTCTGTCTCTCTCTCTCTCTCGCTCCGTTTGTGCTGCTTTGACCCTTATTCAACATCTGTCATCATGAAAGCCTAAGTGAGAATCATTAGCACCTTGGTGCAAATGTGCTGAATGTGTTAGCCCTAAGTGAGAGCATTTTAAAAACAAGACCAAGAAAATGAATACCAAACAGGGCATGGTGCTGGAGTAGGATGCCATGCAAGCCTGGGAACCTTCTAGAACACCTCAGGGCAGTCTGCCAATGACAGCACAACTCTGGTCTCACCAGAGCAGAATGCCTTTGTCTTCCTTGTTAGTCCCTTACTGAGCCCATTTTTCACCATTAAGTACACACTGGAAATATTTTTAAAAAGTAAGCATCCATGTATTTCAAAATTGCTATCATTAAGTTTCCCATAGTAGGAGAAAATCATTGTAATATACAAGAGAAGGGTCTTTCAGTTCAAACCCCATCCTACTCCTCCCAGGGAGCCCTTTCCTGTGCTGTTCCCATCCTCCCCACTGTGGGTTTATTAATCTCTTTCTAAAATTTTTGTTTTGTGACAACTTGCTGCTGGTTTGCCACGCTTCCAGTTCCATATCCTCCTAAGTTAACAGCTGGGGTTACGTTGTTACCTGAACACAAATCCTCCTACAACCCAAGATGTGCACACTGGAATGCAAGCACTCCTTGCTTGCTTACAAGTTGATTTAGAGCTTGTTTATTGGATGGAATCTCTCTCCTTTCTCCAGTTGTAAGGTCCCAGTTTTGGCCCATCCCATCTGATCATTCACCCGAAGCCACCTGTTTTCTTTCTGCAGGGTCTCTTGCATTTGCTTCTTTCCCTCCACCTACTCCATCTCCGTCTGCACCACCTAGGGCTGGGGCTTTGCTGCCTTGATCCCAGAAAAACAAAAAGTAAACATCAACCCAAATCTGGAAAGCAAATGCCCCATCTGGAACCACTGCCCTGGTTAGTTATTGACTGCTGGGCTGGTGGTGCCAGGGACTGCTTGGTGGGTGTGGAGGAACTGGTGTTCAGGAACTGGTGTGCCATATGAGAAAATAGGAACCAAAGATGGAAGAGCCAACAGCTGGCTGCTTTGAAAAGACCAGGTCTGCCATTCCTTCGTTACGCTTCAGGGGGATCTATTTCCTTTCTTTGTGGGTTTCCATGCCCAGTTAAGATTCTTATGATATTTAAAAATTGCCTAGATCAGAGAAATCAAAATCTCTGAGGGTGGGAATCTAGGCATTTTAACTACAGCAGCAATGGCAGCAACAAAATCTTCCCAGCTGATTATAAAGTTGCCAGAATTAACCACGACTTCAGTCTCTTCCCTTCAGACATAGCCCCTCACTCTTCTACACACATGTTTTTCACCCTCAAAGATAAATCTTCTGAAAACTGGTGCTTTAGATCCCTAAGGCTCTCTATGTTCTTCTGAGTTTAACCGATTTCTTCTGCCTGTTGAAGACATTTCCTGGCAGGGTCTAGTTGAGTATCCCATTGTTAAGGCTTACCTTCATTTTTTTTTTCCTCCTCCTTCTTCTCCTCCTTCTTCTTCTTCTTCTTCTTCTTTTTTTTTTTTTAATGTGTTTATTTGAGAAGACAAGTGAGAGAGAGAAAGCTCCCATTCATTCTTCTAAATACCCACAACAGGCAGATTGAGTCAGGATCGGGGAATTCAATCTAAGTTTCCCATGCACTGACCAGAACCCAACTAGCTAAGCCATCACTGCTGTTGCCCAGAGTCTTCACTAGCAGGAAGCTGGAGTTAGAAACTGGAGTTGTGCATCACCAGGCACTCCAGTGTATGAGACATGGGTGTTTTAACCACTAAACTAAGTGATCACTCCAATTGCCTGCCTTTCTTTTTCTGCTTCATTTACTGGTTTTTCTGCTGTGTTTTTATTTAATTTAATTAATTAGTTAATTAATTTATTTATTGGAACAAATTGAATGTAACCTGGTTAACTTTTTCACTGCAAAGGCCCTGAAAGGGGCGGACACTGGCACAAGTGTTAGAAAATCTGGTATTGCGATATGAAAAGTAGATGCTCGTGAAGCCCAGTGTAGGCACTGGAGGTATGGCATGAGGAAAGGATAGGACTGGTCCAAGATCCAAGCAGGCAGGAAGACCATGGGCTGGAGCAGGATTTTAGACAGGGAGCTTGCCATCCCAAGAACAGAGCCCTGAGCAATAGGACTAAGATACAAGGTCAGTCCTTGTACCCACCCTGATCCATCCCAGAGAGTGGGTCCGCTCTGCCCCTTCAGCCAAGGCCACAGTGTTTTTCCAGAAAGCATGGAAACATTCCTGGCCCATGATTAGTGGTGTTGGAGCAGTGCTTGGCCTCAATGGCCGGCATCCTAAGGGTCTAGCAGAAAGGTCAGGATGTCCATCCAATCACCCCTGCCCCACCCCTTCTCTGTCCTGGACACCTGGATCTTTGATTGGGTTTATGCTTTCCTGCAGCTCATGCTACATTCCCTGATGCTCTTGGAAGGCCCAGCCCTGGGTCTATCCCTCCATCCAGTCTGCTCTCTTTCCTAAAGTCATATGCTAGTATCAGGTTCTGGTGGAGTCCCTCTTGGCTCTTGACACCTACTTGGAATTGGGTTGAAAGAGCTATATTCACTCCTGCCCTGTCTGGACCAGAACAATACTTGAGAATATTTTTTCATAGCTACCACTTCTGGGCCTATTTCACTCTATAATTTTCTCAATTCTAGGGCCATCTTCCTTCATTCAGATCCCAAACAGTCCTTTTCCCTGCTGCACGCTTTGCAGTTGGCTATATCTGATGCCCAGTTAGAAGATAACACTTGGTCTTAGTCCATACTATGTTGCTATAACAAACTACACAAGGCTGGGTATTTTATGAAGAAATGAGTTGCTGTGATTTGCATAATAGCTTGGGAATTCACCGAAGGTTTATGTATTAGGGGATTGGTCACCCAAGTCTTGTGTTAATAGTGAATGCATAAATGTTAACGGTCAGAAGATTTGGTCTAATTATGACATCTAGGAGGAGGGCCCAGTGGTGGCCTGTAGGTCACTGGGATGTGTTCTCAGAGGTAATTGTCACAAGAATTGGTTCTCAAAGATGATAGGCTTAGCTATTCCCTCTCTACTTCTTAGCTCACCATATGATCCTCTGCACGTGTCCCCATTGGTCAAATCTCAGACCAATGGGACTGCACAATCTTGGACTCAGAACCTCCAAAGACATGAGCTGAATTCATCTTTCTTTCTTTCTAAGTAGTTCCCTGCAGGTATTGGCACAAAGGAGTAAGGCTGTTATTGTTACGTGTGCCTGAAGGTGTGAAGGAATGTTGGTTATTGGTTTACCAGAAAAGTCTGGAAGATTTTGTAGCAACAGCTTAGAGACAATCTGGGGTACTGTATGCAGATGCTTGTGACGGCCCAGAGGAGCTAGAGAAATGCTGGGGACGGCTCAGATAGAAAGGAGGGTTTCACTAGGAATGGGACTGAAGACCAATAGCAAAGAACTTGATTTTTTTGGTATGCATGTCCTGAGACTATGGGAGACAGAACGCAGGGAAGGTGAATGGGCTTGTTTACTGAAGGAGATCCCAAAGCAGGAAAGTATGCACACTGCAGCACGCAGGCTGTTAACTGCTACTGGAGCGAAAAGGAGCAGAGCAGAAATATGTGGAAAGTCACAGCCTTCCCAAGGAAAGGAAAAGAGGTTTGTTTAGGGCAGGCAAGCGAGAGGAAATCAACAGTATGCTAAGACTAGTGAAAGTTGAGGGAAGTTATGCGTTCATTAATGGCAAGACAATGAGAAAAACAATGAAGGCAGTTCAAAGATCCTCAGGGCTGTTCTTCCCATCCTAGGTCCTAGTTGCCCAAGTGCACATTTGTTTGAAAGATCTTCCAGAACAGAATTCTTTCAGGAAGAAGCCTCCATTTGGCCTGTTTACCCAGAGCCAGGACTGGATTTTGTCTTACTGAATGAGTGGTCTGAGGCTCAAATGTGCCCAATAAACTTCCTGCTGCTGGCAGACCCCGGTGTCATCACCCATGGCTTTACAAGCATTCAGAATGCAAGAGTTAAGAAGCTATGACGGCTTCTACCAATGTCTAACAAAAGCCAGGGAAACCAGCATAACTGGGCTGCAGAATCAGAGCCCTTAAATGGAGCTCCCCGTGGTGCAGTGCCCAATGCAGATGGGGGAGCAAAGCCACAGCAGAGACTCCAAAAAGACTGGGGTATACGAGCAACATGAGACACTCATGATGAAAGTTCCAATCAGGTGCCGACAAGTCAGGGAAAGCAACTCTCTTCTGGATGCAGACTCAGAGAGCAGCCATGTTGGCAGAGACCAACAGAGCTATGGAGACACTGAGGCAATGCCCAGTGAGCTGCAGACACCAATCCCAGCCTATGAGATCTGCAGCACGGACTGTGAGCACCAAAGCCATCAGAATGGGACCATCCCCACCCCAGTATGCCCAGGATATCAAACATGGAACTTAGAATTTTCATGTTTGCCCTGCTGTTTTTCAGTCTTGTTTTGGCTCAAAGGCTTACATACCAACCTATCATGACCATACAGCAGCCCTAGGCAGGCTGCTGAACCTCTCTGTGCTGTGTGCTTCTGATCTAATATATATATATATATATATATATATATATATACATATATATATGATACACACATATATATGATATATATATATATGATTGTTTTGTGGAAAATCTCATGGGAATATTTTGAGTCATGAACACTTTGATACTGATACAAAGTAAGACTCAAGCAGTATTAGCTATTAGAATGGTAGACAGACCTTGGTGGAGAACCCAACTGATTCTGCCACCCCCAGAGCCCCAGCCCTTTGGGGTATTCCAAAGCATGCTTTCAATTCCATCGTAAATGCCACGGTCTTCACATAAATCTTTCTTCCCTGAGCTTCCACCCAGGAGAGGTCTCACTTTGCTCAGAATCCATCTATCACTCTGCCCTCACCTCCCTGAGTGATAGACACCTTATCTGCCAGAGAGATGTGTGCACCTGTTTCATTCCCCTTTGGAGCTGTACCTGAGAGAACTACATTGCGTGTTACCTGCTGTTGTTCAAGTTAATTATTTGGATTGAATTGCATATTTGAAAGATGATCCATTTGCCTGACAAAAATTCTAACCAAAGTTTTCATCCCAGCTGCCTACCAAGGGCAGAGATTTGCTGCCTTAGTGGAACTATAGTTAACTTGTTTTTTTTTTTTTTTAAGATTTATTTTTATTTATTTTTTTTATTGGAAAGGCAGATATACAGAGAGGAGAGACAGAGAGGAAGATCTTCCATCCGATGATTCACTCCCCAAGTGAGCGCAACGGCAATGCTATGCCGATCTGAAGCCAGGAGCCTCTTCTGTGTCTCCCACGCGGGTGCAGGGTCCCAAAGCTTTGGGCCGTCCTCGACTGCTTTCCCAGGCCACAGGCAGGGAGCTGGAAGGGAAGCGGGGCTGCCGGGATTAGAACTAGTGCCCATAAGGGATCCTGGGCGTGCAAGGCGAGGACCATAACCACTTGTGCCACCGCGCCGGGCCCAACTATAGTTAACTTGTTTCATCACACATGAAAGGGGGATTAATTGTACACTTAAAATTATGGACTTTGGTCACATGGAAATGTTGCTAAGAGTAACCCCCCAACACCTTTGTTATTTGCCAACTGAGTTATAAATAAGATTACCTTTTTTTTTTTTTTTTCGTAAACCAGTGTCTTCCACAAACTAGCAAATTCTTTTGATGGCAACTAAATGTTGAACAGTACAGCCTTTCAATGTCTGGCTGCTTTCAATACAAGGAGCTGTGTAAAGCTGTGCTGCTGGCCGATAGTGAGCAACATCGTATTTTGTGCTGCTGGCCGATAGTGAGCAATATTGTATTTGGAGAGGAAAAATGCTAAACCTGCTTGGCTTTTGATGTATATTTACCTCCTACATGCCTTGGCAAATAAATAATGAATTGCCTGTTATTCTCCATCCAGACTACACTTGTTTGTCAAACAGTTTGGTATTTCATTTGCAGATGAATTGCAGAATCTTAATTATGGCATTGAATCAAAATCTGTCAGTGACAAGAGGTTAGGGTGTTGAGCCACACAGGATTGCGTGTTGGGCATGTGACAGGTCTGGAAATGAGAGCTCAATGTCGGCACCAAACATGTCATATCTGGATGAACCTGTGCTCTGCATCACCTCCCACCTGAAGTCCCCCCACAAATCCATTAGCAAATGCTGTTGTTGCCCTGAGCATACGAAAGGTGCTCAGAAAGTGCTTACTGATTGATTGCCTTGCCACGTTTGTAAAAATGCTGTTTTCTGTCATTAAGAATAACACCCACCATAACCAAAGGCAAACGTGAAGAACATCCCAGTAAAATAACAACAGAAGACAAACTCTATGAACAACCCATTGCTAAAATGACAGAACCAAATAACCACCCATTCATATTAACCTTGAATGTAAATGGCTTAAACTCATCAATCAAACGTCATAGATTAGTAGACTGGATTAAAAAACAAAACCCATCTATTTGTTTCCTACAGGAGATACATTTCACCAACAAAGATCAGTGGAACTATATCTCATAGATTTTGAGGTTTTTATAGTTTCATCCCTTCAAACACTTTCTTCCTCATTAAATTCTTCATTGACTCATAGATCATATAGTAGCAAATTTTCTTCAAGAAGATTCTTGATTTTCTTTTTCATTTCTTCAGTAACACATTAGTCAATCAGTAGCATGTTGTTTAACTTCATGGCGTTGTAAATTTCTATTTTTCTCCCTGTTGTTGATTTTGTATTGTAGCTTTTTATTTAACGAGATGTACAGTAATTATGTAATGGAGATGATCATATCCAGATATGAGGATACAATGCAGTATGCATCTCTACTCCCAGACAAAGATGGACTCCCAATGAAACTGTTTACTATGTCTTGACAATAGGATGTTGGACTGTCTGCCATTGTCCGTGCCTGCCAGGATGGGCATATGACTGTGTATGAAGAGCTAAACTATGATAATAATATAGGGGGACTCAGTATGGGAGGGAATTGAGAAGGGGATAAGGGAAATCCCAGGGCCTATGAAACTGTATCATAAAATAATAATGAAAACAACAACAAAAGCTGAGTGGACCATGAAGAAATGGTCATAAGGAGTCTACAGTTTTGATAGGACAAAGGATTTAGAGGCATGGCATAATAAATAATAATATACATAGTAGATAAAATAAATAATACATAATAACATAAGAAAAGCAGAACTTGATGGAGATCGTTGCTGGGCTTGGGAACAGGGTGTTCTGTTGGCATCCTGTGTTGGAAAATTGAGCCCACATCTTTAGGACATCCTGAGCGGCAGGGTGTTGGGGGTGATGTAGAGCTGGTGGGAATGCATCTGCCCTGACTCTGACCCTGGACTCTTTGTTTATCAGGAAGCATCTCTGCTTTCTCCTAAGCTCTAGGGGCTCTGTCTCTGCACATTCAGGCAAGCGTGAAGCACAGAAGCGTGGGCGTCTGCCAGGTGCTCAACAAACTCTTACATCTCGGAAGCAATGAGAGTCAAAAAGGAGAAAGTTCGGAGAAAGTGAAAATGTGTGAGGTATTGATCCACGGAGGCTTTTAGCTTTCAGGACAGTGTCTAAAATATAATACAGATCCTTTTAAAAGGGAAAAGGACTTCATTTTAAATCATTTGAAGAGAAGTACTTTTCTGTTGCTCTGGATGTGCTAAGGAATGTGGCAGGGAGAGGCAAAACCACTGCCTTCTTAAATTTCAGGTTTGACGATCCAGTTACACAGACAGGAACAGAGGAGGAAGCTGGATGTTGACAGCGGGAGGATGGGACACTGTAAACGAGTAACTGCCTTCCCCAGGGCACTCAGAGCCCCGACAGAACGAGGCAGACATGCCCATGACTGCATCCATGCCTCCAGAGCCACCTGCCTGAAGATCCTTTCAAAGGAGCATGACAGATCACAGGACACAGCCAGACCAAGCTTGATCCCTTCTGGCTTCCTTTAGCAATCCAATGGGAAACTGCTTTTACTGGGTTTCACTGGAATGATCAATAAGTCATTAACCGTAGCTATATTTAAACCTACAAAAATTGATCTCTTGGGCCTGGCACGATGCCGCAGTGGTTAAAGTACTCGCCTTGCATGCCCGGGATCCCATATGGGCGCCGGTTCTATCCTGGCAGCTCCGCTTCCCTTCCAGCTCCCTGCTTGTGGCCTGGGAAAGCAGTCGAGGACGGCCCAAAGCTTTGGGACCCTGCACCTGCGTGGGAGACCCGGAAGAGGCTCCTGGCTTCGGATTGGCTCAGCTCCAGCCGTTGCGGCTGCCTGGGGAGTAAATCATTGGACGGAAGATCTTCCTCTCTGTCTCTCCTCTCTGTATATCTGCCTTTCCAATAAAAATAAAATAAATCTTTAAAAAAAAATTGATCTCTTAAGATCCTGGGCATTGTTATTGACATATAGGCTGGTTCATTAAAAAAAAAAGTCATTAAGAAACAATGAACCAAAAATCAGGCCTGGCTGGCTGGATGACGGGTGATGGGTGGAGGGCAGCCTTGTGCGTGTTCTACTCTAAGAATTGAGAGGTGCTGGAGGCATTCTTCAAGGTCGTAAGCCAGGGTTCAGAGGGAAATCTTACAGGCACATGTAGGTATTGTTTTGCCAGGTAATCTATGCATCAAGAGGATAAAAGAATGAAGAGATTGGTGCTGTTGTGATGTTAACATCCCATATTAACACTGCTCCACTTCTGATCAGCCCCATGCTCATGTACCAGGGGAAGCAGGAAAAATGGCTCAAATCCTTGGAGCCCTGAACCCACGCAGGAGACCCAGATGGAATTCCAGGCTCCTGGCTTCAACCTCATCCAGTCCTCACTGTTGGAGTCATTTGGGGAGTGAACCAGTTAATGGAAGATCTCTCTGTTCTGTGTGTGTGTGTAACTCTACCTTTCAAATAAATAAATATTTAGATAATTTTAATATTTTTTGGAAAAAAAAGGTTAAGTAATATTAAGAACGGATACAGCAATACCCAGTGAGCTCCAGCGCTTCATGTTGTTTTTGAACTGCTAACCACAGTCACAATTCTACTCATTCCTCATGCTGTCTGGCTTTCACAAGGGACTCTCACCCGAGCACCCAAGATGTGTATTAACACCTAAGCCTAAAATCAGTTTCACACCAAGAATGAGGGAAGAAGTGTGTAAGTGACATTGTTGGACCAACAGATATGTCTGTCCTACGACCCTGTATCACCCAGAGGCTCTGCCTTCCAGGGAGAGGGGAAGGTCCCTGGCATTGCCAAGAGAGAAGCAAATCACCAGCCTCATCAAGACCATCAAAATGTGACTACTAAAAATAGAAATGAAGCTAAGAGCTAATTAGTTTTAACACATCTAGATAATATCATAACACAATTTTTTTTTTCACTATCTACCGAGAGATGAGAGTAAAACTCAGGCAGGGTTTGAGGCGTGCTCTGTTGCTCAGGACAGACAGGCACAAAGAGTCCACTTGGTGGTGCCTGCTAAGGCCACTTGGGTGAGTTTGCGACTGCAAAGACTGCGCAACTGCTGACAGGCTGAGCTGAACAGTGAAATCTTTCTGTCTCTCTCTCTCTTTTAAAAGATTTTATTTTTATTGGGAAGTCAGATAGACAGAGAGGAAGATCCTCCATCCAATGATTCATTCCCCAAGTGACCACAATGGCTGGAGCTGAGCTGATCCAAAGCCAGGAGCCAGGAGCTTCTTTTGGGTTTCCCATCAGGTGCAGGGTCCCAAGGCTTTGGACCGTCCTCGACTGCTTTTCCAGGCCACAGGCAGGGAGCTGGATGGGAAACAGGGCTGCTGGGATTAGCCTGGTGCCCATATGGGATCTTGGCATGCTCAACGTGAGGACGTTAGCTGCTCGGCCACTGTGCCAGGCCCAGAATTTTCTTGAGAATCTTTGTGCTTTGACGCTATTCTAAGGCATGTTTCATGGTTCTTCTGGTCCCTCTCGGTATTTTTTTTAATAGTCTCATTTCTCTGGTTTTCATGATGCTTATTTACTTTAAATTTTTATGTATTTTTGTTCTATTTTGAAAGCAGGCAGAAATTGATTCCAGTCGTTGGTTCACTAACCAGATGCCTGCAACAGCCAGGATTGGACCAGGCTGCAGACAGGCGCCCAGAACTCCATGCTGGGTGGCAGACACACAGGTTCTTGAGCCATTACCCGCTGCTCCCCAGGAAGCCCATTAGCAGAGAGCTGAATGAGAAGCAGGGGAGCCAACAAAGGCACTCCAATATGGGATGCAGGCATGCCAAGTGGAGATGTGCCAAAAACCTCTGTGCCAAACATCTGCCCTTAAAATTATTTTCATCCATAATTCTGTTGCCTTTTTAAGATCTTGTTAGTTTCTACACAGCCATCTAGATTTGTAGATAATTTTGAATGTATTAAGTTTTTTTCTACCCTTGTGTACATTTTTTATCCTTTTAGTTTTTGCAGTTACTTTTCAAATTCTTACTTTCTAAAATGCATTATTTGTTTAGGGGACAAACAGAATGAGTTCTCATCTTGTGCTTCATTCTCTAAGCACTTGCAATGGCCAGGGTTGAGAGAAACCAAAGTCAGGAGCCGGGAACTTAATGCAAGTCTTCCACAGGAGTGCCAGGGACACAGCACTTGAGCCATCTTGTTTGGGGCTCAGGATCTGCGTGGGCAGGACGCTGGAGCCAGGAGTCACAGCCTAGTATGGAACTCAGGAACTCTGCAGTAGGAAATGGGCATCTTAACATCTGCCTACTACCCACAAGGCTCTGCGGGTTCTTTCCTCATCTTAGTACAGAAATAAAAAGTCAGGAATTCATCGCGGACAGTGAAGTTTTATTTGCAAAGTGAACAAATGAACACAAAAAGAAGGAAAGGGGAAGCACCTCCTGGGGGTGAGAATTGGGAGATGGAATATCTCCTGAAAGGAGACACTGGAGTTTCAGGAACTGTCCCAGATTTTTAAGGGTTCCCTGACTCCTCTTTGGGCAGAAACCTGCAGAAAACCTTTTCCATTGGTGGTCTCTCAACCAATTAGGAAATGGCCAGGTCATTCCTGTGCAGCCCCCTTGAAAACATGATTTCCCTGGCCACCATGTGAGGGACAATAGGTGGCCTTCCTGACAAATGGCAAGTTTCTCTTCTCACTGAGGTGTTTGGTTTCTTAAAGCTTAAATGCTATCCTGTGTGCCAATCCTTGCAGTACGTGCAAACACGGGCCAGTGAGATGGTGGCCCAGGAGAACGGGCTTGTAGGTTTGTCCCTGGACCTCATACAAGATTTTAGTGGGCACAAATGGTTTCACTGCTCCTTTATTCATCAGCTAAACAGGTTTTGACCATTAGTCATGAAGTGATTTAACAAATTCTCCTACCTAAAATATGTCGCAGATCTTTCAAAAATACCACTAATCAATCAAAATTTACCAGGTTTTTGTTCTTAAATTTTTTTTTTCCATTTTCACTCTTTTCTTTCATTTCTACACCTACTTTATAACTTTATTTTGGGGACCATACATAGTTTAGGATGTTATTCTGGGGATCACAGGACCAGTTATAAAACGCAAGCATATGAAATAGGCCAGATACAAACCGCTAGTGAACCTGGCAGTACAGGCTGCCTGGAAATAGTGTCTCTTGACTCCAATTGAAAGTGGGGAAAAACCACTGAGGCAAGTATCTAGGACATGAAGCGATCGTGAGGACAAATCATGTTTTCTGTGGTTAATACTGATCCTTCCTGAGTAGGATTTTTTTAAAATTTCTAAGTAGCCTTTTTTTATTCATGATACGGTTCCACAGCCAGTGAGATTACTCCTAATACTCCCTCATTGCCCTCCCCCCATTACTTTATCTTATATTATTACAATGTTATAGTCCTTTATCAATAGCTGCAAGTCCAACATTCTGCTATTTAAATGTCTCATGGCATTGCATTTATAGGTAATGGTAGAAAATCTGGCATCCTATCGCCAAGAGATATACTTAGCAATTTCATTAGGAATCCACCTTATATTTGGGAGTAGAGAGGCATATTGCAATGTATTATTACTTCCCAGTATGCTGGTCTCCATTATACAGTTCCTCTAGGTTCATATATGTGTATACATGTTTACCTATATATCTATTTATTTTGCATTTTGCATGAAGTTTGCCTTATAAAAGAGAGAACGTATGATATTTGTCCTCTCAGGATTGGCTTATTTCATTGTGCATAATGATTCCTAGTTAAGACCATTTTGTTGCACATGGTAGAATTTTGTTCTTTTTAATATTCCATGCAGTAGATGTACCACAGTTTCTTTATCCATTCGTCTTTTGACAGGCATCTGGGTTGTTTCCATGTCCTCACTACTGTAGATTATGCAGTTATAAATGTTGAGTTGTGGGTCACTTTCTCATTTGCATATTTTATTCCTTTGGATATATTCCCAGGAATGGGATAAATGGGACACAGTAGATCAAATTTCAATTATCTGAGCACTCTTCATACTGACTTCCATAATGGCTGCGCCAGTTTGCACTGCCACCCACAACGAAGTAGGGTAACTTTCTCGCTACACGCACACAAGTAGATGTTGTTAGTAGAATTCTGAATGTAGACCAATCTTGCTGAAGTTAGCTGGGACCTCAATGTGATTTTTATTTGTATTTCCCTAATAGTTAGGGAGCCTGAGGATTTTTTCATATGTCATTAGCTATTGAATTTTCTCTTTTAAAAACGACTTGATCATTTCCTTCACTCATTTCTTCACAGGGTTGTTTGTTTTGTTGTCATTGAGTTTCTGAAGCTCTTTGTAAGTCCTGAATTTTAGCCCCCGTCTGTGCATAATATGCAAAGATTTTCTCCCATTCTGTTGGTTGCGTTTTTAGTTTGTTGATTGTTTCCTTTACTGTACAGAAGCTTCTTTGTTTGGCTTAGTCCCATTTGCTTATTTTCTCTTTGATTTTCTGTGCTTTTGGTAACTTTCTTTTTGTAAAGATTTATTTTATTTTTATCACAAAGTCAGATATACAGAAAGGTCCTAATGTGAGCTGGCTGGTGCTACGGCCTGATCTGGTTCTTCCTGCCCTGTGCCCTGGTTCTCAGATCTGCTGGTCCAGACTGGTCTGTCTCCAGGCCAGACCCACATGTATGCTGGCAGGTAACCTGGCATGGTTTGGGCTGCCCTTGCCTTGCTTCTTGAGCTCTCCTGCAGGGTCTGCATCCCAATGAAGGAGTTTCCCAAGCTCCTCCATCGAGTCTCCTCCCAATGGCAGTTCTCATGCACACTAGTAGGTCGTTGGCCCAGGTTGACTTTGTCCACCTTCTGTCCTGGTGAGAACAGTGGCTTTGCTCATCTGGCCACACTTTTTCTGGTTCTTGTTGTTGGTTGGTGTAGCCCAGCGCTATCTGGTCCATGCCCAGACACAGTTTTCACATAGTTCAATGGGAGTCAAGACCTAGTCTGACTCTCACGAGTATCAGTGGAGGCTGGAGTTAAACCCAATCTGTCACTCCACCATCCCAGGGCACACCCGCACGGGTGTAGCCTGTAGCCATGTACAGCCACGCCTGCTGCACTCAATCTTACTCTCATTCACACCAGTGGAAACACCAACCCAGCGGGGATGCTCACTTAGCTCCCCAGCAAGGCCTGGCCCCATCCACAGTTCTTGGGCCAGCCAGCAGAGGTTACAGTTCCACAGGGATAAGCCCACATTGCCCCCACAGATTCTGCTATCAGACCCACTTCTCTCACTCTTGTTCTCCCCTCCAAACCACTTTGGTGTTGGTCCCTTACATATATACACATCTCGTGGACTTATCAATGGAAGTCCCTCAGGTGTAATTCCTAACCTGGGCATAAAAATCACTAGTCACCTCCCATTGCCACCTGTGCAAGAACCTCTAACCACGAGGGTGTGCCCCCAGGCGGCCTGAGGGGCTTCGCCCAGCACCTTTGGAGCCCAGGCCACCCGGCTACAGGTCAAAAAATCTAACCTCCACGATGGGGTGGTCTTGGAAGCCCACCGAGCCTCCCTCCCCTTAGGAAGCCAGTGTGCTCAGCTGTTTGTACCTGCACTGGGGTCGAAAAGCCTCCAAGCCGGGGGTCTTGAAGGCATGCCACTAGAGCTCCTCCCTCAGGTCAGCAGGCAGCCCTTCCCTGTTGTTTTTAAGGAACTTTATAACTTTTTAAAACATTCTTTATCTGGCAGTTCCTTGATGTCCTTCTCAGTTCACTCTGAGATTGACATAGTTTTATGCTCCTTTGCAGGGGAGGTGTCAGTAACCTCATTCATTGCGCCTGTGTCTCTTTTTCCCTTGGGCCATTGCAGCTCTGATCAGTGAATTCTTTTCCTTAGACTGGTTTTTAAGCCATGTCATCCACAAGTCTACAGTTCAGCTTTACTGATCCCTTTCAGTACCTGGTTCTCTCTGTTTGTCGACACTTGCACTACTCCCTCCAGTGAATTTCAGTCCCAAGCTCCCAGCTACTCTTCTGCCATGGTCTACACAGCCACAGCTCACGAGTTGCCACTCTCCACCCACTGTGATCCTATGTTGCTTCTGCACCATTGTTTGTTCAGCATTTGGTAGCAGTAATATCTGGGCTCAGGGAGACACTCTGTGATTGTAACCTACATCACAGGACTGTCAGCGGCGCTTGTTGCATGATTTTTTTTTCTGTCTCCTCTTCTTGCTGGAACCTGCTGGCAGTCAGGTCTGTGAGTGACCCCTATTTTGGATGTAACCCTCAGGATGCCAAGTTGATATTATTTGCCCAGTGGGACCAGTATCATGTGTTGAGACAGAAGTGAGTTCTCTCCTGGCTTAGTGCGTATGCATCTTGCTGTTTCCCCCCAGAGCCTTTGCCATTAAAGTCTACATGGCAGCTGATATGGCACTAGTGAGTGTCTGGGCCAAGAAATCCACCCTGGTCCTACATCCATCCTCTATGGCTCTGCCACTCTACTTCTGCTCGTGATGAGGCCCACAGTTCTAGGGCTGAACTCATAGCCTAAGTTCCCAGTGAGCTCCCATTCCCACGTGGAAGCTGATGGAGCTCTGATTGCCATTGGAGTATCTGTTCACTGCACTGAGTAGTGTCAAGTTGTGGGGTTTTCCCCTACTTTTCTGCATTTTCAAAGTCTTTTACAAATGTATTGCTTTTATAATAATGTGAGCAAAAGTAAATACAAAAGCAAGAGACAACGGGACATACATGCTCGCTACCATACAGAACACACCTTTGGCTGCGTGTGGCCAGCGAATGCTACTCTGTGAGCTCGATTTATTGTCCATTTTGCAAAGTGAGGCTGCTGGGGCCTTGCCACATGCATCTTACCTGCAGTTTCCTTTGCAAACTCGTGATACTTGAGGATAGTTCTGTTACCACACCTTGATGCTCCTATCTGCAAATCAGCTGCTCATCTGTGAATCCGAAGAAGTGTTTACTGTTTCTTCAGAGGACCTAAAGTCTTCTTATTTGACAGATACTGGGAGTCGTGTTTCCTTTTCTGGGTTGGCAGCTGGGAAGCTCAGAACCAGTTGGGTGACCTGCCTTTTATTATTGTTGCGACAAGTTCAATGCTAAAGATGACAGCAACCTCAAATCTTGTCTCATGCGAAAGATTTTTCATGCAGACAATTTCAGTGTGCAAAACAAGATTTATTTAAGAAAGAGAGCAAAGTCTTCTGCCATAGTGACAGGAGGGGGCTCCAAGGGAAGAAAGATCCGAGAAAATGGTGGAAGTGGTGTCCTTTATGTACCATCTTAGAGAAAAGGACAAATAAATCGAAGGACGGAGAGAAGGACTCACAGTGGGCAGTCGAGTCCTTTGTCAGAAGTGTGTGACTGGTGGCCTCTTCCTCCCATTCCTCTGCTTTTGTAAAAAAACAACTCAAAGTGATTGAAATTGATATTCTGATTTTGTCCCTTTGCTGTCCCCCAAGCGGACTGAGAGACAAAGCTAGGAAGATGGTGCCCTTGGAGGAGCAAAATGGAAGAGAAGCAAGATTTTACATTTTTGACAAAGTAACTTCACCAGGGACCAGAGGCCCTAACTCCCCAATAGTTAATCTGACTCCTCACATTATGATTCATGTTTTTAGTATGGCCTTACATGGTCCAATTCATACTTGTTCTGATTTCCTGATTTTGAATATTCTTTTGTTGAATGTACTTCATAGGACACCTTAAATCTTAATTATAATGTACAGAATAAGATTAACTGACAGGGCCCGGCGCGGTGGCGCAAGTGGTTAAGTCCTCGCCTTGCACGCCCGGGATCCCATATGGGCGCCGGTTCTAATCCCGGCAGCCCCGCTTCCCTTCCAGCTCTCTGCCTGTGGCCTGGGAAAGCAGTTGAGGACGGCCCAAAGCTTTGGGACCCTGCACCCGCGTGGGAGACCCGGAGGAGGCTCCTGGCTTCGGATCGGCATAGTATCGGCCCGTTGCGGCTCACTTGGGGAGTGAATCATCGGATGGGGGATCTTCCTCTCTGTCTCTCCTCTCTGTATATCCGCCTTTCCAATGAAAAATAATAAAAATAAATCTTTAAAAAAAAAAAAAAAAAGATTAACTGACAAAACGAAAATGATCTTATTTCTCTAATTTTCTCTATACTTGTTTTTTTTCATCACATTCATACACACACACCTCACATCTGAGGGTACAGCAAGAAGTTTGTCCAGAATGAACTTAAAAGTTTATTTTGGTTGCCAAAAAGTTTGAAATTATGTATGAAATGGATAGTCTTCAAAGTTGTGACATATAAATTGATTTCCATTTTTTTTTGCATCAAAATCAATTTAGCTCTTAATTCCAGTTTTGCACAAAACTTCTTAGGTCTCTTTATATTTCCTGCATAGATTTGGAGGTAGAGTTATTTAGTCATGCTTTAACGGCAATAAATGAAATTGCCTTAAAAATCACTTCATTATTATTTTTTTGCCTGGTGAGTGAGATTTCATTCTATCAATGTCTTTCCAGCTTGATTGTTTGACTTGATTTGAGCTGACTCAATATTGAGTTTTATGGAGAGATACAGCTCATGGGTTCAGTGCACCTCAACACAAGCATGGTTTTGATTTTGGCATTTCTAATTTATTATTCAGTAAACTTTCTTAGCATTAAGCACAAAACTTGAGCTTTTGTTTTTAAACTTGCTCCTTCTCTAGTCTGCACCGTCTGTAATAACATCCTCTTTCTCCTCCCTCGAAGCTTGAAACCTTGAAAATAATCTCTGACATTTTAATCTCGTTCTCTTCTTACCTCCACTCAATGGTTGAATCCCCCGGATTCTCTTCCCGTCACTTCTCAGTTGGGCCTTCATTTCCTGCTACTTATTTGAGAACATTGTAACCCATGTCCTTGCCTCTGATAGCTCTTCTTTGGTACACTACACTCAGATGACAGGCATCATCACAAAGGGCAAAGGAACCTTGTATGTCACTCCGGTCCTCCGTTTAACCAAGGCCACAGTACTCTTTGTGGAATGGGACACCTGACTTTAAGGAGCCTCATTGTCTACGCAACCATGTTAGACTTTCTTAGCAAAGCGTCAGATACTTTACGTAGTTATACATGAGCCTCTCCTCCCGGATTCTCTGCAGCTTTGTCTGCTATCTTCCCTGCCCAGTCTCCCCAAGGATACCACCACTTCGGTGAAGCACCCTTCCCTATCCCTGCTTGTCAAAAACAAACTCTCTTCTTCAAGTCATGTTTTTTATGCTTCCATAGTTTCTCTCTTCATGTTGCCCTAAGTGGAATTTAATCTGCAATCTGCTTTCCTTCCAGAGTCCCCACGCTCCCTTAACAGTTGTCATTGACTCCAGTCCTGGCTTCCATGCTGTGTGGATTCTCTCTGATGGCAGGTAGTTCCACAGTACCCAGCTCAACATCCTCCAGAGCACCTTGCAACTTGCCTCCCTTTGATAAACACCGAATGGATTTAACACTGCTAGAGCTCAGATACCTTGATAATTTCTTGTGGGTTTTGAGAGCCACAGGGTCTAACACACGCAGTCCTTTCCACCAGGAATGATTCAGGCTGAGAACCTAGGAAAGTAGGAAATCTGGGGCATGCTAATATAAAAATACTTTGAGACCCTAGGCAACTCATTTATCTCCTTTGGATCTTAGATGACTTATCCCATCAAATAGCTTTTCTCCTAGGACTTTCCTGAGGAAAATATGTGTTTCCATATCTAAATCTGTTGATATCCTTTCATTTTATAGGAAGGGCTACTGTGTAAATACCACACAAGTGTATATACTTTAAACCGTTAATGAGCCAAGACCCCTGCCACTGAAAATCAAGGGGAACCCTGATATGAAGGCAAGTTTTGCAAGTAGCATCAGTCTGGGAGGTATTTGCTGCCTGCCAAAAGCCCAGGTGGCTTACATAACTGCCTCCCTGCAGCCCTGAGATCAAAGCCAATCCTAGGCAACTGCACCAGGTGATTTGGCAGAGAATGCATTGCAGGAAAGCATTACACATTCCTTTCAGGAGCAAATTAGGAGCAGTAAGAACCCAAGCAATAAGATGAAGGCTTCTGAGCTTAAGGACTGTGTTTGGAGTAATATCCACAAAATACATGTGGATCTGATAGCACCAGGGGTCCCAGATGAGAATGAACAATTGAAGAAGGTACATAGGGCTCTAGCACAGAGCACATGGCTATTGCTCTTGGTTCTCTCAGGCCACAAATAGTTTTGTTTTGTTTTGTTTTGTTTTTAAAGCTCCTACAAAGATACATACAAGGAGTCTTCAGAAACCTTATGGAAAATGCATATTATCAAAAAAATCCAGGCATGAATTTAAAGTGCTTTTGCACAAAAATAAGCTTTCAGTTCCATCCTTCATGAACTTGCTGAATAGATCCCTTGATCCTTATGTGGTGTCCTTTCTTTTAACGCTTTTCACATCAAAGTCTATATTATCTGATATTAGAATGGCTATACCAACTCATTTTCCCTCTTACATTAGCCTGGAATATCTTTTTCCATCTATCAAATGAGTGTAAGACCACACATCTCTCAGAAGTTAGGAGGGACAAATACCACAAGGATACTGTACTCCACATAGGGAATGCTCAACCTTCCTGTAACTTCTCTCAACAGAAATTCAGTCAAGTTCATTTGAGTATACTGTCCTGCACTCTTTTGAGATGTGGGTTTGTGCTCAGGCACTTGAAAAATCTTATGAGCAAGTGGAATTGAAAAGTAAATTTAGGGATTGGTGTGATGACTCCAAGCACAAGCATCCTGTGTGGGCACTGATTGATGTCCCAGCTGCTCTACTTCTCATCCAGCTCCCGGCTTGTGGCAGAGAACAGCAGTGGAGGATGGCCCAAAGCCTTCAGATCTTGCACCCACGTGAGAGACCTGGAATAAGCTCCTGGCTCCTGGCTTCGGATCAGCTCTGCTCCAGCTGTTGCAGTCACTTGAGCAGTGAACCAGCAGATGGAAGATCTTTGTCTCTCCTCTCTCTGTAAATATGCCTTTCCAATGAAAATAAATAAATCTTTCTAAAAATTAAGTTTACTGATATAAAAATTTGAAAATTTTGCATAGCTTTTTCAAGATATGCACTCTCACTACTCTTTGGAAGACCTCTCATTTGCACAGATGTTAGCACTTTTTTCATTGACATGAACTTTTCATGTCCCTCTAGTGTTTGTGTGTATTTCCTCCAGTTTCAAGATAGAAATAGTTCCTAACCTTTGAAAGAAAGCCAGAATAAGTGCAGCATGTTTATAAAGATTTACGTACGGAGCTAGATTAATTCTTGAGGACTGAGGCATTTGTAGTCATTATCTCACTTCATTCTGAATACAAGTACAAATGAACATGTCAAAAATGATGACAATTATTATGCTTTCTACACCGATTTCTTACACATTCTAATTATATCCTTTTAATTAGTAACCACTCTTTGTTCTTCAGCTTTCTCAATGTGAGGCTGAACTCAACTCCTAATGCCAGTTTGCAATTTTTATGTAAGATGACACACTATTAAGTAGAAAGAATGACAATTGTTTTTCCGCTAAAGACTTCATAATGACAAAAGAGAACTTTCACAAATCCACTGCATATGCAGCTAATTTACAAAGCATCTTGAAAAACTCACTATGTCATCACTATCACATCCAAAGTGAAGATGATACCCAACTGCCTACGGCTTTCTTTTGGAAATTCTTCCAACATTGTAACCAGACAAGAAGTAAAGATGGCACATTTTGAGAGGGTGTGAACACGTGCTGGTGGGGAGCAATTAAGAGGCTGCTTTTGAGCTGTTCAATTGTCACAGCAATGCCTACAGCAGCATCACCCTCACGCGTGGGCCTACCTCTCGCTGTACCGGGGCTGCACACCTGCGATCTCACAGAACACTTACACTTAGCATGATGCCTTGATGCCACTTCTTGCCCCCAAATTTAATTTTACTGCCACAGTGTGATACCAATTGCTGCGGCTAAAACTATTTCAGGCTAGTTCATTCCCTACAGTGTCATTTACAGGCTGTAGCACACACCAGGCGTACTGTTCAGAAAATCCCACGATGCACCCATTCGTTCCTTTCTCTCCTTCCATCCTCTGCCCCTGATACCCACAGCTCCTTCAGACATCTTCAGAGTTGTTTTTTCACAGAATGTCATATGCTCGGACTCAAGCAGTAGGTCATCTTTTCAGACTGCCTCCTCTCATTTAGCTTGTATGTGTCAAGGATCGTCCTCCATGATGTTTTGTGGCTTGGTAATTCGTTTTTTTCCCTCAATGATGAAAAACATTTAATTGTTTGGACATACCATAGTTTATCTCATTCTCCTGAAAGATACTTGAATTTCTTCCACTGTTTGTTCAACACGAATAAAAATTCAGTGGATGAAAGCATTACGTGGATGAAAGCAAGCTTTCAGTTCAATTTGGTCAATACTAAGGAATGTGATTGCCAAATTTACGATAAAACCATTCTTAACTTTGCGTGAAAATAACCGTCTTCCAAAGAGGCTGGACCATTTCGTACTACCACCAGCAATGAATGAATATTTCTCTTGTTTCACATCTTTGCCAGCATTTGGTACTGTTGGGCTTCTGTTACTTTTAATAATGTTGGCCATTCTAAGGATGTCCCAGTAATTCATTGTTGTTTTAATTTGTAATGCCCTAATGACATATGTTATTGAGCATATGTTTATTGGCCATCTGTATTTCTGCTATCCCTATTCTGATGAAGCGTCTGTTCAGGTCGTTTGCTCATTTTAAAATCGTGTTGTTTTCTTACTGAAATTTCAGTGGCTTCCTTTTTGAATTTTTGTGATTTACTTATTTGGTTGTTTTTTTTTAAAGATTTATTTATTTTTATTACAAAGTCAGATATACAGACAGGAGGAGAGACAGAAAGGAAGATCCTCCATCCAATGATTCACTCCCCAAGTGACTGCAACAGTTGGTGCTGCACTGATCCAAAGCCAGGAGCCAGGAACATCCTCCAGATCTCCCACATGGGTGCAGGGTCCCAAAGCATTGGGCCGTCCTTGACTGCTTTCCCAGGCCACAAGCAGGGAGCTGGATGGGAAGTGGAACTGCTGGGATTAGAACCCGCGCTCATATGAGATCCTGGCGCATTCAAGGTGAGAACTTTAGCTGCTAGGCCACGCCTCTGGACCCGTGATTTACTTATTTGAAAGTTAGAGCTAGAGAAAAGGAGAGTGAGAGAAGGAGGAAGGGAGGGACAGAGAGAGAGAGAAGAGAGAGAGAGAGAGAGAGAGAGAGAGAGAGAGAAAATTCTCCATCCACTCTTCACTCCACAAATGTTTACAATGACTAGGGCTGGGCTGGACTGGGCTGGGCTGAAGCCGAGAGCCAGAAGTTTCTTCTGGATTTGCTGGCTGGGTGCAGGGTACAGCAGCCAGGATTTGAACTGGTGCCCATATCAGATACCAGCATTGCAGGCAATGGCTTTATCTGTTGTTACAATGCCCACCTTATTAAGGCTTTCATTGTGAAAGTGAGTCTGGGGCCCCGGCGCGATGGCACAAGTGGTTAAGGTCCTCGCCTTGCACGCCCGGGATCCCATATGGGTCCCGGTTCTAATCCCTGCAGCCCTGCTTCCCATCCAGCTCCCTGCCTGTGGCCTGGGAAAGCAGTCGAGGATGGCCCAAAGCCTTGGGACCCTGCACCCATGTGGGAGACCCGGAAGAAGTTCTTGGCTTCTGGTTTTGGATCGGCATAGCATCGGCCATTGCGCTCACTTGGGGAGTGAATCATCGGAAGAAGATCTTCCTCTCTGTCTCTCCTCTCTGCCTTTCCATAAAAATAAAATAAATCTTAAAAAAAAAAGTGAGTCTGCTCATGAACAGAGTGAGGTTAATCAGGAACTTATATATTTGGCAACTAGGGTACTTACTGCTACTACCATAACCAGCATTCCTTGTCTCTTACTACAAACCCATCACTTTATCTTCAGATAAGTTCTCAGATTAAAATTCTTAGTGTTTCAGGCTCCTGCGCAGACAGGAGTGGTCATGCGACACAGGTATGGCTGAAAAGAAACAAACAGAAGGTGCTGGTTGGTGTTTCCTATAAAAGTTGTTAAACAGAGCAGACTTGACTGGCATGTATCGCTTTGATCTTTTGTCTTCTGCCATTTTTCAGAGTAAGATGCAATCCCTAGCAATGGCAGCCATCTTGGAAGGATGAAGAAAACAGCCAGTCCTCTCAGGATGGCAGGGCCAAGGGCTGGAAGCAGCCTGAGACTGTGGCACTGCGGGGACGCTACACAGTCTCCCTGCAGACTCCTTGGGCTAACAAGTGCCCCTATTGTTAAGCACTGAAGTCAAGTTTCTGTGATAGGCAATCAAATAACTTCATGATTCTACATTTCCAAAGCACTTCTCAAGAGTGAGGTATCCGCTAGTGGTGGGCATAAATCCCCAGTTAGACTACTCTAACTTTCATTGAAAGAAATGTTTCACAGGCTGGCACAATGGGTCAACAGGCTAATCTTCCACCATGCAGTGATGGCATTGCATATGGGTGCTGGTTCTAGTGCCAGCAGCTTCACTTCTAATTCAGTACCCTGCATATGGACTGGGAAAACAGTGGAGATGGCTCAAGTCCTTGGCCCATGCATCTCTGTGGGAAACCCAAAGGAAGCTCTTGGCTCCTAGTTCCTTGCTCTGACCTGTCCCAGCCCCAGATATTGAGGCCATCTGAGCAGTGAGCCAATAGATGGAAAAATCTCTTGTCTCTTTTTCAATGTAAATCTTCCTTTCAAATAATAAATAAACGTTTTTCTTAAGAGTTTCACAAAGTCCTATAAGAAGACTTCAAACCACAGGAAAATGGAATTAAAAGTTGAGATTATTCTGATGCACAAAATTCATGCATTTTCATAATGCTCACTTCCCATGAACTTTGTGAACACTACTTGTACATATGGATTGACTGCCTTTATTATGGACACAGAACTAAGAGTGAGGTTGTATTTGTACATGTGCAGCACCGTGCTAGGCACTGTGAGGGGGAGGAAGGGAGCGTAAAAGGCTCTTGCCCTTTGGAACTGATGATCTAATTAGATGGACAAGGCTGACCTACATGGAACAATCCTGAATGCGACCATGTGACTTAAGGATAATTGTGGGTGCAAACTAAGGGAGGCACTGTTCCTACCAGGCTACTTAAGGGGCGGGGAGTCAGAAATCATGATTAGCAACCCCGAAAAACACACGCAGGCTCTTCTTGCCTTCATAGTATCTGAGTTCTAAATCAATGACCTAAATATAGACATGGAAGCTATTCCTCTGGGTAGGCGAATATGAAACAAGGAAAGCTGTTTTAATTTTAATGTCAATTCTGCTTTGAAGTCAACAGAAATGTATCATGTTAGTATTTTTATTCCAAACGCCATTAAATCCATTTATCGTATCAATGACCAGTATGTTTGATTTGGCACAATCTGGAAACAGACATCTCCAAAGGCGGCTTTTAAAATCCTTCCATTGAAAGTAACATAGGGGACTAGACTAGACCTTCTAGAAAGAAGGCGGGATGATGGATTTCTGGGGCTGCGTGCACATTTCGCAACACTTGTTTCTAAGTGCTAATCATTTCTTCCAGTTTCTGCGTTGTTAGCTGGAACAGCTAGAGATAATTATCACACGAATTTTTCTTGAACTCTAGTGGAACATAAAGTCCTCCCAACCCCCAAGGTTTTTCAATTTAGTAATGTTATTTTTAAATCAGAAAGAACAAAATCAAGTAAAATAAAGCTATCTCCATTCGGTATTTTTAAATGCCGTCCTTTCAGAACCTAGGAGAACATTTCGGCCTTTTCTCCTCCTTTTTTCCCCTGCGCCTTTCATTTTTCTTAAGTTTATCCCTCTCTTCTCCAAAATCTCCGGGTACCGCCTGGCTAGGTTTCACTGAAATGAACTGGGGATTAGATTGGCAGCTTCAGAGATGTTCAACGGCTGCTGTGCGATTCCCCTGTCAGGCAGAAAGGGCGACCGGCAAGGGAAGAAGAATCTGTAGCGGGAGAAGATGGGGGCAGTTTCTGGAAGCTGCATGTTGACGGATCTGAGCACGTCCTAGAGCGAACCGCAACCTTCCACCCCACAGGACGTGTGGCGACACAGACCCCGACTTCCACAAGCACTCAGGTACGACGGGCGCGAGAGGTCCCTGGCCCAAACTCAGGCCGCAGCCTGCCTACCTTCCCGCACTGCAAAGGACTCAGACCTCCCGAGCGGGGGCGGAGGACCAAGGGCGACAGCCGCCGCCTCCGCAATCCCCCGCCCCTCGGCGCCGACGCTCCGCGCTCCTGCCGGCTCCCCATTGGCCGACGCGCTCGCCAATCGTGGCGAAGCGGCCCGGGCACTGGGCCCTGATTGGTGGAGCCCGCCGCGGAGCCGCCCTCCGGCTCGCGCCGGGCCCCCTGCCGGGAGGGGGCGTGGCCGCGGCTGTGGCCCGGCCGGAGGCGGCGTCGCTCGCGCCGCTGCGTGCGGTGTGGTGCGGGCGGGGGCGCCGGGCGGCCGCGGCGCGGCGGGACCATGGAGCTGGGCGCGCTGCCCCGGCGCCGGCGGCGGGACCACGGAGCGGTGAGTGCGGGCTGCGGCCGGCTCCGCTGCGCAGCCGGGATGCCCTTCTCCGAGCCGGGGTCCGGCTCGGGCGGCCGCCGGGGGTCTGGGGGAGGGACGGCTGGACGCGGAGCTGTGCCCCCCAGAGGCCCCGCGGCCAAGTGAAGTTGCTGCAGCGCGCCGTGCGCGCTCCGGCCGGGCTGCGGGGCCCACTGCGGGCCGCGGCGCTGGCCGTGCTGGGCTCCGCAGCATCCTCCCGGCGGACTCCCGCGCCTGCCAGGGCTTCCCGCCGTCGCGGCCCGGTCCTCCTGTCTCTCCTGCAACCCTCCTCCCCCGGCCCTTCGGCCCCCGCACTGTCCGGTGCGCGCTCCCCGGACGCGGGGCAGCCGGCCGCAGGTGGCGCCCGGCCCTCCCCTAGCGCCCCACGCTCGACGCCCCGCCACAGCTCCCCTCCGCAGCCTCCGGGAGTCCGGGGACCATGGCATCCCTCCTCGTCCCACGCGCCCTCGCTCGTATCGGGCCCAGTCCTTGCGTGCCCGGAGCCCCATGGGGTCCGGCCCTGCGCCTGCCTCGCCTGCGCCCTCCTGATGCCCGCGTGCGTGGCCAGTGCGGCCCCTCTTCCCGCCTCGCTCTGGGCTGCGGGGCCGCGCGGCTCAGGCCTCAGAGACCAGGCTCGGAGGCTCTTCGGAGCCGAGCGAGGTCGGGGGAGCGCGCAAGGTGTCCCCTGCGAGCCGCTGCGTCTCGGTGGACCGTCCCTGCAGCCGGCGGGTGCTCCTGGTGGGGGCCGCGCCGCTCGACCCGCGCCCGGCTGCGAGCCCGAGCTCGTGCAAGGCGCAATCTGCCTCTCGATCTTTGGTTCTTAACGGGCAATGGCGACTTCTTAGCGCCCTGGCCTCAACTCTGCGGGGGGGTGGGGGGGTGTAGTTCTCGAATGAAGAGCAGAGTTCTTAATTATTGAGAAACTGCGAAGGGCTTAGGGTTGAGTGGAAGCATCACATTTTCTCAGCCCCTGTCGGGTGGAATAGGAATGTTTTCTCATCTGGGGATTAATTTTTCATCGGGCGGTTTACTTTCAGCAGTTATTGTTGAGTTTCCAAGAGCTTAAAAAAAAAAAAAGCCAGTTCTGGCGTTGAAGCTCAAAATCAGATGCGATGCAGGGCATGCCATTTTTGACTTTGGAGAATCGGAATCGGCGTTTTGTAAGGGGAAAGGCTAGGCGTTTGAAAAGATTTTACATTTTAAAAGTTTGGTGTATCTAAAGCTGCTAAAACGCCATGTCCGTACTGTTTTTTTCTTTTCTCCGTAGCAAATTCTATTGAGCCTTGGCTTTGTGTCTGTGCTTTACCAAACTTTCCCTTTCTAGTTGGGAAACAATGCAGTGATTCTTCACGGCTGGTCCCTTTTATCTACTTGAGAGGTTAAACAAAAGAGAGCTGGTTTGACCTTTTTCAAAGGCAGTTCTCCGTGTGTCCTCTCTGCTGCCAGCAACCCCACGTGGGATTCATCTTTGGTCCCCGTTCTTTTTCTTTCTTTCTTTCTCTCTCTCTCTTTTTTTTTTTTCTTGAGAGAGAGGCTTGAATTGATGCTCACCAAAGTTGGTTTTCAGGTGTCTGAAGCTCCCTTGGATGGAGAGTTTGGGTGGCTTTCTGTTTTGAGTGGAAACAGAAGCAGCTACTTCTAGAACTATCTACATCTAAGCTTGGGTCTTGTCCGTCTTACTGTTGATGTCAGGTTGTGAGCTTGATCACACTGTCTGTGTAGCTTTTGTAACCTCAGAGTTGCTCAGTCCCAGTAGCATTGGGAAAAGACAGGTAGACCATGCTGGGTGCTCCTACCCACCACGCACAGCGTCCGGTCTGTTGCCAGGAAGCTTGGTAGATCTCCCAGGACCAGGCAGTTCCCACAGGGCCTTGCACGTGACTTTCCGCGGGGAAGTGTTGGAGACCACATGAGTATGACGAATATTGGCTGGACTCCTGGCCGGAGCTAGTGGGCCTTTTTTTTTTTTTTTACGAGTTCCAAGAACTTTCTTGGACATTTGGGTGCTGGGATCGGGGGAGAGGATGGCTTTAGTCTTGCGCATTTTGAATCAAATGCTTATAGCCCGTGTTCTTAATTTTCTGCTGGTAATGCAGGGATATTTTATGCCAGGAAAAATACTGCACATTGTACTAACATCTCATGTTAGTATGGAGATGTTGGAGGGAAGCTACTCAGTTTCCTTTTCTCATTCTTTTAAAAAATTTTATTTTTAGTATTGTTTACGTAGTAGAGAGGGATGCACGCCCAGGTGGATCTCCGACTAGGGTGGGGAGCTTCAAGGTATGGACACTCCTATGTCTGCAGCGGGGTAAGTGGGGAGGGGCTGCTCCTTGCTAACAAACTACATCAGCACCTGGGGAAGGGGCGGTCATTGATGATACCTTGGAGAACTGGATGGGAAGAATGTTCTGAAAATGTTACTTGCGTGATTTTGATAGTTCAAAGACGTTGTTGGCTCTTTTTGCACCAGCGTTGAGAAAACCTTTCCAAGGTCTGCTGGTAGAGCAGATCTACCTTAGTTTATCCACAGACCCAGACACCTGTTTCAAAACTTGGCCAGGCGAGTTGTCCAACATCTTCTGCTTGGCATCCTCTGCTTGTCTGTGTGAGAGCTGGCTGTTATGTCCCCAGTTGTGCATCTGGGCATGCTGTCCACTGTGCAGGCATCAGCAAGTAAGACAGCCCAGTCCTGATACATGCACTCAAGAGGACCACATTCATTGTGATTTTCCTTGTCGCTGGGTTTTCAGTTCAGTGATCTAGTTAGGGAGTTCCCCAAGAAGCCTCGCCTGGGATGACCACAGACTTGATTCTTGTGTGTGCCAGCCAGTGCAGGGACAGGTTTGGTCTCTCAACCGTGCCAGTTATTACACTTATCAGTGGATGCAGCTGCCTGGTCAGTTCTGCCCGAGCTCCATCTCTCATGCCAATCGACTGGTGCTGTGGCTTAGCCCTGCCCACCCCAGGCATGGTTCTCACACACCAGTGGGTGTCACAGCCTTATAGGGGCTATCCCAGTAGTCCTCACCAGGTCTTCCCGCAGCCCCTGGTTTTTGCTCATGCCAGCTTGTGCTGTGGCCTAGCCTGTCCTGTCCTGAATGCCACCAATCTCTTATGCACAACCATGGGTTATGTGGCTTAGCTCAGCCCAACCTGCCCCCAGACCCAGCCTGCATGTATGCTGGTGGGTGCTGCCACCCAGCCCAGCCTGATCCATCCCCAGCCCTGACAGCTGTAGCCCAGCAGGAGAGTGCTCACAGTTCCCTTAAAAGGCCCATTCCCAGCCAGGATCCTGCGCTTGCCAGGAGGTACTGCAGACCAACCTGACATGACTTGTACCCAGTCCCAGCACATGCTGCATCCTAGCCTGGCCAACCTGCACCCATTCTGGTTCTTGTAAGTGCCAGTAGGTGTAGCAGCTTAGTGCAGCTTGGTCTGCCCTTAGACAGGAGTTTCCTACTAGACCTGCTCCCAGCCCCAGATCTTGTGGGTACTGCAGCTGAGCCTGACATGGCTGGCCCCCAGTCCTGGCACCCACTGCAGCCTAGTTCTTCCTGGCCTATCCGTAGACCTGGGTATCATGTGACCCAGTGGGTGCTGCAGCCTAGCCCAGTCTGACACTGCCAGACACAACCCACATGCATGCCGATGGGTGCTGCAGTTTTGCCCAGCCTGGTTCGCCCCCCACCACCCAGCACTGGTTCTTTCACTCACCAGTGGGAGCTGCAGCGTTAGGAATCTTAAGAACTTAGAAGTCCCCTAAGTTCTCCTGTTAGGACTGTTCTCAGTCCTGGATTTTGTGTGTGCTGCTGGGTGCTTTGCCCATCTTGGCATGGCTCACCCCCATTCTTGGCTCTCACTGGCAGGTGTGGCCCACATCCTGTCCTGGCTCTTGTATGTGCTAGCAGGTGCTGCAGCTTGGCTCAGCCCGGCCTATCCTGAGACCTGGCGAATAAACGTGACACGGAGTGTTGTAGCCTTGCTTTGCCTGGACTGGTCCACCCCCAGCACCAGCTCAGGTGCTCCCCAGCTGGAGCTGCAGCCTGGCAGGGGAGTTAACTTAAGTTTTGCTACCAGGCCTGCTCCCAGCCCTGGATCTCAGGTGTGCCAGTGAGCGCTGTGGCCCTGCTTTCATTTTCCCATTCTTACGGCTTCCCTAATCTTGTTTCTTTCTTTCGAGAGAACCATACTTGGTACTATGGGGATGTATCTTTCCAGAGTTTTCTTTTTTCTTCAATAACCTTTTAACATTCAAAACCACATGCTTGGTAATTACCAGGCACTATTTTCATCATGGAAATGGCGGAAATAAGAGATTAGAGCTTTCAAGATGTTGCTAATCTGTGGAGAGAAACAATTAGCATGCAGGGCGATAAGTACTGTGATAGGAGTAAGTGAGCAGTGAGGGCCGTGGGAGCCACATAGGCCTGACCATTTCCTGTTTGACACTTTCAGTGCGTTTCACGATTTATAAAATGTGCAGAGGATTCAGAGATAAACAGCACAGATACCTGTTTCAGCCCCTGATGAGCTTGCTGTTCCAGCTTGACCTTGTACAGTTTTAACCATGGATTATAATTCAGGCCATGGTGGGGGCTCAGAAAGGGGCCAGCTGTGGCCGCCGAATGGACAGTCCTCCAAGAAGAAGGACAGGTCAGAATCTTGTTGAGGAGAGGGGGTATATTGGAGCAACTGGATACAAACAATAGGAGTTTAAGGTGAGGTAAAGGGAAGGAAGTGGCAAGAGGAGACAGGCAGCACTATAGGTCTGTCCCGTGAGGTTTAAGATTCCTGTTGCATGGCGTTTGACTCCTTGAGGCCCAGAGGAAATGGTTGAAGAACTTTGTGCAAAAGAAGGTCAGGAATGTTGGTTGCTCTTTAGAGTGGGTTGGTGTAGCGAGGGCAGCTTGAAGATGTGTGTGAGTCAGGGAAGCTGGTCAGTTAGGGTTGTGCCTGGTTCTGGTTGCATGGCTGGGTGAAGATGCTTCCTGAGAGGGATGGCAGAGGCTGGATTATCCTTGGCCAGGGCAATTGGGTTGGCTTTGTTAGTGATCTGGATTTCTGGAGGTACTGGGACTGAAGATACTCATCTGGGAGATTGTGGTTGTCCTTTACTATTCATCACTGCTTGAGGAGTCTCACGCTGCCAACCAGGGTGCCACCACTAATTCACAGGGAGACTGGCAGACATTTAAATTGTAGAGTCAAGGGACTGGTGCCATGGGATGGCAGGCTAAGCTTCTGCCTGTGGTACCAGCAGCTTATGTGGCTTCCCCACTTACACAGCTCCCTGCTCTAATGGAGTAGGAAGGCAGTGAAGATGGCCCAAGTCCTTGCATGAGAGACCCTGAAGAAGATCTTGGCTCCTGGCTTTGAACCTGTCTAGCTCTGGCTGTTGGGGCCATTTGGGGAGTGAATCAACAGATGAAAGATCTTTCTCTCTCCTCCCACGTGCAACTCTTTCAGATAGGAATAGATATATATATATATTTAATTGTTAAGTCAAGCAGCAGTATTTGATCTTTCCCATCCTGTTGGAGCTGTTGGCTCAGGGTTCTTGGTACTTCTCTCCTAGATCCCACTGCATTTGCTATGGTTTAACAGCATTTAGCTCTTGACCTAATGTAGATGATTTGAACTCCAAAGACATAAGGTGATGGCACTAAGCGGGGGAACCTGTGTCCGATTACGGTTTTAAGAAGGTGGACCTGGCGGGAGTTTCTTAGGCTAGGGCATAACCTTCTGTTTCCTTCACAGGTAGCTTGTCTCGGGTGTTTCGTTATAGTAATTGAAAGCTGGCAAATGCACTGTTTTCCTTGACCTGACCTCTATTTTTGTCCCAGACGGTAACCAAAAGCTGACCTCCTCTCTTTTGTTAAGACATGTTTTTGGTAGGTACTGCATCAGTGTGGTGATGTCTCATTTGTGGTTTGAAAAGTTGTGTGGTGCATGGTAAGGTTGTGGTGAACTTTCACATTTGCCTCTGTGTTTGTTAATGAGGCTGTTGGAGTTGATGAGCTGATTGAGTAGGAAAAGGAGAGTCCAGAGTGAGATCTGAGGAACTCTTGGGTCCGAATGATAAACAAGAAAGTATTTTGTTAAAGTGAGATGGAGAAGACTGGAGTCCTGGCGTCCAGGAGAACCTTGACAGAGAGGGAGAGCATTGCAGCCCGGAGGGGTCCACAGTGGTGGGGTTACTTTGTATCAGAGTTTAATAGACAGTGGGCCTCAGGAAGTGGAGCCTGGGATGTGTTGATAGAGCACTAAGAAATCTGATGGTGGTGGTTGTGGGAGTGAATCAGCAGATCTCGTTTGAGGATTTTTTTTTTTTAACTTTTTAATTTATTTGAAAGGCAGAGTTAGAGGGAGAGAGAGATCATCTTTCATTGGTTCACATCCCCAAATGGCTGGAGCTGAGCCAATCTAAAGCCAGGAAGAGGAGCCTCCTCTGGATCTCCTGTGTGTACTGGAGCCCAAGAACTTGTGGTCATCCTCCATTGGTTTCTCAGGCGTGTTATCTGGGACCTGCATGGGAAGTAGAGCAGCCAGGACTTTGAACCTGGTGCCCTTATGAGATGCCCGCCCCAACCTGTTTTGTGTTTTTTCCTTTTTTTCTTGGATGGCTTGTGCATGTGTAAATGTTAGTAAAGAGTCAAGGTAGAGAGGATGACAGAGAAGTCCAGCTAGTCAGGGATTTAAAAGCTTCCCTTGGGATTTGACCCTGGGATAAAATGAGCCATCTCAGTGGGAGGAGTCTCAGCGCGCCTCATTGCGGCAGACAGAAGCTGGCCAGGAGAGGCCGTTATCCGCTCTGGTGATGGACAGAAGAGACTTGAAGTCCACGTGGTGTCTGATGGGGCTTTTCTGTTTGTTTTTCTAGCAGTGACTTTTTCCCCCTTGTGTACCTGTTTATGAAGTATACTTTTCCCATCTTTGCCGTTTTTTTTGAGGACTGTCTGGGCCTTCTCAGGGTGGGCTCCTCTCAGCATGACCTTATCCTTCTTTGGTACCTCTTGAGATTGTGCTGTGCTGGTCCCTTCCTTCCTGTCTGTAGTGTCCTGTCCTCCAACCGCAAGGGAGTATTGTCCCCTGGGAGGCCTTTCTCAGCCTCTTCCTTCAAGGCCAGCTTTGTCTGTTTTGTCTCAGCCTAGCTGCCCATCTCAGATGTCCTTAGATGGGAGTAATTTTTCCATGCTCAGATTTCTGCCCTAGTCTTGGGCGCCACTGTTTTGTCCTTTCTCTTTCCCTGGATGGGTGCCTGTTCTCTTGGAAGTGAGCGCTTTTCTTCTGGTGGACTCTTTTGTTCCTTCCTCTTTTTTCAAGCTTTAACTATTCCCCACACCCCAGGGTGTCTTCCCTCTCTGTCTGGGCCACTGCTAGAACCACTGGAACTGGCTCTGAACACAGCACTGTGTGCTCTGTGACATTTTGGAGCAGTGGTCTTGAAGTTGATCTCAGGATACCTTTAAGAATACGTAATAGAATCCTGAATCTTGTGCTATTCATTCTCTTCCCCCATTTATTTGAGTTTTTGCTTTGGTTCTTTTCCATTTGGCCCACAAATGTGCATGCTCTGGTTCCTGGCCACAGAGTGCTCAACATGACCATACTCCTGCTCTCATGCTTTTGAGTCCAGACAGGGTAAGCCATCTTGTAACTAACTTTCCAGCACTTGTGGGAGGACCCGGGGGCAAGGCGGCCCAGATGCCACCGGCTCTCAGTGGCTGTGTCCGGCCTGTGGCATGGCCTCTCCCAGATGCCACCGGCTCTCAGTGGCTGTGTCCTGCCTGTGGCATGGCCTCTCCCAGATGCCACCGGCTCTCAGTGGCTGTGTCCGGCCTGTCGCATGGCCTCTCCCAGAGGCTGTGTCCGGCCTGTCGCATGGCCTCTCCCAGATGCCACCGGCTCTCAGTGGCTGTGTCCGGCCTGTCGCATGGCCTCTCCCAGAGGCTGTGTCCGGCCTGTGGGATGGCCTCTTTGGCCTTCCGGACCAGGCTGTTTGTGCGCTCACCTTGTTCACTGTGCGCATGCTCCGTGCCTTCCCCCACCGGTTGTCTTCTCAAAGCCTCCGGGATCTGTAGGATCTGCGTTGCTTCTGTTTTCTAGCAGTACAGCAACATATTGGATTTTTAAAAATTACTCCAGTACATGCTGATGATTTTTATTACTGTGCCACAAACAGTTCCATTTGGGTTTATTTTTGGTTTATCTTGAAGCCTCCGTTTCACTTTGTGCACATGAACAGCTCAGTAGATTCATATTGCAATTCGAAAGTATAGATGGCTATGGACTAATATCATGTGACAGTGTTTGTCAGTTAAGAACATGAATTGATACATTTTCTCACGTAGTAAATATTCAACAAATATTTTTGTGTTGACCAAGATTGCCTTGAGCATTGGCTCTCAGTGATTCACTAAGCAGTGCACTGTCACTGAGATACAATTTAACTTGATCGGAGGCATCTTGCCCTACTGTCACACTTATTTTTTGGTTTCTCATAATGTGGAAAGAACGGGGCTGTCTTTGGCTGTCCTTACAGGCCCTGTTTTAGGCTGTCACCAGGACTGGTGTCTGCTCTGACATGACTTTGTGATGCTGCTATCTACTTAGGTGGATGGTATTAGCCAGAAAAATAGGGGATGAAGGGAGGGAAGGAGTAAGAGAAGAGAAAAGAACGAGAGAGCGTGCGTGTTCATGTGCTCATTCTATTGAGGTACTGGTGGCCAGTTCAAAATGAGGACGAAGGGGCTGAGTGTCCATTTCTTCAGAAACAAGATGTTGACTTTTAGAGGAAAGATTGTAACTTTCCAGTGTAGGATATATGTTCATTTCTCATAAATAGAAAACCATATTTTATTTTATAACCAACCCGATACAGTTAAAACACATACTAATTCTTGCTTCCCTTTGTATCTGTCTCCTTTTCTGTGCATTTTTAAAAAATCAGAGTGATTTTTTTTTTTAATTTAAAAAACAGATACACAGAAACTGCCAAATTCCCCAGTCAGCTGTCTTCAGATTTTAATTACACAGTGCAAACAGCATTGTTTCCCAAGGCTTCTCTAACATGTGAATTGTTCTTGAGATATCCCATTGAGGAAGATTATTAAAATGTTACTGCTTTGCAAAAGTTGGCATTGCAATTTAGAATGGTCACAGTGTTTATCAGTGGTAATGAAGTTCCTACCTGAGCTGTAATTAAAATGTTCATAGCAGCTCTGCTGTTTGTCCATCATGTTACGTAAGCTTAATTGAAAGCTAACATTTCTGGCATGTCCAGTTCCCTCTCCAAAATTAGGGGAACTCTAAAACTGTTTGGTTTCCTTGGAAAGAATGGCCTGAGGATCCTTAAAGGAGCATGCACATGGCAGAATGCATGTTATGGAAAAAGTATACATAGTTTTCAATTTTTTGGCATAAAAATTATTTTTCAATTCATCTTCTGTGAATTTTTTGAATTCCTCATAAGGACTAAGAGGGGAAGGGCTCTGCAGCTGTGTTCACAGTTAATACTTCTTGCTGGTCAGTTGAGGAATTGTAGCTTGATTTCTTAGGTTGTCCGGTTTCTAATCTGGTTTCATTTGAGACAGAAGTGATTACCTTGTATTTTAATATTTGCTCAGCATTCTTATTTTGGACACTGTCATGGCTTACATCAGTCAGACATGACTTAGATCCACTGTGTACACATGCAGGTGATAAACAGAGCAGGGTCCTGCTTCAGTGGAGTTTGTACTTTATATGCAAATTTCATCGGTCTGAACGGCTTGTAATTTCATTGAACATAAGCGGCTGAGACTTGCCGTGTCTCTATTCCCCAATTAAATAAGGATCTCAATTAGCTTAGAGGAAACACTCATAATAATAAAGCTAATGTGAGTACGAGAATCAAAAAAGTACCTGAGGACCAGGAATGGAAACAGTAAGCCTAGCATTCAGTAAGCCTTCTTGGTGGTCAGGGGCTCTTGACAGTGCTGACTGCCTCAGAAAGGGCAGGGCTTCAGTGACTCAGCGCCGGAAACATCTGCTCCTCCCCCGCATGGAAGCTCAGGTTGAGGGGACCTCCGACTGCTCAACTGGGAGTCGTGGCCAGCAGGTGGCACAGAATCAAAGCCCTCCAGGGAGAGTGATGGACCAGCACACTTCTCATTTGTCGCTGTGCATAGACCTGGCCTTGTTTAGCCTTTGTTGGGCTGGAAACGGTATCACAGTGCAAGAGCAGAGGGAGTCGGGGTGTCGCTGACCAGGCCGCTCTACCCTAGGTGGTGAGGACCTTGGCCAGGGGTCTGGGTGGCCAGAGTGCAAGTGCGCCATTCCTTGCTTTGTGCTGTAGTTTTCACCATCTGTGTGGAGTGAACCAGTGTCCTTTCTTAGATACGTTCCCTGCTTTCTCATTGGGTTACCTTGAGAGGTGTAGTGAGTGAGAACTTGGTGACTTTCTTAGGACACGTGGAACAGAGGTTTTTGCAAGGATGATTGTTGTGAACCCCCTAAATGAAGTGAAGGTCCAGCTTGAAGGCATTTCCACCCAGGATCAAGTGAACATTGTTTATGTTCTTCATAAACACAGACAACATTCAGGAATAGACTACCTGAAATGGGAGTTTTGGTGGCGGAGATGTAGAAGATGAGCTTGCTCTGCCACTATTTCTTATTTAATCTAGCTCTAGAAACTGAGAGAGGTGCTTGTGTAATTCAGTCTGCTCCATGCCAAGCTTGTTCGAGAGCATAGGATGGTAACCTGTAGCCTAGGAGCCACAGCTGGCCGTCCACCCCCTTTTGTAAGGAAGATTTTGTTGGAACACTGGCATGCCCATTTGTTTGTGCGTGGTCTGTGGCTGTGTTTGTGCTGCAAGGCAGAACTGAGTAGTGCCTAATGCTAACAGACACCATCTAACCTGCAAAGTATTAAATATTTGCTGTCTGGCTCTTTGCAGCAGAAATTCTCAACCTCCATTTTGGAAGACAAATTTCCTGAATTTCTTTAAAGGCCTTCATTCCAGTGAGGAGAAGTGTAACACAACGTGTAGATAAATGTAGTAGCAATAGCTATCAAGAAAAGCAAGCAAGAGGAAAAAGGACCAAGGACTGCCTTTACATTTTGTTTTAAAATTTGCTTTGATTTGAAAGAGAGAGAAAGAAATAGCTATCTTCCATCTTCTGGCACGCATCTCAAATGCTTGCAACATCCAGAGCTGGGCCAGCTGAGGACAGCAGACAAGAACTTCTGTGCATGTGGCAGGGACCCGCTTGTGGGAACTTGTGCTGCTTGCTGGAATATGATTCTCAGAAGGGTGGAGCTGCACAGAGCCAGGGGCTTCGTCCAGGTACTCCCGTATGGAATATGGGCATCCCAAGGAGCAGCCCAAGCTGCTGTGCCCCAGTGCCTGCCCCTGAACCTGCTGCTGTTTTTGATTGAGTGGTTGGGGAAGGTCTCCTTGAAGAGACCTTGGAGAGGAGATGTGAGTGATGGTGAAGGGGTGAGCAAGCCAGGCACGCCATACGGAGGAGGAGGAGGGTGCTACAGGACAGTTTGTGAGTAAGGTGTGTGCTTGGGAACATTATGTAGGGCAGTGTAGAATGCAGCGGCCCTTGGGATTTTATTCTGAACTAGATGAAAAGCTCTTGCCAGGTCTTGAGCAGGAAAATTATACCATTGGACTTAGATTGTTAAAGGATACTGGGGCTGCTGTGTGGAGGGTAATACGAGATAGGAAGAGGAGTCTGACACTGGTAGGTGCCGTGGCTCCCAGGATCAGTCAGTGGCTGACAAGTGGTGTCTGGGACCCAGTGGGAGGGCTGCCTGGTCAAGAACTGAGAGGGGGCATAGCAAGACTCTGGTTCTGTATACGAACTCGGTGATTCTTGGGAGGGCTACTTACATGCAGTAATGACCTTGAACTGTTTAACCACCTTAACAAGTGGTTCACCAGATCTTCAGATGCTTTGCTAAAACACTGATGTTGTTTAGGTGACTTTTAGGTCTCTGGCCTGTGTGTGTTGTGCCCAGATTTTGAGATTCTCAGAAATCACCAGGTGTCTGAAGTCATGCAAGTGCACAAGGGTGGTTTATTCAAGCTCGGCATATCCAAGCTGGGTTCTTGGTTGAGAGCAGCCAGGTCCAGCCAGCCAGGACCAACACCTCTTACTGGAGTGCATCCAGGAACTGCACATCCTCAGGGTTTTTTAGGGGCAGTCCACAATAGCTTGAAAAGGGGCAGTTCACAATAGCCTGCAAAGTGAGGGAGAAATACCAGACATTCCCTACCTATCTCGGTTGGATAGCCCATGCGTGGCTCTTCTGTGGTCCAGCAGTTAAGGTAACCACCCACTGGATTACTTGGAACCTCTGTGAGATACCGGACTTGGGCCTTGATTCATGAAAATTGGAGCCCATTGGTGCTAAAGGTCACACCAGCCGTTTGACCTGCAAACTCACAGTTTCTTTCTTTCTTTCTTTCTTTCTTTCTTTCTTTCTTTCTTTCTTTCTTTCTTTCTTTCTTTCTTTCTTTCTTTCTTTCTTTCTTTCTTTCTTTCTTTCTTTCTTTCTTTCTTTCTTTCTAAGATTTATTGATTTTTATTGGAAAGGCAGATGTACAGAGAGGAGGAGAGACAGAGAGGAAGATCTTCCGTCCGATGATTCACTCCCCAAGTGACCACAACAGCTGGTGCTGCGCCGATCCAAAGTCAGGAGCCTGGAACTTCTTTCTGGGTCTCAAGGCTTTGGGCCGTCCTGGACTGCTTTCCCAGGCCACAAGCAGGGAGCTGGATGGGAAGTGGAGCCACTGGGATTAGAACCGGTGACCATATGGGATCCTGGCACATTGAAGGTGAGGACCTTAACCATTACGCTGTCGCGCTGGGCACACACCCTTTCTTAATGAGCCATGAACAAATGGTTGAGATTTTGATTCTGAGGTTTCTCATGTGGACAGTTGCGGTCTGGAGCATTGTGGGTGGGTACTTCCAGGCAGTGTCTTGGATCCATGGGCCACACACCTTGGCGGGGTGGGCAAAATTCGCCATGTTGGCTGAAGAGCCAGAGCGAGGTCTGCCTGTAGAGATGTCTCAGTAATTGTGTGTGGAGTAACAACTGTTTTCTCCTGGCACCTGGCAGAATGAATTTAGTTAGAAAATGCATTTCTGAGTAATTAAACAAATTGGTCTGCTATCTGGAATTCCTGAGTATGACCCAGTTAAATTTTGGAGAGTATCTGTAAAAAGGATTTTATTTTTGAGATAGGAAGTGTTAAGACACTCTGGATAATAATTAGCTGTAAAACTGCTGCCATTTTTATCACTGGAGAGAAGGTTATTCGACCTTTTCATTCTCTGTACTAGGCTGGAGAGATAACAGATAATCCAGAAAAAATGCTAGTGACTGTAATTTCCATGTAAAAAGAAGCAGGGAAAGGAAGTAAAATCAGTAGTGGAAAGGGTTTTTCTTTCTTTTGTTTATAAAAGATGGAACTACAGAGAGAAGAGAGAGGAGAGAGAGATCAGTCTTACATCTGCTGGGTCACTGTGCAGATGGCTGAAGCAGGTGGGGCGGGGTCAGGAGCAGGAGCTGGGAGCTGCATCTGGGTCTCTCAGGTGCATGCAGGGGCTCCAGGACTGCGCTGTCTTCCACTGCATTAGCAGGGGGAAGCACCCATACGGGAGGCTGGCATCTTAGGAGGCGCCACAACAACAGCCTCTAGGGGTTTCTTTAAGCCATCTCTGCATGTGATAGAACAGAATTTAGAAAAGGATATAAAGATTTAAATAACAGTTAGTACAATTCACCTGAGTTAACAGAATAAGTACACAATACATGTTTTTTTTTAAATGATGTGTACAAATGATTATTCACCAGGCTATCAGCTCGTTGAAGCAAAAGCAAATTTATATGTATTTTAGAAGATTAAAATAGAATGGCATTCTTTAAACTGACAGGAAGAACAAAAGGTGATTAGAAAATCTTTTGTAAGTTAACTCTGGTCAAAGAAGTACTGTTAATTAGAAACTTTCAACAGGTGTTTTATTAAGTATTTTACACTTCTGTATATTATTCAAGTGATTGTGAAAATACTGTATATGTAAATCTGTGGGATGCAACTAAACTCATACTAAAGTGTCTGGCCTTATATTCACATGTGTGGAAAGAAGAAAGCCCGAAAAAAATATTGAGTGACCTTGTGCATCCATTATGGGAAGCTGGAAAAGAATAGCAAACTAATCCGAGAGGAAATGATGGGCATTAGGAACCGGAATAACTAAGAAAGGAAACAGACACATAATAAGGAGCTTCTGTAGGCTGGTTCTTTGGAAAGCTCTGGGTAACCATGTGTATGGTGAGATGAATCCATTTCAGAAAGACCAAAGACACAGAGAAGCAATATCAACAGCGAAAAAGGGAACATCCCCGAAAAAGCCCACAGGATAGTGAGGTTTTGAAAAAGGTGTTGTGAACATTAATTTTAATAAGTTTAAAATGTTATGTTACATGGACAAATGCTTTCCTTCAGTATGGTTTTGTTGCTCATTTAAATTATACCTGCATTTGCTTTAGTGTTTCCCCCTGTGCTTGTTGAAGTGATTTTCTTTAATGTAAGCAACACAGCACAACCTACTTTTGAAAGCCAAAGCTAAACAAAAAGGTGTAGCTTCAGAGTGATGTCATTTCCTCTTACAGCCTTTGGCCCCACCCATCCACCCCTTTTAGATAATCTTTGAATATCTTATGTGAAAATAAGAACACTTGTGGGGCCCGGCGTAGTAGCCTGGTAGCAAAGTCCTCACCTTGAATGCGCCAGGATCCCTTATGGGCACCGGTTCTAATCCCGACAACCGTATTTCCCATCCAGCTCCCTGCTTGTGGCTTGGGAAAGCAATTGAGGATGGCCCAAACCTTGGGACCCTGTGCCTGTGGGGGAGGACTGGAAGAGACTTCTGCCTCCTGACTTTGGATCAGCTCAGTTCTGGTCATTGTAGCCACTTGGGGAGTAAGATCATTGGACGGAAGATCTTTCTCTCTGTTTCTCCTCCTCTCTGTATATCTTCCTTTCCAATAAAAATAAATAAAATATTTTAAAAAACCCACGCATGTATATTTCCTTCATTTCTTTCCCAAAAGAACTCCGTGTTCTATTCTGCTCTACTGGATTCACTTAAAATCTGCCCGATAAGTGACTGTGTTGATCCTGTAGCATCTCACTCCTTAATCAGTTAATTGTGTAGCTGCACAGTGCATCACGTGACGGTCAGATGTCCAGATAGTTCCAGTATTCCACACTTGCCGATACTGTTGCCGCCAGTAGCCTTGTGCACACGCACTTTTGTGCTGAAGGGAGTTTAATTTGAGGGTCAAGTCTTTCCAGTTGGATTTCTGGGTTAGAGAATAAGTGTATAATAAGTTTGTAGATACTGTTGAATTCCCTCCTATGGAGCTTTGCCGTGCGCATTGTGTATCTGTTTCTTGAAGCTGTACTTAAAAAGTATGTTGCCAGCTTTTGATTTTTTTCTAACTTAATGAGTCAAAACTCTTGATCAAATTTAAAAATTGTGTTTCTTTTGCTGTGTCTGAAGTTGGACTTTTTTATTTTTCCATATACTTCAGGGAGATTCTGTTTGGTTTCTAACAGTTGTCCTTTTGCCCATGTTTTTCTAACTTTTTTTCCCCTGGTTGTGAAAAGTTCTTTTTTGTCTTAGGAATGGTAGCCATTTGAATGCAGTATATGTTGTATAGTTTTCTCCAAGTTTCTTCTGACTTTCTGGGTGGCATTGTTCTGTGCAAAAGATTCTATCTTCATAGAATCAGAACTATCAGCTTTTTCTTTTTCCTGGGTGTGGATTTGAGTCAAAAGTTAGAAAACCTTTTATTGCACACACACGTACCAGGGCTTGCCCGGGGCGGTCCGTTAGTGCTCGAGTTGTCTTCACACTCTGCGTGTCGTGATATTTAGAGATTGTCGTGTGGTGTGAGGAATAGATCCAGCTTTGTCTTCTTCCAAGTGGCTGTTCAGTTTTCCCAGCACCATTTGTAAAGTGTGTCTGAGCTCTCTTATTCTATATTGAATTTTTTTTTGTAGTTGGTTCTGCTATGGGGCTCTCTTTCATTCCCCGGGTCTGTCTATTCATGTTGTAATACCACAATTTTAATAATGAGGCTCTGTGTTGATATTTGGAGGCGCCTGTTCTTGCTGCTAGCTTCTCCTTCTGCATGTTTATGAAGCTGTCGCTTGTGTTTGCTAATTTTTATTAGAATTGCATTGTATTTTTCAATGAATGTGGGGTTTACTAATGAAGTGATGTCTGACCTAAGAACAGTGAATGCTGAAGGCTACACTTTGCTCTGCCTTTCACGCATGTGTAAAATGTATAGGCTTCTTTATGCATGTTTTGAAAATACTTCATATTAAGGTTATTTCTAAGTTTTTTTTTAATTGCTGTGAGATTTTCTTTTCATTGTATGTTCTGATGGGACTTGCTGTATATCGACAAGGAAGGCTGTTGGTTTTTAGGTTTTACATTCTGCTCCCTAACTGGGGTTTTAGATTGTTTGAATTAGTTTTATCACCAATTCTTGGAGTGTTCTGATTTACTTTTATGTCACCAGTCATTAGTTTCTTTTCTTGTTTCCTGTTTGTCTGCACCTTTGTTTTTTCTTGTACAGTTGCACTGGTGAGTATGTTCACATTAGCCTCGGAATACAACAAGTAGTGGGTGTTGTTTAGATCCCAGCCTTAGTGGGCAATATCTCCAGAATTTTTTCTCTAAGTACTCTCGCTGATGCTTTGTGTATGTTACTTTAAATTCTTGTTCTCCCTCTTTATCTGTTAAGGGAGTATTCATGAGATTAAAAAAAAATTAGTTTGAGTGAGGAAAAATGGGGGGATGCTGGGAATGAGAACGATAATGGTCAGGCGTGTGCACTCAACCATATGCTTTATTCCCAGATGTGCGCGGTGGCTGAGGCGGGCTGGGGCCCGAGCCACCTGGGTCTCACGGGTGCGCGTGTGGGCTCCACAGCTGGAGCCATCACAGGGTCTGTGTTAGCAGCAGCTGGAGCCAAAGAACCGAACTTGGGTCCACTTCACCCAGTGTGGGATGTGGACATTGTAATCATTAGGCTAAATGCCTGTCTTAGGAGATTTTGTTTAAAAATTAGGAACGAGTGCTAGATTTTGTCAAGGGCATTTTAAGCCTCTGTGTAAGTGATTATGTGACTTTCCTAATTAGACAGTTTGTGTGCTGAATGTTATTACTAGATTTTCTAATACTGAACTATTGTTGAAATTTTGGCATAAATTTTTTTTGGTATAAATCCCTAATGTGGTGTTACTGTCTGTTAATATTTCAGTTTGTATTTTTGCATCAGTGTTTGTGGTGTTGATTTGTAATTTTCCTTTTTCATGCAGTCTGAGTCAGGTTAAGGTATTAATGTTAAAAGGTTGGGTGTATCTTCTCTAAAATGTTTGGACCATTGTTTGCAATTTTGAATTTTAGAATATTTATACATATTGAGAGACTTTGAGGAAGGAGACCTGAGTTAAAAAATGAAATTTGTTCTGTTATATTCTTTTTTTTTAAAGATTTATTCTTTTTTTTAAGATTTATTTTTATTATTATTATTATTTTTTACTGGAAAGGCAGATATACAGAGAGGAGAGACAGAGAGGAAGAGCTTCCGTCCGATGATTCACTCCCCAAGTGAGCCAATACTATGCCGATCCGAAGCCAGGAGCCTCTTCCGGGTCTCCCATGCGGGTGCAGGGTCCCAAAGCTTTGGGCCGTCCTCGACTGCTTTCCCAGGCCACAGGCAGGGAGCTGGAAGGGAAGCGGGGCTGCCGGGATAGAACCGGAGCCCATATGGGATCCCGGGCGTGCAAGGCGAGGACTTTAACCACTTGTGCCACCGCGCCGGGCCCCCTTGACATACTTAATAGGTGTGACATGATACCTGATTTTGGGTTTACTTTATATTTTTCTGACTAATGATGATAATTTTTCATGTATTTACTTGCATTTGTATGTTTTCTTTTTGCTTTTTCCCATTGTGTGAGTGTACCACAGTGAGTGTGCTGGCTTCAGTATTCTGTAATTCTGGGTTGTTGTTATCACTGTCTATAACGTGATCAGAGGATTCTGTTTCTGACATTTCCAACTTAGGAATTTTTAATGTTTTATTAATTATTATTATTTTCATTTTATGATACAGTTCCATAGGCTCCTGGAATTTCCCTTATCCCTTCCCAAATTTCCCTCCTCCCACCTAGTTCCTCTATATCATTACTAAAGTATAGTTCTTCATACACAGTCATATGTCCATCATTGTGGGCATGGACAATGGCAGAGAGTCCAGCATCCTATTGTCAAGATATAGTAAACAGTTTCATTGTAAGTCTGACTTTGTCTGGAAGTAGCGATACATACTACATTGTATCCTCATATCTGCATATGTTAGTCTCCATTACACAGCTACTGTACATCCCCTGAAATGAAAAGCCACAAAACAAAATCAACAACAGGAAGAAAAAAAATTAACAACATCATGAAGTTAAATAACATGCTATGGCATGACTGATGTGTTGCTGAAGAAATGAAAAAGAAAATCAAGAATCTTCTTGAAGAAAATGATGCTACTGTATGATCTGAGTCATTGAGTAATGTAATCACAAGAAACTGTTTTGAAGAGTTGAAACTAACAAAAACAAAAACCTCAAAATGCATGAGATATAGTTTCCGCTGATTATTGTTGGTGAAATGTGTCTCTTCTAGACAACAAATAGATGGGTTTTGGTTTTAAGTTCCGCTTATCTGTGACGTTTGATTGAACTTAAGCCATTTACACTCAGGGTTAATATGTATGAGTGGTAATTTGGTCCTGTCATTTTAGGAGTGGGTTGTTCCTTGGTTTAGTCTTCTGTTGTCATTTTTCTGGGATATTCTTCCCATTTGCCTTTGGTTTTGTTGGGTGCTGTTCCTCTTCTCTCTCAAAAGAACGTCCTTGAGTACCATTTGTAGGGCAGGTTTGGAAGAGGCAAGTTCTTTTAACTTTTCTTTTGGCCATTAGGTCTGGGTGCCACACAGACCTATTTTGACCCATAGGATGCCACAGTCGGTATTATTTTCCTGTGGGACCAGTGCAATCCACTGAACTCAGTGAGTTCTCGCGAGCTCAGCACATGTTGTCCCCTGCAGTCCTAAAACTTTTGCCACACTGTACAAAATGGCACCTGAGTTCTTAATCTGCTGGCCGTCAGGTCTGAGAGCTACCCAGACCTGTCTTGAGTGGAACCTGTAGGATGCCACGTTGCTGCAGTTCACTGAGTCAGAAATGAGTTCACTCCCGCCTCAGCATATGCTCAGTCCTTTCCCTTGCCTTTGCCTCCTAAGGCAAAATGGCACCCAATTCGGCTCTAGGGGGCTGACTGGCTGTGAAATCCACCCTGTTCTTGCACTGTCTGTCTGGGATTTGCTGCTCTGTCTCTGCTCCTGGTCAAATCAAACAGACCAGCAGGATGGACAGTTCTTTGGGTTCACCTCCCAAGCTCCCAGTGAAAGTCCCTTCCCACCTGGTTGCTGGTGGAGTTCAGATCTCCTGTTAGCTGAATTCTGCTGGAGAATCCGTCACTGCAACACCACACCATTGTTTTCGCTGCTTTGCTGTGTCTGTCAGTCTCCAGGTGCTCCTCTGCAGTTGTTCTGTCCTTTCCTATTTCCTGGAATGTGTCCTCTCTGCTTCATCCTGATTAAATGTTTTTCTGTCTGTTTAAACGTGTCCTTACCCTATCCTGCCATCTTGATTCCCCCATGAATATGAATATATTGATGCTTTTTTGTCTTCATCACATTTTTCCATGATGTTCAGAGTGTTCTTGAACATTATTATCAAAATGTGATATATAAATATATATGTAAATATATTTATATATAAATATATAAATGTAAATATATATGTATACACACACACACACAAATCAGACCGTAGATGGGATGTTGGCACCTTAGGTGGAGGCTCAACATACTATGCCACTGCACTGGTCCCTGTTTTACAACAAATAGCGCAGAGTGTTTTATTCCTATTCCTTTTCTGAGTGTCTTAAGTTACTGCTTGGTTAGATGGAGTTTAGGCCTCAACTACTGAATGTGAGAGATCAGGGTCTCTTTCCTAGATGTAGACTTGTGTAAGAAGGGTAGCATTTTGGGGAGACTAAAGGATGTTGTTACTCAGATTAACCCTCGTGATGTGGGGAGCAGTGTTCTGGGGCAGCAGGGTGGGGCACTGCCTGTGGTGCATCCCATTCAGGCAACAGTGTGTGTTCCCGCTGTTCCACTTCCTTTCCTGCTCAGTGTTAATGGCATTTAGAAAAGTAGCAGAAGATGGCCCAAGTGTTTGGGTCTTTGCTACTCATGTGGAAGACCCAGATGAACTCTTGGTTCCTGGTTTCGACTTGCCCCTGCCCCAATAGTTGTGGTTATATGGAAAATGAACCAGCAGATGAAAGATCTCTTTTTTCTGTCTCTAACTCCAACTTTCAGAGTGAGTAGATACATCTTAAATGATCCTTAGGAAAGGCATATATGTAATAAATGTTTTGTGAGTTGTTGCTTATTCAGAAAAGGTTTTTTTTTTTTTTTGGTGTGGCCTTTCTAGTTGTCTAGTTGAAGGACAGCTTGATTGGGTATAAAAGTACTTGATGCCACTCTTGGCTTTGATGGGCTCAACTCTGGCTTTTGCGGCATTTTGGGGAGTGAACCAGTGAATGAAAGACCTATGTCTCAGGAATATACAGTCTCTGGATTGGTTTGGATGAGGAGTTTCATTCTTGGGCAGTTCCTGTTTGGTGGCTCATCATGGTGGGTGTGGACCTTCTGTGCAGACTCCATTCCAAACATTCTTGGGTAGGAGTGTCCACTTGACTTGGGTAGGGTACTGGAGTTGCTTGTGCTCAGCCCCAATATTCCAACCTCTTATTTTATTGTGTTGGTGGATAGTGGTTTGCTGTCACTTGGAAAGCAAACTAGCAGATGGAGGATCTTTCTCTCTGTCTCTCCTTTTCGTTGTAAATCTGCCTTTCCAATAAAAATAAATAAATCTTTTTTTAAAAAGAGGTATATCTCTTTCCTGAGGTGCAGATTTGTTTGGATTGTTTTGCAGATAAAACAGAATGTCACATGTGTTATCATTATTCGCTGTTATGTAAATGTATTGTAAATGTATTACTGTCCCTTTTCACCCCTGGTATTCCATAGACCTGCTGTAGACTTGTGGTCAGCTTGTCCGTCGGGGGATGGCGTTTCCATCAGTATGAGCGTGGCCGTTGCAGGTCATCGGAAATGCAGGTCAATAGCTCTGCTAGGAAACTCAGTGAAACTGATTGGGCTGAAACCCTCACTGGTGAGTTCTGGGTCCCGAAACACCCGGTTCTTGGATGTTGAATGTCAGAGGTAGTTGCCTTGCGCGTGACTAGGCAAATGTCACCATGCATTTCTTGCTTTCCGTTATAAATAATTTCATTTTAAGAAAAGTATCCCTTGACTGTTTACATTAAAAAAAGATTTATTTATTATTAGAAAGTCAGATATACAGAGAGAAGGAGAGACCGAAAGATCTTCAGTCTACTGACTCACTCCCCAAGTGGCCAGAAAGGCCTGAGCTAAGCTGATCCAATCCAAAGCCAGGAACTTTTTCTGGGTCTCTTACGTGGGTCGTGGATCCTAAGGCTTTGGGCCATTTTCTACTGCTTTCCCAGGCCACAGAGAGGGAGCTGGATGGGAAATGGGGCAGCTGGGGCATGAACCAGTACCCATATGGGATCCTGGTGCATGCAAGGTGAGGACTTGAGCCACTAGGCTGCTGTGCTGGGTCCTGACTGTTTACTTTTAAGAATAATAGAATAGGACCTGATACAATGGCCTAGTGGCTGAATCCTCACTTTGCATGTGCTGGAAGTCCCATGAGGTTGCTGGTTCATGTCCTCGCTGTTCCACTTCCCTTCCAGCTTCCTGCTTGTGCAAGAAGGTGGTGGTGAATGGGCCAAAGCCTTGGGACCCTGTACCCTCATGAGAGACCCGGAAGAAGCTCCTGGCTCCTGGATTTGGATCAGCTCAGCACTGCTGTTGTGACCACTTAGGGAGTGAGCCAGCAGACGAAAGTTCTTTCTCTGTCTCTCTTTCTCTCTATAAATCTATTTCAATAAAAATATAGATCTATTTCAATAAGTTTTTTTAAAAGAAGGAAGAAGAATAGATGCTATACTCATGTGCCTTCATCAGAACCTTGGCTGTCATGGTTTACTCTGAAATGCTGTAACATACACCATAATAAAGCATAAAAATATGTACTGTTTTCTGTTTGCCGTAAGATGTTCAATTTCAGGCCCGGCACAATAGCCTAGTGGCTGAAGTCCTTGCTTGCACATTGGGATCCCACCTGGGCGCCGGTTCTATACCTGGCTGCCCCACTTCCTATCCAACTTTCTGTTAATTGCCTGGGAAAGCAGTCGAGGACAGCCCAAAGTGTTGGGACCCCGCACCCGTGTGGGAGTCTTGGAAGAAGCTCCTGGCTCCTGGCTTCGGATTGGCTCAGCTGCAGCTGTTGCGGCCACCTGGGGAGTGAACCGTCGGACAGAAGCTCTTTCTGTTTCTTCTTCTCTCTGTATATCTGAATTTCCAGTAAAAATAAATCTAAAAAAATTCAATTTCTTTTCTGTTTTCTTTTTTAAGATTTGTTTTATGCGAGAGGCAGAATACAGAGAGGGAAAGAGAAAGAAGGGGAAGAAAAGGAGAATGAAGGGAAGAAAAAAAGGAAAGGAAATCTGTCTGTTGGCGAGTGAGATGCTGATTCACTCCGCACGTGGCCACAGTGGCTGTCGCTCACCCAGGCCAAAGCCAGGAGCCTGAAGCTTTCTCTGGGTCTCCCGCTCTGAGTGGAGGGCGCAAGCACTTTGGCTGCACTGCACTGCTCTCCAGATGTGTTAGCAGGGATCTGCACGGGAAGTGGAGCAGCCAGTGTTTGAACCTGTGCCCTGTGCTGGCCTCTTGTTCTTTCTCAGCAACACAGGTCTCAGGAAATGGCACCTCGCTTTTTTTTTTTTTTAAGATTTATTTTTATTATTTTTTATTGGAAAGGCAGATATACAGAGAGGAGAGACAGAGAGGAAGAGCTTCCGTCCGATGATTCACTCCCCAAGTGAGCGCAACGGCTGATACTATGCCGATCCGAAGCCAGGAGCCTCTTCCAGGTCTCCCATGCGGGTGCAGGGAGCTTTGGGCCGTCCTCGACTGCTTTTCCGGGCCACAAGCAGGAAGCTGGAAGGGAAGCGGGGCTGCCGAGATTAGAACCGGCGCCCATATGTGATCCCGGGCGTGCAAGGTGAGGACCTTAACCACTTGTGCCACCGCACCAGGCCCGGCACCTCGCTTTACGTGGACTTTGTCCTACACTGGCTGGGCTCTCCTGCACATCCAGCTAGTATTCAAAGATTGTTCCCAGTGTTTTGGGTCTCATTCTGTTTTGCTATTGGATGTTCATTTTTGAAGAGACAGTGCCTAATTTTAGTGTTGGCTTCAGTTAATTTCTCGTAATTTTGGAATTTTTTTTTTTGGAGATAGTTTTAGGAACATTGGTTGTTAATGAAATGAAGAACCTATATCTGAGTAGATGGAATGTGACTTTTTTTTAAATGAATAGAATGTGATTAATCTGAGCATACTCATTAAAGCACTAAAATAAATACTAAGATTTAGCAAAAGTTATTTAAGTTTAAGTTCCCAGAATATTAGGAAGTAATTCAACCCCTTTTTTCTTTTCTTGCTTTTTCCTCTCTCTCTCTCAATTGAATAGAAATCTAGAGAGGTTTGACTTTACCATGGCAGTTTGATTCTTCTGTCATCTTCAGAGAAAATGGTGACATGTTCATTCTTGTTCCAATCAGAGTTACTTTTTCTTTAGCGTTTGATATTCTGATTAGGATTTTTAAAAATTTTTTAAAAAGTCTCAAAGCCACTGCTTTTGTGGGGAGTGGGTCCCACACAGGGATGGCAGCAGTGCAAGGTCATCAGATCCTGCATCTACTGGAGATTCTTCGCTTTGGCAGTCATTTGCTCGTCCAGTACATTCAAGGCAGAAGGGTGCGTGGGGCCCTGGTAAGGGAAGGAAATACAGCGACTCTTCAGCATTTGCTTTGGGATTGGATGCTGAGTGTGAGTGTGTGTGTTTAAATGACTTAGAGTCAGCAATAAAGGCACTTGCCTTGAGTGGTTGATGAATTTGTGGTTTCTAGACACTGAATTCTGTAATCTGGTTCCCTTCTTGGAGCTCTTGAACCAGAGTTGTGGTTCACTTTAAGCCAGGACCGATCTAAAGGCCCTCCCCTCCCCCCACCACCTTGGGTCTCATTTGGAGCTCACGTGCTGTTCCTGTTGTTTCTCTCTCATTTCTAGTAACTGGTCTTCCTCTCTAAACACAGTGGACTGCGAGTGCAGTCACGTGAGGATGGCTCCTGATGAGACTAACACCCCAGGAGGACGTGGAGGGGCAGGCAGTGGTCAGGCTCTGGCCAGGATGGCTGTTTGCTTGTGAGACCTCATGAGGCAGAGTAACAGCCTCGGCAGGAATTTGATGGGATTTGATGGACTGATTTGGGTCCAAATCTTGGCTCTGTCGTTTATTAGCTGTGTGATTTGGGGAATATTTTTTTTTGGCTTCCACGGGCCTCAGCTTTCTTATCTACAAAGACTGCCTGTTGTACAAGAATGTTGTAAGGAGCTGTAAAGAGAATGTAAGTAAGACATGAAAGACTGAGTAATGTACCAGGACTAGAAAATTGTGTGATTACTGACTGAATTAAAAACAACAACAGTAGCTAGAAAATGCCTACTTTCACATCTGCCTGTGTGTGCTGAGAGCACACCTTGAAAGAGAGTGACAAAAACAAGCTAGATGTCTTTTTTGGCTCTTAACATGTCTTATAATAACAAACCTCGAGAGCATAATTAGTAAGGAAGGTGATGACAGATGCTCCTCTAAATGCTTAAGATGGCAGCAGGAAAGGCATCAATGGCAAAGGGCCAACACTGGTGCAGTGGCTAAAGCTGTCCTCTGCAGGGCCAGCATCCCATGTCACAGTGGCAGTGTGAGAACTGGCTGCTCCACATCCCATCCAGCTCCATGCCGATGGGACTGGTAGGTTAGCAGGAAGTGGCCCAAGTGCTTAAGCCTTGCCATTGACATGGGAGACCCTGATGGAGTTTCTGATTTCTTGCTTCTCGTGTTTCTCTCCCCAGTCTCTCTCTTCCTCTCCCTGTGTAATGCCCTATATACAAATGAAATTTGTAATGAGATACATTAATGTTAAATCAGCAGTTTGAAATCTGGAGTCTTTTTCAGTGGAGAGGTGGTACTTTATCACGAGGTGACTGATTTATATATACCTGTATAGAAGAGCATGTGTATAATCATGATGTATTGTGCTTACTGTCTTCAATATGTGATCTCATTTGATGTTGCTTATAACCACTCTGTAATCCTGATTCGTGTGGGGGGAAGTTCCAAAGAGATTAAGCAAGGATCAGGAAAAAAGGGAATTGTTTTCATCCACCAGGTGAGACACAGAAAGGATCTCAGCTTCTTAGTCACGTAAATGGCACCAGGGTGAGTTCTGTAAGAACTGCAGATCCTGTGCTAGGGCTTTTTGTCCTGTATGCTTATTTTTACTTTAATCTTGCTCAAAATGGGAAGATTTAGGGCTGCAGCGCAGTTCATAATTTGAGTTGGCAGAGGGGGAATATAGCTCGAGCCTTGGACCCCTAAAGACAAAATAGTTGTTTCCTGCTGGTGGTTCTTTCAATAAGATCCTTTATTTTTTTGAACATTGTTTTTAATATGAATTTTAGTGTGTTACTTGTCTCTGTTATTGGTGCTTTTAAAGGACTACACCCATACACTCTTTTGTTTGTTTTTGTTGTTATCTCCTGTCCCTAGCTATCATAAAATCCTTAAGATTTTTCTAGGATTGTAGTCAGGATCTTCATAATGGGAGAAATTGGAAAAAAAGGAGTTAGAGTTCTAGAGTTCCATGAGCTCCTCTTTTGTTCTAAAATTTGGTTTCCAATAAAGAAAACATAGCCTATCAGTGCAGTCAGGGTTGGATTCCGGTGTTCAGAGCCACGGAAAGGCTATTCCAACCGGAGAAACTACAGAAATGGTTCTTGGCAAGATCATTTGTCTGTTTTCTTTCTTTTCCTGTGTCACCAGTTGGTGTTTTGAAAGGAAACATATTGTCTCGATTTTCAGAGTTTTCCAAAAACAGGATGAGGGAGTACATGGTTTCTGAGCCACGTACCATGATTGCATCTTCAGCAGAATTAAGTGCTTTGAAAGCTGGAATTATTTGTTTTGTCACAGTTGACTATTGTGATTGAAATAAGAATCTTGGGTCTTCTTCCCTTGTGAATGTTCATTGGTAAGCGGCAGGCTAGGGCTGTTGGGCACAGTGCTTGGTTTCTGGGTGAAGGCAGTCAAGGCTGATGATTTTCAGAAGTCACCCTTTGAATTTTACATTTATACTTTGTATAATTCTATAACTGGTTGGAAAATAATGGGACAGGGCCCAGTGTTGTAGCCTAGCGGCTTAAAGCCTTCACCTTGCATGCATAGGGATCCCATGTGGGCACCAGTGCTAATCTCAGCAGACCACTTCCCATTCAGCTCCTTCCTGTAGCTTGGGAAAGCAGTAGAGGACGACCCAAAACCTTGGGACTCTGCACCTGTGTGGGAGACCCGGAAAAGGTTCCTGGCTCCTGGCTTTGGACAGGGTCAGCTACGACCGTTGTGCCCACTTGAACAGAGGCTCTTCCTCTCTGTCTCTTCTCTCTGTATATCTGACATTGCAATAAAAATAAATAAATCTTAAAAAAGGAAAATAGGACAAATTCTAAGAGAAAGTTGTTGGTGAATGGCAGTCATTATTAAAGTATTATTATTATTTTAACAATAGAGGCCACAAGCTTTTTGGTTTCCTTTGTAAAATTGTTTCAAGGATTCATTCATTTTAAGTTGACACAGAGCTTATCTTAAGTTACCAGCAGTCTGTTGTGTCTTCAATATATTCTGAAGCAGAAAGTGAGATACAGAATTTTTGCCTTTGACCATGACAGATCATCTATTTAGTGTTCTTAGAATAATATAAATTTATCATTATTAAAATTATCAAGATGAGAGAAGGGAGTCTATGAAAAGTGCAAATATAAACAATAAATAATCCTAGAGCATACATCTGAAAAATTTCACAATGTGAGTTGTGTTAAATGCTGTTTGTTTTGTGCAAAGTGGAGTAGAATATTTCAGGAGTGGTGTCTGAAGGTTAAAGTCTCCATGTATGTTGGAGTAGTGACCCAGTCAGAATCAAAGCCTCAAGTCCACGTTCCCAGGCTGGCAGTCCTGGTGTGTTGTGCTGTGTGTTTCCTTCTGGCCAGCTGTGGTCAGGAGTGAGAGGGAACTAGCTCCGTCTCAGGTTTTTACAGAAGTGATTTGCATTTCCAGTTGCCATCAAAGACTGCAGTCTGGGACACATTTATTCGATCTTGTAGGTGTTTCGTAGACTTCAGATGTTCCTCGGTCTACTCTTTCATGGGTGAAGTGAATGGGTACCTGTGTTCTCTTGTTGTGGTCAATTGTGAATTTTTAAAATTTGCTTAAATGTTGTTAGCTTGCTAAGTTTTAAAAAAAAGCTTGATGCTGCACTTGCCACTGGTGTGGGATCAGGAGAAATAATGGCTGAGCAGAGATGTCAGGGGCCAGGGGATGGTTGCCTGGCTCTGAGGTCTTTGCAAGGGTTTTGGTGTCTGCCTTGAGTACAATGAATGACTGTTAGAGAACTCCAAACAGAGGGGAGACACTACTTCACTTCTCTGGAGCTGTTGTGGCTTCCATGTGCAGGAGAACAGGCCGTATATAGAGCAGGAATGGTCCTGTTTAGACCCATGAGGGTATTCAGATGATGGGATCACTGGGCAGATTTGCTAGTGGGTCTGATGTGAGGGAGTGTGAGTGAGAGAAGGTGAAAGATGCTCCAGGGCTCTCACTTGAGCGGCTGAGACTGGGAGTTGCCATGTGGTTGAGTATGGGCAGACGTTGAGCTCTCCCTGCAAGCCAAAGATCCGGAGTTGATTTCTGAATGCATTAGACATTTGTGTATAGTTGCTGAGTTGGCTCTTGGTTTGCAATTTTGAATTTTGTCGGAGAGGTGGAGAGAATGGGGTAGAGGAGCGATCCTATCCAGTGGCTTTTTTAAGTGCTGGGAGCCAGAACTGGGATCATGTCTCCCACATGAGTGACTGGGACCCAGCTGTTTGAGCTGTCCAGTCTGTTTCTCCGATCTGCATTAGCAGCAAGCTGGAATCAGGACAGGATCTGGGACTGGAACTCAGGCACCAAGTGTCCCAGGTGACGTCTTAGTTGCTGTACCAAACACCTGCCCCAGGTATACGATTTGGGATTGAGAGGAGTGGGCTGGCCCTGTGACTTTAAGACTTGTTAGTGTGCATGTGGCATTTAAGACGCTAGAAGCGGCTTGCCAGTGGAGGGAGTGTAGAAAGAGGAGAGAAAAGGTGAAGATTCTGGGTGGAAGGGCTTTGGATCTAGATGCTTTACCAACATCTGGGTGTTGGGTGACTGGAGGTGTGGGGTTGCTCCTGGAAGGACTTCCTTCCCTGCCTGGTTCACTGCCACCTCTCCCACGGTGCCAGCTGTGATTCTAGAATGGATGTCTGGCTGGGGAAGACAGGAGATTCAGAAGAACTTCAAGGGAATGGGGACGTGGTTTTTCCCTTTTGCTTTCTAGGTCTGGGCGATTCTAGAGTGGGGCTTTGATTGATGGCCAAATGGTAATCTAAACTGCTTTGTAATTTTAATGAAATTCAGGATGTCACCAGCCTCTGAAAAGTACTTTATTTAGTTAAGTAATCTCTAATAAAAATATCTCATTCTGATTGTAAAGGTCTTAACAAACAAGTGCTGTTAATTAGAATGGTGTTTAATTTCTAGGACAGTCTCTAGAATATTAGGGATTTCTTTGTGGGGTTTTGTTGTCACCATAGAATGATACAGTAATTTCACTGTACGGTATCTTAGGCTGTTCAGACTGCTACAGCACCCTGCAGTGGGCTGTGTTGTGTGACTTTAACAAGAGGCTTTTTTTTTTTTTTTCTTCTTAGTTGTAGAGGCTGGAAGACCCAGGTAGATGCAGGCAGGTGTCAGTTCCTGCTGAGAGCCCTCCCTCTGCAGGAATGGTCTGCAGATGTTCCCCTTCCTTTAGGGGCACCCATCCTAGGAGATCTGGGCCAGGCCTAACTCAGAAGCTGCAGAAACTCCTTTCAGATCTGTGTTGCTAGCTGGGACTGAAGTAGTTGGGTTATTACCGGCAGGAAGCTGGAATGAAGAGGGAAACTAGAACTTGTACCCAGGCATCCTGATAGGAGGTCTAAGGCTTCTAAGAGACAGCTTAACGCTGGCCTCAGTGTGCACCGATTTCTGGATGAATATGCATTCATTTTCTGGGATAAATAAATTCTTGCGAGTCTGATGTCTGGAGTGAATGGCAGGCACGTGTATAGATAGGACCTGGTGAATCACTTGTCAGAGTAGCTGTACCGTCTGGAGTTCCTCACATCCTCCCTAGAATCTGATATTGTCAGTACTGTTGCAACGTGGTGGACGGATGCACACTGTAGTCTAACTTGTGTTTTCCTGCAGCTGATGATGTTCAACAGCATCTCATGTATTTATTTACCACCCATACCTCTCTCTGGTGAAGTGTTTGTTCTCTGCTAATTTCAATATTGGGTTGCTTGCCTGCATTTTCTGCAGGAAATCTTGCCTAACAGCTGTTTTCCCTGCTACTCAGCATTTTGAATAAAATGGTCCATTATGTTGACTTGCACTATTTTTGGTAAATTTTAGCCTTCCTTTAATGTGATTGTGTTGCAGTTTTCTGTGAGTACTATGTCTCTTTCTCCTCTGGCTGTCTGTGTGTTTGCTCTTTGTTTTTTTAGATTTATTTTATTTTTGTTGGAAAGTCAGAAATGCAGAGAGAAGAGACAGAGAGGAAAATCTGGTGACTTACTGGCCAAGTGACTGCAACAGCTAGAGCTGCACTGATCCGAAGCCAGAAGCCCAGAATCCCCCCCAGGTCTCCTACACAGGTGTGGGGTCCCAAGGCTTTGGGCCATCCTCAGGCCTCAAGCAAGGAGCTGGTGGGAAGTGGGGATGCTGGGGCTAGAACTGGTACCCATACATGATCCCGGTGCATGGTTGGGGCAAGGACTTTAACTGCTCTCTCCCGTACCAGGCCCCTGCTCTTTGGTTTTAAGCAGCTTGGCTATGTTCTACCTACGTCTGATTTGCTTTGCATTTAAGCTCCTTGGATTGACTGAGCTTCTTGGATCTGTGGGTTGATGTCCTTGTCACATTTGAAAAATGTTCAGAAGATAGTGCTTCTGCCCTGTTCTCTGTGTCCTGGACTCCATGTGTCCATGTGTTCAGCCGTTTGGTTCTATTCCATGGGTCATGGGCAAGTTGGGTGCTATTTTTTCTTCACCTTTTTTTGTCTTTAAATCATAGAGCCATATTCTGTCATGTCTAGTTTAATATGAAGCTTTACTTTTGTTTATTTCCAAAATGGCAATTTTCTTTTGTGGCTTTTTTCATGTAACTGTTTTATTCTGCTGAAATTCTTCACATTTATACACTCCTCAGCTCATCTTTTTCATAAGGTCTTTTAGTACATTTATTATAGTCTGCTGATTGCAATAGCAGGGCTATATGTGAGCTTACTTTGATTCACTTTTTAATGGTTTATTCTCTTCTGTTTGTGTGGTAGTCTCTTTTCTATTGTTATTACAGGGTACCATAGAGCAGCTAACTTAGAAAGAATTAGTTTATTGCTCACAGTTCTAAAGGTCTATAGTCCAGATGCTGCTGCCGCTGAGGGTCCTCTTGGGGCTGGGGACTCTGTAGTGTCCTGAGATGGCACAGGGTATGACACGGAAAGACCTGGGTCTGGTGGTCTTGGAGAGCTATTGATGCCATTGGAGGGCTCCACCACACAGACTTAGAAGCTTCCTGATTTCTGAAAGGATTCATTGTGCATTGCAGAGTACAGCCTGACACCCTGGGCTCGTCTGTGTTCTGGAGACTCTGCGATGTGCGTAGTGATAGCCTGGAACTTTAACAGCTTTGCTAGAATCACTGCAGAAAGAAGTTATGAGGTTTATCTGTAATAGTGGAGTGGGTAGTAAGGTAGGTGCAGTGGATACTTGTAGACTTCCTTCCTTCCTCCCTCCCTCCCTCCCTCCCTTCCTTCCTCCCTTCTTTCCTTCCTTCCTTCCTTCCTTCCTTTCTTCCTTCCCTCCTTTCTTCTTCTTCTTTTTTTTTTTTTTTTGATTTATTTGTGTGTGTGTATGTGTGTGTGTTTGAAAGGTAGATTTGCAGAGAGAAGCAGAGACAGAAAGATCTTCCATCCTTGGATTCACTACCCAAGTGGCCACATTGGCTGGAGCTGAGCCTATAGAAAACCAGGAGCTAGGAGCTTCTGGTTTCCCCCCACAGGTGTAGGGTCCCACTGCTTTGTACTATCCTTTACTCCTGTTCCAGACCACATGCTGGATGGGAAATGGAGCAGCCAGGACATGACCAGCAGCCATATGGGATGCTGGCACTAGCAGGCACAGGATGAGCCAGTTGAGCCATTGTGCTTGGCGCTACTCATAGCTTTTCATTTCTGAGTTGTCTTTCCTTGTGGGAACATTTCAAACAAGAAGGGCAAGCTGATGGTTAAAAGCATAATCTCTGGGAACTGGTTTTCTGAGTTGGGATGTTACCCGTTTTCAAGCCACTTCTCTGATTGTGTGTCAGTTGGGGACACTGACAGTACTGGCCTCTAGAGTTGTGAGGATTAGCTGAGATCGGAGCAGGTGGAGCACTATTAAATAGGGTGTAGCAGATACTGGCACCATGTTGCTCATTTGTTCCCTTCCGGATGCCCAGTGTCAGGGCAGACACAGCCTGGCTGGTCTAGCAGCCCAACAGAGATTCCCGATTTAAGTTCTGAACAACCAGATGTTTTCAGTTGGGATCCTCACCCTGTACCTGAGAGAGGGTGGCAAGGACATGAGTGCAGATGTTTCTGTTCCTCTTATACAGTGTTCCTCTCCTTGTGAGGGGTCCTCAGCAGAGGGGGATGGGGATACTGCCCATCCTGGAGGAACAGTGCCACAGCCTGGTAGGTCGGACCATCTGCGTCTTCCCACCACCCTCACTCTCACCCCACAACTTTTGTCTTTCCTTAGTGTGGGAATGTGGTGATAGCAAAAGGAGCTCTGAGTACAGTAAGCATAAGAGGATTGCCATTGTGGAAACTTCTGCTGTTTGGAGTTTGCATATGTCTGTACCCTTCCAGGGAAGTTGGCCATCATAATCTTTATTGATAAAAATCAAAGGCTAGCCGGTTCAGGGACATCCAGTATATCAGCCACTTACTGACCAGCAGCAGCATTACCATCTGGAGACAGATTGATTGGTGCCGCCACCCTAACCACAAAGAGGGGCAAAGAGACTTGTCATCTGTGCACACAAGAGGGGGAGAGTCAACCTTTGTGATTTGCCAAGAGTGGTTCAAGTCATGATGCCAGACTGAGGTGGTTGTGTCTGGCTCCTGGTGTGCCCGCAGGTGGGAGGGTTTCTGAGCAGAAAGGAGGAGTGGCTGCCTGCATGAAGCCCTGCCACTGCCTCTGCCTGCTCTTTGGCTCCAACAGCCTGTCCTTGCCCTGTCTCTGCACTGCAGACAGGATTCACTGGACTCACTTTGACAGACAGGGAGGTTGTGCACAGACACTTGGAGCTTTCCAAGGCGCACAGCTCTTAGTGTTAGTGGGAGGTGCTCAGGCCTCCATACCCTGCTGTGTTTCCTTCAGGGCCATACTATTAGATGCTACTAGTTAAAGAATTGCTTCATACAATTAATCAGAGACAGAATGTAGTGCTAGAAATATTTTTGGTACCAGTGAGTTACCTTCAAGATAAGTGAAATTTTATATTCATTTCTGGAGGTGATCACTTTTTCCTTGTGTTGGTTTGTTTCTGTTGTAAACTATAACGCCCATGTTCTGTTCTGCTCCCCAGTTACTTTAGATGGATAGTGAGTGAGGGTTTGGCTTGAGGCTTAGAACTGGCTGCAAACACCAGACACGCTGTAAAATATCATCACTGTGTTTGTCAGTTTTGCTTGAACACCCAGGGTGCCCTATGGGCAGAAGTTTATGGACCCATTTCTTACAGTGGCCACTACTCAGCTTTATTGTCAGGGAGTGGAGGAAACTCTTAAAGTTTCTTGGTGAATTGCATATGAAATCTTCAGGTCAGGTTTATTGTTACAGAACTCATTTTGAAATACAGCTTGATTCTGTAATATGTAAAAACCGAAATGGTAATAATTATAAAACCCACCTCTGCAATGCGGCATTTGTGCTTTTCCTTAATTCCATTTTATAATGTGCAGATTTTATAAGTATTTTTATGTGCTTACCTATATCATAATTTTTTTTGTCAGATTTAAGATTCAACAGACATAATAATTAAATACCTTATTATAATATCTTAGCTCAGGTCATTCGTCACATGATTTTAAAGTCTTGAGTTTGCAGAGGAAGGAAATGGGGTTTTGGGGAGGTGGAAGTTGCTGTCATTGCTACTCGTGTTGCATATGTCTTTCTCCCCAGGTCACTGTGGAAGAGCAGCACTCCTTACAGGTGTATGCTAAAGGGGAAACAGAAGGCTCAGGGCTCCCCTGGCCCTGTGAGGTGTAGAAAGTCCAGGAACATCCTGTACAGGAGTCTGACTGTGGTTGGCATGAGGACAGGGTAAGGCGTGAGAGTGCAAGTAAAGGTGAGGGATCTGTCACCTGTATTGGAACCAAGTTAGTATTCAGGAGTGAAGACAGGTCAGATTAATAAATTAAAGCACATGTAAGCAGTGGATCAAAATGTTGCATGTCCAGAAAGCAATATGCCCCTAGAAACTGAGGTGGCTGGGCCCAGCAGGACTCTGAAGGCAGCCCCAGTGCCCGGTTGTGTCAGGTGGGCGGTGCTTGTGGCGAGGGCTACAGGAGTTTCAAAGCAGGAGCTAGCTGTTGACCCTCCCTGGTACTTTCAAAAGTGCGGTGAGGACCACGGAAGGGGCCAGAGGTTGAGTTGAGTTGAAATAAACTGAATGGAGATAGGGATTACAAACAGGAGATCCTTCCCCTTGTGGGTTTCCTGGGGGGGATTGTTCCAATCTTTGAGGCTGTTCTCATTTGTAATATGAAGGGACCCCTACTTTGCTGATGTTGTAGTTGTGGATTGCATGAGATGATTGAAGTGGTGCTGTGGACTCAAATGTAAGCTGTTATTAATAATTTGCCATTTGCACAGGGGAGCCCATTGGATAATGGCTTTTCAGACAGCCACTCGTGCCCTGCAAAGAAGATGCCTGACTTGTAATCAGTAGTGCTTAATTAAGGTCGTGATTAACTGTGAGGGAACAAGTTAGGAGACTACTTACAAGAAAGGGGAGCATATGTCTGAGTCTCTTTTAAATTTATAAATGCATTCTCATGGAAATTAATGTCTAATGTGTATCTGTAGTACGTTACATCCTTTCGTTAAGAAAAACGGAAAGATTGTGTTTGAAGAATGTTACTGAGCTGTGAAGAAAATAAAGAGTCCATTTAAGAGCAAAATTACATGATGCTTTTCATTCTACATTCTGGAACAGATTATTTTTAGCATCTCTTTCAATGAGGGATGATTTCCAGTTACAGGATTCAGTAATTAGAGAAAAATATAAAGTAGCTTCAGCAAGAAAATCTTTTCATTTGGTTTGGATGCATTTCAAGGTTTAAGCTGTTGTCTCCAGGGACCTCCCTGGAAGCCACTGTTTGTTTTCTTTGTGGGGTCAACAACAACAAGGAAAGTGCCGGAAGATCGGCCAAGGACATGGTGTCCCACTTTTAAAAATGAGAGCTTGAAGAATTCTGCAGTTTCTGAACTGGTGTAAGCTTGTTATACCTATGTTATCTGCAGAGCTTTACATGAACGTTCAAGGACCCTGTAGCCTCATCCTGTTTTCATCCGGCCTCAAGCCCTTCCTTGTCATCAAGTTTGCTTCCATCCTCAGAACCCCCATCCCTCTATCCAGGCCACCCTTTGACCCCACCAGCCCCCTTCATTTCTTCAGTTTGCAGGCTGCCTCTGAGTGTCACTGGCATCTCTGATGCCAACTGGTACCACTCCACATTTTATTTTAATGATTGTAGACTATTTTGTATGTTGCTAGCTAGTTTTTTTTTTAATTTGCTCCTACTCAGCAATCTCTCATCAAACTAGAATTCTTATTTTTATCAGAAATAAGTTATTATTTTATCTCTTTGTGCCCATTGCCAAGAAGCTCATTAACTGCTTGCTTGAATGGAAACAACTGTTCTGTTGACTCAAATTCTTGTAGTTTTTGCTTGTGCAGCACTTACAAATAAATGGTAGCCACAGAATCGATATGAGGTCACCAAATACAAGGCAAGCCCTGTTTCCTTTAAAGTAGGTCAGGAAAATGCAGTGTAATTATTTTTTTTTTTAAAATCTAGTTATTTGAGAAAATTTGCAACGAGTTTTACTCTGTACCAAGCATTGTGCCAAGTGCTGAGAAGTAAAGAGATTTTTTTTGTCACAGCGAAGAATGGAGTTATGAGTTTACAAGTGTTTGGACTGAAGGTGACTGCCAGGGCCAGACCTTTCTACCATGAACATAAAAATAAAAAAGCTTAACTGGCACATGTGGCAGAAGCATCCTGCAATTAGCTAGTGCATTTTTTCTTTTGCAAATTAGCCCTATCCCTGTGAGTTTCTGAGCAGTTGGAACATCTCGGTTCTTTGATCTCCAGCATCTCAGCACTGTTTGTTGAAATGAATAACTCGGCAATCTAAGAAAAGAGCTAAATCTGGACTTCTGAAATCATCTTTGTTCTAGGGTGTTGTGTGCCCATTTGTTCTTTTTTTGCTTTGTTCTGGACTCCCACTGATCAAGAGGCTGTCCTAAAGCCTCAGAAGAGATTTTGGCAGGTGGTGATACTTGCCTGGCTGTGAGTTGCCCAGTTTGGTGGGGTGGCCTTTGGGGTGCAGGTGGGGGGGGCTGTGTCTCTGTGCGCCCAGGAAGCAGATGGCATTGCTGTCTCACACAGCTGAGTGTGCTGCACTGTATTTGGTGGCCATGTTGAGTGGCACCACAGGAAAGGACTGTGCCCTTCAAGACCCCCCATGACACATTGGCTCCAGCTGGGCATCTCGGGGACACTCAGAGCTCCTGAGCTCACCTGAAGATCCTGAGAAACGGGGACATTGGGGGATTCTGGAGATTGCTCAGCTTTGGAGGGTAGAACAGGAAGATAAAAGGATAATGTCTCTTACTGAGTGGGGCTCCCCAGCAGGGACTCCTCTTCCTCAACAGTGTTGTAGCAGAAGTGGATGGGGTGTGTCAAGCCCTCCCAGAATGGGGTGCAGTCTTCTGCGCCCTGGCAACTCCCGGTTTATCTGCAGTTTCATGTAGCCTCTCTGGGGACAGAAGAGTGGGTATACTCTCTGTGGCTGGGACTCCCATGGTGCCACTTCGTAACATAGTATTTGAATGGTAATAAGCATTTGTCTTAGTTAACTTCTGCATGCTCTGTGCACCTGAAGAGGATTGAAACCAGTCTCTTAGTTCAGTATCCCACATGCAAATTCTAGATCCTTGTCGTTTGCTGCAGTTGGAACTAACACTGTGATGTCTTTCTGTGTGTAACCTCATCTTGGTCTGATTCAGGGTTGTATGCCCAGTTGAAGGCTGGTGTCAAAGGGAAAAATGAGCAGGAATTTAGCTTAAAGAACTAATTTGCCTTATTGTGTTTCTGGAATTGGTTGACACCCCATTCTGTAAAATAGAATGTCTATTCAAATGAGCTCAGCAGAGGGGATTGTCTTTATAGGCAGAAAAGGGCTGAAGACAGCACAAACAGAGGATGAAAGGTGGGTTGGCCATTCCAAAGTTGGTTTTCTTAGAGGGTTTAAATGGAATTTTCTTATTGTGCTCAATAGGAGCTTTTGTCTAATTGACTGCTGTGACTCTTTTTTTTTTTTTTTTACAATCTTTACATAGTTAATTAGAGCACAAAGGGTCAAGGGCTGCAGGAAAGAAGGTAAGACTATTATTTCCACATTTCTTCCCCCTGTATTTGGGGTAAGTGGGGACATAAAGGGAGAAACCCCATTCAGCCTCCCACCCATCCCAGGTCCCCAATGTGGGGCATGCTCCGAGGTTCCTGCTCAGGTGGTTTTGATAGTTCAGAAGTTATGAATTGCTGCCAGTCTCGCCATTCCAAGCATGATGAAGTCGCTACAGAATCCACTGATTGACACAGTCCACCTTAGAGTCTCCGTTTGCCCAGATTTTCACTGCCAGTACATGGTTAGGGTAGTTGATTGATTTGTTCTGTCCTCTGTTGTGGTACCAGGTATCCTCTGCAGGTCTCGATGGACTGCCATATCCTCCATGTGCACCTGGTTATGCTCCCCACTGCTCCATCTGAGCCTCTGAGGAGGCTCGGCTCTGACACTTGCATTCCATAGGCAGACTATGGAACCTGCACTTCTCTTCATGGTTAGGGTTCTGAGTCTGGCAGTTTGATCGGGGAGATCCCCAAATCAAAGATCACCTTTGTCTGAGGTGATCCCAGACATGATTCTTGTGTGTACTTGCAAGTACAGGGCCCGGTACAGTCCATCACCCCAATCAGCTGGTGGTTGCAATTGCTGGGTCAGTTCTGTTTCCAGCCCTGTCTTCCACTGGAACCAATGGGTGTTTCAGTCTAACCCGATTCTGCCCAGCACACACCTGGCCCCCACATAAACCAGTGGGAGCTGCGGCCTAGTCGGAGCGACCCGTTAATAACCCTTACCAGGCCTGCCCCCTACCCTGGTTCACGTGCTTGCCAGTATGTGTGGCAGATTAGTCCAGTCTGTTCCACATCCCATTCAGCTCTCATGCATGTCAATGGGCATTGAAGCCTAGTTCAACCCAACTGGGCCCACTATCCAGCCCACGTACATGCTGACTGATATGACTCATGTGTTGCTGGAAAGCTCCTGTTTCACATTATTAATAAAGACTTTATGTATTTATTTCAAAAACAGATACAAAAAAGAGAGATGGCTTCCATTCAGATGGCTGTAGTGCCTGAGACAAGGATAGGATAAACCCAGGAACCAGGAGCTTCTTTTGGGTTTCTCAGGTGGCTGCCAGGGCTCAAGCAGTTAGGCCATCCTCCACTAGTTTCCCAGATGTATAAGTAGGTAGCTGGAATGGAAGTGGAGCAGACAGAGCTCAAACTGGTGCCTCTAAGGGATGTCTGTGCTGCTGGCAGTCTTAATGCACTAAACCAGCACCAGTACCAGCCTGTTTCACTTGGATTTCTCAGCACTTACCATGACTGACTGCATTCTTTCTTCCTTGGCCTCGTACAGGAGGTCTTTCTGTAATAACACTGTTTAATCCTGGTAACCATTTGAGTGAGATGATGAGCTGTTAGATTTTGTGGCCAGGACTGGCAGCTGAAAGTATGGGCAGTCATGGATCTCCGTAAGCTTATTACATCAGAAATTGATCGATCTCTCTTTGAGGTTTAGTTGGCAAGTTGTTATTCATATTGAAAGTGAAAGAAAATAACCCTGTACTTAAGTCCACGATACATATTTTTTGAATGAATAAAGTAATCAGAACATGGAGAATTTTAGGGGAGAAAGATGGAGACAGAGAGAGAGAGAATCTTCCATGTGCTGGTTTACTCTCCAAATGGCCAAAGCCAGGAGCCTTGGAACTCCATCTGGGTCTCCCGCAAGGGTGACAGGGACCCAAGGGCTTGGGTCATCTTCCAGGTGCACTATATCAAGGAGCTGTATCAGAAGTGGAATAGCTGGAACTTGAACTGACGTCCGTACATGATGGTGGTGTTGCTGGTGGCAGCATAGCCCCTCTGTGCCACAATGCCAACTCCTAATTAATGCAGTTTATTAATTATTCAAATAAAAATGCACTTAATTGAGTATCAGTGTTCAGTGAATGCTGGTTAACATTGTTAACTTAGAGCACTATCCCTTTTGCCACTCATTTAATATGTATTTATGTTTTTTATTTCTGCCCAGTAGATAAAGCTTTCATGAGCATGGGTGTTATATTATTACTAAACGTTTTAGCCTCAACTCCTTATAAAGGCTCTTGAACTGAATAGTGGGGCCAGCAAAATGTATTCATACTGGCTTTTATTTAAAAGTACAGGTCTGGGGGATTGAAGCCTGTTTGATCAGCCCAAATGACTATGGGAAGAAGCCTGGTGATTACTGTTGTATCGTGTTAGACATATGCTGCTTGTTAGAATGTTCTTATTTGACATTCATATGAGATGCATTCCTCTGTGGCTAATAGTGGCTGTCTGTCTCATAGTGCGTGACAGTCCCATAAATAGGACTTTCTGTGTGAGTAGTTAACATTGGTGGCGTGATCTCGTGGATAGATGTGGAAAGAAGCAGGTGGAGTTTGAGCCTGCTTGAGGAGGGAGTGCTGCGGCGTGAAGGAGGGAAGCAGAGCTATATCTGGAGCATGTGCGAGTGCTGGAACTGTGCTGGCTTCTGAGTTCTGGAGGCTTAGGAGAGGCAGCAAGGACCAAAATAGCAAGTAAATCCAAATACAATCAGATTAGCAACAAATCACTTAGACACAACCTGTTCCCAGGTGAAACATTTTCACATTACAGAACTCCTTATTTCATGTGGACTTTGGATGTTGCAAATGAGTATAATTTATAGGACATGTTGCTAGGGAAAACTTCATATTATCCTAGACCTTATAAAATGTCCTATGGGCACCACTGAGTATCCTGTGCGGCTGATGCAGTCACTTGTGTGGTCAGAGCACAGGGGAGTACAAGCCAGGGTTAACGTGAACTGCTTGTGAGGAGGTGGTCTGATGCAGCCGAGGTCAGCTGAGCACAGGTTGGTTCATGTAGCTGTCAGGCCACCCTGCACCCTGCTTTTGCTTTTTAAGGTAAAGCCGTTTTTTTCTGCTCACCCATTTTTTTCCGCTCACCCATTTTTTTCCTTTCTTTCTTCCCAAATCAGTTGTAATTCCCAGTGGGAAACTGTATCATACGTTTTGTTACCTTAACCCTGCAGCGCATTAATAAACAATATTTATGAGATTTCTGTGTTGCCTTGTTGTGAATATCCAGCATCTTGGAAACATTTTAGAGGATCTTTCAGCAGGCATGAAGATTTTACTACTCTCTTATCCCTCCCAGTTCTGTTAAAATATTTATAAAATTGTCATCAAGATTTGAATTGAATTTATATATTGCTGTGGGAAAAATGAATTTAAAAAAACTCTTTGAAGGCGCAGTTCTTATGCAAACAATCACATTATTCAATGCATTGCGTCGACAGGAACAAAGCCTATAGTGCGTACATTATTGAGTAAATGAAGTGAGTAGCGCCGTTGAACATACCTGTAATATACTTGACTTTTTGTTTTTCCGCCCTTTGGCTATTATTTGCTGAGTTATTAGCGTTAATTTTAGGGATTAGAATTTAGAAGTGTACATAAATTCATACACTCTGTTCGCTCCTTGTTTAAACTGTTTTAAAAAGGACTAGTTCTGGGATCTGAGTTCCACTGATGAATTGTAAAAATGTGAAATTTGAGTAGAATACTATTTTGAAGACTTGAGTATGGTTTGCCCAGCAGTGTTTAATATTTCTCTCCTTCTCTTTAGTTTTGATTTTGATGTCACTGCTGATGTCTGAGCCAGTAGTGGTAATGCTACCAGAGGCAGCCTTCTGCAACCCCTGAGTCAACAGCTACATGGTAAGAACCTGTGCTCTTCACCCTTAATGCCATCTAATTTCTGTAACATTGTAACTTAGAAATTGTATAATATGTTAATATTTTTTAAGATTAAATATTTGGTGTCAATATGTTTTAATGTGTAAATATCAGCAGCAGAGAGCTTTAGCTCATAATTAATAATTGAAGACTTTCAAATGTAAAAGAGTAATTTGGTAGCAATTTTTGTGTGCAAAGCAAATGCCAATCCCTCTTGTGGTTTCCTAACCAGCAGGCCCCCTGCGACCTCTGAGTGGGTGAGGCAGTGATGTTCAGTAGCATGAACAACCAGAGGCAGTGTGATTGAGCATGTCCATTTATTGTAATGCAAGCAAACTTATGTAGCCTGAGAAAGAGAAGGGTAGAAAGGCGTCTCCCAACAGTCCTCCCCACCCAGCAATGATACTGTAATTGACTAAAAGGCATGTCTGTCTGTCCGGATCCTCCAATCATGTCATAGGTCATGTGCAGCACTCACGGCTGGCAGGTATACCCAGGTCATGTTCACCATGTGTGGCTGTGGGTCACTTTACCAGGTAGGTTGGCAGGTAGAGCAGACCGCACCTGACTCCTCAGAGTTGCTTATCAAGGAAGTCCCAGCACAGCTTGTCCAAGGACAGAGGAGAGACTGGGCTACAACCCACCATCCTCGCCTGTATGGCCAGTGATCAGGCCAGGTTGAGGTTTCGGTTAGCAACACTGTTGTCAGGGGTTCCCCCGGGAATACTGTGTTCCCGTGCCTGTTACCTCCCGCAGAGCCAAGCAGGCAGAGATCCTGGGCGATCTCACAATACTTATTCAACTGAGTTCTCGTTTTCCACTCTTTATTTTTTGTCCATTTAGTTTTTAATTTTCTGGAGTGTAATGACTTATTTATTATCTGAATCTTCCTGTGAATGAATATGAAGTTATTATAAACCAAAATTTTAAAAATCTTAATTGGTTTTAATGTAATTTAATTTACTTAAACTGTAAATTTAGACAAAAGTGTCTAAAATTAGGTTTTGGATTTTTTGTAGATTTCATTGTTCTGTATTGCTCCATCTTTGTGGAGTACATTAAGGAGCAACAACATCTGGCAGACCAATAGGACAGTGATTTGGCTTTCTGTCACTCCCTCCCTGTGCAAGGTCTTGCTTCTGTGTTCTGTCGCTCTTAAAGAGAAGTGAAATTCACATGAGGTGTGGAATTTCGATCCCTCCCTTCCCTCCACCCCAGTTGGTGCCTCTTTTTGGATGGAGAGGGACAGAGTAACCAGTGTTTTGGTTTCGAAATGGGGCTGAGGGAGAACATGAGGCAAGCAAAGGTTACTGCACCAGAAGCTAGAACCTGAGCCAGCCCTGCCTCATCTTGACCTGGGGGAACTGAGTTCGATTTCCATACTTCTTTCACTTTGCAGGCTAGTTTTTTTTTTTCCAACTTTATTATTATTATTTTTTTAAATACATTTCATTTTGTGACACAGTTTCATAGGCTCTGGGATTCCCTGAACTCCTCCCCGTGCCCTGCCCCCATGGTAGATTCCTCCACCTTACTGCAGTATTACAGTTCAAATTGAGTCAAGATTCTTTCATTGCAGGCATATACCAAGCGTAGAGTCCAGCATCTTATTGTCCAGATACATTCAGTGATTTCTTGGGGAGACCATCTCTGGTCTGAAGACTGAACTGGTAGAATATCATCCTGGCCAATTAAAAGCCCCAACATAACATCAACAACAATTTACAACATTATGGAATCCATTGACATGGTATTGAGTAACCAATATGTTAAAAAAAGTGCAAATTCTTAACCAATTCCTATGACTACTTCATTGACATTTCAATTTTAGTTTATAAACAGCCGGCTTCTATACACCTTAAAATGGCTATAGGGTACTATTCAGCTCTCTTGTGTCTATTTTCATTTCAGTATTTAGCAGTCTATAGTTTTGAAGCATAATTTTTACTGAACTTGGCAGATTTTAGGGTAGTCCAAACTGGTTTATAACTCTAACAAGGCATATATCCACAGTTGAGATGTAGAACAGTTTTAGGAGGGGTGTGCAGAGAAATCTTCAATGCCTTAGTAGGGAGTAACTTGTCTTTGTGTCCTACCCAGTAAGGTATATGTGAGTCCAGGCTGACTGTTTCCTGTCTGATTCCAAGCTTTCCCGTTAGTTTTTAGGAATATATCTCTGGAATTCAGATAGAAGCCAGGGCTTTTGGGAAGTCCTCGTGTATTTTGAAATTCACTATCACATTTAGAAAACCTATGAATCGAAGACAAAATCACAAGGAGAATCAAAGCATTTTGAATTGAATGAAAATGGAAACATCAAAGCAGAGGGTATAAAGCACTATGCTTTGGGGACGTTTTTAGTGTTAAATGTTTGTTTTGGAAAGCTGAAGTGCAGATACCTGGAGGAAAATTAAGAGAATATTATGAGCCACTTAGGACTAATACTTCTGATAACTAAATGGACAAGTTTTATCAAAGACAAAAGTTACCATGCTACATTCAAGAAGAACCAGATAACCTGCGTAGCTGTTATTAAAGAAACTGAATTTGCAGTTTGAAATCCTCCCCCATGGGAAGCTTTGTGCCCACATGGTCTCGTTGGTGAATCCTGCCAACATTTAATAACAGCTACATATAAACTGTTCAGAAAATAGAAGGAAGGGAAGATGAACTTCCTTATGAGGTCCCTATTATCCTGCTACAAAAACTAAAGGTATTATTTAATAAAATGTTAGCAAACTGAATGCAGTTAATATGGAAGAGACAGTACCTCATGCCCAAGTATTCTTTATCCAGGACTGGAGGATTGACTTCATAGGTGAAGAATCAGTATAATTCATGGTGCTGACAGAATAAACAACAGAAAAACATGTAACTGTAAATGTCATGCATCCATGATGAAAACTTAGAAATGCAGGAATAGAAGGAAAATGTCAGGAAAAAATGGGAACGAAGGGAGCTTGTTTGAAAGAGCTCCATCTAGTATGATCTCTGGTGGAAGAGTGAATGTTTTCACCTGCGCTGAGGGTCAAGGCAAGGCCTCTCACTCTTTCATTCTTACCTTACGTTGTGCAGAGATCCTTGTCAGGGCAGGAAAGCAGAACAAGTGCCCCGAGAGGGAAAGAAGAAATCAGCCAAATGCGGAATTTGCTTTACAAGGAAGCCTGAACAGTGTAGGTGCAGCTTTGCAGTGTGCGATGCAGGGGAGAGGGGAGTGGTGCTGAGTGCCTGCGGGCCCTGTCTGCAAGGGTAGTGGTGGCTGAAATCTGAGTCCAAAAGTCCTGCAGGCCAGGCAGCATTTGTATCACTTGTAATTTTTAATTATTGTTTTCTTTAAAAATGAGCACCTGTAGTTGGGAGAGCTTTGTTTTAGTACCTGTTTGTACTAATATGGGAGGTTTCAGCAACTTTTTGTAAAATTTATATTAAGATACATATAAGACTGTATAGATTAAAAAACATTTGTTTTCAGCAAAGTAAATTTTCTCTCATCAATTTTTCACATACTTTTTGGAGTACCCTTCCAGTGGGAAACCTATGTGTCGTCATTAAAAATTATGTGTTTGCTTAAACTCTATTAAATAGTTTAAAAAAAATACTTAAAGAGCTCTCTGAAATAAAGAGGTCTGTGAATTCTAAGAGGATCACAAATTAATTTTTAAAATGTATCATACCAATATTTAACTTTGAGTGAATTAACATTGTTTTATACACCTGCTGCCTGTGTTTCCAACACATTGGCGTATTTTGTGTAATAATGTAAGTCATTTGCTTTGCCTACTGATTTCAGCTCATTGGCTTTCAGTTATTGGCTTGTCTCTGAGATGGGTGGCAGCAGATAAGGAAACTTGAATTCCAGTGTTGTCTTCCCTGAATGGTTAGGGTAACACATCTAATACCTCTGGGTGGTTTTACTGGAATTACTAATAAGTGCCTTGAATAGACTGCTTCAACATTTCAATGAAAGTATGGAACAATAATTGTGTGCCTTTCCATTTTCATGACCCGTTACTGACCACAAGGGACAAAGCTGAGTTCTTGGCAGAGCGGAGTGGTGTGACTCTAGAATGAGCGAGGACTGTACACTCAGCAGTTGTTAAAAGATAACCTTGGGTTGAAATTGGAAAGTCATACACACATCAGTGTTTGTGCACAATCCGATTAAGTACCTGAGCTTTATTTCCCTGACCTGGGAAACAATAATGTTGGGGAGTGCTTGAACATTACTCAAAGCATCTCTCAGACAGCAGGCACATCAATGGTGACTTCCCTGGGGGTTTTGCTGCGGAAGGATTCTGAGATGTTGGTGTCTGATAGAACCGGGTTTGGAGGTAAGTGCTACATAGAGCTAGCTATGTGACCTAGGGTAAGTTACTTAACCAATTTCTTCATCTGTTTACTGGGCACAGTACCAAAATCTGAAGTTGTCATGGGAGGTAAGACACAATATGTATAAACACATAAGTGAAATGTTTCTGTGGTTCACCATTTAATAAGTTGACTATCTTTAAAGTTACAATTTAATTTTTAGAGTTGATTTCCTATACAGTTACAAGAAATTCTGATGGATCCTCTTGTTGGTAATCGCTGTCTTGGGACATGACATTTAGAGACATGGAGCTGCATGGATGCCGGAGTAGCGCCTGTGAGACCAAGTGTTTAGGTTGCAAAGTTGAAATAACTTGTGTTTCTCTTGCTACTTTTGAAACTATTCAAAGGTTTAAGAGTAGGTGACTAACATAAGCAGTTAGTTTATGCTAGCTTATTTGCACAGTTTCTAGTTAACAAAAATAATGTTTCTGAAAGCTCAGAGCCCCACATTTTGTAGCATGCCTGCTGTGGAGCTGTCAGTGGATTACCCAGCCCTATTTCTGTCGTGACCCCCTGTTTTGTTATGCACATTCTCAGGAAACTGCCAACATTTGATCGTTGTTGATCATCTTCAGCAAAAATGGTGATTTCATAGGGAGCAACTTGATATCTCAGGGCGTGGTGACAGTGTTTACTTCACACACTGCTCAAGTCATCCAGTTTGGTGTTTTGTCATTTGTTGTTTTCCTTAAGATTTAAATTCATTTTTAGTGCATTTTGGGTTTGTCCTTGTAATTTATACTGTGAATGTCATTCTGGTGCAATTGGTACAAAGGAGTAAGTCAGAGAAAACTATGTGACACTTTTAAAAAAATTTATATATTTCTTTGAAAGCCGGATTTATGTATAGAGAATAAGAGACAGAGATATTTTTCCATCTGCATATTCGCTCTCCAGTTGACCACAGTGGCTGAGGCTGGGTTAGGCCAAAGCCAGGAGCTTCCTTTGGGTCTCCCATGTGGGTGGAGGGGTCCACGTACGCGGACAATCTTTTCCTGCATTCCTAGGAGTGTTAGGTTACTTGACTAAAAGTAAAGCAACGGGGGCTGAGTCCGTGCTTAGATAGGAGTCTGGCAATGCTTAACTCACTGTGCTATAATGCTGGCCCTTTTAGAATGTTTTATTATTTTTTAAGGGTTTATTAATTTTAAAAGTCAGAGTTATAATGAGGGAGAGACACAGATCTTCTGTCTTCTGGTTCACTCTTCCAGGTGGCCGCAATGGCCAATGCTAGGCCAGATCGAAACTGGAAACTAGGAGCTTCACCTGGCTCTCCACACGGGTACTAGGAATCTCAAACTTGGTCTGTCTTCCTCTGCTGTTCCTGGGCCTCTAGCAGGAAGCAGAAGTGCAGCAGCTGGGGTTTAAATAGGTGCCACAGGGGATGTGCTGGCATCATAGATGGCAGCTTGACTTGCTATTCCTCAGTGACAGTTATTTCTTTGTTTTATGAAAGACATAGTGGCAGAGAGGGGAAAGGCAGATAAAGAGATATTCCTTTCTGCTGATTAACTTCCCAGATGGCCACAGAAGCTGATAGAACTCTGTCTGGGTCTGTATTGTGAGTGGCAGGGACCCAACCCTAGGGCCATTTTCTGTTGCTTTCTTAGGCTCATTATCAACAGGAACCCCAGTCAGAAGTGGAGTAGCTGGGTGTCAAACCAGTGCTCCAAGACAGAATGCTGACATCCCAGGCCTTGCCTTAACCCACTGCACCATGACATTGGCCTCTGTGGTAGCTCTTTCCTAACAGAAAGAGTAGATGGGCCAGTGGGCACATTGGGTCAATTAATCCATTGTTCTTGAGGCCAACATCCCATGTGGGAGTGCTGGTTTGAGTCTTGGCCACTCTACTTCTGATCCGGTTTTCTGTTATGGAGCTGGGAAAGACAGTAGAAGCTGGCCCAAGTAGTTGGGCACACCCATTTGGTTATCCCAGTGGCGTTCCTGGCTCTTTGTCCTTGACCCGGCTAAGATCTGGTTGTTGTGGGCATTTGGGGAGCAGATCAGCAGATGAAAGACCTCTGTCTTTCCCTTTCTCCCACACTCCCCCACTCTGTTGCTGTGCCTTTCAAATAGATACATAAGTTTTTTCAAGGGAGTGCTGCTTTTTTGTCAGACTTGCCAGAATGGTTAGAAGCAAAGACCAGCCCTTTCTTGAGAATTAAAACTTGAAATCCTAATTGTTCACTGTGTCTTCTTGTCTCAGAGCCTTAGAAAAATAACAGAGTGGGCCCGATGTGGTAACCTAGTGGCTAAAGTCCTCACCTTGCACACCCAGGATCCCATATGCGTTAGTATCATGGCTGCTCCACTTCCCTTCCAGCTCTCTGCTTGTAGCCTGGGAAAGCAGTCGAGGACGATCCAAAACCTTGGGATTCTATACCCATGTGGGAGACCTGGAAAAGGCTCTGGGTTCCCGGCTTTGGATCAGAGCAACTCTGGCCATTGTGGCCACTTGGGGAGTGAATCATTGGATGAAAGATCTTCCTTTCTGTCACTTCTCTCTCTGTATATCTGACTTTTGAATAAAAAAATAAATCTTTCAAAAAAGAAACAAAGAAACTAACAGACCATGCTCCAGAGAGCAAAATGTAAGCAGTTATCCCAGTGAAAAGCTTTGGCCAGATTCTATGTGGTCGGTCTTCTTTGTATCACAGGCTTTGCCTAAAAGCTTATCTGCAAGGGGAAACAAGGCAGTGTAGCCGCAGCGGGGAATGTAACAGGTTTTGGGGGGAGGGAAAGCCCGGGTCCCTCCGTTTGCTGTGGGAATGTGTTATTAGTGCCTGCTGGGTTGTGTTAGACTCCAAGTGGGATATGTGAATCCCAGCTAGTCAGGCACAGCCCTGGCCCTGCAGAATGAAAAGTGTCCAGTGAGGTCCAAAGGTTGAGGAAAGGCCTGGTTCAGCATTGTGCCCCCCATTGGTGTGCTCATTGTGGAAGGATCACTGCTCTGTCTGGATCATTTTTATTCTTTGGACAAAACACAGACATACGAGCCAATCTGTCCTAAAAGCCCGAACATCTGCAGCACGCACACATTTTGCTAAATCACGTGGCGTAGCTCTGTCATGTGCTGCGCTCTGATTGCTTAGCACACAGCAATCAGAGCAGAGGTTACCATTGCACTGGCAGTAGAAAGACAGAATCATTAACACCAGCAAAATCTGCAAACTGGATGTTGTCACCGCTCTCAAGATAGTCTTTAAGGCTGCATCGTGGAGAAGGAATCCATCCTAAAAATCTGCTCAGTCAATTGTTTATACCCATCTAGACCTAGCTATTAGTAATCTATAATAAGGACTTAATGCAGTTAATTTGTCACTGTAGATCCCATTAGCCTTCTTGCTGCGGCAGTGTACCCGGGGCAGTGACCATAGCTGTGGGCTCCAATTTAATTTATACAACCTGTTACAGTGAAAACCGTTATCTGTGCCGATGCAGTAGTGATGCTGCTCTGTTTCTGAGGCAGTTTACTCACTTTGGGATTTGAACACACAGATACTGAGCATTTTCCGAATGTGCACACACCAAGAATGGCGGTTTGCTGGTTTTCTTCCTTTGCAAATATAGTTCCAATTTAAAGTCTCAGAGAAGCTGATATGTTAATTTTGTTCTTATTGTGATGACAGAATTTCACTTCTAATTAGGATGGAAAAAGTTATAAGGAAACACTGCTTCTGTTGGAAGCAAAAAAGTCAGATGATCTATGGAATAATAACTTAAATCCCCAAGAGCAGCAAGCTAGGCCGTTGGCCACTGCCAGGATGTCTGCTCGGATTTTCAGCTTTCTGCACAAGGCAGATGGCATTGCACCTGGTGGGAGGGTTGCCTCTCTCCTGGCTGTGAGGCCAGCCCGAATGCTGCTGTGTCGTGCAGGCACGATTCATTTGTGACGGGCACCCGAATGCTGAGATGACCCATCCGAAAATCAAGCTTGGACTGTCCTGCTTCCTTCAGCTGAAAGTCTAGGTCTAGCTGTAAGGCCGTGGCAAGTCCCTGTCGCTGTGGAGGGGACTTGTCAGTGTGGGATGGCTGCGCATGGGAGGTACTGACGTAGGCTGTTTGGTTCAACTCTGACTCCATCTCATGGTAGACTTCTGCTGTTTTAAATGAAGAACTTGGCTGATGGAGTTCGGCTCATTCTAGAGGGCCTTGGGTGCCTGGCTCCTTGGTTTATATGACCGCTCAAGGCCTGGTTAAGTATGTGAAGAGCTATATTTCTGTGATGTAATGGCAGAGACCCAGGGGCTTGCATTCATGTCTCCCCATACTCCCCAGCTCGCTGTGAGCTCCATGGTGCGTCTTTTCCTTCTGTGGACACCTCCACACCCTGTAGGTGCTGCTGGGCCATGCAGCCAAGCATCTGTTCTCCACAGCTGAGACTCGCTGCAGGGGCCTAGCTTGCAGCTGCCTCCTCACCTAGTCTGAAGCCCAGGCAGGAATCTAGTAACTAATGTGTCAGACACTGGGCTTCTTTCCTGGTGGTGGCCCTATAAGTTGTAGCAATCTGTCTTTCCCTCAGGAGGGAATATTCCACTGCTTTTCTAGCTATTGGGTCCCTTAAAACTTCACTGTGGGCCCCAGCAAGGTGGCCTAGCAGCTAAAGTCCTCACCTTGAACCTGCCAGGATCTCATATGGTCACCAGTTCTAATCCCAGCAGCCCTACTTCCCATCGAGCTCCCTGCCTGTGGCTTGGGAAACAGTTGAGGATAGCCCAAAGCTTTGGGACCCTGCACCCTGCTCCTGGCTTTGGATTGGCACAGCTCTAGCCATTGTGGTCACTTGGGGAGTGAATCTTCGGACGGAAGAACTTCTTCTGTCTCTCCTCCTCCTCCTCTATATATACCTGACTTTGTGGTAGAAAGATAAATCTTAAAAACAAAAAAAGCTTCGATGTGATTGTGACCCTGAATCTTCCCGGGGTTCACCCGCAGCCCTCTGGAGTCCTTCTGTCAGCCCAGCTACTCATACTTGCTGTACCTAGTCAGGATGCTGTTTGTCTCCTCCTCCTCTCAAGGCAGGACTCCAGCAGGGGTTCTGCTGGGATTGTTCCCAGCTTGTTATCATGTCACCAAGAAAAAGAAATGCCCTGAAAGCAAGAGGCCTCTGCACTATCCTCCAGCTCAGTGGAGTGCAATCCCAGAGGGTTTGGTGGGGATTTTGGGGAGATGTTGGACTGTACAGCACCATGGGTACTTGTCTGTGAGTCCCCACCAAACTTCAGGATGCAAGTTTCCCTCCCAGCACCAAGCCCGTTGTGCTATGCTGCCTTTGCTGAGCAGTCCAGTAGCCCAGCTCTAACTCCTATAGTTGTGTCTTCAGTCTCTACATTGTGCCTGCTCTTTCCTAAGCATGTCCTGTTGAGTGGCATTCTGTACCCACCAGAAAGACCCCGTTATTTTCATACCTCATTGCATACTGTTAGTCTTCAATCTCCCATTATCTGTAGGCAGGGCCACAGTGCAGCTTGGAAGTTATTATCTGGCTCTGCTGTATGGCAGGTGTTTTTTCATCTGAATTTTCTGGGTGTGTGCATCATGCCTCCCCTTCAGGACGTTTTCCAGGCTACAGTTAGTGAAATATTTTGCAATGGAACCATGACCTGTGTGAAAGGCTTTCTGTGCCCTGTCAGGACAGCAGCCTTCTCACCAGCAGGGCAGAAAGTGGGCAAGTCTCAGTCTCCCCTCTCACCACCTGCTTTTTCAGTTGGTATTGGGGTCTGGGTGGGATCACAGTCACAGGATCTGATGAGGAGACAATCTGTGTGACAGGAAAGAGTGTGGGAGCTAGAGATGGGTGGAAGAATCCTCACACTGTAAGCCTGACCCTGCGGGGACAAGGTCAATTTAGGGTGGATGTGTTCTCTCCCAGTTTTTCATGAGATCCAGGAGAGAGGCAGCCAAGCTGTGGGGAATTATCTCAGCTTCTCTGTGATTTCCTTCTGATTTTGTATAGTCAGTTAGCTTTATCAATCTCTGCTTCACGTGGTTGCAGAGTTGTCTTGTCTCCACTGTTAGGGAGAGCAGCTGGATCAGGCTGGAGATTGCGGTCCTACTCTTGAGTTTCCTGGGAAAGAGCCCTGGCCCAGTCTCATCTGCGTCTGGAATCTAGCTAATGGTTATGTGAACCGGGCTGCCCCTTGTTGAATTGAGATGTTTCCCAGAGAGGTGGGACAGACGACAGTCCTAACACTAATAACTTAGGTAACCTCTACAAATCGTCAGACACCCCACGAGCAGCCTTTGGTTTATTCTCAATAAAGAGGCTGACTTGGAAGCCGGATTGGAAGGTTGTACTTCTCCTGGAAAAGGGATGGAGGCTTGCTCAAGGTGACTAATTGAACTGGTCAATTTCCTGTTTCTGTTTTTGCACAGAGTTTTCATGAGTATAATGACTGACCCAACAATATTTACTTCTTTCTTGCTCTTCCATTTATTTAAAACTGAATTAGTGTCAGATCAAATAAAGACTCCCTGGGAAAAAAGATACATCTGCTGGAGTATTTCACGGTGCTTCGAAGAGCCACAAAAGCCATTGCTACATGATTATAGTGTGAAAGAGGAGCTGTGGAGCCTTTTTCCAGAAATTACAGACAAGGTTGCCTGGCCTCTTTCTGTTGTCTTTTGTGTTTAGATAAGTGTGGGAGCTCCAAATAAAGGTGTAATGACAGTGAGAAGTGAAGACTGAAATACTGGAACAATGGCCAGCAGAGAGCCCCAAGAGCGGTCCAAGTAGAAATATCTGTGTGTGTGGGGGGGGGGGGTGAGGAAGGTGAGGGGAGTGAGTATAGTCAGCAGATGCATTTACAAGTAACAGTTTGCATGGAGGACTTGGAGGCACTGTGGGGAGTGCAGTTCTGGAACTCAGTCCCCTTATCCAGGTGGTTTGTGGCCCACCCCAGAGAATGCTTCTTCAGCTGTGTTGTTGCCTGGCCCGGAGATGCCTGTGGGTTGCTGGGAATCTAAGAGGGGGAAATGAGTGAAGTGCTGACTTGTTGCCTTCCCTCATCCTTCTCAGACCATCCTGCTGTTCCCAAATACCCTGTGTTGGTAGGTAGCTCACGGTATTGTGAGACCAGCGGTCTGGACGTGACTTCCATTGAGAAGAATTTGTTCCCAAGAAGAGGGCCATGTCATGCTGTCCTAGTGGGGCAGGGCCACATGGGGATGCTTTGGGGTCATCCAGGATCTTGGGGTTGGGGGTGTGGCAACACTAGACAGGAGTCATTTATTGTGGTTACTGAGAAGGAGGATTAGCAAGGCAGAGTAAACATGACTGGCTCCAGTAGGGGCTGTTTCTAATCAGCTCTTGGCTGTGGCATGATTAGGGCAGGAGGATAGAGGCAGGGAGTGTGAGGGCTTGGCATGACCTGTGTTCCAGCCTGATTTTTATTTTTTGCTTGTGAGCTAAGGTTTGCTCAGCCCTGTCCGATCCACCCCCTTCCATAACCAACCCACACATTAGCCAGCCATTGGAGGTAATTTTCCCAGCTTGCCCTACCCACAGGCCTGGACCATGTGTTCACCAGTGGGAGCTATTACATACTAGGGGAGTTTCCCAAGTTCTTGCACTTGACCCACTCCCAGACCCAGTTCTCATACATTGCATTGGGTGTTAGGCCAGTGTCTGGCATAGTCTGATCTTCCATTTGGGCTTGTATGAGCTGGTGAACGTTGCAGCCCGGCCCACCCCACACCATATTCAAGATGCGCATTTGGATGCTGCTGCCTTGACCAGCCCAGACTGTTGTCGGTTCCTTTACTCGTGAGCGATGTCAGGTTCCTTGGTCACACCTAGTTCAGCCCATCACCACGCCAACTCTTAGGCTAACCAGTGGGACTAGTATTTCCACAGGGTTTGGCCCACATGTCTCCCACAAAATCTACCCCTGAAAATGGTTCTCTCTTGTGTGCTGGTTAATGTCAATGGCCCTGCCTAATGTGACCCTTCCCCTGATCCAACATTCTGTCAGGTAGTAGGATCTGAGCATGCTTTTATCTTGTCCTTATGAGGATTCTAGTTTTCTGGTTTATCTTACTGTGAAGAGTTGCTGTCTTGCTTCTCTAAGTGATTCTTCCAGAAAGAATTAGCAGCCCATAGTAAATCCTTTTACACTCTTACTCAGTCCTAAGTGGAATCTTCCTGTTGTAGCCCACCTTTTAAAAATGTGTTGATGATATCATCAGTTTGCTTTTTAAGATCTGTTTTCTTTTTTTAGTTGGTTTTGAAAGAATTACAGGGCCAGAGGAAGAAACAGAAAGAGGTGGAGGGAGAAATTTTGTGTGCTGATCCATTCCTTTGTTGGCCAAATGTAATGCTAGAAACCAAGAGCTTCATCCAGGACTCCCACAGGAGTGGCTGGGTCCCAAACACTTGGGCTGTCTCCTGCTGCTTCCCCAGGTTATTAGTAGGGAGCTGGTTAGAAAATGGACCAGGAGGACATGAACCAGTTCCCATAAGGCATGTGGCATCACAGATATTGGCTTTACCTGCTTTGCCACAACACCAGTCCCTGGATAAATGATTTTGCTCCCATTGTAAAGAGAGAAAAGAGAGTTGAAATGATGTGTTGGGGCAGTGTGCCCATTAGTGCCTGAGGTAGTATGTGGATTTGAAAATAGAGGCCTGGCACTCGGCCATCATTATGATGGATACAGGGCAGCGATAGTGGATGAAGATGTTGAGATTTCACAGCACTTTGCACTAACATTTGCAGCATGGTTTTGCCTTTCTCCACTTCTGTGTCTGCTTTTCCTTGGCCCAGAGCTTTTTGTGGGCTAGACTTCATTGCTTCTCCAGGTTGGCAAGTCACCAGCTGTGTCCACAGATGCTGCCTCTGGCTCCTGAGACAGGGTGTCATTCCTCACATTGGGGTTCGTAGCCCCTGATGCCCTCCTTGGAACCCTGACCATGGAGGGAGGGGCGCCGACCTGTGTGATTTGCTCAGCATCTCTCCACTGAAATAAAGCTCCATTGTGGGAGAGGGACTTGGTCCTCACTCTGGCGTGCTCATCCTTTTGTTCTCTGCTGCCTGCTCAGTGCATGTTTATTGAAGGAATGAGCTAAAGGTTATGCAGGAAGGAACAGGTAAAGCATACTGTGATATATGCTCACCACGTCCCAGGTTGTTGAGGGGCAGCTTGTCCTGCAATGGTTGAGATCTAGTTGGGCATAATTTTGCCCAACTGTAGTTAACAGATGTTATTTATCCCACTGAAGGATTTCACAGTGGCATTTCAGAACTGGTTTGCTTGCTAACCCGTTGCGGAAGAGTAGGTTTGTTAAAATGAAAGCACAGTCTAGTCCTTGGAGGATTGTGTATACACTTATTGTTGGAATCTGTGAAATTCATTAAAGTAATTCAACGTTTGCTACATATCCACTTGATTGTCTCATGTACCAGTAATATGAAAATGAAAATGAGAATCTGTTTTTGAAGGAATTGCTGCTCGAGATTTGAGAAGCTATGAATATGACCTTTTCAAAATTATTTTAATCTCCAGATTTTGAGCCATGCCTTTAGTGAAGAGGAACATCGAACCCCGGCACTTGTGCCGTGGGGCTCTGCCTGAAGGAGTTAGCAGTGAGCTCGAGTGTGTGACCAACAGCACTCTTGCTGCAATCATACGCCAGCTGAGCAGTCTGAGTAAGTCACCTGTTTGCTGATTACGGATGACATTTTGTTGGTTTTATTTAGCAAGTTGATCTCAGATTTTTAAATAGTTATGTGATTGCTTGAAGAAGGGATGTTGGCTTTAGAGTAAATGACCAATGTAAATGTGCCAACAAGAACAAATGCATAGCTTGCACGTGGTGTTAAAATTTAAAATGGTTTTAAGGTGATTGGATGACTGTGACTGCCGCCTACCCTCCCCCTTTTCTTGCCTTGAGTAGATTGAACAATGTAATAGGCTGAAAATTAACATCCGCAATGTGCCTGGGATATAGTAGGGGTTTAATTAGTGATTCATACAATCAAAATGAACATAACAACTGAGCTTTTATGATCTTAAGCTCCCAAAAGTTAAGGTGCGGGCACTGATCTCCACCCTGGTGGCGATGGGTGAGTGTTGCATATGGACGGCACTGTGGGTGTGTTTGGATACATGGATTTACAGCAAGTACAAGGAAAGATGACAAGACTTGGTTCTTATTTTGAACTTTAAGATTAGGATCGCAAGGAATAGTCTATTTTTTAGTACTCAAATGTGCATGAAGATACTTTCTGCGTCAAAGCTTTTTGTAGCTACAGTATTTTTCCCCAACTTTCACATTCATATCGTGATCTTATTTTCTCACTTCATCCCACTCCTGTTCAGTTTAGATGGTTTATGTGGCATTTTTGGTGACAGGCTTTTACAGTGAAATTTTCAGAAGCTCTGTTAATAACTAGAAAATGCTTCGTGAAATTCTGCATACCGGAATAGCCTCAAGCATGGAGGGTTGTTTTGTTTTTTAAGAAACCGAAGTTATGTTATTTATTGTGAAGAAGAAACATCACAGCTAAGTAAGTATGTCTTCAAAAGGCTAATGTTGCTAGTAATGTATTTTTAATTATCTCTAACCACTGGCTATGACAAAAGTAACTCAGAAGTTTCCTAACATATATTTTAAAACAAATTTCATCTGGACTAATTGCAGTTAGGTTTTTGATAGAGGTTATTGGTAAAATATGCAGATTCATATGGGAAGATTCCTTATAAAATATGGAAAGATAAAAATGTTTCTGTTTGCATTCATCTGTTTTTTGAAGCAATGTTTTCATTTTATTTTCGTGGCGTGAGTGTCTACTGGCATGAAATGTAAGTGATGAAAACCACCATAAACTGTTGGCGTTTCGATAAGCACATTCAGCGCAGTGTTGTCTCACTTGTGTTCATGTGACCAAAAACTCGGAATGAATCTGCCCCACTGATCTGTCCTGTATGGCCTTTATGATGGGCAAAATAGTGGTCTCCCCCAGAAATGGCCTTACCTTTGGAACTCGCTGGTGTGTTGTGATACATGGAAGAAGGGAAGTGAGGTTGTGGATCAGCTATCCTTGAGAGAAGGACATTATCTTGTGGGGATTATCCATTTGGGCCCAATGTAATCAAAGGAGTATGGCTCTACCGGGATGAAGGGGCCATGAGCCAAGGGCTAGGGACAGCCTCTGGAAGCTGGAGGAGGTAAGCAAATGGGTTCTCCTTGAGTGCCTTCAGAGGGAACATAGTGCTACCTGGTGAAACTCATACTGGAATTATGAGATGCTTGTTTGTGCTGTTTGAAGCTTCTATGTTTATGATGATGTGATACAGCAGCAAGGAGGAACTAACATACCATTCTGGGCCTGGATCCATTTTGTACCACTGAAATCACAGTAGAGTCTTGGGCATCCAGGAATGGAAATGTTACTTGAAGTTATTCATCTCTCCGGCCACCTCAGTGACTGCCTCTCTCTGTCTCTGAGTCACACGGGGATCTTTTCAGCCAAGATGGTAGGAATTGCCCCACCCAAGAGTTTATGGCTGTGGTATGCACCCGTGATATGACCCATGAACATGGATAGCCTGGGCACCTAGCGGGGGTGAACTAAGGCAGGTTGATGTTTTTGGGAAATCTCAAGCTCGAAGCCAGAGCATTTGCTGGTTTGCCATAAAACCTACTGCTGAGATGTTGCCCAGGGCTGAAAAAGCCATGAAGGCTGCCGTCGGCTGGAGGGAGTACCTGAGAGGGGAGAACCTTTGTCAGTGCAGAGGAAGTCAGCAAGGAAGGGCAAGAAGAAGGGGAGAGAGCAGCAGGACCTGCAGAGTGGAGGCAGCAGCTGGGCTCTGGGCACATCCCGGACAGCTGCGCTTATTCGAGGTACAGTGCAGGGGACTTGCATTGAACTCTTCTTGTCTTTAAATTCCTGAAGTACATCTGGGGCTTGCAACCCAGAGAGCCATTTAGAAAGAGAATGCAGTGGCATTTGTGCCATGGATGTGATTTTAATAAACCAGGATAACTAAGTACAATGGTTTTAATGTTTACATCTTTCCAAAATTCATACGTTTAAATGGTAATTTATGGCATTTTGGGCTTTAGAGGGCCAGTGGGAGCTGGTCAGGGGTGAGGGTGGGATTCTCATGGGTGGGATTAATGCCCTGCTATAAAGAACCCTTGCCCATTCCTTGCTGTGAGGACACATCAACAAGGCACCTCCTTCTGGCAGAGAGCAGCCTTCACCAGGCTGTGAACTTGCCGATATATTGATCCTGAACTTGTCAACCTCTAGAACTACGAGGAATGCGATTCTGCCTCTGCAAGTCTTCTAGCTCCCTTATTATGGCTAAGACACTGAGTTATTAGTTGGTAACAGAATAGGAAACTGGATTATCAATAATTTATGTATTAGTGTTTATCCTACAAGTACCTCTCCAAGTGCTGCAGGTGGCAAATGAACTCACATTGCTTCCTTCTTTGATGCTAAACATGTCTGCAGTTTATAACTTATAAATAACAGCAGCAGGGCCGTAAAGCAATGAGCTGAACATGCTACAAACCAGCCCTGGCACTTACTGCAGGACACCTGTGTTCACAGAGGTGCATCCTTGCTGTTGGTGGACGGATATATGCAAAATTTTTATATAAAGTTGTTAGAAAAGAAATTTTAAAAAGAATTTAGAAAAGAAATTAAAAGAATACTTTTGTGTTTTTTTGTGATCATTAGGTTTTTAAATATTTATTTAAAGGCAAAGTTACACAGAAAGAAGCGAGAGTTGGAAACAGAGTGTCTTCCATCTACTGACTCACTCCCCTGATACCACAGAAGCCAGAGCTGGACCAGGCCAAAACCAGGGGCCTGGAACTCCATCTGCCTCACATGTGCAAAGACAGAATTTTCTGCTGCCTTCCCAGGCGCATTAGTAGGGAGTTGGATTGGAGGTGGAGCCATCAGGACTCAAACTGGGATGCCAGCATTGCAGAGTGAGGCTTATCCTGCCCTGCAACAGTGTCAGCCCCTCATTAGATATTTTTCAAATGAAGTTTTAAAAATGCATGAATCTGGGCCTGGCGTGATAGCAGCTAAAATCCTAGCCTTGAATGTGCAGGGATCTCATATGTTTGCTGGTCCTAATCCCGGTGGCCCTGCTTCCCATTCAGCTCCCTGGCTGTGGCCTGGGAATGCAGTGGAGGACGGCCCAAAGCCTTGGGACCCTGTACCTGCATGGGAGACCCGGAAGAAGCTCCTGGCTCCTGGCTTCGGATTAGCTCAGCTCCAGGTGTTGCAGCCACTTGGGGAGTGAATCATCAGATGGGAGATCTTCCTCTCTGTCTCTCCTCCTCTCTGTATACCTACCTTTCCAGTAAAAATAAATAAATCTTTAAAAATGCATAAATCTATCATGTTAAGAAGCTTCTTTTCTAGTGATTAAGCAGAATCTTTAAAAGGTTTTGGGGGCTACTTGGTCCTTACTCAATAGATCCCGAATGGACCGGCTGAATCTGCGCTTCTCTCTTTCCCCTCGCTCTCCTTACCCATTCCTCTGCTTCCCCAATCCCTGCAGGAGAGACTCATTTCAGGTGCAGATCAGGACAGGTGATGGCCAGTGCAGAGAGACAGATGCTACTTCTGTCCCGGGGGCAGTCCCATAGGAGCTTGAGGACAGGTCACAGGGCCTCAGAGTGAGGCTGGCCCCGCTGCAGTGATATGCAGGGGGTAGCTGGTAGGGGGAGGGGAAACAGACTGTGTTTCTTCATCTTTTCCAGTAAGGAAGACCAGCCAAGGCCTTGATTTGCCCGGGTGTTCTGATTCCCGTTACATGTGGGGACAGATCAGGAGCACCGGGGGTGCAAGTGAATCTGCATGAAGCAAGGGAAGAATCTGGTTTTAGATACTGAACTGACCTATGAACCCCCTGCCGCCCTGGGCTGACTTTGGGGAAATTTGTCATTTTTTAACCTTTTGCCATGCTTGCCCTACGTCCAAATCAGACATTGGACTTTAAGAGCCAGAAAATTTGTCTGCGTTAGATGTTTAACAGGGAATTGAAACCTTCCTTAGGCTTCTTAGGGAATTGAGATTTTTCATTGGGAACGTATTAAGTTCAGGAACCAAACAGAAGTGGAATGCTGTGTGTGTGTGCATGTGTGTGTGTGTGTGTCCGTCCTGTGTCTTGTCCACTTAGGGTGGAACTACCTGTCTTTTCCAGTACTTAACTTTGTTTTGCTGAGAATCCTTAAAGTCCTATCTTGTAGTTTTTTTCCTTGTCTGTTTTTATTTTTCTTAAAAACTCTCTGCTTTTAACTCCTGTGGAAATTTGATCGACTTAGTTAAGTGGTCAAGCCTTTGAATTTTTGTCCAATACAATTTTTAAAACAGCCTGTTAACATTCAGATTCTGTACCTTTGGTCATTACTTCCTCCTCATATCAGACAGCGGGAGAGAAGTGGAGGTAGCCATCGCTACGACTGCCTCGGGTTCTGCTGTGTTGTACCTGGCTCTCTGCTAGGGAATACTGAGCAGTTTTTCTCTTCAGATAATCACAGTGCCGTGCAGCAATTACCCTCAAGTCAGGAGTGCGTTTTCATCATTCTTGATTAATGATCCGAATGCTCCAGTGCCTATCATCTAGCTGCTCAATTAAAATCACAGTATCTTGCAATCATAGTCTTACAGCATAAGGGTGCAATTTTAATGTCAGTTGCTTTGAAAAGGTAACAAGAACATACGGCATTTGTGACAAGGATGAACCAGTTCATTTTAATAATAGCCCATTGGTCAGTTCTCACTATTTTAATAGCTGTCCTCTCCTTTTGTCCCCTAAGAATGCTCCCAGCATATCACAATGAAAGAGAGTAATTTCTGTGAGAAAGGAGATCTGGTTTCAAAGGTGTGAAAGAGTAATTGTTTCCAAATCAAGGTGCACATTGTGCTTCATATCAAACCAAAAGCTGAATTGGGCTCTGCTACATTTGTGTGTGGTTGGATCTGAAATGTGCAGCTAGGCGGGTCAGACATGGTTTTTTGTGGGATAAGGAAGGGATAAAGCCATAGTTTAAAAGAACATAGATTTTGTACATTTCTTTGTAGGGTAAGATCAGGATGAGTACATTAAATTGAAATATGCTGATGTATCTGAGCACAAATTGACCAGAAGAAACACAGCATCAGAAAAATTGGCAGGCTACTGAGTATTTGCACTTCTCATGAACAGAGAAAGTCAGCAAAGGGAGGTAAGACATAATATATAATTGGAAAGCTCTAGCTTTGAATAATCTTCTCTGAAATGCTGGAGACCACAGTGTTTCAAATGTTGGCTTTCTAAAAGACATTTGAGTCTCCAAATATAAAGTTGTCTCAGTATTTCATTCTAGTTATGAAATGCCGAGAAAGATATTATCAAATGGGTTATAAGGGGAAAAAAAGGCATTTTATGCCGATGAAAAATTAAGAACAACCTGGCAGTGTTAAATAGAAGGATTTGAGACACATGGTAAAGCATGCCCACAACTAAAAACTGAATTAGATAAACCCAAAGTGGTTGCTGGGGTTTCAGCTAGGACCCTTCAGGAATTGGGCAGATAGACACAACATCTGCAAGGATGTAAGAAATTTAGCCAACACTACTAACCAGTCTGACTTAATTGGCTTCAGTATACTAACATCCCAAACTGTAAGATAAATAAATCTTTTAATTTCCCATGAATTTGTCAGGAAGATGTAACATGGACTAGGCCAAAGCATAATCAGTTTGAAGACATCAGTATGCAAAAGGTGATGATAATGAGATAACGGTTGTGGTTAGTTTAGACGATTGCCAAATATTGAACAAATCGAGCAATATCTTAAAGATTCCTTAGGTCAAAGAAAAATTCAGAGGGGAAATTAGAAACAATTTCTGATTTTGTGGTAATGAACAACAAAACACCAATTCATCTGTGAGACTTCACTAACAAAGTGCTCAAGAGTAAAATTTGTGGCTTCAAATGCTTGTTTTAGAAGAGAGGAAAGATTTAAAATCATGAGCGTATTGCTCAGATGTGCCCTCCGTGTGGCTCAGTAGTGCTGCTATGATTTTCTTGTTAATTAGTTTTGGGGCTTTTAGCATGCCTATTTCATTCTCTCCTTTCCACTTCATACTTCCTGACTGGGAGATGACTGTGCCCCTTATTTCATTTGCAAAATAAAAGCCATCTTGGAACTAAAGTCCCTCCTGGAAGTTGGCCTGGCCTCTCCACAGAGCCTCTTAAGGAGGATGTGCTGACTGCTGTTAAGCCCACCTTCCTTGGTGCCTGGGGTCGCAGACCCGTCTGCCCTTCTCTCTGCTGACCACTGATCTCAGCATCCAATGATGGTCTTGGCCTGAAGTAGTCCTTGCTGGGGTGGATGCTGGTTAGTGATGTTTGTTCCCCTGTGGTTTCTTCAGCATAAGCAGTTGGTATTCTGCCGTCAGTAGTTTCATGGTCTTCCTCAGTTATTTAGCTTCCCCTCGATCATTGCCATGTGTTACATTAAGAAATCTCCCTGCCCCTTTGAATCTCAGATTGTTCCCGCCTGCCCCAATCGTAGTTTCCTTCCCAGCGAGAACCCTTAGAGAAACTCCTTGGCTCTCTCTCCAGCCATCCTCACTGTCTCTTGTCCCCTGTTGTACCCTGCACAGCTCTTTTGAAGTCATGCTTGTTAACCTTACCAGGTTGCTAAATCCAGAGTTTCAAAGTGCCACTTGCCCTTTGCAGGGAACTGACCATGTATTTTGTAGAGTGGCTCTGGGTCTGGATTGTTGTGTATGTCCTGTGATCACATTCAGGGCACTGACAGCATGGGACCCAGACATTTTGCTGCACTCAGGAAACACATGTCCTGCATGGTTAAGAAACACAGGGCTGGAGACAGAACTGACCCAGCAATTGCAACTACCACTGTGTGTTGGCTGATTTGGGTGACAGACTGTGCTGGACCATGCATTGGCAAACACAGACAAGAATCAGGTCTGGGATGGCCTCAGACGAGGTTTCTTTGGCGATTCCTTACCAACGGAACCGCTGGACTCAGAACCCTAACCATGGAGAGAATTTCAGGTTCCATGGGCTGACTGTGGGAGTGGATGTATTAGAGCTGGGCCTCCTCTGTGGCTCAGATGGAGCAGAGGACAGCATATCCAAATGTACATGGGGGATACGGCAGTACATCGGAGCCTCCAGAGGACACCTGGTACCATGGCAGAGGACGGAGGACAAAACAATCATTGGCAGTGAAGATCTGGGCAGACGGAGACACCAAGGTGGACTATAGCAGTCAGTGGATTCGGGAGAGATTTCATCATGATTGGAGTGGCAGGATTGCCAGCAATTCAGGACTGTTGAACTATCAAAACCTCTTGAGAAATTCTTGGCTTTGTAAATTTCTGTTTTTCTTCCTGTTGTTGATTTTGTATTGTGACCTTTCAGTTAAAAGGGATGTGTGGTGACTGTGTAGTGGAGATTATCATATCCAGATGTGAGGATGCAGTGCAGTGTGCGTCTCTACTGCCAGACCAAAAATGAAACTACTAATGAAACTATTAGCTTGACAGTAGGGTGCTGGACTCTCTGCCACTGTCCATGCCCACATGATGAACATGTGACTGTTTATGATGAGCTATGCTATAGTAATAACATAGGGGAATTCGGGGGGGGGTGGGCAGGGGAAATCCCAGGGCCTATGGAATTGTATTACAGAATGATGATGATAATTTAAAAAAAAAAAGTTAAAATAAAAAACATAAAAAGCAAAAATAAACACACAAAGTTAAAAAAAGTAAAGACTCCTTAATGTATTTATATATGTAAAGTAACACTGGGGAAGGTGTTCTCTGCGCCTTCCCCGCCTCCAGCTGTCTTACTCCCGGGAGCTACAAGATGACACTGTGCAAATGCCGTTTCCCATTCGTCTCCTACCGAGCAGCCTCCCCTGTAGTGAGGGTTGTTGCCTACAGTAGTAACTGCCATTGAGAGCTGCAATTTTTTTTCAGCATTGATTCGTTGCGCTAAGTGCTTTTACTTCTGTGTTTATTCATTTACCTCTGTTTGCACCGTGAGGACTGAGTGAGTGATGGTTATCCTGTGAGCCGTGATCTGTGCTCTGTCTTCTGACTTTAAGGCTTACACTTTGCTAGGGTTGCCAGTGGTGGCCCTTTTGGGTTGGCTCTTGGTCCCTGTGATGTGTGACCTCTGCCCATCAGTCTCGGAGAACTTGACTTTTTCAGTGCAGCAGTATATTCTTGGCTCATCTTCACCTTTTCTACGCTCAGTCCTGGAGTTGGTCATTGTTTCCAAAGAGCTTCATTTCTTTTAGTGGGGAATGGAGTGTACAAGTCTTGACAGACCAAGTTAGGTTTGTGCTGGATATGGGAGGGTTTTTTTCCAATTTTTTCATCTATTATTATTATGATTATTATTGTCATTTTTTGCAGGCCTTTAATATAACCATTTTTGTGTTATAGGAAAAGCTCCTATTAAGAAACTGTGTTTCCACTTAAGTGTTCACTTTAAAATGCAGCTGAAAATTTGGAGGCCTGTTTCCTAACCTGACATTCTTGAGTTTAGATGGGACTGACAAGTCTAGAAGTAGAACCTTCCATCAGGAAAAAATGAGTAAATTGCACGTACCTCCATGTGGTCTTCATTTCAGAATTATTTTAGTTTAGCTATTAATGGGCTCATTGAAAGCGTAAGTAGGATTCAGCCTTTTAAATCAGTTGCTGTTTACGAAGCTGCAGACTACATAATTGCAGTACTTTATTCTTGTTCATCAAAAACGACAGCTCCTTCCATTTCCTTCTCTTTGTTGCTTGTCAGCTTTCAGCAGCTGGCAAAATATTAATCAGGCAAGTCTTTAATTTCTGTCTCTCTATAAATCTATAAATTGAGAACTTTCAAGTAAAGATATGATATTAGTTGCAAGCATCTTAAGTAGAATTGAAGGTGGACACATGCTATTTATTTTTGTGCTTATATGTGGGTACTTCAGAAGATAAATTTGGAGCAAAACATGTTGAAATCCTTGCATAGTTTTTCCTAATACCTATTTTCTGTGAACTTTTCCCAGACTCCTTGTGTAGCATCCAGCAGAGAATGAAGAATAATATCGTCAACAATAGTTGTTGTGCTTTGAGGATGCTGCTTTAATGTTTTGGAAAAGACCGTAGTACATACTTGGATATTCTTGGTGATACATTGTCCCTGGTAATTAGTCATCTGCATCACTAGCGGAGAAGGGAAGGAAGTTCTGAGGGTTGCACTGGAAAACAAGCAAAAACCCGTGTGTGTAGCTCTGAATAATCAAGCGGAAAAGCTGAAGTTCGTTGGCTTCATCTTGATTTGTTGTGCACTCAGAAATAAGGGACTGCCAGTCTTGGTTGTGAAGCATTTGATACATGGTGCTCCCCTGCACATCACCCAGCATTTACTGAATGGCTTCTGTGACACAGTAGTTCTGAAAGATGTTACGAGGTGTTTCCAGGCCCAGGCACTTTGAGAACCTGGTATGTGAGATGTTGTCTTGCACATCCTTATTGTCTGTCCAACATTTTGAGAGGCCCCAAGGTATGGAAACAGGTTTCATCTTTTTAGCCCAGCCTTTCCCAGACTTCGGCGAGCGGGGAACTCTGTTGTGCTTGTGTTAATGAGAAGGCCCTGGTGTGGACTCCGTGCTGTATGCTCAGCGTGCAGTCACGGGCAGGGTACCTGAGAGAAGCCAAGCGCCTACATGCTTTGCCGTGGAGAGCTCGGATGATGAGCATCAAGTGTCGTTCCCTGGGAGTCCTGGGTGGGGAGATAGGGGAGGGGGTGTTTGCTATTACCCCAATATACATCCTGACGGTAGGTTGCAGTTAGCTAGTAGTTAGCGACTCCATTAATGTGTTTGTGTTCATTTATCCCTAAGTATTACCCTTCTGCTTGAAGCCCACCATGAAATAGACACTGGACTTCATGCAGCAATGCCAGACAGAGGAGGTCCTTGCCTTCCCGGATCATGCATTCCAGTGGAGGGAGTCAGGCAAGAAACAAGCTGAATGGGTAGAAGTGAATGAATGATCGTGTGGTGGAAAGCGCTAAGGAGAGTTTACAACAGGAGGGGATACGGGAATATGTGTTTGGAGGGTGCACTTCCTTTTTGGTGCAATTTGGCTGTCAGATAAAGCCTCACCAGGTGACATGGATAGAAGACAAAGTGAAGTGAGGGAGCAGCCCGGTGAGTTTCTGGGTAGAAATGGTCCTGGCAGCAGGAGGGCATGCCAAGGCCCTGAAGGTGTAGGAATGCTTGACACACCTAAGAAACAGTGAGGAAGGGCCCAGTGCGGTGGCCTAGCAGCTAAAGTCCTTGCCTTGAAAGCGCTGGGATCCCATATGGGCATCAGTTCTAATCCCGTCCAGCTCCCTGCTTGTGGCATGGGAAAGCATTTGAGGATGGCCCAAAGCCTTGGGACCCTGCACCTGCATGGGAGACCTGGAGGACGTTCCTGGCTCCTGGCTTCAGATTGGCGCAGCTCCAGCCATTGTGGTCACTTGGGGAGTGAATCATTGGACATGAGATCTTTCTCTCTGTCTGTCCTCCTCTCTGTATATCTGCTTTTCCAATAAAAATAAAATAAAATACATCTTAAACAAAGAGAAAGAGAGAAAGGAAACCAGCGTCATTGAAGTGGAATACTGAAGTAGGGGCGTGACCGCAGAGGCCAGGTGGGTCAGTAGAGGCAGGCCACGGAGACGTGAAAGCTGCCGCTTGAGTTGGCGTGATCTGTAAACCCATCTACTTCTGCCCTCTACCTCCGTGTCTTTTTCACAACTGCTCTTCCACCTCAACCGTCTTTACCCTCTTTTTCTTCAGTAGTAGCAGAAAGAGCAGGACACTCACTGTGGCAGGCCAGGGCCAATGTGTTGTAGCCCTGTTTTTTACAAGTCTGATGGCAGTGATGTTAGGGGTTCCTGAATCCCTCTCCCCAGTGAATGCCCGTTTGGGTGGCTCCTGCGGGGCCAGGGCCCATGGCTCCCCAATGAGTGCCCGTTTGGGTGGCTCCTGCGGGGCGAGGGTCTGTGGTTCCCCACTGAGTGCCCGTTTGGGTGGCTCCTGCGGGGCCAGGGCCGTGGCTCAGGGAAGTTTCACTGCAAAGGCAGGAGAGAGACTTACCACAGTGTTTACAGGGCAGAGTCGTGTATTTTGAAGATTTTCTTCCTTGTTAAAGCCCCCCCTTATTTGAGAGCCTGAAACTCAAGTGGACTCTCCTGAGTTGATTATGGACTAAAGTACTCCAGGCCTCACTTGCTCCTCCAGGGTCTGCATTAATGAATGGGCAAAGTACGTCTTCAAGTCTTTGTTTTCATTTCTTTTGGTTATATACCTAGGAGTGAAATGGCTGCATTATGTAATAATGCTGCTTGCTGTTTTGAGGAACTGTCACACTCTTCCACGTTACGGCCCTGAAGTCCGCTGAGATGTATGAAAGTCGTACCAGGTTTTCGTTTCATCAGTTTCTGTCCGTTAATAGCTGTGGGATTTGGACAAATGACTTTTCTTATCCTCGGTTTGGTCACCTGGAGAATGGAAACAGTAACTCCGTCTTTACCTGCTGGGTTTACTCATCCACTGAATAGGTGTGGGGGACATTGTTCTAGACAGATAGGTGTGGTACCTGTTCCCGTGAAATTCATGGCCTCCTGAATTCTACCTAGAGAGCGGGGAGTGGCTGTGCGAGTGCTGCTTGAATAAACTGCAGAACATCCTGAAAATAGTCAGGTTAGTCTTGCCCCAGTGAGGTTTTCCCCCTAGAAGGTTCAGGAGGTACAGCATTAGCAACTATAAAGAGGAGGTGATGGGTGTGTCAGAGAAAGTGGAGGTGTGTTCCTTACGCTCTCAGAGTGGCGCTTTTGATGTTTCTGTTTAATCAAGGAGAGAATGACAGGAGGGTTTGGAGGTTGAACACTAGCAGATGCTAGTGCCTACCTTGTTTTTTTAAATGTTCTGTAATGAAGGACTTGTATCTAACACTCAGAGGAGTGTAGATTTGATAAAGGAATACATGCAGAGGAAAGGCCACATGGCTGGCCAGGAGGTAGAGACACAGGAAGTGGGTGCAACTTGGGCTTTGTGGGTGAGTCTCTGGGAAGAACCACTGTCCATGGATACTCCCACTGAGGCCGTCTCCTAAATACCACAGTTGTTTCCGCCTTTTTAAGCACTGTTAACTTATGGCTTTGGCGGTTAAAGCCTTGCATGAGTTCGGGAACCAGATCATATCCAGATCACAGCAGAAGGGAAAGGTTTCCTTAAACTGCACTTCTGACTTAAAGTTTGCAAAAATGAAAGCTGTTTGTCCCTGAAGAGGTTGGCATTTAGTGAAAAACAGCTTGAGTGGTGGCCCATGTGGCAATAATAGTTCTATGCTTTGTAGAATATTTCTATATTCGGCAGTCCTGAGCCAATTTTGGATTTAGATGAATGTTGCTAATAGCTTCAGAGCTTCTCAGGCCCTTTATCTTTGTGCCTGTCTATGTGCGACCCCACAAATTGACAGGAGTAAGGAGGCGTGTGTGTCGGGGCCAGCCCCAGCTCCTTCCCGAGCAGACAGCTCTGTCCGTTCACTCTCTTCCGCAGGCAAACATGCAGAAGACATATTTGGTGAGTTGTTTAATGAGGCCAACAACTTCTACATCAGAGCCAATTCTCTGCAAGACAGAATTGATCGCCTCGCTGTCAAAGTTACCCAGCTGGATTCCACAGTGGAAGAGGGTAGGTAATTGCATGAAAGCAGTGAGCTAGAAGTGATGTTGACAAGACGGTAGTAATTAATTGCAGTGTAATTACTGCTTTTTCCTTGAGGTAGTATGCTGGTCTTTTAGCCTGTCTTTTCCTACAAGAGTGAGGGGGAAATCCCATAAGATTGGATTAATTAGTGATGAAAGGTTCAGATCTTAGCTACCCCATATACCATATTCTCGTTCAAAGAAGCTTATAAATAAAAACTGTTTTAAAGGCTTCTTTGAATTCATTCAGTATGATAGCCTTAATTTTAGGTTACTGGCATTTATTTTTGAAATAGCTTCTTAGCTAAAAATCACAGTTATTCCAAGAAATGGTCCAGCTAGCAAGAATTGTGTGTAAGAGGAGGCCATAGAAATAGGACCTGAAAAGGCAGGTTTGTCTTAGTGCAGAGAACCACTGAACCCTTGCATGGTGATTCACGGTCTGTCCTTCCCGTGGACTTGTTGAAGATAGGCACGGTTTCAGCCTGATCCTCCTGCTGGAATTGATGCCAGTAGATCATCGGGTGATTCAGCACTTCTAAGAACTGTATTCATCTTCTCAGAAATGGCATTTACCAAGGGCCTTTGCATTTCAGGTTTTAAAGTAATATTAACTGATAGATACTGTTTACTTTGAGGCAGTAGCCACATATGTAAAATGGTCAGCAGTTCCTTTGAAAAACTTTACTTCCATCATCATTTGTTTGAATGAAAGCTTAAGATTAGACTAAAAAATCTGCTAACATATGATGGTATTTATTATGATTTCTACTATTGCTTTAAAAAATTCTAGTATCTTAGTGTTACAGTATATCTGTGTAACAGCACTGGCAAAAAAAAGTTGAGATTTACTTATTAAAGAGTGATGTGCATTTCATTATTTTTAAAAGGCTTGTTTACTCATGTTCAGGTCTTATTTGAAGGTAGAAATAAAGTTTCTGAATTAGAAAATTAGCAAAAATGTAGACTGAAATTTTTGTATTATGAATACTTTCTTAATTTTCCCAATTATGAAGTTAAATAAATACAATCAGATTTTTAGATTTTACTTTTTACTTTAAAAATACACTTTAGATATCTGGTGGTCTATTCAGATAGGGAATTCTAAATCTTTTAAATCAAGCATGTGCTTTTAAAGTTGTTAGCACAGTGATTTTTAATATGTATTCATCTCCTTTAGGGTTTTTTTTTTTCTATTGACTATTGCAGTTGGACTGCTTGTGGAAAACCCTACAGTGGAAAAGGTTAATCTGTAGATTAATTTTATGAAATTTCACAGTATGTCATGTTTTTAAAATCTCCTTATGATAAATATTCTGCCTTATCCTTCACATGTATATTACCGTAGGAAAAAAATTCTTGACAGAGTTCAGAAATCCATGTTCTGTTTTGGACCAGCTGTTTGCTAGCAGAGCTGGGAAATGCTAGTGTATACTCCTGGGGTTGGATGCCTCGGTCATGTGTCCGTGTTGTCATTGTGTTCATAAGTGAGATGGGAAGTGTTGCACCCACAAGAATGAAGCATAAACAGGATTGATGCCGAAACCGCTTAGTGTCGTTTAGATCATGGCTCAAGGAATAAGGGGACTTCAGAAAGCTCAGGGGAAAATTGAATTAAATGATAACTTTGCCTCCTTGGTATAAAAAAAAAGTTTGAAACCTATGCAGTTTTTTTATAATACCTATTTCCTGTTAATGTTTTTGAGATCCCTGGTGTGTTGACCAGCTTTTCTTCAGGGTAATGTCAGAACAACAACTTAATGTCAGAACAGCTTAATGTCATTTAGATTTGTGTGATTCCAGGGCAAGTATTACTCTCAAGTGTTGTATTTAAATAGTAATTAAATGATTAGACTGTTTTTTTCTTGGGGAGACCCAGTTCTGTGTGTTTACATGCCTCTTCATCTCAAGACTGTATTAATGAGTAGTTTTTGAGGTGTGCTATAAAATACAATGCTCTTGTATCATTAGGACCAATGAGATAAGGAGGTGATTATGGAGAAGTGAAAGCCAGAATTTGACTTACTTTCATAGAGAGAACTGCCTGCTGAAAGGAGGAGGAGTAGCCTGCAGGGTTATTTTAAATGAACAGTAAAAAAAGCGTTGTATGATAATTCTAGAAGATATTTAAGTTTGTTGGTCAAGTGAGAGTTATTTCTAAATAGTAAAATTGCCTCTGCATAACTGAAATTGGGCAACTTTTCTGTAAATAGTGTCACTGCAGGATATCAACATGAAAAAAGCTTTCAAAAGTTCCACAGTCCAAGACCAGCAGGTGGTTTCAAAGAACAGCATTCCCAACCCTGTTGCTGACATTTACAACCAAAGCGACAAACCACCGCCCCTGAACATCCTGACACCATACAGGTATGACTGCTGCTGCAGGCACGCCAGGGGCGGCTCAGGGGACAGGGTCAGCAGAGCACAGCACTGGCAGTGCACGGTGCCTTGTGAGAGGCCATCCTGGGTTGGTCACATGGTCATCACACTGTTCTGCACAATGAGGTTAGCACTGCGGTGGGATTATTGAAGTGTCAGTGTTTTAGCTTTCAGATGTAGATTTCTTACTTAAGAAGTGGGCACCTGAGAGTCCAAGGTTGTGGGCGGAGATGGTTGTGGCTGGAGAGCGGTCCGTCGGCGTGCAGGAACCGCGTCATTCATTGGCAGTGCACCTGATGTCAGAATCTACATCTCAGCACCACAGACACTGGCTACTTGATTTATGAAAATGGATTCTGCAGCCTTGGGAACTTGTAAGAATGAAAACATAGTCCACACAGTAGCCTACTGGTATCATTAAAATGGTAGAACACCTTATCAGGATCAAATGTTCAAGGAAATCAATAGTACACACCAGAATACTTTTGAGTTGTTTTTTCGGAAGCACTCCTCCTGCCTCCTGCCTGTTGACACTTTTTCCCCTGTCTGCCCCCACGTCCTCCCAGCCTTCCTTTCACATTAGTATCACTGGTCTGTGGTCTCTGGGCCCCCAGAGCCCATCGCTGCAGCCTGGCAGCACAGGCTGTGGTGAGCAGCAGCCCCCGACTGCACCCACTCGCAGAAAGGCATCAGAGGAGTCCTCCTGGAGAGGAGCAAGATGCCCACCTTCTCATGGAATAAGTATCCAGGCAGCTTCAGAAAGTTCCTGGAAATGTATGCTGTTTTAGCTCCGTTTCCATGAGCTTTTTGAAAGCCCTTCCTACTTGCCTGGCGATTTTAGCAGACCCGTCGGAACAATGAATGGATATACGTGTTATGCTAGCCTCTTAAGTGTGATACTTTAACTTTTGGTTTTGCTTTCATGCAGGCAGCATTTTTTCGGGGCAACTTCAGTTTGACTTAGCATTTACAGCCTCAGTGTACACAGTACAACATGAGGCTTCGTGCTAGTATCTCTTACTGATGTTACTAAGGCGTCTCACTAAAAAACTTCTTAGGAAATCAAAGAGACTACTTGCATTGGAGTAATTGGGATCAGGATTAGATGTTTATGGTGATGTACAATCTTGAATTACCTAAAAATATATGCCCATGTGTGTCCTGTGGAAAATAAAGCGTATTTTTTTTACTTTTTAATAACATTTAAGAATAGCAGTGCCTACTCAGTCTTCTTCTCATTAGCACCACAACATTTGAGGATGAATAAACCTTTGCATTCAACATGAATATAACTGTCGTATATAAATGTTAGAGATACTAAGTGACTGAAAAAATGTTTCAATAAATACTGGCTGGCTGTTTCTGTTCATCTCAGGAATTCTGCCTTCACTAACATAATAACTTCATTTTTAAAGAAAAAGAATGTACATTTTATACATCTTAAATTTTCAGCAAGTTCCTGGCTCAGCTTATTCTTTTTTCCCCTATATCTTTACCTTTATGCAAGCCTTGAATATCTCAGGGGAATAAACTCTTTCTCACACCAGTGTCATTACAAAGCCTCCACCATTACAAGTTCCTTATCAACTGGGAGCCAAGGACAAGCAAGGGAAGATTTTAAAGAGCCCAGCATTAAAACAGAGGTGGAGGCAGGCTGGTGTGCTGTTGGATTTCAGACCCAGTTACTAGAATAGCCCTGTAGAACTGAGGCCGCAGCACCTGCTGGGGAGATGCTGAGCTTCAAGGACAAGCCAGGCTTTCTCCTGAGTGACTGTTAGCTCTCTGTGACTGCCCTGTCTGCCCCAAGTGACAGTGAAATACCACAATGAGATGTATTTTGCTGCTTCTCAGAGATAACCTGTAGGCCAGATGCTTTTTTTAAACAGTGACAGATTAGAGCATTTACTTTAGATTGTGATCATTTGAGTCATATATTTGTTGCATTAATATTTGTTTTAAGATAAATAAATAACTTACATGTTAAGACTTGAAATGGTCTTTAGACCATATACACTTGAGCAGTATTTGTAAAGGAAATAGCTGTAAGGGAAGCTTCTTTGAAAGTCCATGACTAATCATTTTTCACTAGTCACATTTAGACCCAGGAACATTTTACTACTTTATTATTTGAGTTGATAGATGTTGGGGCAAACTTGATGAGAAAAAGGGCTAGATTACCCATTAATTTTTATCCTAAATGAAAATCAATATTAATCTTCATAAAAAAGTAACTCTCTTCTCCCCTCCCCACTACTCACCTGTAACATTGATTCACAGAGATGATAAGAAAGATGGGCTGAAGTTCTATACTGATCCTTCGTACTTCTTTGATCTCTGGAAAGAAAAAATGCTGCAGGACACAGAAGACAAAAGGAAAGAAAAAAGGCGTCAGAAGGTAAGTCATGCAGTGTGGGAAATGCGCGTATCGGTGTGCAGGTGGGAGTTCTCTGTAGACCCAGGGCCTGAATCCTCAAGTGGTTGAGATGCGGCATTAGTGCTAAAGTTTTCTTACATGTTCTACATGAGGGTTTTAAAACTTCAGTCTAAAACAATAAAACTATTTTTTAGAAGTATAGTCAACATTGGTTAAAGTACTTACTTTAGCTTTAACAGAAGTGGTGGCTCAAGTTTCCATTTTGTTGTGACCATGTTTTGTAACTTTGCTCCCTTGGCTCTGTCAACTTTTCACATGGTATCCATATTCCGTGTCAGATGGGATGGTCTGCTTCTATCTAACAGTTGGTGGGTTTCCACCCAGTTCAAATTCAGATCTTGCTGAGATGGTCCATTCAAGGGACAGTGCTTACTGGCAGCGAGCCTCCCTCCTGGGCAGTGGCAGGCTAGGGACCTGTGGACCTGCAGGCTGAGCACCTTGGAAGGACAGCCCGCAGATTCTCAAGAGCCTGCTTTGCTCTGGCTGAGGGCCTTCTGCTTTCAGAATGGCCCTTTAGGGGGCTGGCAGTTAGCTTGAGACCTTTGAGAAGAGTACTTCTCCAAGGGTTTACTCTTATTCAACGTTTTTGTATGTTCACTGTGTGCTAAACTGCCTGCTTGACAAGTACTAGAAAGTTTTCATTAGGAGAAAGGCTTGGGGTTTTTGTGGGCTGCTGGTGAACTGGAGTTGAAGAACAGCCTGGCCTGTAAGATATTCCCCCTGCCATGAGAGGGTTGCTCGTACTTTCTGCTGCTTGATGTTCTGCAGAGATGGGAAACCTCGAAAGACATGCTGAATTTTTCCACATTCCAAGTGTGGAAAATAGATAGCAACCTCTTGGATGGATGAGCAGCAAAGATGTAAAGGCATGTCTGTCTTCATTCCCGCTCCTTTTTGCAGTCACAGAGTAGAAGGCTAGGGTTTTTACGTTACCTTCCTCAGTCATGCCTTCCAGAAGGCCTTCTAGGTTCCCCCCATCAATGGCACATTTTGAAGAAAAAAAAAATCTCTCTGTGATCATTTTCCTTAAGGGGAAAACAATTTCTGTGTGATTATTACATCTTCAGCTTGATTTGTCCCTTCCTATTTTGGCCCCATTTCACATTGTCCGAAAGCATAAAATTCTAATGAAGTTTTTTTCATTAATTCACTTACATCATGATGGGACGCCTTCTAAATGAGGGATAAATCAGGACCATCGCCCTCAGGCAGGGTACAGTGTAGTGTTCCTCAACAGCCACGTATCCCTTTGGAACTCCGAAGAGGGGGTGGGGGCGTTTGAAAGGCTAGTGTGCACCTGCTTCAGTGAGGAATAGGAAAATGAGACAGGATGCCCTTTTCTTCCTGGTTATTTCACAAGCCCAAAGGTTTAAAGCATTGAAAAGTATGAATACAAATAAGCACAAAGTGTTAAATGTACAGTAACACTGTGGCCAAGTGTTGTGAGGTTCAAGCACAGAGAGCATGGATGAGGCGCCCAGGGAGGGAGATCAGACACAGGGAGATGCAGAGTGTGCCCAGGGGTAGGAAGGCTGTGGGGTGCTGCAGGGGTCCAGGGCAGGTGACACAGATGTCCTTCATAATCGAGGCGCCCTCTGGATAGGAATGAAAGTATCCTGGCCTAGGAAACCGTGTAGAATCTACTAGGAATTTTGATGTAAACTGTTGTGGCTGGAGTATAGATTCATTACCGTAAATATTCTGTCCTAGTTGATGTGTGTGTGTGTGTGTGTGTGTGTGTGTGTGTGTGTGTGTGTGTGTGTGTGTTGATAGGTGGATTAGGAGGCTGAACCTTTGTAAAGAAAGTTGGAGCGATCACAACTTGTTCTAAATAGATCAATACATGTCACTTAAGAAATCAGAATAGCAGTTATTAGTTTCAGGACAGGCATTGGCTTAGCAGTTAAGACCACACTTTGGATGCCCACATTTCGTATTGGGATGTGAAGGTTTGAGTCTTGGCTCCCCTTATTCCAGCTTCCTGCTACTGCACACACAGGAAGCCACAGGTTCAGCTGGAGAAGTTGGATTCCTGACATGTGCAAGGGAGACCGCTCTTGGCTCCATGCAGGCTGCGCCAGTCCCAGCTGCTGCAGTCATTTAGAGCAATGAACAAATGACACACAGGAGATCTCACCCCATCTGTGTGTTTGCCTTTCAAATAAGTAAAACCTTAATGGAAGAATAAGAAGTACTTAATATAGTTATTAATTCTTTTAATAAAGTGACTCTTGATCAGGTTGTATACTGGAATTGTATTCAAATCTCCTTCCCTGTCCTTTATTATTTTTATTGTTAAAAATACGCACACTATATGCTGGTTGTAAAATACTGTAATAACACTGAAGGAAGGAAAGGTACTCCCCTCCCTGGGAGTGAATGCCAACTGGGAACAGTTTGGTATATATCTTTTCAAACCTTTTAAGTATTTTTAGATACATGTGTGAACGCTTACTAAGGATTTTATCTACATAAAGTTGAATCGCACATGACTTACATTATTAAGGATGTTCTTTTTAGTAATTGTGCAATATTCTGAAATACAGATGCTTCATAAATTATTTACACATTACTATAGTAATAAATGTAAGTTGTCTCTAAATGGTGGATGTTACAGCACTGTAATGCGTGCTTCTATAGTCAAGTGCAGAAATTTCTTCAGGATAATTTTTTTTTAAGATTTATTTATTTATTATTTGAAAGGCAGAATTACAGAGAGAGAGTGGGAAAGACAGAAATATCTTCCATCCACTGGTTCACTCCCAGACGATCGCAGTGGCTGAAGCCAAGCTAGTTTGAAGCCAGGAGCCAGAAGCTTCTTCGTGTTCTCCCAAGTCCTTGGCCTATCCTCTGTTGATTTCCCAGGCACAGTAACAGCTGGATTGAAAGTGGAGCAGCCGGGACTCGAACTGGTATCCTGGCAGTGGATATGGTGGCTTTAACCGTATGATGCTGCAGTATCAGCCCCAGAGTAAACTTCTAGAAGTTGAATTGTTACCAAAAAGATTGCGAGTTTTCTGTTTTAAAAAATAATATTTGATCCTTAAGGAATAAGTTGTCTATACTGTTTTTAAGGCAGAGACAGAAGGTTAGAGCTTTTAAAATGCTGACAACAACCAGAGCTGGGTCAGGTTGAAGCTCAGAGCTAAGAACCCAGTCCTGCCCACCCCACTTGTGGAGACAGCACTGCCATTTCCCAGGGAACACACTATCAGCTGGAATCAGAAGTGGCACTGGGACTTCAACACTGACACTCTGGGAGGGCACAGAAGTGTCCCACTAGGAGTCTTAACCACTGTGCCGGAGCCCGCCCCAAATGCTCCCTCTCAGCAGGCCTTCAGAGGCTCTGAATTTTTCTGTTTATTTTTGTGGAGCTCTCATCTTGCCCACCTAACCAACATTACTATATACATGGCAGGATGTACATGTCTGTAAGATACAAATGCATTTACATCTGAACATACATATACATACATATATATAATTTCATAATATAAATATATTTTGAACTATAAATACGTTTGTGTTTACCAGATTTTATAATAGTACCTTGACGTGTGCACCTTTACAGGACTCCACTACTGGACTGCAAACTCCCGTCACAGCAGAGAGGGCCTGAGTGTGTGTGTGCTTGTGAGTTGTGTTGTCACTGCTGGCCTGCACAGTGCCTGGGACAGTAAGCTGCCACCACAAGCCTGGCTGTGGAGCGGATCCCTGAGCCGGTGTTTGACTCAGGGCGTGCCGTGTGGATACCCTATGACTTGGAACCATCAGAAGGAAATGCAAACGCATCGTTCTTTTCCTTAGAGGCCGTAGGGTGTCGCGAGGCAAGCACGAAGTTAGGGACACACAGAGTCACTGTGCTCACCATCAGGCAGTCCTTGTGTAGAGCCCATGGGTGACTGAGTGCGTGTTTGCTGGTGAAGTAGGGCCAGAGCAAGAGCGGCTGCACGGGCAGGTAAGTGTGCACCTTGGTTTCGAGGTTTGCTTAAATATTTTCTCATAGAGTTGGGAACATTTCGAATGCTGTCCTCTGCAAGGCCGTTGTGTGTTAACCAGAACCGTGGTGGGGAGTAATATCTCTGTATGGTGTCACCAGACTTCACCTAATCCAGAGCCCAGAAGTTTGGGGTATTTAAAATGGGCAGCAGCCTGTTAAAGTGAGACCTTGTGACCAGGAATGGCAGTGAGCAACCCCTGTAGCTGCTGCACAGTAGCTTTTCTCTTTCTTTAAAGTGCTAAGGAGTGTTTATTTCTTGGCTGAGTCCTCCGGGTGAGAGAAGCGTGCAGCTTTGGCAGGTGTCAGAGCGGGAGGCGGCTGGAGGGGGAGCGGTTTCCCACAGCACTGCAGCTTTGTTTCCCATGCGTTGTGACTGCTTCTAACTGCCGTTTTCCTCTCCCTTCTGTCTTGGCATGCTTGCTTTCCTTTCCTGGACGTCAGGAGCAAAAGCGTATAGATGGCACCACTCGTGAGGTGAAAAAGGTTAGAAAAGCCAGAAACAGGCGCCAGGAGTGGAATATGATGGCATATGACAAAGAGCTTAGACCCGACAACAGGTTGTCTCAGAGTGTGTACCACGGCGCGTCTTCCGAGGGATCCCTGTCCCCAGACACTAGGTGTGTGCGTGTTATAGCCTCCTGCTGTCTCGCTTTGGGCCACTGTGCACTGCCTGCTTTTACTGTAAACCGAAAATGCACCTGGAGCTTTGGGGTTTGTATGGCCCACCAAACGTTTTTTGAAGCTTTCCATAAGAATAATTCATCTGTATTTCTTGATTTTGAAATAATATTTGGAGGCTGTTATTTTACATTGGGTTGCTTTGTTTGATCATTCTTGTAATCGCTCTGTCTTAAATTTACTATTAAGTTAATGTGGCTGTTTAGTATTTTGAATTTGGGAAAACCGTCAATTACTTAAATTTCAATAATCCTTTCTTTTTAGCTTTGGACTTTGAATTTCATTACTGTATGGGATCTAAAAATGATTGGTAAATGTTGACGAACATGATTAAGAAATCTCTTGTTCTTTTTGATTGTCTTTTGAAAAAAACTAATCAATAGAAGACAGATGGATTGCTAACTGTAGGTAACCAATATTAGGTATTCTAATTCCAAGAGAAGAATTCCGTCAGAGTTGACCTTAAACATTGGTTAGTGTTCAGGAGGTAGCCACTTGGTCACACCGCTCATGGAGAGGATCCGTGGCAGGACCTGATGAGTCCTCCTTTTGGTTGGATTTCCTGTTTCTGATTGTATGAAGTTGTTAACCTTGTGTTCTCACAGTCTTCCGTTGTGGATTCTTATGGTACGTGATGCAAGAATGTTCCCCCCGGCAAGAAAAAACCCAGCAGCAGCCCAGACTTTGTGTTATATCTGTGTCTTCTTCTTGTGTGTGTTTATCTCAGTGTTTCGATGCTACAACAGCATCTGAAAGACTACATGACCGAATGACTCCAGGCTTGTTCCTGGGGTGCTTACGGTGCCTTAATATTTACTCCAGAAGGTCCTGTAAGACATTGGTGGGGTGTGAGGCAAGTTCTAGATAATTTTCCTACATATGCTTTTTTTTTTAAATAAAAATTTTTAACTATTTATTTATTCTTATTGGAAAGTCAGATATACAGAGAGGTAGCTCTTTGTTCGATGATTCACTCCCCGAGTGACTGTAACAGCCAGCACTGTGCCAATTTGAAGCCAGGAGCCTCTTCCAGGTCTTCCACGTGGGTGCAGGGTCCCAAGGTTTTTGGCTATCCTGGACTGCTTTCCCAGGCCACAAACAGGAAGCTGGATGGGAAGCAGGGCTGCCGGGATTAGAACTGGTGCTCATGTGGGATGGCTGGCACGTGCAAGGCAAAGATTTTAGCTACTAGGCTACCAAGCCGGGCCCTGCACATGCTGTTTTCTCCCAAATATTAAGAATCATTGAAATCAGAACTGACTCCCGGCATCCAGGTTGAATTTCCATGTTGTTTGTTTCTATAGAAAGTGAGATACTGCTCATGGTTCTCAGGGTAGGACAGATACACAAATATTGCAGCTCCTACAATGCTAATCTGCTTTATTGCTTTCCCAAATAATTTTGTTTTGATTCTTTTCTTAAACAAACCTATACTTTATCCCATATCTACTTCCTGTTTTACACAGATGCAGATGGGAAAGTGATGATAATGTTTTCTGATCCCCCAGTTGATAACTCAGTCTAACATCTGGGAATAAGTTGTTCCACACTGGGTGTAAAGCTGATGATTGTTACATTATTTAGTCTTCCTCCTCTCTGTTTGTATCTTTGTTTCTGTTATTTTTCAAAAACCAGATAGGATTATAAGTTTTATTGCTTCAGAATTTCCTCTTGTCTCTATACCTTTCTCTTGCCTTCTCATTTGTATGCTGTCTCTACTAACAGACTGTAGTCCATCGTGGCACTTGAAAGTTTAATTTTTTGAGATTTATGTATTTGAAGCACAGAGTTAAGAGGAGGAAGGAAGGTGTACACTAGCCACGACTGGGCTAGTCTGAGGCCAGGAGCTGTCTTTGGGTCTCCCAGCGGGTGACAGGGATAGGACTTGGACCACCTCGTGCTGTCCTCTCAGGTGCGTCAGCAGGAAACCAGATCGGAAATGGAGCAGCCGGGACTCGAACCGGCACCCATGTGACATGTTGGCACTGTAGACAGTCGATTTAATCACTACACTAGGGCGCCAGCCCCTTGGGTTGTCTCTTGAGTATGAAATAGGGGTGGGAGTGAGGACATGCCTTCCTGCTGTTGTCACCAGCCCTCTTTCCTGGAAGTATTGCATCTCCATGTCCGGCTGTCCTTGTTTTTCTCATCCAACCCTGGTCCCTGTTGCAGCTCTGATTGTGCCTGCCTGCCCGAAAGACCCTGAAGGATTGACTGTAGTCATCCCCACTGATTCCCAAGCCGACTCTGGCATCTGTTGTACACTGCCAACCAGGGATAGAAAATGTAGTTAGGCCTGCCAGGGTTGTCTAAAATATGGGCACGCTTTTGTCTTGTCATCACTCCCTGAAAAGCACTGTTGCCGAAATTGAAATCTCATTTGCATTGCATTAGGTGTGTTACTAGTCACCTGGAGATGATCTGTTTGCGGGAGGGTATGTGTAGGCTCTATGCAGATAGTGTGTCATTTCATAGAAGGGCTTGAGTACTTGTGGGGTTTCATCTCTCCAGTGGGTGCCTAATTCTGTCCGTTCCAGTCTTGTCTTCTATACCAGTTAGTAATCATCATCTGGTGTTAGGACCACCCAGCTGCTCCACATTGGCCTGGGGATCTGCTGCTTCCGGCCTCTGCACCAGGAGTCTGTCTCCCAGCTCAGCAGTTGCCTTCTTCTCTCTGTCCTTTCTCTCTTCTCAGCTGTCCACCATCACCCACCCCCGTCCCACATTTCCCCGTGGCCACACCTCTGGGAAGCTGTTCTGATTCTGTCTCGTCCTTTCTTCCATCCCCGACTAGTCAGCCCAGTGTCCTGAAGCTGCTGTGCAAGGGTGGCGCTTAGTGAAGCACAAGATACCCACTTCTGACCCGGGCTCTGGTCACTCTCTCTTCTTTCCTGGTACAGGAGGCACCTGCTAGAAGTTGCATACAGTCTGATTCATAGGCACACAGAGGCAAGCACGTGTGACCAATGATGTTGGAGTTCTGAGTATTTACATTTTACACATCTGCTGACTCTCAGCCTAAGGCAGGTTCTTTCCCCTGTTAAAAATGTTCTCAACTCATTTGCTTCCAGCTTGCACAGTTGAAAAGGCATAATGGTATGCAGACCACACTACCCTGAGGAAGACATTGGTAGTGGTGGCACAGCAGCCAGTTCAGGGAAAGGGCAGGACACAACCTCTTGTCCTGTGGAGCAGCACCTGCACCTGCTGGCCGCTCCGGGTCCACACCCAGAGACTCGGTTCTACCAACCCTGCCCCTCCACATCCCCAACCTGTGTTTGCCTGTTTCCTTCAGAGAGAGAAACACAAGCTGAATCCTCCCAGAAACCGGCAAGTGCATGTGAGGAAAGTCAGAACAAGAAGAGAAGAGTGGGAGAGAAGGAAAATGGGCATTGAGTTTATGAGTGACGCAAAGAGACTGGAACAGGCAGGGAGCGTGGAGGAGGACAGAGTGCCCGGAGGGTTTGTCCTTTCGCTTTCTTTGGGTTCCCCACCTTGATTGCCCCCCGCTTCAGCCATCCTGTGAGGGTGTGCGGCCCCTGTAACCTGGTGGGATGCCTGAGCGTGACCTTGTGCCACTAACGCCCGCAGCTGCTGCTCATGCCGCACCTTGTCTCCTGCCAGGCAGCAGTGGGTGCCAGCACCCAGTGCCTCTCAGCCCTGCTCCACTAACTAGTCATGAGCTCTCTTCCTTTCAGAGTCTGTACTCTGCTCCACTTTCCTAGCAAATGAGGCCTTTCCCTGCCATACTGTGTTGTTTTCTTTCTCCTTCAGTCCTTGTGTGAAAAATGCAATTTCCTCAATTGCACTCTAGTTCTTTCTCTGTTCTTATTAATCCTTATTCCGTTCACCTGCCTTGGTGTGTCTTCTCATTATATGCTGTCAGTTTCCTTGCCACAGACCACCTCTGTCTATCTTAGATGCCGCATCTACATGCAGTGGAATCTATCTTTGTAGCCTTCTCTCCTATAGAATACAAATCTGCTGAGATACTGTGCAAACTGGACCCTCTTGTTGCCCAGCTGCCTGTTTTGTCTGTTGACTCGTTCACTTCAAAGCTGCGAATCTGACTCCATGTAACACTGGGCTTGCTGCTAAAACAGTAGTGACGTTGCTGCTCAGAAGCTCTCATGGGCTAGACCTGGTTGGTAGTAAAGGAATGAGCAGCTGGCTTCTGTGCACTGGCAATGTTATGATTATTTAGATGTGTGCTTTTGCCTTAAAGGGTTTTTCTTTTCCTTCTTTAATGTACCTGTCTCCCTGTCTCTCTCAAATGCCAGGTCTCACGCGTCGGATGTCACAGATTACTCTTACCCGGCCACTCCCAACCATTCTCTGCACCCCCAGCCGGGGACCCCGTCCTACGCAGCCGGTGATGCAGCACCACATGGGCCTGCCAGCCAGGCCCCTGAGCATGAGTACCGGCCCCCCTCGGCCTCCGCCAGGCACATGGCCCTCAACAGACCTCAGCAGCCCCCGCCCCCGCCTCCGCCCCAGGCCCCGGAGGGGTCCCAGGCCTCAGCACCGATGGCTTCAGCAGATTTCGGGTGAGTGGGCACTCCTCATATGCCAGTTACCATTCACTCTTGCGTTTGAGTCTTGCTGTAGGATGTGGGAGGGTTTTTAACTGATGTTTTTAGAGGCCGGCATAAAGTCAGAAGTGATTGGATATGAATTCTATCCATCAGGACAGAATCCTCTGTGGAATAGGACAGGCACAGCATCATGCCTTTCCCCGCTTTTCATCACAGCTCAACGTCAGGTTCACACCGGGGTGTGCAGGGTCCCTTACACACACAGATGTGTGTGTTTGAGTGAATCCCTGAACCACAGCAACGAGGATGGACTGAATTTGTCCCAAGCCCTCAAGTTTCCTTATATACCCTGGGTGCACCACAGGGAATTCTTTTTTATTTTATAGTTTTATTTTTGCTTTGTCATTTTTTAAAATCGTTTTATTATTATTATTATTATTATCATTTTGTGATACAATTCTGTAGTCCCTGGGATTTCCCCTTCCCCTGCCCCAAGCCCCGCCCCCAACTGAGTTCTCCCATATCATTACAACAGCACACTTGTGTGTGTGTTTATGAGAAACATGAGTGTAGTTATGAATATTTATGAGGAACAGCATAGTTCCTCATAGACATATGTCCATCATTGCGCACATGGACAATGGCAGAGAGTCCAGCTTCGCATTGTCAAGACACATCCAACAATTTCGCTGGGGATCAATCCTCAACCCAGAAGTAGAGATGCACACTGGACGTGTCTCACATCTGAACGTGTCAGTCTCCACTACACACTCACTATAAATCCCCTTAAGTGAAAAGCCACAACAGAGCCAACAACAGGAATTTAAAAAGAAAGTTACACAACAATGCCATGAAGTTAAACAACATGCTACTGTATATGACAGTCTCCATTACACAGTTACTATACATCCCCTTAAATGAAAAGCCACAAAACAACATCAACAACAGGAAGAAAAGAACAAATAAAAAATGCGATGAAGTTAAATAACATGCTACTGAATGACTAATGTGTCACTGAAGAAATGAAAAAGAAAATCAAGAACCTTTTTGAACAAAATGCTGCTGTTTGATCTGTGAGTCAGTGAAGAATTTAATGAGAAAGTGTTTTGAAGAGATGATGAAACAAAAAACAAGCACATCAAAATCCATGAGATATAGTATTTGCTGGTCTTTCTTGATGAGATGTATCTCCTGTAGGCAACAGATAGGTGGGTTTCATTTTTTAATCCAGTCTACTAATTTATGACATTTGATTGATGAGCGTAAGCCATTTACATTCAGGGTTAATATGAATAAGTGATAATTTGGTCCTGTCATTTAGCAGTGGGTTCTTCATTGTTCACTGATTTAGTCTTCTGTTATTTTACTGGGATGTTTTTCTCATTTGCCTTTGGTTTTGGTGGATGCTATTCCTCTTCTCTATCAAGAGAACATCTTTAAGTATCATTTGTAGGACAGGTTTGGAAGAGGCATGTTCTTTTAACTTTTCTTTCCTGTGGAGGAATTTTGTTTCATTTTCAAAGACAAAGGAAAACTTTGCTGGGTATGTTATCCTGGGCCGACAGCTCAACAGCTTTTCCTTCTAGAATCTGGAATATGTCTCTCCATTCTCTTCTGGCCTGTAGTTTCCTGTGAGAGATCTCCTGTGAATTTAATTGTCATTCCTTTATATGTCAGTTGATTTTTTTTTCACAAGCACATTTAAGGATCTTTTCCTTATGTTTGATTGAAGAGAGCTTGATGATCATGTGTTGTGGTGAAGATCACTTTTGATCAAGCCTGTTAGTTCTGTGCCCCTCCTGGATGTTGTTTCCCGGTTCTTTCTCCAGATTGGGAAGATTAGCTTTTATTATCTCATTAAATACATTTTTTTAAACGCAGTTTCTCTTTCTGCACCTTCTGCGACTCTGTTAGCTCTCATATTTGGCTTTTTAATAGTGTCTTTCAATTCTTGAATACTTTTTTTTTAGCTTGACCCAACTTTGCTTCCAGCTTTTTGATTGTTTCCCCATTGTGATAAGAAATATCTTCCAATTCTGAGATTTTTTTCTGCCTCCTTCATTCTATTATTGACACTTTCCACAGAATTTTTAATTTGCTCTATTGCATCCTTCATTTCCAATAATTCACCTTGATTTTGTTTCAGTATTGCTATTTCCTGTGTGACATACTCCTTTAGCTCCTGCATGTGCTTCTTGTTGTTGATAAGAAGCTTTATGACAAGTGTTTTCTGAATTCTGTATCCCCCATTTTCTTAATGTCTTCCTCAGTTAACTCTGAGGTTGGCAAAGACTTTTGCTGCTTTGTAGGGGAATCTTCAGTAATATTCATTGTGCCTTTATCTCTTCTTTCATTCTTGGTCATTGTACTTCTTTTTTTTTTTATAATCTTGGTTTATTAGGGTACAAAGGGTCACGGGCTACAGGGTGAAAGTGGGTAATATCATTGTTTCCACACTAATATAATCATTTTGCCCTGTATCTGGGGTTAGGGGAGTAACAAAGGGAAAAGCCCCACCCTACCTCCCACCCAGCCCCGATCCCCAACTTGAGGTGCTCTCCAAGGGTCCAGCTCAAACAGTTTTGATAGTTCATTAGTTCTGGATTGCTGCCCATCTCACCGTCCCAACCGCAATGAAACCTATTCAGAGTCCACTGGCTGACAGTCTCTTGATGGTTGGGGTTCCAAGATCAGCAGTTCAGTTGGAGAAATATCCAAAGAAACTTCATCTGAGTTGATCCCAGATCCGATTCTTGAGTGAGTTTGCTAGTACAGACTCCAACACTGTTCGTCACACCAATCAGCTTATGCATATGCTGGTCGTTGCGATTGCTGAGTCCGTTCGGCTTCCAGCCCTGTCTTCCTTGTGAACCAACGGGTGTTGTAGTCCAGCTCGATTCTACCCACTTCATACTCGGTCTTCATGCAAACCAGTTGGAGCTGCAGCCTAGTTGGGGCGACTCCCCAAAACCCCTACCAGTTCTGCCCCCTACCCTGGTTCCCATGCTTGCCAGTATGCATCGCAGGCTTGTCCAGTCTGTCCCACATCCCATTTAGCTCTCACACACGTTAATGGACATTGAAGCCTGGTTCAACCCAACCAACCTATTATCCAGCCCATACACCCACTGGCAGGTGCCTTTCTGTCTAGCCACCCCTGCTCCTAGCCTGGGTTTTGTGCTGTCCAGTAAGGGTGGTAACCCTGAGGGAGGTGCCCACTATTTCCCTACTAGGCCATACCCACTCTCAGAGTATGCAGTCTCCAGGTGGTTTTGGCATTTGACTTGACAGAATTAGCTCCCAGTACCAGCCTCTGCCAGCTAATGCTGTGGCTAAGCCCAAACACCCCTTAACCCACTCTAATTTTAACTCGCACAAGTCAGAACAGTCAGCTCATCGTGAGGCCCACAGGTGCTATAGCCCTGCCTAGTCTGAACTGCCCCCATCCGTATTCACACTTTCCAATGGAAGTAGTTATCCAGCAGGGGTGCCCACGTTCCCCTGTTGGCTTTGCCTCCGCCCCGATTGTCACATGTGCTGTTTGTGAGCTGCAGCCACATCTGGTACAGCTCATCTCACCTTGGCATTACTTGTTGTGTACTGGTATGTGTTGTAACCGAACCTGGCTCGACCCACACTCTGTTCTGGTGCTCGGACTCACCAGAAGGTAATGTGAACAGATTCAGGCTGGTCTGCCCCCACCCATGCCATGTGTATGCCAGTGGGATAATTTTCATTGTCTGTTCTGGGTTGTTCCCTATTGTGCTTCTTGTGCTTACCTGCATGGGACCGTATCCTGCCAGAGAAGTTGCCCAGGCTCCTCCACCAGAACCTCTCCCAATGCCAGTTTTCGCACATACCAGTGGGTCCATGAGCCAGCACTACTCAGTTCGCCTCCTGTCCTAGGAGGAACAGTGGCTTTTCCTGACTGGCCTTCGATCCAAGCTGGTTCTTGTTGTTGGATATTTCAACCCAGCCATGGCTCTTCCATACCCCCACACAGCTCACACATGGTTCAGTAAGGGCTGAGACCTAGCCTAGTCTGTCACATATCTCTCCCCGGTCCTCCAGAGCACCAGATGGTGTCGGAATCTGGCCTGGCTTGGTGCTTCCCGTCCCAGTCCACACTTGTGCCAAGTGAGATTACAATTGTATCCTGATCAGAATGCAGCCTCAGTTCCAGCCCATGCACTCCTTGGTGGGAAACTCAACCCAGCTAGGGTGTCCCGTTATTTCCCCCACCGGGCCTCTTCCCTGCCATAGAGCAGGTGTAGGCCGGTGGTTGTTCTGTCTCTGCTTGGCAGAGCCCCTCACTTGTCCTGGCTCCTTGGATGCTGTGGCTTAGTGCCTCTGCCTCATGCAGATCAGTATATGCAAGGACCTACATGGCATGAACTGTGCTCCAACCTGATTTCTGTTGTTTCTTGTGAGTTAAGGTTTGTTCAGCCCTGCCCATTCTGCGCCCTTCCAGTGGCAGCCCGGCCCACCACACATCCTGTTTAAAGATGCACATTTGGGTGCTGCTGCCTTGACCTACCCTGGCTGTTGTGGATTCCTTTACCCATGAGTGATGGCAGGTGGCGTGGTCACATCTAGCTTAGACCATTGCAACCCCAGCTTGCAAGCTAACCTGGGGGACTTGTATTCCAAAGGGTTGGGCGCACACAACCCCACAGAGTCTACCCCCAGCCCAAGTTCTCTTGCGTGCTGGATAGTGTCTTGATCCTGCCAAATGTGACCACTCCACAACTCCAACACTCAGTCGGTCAATGGTACCCAACACTGCCAAAGATGCCCCCATCCATAGCTCCGGTGTGGGCTAGTGTGTGGCGATCAGTGATGTTCTATACTAATATCCCATCTCCATTCATAATTGAGCTGTTGCATCTGTCTTACTGAAATTATCTTCTGGATACTTCCCTAAAACCACTAGGTCTTGGTCCCCTTGCATGCTTAAATCTTTCATGACCCTGTCACTGAGAATACCCGAAAATTCACTTTGCACCTACACTCAACCTAGTCTTAGTCATGAGTGACCCCAGGCAGCAATTACATATCTTGAAAACCCCAGAGTTCGCCCTTCCGGGCGGCCAGCAATCAATCCCTGGCACCACTTGGTGCACTGGCTGCCCTGGGGGAGGCTGAGGACTCACTCACTGCCTTGCGGCAGTGTCTTTGGCGTGAGTCCCCCGCATTGGGTCCGACCTGGCAGGGGCACCCCCCACAGTCGCCACACTGCAGGGAGTGTCAGTTGCCCCAGAGCCCAAGGACCGAACTCCTCCCAAACTCCCCCAGCCGCATGGTCCGGTCATTGTACTTCTGATTAGCAGATTCTTCTCCTTGGGGCAGATTTCTAAGTTGTGTCACCCATAGGCCTGCAGTTTGATTTTACTTACTGTGATTGGTACACAATTCTTTGTTTGCACTCAACTTCCTCTGGTGAGTTTCAGATCTGGGCTCTTACGTTAGATTTCCATCATGGTCTCTGTAGCCCCAGCTCATGGTTTAGCACTCTGCTTCCTGTGATCCTGTGCTCAGGCTGCACGATTGTCTGTGCACTGTTTCTTCCACTTCCGGTTCACTCAGTTCCCAGGATTAGGGAGGTAACACATGTCCTAAATGGCTAGGTTGTTGATGGTGATCTTGCCAGAGCCTTTCAGCCATAGGTCTGAGGGCCACATGGACTTATTTTGAGTTATAAGATGCCAAAGTCTGTATTTTTTTCTCTGTGTGACCAGTGTACAATGCACTGAGCTGGAAGTAAACTTGCTCACAGCTTACTATTGTCCCCACAATCTCAAAGTCTTTGCCACACTGTACAAAATGGTGCCTGATGTGCCACTCCTGGAGTTCTTGATCTGCTGGCTCTCAGGTCTGGGGACCTATCTTGGGTGGAACCTGTAGAATACCACATTGTTAAGGGTTCACTGAGCCCTAAATGAGTTCGTTCAGAGCTTAGTGCATGTGCAGTCCTATCCCACAGCCATTGCCTCCCTACGTAAGATGGTGCTCAATTTGGCTCTGCTGGGGGTTTAGGCTGTGAAATCCACCCTGTTCCCACACCGCCTTTTTGGGATCTGCTGCTCTGTCTCTGCTCCTGGTCAAATCAAACAGACCAGCAGGAAGAGCAGTTCTCTTGTTCTCAGTGAACTCTGCTTCCCACCTTGTTGCTGGTGGAGTTCCAGCCACTGATATTGTTCAGATCACCGCTGGCTGAATGCTGCTTGGATATCTGGTCACTGCAACACCACTTTGTTGTCTCCATTGCTTTCCCGTGTCTGTCAGTCTCCAGGTGCCCCTGTGCTGACAGTCTTCTATTTCCTGGTATATGCCCTCTCTGCTTCACCATGACTCATGTTCCTCTGTCTGTTTCAACGTGTCTTCACCCTATTCTGCCATCTTGATTCTACCACAAGGAATTCTTAACACATGTGAGAAAGGCAAAGCCTGCAGGCCCCTATGTGTCATTTGTTAATTCCTATAGCTTCCTCTCTCAGCCTCTTGGCACCCAGGCATCATTCTGTCCTTGCCCCTTTTGTTTTTCAGCTTACAGGTACAGGTCAGGCGCCTCCTATGCAAAGGCCTGCATGTGCAGGGTGCTGGGGTTGGTGCACCTTCCTGTGTTCCATGGGCTGTCTTCTACATTCTCTTTTCTGGCCGAGCCCAGTCTCTCAAGAACAGAAATCTCCAGATTGTGCCCAGGGGAGCCACATATGCACCCCTGCTGCCCCAAGTGCTCTCAGTCTGGTGTGCCATGGAGATTATCCCCAGTGTGTGTTCCCAGGCTTGCCCAGGGCTTTCTGTTCACACCGTCCTGGGTCTCTCCTAGCTCTTGGTTCTGCTGATGGTAGGATTGCCAAAGGGGTGGCCTGATACTGCCGTGGTCAGGCAGACAGCGAGTCCCTGATCCCGTTGGTTTAGGCTGGTTAGGATTCAGCAGATTTCTTGGCACCAGGGTTTGTAAAACTCTGGCAGCCTGCTGGGCCCCATGGCCACAGGCAGGTTCCACTGAACAGGGCTGTGGGGTGTGGAATGTCCCCAGTTGTGCTGGTGTAGGACAGGTTTGTGAGCCATACACCTCAGAGATGCCCAAGATAAAGGGTGATGGGGGTTGAGATTCTGGTGCTGTAGTCAACTGTCTCATTCTAGAACAAAGTAGAAGGTCTGGTATCCCCATTGCCATGGCAACATTGACCTCTGAGAAATCACAGACCCACTGCATGGATGTCTACTCCTGTGGGGGTTTCTGTCTGTTGCCCACAGCGTTGTGTCTGGGGCAGCCCTAACTGGGCACAGCAGCTCTCAGAGGATATGGCCCTCCGGCGTCACTCTGCTCACTCTGTATCTCCTGTCTTTACCAGGATGCTCCCGGCCCAAATCATTGAGTATTACAACCCATCAGGACCACCTCCTCCACCGCCTCCGCCCATGATTCCTTCAGCACAAACTGCCTTCGTCAGCCCCCTTCAGGTCCCAGTGCAGCCTGCCTTTCCCGCGTCAGCCAGCTCCACTTACTCTACTCCTCCTCATCCAGTGCCTGCCACTGGGCTCCTGGTCACGGCACCTCCTCCACCAGGCCCTCCGCCTCCCCCACCAGGGCCTCCTGGTCCTGGTTCCTCTCTGTCATCCTCCCCACTGCACGGTCCCCCCGTGGCTGAGGCCAAGCGCCCAGAACCTGCGCAGCCGCCCATCAGCGATGCGCGAAGCGACCTGCTTGCTGCCATCCGGATGGGTAAGTGCCACAACCCCTCCTGGAAGTGGGTTTCCTGGGGTCCCCAGCAGGTCACACAGCCTGGCTGTCTTCACCTGATGACTGCCTACGTGATATCTTAAAGGAGCCTCGTTTCATGTTTTCAGAAACAGTAGATATGTTTTTGCCAGTAGACACAAGACAACAGAGAATCGGAAATTCAGGAGAGCTTTGCTGGATAAAAACCAGATAACAGGGGGGATCAATTTGTTGGATTTCTTTTCTGCATTCTACTGCTAAGGATAACAGTGCAAGAAAATAAACTCTTATCAATAATTAGTTTTAAACCCCACGATCTAAGGAATGTCGTGGACTTGCCTTGTCAGCTTGTTGTGCTAAGTGAATAGTTTGCAGAATTTATTTAGCCATGCAACCCTTTTGTCAGATAAAAATCTTGCCTTGTTCCCCAGATCCTGCAACATGGAAAAGCAGGCTGGACTTGGGGCTCACTGAGCCCCACATGTTTTTTATTTAAAGATTTATTTTTATTATGTTTTTATTGGAAAGGTGGGTATACAGAGAGGAGATTCAGAGAGGAAGATCCTCCGTCCGATGATTCACTCCCCAAGTGACCGCAATGGCTGGAGCTGTGTCAATCCAAAGCCAGGTGCAGGGTGCAGGGTCCCAAAGCTTTGGGCCATACTCGACTGCTTTCCCAGGCCACAGCAGGGAGCTGGAAGGGAAGCGGGGCTGCCGGGATAGAACCGGCACCCATATGGGATCCCGGGCGTGCAAGGCGAGGACCTTAACCACTGTGCCACCGCGCCGGGCCCGAGCCCCACATGTTTTGTGGGTTGCCCCCAGAGCTACTCGTGGCACCAGTCACCACACAGGTTGAGTGAGAGGCCAAGGGCTTTTCTGCCAGATGGAGGCCGCACAGACTTCCCCTGCAGCAGTGACCCTGGAACTCGTGGTAGTAACTTTGTTAGTGACACAGCTGTGATGGTACCGCCACCTCCTTAGAACCTGGCCTGTGGCACCCAGCCCCTTGAAGACTCCCATGTCCTCAGTGTATCTTGATATCCTTGGTGGTACTTCTGTGCATATGCCCAGGGCAAAGCACATTGATGACATAAATCATGGGTGTCATGGCTGGTCCTTTGTTGGATTTTAAACCAGGAAGAAATGGTTTCCACTTGCAAGTACATTGGGTCTGTTGGTGACATCAGTGTAGTATTTGTCGACTTGCTAGTAGAGGGTAGGACATTGTATGTCACCTAGTGTCCGGTGGTCCAGAGAAGGATATCTGTGTGTGTGGGTGAGAATGACAGACCAACCTGCACATGGGATCAGATTATACCAATTGGGGAATCAAGGTGTGGCGAACATGGGAATGTTTTTGTGCCAATCTCACAGAAATTCCATAAGTCTGAGATGATTCCAGAAGAGAGCGGTAACAAATGAGTTGATAAATAGGTCAGTATCTTCCTTTGTTGCTAAGCAAGAGAATGAATGATTGTACTGTGTTCATTCTTGATAGTAGCTGTCAAATGAATGGCATTAAGCTTCTTAGTTATTTGCTAAACTTTCCTTCTTAAGTTTTCAAAACTTTTAGTATCACTTGAAAAGCAGTGTCCGAGAGCTGTTTGCATTCATCTTCCCGGCTGGGAGCGAGCAGAGGGGTTTGGTGCTCACCCTCGTGTGTGTGTGTGTCTCTAGGAATCCAGCTGAAGAAGGTCCAGGAGCAGCGTGAGCAGGAGGCCAAGCGGGGCCCCGTCGGGGACGACGTGGCTACCATCCTGTCCCGACGCATCGCCGTGGAGTACAGCGACTCCGACGACGACTCGGAGTTCGACGAGAATGACTGGTCTGACTGAGGTCGAGCCAGGCCGGGCGGCAGGCAACAGGCGGGGCAGCAGGCGACGGGCGGGCCACCAGGCAGCTGCGGGTGGGAAGTGTTTGGAGGCCTCCCTGTGGTCTCAACCCCCCCCCCCCAGTAGTGGTATTCTAATCCTGTAGCTTAGCACCTTTTGTATTAATAATGTGATATCGCTTCTGCACATCCAAAACTTCTGGGTTTTTTCAGTATTTACTGTGTAATACTTAAGTGCCACTCAGCATAGCCAGCCTTGCTGCACACGAGGAAGTACGCTCTAACTATTGCATTGTCCTCAGCACAGCGCCTTGCTTTCCTCCCAGCCGTGGAAGTGTTTAGTGCAGTTTGGGTTAACTGTTGATCGCTACAATTCTGCAGACTCGTTTGTGTGTGTGAGTGTGTGTGTGTGTGTGTGTGTGTGTGTGTGTATGTGTGTGTGAGTGTGTGTGAAGCTGCCTAGTGTCAGGCCTTGGCAAGATTTCACAACTGTGTCAGTGTGATGTCTTCCCATCCATAAATGGTATTGCTTTACCATTTGGGGACTTTTGCCCCCCCCCCCTTTCCTTTAAAAAAATGTGTTTCAGAAGAAGTTAGCTCTCCAGGGAACGCAGAAGAACCAGCGTTTCCACCTTGGGTTTCTCAGCGTGGTGGCGGCTGAGTGAATCTGAATGGTCTGTTGCCTGATCTCATTGCCTTTGCATGCTTGTCGAACGTGACCTTGGCAGGGGTCCCTGTGCTGGAGGACAATCTCACTACAAGGAGTCAGCAGCTCAGTGCCCACAGAAGTGGAGAGCTGGGGCCCACGCGGCTGCCAGTCAGAACACTGGCAAGCCCTTGCTGCCCAGGGGCCTCCCGGCTGGGACTGCCACAAACGAGCCAGGCCTGAGCTGCCCGCTGGGGCCTGGGATGCAGGGACTGACTGCCCTGCTCCCTTGCTTCCCTGGGTGCTGTGAGCTCAGTGTAGCAACGGGCTTCTCAACTCCTCCTGCGTGCCCAGCAGAAGGGCATCAGATGGCACCTCGCTCTGCTGCCTGGATCTGCAGAGTGTGGTTCTGGGTGGAAGTAGATGCTGGCAGCTCTTCCTCACTTCTCTTGGTGCTGTGGCCAGATGAGGGAGAAATCCCATGAGCAGGGCCTGCACCCCGTCCTCAAAGCACATCGTTCTCTTTCCTCACACTCACAGCACATTTGGTTGTAAACTGCCACTCACCAGATCACCGTGGCTGGACCCTTGGCCGAGGCAGAGTCCTTGGTTCCCACCTCTCCCTGCCTCATGGTGCACATTGGATTCCTAGAGGCCTCTGGATCTTACTTCCCTGGCTAAGATGGGCCCTTGGGGAACTCAGGACTGGGAGGTTGTTTGTGTGATCCTGGCTGAAGGGTAACTGCTTGCCGAGGTTACACAAGTGCCCCGGGTACTAACTCTGGACAGGACTGCACAAAGACTCCGAGGCGCCTGACGGAGTTCTAGTACCCGGGTTGCAGACAGCGGTTAGTAGAGGCACTGCTTAGAAAGGGAAGAATTCAGGGCTACTGGGAGTAGATGACAGAAATAGGGTTCTGATCAGTGGATTGTCTCTCGCGTGTCTGTGAGTGACAGCTGTCTGGCCTGCAGGGACCGCCGTGGAATGATGGGTTTTGGAGCTCTGAGAAACCTCTGTATCCCCATGGCGGCCTCCTTCAGTGTGTCCGGGTCTGCAGGGCGGAGCCAGCTGTCAGTCACTGGCTTCCTGAGCCACTCCGCCCCAGGCTGGCCACCATGTGCTGGCCACTGTGGTGTTCTTAAATATAGCTAGTGAAAATTTTCAGCTTCTCTGTTAGTTTCCACTTTTATCTTCCTTTCTTCTTCTTCTTCTTTTTTTTTTTTTTTTTTGTAATTTTTTGATGTAGAAGCATCATTCTTGGGACTGTGACCATTTTTAATCTCATTTTGTTTTTCTTATGCTAGTTTACTTTTTGGTCATGTTTGTGATAGAAGTTGTCTGTCAGGTTCTGGAACTTAGAATTCCTGATACTTCTTGGTTTTGTTTGGCTTTTCTGGGGAGCGCGTGAAAGCTAGTATGGGCGTCAGGAGTTCTCCTGTTTGTAGCCAACTAAAATCAGTGGCACTTTATTCCTAAAGGTTCTGAGCCTATTAACTATTGGTTGTCTTGGCTGTAGTTTAATCACCAAGTTATTTTCGACTTGATTTTATGACTCGTGAGGAAGCTTTTGCCCTATTTGGTATTTCATATACTTCAGGAAGGAACAATGGCTAGCACCCAAGTTTGTTTATTTTTTAGTGTATTTTTTTCAGCAAGTTTGGTTTAAATCTGAGATCCAGATTTTTTTTTTTCTGCTTAAGATGTTGTATGAAAAGAGAAGAAAAAAATGAAGACTGGAATTTTTAGTCTTCATTAAAAAAGTGTTTACCAAAGCAAGTGGAGAATAACCTTTAAAAGCACATTTTCATTTCTATGAATTTTACATTTCGAATTACAGTATAAATTGGAAGCCTGTGTTAGACTGTCTTCCATTTCTCCGTGTGTGTGTCGGCTGAATCTCCTGTTTTTCCTGGTAGCAAAGACGTAGGGAGAGAGATGCAGCAGTGGCCGGTGCCACCTGGTGTCACACAGTTGCACGCAGTTCTGGTTTCTGGCTGAGCAGAACAACAGTTGGTTTTGCATCGTTAGCCCCCAACCATTAGATGTTTTTCTTTACTAGGGTTACGATTAGAAAATTAACATTTTCACTTCAGTAAAAAAATTTTTTTTTCAGAACATCCAGATCTTTCCTGAGCACCAAGTGTCCAGGCTGTCAAAGTTTTGTCATAATTTGCAACTGAAATACATGATACATTTTAATCCATTAAACACTAGTGGGACTGTATCAGCCAGAGTAGCAGTAATTTTCGTTTTATAAATCAGAGTATCTGTCGTTGCAGTATTACCAATGCTGTTGTAAATTGAATTTAAAGTGGTATTAAAGGAATTCCTGTTAAACAATTTTTATCTGTTTGTATATCTTATTATAGATTATGTACAAGTAACATCTAAATAAAAATCACACTTTTAACCCTAAAAGATTTTTGCTGATTTGCACCAGTGTTGTCATCTGAGCTCTTTGCTGGGAGATTTCCCGTAACCTGATGCTCAGACTGCCTAGTGGGGGCGGAGGATAGCAGGTTCCCGTGATGGAGCGGGGCTAGACACTGGCTGGCACGTTCAGCCTCCATATCAGCCAGGACACCAGAGCCTTTATTTTCATGTCACACTTAGAGTGATTGTTTGAAATGGGTATTCTGTGTTCTCTGGGGAAAACATCAGTAAGTGCCTCAGGAACCTCACTGGATGCGAATCGTCACTCTGGAGCAGAATTGACACGGGAAGCAGTGCAAGCAGACACTGGACAGGTAGGTGTGGCCTCACCGGTCAGTGGCACACACGTGCGTGCTCGGGTTCTTCCTGCATCGTGGTGGTGGTTGGTCCTTGTTTAGCTTCCCGCTCGGCTGCTCCTCGCAGAGGAGCAACTGCTTGTTGACGGGTCATAGGAACGGGTGGCTCTCCAAGCTGCGATTTTAGCAAATAGTAAGCAGTGTGCAGCTTACACAGACCTGTTCTCCTGAGTGGCTTGTCTGAGCTTGTGTGGCACCCTCCTTGGAGGGTTCTGCGAGACGCAGGCTCAGGGCCCTGTCTTTTGCTGCTAGGTTCTGGGGATTGAATGCACACCTCTGGCCCTGATGAGCAGCCAACAATACTGAGTGAGTAACTCTCCCCTCACGGGGTGCTTTCTGCAGGACCTACTTCAGGGCCTGGGAGGAGCTCAGCTGCACAAGTATGGGTGAAGTCAGCACTGCCCACACTGTGCCACCTCTCCAGGAACCCGAGCTGTGACTGTCACCCACAAGTCACTCCCTCCGGGGACTGCTTGTTCCTGACCAAAGCGGACCCTCAGTGTCCTCTTCTCCGAGATGGTTTTGGTCATGTGGAGGGTGTGCAGTCAGAGGTGAGGAGTGACCATCCTGCCTGGGAGGCTGGGGAAGCCCAGGTCCAAGAAGGAACCAAGCCAGCCAGGGGCAAGGGGAAAGGAAATGGACTGGCTCCCTGGAGGGGGCAGCCTTTCCTCCTCCGGGCTGGAGAGACAACGCAGGGTGGTGAACTCCTAGTGAGGTGGGTGTGGGGAGGGTAGGGGCACCCCCGCTGAGCACAGTGCGGGGTCTGGTCTGAGCCAGCAGACACCACCACAGTCACGTCCTGCTGAGCTCGAGGCCATCCAGAAGCACCTCTGCACGTTCGCAGCCAAGGCTTCCTGCTGAGCTCAACGGCCTCCTGCCTGGGGCAGCCCCAAGGCTGGTCCTCCGAAGGAATCGGAAATACGTTTTGCATGTTTTTTTTTTCATATGTTTTTACGTATGCCTTTTGCATGTTTTTGTTTTCATATATTTATTTCAGTTTAGAAAGTTGATTGCCTAACACGGAAGACAGGGGAAAGGCCATGTCTTACATTGCTGGAGACTCAAAGTTATGAATTTTCAAGCATAGCTTCTTCTTGTCCACATCGGACGCTCAAGAACCAGGGAAATCTCTCAACACTGACCGGTCCAGAAAGGGACACACGTGAGTGAGCTGTTCAGTAAATGCAGGTGTGCCTGCATCTGTCCTGTGATCCGCCCGTCTTAGTCTTCATGCTCTTCAAAGTGACTTGGAATACATCTCACCCCGGACCCATTACGTCTGATCATAAGGGCTTGCCCCATCTTTAAGATGCAGAGTGAAATGGAGAGGTTGGCCCTCTATGTGCTCACAGGGTACAGATGCCACCGAGATGGGCGGCACGGCCATGACCTCAGTGAGTCCCCTCCAGCCTGTACGTCCTTCCCCACGCCAGCCCTCCGAGCAGCGGCCACCCTGATTCTGTTGTTTACTGTAAGGATCGGCGTAGCCTGCTGTAGGACTGCACACACACAGAATAAAATGGTGCATGCTATTTTGCATGAGGCTTGTTTCATGGGAATGAATTTGAAATTCTTCCTTTCCTTGAGTCTGTCAGCAGTGTTTCTTGAGTGGTGATTCTGCTGGGTGAACACAATGGCCTTATATTCCGTTCTTTAGGATAAGGTTTAGATAAGTCTTTAGCCAACTGTGTGTGTGAATTCTGGAAAAACACCTTGGGGTGAAACTACGTCCTGGACTTAGCCTTACAAGAATCTGCCACACATTTTTCTGCAAAGTGACTGACACCAGCTGTTTTGTGCCTTTACTTGTGATTTTTCTTTGTGTAGCTTTTGCTTGGACTTCACTGAGCTTGAGTCTTGGGTGAGTTTCTTTTGTAAAATTGGAGACATTTGAATTTTCTTGTGTTTTTTTTTAAATTTTTTTTTTTTTTTTGAGAGAATACCGAGAGGGGTAGACAGAGCTCTTCTATCTGCCACTTTGCTCCCCAAATGGCTGCAGAAGCTGGGCTGGTCAATGCTGGAGGCCTGGGCTTCGTCTCAGTGTCCCCCATGCGTGCCATCCTCCACTGCTTTTTCCGAGCACAGTCACAGCAGTTGGGTCAGGAATGGGTCGCTTGGACGTGAACCACATCACAGGTAGTAATTTAACCTGCTGTGCTACACTGCCACTGCTGGCTCCTCGATAGTTTTTGTTCTTAATTTTTCAAATGTGTGTCCCATCCTGTCCTTATGCACGTGTCAAGAACGTTTCGACACAGCTCCCGGCCTTTGAGGCTCAGTTTTTACAATACCCTTTTCTCTTGGTTATGCAGGTTTGATCATTTTTTTATTAACCTATAAGTTTACTGTTTTGTCAGCTACAATTTACTGTTAAGCTTCTGTCGGTCTTTAAATGTCATGTGTTCCACTTTAGAATTTCCTTGGTTTTGCTTTTTAAAGTGTAGTTTTGTTTCTCTGCTGGACTTCCCTGTGTGTTCACCTGCTAGCTTGTTTCCATTTACACCTTGGAGCAGCTGCACCAGCTCTTGAAAATCCTGCTTGCTAATTCCAGCATCTGTGTTAACAGCTGTTCTCCTGGGTGCCAGCCTGATAGCTCTGGGTTGCATCTGAAACTCTGTGAGGTAGGTTTTAGCATATGTTCGGTTCCTCCAGTAAGTACTGGGTGGTTTTTTCAAGGGAGACAACTAACATGCTTCGAATTGGGCTTCCAAGTCGGCCACACTTTTGCTGCAGAAGTCTATGTTTTTGTAGCCTGAACTCGACTGCTTGGGGTCAACGTGGGCCTGTTTCCTCGCTGACTTTCTGGAACCCTTCTCTGGCTATCCTTTGTTGATTCTGCCCGCACTTTCTGTGTGCTTTGAGCACTAGGACCTCTGTGTGCATCTGTCTTTCTCACCCTCCCTCCCTTCTTTCCTTCTCTCTCTCTTTTAACTAGTGTGATGTGGATTAAGCCCACTAGCCTGTAGTCTTCATTCTTAGAGTCTTTGCTTGATATGAACTGACATGCTTGAAGCAAAGAGCTATTCAGAAATAAGAAATGCACCCCAAGCTTATTCCTTCTTGTAGACATCAAGTCTCCTCTTGTGTCTCTTTGGTTTCTGTCCAGTGTCTTCCATGGTTGTGAGGCATATTTTGTGTCTAATTTATAAGTTAGCTGTACAAGGTCAAGTGGAATGACCTAGTCCTCCAATCTCAGAAACCTTTTTCTGGAAATATGTGTTATTTATGAAGTAAGCTGTAAAGTGCATCTTGATGCTGGATACTAAATTACTGCAGGTGACCAGCGTTGTGATCTCCCTGCCAAGCACACGTGCTTTATTTTTTATTTAAAAAAATTTTATTATATGTAAGGAAAACAGATTTCACACATTTCATAGATACAATAATGAGAAATACCCATATTTATTCCCGCAATCTTCCCTCCTTGCTTTTTCCTAATTTTAGCTCCCCAAATTTCCTACACCCTTTGTTGACCACCCTTTCCTGTTCCTAGCGGTCTTTCCCAGCATATTCCCAGGCAACCAGTAAATCTGATGTTTGCCACAACTGCTCAGTGGTTCAACATTCTAATACTTCGTTACCCAGTGGCATGTGATACTGTTCTCCTACTTGGCGCCCTTGAGTCTGGCGCCTTAGACCACTCGGCCATCCTGACACCCCAGCACACATACTTTTGCAAGAACCCCACAGTAAAACCTGCGACGCCTTCGCTTAGCCGGTGATATCCAGGAATTACATGGTGAGCTATGAAACACATTTGTGTGTCTCCTGAATCCCGACATTGTCATGCGGCATAACACAACCCAGGCGGGGGCAGGGGGGCGGGTTTGAGAATACGCCCAGCAAAGTGTCCACCTGAACCTCAGTCTCAATTTTCTAAGGATAGTTTCCATCTGTTTGAAAGAGCAACACAGAAATTAATCTCTTCATGATTTCTTTCCCCAAATGCCCACAACAGCGGGGCTAAGTCATGCTGCAGCCCAGAGCCTGGAGCTCCGTCAGAGTCCGTGTAAGTGGCCAGGGCCCAGGCACTTGAGTCTTCATGTACCTCCCGGGATCCATCCTTGACAGCAAGCTGGATTGGAGAAGGAGCTCTCAGACATGGGATGCGTGCGTGTCCAGCAGACGCCTCATTTTGCCGTGCCACAATGCCTGCATTCCTCCTAGTCAGCTCCCAGCTCCCAGCTCCCTCAGATAACCTTAATGCTGTCACTGCATGTGCAAGTTCACATTCAGGAATAAATCTATACGGACAAAACATTTACTTTCTATTATTGCAACTCATTTGGAAAAAAGTTTCCACTAAATAAAACAAAGCCACTGCCTAAGTGTTCCCTTTGCTGCCGTAGCTTGCTCCTTCCTCTGAGTGTTGCGGAAGTGGGTCGGACGCTCAGGAAGTGTGGAGGTGTGACTTGGGGAGGCGTGTCCACAGGGACTGAGACGTAAGGGGGCTGCGTTCGAGAAGCCTGCACGGGCGTCTCAGCACACAGGTGGCTTCCCTTGCTTCCTGCAGCCTGTGCATGCCTGCATGTATAGTTAACTTGCAGCACAGCATCATGATTCGTTAGGGGTGGTGAATGGGCTGCTTCGCCATGGAGGAAAATGAAGAAAATGTGCTACTTGGGAAGCATTTAAGAACCTCCTGAGTCGAATGTACCTTGAAGTGACATTTTAAATCATTGAATATTCCAACATGTGCTTCGCCCGCTCTGGCCTAAAACCACTGCAGAAGTCCAGGGATTTGAGAACGAATGGCTCTGGACCCTTTTGAAATCCAGGCTTGAAGATCCCTGACTCCTGAGCGTCACTGAGCTGCACCTGCTGTAGAATATCTTTCAGTACTTCAGAGGCTAGGCAGCAACTGTCCCAGGGCTTCCTGAGCTGGCAGATTCGTTCTGTTGGGCTACAAGCTTGGTGCCAGGTCCTCAGGCATGACAGGAAGGACCAGAGTGGCACCTGATGTCATGAGTGTTGAGCCATCCTGACATCCACTGGGACAGAAAGCTACACCCTGTGGGGACACAAGCTCTGTCTAGTGAAGATGGCAGGTGAAGAGCTTTGTGGGTAGGGGAGAGCGACTTCCAGAAGTTCCCACCAACCAGAAAGCGCCTCCCTCCAGATGCATGCCACTTGGTTGATGGCTGGCTGGAGTGTTTTTTTTTTTTTTCTAATGCTCAGTATGAGTATTTCGTACTTAACATGTTCCCCAGATGTGGGTGCTAGGTTGGTTTTCCGGTTAGCAAATGTGCTGAATACCATGTGCTCTGAGTCACCAGTGTGCAAGTCACTGTTGCGAGCTCCGGGGTCGGCCCGCCCAGCAGTGGCCAGCAGCAGCTCTGTCACAGTCCCCTTGGAGCAAGTCCACAGCACCGTTGTGGCTCTGCAGCCCGTGTCCCTCCCTTGTTTCTGAGGGACTCCCTCAGCCTGCAAAATTTTCAGCTCCCACTGGCTGCTGCTTAAGGATCAAAGCTAGGGCACTGGATGTGGGCAGCCTAATTAGATGCCTGCTTTCAGTTACCTGAAGTTTTATTCACAGTTTGAACTCACCCTCATCTCAAGCTGTTTCACAGATGGTCTAGCTTGGTCCCTTGCAAACACTGACAGAGCTGCTGTGAGGCATGGAGGGGCAGGGCAGACTGCTGTGCCTGGCCTCATGGTGGCAGCAGCCCCCAGGGCTACACTGGCTCCTTGGAGCTGGCCCCAGGCAGGGTGGATCTAGAGTCCTGAAGGCTGGGAAATATGGTCTGTTGCCTCGCTCATGGTATGCTTTGCTTATCCCTGCTGCTGGCTGCCATGGACGGATTGGATTGGGAAGGTCGGGTGTGGCAAGGGCAGCCCTGCGACCCCCCTGGATTGCTGCGTGGCAGCTTCCCAGGGCTGTGGCACAGGCCAAGGCATTTGTCAGCCAAAATTAGAACCTTTGGCAGCTGGTGCTGTGGTTCAGCTAGGGTGAAGCCACCACTTGTGACTCCAGATCCTATCTAGGCACCAGTTTGAATCCCAGTAGCTCTGCTTCTGATCTAGCTCCCTGCTGGTGTTCCTGGACTGACAGACCAGGGGCTTGGATTCCTGCACTTGGCGTGGACTACCCGAGTGGAGTTCCTGCTTCCAGCTTCAGCCTGACCCAACCCTGGCTGCCGGAACCACTGGCGGAGTAAACCAGCAGATGGGAGATCTCTCTTTGCCTCGCCTCTCTTTCTGCCTATCTCCCTCTGCCTCTTCTCCCCTTTCCCCCCTCGCCCCATGATTCCGCTCATTTAAAAACATTTTAACACAAAACGGAAGCTGCTGGGAAGCGGCCTCTGGGCACTGAGGTATGACTGTGGCTCCCGGGGGAGGGGATGGGTGGACGTGTAGGTGATACACAGTCAGAAACGGTGGAAGTGCAAAGCTCTGAGTGCCCGTCCAAGCCGGTCCCTTCCGTGGAGAAATGCCGCCGCCACGTGGCCAGATAAGAAAGTGCAAGCTCCATTCCCCTTCCTTCACTCCTGTTTCCAGCAAAGGTACAGCCCTTGGCAGTAACTTGGTGCAACTTCCCTGCGGGCCAAGCCAGCAAACATCAGGAAAAATGAACACTCATGCCCAGAGCAGAGCAAATCCATTCCTAGAAATGGGGCGGGGAGGGGTCTCCATGAAGTTCATGGAAAACACATTGTAGGAGGTGAAAACATGCAAAGTTGTTTTGTTTTGTTTTGAGGGGTGGGATAGGGGACACTGAAAGAAACTGGTATTTTGATTCTGTTTCCCCGAGATGTTTCTTCAAGCTTCTTTATATATCTGAAACAGATCAGATTTTCCTAAAATGTTGATCTGGAGTTCATTCTTTTCCCGTCAAGAACCTGGGACCTCTTGAACCTGGCGGAATGCTGGAACTGCCTCCCTGGGGGCCTGCCTCCACCCACCCCCTCCCCGCTGGCTCCTGAGAGGCATCAGGCCCATGAGGCTCCCCTGTCCCCCTCAGCTCTGTTTGTCACGATGGCCTGGTCAGCGAGCATGAATGGGGTCACTCCTGATTTGGGCTGACTTGTTAAATGGCTTATGTGCCTGGCACAGGTGGCTATCTCAGATTCTCTCTTTCTCTTTCTCTCTGTACCAGAAAATCAGGCAGCAGCCTGTTCTCCCAAGGGCAGGATGTGGGTTGGATGACGAAGGAGGAAGAGGATAAAGTCTGGAAGAATCAGAAGAATCCAAAGGATCTTTCAGATGCATCGCTGAGCGCAACTGCAAGGAGCACTTCAATTGGGCTGAACAGGGGAGTGGATTTCCTTTCTCTGGGCAGGTTTCTGTGGTGTTTATTTGGGATACAGCCAACCACTTTTAGACAGTTGCAATATCTTTTAAAAATATGTCTCAGTGCACGCCTATGTGTGCGTGTTCATATCACTGATCAGTATTTTTATTTCTTCTTTTCTAAGCTTTATTAAAAACGTCCTTGCTCAGACTCACGAAGTTCCCTTCAGTCTCTGTGTTGATGTCCTAGGAAGTCTGAACACAGGCTTTGGAGTTCAGAGATGACTTCCTGTAGCTGTTTAATTTTTTTTAACATTTTATTATTATTATTCATTTTATGATATAGTTCCATATTACCTTATCTCCTCCCCGATTCTCCCCCCCACACACACACATAGTTCCTTTATATCATTACTAACATATAGTTCTTCATACTCAGTCATGTGTCCATCATTGCAGGCATGGACAATGGCAGAGAGTCCAGAATCCTATTGTCAAGATATAGTAAACAGTTTCATTGTAAGTCCATCTTTGTCTGGAAACAGAAATGCATACTACACTGCATCCTCACATCTGGATGTTAGTCTCCATTTCACAGCTATTGTACAATCCCTTAAACTCAACAATTGAAAGAAAAATAGAAATTTACAATGCCATGAAGTTAAATAGCATGTTACTAGATATGACACAGCTACTATACATTCCCTTAAATGAAGAGCCACAAAACAAAACATCAGGGAGACAAAAGAAATTAACAACACCAAGAAGTTAAACAACATGCTATTAAATGACTAACGTGTAGCTGAAGAAATGAAAATCAAGAACCTTCTTGAAAAGAATGATGCTATTGCATGATCTACAAGTCATTGAATGATTTAATCAGAAGAAAGTGTTTTGAAGAGATGAAACCAACAGAAAACAACAAAACCCATGCGATATAGTTTCCGTTGATCTTTGTTGGAGTGTGTCTCCTCCGACAATAAACAGATGGGTTTTGTTTTTAATCCAGTCTACTAAACTACGATGTTTGATTGAACGTAAACCATTTACATTCAGAATTTAATATGTATGGGTGACACTTTGGTCCTGTCATTTTAGAAATGAGTTGTTCATTGGTTTAGTCTTCTGTTGTCATTTTACTGGGATGTTCTTCCCGTTTGCCTTTGGTTTTGGTAGGTGCTATTCCTCTTCTCTGTCAAGAGAACATCTTGAAGTATCATTTGTAGGGCAGGTTTGGAAGAGGCAAAATTTTTTAACTTTTCTTTACTCTGGAAGAATTTTATTTCATTTTCAAAGATGAAAGAAAGCTTTGCAGGGTATGTTATCCTAGGCTGACAGTTTTTTTCTTTTAGAATCTGGAATATGTCATTCCATTCTCTTCTGGCCTGTAGAGTTTCCTGTGAGAGATCTTCTGTGAGTTTAATTGGCATTCCTTTAAATGCCAATTGATTTTTTCATGTGCACATTTAAGGATCTTTTCCTTATGTTTGATTGAAGAGAGCTTGATGGTCATGTGTGTTGGTGAAGATTGCTTTTGATCAAGACTGTTAGGAGTTCTGTGCCCTTCCTGGATCTTGTTTCCCAATTCTTCCTATAGATTAGAGAAATTTTTCTTTATTATTTCATTAAATACTTTTGCAAACTCAGCTTCTCTTTCTGAACCTTCTGGGACTCCCATAACTCTTATATTTGGCCTCTGAATAGTGTCTTCCAATTCTTGAATACTTCTTTTTTTGGCCTGATCCAGCTCTTCTTCCAGCTTTTTGTTTGCTTGCCCCAGATGACAGGAAATAACTTCCAATTCTGAGATTCTTTCTTCTGCTTGCTTCATTCTATTTTGGAGACTCTCCACTGTACTTGTAATTTTCTCTACTGTGTTCTTAATTTCTGATATGTCAGCCTTGATTTGCTTTATTGTTTCCTTAAATTCTTTGAACTCTTGCATGAGCTTCTCATTTTTGATCAGAAGCTTTAAAATGAGTCTTATGGATTCTGTGTCCCCCATTTTCTTGATGTCTTCCTCAGTTAACTCTGAGGTTGGCATAGGGTTTTGCTCCTTTGCAGGGGAGTTTTCAGTAATCTTCATCGTGCCTTTGTCTCTTCTTTTGCTCATTGTACTTCTGGTTAGCAGAGTTTTCTCCTTGGGGCAGGTTTCTAAGCTGTGTCACCCACAGGTCTACAATGCGATTTTACTTATTGCAGTTGGTACACAACTTTTTGTTTGCAGCCAATTGTGCCACTCCCTCCAGCAAGTTCCAGCTCTGGGTTCTTATGTCAGATATCCACCATGGTCTCCACAGCCCAAGCTCCTGGCTCACCACTCTCCACCTGTGCTGATGCTGCACTGTTATTTCTGCAACCTTTCTCCCACATCTGGTTGGAGCAAGTCCAGGATTAGACAGACACCAGGTGTCCTGTATAATTAGGTTGTTGGTGGTGTTGATCTTGTCGGAACCTGTGGGACGTTAGGTCTGGGTGCCACATGAACCTATTTTGACTCATAGGATGCCACAGTCAGTATTATTTCCTGTGGGACCAGTGCAATCTGCTGAACTCAGTTAGTTCTCGAGAACTCAGCACATGCACAGTTCACTGTTGTCCCTGCAGTCCTAAAGCTATTGCCACAGTGTGCAAAATGGCACCTGACATACCACTACTAGAATTCTTGATCTGCTGGCCGTCAGGTCTGAGGGCTACCCAGACCTGTCTTGGGTGGAACCTGTAGAATGCCACCTTGATGCAGTTCACTGAGTCAGAAATGAGTTCACTCCCAGCCCAGTGTATGCTCAGTCCTTTCCTTGCCGTTTCCTCCTTATGCAAAATGGCACCCAATTTGGCTCTGGGGGGCTGACTGGGCTGTGAAATCCACCCTGTTCTCGCACTGTCTGTCTGGGATTTGCTGCTCTGTCTCTGCTCCTGGTCAAATCAAACGGACCAGCAGGACGGACAGTTCTTTGGGTTCACCTCCCAAGCTCCCAGTGAAAGTCCCTTCCCACCTGGTTGCTGGTGGAGTTCCGGCTGCTGGTGGAGTTCAGATCTCCTGTTAGCTGAATGCTGCCGGAGTATCCGTCACTGCAATACCACAGTGTTGTGTCTGCTGCTTTGCTGTGTCTGTCAGTCTCCAGGTGCCCCTCTGCTGTTATTCTGTCCTTTCCTATTTCCTGGAATGTGTCCTCTCTGCTTCATCCTGATTAAATGTTTTTCCGTCCGTTTAAACGTGTCCTTACCCTATTCCGCCATCTTGATTCCTCCCCTGTAGCTGTTCAGACGTTCATGAGCCTTTTGTTCCTTGGTCTGTTGACGACATCATTCTGTGCATATTTTGTTTAAAAGCGAAATGCATTCACAACTTCCCCTCTTCGCCGATGACCAGGAATTGGCAAAGTGATGTTCGCATCCTAAGATGAGCAAGAGTGTGTCTACTCTTTTCTGACCTTTAGGGAACTTGTGTCAGCTGAGCGCCTCGCAACTCTAAGCTTGGGTGGAACGCCAGAGTGAAAACTGTCCGGGACTGGACTTTAATTGTCAGTGTTTGAAGCCCACCAATGTCTTTCATGGTTGTAGGACAACTCGGAGCTTTCGATTTTTGTCTTGATTTGGTTCTGGTAGGTACTGTTTTCCAGAAAGGAGATGATTTTATGTCATCAAAATGCATCCCACAAAATTCACAGGGAAGCTTCATCTCCGTTGCGGTGGCCATATGCAGATGTAGGGCTTGGGGGAAAGGCCGAGCCTGGAGGGTGGGGGGCTGCTGCCCTCTCGGGACTGCAGGCTGCCTTGGCCCTGCCGCCCTGCAGCCACAGCACAAGGTGCCATGTGTGGGAGCAAGAGGCGCCTTGCTCTACCCCGTGGCATCTGCAGAACCTGCAACCTAGACCCCCACCCTGCAGAGCTGTGAACCCAGGATTTCTGCTACATACACAAGGATTTGGGTGCCAATATTCCAAAAGAAGCACAGCACAGCTCTTCTGCATTTGGGGGGAAGCTGCTTGTTTTGACCTCTGACCTTTTTCACACCCACAGCAACCCTGGTGCGGCCCCATTCTCTGTCCTGTTCGTGAAGAACACGCACAGCTTGCTCTTTTTTTCTTAATTAGCTTTTCTGGTGATTTGTCAATTTTATTAGACTCAAAAAAAAAAAAAAAGAAGGCGACTTCTAGCTTTATTGCTTTGCATCATCTGTTTTTCCAATTTTGCTTTTTTGCTTCTGGAATTTTTTATTTCTCGCTGTCTCCCTTCTTTGGGTTTATTTTGTCCTTCTTTTTCTAATCTAATCAGATGGAATTTTTGTTTTGTTAGTTTCCAGTTTTTCCTCTTTTCCAATACACACAGTTATGCCTATCCAATTTTTTTATTTCTCTTTTTTTAAAGATTTATTTATTTATTGGAAAGTCAGATATACAGAGGAGGAGAGACAGAGAGGAATATCTTCCCTCCAATGATTCACTCCCCAAGTGAGCGCAATGGCTGATGCTGTGCCGATCCGAAGCCAGGAGCCAGGAACTTCTTCCGGGTCTCCCATGCGGGTACAGGGTCCCAAGGCTTTGGGCCGTCCTCAACTGCTTTCCCAGGCCACAAGCAGGGAGCTGGTTGGGAAGCGGAGCTCCGGCATTAGAACTGACGCCCATATGGGATCCTGGCACGTTCAAGGCAAGGACTTTAGCCACTAAGCCATGCCGCTGGGCCCAATTTTTTTTTTTTTGATTTCTTAATCAAATTTGCTAAGTTGTGATAAATAGTCTTTTCATTAACATGCATGTTGTTTTTTAAAATTTGTGCCACAGAATTACTTTAAAACACATTTTTTTGCTTCTAAAATATTTTTTTTAATTTAATTTTGACAATCCTTACAAATTTAATTGGGGTAAAAAAGGTTCAAGGCCTAAAGGGGGATATAGAGGAAGAAGCCCCACCCAGTTTCCTGCCTGCCCTAAGTCCCGGATGTGGGGTATGCTCTGAGATACTCGATCAAGTGGTTCCAATAGTTCACTATTCATGGGTCGCTGCCAGTCTCGCCACTCCAAGCACGATGTGGTCATTGAAGAGTCCATTGATTGACACAGTCCCTTCTAGAGTCTCCATTTGCCCAGTTTTTTGCTGCCAATACCATGGCTCAATTGGCTAATCGTCTGCCTGCTAATGCTAGCGTCCCATAAGGGTGCCAGTTCGCATCCCTGGCTGTTCCACTTCTCATCTAGCTTCCTGTCTGTGATCTGGGAAAGCAGTCAAGGACAGCCCCAAAGCCTTGGGACCCTGCACCTGCGTGGGAGACCTGGAAGAGGCTTCTGGCTCCTGGCCTTAGATTGGCTCAGCTCTGGCCATTGTGGCTTCTTGGAGAGTGAGCCAGCAGATGGAAGATCTTTTTCTCTGTTCCTCCTTCTCTCTGTAAAGGTCTTATGACAAAGGAAAGAAAATCTTCGCAGAGCCCAAGCACTTGGGGCATTCTCCACTTCCTCCCAGGATATGCATTAGCAGGGAGCTAGACTTGAACTGGCGTGACATTTCCCTTATGGTGGTTTAACCCCCAATACGATAACCCTCACCCCAAACCTTTCTAATCTTTCTATGTTGATTTCTAGCTCCGTTGCATTATGCTTCTAGCATACACTTTGTGTATCATGCTTGCTTTGCGTAAAATTGGACAGAATGGGCTTTAGTGTCATAAAGTAATTTGTATGAGGTTATTGGGTACAGTGCTTTGTCTATTGATGAAGATTTTTATGTTGTTGGGCCAGCATCATGGTGTAGCAGGTTGGCTGCTGCCTGTGAGGCCAGCATCCCACAGGGACACCAGTTTGAGGCCTGGCTGCTTCATTTCTAGCTGTCTTCCTGACCTCGCCTGGCCCTTACAGCCATTTGGGAAGTGGACCAAGGCACAAGGATCTCTCTCTTTCATTCTGCCCCCTGCATTTCAAATAAACAAGTCTGTAAAAAGTCTGAAAAAAGATGTTCAGGCTATCAACCCTTCTGTATCTGCACTGATTTTTTTCTTTTTTTTTTTTTCTTTATAAGTAAGATATATAGAGAAGAGGAGAGACAGAGAGGAAGATCTTCTGCCCAATGATTCATTCCCCAACTGACTGCAAGGGCTGGAATTGTGCCAATCTTGAAGCCAGGAGCCAGGAGCTTCTTCTGGATCTCCCACGTGGGTGCAGGGTCCCAAGGATCCTTGACTGCTTCTCCAGGCCAAAAGCAGGGAGCTGGATGGGAAGCAGGGCAGCCAGGATTAGAACTGGTGCCCATGTGGGTTTTCAGCGCGTGCAAGGTGAGAACTTTAGACACTAGACTCTAACCCTGGGCCCTGCATTGATGTTTCTGTTTAATCACAGGAGATGATGCACTAAAAATAGCTCACCATTACGTGTATGTGTCTTTATTTTAGGGTCCTGCTGGACTTCCTTTCTGTTCACTAAGGCCTCTTACTGGAGTTTGCTTGCTGTTTTCATTCCCGGTTTATCCAATGCCTACTGTGCACGCCCTTTCTAGGCATTGTTCTAATTGTCTTTAAGATCTACTAGCTCAGCCTCCTTCTCTGCCCCGGAGCTCAGTGCCAAGGAGGAAGTTGGAAATCCCAGAAATCAAACCATTTGCTGAAGCATGCGCACGGGTCGGGAGCAGGGCTGGGATTTGAACACTGGGACTTACCTGACATCTGTCGTTTCAGCCCAACGTGCGCATCCACCTGGGGAATGGGCTTCCCTCTCTAACTGTCTTCAGCTTCTGCATGGTTTACTGTAAACAATGTGCCCTGGCTTTTCATTGATTCATATCTTCTTTCTTTTTTCTTTTTTTTTTTTTTTACTCTCATCTTTCTCTGCCTTTGTGTTGCATGCATGTCTCTTGTTAACTACAACCATTTGGATTTTTCTTCCTTCTGATAACTTTTGCACGTTCCTTGGAAACATTCAAGTCTAACATGACTTCCTATGCCTGCTGTGAAAGTCAGTAGGGTAGACCATATCTTTTCTTCATGCCTTCCTTTTCTTTGTTCCCCTTTTTAAATACTTCCCTTTGGGTTGATTTTTTTAAGGCATTCTGATTTTTCCTTCCACTAATGAGGAACTCTTAGATTGGCTTCTGTTTAAAAAATCTATTACTCTCAAAATTATGACATTGGGACTTAATTTGTCAATGTCTAAAATGAATCAATACTTTCCCCCAAGGATAACAAGATATTTTTCAAAAACAACCAGTGTGGTGCACATATAAGCCAACCAGAACACTCTGCTCATTTCCTCCAAGTGATGGATGAGTCCCACGGCCTGGGGGGAGCCTGTCTTAACAATTCCCTGGGACACAAGCATGGTCTTGTGCTTGTCTAAGTCTACAAGGGCTTCCTCAACACAAGACACACGCTGGGGGCTCACTGACCCACATCTATCTGCTCACACCTCTGGAGGCTGTGAGTCTGAGATGCTGTATCTGCTGGGGTCCCTCTTCCGGTGGCAGTAGAGAACCAAGGCCCCCTGGCATTTCTCTTAGAAGGGACTAATTCCTTGGTAGGCTCTCCACCTTAATGACCGCACCTCGTCTCTCAGCCCAAGGGCCTCAGCAGGAAGCTGGATCTGAAGTGGAGCAGTTGAGATGCCAGCTGCTACTCACCTGGGATCCTAGTGTTACAAAAGGTGATAAATGCCAGCCTTGGCAAACCCTTCGTATTAATCTTCTGCAGAGATCTGTTTCAGTGATGGAGTGATTGTGAGCTCCATTTGGACAGGGACATTTTAATAGAAAAGCAGAACAAGACAGTTAATTGTAGATTCAAAGAAGTCCAGAAGTAAGAGATCCAAATGGTCAGCTGCCATCTCTAAGACAAGGCAGAGTGGATGATGGAGAAGGAAGTGCCAGGAAAGGGTCCCTCTCATGGGCTCAGGCCTTTCAAAGCCATGATGGCTAAGACCACATTGACGGGTCCGTGGTGTGAAACTTAACAAAACAGAGAAACAGAAAATGAAAACCTGGCAGAGACTGCAGAGCAGGGCTGGGCTGTGGAAGCCACCTGCTTCTGATGGGGTGTGCAGATACAGTGGGGCTCTCTGAACACAGTCCTGCCATGGGGAGAGTGTCTGGGAGGGCCAGGGCTGACCTGAACAGGGGAGGGGTAAAAGGCCTGGAACAGCCAACTCAACAAAGGAAAAAAGCTGAGTTGGAGGACAGATGTTTCTCAGTCTCAGGATTGCCAGCCGTAGTTCTGGGAGCACAGCTCTGGTGAAAGAGTAGACAAGTAGATAGATGGGAAGGAACAGGGAGGCAGTGGCTGTGTCAGGTGGATTTTGACAGAGAGCAAAGGCAATTCAGCGTGGAAAGGACAAGCCTTTCAGCTAACCATGCTGAGACAAATGGGCATTGCATGGAGAGAAATGAACCAGCCTCACACAGACCTTACTCTTTACAAAGTGTATCACAGGGTGGTACGCATCACATTGTGATGTAGCAGCCGAGGGATGGGCTTAGTCCCGCCTCCCTCCCCCCGAGTACATGTACAGCTGTGCCACAAGGCAACTGCTTTCTCTGCTTCTACAAGCTCTTGTGTGACATCTCATTCCTTTTAAGATTGCAACGATGCTTTATGAACCCTATTTTAATAGACAAAGGTGTGGTGTGGGAGAGTTTAGGTGAAGTTGTGCCTACATCTCGGAAATGCCCCAGTAAGCCTTCATACCTCTCTGGAATCCTCCTTCCCTGGAGAAGATTGAGACAAAGGAGAAGCTTTAGGGATGGACTCATGCACCTTCCACCACCCACTCCCAGCCAGTAATGGGCCACACAGACCATGATGCTGGCCCCTCGCTTAAGGTCACACCTCCCCTTGCTGTTTCCTGGGCAGCTCCATTCATTCCCCCAAGTGGTCTTTTCATGTGTCAGTCTGTCCCTTTGCTCTCTGGACCCCCACCTCACTTTCTCAATTCCTAGTATCTACCAACACTCAACTCCAATTCCAATTCCAATTACAAGATCACTCTTGCTCTTTCTCACTTATTTGTTGTATTTGAAAATCAGGGAGGGGCCCAGCCCAGTAACCTAGTGGTTAAAGTCCTTGTCTTGCACACACCGGGATCCCACATGGGTACCGGTTCTAACCCCAGTGGCCTTGCTTCCCATCCAGCTCCCTGCTTATGGCCTGGGAAAGCAGTCGAGGATGGGCCAAAGTCTTGGGACTCTGCACATATATGGGAAAATCCAGAAGAAACTCTGGGCTCCTGGCTTTGGATCAGCCCAGCTCTGATCATTGCAGCTGCATAGGGAGAGAATCATTGGATGGAAGATCTTCCTCTCTGTCTCTCCTCCTCTGTGTATATCTTTCCACTAAAAATAAAATAAATCTTTTTTAAAAAAAATCAGAGAGACAGAGATCTACCATCTGCTGGTTCCCTCCCCAGTTGCAGGTGCAAGAAAGGAGCTGTGGCTGGGAACAGGCCTCGTTGAGGAGCTAAGGGGATATCCCCACTAGGTTGGGGTTCCCACTGGTGAGTGTGGGGACTGGCATGGGGGTGGTGGTCTGGACAGAACATGGCTACAGTCTACCTCAGCACAGGTGTGGACTGGGTCTGGGGAGCGCCAAACTGGGCCAGATTCTAGCACCCACTGGTACTATGAGAAGCAGGGTGGCTGTAGAATGGGTTGGGCCATGTCATGCTCCCTGTTGAACCACATGAGAGCTGTGGCTTACAGTGGACCAGGTATGGCTGGGTTGTAACTCCCAAGAGTAATACCTGGAATGAGTATGGGCCAGTTAGGTCATGATAATGTACCTGCCAGAACAAGAGGTGGACTATCAACCAGGGCCAAGGATCCGCTAGCGTGCGTGAGATCTGCTGCTGGGAGGAGACGTGATAGAGTAGCTTGGGAAACTCCTTTTTAGGATGCAGTCCCTGCAGGTGAGTGTAAGAATCGAAGCAAGGAGCAGCCCAGAGCGGACCAGGTTATAGTATCCACTGGCATACATGTGAGCCAGGTCTGGGCACAGACCAGGCTGGGCCAATTCATAACATCCACTGGCAGATCTGAAAACCAGGACAGAGTACATGATGGGCTGTGTTGGACCACAATTCCAGTTACTTCATATTAGGGTCTGGACTGAATGCTGGCTGGGCCAGGCTGCAACATCTGCTGATTGATGCTGAGGTGAGATGAGCCATGCCAGTCTGGGGGCAGTGGATACTAGGTCCATGAGTCTCGGAGATTGGGGGTCTGGCAGGACCTGGGTTGCCTGATCTGGGTCCCTGGGCCCGCCTGCTCAGTGGGTGCTGCATCCGTGAACTCTGGGGGCAGGGGTCCCAGTGGGGTCAAGTTCACTTGACCTGGGTCCCTGGGCCCAAACTAAGAGGAAGGCTGGGGTTCCGCTGTCTTCATTCAACACTGCACTGAAAGTCACAGCTAACCTAACAAGACAAGAAAAGGAAATTAAATGTAGGCAGACTAAGAAGGAAGACATTAAGCCATCTTTATTCATAGATTATCTAGACAGAAAATCTGAAAGAATGAATGAGAAAATATTTCCTGGAACCAATGAGTGGTTGTAACAAGATGGTGTGATTACAAGGCTAACACATGGGCGTCAACCTAAAGACGAACAACCCTTGTTAAAGGATTTTGAAGTTAAAGGTGTGTTATAGGTTATGTTAGCACTATGATAAACAATACTTGCTTTAAAAAAGCATAAGTAAAAAGAAAGAAAAAGAATCTTAAAAATTCAGAGGTAAAGATTTCCCTGGGAACCTATACAAGTGCCTGGGACTGACCTCACTCCACTTCCGACGACAGCTTTCTGCGGGTGTGCACCCTGGAGGGAGCAGGTGCTGGCCCAACGTTCTTGGGTCCCTCTCATCATCCATGTGTGAGGTCTGCAGGGAGTTCTTGGTTCCTGGCTTTGGTCTGGCCCAGGCCCTGCTGCTGCAGGCATTGGAGGAATGAACCAACAGATAGAAGATCTCACCGTATCATTCTCTGCCTTTCAAACATATTAGAAGTAAGTAAGCAACTCAATCTGTTTAAAAAGTAAGAATATGTACAAGATCTAGAAGAGGAAAACTATAAAACAGTATGTGGAGGAAGGGCAGGTGGGCTAATATTGTGGCTTGGATAGGGTTCTCAACATTGGCTGCACATTGAAATTTCCTGGAGGCCTTAAAAATATGAATGTCTACATCCAAGCTTTTACCCCTGAAAAACTGATGTTGCCAGTTGCAAATGCAAATGAGGCATTAGGAAGTTTTTATTTAAAATTTCCCAGGGGATTTCCACGCAAAGTCAAGGTTGGGAACCACAGGTCCAGGGCACATCTGTTCTTCACCAAGACCTACATCTGTCCAACTGGGAAATGACCACTGAAAGTTTTAGACAATTATACTATCAAATTTGCATTATGCTGAGTTCTCTTGCTATTTTGCCTGTCCTAATCATCATAAAATTGAACTGCACCGCATACTTTGGAAGTCCAAGCACAACAGCTTTCTTCATCTTAATTGGATTCCAAGTCGCATTAATCCTTTATAAAACTCTGTCAATGTATTATGCTTACTATGCCAAAAAATATTTTGTTAGCACTGCATTTTAAATGAGAGAGGGAAGAGGAAAAAAAGAACAGAGCTGAGAGCTCATTTAAAAACACCCTCAAAAGGCAAAAGCAGCCCTTTGCACACACCACACTCAGGCATGGATGTCCTCCAAGCTCGCTTTGTACAAACGAGTCTTGTGCTGGCGAAAAGGAAAGCACCCACCCTGGAGCCACCAATGCTGCTTAGCTCCCCTCCTCGCCTTCCACCTCTCAAAATCCAGCCCCTCTCCCTGGGGTCACTGATATAGACACCAGGTGCTAAGCAGGCCCAGTCTCCCAGTTCTCAGACTTACAACCTCAGCTTTTTTGCTTATCAAACTTCTACTAGAATTAACTGACCAAATGGCAAGTCCTGAATGCAAGCTTCCTGAGGTCATTTAACCCTCTTGTGGAAAGCATCTTCATGCTTGAACCTGTCCTGGGAGTTTGCTCAGGGAGTAACTACAGTGGACTGGTGGGAGTCCGTGCCACCACCTTGAAAACTCCCAGAACACAGTAGAACTGGCCACTCCGAGGCAAGCCAACGGCACCATGGACCCGCAAGAATCTGCACGCAAGCTGAACACCATCTCAGCCCAGGCTCCCGTCTGCAAAACCCTTCACTCTTAACCCCTGAAGGAGCCTGGGAATGAGTGATAGCTGCCAAACTCCTGGCTCTGCATTGGACACTAAACACCCACACTCCCACTGCCCTGGAGGCAGGGAAGGGCTTGCTGGCCTTAGAGGGGCAGGGCTACAGCTTACGGGTTGTGCAACACTCTGACCCTGAGTTTCTCGGGTGGAGAAAGAAAAGGAAGCCAACAGAGCAGCTTTTCACCATCTACTTGCTACCCATTTGTGTCAAGCACTTGGTCAGATATTCCATGAAGGTCATCTGCCAGCAACAGGGTGCGATAAGAACGGTAAGACCTGATTTAATCTTGGGGAAATGGAGGCCTGGTCTTCAACAACATTTTCTTGGAAAATGCCTCTTATGACAAAGCCAGGTAGCTGCTGTGAAGCTGACTGCTGCATTAGTATCATAGAAATCAGTCAATGCTGCAAATCAGGGCTTTTCATGTATAACATGACTCTGACACATCTCAGGGGGCCAACCCACCCAGAGCACTCAGCTCCAGGGTGGACACTTCCGAAGGCTGTCTTTCAAAGTGTTTTGAGCTGAGCCTGAGAAGGCACAGCTAACTCGAGGACTGACCACCTTGCATATATATGTATGGGGCAATCTGCTGAACACCTGCTCTTCAGGAGTAGGTCTGATCAGTCCAAGGTAGAAACGGGGCTCCACTCAATCCCTTCCCTACGCCACCCGCTTCTGCTCAGTACACTTGAGTGGGCGTGCTAAAACAGGGAGGATTTCCAGAGGAAGCTGTTTGTCAGATCATGCTAGTGTTGTGGTCTTAGGGAGAAGACTGGGGTGACAGGCAGTTGGGGGTGGTGTTGTGGAGGGCGCTGGTGGTGGTACCTCCCAAGGGATTTGGTAGCCAGCTGACCAGGTGACTGCACTACCAGTGTGTGCAGGCTGATGTGGGTGATGGACAGAGCCGGGCCCTGTATTGGCAAGCACACACAAGAGTCAGGTCTGGGATCACCTCAGACAAGGTTTTTGGAGGATCCCTCAAACTGAACTGCTGGACTCAGAACTTCGACCATGGGGAGAATTGCAGGTTCTGTGGTTTGACCATGGTGTGCATGTGTCACAGCTGGGCCTCCTCAGTGGCTTAGCTGGAGCAGTGGACAGCATACCCAGAAGCACATGAAGGACTCAGCAGTCCATTGGAGCCTACAGAGGATACCTGGTACCATAACAGAGGAAGGAGGGCAGAAAAAACTTGATCAACTACTCAAGTCATGTGTTAGCAGCAAATATTTGGGCTAATGGAGAATCTAAGGTGGACTATTTCAGCCAGTGGACCTTGGAAGGATTTCTTCATCATTGGATTGGCGAGATTGATTGCATTTCAAAATTATTGAATTATCGAATCCACATGAGCAGTACCCTCAAAACATGCTCCATACTGGGGATGCTGGGATGACATCTGGTGTCTGTTCCCTACCCCTGGGTATGGAGATGATTGGGAGGCTGGGTGTGGCTTCTCCCTTTATCCCCCCACTGCCCCCAGATACAGGAAGAAGAAAAAAGAAAATTGGAAACAATGGTCTTACCCACTTTCGTCTAACCCCCAACCCTTCCCACTCTAATCGACTATGTAAACGTTATCAAAAGTAAGATTAACAAAATTTTTTTAAATGGAAGGAGTTAGCAATTTGTGTGTCCTGCAAACCTGAGGACTGGGCCAGTTCCTAGCCTCTGTGTCTCTGGACAGTGTAATGCCTTCCTGGGTCAGGACTGTGGGGAGGGTTCATGGGCCTGGGTTCATTCTCCCTTTGCCTTTGGGGCAGCTGGACAGGGCTGGGGCATTCAAAGCACAAAGGCTGTGTTTACTGGAAATGGAAAGCACTGGGCAGTACAGAGCAGAGAATGATTAGCTATGAGGAGCAGATTCTGCTCTGGGGATGTTTCTGAGCTAAGAGTGGTTGCAAAACTCCTTTTTCTACCACAGCACTCAGCACAGGGTTGTTCTAGAAGACACTGGACTTTGTCCTACATGCTCTGAACAACCTGTTGTCAGTAAGACACTGCTTGGCCTGATTCACGGTCCTCAAGGTGCAGCCAACATGTGGACGGACACTCCTGGCCTTGGGGGTCAGTGAGAGATTGCCCTGAAGCACCCACTGATATGTTGGCTCAGCACCAAGCACAGAGCAGACCTCTAACTGCACCCTGTTCTCTTCCTCTTCTGTAGCTGTGAGAACGAACTGTCAGCCTGAGGCTGGGCTCCCATGGAGACCAAGGATTCCACACTCACTGTGAGGGAGTATGGAACATGGGTTACTCATGTGGAGAGGCCCTTGGTGTGGGGTGCGAGAGAGAGAATTCCAGGCAAGTCTGGGATGTATTAAGGAGTCTTTATTAACCAAGTCTGGCAATGACAGTACCCACTAGAAATGAGCATATGAAGTCACCGTGGCACTGCAGTCTGAATCAGAACACCAAGAAGAACAAATGGTCCTTACTGTGAAACCCATCTGTTAGACTGAAGATCTGTGTTCCAGCTCCCCCAGTTATGTGAATTATCCTAACAGACATGCAACCAACAACCTGGGCATACTTAAACAAAGCTGCAGACATTCACTTTTCCCTGGTTTCTCTGCCCACATTCCATTACCGCTAGGCCTTCCCTTTCCTGGAACTCTTGGAAGTAGACAAAATAGAAACACAAAGCATCTTAGTATTTGCATCTTTGCTGACTCACCCAAGCAGTGAACAGAGGGTGAGGAATACAGACATATGTGGGTCATTTTCAGGAGCTACCTGTCCTTGGAGTCTGTGAGAAGTCAGAGAGCAAGTGGGTACTGGGGAGGCCAAGAGTCGGAGTGCCAGAGTGATGGAAGAGAGCAAGCCCCTCCCTATCATGGACCTTTATGGGGACTTGTGAGGGGAGTGGTTATGCAGCAATGCAATATTGCCCCCTCTCGCGTTCCAGGTGATAAGTGGGCCTCACAGGTGGGCAGAAAGGACCACGTAGGTGGGGGAGGAGTGGTTTCCAAGCTTGTGACCCGGAACTAGCTGTTTAAGATGACAACAGGCAGGCCTGAGGATTTAAGGCTGTAGGGTGCTGTTCCCAGGGGAGGGGACAACATTATCAGTAGTGCTTGTTTGATTTGCATCTCTTGGAGATGTCTATGGCCAGAATTCTGGGACTTCCTGACTAGCATGTGGCACAGGGGGAAGGAGTGTAGGCGTTAAGCTGTCAGTAATTAACTCTCAGAAACCGGAGCCCAGCCCTTCATGCTAGGGTTCTGTCCACCCCTTTCTTTCAAGGAAAAGCCTCTGTGTGATTGTAGGTGTCTGCACAGCACCTGATCTCGGCATTGAGGTTTTCTTTTCCCTACTGTGGCTTTTCTGTGAATTCAGTGGAAAGAACTGCTTTCAGGCATAACAGTTGTTTTGCAGTGGATCCCAACATCTTAATGAGATTCCAGGAATAGCAGCAGCAAGTCTGGGACAGGGAGAACCAGGCAGGGAGCAGGTGATTCTAAGCAGAAATGAATTGGATCAGGAAAGACACAGTCTGTGTGCAATGCCCTCAATTGCAACAGAGAGGCATGCCATGGCATTTGGGTCCACTTCCTGGAACGCTTGGTGAGAACATAGCCTCGGCTCCGATGTTTCAAGTCCAGAACCATCTTACCTAGCAATCTTCAAGCACCTTTCTTTGTAATATGTGGGACAGAATGTCCTCACGTGGAACTTCTAACATCTACAATGTGACAGCCTCTCCTTTCTTCTTTTTTTTCACCCTTATCTCTTTATTTTCTTTAATAATAACTTCATTTTATTTTTGATGATGTTTATATAAGTTGAGAGGAATGCATGCCCATGTGGACAATCAATTAGGGTGGGGAGGTTAGAGGAATGGGGCAAAGTGGATGAGACAACTGCCAATCTTCTTTATTTTCCTGGTATCTGGGTAAAGTGGAGAGAGAAGGAAAGTGAGCTGCTCCCCGCAACCCAACCACATCAGTACCCAGGAATGGGGGAAGGCCACCCGAAGTCAACCCATGATCCCCAATTGGAGCATGTTCCAAGGATACCACATAAATGGTTTTGGAATTTCTGAGATTTTATTGATTTCCTCGCTCCAAGCTTGAGGAAACACTTCCAAGGTCCGCTGACTGACAAGTCCAGCATAGAGTCTGGATTCACCCAGGTACTTGTCAGGGGAGCTATCCAATTTGTTCTGCCCTCCCTGGCACTAGATGTCCTTTGCAGGCTTCAATGAACTGGTTGTCATGTCCCCCATGAGCATCTGGGCATGCTGCCCATTAACAAAAATTTGGCAATAACCAGGCCCAGGATGCCTGCCAACTATTAGTTGCTTTTCTCTCAACAGTGTAACACTTGCCTAGGTGCAATGCAGCCTAAGCCATTGCCTAGAGCTGGGCCTCTTCTTTCACAAAGCACCCAAGTGCCTGGTGCATCTGCCGATGAGCATAAATGCAATCACATGAATTCAGGCTTAGCTCAGGCTTCAGCACGAATCTGGGTATTCTTGGGTGTCCCCTTGCAGCACACCAAGGTGCGCTCTGCAGAGGGCTGGGAGCATCAACAGTGGGATAGCTGGTGGGTCAGTTTTTATTCCATTGGCCACATCCTGGGCTTCTACCCTTTGAAGAGAAGAGGCCCCAGACACCTTTGGTGGCCCACCATGGGAGGGGTCCAACAAATCTTGCCACATACTTACCCAACGTCACATGTGGTTGGGGGGTCTTGGAGAGAATGAATGACTAACTGTATCCCTCTGTGCCTTGTCCTGGAAGGGTCTGCATGTCTTGCCCAGCCTCTTCCTCCTCTGTTGCTGCCTGCCTGCAATACCAGCAAAACCTATGGGGCCTGATTTGTGTCCTAGCTGCTCCGTGTCTAATCTAGCTTCCTGATAATGGCCTGGGAAAAGCAGTGGAAGATAACCCAATTACTTGGGCTCCTGTCACCCGTGTCAGAGATTTAGATGAAGCTCTTGGCTTCTGGCTTTGTCTTGGCTTAGCTCAGGCCTATATGACCATCTGGGGAATGAGCCAGGGATGGAAGATTTCTCTCTGTATGTGTCTTTCCCTCTCCTTCTATAACTCTAATCCTCAAATAAGCAAATCCATACATGAATCTTTTATTTTAAAAAAGTCAATTTGAAGAAATTTCCAGAAGAATAGTTCAGAAAAAGGCCAAGAAGTAGAAGGATACAATAATCCCAAAGCCAAGGATAATGACTTACAAAAGCACGCATGGACAAGAGGATCAAGAAAGCAAAAGCCAGTTGTTTTGAGAAGGCTAATAAAATTCACACCCTCTGGCAAGAGTCTTACAGAAAACAAGAAAGTTAACAACAACAACAGCAGCAGCAGGACTACAAAGGCAATCTTTTCTAAAGATGTCACCATCATTGGAAAAGCCAATTATAGCAAATTTAAATGAAATGGACAAAGTCCCAGACTATTGCTTGGGTTCTGGAGTTTGTCTAAGGCTGAGATTCTAGCCTGGGACTCCCTGTATGGCTCATCTGTGTTGTATTTGCAACTTGAGCTTAGCATGCTTAGAGATAACAATTGTGGTACAAACTTCAGCCTGCAAGGATGCTGGACAAAATCCCCAAGAAGAGGTAAGGCAGGAGGAGACCTCTGTTCTGCCCCTTGAGGCTCCCATGGCCACATTCATGGCTTCCTGGATGGGGTTGTGGAGAAACCTGGGAATGTGGTTCATCCATGTGGCTCTTCTCATATCAATAGCTAAGCTCAGAATGTGGAGAAGCAAGGCAGTGGTCTAGGAAGAGCCAGCCCCAACCTGAGAGGCCTATCTTTTCATAAAGTAGTATTCCCAGAGGCCAAGGCTTTGTGTAGCCCAAGTTCATACTATGTAAGGACAAGTGTCCCATTTGCTGACGTATTGGTTTGTGACAAACAGTCCTTGCATGAATTTCCCAGGGTGATGACCTCAGACATTTCCAGAACCAGCTGTCAGAGCCCCAATGCAGTGGCAGCTTGCCAGATGCATGGCCTTTCTGCAAAGGATGGATATGGAAGGCAGGGATAGTTCACTGTTCTGTGCAAAAAACAAACAAACAAAAAACCAACAACAACAAAAACAAAAAACAACTTTGCAGAATACAAATTACCTTCTTGTCATTGGATGGTTCCAGGAACACAGCAAAGCAGATCTGAGCAAATCTTCCTGGAACTCCTACTGAGGGCTTTCTCAATGGTGGCCATCAGTGCTGATCCATGGGGCACTTCCCCGGGGAGACTATTGTGAGCAGGCAGTCCAGGAGGGTAGGAGGATGGAGGACATTGTTTTTAGACCTGTGTTTTGTTTTCCCCTACATATACTCAGATCATAGCGGCCTTGAATGTCTTTGCCTTCACAGTTTGTACTCTTAATTTTCATCTCCATGGTGATTCAGGGATATTGACTGTTTCTCAAAAGTTAAATCTAGTGACTGTCTCAACTATCTGGTCATGTGAGAGATCCAGAGGGGTTCTAGGCTCCTGGCTTCCAACTGACCCAGCCCTGGGTGTTGCAGTCGTTTGGAGAGTGAAGCAGCAGATATTAAGACCTCTGTCTCTTTTTCTTTCTGTCTGTCTCTGTCTCTCTCTCTCTCACACACACACACATACTTTCTCTACAATTCAAATAAATAAATATTTTTAAAATTCCAGTCCTTGGAAACTAATGAGGGTAATTATCAGTTCTCTAAGGTCCACAACAGGGTCTCCTACCTCTGCCCCTTTGCCAAGGCCTCAGTTCTGTTTTCATCTTTTGATTTTTCCAGAATGTTTAGAACATTTTCTCCTGAATTATCCCTTCTGCATTTTTAGCCCTCTCTCTCCACTGGTTCACTTCCATCATTTAAAAATGTTGTGGTTTCTCCTGTGATTCAGTTTTAAACACGAAACGAATAGCACTCCTCTTCTTATGTGATTTTGTGATCTCTTCCGGTCACCATCAAGAGGTATCTTGAATGAAGCATTAGATGTAGTGCTTCAAGGCTTGTCTGCCTTCTAAAGCGATTGTAGCACACTGTATTAACCAGAAACATGGAAAATGCAAAAGCCCCAGAGGTCCCTTTCAGCAAGATGCATAAAATAAACTGAAAGCTCTGGAAGAATGACAGGTGCCCTTGGCCTTGACCCTGCCAGAGGACCCCCTCCTCTTAGAGTTGGTGAGTGCAGTATATAAGGGTGAAGCTGCCACCTTCAATGTCAGCGACTCATTCTAGAGCACTGGACTAAGTCCAGACTTCCTACTGTGACACCTGGGATGACAGTGGAAGATGACCCAGATACTTAGGTCCCTGCCACCCACCTGGGTCACCTGCATGGCTCCTGCTTTGGGCCTGGACCAGACCTGCCAGTTTTGGTCACTTAGGGAGTGAAACAATGGATGAAAGATCTACCTTTCTTTCAAATAAACAAGCACGTCTTTGAAAAAGAAGCTCCTCCTTTTATACAACTGCTATTAGCTTCTCCTATCTGAGAAGCTTTTCCAGCTACACCAGCTCCCAATTCTCCATCTTGCTACCGAGTGAGCAGTTGTTTGCTATTCCCTTGGTGATGGGCATCAGCAGCCTGTGTTATTACTGAACCCCACAGAGACAGTCCCCTTGGCTTGCAACAGTGACTACAAACCCTCAAGGGGGCAACCAGGGGATTGGCAGAAATGCATCCAAACACGTTTGCATGTTTAACACGTACTTGTGTAGGTTTGTGTGATTGATCCATGGAGAACCTACATATACATTTTAACTTGTTTCCCTTGAGAGGCTGAATGCACAGTTCATGGACAAATCAGATATAAGCCAACCCAGGAAGCAATCCATGACAACCTCAAGCCCAGGGAGCCAACCTTGTGCCCACAGGTCAGATGTGAAGCATGGCAGATCATAATCTACAACAACTATTGTTGGAAGTCAAACCATATCCGGTAAACCAGCAGACCCAAATGGCCAAGGCTTGAGGAAAAGCTGACTATTTCCCTAATTTGTGTCTCTACTTCCAGTTGAGGACCAGTCAGAGAACACCAGATATGCGCCCCTCGCCAGTCACATAGACCGTCTCATGCCAGTGGCAACTACAGCCTCCCTGTAGGCTCCAGCTGGGTATACCTAAAGCCATTCTCTTTGCTCACTGTGAAGCTTTCCCACTCCCCTGCGTGTTGTTGAGTCTGCCAAACGCAAGTAAGAGAGGCCAGATTCCTGCCGCACGCCTGGCAGGAATCCAGTTAGGAAGCTGGATTCAGGAACTGGAGCTGTGAATCAAACCTGGGCGCTCTGATATGGGACATAGGCTTGTTAGCCACCAAGCAAAACAACTGCTCCCTCTTCTAGATCTTTTTAAGGGAAAAATCAAAGGTGTTGGCAAATCTGTATTTGAGAATATCCATGAAGCATATTTCTGATGATAAAATTGGAAACGGTCTGCATAGTCAGTAAAAAAAATAAATTGGTCAATAAATTTCACTTTCACTATATATAATTTCAAATCATTAAAACTCATGTGGTTGAATACTAAGTCATGCTCCTAGAAATATGTTCACTGTACATTACATTAAAAATGTTTTTAAAATGTGTTATAAAACAGAATGCTGCTTAAGCACTGAGCACTTTGCCTGGCTGTGTGTTAGCTGTCATCATTTTTAAAAGTATGATCTCAGGTCTTAAGGAGGCAGTTATAAATAATAGAACACATTACAGTTTCAAGTGGTTACCAGTCTGTAGAAGAACTCTTGATTTACGAGTTCTTTTCAGTGCTGACTTTTCCAAGTTGTCTGTCATGAACTAGAACCTTTTTTTCTTTTTGCTGAAATATGCAAATCTGCTCTGTGGATACTGCTTTGGAGAAATCTTGGAGAATGAGCCCTGAGCTGGAAACCAAGAGACTTGTCAACTGTCCTCTAAATCTTTTACTATATTATGATCTTAAGAAATTTTCCTATCAGCTCTCCAGGTTCTGTTTGCCCATTGCAGTATAATATCTGACTGAGGTTGAGTGACACTCATGCTGATACTGGACAGAGTTTTCATTCGCAGTAATACAAATAACATCGCTTATGGAGCCCTTGCTAAGCACCACTGAAAGACTGTGATCTCATCAACCCCTCTATGGACAAAGAGACGCAGGCTTTGCAAAGTGGAATGACTTATCCAAGATGACACAGAACAATGAGAGCTCCAGAATTCAGACATTCCAAATGCAGGCGTCAGCCGATGACTTTGAGATCTAAGAAAACTGGCCTAGGGGATATATTCTGCAACTAGTTCAGGGATGTAACTTTTAACTTCATTGGGCACAGGATGGTAGATTGGCACTAGTTGCAATGAAGGGACCTAAGATAGTGAATCATTGAGACTTTGGACAAACCTCAACATAGCCCAGACCTCAATGAACAGATACAGGGAGGATGGTCCTATGGGGAATTTCGACTGCACAGAGGCGGATCCATGCTGCCGGGCTCCAGTGAAGAAGCCTTACTGTGTAAAGCAAGTTGCCTGTGGGGGAGGAGCAGCTGCTAGGCCTGAGATAGTTGGCTGGAAGTGTTGTGGCTGGTGTGCTTGTGTCCTCCCATGGGCTCTGTGAGTTGCCGCCACCCAAGGCGATGAACTCACGGAGTTTTGACCAGGTCCTGCAAACCCATAAGTCTAATGCCAATTATAATCCAGGCCACTACCTATCTTAACATAACCTTAAGTCAAACCAGGAAAAGAAGCAGATGGCTCTGATGTGGGCAGCACACACCTGGGAGCAAGGTCTGTCTTGGAGGAAAGTCTCACTCGTCAGCCCCTTTGACAGAAAGAGCAAGGGAGGCCCATCCTGAGGTCAGCTCCTTTGCAAGCGATTTTTACAGCAGTTCTGAACCAGTGCATAATGTTTTCAAGCAGGAATAAGTGGATCTCGCTGCTGTTTCATTTGCTATCACTTTTGTGCGAGCCATGGTGTCTGCTCTAAGGTAGGGCTGGCCTAGGCCTTCTTTGACCCTCAGTGTAGTCTCTCCAAATAGTGCCTGCAAGGCTGCACCCTTGACCCCATAAAGTATAGTGGACCCCACTTGCTACAGTTTTACCTTCTGTGAACAGTAACATTCAGTGGACTATAGCCCAAAAGATTAAATAGAAAATTCCAGAAATGAAGAATTCATGTGCAATGTTCTGAGAAACATGATGAGAAATTGCATGCTGTCCCATTCTAACTCCCCTGAGAGATGAATCATCCTGTTCAATGTCTCCACACTGCATGTGCCACCCACCCCTTACTTGGTGACCAGATTGGTTATCTTGCTATTCCAGTGCTTGAGTTCAAGGAACACTTATTTTACTTCATAATGAGCCCAACACACTAGGGTAGCGATGTTGGCGATTTGGATGTGCCAAAGGGAAGCCATAGCGTGCTTCTTTTCTTAGTAAAAAGATGAATGTTGTTGACTTAATAAGGAAAACAAAAAGAAGATTGTATGTTGGGGTTGCTTAGATCCACAACACAGCAGAATATTTTGAGAGATGAAAGAATGCACTCACATGTTGGTATAGTCACAATTGCTCTGTTTTAAAGTGTTGTCATCCCATCTTACTGTGTCTAATTTGCACATCGGACATGTGTAAGAAAAGACATAGTACATATAGGATTCAATATTCTTGTATCCAATAGAGGTATTGGGCTATATCCTTCACAGACTAAGGGAGAAGACTGTGCAACAAATTTGTGATCACCCAGAAAGAGAATCTCTTCCTAGAGCTGGTGTTTGTGTCTTATTCTAATTCACATGGAGAAAAAGGAGGGATTGTTATTTGGTGATTATTGAAGGCAGACTCAGGAGATGGGAGCCTAGGTCTGCTCTGCTGCCATCTTCCAAGCAGGAGACATGAGATGACTGACTGTTCTACCAGCTAGCTCTGAATCTTGCATGTCAAGAGAAAGGTCGGTGGCATGTGATGAGACTGTATGCTCCCCCAAGGCAGAATCCAAGATCTGCCTTCCTTCGGGTTCCTTCCCTGCCCTTGACACATAGATTATGGGGGTATCTGAAATGGAATCCTTGGATGCACAGACCCGGGGGAAATGATGAGTGATAGCGAATTTTTCTTGCCTATACAACAAACTGTCCCCTAAGTCTGATCTCTCTCTACACCCAACCTCCCTGCATCACGTTTCTGCTGGAATCAAGCTCCCTGGTGCAGGCCATGGTGGTGGGGCAGAGGAAAGGAGAATGAGGCTGGCAGCCTTCCTCCCGGGACCCACAGAAAGACTCTGAATTCATCTGTTAGACTTCATGGACTCCTCCCAGCTTGGCAGGTGAGTGGACAGTGCAAATGTGCGGTAGAAATACTCTTTTTTTTTTAATATTTGTTTTCATTGGAAAGTTGGATTTACAGAGGAGAGACACAGAGAAAGATCTTCTGTTGGCTGGTTCATTCCCCAGGTGGCTGCCATGGCCAGAGCTGAACTGATCCAAAGCCAGGAGCCAAGAGTCTCTTCCAGATTTCCTACACAGATGCAGGGTCCCATGACCTTGGGCCATTCTTGACCGCTTTTCCAGACCACAAGCAGTGAGCTGGATGGGAAGTGGGACAGTCGGAACAGAAACCGGCACCCTTAGGAGATGCCAGCGCATGCAAGGCAAGGGCTTTAGCCACTAGGCTATCACGCCGGGCCCGAAGTATTCTTAAATCAAGATTGAACTTCAAAAATAAGATCAGAATTTAGGTCTTTTTTGGGAAAAAAGGTGTGTATGTAGATATTATTTCTTGGCTGCTTGCTCCATGCCTTAGCTATACAACCTTAGCAATCTTTATAATTCTTAAAATCAGTTCAGGGTGAGTGGGTGTGCATTAGTTAGAATGTCACTGGGGACGCAGTGTCGCAGTGCCTTGGTGCCAAGCCCTGGCTCCACTTCTGGTTGTAGCTGCTGGGGGAAAGCCACTGATGTGTCAAGCACCTGGGTCCCTACCACCCATGTGGGAGATGTGGAAGAAGTTCCTGGTTACCGGATTCAGTGAGTGCCAACTCTTTTCTCCATCTGGGGAGTGAACCAGCAAATGGTATCTCTCTCTGGTTCTCAAGTAAACAAATACACAGGAGCATATAAGAGGGAATTGAAGACAACCAACACTTGTATTTACCATTGCATAGTCTTTTTATGGAGTATAATTTATTTGTCATACACACCATTTGTCAAATGTCACAAACCCCACAGACAACTGTTTTGTTTTTAACAAATTCACTACAGTGTGAGCTAGAAAACTCTACATCTGCGGGAAGACAATCATGACATTTGATCAAAAATAACTTGTGCCATTTTAGACATCTAAAGTGCACGACAATCAAGCAAATCACATGAGGGTTATTTTAATCCATAGTTGAAACCTTGAGGACACAGAGGAGAGACTTGAATGCATTTGAAAGATTAGCTAGCAAGGTGTCACAACAATTGTTAAAGCAGCAATGCGAAAATTAACCCCTTGGTGTTCACATCATCCGCCAGGGGTTGACTTACTGTCAACCAGCGGCCTCGTGGAGAATGCATACCCACCCCATTGAGTCAGCCCTGTTTGCTCTCACTGGAGGTGGTGGGGCTTGTGTCGCGTGCTTCTCATGCTGAAATTGCTCACATGGATTGGAGCAAATTCAGTTCCTTGGGGAAAGCAATTTCTGAAAAAATTACAGAGAAGGAAGATGCCTGTAAGTGGATGTGCATCTTGCTCCCTTTGGCTGTGCAGAAAAGGAACACAGCTGATGTGCAATTTCAAAGACGAAAGCGTTTCACTGGGATCGAGACGATCTGTTCATCGTTACAGGTGATCTAATCAGTGAGCCTGGAGGTTGTGTTCATGGTGCCATTTCTGTGACCTGTTTACGCAGCCCTGCTCCTTGGAAAGGCAGCAAGCTGATAGCCCTGTTTTCTTTCATGTCTTCCTTGTCTGGGGCCAGCTCACTCAGCGGTCCTAGGCCACAGCTGGTTCCCGACCACAGGTATTTTCTGTAATGGTAAACTCTCACACAATCCTCCTTCCCCGGCTCAGGGGCTGTCACCTGTCGCCTGAGTCCTCAGCCATCACTCTCCCTGGAATTAGCATGGTGGATGAGAAGCAAGACTGCTTACCATACCTGGCCCAGGTGACAGAAGGTTTAATTTATACTAAATTTGGACAAGGCCAAGAAGGAGGCACGAGACTTTTGAAGCTGAGAATGAACGCTAAGAACCCAGACTAAGTCAGTGCTTTTGAGATTGACACCAGGAAATGCATTTGGTGTCTGGAAGCAGGACGACCTCACAGTTCCACTCCCCTTCTTACAAGCCTCAGTGAGCATCTACTGGGACCCAAGTGCAGGTGAAGACCCAGGTATTCCACGTCAAAGGTGATTGGCTGCCACAAAACAAGGCATGAGCCTCTCCTGCTGTCCAACCCTCCTTCCTGAGCTCAAGGGCTTGGCAAAGCAGCAGCCATGCCATTCACTGGCATTTTCATGGCAGTTCTGTGAGTCGCCGATTCATTTCACCTTCTGCAAAGGTATTCTATTTAAAGGCAGAAAGAAGTCAAGCCTATTCTTTTTGAAGGACCGTGGTGAATCTCATGACGTGGTAAATCTTGTCCAAAGCTGCCATTCCTCCTGATACAATTAGACGCCTGAAAAACAGTGTGACGTCTCCTTCCAAGCTGGTGGAATAGTAAAAGGCACAGAGAGGCAGAAACATGATTTCTGAAAGTTACCCCTGAAGTTACTTTTAAGATCATCCTTCTTTGAATCATCTCCATAGGAAATTCGGTTTTATTTACATCTGCATTGTCCTATACAATTAGTTACCTGGCACAAGTGGCTTTTCAGGTTTAAGTCGATTAAAATGCCATAACGTTTACAACTGCATCCTTGTTGACACACTGGTCACAGTTCAAGTGCCCAAGACCCACATGAGGCCGGGAGTTTACTGACACATAAAATGGTTTTCTAGAAAGTTCATCGCACAGCTCTGCTTTAGTGTTGATCAATGTGAATCGGAAGTAAAGTTGATAGAGCTTCTTCAAGTTAGATTGAGATTTGATAGTCCTATCATAAGTATTTGGCAGTTAAAATGATATAACCCAAAACCCGTACAGTAACATTGGCATGAAAAAGTAACCACTCACAGACAGAACATTGAATTATCTCACTGCACCCCATCAAACGTACAGCTAAATAGGAAACATTCGATCAGAACTACTCAATCGTGATTGTTATACACTTCAAACATTCGTAGTTAAGACACATGTATGGAATTAATTTGGTCCTGTTCCCAATATGTCATTTCATACCTCCTGCATGAAAAAAAAGTGGCTTGATCTTAAGTATCCTCCAATCTTTTATTGCCAAAATCTACATGAGAGCGCATAGAGGATATGCTTGCCTTAATGCGTGCGTGCGTGCGTGTGCACAAACACCGCTGAAGTCCACGTGACTAGAGATTGTGCAGTCAGGATTGTTACTCCTGTGCCTGAGGCCAATGAGACAGCTGATTGCTCTGTTGAAATGGACTGTCCAAATTCATCACTTTCAGCAAAATCTCTTTTCAATTGCGAAGTATAGACCCTCTTCTAAACAAGCTGGAAAACTTGGCAGACTGGAAAATCACTGCCCATGCCTTTTTTCTCTTTCCCCGCTAAATAAAGCTGGGATAGTCATTGTCCTGCTTTTAAGAAAGGCTTCTTCTGTTGCTCAGCTTATTTTCAGAATTTCTTCAGATTATCCCCAATTCTGTCATTTCAAATGTTTATTACACTGTCTTTGGAAAAGCGTTGCTGCAGACTCACAGAATGATCTCGTATTCAAAGGACTAGGGTCCCATTGCCTCGGCGAGAGGTTCTGGGGTGGGGTGGGGTAGAACTACCTCTGTGCAATCCTGTGATGCAATTCATGTAAATTGGATTCAAGTGTTCAGGTGGAGGCACAGCAGCCTGGCTCCAACATGCAGGGGGGAGGTGGGATGGCGGCACAGGGTGCAGACAGTCTTCTGCTCAGAGCTTTTACAACAAGAAATCCTGAGCAGCCCTGTCTCTGGCAGTTGTGGTGGGTACCATATGGATGGATTTGTCAGAGACAAACAGCATCTCCATCTATTGTGTGTTACTATAATAAAATACCTGAGGCGCAGCACTTGGCAAAGAAAAGGGGTTTAGTTAGCTCTCAGCTCGGGGTTTCAAGAGCCTTGGGCTCCCCTCTGCTCAGTTCTGTGAAGCCTTCTGGTTGCATCACAACATGGTGAAAGCATGTGAGAGCAAACACATGCCACTCATCCTAATCACCTCCTTTTGGAGAAACTGACTCAGGTCCTATGAGAACTGCACTCATCCCTGCCAAGGCTGGCATCCCCAGTGGCCACACCACCTTCCACGAGGCCCCCACCTCTTAAAGATCCCATCACCCCAACACCACCATACTGGAACCAGACTTCTAGCAAAGCACATGATATGGTAGGACACCCTCACACAGCACCCAAACTATAGAAATTGAATCTTGAGGATGGATAACATGCAAATGTGGTATTATCAGTTATAATACCATACTTATCAGTGATAGAAAGGAGATATTGGATTCATTTCTTGGTCTGTTGATTATTAATTTTCTCATTTATAAAATAGAAGTGTCCAGAGCTCCCTGCATCACTGTAAAGATTGAGGGAGCTCATTCCTGTAAGGTGATTTCTCACTACTGCATGGGAGCAGCAGTCAGCCCGTGCATTTTGCTACCTGCTGTGATGTCTCATAATAGCTGTGTTATTGTTTCCATAAGTTCATCATCCAACCACTTGTTGGACTTCCTTGCCCCTGCTCAGAAAGGCAGGAAAGACATACCTGTAGAACCTGGTGCTGGCTCCCTGCCTTGTAGCAGGACAGAAACCTGATTTAGAGCTTTGCATGCCTTTGGGATGTTAAATCTTGCCAGCCTGCTGTGATGACGAATCACAGTGCCCAGTACATATGCCAAATGTTGTACTGATATTTTGGGTATTGTAAGCATCATCCAAACTGTACTGAAATGCAGCCTGTGCATTGCCACCTTAATGATCCAGCTTATACATTGATGGAGAATGTTGACCCAACCAGACCCAATAAAAGTGTGTTAGGTTCCTGGGCTGTGTAGACCACAGGATTTGGGAACACAGAATAGGAAGGGACACAGAAAATGTTCTTAATTCTTTTTGATAATAAAATTAATACTTTCAAGTACAACTTGTGTGAGTATGAAGGAAGCCACTGCACAGAAACTCTCGGGCATGGCACCTAAAACAGAGCACAGAATATTCTAGCCCTTCAGCAGTCACTAACCTTCAACCCCAGGTGCAATTCTCTATTTCCAATGGTTGTAATAAATTCTTCAAACCTGGGGGATATACACTACTCAAAGCCACTCATATTTCAAGTTTTTTTTTTTTTTTTTTTTTTTGCCAGCATGAGATTCTAACCCAGAACCAAGTTCTCGGTGAGGAATTCTGATTCCAAGTTCATGTACTTGATCTGCGACACTCCACCTTGACCCCATATGATCACAGCTGTTCTGGTATGGGATTTTGTGAAAGGAAGTAATGTTACAAAGCCCCATGCAGCTTGAAGAAATGGACTGTATGCTGACCAAAACATCCGACCAGTACATTAAAATGAAAACTTCTGGTCATGTTTGCTCTCTGAAGAGCTTGCACAGAAAGCAGCTGATTTCTTAAAGTAGAAATCTTCTGATTCATGCAAATCCATGTCCATACAAATTCAAACTTTCGTTCGCTAGACTTTTTTTCTGAATATATACTTAGGTGGTTGTCAGTAGAGATGAATACATTTTATAAAATCTTACATTATTAAAGCTCACAGAAGGTGAAATGTGGGCTTTTAGTGATTGTAGTGAAATGCATTAAAATGCATTACAAGCCAGTTTTCAGAATTATTTTTTGAGAGTTGTTTCAAATTAAGAGTCATTAAAAACTTTTTTTCTACATATATCCTGCCTTCTTTGAATGGGCTCAAGATAATTTTTCATCACATCTGTGAATCCCAGCAAGGAAAAAGCTCACTGGCTTTCTTGGCATTTATTTAGGTCCAGGCGGCCCTTCCAGGCCCCAAAGCAGCTCAGTGCCTGCATGGCACCCATCTGCCTTGCAGAGCTCATTGCTTAGGCCCCCCGAGTGCCTGCAGGGGCTTGCATTCCTGAATCCAGGCTGTAGAGTGAAGGTCTTCTCACTTCTTCATGCACGACGCAGGCTTGGCTGATTTGACAGAACAATTCTTAGCAGGCAATATTTATTAATGTTCACAGTGACTACACAGCAAAGACTGTGTGATTTGAAACAAGTCACTTAACCACTCTGTACATTTGTTTTCCTATTTACAATGGAAAATTTGATATACACCACACAGTGTTGTTGAAAATAATTGCATGAAATAATGAATGTCAAGCTTCCATCTGGATATATAACTTCCTTCCTGGAGGAATCAGCATTCATGACTGACAGCTCTGGACCTGGTGTAATGGCTCAATGGATAAATCCTTGCTTTGCAAGCACCAGAATCTCTATGGGTGCCAGTTCATGTCCCAGGTACTCCATTTCCCATCCAGCTCCCTGCTTGTGGCCTGAGAAAGCAGTCGAGGATGGCCCAATGCCTTGTGACCCTGCACCTGTGTGAAAGACCTGGAAGAAGTTCCTGGCTTTGGACCAGCACTGCTCTGGCCATGGCAACCACTTAGGGAGTAAAACAGCAGAAAGATTATTTTCCTCTTTGTCTTTCCTTCCCTAAGTTTGCCTTTTCAATAAGAATAAATTAATCTTTAAAAAGCCAATTGATAGCTTTGAAGCATATAGTAATAATAATAATAATGCAACAGTAGTGACAAAAAAATAAGCTGTGTCCAAAAAGATGTGTGCATTACAGATGCTCCTCAGCCTACAATGGAGTTAACATTGTAACATGCTGTACGTGGGAAATGCACTGAGCCAGCTTAAGCCACCACACATCCCAATTCAGCCACACAGCACACTGTAGAGAGTCAGTTGTGTACCTGTTCAACTGACAGGCTGACTGGAGCCTGGCTGCTGCCACTGTCTATCATTGAGGAAGGACTGGGCCACACACACAGAGCACTAGATGGGCAAGTTCTGAATGTAGCGTTCTGAGTGGGCTTTCTACTGAGTGATAGTGTTACTGTGTCATGGTGAAGGCCAGTATTGTAAATTGATGACCCAGCACTGTGAGGCAGATTCTCAGCATGATCACTGTAGCAAACCAGACCTTCGGGGATTGGATAGGTTAGGTTAGGGAAGTTGTCCTAGCCCAACAAAGCAGGAAGTAACCGAGATGGGATATGAACTGCAGCAAGTTAAATCTAGCTCCCACATTTGTCATTACCTTACTGATGATGACTTTGTAACTGTTGGCTTATGTCTCTTCCTTCTGTAGATACAAATATCTGGTTTTACTCCAACAGAGATGGCAATTACTATCAAGGGTGCTGACTCCATCAAGGGTACAGCTGGAGGTACAGCCTGATATCCTTAGTTTCAAATCTGTTCAAGCCAGTGGCACCTCTTGGAACTAAGTAAGAGCCGGCTGGTAACCAGGTATATCAGCATGAGCAACGGGCAGGATGACTTGTACACACACAGGGATGCTGGAGGGAGTGAATGTGCTTCCACTATCTAGAAAGAACTCTCAGAATTTTCCATGCTTTTCTGAAGTAAAGCAATTAATTACCTTGTTCAGAGTGATTTTTTTTTTTTAAAACGAGAACAGCTTGGAATAGCCTGTCTCCAATCTTTAGGCATCTTCTACTTTTGTACTTCATGAACTTGGCTTGTTGCATAGTTCTGGTGGGATGGTGGGAAGAAAGAAAGCTTCTTGCCCAGGGCAGATTTTGCAAAGATGCAAACCATTGCAGTGGAGTTGGGGGATATCATCTCTGTCTCAATGCTTTCAGCCAGGCTCCAGGTTAGGGCTGTAGACAGCATGACCACAGTCTTGCAGTTACTGTAGTCATCAGCGCTGCAGTCAGATGTTTCCAGAAAGAGCTGGATTCTCACTTGAAGATAGCCAATGTCTCAAGTACAAACGCAGTTGCATCTGAGGAATCACTGGTTAGGGGCTAGAGGCTGCCATTGCCTCAGATTTCTTCAAATGCTGCATTGCTGGGCTTCCTGTTGCCTTCCCACCCCCAGAATTTACTTATTTATTTCTTTGAAAAGCAAAGTAACAAATAGCCACGCTGAGAGATCTTTCACTACCCAAAAGGCCAGAAAAGCCAAGGCTGGGTAAGTCCAACAGCTAAGAGTCAGGTCTCCCCCATGGGTGACAAGGGCCCAAGCACTTAGGCTGTCATTTGCTGCCTTCCCAGACACTAGCAGGGAGCTGCCTTTAGTGAGAAGCACTTTTGAACAATTCAAATATGTTCTCAGAGCTTCAAACATTTCTAAACCAGCTGGATCAATTTAATGATCGGAAAAGGTGAAGAGCTCATGAAAATGTCAACAACTCAGCCAGTCCTAGAATTAAGAAAAGTCCTGCTTGGAATCCACTTAGTGTTCCTACTTCTGATCTTTCAGGACTGTCAATCATGGAATCATGGGATTACTTGGAGGGTGGGAGTCAGACATGATTCAATGTTCATCCTAGGGGCTATACTGTGGAATCATGGAAGTGTCCCCTTCGTGATATAAGTTTCCTAAAGCTCTACCTACAGGACACCACAGAAGAGTCTAAAGTTCAGTCACTGCTCTTGTTCTCTGGATGTTCTCATGAAGATTTTTGGTTTGGGTTTTGAGAATAAAGGTCATGTATGTACTGTGAGAAAGGTAGAGGGTGTAACCACACACATGTGTGTATAAATGTATGAGCAACTATGCACGTGTGTGTGTGTGTGTGTGTGTGTGTGTGTGTGTGTGTAGCCATAGGACCAAAGAAGGAAGATGTGGAGGGCCAAATTTGCTTGGTGGATGGCTGGCTGAAAAAATGGAGGCTGAAACCTTGGTTGTAACACCTATTTAAAGCGCCCTTGTTTACATTTGAGGTTTCTGAAAGAACCATCTTACGACAATGATAATGAGAATCTTTAAAAATTAAAAAATTAAACAGTGGGGAACATATCTGTAGATCACTGCCGGATACTGAGAGAGGTTCTAGAGAAAGTCCAAAGTTGGTATCCATCAAACCCAGGCCAACTACTAGTCTCGGACAAGGACACACAGTTTCTTTGTGCATTAAGAACACTGAAAGGGTGACACCCATGCTTGTGACTCATGGTGTCATCCACAGGCCTTCTGCAACAGCATTGTATAGAAACGTGAGAAATTCAGCCCTGGTCCTGCCCAAGACCCACTGATGCAAAACCTATGGTCTACTGAGAGTCTAGACCATTCAAATCCCTTTCTATACAATGACATTCCAGAAACCCTAGTCAAACTGAGATATTATATATATTGCATTGGTTTCTGGAAGACATAGCTGTCTGCCAATTCTATTATGGGAAAACCGTTAGTTTGATGATGCTTAGTACCTGAATCAGATGTAAAAATTTATCACCAGATTTGCTACAGCAGGCATGCAGCCAAGGTGGAAACTTAAGCCATGCTGTCAATAGCACCGTAGTAGTCACTTCATTAGTATGTATCTTATTTTGTTCTTACAAATCTTTATTTACTTAAGACACATACACAGACAGAGGCAGATGGAGAGACTGACAGACACAGAGAATGATCCCATCCACTGGTTCATTCCATGCAGCCAAAACCTAATTTGCATTAAATTATTTGAGCCATCACTTGCTGCCTCCCTGGAGTGCATTAATTGAAAGCCAATTGAGAATTAATTAATCAATTAATAGGAATTGAGAGCAATGTCAGAACTGCAACCCAAGCATTCTGATGTGGGCACTGGTATCCTAACCTCTGTACCAAGCACCTGTTCCTTACTACGCTTTAAATCTGAAATGGTAAGTAATCCATATTCATATGAAATCATAAAATAGCATCAATCACATTCATACAATGGATTTCACATTAAAGTTTGAGAAACCTGTAAAATATTTTCATTGATATTAATATCTCTATTCCTTATCTTCTCTTTTAAAACTGCTCGTTTCAATCCTACTTTAAATCCTTGGAGGCTTTGAGACAATTATTGCATGACAAGTCACCTGAACTTGATTATTTGATTTAGACAAGGAGGGGCTCTGCACCCCGCCTCCCTCATGCTCTCTCCAGGAACCAGGACCAAACATAATCTCCTTGACAATCAAGAAACAAATTGAGTCCGAGAGATAAAGAGTTAAGACAAAAGTCACCACCAGTGACTCACTTCAACTAAGTAACTCAAGAGTAATGGAACTGCCCTAGTTTCAGGGAAAACTGTTTCTAAAGCAAATAAGCACATTCCTTGCCTGTTGGAAGCGTAGTGTGTGGAGTAAGATAACACACCACCTCAGGTAGCACAATATACCTGTCCTTTTAGAAAGCTGACACTACAGAATCTATATGTTATTCATTCACACATGCATGTAGAGATACATGTGTAGGGGCATATTTCTTGGTTCATTCACAGAAGCAATGAAATCTTGTAGAAAACTGCTTAAACATCTGAATATCTTCACAACATTAATAGTAAGTACATATTTCAGTATGGAGAGATTAGAGAGGGATTGAAAAATCTCTTAGCTGGACACAGATATTTTTAAAAATATGGATTAAAACAACCACTTAGTTATTGTAAGTGCATGACCTGCTACTGTAAGGGGTACACACACACACACACACACACACACACCCAGAACCTTCTTTCCATAAGCCCCACTGGGAGTCACACCACATTCAGTTTCAACAGGCAGAAGAAACTCCATGACAGCAGCAGGTAACACACAGTCTCCCCAGCCCTCACACACAATGGTGTCAGGAAAACGCAAGACTTGGTGTTTTTGAAGCATCTCCATGCCACCTCTGTGGTTCTGTGGCCTTGCACATATTTCCTCCCCTCTTATCTCTTAGTTTTCTTACCTGAAAAATTGTGCTTTTTTTTTTTACTACAGAAAAGAAAAATCATAAGAGCAACAGAAAATAAACAACAAAAGCCAGGGAAAGTGCCCAGCATGGAGCTAGCACACAAAATGTTCCCTAAAACAGATCCTAGTCGTCATTATGATTCCAACTATCAGAGATATGCAAATGAGAGCCACCGTTTCTATAAAAGCAACATTTATTGCTTTGAAATCTCATTAGGGATGTTTACCTTAATCAATTCTCCCATGGAAATGCCATCCAATTTCAAATAATTAAAAACAAATATGCATCCTCATCAATCTACAAAGTGCATCCCGTGTTCCGGTTCATGCTTGCAAGGCATCAACTTGTTTAGCGCACAGTGCTGTGTCCTGAAAGACCCCTCCTGCTTCTTCAGTGCGTTAACCCCTCTCCTGCCTGCCTCAGGGAGGACACACAGATTCAAGCACAGAACTGATTCCCACGTGTGCCACATCAGAGAAATCTTTGGATGGATTTAGGCTATCAGGATGTTCCTGTGACATTATGGGCATAACATTGGGGCAGATCGATGAGGTTAACCTCACAGAAGCCATCCTCTCAAACACACCCAATTGTGGTCTTGCTGTCTTCCAAACAGGCTAAGCTGAGGTACTGTCCACTGGTTGGTTAGACACGGCTAGAAATCCACCACAAACAGAGGGAAGGTGCCTGGGTCTGCATCTGTCTGCACTAACAGAAATGATACTCAGCCACAGTGGGTTTTGCAGCATTGTTTAAAATCAGTTCCTATGCATAATTTTCTGACTGTATCTTCATTCTCCGAAAATAGGCAATATAGTTCTCCTTGCATGTAGGTCATTTTTTGATGCAAAGATGGCAGAGAAATCCAAATGCAACTTTCAATGTGGTTACACAGGCATTCTGCTTATGAACTTACAGATTGTCGTGGCCAGATGTAACAGGCCCACTTGTGTGTGTTGTGCTCTCACAAATCTACTCATTACAGTAAGAGACGGCCTGTTTCAAATGCAGTCTGCACCACAGGCAGTGTGGACTGAGAAAGCCTGGTCTATGGTGTGTTAATTCTGTGAGTCTCAGTCAAAAACGACTATATCCTTAGACATAGGGAGACAGGAAAGGTGATGTGTCACTGTTTCATGATATTGTCATATAAATTTATGTTTCAGAATGTACTGAAACAAACTAAATTGTCTTTCAATAGATACTATCGATAGTTTTCCTGAAAAGAATCAGACTGAAGCTCAAGAAAACCAAATGATGGATCTCATCATGTTTTAGTTCACATGAAAATCAAAGAGTACTTCATGATTTATCTTGGGAAGCGTTTCTTGAAAAAACGACTCCTTTAATTCTAGATTTTCATGGCAACATTCGAAACTAGTGTTCTCGTGAACACAGACAAGCACACAGAGCGAGTTGCAGCATTTATAGAAATACCAGAATAATTCATCCACACAGTAATTGCTGGAAAGAAAGAATGAGTAGGAATGGGCTCCTGGTTTCACTCCTGCGACTTATTGCTGAGTCCCTGTCAACCGAGGCAGGTTCCCTCCAAGCGTAATTATGTAAACTACCTTTGCTGACTTGAAAGAGACAAGGTTTTGTTAGATACACCATGCAGCCTTTAAAATCTACTTTGATTTTTTTCAAAAGACTGGAAAAAGTAATTCCTTCTTCATTTTCCTTAATAACTCAGATTTATTTTAGACTCCAGACTTAAAAAAAAACACTCAGGGACTCACTCACGTGTTTTACATCATGACCATGATGTATCATTTTCTCTTTTCAATCCTTGCAAATGAAACATAAAACAAATCCTCTGTCCTCTAACAAAATAATATTGAGTAAGGAACTCAACCATGTTTTTTTTTTTTTCCTCAAGAAAAGGTGAAAACACTGGTAACCATATTTTCCCCCCTTCAATCACTTAACTCATCCAACAGATGTGACTGCTTCCCAAATGCCCTGAGCTGTAGCTTGAGAAAGACTCCAGTGCCAGGAACGTAGGAGAGCAAGCCAGCCTTGTGGCGCGACATGGGAAGCCAGGGTCAGTTCAGCATCCTCCCAGAGGTGACAAGTGGCTGGCTACACGTCGCTGGGTGACCGCACGCGCTGGGACAGACTGGGCGGGATGCAGCCGCAGCAAACCAGGCAGAGCGCTTTCTGGATCTCCTGGTTTCTGAATGCATAGATGACGGGATTGATGATGGAGTTGTAGGTGGCTGGCAGCAGGGTGGCATAGGTGTAGATGGACGGGTAGGTGTAATCGGCTATCAAGGAGTAGAGGGTGAAGGGCATCCAGCAGGCGGCAAAGGTTCCCAGGATGATGGCCAGCGTGGAGACCCCTTTGCGCGTGGTGACGTAGTGTGACGTGGCCAGGAAGTGATGCTGCAGGGCTATCTGGTGGGCGTGCCGCATCACAATCTTACAGATCTGGACGTAGAGCTGAAGCATGAGTGCGAACATGAAAAGGAAGGAAACTGACAGGATGGCAGCATTGTTCTTGGTGAGGGGTCTGACCACGCTGCAGGTGGACTCGTCCCGCAGGCAGTTCCAGCCCAGGATCGGCAGCAGCCCTAGGCAGATGGATGCGCCCCAGAGCATGACGAGCATGGCATAGGTGAAGGTGACGGTCCTCTCCGAGTGGTAGGTGAGGGCATAGTACAGGGAGAGGTAGCGGTCCACGGTGATAGCCAGCAAACTGCACACGGAGGCGGAGAAAGAGGCGACAATGAGCCCGATCGTGACCAGCTTGGTGGCATCCGACTGCAGCAGGTAGGCAAACACAAAGTTGATGATGAGTCCGAGGCCCGCCAGCAAGTCCGCCAGAGCCAGGCTGCCTATCAGCAGGAACATGGGCGCTCGCAGGCTGGGGTTGTGGAAGATGATAAGGACCACAATGGCATTCTCACAGGAGATGAGGGTTCCCGAAGTGCACAGGACAATGTCCCAGGGGTTGACCACCAGCTCTGGCTCGGGCTCTACAGCGGGAACCTGCGAGGAGGAGGCAGCCGTCGAGACGTTCTCTGGGGCACCGGCATCTATATAATCCTGAGGCAGCCCGCTTACATTGACCTTCAGGTCTTCATTCATTTTAACCCCTGTCCTCTTCAATGAAAAGACAGGCCTTTTAATGTTTGGGAACAGCAGGGCAAAACTCTGAGCTCATGCCACACACACACACACACCCCACACCACACCACATACAGCCCCTGCTTACACACCACCACCCAAGGCCAGGAGCTCTTGCAACAGCACATTGTGGTGGAATAAAACAAAAGCTGAAGTTTCTGTAGCAGACACCCCATAACAGCATTGCCCTTTGGCATGGAGCGGGCAGGCACAGGCAGGACTCTCCGCCAGGCAGGAGCTGAATTGAACCCTGCGCGGCGTGCTGGGGCATCTGGGCTGCTGCCCACGGGACCATGCGGCGGCCGCGAGTCGCGCGCATGGCAGCCATCCTCGATGGAATATTTTAGTCGCCCATTTCCACCGAGCACCCACCCTCCAAATTCCCGCCCTGGCGCGTGCACACACGCAGACACACACACTCATCCCCTCTCCTCCCCCCGACAGAAAAATGGGGTGATTTCAGATGCCCCCTGTATCACAAACAGTCAGGGAGAGTCACAAAAGACAGATGTGAGCCGTGGAGGTGCGGAGACAGACAGACAAGCAGGTGGACGCCCATGCACTGCCGCCGCGCCCCTCGCGGTTGGGGGCTGGCACCAGACACCAGGAAGGACAAGACAGAACGAGGGAGGGGGACGGACCGCTTGCGGGACCGGGGACGCGGAGGGTGTCATCAAGGGGGTCACCTTGGCGCGCCCAGGCCGGGAAGGGGGGGCTTCGTCCGGTGCTTCCGAAGCTAGCAGGCTACTCTCGTCGCATGTCTGCGCCGGTGCCCGCGGCGACGAGGGGCGGCGGCCCGGCTCGGGAGGGGCCCGGGAGGGCGCGGGGCGCGCGCTCGGCGGCAGGTGAGCGGCGCGGCTGCAGGTGAGCAGCGGGCTCGGCTGGCGCGCGGGGCTCTGCCCGCCTGGCCCGCACGCTCCTCGCCCGCGCGCGCGCGCCCCCGCTCTCGTACCGCGCGCTCCCGCCCGCGGGAGCCCCGGGAGGCCGCGCGCGGCCCACGCAGGCCAGGGGCTGAGCGGGGGACCAGGGCGGGCGAGGGCAACCCTGGAGCCCAGGGGATGCGGAGACGCACAGTGGCGTGGTCACCCTGCCCTACCTGCAGCTGCCTGCATCCGACCCCAGCTAACGGCCAGATACTGGCACCCTGGCACCCTGGCACCCTGGCGGGGCAACGGAGCGCACCCCGAAAGCCCCGCGACCTAGTTTGTTTCGCAGTCTTTGGAGGGCGGCTTCTCCTCGCCTTTTCCTAAATTGTTGCATTCAGGGCCGAAAGAATTGTTTCAGCATCAGCAGCAGGGGTGGGTGGGCAGATGAAGGAGGTGGATGGTTAGAACAGAGAAAGACTCGGGCAGATCTCCCTCTGCCACACCAGGTGGGGGCCGCCTGTCTGGCCTGTATCCTGGGGCTGGTTTCGTGTCACTGGTCGTAGGAGTGCTTGCTGGCCTGAGGGTGCTGCTGTGAGGTGGATGACCACGACCATTACTAAATTGCACTTACTGAGAGCACTTTGAGCTGCATTTATTTATTTTTATTTTTTAAAAATAATCTTACACAGTTTATATGGGTACAAAGGGTTAAGGGCTACAGGAAAGCGGGTAAGATCTTTGTTTCCACACTAATATCATCCCCCTCCCCCCTCCCCCCGTATCTGGGGTCAGGGGAGAAGCAAAGGGAGAAGCCCCTCCCAGCCTCCCACCCATCCCAGGTCCTTGATGTGGGGCATGCTCCAAGGGTCCTGCTCATGCAGTTTTGATATTTCAACAATTCTGAATTACTGCCAATCTTGTTGTTCCAATCACGATGAAATCTCTTCGGAAACCATTGGCTGACACAGTCTCTTCATGGTTGGGGTTCTGAGATCAGCAGTTCAGTTGGAGGGATCTCCAAAGAAGCTTCATTTGAGATGATCCCAGGCCTGATTCTGTGTGTGCTTGCTGGTTCAGGGTCCAGCACCGTACTTCGCCCCAATCAGCTTATGCACATGCTGATCGTTGCAATTGCTGGGTCAGTTCCATTTCTAGCCTTGTCTTCCACACGAACCTATGGTGTTGCAGTCCAGCCCGATCCTGCCCACTTGATACTCAGCCCTCACGCAAACCAGTGGGAGCTGCAGTCTAGTTGGGGCAACTCCCCATAACCCCCACTAGGCCTGTTCCCTACCCTGGTTCCCATGCATGTCAGTATGTACCGCAAGCTTGTCCAGTCTGTCCCATACTCCATTTAGCTTTCATACATTGAAGCCTAGTTCAACCCAACCAACCCTACATCCAGTCCACACACATAATGGCGGGTGCCTTTCTGTCTAGCCACTCCTGGTTTTTTTGCTCTCCTATGGGAGTGGTAACCCAAGAGGGAGGTGCCCATTATCTCCCTACTAAGCCACTCCCATTCCCAGATTATGCACTCTCCAGGTGGTTCTGCAGCGTAACTTGACAGAATTAACCACCAGTGCCAGCCTCTGCCAGCTGATGCTGTGGCAAGCCCAGCTAACCCTCACTCATGCTAATTTTTGCTTGTACCAGTCGGAACAATCAGCCCAGCCTGGCTTTTCCCTGATCTAGCTCCCATGAGGCCCACAGGTATTGCACCCTGCCTGGTGTGGTCTGCCCCCCTCCCAACTCACGTTCTCCAGTGGGAGTGGTTGTCCAGCAGGGGAGCCCACATTCCCCCTGCCGGCTTTGCTCCCTCCCTCCCTGGTTCTCACATGTGCTGGTTGGGTGCTGCAGCCGCATCTGGTATGGCTCACCTCACCTTTGCGTTCCGCATTGTGCACAGGTTTGTGTCGTGACCAAACCTGGCCTGACCCACACTCTGTTCTGGTGCTCAGATTCGTCAGCAGGTGATGTGAACTGGTTCAGCCTGGTCTGCCCCCGACCTATGCCAAATGTGTGCCAGTGAGTATCTTTCTCTGGCCTGGTCTGGGTTGCTCCCTATCATGGTTCTTGTGCTCACCTGCAGGGACTGCGTCCCGACAGAGGAGTTGCCCAGGCTCCTCCATCAGAACCTCTCCCTATGCCAGGTCTTGCACATATTGGTGGGTCCATGGGCCAGCCCTCCTTGCTGCCCTTCAGTCCTCCATCTAACCAATTATAGCCGTCCCTCTCCTGGACTAATCATGATAATGTCCCATTTTACAGCCTATAAAAACCCTAGACAGTCAGCCCTCAGTGGCTGTCTCCTTCAGTTACCTCTCCTGGCATTGCTGGGCAGTTGTTTGGGTTTCTTTTTCTTTTTGTTTTTGCTTTAGCTTCTTTGATTTCTTTCAACCACTTGTGCTTTACACGCGCTTGCTTGTCCGTGTTCTCTATTCTTCCTGGAAACAAGCCTGGTGGAGAATAAGTGTTGTCATCAGCGCAGTCTCCTGCAGCTCCACCCTGCAGCAGCCTCAAAGACTCGGGAGCTTGCATCCCCAGAGGCAGGACTTCCGAGACTCTCTTGTGAGCACCTGGCCTGCAAAGCAGCGGCTTGAGGTTGGGGGTGGGGGAGGGTGGGGGAGGGGAGAGGATGTCCAGTTGCTGTGCTTGCAACCCTTTTCCCATGGATGCTGATGCTCTGGTGGGCAGCTCCCAGTTTGAGCAGTAAGGTTCCTTAGTGTTTTAAGAGCCACTCAGAAATGGTTATGGTGGAGGGACATAGGCCCGCCACCCAAGAACTATGCCAGACAAAATCTGTGAGATATGGCCTCTCCACTCCTAAGTCTGGTGGTGACACACACACAGAATCCAACAATAATAACAGCAGCAATAGCCGTAGTGAGAGGCTCATATGTCTGCTCAATTTCAGTGGGATGACTCACAGCATTTTTTTTTTTTTTACTACAGAACAGGGAAAAGTGAACAGTTGCTTAATATGCATATAGCAGCTCCAGCATAAAGTACTTCAACCTACCTGCAGGTGTGGGGTCAGGGCTAATTAGTAACATCGAGATGGGCCCTGACCTCCCAAAGCTTAGAGAGGTGGCATTCTTTTCACCATTTAATATATTTGCAAAATAAGAGAGAGAAAAAAAGACCTGAGCATTGGGGAAGAGAAAAAAAGGTATTGAGATAAATTTCAAAGGTACATATATATATATATATTTAAATCATTTTATGCAATTTTCATTTTAAACAACATAATTTGAAAAGCAAAGTTATTTACTTATTTATTTTGTTATTATTTTATCCTGGTAATCTTTACATAGTTGATTAGGACATAAAGGGTCAAGGGCTACAGGAAAGTGGGTAAGACCATTGTTTCCACATTTTTTTTTTTTTTGTATCTGAGTAAGGAGGGAGATAAAACAAGAAGCCCCACCCAGCCTCCCACCCATCCCAGGTCCCCGATGTGGGGCATGCTCCGTGGTTTGGATAGTTCAACAGTTTTTAATTGCTGCCAATCTCATGAAAGGCAAATTTATAAAGAGAAGGAAGGACAGGCATAAAGAAAGATCCCTTATCCACTGGTTCACTTCCCAGAGGCTGCAGTGGCAGAGCTGAGCTGATCTAAAGCCAGGAGCCAGGAGCCTCTTCCAGATCTCTGACATGGTTGCAGGGGCTCAAGGACTTGAGCCATCCTTTGATGCTTTCCAGGATTTTATTTGAAAGGCAGGGTGATAGAGGAGGGAGGAGAGAGAAAAGAGGGAAGAGAAAGGAGAGATGAGAGAGAGAGACCTACCTGGTTCACTCTCTGAATGGTCACAGCAGCCAGGACTGTACCAGGCTGAAGCCAGGAGCCTGGAACTCCATCGTGGTCTCCCACGTGGTTGGTAGGGGCCCAAACACTTAGATCATCTCCTGCTTCTTTCCCAGCTGCATTAAAAGGGATCTGGGTTGGAAGCAGGTAAGCTGAGACTTAAGGCTATGCAATAAGGGATGCCAGTGATGAACCCACTGTACCACAATGCCTAACCCAGGTACATGTATTTTTTTTTTTCATAGAAACCTGGGAAGAGTCAAAGAAAGAAACTGCAGGAACTTAACCAAGAACTGCCACATGGACCCAGAAACTGGCAACTGCTACCGTGTGGACACTCAGCTCCTCCAGGTGGCCAAGATGGGCAGCATGTTCACAGTTTTGTCTCCTTACTCCTTCTGCTTGGATGACAGCTTGCGGCTTCACTGTGCTCCTGATTCTACATTTTATGTACGATGTGCTTGTTAGGACTTCGGTTGCCAAGGAGCAGAAATCCAATTGAAATCAGCTTGAATGGAGCATCTTGTTGTTTGATGTGGCAGGAAAATTTCCGGAGACTATGGGGAGGATGGAGATGTTCCAGGGAGTAGGTGGCCGGCATGGGGCCAACGGCCCTTCCCTGCTTCATTTCTGCTAATCCCTGCACCTCTGTCTGCTGGATTTAGGCTTTTCTACCTTAGACAGAGTTCTCTTTTTCCATGCCGTGATGAGAAGGGGCTCAGGGTGCAGCCTCCTGGCTTGTGCCACAGAAGCCCTGTCCAAGCACTGTTGTGTGCACATCATCGTCCATCCGGGCTGCTGTAACAAAGTACCCCAGGCTGGGTAGTGTATATATAGGAGAAAAATTACTGCTCATGGTTCTGCAGGTTGAGAAGCCCAAGATCTGAGCTCTGGCAGACTCCCTGTCTCCTGAGGGCCCCTTCCCCCTGGGTGGGACCTGTGTCTTCTCATGGTGGAAGGAGGGAATGCGCGCCTTAGGCCTTTTGCGTGAGGGGGCACGGGAACTCCCAGACCCCTCCCCATACTAACACCTTAGGCATTTTGTCTCAATGCATACATTTTGAGGGACACAAATATTCAGACCACAACAAATATGCTACTGTTTTGCCGGCTCTTATTCATCAGCACTGGATTCATCTCTGCTTTGTCTGTTGTGAAATAATCAAGATGATCTTTCTTGCACTTGTTATGTGTATCTCTATTAGAAGTATTAGAAGGTGTAAGAACTGTTGGGTCAAAAACATACTTTTGGGACTGCTGTTGGGGCATGTGGGATAAACGCCTGGCTGTGATGTCTACATCACGTATGGCTGCTGGTTGGAGTCCCAGCTGCTCCACTTGCCGTCCAGCTCCCTGTTAATGGCTTGGGGTTTGCAGCTGTCCCAAGAGTTTGGGATCCTGCCGGTCATTTGGAAGACCCAGGTGAAGCTCCTGGTTCTGGCTTTGGCCATTGTGAACCAGGAGGTGGAAGATTTCTCTCTGTCTCTCTCTCTGTGGCTCCTTCTTTCTCTGTAAGTCTTCCATTTAAACAAAATACATGAATCTTTGAAACATGCACACATACATACTTTTTAAGGAAAGGTTTATTTTTATTTGCCCAGGGGCTGGGGCAGTCCAGCAGGATCGGGATCGCCTGTCCCAGGACCCTGGGTCCACCTGCAACGTGAATGCTGGGTCTTTGAGCCCTGGGGGCAAGGGATCTGGTGGGGCTCAGATCACCTGACCCAGGTCCTTGGGTCAGCTTGTGTGAAATGGCCCTCCTCAGTAGAAAAGATAGCAGTGGACAGCAGCACCTGATGTATATGGAAGCTGCAGCAGCCCATTGGGGCCTGCAAAGAACATCTGGTACCATAGCAGAGGAAGGAGAACAGAACAAATTAGCCAACTACCCCAGGCAAATGATGACAGCAAAAATCTGGCCAAATGGAGACTGTAAGGTCAACTATGTCAGACAGTGGCCATTGGAAGAGATTAATCTTCGGATTGTGAGATTGGCAGCATTTCAAAACTCTCAAAACCACCTTGGACAGAACCCTAGGTGTGTGCCACATTGGGACCCTGGTTTGCTATTGGGTGTTGGGGCAGCCCTGAGTGTTGGGGCAGTTGGAAGACTGGATATGGCTCATTCCCTTCTCTCTTCCCTTCCCTCAGAAACAGGAAGAAGAAATAGGAATTTTGGAACCAATGATTATACCACTTTTCCCTAACTCTCAATCCTTCCCACCCAGATCAATTATGTAAACATCATCAAAAATAAGAGATTTATTTTAATTTTTATTAGAAAAGTAGATTTAGAGAGAAAAGGAGATACAGAGAGAAAGATCTTCCACCTGCTACTTCACTCTCTAAGCGGCTGCAATGTCCCGAGCTGAGCCAATCCAAAACCTGGAGCCAGGAGATCTTTCAGGTCTCCCATGTGGATGCAGGGTCCCAAGGCTTTGTGCCGTCCTGGACTGCTTTCCCAGGCCACAAACAGGGAGCTGGATGAAAGGTAGAGCATCCAGGACACAAACCAGGACCCATATGTGATCCCAGTGTATGCAAGGCAAGGATTTAAGCCACTAGGCTTTGCACTGGGTCCACACACACACATTTTTAGTTAACCCTTCATTTAAACAAATCTGGTTGCTGTTTAAGGAAAATAAGCTGCCTAGGAAAAATTATAGCAGGCGTATCTTCTTTCCTTTTAAAATTCTCCGTGTGCACTCCATTGTAAGAGAAGATGAAGAGATTTCATGGGACTATCAATGAGAGAAGTAAGGGAAGGGGCTATCACAGAAAGACACTATTCTGAGAATCTGTGTTGAGGGGAACTCTGGTGTCAGTGCTTGTAACACTTCATTTCTGTCATGTTGGGGCCTGAGACAATAGCCTCTCTCTTTCTAAGGGGTTTGAGCTGTGGGGTGGTCTCCAGGCTCAGTGGCTTATGATGCAGTAAATGGACAGCCCTACTCATTCTTAGATTGACAACCACCTGCACCTGCCTCTTCTCCCTGAATCTCCCACTCTGGACTTCCCTCCAGCTCCTGCAACTGCCTCCTAAAACAGGTGGCAGGCTGAATAAAGGTCTCTAAATCTACCCAAGTCCTACAACTTGGTAACCATTAGCATGCTCTTAACATGTATGGCAAATTGACTTAGCAAAAGAGGTTGATAGCTTAGAGATGGGAGGTCATACAAAACCATGTGATGGGCCTTAAATATATCACAAACGTCTCTAGAAGAGGGAGACAGGAAGATTTGAGGTCAGAAGTTGGGATGTGGAAACAAAGAAATTTAAAGATTTAATGTTGAAGGTTTTAAAGACAGCGCTCTTTTTCCTCCAGTGTCCCTGGTTTTCATTAGGGCTCACTCTTGTGGATACTAACATTATTTCATTTCACAGTGTCACACAGAGTGTTTTTTTTTTTTTAAACCTGAACCTTATTTCATGCTCATTTGTCCCTCCCTCCCCCTAACCCCTGGCAACCCTGGTATTGCACTATCTCCATAGCTTCACTTTTTCCAGGACCTCATGAAGTTCATTCTTACAGTGAATAACTTGTTCATATTGGCAACTTTCACCTAGTAATGTGCATTTATGATTCCTCTATGTTTTTTCATGACCTGAGAGTTTATTTTCTTTTAATGCAGCATAGTATTGCATTATTTGACTATACCACTGTTTGTTTTATTTAGTTTTTCTCAAGATTTGTTTATTTCTGTTGGAAAGGCAGAGAAAAGGAGAGACAGAAAGAGCTTTCATCTGTTGATTCACTCCCCAAATGGCTGCAACAACCAGAGCTGAGCTGATCTGAAGCCAGGAGCCAGAAATTTCTTCTAGGTCTCCTCCCATGCAGGGGCATGGTTTGAAGACTGGGCTATCCTCCTCTGCTTTCTCAGGGCATAAGCAGAGAGCTGAATGGGAAGTGGAGAGCTGGGTTGTGAACTTGAGCTCCTGTGGGATGCCAGGGCATATCAATTAGCATATTGAGTCATCACACTGCTGTTTGTTCACTCAACTGCTGAAGGACATCATGGTTGCTGTCAAGTGTTGCTAAGGATGACTGAAGCTGCTACAACATCTTCTGCGCTCGCTTGAGTGTTCAATTCATTTGCATGAATACCAAAGAGCATGACTGTTGGGGAAGCGGGTTTTTTTTTTTTTTTAAGATTTATTTATTTTTATTGAAAGGCAGATATACAGAGAGGAGGAAAAACAGAGAGGAAGATCTTCCGTCCAATGATTCACTCCCCAGGCAGCCGCAACAGCTGGAGTTGAGCCAATCCAAAGCCAGGAGCCAGGAGCTCTTCCGGGTCTCCCACGCAGGTGCAGGGTCCCAAGGCTTTGGGCCATCCTGGACTGCTTTCCTGGGCCACAAGTAGGGAGCTGGATGGGAAGTGGAGCCACTGGGATTAGAACTGGCGCCCATATGGGATCCTGGGAGTACAAGGCGAGGACTTTAACCACTATGCTATCGTGCCAGGCCCTAAGTGTAGTGAGTTCAGGAGACCTGGGCTGCCCAAGAAACCTGCACACCGATTTCATTTCCCCTGGGGATATATCTAGAAGGGAGGGGCTGGATTCCAGATGTTCCAGATTGCGTTCTCCACAATGGCTTTGCTAATTTACATTCCCACAAGCTGTCTGCAAGAGCTCCCTTCTCCCCACATCCTTGACAACACTTCCTGTCTTTGTCTTTTTGATAATAACCAATCTAACTGGAGTGGGTTGATATCTCATTGTAGTTTTGATTTGCATTTGCATGTCGATTAGTGAGATTGAGTATTTTTATGAAACTACTGACCATTTTATATCTTCTTTGAGAATGTTTTTTTAGACTCAATGCCCATTTTCAAGTTGAACTATTTGTGTTTCTTGCTACTGAATTGAGTTCCTTATATATGCTTGTTATTAATCTCTTGCCAGATGCAGGGTCTGTAGATATTTCTCCCATTGTTCAAATTGTAGCTTCATTCTGTTAATTGCTTCTTTTGTGTGCTTATAAATACTTCCTGAGTCCAGCATTGTGAAATAGTGGGTAAGGCTGGCACTCACGAGGCCGGAATCCTATATGGGTATGGGTTTGAGTCCTGGATGTTCCACATCAGACCCGTCTCCCTTGTTGAAGTACCTGGGAAAGAAGAAAAGAGCCAAAATACATGGGCCCCAGTCACTCGTGTGGGAGACATCGATGATGCTCCTGCTTACTGGAAGCTCTCTATCTCTGCAACTCTTTCATATAAATAAACTCATCTTTTAAAAAAGAAGTACTTTTCACTTAACACCCATAGCAGTTTCACAAAATAGAGGACTTCCTCTTGGATCTCCCTTACAGGTGAGGGGAGGGGACACAGAGACCAGGCAGTCGGATGCTAGGAGCTACATCCTGTGTCACCACTGAACCCTCTCAAAAGTGTCACCTGCATCAACCTTCAGCATACATATCAACTGATGTCTCTTCTATGTAGATAAGAACTGGAAAATCCAAGTTGACATCTAATTTTCAGCAATGAAGTCAGAGGAGGTGCAGGCTACTTATTTGAAAATAAAGTGAGTTTCTTTAGTCTGCTAATACAAGATATTTTTCTTTTCTGGATTTGTGACAAGGACTATTAGCCCTGATTTGGGGAGTGAAACTCGGAATAATAGCAGAGGGCTGCTGGACACTGGCAGAGGCCCTTACCCTCTTGGGTCAGTCATTCTAAGGGCAAGGATTTGAGGAGTGAAGAGGTGATCCACTATCAATTTTGTAAGTCACTGACAATTTGGAAGCATTGCTTGCACAACTGGAACTCTTGACATCCATCTTTGCCAAAGCATCCTTGCAGGCCAGCTTGGCCACACATGCTCTTTGTTTTGCTTTCCAGGGGTTGCATCACTAACTCATTGTGAATCACGTGTCTGTGGTCACTTTCTTTGTCTATGATTTCCTCGTACTTCTACATGATGACCTTCTCTCTGTGTAGACGAAGTGTATATTGTGAGCACAACTAAGCGTTTCTCTTCTGGTGAGGTTTTCTAGTTCCAGTGCTTTCCTGCTGGATATGCCTTCTTTAAAAGAGAAAATGGAAGGATGGTCCAAGCCTGACTAGAAATGTAGATAAATATTTTGCTGATCTGCTGCTTTGCTTCTAAATGATCTCTTCCTGGATTAGGAAGAGGAGAAAGCTGATAGTAATCAATGTGTTTTAACCAAAACTTGATTGTTCAGCATGTCCCCCATGCTGCGGCTCTGGAAATACTGGCCTGAAATGCCTGAATGAAATAAGAGAAGGGGGAGGAGGAGAGAAATGAGTGACGAGATTACAAGAGTGCTGGCTTGAGGTTCTGACTTTGGCTTCTGTGGACTGAATGCCTCTTTGCCTCTGTCAGTTTTTTTCAGCAACGTATGGAGACTGGGACATATACTTACACCTTAAATTCCTTAAGGTGTGTAGTCTGGAAACTAACAGTAGTGGCAAGAAGAGTTCTGCCCTTGATCTTGTTAACAATGAAGAAGAACGACCAGGTTTGTGTTTTTGTCTCTGATTAATATCTACTCAGCCACATGTGGGTAGCTGATGGATGCATGTTTGCTTAATGATAGAAATGAAATTCAATCTACCAAATTTGAGTCATGAGGACATAAAAACCGAAATAGAACAATAGCAAGATGGAGATTGAATTAATAATAAAAACGGGGTGTAGCCGGTTGATGGCTAACACCCACTTGTCAGGTTAGTTGACAGCATACAGCACGGGAACGGAGTTTCCACATTCCACCCTTCCTACCTCCTCTGGCACCATTCAAGTTAACTGAATGTGGGAAACTGGCCCCGAGGCTCCTTGTGTGTGCCCCACTCCTCCTGCCTCATACACAGCTCAAGTTAAATTCAAGTTCTGGAGGTTCTGGGCACCTGGCCTCTCCTGCCTTCTAAATGTGCTAGGTTAAGTTAGTTAACTACAGGAAAACTTTGAACTCCAGCAGCTCCTTTCCTGCCTCCTGCACTTAGTAGTTGAATGCATGGAAATTGTTCTGCACAGCTGACAATCTGATTGGAGGACAAGAGTTAAAAACTCCTGACTTACGCTACATGGCGCAGTGGCTTCTGGAGTGTAGCAGGAGCTGCTGTCATCAAGCTTGGGCAATAAAGGCCCCTCCTGACATCTTACACTTGGATCTGGTGTGATCTGTGTTGAACTCTGCAACAACCTCTTCTCAACGAAGGAAAAAGCCTAGGACCAGATGGCTTCCCTGCTGAATTCCACCAAATCTCTCTCACACTCTACAACAATGAAATTAAGAAACTGAAGAATAAAAATTATATAATTATTTCAACAGATGCAGAGAAAGCATTTGATAGGATATACCAACTTTTTGTGATATCAAAAAAATTAAGAAAATTGAATATAGAAGGAACATAACACAATCAAGGCAGTGTATAAGAAAGCCACAAGCAGCATAACATTGAACGGGGAAATGTTGGAAACCCTTTCACTGAGATACGGAACCAGAGAAGAGTGCCCACTCTCACTGTTGCTATTCAATATAATTTTGGAAGTTTTATCTAGAGCCACTAGATAAGAAAAATAAGAAATCAAAGAGATAAAAACGGGAAAAAAGAAATCAAATTATCTCAGTTCGTAGATGATATAATCCTATACATAAAAGAATCACAAGATTCCACTAAGAGATTACTGAGACTCATGAAAGTGTTTAAAAGAGCTGCAGCATATAACATCAATAGACTTTGCGTATGCAAACAGTGGCATGGCTGACAAGGAACTTCTAAGATCAGTACCATTCACAATAGACAAAAATTTAAATATCTTATAATAAATTTAACCAGGGATATGAAAGGTGTCTACAATGAACATCACAAAACATGAAGGAAAAAAAAATTAAAGAAGATACACAAAAAGTGGAGAAGTCTTCCATGTTCATGGCTTAGACAAACCAATATTATTAAAATGTCCATTGTCCATACTGCCCACAGTAATGTACAGATTCAATGTAATCCCAACTGAAAAAAAAATGACCCTAAAATTCATAGGAAATGAAAGAGAATTGAATAGCTAAAGTAATTCTAAAAAACAAAAGTTGGATACATAGCAACATCTGATTTCAGGGATATGTTACAGGGCATGTGCTATCAAAAGAGCTGGTGCCACAAAAGTAGACATGTCTAACAATGGACAATATTAGACAGCCCATGTACCTGCAGTTAACAAGTTTGACTAGCTAGAATCACTCTCTGGAGAAAGCACCATCTCTTCAACAAATGGTGCTGGGAGAAGTGGATCTTTGCAAGCAGAAGTCCCCAATTTAGACCCTATAATACGAAGTTCAACTCACAATAAATTAAGGATCTAAATCTAAGACCTGAAACCATCAGATTACTACAGGAAAACGTAAGGAACGCTGGCGTAGACAAAGACTTCTTGGATATGACCCCAGAACCACAGATAACAAAAGTAAAAATAGAAAGATAGGATTACATCAAGCTAAGAAGATTCTGCACAGCAAAAGGAAACACATTTAGAAAAGTGAAGAGGCAACAGAATGGGAAAAAATATTTACAAACTATATTTTGACACAGGATTAAAATCCAGATTCTATAAAGAACTCAAGAAACAATCTCAACATTAATGCTGACTTAAAGGCTCATGAAGAAGGTCCCAGGGAAAAAGGTCTCGCACAGAAGGAAAGATTAAGATTCAAGGCTGAGGGGTGATGATCATACCAGAAAATTAGGGAATGTAAAAACTGGAATTATGAAATCTGGCTAGAGTTATTTTGTGAGGGAATGCAGAAAAAGGTAACAAATAGGAAATAAACTTGAAAAGAGCAATGTAAAATATACTTAGATACAAGGGATGATTCTACAAATGTTTGAGAACATGTTAGAGCATGGGATCTGGAACTCTCCCTCCAGGACAGATGGAATACTTATCTCCTAACCTCTAACTGCTGTCTTGCAATATACATGTTATTGATGAAAAGTCAGGCAAATATATATATATATATATATGTATATATAAATGTATCACAGCTCTCTGCTCCTATTGCACAACAGGAAAAACGAAGAGTTCCGTGCATGGTAGTGGGTGCACCCTGACATCATGGAAGAATTCCAAATTGGAAAAAAAAAAAAACATTAAAAACTAAACAAAGACCAATTAAGAAACCTCATATTAAAAACATATTTTTGCAGCACACGTTTCTCTTACTAATGTGAATTAAGTGAAACAGAAACTCGTTTTCTTTATTCAAAAAGGTTAAAAAACATTCACTACTCATTTGGGTTACATTTGCATTTATGTAGAATGATAAACTAGCAATTTTCCAACATCAATACACCCATTTAAAGAATTTTTCAACTTTCTGGGTGAGTTTTTTCTCTGAGAATTGGAATGCAGAATCCTTCCTATTCATTGGCTAAACAAATACCTACTGTAGCACTTCCTCATCTCCAACTGACTTGTAACTGCTTCCTGACTCCCCTAAGATGAGAGAAGCCAAACTGCAGGAAAGAGAAGCTGCTCTGTTCTCTTCTGCCAGCATCCCCACCATCGTTACCCACTTTATTAAAGTTGGCATGGAAACCCCATAAGTGAAATGCAAAGAACTTAACGAATGGGAAATATACCAACCTAAGAATGACTTGGCCAATACTGACATGACTAAGACATTCTTAATATAAAAATCCACTCACCAAAAATGGTTAGTGTTTAGATCTCTGGACTTTGGATCAAGTTAGCATTTACTTACATCAAGTAAGCAATTACTTACATGTTGGTTTTTAAAATGTGCTATATGTTATACTTCTTGTGTACACCAAGGATGCCATCATCTAATAAAACTAGGCTAGCTAACTACTCATTCATCCAGTTTAGAATATCTTCTGACATTAGGATATAAGATATGTTTTTTTTTATTGATGTGTTAATAACATTATTCACTCTGGCCAACGTTTTAAGACAAGTATTTTTTTTTCTTATGGCACAAAACTAATCACAAATATACCCCAAATCAAAATTGTCAACTGCCATTATTCACGAATGCAAGCAAATAGTTAGACTTTTAAAAATATGAAGTTAGTTTTATTACAGATCTTAGCTAGGCACATTAGAAAATTAGTTTCACTTGGACCCTTTAAAAAAGCAAATTTGAAATACTGGCAGTGAAAAATTCTTACACTAACTTCAAAGCTAACAAATCAAAGGCACAGTATTAACACACTTAAAATCACTAGTGCTCACAGGACCTTAGGAGATACTTTGTGGGGGGAAAAAAAAAGCGTTATTAACCCAATCAGGAAAGAAGCCCTTGACTAGCACACCCCACCAGTTGCTAAGCAAGACTTAAGATCTAATTTGCACAAGAAAACCTAATTCTCTCACAAAATCTAACTACCAAATCTTAAGAATGACTGATGAACACAGTTCCTGGATTTAAGTAAAGAGACGCAGAAAACCAAAGGAGGTATGGAATCAAGAAAAAAATGTCCTTGTAACACAGATTACACTACAGTAAATCACTATCCATGGCTCAAAATTTGGGTCATTCAAATCTTTTACTCAAAATTAACTGGAACAATTTAACAAGTGATAATATGCTGTTTTCATTTATCAACTGCTAATTTCCAGTATTTATCAAAAGGAGGCAAGTGTTGTCTACCACAATCTAATACCCACTCTGCAATGGTGTCTGTAAATTGTAACAAATTCTGCACCAAAGTTATAGAAATTAACCACAAGAGTGTCAAAAGTTCCGGGAGGAAAGGAGTCCACCTAACAGTTACCTATACAGGGAAACACTTTACAAAGTTTCAATACTATGAAGATGATTTCCTCTTTTTTAAATTTTGCACAAATGAAGATATTTTCTTTACTGCAGGAAACATACTGTAAGTAACGGTGCATTTTTAGGCATAAATAAATATTTATGTCTGGTTCCAGTATGGTCAGGTTAATACAAAAATACTTAGAAACTTATAAGCTCACATTAGTGGAAAAATCCCAGCTTCTCATGTAATCACTCTTCAGTTAGGTCTTCAGTATTTCTTATTTCAAACATCTTGGTGAGTTCAGCTCTTTGGACAAAGCTTGTTCTTACTCCCAGTATACATCATCTGTTGTTCAGGTTTTCATCCAACAGGACTGTAGAAAATAAAGCACAGAGGATGTGAAATTTTTCCATCATCATGCTGATATTTATAACTACACAATGAAGATTTGAGGTTGTCATTTGGGTAGTTCGTCTTTAAGTTAATTCGGTGAGATGCCCTCAGGTTCTTCATCCAGTACTGCCCCGGGGGCGTTTATTCTTGTCAATCTTCATTATAATGGTGATGTTGTTTGTTTCTTTGTGAAAACCAAACTTTCTCAGCTTTTCGGCTGAATCTTCAGCAAAGCAACAGACCACCAAAGACTCGCTCTTTTTCCTTCTGGCCATTAGCACCCTGTGGTCTTCTCTAGTTCCCTTGAAGAATGGTCCTGGCTGTCACTTTCACTTAAAGGATGCCCTAGGCTGCCTCAAGACTCTTAAAGGAGTCCTCAAGACTCTTAAAGGAGTCCTTCTTGTCTCACTGACTGTGGACTCCTTTCTCTCGCCCCCAGCACCATCCTGAATCATGAGTTCAACACTCCATTAACTAGATACTATCCATTCTCAGGTATTTTGTTATTTCAAGAGAAAATGGACAAAGACAAGTTTTCATGCAATCTAACCAGTGGCTTTTCTATGAAAGAATAAGTCAAGATTGTAAGGACTTATTCTAATATCTCACCCTGGACCCTGCGCCATTTCTTCTTCCTCACAGCTCACGAAATTCGCGCCAGTCCAGCTGTCCACCAATCAGATGTAACCTGGCATTCCACCTGAGAATTCCACCCCCAATCTCCCAGCCCCTTCCCTGGGGCCTGCCCTCAAACCCTCCCAATCCCCGCCCCTCACAGCTGGCAGACAAAAAAGGACCCCAGGTGCCGTTCTCTCTCTTTGCTCTTCCCCTCTCTCTCTCCTTCTGCCCCGCTTCCCGCCTTCCCCTTCCTCTGTTCCTGCCCCGCTGGAACAAACCTCCTAAGATACCTTGTTGCGTCTGGTGTTTTCAGCTCACGGTAAAGAACCAGGTTGCGGGAATTAGCTGCGCGTAAATTATCGTAATATCGTATGAACTAGAACTCTACCACTGTTTTAAATAACTAACAAAGATACACTAAGATAGAGAAAATGACGGGAGTCAATGATCTCCCACAGGCTTGAGAAAGACACCTTCATCTTGCACTTGCAGCCTCCAGAGCTATGAGGAATACACTTTGATTGTTCTGGCCACCCAGACTGTGGGTTCCGGCAGCTAGAACTGACTCGTTCCTGTGCACAAGAGCAGGTGGACAGAATCATGACTGGGAGTCAAGTTCCTCTCCAGTAAGCTTGAAACTGGTCTAGGGCTCTTGCCAACCCATGTTTAGAAGGTGGGTTGAATGCTGTCAGTGCCCTGGCATGCACATACTGACTTGCAGGAACCAGTGCCTGAATTTATCTGGTTGAAGATTTTCTCTGATCTGGAGTCCACTTTTACCACCCGCACTGCATATTTGTTCCCCCAAGGGCAGTTGCATGCTATGACTCATGGAAATTGGTATAGAAATACCCCCAACTTCCTCCCTCCTTTCTGCATCCCCATTTAGGGGACTAACAAGTTGCTATAATGCATTTCAGCAAGCAGAAGCTTTTGATTTACAGTCTAGCACTGTCTGAACACCTGGTCTCCAAACACCTGGTCTCCAGTTGATTTCTTTGTGATTTAGCCAAGTTTCTGGTGCATGCTTTTCTCTCTCCCAAGGGGGTCCAGTGCCAGTTCCCTCCACGGGAATGTTTTATTAGGCCTCTGGGCCTGCCTCAACAAAGTCTCACAGGCTTTATCTAGGCATGGATTACATAACAGACATTGAATGTCTCACGGTTCTAGAAGCAAGAAGTCCAATTTTTTTTAAGAATTTATTTATTTTTATTGGAAATTCAGATATACAGAGAGAAGAGACCGAGAGAAAGATCTTCCATCTGATGGTTCAATCCTCAAGCAGCTGTAATGGCTGGAGCTGATCCAATCTGAAGCTAGGAGCCAGGAGCTTATTCTGGCTCTCTCATGTGGGGTAGGGTCCCAAGGCTTTGGGCCATCTTCTATTGGCTTTCCAGGACAGGTAGGGAGCTGGATGGAGACTGGTGCCAATATGGAATCTCGGTACACGCAAGGCAAGAATTTACCCACTGAGTCATCATACCAGGCCTTCAAGAAGTCTAACATTAAGGTCCTGGTTTGGTTTGAGGACTGTCTCCCCAGCTTGCAGATAACCACCATTCCTCAGTGTCCTTTCATGGCCTTACCTTGGTGTCTGAGCACAGAGGAAGTACTTTGCTGTCTCTTTCCCAGTAGGACCCAATCACAGACCTGGATCTTACACTTTCCAGGTGGTTCTGCAGTATAGCTTGACAATACCTGTCCCCAGTCTCAGCACTTGCCAGCTGATGCTGCAGCAAAGCCCAAACTGCCTGCCCCCATTCTGGCTCATGCCTACACCAGTAGATATATGCAGTTAGCTCAGCCTAGCTCTCCCCTTAACCCAGTTCACACGGAGGCCAACGGGCGTTGTAGCCTTTTCCAGCCTGGTCTGCCCTAGCCTCAGCTCTCATGCTCACTAGCAGGGGCAGTGGCCCAGCAGGGGAGTCCCCACAGCTCCCCTGCCAGGTTTGCACCTACCCCTCTGCCACCAACCAACCCACCAGGTCTTGGGTGTGTTGGTGGATGCCACAGCCCAGTCTGGCATAGCCCATCTCAGTTTGGCATTTTCCCAGCCCGGTTTGTCCCAGCTCACTCCGGTATATGCTGTCGCCCAATCTGGCCCAGCCTACCCCTCCTCCCCCCACCCAGTCCTGGTCCTAATGTTTACTGGCTGGCATTGTGGCCCAACCCAGCCTGTCCCACTCCTTGGTTCGCATACTTGCCAGTGCATATTATAAACAGGCCCAGCCTGGCCAGCTGTCAGACCAGACCCACATGTATGTCGTTGGGTACTGCAACTGGCTTGGTCTGAGCTGCTCTTTGTCTTGGTTCTTGAGTTCGCCTGAACGTATAGTGTCCTGATGAAGGGGTTTCCCAGGCTCTTTTATCAGATCTCCTCCCAGTGGCAGATCTCACACACTGGTGGGTCCTTGGCTTAGGCTGACTTGGCCTCCTTCATGACAGGAACAGTACCTTTGCCCAACTGGCTCACACCCATTCTGGTTCTTGCTTTTGGGGGCAACAGCCTAGCCATGCCTGATCTGCACCCAAGATACAGCTCTCTTGTGATTCAGTGGAAGCTGAGACCTGGCCCAGCCCATCCTACAACCATCCTGGCTCTCACTAGCACCAGTGTGTGCTGGAGTCTAACCCAGACAGACATTTTTCAAAAGAACAAATTCAAATGACTAATAGACATATGAAAAAATGCTCAGGCTCCCTAGCTGTTAGGGAAATACAAATGAAAATCACACTGAGGTTTCACCTAACTCCAGTGAGTTGGCCTACATTTAGAACTCTACTGACAACACCTACTGGTGTAGATATGGGGAGAAAGCTGCCCTCCTTCACTGCTGGTGGGAGTGCAGGCTAGTTCAACTGCTGTGGAAGTCAGTATGGAGAGCGCTAAGAAAACTGATCATTGATCTGTATGACCCAGCCATCCGACTTCCGATAAAATATCCAAAGGAAATGAAATATGCATATAAGAAAGTGACCTGTAATCCTACATTTACAGCAGCACAATCTACAATAGCAAACATGGAAACAACCCAGATACCCGTTAAAAGAGGAGTGGATAAAGAAACTGTGGTACATCTACTCTGTGGAATACTACTCAGTCATTAAAAAGAATGAAACTCTATCTTTTACAACGAAATAGTCCCTATTAGAGACCATTATGCTCAGTGAAATAAGTCAATCCCAAAAGGACAAATATCATGTTCTTTCTGATATGAGGCAACCTTCATGAAAAATACAAGATCAATAGCCCTTTCAATACTGTTTTTGCTACATCTCAGTGGGTTTGATATTTTTGTTTTCATTTTTGTTCCTTCAAAAAAAGGTTTTTTTCCCCCTTAATTTCTTCACTAACTCATAGGTCAAACAGTAACATCGTTTGCCTCAAGAAGGTTTTTGATTTTTATTTCTTCAGCAATAAATTTGTCATTCAGTAACATGTTAGTTAACTTCATATTCTTGTAAATTTTTAATTTTTCTTCCTGATGTTGATTTTGTTTTATGGGTTTTCATTTAAGGGGATGTATTGTAGCTGTGTTATAGAGACTAACATAGCCAGATATAAAAATAACAATGCAGTGTGCATCTCGTTTCCAAATCAGAGATGGACTCCTAATGAAACTGTTGAATATGTCTTGAAATAGAACGATGGACTCTGTCACTATCCATACCTACAGTGTCAGGAAACACTAAATTAGCAGAATGATGGTCTTAGGACTGCTTATTAAGGACTTTACTATTGTAATGACATAGGGGAAATCGGTGGGAGTTAGGGGTGGGCATTTGGATAGGAGGGAAGATAAATCCCAGGTCTTATGGAACTGTTTCCTAAAATAATAACTTAAATAAATTTACAAAAAGAAAAAAAAAAAAACCATAGGGTTTGTGTCAGGGGAACGAGGGCCCGCACCTGGTAAGGCCCAGTCATGGCCATACGTTAAAAAGCAAATCCTTCTGTGAAACTGATACTGCTTTGAACCCTGTTTCTCTGCTAAGAAAATGGGAGTGAGTTCCAAGGAGTTTTTGCTTCTTCCGGGTCTGAATTACTTCTAAAGTCCTCAACGACACGCAGAGAGTAGAACTTGTCTCACTGAATGAAACCAGGATGGCCTTTCCCCAGACTCCTCTGTCCTCTGAGTAATGAATAAATACATTAGCGAAGGATATGAGTTCAATTGAGCTAATTCCAATTTCATGCCATTTAATTTTAATAGGAAGAATATTGGCCCATAAATAATGCCTTTAAATAGTTAGAATGTGGGTATGAGCAATTCAGTGTTGAGCTGAAGAGATCATTTCACCATCGTTTAATCTAATTCATCACAAGGGAGAAAAAGGAAGCATTTTTAGTGGCCGTAGAGGTAGCTTGAATTCTCTCTTTTATTTTTTTTAAAGATTTATTTTTATTTGTATAGGAAAGGCAGATATACAGAGAGGAGAGACAGAGAGGAAGATCTTCCGTCCGATGATTCACTCCCCAAGTGAGCACAACGGCCGGTGCTATGTCGATCCGAAGCCAGGAGCCTCTTCTGGGTCTCCCACATGGGTGCAGGGTCCCAAAGCCTTGGGCCGTCCTGAACTGCTTTCCCGGGCCACAGGCAGGGAGCTGAATGGGAAGCGGGGCTGCCGGGATTAGAACTGGGGCCCATATGGGATTACCGGGCATGCAAGGCAAGGACCTTAACCACTGTGTCACCGCGCCAGGCCCCAGTAGTTTGAGTTCTGATACACCTGGGAACAGAAGAAAACGGTGTTCTCTCACTGGCAACCACAGCGTAAGCATTTCTGAGGCACTGCGGAGCCCCACCATGGTAGGTGTATCTTCCCTTGACCATCACCAATGTCCCAGGAACCAGACCACACGTGACTCACTCAGTCATGGTCATGGCACAAACTGCTGTCATTCCTGCTTTGCCTTGATCTGCCTTGCCATCCCATTGTCCCCTTGAGCCTGCTCAGTCACTGAGTGTTGGGAAGAGGCAGGCCTAAGCCTCAGAACATTCACTGGGAGGGACTGCTCTTGTGTTCCTGGCTTCCTCCGCCTCCCATCACAGCCTCCACCATTCAGAGCCATCATGGCACATCCCTCAGATGTGATGGCTTGGTCCCATCATCACTGAAAAACTAGATTTTGTTTAGCAGATGTCTTTATTATTCCAAGAAAGTACACAGATCCACTTGCTGTGATTGAGTGCGTTCATCTACACAAAGTTGTGTTGGAAACTAAACCCCCAGTGTAATCACATGTGGAGTTGGGACTTTTAAGAGGTGATTGGGCCAGGATGACTATATTCTCATGCTGCGTGTTAATGTCAGTGTCACAGGAGAGGGTTCCTTATGAAGGGATGAGCTTAGCTGCCCTCCTGCTGTCTTCCCTTTCCACCTTCTGACAACACAGCCTGAGGGCCTTTACCAGACTCCATCTTCTGAATCTTGGATTTCTTAGCCTCTAGGCCTGTAAGAAATAAATCTCCAATTTTATACATGACCTAGTCTGTGGTTTTCTAGTGAATCTTCATCAGTTAGAACAACTCACTGGAAACCGCACGTGGGACTCTGAGGGCTCCAGGTAATGGACACTAGGTCATTAGTCTCCTGCCCCTTCCACACAACTTCAGGATCATATTCCATACAACTTCATGCATGTCAACTTGAATCTGCTTTAGAATTTCTTGAGTTGGAAAAAAAGTATTTCCCTGCTTTTCTTGGAGGGGTAGCGATGAAGACACGCATGTTACACAAAACCTTGGAATGCTAACTTATGTGCAGTAGGTGTTTTTGAGCTCTGATGAATCTTGACTTCGTCCAGATATTATCAACCACCTGCATGGGTCAGCCAGCCCAACTGGTCAGCAAATTACAATATATTTTGTCCTGTGTAGCCAGACAATCAGGTTCACACGCTGTCTCTGCAACTAACTGACTTGTAATCCAGGCAAAGTTTTGAAAGCCCACTAAGCCTCAGTGTTTCCAACTTCCCTTCAGGAAATAGTTACTGAGCTATTTCCATGTGCCCATCACTACACCAGGGTCTGGGGCAGACTTTAAAGAATCAAGGAAAGGGCCCAGTGTGATAGCGTAATGGTTAAGGTCCTTGCCTTGAATGCGCCAGGATCCCATATGGGCACCAGTTCTAATCCCGGCTGCTCCATTTCCCATCCAGCTCCCTGCTTGTGGCCTGGGAAGGCAGTCGAGGACGGCCCAAAGCCTTGGGACTCTGGCACCCGCATGGGAGACCTGGAAAGAAGTTCCTGGCTCCTGGCTTCAGATCGGCACAGCACCGGCCATTGCAGTCACTTGGGGAGTGAATCATTGGATGGAAGATCTACCTCTCTGTTTCTCCTCCTCTCTGTACATCTGCCTTTTCAATAAAATAAAATAAATCTTTAAAAAAAAAAAAGAATCGATGAAAACATTTGTCATGCAAAGCCATTTCATTATCACAGTAATGACCCAGTGCTAATTAAAAGAAATGCATCTATTTTAAAGATTATAGAGTTCCTCAATAAAGGAATATTACAGAATTGATCATTGCTAGGAAGTCAGGGAGAGCTAGGCATCTCAGGAATGGGAAGATAATACCAGCATGTTTGGTGTGAAAATTAAATGAGTTAAACAGCTTAACTCATTTAACACCCAAGATGTTAAAAAAAAAAAAAAAGGTTAATCACTATTATTGGGAGGATTTTTAATAATTGACATACTGTGATTAGAATCCAAGAAAATCGTCTCATTACCAGCCTCACTCCTCAGAGGCATCCTTGATTGCCCCCTTTCTCCCAGCTCAGATTTAAATCCTGCTGCAGGTCCTGTGTGCCCTAACCCCACTCCACAGGCCTCCAGCTTCAGCAACCTATTCCGGAGTATGTTACAGGCGTGGGGTGAGTTCCCAAGGACAGAATTAAAAACAGGGATTGGCGTGCAGGAAGTTTATGAGGTCAAGACCTTGAGGCAGCACAGGAGGCAAGACTGGTCAGATACAGGAGCACACTTAGGTTCACTCGTAGCAGAGGCCACAGCCAGTCCCATGGGAAGTTCCTGGATGAATTTCAATCTCCCCAGACAGAAGAATATCAGCACTTTACAATCTGCTTGCCACATTGGCACCTTGGCAGTTATCTCAGAAGAGCTTGGGCATGAGTCCTGATAACTACAAGGATGGGTGCTGAGCCCTAAAAACAACCTGCTTTCTCCTCTGAAAAGTGAGCTCCTGGAAAGTCAGGTTCAATGTCATGTTCACCCAAGTGGGCTCAGCCTCTGTAACAGCAGGCATTTCATAAATATGAGGGAACTTGAAAACATCTGTGGAAAAATGGAATAAGATATGTTTATTTATGAGGGAGCTACTAAAATCTCATAAAAAAGTGTATCATGAAAAAACTATGCATATATCTTCAAAAAACTTGCATTCAAATAAACATCTTTCTAATTTCACACTTACAAGAACTTTTGGAAGTTCCCTTGTACTTGTTTTCTGGAAGCCAGTTATTGGTTTTGATAAGATGGAAGTGGAGCTTGAAGTGCTCACAGACTTAATGGGAATTTAGGGGTGGGGGATGTCAGAGAACAGAAGATAGAGAATATATTCTTAGGAACAACATTTATAGTTTCCAGTGTCCTTGTAGGTATCACATTAAGGCATTACAAAAATCTGTGGAAAAGCAGAATTAAAAGATAAGTTTATTTTGGTGTAAAACATGTTAAGAATTGCGCATACATTTTTCATAATACCTACTTTTCATGAAATTTTTGAACAACTTTCACCGGCATAAATCTCACAGTTCCTTCGTGCCAAAAAATTTTATCTTTTAAACCCCATTTTCCACAAACTTTTTGATGTCCCCTCACATAAGAGAATGGAGAATCTTTTTTACCTTTCTTTCTTTGAAAGTCAAAGCTACACAGAGAGATAGAACGACAGCTCTTCCATCCCCGGATTCACTCCACTAAACAGCTGCAACATCTGTGGCTGGGCTGGTCCAAAGTCAACAGCTTCTTCCAGGTCAACCAGGTAAGTATAGGGACCCAAACACTTGGGCCGTCCTCCACGGCTTTCCCGGACACAGTAGCAGGAATTTGACTGGAAGTGGAGCAGTTGAGACTCAAACCAGTGCATGGGGCCCAGTCTTGGAAATTTGGTTTTGTTCGAGTCAAGTACAACTTGATTAAAAACAAAACAAACAAAACCCTTTCAAGTTATTCTACACGTGGCCAGGGTTGAAAGCCACTGCTATTAAACATGAGAAGAGCATGGCTATTGAATTTGATTCGACAGGGATGCCGCTGGGCACTAATTCTGTGTGTTGTGAAGGATCCCTCATAAGTTGGCCCACATGGTGGGTGCAAGTGCCGTTGCAAACAATATCAACAGGACCAAGACCAGAGCGCTCAATGCACTTAGGGTGAATTTGATCTTCATGGAATTTAGCAATTTGGCAACAGCTGTGAGCCAAGTGCCCTGGTTCATTTGACATGGTGTCTGCTTTTATTTATCAACAAGATAGTTGAGAAAAAAAAAATCCCAAAAAACCAGTTGCACCTGTTTCTATAAATGATGCTGTGTCCTAGTTTTCTGAAAAGCTGAGATTCACTCCATTGCCCCTGTTCAAAGTCACTGCCTCTGCAAGTGCAAAATGTTCATGCCTAGAAACAAATTATACAAGATCACAGTGAAGACTTTCCTAGCTGGGGTGATTGATTCCTTTTGTCCTCTTGCTTTTGACTTCCAAGTCAGTGCAAATGCCTTGTTCTATCATTTGGGGCTTACATTAATATCTGAAGCAGAGAGCATTTGTTTTTTTTTTTTCAAAATGAGAGTTATCGTCATTAGTGTTAACAACCCTTTTTGGTGGAGATTGTGTTAAGATTCACATAACATAAAAATTATGTTAACAATGTTTGTGGTGCTGCTCAGTGGTCTAAGTACATTTCCATATAACCACCACCATCACCACCATCCATCTGCAAGATGCTGTTATGTATCTGAGAAGAAATTCTGTACTCATTGAACAAGAATTCCCTGCTCCCCCAGCTGGGCCTGTCACCATTCTGCTGTCTGTCTCTGTGAATCTGACTGCTTTAGGGACCTTGTGTAAATGGAATCATGCAGGGTTTGCTCTTTTGCGGCTGGCTGCTCAAGGTTCCACCATGACAGAACATGTATCCAAACTTGGTTCTTTAGCTGCAGCAGTGACATTTTTAACCTTTTGTTATTACTTTCAGCAATCCCAAAAGGACAAATATCGTATGTTCTGTTTGATATAAGGCAACCTCATATATATATATAAGACAAAATACAAGATAAATAGATATATAGGTAAACACACACATATACCACATATACATGTATATATACACACGTATGTGTATATGTGTGTAAATATATGTGTATATTTTTTAATACATATATATTTACATTATAGTCTGTATAATGCAGACTAGCATACCAGAAAGTGAAGTAGCATTGTAGTATGCATCTCTACTCCCAGATAAAAGGAGAGCTCCCCATGAAACTGTTAAACGTATTTTGGCAACAGGATGCCAGACTTTCTACCATTATTTCATCTACCATGTCACGATACACTTAAGTAGCAGAATGATAGAATTGTGACTGTTGCTGATGGGCTATTCCACTGTAAATAATATGGGGAAAACGGGAGTGGGGAGGTGGAAGGAGAAATCATTGTACCCACGGAACTGTATTATGGAAAATAAAACAAACTAAATAAAATTTTGCAAAATGGATGTAACATTTACATCTTAACCATTATATGTGTTTCATTTAGCGGTGTTAAGTATATAGATACTGCTGTGCAATTGTCCCCACCATCCATCTCCAGAACGCTCCTCATCTTGCAACACTGGCACTTGGACCATTCACCCTTCTCACTTCTGTCTTAGCCTCTACATCACTCATTACTGACTTTGTGGAGCTGACTGCCACAAGCCCTTACTATTAAGTGTAGTTAAACACTATTTGTCCTTCTGTGATTGGCTTATCTCAGTTATTGTCATCTTCTGAAGGTTCAACTTTGTTGCCCATGTATCAGAATATCTTCCCTTGTTGGGGTTGAATGATACTCCTTTCATGAGGATGGACATTTGGCTTAGTGGTTTAAATGGCTGCTTCCCACATCAGAATGCCTAGGGTTAAGGCCCAGCTCCATCTCCTGACTCCACTTCCTGCCGGTGCAGACCCTGAAAGGCAAAGGTGAAGGTTCACATAATGAGGTTTCTGCTGCCGACTGGGGGAAACCTGAATTGGCTTCGTTGCTTCTGGCCTCTTTCTGCCTGGCCCAGCTAGGAGAGCAGAGGAGAGCACTCTTTCTCTGCCCCTTGCACATAAGGAATAATCTGTTGTTTGCTTGCACCCCATTTTGCTTTCCTATTCATCCATCAGTGACCATTGGGTTGGACCCCTGGCTGCTATGAATCACGCTGCTGTAGAGATGGCAATGAAGATAACATTAGGCATGATGAGCGTGCCACTTGAGATTTTGAGCCTTCAGAAGACATGCAATCAACACATACTGGCAGGAGAAATGACCTCATTTACCTAATTCAAAAATCTGATTCCATTCTGCTCGACCACGTTTTGAAATTTTATTGCCTTCCGTGAACAGTCATCTAGAATGCCAGGCTAACTTCAGAAAGTCGACTGCAATCAGAAAGCCTTTCTCAGTGGGTCTGGGGAAACTGGTTGCTTAGAAACCACTTGATAGTCCCCATTGACTTAACCATCAACTGAAGAACATGGGAATTGCTCATCGCCTGAATTGTCCTTTTGGAAGTTGATTCCTCAAACACTGAAGACCCTCTGTTTTTTTGGTAGGTTGCTTAGGTTGTGGGTTCTGCAAAGCTGGGTGAGACACAGTTTCAAGAAGCTAAACATCCAAATCACTTCCAGTTTGCTCTGTTCTTGTAGGTTCTCAGTGTGTGAAGGGAGTTGCCACCACAAGCTCTATGAATCTAAGAATCAAAACCAGTTTTACAGTTATACCAGAGATATGTGACAGGGATAAGACAGAGCAAGCTCAAGCATAGGGCTGTGATATCAGACCCAAAACATGAATGCAAGGAAGGAAGCTAGCTGCAGGAGAAAGATCTAATCATTAATTTATATTGAGTAAATAAGTTACAACAATTTGAGAAACACAATTCATCATTGACAAGTCCAATTAAGAGATTTATTTGTGTCTACTTTTCTCATTTGTGGTGGCAAAAGCTGATCCAAGATTAGAGCAGGCAAATTAGGATCTGAATTCAGTACACTAGAGTGACTATTTGTATCTGCTGCTGCAGAAATAGTTACGAATTTAATTATAAGACATACAGCATATTCCATCTGAAGCTGCCTTGGCATGATGAGGGGCATTTACATAAAATACAGTGTCTGCATGACATTACCTTTCTGAAATCAGAAACACCCTTGTGCTCATGGCTATCAAAGACAGGCTTAGAGGATCTGTTCATGGCACACCTCGAAGGGAGGCAAAAAAAATACAGTTCAGGGGAAATCCCACTGCTTTCACTGCACTTCCAGATCTGCATGGTTCTGTTTTCAGGAAATGAAATAACCTGGTGATAATTAGATATGCCTCCGCACTGGCTTTCTACATGAAAGGGCCTTCACAATGCAATATTTTCCAGTAACCCTGAGTGCTGAGCAACAGCATTGGATAAAGGGGGTAATGGAAGAAAATGAGCTGGCCTAATTCTTCTGTGTGTGGCAAATGCAGACCAAGTGTGGCTCCCCAACCTCCCAGCATACTGTGTGTGTGTGTGTGTGTGTGTGTGTGTGTGTGTGTGTGTGTGCACGCACTTGTATACTCCAGCTGCTGGTTGTCCTCAGTCTGCAGGTATGGAGTCAACACTCAAAGTAGAGCAAGAAAGCTGGCACCAAGTGTTTCACACGCAGAGTCATTTTAAGGCCAGCTTCCTCACAATATACCGCAGTTTCAAATGCAATGCCAGACCACACCAGTTGTCTCAGAACCTTGGATGAAGTCTCAAAGCTGAGAAAAATGCAAAACAGGGACTCTTTATCCTCTGGAAGGTTCAGGACCCATCCATGCAGGAGCTGTTAACATGTAGCTAGGTCAGTCTAAGAGCCGTAAGTTTTACTGGGGAGAACTCTTTGGAAGGAACTCAAGGACATGTAATTGAACACAGCAGTGATCCTGCTTCATGGCAGAGCAGACACAGTGCCTCTCCCCACCAAGTTCAAGTGAGGCTGCGGAGACCCAGGAGAACCCGTTACTGAGGTTTCTGTAACCTGTTACAGAAGTTTCTGCAAATACCTTCCTTCCTGGCCAAACACTTACTGAGCTCTAGAGGCAATGTGGACGTGGGGCTTGTGCTTGAAAGAGCAAGACATCTGTGCTTAGGAGTTTGGAGGTGAACAAGAGGAAGAAGACCGACATCTAACTAACTAACTTCTGGATTTTTCTAAAACAGGGTGCCAGGTTGAGTAAGGAGAAGCAACAGGGAGGAGCCCTTACGCAATTGGGAGTCTCTTGTTAGGATGGCAGGCTCATGTCATCCCCATCCCGAAGGATCATGACCAAAAGGGTTGGCTATTGGCAGGAGGCATTCCATCAACAGAGGTTATGCTATTGCACAGGAGACAAGAGGGTAGTTCTTGTGGGACGGCCAAAGACTGCAACTTCCACAAGTACCCCAAAGGGGAAATAAGAACTTAAAATTCGATTCGTGTGGGAGGTATCGGCACACAAGGATAAACACAAACAACCTCATCTAAGCATAAAGGCTCCGTTCCCCCCTCACATCTATACCTCTTGCCCCTCCAGTCTCAAATGAAAAGGAGGCAGAAGGCGTGGGAAGGAGCTAAAGGTAGAACGAGAGTAGTTACAAGTCCAATTAGGCCTTCTCCTCATTTTCCTGACTGGATCACAAGGGGATATGACTACTACCCTGCAATGTATGTGTGGTTGGGCTGGGGTGTGTGCTGGATTCAGTGGATCCAATGCATTTTCCACTTCGGATATTTTAAATTTACAATGAGTTTATCAGGAAATGGCCCGCTCTTTGCCAAAGGGTGTTGGCTCTGTCTCTCTGAGTTCCTTTGCTCTCTCGGCATGGGTCTCTTCCCATGGATGGTGTGTATTTTGACCAGAGCTTTTGAACAGCTGCCCAATCCTCTGGGTCAGATGTCCAGAGAATTTGCTGCTACCTACAATTCCTATATGCAGATTGAGACAAGGGTTCCCACTCAGGCTGATTTCAAAACAGCAAAGCCTAGGTGGACAAATTTGAAAAGAGCCTTTCCCTGGCTCGTGCATCCCCAGCAGCACACTTGAAGACATCCAAACATAACCTAAACTGCTGTTCCCATAATCCTGTGAATTAATGGTTTTGTTCGAAGCACAGCCTGATTTGTATGGCCCTGAAGGTGGAATGTCTGGTCCTATTACCTTACTCCTAAAGAGCGTCAGGTGGTGGGAATATGTCTTCTAGGTGAGGAATCTAAGATGGCTATGGGCAGGGTAGGCCCCTAAGACTTCCTGGCTGGATAGGGGCCACCCCGACCTTAGGAACGGTCCCTAGGATGTCCTTCTCAAGGGAAGGGAGCTGGGTAGCATGCAGCCAGGCAGTGCTAATCAAGGTGTATGTCACCAATGTATTCATCTGTGCCTTGGCTCTTTGCTGTTGTTGTGTAGACTCATTGACCTAGGGGAAAGGTTGTATCTTTCTCACCTCCAGAAGTGATGGACAACTGTGTCTCTGAGTGGTAGAGTTAGTGGTAGGGTGAGCTCCCTTACCATTGGAGGAAATTGGCAGCTGTTTTCTGTTTCAGGCAAAGTTGAATAGGTCATTTTGAAACGCTCTCTCATCCCCCTGGTGCACAAATCTTTTTAACCCACCTAAGAGGAGGTGATGGTGGAGGTTTCAGAAGTACAGGGTGTAGGTGGCTGAGAAAGGAGTTGGGTTGTAAGGTGCTGGGAGGTGGAACTCCACCTTGAGCAGACAGTGATGCCTGGGGACAAGTGCAGAAGAGATCGAAACTCAGACTTTGTGCCTTCATCCTGGGAGCCACAACATGAAAAAGAAGAGGGTGGGGGCCCGGATGGCAGATGCTGATCACACTAAGAGAGCCTCCCAATGTCAAATGGTCTTCGAAGGGCAAGATAGAGTGACCCCTGCTGTAGAAAGAGAGGCTGCACTCACCTTTGCATAGAGAACATTTGGGGGCATTTTGAAATAGGTAAGACACAGCCTCTGTGGTAGTAATTGTAAAATCTTGGAGCCACTGAACAAGTAGGATCTGGAAAACCAGAATCTATTAGGAATCCATTTTTTGGTGGTCCAAGAATTTCAAATAAATATCTTGATCTCATGTCAGTAATTGACATGGTTCTGATTTAGAGATGAACAGATGGTTGATGGTCTGGGTCATGTAGATACAAGTTCATTGAGGAATCAGGCAGAGGTTATACCAACTTTTGTTTAGTTGAGTATAGACTGAAAGCAGAGGAAATATTCTGTAATACCCTCTCCATTAGTCATGAATGGGTAAGCGTGGAAATGACCGAAGGGCTGAAGAGGGCTGAGGAGGCCTGGAAACCTGGACCATCTAATAAAATCTCGTAAAAAGTTGTCCCTTACTTCCAATGATGAGTGTCTTGAAGCTGGAGTTGGGTTTGGTTTTAGAGGAACGAAATACAGCACTTCCTGGGCCTTAGAGTCATGCCAGCTCGTGCCTGTCACAGCTCCGTCTGCACCACCAGCTCCAGAATCCACAGGAGCACTGTGTCTTGCCATAAGGGCGGGGATATCTGTGAATGCTCACATCTCCGTGTTCCTGCTCAATGCCATATTTTCAATACTTCATATTGAGACTACAATAAGCGATCTATACCTTTCTCAAATGAAAGGATGGGTTTAAAACAACTGACATTTACCAACAGAAAGGACACTGCCAATAAACCTTCCACATGGTCTGAACACAATGAGGTGACTTGATCTTTCAGGGTCTTTTAAGCCATGAATTATTGCAATTTGGTGAGGTAGCGGGAGGATTTCTAGGCAAAGGATGCATAAAATAAACAGATCAAAAATGGGACATCAGAAGGGAAGAAAGCAGAAAACATGGCTAAAAGACATCCTTTCCTTCCCAAGCTGATCAGTGATTTCTGTCACACTCAATGAGATCTGGGACTAAGTTTCATTTATCTTTGTATCCCCAGTGACCAGCATCCTGCACAGCAAATAGTGGGAACTCAATAAATGCCTGTTGAGTGGAAAGAGCAATCCATCACTTAGAAAGCTTTGAACACAATGACATTATTCTCCATTATTAGATTAGATTTCACATTAATAATTGATCATGGTCATTGAATTTTTTCCCTGTGATTTTGTTAACTGCTCAGCAGTCTGTGCACTTGTGTGACCCTCCCAGGCTGTTTCATGAAACGGAAGACAATGGCTTGAAAGACTTTGCAGTGACTAGGTTAGGAAGTGCCATGCTTTCACTTAGGCAGGTGGCATGCTTTTGGGCTTACTCAGGGTTGCTGATCTCTGGCTCTGCCTGCCTGGTCCTCTCTTCCCAGCTCAGCTCACCAAGCACTTCTCTCTTCTCAGCTCCTGCCCTGCCTGCCCAAACGGATGCAGCAAGCGTGTCATGACAGAAGCACATTGCTTTGGAAGCTGCCAACCCTGTGAATGTAAAATTGTGCTTACTTACCTTAAGAGCTTGCTCAGCTCAATCTGATCTAATATGCCTCTCATCAATTTCTGGATGGTCTTTTGAAAAGTTTCAGCAAATTTGCTACTCATATTCCCAAGCAAGGAATTGGAACCTCCTAACAAGAAGTATGGATGTTTGTGTGGGCACTGGCCAGCGTCAGGGTGCCTCTGCCCTTGTTCCAGTCTCTAAATAAATTGCCTCTCCAGTCCTTTGCTCATGCTGCTCTTCCTGCCTGGAGCCTCCTCTCTCTAGCCCTCCTTGTGCAGATAAGCTCCGCTTACCCTTGCATTCTCAGCTTAGACTGTATTTTCTTCTGGAAGCTTCCTTGGCTCCTGTAAGCCTGCATGTGGTGCTGTCCGAGTGCCCAGCCAGCAGTTCATGATTCTCTAGATCAGCTTTAGACTCACCACATTCACATATTTCTCTCTTTTTAAAAAGATTTGTTTATTTTACTTGAAAGTCAGAGTTACGGGAGAGAGGGAGCAACACAGGGATACAGAGCTTTCCTTCATGTCCACATAATCAATAGATTAAACATGACCTTGTTGTTGATGTTGTCATGAGAAACCTTCTTTATAACCACTTAAAAATTTCATCACAAACCTTGAGCACTGTCTAGTCATTCTTGTTCATTTTCATAAAAAGAAAAATAAGTTAATAATCAACAGAGAAAACACTTAGCTACAAAATGTCATGTTGATTTGAGAAATGTAACTGTACATGAGAATAACATTTGTTATTAATGGTAATAGGATTCTTCCCCAGATAAGAATCCCTCACATCTGCTATCAAATTGAATATCTTTCAAGAGACTATTTATTTCAAAAATCTGTGTTTCTTCAAAATACACTCTATGCACATTTAGTGTTTAAGCAAAACTTGAGAGCAGCAGGTGACATTCTGTCTGCCCTGCCACCGTCTGCTAATGCTTTACAATTCAGACGGATTGCTGGAGGCCAGACGAGACCATTTTCACCATTTTAAAGGGAACACAATTTCTGTTCTTCCTTGAGCAGCCTAATTAGGGATTTGTCTTTCAAGTGGCTTCTATAGCCCAGTTCCCAATGACACTGGGATGTGAAATCACTCCCCCTGCCCCCCAGACCATGTTCTTTTTGGGTTTCTGGGCATCATGCACATATTTTGTAAAATGTCCTGTTTTTAACATCCAGGGACGGTGACAGCACGCATTTGCTTTTCAAATATAGCTTCCATATGCTGTATCGTTTGTAAAAACCCTCACTCACTGTCATGTTTGGAAATCAGCCAGTGCAGCGCTCACAGGCATACAAGTGGAAGAGCAGGCATCACCTGGGAAAGCAGAACCTCTCTCCCGAAGCTTGCTTTCAGCACGGAAATTGCATTCACTTTGCGTCTGGGGAAGCCTGAGATGATTTTCACCAAAACAAATATTTTTGGGGTTGGGGACGGATTCAAAACATGCCCTCCCAGCCTTAAAGAAAAAAAGGCATTTGTGTTACCGGAAGTGAGCTGTGTTTCTGATGAGGCTGCATGGGTGCTCCGGGTGCTCTGCTGGATTTACATCTGCAACAGATGAACCTACTCATTCATCAGAAAGCAAGCAAGGATTGAGCATCAGCCTCTGGGTGCAGGGGCTGGCCAGGTACAGGGTGGTCAAAATCTGGAATTGATGCCCCTGTCCTCCAGGGGCTGACTTTACGGGAATAGTGTGGAGATGAAGGAGGGATTGGAAAATACGATTTCTGAAGGCAGTGATGTCAGTAAGCTGGGTGTGAAGGCAGCTTCTTGCTCTCCAGCTGGCTCTCAGAGCCTCTCGGTTGTGTCCTGCTTGGGCCTTCCTGCACCCCTATGTCCCCTGTGGATGGTTTCCTCATTCTCTGCGGACAAGATGCTCTCTACCTTCAGATGTTGGAACAAACACTATCTCCTCATCTCCCTCCTGGTGGGTGAGGTCCACTCTCAGGGCAGTGTGTGACTGCTGAAATCGGTCTTCCTGGAGTATCACTTCCACCATTGAATTAATTCCATCACTCTCTGCGGTGGTATCCCCTGCCTCTATGCTTTCTCGCAAAATTCACCAAGACAGGCTGTCTTCCACCTCCTCCCTCCATCTGGCCAACTCCTTCTCCTTCAAGACCTCTGATGTGCAAGCTGTTCATAAATCCCACCCCTGCCTGAAGCGTCTCTGACCCCCAGCGGGCGTTGATCTTACCTGGGTATGGTTAACCTTAATTTTTCCCTGTTAATCTGTCTGATGTGAATAATTGTAGGCCAGCCCAAAAAACCCAAAAGGTAGAAGAAAGCTGTTTTTTCCTTCCCCTTAGAGAAGAACCCAGGTGGAAGAAAGAATTTGGGACAGGTGAACAGGTGGAAACCAGAACAAGAGAGAGCTTGACACGAGTGGGGACCTCTGTAGCTGAGCCTGACCTTCAGTGAGACTTGGGGAGTCTCTCGCTCTATTCTCCATTCACTTCTTTTTCTTCTAATGTTTATTTATTTGGAAGGCAAAGTCATAGGAGTGGGGAGAGTGAGAGAAAGAGAGATCTTGCATCCATCATTTCATTCTCCAAAGGCCCCAGTGACAACTATGCCTGTGCCAGGTCAATGCCAGGAGTCAGGAACTCCAATATGGTCTCCCACATAGATGGCAGCAGTCCAGGTACTTGGGCCATCTTCTGCTGCTTTTCTTGGAGCTTCAGCAGGGAGGTGAATTGGAAGTGGAACAGCCAAGACTCGAACCACCATTCCCATGTGCAATGCTGGTGTGGCAGGTGGCAGCTTAACCTGATGTGCCATACTATCATCCCCTCTGCATCACCCTAATAGGAGAGGGGGCTTGCCCTACATGTTCTTATGCAAAGGCTCACAAAATGATGATGTGACAGTGTAGGACGCCTAGCAGGTGGTCCATTGGTCCAGCATTTCTCACATTTGGCTGTGAGCCAGAGGACTTGAAATGGAACCTTCTCAATAGTCTTTGGTTGATTCTTCAACTCCATTCTGGGGAGATCTTCCTTCTGCTTTATAGAATGTTAGACATCCACGCAGCTGCTTAGGAAGTGTTCTAAGTGGTGGTTCATGACTGACTTCACTGCAAGACTCAGGTGCTGAGTGGCAGACAAGGCCATGGTGGCTCCTAAAGTCAAGATTCCCACTGCTCTGTATAGACAGAAAGCATGTGTGCTGGGCCAGTGGCAGGTTTCTTTGCATGGCACCCAGTCTGCAGTCTTACAGACTCACTTCTGCATCTTTCATGCCTGCTGGTTTGATTTGCCCCAATCCAGTCTTTGTGATAGGATGCTCTTCAATAATTAGAGAAAATATAATTTTAAAATTGGGGGAAAAATTTTTAGACATTGAGTCAGCTCTACTGTCATGCTGAATGTGGGTAGATCTTTGGATGAATGCTTTTAAAATTTCTAAATGTGAGTTTTCTTGGTTTATCTTTTTCTTTTTTTAACCTAACAAAATCCTGTGCTGTGCTTCCCTCAACAAGCCAAAAAGGTGAGCATCTGGCCTGTGCTTAAGACTTCTCTTGGGAAGCCCACTTCCCATGTCAGACTGTCTGGGTTGGAGTCACAGATCTAATTCCTGCTTCCTGCTACTCTGTGCATGTGCAAGGCACAGCTGATGTTCAAGTGCATGTGTTCTTTCTTACTCCCTGCATTAAGTTTCCAGCTTATAGTCCTGCTCCATGTTACAGGCATTTGAGCTGTGAACTAGGAGGATGGGAGAGCTTCGACTTTCAAATAAATAAAATAGATTTTTGAAAATGTGTTTTTAAAGCAAAAATTATAAACAGACTCAGTCAGGAATAATTTCAAACCTTGGCCATCTTGCCCTGTTGGGAGTTGCCACATTCAGCCACATTCATGCAGTTTCCCCCAGAACCTAGACTGAGAAAGCTTTGTGCCTCCCAGAGCTCTCACCCCCTCACTTCTCAAAGGTCCAATTCCCCTCCTCCTGCCTCCATCTCAGGGAACAGCTGGATGTTCCTATAAGCGACAGCTAGCAGAGTGCTAGTAGGGATGAGGTGGGAAACGCACCTTGAACAGACTGCAGACAATTCAAGGAGAAGGCTCTTCCCAGGGGTGACAGGAAGTCACAGGGATTCCGAAGCCGCCAGGGAATAGCAGGGTCAGGAGGCCTGTGCGTCAGGCATGGCCAGAGCCTGGAGAACTGGAGCCCCCACCAGGACCTGGGGCTGTGGAGCATGGCAGCCAGCATGGGCAGTCAGGGGGTCAGCAGGGACAAGAGACCAGGTTAGAGAGAGATAAATACAGGCATCACTCTCCCCTTTTCTCCGGCAGATGATTCCCACGGACTGGACCCAACTGCTAACCAGAGAGTGGGAGAGTCTGGGCAGTGCCCTTGGGAGGTCAATTTCACTGTACCCAGAGAAAGCAGAGAAGGTGGGAGCACTGTGGGAGAAATGGGAGGCACTTTATAAGGTGTGCACATACGCCATACAGAAACATACCCTTTCTTCTTTTTTTGTTTAAGTTTCTCCCAGTTAGAGTAGCTTTGTATTAACTGTATTTGCATAATCAAGATCCCAAGTGTTTTCCTAAGCTAAAGAGCAGCTGTCTCCCTAAGAGGAATTCTGCCATTTGCCCAAAGCAGTGGGCTCAAACTATATTAATGTTAAAAAGATTTGTTTCTTCACACTTCATAGGGCTGATTATCATCCATCTTAGGAATCTTGTGTCTGTGTGTGTTTTTACATTGAGATTGTTGAAACCACATCCCCTCATACACACAGGCACATCCTGAACAGTCAGCGTCAGATCTAACTTGCTAGCTATCCAACATTCAGCCAGTACTATACTCCAACCCACCAGGAAGTATTTCTCATTGTCTTTGTTTCTCAGGGATGAGAATAAAGGACATGGCACTGAAGATCAGTGTGGATGACCTGTTAGAAGTTTGCTGGTGAATGTTGGCCAGCCCTGTTTCCAGGGGAAGGGATCTCTGGATCTCTTCTCTCTCTGGGGCCACAGCAGCTCTTGCTGCCTGCCAGCCAGCCAGCAGCCAACCAGCAGGCCCCAGCAGCCCCCAGCAGCACACTTGCTATGAAGAGGGTACTAGACACCTAATTAAAGATGTGCCTACTCCCAGCAGGAGGCTTAAATAAGATGTAGCAGGTAAGTAGGCGTCGGTCTGTGACTTTTATGTTTTGCTTCAGGATTAAGTCCTGATTTACTTTTTAAGACCGCAGGGGAATATAGTGAGGCTGTTGGCAACTCCAGGAGGGATGACACAGCCTGAAGGTTTTTAAAGTCTCATTATTTGATTCCTGTGAAGAAAATGGTCAAGGTCAGTTATTTGAAATGAAATAAAGATTAAAAAAATATGATTATCACCAAAGCAAGGAAGTAACAGATGGAAAGGGCTCCCCTCACCAAAGGAACTGTTTCATGTTTTCCCTTTCGAGAAGGGAGTTTAACGAAGGGAGATGGTGGAAGCTGAGAGAGTGGAGACATCATCCGGACAGCAGCATCCCTGGGACCTCTGTTCCCAGGTCCCAGTTCAGTTCAACAGTGAGAAACAGAAATGTTACTTGCATGGTCTTGTGCCTAACTAAAGGGTAAGGCCAGAGCAGTGGGGGGTGGGCTCTCCTGCTTAGCATTCAGTGTGCTTGCACAGAGAAGGCCAGGGCATGTAGTTCCTGCATGCGAGAATCATATTTGTAGTCCAGCTCCAAACAGAGAAAGAATGCATTTCATCCTCTGCTTTCCCACCCTTTGGTCATCATCATAGAAAGTACTAGAAGGTATGCAGCAGCCCACAGAGCAGACACTGCCGAAGACAGCAGAGGGAGTATTGTCTCAGACATGGAGCATGCAGATGGGAGATACTGAGGCACAGCAGCCAGGAGCACCTACTCCTGCAAAAGCTCACATCTGGGCACAGTCACGCCTTCCTTAGAAATCAACTTAGATTTCATAGACACATCTCACATTGAGCAGACCTAATAATTAGTTACAGCATCCTGAGGCACACATCCTAAGGCAGGTGTCTTAGCAAAGAGTACCTGGGGACATTAAATCAGCATTCCAGATTAGACCAGGACTATATTTAGCTGTTGGGATGGCTCAGTATCACAGAGAAGGAACCAGAAATGTGCAAAGTCTTCACAGTGTACTTTAAGTGCTGTTCATGCAAAAATCCCCTTGATCCTTACAGCATCATGCAAGGTGGGGATTTTTTTAAGGAAGATGGACAGAGGTTTCACAACTTGTTTTCCTTCTGACTTACCACATAAAGGTACAACTTATCAACATCATCATATGGTGCAGAATGTAGTAGAAATAAATTATACTAATTATAGCTATTTTCCCTATAGCCCAACACAGCTTCCGCTCAACCAAATTTCAGATTTCTCACTCCCTGTCCAGCCCATGGTCTTCTCATGGGTGCCTCAAAGTTCCAGAGGCCACTCACATGGAGGACTCTCTCATTCAGGATCAACTAATGAATTCCAACCACAGTGCCTGTCACCTGTGCCCCACAGTCTCATTTTCTAGCTAAGAACAATTCCAAGAGTGGTGGCAGTCCACGCATAAGCCACAGTCTACTCCCTTCCTGAGCTGGGAAGGGAGATGTGGGCCTGACAGCAGCCTGTGTTTGTCAGGTGGCTCAGGCAAGTCTGGGCCTGTAATGCTATTTATAGCACAGGCTGCCAAGTACCTATTTCTGTGACAGTACAAGGGGTCTACTGGGATAGAACCAGCCCTAGGGAAGGAGCCCCAAGCAAAAGAAAAAGGATCGCAATGGGCAGTTGGGAGCACAGCTGAGCAACAGCCTGGCTTTGCTCTTCCATTGTTTTCTGTGGACTTGTTTCACTCTGAGCCCCAGGAAGCACTGTGGGTGGGCCAAAGCGTCAAGAAGAACCTTCTCCCCACATCATAGTGAATTTGGGGTGACCATAGAGTAAGAAGTCTCCCTGCTTGATCAAGATCACAGACTGATTGACTGCATCAAGGACTCAGAAATATTCTATACAGCAGCAGCAACAACAGCAGGAGCATCAGAGGGTTTGGGCTGTCCGTGAGGGCACAGTGCCCAGCACTAAGAACAAGGCATGGCAAGTAGGGCTTCAGTAGGAGCTCTCATTGACACGGTTGTAGGCACCAAAACTGCACAGCTGATGCAGAGAACTCCCCAGGAGATGTGAAAAAAATGGCTGAGGATCAAATGAGAAACCAGGCTATGGGACAAGAGAACTTCAAAAAGTTCCTGGAGGGATAGGTGTTTGGAACAGCAGACAAGACCCCATTTGGGATGTTCACAGCTCAGGGACAACAATGTCTGGGTTAATGTCCTGGACCTACTTCCGATTCCAGTCTCCTCTGGGGTGTGCATTAGAGGCAGCAGGTGATGGCTTGGGTTCCGGCCACTCGCATGGGCAACTAGGATGGAGTTCCCATCTCCCACCTTTGACTTGGCTCAGCCCTGGCTATTGCCGACATTTGGGAAGTGAACCAGTGGGTGGAAAATATTCTTTCCTCCCTCCCTCCTTCCCTCCCTCCCACATTCATGGGAAGTAGAGTTTTAAAAATACTTATTTTGGTGCAAAAAATTTAAATGTGTAAAATTTTTGGAGGTAGTATGCATTGTGTATGAATATTTTGAAGATCCCCCATATGCATGAATTTCAAAAATGCTTTGCACTGGGACCAGCATATGGCACAGTGCGTCAAGCTGCAGCTTGTGGCTCCAGCATCCTGTGTGAGTGCCAGTTGGAGAACTAACAGATTGCTTTCCAATCCAGTTCCTGATAATGCAACTGAGCAAGTGGTAATATTGACATAAATGCTTGGGCCCCTGCCATTCCCGGGGGGACACAGGTGTGGCTCTGGGCTCATAGCTTGGGCCTCCTGGCCCAGCTCTGGCCATTGTAGCCATTTGAAGAGTGAGCTAATGGAAGTCAGATCTTTTTCTTTATATGTCTCTTTCTCTGTCACTCTACATTTCAGATAAATAATCTTTAAAAATAATTCTTTGTACCCAAACAAGCTTATCATTTAGTTCCATTCCATGAGCTTTTTGAAGTACCTTCATGTTTAATCCATGTTTACCTCAGAGTTGCATATAAACCCACAGGCTGAATGAACATTCTTTTCTTCCTTGGCTTCAAATAAAAACAGAAATCCTACAACATCAAGCTACAAGGGCACTGTTAAATCCCACATAGTAACCCCTTCCGAAATAATTAACAATACACACGAATGCCTCACACAAGGTGAGAATTCAGCCCATATGGGCAGGGTCATTTGTCCTTTCTAGCTGATATTCTCTAAGTTCTTACCCATATGGAAGCAAGACCAAACTCTGCACATGTGGCGAGCAGAGACACAGCAGGCAGGAGCTAGCGTCTGCCCAGTGACTGTCAGCATCACCCACCCCAAACAGCCAGCAAGGCTGGTGTCTGCCCACTCTGTGCGATTAGCTCCTGTCCTCATGTTCCCCACTGCCCTGGGCAGGCAGCTTCACCTTGCGGAGTACCTCCACCCATGCCTTCCACACTCTGTCTTCTGCTGGGCAGATGGAAGGTCTACAGACAGACAGCCTGCCCTGCTGAGAAAGAAGCTTTTCAAATATCAGGGGACTGCAAGGCATGCCTTTGGGCAGTCTCAGTGCCCAATGTGAATGATCAAAACATGAGCTACCACATGTGATGCATGGTTAACTTGAGAGGTGCCAGAAAAGATGATTTCTCTACCTCACTGCGTTTTGTGGAGTCCCTTGAGCCCTGGCTAACCCACACACCTGCAACCTAGCCCTGGGGACCATCTGACTTGTTGGTCCAGGAAGTGCCATCTGGCTATTTCTCTGCTGCTCATTGCTTTGTGAACCTACAGGCTTTTACACAGTTTGGGTTGAGGATCAAATGTAACTGCTTTCTTGCAAAGTGCATTTTTAAAGTCCTCTCTTTACTTTTACTCTTGTTTCTTCCTCCCTCCAAATTACAGCCTGTTTCTCAAGGGCATATAACGGAGTTTGCTAAGGATTTAGACTAATGAAACCATTAAATATTTGATTTTGTAGAATAGTAAATTGGTGTGACAGCTACCTCACTGTACCTTTTGCACCAGTAGGTTCTGAAAATATGTTTTTAAAATGTCCACTGGCTCCTTTATTCTGCAGTACCCTTTTTGTGAATTCCCAGCACCTATGTGATAGAGGGCCGAATCTTCAGGTATTAGCCCAGGGCTTTCCAAGGTCAAGTCTTCCTTTTTTTTCTTCCTTCCTTCCTTCCTTCCTTCCTTCCTTCCTTCCTTCCTTCCTTCCTTCCTCTTTCTTTCTTTCTTTCTTTCTTTCTTTCTTTCTTTCTTTCTTTCTTTCTTTCTTTCTCTCTTTCTTTCTTTCTTTCTTCCTTCCTTCCTTCCTTCCTTCCTTTCTCTCTCTCTCTTTCTTTCTTTCTCTCTTTCTTTCTTCCTTCCTTTCTTTCTTTCTTACCACATTCTCCATAGATGTTTCACTCCTGTGTAAGTCATTCTCTACCTAAACTGAAAACCATAAAAACATTTGTGCCCTTGACTCTTACAAGATCACAAGATCTCATACATGCAGATGCCAGATTATCTAGATGACTGTTAGAAGCTCTAGGGGACTTCTGGGTACATCTGGGAAAACAAGACGTGTCCAAGATGTAGTAGTAATCCTTTGAAATGCAGCAGGCCTCAGATCTGAAGCACAGTCCAAACTACCGTGTCTCTTCATTGCTCAGCACTCTTAGCAAGTCAATAATCCTATTAATCATGTCTCTATCATTGGTTTAATAGATAGAATTCTTTGTTTTGTTTCAGAGGTTGCTTTAGCATTTACAAAACATGTCATTCACTTATCACAGCCTGTCTTCAAATAATGCTGTGCTATTTGGGGGCTAATTTAATACTCACAGAGTATTCTTCCATTTCTTCCCTCCTAGCTTTTTGTTATCAAGGCTTTTGTGAACGTGTATGGGAAATGCATTTTATGAAAAAAAAATGCATGGATGTAAAATGTTTCACAGCAAAATTAACTTAGATTTCAATTCTAGTTCCCATGAACTTTTGGAAGGTCCTTTATGTTATTGACGTATGTATTCATTCTACATATGTTATAAATCCCAGGATGCATTACTAACTGCTTGAAATAGCCAATTATTTTTCAGCTATTCAAAAATACATTTGGAAATGCATTCCAGTTCAAAAATATATTTGGAAAGTGAGAACAAAATGTGCTTTTCATCTATCCAGATGTTCACCATTTCCCTGGTTCTTCATTATTTTTTTGTATAATAGCAAATTTCAATCCTATATCATTTTTCTTCTTCCAAAAGCAAAACAAAGCAAAAGAAAAAAAAAACCCCAAATACTCCCTAACATTCCTGATAATGCTAGTTTGTTGCTGGTTAATTTTTTCAATTTTTGACTGCCTTAATAAAATTCAGTTTATCTTCATTTTTAAAGATATTTGCTTTAATAATGTCACTTTATTGTCCTCTGATTTACATAGTTTCTGATAAGAAATTTGCAATATTCTTTCCTCTGTCTGTAATATGTCTTTTTTTCTGATTGCTTCTAAGATTTTTCTCTGTATTACTATTACAAGCATTTTGACTAGAATGTACCTGGGTGTAATTCCCTTCTGCTCTTAAGCTTGGAGTATGCTGAGATTCTTTTATATATGGGTTTACAGTTTTCATCAAACTTATATGTTTATTGACTGTTTATTCAGAAATGATTCATCTTCATTTCTCCATCCGCCACTACCCACCACCAGAACTTAATCACTCATGTTATGGACTTGCTAAGAGTCATCAAAATAATTCAATGTCTATACATCAAAGCAAACACAGAACTATCATACAAATAGAGGGAAGATAGAAGATTCCATTCGTAGGCTAATCACACAGGCAGCTACAAAGTACGCCAAGATGAAAGGTAATGTCCTGTTTCACTAGCACCACTAACCTTGAACACATCTATGCAGTTAGAGAGTTCTATTAGCCAGGGATCAAAGAGTGAAAGAAGCTCAGGCCAAATGAATGGGAGGCAACCAGGCAGAAAAAAGGAGGCAGGAACAGTGGGATTTCTCCTGTGCCTGTGTCGTAGCTTTAGCTCTTCACCTGTCAATTTGGTATGCCTACGTATCCAGGAAGCAGCCACGGTTCATCTGGAACTATGGAAAACATACCATGATGCCAATGTGGGAGTTAAATTCATTGTGGGGGCACCATGAAAATCCCCAAACAGGTTCACACACTAAAACCCCACCCTGTTTGTGTATTCCATCCAAGCCTTTGTGAACATATCCCCTCTGCTGGGATGCCAGCTTACCTGTCCAGGTGGTGTCTATGGGGTTCCCTTAGCACCTAAAGTTCGGTCCTAACCTAGTACTTAGCATACAGAATTGTGTTTTCTTTTTCTTTTTTTTTTAAAGATTTATTTTTATTATTTTTTTATTGGAAAGGCAGATATACAGAGAGGAGAGACAGAGAGGAAGATCCTCCGTCCAATGATTCACTCCCCCCAAGTGAGCGCAACGGGCCGATACTATGCCGATCCGAAGCCAGGAGCCTCTTTCGGGTCTCCCACGTGGGTGCAGGTTCCCAAAGCTTTGGGCCGTCCTCGACTGCTTTCCCAGGCCACAGGCAGGGAGCTGGAAGGGAAGCGGGGCTGCCGGGATTAGAACCGGCGTCCATATGGTATCCCGGGCATGCAAGGCGAGGACCTTTAACCACTTGCGCCACCGCGCCGGGCCCCAGAATTGTGTTTTCTTACCAATCTTCTTGTAGGCTGACAGAGCTAGAGCTACAGTGCTCATTAGAGTTTCCTTGAGTGCTTGCTTAAACGCAATCATGGGCCTAGTACAATGGCTAAACCCACTAATCCTCCACTCACAAGCTCCAGCAGCCCATATGGGCACTGGCTCGTGTCCTGGCTGCTTCACCTCCCACCCAGCTCCATGCTTATGGCCTGAGAAAGCAGGGGAGGATAGCCCAAAGCCTTGGGACTCTGTGGTCCTGTAAGAGATCCTTAAAGAAGTCTCTGGCTCCTGGCTTCATAACAGCTCAATTCCAGTTGTGGGGGCCATTTGGGAAGTGAACCAGTGACAGAAGATACTTTTTGTCTCTTCTTCTCTCTACCTTTGTAATAAAAAATATTTAGAAAAAATACAGAGTCGCTTCCCCCTCTTCCCCATCCTCCGTTTCTGAGACAGTGGGTCTGAGAGGGGACCCAAGAACCTGTATCTCTAGCAAGCTTACAGGTAATGTTACTGCTGATGATCCAGGTACCACATTTCAGGAAATGTGGAGTTCAATTTTCCCTAAAATAAAAGACGCCCTTTTCCTTGGTTTATGGAGGCATAACTTTAGAAATTGTTCCCTGTGGGTCAGGAACCTACCACATGCTACAACAATAATCTCCATCTGGGATAGAGATCTCAGTAACAAGATGAACCAAGAGTGATTTGGGGTTTTTGATCCTTCTGTGCAGGCACTTCCATTATCAACTATTCTAGACCACTTCAAGTGGCTGGTGATAATGTCTCCCCAGGAATATAACTTGCACACCTGGAGAACAATTTGGAAGAAACCAGGTGCTTTGGAAAGATTAGAGTGTTGAAGCAGAAGCAGATTACAATAATGATAAAGACTTTTGAGCTTCTAAAGGCAAAAAAAAAAAAAAAGGCACTGTAGCTTCTTTATCAATACCATACTGCAAATAAGAGTGCCTGTGTGACCAATCTTCAGGGAAATATTTAGCTATATGCTGTTTATGCCTCATTGTCTGACCTACAGAATCATTTTGAGAAAACATAAAGAATGAAAACATATAAAACCAAACACTTAAAAGTAAAAGCTAGAGTGATAGCAGTAGGATGAGCTGTGTTAATGGGCATGCTGGGAGGCAGTAGTGATGGCTTAGGTTGCTGGGTTTCTGCCATCAACCTGGGAAATTTGGGTGGAGTCCTGGGTTCCTGGCTTTGGCTTGACCTGTTCCCAGCTGTCATGTGCATTTGGGAAATGAGCCAATGAGGAGAGATAGTTCTTCTGTATATATACCTTCCAAACACACACTCATATGCAAATATGTATGTGTGTATACATATATGTGTATGATAAATAAAGTATTGGAGTAATAAACTTCTGACATTCAAGACAAAAATTATCTTCTGTGTTTCGCCATTTAAAGAAAAATGATCATTACTTTGAATAAAGAAGGTAAGCAAAGAAGACCAGACAAAAATAAAGAGGAAATCTAAATGCAGCTTTATTCCATCTCAACTCCTGCTTTTCATTGGACCAAAGCATCAACTTCAGTGTATGACAGACGCTGACAAGACCAAGGGGGAAGGCCTGGCGTGGTCTTGGAAGCAACCTAGTATTTATACATCAGGTCCTATAACCTTGTCAAGGTCATCAGTCTGCCGTGCTTCCAAGGGCCTCTGACCCAACTGCCTCTTGTGACACTGTATCAACACAAATTCCCTCTGCCTCTGGTCAGTACACGAAACAGAGATGTTATCTTCAGCTGTCTTGCTGATCTAGGCTTCCGTATGTTCTTCTCGCTTGTTTGTAGGGTCTCTCTAAGAAGTCTGGAAGCTGCTCTGGGTGCTTGCAAAGAATGACACTGTTTGAGTCCTCGATAATTCTCACCGAGCTGGCAACTGTAGTCCATGAATTCCTCAATCCCTGTTCACGGCTCAACATAGCACACCTTCTAAACACCCAAGGCGGCTTCCTCTGTAGGAGCAAAATTCCATAGAATTAAAATGTAATAGATAGACTTTTATAGAAATGTTTTGATTTTTTGGTGTGGTTAGGATGTGTAGGATGAGGGCTAAGTAGAGTGACTGTGCATTTCAAGAAAGAATGATGATCTCCAGTGAATGGAGGAAGCCGACCTGATTCTAGTTCTGAGCACCATGACTGAAGACAATGAGCAGGTGTCAGATGCTGCCCAGGAACAGAGCTCAGAAGCAAGAATGAGGCTGGAATTTGAAGAGCCGTCCTTCACCTGACCTGGTCCTCCTAGGTTGAACATCCCTGCCCACTTGGGAGGTGGATCTGCCATGGAGAATCCCTAATTTGTCCTTGGGATCTTTGTGTTAGCATTCCAGGCACTGCCAAATGAAAGCTGCCTCCTCGCTTCAGAGTCGGCTTTGTGTCTTTGCAGCTATACGCTAATGGATACAGCCAGTCACCAAAGGAAAAAACAGAACGAGGAAAGAGTTTTAGCCATCATTTTACTAATCCGACATGGTGGCCAGTAGTGGGCAGGTGTTACCCTCCCTAATGCTGGCATTTCATTTCAGAATGGCCATAGATTCTACAGCAGGTGTTCACTGGGGGCTTGGGGAGAGACAACAAGCACAGGTAGAAGGCTAGCCCCTGGTTTCTAATCAGGTCTCAACAGACATATATAGGTAGCAAGAGATGCATTTTGATTCTTTTTTATTGACCCTATAAGGGCAGAAATTGAGGCCATTGGTGATTACTGGCTTGGCTCTCTGATCTTCCAGAGGTTTTTCTTTTATATATAATATATATCACATATATATAATATATATACACATATATACATATATATATAATATTTTGTATGTTATTTCCAGAGAAACAGAAGCACAATGCCATCTACTATTAGTTTATTGGAATTGGCTCATGTGATGATGATGGCTGAGAAGGCCCTAGATCTGGAACTGGTGAGCTGGACACCCAGGAGAGCATAAGCATAGCTCCCTTTGGGCATCAGGGGCCCGAGAGCCAGAGGAGCTGAAGAGGGCAGTGCACTTGCCACCCTAGAAGAGTCAGCCTTTCTGCCTGCAAGGGACCAATGTGCCGGTCAAACAGTCACACATGAGTTCCCTCCTCCTCAAGAAACTCCTTTTTGTCCTGCTCCAACCTACAACTGATTCAATGAGGGCACTGTGGCGAGCAATCTTCACTCAATCTACTGACTCAACTGTTATTCTTCGGCAGAGCATCCTCATGACATATCCGAAAGGAAACTTACCCAAAAGTCTAAGCAGTTCAATAGTATGTAGGACTAACCATCACCTTTTCTGCTTTTTTTTTTTTTAAGGTTTAATTATTATTATTTGAAAACCAGATTTATGGAGAGGAGAGAGATCTTCCATCAGCTAGTTCACTCCCTAAATGGCAACAATGGCCAGAGATGGCCCAGTCTGAAGTCTGGAGCCTAGAGCTTCTTCCAGGTCTCCCATATAGGTGCAGAGGCCCAATGACATGGAACATTTGTTGTTGCTTTCCCAGGCATATTAGTAGGGATAAGAGCCCCACAGTGAAAATGATATTTTTGAGAAAAAGCAAATACAGCTAATAATAACAGGTGAGGGAGAATCGACTTAGTTCCTTTTCAAAACTGGGTTTAAACAGTGTAATGCTCCAGAATTCATTTCAGCACACAGTCCTGTGTTGAGTAAGAAGAAAACCTATGTACCCTCTCGGATCCTTTCATGCTAGACATTCTTCAGTGAAAATGTTACTTTACAGAAATGTTTTTATTATTTCTTTAAAAGGTAGAATCATAGAATGAGGAGAAGGAGAGACAGAGAAATCTAATCACTGATTGGTTTCCCAAATGTTTGCAATGCCAAGGCTGGGCCAGGCAGAAGGTAGGGGCCAGAACTCCATCCAAGTTTCCCACATTGGTGACAAGGGCCCATGTATCTGGGTCATCCTCTGTGGCTTTCTCAGGAACATTATGAACAGGGAGCTATGTTGGATGTTCTGCAGTCAAGACCTGAGCTTGTGTCTACATAGGCTGCTGGCTTCTCTGGCAGTGGGTTAATCCGCAGACCCTGAAATGTCACTTTCTGCAGGTTGAGGTTACAGAAAATAATGGATAACAAACTTTTTTCTCCCCCAAAGAAACAGTAGAATTTTTCACACTGTGTTATATTCACAAATGACAGGCCATATTTTAAAAAGAGGATCAACAAAGTATTTAAAGCTGTGGGAGTTCTAGTTCTTTTAACAATATTTAGTTGTTTAAAAGTCAGAGCTAAAGAGAGGTATAGGGAATGGGGGGAGAGAGAGTGACATGGAGAGCTTCAGGTGTTCTACCTGCTGGCTCTCTCCCCAAGCAGTACAATAGCTGAGTCTGGGTCAGGCCAAAGTCAGAAGCCGGGAGCTTCATCTGGGCCTCCTCTGTGGGTGGCAGGAGCTCAAGGACTTGGGCCATCTCCCACTGCTTTCTCAGGTGCATTTGCAAGAAATTAGATGAAAAGGGAACAGATGGAATTCAAACAACACCCATGGAGGATGCCAGCATAGAAGGTGGTAGCTCTCCCCACTATACTACAACGGCAGCCCTGGGGTTCCAATTTTTATAAACAGTATGCAGAATGTTGGCATTTCCCTCTGGAAAAAGACTTGACTTTCCATCCCCTCCAGTAAGCACAGGTCTCTTCTCACACACGATCCAGCTGTGCTGCTGGTTGAACAAGTCCAAAGCCCAGGTCACTCACACAACTTAGTCTAATACATCTCTGCAATAATTTATGGAGCCCTACAGTGACCTAGCTCAGTGCCATTTGGGTTAAACTTGTCATGACATAATCATTTTTCTTTGTCAGTTCCTCTGCTGTAACTGATTACAAATGCTTTGCTCTCTTAATTTCTGTTTATGTAGCAATCATGCAAGGGATCTGAACTTTCATCACTCACTCCCTCTACAAACACTTCTACCTTGTAGTGCATGATGTAGGCTATGGGTCCAAAAAAACCCAGCCCTACACCAACTGCAGCCCAAAAAGCCTGAAAGGCTTGAGCCTCTGCCTGCCTGATTTCCTCACTGCCACATTTCTGGAAAACCCAGGAGCTAATGGGGAGGACATCTCAACACAGACACTCATATTGTCTTTGGCAAATAAGCAGACACTGTGGTTTGGTTCTGTGCCCTGAAAGCTCATGCTTTGGACATCAAGGTCCTAATGTCAACGGTTTTTGGAGGTTCAGCCTTTGGTAGTTGATTAGAATTAAATGAGGTCACGGGGGTTGGGGAGCACTCCTGATGTCATTGGTGGCTTTATAAAAAGAGGAAGAGTGACTTGAGTTAGCACACATACTGGTTCTGTCTTGTAGCCCTCTGCTTAGCTGTGTGTAGCCTGGGGCTCTGACAAGATGTTAAGCAGGTGCCAACACCATGCTCTTGACCCTCTCAGCTATCAGAACTGAGAGTCAAACAAACCTCTACACTTTCTACATCACCTGGGGCTGTTAGAACAATATAAAGCTGATTCACGTTTCTCTAGTAACAGCTATTTTTTTAAAAAGATAAATTTATTTGAAATGTAGAAAGGCAGTGGTAAAGAGAGAAGTGGGAGGCAGGAGGAAGACAGAAAGAGAGAATATCTTCCATCCATGGATTGATTCTCCAAATGACTGTTCATGGCTAGGGCTGTTCTAGGTTAAGATCAGGAATCTAGAAGTCCATTTGCATCTCCCACTTGGGAGGCAGTCTTGTTGCCTTCCTAGAGCATTAACAAGGATTCGGCTTGGAAGCAGAGCAGCAGACACCTGAACCAGTGCTTGTAATGTGGGATGCCAGCTTTGTGGACAACAGCTTAGCTCATAGCACCTAGAGGGTCTATCAGGTTCTAGACCCTGTATGTCTACAATTCTAGTTGTAACACCAGTCTTTCAAAGGTATGGATTATTGTGGCATTCACAGCAAACAAGTTTCAGGCTTAGTGAAGCAAGTGTAACTGAGGCCAAAGCCCGAACCTTTCTACCCTCAGGTCCCAGGCATCCTGCTGGCTGTTAGTCTCAGATCAAGGATCTGGAGCTGTGGCTACCCTAGGGGTCTCCTCTCTGCCATCTCCACCCCAAAGAGAAGATGGGCTCCGATTCTTGCCTTCCTTTATTCTTTTCTGGCCCTCTAGTTTCTGTGTGGATACCTTTCTTCTCAGCCTCTTTGGGAGCTTCTGGGGAACTGAGAACTCTAGGTGCACCCAGAGTGCTTGGTTCCACACAGGTGTCTAATTGACTCAGCACAGCTGTGCACTTCTGGGGTGAATGAGAGTCTTTATTCTAGTCCTATCCTCCTGAGCACGTGTGCCAGTAGCTTCCTGCTTTGTGCTGTCCTTCTAGAGATGATCTTGGGTGTCCTCATGGCGAGTTGGATGCACAAGAGGCCTTTCTCCATCCACATGCTGGATGGCACATGTTGAAAGGTACGTGTTGGCCTTTCTCCATCCTCAGAAGTGCTCCAGGGAGGATGAGTCAGCACTGAGTTTGGCAGGTATGTGTTGGCCTTTCTCCATCCTCAGAAGTGCTCCAGGGAAGATGAGTCAGCACTGAGTCTGGCTTTGGGGATTTCTAGTCACACAACCCTTAATCATCAAAGGACAATGTGCTGCCAGAAGATGCACACCTTTGCCAGCTATTCTTCCTTGGCCCCCCCAAAAGGACTAGATTTTCATTCTGAGTCACAATCCTTAGTCTTTCATCAGGGGCTCATAAGCACATGATCAGGGTCTTAGAAGCCTATTGGGAGGGCCCAGCGCGGTGGCGCAAGTGGTTAAGGTCCTCACCTTGCATGCCCGGGATCCCATATGGGCGCCGGTTCTAATCCTGGTAGCCCTGCTTCCCTTCCAGCTCCCTGCCTGTGGCCTGGGAAAGCAGTCCAAAGCCTTGGGACCCTGCACCCGCGTGGGAGACCCAGAAGAGGCTCCTGACTTCGGATTGGCATAGCACCAGCTGTTGTGCTCACTTGGGGAGTGAATCATCGGACGGAAGATCTTCCTCTCTGTCTCTCCTCTCTGTATATCTGCCTTTCCAATAAAAATAAAATAAATCTTAAAAAAAACCCTATTGGGAACAGGGTCTGCAGGTGGTCCTGGGGAGAGCTGAGGATGGGGGTTCCGGGCAATAACATCGTAGAAGTGTGGCAGGTTCTATTCTCCGAGCGTCTGAATCACGTTGGCCTCATGCCACCACAGAAGTCAGCAACACGCCTCTAGGGAAAAGTGCCCTCACTTCTACCTGAAGGTCCCATGAGGCAGCCAAGTGACCTGGAGGAAAGGGGCTTACAGTGTCTCCCCTTCTCCTTTCTGAGACTGTTCAGGTCTGATCAGGATCAGAGATGGAAGGAAAGGTTTGCACAGTTGGTAAGGGCCTTCTCTGAGTCTTAGTATCTTTCTCCAGGTTCTTTAATTCCTCATATCTCAACATACAAGCCAGTAGGTTCCAAGTGGTGGAGCATAGTGAGGAACTGCTCACCAAGGAGCCCCACTGCAAAATCCCTGCTTCCCCCAGATTGCCTCTGAGAGGAGAGCTTGGCCAGGCTCTCCAATGCTGATGCAGCAGGCAGACTGCCAATCTCTGTAGGACTGTGTCTGCACAGCACAGACAGGACAACCCCACGTGTGGCCACCCAGCCACATGAGCTGCTCAGCTGGAGCAGCTGGAGCAGTTGAGGACAGACACGCTGAAAGCAAGTCTCAAGTCAAGTCACAGGCAAGGGGAATCAGACAGCCAGACTGAGGATGTAGGCCAGCGATGAGGCAAACCCAACACTAGCTCAGTGTAAGGGACTGGGGGTTTCTGCAGATGTTTGGGATCCTTAGTGATCCTGGAACCAATGCCCTGTGGATACCAAGGGACGGATGTTCACCCAGTGACCCCATTTCCAAATGCAGTCCCATTCTGAAATGCTGGGGGGTCAGAATTCCATCATGACACATTTAGCCCCTCACAAAGTCTGTCCCTGGGAAGAGTAATCTGTGAGGCACAAGATGAGGTGAGGGCAATAGAGAACTAGGAGGCAGTGACTGACAGAGCCCAGGGACAGGAAACATGTCATGGAGGTGTGGGGGACTCTTTCTCACTGCACACAGGCTGTAAAATGTGGTAAGATCTTAATTGGACAGCAAAAGATCAAGTAGAGTCCTCCTGTAAACTGTCTCTTCATTGGCCTGGGGCATGCAGGATGTTCTGCAGGTGTTCCCTTAGTCCAGCATCATCCATCATCCAACATACGTTTCTGGAGTTCAAGCTGCAGGCCAGCAGCCACGCACTCATCAGTAATGGGGGCTGTCAACCGCCATCATCGAGAGATACCTGCAGTAACCAGGACAGGGCCACATTAAAGCCAGGAACCTGGAGCTCCATCCAGGTCTTTCACACAGGCAGCAGGAACTCCAGTACTTGGTTTATCACTTGCTGCCTCCCAGAGTGTATTAGCAGGAAGCAAGACTTGGAAACAGAACAGAGATTTGAACCCAGGCACAACAGTGTAGGATGAGGGAGTTTCAGTGTCTTAACTGCTGTACCAAATGTCAGTTATCAGTATTCTTAAGAAAAATATTGTTTTGTCTTTTATTTGAAGACAGATTTTACAAAGAGAAGGAGAGACAGAAAGATCCTCCCTTCGCTGGTTCGCTCCGCATTTGGCCACAACAGTTGGAACTGAGCTGATCTGAAGACTGGAGCCAGGAGCTCCTTCTGGGTCTCCTATGCGGGTGCAGGATTCCACGGCCTTCAGCCATTCTCCATTGCTTCCCCAGACCACAAGCAGAGAGCTTGATTGGCAGTGGTGCAATGGGGACTGGAACCAGAGCCCATATGGGATGCCAGTATTGCAAAATGGAGGATTAGCTTGTTGAACCATCACACCGGCTCCCTGAACCACCTGTCCCCCCATATTGTTCTTTTAATCAGATGTTTGTCTTGAGCTAGATAATAAGTTCAAAAACGGTGAAACGATCACTGAGGAGAAGGTTTGTGAGCTGTCAGTTTTCTATTCTTTCCTGAACAAGCAGTAATGGGAGACAGAGATGCTGGAATGGCATTCTCACCCCTCCCACAAGCTGTTTTACATTCTAAAATATGTCTCTCTTACCAGGTTTGAGATGCCAGTGGTTGTGTTTATACCTTGCTTGAGATTCAAGGCAACACATTTCTGTACAAGGCCACCTGAATTCCCAGTCGTTAAAGTGTAATCATTTATTTATATAACCCAGTCTCTTAATAACAGAGTTAAATTCAATACAGGGCTGTGTGTTGGGGAAAGCGTGGATTTTCCAGCCAGACACATTTGTCTCTTCTCTTCCATCACTCTGTAGCCACAGGATCCTGTGCAGGAGGTTCAGCCTCCTGTTTCTTGTTGATAAATGAGAATCATAATAAAAATTCTGGAGGATTACGATGATGTTTGCACCAGAAAACACATCAAAATCTCAGACCAGTCCCTGGCACTTGAAAAAAAATTACTTCTCTTGGGTTTGTAGAGATAAATGCATCTACCCGCGTGGTCTTACAGAATAGGGTGCAGAGTTGGGGACCAAGAGGAATGCAAGGCACAAGGACTCTACAAGGGAATCGTTCAGCAGCAGGCAACATCACAGCCAAGGCCAGTGAACTGAGAAACCAGTTCAGCCTCATGGAGAGGTGAGTCTTCTTCCTCTGCACCTGTTGCATGCACCCATATCCTGCAGCCTCACTCCCACCCTCTGAGATCTGGACACCGGATTCTTCCAGGGGCCTCTGAGTTCACTGCCTTGCCTCTCTTCCTTCCTCTATCATCCTGGTCTCGCCTCCCCTACCCCACCACTCTGCAGTAAGAAAGAGCCTCAGGGATGCAAATTACTTCCTCCTCTGTACCTGCTGGCTGCCTTTATTTAAGCCCCATTTCCTTCTGTTCTTGCCACTGCTGACTGGATCTGGCCCTGGACTCCACATCTGGCCACCTGGCTGCAAAGAGGGCACATTCCATTCCATTCCTCCTGTGTGCCTTGTCCTGCTGAAGTTTGAGTTGAGAGCCACTCCAATCTCTAAGTTGCTTGACATCATTTCACAGGATAGATGACACCAGAGTGTGTACAGTAAAGATTTGCTAAGTGAAGAGATCCACCTGGCAGGAGGACTGCCAGCTCGGCTGGTAGATATTGTCAAGAGAATGTAAGGGCAAAGCCCTTGCTCAGGCTTTCCCTACCTGTCGGGATTCCATCAAAAACAGATGGCTGCATCTGCCAGGGTTACCCAAGAGAGTAGTGAATTGCACAAACGTTTAAATAGATTCAAGGGAATCCAGCAACGAAGGCTGAAATGACCATCTGAAAGCAAGGAGAGTAGGACGCAATGCCTCAGTCAAATTAGAAGCAGGCTTCAGAGTTCTATGTGAGCTATGGCCTTCCATAGATAGAGGAAGGAAGCCAAAGTATTTACCTTCCATCACCTGCCACCCTGATCTCCACCAAGCTCAATGCAGCAGGAGGCCAAAGAGCCTGGCTCATCAGTGCAGGTGCAGCCTGTGTGCTGAGAGTAGAGACATGGACAGTGTGTGGATCAGCAGTGACAAACAGAATGTCTAGCACATTTGCCTGAAACTATGCCAGGTCATGGATACGGATTCCACCTTCTGGTGTTGCTGTCTCCATCCCTTAGATCTGAGTATGTTAACCTCCTAAATGCATAGGAATGTTTTTTTTTTTTAAATTGCTTTTTGTCCTTCCCTGCGCCAGTGCCTAGGTAACATCAGGGACCGGGGGACTCACTTGGGGGCTGGTGGAGTGGAGCAGGCCTGGGAACTCACTCACATACTTGGTTCCCAGGCAGGTGGGTAGAGAGTGAGAGATGTTAGGCCCCCAGGTTGGCAGGCTGGAGGGGTGTGCTGGTGGTCCAGTCTTGGGGACTTGTTAGTATGCTTGAGTTCCAGGTAGGCAAAGGGGTAGGATTCCAGGCTGCCACATGTGCCAAAAGACTGAAGCTGGGGTCCTGGGTGGCTCCCAGGTGGACAGGCAGGGATTCAGGCCAGCATACCACCCTGCTGGAAGTTTGGGCTGGAGAACCTGTATGCTTGTGAGAACAGGGGTTGTGGATTGCTCAAGCAAGGTGGTATGTGGTTATGTGGAAAGGAGGACTACTGAGGGAGCACATTGTTGGTGAAGAATGACTTCTAGGAGACTTCCATTGACAAAGCCACCTTACTTGCAGGAAAGCAAGGGGCTGAGACTGAGAGGTTTCAAGGAGAGAAACGTAAAGACCTTTGTGGGTTAGACCAATGCACCATTCACATAGGAGACCTGAGCTGGGCTAGTTAGCATTGACCACCACCAATTACCACCCACCAGCACACTAAAACTAAGGTTGGGGAGCCTACCCAGCAGGACTAAACCACCTGTCAGTGAGTGTCAGAACAGAGGATGGGTTGTGTTAGACTGGGCCATGACACTAACCAGCATATGAAAGAATCAGGTCTAGGGGCAGTCTGTGGGAGATATGTGGGTTCACCCTGTGGGATTGCACTATCTGCTGGTTTGCTTAAGTGCTGGGTAGTTGTACAGGCCAAAATGGGTACTGGGGATTAGGAACAGGACAGGCTGGTCCAAGCTTCAGCATCTGTAGGTATACCCAGAAATTTGGTATGGTGCAGGTTGGGTCACAATATCCATTAGTACACGCAAAGACCATGACTGGGAGGTGAACGACACTGGACAAGGGCCTGACAACTATTGGCATGCATGAGAGTGGGTTTGGTGGGGAACTTGGAGAACTTCCCTGGTGGGCTGTACCTCCTGTTGGTGAGCACGTGAGTCGGGGCTGGTTGTTGGTCAGGCCAGGATGACATCAAGGAGCAGTCCCCCATTCCCAGGTACAGATGTGGTCATGTTGCTGGGAGCAGCCTTCTCTCCTTCTTTCCTCCTACCTCCAGATACAGGAAGAAAAATTGGAAACAATTGTTTCATCCACTTTTCCTCATTCCCCAACACTCTCCACCCTAACCAGTGGTCCATATGGGTATTCATCCTTCTCAACCATGTAAACAGCATCCAAAAATAAAACATGTTAAAAACTATTTTTCACTGCGTTGAAAAATTAAGACTTTCAAAAACTTAGCTTTACTTGGACTCAGCATTTTATAAGTAATTTAATACAAGTAGTTTTTCAGATATTTAATTGAGAAACAGAGACACAGAGAAGCAGACAGAAAGAGCTGAGGTTTACTCTTCAAATGCCAGCAGTTAGGGCTGAATCAGCCTGAAGTCAGGAGTCGTGAACTCAGACTACTTCTCTCCAGTTACTTGAGCCATGACCCTTGCCTTCCAGGGTCTGCACTACCCAGAAATGGCATCAGACACTGAAGCCAGAAATCCAAATCAGCACTCCAGTATGGTATGCCCATGTCCTCACTGCTAGCCCAAACCCTTGCTTTTAAAAAAAGTAGCTTTTGAATATCCATTTAAACCTTAAAAATGGATTTTAATGTTTGTCTTATTCTTGGACGTGGCTCAACTTCTTATCTGCAGATGAATTTGCCCCATTGCCCAAAACGCTGAGGCAGAGCTGGGGCCTTTGGTCTAGACCAACAGACATAGTTTATCAAGGTCGGGGACTTCTCAACAAATGTGACAAAGCGCTGGATTCCCCTGCCTGCTAATCAGTCAATCCTCAAATCAGATGGAGGAGCCAGAGATTGCATGCATTCAGGAGGTTGCCGGGCCACTCTTTGGAAGGTGTCTGCAGGGAGTCAGGACACTTCCTGCTGAAACAGGCACACACTTCTTGAGATGTGAATCCACAAATAGCTTCCTTCCTGCTGAACGCTGGGGTCCTGTGATCATTCACCAGGCAGACGGCAGACAAAGGTTCCCAGGGTGTACCATGCACCTGCAGCACCATCTGCTTCTGCCTGTTTTGAGGTGCTGAGTGTGTGAGTGCTAACAAGTTGAAGTCACAGAGCTCCAATGCTGCCCAAGCTTCGTGCTGTTGAAAGAAAAGCTGATAGTCAAGCAGAATCAGAGGAATCACCCTGAAGATGCTTGCACCTGCCACCAGCTGCATCCTTTTTCCAAGCTCAAGCTCTCTGCTTTAGAGAATATCACCCTACACACTGTAGAACAGCAGCCCTGATCTGCTTAGGGACTGCTCTGTTTTGGATACTGCAGACAACTTTACTCAGGGATGGTTATGGTTCCCTTAGCTGGGAAACACATGTGTGCTGTGCGTATATTATAGTATAGCCCCAAAGTGTTGGATTAGGAAGTATGGGACTTGGTAATGGGATTAGTGCCTTGTAATAAGACACAGGAGAGGTGATCCAGCAAGGAAGGATGCAGTTAGAAGGTTTCCATCTGACAACCAGGAAATCAGCCCTCAACAGACATCAGCCTCCACAACTATGAAAAGTAAATGCTTGTTATTTAAGCCACGCAGTTTGTAGAGCTTCATCACAGCAGCCCAAATGGACCCACACTCTGGGTGTCTGTGGGTACAGGGAGAGGATACCATGTAACTACAGCCATTTTCTAAAACTCCCAGAGTAAAACAGTTTCCACCTCTGTCTAGGTAACTTAGGATCCTGAAAAATGGCCACCCAGGAAGAGTTGACCCAGCTTTTTAAGAGTGTTTCAAGCAATTCAGGAAAAATGAAACTAAAGGATAGGTTTATTTTGGTGGAAAATCTTTTGAAAAATCCACATATATAAGTATTAAAATTCTTGTTCACTTTTTGGGTTTTTAGAAATTTCAGCATAGCCTGTTGTGGAAGAGCAATTTTGCATGAGAAATTTTGAGAGCAAAGTAGAAGTGAAGGGAGGAACAGCAACCCAATCTTGCTTTGGGACCCTAAAGGGAAGCACTAAAGCATCCCTTTGTATTGTTGGCACAGAGGGAAGGTTGGAGAACCCTGGTCATGTGCCACCTCACTTGGCACAGGGCAGGATGCCACGGATGTAGGACCAAAGGGACAGCATGCTAGGCTCCATTTCCCAGCTGAATGGCAGAGCTGGCCAACTTAAGAGGCAGATGTAAGCCCCAAGGTGAGAGGTTTGTGGTTAGAACCCTCAGAGGTGCTGTGAGGCAGGGGAAGGGATGGCTCCTGTGTGTCTATAATCCTGGGGCTTCTTGTGAAGGTTCTGTCCGGTAGGCAAGGTGTTGTTGAACTTGACAAAGCAGGGTGATGTGTTTGTAAGACTTTGGAGTTGCACGGACTGGACTCCAATCCCGGTTCTACCACTTATTAGTGGTGACCAGGGGAGGTCACACATCTCCCCCGAAACTCTCTCTGGTTCACTTCTCAAATGTCTGTAATAGCTAGGCCTGAGCCAAGCGAAGGCCAGGAGCCTGGAACTCAGTCTGGGACTCCCATACATTTGTCAAGAACTCACTGCTGCTTCCCAAAGCCTACATTAGGGGGAAGCTGGAGTAGGAGTTGGAGCTGGCATTAAACCCCAGCCACTCTGCAGTGTGATGGAGGTATGTTAACTGCTAGACCAAATGACAACTTCCTAGAAAACCTTCAGGATGAAAGTTGGCTTACGCTTTTAGAAGTGTAACACAATAAAATTTAGCAGAGCTGTTCAATATGGTTCACTTAAAATTTATGGGAAGAATATAACCAAGCCTGAGATGATGCTATTACTAGCAAGCAAGAAAGCTGTTCTAATAGAATCAGTGATTGGAACTCATCAGGGGAGATCCCTGAACCTTTATCATCTTTACTCTGGAAGGAATTAATTACCAAGATGAACGGACTATCAGATAGGCCTTCATTTCTGTTTGTGTTAGGGGGACCCCATAGCTATTAGAGGTTTTTGGCAGCAAACCTGCTCTACCAGGGACAAAGCATGGCACAAAGTCCCATGCTCTGACTCGGGAACTGTGACATCAGGCCCCCTGCAGGATGAGATCCTCTGTTTTGGGAAAATTCTACTCACAACATATGCAGACCAAGTCTCTTAGCATAGTCTGGTGAGAAGAAGACATCTGCAAGATTCCAAAGTTCCAAGCACGGTGGCTCAAGTGAAGCTGGTCCAATAATGCTGCTAGAAATGCTGCAAGTTTTCATCAAGTCTGCAGGATGTTCTGCCAATCTTCAAATGAGGGGACATTGAGCACCAGCTTCCAGACTGATAGGGAAGGAAGTTGTGTCTCAGAGATATACCCAGAAGAGGACCCTGCAAGGAAACATCCTGCCCATCAAGGTAGACCTGTTTCCCAGGGAGAACCATTGGAGGAAGGACGAGGCCATGCTCCTGATCCTTCTGGAATGTTCCCTCCCCACCTATTCCTGGCAGCTCGTTCCTTTCCCCTCTTCTTCCTCTGTGTCTTTCTTTAAGTAGCTCCTATGGGTTTCCGTGGGATAAAACGTGTCTAATGAAGGAGTGGTAGGATCCGGTTACATGGAAATTCAGACAAGCAAATCTGTGAGACTGATGCTTGTGATGTGTGTTTTTTCTTTTCTTTTTCTTTCTTATATATATATTTTTTTAAATCCTGATGAATTTCCTCCTCCTCAGAGAAATCGGCTCAGGCTGGAGTCTGACAGAAATGGCTGCCTGGGGCATCTGGCTTGTAAATGTGATTTCCCGAGATGTAATTGGTGTTGCAAGGAGAAACATACACACACACACACTCTCTCTCTCTCTCTCTCTCTCTCTCTCTCTCTCTCTCACACACACACACACACACACACACACATTCTCTCTCTCTCTCTCTCTCACACACACACACACACACCAGGCTGACAGAGAAAAATAAGAAGCTTGATTCACAGATGGGTAAAGACTGATTTCCATAGAAATAGAACACTCAAAATTAGCTTGGTATAAAAATAGCCAAGGATGTGGGGTTGGCTTACTGTCTACACTCCCCACTGCTTGACTCCGCTTTGTGCATGTCTGCAGCCTTCAATCCCAGCTGCTCATCTCAGGGACTATGGCTCCAGCCGTTCACACCTCCGAAGGCCCCTCTGGCCATCTCAGCCTCCCAGCCTGGCTGCTGGAGGCTTTGGTTCTGAGGCGTGATCCGTCAGTATCTGTTCCAGCACAGTTCTGCAGTCCCTCAGTCTCTGGCTTTACAAAGCTAAATTTTCACGAACAAAGTCTCGAGGCCTGTGTGGTGGTGCAGTGTGTTAAACTACAGCTTCTGGTGCCACCGTCCCATACTGGAGCACTGATTCCTGTCTCAGCTTCTCCGTTTCTGATCCAGCTCCCCGCTAAGGAGCCTGGGAAAGCAGGAGCAGACGGCCCAAGTGCTTGGGCCTGTGTCGCCTACATGCGAACTGAGCTGGAGTTCCTGGATCCTGGCTTCAGTCTTAACCTTGGTAGGCATTCCAGATGAATCAGTGGATGGAAGATCTGTCTCACGCTCTGCCTCTGTCATCTCGCTTTCTGTCACTCTGCCTTTCAAATAAATGAATCATTTTTTTAATTAAAGAATTTCACATGTAAAAGATTGAGATTCGACTCCTACTTTGTTATAAACAGAAATTAGCTCAAAATGGATGAGCAACTTAAATATGAAACTGTGAGGAGAAAACATATAAGGAAACTTTCAGGACAGGATTTGTAGCTTTGACACTAAAAGCATGAGAAACAAGAGAGTGGCCCTCATCAAGATTGAAAATGTGCATCAAACGAGATTACCCAGATAGTGAACAAAGCACAAATTATAGAAAAGAAAATACAGTGAATTTCAGCAGAAAAATATTTATAAAATTATGTGTCTGATAAAGATCTAATGTGCAGAACAGATAAGCAGTTCTTACAGTTCAGTTCCCAGCAAAAGGCCAAACAAGCAAATGGAAAAACGATCAGGAACAGACATTTGGCACGGGGAGATAAACTGCCGTATGAGAGCGCTGAATCTGTGTCGGAGTGCCTAGGGCTGAGTTCAGCTGTACTTCCAAATCCACTCTAGTGTGGACTATGGGAGACAGAAGATGGTGGCTTAACTGTTTGGGTCCCTGACCCCCATGTGGCAAACCCAGGCAGAGTTTCTGACCCATAGCTTCATCCTGGCCCTACCTTGTTTATTGCGGGTTCTTCCTAGCTTTCGTCCTCACTCTCACTCCCTCTCCTTAGCTTTCAAAATAAATAAAATGACCAAAAAAATCAACAGATATTTCTCCAAAGAAGGTAAGTAAATGCCCAGAATGCACATGAAAAGGTGCCCAGCATTATTAGTCATTAGGGAACTGTAAACGAAAATCAAAATGAAATATCATTCCATTAGAATGGCTATAATCATAAATGAAACCAACATGAAATGACAATCTCTAAAAAATTTAAATATAAGATCGTCACATGGTCTAACAATTCCATTTCTGGGTATATGCAGGAAAAAAAATGAAAGCAAGGACTCAAACAGATCATTGAATGCACCTGTTTAAGGCAATGTTATTCACAGTAGCCAAGAGATCCAAGCAGAAGGCTGTCGGCTCATGGGCCCTTTTGTGATGGCATTATTTCACTTGAGTGTAATATCCTCAAGGTTCATCAGTCTTGTAGCACAAATCAGAATACCCTTCCTTTTCAGGGTGAGGAATGTTCCCTCGTGTACAAGTGTCACAGTTTGCTCATATTCACTTTGTCACTGAGCGCATTAAGCTGAGCAAAACAATCCCGTCTGTGTTTATGGCTATGCAGCTTAGGGTAAGAGTTAGAAAAGCCCAGCTGATCTGTTGCTGTTGTTATTATTACTTTTTAAAAAGATTTATTTATTTGAAAGTTAGGGTTACAGAGAAAGAGCAAGAGACACACACAAAGAAATCTTTCAACCTCTGCCTCCCTCCCCAGTTGACTGTAACAGCAAGCGCTGGGCCAGGCTGAAGCCAGGAGCGGGGAGCTTCTTCTGAGTCTCCCACATGGGTGGCAGGACCCCAGATGCTTGCACCATGCTTCGCTGATCTTCCCAGGCCAGCAGTAGGAAGATGATGGGAAGTAGAGCAGTTGGGACACAAACCAGTGTTCCATGTAATGCCAACATCTCAGCTGGTGGCTTTTCCTGGTATGGCAGAACACCATCTCCAACTCAGCTAATGTCTAAGAGGTTTTTAGTGCTTTAGTTCTAAAAGTACTCTTGTATGTATCATTGCATTTGAACTTCACCAGACTCCTGGAGGCAGGTGCCAAAGCAACCATCAACCTCATTCAACACAGGAAGAAAACAGAAGCTCAGAGACAGTAACTGACTTCCCTGAGGCCACACAGAAAGACATCAGGAATATTCTGACATTTGTTCTTCAGGAAACATCAGCTGGCAGCCCACCCTGAGGAGCAACAGGCCCAAGCTCTCTTGTCACCAGGACACTTGGGGGAAGTTTTCATCCTTATTATCTGTGAGCCCTGTTGGACATTCCATGGCATTTCAAGTAAATGCCAACTGAATAGTGCTGACACCTACCCACGCCTCCTTGCCCTATCGCTATTGTTCTTTCACGTCAATCCCCACTTCCCTGAAGGAGCTCCTGTGTGCACTTGGGCTGATGGTGAAGCCCCCACGTACAGCGGGATCTTGGCCTTGTCTTCACATACCTGGATCAGGATGGCTGGCCGTGCTGTTTCTGTGTGGGAGGACAGTGTCCTTAGCCCTCAGGGCTGACTTAGCTGAGCCTCAGGTTGGGTGCCAGGAAGGAAGCATGGAAGTTTCTACTGTATGCTGGGCAGCTATCCATGAGAGCTCAGTAGATGTGAATTCTGCACAAGCAAAGGAATCCAAAATGTTCTGTTTTTGCCTCAGGCAGACAATGGAGGATCTATCTAAATTTAGGCAGAAATTGGGAGATCTATCATTTGGAGATCAGAGATCACCAGAAAGGGGATGCACCCAACATTGGGGATCCAGAATGACATGCCCTCTGGAGCTCAGGCACAGAAATGGGGTGCCAGGTGGACGGGGCTGGCATTGTCATCAAAGTGGGTGCACTTTACATGGGGAGAATGAACATGGCTGACCAAGCTGGCCTCCAGGGGACCTCTGCTGCAAGGTCATGGTCAAGTCCAAGATCACAGAGCACAGAATGTGTTTGTTGATGGGTCACTAAATAGAGAGCCTTGCAATTCAGCCCTTTGATGGGGCTCAGCTAGGCCCCATGAAAAAGGCTAGGTGAGTAAAGGAACAGAGAGAGCAACATGTGTTGTGGGGCCCACTGACCCACAACAACTGCAAAGAAAGGCAATTCTTTTGTTTTTCTCCCATATTCCACTTTATATCTATGACAATGATGGAGATGCTTCAGGAAGCACTGAAAAGTAGCCAACATACACAGGGTTATGATTTTTTTAAAAACCAGGACTCTGTAAACCAGGACACAAGGAGGCAAAGAGGAAAGGCTGAGAGAAATGTAATCAGTCAGAAGTCTGTGATGACTGGGTGATTCTGTGACAGTTGTCATGACCCAAAGAAACGGCAATTGAGTTAACACTAATATTGCCTGGGATAGCAGAAGATTGTACTACAGCAGCATTTCGACTTCTTGGGATCTGAGTCTGCATTTGAGGCTTTTGCAAGCATGAGCCATGAAATCATGAGAAGCTGGTGGAAGAAGTTTCCACACAAGGGGCAAGTATTATCAGGCCTGGAGGGAGAGAAGGTGAAACACAGAAGCCAGGATTCAAAGCCCCAGCGCCACCTCTCCCACTGCACGTTCCCAGCTGGACTGCTTCATTGCCAAGCCTGAGTCACTGAAGGGCTCAGAGGGCAGCAGACTCCCCCTGGCCTTGCTTGTATGTCAATGTCCTGAATACTAGTACTCTTTCTATGCTGAGTTGGAGTATCAATTGGAATGCTGCCAGCAGACAACCTCAGCAGGAGCCAAAACCATGCCCTTCCACCTGTGTCACTCTCAGGATGCTCTTTAATGACCCTGAGCCACTTGCAGGGTCTTCTCAACTCAGGATAGGACACCCCAACAAAATGGCAACAAATGCTAAACTGCAGTGGATTTGACACACCAGGGTCCCTTCCACAGGTGATCAGGCAATAAATCTGCCATAGCCATGAGTAACTGTTCAGACCTAGGGTCCTACTCCCCTGCTGACCCCTCTGCTTTATATGACATAAGTGAGAGGCCAGACTTGAGCTCAAATCCAATTTGGATTTGGATTTTCCACCTCTCTTAGGAAAATTGTTTCAATCTCCTAGAACCTCAGTTGATTCACATAAGAAGATGGAGGGAAATTCCATTCAAAAATTTCTGGGGGAGAATGCACTGCCTTCGTGGGGAGGAATTCCCAGTGTTCAGCCATGAAAACTCAAAAAACTGATCCACCAAATTATCTTCTAAACGGGGTGGCTGTTGTCACTTATGATGGCCTCAAGTTGTGTTAGCAAAAAGAGCAGTCAGGGGCAAGCAACATTTATGGCATGGAGCATGGGATGGGATCTACCTAGGATCTACCAAAGAGAGGGCCCAAGGGATGCCCCACTCCCATTCCACCCCTCTCTTCCCTGGCCCAGTGCAGCCCAGAAGGGTTCTGGGTAATGGACATGCCTTGGAAGAATTGGGCACTACATGTTTAAAGACATGTGAAATCCACCTTCTCTCTCCCCTAAATCTGCAGAAAACTTCCTACTCACCAGGCTGTGAGTGGAATGGAATTTGTTGGTGGAAACTTAAAAGGAGGTTGGCATGAAAGGAAGCATCACTTTGCGCCTATAGGTGCAGAGGAAACGGGAGCAGCTACTGACTAACTGTATATGACCTACTACAGAGGAAATGATTCACACACCAGGTCTATGAGGATTTCTACTAGAATTCTGTCACCTGCAGCCATCTTTCCACCTTCTATGGCTTGTGCACCTGCCACCCTGCAGGTGCACCATGGGGAGCACTTGGTTCCGGACACTTCTGCTCATGGATGCCTCTCCCTACACACCTAACCAAGAGGAGCTTGGCTGTCCCTATGTTCTCCCCACATCCACTCAGGGGCTTCAGTCTCAGTCCCTGCAGAGGGACAGCTGTTCACTGCTGCAGCAGATGTCACCCACACCACACTTGGGCTGTGCAGCTTGTGTTATGCTGCCTCCTTCGAGCAGGCTGCCGTGAATTTCTGGGGCCCCTGTTTATTTTTTCTGACCTTATCACTCCTGGAGACCTCTCTCATCCACCTGCGCCTCTTGTAAGACATTTTTCTCACTTGCTTTATTGGTGTTGACGCTTCTGAAATGCTCACCATCTCACCGCAGGTTGCTTGTAAGACAAGGCCTTCCAATTCATCCTTGCAATTCTCCCAGGACTTAATGTGTGCTTCTCCCAGAATCCACTGCAGTCTCCCTGTGTGCATAAAACTCCCCTCCCAATCAGCTTCCCCCAAGAGCTCCAGCATTCAGACTACCAGGACATGCTGTGAACCTGAGTTATTTACGCCACTCTGAACACAGAGGAACTTGAAAGGGTTGATCAGTCATGAAGATGAAAGGACTCCTGTGCCTCACACTCTGATCTTCACTGTTTCATGGTTAATGATCTGTGCTGGGGCATACTGAGAGTATTTACATTATTGTTTGTTTGCTTGTTTGTTTTACAGTCAGAGACAGAAGACAGAGGCATAGATTGCCCATCCACTGATTCTCTCCTCCTATGCTCCAATATATGGTATTGGGCCAGGCCAAAGTCAAGAGCTGGAAATAAAATCCTGTTTTCCTATGTTGATGGCAGGTACCCAACTACTTGACTGGTCACTGCTGCTTCTTAGGATCGGCATTAGCTGAAATCAGGAGCTGGAATCAGGAATCCATTCCAGGCCCTCTGATGTGGGACAAGAGCATTTTAAAGATTTATTTTTTTTTTAATTTTTATTGGAAAGGCAGATATACAGAGAGGAGAGACAGAGAGGAAGATCTTCCGTCCGATGATTCACTCCCCAAGTGAGTGCAATGGCCGCCGGCCGATGCTATGCCGATCCAAAGCCAGGAGCCTCTTCTGGGTCTCCCACACGGGTGCAGAGTCCCAAAGCTTTGGACCTTGGACCGTCCTCGACTGCCTTTCCGGGCCATAGGCAGGGAGCTGGATGGGAAGCGGCGCTGCCGGGATTAGAACCAGCGCCCATATGGTATCCCGGGCGTGCAAGGCGAGAACCTTAACCACTGCACCACTGCACCGGGCCCGACAAGAGCATTTTAACCACTAAAGAGCAGATGCCCACTCCCAAAATTCTCATGGTAGCCAGCCAGGACAACAGACATGCAAGTAACCAGACTCGTTGCTCCTCTGGCCTGTGCCCTCTGCAACCCTGTCACTTCATTAACCAGGATTCTAACTGCATCCGTAGTCTTTCAGAATCCTTCCAGAAAGACAGAAATCACTAAGGCAAATCAGGGTACCGTGTACCTAGAATGCTGGAGCCAGAAGGAGCCTTTCAAAGGAAGAAGCATGGCAGCATCCAGGTGGGAGAAACCTTGGAAGGTTCCACTGGAAGTCAGCACAGGGCAGCAGAGCATGGACACAGGAAGGGCCAGGCTCCTCTGTTGGTCCTGGGGAGGTGGCCAGCGAGACAGGGGTTGATCATTTTCCTACAGATGCAGAGGTGTCGCAGTTACATCTTTAGAAATGAGAATGTTTTCAGTTTGTTTTAGTTACAACTCTCAGACTCAATCTCAGAGCCACCCCTAAAATCACAGACAAGAGCAATAGAGGCAGAAGTCAGGATTTTTAAAAATCAGAGGACATGGACCCAGTCTTTTTAAAAGGGGCAACGACCATGTCTCAGAAACATATTAATCTAATAGTGAGATTTCATTTTAAAATCGTTTTAAAAAGAAGTTTAAGATTCAGATGCTATTGAAATTATAATCCAAATATAGAGTCAGTTAGATCCAGGAGTATGAGGGTACTTTAGAAAGTTCAATGAAGGAAAATGGAATGAAAAGATAAACTTATTCGATTGCAAAAAATATTGAAGTCTAGGCATGCTTTTTTATATATAACATATTTTCCTCAGTCCTTTTGCAGTACTATCTTCCATGAATTCATTTGGATTTACGTTCTTGGGCACCTTACTGGAGCTCAGTCTGATCGCCTGTAAACCAGACATAAAAATATTTATCTCAAGGGATCATTGTGAGAAGTTAGCCAAAATGTGAAAAGTGCTTTGCACCATGTCCAGCACAGGGCTCCCAATGAACAAATACAGTATTTTCAATACATAATACAATGCAATAAGTAATTAAGAGCTGATCTGGTTCCCTTCAGGTGTTCTGTTAATTAAACTTTTATTTTTATTTTGGTAGTATTATATCAATAGTTATGATGTGTCAGGATTCCAGAAGACACTTTGACAAAAATCACTAGCAATATCCATATGATCATAATGGGAACTCTGGATAGCTCAGGGGGAGATAGGGTATGGACCACATCAAGAAGGAGTACATGAAAGACTCTGCATGCGACATGCTGTTAGTTAAATCTGAGAAAACAGCCAAATATTGATGTAGGGACTGCTCACTTCTGACCAGTGGCTTGTTCTGCTTTCTGCAGTGACTTTGCCCTTGGAAATACTTAGCAGCCTGTCCCCTGGTAAAATTGCTCTTGGTTGCAACTGTTCCCTAAACGACCCTGACACTTCTGCGATGGCTCATTACATTTTAAATAATGTTTTCAAATTAGAAATGAGGGTGGCTCAGCCCATCCCCTCAGAGTCAGTGGCCAGAAAGAGAGGGCAAGCAAACCGCAGGCACAAGGAATGACATTTTCACAGCAAAATGATGTCCCTAAAGCTCACACCAAGACCCAAGATCCCAGGAGGAGCCCCTGAGCCCTGAGCCACCAGGACCCGCACCTGGCAGGATGTGACCTTCGCCAAATAACTCTGGGCCAAGTCCTCAGGGTAGCACAGCTCAGATCTTTAAGAAATCACTTTCTCAAAGCTGACTCTGACATTTCAAAATGATTACTTGGAAAGCAAATCAATTTTCAGTGAGTATTTGTGTGGCCAAGCACATCGGATTGATTCTTGGTTTTAGAGTCTCCTTCTTTTTAACAGGTGCAATGCCGCTGAGATGGATCTAAACTGTATGAAGTACGACATCACCACTTGAAAAAATCTAAGTAATATTTTACTGTACAGTGAAAAGAGAAGTTATGCGTTATGCAACTCGGAGATAACTCAGGTTTATGCTTGGTCTGATTTGACATGGCTGAGATAATACATTTTTTTTAACTAGATCTCATACTAGAGAAAGTACGCTGTATGCAGTGTTTTAGGGTGGAACACAAGTCCTTCCTAGATAATTGTACCAGTTAGCTATGGTTGCATGAAGAATCACCTGACTGTTCAGTTACTTTGAAAATATGAGCAATCCTGTTCATGAGTCTATAACTCAGTCAGGAAGTTCTGCTGAACTGGGGCCAAGCTTTGCTGATATTGGTTGGGCTCTCTCCTACTGCTTTGCTTAGACAGCAGGGATGGGACCAACTGATCTGGGAGGAGCTCATGCATGTGACTGGTGGTGGTTTGGCTACAACTGGGACATTGGGATATAACTGTGTCATGTGTTTCACCCAGTGGATTAACCTGGATTTGTTCTCACTGTAGCAAGACAAAGTCTGAGAGCAGAGGAATAAGCGAGATTTCTGAAGGCTGGGATTGCAGCTCCTTCCTCTTTGAGGTGACCACTAGACCTGTGCAAAGAGTATTGATGCACACAGCGTTTTTGCAATCAATTCCACCCCCAAGAAGAGTTCCCTGAAGGAGAATAGTGTGATCTCTACAAATTTGTCTTTGGAAAAATCTTTAAACGATCCCATTGTTCTGTTGAGTCTACATATTTCATGTCACGTATGTGGGGTTTCCACTAGTTATAGGAGGCTCAATGCCCCTCATTGCCATGCAGGATTTGACTAAAACTGAATTTATGAATAAGAAATATTGCAAAAAATCTCCTAGAAATGTGACTGCCTCCAAGCAGACTCTTGCTCTCTTGTCTTACCTTCTGACATCCCCTCCCTGCCTCTCCTCCCCACGCTGCTAACGCCTGTTTGGTCTTTGATCACTGTCCCAAATCATAAGGCAGAGCAACCAACACCCATTAAAGTGTTTTAATCTGTCTAAACATCTGTTTCAATGGATTTCACTAATTTGCTCAGAGGGGGGGATTTTAAAGTGGAAGTGAAGGAAGCCAAGGTATTTGGTCACATTAGAGGAGAAGGGGGCAGTGATGAGTAATGTCATGTGGACACACGTGTTGGAGGGACATGAGGAATAGAGGTCACTGTCCAAAGGGGAAAGAAGAATATCACAGGAGGCCAGGGAGACTGTGAAGACAAATGGTACTCACTTCCCATGTTTGCCTGTGTCTTGGTAACTGCTCTCAGGGGTAAGAGGGCGATTCTGAAGTTATATGTTCCATATTAAATTCCAGAGTTGGGACAAAGTCCTAAACTTTCTGAACCTTAGTGTTCTTATTTATGCAAGGATAATGTGGTATCTGCCTCATCAGTGTGAAAGTAAGTCAACTAACATACCTGGCTCAGAGTGTGTTCAGTTAGTGGAAGTAATCACAAGTTTTTTTTTTAACTTTTAAAATTAGTTTATTTGCAAAGAGTGACAAAGAAATAGAGAGAGAGAGAGATTTCATCTACTGGTTCATGCCTTAAATAACTATAACAGCCAGGGCTGGGCCAGGCTCAAACCAGGAGATCAGAACTCTCTGTTCAGGATTCCCAAGGGAGCAGCAGGGACCCAATCACTTGAACTGTCTCCTGTTATCTCCCAGCATCAGCATTAGCAGGAAACTAGAATCAAGAACAGAGCCTGCACCTGAAATAAGACCTGTGGGTGTGGGTGACCCACATGACAGTTTAACTGCTGTGCCTAATGCCTGCCCCAGATTTCACCCCGTTTAGTTCGAAAGTAACAGAAGAAATAGAACATCCTGAGGAGGGAATGCAGAGCAAGAGTAGCAAGTCGTGTGGCCTATCAGCCAGGGTTCTGTTTCTAAAGATTCATTTATTTCTTTGAAAGAGTTATAGAGAGAGGGAAAGACAAGTTCCCATCTTCTGGTTGACTCCCTCGGTTGGCTACAATAACCAGGGTTCATCCAGGCTGAAATCAGGAGGCAGGAGCTTCATTTGGGTGTCATTCCAGCTCTGCCCATCGTGACACTGAGTTTGGCACACAAGCTTGTGGAACTTCTGCCTGAAGATCATGCTCCTTGGACACTGAGTCCTGGGGATCTCAGAGCTTTGTTTATAAAGGAAGCTCAAGCAAAACTCAACTCCCTAGAGACCTGCAGCAGCGGTGGGAGACACTGTATTTGGAGCAATAGACGTAACTTACCAGCGTAAAGGAAGAGCTGAGTCCTGTTCCAAAACCAGGGGGGCTCTGTGGAGCACAGCTTGGAAATGACTGCGAATGCTCATGACTAAGTTTCGGCTGAAACCCCCTCTTCCCCTCTCCCCCCAAAAACATCATCTCAGCTCTCAGGGGAACAGCCTCAGTTCTCACATTTGCCAGCTGTCCATCCAGGGCGACCCCGCACTATTGTGAGAACTATCTCCCTCATCGCTGCACTAACGTACACCTTGCACACACACACACACACACACACACACACACACACCACCACCACCACCACCAGGATCCTCCACGTGGCGGGCATCCTGGGGGCACCAGGTCTGCCTCCAAAGTTGGCACACTGAGAGCTGTGAGTACATGGCAGATTGGGGGTTATTTTTAAACACCCTTGCTAGGAGGCAGCAGTGACCTTAAAGTAGGTTGCCTCTCTTTTTCTGGCATTTCAGTTTTATTATAAAAGCATTTATTTGTAGAAACAGAATTCCAAGTGGCAGAAGCATACACATGATACAAATGGCAGATGTTGACCCTCTGTCAGCGTCTCCAAGTGCAGGGGAGCCACAGCCTGCCCTGTGTGGGGAATAATCATCATCAACAAGCCTGCATCCCCCTGAGCCCCAGGGCCTCCCCAGCGTTGGGATGGGGGTAGGAAATTTCTGAAGGTGGGCAGGGTCCCTCCCAGAAAATACCAACCTGCTCTTCCCACTCTGAACTGAATCCACTTTGCTTGGTTACAACCAGACAGAGGAGAGAAGATCCAGAGAGCTGTCAGTATGGCATCTGCCTGACATTTTATAAAGAATTGGATCTCTGAACAGTCCTATTGACCCTAAGACATTATTGCTATGGAAGGTGGGTCAGAATATATAAAATGAAATAAAAATAATGTAATACAATGCTACATTGTTATTCATACATCATTTCAAGGGTCATTTATTCGATGTCTTACGCATGCCATGGTGCTGGATACCCTCAGTAACTCATAGAAAGGTACAAAGCCCTCCATAACAGAGCAGTTGCTGCAGTGGAGAAGGGAGGATGAAAGAGCAGAGCTCATCTTCACTCGGGGATAGTGGCATGCGATGGAAGTCTTGGAGGCTTAATCCCCCTCCCCCGAGCGCTGGTTGTAGGTAACAGGATGTCAAAAGAACCACAGATCCTGTTGGTGAAATGGCTAGTGCAAGGAGAGCTCTCGGAGACAGTGGTCTCTGGCGTTGACATTTTTATTCTCTGTCTCAAAAATCTCTGCATTGACACCCTCAAGGAGATGTGGCTACAGCACCGCTTCCCCAACCAGACTCAAAGCATATCCTGATCTCTCTGTGTCCCCGGTGCATGGTATAACACCTGTGCCTAAATGGTAATTGGTATATGAGACGTCTTCAAAGGGTCACCATCAGTGGATATTATGTGAAAAGTGTCCATGCGGGTTTTGAGTTAAAAGATTTTATCTGGAAGGCAAAGAGGCAAAGATGTCCCATCCACTGGTTCATTCATCAAAAGCCCATAATACACAGGAGGCTCAATCCAGGAACACAGAACCCCATCTAGGACTGCTACGTGAGTGACAGAGACCCAAGCACTCAAATCACCACCTGTTGCCTCCCACAGCACACATTAGCAGGAAGCTGTAATCAGAAGCAGAACCTGGACTCAAAGGCATCCTAACCACAGCTCCAAGTGTCCGCCTTTCCCTGTGCCTTCTCAAACATGTTTTGCACCCAAACAAGTTTATCTTTCCCTCTTGTTTCTCCTCTTTATGTCTCAAATAAATAAGTGTATGACTCAGTGAAAAGCATCAGGGAATGTCTGGGCTGCCTCTGTCTCCAATTCTGAGACACTGTGAATTCTAGTTTGAGCAGGGTAAAATCCATGTCTCTGCACCTGATTCCTGTGGCTCTCGGGGAGCTCTGTGATGTGCAGCATGATGGTTACAGCCGTCCCTTGATATGGGAAATCCACTTGTCGGGGAAGCTCAGGGGTCTCATTGTACTGTTGCCAACATTCAGCCACGGTGCCAAGGACAGATACCCAGTGTCCTTTCCCTGCACATTCTGCAACTTTTCTGAATCTTTATTCTTTCCTGCTTTACTAACAAAGAAAGCGCCTCTCTCAAGGTGATGTTTATGAACTTGCGTGGAATCAGATCCTCAGCCCTATTCTTCAGCATTGGACTTGGAGGACAAGTATTGGAGAGATGAGCTGAAATCCCCGGAAACCCAGGTCAGAGTTTACAATGATTGTCAGCCCGTATTACTCTTTTTGTCAAAGATTTAATTATTTGGAAGAGAGGGAGGGAGAGAAACAGGGAGAAAGAGAACGCGTGTTTTCCTTTCATTAATTAATTGTCCAAATGGTCACAAAAGTTAGAGCTGGGCCAGGCTAAAGCCAGAAGCCTGGAATTTCATCTAAGTCTCGCTCAAGAGTGGCAAGCGTACAAGCACTGGAGCCATCTTCTGCTAGTTTCCCAAGCACATTAGTGAACCTCTGGGTGGTTTACACTTCCTGCAGTATCGGGGCACAATGGGGAGGGCCTTCCTGATGTCTTATCTTACATAATGAATGCAGGATTTAAATACCAGTTCTATTTTTCACTTAATTATCCTGGTTCTCCTGTTGTCTAGAGAAATCATCATTAGTATTTCCCCTCTGCTTTTCTAAAATATTCATAGCTAGTATTTCTACTGCATAGGTTGCAACTTTGAGCAACTCAAGTTGAGTAATAGACACACCACCAGAAGTATGTGATTGACACACATGGGGAGTCCTGGGTCCTGGATTCAGGTCCCGGCTCTGGGCCTTGACAGTAACAAAACCACTCAGAGGCTCTATGCCAGACAGAGCAGAGGGTAATGACTTCATGATAGGTTTGCCCTGAATCTGCTAGGGAGGATGAGATGAGTACTTGCAGCAATCCCTGCCATCTCCCTGCTAATCGTAGCATAACCCCTCACTCCTGCCCAGTGCCCTCTGAATAACCTCCAAGATCTCCCTACTAAGGGGGATGTTGGCAGTGATGGGTTTTGTGTGAGTCTAACCACTCCTCCAGATTTCCAGCTAATTGGGAACTAGGTACAGATCCCAGAGGAAATTAACACACAATTCACTTAATTGCTATTCCAGGTATATTGGAGAATGTCGTTTGCACCTGGATTCTCTATCTGCCCTCCCCCTTGTAGTCTTAACCTGGAGACTTACACATTGAAGGAAGGTGTTTGACATATACCCAGCCAGCCATGGAAAGCTTCAGCCCGCATCCTACCCTCAGGATCTTGAACACTTACCTTGCAGAAATCAAGCCATAGGGTTATGCAGGAGCAATTAAATTCAACATACTGTGACAAATGACTTGGAAACAGAAACCAGGGCAGGTCAGCTCCTCACCACACTCTCACGGGGAAGAAAGGACAGGGAGCAGGGAGGAAGCAAGCAAAGCTTCCTGCCCAGCTCTTCCCCTACTGAGACAAGATGCCCAGGCTCCAGAAGGGAAGGCAAGAAGGGGATAGAGTGGGTTTCTATCGGTGTGAGATACGCTTCTCTTCGCTTATTCAATGATGTGGTTCCCAAAGCAAAGGATCCATGAAAACTCAACTCCTGAATATCACTAATGTATATTAGTAAATGTAAAGCACCAGGGCAGAGTTCATACATTTCCTGCATATAAAATATTGTGGCCAACCAGGTTCTAAATTTGGAAGAGATGGTGTTACACCTCGGAACAGTCAGTTCTCAGAACCCCTAATTTCTAAAGCTCTTTGTGGGGTTCCTGTTTCATTAAGGTGACAAACACACACTATAGCCTGTTTTGCTGTTTGGTCACAACTGAAAACTGTTGACAGGGACTCAATATCCTGCATGGGTGCCAGTTTGTGTCCTGGCTGCTCTATTTCCCATCCAGCTCCCTGCTATGGCCTGGGAAAGCAGCAGAAAATAACCCAAAGCCTTGGGACCCTGCACCCATGTGGGAGACCCAGAAGAAGCTCCTAACCCCTGGCTTCAGATTGGTTCAACTCCAGCTATTTATACAATTTGTGGGGGCAGAGGGAGGGGTGTGAAACAGGGTATAGAAGGTTTATCTCTCTCTTTCTATCTCTCACTCCCCCCCTTCTCTCTATAAATCTGCTTCTCCAATAAAAATACATAAATCTGTCCAAAAAATAAACCTATTGATTGGAAAAACATAAAATACAATAATTGAGGACCTGGACTGTGAAAAAAAAAATAACAACAGGTGAATTATGAAGAGAAATCAACAAAAGGGAAAGAAGCGACAAAAGCAAGTCTCAAAATTTCTCTCCCTCTCCCTCTCTATCTCCCCTCACCTCCTCATAGTTTTGCCCTGAAGAGGACACCCAGTCACCACACAATGTGTTTGGGTCATCATGAAGGTGGCCAAAGCTGTATTAAAGATGACATCTTTCAGGAGAGGAATGGGAAGCTGTTAAGATGCCCACCACCCACATCAAAGCCCCTGAGCTTGACTCCTGGGTCTGGTTCCTTGAGCCCCACTTTCTGAACCTTTACTCTGGATAGCAGTGGTAATGGCTCAGTGACTGGGCTTCTGTCACTCTAGCCCTGGCTGGGCCCTGACCGTTACAGACCTTTGGAGAGTGAAACCCAGATGAGATAGTTGTCAGTCTTTCTGCTAGTCCAAAAATAAAACAGTAATACCAAACTATGTCCTTTTGTTCAGGAATGTCAGGAAGAGCTAGCTCCTGGGGGCTAGAGAATGAGGAGGAAATCTGAGAGGAGAGAGACAGAAAAAGTGGTCGGCTGCTTCTGTGTGCGGACCATCACCAGCTCAGCACCAGCTCTGAGCAAAGCTTATAGAAAACGAGACAGAAGTTGTTGTCCAGGTCTTGTTGAGATCACTAACGCTAACAAAAATAGCAGCATCTTCTATTATTGTAACACAGCTCAGAGTCTGTTCACAAAACCCATTCACAGTGTCCAGGATACAACCTGAAATTACCTGACACATACTAGAAGGGGAAAGGCTGTCAGATGCCAGTTGGGATGCTCGATCCCGTATCATAATGCCTGGATTAGAATCCTGGCTCCGCTTCTGATTCCAGCTTCTGCTAATGGATACCCTGGGAAGCAGCAAGTGCTGGCTCAGGAAGTTGAGTTCCTGCAACCCAGGTCAGCCGGGGAGGGGAGGCAGCGGGGGAGGGGCGGTGTGGTGGGCTCTGAATTTAGTTCTGGGCTCCTAGCTTCAGCCTGACAGCGCTCGCTAATGGGAAATGAACTAATTAATGGATGGGAGTTCTCTGTCTTTGTCTAGACCTCTGCACTTCTGTCTTTCAAAATTTTTTTTTTTAAAAAGATAAGTGTGTCAATTCTCAAGAGAAAGAGCAAGCGACAGATGCCAGCCCCCAGAAGCAGATGCTGAGATGATCGGGCAAAGACTTCAAAGCAACTATGAAAATTGTGTTTGATGAGGCGCAGAAAAAATAAACTTGAAATAGGCGAAAGATTTATATGACCTGAAGAGAAACCAGAGTATATTATAAACTTGAAATAGGTGAAAAGATAGAAGCACTCACCAGATAAACCATACTGCAAGAAAAGAAACAAAAGCAAGTTTTAGAAATGAAAATTACAGCAAATAAACATTCATTGAGTGGGTTCAGTTTCAGACTAGAGACGATGGAAGAGAACCAAGGAACACTTACCCTCTAATACAGAGTAAAATGCCTGAAACCAGATGAAGAGACTCTGGGTCTCTGGGACAACATCAAAAGTGTCCAGAAGCATCTCACTGAAGTCCAAGGAGAAAAAAGAATGATTGAGAAAGCCAAATATTTGAAAAGATTATGGATTTATATTTTCCTGATTTTGTAAAAGACATACAATTGTAGCCCAGTCAATCTCAAACAGGATGAAGCTATTTCTTAAAATAGCTAGGCACTTAATCAAATTTCTAAAAATCCAAGTTAAAAAAAACAGGCTTGATGGTAGCTGGAAAACAAGGACATACTGGATACAGGGAACAAGAATTCATATAACTTGATGATCAAAATGCAGGGTTAGGAGGGCACGAGGCAATCTGGGCACATACAGCAAGTTAGGCCACTACTTGTAATGCCAGGATCCCGTATCGGAGCACCAGTTGAAGATCATCTGCTTTCCTTCCCATCCACCTTCCTGGGAAGGTAGCATGTGATAGCTCAAGTGCTTGGGCAGGCCAGCCATGTGGAAGACCAGGACAGAGCTCCAGGCCAAAGCCTGGTCTAGCTCCTGCTCTTGCAGAGTGAACCAGCAGGTAAAAAATATCTCTCTCCACCCTACCCTACCCGCACCACCCACTGCCCATCACTCTGCCTTTCAAATACATAAAAATCTTAATGAAAAAAAATTATTGCCTTCAAATTCTAAATCCAGCAAAAAAAAAAAAAAAATAAGCAAATAAAAATGTTCTTAGACTAAGAAAGACTAAGGGAATTTCTCACCAGTCCTCCTGCTCTGGAAGAAATGCTAATGGAAAGTGTTACGTGGTGCGAGTGACAGCACACTAGACATGTCTAAGGTTTTATTAAGGAGTCTTTACTAACCAAGCTTGGTGATAATAGAGCATACTAGAAATAGCAATCATAAGTCCATATGGCAATCCAACCAATCATAATCCAATCAAATATTATCCAAAGAGGAACAAATGGTCATTACCCTCAAGTCCATCCGTTAAGCTGAAGACCTATGTCCCAGCTTCCCCAACAATATAAGCTATCCTAAGAGACATGCAACGAATAACCTAGACACACTTACAAAGCTGCAGACATTCACCTTTCGCTGGCTTCTCTGCCCACATTCCACTACTGCCAGGCCTCACCTCTCCTGGAACTCCTGATAGTACACAAACCAGAAACAACATTACTATATCCATTGTCCCATCTAAGCAGTACACAGGGACCATGCTCAGGGGATTACCTGTCCTGGGTCAGCCAAGGGTCAAGGTGCCAGAGTAACAGAAGCACCTGACCAGAAGGAGAGTGAGCCCCCACTTCACGGGGCTTTTAAAGGGGCTTGTGAGGGGAGTGGTTACACAACAATGCAATACTGTCCCCTCTCAGGTCATAGGTGAATCACAGATGGGCAGGAGAGAATACCTAAGTGTTGAGGGCTAAGGAGTTGATTAGTGCTCGTTGGGATGTGCAGGAACAGGACCTGTGCTTGTAGCTAAAAACACCTGGACTAATTGGACTTATCTGCATCTAACATCCTGGCTAAAATAAGACGTGGGGGAAGAGTATACAAGGAGAGGTGAAGGAGCAATAAAATGAGACTTCGCAGAGACTTCTACCATCACTGGCTGTACTCCATAACAGAAAGTTCTTTAGGAGAAATTAAAGTGAGGTCAGAGGGAAATGCAAGTCTTGGGGCCTAAAGGGAGTAGCAAAAATAGCAAATATCTGGGCTTGGCATAGTATCCTAGTGGTTAAAGTCCTTGCAAACACATATGGGGTGCCGGTTCTAATGCTGGCAGCCCTGCTTCCCATCCCGCTCCCTGCTTGTGATCTGGGAAAGCAGTGGAAGATTGCCCAAAGCTTTGGGACCCTGCATCTGTGTGGGAGACCTGGAAGAGGCTCCAGGCTCCTGGCTTCAGACTGATTCAGTTCTGGCCTTTGCAGCTGCTTGGGCAGTAAGTCAAAGGATGGAAGATCTTTCTCTCTGTCTCTCTTTCTCTCTGTATATCTGACTTTCCAATAAAAATAAATAAGTTTTTAAAGGACAAATATTTAAGCAGATATAAAAGGCCTTCTGCTCCATTGTCTCCTCGCTTACACCCTCCAACCTCCCTGCTCCTCCCCCCCCCAACTGCACCAAATTCCTTAAAATCTGCGTGGCTGTTGAAAACAAAAAGGGTAAAATATCAATGTATGCACTTTTTAATCTGTGCTGATGTGGTACACAGGGGGCTGGACCATGAAGGTCAGAGTGGGAAGGTTAATGGCAGTGAGGTTGCTGATTTAGGTTTAAACATTTAACTCTTCTGATTGTAAGTGTTGGAGGGCACCACGGAATGCTTATGTCATGGAAGAACTCTGTTCTCTTGCTCACACAAGTAAAAATGAAACAAATGTTTTCAAAGACATTAACCAAGCAGACTTTAAGAGATGCTATATATATATATTTTTTTTTCCTTTTTGTTCAATTGTTATTGTGATAAAATATCTATCACTTAAAACTTACCATTTTAACTTCTTTTAAGTACACAGTTGAGTGATTCATCTTATGGCACATCCTCCCCAGAGCTAGAAAAACTCTTTTCTCCTTGCAAACCTCCAACTCTGTAATCCCTGAGCGTGAACCCTTAGTTCCCGTACTCCCAGGCCCTGGTAAGTATCCAGCCCCTGCTGCTCATGTCTGCGAGTTTGACTTCTTCAGGCTCCTCATCTGAGTCGACTCATACAGCATTCGTCTGTTATTTTACTTAGTACTGTGTCCTTCCATGCCTCCTACTAACGTAAAGCATTTTTTGAGTTTATTTCATCTGCGATTAGCCTAGCCTCTCCTGCTCTTTTAGTTTAACCTGGGTGATATTTCTTTTATCTCTGTTTCTGGATCTAAAGTGATCCAGAGATCAGTGAACAGGATAGAGTTGGGTCATGTCTATCTAACCATTCTGTAGCTCTGTTGGCGATGAACAAACTTAATTTATGCATATTTAAAGTATACTGGACACATTAAGGCCAATTTCTGTCATTTTGCTCTTTGTTTTCACTTATAGCTTCTTGATCCTGTTTTTCTTCATGATAATCTTTCCTTACTTTAGCTGATTTTTTTGCTGAGAACATTAAGCTTCTTTTTAATTTCCTTCTATTTGCACAGTCCCTGACTTCCAGTGGTTCTGCATACAACTTTTTTTTATTGTTAATAACATTTTATGATGTGATACAGTTTTATAAGTACTGGGATTCCCCCACCCCTCCCATTACCCTCCTCCCCATGGTGGATTCCTCCACCTTGTTGTGTAACCACAGTTCAATTTCAGTTGAGATTCCTTCATTGCAAGCATATAGCCAGCATAGAGTCCAGCATCTTATTGTCCAGATAAGTTCAACCGCTTCTTGGGGAGACCTTTTCTGGTCTGAAGGTAGAGCTAACAGAGTAAAATCCCGATCAATGCATACAACTTTTCAAAGTTTGCAATGGTGCAACAAAGGCACACATTCAGTAGATTTTACTTGAAATTTTGAACCTTGGCCCCAGGCTGGCTTGGTGTGGCTCCATCTTTTCTTGGCTGCTGGGCAGCAACAGTAGCTACAGTTCTGCCATCAGCCTCATGGTCAAGGAGCTGTAAGCCATGCCCTACAGTGTGCTGTGTTGTCAGTGTACAGCTTTGACTTACAATGGAGTTAGTAACAACAAACATTGGAAACTTAAAATACCTTGAGTCACAATGCATGAAATCTACTAGACCTAGTGCATGTCACAGCTCAGTCACATGATGCACTTTGGCTTGTGTCTGCTGTGATGGCTGGGACAATAGGGAGTTGTCATAGTGTAGTTCCCATAAAGCAAGTGGTGACAGACGTAAGAGAAAGGAAATATCATGAAGGCTGTCCTCTGACCTCAAGGGAATGATGTAAGACCTAGGGAAACTCCTGGCACCTGGCAACAGAGCACTTATACATAAGTCACAGGTACAAGCGCAGTGGTGAAAGTGTATGTTAGAGAGAGTGTGTGCAGTGATGGCCAACTGTGCTTGGACACCAGCGTCTTTCTGTGGAGCACATCCTAAAGCTGATGATCTGTGACGCACATTCTAGAAAACAAACCAAAAAAATCCTACCCAGAATCTGCCCCCATCACTTTGCTGTTGGGAAGCAGAGGGTGAGATTTTAATTTGTACACACAGGGGACCTTCCCCCACCCTACATCTTTGGGAGACTCATATTGGCGGAACAGCTTCTTCTAGCCTGCCATCCTTCGTGCAGTTGTTTGCTTTGTGTTGTTGCATTTTCTTGGTTGGGATTCTTCTACAGGGACATAGCTGGCTGGCATCCCAGAAGGAGCCGTGTATCAAGTCGCTGCCTCACCAACAGGCAATCACAGAGCAATGGGCCCTGGGGGAACCTGTTCTTTCTTGTGGCCTGCCACTGACTTAATCACAAAGCAGAGATCTGGCCATACAGAGGAAGGACGAACCCTCCCACGGGCCCTGGAAGGAACAATTGTGTTTCCGAAACACAAAGATGGCATTATTTTCTCTTGCTTTTAAAAAATCCCTTGAAGCTGCCAGCCCAGGAGAAAATGGTTTCTTCTTTCATTTTTAAAAAATATTTACTTATTTTTATTTGAAGAAACAATTTACAGAGAGCAGGAAAGAGAGAGAAAGGAGAGATTCTCCATCTGTTGGCCCATTCCTCAATAGTCACAACTGCTGGAGCAGGGCCAGTCTAAAGCCAGGAGCTTCTTCCAGATCTCCCATATGGGTACAGAGGCCCAAGGATTTGGGTCATCCTCCACTGCTTTCCCAAGCACATTAGCCAGAACTGGATAGGAAATGGAGTTCATATGGGGTGCTGGCCCTGCTGGTGAAGACAAGGTATAGTGCCATGGAGCCAGCCCCATGGTTTGTTCTTAAAGGCAAGAGTAGATAATATTCACTTACCAAGAAAACAGAACTGAAGTTGGAAAGGGTTTGCTGGAGAACAAGTTGTGAATGTGGACAGGGCATGGGTTGATGGGATGCTGTGCTATAAAGGGGTTGCAATTCCAAGTGGGCTGGGTCTGTAGTGTCTTAAGAGCTTTGCAACTCACAGACCCAATCACTCTCTCAGTTTTGGAGACCCTCCAACTCATTCCCTCACCACCTAGCAGTGACCCTGTGCTGGGCCAGGACAGGTGCACCCCCACCCTCTGCACTATGATGGAGGAGCTGTGGTGTCTGCAGATATCTTCTGAAAGCAGTGTGCATGCAGTGCCCACAGACAGACTCTGTTATTTTTTTTTTCATTGCAAGCATTTATCAAGCGTGAAGTCCAACATCTTATTGTCCAGGTAAGTTCAATGGTTTCTTGGGGAAACCATCTCTGGTCTGAAGGTAGAGCCAGCAGAGTATCATCCCAATCAATTAAAAGCCCCCACATAATATCAGTAACAATTTATAACATTATGGAATTAATTGACATGGTATTGAATAACCAATATGTTAAAAAAAAAAAAAGAGAGAGAGGATGCAAGTTCTGAACCATATCCTGTGGCTTCTTCACTGACATTTCAATTATTAGTTTATATACAACCAGGTTCTATACACCTTAAAATGGCTATAGGGTACTACTCAGCTGTCTCGTGTCTATTTTAATTTTAGTATTTAGCAGTTTATAGCATGGAAGCATTATTTTGCTAACCTGGCTGTTTTTCAGGTAGTCTAACTCTATAACTCTAACAAGACATGTGTCAACAGTTTAGGTGAACAGTTTTAGGAGGGGTGTGCAGAGAAATCTTCAGTACCCTAGTGAGGAATAACTAATCTTGGTGTCCCACCTAGTGAAGTATAAGTGATCCTCACTGACCGTTTCCTGTCTGATTCTAAACTTTCCTTGTTGTTCTCTATCTATTCTAGATTGTTTGTTTGTTTGTTTGTTTGTTTTGAGGAGTTTCTGGAGCGATCCTGATGGTCATTGCGAGAGAGGGTGGGTATCCAAACTCAGAACCAGGCAAGGACCAGAAAAAGCTCCCCTCCCTAGTCCTGAAGGAAGTTTACTGTTCTTCTGTTTCTGCAGACCGCTCAGGGCTCCTGGTTGTCGTTCTGATGACCTTGGATCCTGCAAGGCAGGATTTGGACTTCTTCCATCCCATGTGGTAGATCCAGATGCGGGTGGGTGACCTCAGAGTTCTCGGCCTCCGAAAGCACTCCAATTCCCCGTAGACCCTGTTATTTCTTAAAGTAAAACATGGGCTCCCCAGTTACAGATCCAGTGCACTAGCCCACTATTCAGGTTCTGGTGTTTTTCCCTTAGGAATTCTCAGCTCCTATAACTTGGAAATCATGGAGTACCACAGTGTTCCAGTTTAGACACCAACCAGTTCATGCAACAGCTCCAACGCCATTCTCCTCCCTATGTGATCTGGTCAAGTCACTGCCTGGGCATTGGAGCCATAGTGCATCGGAAGCATTCATTTCAGGACTCAAACCCCACTCTGGATCTGATGTGGCAGGTCTATGATGGATTTGGGAATGGAAGGCTGGTGGTCTCCTCTAGTGGGCCTTGTTGAAGGAGGCCAGCTGTCTGTGTTGCCCTCACCAGGAATGCCTCGTCCCAAAACCCCCATGGAGCTGTGGAGGGGAGGAGGGCTCCAGACTCTTGCCAGTTCTTGAATCACCCTCCCACCCCCAAACAAGGTTTGCTCTTCCTCCACCTTAGGATGGAACACTTTTGTGTCCTCTCTTGTAAATGCGCTGTAACTGTATAGCTTCATCCTGGCAGCGGTAGATCTCTGCAAACTCAGTGCTCTGACCCTCAGCACTCTGAAGGCCACAGGTGCCTCCCTGCTGAGGGTGGTATGCAAACAGGCCTTCCTCCTATAGGGGCCTGCTTGCATTGTGTGAACTTGCTAGCCTGGCCTTGTTTGAAAGCCTGTGTCACACAAGTCTGAGGTTCCTGGCTGATGTAGTGCTGCTCCCCATGGCTCACACACGTCTTTCCTGGGGAGGGAGGACAAACCTAGAAGACTGCGCCAAGATGCCATTGGCCTCCAGTGACAACCACTTTCACTCACGTCTGTGCTTACTTCCCTCCTCCCTCATTTTGAGGAATTCTGCGCCTTTGCAGGGGAAGGATGTCATTTGGTTTTGAACTGAATCCAGTCTTCATGCAGTCAGCTGTCTCCTTGGAGCAAGTTGTTCTCTGTTCCCTGCAGACAGATACTGTATTAGCATGCTTTGGACAGCCCTGATTTTAATTGCTGCTGTATGGATTTTCTTTTTTTTTTAAAGATTTATTTTTATTGGAAAGGTGGATATACAGAGAGGAGAGACAGAGAAGATCTTCCGTCCGATGATTCACTCCCCAAGTGAGCGCAACGGCCGATACTATGCACATCCGAAGCCAGGAGCCTCTTTCGGGTCTCCCACGCGGGTGCAGGGTCCCAAAGTTTTGGGCCGTCCTCGACTGCTTTCCCGGGCCACAGGCAGGGAGCTGGAAGGGAAACGGGGTGCCAGGATTAGAACCGGTGCCCATATGGGATCCCAAGCGTACAAGGCGAGGACCTTAACCACTTGCGCCACCGCGCCGGGGCCCTGGATTTTCCCTTACACATTCTATGCTTTCTGATCTGGTTCTCTGTCGGTGCTGAATTATGGGTTTCAAAGGAAGACTGAAGTTAAAATCTATAAATCTGATGACGACAAGACCATCTACACAGCAATGAAAAGCAGCTCAAGAAACCAGTCTCTTTACCTGTTCAGCTGTATTATTCAAAGGAAATTCATGGAGGCAAACTTTATTGCTCTAAGACGAATTCATGGAGGTGCACCCAATTGGCACTAGGTATTTGCAGCTGAGTCTTTACCAGGCAATTATGCAACTAGATCACATGGGTGATGTTGACCTTCCAGCTGAGGCATGAAGTGAGCTGAGCGGGAATTACATCCCAGTGATGCAGTCTGTCCAAGGTGCTTTTCTCTCTGGTTCTTTAGTAGACTGCCCTCATCTCTCTGAGCAGCTTGCATTACTCAGAATCATCTGTCATGGACCCCAAATAGAGTCTATTTTCTTTTCTGTTCTCATTGTTTTCACCAAGAACCAAGAGTTTCTTTGTGCTTAGGGGGTTATTAAACAGAATAAAAGACTGTTGCCTGGAAAAAGGTATAGAAAGGATTCCTGGGACCTACAAGAAATTAGAGTTGAGCCTGGCATGGTAGCCTAGTGGCTAAATCCTTACCTTGCATGCCCTATATAAGTGCCGGTTTGGATCCCAGCCACTCTACTTCTCACCCAGCTCCCTGTTTGTTCCCTGAAAAGCAGTAGAGGACGGCCCAAAGCCTTGGGACCTTGCATCCACACGAGAGACCCAGAAGAAGCTCCAGGCTCCTGGTTTCGGATTGCTCAGCTCAAGCTGTTGCTGCTGGTTAGGGAATGAACCAGCAGACAGAAGATCTGCCTCTCTGTCTCTCCTTCTCCCTGTAAATCTGACTTTCCAATAAGAATAAATAAATATTTAAAAAGATATCAGAGTCAAAACCCTCATTGCAGTCATAGAACACAGGCAGCTGATGAACGGGGCTCAAAACATTGGGGAGGAACTGACAAAACTGATGCACAAACACATAGATTTGATGGAGTTGTGCACTGAAGAAATGGATAAAATCCAAGAACGTCTGTTTTGTCGTTTTTTGAGTCAGCGTTTGGAGAGTGGCTCTGTAACTGCTCTAGCTTTTTCACATTGAGTTTTTTAAATGTTTATATTTTGAAAATATATTTATTGATTATCCAAGAGGAAGAGGGAAGGGCATGGCTATGGCACATCACATTTAGCCACTATCTGCAATGCTGGCATTCCATATAGGTGCTGGGTTTGAGTCTTAGCTGTCCCAGTTCCAATCCAGCTCCCTGTTGATGAACCTAAGAAAGCAGCAGAAGATGGCCCAAGTGCTTGGACCCACGCACCCACATGGGAGATCTGGATGAAAGTCTTGGCTCCTGGTTTTGGCTAACTCTGGTTTTCCTAACGCTGGCAGCTGCAGCCATCTGGGGAGTGAATCAACAGATGGAAGATCTCCCTTTGTTTGTCTCTCTCTGCTCCCCCACCCATTAATTCTGACCTTCAGAAAATAAATTGTTAAAAAGAACAGGCAGAGGGGAACAGGGAGTTTCCATATGCTTCTTGCTTCTTTAAATGTTCACAGTGAGCCCCAGCTGGGCCAAAACTAAGAACCATGGAACCCAAACCAGGTCTCAGACATGAGCAGCAGAGATCCAACTGCTTCAGCAATCACAGTTGCTTCCAGGGCTACCTCACAGGAAGCCGGGCTTAGGAGTGGAGCGAGACACTCTGTGAGGTGCAGGCTGCCCAGCTAGCATCTTAACCCCTACTCTCCTTGCTCTTCAGCCCAGGGGACCCACCCCAAGTAGTGGAGGACATTTGTCACAATCCAGCCCCAAATCTTGGGCACTTAATGACACTGATTGCAACAGACAGCAACCCTTCCTTCCCTCCCCTGCTTCCCAGCACACACACGCACACACACACACACACACACACACAATCACACTCCGCATCTCATCTCCCAAGTACATTGCACAGAGCCCCTTGGGCCATGTAACCTGGAAACCCACCACACACAATGTCAAGGTCACTGGCCATCTCAAATGCAGATCCGGTGGGGTTGCAGCAAAGCAATTTGTTCCAGAGAAAAGCTGCTTAGGCCGGCAGGTGGGTGACAGGCACAACCCCCCACTCTGTGTGCAGCCACAGTGGGCACGAGAGTGCTCTTTGCCTAAGAGAAAAACTGTGCCCTATTCCCTGGCAGTGCCGCCTACCCCACCTGCCATAAGCTTTGTGTCTTTAAAGTCCCTCTGTAAAGGCAGATCCCGCAATCACGGTTAAGTTCACTTTCACCCTGCCATTTTCCGCAGGATGAAATGTCCTTTCATCACCCTGTAGCAGTGGCTTTGATTACACAGGCACTAAAACGGAGGAACAGTGAATGAGCTCCAGAGCGAAATCCAATCCCACTGTGTTTAGGAGGCCCTGCTGTTCAGCACTGAACCCTGCTCACAGGATTTCAGCTTGTCATTCAGTAGCCATCGCTTCAGGCTAATTATAATACATTCGACTAATTCTGGTGGTCTAATTTTGTCCTTCTGTAATTAAGCTTCTTACGGCAGCGTGCTGTTTAGCCATAAAAGTGAAACCATTCCTTTCCTGTTTTCAAAACTGGTTGGGCAAGACAAGGAAAGGTAGCAGCATCTATTTACACCGACATTTTCTTTCCCCTTACTTTTTGCTTTTTTTTAAAAAAACTTATTATTTATTTGGAGGGCAGGAGAGAGAGAAAGAGAGAGAGTGAGAGAGGAAGGAGAGAGAGATCTTCCATGTTTCACACACAGATGCGCTCCTCAAATGGCTGCAACCACCAGGTCTGCAAAATGCCAAAGCCAGGAGCCAGGAGCTCCATTCTAACGCTTCATGTGGGTGTGAGGGGCCCAGGTATTTCCACTGCCTCCCCAGTTGCACTAACAGGAAGCTAAACTGGAAGCAGAAGAGTCAAGACTGGAACTGCTGCTCAGACATGGGATGCCAGCTTAAAAAACGAAGATCTAACACCAGCCCTGGGTCATCAATTTTCTTATTGATTAAATAAGACTTGATAAATTAGTCCACAAAAGAAGAAAGGTTTTCAAGTATTAAATGTGCAGAGCACTTTTTTCCTTGGGGAGGAGAGCAATAAATCAGTCAGTATTGATCAGTCTTATCACCAAGACTCAAGAGGAAAATGAACAAGCTTTGTTCAGAAGTAAGAGTGCTAAGTACCCAGCCTTGGATATTGTGAGATAGTCATTTAAAAAATGGACTAACGTTCGTGTAAGGGTCATGCTATTTCCTTGCTATCTGAGTGCCCCTGCCACCCTCAGGGAGGTATCAGCCACTGAAAGAAGAGATCACCTCCACACAGTTATGTGCCCCCACCTCGGTACTGCTGTATTCAGATCACACTGGACTCATCTGAGGAGTAAGGCTGCAAGGGTGGCTCAGAAAGTGTCATCCTGGAAGGGAAGGAAAGTCCGTCTAGCCCAGGAAACGCCCACTGATCTAACGGCCACATGACTCACAGAGATCTAGCCACGCTCTAGGGAGGTTCCTCTGTCACTTGCCATCTCGTGCACAAGCCATTGCGGCTGCTGCTACCCACTCCATGCCTGATGATGGGAGGGAAGGAAGACAGACACCCTGAGACAGCTACCAAGGAGAATCTCATTGTGTCTTCAAGTTCCCTTCACATACAGAGAGAAAAGAACAGTGCCACGGACCAGAACAGACTAGTTCAGTATTTTCTAGCAATTCTTCATTTATTAACTCAATCCAGGGCACCCCCCAGGCAACTTTTCCTATATGTTATATCACCTCAAAATGTCCATCTGGGGATGAAACTTCCAGTATATGAACCTGGAGGGGACACACTCAAACCCCATATCCAAGCTAAAACATCGTGGTGTTGTCATCAGTCATTCCTCCAGGAGACAGCATGCTGGACTGCTATTCTTCCAGCTCGGTGCCTCTGGGAAGCCCACCCAGCTATCACAGTCACCTGCCATCCCTCACAGATGCTCTCACTCATGTAGGTTGTGACATGTGTCCCATAATCCGCTCCTCCACCTCAAGCCCTGCCAAACCCCTGTGAGTTCAGTACACACCTGGAAAATCATGCAACGTTCAGCTTGTTGCTTCTTTTCTCCACTCCACTCTCTAGCACTTGCTGGATGTTGTCATGACATAGAATCAATCACAAAACCCTGGAGTCAAACCTGGCACTCATGAGTATGAACTGTGCTCCCACCTGCTTCTTCAACCCTACTAACAGCTCCTACCCGCTGACTCCATGACTTCCACCCACTGGCACACTCCTATTGCCATTTCCTCTTCAGTCAAGATCCTAAGACCAGTCACATGTATCGTCAGAAGAGGAGAGATTTAGATACGGACAGGTGCAGGGGGATGACCACGTGGAGACCCAGCAAGAAGACAACCACAGGGCGAGGCATGGAGCAGAGCTGTCAGGAGCCTCTGGAGCAAGCTTGGCCTGGAAACCTCTTTCACCTTGAACTTCCTGCCTCCAGAGCTGACCACTCTTTAAGCTACCCAGGCCTTGGTACTTTGCTATGGCAGCCCTAGGAAACTAGTACAATTCTTTAAGGTGGCTTGTTTTAAAACTTTAATTTTAAAAATCAACCATTCTTGATGTAAGAAAAAAAAGCATATGTTTTATAGATAGCTAGAAACGGACTTAAGATTACTCTACTCAAACTTAAAAGAATTTATTTTTAATCCCTTCTTATCTAACTTCAAATCTTTAGGAGCCTCTTTATCCTGACCCTTTTGGGGGTCTCATCCCTTCAAAGTAACTTTTCTCGTTGTCCATTTAATAAGGATAGATCCTGAACGTGACCCTGCTTTTCTTTCAGCAGCCTAAGGGGTCAGTAAGTTATCCACTGCACAGAGAAGGTAATTACAGGCAGCCTGTGAATGTGGACAGTGGGCAGCTAAAAGTCCCAGCACTGGGAATACAGCAAGGACTGGCCTACTGCTTGGCACAAGATCCTGCCATAATTGTGAATGTCTGGGATCAGCACCATGGTGAGGCAGAATAAGCCACCCCTGTGACACTGGCATTCCATGAAGTTCTGGCTCAGGTCCTGGCTGCTCCACTTCCTATCCAGCTTCCTGTTAATGTGCCTGGGAAAGCAGTGGAAGATGACCCAAGTGCTAGGGTTCCTGCCACTCTTGTGGAAGATACAAAAGAAACTTGGGACTTCTTGCCATGACCTGGATTATTCCTGGCTGTTGTAGTTGTTTCTAGAACGAACCAACAAATGGAAGATCTCTTTCTTTCTGTATCTCTTCCTCTCTCTGTGAAGCTGCCTTTCAAATCAGTTAAATTCTTCCATGAATAAATATAAATGACTGACTTAACCATATGGACTTTTGGGGTCACCCTTCTCATCAGGCTTTTGTTGTAACAAAGGGCAAATTTCCAGCATTTACCTGCTCCTAGGGAAACCAGTCTTGTATGATGGGAACAACAACCAGGTTTGGATCCTGGTTCTTCCACATTCCAACTGTGGGGCCTTGGAGAAGTTCCCTTTCGCTCTGAATCTTGGTTTGGCAGTCTATAAAATGACAATGTTGAATTAAAGAATATTTTTAAGTGTCTTAAGACTCCACAGGACCATGGGTCTAAGAATTACCTTAGGGAACACTAAGTTCTCAGTTTGCCCACCTTCCATTCCATCCCACTAAATATTTCTAAAAAGCAAGCTTTGTTTTCAACCATCTCTCCATGATCCTCAGGGAAAGGGTTACTCAGTGTTGGTGGAAGCTTTGCCAGCCCTAGGTCGAGGCACATCTTCCTGAGAGAGGAAGGATGCTGGGGCTCCAGGATGTTCCAGAAGAATCCATGATGTGGAAGAGGAGACAGAGGTGGAGGGGAGTCCCTGGCAGGGACTTCTGTGTAGACTCCTGAGCACTATGGGTATACCCGGCGTGCACTCCTTATCCACAGCCCAGGGTGCATGAGAACTGTATGCCATCCAACACCACAACACACGACCATCCAACCCACACACATGGATCTCACTGTTGGTGTTTTCCTTCCCGCTTCTTCTCGGCTCCTCATTTTGGATTATAGGTGTCCAGGATTGCTTTCTGTGCACCCAAAGGCCTAGTGAGTTAGTAACACTCTGCAGTTGCTGTTGGAAAACCCAAACACTTTCCCAGAGACAAAACTTGTGTGGCTCTGCCTCCTGCCTCTCGCTCCCATCAGGCCCTGGAGTTTAAGGTGAGGCGTGGATTTCCATTAGAAAGCAAGCACTGCTCTGTCACCCAATGCCCGTGCACAGCAGGGAGCCTGCACACATCTACTTCACGAAGGCATAGTGTTTGCTTTATAGGAAACAGAACTGAACTCCAGCTACACTATTCTGCTGATCTAAAATACAGAAAATTAAGTAGGGGACAGCTTCTATTCCAGCATTATCAGTGCATTCTACACACTGCTGCTGGCCAGTATTTCCCAAACACTCTTTCATTACACAGTTCTTCAACTCAGAAACCACAACGATCCTTCTTTAGATGCTTGTCTCTTTAACCTAGTCATCAAAACCCTCCATAGGGGCCCGGCGGTGTGGCTTAGTGGCTAAAGTCCTCACCTTGAATGCCCGGGATCCCATATGGGCACCGGTTCTAATCCCGGCAGCAAGCCCAAAGCTTTTGGACCTTGCACCCCTGTGGGATACCTGGAAGAAGTTCCTGGATCCTGGATAGCATCGGCCATTGCACTCACTTGGGGAGTGAATCATCAGATGGAAGATCTTCCTCTCTGTCTCCCCTCCTCTCTGTATATCTGACTTTGTAATAAATAAATAAATCTTTTTTTTAAAAAAAACCTCCATAGGCCTGTCTTGCCCTTCTGGCCCCAGTGCCATACTATATACAGACCCTCACCCCAGTTGGTTTGGTCTCCCAAGTCCCTCGGCTCTTGCCATTGAGTACACCCTTCCCTACCAGGCGCTCCACCTCCACCCCCACTGCACACACACACCATAGGACAACTACTACTCACAATCCAAGGCCCCACCCAATGTTTCCTTTTTGGATTTCTCCTTGAACACTCCAACCCATAATAACTCTGTCTATACTAGGAATTATGCAGTGACAAGCCCTACCAGTCCCCAAATGCTGTGACACCAAGTACTTGGTTGCCATGGATGGTTTAGCTCTGTGTACATGACCCCTGCCTGCCTGGACTCTACTGTATGACCTCCATCCTGGTCAATAGCTTAAAATTTCATCTTCGCTGTCTCTGCAAAATATAATACCTACTGGCATACATGTGGATCAGGCCTTGGGGTGGGTCAGGCTGGGCCAGATCATAATATCCACTGGCAGATCTGAGAACCAGGCTGGGATGCAGGAGGGGCCAGGTCAGTCCATAATAGGCAGTTCACATCAAGGCCTGGCTAAGTTATAGCTCCCACCAACATGAGCTGGAACTGGGAGAAGACTGGACCGAGCCTGGTTGTAGCACCTGCTGGTGGATGCTGAGGTGAGGCGAGACATTCCAATATGGGAGTGATGGGTGCTGGATCCATGAACCCTGGGGATAGGGGATTTGGTGGGGCCTGGGTCAACTGCCCCAGGTCTTTGGACCTGCCTGACTGGTGGGTGTTGGGTCCGTGAGCCCTGGGGGCAGGAGTTCTGGCCATGCCCAGGATGCCTGTTCTGGGTAATTGGGCCTGCCTTTGAAAACTAATCTTCCTCAGTGGAGAAGACAAAGCAGTAGATGGCAGTCTCTGATGTACATGGAGGACATGGCAGCCCGTTGGAGCCTGCAGAAAACATCTGGTGTCATAGCAGAGGAAGGAGAACAGAACAAATTGGACAACTTCCCCTGGCAAATGAACACAGCAAATATCTGGGCGAATGGAGACTGCAAGGTGGACTATGTCAGCCAGCAGATCTTGGAAGGATTTCCTCATCCTTAGAGTGGCAAGATTGACAGCATCTGAGAACTATCGAAACTACCTGACCAGAACCCTCAGAATGTGCACTGCACCAGGTCCCTTGGTTGATGTCAGGTTGCCTTTCCCTATCCCCAGGTACGAGGGCAGTTGGAAATCTGGATATGGCTTCTACCTTTATTTACTCCCTTCCCACAGACACAGGAAGGAGAAATAGAAAATTTGGAAACAATGATCACACCCACTTTTCCCTAACCCTTATCCTTTCCACCCTGATTAACTATGTAAACATCATCTACAATTTAAAAATTAAAAATAAATTTCTTTGCTAAAACTCCTATAGTTTTCTGTGTTTACACATCATAGATCTCTATGTTGCAGTTTTGTTTGGAGTCTGTGTCCCCTCCCCAACTGTAAAACTCTTTAGGGACAATGACTGGTTATTGCTCAAACGTCTGTCACAGTGCCTGGCACACACTAGCATAGGATAACAATGAGCAAAGTACTCCTGTTGCTATGATGTAGAGACCTTAAAAACAATGCAAAGAGGATCAGTGCGGTAGCCTAGTGGCTAAAGTTCTCACCTTGCAAATGCCGGAATCCCATATGAGCATGTGTCCCAGTGACCCCGCTTCCCATCCAGCTCCCTGGTTGTAGCCTGGGAAAGTGGTCCAAAGCTTGGGATCCTGCACCTACATGGGAGACCTGGAAGAGGCAACTGGCTTTGGATCGGTTCAGCTCCAGCTTTTGAAGTCACTTGGGGAATGAACCAGCAACGCAAGACTTTTCTCTCTGTCTCTCCTTCTCTTTGTATATCTAACTTTCTAATAAAAATAAAATAAATCTTTAAACAAATGCAAAGCAAAAATAACGCTGTCCACGGTGCTGAAGCATCTTAGCTGTGCTGCAGGTTGCTTATCTTACTATCTAAATCCCTAAAGTAGAAGCTAGTTTATGGGATGTATTATAATGAAAAGAGACAGGATGTATCAGCAGAGCTTGGTTACTCCCCAGAAAAATTAAGTTTTGCTGCCATATCCAAATCACCAGTGTTAACAAGAGAAAAACTATGAATATGCATGAATATGTGAAATGATGAAATCCCCAAGGGAATAAAGATTGCATGTGTAAGTGTGAATTTATTTCTTTTTTACTCTTTCTATTATTATTATTATTTAGGATACAGTTCAATGGGCCATGGGATTTCCATTACCTCTTTCCTACATTCGCCACCCCCTCCACTGAGTTCCCCTATGTTATTACTATAGTATAATTCTTCATAAACAGTCATATGTCCATCACTATGGAGATGAACAATGGCAGAGAGTTCAGCATCCTATTGTCAAGATATAGTTAACAGTTTCATTGGAAGTTCATCTTTGATCTGGAAGTAGGGATGCATACTGCATTGTATCCTCATATTTAGATATGCTAGTCTCCATTACACAGTTACTGTACATCCCCTTAAACGAAAAGCCACAAAACAAAATCAACAACAGGAAGAAAAGTAGAAATTAACACCATGAAGTTAAATAACATGCTACTGAATGACTAATGTGTCACTGAAGAAATGAAAAAGAAAATTAAGAATTCTTGAAGAAAATGATGCTACTGTATGATCTGTGAGTCAGTGAAGAATTTAATGAGAAAGGAATTGTTTTGAAGAGATGAGACTAAATTTAAGAAAAATCAAATTCCATAAGATATAATTTCCACTTATCTTTGTTGGTGATATGTCTCCTTTAGGAAACAAATAGATTGGTTTTGTTTTTTTTTTTTTGAACAAAAAGTCTACTAATCTATGACGTTAGATTGATGAGTTGAAGCCATTTACATTCAGGGTTAACACAACTAGGTGTTAATTTGATCCTGTTATTTTAGCAATGGGTTTTTAATTGATCTAGCTAGTCTTCTGTTGTCATTTTACTGGGTTGTTCTCCACAGTTGCCTTTGGTTTTGGTGGGCACTATTCCTTTTCTCTGTCAAAAGAACATCTTTAAGTATCCTTTGTAAGGCAGGTTTGGATAAGGCATATTCTTTTTTTTTTAAAGATTTATTTTTATTATTTTTTCATTGGAAAGGCAGATATACAGAGAGGAGAGACAGAGAGGAAGATCTTCCGTCCGATGATTCACTCCCCAAGTGAGCGCAACGGTCGATGCTATGCCGATCCGAAGCCAGGAGCCTCTTCGGGGTCTCCCACACAGGTGCAGGTTCCCAAAGCTTTGGGCCGTCCTCGACTGCTTTCCCAGGCCACAGGCAGGGAGCTGGAAGGGAAGCGGGGCTGCTGGGATTAGAACTGGCGCCCATATGGGATCCTGGGCGTGCAAGGCGAGGCCCTTTAACCACTTGCGCCACCACGCCGGGCCCAAGGCATATTCTTTTAACTGTGGAAGAATTTTATTTCATTTTCAAAGACAAAGGAAAGTTTTGCCTGGGCCAACAATTTTTTTCTTTTAGAATCTGGAATATATTGCTCCATTCTCTTCTGGCCTGTAGAGTTTCCAGTGAGAGGTCTTCTGTGAATTTAATTGGCATTCCTTTATAACGTCAATTGATTTTTTTCATGTGCACATTTAAGGATCTTTCCTTATGTTCAATTGAAGAGAGCTTGATGATCATGTGTCTTGGTGAAGATCACTTTTGGTCAAGCCTGTTGGGAGTTCTGTGCCCCTCCTGCATCTTGTTTCCCAATTCTTTCTCTAGATTAGGGAAAATTTCCCTTATTATTTATTTCACTGAGTACACCTTTAATCCCAGCTTCTCTTTCTGCACCTTGTGGGATTCCCATAATTCTTACATTTGGCCTTTTAATAGTGCCTTTCAATTCTTGAATACATTTTTAGCTTGACCAACTCTGCTTCCAGCTTTTTGTTTGCTTCCCCCTGATGACAGGAAATATCTTCAATTCTGAGATTCTTTCTTCTGTTTCATCCACTCTATTTTGGAGACTCTCCACTGTACTTTTAATTTGCTCTTAATTTCTGATATATCAGCTTTCATTTGACCCATTTCCAGTGTGACACATTTCTTAAATTTCTTGAACTCCTGAATTACGTGCATCTTATTGTTAATAAGAAGCTTTATGACAAGTGTTTTGAATTCTGTATCCCCCATTTTCTCAACATTTTCCTCAGTTAACTCTGAGATTGGCAAAGACTTTTGCTCCTTTGCAGGGGAGTCTTTAGTAATATTCATCGTGCCTTTGTCTCTTCTTTTGCTCTTGGTCATTGTACTTCCAGTTATTAGATTCTTCAAGTTTCTAAGCTGTGTCACCCACAGGTCTACAGTTTGATTCTACTTAATGCAGTTGGTACACAGCTCTTTGTACTCACTTGTGCCATTCCCTCCAGCGAGTTCCATGTCTGAGTTCTTATGTTAGACTTCCACCGTGGTCTCCATAGCCCCAGCTCCTGGTTAAGCACTCTACGTACTGTGATTCTGTGCTTTATTGCACCATTATCTATATAACCTTTCTCCTACTTCTGGTTGGAGCAGGTCCCAGGATTAGGGAGACACCAGGTATCCTATATAACTAGATTATTGGTGGTGCTGATCATGCCAGAACTTGTTGGTCATTAGGTCTGAGGACCACACAGACCTATTTTGACCCATATCATGCCAAAGTCAGTATTATTTTCCCTGTGGGACCACTGCAATGCACTGAGCTCAGTGAGTTCACACCAAGCTCAGTGCATGCATGGCTCACTGTTGTCCCCGCAGTCTTAAAGTTTTTCCACACTGTACAAAATGGTGCCTGATGTGCCATTCCTGGAGTTCTTGATCTGCTGACTGTCAGGTCTGAGGGCTACTGAGACTTATCTTGGGTAGAACCCGTAAGATGTCATGTTGTTGCGGTTCACTGAGCTAGAAATGAGTTCATTCCCAGCTCATGTCATGCACAGTCTAACCTGATAAGCTTTGACTCCCTGCACAAAATGGTACCTGATTCTGCTCTAGGGGGTGGACTGGGCTGTGAAATCTGCCCTGTTTCCACACCACACATCTAGGATCTGCTGCTCTATCTTTGCTCTTGGTCAAATCAAACAGGCCAGCAGGATGGACAGTTCTTTGTCTGGGTTCACCTCCTGAACACCTGGTGAATGTCCCTTCCCACCTGGTTGCTGGTGGAGTTCCGGCTGCTGATACAGTTCAGATCGCCACTGGCTGAATGCTGCTGTCATATCAATCACTGCTACAACACAGCCTTGTGTCTGCTGCTTTCCCATGTCTGTCAGTCTCCAGGTGCCCCTCTGCTGTCTTTCTGTCCTCTCCTATTTCCTGGAATGTGCTTCTCTGCTTCACACTGGATAGTGTTTTTCCATCTGTTTCAATACTTGATTCCCACGAGTGTGAATTTGAAAACACTCATTTGGGTTGGTCATGCAGCCTGGCAGAAAGGGTGTGGCTGAAACAATGTCTTCAACTCCTCTTGTGGGCTTGTACTTCGCCCTTTACATTTATTCTCCTTCTTGAAGTATCATCCCTTACACAGCCCGTGAAATGTGGAATTTGTGGAGCGCTCTTCTGAGAGGTGTGTGGTTTTTCTTCTGTCGCTTTCATCATGCCCAGCTTTTGCTTCAGCTCCAGTTTCCTGCTCATGTGTGCCCTGGAGGTAGCAAATGATGGCTTGAAACATTTGGGTGCCTACCACTCTTGTGGGAGACTTGGCTGGAGCTCTGAAGTCCTGGCTTCAACCTGGTGTACCCCAGCTGTTGCAAGCATCTGGGGAGTGAAACAGTGAGTGGAAGAGCTCTTTCTGCCTTCCAAAGAAAATGAAGATAAGTAAATAAAATTTTAAACATGTACAGCAAATTCAACCATGGCTCATGCTTATCTTTTAATCTGTGACCTTCTTACTCCTATCTGCTATCTACTGGAACTATTGTTTTCTTTTAGGTTCTTATATTGCAAGTGTCGCTCTCCTCTTGTTTTTTCTCACTGTTGACTGTACTCTTAAAGAGAAAACAAAGAACCAACCTGGCGTCTGTTGACTCCAGGGAGAGCTGGCAGTACAGAACTCCAGGGAACTGTTGCCTGCTAACTTAAGCACTGGAAAGCTTACCGAGGGGAACGATTCACATTCTTAAGTGAAATCGCTTATTGACAGTGTCAACCTCACCCCAAACCATTAGCTGCATATAGCCCAAGGTTAGGAACAACGTGAATCTCTTCCGGACACCTGGATTACTTTGGATCACAGAGGCTGATTGTTTTTTAAATTATTACCACTTATGTGAATAGTCACACAAAATGGTTAATCATTTGGATGCAGAATGAGGGGTGAAAATTATGTGGTTGTAGTGCTGTGTGGACTGGAGTTGGTTTTTGTCTTTGTCACAGTTCACAGTGTAATGTTGAGCAAAATCAACAACTTCTAGCCTGGAGTTTCTTGATTCTGACCTCTAGCACCATTGTGATTACCAGGCATAGTAACCCTAAGGCACTCAGCACAGAGCCTGGCAAACAAGTTTGCTGGGTGAGCGTCCAATACTCTTGTCCCCACATTGTCTGTGCTCAGAGAGAAGATGGAATGCCTTATGAATGCTAGTAGAAAGCTCCATGGCTCAGCAGTGGCAGAGAAACACACACTTGAGGTTTCTGCCACATGCGGAGGCTGTTTTTTGTTTGTTTTGTCTTTGATCATGTTCACAGACTTGATCAAGGTGTGAAGGGTAGAGAATTGGGGGAAATGGATGAGACCATGATTTACACATTTTCTTTTTCTTCTTTCTGTTTTTTTGGGGGTGGGGAGAGACTAGGGGAAAAACCATGCCCAGTCTCCCAACCATCCCAGTTCCTGGGGATTCAGAACAACCACCCGATGTCATCCCAGGGTCCCCATTGTGGAGCATTTTCTGAAGGTTCTTCTCATGTGTTTCAATAGTTCTGAGATGCTGCTAATTATCACTACTCCAAGGATGAGGAAATCTATTCAAGGTCCATTGGCTGACATGTTCCACCTCCTAGTCTCCCAGAAATTTGCTGTCAAGTTTTGCTGAGGTAATTAGCCAATTTGTTCATGCCTCCCTCTGCAAACCAAAGGGTGCTGCAGCCCAGCCCTGCCCTGCCCAACACACGCTTGGCCCTCACACTCACCAAAGGGAGCTAAAGCCCAGTCAGAACAACCCCTGTTAATCCCCACTGGACCACCCCCCAGCTCTGCTTCCTTTGCCTGTCAGCATGTACAATGGACTGACCCGGGCTGCCCCGCATTCTATTGAGATCTCATATACATCACTGGGCTAACTCAACCCAACTGACTTCACTCTCCAGCCCACACTCATACCAGCCAGGCCCACCCCCAGACTTGGTTCTCATGCTCACCAGTGGCAGTTCCAGCCCAACAGAGAGGTATCCACAGCCTCCCCACCGGACCCTCTCCCTGCCCCAGATCTTATACTCTCCAGGTGGTTCTGCATTTTAGCTTGACAGGACTTACCCCCAGTCTCAGCACTTGTCAGCTGCTGCTACGGCAAAGCCCAACCTGCCTACCCTTATTCTGGCTCATGCCTGTACCAGTTGGATACAACCAATTAGCCCAGCCTGGCTCTCGCCCTAACCCAATTCACATGTAGGCCAACTGGTGTTGTAGCCCTGCCCCACCTAGTCTGCCCCCAGTTCCAGCTCTCATGCTCCCCGAGTTCCTCTATTGTATCTCCCCCATTGGCAGATTTCGCACACACTGGGGGTCCTTGGCCCAGGTTGACTTAGTCCAACTCCTGTCCTAGGAGGAACAGTAGCCTTGCCCAACTGGTCCAGACCCAATTAGGTTCTTATTGTTGGGTGTAACAGCCCAGCCACACCTGGCTCACAACCTGATGCAGCTCACATGTGGCGCAATGGAAGCAGAAACCTAGCCCAATCCACTCCTCACCTACTCTGGCTCTCATGAGCACCAGTGGGTGCTGGGGTTTAGCCCAGTCTAGCACTCCTCAGGCCCTGTCCATACCCACGCTGAGGGGAACTCCAGCACCACTGGCTCGCATGTTCACCAGGAGGAACCACAACCCAGCTAGGGTGTCCCCTTAGCTCTCCAACAATACCTGCTCCCAGTCTCAGATCTTGCACGTGCTAGTGGTTGCTCTGACCCAGCTTGGCATAGCCTATTCCCTATCTTGATCTTTGCTGGATCTGTAGGCTGGCCTGCCCTGACCCACCCCCAGTCAACTCTCACTGGTGGGTGCTACAGCCTGGCCTGGCTCCTGTACTTGCAGGTGAGCTAAGGTTGGCCTGACCCTGCCCATTCCACCCCCTTCCAAAGTCAACTCACACACTTGTCAATGGGTGGAGCTACCCTGCTCGGTTGACCATCACCTAAGCCTGAATCACCACCAGTGGGAGCTATGGCCCACCAGTGTAGTTTCCCAAGTTCCCCCACCAGCCCTACCCCCAGACCCAGACCTTGCACTTGCCAGCAGGTGTTAGGCCTTTACCAGGCATAGCCTGCCCTCTCTGTCCCGGGCTATGTATGAACAGCGGATGTCATGGCCACTCCACACCAAATTCTTGGATGCGCTAAGGCTATTTTTCTGTTACTAAGAAGCCCCCTGTTTTTCTGTTACTAGAAGACCCCTTCCTAAGAAGCCATGCCCTACTTGGGACCAGTTTCCTCAGGGAAGGGAAGCCTGAAATCGCCAGCAGGTGCGATCCTGAGACTCTGGGGAAATGGCGCTCTCTGGTGTTGACTCCATGCTCCAGGTCAAATCTGGAAGTTACTCAGTTCCACCCAATCGCTTTAGTAATCACAAACCTTGCTCGAAAAGTCCTCCATTGGGGGGTAGGGGGACGGGAAGCAACGCCTCTTTTTTTAAAAAAAAAAAAAAAAAAAGGAAGTCCTGAGGTGAAATGGACTCTACCTTTGATGAGAAGAGGTTAACTTATTTAGGGCGCTCATCGGGCAATATTCATTATTTTAATTATCTAAGTATTTGTGCACTGTACCATGAACCCAGCATGGAAAATTGAAACAATGTGCTGGGGAAGAGACGTCTCCATAGTCCCTATCTCTTTCTAGCTCTCCGTTTTAAGCCACTGAGTTAACTTTGGCAAGCTAAGAAGAGTCTTGGGAGCATGGAGAGATCTTTTAGTGTGACCTGAGTGACATACAGGGCATTTTTTTTTCCTGCCTGTGTCCTTGGGAGCTTCAAGAAGAAAAGACACTGCCTGCCTGGTTACTTTATGCTCTGAATTGCATTAAACATCTGGAGTCTGGGATGACAGGGCTGCCCCCTCCCTTGGGTGGATCCCATTAGATTCTTTTGTATCCTGCCCTTCTGGGGGAAACATCAAAGTGGCTGTCAGGATCAGATCAGCCCAGCTCTGGGCATTGTGGTCATTTGAGGAGTCAACCAACAGACAGAAGATATCTCTCTCTCTCTCTCTCTTTCTTTCTTTCTAGTTCTTTCAAATACAAACAAACAAAACCCAAATCATTGCAGGTATTTGAGGAATTAGCCAGAGGATGAGAGAATCTCTCTTTCTCTTCTCTGTCTGTCTCTCTCTCTCTCTCTTTCTCCTCTCTCTCTTCTCAAAAAAATGATTAAGCATTTTTAAAATACCAGGCTACAGCTAACATGACAGTGGCTCATTCCATATGCAATAGAAGGGGGAAAAGGATATAGCAAATATTAATTGTGTTTTCATGAGATGTTAAGATTGTGAGTGATTCTCCTTTTAACATTTTTCCATAACTGACATAATTTCTACAGTTTGCATTTTAAGTATATTTATACCTGTAAGAAGTTGCTAAGGAATTTTTCAGCTTTATTGAGGGATAACTGACAAAACTGTACAGATTTACGATTTGCAGTTTGATGTCCGCGTGCATGTGGCACTGTCTGCTCGTTCTGTCCCTCACCTGCCATTTGCCATCATTGTCTTTTTGCTGCTGTACTTCTAAGATAAAAAAGATATAATGAAGCCTTAATCATTCAGCAGCACTTTTTTAGATTAAAGTATGATTTTACAGAAATTAGAACTTGAATCAACTGATGTCTAATTAGCACCTGGCGAAACTTTCACCCAGGGCAAGTCGATCAGCAACTTTTGCACCTAACACACGTCCCGTTGTTTCTGTCCCAGACAATGCCTGCCAAGTCCTTACAGGCTTTTGCCATGAACATGAGCTGCTATGTGTTACAGCTGTGCTAATGGAGGGAAGCTCCTTCCGTGTGTGTGTGTGTGTGTGTGTATGATTGCAATGCCAAGTTACGCAGGTGCTCAAAAAAAATTATGCAGTTGCAAAGCAAGCCCTTCCTTACTAGACCACTCTCTTGAAATACATTCTTAAAATGATTGCATCACATGGTTTTTGTAGATATGATAGAAAACATTTCTTGATGACACATAGGGCTTAAAAAGATATAGCAAAAATACCATATGGCGTAAGAAAGCACCATCAGTTTGGAACTCAGCTGCCTGTACCTTTCCAGTGCTGTGAGATTGTGTGCCCTTAAATCCAGTCGTCTCATGAGAGAGAGAGCAAGAGAGATGCATATTCCTCCAGATACTCATTCCCAGATTTCAAACAGCACAAAACTGGGACCAACAACAAGCTCCAAGAAGATTTGTAGTAAAACTGCAGCACATTTGAAATGTTATTATGAAGAAAAGCATTGTAAAAGAAATGCTGGTGATAGTACATTAAAATTCAGACCATGAAAATGTTTTATGATTTTGTTAGGAATGTTATCATTTGACATGTGCAGGACAAACTATTTTTAGGATGGTACGATGATGGATTATCTTCTGCACTTTCCAGATTTTTTTTCTCATAACAATGTTGAAAATCACCTGCTGTCAGACTTGTTCTGGTTGTCGTTTGCAGTGTCCAGAGGATGCACTGGCTGGAACGTCGGTCTTGGAGTCAGAAGGCCACACACATACTTATTTTAAGAAAAATTTATTCACTTGTATCTGAAAGGCATATTTACAGATACAAGGAGAGACGAGAGAGAGAGAGAATCTTCCATCTATTCATCCACTACCCAACTGGCTGCAAAGACCAGACATAAGCAAATTGGAAACTGAGAGGCAGAAGTTTCTTCCAGACCTCCCATGTGGGTACAGCGTTCCTAGGCCTTGGCCATCCTTTGCTGCTTTCCCAGGCCATAACTTATCTACTGACCAGTTTGAATAAAATCTATCCTAGGCACGCGCACCTTTTGAAGTTGGATTATTTGGGGTTTTTTGTTTGTTTTGTTGCTGAGTCATTTGAATTCTTTATATGTTCTGGGAATTAATCTCAGATGAATAATCAGCAAATATTTTCCTTCATTGTGTAAGTTGTCTCTTTGATTTGTTGATTGTTTCTGTTGCCTGATGTAATCACGTCCGTCAATTACATTCGCCTATAATTTGGAGATCATATCCAAAAAACCATTTCTCCAGACCAACGCCCCACAAGTTTTCTCCTATGTTTTCTCCAAGCACTTTTGCAGGCTTAGAGTTTGTGATCCCTTTTGAGTTGATTTTGTGTGTGGTGAGAGATAGAGATGGACAGTTTCCGTGTTCTGCATGGAAATGCCCAATTCCCCCAGCATCATTTATGGAAGAGAGTTGCCTTTCTCCAAGGAGCGATGGTCCTTACAGGAACTGATTAAGAGCTTGTCCCATAGAGAGGAGGCCTGGCCGGCCTGCCGTGTTGAGAGTCAGTCTATGCCCATTTGTGGGACACCACCTGTCCCTCCCTGGTACTGAGGAAGAGACAGCTGTGAACACTAGGGTCCCCCCTTGGTAGGCGTCAGGAGATGTAACACAGGGCTTTGCACTGTGTGAGCATCACTAGGCCCAACTGAGGGCAGTCAACAGATCCAAAACACGTAGCCTAAGACAATGCTGGGGGCAGTGGTTTTCAAGCTTTAGTCCACAGGTTCCATGGAATCATTAAAAAGGATGCAAGATTGGGTTCTGTGCCATGGTATGACAGGTAAAAATGTTGCCTGCAATTCCAGCATCTCATACTGGTGCTTGTTTGTATCCTCGCTGCTCCATTTCCAATCTGGCTCCCTGTGAATGGACTGGGGAATGCAGTAGAGAATGGCCCAAGTTATTGGGCCTCTGCCATCCAACAGAGAGGTTCAGATGAAGCTCCTGACTCCTACCTGGCCCATCCCTGGCAATTGCAGCCATCTGGGGAATGAATCAGCAGGTAAGAAATCTATTTCCTCTGTGTCTGCATCTATAGCATCTATGTTCTGTGCCAGAATGAAGGTCTCCACGGAAGAGATTCCCCTATGGTCCAGAAGACACCTTGGCAAAGATACAGGGAGGAAGAAGAGCAAGGAGCATGAACCCTGCAACCCAGCCCCCTGACTGCACCTGACCGAAGTGTGGCTGTTATTCCCACACACATCAGCAATAAAGTGAGGGCAGCACAGATCTTGGCAAGGAATAAGTGAAATGAGGGCATGCAGAGACAACTAACTCATACACAGAGATTTCAAGAATCATACGGAAAAATGGAATTGAAAGATAAGCTGGGGTAGATATTGTGGAGTACCAGGAAAACTACCAGTTGTGGTACCCACATCCTATGTCAGAGTACCCATTTGAGCCCAACTGTTATTTTTAAACTTCCTGTTAATGCATCCTAGAGGACAGCAAACGACGACTCAAATTGCTTGAACCTCTGCAATCCCTGTGGAGGTGGGAAATTTGGTTGGAATTCTACTTTCCTGTCTTCCACCTGGCCCAGCCCTGCCTATGTTGTGGGTGAGGGCATTGGGGGAGTGAATCAAGTAAATCAGTGGATGAAAGCTCTCCCTGCATCCTTCTCTCTTACTCTACTCTCAAATAAGTGGACATAAATACACAATTTTCGAAAGATGAGTTAATTTTGCTCAAAACTGTTTTGAACTCCATGCATGCCTCTCATAACATGCCTTTTCCATAGATTTTTAGAAGGCTCCATCATACATTGTACGTTTAATTGCACATGATCTAAATATGTCTGCCAAACTGATGAACCGCCTTTCTGAGAAGTTTAGCATGTGTTCTTTCTTCAGGAAATTCTGAAACCCATACTGTCACAATTCTGCATATTTGTGCATGCTCATTTTCATAAATTACCATGTAGCCTTCCCAATGACCCAATTCTAAGCGTATGAAATCAGCTCTGGCAGATGAATTCCGGCATAGCATCCATGGTCCTTGGACTAGCAGGGGAGAGCAGGGGGTGGGGGGTTGAAGGCAGAAGTTGGGGGGGTTGGCATCTCTAGCAAGGAAGGCACATCTCCTGAGGAATTGCCCTCCTGTGCAGGATGTGGCCAGAGGAACATGTATTCCAAATGTGGAGGCGCACCTGGTGGCCCTGGGGGTGGATTTTTCCCCCCAGTCCGGAGCTTCTGTGTTGTGCTGTCCGGATGAAATCAGACTCAGCCAGAAACGTTTTGAAGCCTGACTTAGGATGACTTTATCTGCATAAAATCCAGGCACGGGGCTTTTCCTTCTCAGGGGAAGCATTCCAAGACGGAACTGGCTTCTCTGCTACATATCAAACAGAAGAGATAGATGGTGAAAGGCCCTGCTCTGTTTTGCTTTTCTGTCTTTTTTTCTTTTTCTAGTTCGGGCAGCAAGCATCCCCCTCCGTGTGCAAGGGCAGCGTCGGGGGTCATTGGGTGGGCAGCAATGCAGTCCTGAACGGACAGTGTGTCCTTGGCTGAAGCCCAGCTGAGCTCAGCTGGGACCAGCCATTCCCCTTAATGGATCTTAGTTTCAATTGCCCTCAGCTCCCTCAGGCTGAGACAGCTCAGGATACAGATTTCTGGATCTTTCTGTGGCCCCCAGCATCCCATGAGGACCATTCTCCACTCCCCCAAGGTAGGGGTAGAGTGGGGTAATGGGCTGTGACTTAGGACCAGATGAGATGGCTCCGGTTCCCTCCCTCCGTGGAACACAGAATCTGGCTCTGGTGTACAGCAGCTGCCACTCGCAGCACTTGTAATAGAAGTGAGAGTGGCATGTTTGCCTGGCACTTGTCAGAGCCAGAGTTCTGACTGAGAGAACGTCTTCTATCCTTTCTCTGTCCTAGCCTCCCCGCGGGGCAGGCAGAGGGGAACGTGCAAGGCTGGAGCAGTGGCTGAAGGAGATGCCTTCCTCCAGTGCCTCTGACGTTAAGATCCAGATCAGAAGGGCTCCTGTGGCAGATTCAGTCTCCATAAAAATCACAAGCCCCGTCAGTCCCAGATGGGTCAAGACCTCGCTGATGTGCTTGCCAACCGAGCGCAGGCCCAGCCTACGCGGGCCCTGACCCTTCCTTCTCCTCTCAAACACACTCCACTGCACCTGACGGGCTTTCATAAAGGGTTTTCCCCACCTAAGAGCTACAGACCTCTGATGTTAACAGAACTCTGGTTTTCCTAACCTCTTCTCAATAAGGGACAAAGAGGATTCCAAACTCTGTTACAGAACTGTCCTCTTTGGAAAATCAAAATAGTTAAGTGCCTAAGGACAAGTGGTGGTTGGAAATTTTTATGTTGCAGGAGAAAGGGGACAATTTAGCACTGCTTGGGGCCTATTTTCTCATGGTCCTCCATAGCCAAAATTGTTGCTGTTGGAAAAAAAGCAGTGACAACTGCTTTCAATGTCCCAATGGAGACCAGACCACGGAGTATGAAGAGAGTGGACGCTGGGGCTGGCACAATGCTCGGTGGCTACATCCTTACTTTGCACATGCCAGGTTCCTATATGGGCACTGGTTCATATCCCAGCTGCTCCACTTCTCATCCAGCTCCCTGCTTGTGGCCTGGGAAAGCAGTAGTGGACGGCCCAAAGCCTTGGGGCCCTGCACCCACATGGGAGACTGAGAAGAAGCTCCTGGCTTCGGATCTGTTCAGCTCAGGCTGCTGCAGCCACTTGAGGAATGAACCAGCAGACGAAGCATCTTCCTCTCTCTCTCTCTCTCCTTCTCTCTGTAAATCTGCCTTTCCAATAAACATAAATACATTTCTAAAATTAAAAAAAAAAAAATCCGGTAGAATCCACAGCCTAAGAGACATGCTGGCTGGGGCTAGCAGCAGGAATGTGGTCCGTGGCTGAGATGAGAAACGCTGCATTCCTTGTGGGTACGTGATCCGACGGCAGGAGCAGAGGCAGGCTGGTAAAGTATCCTTCTGATTCTCCATCCCAAATCCTGCTGAAGCGAGACATAACTTTAATCTTCTTGGCTGCACAAGGTCATAACTGGGGGATGATCGCTCTCCCAGCATTCCTGTGCCACTCCCAGCACTCATTATAGAAGCGAGTAACATGAGTCCACGAGGCCACAGCACTGTTCCTGAGATTGCTGGTGATATAAGGAAGAGAAGACTCGAGCTGCAAGCTTCCTCTGGGAGCTTATAGCTTCACGGGTGAGAAGGGCAATCTGATCCCATAGGCATGTGCACTGAGAGAGTACTGAGAGTGCACTGAGAGTGTATTAGGGGTGCTTGCATGAGCATCTGCTCTGTCCATGCTCAATGTCATTCTCCCTTTTTTATGTAATAAACTTATTTTTTTTGATGATGTTTATATAGTAGAGAAGGATATATGCTCATGTGGACCACTGATTAGGATAGGAAGGGTTGAAGAATGAGGAAAAGTGAATGAAACAATTGTTTCCACTTTTTGGAAGTGGGGAAAGATGGAGAGGGGCTGCTTCCAGCAGTCTAACTGTATCAGTACCCAGGAATGAATGACAGCCATTCAATATCATGCTTGGGTCCCTGATATGGAACATGCTCCTTAGAGTACTGCTTAAGTGATTTGGATAGTTCTGAGATGCTAAAGGTTGAGGAATTCTGTCTGGATTCCATTGGCAGACATAGTCCACCTTAGACTCTACACTTTCCCAGATACTTGCTGTCCAAGCTTGGTTGGAGAGTTGTCCAACCGAGTCCTCCGTGGTACTAGATGTCCTCTGTAGGCCTCAATGATCTTGTCCCCCATGTGCATCTGGGCACACCTTCCACTGCACAGACCATCCACTGAGGAGGCCCAGTTATGACACATGTACTCCACAGTCAGACCACAGATCTTGTGATTTTTTCCCCGTGTTTGGAATTTTGAGTCCAGTTGTCCCATTAGTGGGGGTTCCCCAAAGAAATCTCACCAGAGGTGACCCCAGATCTAACTCCTGTATATGCCAACCAGTGTAGGGTTTGGCTCAATCCATCATCTGCATCAGCACACTGGTGGTTGTAATTGCTGGGTCAGTTCAATCCCCAGCCCCATCTCATACACAAAGCTTATGGATGTTGAAGTCCACCCAATCATGCCCACCACACACTCGGGCAGTGGGAATTGTAGCCTAGTTGGAGTGACCCCCAATAACCTTTACTAGGTCTGCCTCCAGCCCCAGTTTCTGCATATGCCAGTATGTGCAGTAGACTAGTCCAATTGGTCTCACATCCCATTTGGCTCTTGAACACATCAATGGGTGTTATAGCTTAGCTCAGCTCCACTAACCCCACTATCCAGCCTGCACTCAGGGCAGCAAATGCTATTGCCTGTCTAGCCAGTCCCACGCCAAGCCCTGATTCTCACGATCATTGATAAAAGCCACAGCCCACCAGAAAGGTGCCCATCGTTTCCCTACCAGACAACTTCCAGCCCTGGATATTGCACATTCCAGGTGGTTTTGTAGTCTTGCCTGACAGGTCTTTTTCCCCCGTTTCCAGCACTTATCAGCTGATGCTCCAGCGAAGCCCAAAGAGCCTGCACTTACTCTAACTCAGGCATACACCACTAGCTACAGTCACTTAGCCCAACCTGGCTCTCCACTTCACCTAGCTCACATGTAGGCCAATGGGTTTTATAGCACTGCCCAACCTGGTCTACCCCAAGTCAGCTCCCATGTTCACTGGTGGGAACAGTGGCCTAGCTCCAGAGCACCTGTAGCCCCCTACCAGGCTCACAACCCTTTCTGACCGGGTCTTATGTGTGCAGGTGGGTGCTGAGGTTGAGTCTGGCATGCCCCTCCTTATTCGCTGGCAGGTGCTGCAGCCTGGCTCTGCCTGGCCTAACCCAGTTCCAGTTCATACTGGTGAGTGATGCAGCCTAGCCCAGCCTGGATAGGCCAAATCCTGGCCCTAATGTGAACTGGCTGGTGTTGTGGCCCATCCCGATCTGTCCTGCACCCCGTCCCAACTCTCACATCTACCAATGAGTGCTATGAACTAATCCAGCATGGCCTGCCCCCAGATCTGACCCATACATATGCCAGCAGGTACCATAACCAGCCTCAGTTCTTATGTTTACCAGCAGGTACTGGATCCTGACAGAGGAGCTCGCCAAGTTCCTCAGTACAGCCAACGAATTTGGCACTCTCTTCACCGAATGCCCTAAAGTGCTCATGACCCCACATCCATCCCCAACCAGCAATCATTCCTGAATGAATTTCTTCTCAGTCTACCTTCCTGATGCCATTCCCCCTGCAGGACTGGGGAAGAGCCAAATTGCAGCACTTAACGAGCTTACAAAATCATCTGGTCTGCCTTCGGCCTGCCAAGGCAACCACAGGCAGGAACTGTTCAATAAATCTATATAACAGGCAAATCTATATAAATAAATCTTTAATTTTGAAGTTGGCAATTTTGTACTTCCCAATGGCTGTGGCAACAACAACAACAAAAAAAATCCCCACCCCTAACTTAAAGGTATCAAGCATTTATACCTTTATCTTGCTAAAGTGGTAGTCTTATTGGATGTTTTACACGCTAGCCTTGCATTCAGCGCCAGTGACGGGCCTCCCTGGGAAGGCGTCCCATTCACCCGGCTCCTGAGACACCCCTGCCTTTTGGTTTCCTGCCACTTCTCTGTTCCCTTCTCTTTCTTTTTAAAGATGCATTTAATTCTTTCAAAAATCAGAGTCACTTGGGGCAGAGAACAGAGAGGCAGAGAGCCATCTTCTATCTGCTGGTTCATTCCCCAAACAGCTACAGCATCCAACGCTAAGCCAGGCCACAACCAGGAGTCAGGAGTTTCATCTGGGTCACCCACATGGGTAGCAGGGGCCCAGTCAATCTGGCCATCCTTCACTCCTTCCCTAGGCACATTAGCAGGGCGCTGGGTCAGAAGTGGATACTAATCAATGTCCCGATGGGATGTTGGCATTGCAGGCAGGGTTTTACTTGCTTCTGCACTGTGCCAGCCCCTCTGTCCTCTGCTCAAAAACAGCCATTTTGGGTCTGTCTTCTTCAGCTTGTTTCTTAAATACGAGTATCTAGACAGCCTCATGTTTTACTTTTGCTTTTTATGCTCTTACCTATGCTCCCCGCGTGATATTTCTGAGCCCAAATTCAAACTGACATTTACTGTGGGACTGCTGTGAGTTCCAATGACGTTTCCGTGATCGGCACCTTTCACCTACTTGCATATCTTCGTGATCCTCCCACGTACACCCCCACTCATCCCGCACCAAGTTAAATCTGTCTCCTTCGCTCTCTCCGTGTCCCCTCCTTTTCTGTGTTCTCTTGGGAGTCATTCCAAAGACCTTTCATTCACTCCCTCCCCCATAACTGATACTCACTCATCCCACGAAGCTTTTCTCATACACAGCTCCTCTGAGCAATCGCATGCATGCCCTCCTCCTCACCCTGGGCTTCCCACCCAGTGGTTATTCAAACATTAATGTTGGTGCCTCTAAGAAGAACATTGCAGAGAGGATGAAGGTTCCCAAGCTATTGATCTGAAGGTACCAAGATGGATCCTCCCTTATTCACAGGAGCCTCTTAAAACCAGAGGGTTTTTTTTTTCCAGGTACTAGAAAATAAAAGAAAGTAGAAGGGATTTGAAGAATGGGAAGGATTAGATGCACCAGGGCTGGTTTCAGAGAGAAGAGGGTTGCCATAGGATGAGGAATGTTGGTGGCCTTTCTATGCTGGGAGTGCCCCAGGCCAATAGCCAGCAAGGAACTTGTGGCTTTGGTCCCATAGCCCAAAGGAGCTGTCAACACACTGACAGGCTGAGCAGAACACCCAGAGCCCTGGTGAATCCTGCAACCATAGCCATGTCATACTGGGTTAGCAACTCACAGGCTATGACTCTTACCTGTGGTAACCATGAGAGGATAGTGGCACATTTATCACTAGGTCTGCAGTGTGTAGATATTTGTTAAGTAGCAACAGGAAACAAAAACACAGCTTCTTAGAATTAGATTTTCTCCTTTCTCAGTCTGGACAATCAGAAGGAATTCTCAGCAGTGGAATTCCTTCCAAGCTAACCACGGCCAGAGCTGATTTTTCCGCAGTTCAAATTTAGTGCTATCTTTCTGCTTGACGGGTGAGATCTACACTCCAAGGCCTTAGCTGCTCTTTCTGGACCCTGAAGAGCTGGACTTCTGCCAGCAGGCCTCTCTGGCTTGCCTCTTGCCCTTCTCTCCTGTCCCATGGAACAGATGTCATTTCTGAGGGTCAGAACCCTGCTTTCCACGTGTGCTGTCCCCTCTGCCTGGAGATCCTCCTGTCCTCCTCGCTGTACAAAAAATAAGAATCTCACCCTTCCAAAGCCAGCTTTCTATTCCTGTCCCCTGAAAAGCATCTCTTGGCACACCTGATCTTGATGTTTCTCTTTGTTATTCTCATTGCCTCCATGCTGACGTCTGTCATAAGAACTGACACTTAATATGCGAGACTGTTCTAAGCGCTTCAATCTGTGAGCTTGCATGCAGTTCAAAATGAAGACTTTCCAACTTATAATAACCCCATCAGTCAGTTCCTCTCCACTTGATGTATGAGGAAGCAAAGCCAATTTCTGAAGTTCTCACACATGGTAAGCAGAAGAGTCGGTCTCTGAACCCTGGCAGTCCCTCAATCACAACCCTACAACACGTCTACACTGCATTTAACCCTGTGCTCACCAGGCTCCTTCTTCAGAACAGAATCTTCCTCTTTTGAAAGCCAAGTTCAAGTGTTCTTCACCTTTCTGTCCCCAACACCTAGAAAAGTATCTTGCTACCTCGTCCCTCATAAATGTGTCTTAAATATGTGAGGGTCTCAAGCTTCTAGACTGGCTTATCTTGGAAGGTAGTTTTTGAAGGTAGTTTTAAAAGGCAGTCTCTAAAATCACAATTAGTTCTAAATAACCATGATTGTAGGAAAGAAATTTGGATAGGCTTGTTTCTTTTCAATTTGATCTCATCCATTTCTATGCCATGTAGCCAAATTGCTGGTGCCTGGTATAAATGTATTTCAAAAAGTTCATAAAAAAATCTAATGAAAAGGAAAGTGTATTTTGGTGCAAAAAAATGTTTGAAATTCATGCATGTGAGAAATGTTCAGAAAGTACATGGAGATGTATAATCTGAGAAAAACACACTCTAGGAATAAACTTGAAAATTCTATTTCAGCAAAAATGAACCCACATTTTAACTCCATATCCCTGTGAACTTTTTAAATACCCTCATATTAACAAATAAGTGTCTTATTAGTTCAATGGGTAATGCATTCTTTCCTACCAGGTCTACAACCTGCACCATCACAAAAGGAAGACAATTATTAATTATAATCACAGAAGAGTTAAGGGGATTAGCAGGAGTGAGATGACATAGCTGCTCCAAAATGAGTGAGCACTGTTGAATCAAAATTCCAACAGTGAAGTGGGATTGAGGAGAAAGTGGCCCAGAGTTGAGTTTTGTGTCAATCTTGAGATAGACACTGGGTCATGCAAGGCTTGACTGAGGAAGGAGAAATGCCAAGACAAGACAAGAGGGAAGCTCTGTGCAAAACGGGTGAGGATGAGAATCATTCAGGTTAGACTGAGATAAGTGGAAAGGTGATGAGGGCAGGTTGGAAGCACCAGTGAGGCCTTCAAGGTCATGCAGTGGGCAATGATGGTGTCAGAAGCTGTGTGTCCTGAGGCAAGGCTCGCAAGGAAGGGAGAGCGGGAGGGTGCTGGGTGTCATGGAGTGGGCGCTGGGTGTCATGGAGTGGACATTGGTCCCTCATTCCTGGTCATACTTTTGTCCTTGCTCTCTCTCTCTCTCTCTCTCTCTCTCTCTCTCTCTCTCTCAAGATCCTGTGAAACGCTTAGTGTGACTTCCTGCCCCTGTGGTTTTGCACAAGCTTGCCTCCTGGCTGTTCACATGTTGCTGCTCTAAGAGACCTTTGTTGCCCTGGGTCAAATTAGCATCACGTCTGGTGGGGTGCAAGGATGTAAAGGATCTATAAGAACCAGGAGTCAAGGAAGAGTGAAGACAAACCTTCCCTTGTGCGTTGAAGAAAGTTCGTGGATGAAAAGCTATTCGCTTCATTCAAAGGCCCTAGGAGGTTTGAGCATGTGCAAGAGGACCCTCAATTTGGAAGACTTTGTGGTTTTTATTAGGCATCCTCGTTTGATACACTTTGCCATCAATGAATGCATCCAACTTTAACTACACTTTAAAAAAAAAATAAAGCTACACTCAAAAAACAATGAAAAAATATGTAGAACCTTCCATCAGAATAAGTCTTGAGTCTGGAATACAAATCTTACACCACAGGCTGTGCCAAGCAGTCATGACCGTGTTCACAGCTCTGATGAGAAAGGCCTCTGGTGTGGACTTACCAAGCTCCTCAAAATGGAAAGTCAAATCAAAATCCAAATCAGGCACTACCGAGGAGAGCCACTCCGAGGAAGCTGAGCAGATTGCCATAGCTGACCATCCACTCCCCCAAGAGGATTATCTTGGGTAAGAATTGTCACTTCTGCGGTCTTGGTCCACTCACCTGGGATTTCAGGCAGGGGAAATACCACGGGATGTGTGGTTCTAAGGACAGCAATATAAACTCAGTAAATAAAAAACAGCAAGGTTTTGTCTTAGGGGGAGAATGATATGAGAAAGCAGTACTGTGGCTCAGCTGTCAGTTCCCAAGTGACAGAGGGAAGAATCAAGGTTTTTTTTTTTCTTTTGGATGCTTGGGAAGGATTTTAAACATTAATTTTGGACCTGAAAAAGAGCTCTTTTAAGACATTCCCTTAGGTGGTCCTGAATCCTCTTTTCAAGCACACAGGAAAATTATTATCAGTGACCCAGATGAGCTCCTGGATGTATTTCATCTAATTTCACCATTTCTTTACATTTGATGAGACACTGATAGTGTAGCATTTGAATATGCATGTATAAGTTGATTATTTTAACACACATCAGCACGAGTATTCAATGGATACACTCCAACCCGTACATCCATCCAGGGGGGAAAGGAGACACAGAACAAGTTAATAAATGATGGCAGAAGCGCAGTGTAACTGGAGATAGCGTGGGAACTTAGTGGATTCTTTTGTGAATTCTAGCAAACAAAATTTCAGCTCAGTTGTGAAAGTCAACCACATTCATCAAGTCACCTTGGGAAGGCCAGGTTCCAAGCAACATTGGGCAGCACGGCTGGCCAGCAAATCCTGCTGAGACGACTCCTGGCCAGGTCACCATCAGCTTCTCCTTCCAGAAGCTTGCCTGAGAAGCACAGCCGGAATGCTGGGCTGGCAGCTAAAGGCGGCCCCTGACAGACCAAAAGTCAGTTTTCAACACAATGGGACCAGCAGCAGCAGCAGTGGAGAGAGGAAAGTCAGGGCAGGAAAGAGTGGGGAGTGGGAGCCACCCGGCCCTGGGCTGCTAAGAAAGCTACAAGGATGGGGTGGGAAAAAGGCAGTGGAGTTAGGTAGGGAGGTCAGCCTAGGCAAGAAATGCATGTCTTCCCTGAAGAGAGGGAAGGAGCGAGGCTGCAAGCTGGTGAGAGCTGGCTGGCATGGGGAAGCATTCCTTACTGTTTATTCCAGGGACTCTGGAGTCCCCAAGTGAACCCATCCAGTGACAGTGAGATCAAAGGAAGGAAGCAGGGCAGAGGGGGGTAGAGGAACTTCTGAGTGTTTATTCACTGTGAGAACTTGGAGTAAAGTGGCAACCATTGCTGTGGCTTCTGAAGTTCGCACTTGACTGAGTCTGAAGGGGTCACCCTGCTAACTCCCACCTGCCTCTGAACACAAGGGACTGGAAATAGAAAGCCTGGTCCCAGCCCTAAGTCCCAGCTGTCTCCAGTCTCCCTCCAAAGGAAACTGAAATGCAAGAGCTACTGGTTCTCTTTAGTATCACACGTGGCTGGTTTAGCACCCGTGCACTGTCCTTCAGTGCTCTCTCCTGTCCCACCCTGCAGGAATCCAGTGTGTGCCCAGGCAGCAAGGGAACAGGTAAGTGCTGGCTCCTAATGAGGGGTCAAGCATGAATTAGCATCTGTTTTCAGCCTGAACAATGTGGTCCCAGGAGCCCTCTTCCCTGCAGCCATGAAAGTCAAAGCTCATTAGACAGGAAGAGACCTGAATGAATATTGAGCAGGTCTGTGTAAACGCTTAATTAGAGTGAGCTTTAAACATTCATAAGGTGGCTCCTTGATTTAAAAGTATGAGAAAGGGCTGTATTTATCATTCACCCTGGTCCCAGGTAGCTCATTAAGAAGAAAATGAAAGGTTCTAAATTTTAACAACCTTTTTCCTTCAGCAAAGTTCTCTGTAGACTGCCAGTGAAGGGCCTTGCTGGTTAATTTATAGGAAAACATTTCCCAGGAGTAAGGGAGTGAGGGAGGGAGTGCTAGGCATTGACAAATGACCTTTGTGAATTAGGAAGGCAGAAGGGGAAAGAAACTAGACTCTTTTACGACCTGTGATGGATAGGCACTTTATTTCCCTATTTCACTTTGATATAAGCTAGGCAGGAAGTTAGTGAGGGACAAACAGCTAGAAGGATTCCAGTTAACTGTGCCAAAGCTGGCACCACTGAAATCCTGCCCTCTCTGTGCAAGTTTGGCACACCTGCTTTCCCATGATGCAGCTGAGCCTCCTCTAACACAGAAAATGCCACGATGAACAGCTGCATGCTGAGTTCCACATGGAGACGCCATGAAATCTTCCCGGAGATCATCCTGCACATTGAACCCCACCCAAATTCACCTTATATATGTACTCATTGAGGACCTGTCTACCTGACATGAGGACAATCCAACTGGGATGTCTGTGACTGTCCCCCGTGTGGTTGCCCTCATTCTCCTCACAGCTTACGCTGTCTCTCATCTCTTCAACAAACCCTGCCCCCATTCATACACTTCCTCTTCTATGTCTGTGCTCGGAATTCATCCCTTATGCTGAGACAAGAACCCGGACTAAATCCAGCTGGGACCCCCTAGACAACCCCCAGCACAACTTTACCCTAATGACTACCACTTGCAGTAGGAGACCCTAGCCTACTTTTCTCCTTCCCCAGGTTCCCTGGAAATGACCTACTTGGGATGAAGCTCAAAAGTTTTTGAGATGCTTGAAACTCCAGAGACAACAGAGAAGAAGCTTGGTACCCACAGTTAGTTAACTTTCCACTCACCCTACCAAATGGGTTCTCAATTTTTGAAAGATGATTGTAGAAAAACCAAGGATGTGTGACATTCTAGCTTGAACGGACAGCAAATCCTATCAGAGATCCATCAGAGCCTACTCTATCCAGGCATTTGACTCAAGTTGTTGGTAATTCAAGGTGAATGCATAAGGTGCCAGGGGAGGCTCTGGCTATATCTAATAGTCTCTTTGTGGAGTGAGTATTAGGCTGTAGAGGAACCAGAAAAAAATATATATATATGGGAGTGCTTGACTGTGAGCCCCAGAAGCTTCCCTAGGAAGGAAAGATGTATGGGCAGAAAGGTCACCGAGCAAGGCAACACCTAGGTGCACCTAGCACACCTGTCCGCTAATGAAGGTGATGGAGCACATGGGGCAGGTGTATAGGCCACAGGGTGATGCAAGAAGAAGGAGACGAGGAACTGAGATGGAGAGATTGCAGGAAACATGTCATGAGCATGCTATATATCTAGTAGAGCCATGGAGGATCCCTGCCACAGGAGTTTCCTCTATGGGGAAGTTATGGGCACTCTATGCTTAAAAATGGATGACGTGGATTCAGATTCATCATGTTTTCTCTTGTAAAACGAAGAAGTGGGACATGATGAGTTATCGGCCTTCTTAATACCAGTTTGGCCTATAGACTCATGCTCCAGGGTTCTTGGATGACACCAAGCTCACTTTATGGGATTGTATTTGATAATTATGTCTGACACAAATTCAAGAAAGTGTCCCACAATATAAGCAGAAAGAGAAATATGTGGATGGGTCCAGATAGTCCTGTATCTGTTTATTGTCATCTATACTAGAGAAAATGGAAGTGAGGAAATGGACCAGTAAGCAAGAAAAAAAAAAAGTACCCTCAATTGAACAGGAACTTTCATATTGAAAAGATCCACTGAGGGGTTATCGCCGTGGCTTATCAGGGTAAATCCTCTGCCTGCAATGCTGGCATCTCATAATAATGGCACCAGCTGTAGTCCCAGATGCTTCACTTCAGATCTAACTCCCTGCTTATGGTCTGAGAAGGCAGCAGAGGATGGCTCAAGGCTGTGTGCACCTGTACCCCCGTGGAACATCCAGAAGAAGCTCCTGACCCCTAGCTTCAGAGCAACCTAACTCTGACCATTATGGCCATTTGGAGAGAGAATCAGTGAATTAAAACTCTCTCTCTTAAGTAAAAAATAGAATAAATATTTTTTAAAAAGATCCACTGGGGGTCAAGCTATTTTCATTAAGAAAGTCCACCTCTAACTTCATCCTGGTAAAACTACAAGGAGAGAGTTCTGGAAACACTCATTGGGATGAAGAAAGTGACTTCAGCGGAAACAAAAGCAAAGTTGCCCACGATCATCTCCTCAGTGATAAGGGTGCTCACAAGGCCCAGCACAGTAGCCTAGTGACTAAATCCTCTCCTTGCACACACTGGGATCCCATATGGGCACCAGTTCATGTCCCGGTTCCTCCACTTCCCATCCAACTCCCTGTTTGTGACCTGGGAAAGCAGTTGAGGATGACCCAACACCTTGGGACCCTGCACCTGTGTGGGAGACCTGGAAGAAGCTTCTGGCTCCTGGATTCGCATCAGCTCACAGAAGACCTTTCTCTTTATCTCTCCTTCTCCCTGTAAAACTGCCTCTCCAATAAAAAATAAGTACATCTTTTTAAAAAAGTATTTACAGCAGACTGTGTTAGGCTAATTTAACAACAATCTCAATGTCCATCCACAGAAGCAGGTAAACTTCTTGGCACACATCCACCTGAAAAGCACACACAAGGTAATTTTCTCTTGTGAAGCAACATTCCAATGACAGTAAACACTTCCTTCTCTAGAGGTCCGATGACACTACTTGGGCAATGACTTGTCTAACATAATATTATCCAACTATTCATGCAGTGCCATAGTTAAAATCAACGTTACGCCATGCGAGTCACAAAATGGAGTATGATGTTTACATGCCTGAACAGTATGAAACTGGTATAATGAATAGGAATTAGGGGTAGGAGAGAGTGTGCCCACTTCCTAATCTTCAGGTTGGAATCCATAGCTATAATTTAAGGCAGAAATTGAAACAGTTGAAGTGGATACATATGCTTTAAATCATAAAAACGACCATTAGAAATAACAAAAAATCACATTGTAAGAGAGGCCAGCCTTGTGACATAGCTGGCAAAGCCACAACCTGCAACTCTATCCTTCCAATGAAGTGCTGATTCATGTCCCAGCTGGTCTGTTTCCTGCTAGGAAAAACAGTGGAAGATGACCCAGGTGTTTCAGCTCCCGCCACCCATGTGGAAGACTCGCACGAAGTTCCTGGCTCCTGACTGGCCTGATCCAGTGGTAGTCATTTTAGCCATCTGAGAAGTATGACAGCTGATGGAAGATCTCTTTCTCTCTCCATCCATGTTTATAATTTTGACAGTCAAATAAATAGATATATCTTTTTTGAAAACCACACTACAATAAAAACTAGAAATTGCAGGTAGGTGATGTTGAGAGGAGCAAAGCTAAAATCCTTATCTTCCAGAGCAGACTTCCCATAGACACTGTCTACTGATCTATGGACAGTCTGCTCTGAAAGGTAAGAAACAGATCCAAAAGTAATCTCCATGATGTTATGAAGCCATAATGAGTACATTACCTTCACACATCAGAAGGCCAAAGTATTGGCCAAGTTGTAGCCAAGTACCACAACATCTATCGAATGGGTAGTCAACGATGGAGTCAGGGGCAATGGTCAACTTTGACTCCTTGCACAGGGCTTGGAAACATCCTTATGCATTAGGCAGGGGAAGCAAATCTGCCTTAAGGTTGGCCATCGGAGTTCTGGTGGGAAGGGCTTGGATTGAGGCCAGCTGAGTGCTATCATGTTTTTAGTATCTGTCCCAGGAGAGAAGGAGCAGAGCTAGTGTGGACTGGCATCCCATATAGACGCCAGTTCAAATCCTCGCTGCTCCACTTCCCGTCCAGTTCCCTGTGAAGGTGCCTGGAAAGCAGCAGAGGATGGCCCAAATCCTTGGTTCACTGGATTCACCTGAGAGACCCAGATGAAGCTCTGGGTTCCTGGCTTGGGCCTGGCCCTAGCCCCAGCCTTTGCAGTCGTTCGAGTAGAATCAGCAGACAGAAGATCTTTCTCTCTCTCTCTTGCTCACTCACTCTCTCTCTGTAATGCTGTCTCCAGATAAAATAAAATAAACCTTTAAAAAGCAAAAAAGAGAGGAGCTTAAAACCGTATATGATTATATCTTTCTTCTAATGGTTGCTTGTTAAAGCACAGGACAAAGAAAATATTTTCTTAAGATTCATTTTATTTATTTATTTATTTGAAGGACACATGAGGTAGGGGGGTCGGGCTCTCCCATCTGCTGGTTCACTCCCCAGATGATCACAGCAGCCGTGCTGGGAAGTCTATCCAGGTCTCTCATGTGAGTGGCCAAAAACTCGGGCTATTTTCTGCTCTTTGTCCGACTCATCAGCAGGAAACTGGATCGAGGTGCAGCAGACAGAACTGTAACTGGGGACTCCAATATGAGATGCTGGTGTTGCAGGCAGCTGCTTAACATACTGCACTACCATGACTTTGGAAAAAGAATGAGAAAAAAATGTACCTAGAAGTTTTGAGTTTGGAGCACTGGGGTGAAACCCAGGAGAAGGAGCAGTCAGATCCATTGAAGAGGCAGTCTGTTAACAAGAACAGCTTGATTAAACAAAATAAAGGAAGAGAGGGCTGCCAGCTTAGAGAATGAGTCCAGGAATTTTTATTTTGATTATGCTGCCCACCTGCTTATCTTAAATTAATCCATGGATTACTTTGAAGTGGAATGATGGAAGCAAAAAAAGATGGAGCAAAAAAAAAAAAAAAAAAAAAAAAAACTAAGCAAATGAGCAGAGAAGGAGCAGAGAGGCTGACCCCTGGTTTCCTGGCCATGAAGGCAGCCTGGGCGGAGTGCTCCTAAGGTGGCAGAAGTGGATTAGCTAAGCTGGAAATGAAAGTTTCTTAGAAATGTAGTTAATCATCTTGGTGGAAAGACAGAAGCACGCTCTTTTGCCCATAAAGATCCCTGATGGAGATAAAAGGTGCTGTTGGGCGTGGCAAGTGTGGAGATGGAGAAGCCAGAAAAAACAAACTGTGCAGCTGGAAAACCCAAGGCCTGTGCCCAAGCCCTGCGCTGCCTATCTGTCTGGACACAGCTCTCTGTAAATGAGGGGGAGCTCAGTGGACCCCTTCTGTTCAGTTCATCATGCTGAGAAGTTAGACTCCATCTCACATGATCACATTCATTCTGCAAAGCTCTACAAGGCACATCTGCGCCAGGCAACAGCCTGAACAGGCCAGGGACCAGCCACAGAGCCTTGCTCCTGAGCCCACCATGCCAGTGAGACAGGTCAAGACAGTATGGGGGAAGCAGGCAGGGAGTCAGATGAGGATTGATGAGCTGAAATTTCTGCTGGCACTGCATTGGAACTTCACACCCTCACCGGTCAGTTTGATATACCCACCTTCTCATGATGCATGATGGGAAGAGAAGATGCCATCATAGTCACGTGGAGTTAAACTCCATCTGGAGGCACTATGAAACTTCCAGAAAGTTTCACACAGTCACAACTCCACCAGGCTCCACCCCATCTCAAAAGAAAGACAACAGCATGGGAGAGGCCTTCTTCCCTTCTTTCTACTGTATGTAGGAATCATTCTTGAGCCTTGTCTCCCCATCCCCACCCAACTGTCCTCTTAGGCACGACAGGTATCCTTCTATGTTGGGTGGCCAATACTGACGCTGCAGTGTGAGTTCACACTGGTTGTAGCTTGCTCATGATCCCTTAAAAATAAATCCTGACCTCACCTGTACACTTGTGTGTGTGTGCTGCTGCTTCAAATTCTTAGCTCTGTGGTGGGGGAGAACCTGGGGTAAAAGCTAAAACACCTAGGTCGATAACACAGGTGTGAACCAGGATTGTGTCATGAAGACATGGGAAACGTGAGAGGATATGCCAGCAGTACTTGTTGAGGTCAATTTTTTTTTGTAAGATTCATTTACTTTTGTTGGAAATATAAATTTACAAAGAGAAGGAAAGACGGAGAGAAAGATCTTCCACCTGCTGGTTCACGCCCCCAAGCAGCAGCAATGAACAAAGTTAAGCCAATCCAAAGCCAGGAGCCAGAAGCTTCTTCCAGGTCTCCCATGCAGTTTCAGGATCCCGAGGCCTTGGGTCATCCTCTGCTGCTTTCCCTTCACTGCTTTCCTTCACTGCTTGAAGGACTTACTCTGGCTTTATGTTGGCATTAGTTAATCATCATGGTTGCCTCTGTTTTATACAAGAAGCTGAGGTCAGATGGCCAAGAAGTGACTGAATCAGGCTTTGAACCCAGGCCTTACCCAGCTCTCGTGCACATGCTCTCTCTCCTACCGGGCAATATTCTTAAACTGGTCTCAACAGGACCTGGTGTGATAACATAGTAGCTAAAATCCTCGCATTTCATGTGTCATGATTCCATATGGGTGTTGGTTCCTGTCCTGGCTGCTCCACATCCGGTCCAGCTCCCTGCTTGTGACCTGGAAAAGCAGCATGGATGGGCCAAAGCTTTGAGACCCTGCATCCATGTGGGAGATCTGGAAGAAGCTCCTGGCTCCTGGATTTGGCCTGGTCCAATCCTGGTGTTGTGAACACTTGGGGAGTGAACCAACAGGTGGAAGATCTATCTGTCTCTGTTTCTCTTTGTCATCCTTTCAAAAATAAATAGATAAGTAAATAAAATCTTAAAGATTCCTTTAGAAGAAAGTTACTCAGAGTATTTGTCCAATCACATCAGAGTGTCCTCTTAGAGCTAAATCAATGCAGTAGCAACAGTGACAGAGTCCTTCCTTTAGAAGAAATTGGGCAAATAGGATGTGATCCTTGCTCCCATTGTGCTCACTGGAGTGGCCAAATTCATCACAGGATGATTCAGCTCTGTGCATGCCTCCTACTAAGGGTAATGGAGGCTGAAAAAAAAAAAGTGAGAATGTATGCTGGCCAAGGAGTATCACAGCAAGCACTCCAAGTCTGGCTTCTGTGACACTGGGCATCAACTGGGCTCTGCAAATGGATTATATGGTCCTGACCCCAGGTAGGAAGTTATGCCAGACAAGAGTATAGTGGCAGGTCTATGCCCAAGTAGGTGATAGGACCCAGGTACTTGGGCCAGCACTTACTGCCTCCACAGGCACATTAGCTGGAAACTAGATCAGGTGGAACAGTGAGAACTCAAACTAGGCATTCTGATATAGGATGCAGAGTCCCATGTGACAGCTTACTGTGCTGTCCCACAACATCTGTCCTAGAAGAACTTAAGACAAGACTATTCAAACGATAAGGAAGCAATTTTGTAAACTGATCAAAGTCAACAGTTACCCACTTGTATGATACTGTAAAAATTAAAATTATTATAGAACATGAAAATTAAAACCTTCGGCATTGTGGCATAACTCAGTTGACCTAGAATTCCAATTTCTTCTGTCCCAGGAAGAAGTATATTCCTGCCACAGTTTCCAAACCTGTTAATTCCTCCAATAAGGAACCTGAAGATGAGGCATCTCTAACATCAAGGATGGATGGAGCTTGGAACCAAGGTCAATGATTTTAGCTTTCCAAATAGGGGCAACTGGTTTATTTGCTGTCTCATATCCTTAAAGTAGTCATACACTGACCCCTTCAATGCAGGAAGTTCTGCAAACAGTTTGTAAAAACTAACAGTGTGACCTGAAATGGAAGAGCAGGGCAGACTGTGCCTGGAATATTGAGCGCACAGAATGCTGGTGTCAGAGACAAAGGCCAAACTGCAAGCAATGGCCCACAAATGGGCCAAGACCAAAGTTAAGGTCTGCGGGCAAGTGTCCACAGTTGGGCAGCGACCCAAGGCCACGGTACTGTGTACTTTACGATGTCCTTGAGAAAGTCATAATCACATACTGACCTCCATACTTGGGCCATGCTGTTGCTTGCTGATCATCAAGCATGGGCTGGTTGACACTCATAGGGGACATAGTTATCAATGTTCGTGTCACATCAATTCCTAACATTTGACTCCCAAAGCAGTTCAATGAAAGACTGAGGCAGTGGCCTAGTGGCTAAATCCTCCCCTTGCATGCATTACATCCCATGTGAGCACCAGTTCATGTCCTGGTTCATCCACTTCCCATCTAGCTCCCTGCTTGTGGCCTGGGAAAGCAGTAGAAGATGGCCTAAAGCCTTTGGGGACTGTGTACTCACGTGGGAGACCCAGAAGAAGCTCCTGACTCCTGACTTCAGATTGGTTCAGCTGGCTGTTGTGGCCATTTGGGGAGTGAATGGAAAATCTTTCCTTCCATCTCTTTTCCTCTCTGTAAATCTTCCTTTCCAATAAAAATAAATAAATCTTAAAAAAAAAAAAAAAGACTGAGGCAGCAAGCCTTCTAGGTTGATCTCTTTCCTCAGAAAAGGGGGCTTCCTTCAAGTTGCCCACTCTTGTAGTGTTTATCTTGTATCTGTGTCGTTTCTCAATTTCCCAATTGCAAGTTGTCTTTTTTCCAACCCTGTTTATGCTGTGTTGGTTGTGGTAGAACTGGCTCATGGGGGATTAAGTTATGCCTTTCCCTGGGAATTTGTTAGCATGTGGGAGAGAGAGAAAGAGATGAACAGCAGAAATGCAGTCTAAAATTAATTGTACACTTGGGCACTACTTGTCTTCTTGCAGCAGCCACCTGGACCATTGATCAGCATCTGGTCAGAGTGACCCAGAGGCGTTTCTGCCATTCCTGTCATTTTTATGGGCTGAAACATGGCATCTGTGTTCCTTGCTGCCATTTGAGTACGGACAGTCAAGGGCCCTTAATCAACTCAGCTTTCTCCAGCTTCTAATCCTGCTGCCCCTTGCTTGCTTATCTGCAGACACCTGCAGGCTTAGGATTGTCCAGGTCCTTGATCGCTTCGCTGTTTGTGGATGTATGTGTCGACCACATGACCCATACAGACCGACTGTGCTGTGCTGTGGCTCCTCTGTGAGCTCCTCAAAGGACCCATACCAGAGATGAAGTTGTATCCCCTACACCAGCCTCGCTTGGTTCAACTCCTTTGCCTATGAACTCCTTAGGACACAGTCACCCCAGGAACCTGCTGCTTCTCCTGGCCCCAGTCAAATCTCTCACTCATTTCTTTAAAGTTCAGGGACAGAGCATGGCAGGCTTAGGATCATGTCATTGGAAGAGAGAGTAAAGTTAACCTTCATTGGTTGGCCTCTGTGCCAAGCACACACAGGATAGAGGAATCTATCGCACCTCCGAGATTGGCTTTTGTTTTAATTCCCAAGGGTCTTACACATAAAATGTCCCTGTCCCTCTTTGTCCTTGTTGAGTTGTGCTATTAAGACCTCCCTAGCCATGCAGACTGCAGTCAGTCAGTATTTACCTCTGGATGGAGGATTGTTCTGTTCTGGGCCTCAGGAAGCAGACAGGAGGACAGGGTACACCACATGGCTCTACCACATTCATTGGCCCCCTGTGGCATTTCCTGGGATCCTCTGTTTCCTGCCCATCTCCACTGTAGCACCCCTGTCCAGGCCATGGGGAATTCTGAGCAAATAGAATCTACACTGCCTCCACCACCCAGAATGACACCCAGCTGGCCCACACAGCCCCTTTGCCTTCCTCCAATTTATTTTCAGCAGACACATTTGCAGTACAGGTGTGCCTTGAACATGGGCAGCTTCCTGATGTTTGGAGAACATGGTGATAAGACTCTACAAGCCTGGCTTTGTTGGCCAAGGAGACACCCTCATTCCCAGGGAAATGATGGCTGTTTTTCAGTCCTAGATATCAGCATGTCAACACCCTCCCTCACAACATGCCAATGCCGGAGCCCCTGAACCCTTCATCTAATGAGCAATTGTTTTCAGTCTGTACCAAGGGAGTAGCTTGAGGCATCCATTGCCTAAGGATAAAGACCTCTCTTGTATAATATAAGATAGTGTTACATTGTACCTATTTGCATCTTTCTGTACACTGTAAATCACCTCTAAATGACTTATACTACCTAATATAGTGTGAATACAATCTAAGTTGGAATAATGCTGCATAGTTTAGGGAATAAGAATACAAAAAGTTTGGACATGGTCAACGCAGATGTAATTTATTTTTTGAGTTTCTTTTTTTCTACTCCTAGTAGGCCGAAGTGGTGGATATAAAACCAATGGATGCACAGGCCACCTGTGTATATCTCTCAGGATTCCTTACTTCCTCCACCAAAGTCCTCAGGGATACGCACATCACACTGGTGTCTTACATAGATCAGTGTGCTTGCTTGTCCCCCTCCTTACATCACAATCAGCTTTGAGGACAGAAACTGAATCTGTTTTGTTCATCTTGGTCTCCTCAGCTCCTTTGTGGAATGTTTTGCATACAGTAGGTGCCCAGTAAAACTGTTAGTGAGTGTAAGATTTGACCTAGGTCCATTCCTTTGCCCAATGTAGCACTCCTGTCTTGTCTACTTGGTCAAAACCCTGACTGCTAGCTGAGCTTTGGTCATTCCTTTCCCAGAAAACAAAAACCTGTCCCTTGCCCCTCAGGGCTCCTGGGACCCCAATGGCTCGGAAGCTCTGTGTGGAGTACACATGGTTTCTTAATGCTGCGTGCAGGATTCTGCTAAGGCACCAATGCATACAGTTCTCTCCTGTCACCACTTCAGGTCCTGGCCAGCCCGCTAAACCGACCCAACCAGTCACTGCAGTTGAGGACATGCTCTTGGTGACTGCAACTTTGGAGTTTGACTCAAAGAAGGACAGCTGCATGGCATGGCTGTGTCCAGACAGAAAGCAAGGTTGAGGAACACAGCTGTTGGTGTATCAACCTATTGCAAAAGCAGCAAGAGTCAAATAGACATGGTTGGCAAGGTTTCAAAATGCCAGGGCTGGTTTTGCCTTTAAGAGTCCCAGGCAAGGAGGGGATGATGAATGGTGTGTTGCAACAGATGGGGCAGAACAAGCAAGCAGTAAGGGGGAAGGGCTGAAGGTCTGTGAAGAATGGAGAACACAATCTCCCCCACCGCCCCAGTGCAATGGTTTCAACGTTGGCTGTATACCTAAGTCACTTGAGGGGCTTTTAAAATGCAGTTGTTGGGCTGGCATTGTCAGTTATGCAAGCATCCTATATGGATGCCACTTGCAGTTCCAGCTACTTCCATTCTAGATCGCTGATGATGTGCCTGAGAAAGCCAAAGAAAATGGTCCAAGTACTTCGGCTCTTGTGTTCATCACACAAGACCTGGAATAAGCTCCTGGCTCCCAGCTTTGGAGCAGCCCAGCTCCAGCCATTGCAGCCATTTAGGGAATGAACCAGAAGATGGAAGATTCTCTCTTCGTCAATCCCTGTCTCTCACCCTCTCTGATTCTCCTCCTCTCTGCCACTATAACTTTCAAATCAATAACAAACGAATATTTTTTTAAATGCTGCTGTTCCTCAGTATCCACGAAGAACTGATTAAAGGATCTTTGCAGATATCAATCTTTGAGTGCTCAAGTCTCTTCTTTAAAAGGGAGTGGAATTTGCATAGAACTTACACACCGTTTTTTGTTGACTTTGAATCATCTCTAAATGATTGGCAGTAAGTAATACAGCATAAATATGTAGATTGTTTTTATAGTCTATTGTTTAGGGATTAACAACAAGGGGAAGCCTGTACATGTTCAGTATAGATGGAAATTTCTTGCGAGATTTATTTTGTTTATTTGAAAGGCAGAGTGGTGGGGGTAGAGGGTGTGCAGAATGGGGGAGAGAGACGCACACACAGAGAGATCTTCCATCCAGTAGTTCACTCCCCAAATGGCCACAACAACTGGAGTGGAGCTAGACTAAAGCCAAGGACATGGAATTATATCAGGTTCTCCATGTGGGTGGTAGGGATCAAACATTTGGTCTGTCTGCCTCTGGTTTCCCAGGCACATGTGCAGGGAGCTGGATTGGAAGTGGAGCAGCCACGACGCAAACCAAATCAGGGTTCTGAAATGGGATGCCAACAAGAGTAAATGAGGCCAGGAGCAATTTTTTGGAAATATTTCCCATCTGCAGTGGGTCGAATCCACAGGTATGGGACTCACAGAAACCAAGAGTTGTCTATACTGACATTTCAATCCCACCTCCAGAAGTCCAAATGTAATCTGCCTGGGTTGTGACCTAGGCATTTTTTTTTAATTAATGTACTTATGGAATAGATAAACAGAAGACAACAGAGGGAGCACTCCCACTCCCTGCTTCATTCTCCAAATGCTTGTAGCATAGTCCAGGCTGGGCTAAACCAAAGCCAAGAGCCAAGAATTCCATCCAGGTCTCCAACGGGGGACAAGAGCCCAATAACACAAGGCGCCATCTGCTGCCTCCCAAATGCAACATAGCAAGAAACTGGAATCAGGAGTGAAGCTGAGAGCTGCAATATGAATGAGGATGTCTTAACCCACATCTAACCACAAGGCTAAAAGCCTAACCCAGTGTTGGCATTTTAGAAAGCTCCCTTGGGGATGCTGATGTGCAGCCCAGGTTAAGAAGCAGGAGCTGCAAGGCAGAAGACAATGGCACAGCCTGGGGGAGGAAAGTGAAAGAGGGCAGCTGGCTATGCTGGCAGGCTTGGATGTCTGTAATGTGTTCTGAGAGTTTTAAAACATGAGTCAGGTTTTGTAAACAAAATCCTAACCAAATCTATCAAAAGCAGCCCTGTGGTAGGGAACAAAAAAAAAAAAAAAAAGGAAACAATCTTCCATTTGTCTTCTTTGGTAGCTGAGATTTGCATTAATTAATCACTCTTTTCCTGAGGACAGTCAGAAAGTGATGGACGGTTTAATCCCCTAGGATTTAGGGTAATGAAATCAGATTTCAGCTGAGCTGTCATGATTCTTAAAGTCCTCTGCAGAATGCAGTGTGTTTTAAATGCAGCTTCTCACCCACCCCTTCATGCCTAAGTATTTAGAGAGAAGATCGGAAGTGTGAGTGGGGGCCTCCACGCAGAGCTCACAAACTTCACAGGTAATGAGATGAGGCTGTCGGTGGATACACTTTGAGAAACGCTGATTTAAGGTCTGCAGATGAAGGCTTTGTGTGTTTGGTTTGCTTAAGAGCCCTCTAGCCCACCCCATCAGCATCCAGTGTAGAGAGTAGTTATAATTTAGTAGAAGTTGGAAGGAGGAAAAGCAGTTCCTAGGGCTGCCATCTGAGCATGTGTCTACAACAAGCATAGAGGGTGGCCCACTAGCTAGGGCCTCACACGTTACAAAATGTGCCTCTGTGCATGGCTTGGGCCTCTGGGACTGCAGGCTGCCTGCCAATCTGTGACACCATCAAATGCTGACTGTACTGACGGCCTTCCTCAATGGACAGCACCTTCACCACCTACACTGGTTACTCTCGGTGGCTGAGGAGGACACTGTGCAAATGCGATTCTCTTTCACCGCCCTGATAGGCACAGGAAAATATACTATCCTGTGTTCCACCATGAAACCACTAACAAATCTTAGACCACCTCTACCTGTGGTGCTGCTTCCAGTCCCAGTGGCTGCAGTTCTGATCCAGTTCCTTGCTAATGAACTGGGGAAAGCCCAGAGGATGACTCAAGTATTTGGACACCTGTACCTAGGTGGGAGACCTGGATGAAACTCCTGGTTCCTGACTTCCACATGGGCCAGGCCCTGGCTTGGGGAATGGTCCAGGAGATGGAAGATCTCTGTGTGTGTTTTCCTCTCTCATTAACTCTGACTTTCAAAATAAGTCTATCTTAAAAAATAATAATAAATAAAAATAGAAAACAACTGTGAGGCATTAAGGCTGTGGGGGGGAGGAGGAATTTCTCCCACTCGAGTCCAGAAGCTCAGGTGGTCTGGATGCCAATGGCACTGGGCAAAATCCTTGGGCAACCAGGTGGTACACTCTGGGACTTAGGGTTGTATATTTTCAGGGGACTGGGGGATCATAAAGATGAGGGTGAATGATGACCTGTGCCAGGTGAGGAATTATTGCTGAGGGACATTCTTAGATAAGGCCACCATACGTGTAGGTAAGAATGACACCAGAGGGACGCTCAACAACAAGGCCACTATACTGGCATGTAAGCAGGAGGACTGAGACCTGGTGGTTCAGAGGGGAGAGACCAGATGACCTGTATGGATTAGACCGATATATCAAACCCCATGGGAGTTCTGAGCTAGGCTTTTAGCATGAAACACTGTTGACCACCACATGCTAGCCCACAAGAAAGCTAGTGCTGGGGGGCCTGTCCGGCAGATCTAGATTCCAGTACCTGAGAGTGAGTGTCAGAACAGGGGACAGGTCACATTAGGCTGGGCCTTGACACTAACCAGCACACAAGAGAACCAGGTCCAGGGATAGATACTGTTGGAGATATATGGTCCTACCCCTGTGGAAATACAAGTCCCACTGGTTAGCTTAAGAGTTGGGGTAGTAAAGGGCTGAGCTAGGCGTGATCATGGAATCTGCCAGCACTCACCGGTACTGAGGATAGGAACAGGTTGGGCAGGCCCAGGCTGCAGCACTCTCATGGACACCTAAAACAGGGTGTGGGGCAGGCCGGATCACAGTTTTCAACAGCTCACACAAAGGCCAGGATGGAGAGGGCAGGCTGTGCCAGGAGGGGGCGTGGCACCCACTTGTGTACATGAGATCTGGGTCTGAGAGTGAGCAGGTAGGGGAACCTAGGCAACTCCCCCAATGGTTCATGGCTCCTGCTGGTGAGCACATGGTCCGGACCTGGGGAGTCAAGCAGGCTGGGCAAGGTAGCTCTATCCATTGGCAAGTGTGTGGGTTGGTTTTGGAAGGGAGCAGACCCGGCAGAGCTTAGCAGACCTTAGCCCACGGGCAAGTGCAGAAGCCAAGCTTGAATGCAGGTCATTCCAGGCTATGCTATCACACCTGCCAGTTTGCATGAGCTAAGAATGAGAGCAGACTGAGCAGGGACAGATTGCAGCACCTGCCAGCAAGAGTTAGGACTGGGGCTAGCCAGGTCAGGCCAGGCTACACCATCCCAACGCAAAGGTCAAAACAGGTAAGGGACTATGCCAAGCTGGGTCAGAGTAACTGCTGGCATGCATGAGATCTATGGCTGGGAACAGGCCTAGTTGGGGAGTTAAGGAGATGCCCTGGCTAGGCTGTGGTTCCCACTGGTGAGTGTGAGGACCAGAGTAGGGGCTGCGATCTGGTCTGGACATTGCTGTAGTGTCCCTCAGTATGGGTGTGGACTGGGTCTAGAGAATGCCAGACTGGGCTGGACTCCAGCACCCACTGGAGCTCATGAGAACCAGAATGGGGGTAGGATGGGCTGGGCTAGGTCTCTGTCCCTACTGAGCCACACCTTAGCTGTGTCTGGGTATGGAACAGGCTTGGTTGGGCTATAGCACCCAACAGTAAGAACTGAAAAGAATGAGGGATAGTCAGGAAAAGCCATTGTTCTTGTTATAATACAAGGTGAACTAACTAGGGCTAGCCCATGGACCCACCAGTGTGCGCAAGATCTGGCAGTGAGAGAGGTTCTGATGGAGGAGCTTGGCAGTTTCCCTGTTGAGGCACAGTCCCTGCAGATGAGTGCAAGAACCACGACAGAGAGCAGTCCAGACCAGGCCAGATAACGGTATCCACCAGCATACACTTTGCTCAGCTCTGGGGTGAGCCAGGCTAGGCCTGTTCATTTTACCCTCTGGTAAATCCAAGAACCAGAATGGCATGTGGGTTGTGCCAGGTTGAGCCACAATACTAGCCAATTTAATTAGGGCCAGGGTTAGGGGCTAGCTGGGCTGGGCTGGGCTAGGCTGGAGCCCCTACCAACTTGAGTTAGAATTGGGAGAGGTGGGTGAGCCAGGCTACAGCACCCACTGGCAAATGCCGAGGTAAGGTAGGCCATGCTAGACTGGGCTACAGCACTCAACCAGCACACATGAGACCCGGGAGCAAGAGGTGAGCCCATTAGGAATGCTGTGTGGGGCTCCCCTGCAGAGCAGCTATTCCCTTGGTGAGAGGGAGAGCTGGGATTGGGGGTAGACCGGGCTGGACAGGGCTATAATACCTGTTGGCCCACATGTAAACTGGATCAGCGAAAGCCAGGCTGGGCTGACTGTACCTACTGGTGCATGCATAAGCCAGAGTGGTTATGGGTTGGTTGGGCTTTGCCACAGCGTCAGCTAGTACATGCTGGCACTGAGTGTTAATTCTGTTCATCAAAACTGCAGAACCACCTGGACAGTGCAAGATCTGGGAGTGGGCCCATCCCTTTTGCATTGCTACTCCCACTGGTGAGCACGAGGATCAGGACTGTGGGCAGGCATGGCTAGACAGAGAGCAGTACCCATTGGCACCTGTCAGCACCTGCCAGCACTACTATGGACTGGATAGTGGGGCTGGTTGGATTGAACTAGGTTTCAATGCCCATTGACATGTATGAAAGCTAAATTGAATGTGGGACAGACTGGACAAGCATGGGAACGCAGGTAGAGGGGAGGCCTGGTGGGAGTTATTGCTGGGTCAAGTGTGTGGTGGGCAGGATTGGGATGGTCTCCAACACCCATTGGTTTGTGTAGAAGATGGAGCTGGAGACAGAACTGACCCAGCGATTGCAACCACCACTGTGTGCGTAGGCTAAGTTGGGCGACAGGCTATGCCAGACCCTGTATTAGCAAACACAAGAGTCAGGTCTGGAATTATCTCAGATGAGGTTTCTTTGGGGGTCTCCCCAACTGAACTGATGGACTCAGAACTCCAATCATGGAGAGAATTGAAGGATCCATGGTGGAGTCAGTGGTTTAGGTGGAGCAGTGGACAGGATATCCAGATGCACATGAAGGATATGGCAGTACACCAGAACCTGCAGAGGACATCTGATACTATAATAGAGGATGGAGGACAGAACAAATCAACCAACTACCCTAGCTTCGTGTTGGCAGTGAAGATCTGGACAAATGAAGACTCTAAGGTGGACTACGTCAGACAGTGGATCCTGGAGAGATTTCATTGTGCTTGGAAAGGTAAAATTGGCAGCAATTCAGAATTGTTGAACTATAAAAACCACTTGAGCAGGACCCTCAGATCATGCCCATAATAGGGACCTTGGAAAGGATGGGAGGCTGGGTGTGGCTACTCCCTTTATTTCACTCCTTCCCCCAGATACAAGAAGGAAAAAAGAGAACATGGAAACAATGGTCTCACTGACTTTTCTCTAGCCCTTAATCCTTTGCACCCTAATCAACTATATAAAAATCATCAAAATAAAATAATTAAAAAAAAAAAAACAGGGAAGAATCTTTGAAAATCTGTAGCCTTCTGATCCTTCGGACTTCGTGTTGTGTTTTATCTGGGCCTGGCATTGTGCCATAGAGAGCTTCTTTGGAGTGGACATGGCTCCAGTCCTTGGTGGTTGGTCATAGACAATGGAGGCACACAGGTGGCACAACCCAGAAGATTGAGTGCAGCTGTTTCATTTTTCTTCTCCAGATGCTGTGATTTTTGGTAGTAGACTTTTTCACTCCCAGGATGAAATGTCTTTCCTTTGAAATGCATTGGTCCCAAACATCAACAGGAGTGAGGTCAAAAGCTCAGGGGGAAGTTAAGGGAAAGTCTACTTCTTGAACTGGGGCAGTGCCTGGCACACAGCAGAGCCTGGGATCATCTGTTCTTTCCTGGATGATAACAAAGCAGACTCTGCAGTATCGAGGGTGTAAATGGATTGGATTTGCAGCAGTCACAGTGAAACCCCACTGGGAGGTGTTGTCTGCTATCTTGCCCTCTGCGATGGTAGCTTTGTAGTCACAGACCTCTGTCTGCTGGAGCTCCATGGCGGTATCAGTGGGGAATACAGTCTTACCAGGGAGCTGCAGACCCTTGGACATTCACAGAGTTGGGTGGGCTGCTGTCCGCCAGAGTTACAAGGAAAAGGGAGTGGCTAGGGCATCCTACTACGGTAGAAATTTTAATACCCTTTCAGGCACCAACCATTGACTGAATCAACTTCTTTTGAATTTCCCACCTTAGCTTTCCTACAACCTGTAGTTATATAGGAGGGACCAGATTATTCAGTGAACAGTGAGCAAGTTCTAGGTGCTGAAACACTGCTGGTCACAGGGTCCCAAGAGATGAGCAGAGGAGTGCAAAGTGCCTTCCTCTAACACAGTGACCCTACGGACAAGGATGACTGCAGAACTTAAGTTGAGGCAGAGATGAGGGTAGTCAAGACAGAGGCCAAGGTGGGGTATAAAATACTCTTAGCAAGGGAAGAACTCATGTGTATTAAATTCCCAAGTGTCTTATTTGTGCAGAATACCTGGTTAAATTTTCACTGGGGTGTATTCATAACCTCAATATAGAGAGAGCCTGATGCTGCCAGAGACCAGGTTAATCGGCCAAGGTATAAACTGGCTTAGTTCCAACTACCCAAGTCCAAAGCCTGCATCCTCTTCCCCACACTGCCTCCAATACTTTTCTCCGGCCCCCACCTGCTGTGCCTGTCTCTCCATGAGCTCCAGGAAGGGGAAAGCCAGAGAGCTGCTCACTGCAGATGAGTCCTCTCTGAGCATGCAGGCTGCAAGTTAAGCTTCCATGATGAAGTAGAAAAGCCACACCCTGACCCAAGGTCATGGCCACAGAGGCAAAACCTGCTTAGTTGATATTAGTCAGGTTTGTTGTTGTTTGCTACATTAACTGAAATTCCCGAGGTGGCTTCTGGTTGAAATTCAGAGGTTCACAGTCTGAGATCAGACAGACCAGGCAACTGGTGTGTGGCAGAGGTGTGACCACGTGGTGATCCAGCTGTTAGAAAGACACAGGGCACGCACAGATTATGTAGCCTTGCTTCTCCTGGGAGCACCTGTCACCCACAGGCCTGCTATGCTGTTAGATCTACAATTAGATCAGATCTCCACCCTTCCTCTACCCACCCACCATTAATACTTGTCCACCACCTGTTACCATTAGATTTCAAACACTCTAGTGAGTCTGGGAATACAATTCCTGCTGGACTCCTACTCAATCCTTCCCTCCTGATGGGACACACTCCTGGCCCAGAAATTTGGCAAATTTCTCCCACACCTGCCATGCCAGAGAGTGGCCTTCAGGTTCCAGGCTCCCGCCACCACCACTGCATCCTGTGAGCCATTGCTATTTTTGTTTAAAAATTTATTTTTATTATATATATATTTTTTTTTTATTGGAAAGGCGGATATACAGAGAGGAGAGACAGAGAGGAAGATCTTCCGTCTGATGATTCACTCCCCAAGTGACCGCAACGGCCGATGCTATGTCTATCCGAAGCCAGGAGACGCTTCCGAGTCTCCCACACGGGTGCAGGTTCCCAAAGCTTTGGGCCGTCCTCGACTGCTTTCCCGGGCCACAGGCAGGGAGCTGGAAGGGAAGCGGGACTGCCGGGATTAGAACCGGCACCCATATGGGATCCCGGGAGTGCAAGGCGAGGACCTTAACCACTTGCGCTACTGCGCCGGGCCCAACCATTGCTATTTTTAAACTTCTCTTTTCCATGCCCTTTTTATCTGACAGGTGAAAAATTGCTGTCATTTCAGCACTGAGTCACATTCATTATTCATCATCTGTGATGAAAGTTCCTATTTACTACCTGGATGCCCCCTTCCAAGTCTGGGCCGAGGCGACCTTTTCTGTCTCAGGACAGGCACAAACCTGTTTTCTGCATATATGAAAGATAGGTTCCCTTAACGAGGGGAAGGGCAGGGGCTCAGCTGGAGCCATTAGAAGCTGCTCCCAGGGCCCCGAGTCAGTGCAGATAAAAGACATCACTTTGTAACCTGTCACATCCTGGATATCTTGAACACAGTTTCCCAGTGCAAGCAGCGACTTCACAGAATCTAAACGTGAGTTCCATAAGGAAAGTTTGGTAACAGGCTTCCACAGAAGAAATGCACATTCCCGTGAGGTCTTGAAGCACTCGAGCCGTTATTTTTCTCTTCCCTGTTGCTAACACAGTTGTGAGCTGGTGAACAAGAGCTTTGAGGACTTCTGTGGGCAGGACAACAGGGAAGATATCCAACGGGGACATCAGCAGAATTTTCTGGGCAGTGTAGGTAGCGCTGGCTGCAGTCACCTTAGAGTGCTGCTTATAACCTAGGATCCCCCTTTCAATGGCAGGGGTATGACCAGGGGTCTTCACAGCCTCCATGCTCTCCTTTCCTGCCTGGCACTCACTCTCACTCAGAAGCAGTTGACATCAGCTTTCATCCAGCCCAGAGCCCTGAGACATATGCCTGGTACTTTGTAGAGCAACCTGCTGGGCTGCTGGGTACCCCCAGGCATAGTGGCACAGCAGGTGCAGCAAATACTGGCACTCCAAAGCTGCAGCAGCTCTCTTGTCTTGGGGAAAAGTCCAGCTGTGGATGAGGCTGTGACCAAGAGGACACTAGCTCCCAGGACCCAAACTGGGACTGTGCTAACTCCGCCTCTTCTCTTCCGCCTGATCTTGAATCTCAAAATAGCAATTTCATCTGCTTCCCAGGTTTGACGGAACACTACAGACACATGTTTGAATTTCACACACTGTGTTTTGTGTTTGCCAGCTTCAGAAACAGGGCAGGCGGGAAAGATCTGGCATAAGAAAGGAAGTCCTTCTCCTGGAGAGTGTGCTTGGTCTCAGCTGCCATCTAGCTCCTTCCTGACATGCCCATGTCATTGCCTTACTCCTCATAGGGCCAAGGGCTATGTCCGGTGCCACAGACAGGTAACACCATCAGGGAGCAAGGTGCCGCCCACTCAGTCCAGCAAAAAGTAGTGAGGTCGCTGCCTCAAGAGTACCTGTAGAATCCTGGAGCGGGGTGAGGACTAACAGTTCACCCAATGTAGAACCACCAGTATAATGACAAACACACAGGGAGCTCGCAGAGTCCGTTTGGATTTCTCCAGCCGGATATGCACTTGTGTCTAGGTGTATATCTGTAAGCAATGTCATCACATGTGGCTCAAAGTAACAGCAACCCAATTGTTGTTGGGTTTAGCGTCACTCAATCGCCACAAAGCTGCTCTCTGTTATACCTGCATGGACACTCCTTCCCTGACCCCCGGCAATAGCTAGCCTGTCCCCATCTCTGTAGCTAAGCTCTATCAAGAGTGTTGGAGACACGAAGTCATCCAACAGGAAACTTCAAAGGGAAGTCACGCTTGACTTAAGAATGTATCTCACACATGCTCACATGCAAGCACAGCTGGCTCCAGCTCCCAATGGGCTCACAACACAAGTCCTTGAACTGATATTTTGAGACAAGGAGGAGAAAGCCAGCCAGGCCCCCCGCACAGATGTGTTTAACCACTCTGCCTCTCCCATCTGCTCCTAGGAGGCAGCAATGAGGACGCAATCAGTCACATGAGCTGGAGCGCCCACGTTAGCCATGCACCTGCTAAGGAGGTCCTTAGATCATGCCTCATTCGGCGCACCTGCAGAGCTAGCCCTGGACTGTGGCTTCTGCTGCTTTTGCTCTCTCTCCAGTCACTGGCTATTGGGTGGGGCTCCCAGTTCTGTGCCCTCTGCATGACCTTGGCATGCTCCGCAAGTCACTTGAGAGCTGGCTTCCTCATTTGAAATGCATACCAGGGCAGAGCTGCTGCAGATATCACCCATGTCACGGTTCAAGCGCAGACACAGCAATGTCGAGCGAGGAACACCTGCTACATCACGCACACCTACAGCCTCACGGCTGCGTCTGTTCATACCCCCTGACTCAGCGCTGAGAGCACAGCTCCTGCTCCGACGGCATGCCAGGACTCCCCTATAAGGAAGAATTTTTAGGGAAGGCACTCCATTCCTGCGCCCTGGCGGTTTCCCTTCTCTCTGCCTCACCTGAGCCTCAGGTGGTGGACCTGACCATCCCTGGCAAGCTCTCACACTCCCCTCAACAGCATACTTTGTTACTTTGAGCACAATCAGCATGAGGGCTCCACCTGCCTGGACCTCACAGAGTGCTCTCCCAATAAGAGCGGAATGAGCAGTGGCCATGCCCTGACTCGGAGACGGACGTGGTGGCTCCCTCGTACGGGCTTGTTTCTGAGTCACTGCAGCTCTGTGCCTCCTGCCAAGAGGCCAACTTGGAACTGAGCCACATATGGATGAGAAGGCAGGTCCCCTATTCACTTTTTGTCTAAAGATTTCGTTTTTGGTGTTTTTTTTTTGAAAGGCAGAGTTGGAGAGAGAGAGAGACAGAGGGAAAGTGTACCTCCTCACATCGAGTTTACTCCCCACAAGGCCAAAATAGCTAACGCTGGACCAGAACCAAAACCCAGAAGCTTCTTTTGGGTTTCCCATAAGTGTGCAGGGCCCAGGTAGTCAGGCCATCCCCCACTGCTTTCCCAAGTGCATTAGCAGGGAGCTGCTTTGGAAGTAAAGCAGCCAGGGCTGGAACCGGTGCCCATATAGTATGCCAACCCATAGAAAGTGGCATAACTTGCTAACCCACAGCACCTCTGCCTATTATTCATTTTTAAGAAAGGATTGATTGATGACTAAGATTTTGAAAAGCAGAATGACAGAGAGAAGTGGGAGAAGAGAGAGATGTCTTCCATTTCTTGTTTCAGTCTTCAAATGTCTGCAACAGCAACAGCTGAGCCAGGCCCGAGCCAGGAGCTAAGAATTCCATCCAGGTCTCCCACATGGGTGGCATAGGCCCACGCACTGGGTCATCATCCACTGCTCTCCCAGACACATTTGCAGGGAACTGGATCAGAAGTGAATCAGGCAGGACTTGAGCCAGCATTGCAATACAGGATGCCAGAACTTACATTCAAGTGATGGCACCACAATGCCCGAACCAGGTCTCCTGTTCTTGAATCAAAGGACAAGCTGCTGCTATAGCCCAAGCAGAGCCACTTCCCGGGTCCCAGACGCTGAGTTGCTGATTTGGAGCTTGGGTTTGGTATTTTCTCTCCACCATGTTGTGTCTAAGCCTCAGGGCTCCTGTTTGACTCATTTACACCTATTCCTACTAACAGTGCCCCCCTTGCCACCCTGCCTGGCACTCTGTGGCTAACTGAGCTGAGTGGAGGGGCATGGAAGAGACTGTCAAAGGCAGAATATGGAGACCCTGTGAGCTGGAAGAGCCACCACACCACACCATCACAAGGTCAACATTCAGACATAAGTGATAGAGACACATCCCCCACTGCAGGCCAACCAGGGGAGCAGCTGCCAACACGAGGAGCCTCATCAATAGGAGGTGTGTGGAGTACCACCTGCCCTCCTCTGACAAGACAAGGCTAGCTTCCTTGAGATTCTGTGCACCTTAATTCACTCTGTGTACCAGTAAACATGTGCTTAGAGGATTTTGTCGCTGTCCAGCACGGAACAGCTGAAACTAGGGCATTCACAAAGCAAAGAGCTTCAACTTGGACCCTGAAGCTGGGAAGTCTCGAGTCAGGGGGCCGCTCCTGGTAAGGGTTTCCTCCAACCCTGGATGAAAGGCGAGTGGGCACGTGCAGAGCACGATGGACAGGTGCTCATTGTAACAGCTTGTCCCCTGGCCTATGGAGAGATGGAATCCAGTCAGGCGAACAAAGGCATTGATGAGGGTTCCACCCCACAGCCCTAACACCTCCTCCCAGGCCTCATCTTCCAGCTCTGCCCCGTTGAAGAATCAAAGTTCCAACAGAGGAAGCTTTGGGGTAACACACTCCAACCACAGCAGATTTAGACCAGAGGGGTGTCAGGACCCCCACAGGGGTCTGAGAGGCCTCCTTGCTTTCCAACTAATGAGGTGGCTGCCCTGTCTTCACAGATGTTGGCCAAAGACATGCAACTCTTAAATCAGAGACAACAGTGGCAGCACAGCAAGAAATCTGAACTCAAGATGCAAATCAGTTTCCCTTGTCCAAGTTCATGGAGGTGGTACAGGTGGGGTAGGAGTGTGCACGCAAGCGTGACTTTGTCACACCTTAGAAACCCCATGCTTAGGAAACTCTCCCTGACCCATCTTCTAAGGAGTCTGTCGGCAACCCTGCCTAATGTATGCCCAGAAATGAGACACTCCGATTACCTTCAAATCGAGAAACAAAGCTGCCTGCAGCCCTAAACACAGACATCACTCTTCTTTCAGGTTCCTTCACTGTCAGCTTTGACAACAGGTCCCACGCAGAAACTGCTCAGTTGGGATTGCAGGTCAGAGAACTGCACCATTGGCCCTCGAGGACGTGGAAAGTCTGTGAACCAGATGTGGCACATGAATGAGGATTCTACTAAACTAAAGCACCGGGGCAGGGGTTGCATTTCCTGGGGATTGAGAGAATTGTCCCTGGCACCTGCCCTGCCTGTGGCTCCGTAGCAGGTCATCCATCTGCTCTGTGAGGAAGACCTGTCCCAAGGGACACTGTGTGCAGGAGGGTGATCAGCTGGAAGGAGGGTGGCATTGGGTGCAGGGGATAGAGAGCCCACTGGAAGCCTGCTGGGCAGAGCCCATGGAAGCACTGAGGCCTCTCCAACAGGCTTGCTACCCAGGGCAGAGGGGAAGGGAGAGGGCAAGGTTATACAGGAATGGAAACTGCCCCCTGTTCCTTGGAAGCCTTGACGGGATGTTAAGGTACTCAGTTGTCAGCAGTCTGCACCAACAGAGGTGTGAAATCCCCCTGAGAACACGGCCTGTGAGTTGAATCTGCTTCTCTTGCTTTGAAAACATTTGGAGACTCCCGGGCGGCTCTGTGTTTTCCAGAAGGAGAGGAACAGGCAGAGCAGTGCGTTCCCTCCTCATTCACAGACTGCAACTGTCTGGGGTCTGTGTTCCCAGGACTGTGCCAGCCAGTGCCAGATGCCACCGAGTGAAAACACTGTGTGCCCCTGGGGCAGCCGCTCTGCATTCATTCGCTCCTTCCTCAAGACTGGATTTGTTCAGCTAGAAGTTCGCTCAGCCAGCCATATGCTGAAATCATGATAGTTTTAAGTAAGCCAATATAACTGAGTAGGATACAAAATTCCCATTAAGTGTTTTTTTTTTCAAACACATCTATATACATTTATTACATTTCCCAAGCAAATGTTAGGTAGGGGGCATGGTACTAGACATACAAACAAATGAGCAGATAATTTTAGGGAGGCAGAAATGTTGCAGAAGGAAACGAAAGAGGAAATATTGCTACCCTAGTTGGGCTTGTGAAAGGAGAGATGACATTTGCATTTGAAATGTGTGGGGTGACGTTCCAGACATGGGTAAACACACGTGCCGGAATCCTGAAAGCCAAGCAGGAATTCTACCCCAGGAGGTTCAGGAGCCACCAGCCAGGACTGCTCCTCTAGGGCCAGTGTCATGGCCCATCAGGCTAAGCTGCACATCAACAGGCCATGCGGGCACTGGTTCAAGTCCCCACTGCTCCACTTGCAACCTAGCTCCTTGTTCATGTGTCTGGGAAAGTAGCTGGAAGATGCCACATGCCCCCCGGCCCTGTACCCATGTGGGAGACCCAGATAGAATTCCAGGTTCTACCAGCCTGGTCTCATCAATCCCGGCCACTACAGCTATTTGAGAAGTGAACCAGCAGATGGAAACTTCTCTCTCGTCACTCCCTCTCTCTTCGTAATTCTGCTTTCCAAATAATTAAGTCTTTAAAAAAAAAAAAAGAAGAAGAAGAAGAAGGAATGACTCAGCGTTCTGGAAAGAGCAAAGGCAAGATTTAGCCATCTGCCTGCTGAGTCCTCCTCTCCCCCTTGCTGCAGCCTCAGAAGCAGGGAGGCGCGTCCCTGGTGGTTTACTGAGCCCTCCACGTGCACGGGGCAAGGGGATGAGGGGGCTTTCCTGCCCTCTCGGAACTCGGGGTGCAACCAAGAAGCGGAACAGAGGTGTCCTGGAGTCCTCCACCCTGCAGGCCTTGGAGACCAAGTTCATCACATTTCAGGGAATCGTCAAGCTAAATTAGTGGTAGGGTAGAACTGAGGGTCAAACCGAAGCACTTCCATACAGAATGTGTGTTGCCCACGAGGCTCATGACGCACTTCCCTCCGAGTGGACTTAACACAGAGAGAGAGAGAGAGAGAGATGAGACCTTCTTCCTCAATGCAAGGGTGAAGATGGTTTAAAAACTAAAGATGCAAGTGACAGAAACCCGAACAATAGACACTGAGGGGTGAAGGTGGCTGTAAGGAAGGTCTTCCGAGCACGAAGAAAAGACAGAGGAACAAGCTCCTGTGGGGACTTCCTTGGGTGTATCTGAGAACAGATTCTCTGGCAGAGTTAGGGGCAGACTTGCCTTGTGGGCAATTAAGTGTGCAGGTGATCGCTGGGTCTCCAGCAGAGGAGGCAGCCCGGGCAAGGATTGTGCCCGATGGAGGGAGACCTCAGCGGTGCAGCTCACTGTGGGCCTTGTCTGCACCAACTGCACGAGATATGATCAGAGCAAGTAGCAAATGGGCATCAGATGATGTCAGAGAAACACCATGTCCTTCCCTCGTTATATTAATGGCACTGTGATTAGATGGGAAATGGGCCCAATCCCCCCATCTGGGGGATGACCACGCTGTAAGACATTTTAACATGGGCTCCTATGGTGGTGCAGCAAATTAAATCACCACCTTGGATACTGGCACCCCATATCAGAGCATTGCTCTGCCTCCAATCCAGCTTCCTTGTAAGGCGTCTGGGAAGGCAACAGCTCCTGGATCCCAGCTCCGGCCAGGCCCAACCCAGACAGCCACTGGGGGAATGAGCCAGGGGATGGAAAACACACACACTCTCTCTCTGCCTTTCTATCTGCGTGTCTTTCTGCTTTTAAAACAAATTAAAAAAAAAAAAAATTGGTTAACAAAAGCCACAGCAAGGGGTGAATGCAATGGCTCTACCGGCTCATCCTCTGCCTCCAAGCATCAGCACTCCATATGGGCCCAGGTGCGTGTCCCGGCTGCTCTGCTTCTCCTCCAGCTCCCTGCAGGAGACCTGGGAAAGCATGTAGAGGACAGCCCAAAGCCTTGGGATCCTACATGTGCTTGGGAGACCTGGAAAAAAAGCTCCTGGCTTGGGATCAGCTCAGCTCCAGCCACTGCAGCCATTTTGGTGAGTGAACAAAGATCTCTTCCTCTGTCGTTCCTTTTCTGTGTAAATCTGCCTTTTAAAAATGAAAAGAAAGAAAGAGAGGGAGGTGGGAAGGGAGGGAGGGAGGGGGAAGGGAGGGAGGGAGGTGGGAAGGGAGGGAGGGAGGGGGGAAGGGAGGGAGGGGAAGGGAGAAAAGGCACAGCAATGGGTTAGAAGCTTAGCAGTGACTAAATGCAGGCAACGACTCTGAAGGTGTCCTTTACAGTCTGAATTCACACCCTCTTCAGTAGAAAAAGCGTTTGAGGGGAAGAGCAAGGAGAGCCCAGAGCACAGCCCCACCAACATCAGGTTCAGGACAAGCGGGCTCCCGTGGCTCTCCAGGAGTCACTAATCACGGTCAGACATCCTTGTTTCCCACCTGGTTGTCCAGCCCTTTCACTGCAGAGTGCAGCCAGAATGTTGAAAGAGGGAGGTCACCGGGTTGCAGGCTGTAAGACTGTAACTGTGCTAACTGGCAGAGCTGTGCTGGTGCGCACTGCTGATCCTCCATGGCCTGCAGATCCCACATGGTCACATCGGAACATCCACACATCAAGAATATTCCGGAAGCAAGATGTGTGCCCGCTCTGAGTCTTTGGTTCGCATGGCGTTTACATCGCGTTAGATATCCAGGTTGCCTAGGAATGACTGGGAAGTCCAGGCAAGGTGGTATGTCGGTTTTACGTTATATGCAAATAGTCTACTACCAGCTACAAAGGCCTTGAGCTCCCTCGGGGTTTGGTATTTGGAGGCGGGGGGGCGGGGTTTCTGGCACGGACCCTGAGATACAGAGAAACTGAGAAACAGGTGGAAACGGGTCTCCTTCGCAGCCTGCGTGGGAGCTGCTGAGCAGGAATCTGGCGCCCTCTCGTGGTTATACCTGGTAAGTGTTCGCTCCTCCAAGCAGGCAGAGCCTTTGAAAACAAGTGTCCACGGATACTATCCAAGGAAAGCCCGCGGATACTATTTAAGGAATGTCTATGGATACCATTTTCAGAACGGGAGATGAAACTTTGGTTTGATGGACCCTTCCCATACACCACAAGCAGTTCTCCAGCCTCGTTATGACCACCATTTTGTAAAAGAACAGCAGATATTGGAGTTTAAGGTGAGGACTTTAGCCTAATAATTGGGACCCACATGAGGTTCAGTGGCTAAATCCTCGCCTTGTATGTGCTGGGATCCTATATGAATGCTGGTTCTAATCCTGGTGGCCCCCATTTCCCATTCAGCTCCCCGCTTGTGGCCTGAGAAAGAAGTTGAGGTTGGCTCAAAGCCTTGGGACCCTGTACCAGCATGGAAGACCTAGAAGAGGATCTTGGCTCCTGGCTTTGGGTTGGCTCAGCTCCAGCTGTTGCAGTCATTTGGAGAGTGAACCAATGAATGGAAGCTCTTTCAATGGCCAGTTGAGACACACAGCTCTGAGAGCCACCACTGATGAGGGCTGGGGTGGCAAGAGACAGGAGGCCTCTGAGCTGTCTGGAGAACTAGGTGGCCTCGCCCACCCCCACAGCCGTCATATCTACCACCTCGCTCCCTCGCTCCAGCAGCTGCCTGTGTCACATCACAGGTGGCCAAAGTAGCCAGAGGAGGAAAGCCATAGAAGCTCCCAACACACATGGGCTTGGCAGGAGCCAGATCATCAGACACCATGCATGCAGGACCAGCTCCTTTGCAGAACAGCCAGCCATCTCTTCCCTCAGCCCAAACCCGCAGGCACCAGGAGCTGTGTGGCAGTCCGTGACCAGGGCAGAGCCAGCTGCTGCTATTAGTGGGTTGTTTTTGCTGTCACCAGCATCGTCGCCCGAAAGAACATCTTTGACAGAAGTCCACCTGGTCCCCAGGAAGTTATTCCTTCAAAGTTTCAGCCAACTCGACTTCTGTGGTGACATGGCTTGGAACTAAAGTCACTGCCATGCCAGGTTTGACCAGAGCAGTGTCACCAATTCTGCAAGCTTCCTGCGGGGGCAGACGTGGAGCTGGTCAGCTGCGTGAGCAGGTGGGAGGGTTCCACTGGCACGGCCACCTTGGCGGTGATTCTATCTCTTGAGCCACAATGTGTGAGTACCAGACACACTGTTACCATGGCAACCAGAAATGGGCACAAGTGCTGCAGTGTCAGGGCAGTAGCTGGTACTGACTCCCTGGATTCCCCTGTGTCTCCTTCACTGTGGAATGACTTGGTGGGATCCACGTGCTTGGCATCCATGATGGGTCACTTCCCTCCCAGGGTGTGAGCCAGAAGCGCATGTCCAGGGTCTGCCTGTTCCTGAGGACACCAGCTTCAAATCCCCCAGCCCCACCATCAGCCCGAGGTGTGTCTGGAATCACGGTGTTGTTAACCATCTCCCTGCCCTGGGCCGCACAGCACTTGCCAGTCCCAAACCTCTGCCAGGTGATGTCAATGGTATTGTCACTCTCACGCTCAGCTTTCGGTTATCCAATACTCAGGCAAACCGGAAGGACCGCTTTCCCACCTCAGCAGCCTCTTCCTCCGTTTCTCACTGCTGCCTTGTCCATGCCACCACGTCTGTAGAACAGATGGCCAGGATCCGCATGGCCAAGGATGGTGACGCTCGTGGAGTCTTCACGTTGCCCGGTCTGACTGATTCAGCAGAGGTGTTCGGTAGCAAAAAGCTCAGCTGCTTTTTCAATTTCAATTTAACTTTTTATAAGAAATAATTTATTCATTCATTTATGCATTGGAAAGGTAGTTACAGAGACCCAGAGAGAGATCTTCCTGTAAGGACTTATTCCAATATCCCACCCTGGACCCTGCGCCATTTCTTCTTCCTCACAGCTCACAGAATTCGCGCCAGTCCAGCCATCCACCAATCAGATGTAACCTGGCATTCCACCTGAGAATCCCACCCCCAATCTCCCAGCCCCTTCCCCAACCCCGCCCACTCACCAATCATCCCCAGGCATTCACCTGCAGGCACCAATCCCCTGGGGCCTTGACCTCAATCCCTCCCAATCCCCGCCCCCCCACACCTGGCAGACAAAAAAGGCCCCCAGGAGCGATTCTCTCTCTTGCTCTTCCTCTCTCTCCTCCTTCTTACCTCCCTTCCCCCCCCTTCCCCTGTTCCTGCCCCACTCGGTTCTCTCTCTCTCTCTCTTCTTCCTTGCTCCCCCCCCCCTTCCCTCGTCCCGTTCCCCTTCCCCTTTTCCTGCCCCGCTGGAATAAACTTCCTAAGATATGTCGTTGCGTCTGGTGTTTTCAGCTCACGGTAAAGAACCAGGTTGCGGGAATTAGCTGCACGTAAAGTATCGTCATATCCTATGACCTAGAACTAGAACTCTTCCATTCTTTTAAATAGCTAACACTTCCACCCAGTGATTTGCTCCCCAAATGACTGCAACAATTACAACTAGACCAGGAGACAAAGCCAAGATTCAGAGGCTCAACCAGGTCTCCCACATGAGTGCAGGGCCCACCTGACCATCCTTCTCTGCTTTCCCAGGCACATCAGCAGGGAGCTTGATGGAAAGTGGAGTAGTGTGGACCAACGCTGGTCCCACGCGGGACGCAGGCTGGATGGTGGACCAACCCATTATTCCACAAAGTGGTCTGGCAGGTGCTTTTCTGAACTCCAATTTGCTTATTTATAAAAAGGGATGACAGGCCAGGTTTGATAGCCTAGTGGTTAAAGTGAGGACTCTTACATTCTGGGATCCCATATGGGCATGGGTCATATCCCAGAAGCCCCACTTTCCATCCAGCTCCCTGCTTGTGACCTGGGAAACAGTCGAGGATGGCCCAAGTCTTTGGGACCCTGCACCCATTCAGGAGACCAGGAAGAGACTCCAGGCTCCTGGCTTCAGATCGGCGCAGCTCCAGCCATTGCAGCCATTGCAATTGCTTGGGGAGTGAATCAGCAGATGGAAGATCTTCCTCTCTGTCTCTCCTCCTCTCTGTATCTGCTCAACAAAAACAAATATTTAAAAAAAAAAAACTTTTAAAGGGATGACAAGGTGAGTGTGGAGGCATGTCAGGCTAATCCTGTGCCTGCAGTGGCAGCATCCCACATGGGGCCCAGCTTGTGTCCTAGCTGCTCCATTTCCCATCCAGTTCCCTGCTAATGGTCCGAGAAAGCAGCAGAGAGTGGCCCCAAACCTTGGAACCCTGCACCTGTGTGGGAGACCCAGAAGATGTTCCTGGCTCCTGGCTTTGGATTGGCTCAGTTCTGGCCTTTGTAGCCATTTGGGGAGTGAACAAGCAAATGGAAGATCACTCTCCCTGTCTTTCCCTCTCTGTAAAATCTGTCTTGCAAATAAAGTAAATAGACCTCTGCCTCACTCTCTCATTTTTTGAAGGGGGGAGGGGATGGTGCTACCTGCCTCCAGGATTGGTGGGAGGATGCACCATGTCCCCATGTGGTACTCTCAGCACTTGAAAAGCCATGCCCTGCACCAGCGCCACCAAGCAGATGGGGAAAGCTCCACCCAGGGAGGAGGGGAAGGCAAGGGTACTTCCTGGGGTGGCCCCGTGCACAGAGGCCCTGAAGTGCAGTCACAGCTGCCCCAGCGTCAGCAGGCACAGCCCAAGGGCTGAGGCCCAGGGGAGGGCTGTGGCAATGGAAACGTCAGGTCCCGGGCCTGCAAAGGCAGTGGCTTTCAGGGCTGACCTGCACAGCTGTTTAGTCTGTGCACTGAGCAAGCCAGCCAGCTGAGAGGGGCACAAGGCTGACGTTTGACCCAGGCCAGTGGCGCTCCAAGACCATGACGCTGGCAGGAACACAGAAAGCGCTGCGGGAGCAGCCGCACCTGCAGAGCTGGCCACAGCCGGGGTAGGGCAGGGCCGTCCACAGGACAGCAAGCAGAGCAGCTTGGAGAGGAATGCACAAGAGATGCGAGTAACCACAACAAACTGTAGGCTCCACAAATGCCAGCCAGGGAAAAGGAAGAGGATGACCCCAGGGGCCTGGGCCCAGGCCTGCAGGACCCCAATCCACCAGAGGCGTGCTTCCCCAACTGGGCGGGACACTTAGAGCAGGGCAGGGCAAGGCCATGCCGGCTGCAGGTCCTGCCACCACCATGGGGGTGCGCACTAGAGCCAGTGCTTGGGCCCTTGTCAGGCTCCTGACTTCAGCCGGCCCAACCTCGGCTGATTGGGAAATGAATCAGCAGATGGAAGAGCTCTCTCTCTCTCTCTCTCTCTCTCTCTCGGTCTGTTTCTTAGTTCTGTGTCACTGTGAGTTTCCTGGAGGTGGGGCTTTTTTCTGGAGGTCGAGCCCTTCTCCATCAGCTAGATCACTTCACAGAGGGCCACAAAGACCGAGGCTGGGCTAGCTGGAAGTCAGGAGCTTCAGTTGAGTCTTCCACGTGGATGGCAGAGGTCAGACGGCTTGGACCATCTTCTGCTTTTTCAAGGGCATCAGCAGAAATGGTGGATCAAAAGTGGAGGTGCTGGGATTCGAACCAGTGCCTGTCAGGATTGCAGGCAGGGGATGCACTACAGCACTGGTTCCCCTGATGCTGTCCTAAAAGAGATTCTAGAGAGTTCCCTGTGCCTACCCGCCACATAAGGATGTAGCTAGAGGGGCCATGTGCAGGCTGTGGAGCAGATCCTCTCCAGATACCCCATCAGCCTGCACCTTGACCTTGGACTCCCAGCCTGCAGATCCAGGCACAGCAAACACTTATGTGATCGCACAACCCACAGCATTTTGTGACAGCAGCCCTAAGAGGTTATCCTTCTGAGGCAAAGCAACTGGGAATGCTGGACATGGCATTGAACACAAAGGCAGACGGCCACTCTTCACCTGAGGGTGCAAGAGCAGGTGCCTCAGAAGGCTGAGGCGCTGGAGGGGGTTTCTCGGCAGTGAGGGTAAACTGCCTAGGGGATCCGGCAGGGACCTGACTCGCAAGGCGCTCTCTTCCCTGGAGCCTTGCAATGCCAAGTGGCACGGGCATAGCCCTGAGAACCAAGAGAGGCCACCAAGTCAGGAGTGTGGGGAGTGAGACCCAGGTCAGAACTTCAAGGGAGTGTGAGGCCCTTGGGGTGAGGCAGGGCTAAGTAGTGCTTAGGTGAGGCTGGGAGGATATCCTGGCCAACTTGCTAATTCCGCCCCCCCCCCCCCATGGTGTTGGTCTCAGCCTGGTGACCATGGCCATGGCCTCCATGGCAGTCAGACAAACGCATAGGTCGACTGAGCCCAGGTGAGAGTACAGAAGCAGGTGCAGGGCAGAGGGCCAGGAATGTAGGGGAGACTGTAGGGGATGTAGGGGTGTGGGAGACTGTGTAGGCTGGCACGCTTCCAGCCACAGCCACCTCTGCCTCCACTTACAGAAGGGGTCGTGGTCACAGCCTGTGACCCCTGCAAGGCTGCAGACCTCCACTTAGCAGATCCCCTGCTCCAGCAGTTCCACACGCCAACAACGGTTTAAGCAGATGGCCCAGGCCCTCCGTGGCCCTTGGTGTCATCCATGGAACCAACAACAGTCTGCACCAAGTTGGGTCTCCCACCAACAACTCCCCAGGGCCCTGCCTATGGTGCTGAGCCTGCTCACTCCCTGAGGGGTACACACTGGGGCCAGATGACTACATGGGCCCCCTTCTACTGGTCTGGCTGACAGTGGGACACTCAGGAGCACACAGGACACCCACACATCCACTTGCGTTTCAGCATGAACTTCCTATCCAAAGCTGGTATTGACCAGCTCTGGGAGAGGCCACGGCCATGGCTGCGATTTGTCTCTTGATTGTTCTATGCCATGGCAGGGATCCTACGTCCACCAAGCTCTCTCTCTCCTTCTTCTTCTCCTTCTTCTTTTTCTAGAGATTTATTAATTTTTTTCTGGGAAGGCAGATTTACAAAAAGATCTTCCATCCACTGCTCCACTCCCCAGGTGGCTGCAACATCTGAAACTGAGCCAGTCTGAAACAGAAACCAGGGGCTTCTTCCAGGTCTCCCACGCGGGTGCAGGGTCCCAAGGCTTTGGGCCGTCCTCAACTGCTTCCCTAGGCCATAAGCAGGGAGCTGGATGGAAAGTGGAGCAGCCAGGACAGGAACCTGTGCCCATAGGGGATCCTGGCACATGCAAGGCAAGGATTTTAGCTAGGCTATTGTGCTGGGTCCAACAAGACTTCTTATCTTAGTCTCAGAACTGGGTGAGCCTGCAGCCTTTCTCCTTCCCAGCTATGGTCTTGTGACTGGGCTGCAGCCAACAAGATGGAACAGAGAGGCATGCCTCCTGAGCCTGTCCATCAGACCTTCTTGTGGGCCGCTGGGCTGTTTGCCCTTCCAACCAGCAGATATGGAAGGGCAGTCAGATGTTCCTAGGAGCAGGCATTGGGCCTAATGGCTAACATGCCCACATTCCACACCAGAACCCGTGGGTCCAATTGCTGCCACTGGCTTCTGACTCCAGGTTCCTGGGGTGCGCCCTGGGAGGTAGCCAGGATAGCTCAAGCACTTCAGCCTGGTTCCAGCCCGGCTGCTGCAAGTGCTCGAGGGAATGAACCAAAAGATGGGGAAGCTGTGAATTGGATTGATACCAGGACCTTGAATCACAACCTGGAGGAGAACTCTCGCGTGAGCTGGAGCTCCAGTTGTGAAGCCGGTCACCTGGGCACTGGCCACCGCCTGTGTGAGCCCACGGAAGCAGAGCGCTCTCACACACAAGCAGCTGCAGGAAGTGAATAATCATGTGTATTATGCACATCAAACTGGCTGCAGGGACACCAAAAGTGCAGCTCTGTTGTGGGCCGGCCCTGCAGGCACCAGGGTGGGTGGAGTCTCCACTGCGCGTGCTCCTCTTCAGCAGCTGGGGTCTCCCCCGCACCCCCAGAACCAGCCAGCCACGAGTTGTGTACCTCTGGGGCAGGAGACTCACCGGGCAAAAAAAAAAAATTATAATAAAATAAAATAAAATAAATAAATCGGCTTTTGGGGAGGAGACGGTGGCACAGAGTCCAGGCTGATCCCAGAAGTCCCACCCTGGCTCCAGATGCTGGCTTCCCGGTATTCCCCCTGATTATTCTGAGAAGTGCAAGGGGGATCAAGGCCACTTGGTGAGCCACCCTGCACCAGTCTCAAGCCTTGATGAGTCAGAAATAAACACCCCTCTTCCCGTACTGGGCCCCTACTCCCAGGGCAGTCGCTTGCGCTTGCGCCGGCAGCCGGCCTGGCTCTTCCTTGTAGATTTCACCCGGACAGCAGACGTTGGCTGATCTTAATGCATATGTCAGGCCCCTGGGGCTGAGCACATAATCCCTGTGCTCTGAGAAGTTTAGTCTAACTGGGAGCACGACGAGCCAGCCGCCAACTGTGTTGACATGTCTGCTGCCCCGACCCAGCGGAGCCAAGGCTGCACACGCAGACAAAAGCATGGTCGTGGAATGGGGGTCCCCAGGGCCGAGCCCCGGATACCCAACTCCCCGCTGTCAGAGCTCATGCCACATTCATGCCTTCTCATAGCAGGGGACCAATTCCAGAATCCTGAGCATTGATTTTCAGGAATCCATGCCCTGGCCCTATTTGCCCTGCCTGCCCGTGTGCCCAGGTGGGACCTGGAGCCTTCTAGGTGCTTGAGAGCTGAGTGAGTCAAGTTCAGACCATCCCCCATCCCCACCACCAAGTCCACCTACCTCTTGTGGATATTGAGAGCTGCCTCGACACTTCTGGAAGGTCCTTAGAGCCCTTGTTCCTGTAGCATTGAGCCCCGCTCCTTCTGTCTGCACCCCGTGTCCACCAACCATCTGCTGCTCCTGGAGATACGCCTCCCACACCATCCGCCTTGGGAGTGGAGAGGTTAATTAGGGATCACTCCCTGGGGAATACCAAATATCTACTTTAGAGTCTTCCAGGCCTAGGGCAGGCCCAACAGCCACTGTTTTGATCGAGATTGAAAGAGTTACAAAGAGAGAGGGAGAGACACAAGAGAGAGAAATCTTCCATCTGCTGGTTCACTCCCCAGATACCCACAATAGCTGGGGCTGGGCCTGGCAGAACCAAGAGCCAGGAGCTTCATGTAGGTCTTCTGTATGAGTGGCATGGGGTCCACTCTGCCCTCCCCAACACATTAGCAGAGAGGTGGATCAGAGTGGAGCAGCTGGGGCACAAGCTGGGCCCCAATGGGATGCTGGGTAGCTTAACATATAATGCCACAGCTCCAGCCCCGCCCCCTCCCAATGGCTGTGTACAGCAGGGGACCCTGAGCTCTGCTCTTTCCTGGCGGTGTGTGTGCTCCAAACCTTCCTGCGTTGGCACAGCACAGGAACCCCCTAGGACTATAAGTGGGGCCTTGAACTCCAAGTCCAGAAAGTGCATCTCTGCTTCTCTTTCTGCCGTTCCATACACAGACCCCAACTCACCTGAGCACAGGAGACCTACACAACACGCTCGGCAGAGTCCTGGGCTCCCGATCCTGCCGTACCTGCAGCCCTGGGTCCTCTACCTACCCTGCACTAAATGGCAAGGCACTTTCTGGACGGAAGCCCGGGTGCAGAGCTCCGACCAGGGAGAACCTCCTGCATGACTGGGGGTACAGCGGCGATGCACTGCCCGAGTCCCCAAGCCAAGCTAAGGACTTTTCCAACTCTGACAGTGAGGAGTCGGGCAGCCGGGGCTTGGCCCCTGGCACCCCCATTCCACCATGTCAGGGTGTCAGAGAACGGAAGCAGGGGAGGGCATGGAGGGCAGCCCTCCCCCACCCACTGTGGCTGCAAGATGGCCACGTGCTCAGCACCAGGAGGGAGTTCAAGCAGCTGTGGGGAGCCAGCAAGAGGACAGAGACCTGGGTCTGCAACCGCAAGAGGCTGGATATATCTCCAAGTGCAAGGTTCTGTCCCCAGGAGCCCAGAGGCAGATCCCTTCCCCCGCCGAAACCTTAGAAAGAAATGCAGTGCTCCCCAGTGCTGGCTTCAGCCTCAGGCAAACAAAGGGGGTGCCCCGCCAAGCCAGCTGTGCCCAGATGTGTAACACACAGAAACCCGGGCATAGCAACAGAGCCCCCTTCAAGGCTGTTAGAGTGGTAGTGACGCCAAGCTACAACAGAAAACCACATCCGGGTGCAGCGGGGTAAGTCCGCCTCTGAGCTGGGTTAGCGCCCCCTGCTGCCTGCTGTGTCTAGGACATCATGTTAAATGGACAGCATGTTAAGAGGGATCAGGAAATTCAAGTTACTCTGAGAAGAATCCTCTGGAAGATAAAGATACGCCACAGGGTCAAAGACGAACGTGGTGCTGCCCTTGGCTAGAAGACCAGCTGACAATCCACATGCAGACCCTGCTGACGACTGACTTGTTTCAAAGGGGCTGAAATAATTCAGTAAGAGAAACAGCAGTGACTTCAAGTTGTGTTTGAACCACCGGGCGTTCTGCAAAAATATGAAGCCAGATCCCTACCTCACACCAAACACAGCAAATAGCTCAAAGGGTCGAGACAGGCATCTAAGGCTCTCAGAAGCAAGCACAGGACTAGATCTTCCCAACTTTGAACTTGGCAAAACTGTCTTTGATGGAAACTAAAGTAAAAGCAATAGAAGCGGGGGGGGGGGAGCCTAATAAGCTGGACTTTATCAAAATTAAACACTTCTGTCCATCAAAGAAAACCAACCAGAAAGCAAGGAGACAATCCACCGAAAGAGAAATGCTGCAGTCATAGATCTGATGGTGAAATTGTACCTAGGATATGTAAAAAAACAAAAACCTTACAACTCGGTAACAAAAAGGCAGGGCTGGTGTTGTCATGCAGGCAGGCCGCCACTTGCAATGCTGTCACTCCTCGCTGGAGTGCTGCACCGCTTCCCATCTGCTTTCCTACAAATGCACCCGAGCAGGCAACAGAGGCTGAAAACGCGCTGGGGTCCCTGCCACCCGCACGGGAGAGCCTGGCGGAGTTCCTGGCACCTGTCCACCTGGGGCTGGACCAGGCTGAAGACTGGAAGATCACTTGAAGAAATCAGTGGATGACAGATCTCTGTGTCTCTCTGCCTTTCAGATAAGTGGATGATGTTTTAAAGATAACGAGAAGAGAGCTAACTTGTTAGAATGGGTGAAACACTAGCTCCGTTGGGAGATATGCCAACTGCCCACAGTACATGAGAAAATCCCCAACACTGAAGTCACTACCCACCCACCAGAAAGTGCGGACCAAACAGGCGGACACAGCCAGCACTCCCGAGAGCATGCAAGACCTGAGGTGCTCTCACACACTCGGTGGGGGTGTGAAGAGGCCCCTTCCACTGTGAAAAGCAGGCGACACCTGCAAAGGTTGAGCGCATGCGCCATCTCCCCAGCAGGTCACCTTGGATGCACCACATCCGAGAAATAAAAATGTGTCCCTGACTGCCCATGAGGGGCACTATCAGAACTGCCAGAAACCGAAAGGAGCCGAAACCCCAACAGCTAACAAGTGTATGAACAACACGCAGCATGACCAGCACATGGAGTGTGTTCTGCAATAGAAAGGAGCAGGGTACTTTATAACATTATGAGGTGTTTCCAAAAAAAAAAAAAAAAAAAACACTGGGAAGCCAATTAGAAAGTATGTTTATTTGGGTGCAGAAAATTCTCAGAGCAGTGCATAGCTTTTTCTTAATGCACATTTTTCCCTTAGCACATGCCAAAATATGGATGAACCATGAAATTTATGCAAATGGAAGTCCACTGGGATGGTTTTCCAGCTCTGCGAATCGTCGAACGAACGCCCCTCCGTTGTATGCCACAGCGGTCAGATTCTGCAGCTTATGAGTTCTACTCCAGTAAAGAAGCAGTTAGCACGAGGAAGAATGAGAAGCAGATGAAGAGAGGGCAGGAGGGAGGGAAGGAGCAGTGGGGACAGAGAGGGAAGGAGAAGGTAGAGGAGGAACAAGGAGAAGGAAGGAGAGGGGCAGGCATGAGGAGGGGAGGAGAGATGCATCTGAAACTAAAGGCCGTGGGGCCACGCGTGCAGGGGAGGTGTCCCCGCTGCCTGTGGACTGAATGTCATTAGCCGGTTGTCAACACGCCCCAGCCTGGATTCTAACTTCCTCTGAGCAAGGCAGTCTGGGAGTGGCAAAGAACAGGAGTTCTACCTGCCATGCCCTCTGTCACTCCAGGGCCTGATTGTAACTTGTCCTCTGATTTTAACTATTTTTGATGGAACATGGCTTTAAAATATATATATATATATAATTTAGAATAAATGGGTTAAATATATGTTGCTTTTAAACGTATGTAAATAAGTATAAATATGTACTTGCTGATCGATTGATTTGGAAGACAGAGTCACGGGGAGAGAGGAGAGACAGAGAAAGCTTCTGCCCCCTGGTTCACTCCCCAGAGGACAGTGAGAGCCAGCTCTGGGCCAGGCTGGAGCCAGGAACCTGGAGCTCCACTGGGGGCTCCCACACGGGAGCAGAGGCCCAGATACTGGGGCTGTCCTCTGCTGCCTTTCTCGAGCTATTAGCAGGGAGCTGGAGCAGAAACGGAGCAGCCACAGCAGGAGCGAGCTCCCTTGACTGTGGCTTTTGGCTGGTTCTGGATTGGACACATTTCAGTTCCGTGTGTAGGAACCCTGTTTCCTAGGGCTGCCACTGTGGCATAGGGTGCTAAGCTCCCGCCTGAGACACTGACGTCTTGTCCAGCTGCTCCACTTGTGATCCAGCTCCCTGCTAACGCACCTGGGGAAGCAGCAGAGCATGTCCCAGAGTGAAAGGTCTGGCTGAAGCTCCGGTTTTGGCCTGGCCCACCCCGGGCTGTTGCAGCCATTTGCAGAGTGAGTCAACCAATGGAAGACCTCTCTCTCTGTTCCTCCCTCTCTCTGTGTGATTGGGCCTTTCAAATAAGTAAATAAATCATGAAAGGCACTCATAGTTTTAGGGTTACATGGCTATAAGCGCGATTGTCCGCTAGATGGCAGTATTGTCACACTAAAATTTCAACTTAAAGGCTTGCGTATTATTGGAACCAATTATTATAAAACGACTTTAAAACTACTATTTTTAAAGGAAGTAACCATAATTATGTATCCTTAAACAACACCTCTTAAATAAAATTTCTCATATGAAATGTGCTGTGGGGGTGGGCTCTGTAATGCAGTTTCTGCTTGGGGCAGGGGTAACTCCAGGCTATTCCTGCTGACCTAGCTTTCTGTTAGCACAGACCCTGGGAAGCAGCAGGCAATGGCTCGAGTCTTTGGCCTACTATGGCCTACCTGGGCCACCTGGATGGAGGTCCTGGCTCCTGGCTACTGCCTGGCCCAGCCCTGCCTGTCTGGGGCATTTGGGATATGGACCAATGGCTAGAAGACCTCTCATTTTCTATCCCTTGGTCTCTGCCTTTCAAATGAAATAAAACTAAAGATCTCTTATTGGGATGAAAAAAATATTTTTTTCCCAACAATGAAATATCTTATTTTTTATATCACTCCCAGAGCCTAGGAACCCTAGGCAAACTATGGCTCCCACAGTGGCCCTTAAGGTTCCCCCCCCCGAACTCTGAGTACCCCAAGTGACAGCATTTGGGGGACAGCAGAACGGGGAGCCAGGAAAGCAGCAGGGATGACTCAGGTGCATGAATCACTCCCACCTCTGTGGGGACCCGGGCCCAGTCCCCACCTCCAGCTCCCTCCTGGCCCCAGTCCTGGCTACTGTGGACATCTAGGGAATGGATCAGCAAGCCGAGCACTCTCTCCCTCTCACTTAAATGTTAAAATAAATTCAAAATAAAGTGACCCAGTGGGCCTGGCTAAAGTCCTTGCCTTGTAAGTGCCAGAATCCAATATGAGTGCCAGTATGTATCCCAGCAGCCCCACTTCCCATCCAGCTCCCTGCTTGTGGCCTGGGAAAGTAGTCAAGGACAGTCCAAAGCCTTGGGACCCTGCGCCTGCGAGGGAGACACAGAAGAACGTCCTGGCTCCTGGCTTTGAATCAGCTCAGTTCTGGCTGTTGCGGCCAGTTGGGGAGCAAATCAATGGATGGAAGATCTTCCTTTCTGTCTCTCCTCCTCTCTGTATATCTGCCTTCCCAATAAAAAAATAAAGTGACCCAATCCCCAATGCAAACCCAGACCACAATGAAATGGGATTTTATACCCATTAGATCAAGTATGATTAAGACAAGACCACCCAGAAAGGGCCTGGTGTTGGAGAGCCATCTTGGAGATGGCAACTGCAGAAAACAGGTGTTGGCCCCTCAGGGAGCCTGACGCATTGCCAAAGCTCCGGTGGTTCCACTGCATAGGTAGACACGCATAGGAAAGTCAGGGAAAGGACTGAGCGCGTTGTCTATCTATGTGGGAAGCCCACCTGCCATTCAGCAAGTGGATGGACAAGCCGAGGGCTGTGCACACATGGGAACAGGACTTGGAGTTCAAGAGGACAGCAAGTTTGACGCATGATACTGCATGGACGGACCTTGAAGCCATGACGCGGATCGGAACAAGCCAGGTGCCGCCACGGAGCTGTCACACTCCGAGAGCAGGCTGCCTCAAGGCACAGGGCGCAGGGGCTGGGGCACAGTTAATGTTTAATAAGAACCAGCAGTTTCAGTTTTGCCGGAGGAAGTGCCCTGAACCCGGAAGGTGGCGCCCGGTGCAGAGTAGCTTCCGTGTCCCAGAACAAATGGTCACCGCACAAGCTCTGTCTTGTGTGTGTTTGTAGTCTTTAAAAACAACCTACAAATGCTCCAACTTGTACTGGGGGAGTGGGAGGCTGAGGTGAACTTTGCAAGCCCTTAGGAGGGAGGGTCACCCCAGAAGGTGGCAGACAAGGGCACTCCAACGTTCTTTAAGAGAGGCAGTGGGAGGCCATTCCTAAGAATGTCTCTGGGCTCCCTGGAGGCCTCCCCCTGGCCTAGTGTGGAGGCGCTCCAATGTGGCTAAGGGTTTTTAGAGCTCCAGGGTGAAGAAACAGCTCCCACTGGACCTGCACCCTGGAATCTAGCCACTCGCCAGGCTGCTGTGTGCAGACCGGCCGTTCCGGTGTGTAGGCTGTCATTCCTTCCTGTCCAGGGTCTCACCCTCCTCTCGAGATGCAGCAGGGTCCCTCGAGGGCTCACCCTAAGCCCCAGAGCTACACTCAGCGATCTCCGGGGTCCTGCCGATAATGACACTTGTCTTGATGCGCTTTGGAAAAATCCCCAAGGATTCCAGAACTCGAGGAGGATCCTGCTCCTTCATTCCCTGTACCCCTGCAACTGGTGGGAGGCAGGGGTTGACCCCAAGAGAGGAGAAGCTGCTGCGGAGTGCATGTTCCATGCCCCACTGGCCCGCACATCAGCACACAAGCGTATGCACCCACAGGAACGCACGCACGCATACGTGCATGCCACCTCTGTCTGGTACCTACGTGATTAAAGTGTGACTGAAGGGATGGACGCCGTGCAGCACGCTGAGCCACAGCCTGCAGTCCATATAAGTGTGACAGCTGCTCCACTTCCAATCCAGAGCTCTGCTCATGCGCCTTCGAAGGCAGCAGAAGATGGCTCAATGCCTCAGGCCCCTGCTCCTCACGTGGAAAGGGTTCCTGACTTTGTGCACCCCACCTGCGGCTGTTGTTGCCATTCGGGGAGTGAGCCAATGAATGGAAGTTCTCCCTCTCTGTCTTTCTGTCTCCCTGTATTTGTAACTGCTCTTCAAGTAAACAAATGCATTGTTTAAAAAATGCATTTATTTATTATTTTGCTTAATCTAAAAACCAGAGTTACAGAAACAGAAAAAAAAAAATCTTCCATCCTGCGGTTCATTCGGCAAGAGGCTGCAGTGGCCAGAGCTGGAGCAGGTGGAAGGCAGGGCCAGGAGTTCCATCCAGGTCCCTCTGGTTCAAGTGTAGGGGCCCCAAGCACTTGGGCTGTATTCCAGGTGCGTTAGCAGAGAATCGGATCAGAAGTGGAGCAGACAGGACTAGGCCCCAACAGTCACACAGGATGCGGGCAGCCCAGAAGATTGGGCCCTTCACTGGCCCCAATCACTGTGTTTCTAGGTGTGCATGGACAGTATATTTAACCCCAGAGAACGAGGAGTTTGTGGCTTCTGTGGAGTTGTTCAAACCCAACTCTGATAAACTGTGCTAACTCTCTCAGGGAACGGAAATGTCAAAACTGCACAGAAGCACCCACACGGCGGCAGAGGCTGGGAGCCGCCCCACACTGCCAGGGCAAAACGCTCTTCTGAGGGTGCCCTGCGCTGGGCCAGCGCTGCTCTGCCAACCCTGGTGCTGGAATTCCCAGCAGGCCAAGGAGAAGCCAGCTCATTAGCTAAACTCTGATGCTTATAACCTCATTAGTTAATTAGATTATCACTTTACCATACCCACAGCCAACCACGAGCCTAATCCAAGTGCTAGCAGCTTTATGGGGTCGCCCAGCCCTTTACAAGCGTCCTCTGCTCACAAGTGTCAGATTGGGGCTGTATTGATAGATAAAAGAAAAAAATGGAGCTGCTGTGATTGCAGCCTGCCCCTTTGATATCTTTATACTGTGCTATAAAAGCCTATTATGCTTAATTTAAAGAGTGAAAAGTGTTGACATCTCTTTCAATTGCTAATCTTTAGGAAACAATGAGCGGAATATTATTTGAAAGGAATAAAGTGCTAGCTTTATTGGAGAGTAGTAAAAATCTAATAGTTGGCAAAACAATATGATGTTTACTCTGGTAGGTAGTTGAGTTTATTAGCTGCAAGCAGCCGGGCTGGCCACCGGCAGCCCCAACCTGTGCCTTCCCAGGGTGGACTTGGATCTAGAGCCTGCGTCTTAATTGAGTGTTGTTGTCATTGTTGTTGTTGTTGTCCTTTGCTTTTTCTTTCTGTGCTTCTCCCATCTGGGAAAGAACCCAAAGTGACACTTGGAAGGCACGTGGGGGAAATGCAGCGTGAAGATTCAGTGAACTGAAAAATCTCGCGCAAGAGAAAGGCACCTTTTATGCAATGCCAAATCCTCGTCGGTGGAATCTTCCAATGGGGCAAGAATTTTCCAGAGCACGAGGCTGGGAATACAGAAGCAAGACCAGGTCTGGTGGCTAACCCGTGGGCCTGCCGCTCTGCATGGCCCTCACTCTCCCACCCCTGCCCATGCTGTACCTAAACATACAGATGCACACACAGACATAGAAGCACATGGGCTTCTTAGTGGGATAGGAGTGGGAGCAGAGGCCCCAGTTCCAGGCTGTCCCATCAGCCCCTGCGAGGGCCCTGCACTGTCATTGTCACCGCATTCAGGAGCTGGCCCCTGTCTCCTGTACCTCCTGGGAACTCCAGGATCATTGGAAAGTTCAAGACAGATGCCTTTGATGAAACTATCAGACACACATTTTGGAATTCAGGGAACCAAAACAAACTTTCGGATTCCATTTTTTTTTCCATCAACTTCCTGACATTCCCCCATGGTAATTGAAGAGTGTATCCTCCCGGTGAAGGACAGAAAACCCAAAAAGTGAGTCTTCACCTCTGAGACCACCTACACAAAGGGGCCAGAGGAGCAAAGCTTGAACCCACATCCAGCCCCAGGGTGAGCTCCACTGCACTAGGAGGCCCAGCAACCGATCCAGGACATAGTCCCCCTGGCAAGTGCTCTGGCTGTCCCATGCTCACTGCACTGCCTTCTTCCCCCACCACCCGGAACCCTAGAAACAGACATGATTCTCAAGGTTGCTGTTCAGGTGGGTCTGAGGCAACAAGACACTCAGCCTTTGCTCCCAGACTCTCTCTCAGCTCCACTCAGCCCAGAATCACGACTAGGAATCCCACGACCCCTTGCACATCCCCTCCTGCGGCATGAAACTGGAGCCAAGGTGGCAAGTCCCGCCAAGCCCTCAGCTCAGGCTCCTGAGCAACAGGCCTATGGAGGGCCTCCGCTCTTCCCCCCTCCACCCCCACCCCACGCCCGCTGAGCTGTCTGCAAGTTCAAAAGGTGAAAGAGGCCCGACCAGGGCCTCCCAACAGGCAGCACCCCCTCCCTCCCTCCCTGATCCTCACTCCAAGAGAAGCTGCTTATCTCTTGAACTTTGAGCCTGCTAATTCCAACCCAGGTACATATCGCTTAGCTTCAAGCAATAAAAATGAAAAAAAAAAAAAAGTGTTTATCTGCTGGAGCCAAATCCTGGCCCTGGCAGATGACTCCTCCACAGAACTATTTCCTTGTTCTCCATGTTCCAGTCTCAAGGCCAGCCAAAGAACACGGCTCGCCCAGTGGCCTGAGAACTTGGTTCGGGCCAGGCCAGGCCAGGCCAGCCCCAAGGGCCCAATGCGAGATGGCAGCCAAGGTCAGGAGCAAGTGTAGAGATGAATGTCACCCCCACTCTCCTCACCCAGGCCCTCTGGTCCATAAATAGAGGTTTCTGCTGCTTCCCTGGCACTCAAAGTCATTTTAGTAAATCCCTTCCTGGGGTCAAATTGGCCCTTGGGCAAGTTCAGGTACAAGAAGACTTAGCACCAATTGCTATTGCTGGACTGTGGGTGGGACCCAGGCCTCAAGGTTGGGCCCAGGGTTTGCCCCCAGACAGGAAGTCCACTCCTGCTGCTGCTGACTCTACCTTGTCCTTGCTGCCCACACCTGGTAACTGTCTATCAGCACTGCATTGGGTGGGCAATCATAGCAGATATCACTTCTGCCCGGTGGTGCTGGAGAGAAAGGGCCAGCTGGAGGAGGAACCTGCTTCAGACAGACATGCGTATCAGTGTCTGGGGGCTCTGCCCTTGGTCTGCCCTTGTCCTCAGCCTCCATCTGTGCTGCTGCTCTGGGGGCTCATCAACAGCTTAAGCTTGGATTAGACTGGCAGACATGCGAGAAGGGCAAGAGGGGCATTGCGGCCTTGGAACAGCTTTTCCTTAGCATGGCAGTCCCAGAGCCATGCCCTCAGAGTAGAACAGGACCCTAGCCTTGCACCCAGGGTCAACCTGCTGCCACCCATTGCCTTTGCCAAGACAGAAGGGGCTTCATCTGACGCATGTGTGTGCAGAGACAGGGCTACACTGGCACCCAGGGAGCCCCCCCTCTCTGCATAGCACCCACCATTGTGGATGCCTGTTTGTGTTGAATCCAAGCCTGCCATTCTGTTTTCCCCCAGAGGTGGCGCTATTTGAGCCACATCTGCCTCTACAGACAACAGACATGCTTAGGGTCTGCTGGAAGGGTTGAACTCAAGAACACTAGCAAGTGGTGGTGCACCCCTTGAAGGGAGCAGGGTACCAGAATTGGTAGAACGGTTTGGGATCTCCCACTCCCTGGATTACCTGCACCTGCTAGCAGGCATCAGGCAGTCCCAGGGACTGGCTTGGCACTGCTGCCAAAGAGAAGACAAGGGCCTTTCTGGGTGAGTCGCACATCTCACGTCTCTCTCGGCAGAGGCTGCAGCATCCACTCAAGGCACGGAATGCCAGAGCATTAATGATGCTGTAAAATAATAAGGGAGAGACTGCTCGTGCGAGAGCAAGCACTTGATAAAAGGGAGATTTACAGCCACATCCATCAACTTAATTATCTTTTACTAGGGTTTAAACTTAGTAGTAATACTAATCTCTATTCAGTACGGTTTACAGGACCTGCGGACACTTTACAATCTTCCTCTATTCGCAAGTGTCAAATTATGGCAATATTGATAAAACAGTGGAGTAAATGAGAGGTGAGACAACCCCAGGACCAGCTCACACACTTTTTACTGCACCGTAAAAGGCTGCTGCGCTCTGATTTCGGATGAAAATTTGCAGCCAATAATCTGAGCTGATAATACTTCGGAAACAATTCCGCAGACAATAAAATCTGCTTTTCGGCTGCCTGCAACACAGCCCCTGGTCCCAGCTACCGTGAACTTGACCATGAGAAGAGCAGCTTGTTAGCAAGCAAGGCTCCCCTCCTGGGAATTACCTTGCCAGAGACCAGGGCAGATCTCGGGAGCCCTGATGCAGCCCCATCCACTGCTTCCCACTGCTGCCTGTGCCGCCTGCATGACACTGACATGCTAGAGCAGCTAACAGGCCCTGAGCACCTCAGGGTGGGAAGGAAAGCAGCTACTGGGTCATGTTTCCCCTGGAAAACAGCCTTGTGGGAACCTCTGGACCAGAGCTGGCATGTCTGAGCCCAGCACCGTGAGGCGGTAGGTGTCCTCACTGTCCAGGCCCATCTTCCTTCTCATCCACTCCTCTTTCGCTGCCTTTTTGGTATAAGTTTTTCCCAATGCCCTTGGAGCAGTGGTCAGTTTAGGTTTCTATCTGGTATGTGGTGACAACATCTGTGCTCCCTCCAAATTTGCATTGTTTAGGACTAAGGGCCGCGGTGTTTTCCAAGGCGAGGAGGTAGCCGTTTTCAAACCCTAGGCTCCTTGTGGCTAGCTCTCAGCAGAGACCTTCACTGGTTGTTCTGGAAGCACATGATATGGCTAGTATCCATGTTTCAGCCCCAGCCATCTCCTCTGGAGCCTAGCTGGTACTCAGGGGCTCTTGGGAGGAGCTGGACCCACATGGCCTTGGTAGACCACCCCTGCCTCATGTAGCTGCTGCCTCAGTCCTTAGGATGCTTTTGTCATTCTGGAAGAAGATCCCTGTTTCTAAGGGCAGCTGCAGCCCTCTGTCTTCTGCAGGCTCTCCCTCTGCCTTCTGGGCCCCTAAGCTGGGGCCCAGACCCAGTTTCCCAGGATCAACAGGTTGACCTTGGAGTTGACACCAGAAGTCCCAACTGACCCAGAGCTCCCTGGGTCTTCTCGTTTGCCTGCCTCCTCATCCCAGCAGGGAGTGATGACATGGGACTTGGAGACACAGTGAGGGAGGGAAGGTGACATCCCAGGGAGAAGCCTGTGCGGGACATGGCCTGCCACTGTCACTACCACTTGGGAGCCCAACCTTGCATGTCCATGAGTTGGCTCAAAACAGGAGCTGACAGCAGCATGCTGGTGGGGTGGTATGCTTGTGGATCAGAGACCCCTCAGGGCTTGGAACCCAAAGAATTCAAGCCGCAGGTGACTTCTAAGTCACAGGTTTTATTTTTGTCCCCCCTCCCCAACACACACACACTTTGCCTAATGGGTTCTTTTCCCCTCTTCCCTCTAAGAATCTTTGCAAAATGTCACGTGAATAGGTAACAGAGGTGGAAGTTGTTGGTAAATTCTAACATGCTGTGACAATATCCACTATGTCCATCAGCTGGTCACTCTGGTTTTCCATAACAATTGGCAGCGTTAAATGGCATCAAAAAGTTCCCCCCAAAATAAAATGAGAAACTAAGCTACTAAGCTTATTTTGCTGCAAGAAGCTTTTGAAATCCATGCACTGTTTTTTCATAATGAGCATTTTTCCATGAACTTTTTTTTTAAGATTTATTTATTTTTATTGGAAAGTCAGATATACAGAGAGGAGAGACAGAGAGAAAGATCTTCCATCCAATAATTCACTCCCCAAGTGACCGCAACGGCTGGTGCTATGCTGATCCGAAGCCAGAATCCAAGAACTTCTTCCAGGTCTCCCACGCGGGTGCAGAGTCCCAAGGCTTTGGGCTGTCCTCGACTGCTTTCCCAGGCCACAAGCAGGGAGCTGGATGAGAAGTGGAGCTGCCGGGATTAGAACCGGCACCCATGTGGGATCCCGGCGTGTTCAAGGCGAGGATTTTAGCCATTAGGCCACTGTGCCGGGCCCTATTTTCCATGAACTTTTTGAAGATTCCTCAGACTACATGCTGAAATCATAGAAGGGATTCAGAGCCTGCGTCTTAAGAGAAGTGACTGGCCTTGGATAATGAATTAAATCTGTCTGCCAGGCATACATAGCTGCCTCTGAACTTCCATATGAATCTTTTAAAACCACTTTCCTTATTTTATCCACCCCGACCCCCAAAATGTTTCCTCAGAAGTCCTTCCCTCTCTAAAGCTTTCTGAGGCTGATTTGGTCCCAAACTCAGCTTCCAGTCCCAGGAGCAATCCCACAGCACCAGTCCTGGGAAACACTGGCACAGCACAGGGATGTTCTATCCTCCTCCACAGGATGCAAAAGTGAAAAATATTGGAATAGAGGGTCCTGCCTGCAGCCTACTCTGAGGTCACCACCTCTCGCAGGCCCAAGGAGCAAATGCAGGAAGACAGAGTGTGGGTCCTGCTGCATGCCCAGGTGGGGAGCGTGCGGCGTGGTCCCTGACTCACGGTAAAATGCCAACTGCCTGATTCACTGAGAAATTAAACTATGAGTGAAAAGAGGAGGGTGCATTCCATCGGAGTGCTTGCTGTCTGCCATCTTCGTCTCCATGGGGACCAGGTTCTCAATTGACTTTCCCAGCAGCTTAGGGCGTACACAGCAGCTACGTTCCAGAAGGAGACGAATGGAAAAGAAGAAGTATGCTCCCCCAAGGTGGGAGAGCATCCCAGCAGAAAAAAACTCAAGGAACTCAGGGAAGGGAGGACCCCCAGACTGCCTCCCAAGTGGAGAGAAAGGCAATCATGACCTAGAAGAGCAGAGCTGCTTTCCTAGAAAGAAGTATCCCTTCCTGGGACAATACGGGCAATCAAGTAAACCCTTCATTTGTTGCTGTGGACGCACTCTAGCAGCTGCCATGTGTTATCTGGGTAGAGGCATGTTACCATCACCAGAACATTTCTGCTGGTCTCAAAGTCAATTTCAAAATGGGCCTCAGGGTTGCCCCTGCCCTTCACCACCACCACCACCACCACTGGCACAGCACCAACGTGGAGCCACAAGCTGAGCCTCCGAGACAGAGACGGCCACGTGAAGGTTTGCTGGGAAGTCAGAGGAACTCCTGGTGACCCTGGAAAAACTCTTTATTGCTGTGTCTTTAAAGAGAGAGAGAAAGAGCTTTCTAATAATAAAAGAAAGTTTCTGATTCCAGTAATAGTGAGACAAATTAAAGGGACATTCTGAAAGCTTGACAAGGCAATTGAAGGAGAAAGTCAACACTGACTGGAAACAAAGTCAATACAATTTCTCTACCTGAAAATATAAATGTTCTGGAGATGATTTATTTGGCCATAAATTATGTCGTGTGTCAAGTTTTCTTTTTGATTCATGTATATATTTTCAAATGACCATCATTTATCTGGACAGAGAGAGAATGAAAGTGTCCAGATATCTCAGATATCTTTTTTTTTTTTTAATTTACCATCTTTGTATCTTTAAAGACATATCATGTCTATATCATGATAGCAGGCGTTTTTAAAGCTTCAACCACTGTTCGCACGGAGACTTAGCCATTGGCTTTTGGAGGGCAGAAACTGGTTCTACAGATGGTGGAAGACCCAAAGACCGCCCACGTTGTTTGCCCCCTTGTGTGCGTGGAGGCAAGCAGTCGGTTTGGGATTCTGCCCTATCTTATCCACCCCATCTTATCAGGTGGTAAATCTGTCCTTTGATCTTGTCAACAATGTGGAAAGTTGGAGACAGCTGCCACCACCCCGAGTCAGCAGTGCCTCGCCAGTCTCTCATAAAACATTTATGAAGCCTGTAATAAACGGGTCTGATAAGGAAGAGGGCTCAAGATTTCAAAACTCAGCAGCTCCACACAGAATGCCCTTCTCTGCCTCCAAGGTTCTTTTATTTGGAAAGCAAACACAAACCATCCATTCCCACTGGTCATAAAGTCTCCAAGCAAAGAGTTTCCCCAAACCCTGAGATTAGCAGAATTGGTTTGGAGTCTTACCTGTGATCAGAAATCATCTCCCCTCCCCCTGACCCAAATTCTCTGCCGTGAGACGGGCACAGGGAGGGACCCCAGCCGGACAAAGAGCCGGGACAAGGGTGACCATAAAAGCTCACTTAGGGAGAAGTCCAGAATCACAGGATGCCCGCAGAGTAAACCACTACTCCACGGTTGAGTTCAGAAAGGAGAAGCAGCCATCCTATTTTAGTAGCACATTGTAAAATATAACTTCAGAAGTGTTTATTTTAACTTCTGTGTCATTTTCTGGGGAAATCCATGAGCACTTTGAGTTCTGCAGAAGTGGGCAGAGACATAAACAGACGTCCACACTTGGCTGTGCCCTCAGGGTTGAACTGCCTCAATCAGAGAGCTCTGAGAAGAATGGAGAAAGAAAGTCAGGAGAATGAAAAAGGGAATACAGGTGAAAAGTCTTCAGGAGGGTGCTTAATGCGCCTCGGTAGGTAGTGCTGTTGGCTCCCATGCCACAGAAGGAGGAAGGTGCTCTAAGCACGGAATGATGAAGAGATGAATGAGGGATTGTGCTACAGGTACTCGGGCAGAAATGAATAGTACAGGAGGAGAGAGAGAGGAGGAAAACACAGAGAAACACACACCATGCGAGTACATTTTTTTGCAGTTGCTTCTTGTACACAAGATGGTAAAGACCACAAAGCACCCCACCCCCACCCCCTAAAGGAGGAGCGGAGGAAGAAGAGGAAAAAATAGGAGAAGAAGAAGGGAAAGAAATTCCAGATCTTTCTGTCCCAGCCAACCATGTCAACTAAAACAAAAGAAGATCATGTAGGCTGACCTTGTGAATAAAGCCCCCAGGATTCCTTGCTAAGTTCTCTGCCCTGCCAGCAAATCCCTAAGCTAGCAGTGCTTTCCTCAAGGGATCCACTCCACTTTCTCTGTATCTTCCACCCATTCCTCATCGCTGACCACAAAGTAAATCTTCCAAATCCATACACATCCACCCTGAGTCTTGTGAGTGGAGGCATGTGTTTCCCATGTCAGGAGACAACAGCTCACTACTGTTCAACTAACCCTGGCCAGCACCTGCCCTAGTCTTCACTCGACACCCAGCGCCAAGGCTAGTGGTGGCTCAGGAAGCAGTGTGAAAGGTGGAAATGTGTCACCCTGTCACTCACCATGATCAGTTCAAGGACCCATCCAGTACAAAACCCCAATGTGTAAACTCCACTGGCAGGTGGATGCCATGAGCTGATAGAGCAGGCTCCATGGACAAATAAGAGCCAATAGGCTTCAGCGTCAGTCACTGAGGGGTGAGCGTGCCTGGACAAGCAGAAGAAGCAGACATGGGACAGGGCTGTCACTGGGACCAAGGATGTGCAGGTAGCCACATAGAATGTCACAAAGTGCTGGTCATTAACGTTGGTTAAGAATGGTTTACACAAAAGCCATCAAGGTCGGTGGAGATGCACAAACTCATTCTATAGGGCATAAGACTCCTCAAGTTAATAGACCATGTTCTTTGGGTTCATATCTGGACTGTACACTGAAATTCTGGAGCAAGGGACTGAGCTCTGTTTCCATGGAACTTCAGCCTAAGGAAGCAGCTCTCCTTCAGGATTCTCCATCAGATGAGCCATTACTGACTGGGGACAGTCACTTCCTGTCTCCAGGCTGGAAAACAGCAGTGCCTTGAACTGCAATCCAGTACGAGGGTGAGCTGGAGGGAAGGAAGGCTTTGTAGGGGACAGTGATGGGGACAGGGGCCCACGTGGGCTCCTGCTCACCCAGAACAAGAGGTCGGTTGCTTGATGTTTCCTACAAGGCAAGAGGCAATGCAGCTCAGGGGGAATCAGCCTTGACCAGCAGCAGGATTCTACACCCAGCTCTCACACTTACCACTTTAAGCATCAAATACTCATCTATTCGTGGAGGATTGTAATCCGTGGGATTAGAGGAGATACTGTATGCACCAAGGTTAGGATTCCACAGTTATCAGCCCCCAGGGTCATCATCAGGAGACATCATGAACATTTTTGCTTACTTGTGTCTAGAATTAACAGCTGGTGATTCTCATGTGCTTTGCCTGTCCACTAAGTGCTCTGTACAAAGCTTGGCTTGTGCTCCAAAGGGCTGGCGTCTCTGGCTTCCTCTCATACACACTCGCTTAAAGTCAATGTACAGCTTATGAAAACAAGCATGCAAGGATGTCACTCTCTCTGTACCACATGAACTTCTCTTTCTAAAAAATAAATTTTATTTTTTTTCTCTAAAAGGTAAAGTCGCAGAGAAAGAGGGAGAGAGAGATTCCATCCTGTGCTTCACTCCCACGAGCAGCCTGTGTGAGGCCAGTTCAAAGCCAGGAGGCAGGAGCTTCATCAAGATCCCCACGCGGGTGACCGGCGCCTAAGAACTTGGTTCAGCTTCTGCTCCAAGGATGCAAGAGCTGAACCGAAATGCTGATATGAAATGCACACAACAGAAGTGGTGGCTTTACCCACAGTGCCACACACAGACCCCTAAATTTATCTTTCAATTTCATGTGCCATAAGCTTCTCAAAATTGCCTCCTACGGAATCCCTCTTTCCCATGGCCTTGCGTGTGTCATGATCACAGAGTACCTATGGGGACAGTTGTCATCCCATTTACTGGGAAAGCCTCCGAGGTTGGCATGTCTGTTCAGGGCATTGATTGGGCTTCAAGCCTCATCCCCAAGGCTCCAAGCACTGAATCCATTTGGACCTGACTGAATGATACAAAGGGAGGAAAGGCTGCACAATGGGAGGCCAAAGGCAGGAACAGATGCTGAGGGAGAACAGGTGCCATTGCAATGGACATCAGCTGAAACTGCCCCAGAGAAACAAGTGTGTTGAAACAACATAGTTAGTGATAACAAGGTCCTGCCCAGGCCAAGGCCAAAGCTGATAAAACTGACATGAAATTACAACTTGTTCCTCTTTGTAGATGGGCTGCTGACTGCCAAGAGCCGGCCAGTATTAGCTTCCAGAGGTCACACACCCACTGGTTTGTGCCCACAGTTCATAACTTAGCCCAGCACCTAGGGATCTTGCATCCCCTCTTCTCCCTTCCAAGCCAGCATGGAAGGTAAAACTCCAGCCAACTTTGTGGGCTTCCCAATGACTCCAAAGTCTACATGTGTATTCATGCACTTACGTTTTCAGCAGTGTTCCCCCACGTAAGTCAAGGGCTGGAAGCAACCTGAATGCCTGCTGATGAATAAGTAAATCAGATGCAGTACACACAATGCAGTGGTACATTCCATCTTACAAAGGAAGGTTATGTGGATGCATGCCACAGCCTTGATTGCAGTCAAACGCTTCGGACAGTTGTAGCAAAATGTGACTACAGACAGTTCCACCTAGAAGAAGCCCCTGGGCTAGTCTGCTTCCTACAGGCAGAAAGCAGAGTGACAGCTGGCAGCAGCTGGAGAGGAGAGAGGAAGAAGGTTCAGGGTTTCACAGGTACATTTGGGAAGGCGAAAAATCGGCAGATGGATAGTGGTTACAAGAACACGGAGTGTACTTAACGCCGTCGCCCTGCACACTTCGGCGTGGTTATGGGTGTAAATGTCACATTGTGTATGTTGTCACAACAGGTGTAGATGTTGAGGCCTGTCACCTTGAGACACTGTGGGAAGAAGACAGCAGGTTCTCTGTGCTGTATCTTCTCTGACACTGCTCCCTGAGCCCAGAGTCCTGATGGAAGGGCATCCTTTTCTAGTTGGTGCCAAAATGGCACTTGCTCCCCCAGCTCTATGCCCAATTCCTGTGTCCTACCTGACTCCTACAGGCACCTGCAGGAGTCAGGGCAGACCCTTGCTACTCAGTTGAAATGTGTCTGTCTGCTTTTCTGTGTATTTTCAGGTATTCCTGCAAAGCCTTGTACAGAGTTGGTGTTTAGTAGGCGTTTTTGGAAGGGAGGGCAGGGGATGAGTGAGCAAAGAGTGTGAAGAAGGGAGGGGCGCAGGAGACAGGCAACAAAATCCTTGGGTACCAGTCTCTTCTCCACATGACTTTATGTGGCCTGAGAACAGATTGGTCACAGAGGTCAGGGTTTTTATTTTAGGACTTAATGTTATCTTTCTTATCCTTCTGTTCAGAATCTGGGCTGGGAAGGGTGCCCAGGTCCTCATGCACCTGTGTTGGTGTGGGCAGCCTTAAGGCTAGGCTGCCCTCTGCGGCCAGTGTCCATGGCAACTGCCCAAGCCATTGTGGAGACTCACACTCCATCTAGCCTTGTCCCTTCCATGTATCCAGCACCTACTGGGCCCCTAAAGACAGCTGCTCTTGCCTCACTTTTCAGCATCTCAGGACAAGAAACAAAGACGGTCTGTGGTTTTGGAGACTAAGGTGCAGATGATGTCTTCAAAAAGTTCATGCAGATAAGCATAACGGACAAACTACATGTGGATCTCAAAACCTCGTGTGGGCTCATCTTTCCATTGTTTTCCCATGAGCTTTTGGAGCTGCCCTCCTATTTCCTCTCACCTGCTGCCCCTCCTCAGGCCCTCTGGGCTCCCTCATCTGACCAGCCTGCCCTTGGAGGCACCCTATTATCTGCACAGAGGGTCTGCTTGCAGAGCAGGGATTTTCCTTGCTGGTTACCCTGCTGTTTGCTCACCTGTCACTTCAGGTCTGATGCAAGGTTGACATGAAAAAGGGAAGAGGGCACATTTTTGGCAGGGGAGGTAATTTATTGGAAGGCTTGCTGGCTATAAACATGCCCGTTCCGTTTTCAATTGCAGCCCCGGGCCTGCCACGAAGCCAGTCCCCTGTTAATGCATAACCCAGTGAGTACCACTCTCAGGGCAGGTGCAGGTTGCACCCCGGAGCCTGACTTCCCACTACCCCGATCAGACCACGTCATCCTTGGCTCAGTCACAAACACACTGCCAAGTGGGTAGCGGGAGCTGAAGTGCCAGAGAGGGTCCGCCCACTGCAGCCCTGCCCTGGGAGTGGTCACGGAAACAGGTGTGGCTCCACACACAACCTCTGACCCCAGAGGATGACAGGGCATCAGGGTCAGGCGTGACAGCTCTAAGCTGCAGAGATGGAAATGGAGCTCTAAGATTCAGGCGTGATGTGTGAGTGCCGACCACCATGGACTTACAGCACCTCTTCATATGCCCCCAGGTGGGAGAGGTTTTCCAAAAGTTCATGGAGAAAGAGTGTTATAAGAAAACTATGCATACATTTCAATTTCTCTTTTATATAAAAATAAACTTTTTTTAAAAATGATTTTTACAAAGTTGATTAGGGCACAAAAGGTCAAGGGCTACAGGAAAGTGGGTAAGACCATTGGTTCCACATTCTCTTTTTTCCTACCTGTATCTGAAGGAAAGGAGGAGGTAAACGGAGAAGCCCACCCAGCCTCCCAACCATCCCAGGGTCCCCAATGTGGGGCACGCTCCAAGGGCATTGCTCAGGCGGTTTCAATAGTTCAACTGTTCTGAATTGCTGCCGATCTCACCATTCCAAGCTCGATGAAATCTCTTCAGAATTCACTTGCTGACATAGTCCACCTTAGCATCTCCACTTGCCCAGATTTCCACTGCCAACACTTGGCTGGGATAGTTGATCAATTTGTTCTGTCCTCTTTTGTGGAATTAGGTGTCCTCTGCAGGCTCCAATGTACTACCAAACCCTCCAAGTGCACATGGATATGCTCTCCACTGCTCTGTCTGAGCCTCTGAGGAGGTTCAGCTTTGACACATGCACTCCACAGTCAGACCATGGGACCTGCACTTCTCTTCATGGTTGGGGTTCTGAGTCTGGCAGTTTGATTGAGGGGGATCCCCAAAGAGACTTTGTCTGAAGTGATCCCAAACCAGATTCTTGGGTGTGCTTACTGGTACAAGGTCCAGCACAGTCCATCATCCCTATCAGCCTATGCATATTCTGACGGTTGCAATTGCTGGGTTGGTTCTGCCTCCAGCCCCATCTTCTACACAAACCAATTGATGTTGGAGCCCATCCCAATCCTGCCCACCACACACATGGCCATGTAAATCTGTGGGAGCTGCAGCCTAGTTGGGGCGACTCCCAATAACCCTCACCAGGCCCACCCTGCCCTGGTTTTTATGCTTGCCAGTACGTGCAACAGACTAGTCCAGTCTGTCCCATAACCCATTCAGCTCTCATACTTGTCAATGGGCATTGAAGCCTAGTTCAACCCAACGAGCCCCACTATCCAGCCCACACACCTGCTGACAGGTGCCACTCTCTGTCTAGCCATGCCTGTCCAAGTTCTGGTTCTCATGCTCACCAGACAGAGTGACATGCCAGGAGGGAGGTACCTACTATTTTCCTCCTGAGCCCACTCTCACTCCTGGATCATGCAATTTCCAGACATTTCTGCAGTTGAACTTGACAAAATTAGCCTCTCTGTGCCAGCATCTGCTAGCTGATGCTGCGGCAGAGCCCAACCAACCCATATCCACCCTGACCTATGCTTGCACCAGTATGAACAGTCAACCCAGCCTGACTTTTCCCTGGTCCAGCTCACATGAGGTGGACAGGTGTTGTAGCCCTGCCTGGTCTGGCTTGCCCCTTTCCCAATTCACACTCTCCAGTGGAAATGGTGGTTCAGCAGGGGAGCCCTCCACATTCCTCCTACCAGCTTTACCCCCTCCCCACTGGATCTTATGTGTGCTGGTTGGGCTCTGCGGCCCTGTCTGGCATGGCCTGCCTCACCTCAGGTTTTGCCCGTGGATGCTGTAGCCTGGCCTGGCCCAGCCCACCCAATTCCAGCTCAGGTTGGTGGGGGTTAAAGCCTAGTCTAGCCCAGCTGGCATCCAGTCCAAGCCCTCATGTGTACTGGTATATGTTGCGACTGGACCCAGCCTGGCCCACACTCCATTTTGGTGCTCGGATTTGCCAGCGGGTGATGTGAACTGGCCTTTCCTTGTTCGCCACTGACCTGTGCCAAATGTTTGATGCTGGGTACTGTTCCCTGGCCTGGTCTGGGCTGCTCCCTATCATGGTTCTTGCACTCACCTGCATGGAGTGCATCCTGACAGAGGAGTTTCCCAGGCTCCTCCATCAGAACCTCTCCCAAAACCAAATCTCGTACACACGATTGGGTCCATGGACCAGCCCTACTCAGTCCACCTCCTGACCTAGCAGCACAATGGCCTTTCCTGACCGGCCTTCAACCCATTCCAGTTATTATTGTTGGGTGTTACAGTCCAGTCTAGCCTGGTCCACATGCAGACACAGCTCACACCCAGCTCATCAGGGGCAAAAACCTAGCCTAGCCCATCATACACCTACTCTGGTCCTCGGGAGCACTAGTGGGTGTTGGGGTCTAGCCCAGTCTGGCATACTCAGCCCTAGTCCACACTTGTGGCAAGGTATACTGCAGCCATATCCAGACCGGAACACTGCTAGCATTCCAGCCCTGTGCTTATAAGTGGCAACCACAACCCAACCAGGGTGTCCCCTTAGTTCTCCAACTGGGTGTGTTCCCAGCTAGAGATCTTACACGTGGCAGTGGTTGCTCTGACCCAGCTTGGCCTAGTCCCTCACCTGTCATGACCTTGCCAGTGAGGTAAGGTTGTCCCGACCCTGCCCGGTCACCCCCTTCCAAAACCAACCCACACATTAGCCAATAGTTAGAGTTACCCTGCTCAGGCTGCCCAACACCCAGGTCTGAAACATGCTCACCAGTAGGAACTGTGACCCCTCAAAAGGTTTCCCAAGTTCCCAGGTTCCCCCACTCGGTCCACTCCCTGACCCAGAGCTCACATGCTCCAGCAGATGCCAGGTCCTTTCCTGGCACAGCTTGCCACTCCATCTTGACCTTTGTATGAGCTGGAGGATGTTGTGACCCGGCCCACCTCACACTCTGTGGTATGCTGCACATGCATGTGTTGCAGCCTGGATCTGCCCAGCCTGTTTCAGGCCTAGCACCCATGCTGGTGGGTTCCATGGTCCTTCCTAGCTCAACCCATCGCCACCCCAACTCCTAAGCTAACCAGCGGGACTTGTGTTTCCACAGGGTTGGGCCCATTTATCCGCTGCAGAATCTACCACCGGACTTGGTTTTTTCATGTGCTGGTTAGTGTCATGACCCTGCCTAATGTGACCTATCCCCTGTTCTGACATTCAGTCAGGTACTAGGATCTAGCCATGCCAGATAAGCCCTCAGCCATAGCTTGTGTGTGGACTGGTGTGTGGCAGTTAATGGTGTTCTATGCCAACAGCCCATCTCACTACTCCCATGTAGGCTGGTGAATCAGTCTGACCCAAACACATCTTACGGACTCTCCCCTCCAAACCACCAGGTCTCAGTCCCGATGCTGGCCAGCAAGTTCAGTGACCCCATGGCTAGGAGTCACACAGGATTCATCCCTCACCTACACTCACTTTGGCCTTATCTGTTGATGTCTTTAGGCAGCAATTACATAACCAAAAAACCCCTAGAGCTTGCCACTGGGCGGCCAACAGGCGAGCCTGGTGCCACTTGGCGAGCTGGCCACCCAAAAGGCCAGGACTCGCTCACCGCATGGTGACGTTGTCCATAGCCAGAGTCCCCAGCATTGGGTCCGACCTGGCTCAGGTACCCCCGCAGACACCATACTGCTGAGGGCTCCTTTCACCCAAGCCCCGTCACCAAACCTAATCTTAACTTTCAATTATATTTTCTCATGAGTTATTTTTTTAAGTGCTTGCACACACTGAATTTTTCTAGCTGTCAAAGGTGGGATGGTCCCTGAAGAGCCCAACACATCCTCACGAGGAACCCAGTGGTAGGCAATAAAGGAATAAGGGATCACTTGTATCGTTGATCATGTCCTCAGAAAGTCAAACGTGCTTCAGAGTAGAAGTAGATGCCAAGGGGAGGTTAAAAATCAAGATGAGGGACATCCTCTGAGGTTGCAAGCAGCCCTGAGGACTGGCTAAACCAAGCGATGGTGTTGGGGATGGATTAAAATAACAAGTTTTTAAATTGTGCCAGAGCCAGAGTTTGGTTGTGGCAGACTCCCCTTAGAACCTTGATTTGAAATCCAGTGTCCACACACACACACACACACACACACACACACACACACACACACACAAAAGCCCTCACATTGCAAACACACACACTTGATGACTTCCCAGCCTGCTTCTGTAGCCTGTGCCCAGCTTCCTGACCAAGACCACAGGAGAGCTTTGCCTGCCATGGAACTTAGCATGAAGAGAATGACACAGGAACTTCTCTTAGTGTCTGGCTTCCCCCTCCACCTGTCTTCACAGAAGTATGTGGCTATAGCGCATTTGCTCCTGTGATCAGTATTCCGTTGTTTGGCTGTTTCGCAGTCTATCTACCCACTCTGCTACTGACAGATCTGTGGACTGATTACAGCTCTGTCTATTGTAAGTTAAATACATGTGTCTGTAGTCTTAATATCTACAGGTTCCACATCTGTGAATGTGTTCAGCCTATCATATACAGATAATATTCAGAATAGAAATTACTATTCTATTATTACTACTAACCACGTGCATACTTTTTTCCTTATCATTATTCCATAAACAATACAGTACAATAACTATTTACATAGCACTTTCATTACACTAGGTATTATAAATCATCTCAAGATGAGTGAGCATATACAGGAGGGTGTGCACAGGCTATAAGCAGATAATACACAGTTTATATAGGGTACTTGAGCATCTACAGATTTTGTTATCCCCAGAATCCTAAATCAATGGCCCCAGATATTGATGTATATGATAGCACATGTCCAGATCTCATTTAGCAAAGACAGGGGAGGGTCTTTACAAAACTATTCACAGGAAAGGAAATTCATAAGCCATGGCACTGTTTGACAAGCAATCATCACCTCGGCTGTCCCCAGAATCACATTCACTGGTCCTTAGGGGCTGAGTTAATAGCAAGGGCCAGCCAGACCCTGACTAATGGGGAAGCTATAGTGGAAGCATACCTGTCGGTAGGTCACTGAAGGATGAGGAATGAGCGGGAAACACCTAGGCGAGTCCTCTCTGACTTAGGTGAGCTATGCAGAAAGAAAGGGGCATTTTGTACTTACTAAATTTTACTTAATGCAAGTGAGGAATAAACACAGGGAGAGAAAGGGATAGCATGCTGCTGAAATGTAAGCTGGTGACTTAAAAATATCACAGCTCGGACTTACCTTCAGACCAGAGATGGTCTCACCAAGAAATCATTGAACCCACTAGGATAATAAGACACTGGACTTTAGGCTTGGTAAATATTTCCAATGAAAGAACCACAACTGAATTTGAACTGTGGTAATGCAACAAGGTGGAGAAATCCACCATGGGGAGAGGGTGGGGGGAATCCCAGTGCCCATAACACTGTGTCACATAATGCAATACAATTAATAAAATTTTAAAAAAATTTATCACAGCTCCCATCAGGTGGCTCACACACGGGGCCTGTTAGAGAGACGCTGTGTGTAAGGGAGCTTGTGTGATGTAGTGGTATGGTAATGGAGCTCCGGGCTGTCAGAAACAACTGGAGAAAGATGGAGGGTCCTAGGGTAGGGGGGCCACGAGGCTGGGGTTGAGTCACTCCTTCCCCTTTGCCCCCACACCCAGTAGCAGGAGAAGCCAGGTGCAACATGTTCAAGAGATGGAGGCGAATGACAACAGCATCACCCATGGCTCCTGCATCAGGACAGTGTCACAGGGCATTCATGCTGGCCTGTTCATCTTATCTGTGGCACCGTCTTTGCCTTTCTAGGCAGCAAGCGGAGTGACTTCCCCCTTCTCTGTGCTTCCTTAAGTGAATGATCATGCTTATGGAGTATGCAGGCTCCCCAGGAAGAACACCCGATGGACGTGTTGTCTCTCCATTTTCATGGGCTGCCTTGGGCATGACTGATGGGGCATTCCTCCAGCTGCCCTGGCCCAGCTTCTCGGCAGGCACACAGGACTCCCAGCAGCTCTATGGATGTCTCTCCTCTGGCTCCTTCCACAGCAGCTGCTTCTGCGTGGGAACTGCTGGACTGCCGAGTGCATGGTCACAGAAAGCCTTATCTCGGCTCCCACCACCGCACAGCAACACGACAGGGTGATGAGCCGTCCTGCACCGCCTTACTCCTGCGAGCAGAAGAGACCTCAACCAGCGCATCCAAAGGAGCCTCCCAGCAACAGGTCATCCAGTTACATTTTTATGAGATCGTTATCACTGACAGTCACAGGATTAATAAAAATGGAAGGTAATAAAAGAAATCACAGAGGAACTAATGCTATCAGCCGTGTAATAAAAGGGAGGAAGCAAGCATCATTTGTAATGACAAATTCTCCTTATCTCATACTGCTTGCAGGGAAGGCTCAGGAGGAAGCACAGAGAAGGGGGCTGCAGAAGCGCCACCACTTGGGACCTCCAGGAAACGCTCTCTCAGAGCCACTGCCTGCTCTGTGCATGTCAGCGACTTGGGAGTGGAAGGAGGGAGAGGTCTCGGTCCAGTGTGTGTCCAAGTCTTCTCACCCAACCTGGAGGAGGATGCCACTTCACTCTGTTTTGCCTACTATAGCTCCAATCAAGGCCCTGGAAGTGCCAACCTCAGCACCACGGTTGGGGTGTGGCTACTGGAGGTTGGCCCCCGGAAGCCTGCATCTGGTCCTTTCCACACTTGACCCAGCTGCCCTTGCTCTTGTCTCCTAAGAAAGCCTACTGGAGGCCTCTTAGGTCTACAAGGCCACCTTGGAAGCAATGCCCCTGGATCTGTCCTGTATTCAGGAACCTACGTGCCTCCCCAAGTGCCTGCCCTCTCCCTGCGGTGGGTTCTCTCTGAGCCTTTCCATGTTGGTCCTAGGCACTGGCTGAGGGCACAGGGCAATGGGCATAGTTTGGATTGGAATGAAAAGAAAGTGGGGGGAGGCAGTTATGCCAAAGAGAACCATGCCAGACTTTTGTCTCCTACACCCATAAGGTGAGCGCAGAGCCCAAATGTATACCCCAAACGGCTTGCTCTTGACGGAAGGACTGAGAGGGTCACTGGAGAGCTAAGAGCCTCTGTACCAGGCAGAACCACCACATCCCCCTCGATGAGCATGGGATGCAGACAGCCGCAGGTGCAGTGCAGACTCCTCCTCTCATGCTCTGCAAAGATGAACCTTGGTCCTAACCTGATTTTCCCAAAGACCAGTGCAAAGATGGATGTCTCAAGCTCAGCACCATCCCTGTACTGGCTGGAACAGACATCCTGTGATTCCTGGAATGTGTAAAGGAAAACGGAGTCTGGGAAGAGGGGAGCCCCAACCTGAGGGTACTAACCCCAGATAAGACAAAGAGTCAACGTGGATCTCAGCTGCATCTAGACACTGGCATAGTGCAGCCCCCATTCAACCCTTAAGCCCTGGGAACTGTTTTGCTGCTGGCGGTGGCCCTCCAGCATAGACACTTTGCTGTGGTCTGGATTAGCTGCAATGGCAAGGTCAAGGAAATGGTCAGCTGGGAAAGCAGGCAGTGGGTAGGGCCAGGGTCTCCATGGGAATGGGTACAAAGGGAGACGGAGCTTGGAGGGCCTGGGAAGCGATGGGCATGTTGTTATCACTGCATATTTCATCCACAGTGATGTTGTTAAGGCCAGGGCTTTCCCATGAGACCTGGGGGGTTTGGCGACAGCACGGGGAGTGTCATGAGGACCAGAACCTAGTGCCCATTGCTAAATGCTCCCCTGTGAAAACTCGCTGATACATCTGGGAGGAGGCACCACAGGCTTCCCCCACGTGTGCACTGAGCGTCTCCAGCTTTTCTCTGCACCTGTGTGGACACGCAGAGTCCATGAAGAAGAGAGAATTTCAGAACAGGATTTTCAGTACAACCAGGCCCCAGCTACCAGGACCAGGGCACGGGGTCCCTAGGAATATGGCAGTGACTCATCCTAGCCTCTTTGTCCTTCCAATTCTGAGGGCTGCTGATGAGGGGCAGGAAGCTCCCATACCCCAGCTTCATGGCAGGTGTCTCTCCTGGCAGAGACTTGGGGTGCTTAGTGCCAGGGCTTCTTGGCAACGAGGAGGCAGGGTGGGGAGTTTGGCGGGAATAATCCAGACCCTCCAGTTTCCCAAGAGGAGCCTGGCTGCTGTATCAGTGAGGGCTGAATTGGAGCCAAGGGGCGCCTATCAGTGAGCAATCCAAACACCAGCCAAGGCCCCTTGGCCAGTAATAAACCCAGCCGCTGCAAAAGGCCAGAGAGCTGTGGGATACAGCCCTGCCCGGGTAATGATTAACCTGCCAGCAGGGGCCCTGGAGGTCAGAGTGATAATGAGAAAGTTTCCCTGAACTATCTCAAGTGCAGAGGCCTGGGGAGGAGCCCAGCGGTGGCGCCCGGCTCCTGGGCAAATGCTTCCTGCTTCATTGGGCATGCTCTTCCCAATGACCCAGCAGCTCCAGCCTCCCTCCTCCCTCGTGGGAACAGAGGAACTGACATCACAGGGAGTGGGGTCTGGTACAGCCCACGGGAAAGATGCCTAAGAGGGCGCTCTTCCTCCTGGGAGGGGGAGCTTTGTCTTCCCCCTCCCCACCTCCAAGACCTACTAGATAAGCCTTTCCAAGAAGAGTCAGGCTTAGGGTTTATCTTTATGGCCTGGCACGTCCTGAGACACTGAAGGCCGCTCTGCTGGACCTGAACTTGGGAAAGGATTTTCGGTGGGACTCTGCTCTGTGATTTTTTTAAAGTACTGTTTTCTCCTACAACTTTCTTCTGAAATCCCAAGAGCATTTCTAATACAGAACTTACACTTCTGTATAAATTCACAAAGGTTGCCAAGTGCCAGCTTTGTGTGTGTTATTGTGGTGCTTAATAGGTAGACAGGATTCTCTCTTGCTGGGAGGCAAGGCCAACCCAGAAGGGAGAAAAAGAAAAAGCATAAATATTCTAGATGAAACATCTCTAAACCCATCTATATTCTAAGAAACCACAGTGTCAACTGGGGATTAATGAGGTCTCCACAAGTAGTAGATAAAAGTGAAGGCGCAAAGGCATGGCTCAATCAAGGTGAGTGGTTGATGAAGACCAAGTAGCAAACACCATCATGGACCAAGATGGTATCATCTTGACTCTGGTTCCTGCCCTTTGTGTTGAATTCCATTACGTCTTTCCCTTCACCAACAGCCCCAGCCCAGGAGTACCCTCGCGCTGTTAGCTCCTCCAGCATCCTTCACCCCATTCTGGCTGACTGTTGAAAGCCAGGCTCAGAAGTACCGTGCACACCCGATCCTAAAGCCAGAGCTCTTTCAACACTTCCCACATGCTTCTCAGAGAAACATGGATCCTGAAGGCCATGACAAGGGACTCAGAACAGCCCCAGATGTCACCAAATCCCACACCCCATCTCGGGTGAGTTGGCACCAAGTTCTGGAATCTTCCCCTAGGATGGCCATCGCTAGGCTGTGTGCTTCCTGTTCCTTTCAGTCACTAGGAGTCATCAACTCTTTTTAATCAAGAGGTAAACCCTCACGAGTCCAGGTGTCTGCAGGGCAAGTCGATTTTCCCATTTCAGACTCATATGACAGCACTGACCTACTTTACGATGTTCCTAAGTTTATGTACTTCTGATGGGAATAATACCACCACCTGTTGAGCAAGAATCCTGGACAAGGAAAAAGAAAATCAAACCCAACCACACTGCTAGACGCAGTCACAGGGGCTGCAGGAGTAGGGCCGGAGCTGGCAGACTCCAGAGCGTGGAAGAAAGTGAGTCAGCTGGTGACTGGCATCACTGAGTACTGGAAGACCCATTGCACGTTTTCTCTGCTTTTAGAGAAAAAAAAAAAACAATTAACAACAAAGGGCTCAAAATATCAGATCTTGTAACACTCTTTACACTAATCCAAAGTCACGTTGCATGAGAACCGCTGTAGTCACGACAGAAAGCAGAGGCTCCCTTGCCTTTGGAGCTCAGCCTGCCTTGATAGCAGAGCCCCTGCCCGGGCTGTGGGTCTGTTGGGTGCTCCTGGTGAAGGCCCCTCAAAGCCCCCACTTGAGTGAGGGCTTGGAGAACAGGCAGGGCCCAGTTGTGGAACTGGACCCTTTCCTGGAAGGGTCCTTCTCTGGCTGCTCTTCCTTCTGCCCAGGTCCTGCCAGCATGGGTGGGGTGGCACCCACATGTGTTCACTCTGCCATGAAGGGGTCCAGCCCTAGGCTTCGGCACAGCCTGAAAACCATTTCCCACCCAGGTGGCCCTCTGGCGAGTGAACAAGCTGATAGAAGATGTCTCTCTCTGTGTGTCTGTAACTTTCAAGTCAATACACAAAATCTTTAAAAAAAAAAAACCAACTCCATGAGATATTTAAAAATGTCCCTTTCTGGTAGTGGTGAGACACGGTAGAGGAATTATTCCTTAAATGGACAGTTGTCTACTCTTCTCTCGCTCTTTTAATTATTTACATTTTTGTTTGAAAGGCAGAGAGAGAAGAGAGAGATCTTGTAGCTACTGATTTACTTCCCTGGGTCGAGCCAGGCGGCAGCCAACAGCCCAAAACTCCACCTAGGTCTCCCCCCTGGGCGGCTGGGGCCCAGCTCCTCATTACCTGCTGCCCCCTATGGTCTGCATGAGTAGGAAGCTGCAGTCAGAACTGGAGCTGGAAATTCAATCCAGGCTCTCCAATAACAAATACAGTGTCCCAAGTGGCATCTTTTTTTTCCCTCTAAGATTTATTTTATTTTTATTGGAAAGTCAGATGTACAGAGAAAAGGCGATAGAGAGGAACATCTTCTGTCTGCTGATTCACTCCCCAAGTGACTGCAACGGCCAGAGCTGCGCCGATTTGAGACTCAGAGCCTCTTCCAGGTCTCCCACACAGGTGCAGGGTCCCAAGGCTTTGGGCCGTCCTCCACTGTTTTCCCAGACCACAAGCAGGGAGCTTGATGGGAAGTGGAGCTGCTGGGATTAGAACCAGCACCTATATAGGATCCTGGAATGTGTAAGGCGAGGACTTTAGCTGCTATACTACCGCGCCAGGCCCCTGCAAGTGTCATCTTAAATCCCTTGATTCTTTGGATAAAATTGTGGATTGAGCTTCTCTGAGCAGACAGGCAGGATCCATAGGGTCCTTTGGTAGATAAATGAAGAGTTAAGGCATTTGCTCACACTCCCATGCTGACCAACCCCTGAGATCCCAAAGTCGGGCTCTGAATGCCATTGCATCTTTTTCGATGTGTCAGGACATGGGGAGAGCTGGCATGTGCCTGCAGTATGTAGCACCCTTCTTTCTTGGGTGCTATAAATCACTGTCTCACCTCATGATCCCAATGAAAAAAAACCCTGCAACATTCCATTAGTTGGTAAACCTGGTGATCACCGGGGCCAAGAACTTGCAAAACGTAGTCATGACAGCAGTCCTTATTGGTCCTGCCCTGCAGGAAGCAGCAAAGACACAAAGAAGCAGGGACCCCTTTCTGTTGAGCTTACTGGAGGTGCCAAGTGGCTCACCTTCTGCCTGGACCTGCACATGTGCCTAGCTGTGTTAGGGAGTGTTCAGAAATCTCAGTGGAAGGCCATTGCTGAGTCTAAGTACACTGAGGAGTGTGTTTAGTATTCTGAAGCCAGATTCATGGCTTGATCCCTAAGGATCTCCCCCACCCCCCCCCAAGTCCCCTGTCCTTGGCGCTCACACTGTGCTGGCCACAGCTGCCTCTGGATGCACACAGCTGCTCCCATGCAGCTGCTGCCGGGAGCCACGCCTCTTTGTTCAAAAGGCTTTATGGGAACTAGTGCAGCATGAACAAGGTTGGAGAGCAAGGTGACACACAACTGAGAAAATAAGAAATGAGACATACACAAGATAAAAACTACAAAAACAGGCAGCCCAAGAGAATCCCGCTTTCTCTGAGGAAGAAATCTACCTAAAAGGCTCATTGTCTCAATTTTTATTGAACTGCTCAGAAGTCAAATTGCTGGATTGATGTGGTACAACTGCAGTCATTTTAGGCACTTGAGGAATGAATCAGCAGGTGGGAGGGCTGTATTTTTTCTTTCTGCCTTTCAAATGATTTTTTTTAATTATCTTCAAACTAAACATATATAAAAATCATATGGGGCCTGACACTATAGCTCAATTGGCTAATCCTCCTTTTGCAAGCACTGGGATCCCATATGGGTGCCAGTTCATGTCCTGGCTGCTCCATTTCCCATCCAGCTCCCTGCTTGTGGTCTGAGACAGCAGCGGAGGATGGCCCAAAGCCTTGGGACCCTGCACCTGCATGGGAGACTCAGAATAAGCTCCTGCTTTGTGGTTTGAGATTAGCTCAGCTCTAGCTGTTGCAGTCATTTGGGGAGTGAGCCAAAGGATGGAAGCTCTTTATTTCTGTCTCTCCTTCTCCCTTTAAAACTGCCTTTCCAGTAAAAATAAATCTTAAGAAAAATTACATGAAGCATAAATTAATCCTAGGCTTAGATGTGGGTCCCATCTGGAAGAGCTCACATATGCGGAAATATTGCAAAATCTGGGGGAAAAAAACATCCAGAAGTAAAAATTCTAATTCCAAGTACTTTGAGTTGGGGGTACTCGCCTGTACTACACATTTCACATGGTTTATTTCATCTACTTATGGCCCCAGACCCACAAAATAGATGTTCTGCCATTATGTTATGGTTAGTGAACATGTTAACTGTGGCGCAGGCAGCGCCATCATTGGCCGTCCACACTGCTTGATTTTAACAGTAACTCCTTATGACTGACCTGTGGGCTGAGACAAGGCAAGTAGCCATGGACACACATTCTAGCACCAGTCCTGCCCCAGGAAGGCCATGCTCACGTCACCTGGGAGGAAGCTGGCACTCAGGGAAGTGGCTGGATCAAGGCCACGCAGCCAGGAGGGGGCAGTGCCAGTGTCCACACCCACCCATTCGTGGCTGTTTCCTGGAGAGACCATGACCTCCGAGGGCTCCCTGCCTTTGCACATTACCTGGAACACCTGTTCTTTCCCCCACCGTCCCCAGAATTCATCATTGAAGGCTTAGATGGAGCCTCAGCAAAGGGCCACAACCTTCTTAAGACATTGTGGTCTATGAGCCCGGAGAGAAGGCCAAGCCGACACAGGGAAGGTGCTCCTGCCGCTTCGAGGCTCTTGGGCTGCATAGGGCTTGCCCGTCCCTACAGAATTCCTGAAGGCTGCTCTGGGAGCAAGCATTTTAAGCGTTTTACAAGCTCTCCAGGTGATTCTTACGAGCACTAAAGTTTGCAAACCATTCTGCAATTGTTTAAATTGCCTTTCTGAACGGCCCAGAATGCCAATTTTTCCTGCTTCTTCGCTCACCATCAAACATAAAAAGATGTGTGCTATTTGGGAAAAGGAGGGGAAGGGGCAAACAGAAAATGGGAGCAGGGTTATCGCCACAGTGGCAGGTGACAAACAACTTTTATTTTCATGCTATTATTCGTTTCATCTGACATAATGTTTGGCATCTGGATACCTCAAGCGGAGCCTGCGTCTTTATGACCTCCGGTTTGTTGGGGATGAAAGAAACAGCTAGAATGTCCCATTGGAATAGCAAACATTAAGCACGGGGTGACAGCCAGCCGAGACCAACACATTTCTTCCTGGTCTGTTTCTCAAGTGAGAAGATCGCAGGAATGTACAAGCAAGGAGCTCTAGGGTAACCCACACAAGGCTATGGGAAACTCCTGCTCACAGCCAAGTATTTTGGGGCTCACTGTGCCTGTCTGAATTTTTCAGCAATAAAGGGCCAGCTTTTTTATTTTTAAGAAAAAGTGTTTCAATGAAAAAGGCAGACTGATAGCTTGCATCAGCTAGTTCATTCCTCGTATGCCTACAATAGCTTATCCTGGAACTCCAGCAACTGTTCCACATAGGTGGCCTTGTTCCAGTGACTTGAGCTGCTTCCCAGGGTCTCCATCTGGGGCCAGATCTGGAAATCAAAGCCCAGTTCTCTCATACAGAAGGCAGGTAGCCGATCCCAGGGCCACATGTGGAGATGGAGGGCCGAGTTTGCAACAGGAGATTCCTGACCTATCCTCAGTGAGTTGGAAAAGAATCACAGCCTTGGATCTACAATGGCTTAAAGATACTTAAAGTCTTTTCCCAGGGTCAAGGCCAGCTTTGCCCACACTGTGGCCCAATCCTGGGGCAGGAAGCTAGCCCACGACCAAGGCAATCTCCCACTGGGATTATGACATGGCACCCCTAGCCCTCACCCTCTCTTAGCAGAGGAAGCTCCTTCCAAGTAGCCAGCCACAGGCAAGGGCAATGTCTCCCTGGACAATCAGAGTGGAGATAAGGGGCAAAGGATTAACAGAATCCGAATGATGCTGGCTCATCTACATGGGGCAAGTCCGGCCCATGGCTCCATTTGCCTCACAGCATTAAGAGAAACCACCTGCCGTACTTCTCCTCTTTAGGACCCGCCAGCCACGATCCAGCACTTACTCCACATCGGCAGTGGGAAGAGAGTGCAAGACTTCTAGGACGACAGCTCCTGGAGGCACTCAGGGATTGTCCGCCATAGGGTGACCAAGTCAGCCCAGGTACCCCAGGCACCGTACTCCCCAGTCCAGCTGATCGGGAGAGGGACCACCCAGCTGCCTCTGCCACACTCTGCTCAAAGTCAAAAGTGGTCATTGTTGTGTACTCTGCAGAGGGAGCCACACTGCATCAACCCTCTGCCCAAAGCCAGCCAGTGTCCAGTTAAGAAGGCAATTTTACAGTGTTTTCCTGGTTACCTCCCACTCTCTCTTCCATCCCTTTTTATATTTAATTTTTAAAAGAATATTTATTTGAAAGGTAGGGTGACTTAGATGAGAGATCTTCCATCTGTTGGCTGGAGCTGGGCCAGGAATTCCATCCAGGTCTCCCACATGAGTGACAGAGCCCCAAGCACCTGGGCCAGCCACCTTGCGCTGTTTTCCAAGGTGTGCTAGCAGCGCACTGGGTCAGAAGTGGGGTAGCTGGGACTAGAACCAGCACTTCAACAAGGGATAAGAGGCATCCTCAAGGGGGTGGCTGAACCCACTGTGGTATTCTGTTCCATCGGTGACCCCATGCCATGCCTTGCTCCAGGCACGCAGGGGAGGGAGAGAAAAAAGAGCAAAAGCAGATTATTCCAAGCCCCTCACTAGACCTCCTATTTTCTTGCTGGAAGTCAAGTGCAGCTGCACTTCCCCATTGATAAATCCAAAACAAGAACAGTGGATGAACTGAGGTCAGGCGACCAGAGGGGCTGAGCACGGCTCGGCCCTTGCTGCTTGCTGATGCCAGCATCTTGGAGCCAGGCAGCTCCTGGCTTTCTTGGGAGGACTGTACACAGGGCCCCTCCATGACAACAATGGCAACTCCCGCAGTGGCGATGGTTGACAATTCATCTCTAAGGACCGCTATTTTCTGCAAAATTTCCTCCCTGTCCAGCTTGCTGCGTAAATTATGCCCAAAGAGCTGCACATTTTCAAACCCAAAGACAGTCATAAAATTGAACCAGATAAAAGTGTGGAGACAAAGTGGCTTCCCTGCTGTGTTTTTCACTTCACAAACTGTTAGATAAACAGAGCCATGTCTCCCCGGCAGTGTTTTATTGTACCTCCTGGCCTTATTTCCTGAAGATGTCTCTGCATAGCTCAGCCTCCACGATTTAACAAAAGCTGCAGAGGAAAGTGCAGCTCCACCATCTGTCCCCATGCCCACCTGGAAGCCACATAGCTGCGTTACCTGCTCCCTGTACTTCCAAGCCCTTGGGGCCAGCAGGTGGCTGCGGCGCAAGCAGCTCTTGCATCTGGCAGGCCACTGGCCAACCAGCCTAGTTGCGACAAGTGAAAAGGCATTGTTCCTGCTTTATGTTTCTTGGTTTGTATAAAAACCTATTCCGTCCAGTCTCACACTGAGCATTTTAGATGAGTCTTTTGATTTCGCTGCCTTTTTGGGGGAGGGGGAGGTTTATGGTTCTGATCAAATTGGAGACACCATCAGGCAATGCCAAGCTATGCCTTAGACTCTAGGGTGGCTTCCCTTCACCAACTTGAATTAAAAAGATTAAAAGTGTGCCAAGTGTTCAGATATCTCACAGTGCTGGGAAGACGGCTGTGGAATCTGCTTTGCCAGGAGGTCCCAAAGTGGCAGGGCAGTCTCGAGAAAGGCATGGAAGTTTGTATGTCGTGCGTGCCACTCGACTGCCCCCGGACATGCTTGCTGCCTTCAGAGAAGGGGTCTGACCTGGAGCTTCACACACTCTCGTTCATCTGGTGAATGAAGGAAGAGGTTTTCAGACAAATTCTTTGGGTGGGCCAAAGACTAAAGGGACAAGACTGTACAGAGATCTGATTAGCCTCGTTGGCGACATCCAACTTCCCATTTCCCAAACACCTCGGCCGGCACAGCAAGTCCTCCTTGAAGCCAGGCCGTCCCCATCTGAAGCCACACTGCGTATGCGTTTCCCTTGTGGGGGAGACTTATTAAAATGAAGATGAGCTGTGTGTGGGATCTCTACAGATGGAGCTGGGGAACCGCAGAATTCTGCTCGGATCTGGGCACAGCTGGGGAGCGGCCATTTTCCTATGCCAGTGCCAAGGTTTAGGTAGGGGATGTCCTTCCCACAGAGCTCAATGCCCAGCACCCCAAACTTAGAGATTTAGACGAATGTGTCTGCAGAATTGTTTATGGTGGATGTAAAGGAATTTCAAAGCTGATCTCGCACGGCTTCCTACCTCAGGCTGTGTGCTGACGCCCCCCTATGGCACAGCTGGGAAACTGAGGTATGCAATGAGCCTGCACAGTACTTTTTTTGTTTTTTTTTTTTCCTCTCCAGGGCACAAGTCTTTCCCCAATGTGGATTATCCATTTTAATATTTTGGGGGAATCTCTAAGGTCCTCAGATGCAGAAAAGAAAAAAAAAAGTAAAGAACAGTCTGTGAATAGATTTCGCTTGCTTTTAGATGTAGAGGATTTTTTTTTTTTTCTTTTCTGTACCTTATCCAAAAACATGACAATTAAAAAAGAAGAGAGAAAGAAACCAAAAGAAAATCCAGCAAGCATGAAACGCGTTCCCGGCGCCACTCAGTCTGAAGTGGGCCCAAGTTTATCTCTGACTGTCCACTGGCGGTTTGAAACATTACAGCTCACTGATAACCAGAAATGAGTAAGCACACGCCGTTCAGAATGTCACCCCGCAGCGCCAATAAAAAGCTCATAACTTGTGCGCGGGCAGAGCTCTGCGCCAGCCCCCTTCCCCTACGAGGGAACGCTTACATTACAGTCTGTGGTTACAAACGACTGTGCCGTCAGCCTCCACCTCGCCTAACTCAGCCCTCCTCTGCCTCCCCCACCGCCCTCTCCGGCCCTCCCTCCTCCACATTCCATGGCTGCTGCTCCGGTTCCCAGCAAACGGGACTAGGCAAATTCAAAATGCCTGGATCTGGTCCTCTTGAAGCCGAGTTCAACTCACAACACTCAACCAGAAGCTGAGTTGTTCGTGTCCCGTGGGGGATCTAGGGCTCTGAGTGGGGTCGTCCTCTCTGCTGCTGCTGCTGCAATGGGGAGGGAAGGTGGGGGGAGGGTGGGGAGGGTTTCCTGGCAGAGGAAGCTCCCCTCAACACACACCCTCTTCCCATTCCTGAGTCAGAAATCCCCAGACCCACCAAGACAGCCATGCGCTGGCTACTGTAGACAGGCATGTTGATAAGTCATGACAGTGGAGCTGGTCCGGTGGTGCAGCGAGCTTAGCTGCCACCTGTGACACCAGCATCCCATGGGCAGTGGCAGTTCCAGTCCTGGCTGCTCTGCTTCCAATCCAGCCCCAGTAAGGCATCTGAGAAGGCAACGGGAGATGGCTCAGGGCTTGGGCTCCTGCCACCAGTGAGGGAGAAATGGATGGATTTCCTGGTTCTCGGCTTCAGCCTGGCTCAGCTCCAGCCATGGCTGCCATGTGGGGAATGAACCAACAGACAGAAGATCTCTGTCCACACCCCTCCACAGCACTTTGGCTTTCAAATTAATGCATAAACTTAAAGAGTAGTGACTATAAAAAGAAATGGAATTAACTGTAAAACTAAAGGGCACAAATGAGACCTCCTGATAACACACTTCCACCCTCCTCCTACCCACCCAAGAGAAGCCCAGCTCCTGTGTCCCTAGGTCCTGCCCAGCTGACTTTGCCAGCACGGGTCAGGAACTGAGCCTCAAGATCACCTTGTCCAGACCCTCAGCCCATGCCCAGGCAAGGACGTTTTTAGGTAAACATAAGGCTGGTTTTTATTTTAACTTTAACATTTGGAGTAGGGGCAGGCATGGTGGTGCAGTGGGTGAAGCTGCTGCTTGAGACACTTCAGGTCTCACAGACGTATGCAGATACTAAAATTCTCTTGGGATGTCTGTACTTCATTATCTGAAAACACAGATTGAAAAATATTGATTTACTTATTTATTCAAAAGGCAAAAATGACAGAAAGCAAGAAGCAGAGACACACAGGGAAAAAGAGGTCTTGTGTCTGGTTCTTTCTCCCAACACACACACAGTAGCCAAGGTTGGACCAAAGTGAAGCCAGTTGACAAAGCGGACCATTTCCAGGCCTCCTTCTCATAACCGGCCTACCCACCAGGCTTCCAGCATGATAGATTTGAATCACACACTAGTTACACACCGGGCATTCATAATTGACATTTTTTATCCCACCTTATCTCTGTGACATTCACTGTAGTGTTTAAAGCTATGATTTATGGGTTTTTTTTTATTAGTGACTAATGCTTTTTTTGATCTACACAGAGAGAGAACGTTTCTATCGGCTGGTTTACTCCCCCAACGCCCGCAACAACCAGGGCTGAACCAGAGGTGGCAATGCATCTGGCACTCCAGGTGGATAGCAGGGACCAACTGCTGCACCCATCACTTGTGCCTCCCAGCATTTGCACTGGCAAGAGGCTGTAATCAACAGCCAGAGATGGGGGCAGGAGCCAGGCACCCGGATACGGGGTGGGGCTTCCTGCTAGACCAAGCACCTGCACCTCATGATGCTGTTGTTATGAAGTCATGATGGCTGGTCCTTGGGCACCCCTCACACTACCTCCCCTGCTGTCTTCCTCTCTGCTCAGATCAATATATGAATCTGTCCTCATGAAGCTACTCATGTAGCTATCAGTCCCGAGTGCTTAAGAAGAAAAGAAATGTGTCCAACTGGTCTGAAAGGGAAGTTTAAAAAATGGGGGCTTAACCCCCGAGTCTGGGATCGTGCGACCCCAAAGGAGGGCCCCAGAAGCCTTTCTGGAGATGCCTTTCTGGACAGAGTTTAATGGCTGCTGAGAAACTGAGCTTGCTCTGGGGGTCTGGAAGAATGTCACATTCAGGATCGAGACCATCCTGTGTGCTGGAAGGTGGGGCTCGCAGAGAGAAGGGCCACCATCCGACGGGCTGTGTGATGGGTTGGGATGGGACTGAGAGGTAAAGCAGTGGAAAACAAAGAGACAAAATGACAGAAACTGTGAAGAGACGTCCCTGTGAAAGGCTGCAAAGACCAGCGACACCAGTAAGGGGAGAGCGCGTCTTCCTGGTCTCCAGAGCAGGGGTAAGCGATGACTAAATGCAGGAGAGGGATGTTCCATGTCTTACACTTCTCAGTCGTAATCACTTCTCGAATAGTAAGCACTTACGTGTGTGCAAGCTTGGCCATAACTAGCAGGATAGTTCAAAAATTTTGTGGAAAATGGAATTAAAGCTAAATTTATTTTGGTGACCCAAATCGTGTCAATCCATACGTTGCTCTAACATATCTTGAGGATTTTTTTCCTCACCTCACTGACGTGACCAACCTGTAACTACAAGACCGGACAGTAGATGGCAGAGGAAGACAATCTATTTTCTGAGACGCCTTGCCAGTCGGGGGATCAAAGCCTGCCTGAGCTCAAATCGGGAAAACAGAGAGATTCGGCGAGAATGAGGCTTGATGGTCAATTAAGGCAAGTTTCTACGTTGCTCCAACATTCAAATAAGTAGCCTACAGGATTGATCATTCTTTTTCTCAACTTTTTTTCTTTTCTGTCATAACGCCAGCTCTGCTTAAATAGATAATGGAAATCAGGAAAACTTTGCTAAATGAGAAAACTATGGTTAATAAATTGGTGTTTTTGAGAGCTTAAAAAAGAAGAAGAAAAAGAGACAGAAGAAGGAAAGAAGGAAGGAAGGAAGGAAGGAAGGAAGAAAAACTAAGAAATTAGACTGGTGCTGACACTGGGGCACAGCGAGTAAAGCCATCACTTATAACAACAGCAGTCCCCGGTAGTTCAGCCGCTAGCTCTGAACTCCTCACTCACCTGTAATTCCCAACACCAAGCCTTATTCATGATCAGGCCACCTTCACCAAGCACTGGGCTTGACACACAGGAGGATTTCAACAACACACACTGCTTCTGTTCTGTACCTCTCCTGCTATCACACAGGGCTGCCGCCCGTAGCCTGAGCATAGATAGTCAGCTGTCGACTGTGACTGACCATCTGAGAGGTACCATACGCATTCTGTGGTTTCAGCCTTCACAACAGGCAGATGTTGACATTGCCCCCATTTTAGAGATTAGAAAACAGAAGCTTGGGGTGGGTGTTGTGGCACAGCACATGAAGCTGCTCCTTGGGGCGACTTCATCCCATCCTGGGATGTTAATTGAGTACTCACTACTCCGCTTCTGATCTAGTGTCAGGTTGAAGTTCTTGGGAATGCAGTGGCTCATGACTCAAGTGCTTGGGCGGCTGTCGCTCATGTAGGAGACCGAAGTGGGGTTCTGAACTCTCGACTTCCACCTGGCCCGCCGCTGGGTGCTGTGAATAGTCAAGGAGTGAACTTACGGTGGGTGGAACATCCTTCTTTGTTCCCCTCCTTCTCTCTTCCTCTCCCTCTCATATACATGCATATCTATGTATCTATCTATGTTTGTATATTATATATATATTATACACACACAGAGCTCTGTGTCACCCTCTGCCTTTCAACTACATAAATAAATCTTTAAAAAAAATCTTGAGACTTGTGGCCAACATTGTGACACAGGGGTTGAATCTCTGCCTGTAATACTAACATCCCTTATCGGTACCAGTTCTAATCCTGGCTGTTCTATTTCCAATCCAGCTACAAATACACCTGGAAAAAAAAGTGGAAGACCTGCAGCACCTGGGCCCCTGTACCTACATAAAAGATGGATTTCCAAGCCCTAGCTTCAGCCCTGTCCAGTCCCAGCCATTGCAACTACTTAGGGAATGAGCCAGCAGATATAATATTTCTCCATTTTGCTCTTTCTCTCCTCTCCTCTTCCTTCTCCTCTCCCCTCTCTCAAATGAATAAATAAATACAACTTAAAAAAGAAGAAAGCCTTAAGGCTTACAGAAGATCAGTTTACTCACAGTCACAGAACAATTGAGCATGCTGTGTCACAAACAGAATGGCAGCAGGTTGATCTCACACTGCACAAAGTACAGTGGTCAGTGACAGTTTGTGACCCCACATTCGGCACTGTGGCTTGTCTGTGTTTTGAATGAACATGGGTGAGAGGTTGGGCAGGCAGGTGCAGTCAGCTGCAATTACAGGTGGCAACTGTAGGGGGCGTGCCCCAGCTGACAGTTCCTGCCCGGGATACAGGGATCAGCTGACAGTTCCTGCCAGAGCCAGGGATACCTGTGGCTGTGAGAAGCGGCCATCTACTTCTGAACTGATAGTGCCCTGGTTCCTCCTCACGGATTTTCAGAGGACTACGAAGAGGGATGCTATGCGGACAAAATGCTGATCAAAGGCTCTGATGCTGGTTCCAGACAAAGGCTCTGGCACGCGGGGTGTCTCTCCAGGCTCCCAGGGTGTGCTCAGCCTGCCCCGCTCCTCCCACCCCCTGCTCCTCTCTTCCCATCCTCTCTGCCTCTTTGCAGCCATGCTTAGCAAACCTCTGGATGCCATGGGCAGTGACACAGACCACCTTCGGATTCCTGAGAAAGGAAGGGAAAGGAAGGGAAGAGAAAAAGGCAGTCTGGTTTGGGTGACTCAGTCAACTTTGCCTCAACTTTCTCTGTGAAATGGAAAGGATAATGATGATAAAAGGACTGAAAAACGAGCTAGCCTTTATAAGAACCTTAGCACGAGACACACCCACCCCTCTCATTCAGCCAGCAGCAAACCTTACGGAAAGCCAACACAAGCCTCCCCATCTCAGCTCTCAGTTCTAAGGTCAGGAACGTGCCCACCCGCCCGGCACTAATGGAAATGCAGACATCAGAGCACAGATAGAATACTGATCTGAAACACACTTCATAAAGCCCTGAAGGCTTCCTCTCCCTGACTCCCGTGCTCAGGGCTAGTCTCTTGTGCCTTTGGGACCTTGTCGGTTCTCTGACCCTGATCTTGGTTCCCCTCGCAGCTCATCGGATCATATCAGGGTTGCTCACCATGCTGGCCCCCCTCCTGAGGGACTTTGGGCTCTAGCAGCAACTTCTCCCAGGAGGAAGTTTAGTCCAGGTCAATGAGCAGTGTATTAAGCATGTACCAGCCCAAAGTGCTAAAAAGACGCAGAGATGGCGCCACCTTCACTCTCAGGTGAGATGGATGCATGGCCCCTTAGGCCGGCCTAGAGTGGGACATGCACTCTGTTCGAGAACCGTCATGGTATGGACAAAGTCACGTGCAGAGGCAGCTTGGGAGGTAGCCTCACCAAGGAGGTCACCTTTGAGTTCAGCCTTAAAGGAGAGGGCAGGGCCTGATGCGATGGCTCAGTGGCTAAATCTTCACCTTGTGAATGCCAGGACCCCCATATGGGTGCTGGTTCACATCCCGGCTGCTCCACTTCCCATTCAGCTCTCTGCTTATGACCTGGAAAGCAATGGAGGAACTCTGTACCTCTGTGGGAGACCCGGAAGGAGCTCCTCGCTCATGGCTTTGGATAGGCTTAGCTCCAGCTTGGGGAGTTAACCTGCATAGGAAGATCTTTCTGTCTCTCCTTCTCTCTGTAAATCTAATCTTTCTAATAAAAATAAATAAATCTTAAAGGGAAAAAAAAGGAGAGTGCAACAAGGATAGGAGCAGGCTTCGAGATCTAAACGTGTATAGTATTTATCTGATTCATTTATTCATTCAATAAACTTCCCAGGCCTGGGGTTGCAATTCCTGCTCAGCCACTTGTCTGCTGTGTCATCTTTGACACATTAGCTCCCCTTTCTGTGTCTAGCCTTCTCAAGTATAAGGTAAGGGCATCACAGATTCAAGTCCATTTAAAGCAATGACTGCTACATACATAGGAGATGCTCCGTAGAGTCTTACCAATACTGCCACTGTTGTTATAAATAATAACACACACTGAATATACTGCCAGCCATCAACACGTTCACAAATACAGCTGGACCCATTGACATAGAAACAAATCGTAACACTTCTGTGTACCTTCTGGGCCATGCATCCGGTGATTTTTTTTTTTTTAACAGCTGCCCTTGCTCCACATTCCTGCCAATGTCAATGCCTGCATGAGTTGCTGGCTTTCTCATAAGTCATGTTCAGCGCATCTGTGCTCTCTGGGCAGAGTTTCACACCACTGACTGAGATATGTTTGTTCTGTTTGGCCCTTCTGAATCATGATTGCTTCTGACAGGCACCTCTCTCATTCCTGTTCTTTCACCCTTTTACACATATGCCAGGCATCCTTATTAGGGACTGGGCCGCCCTGTGTCTGGGGAGAGAATGAGCCAATTAAGTGAATAACTCAGAGAGGAGTCTATAGTGGGGTCAGCGACCTCCTGGGTACTCAGCGGGAGAAAGGCCCAGAGTGATCTGACTGGAGCCTGGGAGCTAGAGCAAAGGGGAGGCCCTGAAGGAGGAAGGAGCCGAGTGCTGAGAGTTCTTCCACATCTGCCCACAAAGCGTAAGCTCTAGCCTGCACATCTCGGGAACTCACTGAATGTCTGGAACAGGAGAAAGCCAGCAAGATGCCACCTGTTTGCAGAGGATGAAGCGGAAGCACCTGGACACCTGGGTTGACACGACTGAGTGTGAAGGAGAGTCTGGGGGAGGGAGGGTGCGATGTCACGGGGTCTGAAACCAGTGGCTATTGTTCGCCTATCCCCCGATGACTTTCAAAAATGGTTAGAAATGTGTTTGGTTGTCTTCTTAGTCCACTTTGTTTCTCTAACCAGATGCTTAAGACCGAGATGTTCACAAAAGAAAAGAAAGTGATTTCTTACAGTCCTGGAAGAACACGAGGCTGACACTTGCTCGGCATCTGGCAGGGTCTCCTTGTTGTATCTCAATGAGGTAGAGGGCATCACGTGATCACACAGAGGCTGTGCATCAGCTCCAGCCTCTGTCTTCCTTACAGAGCCACTCACACCACCAGGAGGGCCCCATCTTTGGGACCCCACCTAGTCTGTATCCCTTCCACATCTAGTCCATGTTGGCCTTTCAGGGCTACCTCCCCAGTACGTGAACTTGGGGGACACTTTCAAGCCACAGCATTTACCATAACTGCAGAGTGCTTTCTGGCATCTTGTGGCCGAACCCCACTGAATGTCCCACAATACCTAGGGCCACTCCAAACAAAACATTCGGTCTCCAGAGTGCATGGCTGGGAATTTTGCCTCCGAGCATCTCAGACGAGATCGGGCGTGTTCAGGGTGGTATGGGCGTAGAAGACTCTGAGCTTCTCAATAGCAACTTGCTCCCAGGACCAACTCTCCAGCTTACACACACACGCGCATGTGCACACGTACTCACACAAGTCATCATTCCATGCCCCTGCTTGGGAGCAAACTACAAATCAGAGGATTGCTGTACACGTGTCACCCTAACTGCCTCCCTCTGTGCCCTCCTACCTTTGAAATAAACATGCAATGCGCACAGTACTCAGAGTCAGCCCTGCAGGGAACTGTTGAGACTTCTGAGACCCAAGATTTACACTTTGTCGTCAGCCAGAGTTAACAAGCAAGACACAGGTCAAGCAACAGGCTCCCTCTGGTCCTAACGTGTGACTCCCTAGACCCCGTCATTACTGCTGGAAAGGACATCACAGGGACCGAGTGGACCTGAGTTCCACCCCCATGCCATGTTCATAAACCACAGCCACTTTCTGAACCCTTCCAGCTCCCCCAGTGGTCCTCAGATGGGTGGTCTCTAACCCAGAACGACCTGCCAGGCCCTGCTCGGCCCCTGCTGAGCTCCTGTGAGTACCTGCTGGTGTCACTTCGATTCTCAATGACCAAATTGTGCGGCTCCAGTCCAAATCCTGCTGCTAAGCTGTGAAGTCCTCCTGCTGTCTCCATGGAAACATCACGGTCACCTCAGACTCTGCACGTCGCAGAGGAGTTCATGGTTTTGCTCTGGGCCTGGGCTCCTGCTCCACTGTGATCAGCTGCCTGGCTGCCCGAGCTGGAGCTCTAAGCGCCCTTCTGTCTCCTGCAGCAGCTGCTTCCCCCAACCATGCCAAGTCCTCTTGGTCCTGTCTCTCCTACATCCCAGATGCTTCCCATTTTACACCCCCCACCGTGCTCCAAGACCACCCCTAGCAGTATCAAGGGTCCACCTGCTCCTAAGGAGAGAAAGAACCATTGCCTCCCAGGGTCTGTGTTAATAGGCAGCTGCCATCAAGATCTGGACTGGGAATTGAACGTAGAAACTCCTATTGGGATGCAGGTATCTTAGTCACCAAGCCAAATACCTATCTCCCACCTTATATTTTGGCACGTAATCCTACCCATATTTCCCTCTCCAGTTTTCTAACTTACTTCCTTTATGTCTTGCTGTGTACATTTCTACCAGTTCCTTTGGGAATGGTATGAGCCTGTCAGAAAATCCCTATAAACCCATTGTCGCCGTTGGCGTTGGACATCCTGTGGGATGACATTGGCACCATTTTACAGATGCAGAAACTGAGGCAGGATGGTAGAGTAACCTGCTGGCTGATGGTTCAATCACTGAGCAACACCAAGAACCCAGGCTGTCTGATGTGTCACTTCCCAGGGACCCCCAAACCCTTGACCCACCACCATCTGCCCTGCACTTTCTGGGGGAAAGGTCCCCACTTGCCCTCAGGCTTACAACATGCTGGGTCAAAGATGGGAGACGGTCATAATTTTCTCTTATATTGCAGGTGAGGCCAGAGTAGAAGAGGCTAAATTAGGCTAAATTAAATTGCAAAGAGCTCTGGCTGGGAAACACATCCACCCAGACAGCCTTCACAACTAAGTTCCTTCAAAACACTGTGATATTGACTTGACTGATCATTCTCCCAGCCTTCCGATCTGTTTTCCACATTTCCCTCAAGTGACTCCCTGGGGAGGACAGCCAAACGCAAGGGAAGACATAAGTGTCAATGGGTTTCACTAAACTTGCCACAGCCTGGGCATCCATGATGCACTGATAGGCAAACCACATCAGCAAGTTAACAAGGAGGGTCTTCACCCGGCCACCTCTCCCCAGTCCCACCCCCAAGCCCAGCCCTGAACACAGAGGCAGCCCCAGCCCCTGGCCACAGTCCTTCAGCAACTGTGCACATAGAGGCCAGAGCTCCCACACAAGCCCACTTTGTAGACTGCAAAGATGGCTGAACCCTTCCAAGACCAGAATTTGGTGAGAGCGGACTCCTCACCTGTACTCTCAGGGCCCTGGCCAGCATCTCCTGCCCTATCCAGCCTCCCCACAGCCCCTGTCTTCTCTTCCCATGCCCAGTACCAGGTCCCTGGTACCAGCATGGGTTCACACCTAGCACAGTGTGAACAAACCCGCAGAACCCTCGGGCTACTTCAGCTACCATCTTGTCCCCCTGCCCCTCTCAAACCCCAGACAGAACTGTCTATCTCTGCCATCCCTATTTATTTCCCTCCTACTCATGTGCCAACACTCATCTGTGGAATTTTTGCCACTTCACCTTGGCCCATACCCCAGAACTCTCACAGGGGCCGATGACTCCCTTCCAGCTCCCTGGATGGGTGCCTCTCAGTCTCTCCCGCCCAGTCTCTCCAGGCATTAGCTTGGGCAACTGGTCTCAGTGAAGACACTGTCTCCTCAGCCAACAGAGGCTGTGCTGCCCAGGTGTGCCTGAGAAGGTGTGCATGTGTGGTTGGGGCCACAGGTGGGGAACAGGAAGGGGAATCAAAATCCAGTCCAGGGCTTTCCATCTAAAACCTGCTGGATGCAAGTGGTTTTCCCAATGAACTACCTACTGTTCATTCTACTTCTTTTTGCTGTCAACATCACCAAACTTGTGCCAGCAGTCTTTGTGCTAACCATCACCTTGACCTTAAGGCTCCTGCTGACTCTGGTTCTGCATGTTCTATGTGCGCCAGGGGCCGCTGGCTTTGCCCAGGAGCTCAGGTGAACCTTCTCCTCACGCACCTGTACCCCCTGGCTAATGCCTGCACATCTTTGCAGATCTGCCCAGTCCCCCTCTACCTTCCATTGAAGTAATAATTGCCCATTTGACTGTGCTCCATGCCTCTGTCCACCTGACTCAGTACACTGAGGAAACAGAAAGCAGGAAGGACCAACTTGGGTCTCCAAACCTGGAGTCAAATTCTGCCACTGCCATTTGGTAGCTCTAGACATACGATTTATCAGAGTCTCAGTTTCATCTCTAATCAAAGATGTGCAGTTAAAAATAAACAAACCCCATCTGAATTGGCTTAAAGCTTAGAGAAGTTATTGGTGAGGGGATTCAGCTATGTCATGGACTCCAAGGCAGGTCCAGAAGTCTGCAGTGTCTGTAAGGAAGTGGGAGGATTCGAGAAAGTACGGCAACATGCTCACCCTTGTACCTGGTGTGCTTGTCAGCTGCGATCACTGATAAGCCGGTGGTGCCCAGCCTCAGAGTTCTAAATGCAGATCTCACCACTCGCTGAAGCTTCGTCTGCTCTATTTCTAGTTAGCCCATGGAATTTTCCAGATACACGGAGAGATTCCTGCTTATCTGTTTAATTTTTCTTAATTTCTTTCTGATTTGCTCTGGAACAGGCACCAAGACATGTGGCTGGGCAACAGGGTGCAGCCCGCAGTGGGGAGTGCCCTCTCCCTGCCCCACACTACAGCTGTGAAGCCCTGTGGGGTGGGGTGCACAGACACAGCTCCTAGCCAGGAACCCACATCTCTAGCAGCTTCTGTGTCAGGCTTATTCTACTTGGCACAGCATCTTCCAGTACAAGCATGCCATAGGATGGAGGTGTCCCATTTTGCGTATCCATTAATCTGTGGGCAGACACTTGAGTTGCTTTTCCATGGGGTTATTCTGAATAAGGCTGCTATGAACATGGAGATACACATCTCTCTCTCTTCATGACTCTGCTCTCCATTCCTTTGCTAAAGACCCAGAAGCAAGACTACTGAGCTGCGGTGATCTACATCCAACTCTTCAGGGAACTGCCGTGTCATATTCCACAGCAGCTGCACGGTTAACATTCCAAGACACGGTGAGCAGAAGTTGAGTTGCCCAGCATCTTTGCCAGCAGTCGTTAGCTCTGCGTTTTCTTATTTTCACCAGAGCCTTCCCCAGGGATATGCGGTGATGCCCCGTTATAGTTTTGGTTTTCCTTTCCTCAATGATGAGTTCTATTGTGCATCTTTTCATGTGCTTCTGGTCACTTTTGCATTTTCTTTGCAAGAATATTTATTCAACTCCTTCACCCATTTTTGAATCCGGTTTTTAGGGTTTAGTTGTTGCTGTTGTTGCTCGGGCTTGGGAGTTCTCACTGTAGTTTTGGACGGTACTCCTTATCACACAAATGATTTGCAAAGATTTCACCTCAGTCTGTGGAGTTGCCTTTTTGTTTTCTTTCCACTGTGTCTTTTGTTGTAAATTATTTTTAAATTTTTATGAAGTCCAATTTGTTGCCTTTGTATGCCTCTGGGGTCATTTCTGAGACATCAGCCACCAAAATCCAACCAAATCTAACACCACAGAACTTTTCTGTATGTTTTATTTTCAGAGTTTAGAATATTAGCTCTCACACAGACCTTTGATTTGTCTTTGAATTAATTTTTTTATTACAGAGTCAGATATACAGAGAGGAGGAGAGACAAAGAACTTTCATCCACTGCTTCACTCTCCAAGTGACCACAATGGACAAAGCTGAACTGATCTGACACTAGGAGCCAGGAACCTCTTCTGGGTCTCCCACGCAGGTGCAGTATCCCAAGGCTTTGGGCAGTCCACAACTGCTTTCCCAGACCACAGGCAGGGAGCTGGATGGGAAGTGGGGCCACTGGGATATGAACCACTGTTCATAAGGGATCCCAGCGCATGCAAGGCGAAAGCTTTAGCTGCTAGTCTACCATGCTGGGCCTGAATTAATAATTACATGTGGATCTTGGTGAAGGTCCGACTTCTCTTGTTTGCATATGGCTATCCTGCTATCCTATTTTCCAACCTCATTTGTTAAAAAAAAAAAAAAAAAAGACCGTCCTTTCCTCCTTTCCTGTTGAACATCTTTGACACCTTTGATGAAATCCTTCCCCATATATTATGCATAGGTTTATTTCTGGGATTGCTATTCTGTCCCATTGATCTCTAGGTCTGGCAGTATGCCAGGAACACAGTGTTTTGATTTCTATGGCTCTGTAGCTATTTTGAAATCAGCAAGTGTTTATCCTCCAACTTTGTTCTTTTTTGAGATTGTCTTGGCTGTGTAGCATCCTAAGTCTTCACTCCCTACCTGTAAAATGAGAATGGGGAGCAGGCATCATGGCCCGGGGCCGAGCTGTTGCTTAGGACACCCACATATGTCAAGTGTCAGTCCAAGTCCTGTGTGTGTGCATGTGTGTGTATGGTGTGTGTGATATATGTGTGTAGTGTGTGTATGTGCGTGTGTGGTGTGGTGTGGTATGTGTGTGTGCATGTGTGTGTGTGGTGTGGTGTGGTGTGGTATGTGTGTGTGTGGTGTGTGTGTGGTGTGTGTGTGGTGTGTGTGGTGTGGTGTGTGTAGTGTGTGTGTGTGTGCATTAGATAAGGTGAGATAGGTTAAGCACTTAGCTCTTTGCCTGGGCTATAAGTTATGTATTTAAAATATTTAAGTTTTTCATTGACATAACATGATATAAAATTCTTCAGTGAATTATTGGTGCTCCAAAATTAATAGCTCTGATGTGTTTTTCATGAATCGCACGTCTTCAGAGTTGCACTTGGCCTCCCTGCGTTTATAGCTCATGTCTCAGCATAAACAACTGGAGATTGGTGAGAGCAAGTCAGCGTTCCAACCACTGCTCTGTCACATCGTAACTTGTGCCTGGGGTAAGACGCTTATTCTCTGTGCTGTTGGCGCTTCGTATTCAAGACGGATGTAATCATATCTAGCGAGGAATTTGGGGGCGTGGGGGGATGAGGGAAGGCTCAGACACATTTAAACAACCTGTCGGAGAAGGCCTTGCACTCAGCAAGCACTAACTCAGGCCAGCCTGGATTGCTTCGCCCCTTTCCTTCTTGCTGTCGCCATCTCATCCCCTGGCTTTCCTGCTTCTCTCAAGGAAAAGGCCCTCACCTGGTCTCTGAGTTCACTATCCCTTTAACAAGAACAGTTTCCAAAAACAGAGGCAAAATTGTGCCAGCTTCCGTTCAGGAAGAAACACCTGGTTCATAATGGAGGATCTAACAGCGGTGCCCAGGGACTGCCACGTGGCCGCTTAGTGCCCAGGGACTGCCACGTGGCCGCTTAGCCTGGTTTCCAAAGACTGCGGGGCTCAGCAGGCGGCCATGGTTCTGCCCCGAGGGTGGGTATGCGAATGTCTTTATGCCCTCACTCATCAGCGAATACATTGAGGGTCTGCAGCCCAGGGCAGTGTCACCAGCGCTCCGATCTCATAGGACACAGACACGTGCAGAAACACGGCTTAGGGCGATACACACTAGAGCTGGACCTCTAAAAAGTTACCATGTCGATGGGGCCCAAGCGACACAGCCACCCACAGGTGTGCCAGGCGCTCACGTCTCAGGCTGGGGACCCCAAGCTGAGTGGCAGATAATTCAGAGAAGCACAGAACACCTTCTCCCACCGGGGACTGACACGGGGTCCCCTGTGGGGTGGGCACTTGTGGGGTGATCTGGAGGCCTAAGGCAAAAGTTGCTTCCTCTCTGTAACCCAGAAGTTGGACAGGAAAATGACATCCCGATGCACCAAGGACAGTTCAAGTTCAAGGCTTCAAGCTCCTGGTCCCCTCTTTTTCCTCCTCAGCTATTCCATCTGAGTCTTCGATTGTGTGAGAACTGTGCAGTCCGTGTCTCCGGCAACGAATCTCCTGGCTCCGCGGTGAAATGACGCACTTTGACGTTGCTTATTGCTAAGGAGAGAGCAGCCACAGAAAGAACGCATGCGGCTGTGGGTGGCGATCACCTGGGTCGTGGGGTCCTGGTGGCTGGCAGGTCCCTTCCCAGGGCCCCGTTGGGAGGGAATAGGAACGGCACTGCTAAATTGACTCGTGCGGAAGGAGGCAATTGACCCTTTATTTACCCGCTAGAAGACTCGGTCCCGTCATGGAGGACCAAGTCGTTAGACCCTGCGAGCGGAAGCAAGCTGCATCAAACACAGCCCTTTTCCAGGGAGATAAGGAGGGAGAGAAAGAACAAGAAAGCAAGCAGTTTCACCTGGAAGAAAGAGGTTCCTGAAAAACTTGTGAAAACCCAGGCTTCAGGGTATTCCGAATTTGGGGGAGCAGAGGATATTTATACGCCCTAGAGCTACTTCCATTTCATCAGCTGCCTTGGAGGACAATTTTACTATCCCTTGGTACTGATGCATCGGATTTTAAAGTATAACGTTTTTAATTTGCTTTGTTTATTTGAAAGGCAGGATGTCAGAGAAAGAAACAGGAAGAGACAGAGGAGGATCTCCTGTTAGCTGGCTCATCCCAAATGACCGTGACAACTGGAGATGAGTCGGACCAAAGCCAAGAGAAGCCCAACTTCCATCTGGGGCTTGCATGTGGGCCGCAGGGCCCCAAGAACCCGGGCCACATTCCATTGCTTTCCGAGGCACAGTGTTAGGGAGTCGGATCAGAAGTAGAGCCCCTGGCCTCAAACTAACACTCTGTTTATGAAATGCTAGCTTCACAGGCAGTGGTTAACCCACTGCACTACAGTGACATCCCCGAAGATACAATATTTTTATTCACCAAACAGAAAATGTGTACTAATAATTCAGAAATTGGAGGGCCCTTCCCAAACGCACATTAAAGAGAAGCAAAGATATGCAAAAAAGATTTCTTCAAACAGCTTTCAATGGCAAAGGAAATAACAGTGTGAAGAGACTGAACTCAATTCTAAAAAGGTTCATTTCAAATGGGCAGTAGATCCGCGGCAATGTTTCTCAAAGGAAAAATCTACAAGCAGCCGACAGAGACATAAAAACGTACTCAACATCACCAGTCGGAGGGAAAACGCAAAGCACAACTCCAGAGAGACTCGTGAAAAAGGCACGGTTGTGACGGGAAGGACACATTTTCTCACTAGTAGCGGTACAATCCAGGTGAAAACCACACAGAGGTTCCCTAAAAACACTACAGATCACTCCCCCTAGACTCCAGCAAGCGCGCACGGCTCCGTATTTCAAGGGAAATGAAACCCCTCTATTGCAGAGCCATCTTGCCCATGGTCATCGCCACACTGCTCACAACAGCCAGGAAATCACAAGCTCGCACTGCTCCCCCGGGCGAATGGACAGAGCAAACGTTGCACGTGTATACACGTGTACGTCGGAATACTACTCAGTCATAAAAGGGGATGCAGACTTACCGTTTGCAACATGCATCTACCGGGGATGATTAGCTTAAGTGACGTAAGCCAGACCCAGGAAGGCAAGGTCACGTGACCGTTCTGCCATCAGGAGACTACGGTGAGAGGCAAGAGACCTCGCAGAATCTCAAAGTGTAGCGGTAATCGTCAGAGGCTGGGGAAAAACGGGCTGAGGAAAAGTTAAATAACAGGGGCTAGATGATAGCCAGGCAGAAACAGAAAGTTCCAACTTTTTATTGCACGGTGTGCAATGAATGTTATGCTGTTTATTTTTGCTATTTTGAAAAACCTGGAAATAGGATTTTTTTTCATGCTTTCATTATAAAGAAATGTAAAACGTTTTAATGGATGCTGATCCATTTTTCCTAATTGGACATTTCACTGTGTGTGTATGCATCAACTGACACATTTTGAAGTATCCTACCAGTATGTACAATTAAAAAAAAAAGTAGAACACCATTCGAAAACATTTTCAGAGCTCACAAAGACTTTGAATTTACAACAAATTGTTATAAAAATCTACTGAATTCTCATTAAAGCACATAGTCTCATGCACGAAGCAAAAGATCCCATACCAACCCCATCATACTTTGAGAAGCAAGCAGGGCCCAGTGCTAGAGCCTAGTGGCTAAATCCTCACCTTGCACATGCAGAATCCCATATGGGTGCTGGTTCATGTTGCAGCGGTTCCACTTCCCATCCTGATCCCTGCTTGTGGCCTGGAAAGCAGTTGAGGATGGCCCAAAGCCTTGGGACCCTGCACATGAATGGGAGACCCAGAGGAAGCTCCTGGCTCCTGGCTTCAGATTAGCTGAATTTCTACCTTTGCGGCCACTTGGAGAGTGAAGCAGTGGATGAAAGATCTTTCTGTCTCTCCTTCTTTCTGTATATCTGACTTTACAATAAAAATTAAATCTTAAAAAAGGGGGGGAAAAAGAAGCACATGGTCCATATTCTTGCTGTAGTGCATGGTTTGCTGTTTGGTCACAGCTTTGAATGATGCTGAAAGAACTCCGCACCCCTTTGTGAGCTATAGAGACCTCCGCAGCACAAATGCTGGAACTGTACCCCCACTAAGCACAAAGCAGCCCCAACTCTCTTCACGGGACTCTCTCACGGATTGTCCCTCCAAATATACCAGTGCCTGTGGATAATGAACTTGACCTCCACGACAGAGGTAGGCAATGAACCAGAGAGGCCCAGATCAGAAAGCTGCGCTCTGCTTCTTGTGCCCTTGGAAAGCAAGCAGCCCCTCCTGTGCCGCGGTGATTTCCCTCATGGCCTGCATCGCCCAGCGTGGGCCTGAGTTGCTGCCGGGCCTGCAATGAACGGAAGAGGTGCTTGGAACAAACATGGAACAACAACAAGCAATTGTTAGCACGTTGTCATGAGCCGCACGTTCGTGCCTGCACGCTATGTGAGTGTTTACCTGTGTGCATGTTTGGAGTGGATCCTGGAGGATATTACTAAAATATAATAAGTGATTATCCCTTTGAGGCATGATTTTAAGATGCCAACAATTTCTTGTTTTGATTCCTTTTGAAATATGTAGTTATGTATTTTGAAAGGCAGAGTTACAGAGCGGGAGAAGGAGGCAGAGAGAGAGAGAGACGGTGACTGTTCATGGCTGATTCACTCCCCAGAAGCCCAGCATGGCCAGGGCTGAGCTAGACCTGTGTCAGGGGCGGGGAGCTTTCTTGGGATTCCCCCACATGAGTGCAGGGACCCAAATTATTGGGCCATCTCCTGCTCCTTTTCCAAGACCACCAGCCAGGAGCGGGGCTGGAAGTGGAGCAGCTGAGACACACATTACTGCCCACAATGCGGCATTGCAGTGTTGCTGGCATTGCAGTGGCAGCTTAACACACTGTATCAAAATGCCAGCCCCTACTTTAATTTTTTTTTATAATGAGCATGCATTAGGACTAAAATCAGTTTCAAAGAACAAGCATCCAAAATAAGAACTCCAAACACAAATCCGTTTTACAAATGACCACTTGTAACTTCACTAACAATGGGATAAGTGACCAGAGATTCCATCACAGGGCTTAGCCCATATAAAAGCATGCAAGGGCGAGTATATTTTGTCACATCTCTATCTTTTATTTCAGAAAGAATATGGCGGTCCGTGGGATCCTAATTGTTAAAGGTGCTAATTGTTCTTAATCCTGTGTTAAAGGCGCTAAGCTAATGACTCAGAAACCTGAAGTAAATCCAGGATGAAGAGGCTCAGACTTGATCAACACTGTGATAGGATTTTCAGTTCTAGTGAATTTCAACGCTAGATTATGTCTCATTTTTCTGTTTTGCGAAGTGTTCCATTCTGCCATGTCCTGCGATGTCAAATCGTGAACATTTCCTCACTTCGTTGAAATCCTTCGGAAACGTATTTCCCCTGCTTTGTCATTGATAATTGTCAGTTTGGCCGCTTCCTACTGATGCTCTTTTAGGCGCTGCTTTAGGTATTGTACAGAATCCTGATTTATTCTTCAGATCATTGAATATCTTCGGGGACTTGCTGGAATGCCTTGGGACTGTGTTAGGCGCTAAGGAATCCATGTTCCTCGTTGGTGAAAGCTGAGGCCTAGGGAACAAGCTGGCACCCCTGGTGCCCATGCTGCCCCACACTGTGCTGCCTACTTTGAGGAAGAGGAGGCAAGTGTTACAGTTTGGAAACCTGATTACTGCAGGAAGTCTTAGTCCCCTGTAGTCACTCAGAGGATGTCGCTGGTTAAAATGAGGCCATCAGCGTGGGCTCTAATTCGAAGTAGTGCTACCCTTGTAGGAAGGTGGGCTTTGAACAGGTGCACTAGGATTATATGTATGGACCTGAAAATTACCTTCTACAGCCCTGATGAGGCAGCACTTCTCTAACATTTATATCTCTTCAGCCTCCAAAACTGTGAGACAGAAAATGCCTGCTGTTGGTGGCACGCGGTCTGTGGTCCTGGCTTTTGGGCAGCCATAAATGGAGGCTCCTCCAGGGCACTGAAGGGAAATGACCGCATGAGAGTGGCTTGTACCCACATGCAGAAGACGAGGGGATCCCACTCATCTCAGACAGCATGTGTGTGCGTGTCGAGGATGTCAAGTTTGTAAGCATTGTGTGGTTGATGAGCAAAGACACAACCTGATCAGGGAGACCTGTCGCAGGCAGAGTTGAAAAAGGATCACAGGAACCACTGTCACCTTTGAAGCAGAGAGGCGTCTAGCACAGGGGGCAGACAGAGGGGCAGGATGTGAGCTGAGTTCTGTGAGGGAGGGAAATCACAGATCACCACATAGACAAGAGAACTGTCACTACTGCTTCTGTCAACAGCTGGGGACTCCGGAAGAAAAGCTACCTGGGATGGCCTCAGAATGCATCATGGAGGCAGCGACCCACCATCTTCAGACCATAGTTGCCAACAAGAGCTGAAGCACTGCCCTGCACCTGCTAACCTCACAGCACTGGGACCACACCTGCTGGAGTGACACCTGCTAGATCCTCATCTCTGCTGCTGCAACTGCTAGAACTACACCTGCTAGTTTCCGTACCTGTAGATTCACACTGGCTTAAAACACACTTGTTGGAATTACACCTGCTGGACCCACATCTGGTATACCCACACTTGCCCAAGCCACACCTACTATATCCAGACCCACTAGACACACCTGTCAGGCCCATATCTGCTACCCCATGCTTGCCAGATACACGTCTGCTTGACTCACGTGTGCTAGACCTGTGCTTGCAGAAGTGAATTCTCTGCCCATTTTTTTTTTCACAAACTCACATTCCTCCACAAGTACATCTGACTTCCAAGACAGCCTAAGTGGAACCCAAGTCACACACAGTCTAGGAAATATAATTGCTGCAGGAGAGGGAGGTGTGCTGGGAGGAGGTGGAAACAGATGGTGAAGATGCCAAATTACTGCATCCTCTTTGAAAAATCACTTGGTTTTCATGTGGAAAATAACTCAAGAACAGCTAGGGCATAGGAAGGACCATGAGAAGACAATGGCAGCTGCCCAGGTAAGAGATGATGGCTGGCCAAATTACCAGGGCAAAGCTGAGATGCAAATGAGAAATCCACACTGGCCTTTTGAATGTCACTTTCAAAGTCTTTGCTCGAATCTTCTGGGCTTTCAAACACTCAGCTCTTAGTTTCTCTGGACTCGACCGTCTCTCGCTCAGAACCTGTCTGCTGCAGCCACATGCTGCCTTCTTTCTGGGATTTAAACAGCCCAAGCTTGGTTCTATCTTAGGACATCTGCCCAGGCCGTTTGTCCCACAAGAACAGCACTGCCATAGATATGTGCATAATTGCTTGATTCTTATCAAATCCCAGATTAAACGTCACGTTCTCTGAGAGGCCTCCTCTGACTAGCCAGTTAGAAGTAATTTCGAGTCAGTCTTGCCTCTTTTTATTCACAGCCTTGATAGCTAAAGGATTCTTTCTGCATGTTTGCCCTCCAGGCAAAGATCCCCTAGTTCTGCTCCTGTCTGTATCTTGTGCACCTGTACAGACCTCAGCAGATGCGCTCAGAGGGTGCCAGCCTGCAGGAGGGGCAGCGGGAGGAGCCAGCGGGACACTCCAATTGCTAGGCTGGGCAACTACATGGGTGATGAGGCTACAGCAATGGGAAAGAACTCAGGGAGAACAATCCTTGGAGAGAGAAGAAAGAACTCAAGTTTTTGACAAGTTAAGTTTTAAATATGCATGAAGTAGTCAGAAGAATGTTTCCCCAAAGATGTCTCCTGCTGTTCCCTAGAAACTGTGAATATTTTTGCCTTAAATGGCAAAGGGGGCTTTCAGACATGAATAAGATCTTCAATACAGACACGCTGTGCTTGGATGTGATGTGTGCCTCTGAATTCTTGCAGGAATTGAATCCCCAAAGTCATGTGTTAGTGACATTAAGAGGGTGAGGAAACTCAATCACGCTATGGGGTATAGAGGTAGAGCCACTGGAATATAATTACATTAAAGTAGACTGTTAAGGTACAGCCCACATGGTCAAGCTCTGGTGATTTATCAGGGAGAGAGCCCATAGATAGACATGTTCACTCCCTTCTCTTGCCATGTGATACTCCATGCCAACTTGGGACACTGCCAGCGAGAGAACCATCATCAGATGACATCCATAGACCCTGCAACTCCAGAGCCATGGGCCAAAATAAACCTCTTTCCTTTATAAGGCAGCTTGTCATAGTAACACAAAGCTGACTACTACAAGAAATTATCCGGGCGAACCCTAGGTAACACAGGTCTTAAGAGGGAGCAAGAACTCATGGAGAGAGAGCAAGAGAAATTATGCTGGCCCAGCACATAGCCTAGTAGCTAAAGTCCTCGCTTTGCATGTGCCAGGATCCCATATGGGCACTGGTTCATGTCCTGGCCGCTCCACTCCCCTTCCAGCCTTCTGCCTGTGGCTTGGGAAGGCAATAAAGGATGGGCCAAAGCCTTGGGACCCTATACTAGCATAGGAAACCCAGAAGTTCCTGGCTCCTAGCTTCAGATCAGCTCAGCTTTAGCCGTTGCAGCCACTTGGGGAGTGCACCAGTGGATGGAAGATCTTTCTGTCTCCTTCTTTCTGTATGACTGACTTCCAATAAAAATCTTAAAAGAAGAAGAAGAAGAAATAGAAGAAGAAGAAGAAAGAGAAGTAATGGAAGTAGAGTTAGGAGTGTTGTGGGATCAGGGCCATGGACCAAGGCATGCAGTCAATTTCTGGGACTTCTGACTTCTGGGAGTGTAAGGTAATAAGTTGTACTTTTAAGCCACTGACACTGTGTTACAGCAGCAGCAGGAAGCTAACACAGCTTAAGTGGTTTCGATAGTTCTGAAATGCTGTCGATCTCACCAATCCAAGGATGAGGAAATCTTTTCAAGGTCCTTTGGCTGACACAAGTTGACTTGAGAGTCTCAAGTCGCCCAGATATTTGCTGCCATCACTTGGTGGGGTAATTGTCAGATTTGCTCTGCCCTCCACCCTCTGCTCTGCTATGGTACTAGATGTCCTCTGCACGCCCCCATAGGATGCCATATCCTTCATGTGCATCTGGGCCTGCCATCCACTACTCCATCTTTTCCACTGAGGAGGGAGTCCCCCAGGCTGCCCAGCCATAGCCCCACTGGATCCCCGACTCCCAGGATTCATGTAACTGACACCCACTGTGTAGGCAGGCCTAAGGACCCAGGCAAGGTGACCCAGGCCACACTGGACCCCACATCCCTAGGTCTCATGGACCCAGCACCCTCCCCACACACTTATCTTTAGAGAAAGAACAAAAAATAAAATTAGTTAGATGACTATGCTGGCACAATGGTAGAGTTAACACAGATTTGGCATTAGCCAGGTCCAAGAGGCCTGCCAACTGTCAGCTGCTTTTCTCCCAGCAGTGTAACACTTGCCTAGGTACAATGCAACCTAAGCCATTGCCCACAGCTGGGACATTAAGTGGTTTTATAAGCATATTATGCTTATGAACTCTTCTGTAAGAGATAAACAAGAGGGACACCTTATCATACATTTATCAAGATTAGTTATTCATGGATTTTATGTTTGCAAATCTGATAAACAACCATTGCTCTACTTTTCTTTGTTTAACTACTAGGCAGACAAATGTTACTTGCATATTTATTGTTTATTATTTTCTCTTCTGTAAATTGCCTGTTTCACCTTGTATCAGTTGGGACGCCTTTATTCCAAGTAACAGAATACCCAAATGAAAGTTACATTAGCAAAAGAATCCAGCGGTAGGTCATTCAAGGTTTGGTTCAGCACAGCAATGACTTTGAGGTGCTGGCCAAATTCTTTGTGATTTTGTCAGTGTCTCCCTCTTGGTCAGAGCCCTGTGGTCCTCTGAGTGTTAGATTCACACAGCCCTCTGCACAGGCACAAAGGCAAAAGAGATTGCCTAGTGTGTGGCTCTCTCAAGTCTTTGTCATGACAGCAGGGATGCAAATCTAGAAACACACACCCATGTCGTAGCCCCAAGGCTGGAAACACAAGCTCCTGCCACTTCTCCACCTCTTCCAGACAGGAGAAGGAATCCCCATACATCTGCTGCATCTTGACAACTTTGTTTCCTCAATCCCATGAGCCTGAAGAAGTGAGGGTAGCAATCCTCCATCTGACATGGAGTGGTAGCCATTGTTCCATTGTTTGTTTGCTTTTTCATTTTGTTCATGGTCATTTTTATCTTTTGTTTTTAAAGGTGTGGGAGGGACTCGGTGATGTGCTTCCTCTTCCTCTGAGAAAGCTCTAAGAACCCATCTCAACTGGGCAGTACGACAGGCACCTGCTCTACGCCATACCTTCCCATGCAAGCACATAGCCCTAGAGCAACGTCCTTACCCTTCAGCGTAGGAGAATTCACCTGTGCTTTGGAGACCCTGCCCAGGCCAGTTCTCACTGTGAGGGTCATGAGAGGAATGGAAGAGACCAGAGCACTCTGCTTTGACACCTGCCTCTTCCCATGCTCCTTCTCTGCGCCCTCCATGTGCATCTGCCCTTGATTCCAATGGCTTTGGCCTTGGCAGCCAAGGCATGGATCCTTCCTAGTACTGACTTTGTCTAGGTGCCTGTATCTGGGCACCTCCTACATCCATGAGCCTGAAACCCCTAGGGAATGAGATGACATCATCTTACATGATGATACATTTCTGCTGCAGTGTCTTTTGCAATTGTAATAAATCTCAGCATCCCTCCGTCAGCACGCACCACACACACACACACACACACACACACACACACACATATTTTTAACCTTTTGAAGCTGATGTATAGCTGCCCTCACACTGTTCAATTTGGGCAGTCTTGGGTTCTCAGGACCCCACTTCACACTCACCTGCAAGCTGGCTTACGCGCCACTGCTCATTGAGAGCTGGGTGAAAGGAAAAGTGCAGCTTTCGCTGCTCAAATTTCCTCACTGATCCTCAGCTAGCACACAATGATTTACTAGTTTGCATCAGTCACTCAAGGCCTGGCTATACTTGGAATGTTTGCAATTTCAGAATGTTGAACACCTGCCCCAGTGAGCTCCGATTTCAAATCAGAGCTCATTTCACACATCTTGTCACAGCTGTTTCCCTTCCAAACACAGGCTTACCCAGGTCAAAGACATGGCTAGAAGTGACGTTTTTAAGGGAGGCCAACACAGAGCTTCTCAGAGGTTCCAGCTGAAGCTTCCACCCATGGAAGCCACCTGTTCACTGTGGCGTGGCTATTGGCAGAACATTTAAGAGTGGATACAAAAGATGAATGAGTCTAATACTGGAACCTGACTGGGCATACCTCTCATCTAGTGCCACACTTTCATTAGCTCTCCGAGCTCTGCACCCGAGGACCAACAGTGCAATAGCTGCAGCCACCCAGATGTTTACAGTCCCCCACCCAGCTAGTGTGCCTGCTGCTAACACATGTGTCTGCCCAAACCTCTTCCCGTTCTTCACTGTACCCCCTCATCACACTGCTCACCCAATTCCCACTGTCACATCCACTCAGTGCCCTCAAGGTCTCATCACTCTGCCACATTCCCACCCACACTGCCTCAGTTCTGTCTCTCTCCTTGTCACGCTAGGATTATAACCAAGGATCCCTCTGGCTCATGCACTCTCTCTCTTTCTCTTAATTCTCTTAGCAGCAGCTGCAGGATGGAGTGTGCGCTGTCACAAATGTTCATAGCCGCAAGAGCCTTTTTGGTGCCTCCAGCATGCAAGCCCCCCCAAACTCCCCGCTCAACCCCACAGATAGCTTGGAGGATATGCACGGCTCCTTCCCACTGGGTCCTATACACCCTTTCTGTGTTTTAAAGTGTAGGTTTTATTACAATTCAGGCATAGTGAGGCCAATAGACCTGGAGACAAATCACTGAGAAGATCGTTACTGGAGCAGGTTAGACTGTAACCTGCGGTGGGCATCCAACATCCGCATTGATTCGCTTCCAGTCCAGCTCCCTACTAATGCACTAGAAAGCAGTGAAAGATGGCTCAAATGCTTGCCTTTGCCTCTGGTGCAGCACTTACCACACTAGACTGAATTTGTTTAACTCCACTGCTGGACACAGGCACCTGTGTGCGGGGAAGGTCCTCCACCTCTCAGGACCGAGCACTGGTAATGTTAGTATACTACCTATTTTTCTACTAAAAAAAAAGCATTAAAAATGGGATTCCAGGTGTTAATTACTTGAAGAGATAGATTGGACAATGCGCAATGTGTACATCTATTGAAATATCACGTAGAACCCCATAAATAGGCATACTTTTTCTGTCTATTAACATTTAATAGGATGCTTAAATTTCATTCAATACAAGTGAATAGAACATTTAATCAAAGGTAAATTAAATTGGGTGAAGAAAAAGATTCCACTATCCATATATCTGCTAGTTACAAAACATTTAGAACCAAAAACGTGAACATGCTGAAAGCAAAATGATGGAAAAAATCATTCCATGCAAACAGCTTGATATTGATAACAAAAATAGACATTAAGACAAGAAACTTTTGTAAGAGAAATTTATTTATTTTAAAGCTAGAATGACAGTGAAAGAGGGAGAAATAGTGAAAGAAGTTTACCATTTGCTGGTTCACTCTTCAAATGGCCACAACAGCCAGGACTGAGCTAGGCTCAACTCATCCAGGCCTCCCACATGGATGAGAGGGGCCCAAGTGGCTGGGCTGTTAACTGCTACATTCCCAGAATCAATAGGAAGCTGAATTAGAGGCACAGCAGCCAGGACTACACCAGTACCCAAAAATGGGATGCCATTGTCACAAATGATGGCTTAACCCACTGGACCACAACACCATCATCTCCAGGACAAAATATTACAAAAAAAAAGCACAACTTTGATCATGCTAATGATCAAAATGAAAGTACAGCATCTTAAACTTCGTAAGATGCAGAGAATGCCATGTTTAGAGAAAATAAGACTTGAACATGCATGTTAGGAAAAAAAAAAAATCTGAAAACCAACAGCAGAAAGCAGGTTGATGTCAAACTAAGTAGAAGAAATCAAAGATCAACCACAAAGAACACAACTCCCTCCACAGGAAAGATGAGTGCACCCCATGATTCGTTCATCCTGTATTTTCATTGTTAGTGTGAATGGAATTCCCATTTTCTGTTATCACTTCTTTTATAAAAGGATGAATTGGTCAATTGATCTTGAAGGCTGACTGGTAGAGAGAGGGGAAGACAGACAGATATGGGATGCTGGCATACAAGCCACAGCTTAAACCACTGAACCACAATGCTGATCCTGGAATTGTTCTCTTAACATCATCTTTAGGTCGAGAAAATATAGAACCACAATGGAGTTCCGTATATTGGTTTGTCATCCTGAAATCCTGGTCAACTTCTTCATGGATTGTAATCATTTATTTTGAGCAATATTTTCTACATTCAGAGTCATGCTGAGTGGGCGGTTCTCAGGTTATGCCCCTGGTCGTCACATCCACATCTCACATCAGAATCCCTGGTTCAAATCCCACCTCCTCAGCTTTAAACTCATCTCCCTGATAATATTCCTGACACTCAGGTGGAACATCTCTTGTGAGAAGGTAACAGAATCAGGAGAAACAGAACAAGGAGATAGAGTAGCTTCAAAAAATGAATCCACACATACAGGCAACTGACCCTTAAACAAAGGTGTGGAGGACACTCTGAAAAAATGCAATCTTTTCAATAAATATTGCTGGAAGAATTATATATCCACATGCAAAAATACATTTTTAAAAAGTCACACTGCAGGCCAGTATTGTATTGTAGCAGGAAAAGCCATCACGAATAATGCCAGCATAAGCATCATTCCATGTCTCAGCTGTTCCACTTCTGATCCAGGCCCCTGCCAATGCGCCTGAGAAAACAGGGGCAGATGGTCCAAGTGCTTGGGTCACTGCTACCCACGTGGAAAACCAAGAGGAAGTTCCTGGCACAGAGTCGGCTATTGCAGTTTTCTGGGGAGTAAATCAGCAATGGAATTTCACTCTCTCTCTGTAATTCTGACTTTCAAATAAGTAAATAAACCTTTCAGAATAAATAAAAATCACTCTGCTCCAAACCTCATATCATATATGTCCTACACAAAAATTAACTCAAAATAAATAATAGACCCAAGTGCAGAACTTACCACTACAAAGCTTTTTGAGGAAAACAAAAGAAAATCTTTTATACTGAGTTAGCAAAGATATCTTAGACATAATACAGACACTGTGGTGTGTAAGAAAAAACAAAAAGGACAAATCAGACTTCCTCCAAATTAAAGCTTCTGCTTTTTTAAAAACAGCATTAAGAAAATTAAAGGACAAACTACAGACTGGGAGAAAATATTTGAAAACAATATGCAGATGCAAAACTTGTTTCCAGAGTATGTGCAGCTTCTTTTTAAATGGGCAAAAGATCAGCACAGACTCTTAACTATAAAGCACAGACTCTTAACTATAAAGAAGAGATACAGATGGCAAAGGGAGACTTGAGAATGATGTTCAATGTGATCAGTCACTAGGGAAAGGCTAGGCAAAACTACAACTAGCACCAACACTTGTCAGAATGGTTGACATTTTAAAAGGGTTGACAATACTAAGTGTGACGAGGATAGGGAGCAACTGGAACTCTGATGTCACATGTGGGAAAGCAATGGAGGACTGACCAAGTCCTTGGGGCCCTGCACCCAGATGGGAGACCCAGATGAAACTCCTGGCTTCCAGCTTCAGCTCAGCTCAGCTCTGGTCATTGTGGCCATTTGGGGAGTACATCAGCGAACGGAAGACCTCTCTTTGAGTCTCTCCTTCGCTCTCTGTAGAATCTCCCTTTCAAATAAAAATAAGTAAATCCTTTTTTAAAAAAAATAAATATAAAAATTCGTAAGAGGCAACAATTCTACTTCTGAATATTCACCAAAGTGAAACAAAAGCATCCACCCGTACAGACTCGGATGGGATTGTCCATTGCACCTTTGTTTGTGATAGCTTCAAGTTAGAAACAACCAGATCATTAATCAAGCTGAAAGTGGAAATCGGATTTCAGTATATCTATACAACAGAATCCTTCTGAGGAATAAACCCCTGTTACATACAACACAGTTGAATTTCAAAATAATCATACTGGGTGAAGGAAGAGAGACCGGGGTGGGGAAGATGGGGAGGTACCTTTGATTCTATTTTGTGCTCAGGCCAGGTGACTTAAGAAACAGAACTTCACTGCATGTAATTCTTGGGACGGGGAAGTCCTGACTGAGTGCCAGCTTGGTTAGATTCTGATGAGGGCTCGCTTGCGAAGTTGCAGGTGGCTGCCTCCTCACCGCGTCCTTGTATGGCTGAAAATAGAAAACAGGAGGGAAACTCTTCTTGTGGCACTAACCCCAAGCATGAGTCCCTCCACCTTTTCTTAAAAAGAGATTTGTTTATTTTTATTTGGTTTTACAGAGAGAAGAAGAGAGAAAGATCTTTCATACACTGGTTCACCTCCAAAATGCCCACAATGGCCAGAGCTGAATGGATCTGAAGCCAAGAGCCAGGAGCTTCTTCTGGTCTTCCACATGCATGCAGGGCCCCAAGATTTTGGACCATCCTCCACAGTTTCCCCAGGCCACAAGCAGGGCCTACTGGTCCCTCCATCTTTACAGCTTAATTATCTCTCCAAATCCTACCTCTTAGTGTTATTACATTGAGTGTCAGGATTTCAATATACACTTTGTCAGCACACACAAATACTTAGCACATAATACATTGACTTAAAATTCTTCAACAGAGAAACCAACTTCTAGTGATAGAAGGTAAGTCAGTAAGGTAGAGAGGGAGGAAGAAACAGAAGGGTGACACAGTGAAACTTTTGGGACTAATGGACATGTTCATGACCTTGTGGTAATGGTTTCACAAGCCTATAGCCTATTAAGTTCACCTCAATAAAACTCTCCAAGTTTTCAGGTTAAGCATGTTTGGCAAGGTGCATATTGCCTCACTTCAGCTGGTACCTGGTATCAGGTTGTCCTTCCCCAGTGATGTTGTTTCAGTAACTTAGTCAAGTGGAGATGTCAATCTTTACATTATAAAGGTATACTCTCTTTCTGTAATTAACGAGTGATTTATAAAGTGGCACACAGGCACCATGCGAATATCCCCTTCTCCAGCTTCCTCTCAACAAATGATCTATGGGGTGAGGGTTGATACTATTTTTGTGACATTCCAGATGCTCAATCATTTGGGCTCTGCAATCTACACTGTCTCTTGCTCCATTACTCAAGACTGCCATTGTAGCACAAATGTAGTTACAGACAACATGCAAACGAATGAGCATGGCTACATTCTAATAAAATATTCTTTATGGACATTGAAATCTGAATCGCATATAAAGTACATGTTATGGATTAGAGGTCTTTTGACATTTTCAATGAAGTAAATTTTTAAAAAAAAATTTAAGAGACTGGTGTTACCACACATGAACAATGCTGCCTCTTGTGCCACCAGCTCCTTGCTAATGGCCTGGCAAAATCACCTGCCACTTGTGTGGGTGAAGTTCCTGGCTCCTAGCTTTGGCCTGGCCCTTTATGGCTCTCTGGGGAGTAAAGGAGTAAACCACTGAATAGAAGATTCCCTCTCTCTCTCTCTTTCTTCCCTCCTCCCCCCCCCCATCATTCTGTCTTTCAAATAAATAAAATAAAACCTTTAAAAAATATGTTTATATCAAAAAATCCTTATATAACATAACCTTCAAAATATTCACTACCAGACAAGCCTTGGGCTGGACCTGAAGGCGATGCCCAGCAGGAAGGCAAGAGCTGGGAAGGGCGAGGAAAGCCTGAATGAGCTGCAGGGAAAGGATAATAAATATTCCCTTCGTCTCTGCTAGGCAGCCCGGTCCTCATGGGGACATGGAGAGTGGCTTGGTGGGTGGATCCAGGCAGCTTTCTCCATAAATTGCCCAGGGTGTGGGGCAGGAGACCAAGGCTGCATCCCCAAGGTCTGTTGCTCTTGTTGGTTGCCTGCCTGTCATTGCATCACTCTGAGTCTTAGCTGGTCCCTGAGAAGAAAGGTCGTGGTTAACCAAGTGACCTCCACGACACTCAATCCACCCCCTCTCCTGCCTCTAATTTCACTTTCAATGGCCTTGATTGGAGCATTTCTCATGAATGCAAACCCTGTAGACCAAGGCATGCAAGGCAGCTGGTTGCATGTTTCCATGCTCTGGACTTCCCAAGACCTGTCTACCTGGGCAGAGCCAAGCCCTGGAGGTAGGGAGCACCATAGAATCTATTGTTCTTGCATGGGTGTAGCTGGGTTCCTCATTCACAATCCTGTGCCTTTAAACAAGGTCTCCCCATGGTCCTAACTCCCACCCCTCACTTCTCCCCCAAGGCCTCCTCTATTGGTGCTGGCTCACACATCAGGCCATGCCTGACTGCAGTGCCTGTAGTGCCAGCATCGAGCTCCGGTTCAGGTCCCAGCTACTCCACTTCCCTGTCTGTGGTCTGAGACAGCAGCGGGGGGTGGCTCCAATCCTTGGGACCCTGCATCCACGTGAGAGACCCAAAAGAAGCTCCTGGCTCCCAGCTTTGAACCAGACCAACTCAAGCTATTGCAGCCACTGGGGGAGTGAACCAGTGGGTAGAAGATATCTCTTTCTCTCTGCTTCTTTCTCTCCCTCCCTCTCTCTCTCTCTTATTTCCTCCTCTCTGTGTAACTCTGCCATTTCAACAAAAATAAATAAATCTAAAAAGTGCAATAGAACAGAACTGTTACATGATGCTGTTTTCTGTCTTTTCCAGTGAACAGCACCATCTTCATATCTTAATATGCAATATATTATTTATTTACCTTATATACTGTAAAAAATACTAATTTGAATGGCGGAGTTACAGAAAGGGGAAGGAGAGATTTTCTAACTGCTGGTTCACTCCAAAAATGGATGCCGTGGCCTGGGCATGGATTTGTTTTAAAACAGTTGCTGTAATCGGGAATAATTTGAGTATAGCATGAATTCCGTTTTAGCCCATGTTCACTTAAATTGCACCACTGAAATGAGCTGGGTAGGAATACACAATATACAGCATATACACATCACACTTCAATTTCACATAGCTATGCCAGTGCATCACCTACGTCAGGCAAGAAGATGGAGCTCTTGGGCGTTCACACGACACTCATTCAATATCCCCGACATGGCTAATCCCTCCTGGCTCTGCATGCCAAGGAGCATGTCCCAAGGAAAGCATGATCTGTATGCAGCACAGACCCTTAGTACCAGCCGCAGCAGGCGTAGTGGTTTTAAGCATTGCTATGGTTTCCAAAGTCATGAGTACAGATGAGAAATCACAAAGGAATTTCAAGCGGTGGGTGACACAGGTGTCAACTGAAGGAGTTTTTAGGTTGGATTAGACACCAGCATTTTTTCGTCCACACGTGCCTTAAAGGGCCTACATCTCGAACACAGGGTGGCAGGCTGCGAAGATCCCTTCCAGGCAGTGCTCAGCACCGGAGGCGGAGCTGCAGACACCTGCGGGAGTGTTACAACTTGCTGTGTGCTTCCATACAACTTTCCTTCTATCAGTAACAATAAGCACAGAGGCTGCAAGCCTGTCCGACCCAACTCTAACAGCGCACAAGAGCCTTTTCCAGGGTAAGTAGACTGTCTGCTATAGTGTTTTCACATTTCTTGACCATTTCACCAGAGACAGAGAGAGAGAGAGAGAGAGCGCATGCAAGAGCAAGGGTGTTCCCTTCTGTGCGTCCATTTCGCAAATGCCCAAAGTGGTCAGGACTGGGTCAGAATGAAGCCAAAAGCCAGGAACACAAGCCAGGTCTCCCCTTGTGAGTGGCAGGGACCCAACAATGGAGCCATCACTGCTGCCTCCCAGGGTGCCCAGCAGCAGGAGTTAGGAGTTGGGTGTTGAGCCGAGGTATTCTGACGGGGTCATCTTTACCACTCTGCCAAATGCCTGCCCTGGGGTGCCACTGTTTTTGTGAGGGTCCCGTCTTGATTTTAAAGGTGCCTGATACTGTTTAATGTGTGACCCCAGCCCATTTATCCTCCAGAGCCCGTAGTGTGTGTTGAGTGACTTTTGTTTATGTGGTGGTTTATGTGACATAGGTCACAACTGTATTTGGAAATGGTTTGTCAACACCATGACTTAATTAGGTTTGATAGTCTTGCCACATGGTCTGTGTGACCCGTCATGTGGGGAAAAGGACATTCCGAGGCAGTCACAGTATCTTGAGCAGCCTTACACTTGAGTTTGTTCATTTATCTTTTGGCCATTTACCTATTATATAAATTAATTGTTTAAAAAATCATTAAATTAAATTTTATTTTGAAAGGCTGGGCCCGGCGCGGTGGCGCAGTGGTTAAGGTCCTCGCCTTGCACGCCCCGGGATCCCATATGGGTGCCGGTTCTAATCCCGGCGGCCCCGCTTCCCATCCAGCTCCCTGCCTGTGGCCCGGGGGAGCAGTCGAGGACGGCCCAAAGCTTTGGGACCCTGCACCCGCGTGGGAGACACGGAAGAGGCTCCTGGCTTCGGATCAGCATAGCATCGACCCTTGCGCTCACTTGGGGAGTGAATCATCGACGGAAGATCTTCCTCTCTGTCTCTCCTCTATGTATATCCGCCTTTCCAATAAAAATAAAATAAATCTTAAAAAAAAAGGCAAAGAGACAAGAGATCTTCCAACCATGAGTCCATTCACTAAGCACTCACAGCTCCCAGGACGTGGTCAGGCTGAGGCCAGGACCCAGGAACTCATCCAATCCGAGCTCCCACGTGAGCGGTGGAGACCCAGGGACTTGCGTCATGACCTGCTGTCTCCCAGGCCCCACATTAGCAGGAAGCTGGAGCTGGAAGAGCAGAAGCTGGGATTCTGATATGCCATGAGGACATTCCAAGCATTGGTTTAACTGCGGTGTCAAATGCCCATCCCTTCACTTACAGATTTAAGGTATATAACATGATATTTTCATATACGTAGACAAATTGTTACAGTAAAACAAATGAAAATATCCATCACATGGTTAATTTTGGTGGGGAAGAGCGTACCTACAGTTTTCTCTCTGCAAATGTGCAGTGCATGACACAAACCAAGTGTTGGTAGCCATAGTCTCCGTGTTGCGCATTATGTCTTTACACTTGTACTTGTCCAGAACTGCAGCCTAGGACCCTGTTCTGTCTCTGCCTTTCAAATAAGTAAAATCTCTTTTTTAAAAAATCACCTTAACAGCAATGGAATGCATGTATAATGCATCTTGATTGCATTTTTTTTTTTTCGGGCTAGGGATTCTTCTAAAGTGTTGTTGAGTTCAGCTCTAAAGTTACTGTTTCCACAATGCCAGGAAGTGAAAACAAAACCGAAGAGGCTCAGGATAAAGGGCCACCCAACAGGACACGTCGTCCCATTTAGGAAAGCGCTGGTGTGTACGGAGGCGCAACTGGAAGCCGTGAGCTGCACTGGTCCTGGGAACCCTGCGCCCCTCGCTTCTCCCGGGGCGGCCATTCCAGCCACACCCGCTGCAGTGCCGCGCAAGGGCTGCAGGACACTCCCTCCACAGCCAGCCCCTCTAGTTAGCAGGCCCGGTTGGGGGCGCCAGAGAGCTGGACGGAGCAGGGCGTGGAGGATTTGCGAGTTTGGAAAGGGGCTGCAGAGTCTCAGCAGGCTCCCATGCACGCCCTGAGTTCCCTGCAAGCTGAGCACTGCAGACCCAAGGCGCAGAGAACCCGCCGGCCACTCCTCTCCGCCGGCAGTGCACCTGGCTTGAACAGGTGAAAACCTCGTAAGTCAAGATGGGCCAGGCCAGGACTCGGTAGAGTCTTCTCGCCGTGGTTACCTACCTTCTGAGACCCCTGATCTCCAAACCCAGGAATTTCTGAAGCCCCCGGCCTTTGTGTAGTGGCCCAAAGCTCCAGGCTGCGCTGAAAGAAAGCAGGCCAGGGAGCGGGGTGGGGCTGGGGGGCCGCAGAGCAGGTCACCCATCTCCACCCACGGAGACTTTGAAGAGGTTTCCTAACCAGGGAAACCCATGCGACAACACTGAGTCAGAGCTCCAGACATAACATCCTATTATAGTCACAACAGGAATAAATAAACACGTAGAGATATAGGAAAGCTGGCTTTTCTCTGTATGGCAACTTAAAAAAATTTGCTAAAAGTAACATCTGATGTTCAGACAATTAAGTAATAAATGTTGTAAGCTGTCTGTAAGTATGAACTGAATGTGTCCATCAATGATACTTGAGGCTGGCATTTGGCCCAGGAGTTAAGAAGACGGTTAAGATGTCTGAACTGCATGTCCGGGTTCGAGAACAGGCTCCACTCCCAATTCCTGCTTCCTGTTGGCGGGCACCGGGGAAGCAGCTTGGCTGCACAGGTGCCTGCCAGCCATGTGGGAGACTCGGATCGCGTTCCTTGCACCTGGCTCCTGCCCCAGTCCTGCCCTGGGCCTGATGGACATTTGAAAAGTGAGACATCGTATCAGCAGATTTATATGTCATTCTCCGTCTGTTGTGTTTCTCAAATCAATCAGTTCAAGTGAAAAAAAAATGCATGGACACCTCAAAATGACTAAGGAGAAATATATAAAGATGTAAACTGTAGCGGCCAACGGCTGCTAAGATTTATTTCGTTCCATGTGCTCTCCGTTTTCCACTGTTCTAAAATGCTGTTAGCAACAACAGTGGCAACTTCCTGTGGGGTACCACCATCTGAACTCACCTTAACCTCATAGCTGCCCTGAAAGGCAGGGACAGCGAGGGTCCTATCTCCATCTCCCACCGCAGGAAACAAAGACATGGAAAGTGAAGTCATTGCGCAGTGCCACCGCCTAAGAAGTGGCTGAGAGTATTCAGAACAGGTCGGTGGGGAGGAGCCAGTGTGGGCACTGCCTCAGCCTCCGGGCCTCCACATGTGGCCTTGGGCAGGTCCCTGAACCGCTCAGGGTTCTGATTCATAATCCACAGTCACCCCTGGGAAGACAAAATGGGACATGACCAACGTCTTCCACAAGTTCATGGCAGGCATTTGGTGCAACAGTTAAGATGCCCCTTTGGGAAGCCTGTCTCCCCTACTTGACTCTGCTTATACTCCAGTTTCCTGCTAATGTGCTTCCTGGGAGGCAGTAGGGGATGGTTGAAGTGGAGGGGTACTGCCACCTACACAGGTAACCTGCATTAAGTTCCAGGCCTCAGCCCAGCCAGCCCCTGCTGTTGCAGGCTTTGGCTAATGAGCCAGCAGATGCAAGACCTCTGTCCCTGCCTTTCAAATGAATACGAATAAATATTTATAATGCTCTATATGAATGTAAAAGTTTTTAATCTAAAATAAAATTCTCATTTCATTTTCCATGAATTTTCTTGAAGACCTCTTCTATAAAGGGCTTATGGAGTGAGTGATGCTCCCAGTAGGATTGTAGTCTTCTTCCTACTGCTGTGACGTCATCGTGCTGATGGGGTGCGGGCAGGCTATGCCGCACCACCGGAGAGTCGGGCAGCCAGCAGGCGGAGAGCAGTTTACAGCAAGCTCCTGGCCATGGCTTGCCTTGTCGGTCCTGTTTCCTAAGCCATGGTTGCACCATCTGCGCATGCACACGTCCTCTGTGGCTGCTTTCCCCTACGCATCCCAGTTGAGTGTTGAGAAATCTTCACCGTCTGACCATTTATGGCACAAGTGGGGGAAACTTTTATCTCCAGAGGCCATTGGGGTATTTATAGCATCATTCAAGGGCCACACAAAATCCCCCACTTAGAACTTAGCCTCCTGTGGATTTAGTGAATTTCAAGTCTGGCCTGTGTGTGATTGTCTTGGCAGGGCCAGACCAAACAAAGGATTTCACGGATCTTTTGCAGAGATGTCTCCTCTTTAATTGACAGAGAGGTGGACCTTGCAAACAGAGAGCCTGAAGAGTGGCTCTGCCCTGAAATGGGAATGACATTAGGAGATAAACACACCACAGAACAGACCATGCCAGAGAAGGACCATCTCCCTCCATCCAGAGAACTGCTGTCCCCTACACTGGCCTCTTCATGGCTCCCCTGCCTGTGTAGGGGACACCAGAACCGTTTGCTTCAATAGATCTTGACTTGAGATCTTCTGCCTTCCCAAGATGTCCCAAGAACCCCTCAAATCCCACTTCCGCCTGTCTGTCCCCTTCTCTGAATTTTCTAGATGCACCTTGCACTTTTGCAACAGACACATTCACTATCTTACAGACACCCCAGACCTGGATGCGCCACAGAAAAGCTGCCCAGGTAAGCAGTGGCAAGACACCCATGCACTTCAGTGCATGCTTGTCCACACCTGTGCAGACCTGAAGGCAGTGGGGATGATGCAAGCACCCAGGGCAGACTGCTAAGTGGAAAATGACTGTCTGTGACTGTCCAAGGCAAGCTTGCTGGCATGAAGATCATCTAGTATAGTGAAGGTTAAAAAAGAAAGAGAAAAAATAGAGCGGAACAGGGTCCTGATCAGAGAGAGCCAGAGAGTGCAGTGCCTGGCAGCAGCAGCAGCAGGGAGCCAAGGCAAAGCTGAGTCAGCATGGAGTGGCAACTTCCTGTGGACAGAAATGGATGTACACGGAAATGATGATGGACCAGGGGCGAGATGTTGGAGAGCTCAGTGCAGGCCAACCAGCCCAACCTCTGACCCCCAGGGACTCATGGAGAGGAAACCATGGATGGCATTTTAAATTGATTTTAGAATAGCATTGAACATGCATCCTGAGAAAGCATTTCCTCTTGGACTTTCCTGAGTCTGCCTGAGGATAGCTGGCTTAGGATTCCCCCAGAAACACCTCTAACACCCTTCCAAGCGGAGCTGGACTCCAACATGGTACAGACCTCACTTGCTACAATGCTTCGCTGCTGTGTTTCTGTGCTTTGATGAGCAGCTCCCTAGTTGAGACGCCAACAGCTGCAGCTTACTTCTCACGGCCCTGCAGTCTGTCCCTCTGCTGTTGCTATAATAACATACACAAAGCTGGGAACTTGATAAGGAAAAGAGATTTGTTCGACTCAAATTCTTGGAAGCTGAGGGTCCATGAGGCAGCTCCGTGTGCTTGGCTCTGGCAAGGGCCTGCTGGCAGGTGGCATCACCACAGCGGGCGGAGGTGCAGAGATCACAAGGAGAGGCAGGAAGGCAAGCAGAGGGGCTGAGACCACAATTGCTCTTTTCTTGGAACAACCTGTTCTCAGAGAACTCACCACGGAGCCACAGAAAGACATGAATCCCTCTCAGGGACAGCGCTTCGTGACTTAACTGCTTCCCCCTGCACCCTCCCTCAACGATATTCCATCATCTCAATGTTGTGCTAGGTGCCATGCCCCCAGCATGTGGGCCTTCATATGGGACAGACTCAATCCATTTCCCAAACTCAGCAATCCAAAAGAAACTAAGGCTTAGGGGCAGGCATTGGGCAAGGTGGGTTAAGGCAACAGGTAACATGCCCACATCACCTGGGGAGTGGCTAGGTTGAGTCCCAGTTCTGGCTCCTGGCTCCAGCTGACAGCTTATACAAACCACGTGAGGCTGCAGTGATGGGAACCCTGGACTGAGTTCCCAGACACCAGCATTAGCCTGATGCAGCCCCAGCCAGCACAGGCATTCAGTATTCAGAATGAACCAGCAAGGGAAGCACCCTAACTGCCAATCGATTTCTCTGTCTCTCAATAATGATAATAATAATAATAAAAGTAAAATAGAAAAGGAGAAAGAAAAGAAGGAGGGGAAAAAAGAAAAGCAGTTAAGGCTCAGAGAGTGATATATTCATCTAAAATCACCCGGCTAGGAATGAATGAGGTCTTACTGTGAACCCAGATATGTTGCAATTCAAGAGCTTAAGGGCTTGTGCTTTTGCCAAAAGGTGCTTAGCAATGTGAGTGTATAAATGAGTGCAGGCTGAATGCTTGTGGTGGAAGGGACCCCAGCCATGCCTCCCTGCCACCGATGATGAATTACAGTTATGAGGCTGAATTCCTTGGTCTTCAACTTCTTCATTGGCAACAAAAGTGCTAACACCTGAATCAAAGGTTGGGGATGAAGGTCACGCGATCATTTAAAGCACAGATGTTCTGAGCATCGTGAAGTACAAAATAAATGCATGGTAGGCCTGGCATGGTGGCCTGGTGGCTAAAGTCCTCACCTTGTATGTGCCAGGATCTCATATGGGCACCAGTGCATATCCTGGCTGCTCCACTTCCCTTCCAGCTCCCTGCTTGTGTCTCGGGAAAGCAGTAAAGGATGACTCAAAGCCCTGGGACCCTGTACCCACATGGGAGACCTGGAAGAAGCTCCTGGCTTTGGATCAGCTCAGCCCTGGCCGTTGCGGCCACTTGGGGAATGATCTAGTGAACAGAAGCTCTTTCACTCTGTATCTCCTTCTGTCTGGAAATCTGAATTTCCAATAAAAATAAATAAATGTTTTTTTGAAAAAATAAAGTAAGTGCATGGTCACATTCGGGTTAACTTTTATTGTGAATTCTTTCCATGGCATCTGAGTCCTTCACGGCTTGATTCTCGAGCATTGACTGAGCTCGGCACCAGGACGCTATGCAATAGTGTCTGCCTTCACAAAGCTCCTGTGCTGATGGACGAGATGGGAACAGTGACTGACAAGCAATTATAGTGTAACTGACACACTACTACCAGGGCTAAGATAGGCTGAGTTCTTCAATTTAGATTTAGAAAAATCGAAGTCCCCATCTTGCCAATATCAGTTCTCTGCATTGTATCCCGCCTGTCCCCTGAGGCTGGACCAGGGTTCTGGGGTGCTTGGACATCTGGAAGCTGTGAGAAGGACATTCCCTTAGCCAGCTCTGCAAACAGCATCCACATGATGGTGAAGCAGCAGCCTCTGGGCAGAGCTGCTATGTAGGATGGAACTGTCTCTGTGTGTAACATCCAAGCTGCACCTCCCAGAGCAGCAGCAGGTAGCTGAAGCCCACCTGTCCGTCAGAGCCCCAGCTGCAGAGGGCCCACCCACCTGTGCCAAGCATGGATCGCAGCCCCCAACATGGGGTCCTGGGTGTATGCCCAGCTGTTGTTCTGAACTGGATTGTCTAGCCCTCGGTCTCAGAATGCATCAGGAGGGGTGTGGGCATGTTCAGATTACCCCAGACACCCTGGCAGCAACAAGCCCTTGCACTCTGCTTGCGATCTACACATTGGCAATAGCAATAGCACAAATGTTGCTGTCTTACAGCTTGCTATTCCTGGTGATAATAATCATGCAATCATGTGTCACCTAACAACGGAGATACATGATAAGCAGTGTGTCATTAGCCAGTCCCATGAGTCTGTGAACTTCATCGGGTGTTCTTACACAAACTGTGATGGTTCCAATGTCACTGGCTAGTACCATCTTCTGGGACCACTGTCTGTGGGCAGGTCCACTACTGACTGAAATATTATTATTCAGTGTCTGATTATAGCAGTGACGACCACCTAGTCCAGGGCACAACCTATGCGTTATAGTTAGAGGTAAGGATGTTATGATATTGTGTTTTTTACTTACCTACAACCCCAAGTATTCTCATTACCCCAATCAACCGACAGACATAGACATGGAAAGGTTAATTAAACTATTTGCCAAAGTCACACAAGTAATAGGTAATTGAACTTAGATCTGATTCTGTAAGCATGGAGTTTAGTCCACTGTTCGGTCAGGTTTTCACCCCCTGTAATGGAGTACCTGCGAGAAGATAATGTTATAAGGAGAGGTCCATTTCGGCTCATGGTTCTAAGGGCCCATAGCCCACAATCAAGCACCTCCTGCAATTGGGCCTCTGGTGGCGGTAGTCTTGCTTGCAGGATCCCAGGGTGACCTAGGACCCACATGGAGACTGGTAGCGTGTCCTTACAAAACCACTGAGATTCAGCCAAGGGGCTCCTCTCTAACGGTCTAACCCACAGAATCATTCCCAGAGGCCCTACGCTGTAGCCTGAGGTGCCGGCATCCACATCATCACCAGTCCAAGTGCTATGCACTTCTGATTCAGTTCCATGCTAATGTCCTGGTAAAGATGCTGCAAGCACTTGGGTCCCTGCCACTCATGTGGGAGACCTGGATGGCATTCCAGGCTTTTCAGCTTGAGCAAGCCCTGGCAACTGAGGCCATTTGGAGAATGAACCAGAAGATAGAAGATGTGTGTGTGTGTGTGTGTGTGTGTGTGTGTGTCACTCTCATTCTGTAATTCTGCCTTTCAAATAAATAAAATAAATCTTTAAAAAAAATAATCACTCTCAAAAGCTCTACCTCCAGATGCCATAATGGCATAAGGTTTCCACCGTCTCAGTACAATTAATATAAGACTTTGGGGACCAAGCATTTAATAGAAGGGCTTTTGAGAAGCATTTAAATATCCAATGTAATATCCAAGTCATGTGTCAGCATAGGTCCAGTCCTTTGGGAACCCAAGGGTCTCTGCGGCTTTCTCCAGTGTTTGCTATTCCCTCTACCCAGGATATCACCCCACCTAAGGATCTACCTGACACCACTTCCCCATCTTATCTTGTCCCTTCCCTGACATCTCACAGACCCAAGGTTTGCCTGCTGTCAGTCTCCCCATTAGATCATGAAACTCTAGCTGGGGGCTGGGAGGGGAGGAGAAGGGACTATCTGCCATGGATGAACCCCCAACATTTCCAACAGAATCTGGCCCACAGAAAGTGCTCCTAAGCAAATGGGTCCTGGATAGGTATGTTTTGTGCTGGTGCGAAACTGAAATGGTGTCGTACACCATACTACTAAAATCTTACTTGCTTTGCAAAATTTGCAAAATGATTTGAGTGTTTCCAATGTGTAAGAAGCAATCAATGTTCACATGATTTCAAAGCTGGTGGACAGGGACACTCTACCCTGTGCTTCTGCTACCATCTGGGATGACCCTATTTCAGCTGAAAACTCAAGCTCATTACCCTCCATGCCAGGCCATTCTTGAAGCTTGGAAATCCTATTGTTGACTTGGGTGTCTGGGGTGTTATTATTCTGTTATTCACTAACATTATAATTTAAAATATTTTTGGTGCCTATGAAAATGTCATCCAAGTATTCACCATGTGCAAGTGATGTAAACTTTGCCTGGAAATCATTAACTTTGGAGCATAAATTAGATGTAGTCAAACACAGTATAAAGAAGAAAAAATCATACTCAGAGACTCCACCCTGTTAATTTAAGGAAGAAAATTCTGAAAAATGGGAGACCCAGGGTTGAGAAAATTCACACAACTCTAAGGCAAAAATACCCAGTAGTGGTTAGAGGTTTCTGTGCATTAAGAAGTGATGTCTTGGTGTTTTCTCTAGAGAGCAGAACAAAGAACAGTCCAGAGAAAAAGACCACACAAGAGGCCAGGAAAAGAAGCCAGGAAGTGACCATCAGCCTTGGCATCAGAAACACCAGGAAGCAATGGCAGCCCTGGCACGTGGCAAGCTAGGAGGGCTGGGTAGAATCTTCAAGGCTCCAATTTCTTCTGCTACAAAGAGGATCTGGTTTGATGATGCATGGCCCTACGCGTCAAGGGCCTGACCCCAAAGGACATGCATGAAAGTCCTGCAGATCCCAGAGTTCTGCTTCTGTACGGCTTTAAAAACAAAAGTGAAAACAGGAATCCACCAACTGCAAGTTCAAAAGGAACTGCTTTCCACTCCACCATGGAATTATTCCCAACGAGGCAGAGCTGAGCACACACGGCCACCTGGCCAAGGACTCCAGAGAAATTCCAGCCAACAAGGCCACTTTGCACAATGGGAATTTTCACTTCTATCCCTGGAGGTGTTCTCAGAATTAAGGGAGCCGTTCAGCCTGATGCAGGCCCGAAGGATACAGGTTACTCTGGTGGTATTGATGGCACCATTATTCACCAGCCAGACTCAAGACTGTGGATGGCACTTGGTCCTTCAGGCTTCACCTATGCTTGATGAAAAGGAACATTGTCCTCCACAACCTGAGCTTCCTTTATTTTTTATTTTATTTTTATTAGAAAGGCAGATTTAGAGAGAGGACACAGAGAGAGAGAGAGATTCCTTTTGCTGGTTCAATCCCGAAATGGCTACAATGGCTGGAGCTGAGCCAATCAGAAGCCAGTAACCATGAACTTCTGATGTGGGTGTGGGGGTCCAAGGACTTGGACCTTTCCCCTCTTCTTTCCCAGGATACAAGCCGGGAGCTGGATGGGAAGTGGAACAGCTGGGACACGAACTGGCACTCATATGGGATGCCAGTGCTGGCAGGATTACCTAGTACAAACGCAGGAACTTCTGCTAAACTGTGGAGAATGCAGGGCACCATCCTGAAGGCACCTCGTCTCCAACCCCTCACACCCTGATTTTGTTCCACTTGAAGTACTTGACCCTAGAGGGAAAATTAGTTCTCCAATCCCTGGGAAAATCATCTGAGGAAGGAGGTGAAATGTCCTGCTTAATTGGCCAATGAATTCTCACAGCCTGTTTTCCTGCTCCTTACTGTTTCACGCGTGTCTGTCAGCACCATCTCCTGCTGTCCCTGCCAGCAGCCCTCAGGCCTGGACCCACCTGCCCTCACCTGCTCCAGCCTGTTTGCACAGGCCCCTGCAGACTGCTCTCGCGTCACCTGAAACAGGGTGTTGTCTTGTGTCAGCCTTGGGAGGTGAGCAAATGGATCAGTTCAGGACAGAGAGCATGGCTGAGAGCTAAGGGCTAAGCAGCCACTTGGTTGTTAATAAGAGGCATGCAGGGCGGTTCTCTTCTCCCGTGTCCAGACCACTTCACTGCCACTTAGAGGCAGGAAAGAGAGAGAAAAACAACACAGGGGAAGCAGCGAAAGGGAATGGAGGTGCTTGGGGGAAGACACGGTTTCGCAATCGTGTCCACGGCTTAGGAAGATCATCTGTGCTTCCTCCTTTCTTTCCAAATGTAGTTATGCAACACTTGAAAATTGAGAACCAAATACAGAAGGTGTGCATTTGCGGGTGTTAGGCTCCCTGGTAAAATGACAACATACGATGCTTACGAGTTGTTAGTAACACAACAAGTATGGGCTGCCCCCATACTTAGCAAAATGAATATGAATGTTTCATTAGGAGGTAGGTGTTTGGTGTAATGAAGAAGATGTTGATTGGGATGCCAGGATCCTACATAACCCATACCAGAGTGTCTGGGAATGAGTGCAGGCTCCACTCTTCCTGCTTCTTGCTAATGTGCTCCCTAGAAGGTGGCAATAGTTGGGGCCCTGCCATGCATGTGACTGAAGTTAGTTCTGGTTTCAGTCTAAGCCAACCCCAGCTGTTGTGGACATCTGGGAAGTAAACCAGCAGACAGAAGGAAATCTCTATCTATCTTTCAAATAAGTTTAAAAAAAAGTGTATTAAAAGATATGCTTTTTTTTTAAAAAAAAAGGATATGCTTTTTTGGTGCAGAAAATGAAATACATTAATAGGTTTTGCAACATATGGATGGATATCTAAAATTATTTTGCTCCAAAATAAACTTCCCTTTGAATTCCATTTTTCACAAACTTTTTGAAGCTTTCTGTCTATGTGATGAGGAGTTGGCCCCAGTGGTGGAAACTGAGAAGTCACAGCCAGCTGGGCATTAAGGGGAGGCCGTGGTGTGGTTCCAGTCTGAGTCCAACTGCTTCAGAAGCAGAAAAGTTGATGGCACAAGTTCTGGTCCGGGTCTGAGTCCAAAAGTAGGGGTAAAGTGACATCCGGCTCTGCCAGCGTCACAGGGAGCCACTCCTCCCTCACTGCGCTCACTCACTCACTCCAACCATCTCATCCCTTCCAGGCTGACCAGAGTGACTGGGCACCCCATGGCCCAGGCAGGTCAACACAGAAAATTCACTGACACAGGTGGCAAAAAGAGTAGAGTGAGCAAAGCAAACTGAGGGGAAGAGAAGGGCAGCCAAGGCAGGATGGAGGGCGTCAGGAAGAGACAATTTCACCAGAACGGAGTGGTCTGCAGTGAATTTGCTCCAAAGCGGAAAGACAAGGTCGGAGGTGGACGCCTGCCCCACTGTGAGATGACCGTGACTTGGAGATCTGATGAAGGGAGAGGGCAGAGTGTGACAGCGTGTGCAGTGGACACAGAGAATTCAGGCAAGTGCTTGCTACAGGATTAGTAGGGAGTGGAGGAAAGAAGAAAGAGCAGGAGAGGAGTGGGCTCAAGAAAGAGAGGTGTTGTCTCTGTGTCCCTTTTGTGGAATGGTTAAGGATGTTACATTCTTTTTTTTTTTCCTTAAAGATTTATTTATTTTATTGGAAAGGCAGATGTACAGAGAGGAGGAGAAACAAAAAGATCTTTCGTCCGATGATTCACTCCCCAAATGGCCGCAACGGCCGGTGCTGTGCCGATCTGAAGGCAGGAGCCAGGAAGTTCTTTCAGGGTCTCCCACGCGGGTGCAGGGTCCCAAGGCTTTGGGCCGTCCTCGACTGCTTTCCCAGGCCACAAGCTAGGAACCGGATGGGAAGTGGAGCTGCCAGGATTAGAACAGGTGCCCATATGGGATCCCAGCACGTTCGAGGCGAGGACCTTAACCATTACACTATCGCGCCGGGCCCAATATGTTACATTCTGATAGAAAGGAATCAATAGAAGATGGCCAAAGAGGGAGGAATGGTTCCTCAGAGTGAACGTGCCTACAAATACCATCAATGACCACAGCATGGCACAGAAACAAGACAAGAGACAGAAACTGTATTCTGGGGCCAGAGCTGGGGCATAGTAGGTTAAACCACCAACTGCTGTGCCAGCTTCCCCTACAGGCACTGGTTCAAATCCCAGCTATTCCACTTACCATCCAGCTCCCAGATAGTGGCCTGGGAAAGCAGTGGAAGAAGACATAAGTGCTCAAGCCCTGCAAACATGTGGGAGACCCAGAGAAGGTTCCAGGCTCCTGCTTTGGACCAGCCCAGCTCCAGTTTTTGCAGCCATTTGGGGAACAGCCAGTAGATAAGAGTTCTCTCTGTCCCTCCTCTCACCATAAATCTATCTTTCAAATAAAAATAAGGATAAATACTATTTAAAAAAAAAAAGAAAGAAACCCAACTTCTGGGCTTGGAACACCCTTAAATCACACTTCAGCAAAATGTCTCCAAAGCCCAAGCACATTCCTGACATTCAAGGTCAATGCCAGTGCAGAGTCAAGGCAACCCATGTCCTCCCCCATCAGGATTCCAGTCCCCTTGCTCCTCTTAGCTTAGAGTCATTGTTCCAACATATATGTTAGTATCAGAAAATCACTTTGGCACTCAAACTCTCGTATCCTAGAATTCCTGGTTATCCTAGGTCTAGATGCTGGCTGTCAAAGACTTCAAGCTCAGTTCCCAAAAAGATAAATATCATGTTTTCTTTGATATGTAGTAGTTATTATAGAATACGAAGAAAGTGTATGGGAATAAAACCAACACCTTGTGATTTGATTGTTGCTTTTAGCCCTTGTTAATAGTCCTATAGAATTGTGGTCTTTCTACTTTTTGCTTGCTGTATATTATGGAGAGTGGTACATTAAACCTCTGGGGCCGGTAGAGAAGAAAACTTCCAAATCTCATTTTTAAATGATAGACGAAGCCATGATTATACTGAGAGATTTTTTAAAAAGATTTATTTATTTTTATTGGAAAGGCAGGTTTACAGAGAGGATATACAGAAAGAGCTTCTGTTCACTGGATCACTCCCCAAGTGACTGCAATGACAGGAGCTGAGCCAATTCGAAGCCTCTTCAGACCTCCCATGCCAGTGCAGGGGCCCAAGGCTTTGGGCCGTCCTCTACTTCTTTCTCAGGCCGCAAGCAGGGAGTTGGATATGAACTGGGATACGAACCAGTACCCATATGAGATCCCAGCAGATACAAGGTGAGGATTTAGACATTGAGACTTCACACTGGGTCCCTTAATGGGAGATTTTGACACAGTTCTCTTGCTTAACAACAACCTTGGTGGGGAAGGAACCCCAGCAGGAACAGAGAAGATTTGGATGATCCAACTCATGCCCTTAGCCAATAGTTTGTTGCTATATTTTAAATTATAGCTATGAAAACTCAGAGAAATTTGAGCTCAGTGAATCACCTTGAAAAATATGCATCACAGCATTGTCCATTGCCAACTGCCTTGTACAGCAGCCAGTCTCCATCTGCAGCAAAATGCATAAGCCATTGTGCTGTAGTCCTACAAGAGAATCCTGTACTGCAAGGAATATCAGTGCTCTCAAGTTACACGGAACGCTGTGCGTGAATCTCAAAAGGCAACATCCAGGCAAAGCTACAAGAGATAACCACACAGAATGATTCCCATTCCTGTGGAGGTTAAATGCAATCAGCAGTGAAGTACATAGTCTAAGAATGCATGTTCAGTGATCAGGATACAAGGCAAGAAAGACACTGACCACCCAGGCTGGGGGACAGGGTCTCTGGGTTTGACCAAAGAGGGTTGGTCAGCATGTGACCATGTTGCCAGCATGTGACCTCTGTCTGACTTCCCAAGCTAAGCAGGATCCCCCAGGAATTCATGTAACGATTCCTTAACAAAAGGCACACACACCTGTTTGCCAGCTTGTGTGTTTGAGTTGTAGGCAGCCAGAACAGCAGGGTTTTCAGGTCCAGTTGGCTTCATGGTTAAGACCTTGGGCAAGATGTTTGGGCTCCACTCCTGGCTTCTGCTCTTGACTCCAGGTTCTAGACAACGTGAACCTGGGAGGTAACAAGGATGGCTCAAGTAACTGAGTTCCTGCCACCAACATGGGAGACCTGGATTGAATTCCTGACTCCTGGCTTCAGCCTCAACCCAGTTCTGGGACTCCTAATCATGGTTCGCGGGGGAGTGAACAGCATATGAGAGCTCTCTTTCTCTGTCCATCTGTCCGTTCCACCAACCCCACAGACACCTCTTTCTTTATCTCTCAATTCAATTTGAAAAAAATACAGAATTGAAGCAAGTCAAGGCTCAGTGCTGCTGTCCTGTCCAATGAAGCTCAGCTCCTTCACTCCCTTCACTCACCTGTGTCCACCTGCTGGGAGGTCAGGGGGTGAGAGCAGGGAGGGTCCTTCCAAGGAGTTTCCTCCCACAGGGAAGGGAAGTCTCCTCCACCCACAAGAGTCCCACTAGACCTACCACGCTTCCTGGCAGAGGTGAGGTTCTTGGCTCCTATTCCAACTGATTTTTCATGAAGGACCCACAGTGGAGCTTAAAGCAAGGACCAGAGGAAGCACTTGGGCTCAGCTTTCATCACTACATCCGCCTCCAGTCCACTGAGGAGGCATTCTTCACAGAATCCATGCTCTACCTGCTCCTCAGGGTATTCCAGATATGCTCACTATTAGCTGAAATATCAGGACTGGGAACGCATCAAGTCACCTAACCCCTAACCCAGCCCACCTCCCGCTCAGTCATGCACCCCCCTGTCGAGTGCCAGCCGTGCCCCTCATGACTGTGGTGCTGATTGGAAACTGCGGCTGCTGCCCCGTATTTGAGAGAGAAGGGAACCCACAGAGCCAGGCCTGGGAAGATACAAATTTAATCTTCCAAGATTTTCAAGAGTGCCGTCACTTTTGCACCATCAGAAAGCAGAGAAATAGTCGCTTGCATCATCATTAGTATTAGGCTCCACACTGGGCATCATTGCTGTAAGAAACAGGCATTGACCTTAACCTCTCTGTCTTGGGGACGTGAAGGACAGGGAAGGATGAGCTCAGGCAAAAATCAAAGATTTGGATTCCTTAGTCCTTGGGCACTATCTGTTCCCAAAGCCCAGTACTGGCAGGTGAATGCAAGAGTGCCAGGACAGGCAGCTCTCCCCACAAGAGACACATCATCTTTTAGGCTGTTGTTCTGGCGTAGCAGGTAAAACCACCACTTGTGACACTGCCATCCCACATGAACACCAGTTCAGATGAAACTACTGGATCATGCCCCAGGCCTGGCCTTTGTGGCCAACTAGGAAATGAACCAGCAGACAGATGATATCTCTCCCTTTCTCCCTCTCTCTTTCAAAATAAAAGAATAAATCTTAAATAAATAAACCTGCAGGGCCATCCCTGAAGCACTCTGGGATGCAACCTGGAAGCCCAACCACAGGCCTAAGTTCACCCAGCATCTGGATGAAGATACAAAATGCTTCACTGGGGCAGACAACGTCGGCTCCAAGCAGAAGTGGCAGATTAGGTGTTCCCCTTAGCGAAGGCTTGGTGGGGGCAGGGTGTGGGCAGGCCTGGAAAACAGCCCAGCTCGGGAGAAGCTCCTGCCTCCTACCTTGGAGAAGGTGGGCTTTATATCCACTAGGGAGAATGTCATGGAGGTCAGGGTCATGCAGCTGGCCAGTATGGTGCTCTGTGACATCACCGTGTCTGCCCAGGATACCAGGTTGCATTCGCCCCTTCTGGAGGGGGTCCCCAACATGAGCCATGTGTGTCTGCAGACTGGCTATGCAAGCACCACCTTCTATCATCGATGGCTGCAAATGGTTTCTGATTTTATTTGTGAAACTGATCCACCTTCATTGTGGTTGCTGCTGCTGCTGCTGCAGTCCCAGTCAAGGTTGAGGCCAAGGAAAGGTCAGAAGAATTGGACAAGGGCAGGAGACTCAGCCTCTTTGACTAAGCACTGAAACCCGAAATGTAACCAACTCAGGAACAAAGCAATAAAGGCATACTTCTCCTAAAAGTAAAGCTAGCATAAAAGCCACATCTTCACTGGCAAAAACCCTCAAAACCACATTCCTTCCATTCCTCAGCCAGAAATATCTGACCCCAAAAAGCGACCCGGAGCTGAGACACTTCCCGATCAACACTGGGGTCTCAGAGATGGGCTCCCAGGCTTCCAGGAACCTCATGTGCTCCCGACCTATGGTCAACACCTCTACCTAAAATAGACTCCCACAAGAAGATGTTTTCCAAAAGCTTTTAAATCTCCAAGAGTCTACCTAAAGCCTCAGAAATGCAAGCTCTGAGCTCATCTTCCTGCAGAGTGGGGCCGAGGCATTCCCTGGCAGTGACAGCCGAACATGGGCATGAGCAAAGTCGGCAGCTGCCAGCTCCTCTGCAAGGCCTCCCACGAGAGCAGCACCTCCCCTCCACCATCAGGTCTGCCCCAAGACCAACGAAAGGCAGACTTCCTCGCCTTCCTCAGCAGACAAACAGCGGGGCAGAGGACATCAAAACAGCGACTCCTGTGGTTTTCTGGTCAGGAAAAGGGCATCTAGGAATGGAAATAAAGCATGCCCAACCTTGCCATTTTGTAGACACACATGAGCTGTCTCCTCCCTAATTCATCCCAGGACACTCCACCTTTTGCAGAGGAGATGCAAGCTCAGCTGTGCGCTAACAGCTGTCGGCCTCCTCTGTCATACACTTGTGAGGCCAGCACCACGAACTCTACCTGCCCACCATAGATGGTACCCACCTGGTCCGTCCTGTCTTTTCCCTCAAGCTCCCTGTGAGAGGGTTTGAACTTTGACTTCTGTTTAGGGTTCGGGTCAGGGTCAGTGTGGCAGCCTGCCTCTTCTCCATCTCCAACATCCCTGGATCCCTCCTGCTGACCACCACCTGCACATGCACCTGCCTCCCTCCTCTCCACGGAGCAGCATCTAGCCTTGTAGCATCCCCAGAGCTCTCCAGAGTGTCAGTACTGCTCGCCACCACACAGATCTGTCCCTGCTGGCAGGTGGACCGGCCTCCTGCTTTGCCCCCTGAGTTTTTCCTTTTTTTCTGCCCCATTTGTGAGTTTTTGCTTCCACTGCTGCTCCTGTAGTCAACTCTTCAGGCCATAATGTAAATACATACATACACACATATAAATACACATGCATGCAACACACATGTCATGCATGTCTACATATACACATGTATATATGCACACACATACACATGCATACACATACATACCATACCCGGTCCAGCCAGCCTCTAGCAAACCACCAGGAGTCCCACCACGTTCGGAGTCCTCACCGGGACCCCCTGACCCTGTTCTCTCTGACCTACCTCAGCCCTTGACTCCACAACTCATCCCCCTCACTGTGCCTTGAATGCAGCAAACATGGAACCTGGGCCTCAGGGGGCCACAACAGCTCTTCCCCTGACCTTGACCCAGCTCCACTGCTCCCTCTCTGAACCCACACCTCTGCTCTGATGTTGTCTCATCAAACAATCGATCTTGCTCTAACAGCCCCTCCTTCTTCCTACCACCTTATAGAGTCCATAGATGTGCACGGTGCTGTATGCAGCACACAATGGGCTCCACACCTGTTTACAGAAGGCTCCTTTCCTAGGATGCAAACAACGGTCCCTCTCATTTCTGTATCCCTAGAACGTAGAATACAGATGATCTCCAGTTCATGACTGTTTGCCTTCATGATGCTGCCAAAGGAATCTGTAGTTGGCTGAAATTATGCCTTGAGCATGGAGCATGCTTCTTTCCTAGCTAGCACTGTCTGCTTCCATCCATGCTTGAGTTCAGGGCAGTGGCAGCCGGTGCAGCCCCTGGTCAACCCTGTGGACACAAGAGGAAGAATGTCCAAAACCCCACGGTGTGCTGTTGTTAGCAAGGATTTGCTATAAGTTGAGTGTGTTAAAAGCATTTTCCACTTAGGGTATTTTCAACATATGATGATCAGGTTTTGAGGGGAATGAAACTCCAGTAAATAGAGATCTGTACTGACACCAGCAGGTGCTAAATGTGTTAAATGTGTTAAATGAATAAATGTGTTAAATGTGTTAAATGAATAAATATGTTAAATGTGTTAAATGTGTTAATAAATGTGTTAAATGAATGATGATCACAAATATTTTAGGATATAAGCCTTTTATCATTTTAAAAAAATATTTATTTATTTTTATTGGCATGGCAGATTTACAGAGAGAAGGAGAGACACAAAGAAAGATCTTCCATCTGCTGGTTCACTTTCCAAATGGACAAAGCAACCAGAGCTGAGCTGATCTGAAACCAGGAGACAAGAGCTTCTTCTGGGTCTCCCATGCAGGTGCAAGGTTCCAAGGACTTAGTCCATTCTCCATTGCTTTCCCAGACTACAAGTAGGGAGCTGAGTGGGAAGTAGAGTAGTTGGGACATGAACCGGTGCCCACATGGGCTGTTGGCACTTGCAGGAGGAACATTAGCCAATTGAGCCATCATGCTGGCAATAAGCCTTTTATCTTAAAATACATGTGTGGTAACCCATTGTGGACCCTTGCTATCTCCTTTACTGTAAAAGGTCCACTCAGGGAAAGTCTTATCCACAATGCTAGATTTTCATTTCGTTAAAGCCGTATAAGCTCATAAAGACTCCTGAAAAGCAGTTCTAATGGAGTCCTTCCAGATTTTTATTATTTGCCCCAAGTTCCCTAATGCAACTTTTAAATCAACCCATATTCACTGAGTCTTTCCAAATCATTCAACTGAGTTTTTAAGAGGCCAGACATTTTTTTTACATTCGTGAAATTGGCTTACATAATATGTAATTGGTATACACAGTGTATAATTAAGATAATTATAATAACACGTACTGCAGGTATAAACTGGTTTGTAAACAAACACCAAAGATGTGCAGGTAAGATGGAGACACACTCACGGTCCCTGAACCTGGGTGAACTTGTTCCAGCCAATCAGCTGAAAAGTAAACTTCCTCTGTGTTAGATGATGGCCACCGACCGCCCGCCCGCTTGGTGAAATAATATCGGCAAGTTGTTCAGAGTTGAGATGGAAGCTTTATTGGAAAATCCGCTCCTGGGCCCCCTTCGCGCAGAGGGGAAGGAAGAGGGAAGCGAAAAGGGCGTCTGAGATACGTGTGGAGGAGTTTTATACCCCTCTAGACACGTGGGGAGGCAAAGGGGCTGTCTGTGCCCCAACTATGCAAGGAATGTCCATTCAGGTGTCCCATTGGTCACCTGGAATCCCGCCAGGTAGGTGACGTAACTGGCTCCTGTGGCCCCTCCTCCTGTTACAGGCTGGAGCCTAGGAGATGTGGGGGCAGGGCAGACCAGACCCTAGTCTCCAGTGCCCTGGGCAGCCATCACTCTGTAGGGTCCCAGCTCCTGGTACCAGCACAAGGAGAGAATGGAAAACGCCAAATGAGGCTAGCTGGATGCCACAAAGATCCAAACAGAAGCCAGGCAAGACTTCCATCTGCCTCCCTTGCGCAAACAGATTTCTTGCACAAGAAGGAACTGAGGTAAAATTTAGGGAACTTCAGGAACTTTGTGGAAAATGGAATTAAAAGCTATGATTAGGAACCAGTATTTAGTCTAGAAAAGAAAAGCCACTCCAGTATTAGAGTACCTGGGCTTCAGTTCTGGCCCCCTCAATCCAGGTTCCCCAAGTAGGTAGCACAAACTTGAGCACTTGAACCATCACCTGCTGCCTCCCAGGGCACACATTAGCAGGAAGCTGGAATTGGAAGCGGTGCTGGGTCTCCAATCCAGGCAGCCTGATGTGGGTTTCTCAAGCAGTGCCTTAACCACTGCATCACCCATGCAGGCACATTTATGATGTGTGTCTTTTGTCAGACCCTGGTGAAGGTGGCAGGTCATTTTGTTGGATGCAGGAGTCACCTTGACAGAATGACTTGCCAATGCCCACTGTGGCATCCGTTTGTAAATGATCCAATAATAGTGGCCCACAGAAATCAGAGACACAAAACCAAGGAAAGAGATTCAATTCCTTTAAGAGGAAAAGGGTTTTCAGGCCTAGCAGACATGGCTTGATTAGAATGAAGCTGTGGAAGACACACCATGCTGATCTGAAAGGGGGAAAGATGGAGAGAGCTGGAAGCACATGGAAAGGGTAGCACTTGCATAAATCCCTGGGAGGGTTCACACAAACCCATCAGAGGTGAGGAAGGACCCCATGGAAACTTGCAGGCATCAGGCCTGCCTGAGGGCTCACACCATCTCTGGGCATCAAGTCATAGGCCAGGCAATGCACAATGCAACATCTGCTTCCTCTGTCCTCAGCCTTCTGTACGGTTGGGCTTCCTTTGCAGTTGCAGAGAAAATGCTGTCAAGGGCGGCCCAAATACACTGGATGTGGATGACAGTGATGATCTTCAGTGTCAAGCAGAAAGGTAACATTCACTCTCCGCAGGTGTCAGTTACCTGGAGGGCTCTGACGGTGAGACCTCAGGCCTTTGAAGCCTCCAGGTGGTAAGCACTGCCAGCAGTCACAGCCAGAGGGGGCTCAGTGCAGAGTTTCCAGGCCCTGGCTTGTAACTGACACCCTCTGTTCAAGAGAATGTGGACACTCGGCCTCACCCCAGCTCACTGAAGGTCAGGGAGTACAGAGGAGAGGCCAAAACAGTGGCTTTAAAAAAAAAAAGTCTTTCCAGAAGATTCTAATGAGCAGAGAGACATTAAGGCCATTGGCTCTTTCCAAGATGGAGAAACCCTTCAGCTCTGTAACTGAAAAGAATTCTCTTCTTGATCTATATTACAACAAGTATTTGCCATTCAAGGGTTCTTCAAAAAGCTCATGGGAAAATGGAAATTCATGCATAGCTTTTGCATGCATTTTTATGAACTTTCTGAAGACTCCTCATTTAAAGATTTATTTATTTCTCATGTGAAAGTCAGATTTACAGAGAGAAGGAAAGACAGAAAGACCTTCCATCCTGAATCCACTGGTTCACTTTCTAAGTGGCTGCAATGGCCAGAGCTAAGGCAATCTGAAGCCAGGAGTCAGGAGCATCTTCTGGGTCTCCCATGAGGATGCAGGGTCCCAAGGCCTTGGGCCGTCCTTAACTGATTTCCCAGGCCATAAGTAGGGGCTGGATGGGAAGTAGAGCAGCTGGGATGTGAATCAGTGCCCATATGGGATCTCGAAACAAGCAAGATAAGGACTTTAGCTCCTAGGCTACCGTGCCAGGCCCCATACTATTTCGAGTGTCTGAAAACCTAAAAAGGTTATCACCATCCTCATTTTATTTGCATTTTACCATTTCAGTAAGAAGAAGACTCAGACATGTTAAGCAACTCAACCATAATCTGCATGGCTGACTAAGTAGAAAAGTCAGAACTAAATCCAACATTTGAGGTCTGCAAGTCCAAGCTTTCCCACTAAGCCATGCTGCCCTTCAGCCCTGTGATTAAATGTGGAGATTAGGAGTACCATTTCGTAATATTTCATCCACGGGAGGGCAGGCTGGGCTGGACAGATGGCTCCTCCAGAGACTCCATGCCAGCCTATCGGCCTGCGTCCAATAAGGTCCACCTTATTTATTATCGTTTATCACTGTAATCCAATGTCACAGAGCAGCAAACTGGAAGATAATTTTGAGCTAAATTGCGTTTGTGTTTTTAATCAAGGGGTCAATGGTATTGATTATGTAATAAGCCATTCCCTCTGCTTTTTTTAATCCTTAAGGAAACAATAACTTCCCCTATTAAACTCAATCTGACCCTGTTTGTGGAGATTAATGGCAGTGCCCGAATGCAATGAAAAGCTGAGTTAGGTGCATAAAACACCGAAGCAAGAAGAGGCCTTCTAATTCACAGAAGGTTGAGACACTAAGATTCCATAATACAACCCTACAAAATGCTTCAGAGAGAGAACCTCCAGCCCTCTATCCTCACAGACCCAGACCGAATGGTGCGACTATCATAAGCCAACAGAGGGCCAGTCACATCCACTCGTGATTCAATAATGACTGCTGGGAAACCAGAGTTCCATGGAGTTATCCAAACACCACCTTGTGCAGAGCTCTGATTAAGTCACCCATCGCTTGTGAAGCTAATATCCTTTTGTAAACGGAAGTGCTGGCATTCAGCAGCCAAGGTCAACCACTAACACAATGCTGTGAGGTGATATCATCCAACATTCAAGGGCAGCAAGGGTCCTTGTGAGAACACATGGGTGACTCACTCTGGCACTTTCCCTGGCATTACTGGGTAATGATGCCTTCTGTGTCTCAAAACTCCTGAACCTTGAAATAACTGCTTGAAACAGAACCTTGTAATAGAAAGAACTGTGCTTCAGGCTTCACGGGGAGTTCCTAAGTATTTGCTGAGTAAATGGGTGAGATTGGGGGAAGGACATGGTATGATCCCAGCACTTGGCACGAGCTTTTTTTAAAAAAGATTCATCTCTTTATTTGAAAAGCAGTTACAGAATGAGAGAGAGACAGAAAGAGAGATCAAGATCTTCCATCTAATGATTTATTCCACAAATGGCTTCAATGGCTGGAGTTGAGTCAGGCCAAAGCCAGAGGAATTCTAGGGTCTCTCCTATGCAGGGGCCCAAGCACTTGTGTCATCTTCCACTGCTTTCCCAGGTGCATTACCAGGGAACTGGATTGGAAGTGGAGCAGCCAGAACTCAAAGCAATGTCCATAGGGGATGCCATGGCTGCAGGCAAAAACCTTAATCCATTGTGCCATAATGCGAGCCCTAAGAGGGATTTTTTTATTACATGAATTGCATTCAATATACTCCACTCAAAATTCCCAATGGAGGAAAGCAGGCTTTAGAAGAGTACAGAGCTAACAAGTGAAGGAACTGTTGCAAAACTGTTGCAGGAATAGTTATAAATTCCCCCAAACTGGGTCTGTTCACTCTACATGCAGCAGGAGGTACTGCCAATTACTGACCCTGCAGTGGTTGGAGAAAGTGTTTCATTTATAATGCACAGAGCAAAGAGTCAGGCAGCTATTGCCTAGTCCCTGGAGATTAAGGCAGTGAATCTGATCAAGTGGGGGGGGGGTGAGGGGTGAGCTGTGTAGAATCAGTTCCTGTACAGCCCTCTTCCTTTGATTGGTCAAGGACTGGAGCTAGCGTGTTTCTTCCGAAGTGCCCAAGGAAGACTCTGACCCATCTGGATCCACAGGGAGATGGGTCATTACCTTGTTGGCTCAAGACCTGTGACTTCCTGCAAAGCTGTCAGAATAGAGGCTGGCGTGGAGACGCTCTGTGGAGAGGCCTTTCGGGTCTCTGTGTTGCAAGGTCTTGGCTCTGGCATTCACTTTGCGATGTTGCCTTACATTGATGAGTTATACTTTACGGAGGAGAGACACGCAGGCGGAAAATATGTACGTCAAAGGCATTGGTCTGGGAGTGGGGGTCTGAGTCCAGAACCCTTTTTGAAACCAGTTCTAACTGCAAGCCTCCTATTTTTGCTGTCCCACTTAGGTGTATCCCAAACGAGGACCTCTGTCAGTCTGGATTGCTGGGCTCCAATGTTTTTCCAGTTCCATGCCCTGTAGAAATTCTGGGGTTGAGGCCCTCAAGAGCCAATGCACGTTTTCAGTAAATATCCACTTAGTCTGCAGAGCACTGTGCCACATGCCACCTGGGATAGAACTCGAACATGCCCTACCCCTTGCCAATCCTCATGAAAATGAGATTCAGTGTGCAGGCTTGCCCCGGTGCACAGGTACAAACATGGCAGGTCCTCGGAGGCGAAGAAGTGGTAATCCCATCTAGCTCACAGATCAGTGAAGGTTTCATGAAGTGCCTGTCATGGGAGACACCTCAAAGGATGCATAGCATGTTCATCAGCAGACGTAAGGGCAGAGGAAGCAGTATGCTCTAACACCCAAAAGCCTAACAATGAGGGTCGCTGTGTTGGTCAGCTGAGCATCACTCCAGGGAGACAACGGGGGCAAACTAACTTTATTGGCCAAGAGGTTGATTTAGTTCACAGCTTTGGAGGTTCAAAGCCCAAACGGTACAGTGAAGGTTTTGAACAGAGTGCAGGCAGAGGAAGGATCATGTGGCGAGACAGAGGCTGGGCTCAAATCAGGCATTTACAACAACAATGCTTCTTGTGAGGGCTACCTTCCAAGGACATGCCCCCTGGTGGCCCTACCTCGTAAACACTGAAACTGGATTGTTCCCACCCTCTTAGTACCATTGCTTATTAACTTTAAAGGCCTGCAGGAGCCCAAGGCCCAACTCTTGTTCAAACCATAGCAGCGTGCAGTGCAGAACCCACTCTCTGAACTGGGATACTCCCCAGCCACATCCTAGCAATACTTCATTGTAAAGAGCTCAGCCGCACTAGCAAGCCACCGAGCCCCGCATGCCTCCAAGTCTCACCCAGGGAATGAGAGCCAAGGCTGTTTATGTCCAAATGGCATGTCCACAGCCTTTAGGAAGGAGCTGAAGTGAAAGAAGCCAATCCTCCACCCTATGGTGCCAGCATCCTTTGCAGACAGCTATTCATGTCCTGGGTGTTCTGCTTCCAATACAGCTCTCTGCTTAAGGCCTGGGAAAGCAACAGAGGATGGCCCATGTCCTTGGGATCCTATACTCACATTGGAGACATGGGAGAAGCTCCTGGTGCCCAACTTCAGATCAGTTCATCTCTGGCCATTGTGGTCATTTAAGAAGTGGGCCAGTGGATGGAAGACCTTTTCTGTGTCTCCTCTCTGTAGAATCTTCCCTTCAAACAAAAATTAATAAATCTTTTAAAAACAAACAAACAAAAAATGCCTACTGTCTTGCTGTCTGGAGATGTTTTCTGTTGGATCCCAGCCACCATTCTGTGAGAAAGCCAAAGTTGGCCCAGATGGGGAGACCACAGGTGGCACTGTCTCACCAACAGGCTGTACCACCTTTCAGACAAACCTGACTGCAGCTGCTGGGTCACTTTCAACATTTGAGTTGTCTAGGCTAAGGCTCCTGATATCAGTAACAGGCTGTGACCTGGTCTTAAAATGTAAAAAATATAGTAAAAAAAAAAAAATATATATATATATAGTAAAATAGCTTAGCATGCAGAATATCCTGTGGAAAACTGGTGTGTATTCAGAAGTTTGAGATGCAGTTTAGATGTCCCATGAAACACTAAAAGTATGTAGAGCAACCCAAACCAACTCCATAAGCACCTGGTGCACAGAAAGTTACACAGTCGTTAAGATGAATTCAAATGGCACAGGGATGTGAATATGTATGTATTTCACCTACTTCCCATGAGCAATCTGTCACCTATCAGAGAAAAAGCTGTGTCCATGCCATGTTCCCTGCACTCAGGGACCCTGTAGCCCAAGTGTGAAGGACAGGAGGGTCCACAGGGAATCACAGGATGGGAAGGAAGAACATATGTGTGCACGAGCATGGGCCTAAGGACTATGCAACTCCTAGGACCGATAACGGTGGCTGAGACCTTCTGTAAAGGTGTTATTTTTCAAATAATTTTTTTAAAGCAGCAAATTTAGGAAATCTAAGTACAACTCAACACCTCCTCCAGTTCCCAAGAACCCCAAGAAGGAGGGAGGGTTGCTGGCACCTGCCCAGGTTTTCCACCTATAGTTTTGAGCCATTTCCACTTTGTATCCTCCAAGACATGGTGCTTGTACTGGCAGACCGGATAGCTTGGGACATTCCAACGGCTCCTGATGGACGGGCAAACACACTCCAGCAGGAAATTGACCAAACTATTAATACAGACTGGCCCCTGGTTGTAGAAGCTACTAGTGTGTTGTTTTTTTTTCCCCTTCTGTGTATCTCACTGCATATTGTAAATTCTCTCTAATGAGAAGACATTTCCAACATAACCAGTGATTATGAAATAGAAATGATACACCAGATCCCACAGTGAAACCACTCAGTTCACTGACTTCCCTGCCGCTCCACTCCCTTGGCAACTAGCTTCTGGAAAGTCAGTCCCTCGGTGCCTTGCATCTCTGACTTGGCTTCCACCCCCTCACTGAACCCCATTGACAAACACAGCCCCTGCCACTGTAGACTCCTCTGGCTCCCTGCCTTCCTGGGCTCTTCAGGGTCTGTCTGCTTGGACCTCCTCTCTGGTGCTGCCCAGGACGGCACCAGGGGCACCTGATACACGTTTGCCCAGGTGATCCTAACTGTAACCCCTGCCCTGCATCCCAGTTCACGCCCTCCCCCCTAGTTCTTGCTCTAAATACCTCACTGCCCATTGGACATCTCCTTTGGGTTACATCATAGGGACCTTGAGCTTCACAAGCTTAAAACTGACCATCTTTCCCCAAGGCAAATTCTTCCTCTGAAGTCCATTAAGTAAATGTGCCGTTAACAAGTCCCCACCAGAACCATCTGTGAGCTCACTTTTATTATGAGCTGCTCGGGCACGTATGAATCAGCTCATACTCTTCTAAAGTTAAAACCCTAGAGCATTTACGTGAATCTCTGGTACTGAAGATACTGCTCAGGGGACCAGTGACCTGGCATAGTGGGTGACAGCACCTCTATCCCATGTGGATACCTGTGCAAGTCCCAGCTGCTCCACTTCTGATCCAGCTTCCTTTTAAATTGCCTGGGAAGGCAACAGAAGGTGGCCCAAGTGCTTGGGCCCCTACATCCATACTAGAGAGTTAGGTTCCTGGCTTCAACATGACCCAGTCCCAGACATTGTAGCTGCTTAGAGTGAACCAGCAGAGGAAATGTTTGTCTCTCTCCTCTCCTGCTAGTGAGGTTGCCCCAGAAAAGCCTGTGAGAGCTAATGGCCTAGAACAGAACCCCAACGATCAGCATGTGAGGGAGGAGGGCTCCCTCCTGCAGGCTTCCACTAAGCCCCTGGAAGCCCATCTCTGTATCTCCTGGTCCAACCCCGCCCCTTCCATTCCCTTGCCTCCCGCCTCTAATCCTGTCTCTCCTCTACGACAACCTTCTCAACGGTGCTTCTCTCTCAACAGGTTCTCCTTGCCAGCTCACCTTCTACAACACACTGAAATGAACCCCCCCCCCAAGTCACTCTGAGAAACCACGCGTCTACTGTAAAATCCTTTAAAAGCTGCCTGTGCCCTTTGGAGGAAAACTCTTAACTCCTGAGCTGGGAATGTCAAGCCCTGTGGGATCAGAATCCTTCCTTGGCATTGTCTTCGCTGTTGTCATACTAAGCCCATGCTTCTCCTAACACAGAACGCTGCTGAGGCCCACAGCACCATCTCCCTCGCGGATCTCCCTATGCTGCCGCTGCCCCACCGTGGGATCTCCCTGCCCTGCTTGTCTGACTTAGCTGCTCTTCCTCTTGAGTTGCCACATTTTATACATGTTCCCATCATGGCTCTCAACACGGGATCGTTGCAGTTCAGTACTGAGCCATCTGTTTGGTTCATTTGGCTGCCCTGAACCTTGTGCAGCATTGCGTTCTTGGTGGCTGGTGTGCAGGAGACACTCAAGAAACATGCACTTGGAGAACAGACAGCTTTTAGTATTTACTGAACACTTGCGTCTTACTGATCTAACACCATGGACCAGGCAGACCTCACAACACTCTCCATGTCACAGGGCACGAGGACAAGGTGGGGGACACTGAAGCCCCCGCTCAGCCTCACTGGGCTACGTCTTACACTGCTTTCCTCTGAACCCAGTGCACATTTCACTCACCTTTTATCTTGCCTTTTTAAAAAGATGACCTCTTCAGGTGGCCATTCGGTGTATGCAGCAGGTTAAGCTGCTAGTTAGGACACTGCGTTCCATATTGAGGTGACTGGGATTGAGTTCCACTTGTGTTTCCCATCCAGCTTCTTTCTAATACACACCCTGGGAGGAAACAGGTGATTTCTCAAGCAGTTAGGTACCTGTTACCTTCGTACAGAAACGGGGATGGCCTGGCCTAGCCCAGCCAGGACTTCCTGTACATTCCAGGAGTGAACCAGTTCTTTCCCCTTCCATTTTGTCCCACCTTTCAAATAAATGAAAATAAACATACCAGAAATGAGTGGTTAGATTCAGCATGATGGCCTAGTGGCTAAATCATCACCTTGTAACCGTCGGGATCCCATATGGGTGCCGGCTCGTGTTCCCAGCTGTTCTATATCTCTTCCAGCTCCCTGCTTGTGGTCTGGGCAAGCAGTGGATAATGGCCCAAAGCCTTGGGACCCTGCACCCACATGGAAGACCCAAAAGAAGCTCCTGGTTCCTGGCTTCAGATCAGCTCAGCTCTGGTAATTGTGGCTACTTGGGGAGTGAACCAGGGCACAGATCTTTTTCTCTCCTCTCTGTATATCTGCTTTTACAATAACAGAATACATCTTTTAAAAGTGAGTGTTTTGTTATTGCTTTTTCTTAAAAGTTTATCTTTTTTTTTTTTATTGGAAAGGCTGACTTCTGGAGAGAAAGAGAGACATATAGCCAGTTTCATTCCTCTCACGTCAAGTTCTAACGTCAAAATTTTATCCTTGTGGCATAGCCTGTGAATTTCAATTATTCATATGTGCATTATATTTAATACTATTTACTAAAAACAAATGTATGTAAACAGACTGTGGGGACACTCACACCTTGGAATATTCATGAACTCACCAAGAAGCCAGACCCTCTTCCAGGATTTTCTGCAAAAGCCTCCTCCACTGCTCTGCCTGAACAAGCTAGACAAGCCCGAGCACCTCTTCGGTCCCTCCCTCATCCCCAGTGTGCCTGCTGCCAAGTCCTATCCCCTGAATGTCACCACCCCTACTCCAGCCCTTTCCAAATCCTGTTCCACCCCACGTCCAGGCATGTCTTAAAAAAAGATTATTTATTTGAAAGTCAGAATTAAAATGTGGGTAGAGCAGACAAAGAGATCCTACACTTGTTTCACTCCCTAGATGGCCACAATGACTGGATGACTGGGGCTGGGCCAGACTAAAGCCAAGTGCTTCATCCAGGTCTCCCACACGGATGACAGGAGCCCAAGCACTTGGGCCATCCTCTGCCCTGTTCCCAGGCATAGTAGCAGGGAGCTGGATTGGAAATGAAGCACCCAGGATTCAAATCAGTGCCCATTCTGGATCTGGCATTGCAGATGATGGTTTTACTTGCTACACTGGAACACAGCTCCCAGGAATATCTTGTAAGAAAAGTTTAGGCTTCCCTTTTCCTGTTCACTTTGGGATAGACCATGGTTCCATTTGTAACTCTGCACTCAGAAAGGCAATTTAAATGTAATTTCAAACCAGATGAAATCAATAAACATGTAGTCAAAGCATTATATACACAATGTAAAAAAATCTAGACACCATAGTACCCATAAATTGCATTCATAAAGAAACACATTTTGAGGGATAGCAACTGATGGCTAAGTCTTCACTCTGTGTCCAACTATTTTAAAAAACAAAGGGTGGCATAATGTAGAGCCAAGCATGACACACAGCAGAGGAAGGCAAGAGCCCAGCAACCAGCTCCGTACTTTACAGGGACTTGGATGACTACCAAGTCCTACGAGACTCAACTGAGAAGCAGCTGCAGGTTATCTGACACAACTTTCCAGCTGGTCTGATGTCACTGCTTTAGACACTTCGCTTCTCCTTCTCTCTCAAGATTTATTTATTTTTATTGGAAAGGTAGATTTACAGATAGAAGCAGAGACAAAGATAAAAAGATCTTCCATTGATTCACTCCCCAAGTGGCCACAAGGGCCAGAGCTGAGCTGATCTAAAAGCGAGGGTCAAGAGCTTCTTCCAGGTTTCCCACATGGGTGCAGGTTCTTAGGCTTTGGGCCATCCTCCACTGCTTTCCTAGACCACAAGCAGGGATCTGGAAGGGAAGCGGAGCAGCAGAGATTTGAATTGGTGCCCATAAGGTATCCCAGCACTTGTAACGCATTGATTTAGCCACTAGGCCATCCTGCCGGGCCCTGACTCTTCATTTCTTAGCAGGAAAGATCCCATCGCCAGATCATCCATAAGAATGCCCTTCCAGTTCCTCTCTGTCCATTCCCAGGAAGCTGCAATTCAACTGAATGGCACCCTTCAGATGCTGTGTGTGAAGACAAAGGCTATCCCACCCTCCCCCAACTAGTTTCCCTTAACAGGTCTTAAATGCTTTTTTGGGGGGAGGGGCACATTCTCCACTTCAAACAACTTGAGACTAGCAGGAACCTCACATAAACGGATGGAGAGCTGCAGATGAGTTCTAACGCAGGGAGTCCCCTATTCTTCATTTCAAAGAACTGGCATCTTTGGGGATGGATACAGGAATTGGAACATTCTGCCAATTACCTAGGTTTAGTGGTGGCTTATCAATTCAGTATAGCGAGACTGTAGTCTTGACCTTCGGACAGTTTTGTTTAATGAAAACAAGCAGATGGCAGGATCTTTTAAGTTTTCCAACACAATTTAACTAGACAGCAACCAGTGACAGCAGGGGAACAATTTTTTTAAAAAAAAGATTTTAAAATCAGAGCTACAGAGAGAGGAAAAACACACACACCCCTGCGTTCCATCTGCGGATAACTCCCTGACCACTGCAGCAGTCAAGGCTGAGCCAGGACAAAGGCAGGAACATCACCCAGGACTCTCCTGCAGGTGCAGTGGCCTAAGCACTTGGGCTATCCGTCACTGCTTTCCCCAGCCCAGCAAGAAGAGCTGTGTCCCAAGCGGAGCAGCCAGGACATGAACTGGCACCCACACGGGATGCCTGCAATCATAGGCCGCAGCCTGTGCAAGCATGGCAGTCCTTGGAAAATAGAGAGAACCAGTTACTAGAGTGAAGTATAATAAATGTATTTAAAGTAGCAAGTTTTCTCAGGGATTAGGGCTCCAGAGTGGCTGCCTGTGTGAGAATTCCTTAAAACTTTCCTTTAGAAAAAAAGAGGAAAAATAACTTGAAATAGGCTTAAAAATTATTGAACAGTGCCATAAATCAATATTCTTAAATGCCCATCATTCATAATATCACCAGTCCCTGGGGTCTAGCCATTTCGTCTCTGCAGACAACACCCGTTGCTAACTATTCCACACTTCCGTCTGTGTTCATTATCAACTGTCCCACCAGTTTGATTTCCTCTCAGATGATAAAACTCAAAGGCAAGTCTATGCCTTCAGCTTCACTTAGGACGTCTGGTAAGCGAGCGTGTGAATCCTGATGATAAAAATCTTTGATGTTTTCCAACTCTGCCAAACAGCTGATGAAACGCCTCCTAACTCATTGTCTGAAGCAGGCCTCACCCTGATGCAAGCACACTACAAGAAGCTCACCAAACAATATCCCTGATCAATATTGATAGGAAAATTGCCAATAAAATACTAGCACAACGGAATTCAGCAGCATACTCAAAGGATTACATCCCATAACCAAATGGGATTTACTCTTGGAGTGCCAGAATGATCAAGATGGAAGTCACTACAGCATACCACATATCAAAGAAGGGGGAAAGGTAACCAGTTGATACAGGAGAAGCGTTCTACAGGTTCTAACACCCTTTCTTGATGAAAAACACCCAGCTGTTCTGATCATGAGAGATGGGAGGACAAGAGGAAAATTAATGTAGGGATTAATGTAACTTAAAACTGTAAAACACTGCTGAAAGGACTTAAATACCTAAATACAAGGAAAGACATCCAGTGTTCATGACATGGAAGCTTTAATATGGCTAAAATGACGATAGTGTGATGGAGTTACGACTATGCATGTAGAATCACCCATTGTAATACTAGAGGGGAGATCAATGCAGGGGAGGTAGGGAACGTGAGGGATGGGAAATCCCAGAGCCTACGGAAGCTCCGTCTGCTGGGTTCGGGCTGGCTCAACTCTGGCTGTTATGGCATCTTAGTAAGTGCTTCAGCAGATGGAAGATTGTCTCTCTCCTATTTTGGGGGGGCTGGTGTGATGGCTCAACTAATCCTCCACCTCCAAGTGCAGCATCCCATATGGGCACTGGCTCATGTCCCAGCTAATCCACTTCCCATCCAGCTCCCCGCTTGTGCCCTGGGAAACAGCGGAGGACGGCTCCAGGCCTTGAGCCCCTGCACCTACATGGGCCATCCTCCATTGCTTTCCCAGGGCACAAGCAGGGAGCTGGATGGGAAGTGGAGCAGCCAGGATATGAACCGGCACCCATATGGGATCTCAGTGTACGTAATGGGAAGATTTAGCAGCTAGGCTATCACATCAGAACCTGGATGGAAGATCTCTATGTATCTCTTTTCTATAAAACTGAATAAAAATAAATCTTTAAAACAAACATTTTGTTATAACATTAACTATTGAGGCAGGGAGAAGCTGTAATGCTGGCGCCTTGCTGGTACAAATATACGGCTTTTCCTCAAAAGTTGTGATCCAGCAGTTTCCTAGATGCACTCCCACAAGCATTAAAAACCAGGAGCTCACACAGATACCTACACATCAATGTTCCTGACAGTAATAATCAGAACTGCCAAGAAGAGGGACAAACCTAGATCATAGATGTGGATGACTGGAAGCATCAAATGTGCTCTATAGGCATGATGGAATATTACTCTGCCTTAAAAAGGAAGGGGATTTGGACCTATGTTGCATGCAGTATGGATGAACAACATGACAACAGCCAAAGGCGGCAGACACAAGAGGACAGATATTGCACAGGTCTACCGATATGACAGTAGCCCAACACAGAGCTGGAAAGCAGAACACAGGTGACAGGGGCTTGGGGAGTGGACAGAAAGGGCAGTGACTGCTTTATGGGCACAGAGTTCTGTTTGTGACGACTAAGAGTTCTGAAAATGCGCAGGCTCAGTGCTGATCACAGCAGGTACAGCTGCTCCCCTTCCCACCTAACTTCCTGCCAATACGCCTGTGAAGCAGCGGAGCATGGCCTGGGTGCTTGGGTTCTTTGTCCACCTGGGAAACCAGAAGCTTCCGACTAGTGGCTTTGGTCTGGCACAGCCTCAGCTGTTACGGCCATAAATGGAGTAAGCTCCTGCTTCTCTCTCTGCCACTCTGCCTTCAAGTGAACAAATAAATTCCGAAAAAAAAAAAAAAGTACACTGGTGAAAGGCATAAACATTGAGGACATCTTTCATGTCACTTAACTGGACACTGACAATGGTAGGAAGTCTTTGTATAATGGAAGCCAAGGCTAAGCTGCCTGGGCACTGCAGTTGTACCTACTTGAACCCTGCCTCGCATCCCCACACCGAGGGCCTCCAGGGCGACGACGTGACTGCTGACACACTATCTCTGCCACACACGTGGCAAGGACTGGGGCTAAAGAAAGCAAAGTGCCAAGCACAGGCTGCCACTGTGGCTCTTCTGGCTCTTCTGGCTCTTCCAGCTGCTCTGTGGAGCAGAGCAATAGTGAAGATCGCATGTCTGACTGACAGGCAGCAGGAAAACCCCTCGTGTTCACAGGTACAGCCAGAGGTGGCCACAGGGCTGCAGGGACAGGGTAAGGGTACGCTAGGTTTCCTCAACTCCAAGATCAGGAACAAGTGTGTGGCACACAAGCTGACAAAGCCCCACCGTGGCTTGCCGGGGACAGTGCGTGCACCTGCTCCAGGGCTGTTCTGAGAACTCTATGCAAGGGTGCTTGCTCAGCAGGGCTCCAGAGAAAGACAGCATCTCTCCACAGCAGAACCCAGAGCTCAGGGCTGAAGACAAGTCATCCGCCGGGAGCATCAACGGAGGCTGGCACCTCATGGCACTCAGCAGCCCCGCCGCCTCCTGCGCATGTCGACCTCACACACACGAAGCAGTCTGTACAGGAGCAGCGATTACCCCGGAAGGGCAGGGAAACAGCCACCTCGAAGTGTCTTACTCTGTAAGATTCTAAATTTCAAAATCAAAATGCACAATTTTCAAAGGACACGATATTATGTTAAGACAAATGCAAGTGAGGCTCTTTCCACATAGGCACGCTCCTTTCCATACGTGCCTCTCGACAAACGGAGCAAAGAAAGGCACATAATTTCCCCAAAGTGGATATTTCTACTTTGCAAATCTGGCTTAGAGGGATGAGCAAAGATCACACTTAAAAACCCACGAGCACAAATAAACCGACTTTAATAGATATTATTTTGTATTTATATAGCGCCTTCTTCAAGAACCTTAAATGCTTTAGACATTATCTGTAATGAATCCCCACAACAACCCTGTGAGGTAGGTATTACTCCCGTTGCACAGGACAGGGAGACTGAAGCACAGAGAGGTTAGGTGACTTGCCCAAGGTCACACGGTTCCATTCACTGCAGAGCCAGGACCCGAGAGTCTCGGCCTCCCAGCTCCTAGCCCGACACCTCAGGAGAGAATCTTGGAGGAAGAGAGTAGTATGTTATGGAAAATGAGGTCTTCCTACTGCTACCACGGCAACGAAAGGAAAACAAACCCTGTACTGATGGTGAGAACCACAGGCCCCGTGGGGCACACCTCCCTCAGCATGGTGGCCGCAGCCTCCTGCTTCTAGTCTTGGGTCATCCTCTCAAAGCCAGGCTTCCGAGACCCATGCCCTGTGGCTTATAAGCAGAACTTGATTTATTCACTTTTTGTTTTGATGACTTATGGGAATTCTCATTCCAGTACATCAACAGGGGCCGGTCATCATCCCCACAGACACATACAAGGCTACAGAGCAACCGAGCCGCCACCTGCCCTCACACTGATCACGCGGGATCAGCCCTCCTCCCTCACCGTGCCTGTACTGTTTGCCCCGATCCTAACCCTACACATGTTAGAAGTATAACGAGTTTCTGATGAGCTTCAAAATGGTGTACTTGGACCCGGGGTATGAAGCACCGTCAGCCCGTGGCCTCTCCCCTTGGGTCAGACTACCAGCTACAGTGTGGATGTGAACAAAGGACGTGGACTACCATGGAACGTGGTATGAAAGCAAGAACTTGCGTTAGTAGGAAATTTCACTTGGCTTTTACTGCATATTTCTTCTTAATGCAAAAAAATGCAAATACAAACGCAGCATGGCATTTCGGCGCTGTGTCTCTGTGCAAATGACTTCATCTATCTTTCCCATGTGTGCTGTGGCCCGGCTGCAATCACCACGGACTCCACTCCACTCTGTCAACTGCACAGAAAGTTGCAGAGGCAAAGCTGGACGAGGCCCTCAATGTGTCCCCTCCACGACCCCTGCTGCTCTCACTGTCCCGTCCCTACGCTCTTGGTTGTGACTCTCTGTGTGACGCTGGCAGATCAGGCAAGTTATACATAATTTGTATAAAACAACTCCAGCCAGGGTGAGGCTTTAGAAATTGCATCTTAAAAAGCAACCTGTCAAAGTAACTAAATACTATGATTTTCTCCCAGCACATCTGCTTAAGCAGCCCAATTAGCTAAGTGACCCTGTTAAAGATTTGTTTACAGAACGAATAGGTGAAGTCATTTCCTGAGCTAAAAGATACAGATAATAAGTGTTAATAATAGCAGCACAAAAAACATTCTTTTTCATTGTTTTTTCCATAGTCAACAGTTTTAGTAAAATAACATTAGAAAATTACAGAATTTTAAAAAAAGTACTGCTCAAAAAGAGTTTGATAAGAATATCCAAGGCCTGATTGCTATTATGTTGAATCGTTTTCAATTATTTTCTGCAAGTTACATTCAGCTACTGTCAGACAACTTACTGATGCATGGAAAAATGTCAATTGCCAACAGTTTACATACATGTTACACCACATAGATTACTTTTTTAAAACCCCCAGTAGAATGAAGTCTTAACACCAATTTTCATTTCTGAACACATTTCCAGTAAGATTTCATGAAGGCAGAGTCGCGGGTCAGGGAGGGGAGGAGAGGTTTTACTGATGAATTTCATTAACATGTGATCTTTTAGCTGGTTATCCACACTCCGAGGGTTATGACAAATGAAAGCATCCCTCCTTTCCAGGGTAAAAAAAAAAAAAATTACATTAGAAAATAACCTAGCTGTCATGGCATGAATTTTCCAAGCAAGGTCTCAGCCTGAAACATTAAAATATTTCAGGATGCTAATGATCAGTGTACCACCACTGCACTGGGGTTTCTTGGGTCATTCCAACAACTATAGGGAATTGTGTTTTTTTTTTTTTAATTTTACTGAAATTAAAGCTGAATAAAATAACTGACACATAAACTATAATATTAAAAAAAAATAGTTAGCCAGAGATATCAGTTCCTCCTGGAAAATAATATTTACTGCCTCTCACTGTACAGGTTTCAGATACAATGTAATATTCAGCTTAGAAACAGAAACAAACAAAGGATTACTTAAACTGACAAAAACTAATAAAATTATGCTCAGATTTACTGACAGAATCATGGGCACTTCGTACAATACTTAGACTCTACCAGTTTTAAGTAAAATAAATAAGGAAAAATTATAATTACAAAGCCAGTCTTTCCCCTTGGGGAAACAAAAAGCCACTTTTGACCAATTGTTCCCTACATATACATATACTGTATATTATTATAAGCTTCTTCAGAGAAGCAAAACATATTTGTCTTCCTGACACTGGATTCTAGTATCTGTTAGGCTTGTACACCAGGAAGGCAACTGCAAGTGTTGGGCCCAAAAGTACTTCCGGTTCAGGTTTGAAAAGACACAGGCCAATCTATGCAGTGTGCTCCACGTCACTTCCTTCAACTAACACACAACCCAGCACGGATCCCCATTCTTTCTGCCGCACCCCCAAGGACGCCAAACCATTACTGATGCAATTAACAAAGAGAAAATGCGCGTCGATAACTGGAAGGCTGTTTTACGAGAGGAGCTGGTATCTCTGATTTCACTTCCTGGTCGGATGAACTGCACGGACAGCATGATACCTGAGCAAAGAAATCAACTACCATGATAGGAAGGGCTTGTGAATCCAGTCTTTGCTTTATTCGTGTGCAAAGTGTGCTACTGCCCCCTGAGCTTCCTGCATTTCTCTTTTCTTGAAAAATCAGTGCTTGATCCTTTCCGACACAACCAGAGAAGAAATGAGGCAGAAGTGTCTCTTCGTCACGGCTTCCCTCAGTCCCGGGACTGGTAGAAAAGGATGTAACCAGACTCAGAGTTCTTGGAAATATCTGATGTCAACCCGTAGAATTCTTCAATAGCTTGTGCATCTATTTTCTGGGAGGCAAAAGATACACATTAGTCCATCAGTGAGCTCTCGACAAGCAGGACAGCTTACATGGAAAAGAGGGACAAGAGTCAGGATCGGTGACGTTGGGCGTGAGGAGCGCTCTCGCACAGGCCTGGGCCGCGTGCAGTGGTACAGACCTGCACAGTGCTCAGCAGCACCTTCCAAAGCTAAGCAATTCCACTCCCAGGATAGGCTCAACTATGGGAAACTGCCACCTGTCGGCCTTTTGGCCATTTTCAAACGTCCAAGCTGTGTCAAAGGGCGATTGAGGTAATTTTATTTATAATAATCAACAATTGGCACAGATGCAAAATTCTAACTTGGCATAGCCATATAGCAAATGTCATCAAGCAATAAAAAAGATGTACTGCAAGCAATTAGAATGAACTTCATAAATATGCTAACGAATGAAAAAAAAATGTCACATTTGATGAGCTTGTTTATGTTCAAGGATAGGCAAAAATAATTACAGTGATGACAGCCCAGGGCTCTCGGGAGGTGGATGGGAAAAGAGGGCAGAAGAGCTGGGGGTACAGGCCAGGGGAGGAATGAGAGCCTAGAGCAGGAATGGAGGCGTCCCAGCCACTGACCTGGGTGCCGCTCAGCAGTGGGGATGGGGGTGGACAGGAAGGGCAGGTGTTCATACATGCAAAAATAACATTTGGCCACTTTATCCATTGTGTGTTACAAGCTCACTTGTGGGTTTTTAAACTAATACATTCAAAAAACGAAAAGAAAAAAGAAAACTAGCTCTATTGTCGAAAGTTTTCTGTTGTTCATTTCAGATGTACAAAAGTTACTTTGGCCAACGGGAGGCCCTGACCTCAAGAAACTTAAAAAAAACTAGGAATTAAGACTACAATCCACAGACCTGGGCATCTGCCTAACATTCATCAATAAGCTAGATATAAATGAGAAACTTTGAGAAAACTAACGCAATTACAGAAACAGAAAGAAAGTAACTACTTACTTCTACAATGTCGTCATCGAACAACAACCAGAAATCATGACTCTTGACTATTGCAATATAATGGCCTCGATTGGGACCACTAAAACAAAGCAGAACAAGATAAAGACGAGTTAACAACACACATGGTTTCCTAATGCTATTTTTCATGCTCACGCACGAACTATTAAATGCTATAGAGAAAATGAAAGATGAAATGCTTCTAATCTCTTCTTCCCTTCAAAATAAAGCTGCACTAATCCGAAATAGCAGTCAAGTTTAAAATGAAATAATTAGCACACTACTTTGAGAGATACAACCAATGTTTGACTTAAAGATTTATCTTTATTGCAAAGGCCAATTTACAGAGAGGAGAGACATAGAAAAGATCTTCCATCTGCTGGTCATTCTCCAAATGCTTGCCTTGGTCAGAACCGAACCCATCCAGGAGCCGGGATCTTCTTCCGGGTCTCCCACACAAGTGCAGGGTCCCAAGGCTTAGAAACACCCTCAACTGCTTTCCCAGGCCACAAGCAGGGACTGGCTGGGAAGTGGAGCAGCCAGGACATGAACCAGTGCCCATATGGGATGTCGTGCTATAAGGTGGAGGATTAGCCAACGGAGCCATGGCACCCACCCCACAATGCTTTACCTATACGGAGCTAGGCTATCAAAATTCGGTAGTCTTTTTTATTAGCATTCAAATTATTTTTTGAGATTTTTCAAATTTGCTTCTGTGAAAAATTAAAGTGCATTTTTCTAGTGTGTTAAGAAAGAGGAGTTTCACAGGAGAAGACACTGAACAAAATTACGAAATAATGTACACTGAACTATTTCTCAGCCTGCCTCCCTTACAAAGTGTTGTCCCCAGGCCCTCCTCCCCCGCCCCAGGAAAGCTTGTGCAATGTGATGCTTGAAAACAGCACAGCGCGTGAACACACTGGTCTGGAACCAGGCTTGGCTTTCACCCTCCCTCAGTCTCTCTCACCATCACAAACCTCGACTGAAAGCTCTGGACATACATGAATAACTAAGGGCTGTTTTTTCTCTAAGAGTTGTTTACACAAGGATACAGCAAAGATATTGAACCTCTGCCACTTTGAATGTGATAATAAAAGCTAATGTATATATTTTTGTTGATTCCATAATAGGACAAAATATGAAATAACTTCCAACACAAATAATTCTTTATGATAAGTGCTATTTTAAAGACAGGTACTGGGCCCAGGACAGTGGCCTAGCAGCTAAAGTCCTTGCCTTGAACATGCCGGGATCCCAAATGGGCACCGGTTCTAATCCCGACAGCCCCGCTTCCCATCCAGCCCCCTGCCTGTGGCCTTGGAAAGCAGTCGAGGACAGTCCAGAGCCATGGGACCCTGCACCCACGTGGGAGACCTGGAGGAAAGTCCTGGATCCTGGCTTCGGACTGGCACAGCACCAGCCATTGTGGTCACTTGGGGAGTGAATCACTGGACGGAAGATCTTTATGTCTCTCCTCCTCTCTGTACATCTGACTTTGCAATAAAAATAAACTAAAAAAAAAAAAACAAACAAATAAAGGCAGGTACCAGATATCAGAATAAAGCCCCTTTCTAAAATGGCTCATAGTTTTCTGATCCGATCCTACAGGTGAGATGAACATCTTAGAGTGACACAAGAGGACTTTTTCACTTCAGAGGGCAGTGACACCTCTGTTGTTAACAAGGCATCATTACTGGGTTAGTAAGTCCATTCTCTCAAGGTTTGAAGGGCTGAGCTAAAGGGTCTTCTTGAAGAGAAGAGGGTAGGAAGGGAAGAGAAGTCACAGGAAGTATGAGGAATAGAGCAAAGCATGGCGAGAAGGAAGGTAGAGAGAGAGGGCTGAGACCTGGGAGGGGGCAAGACGAAACAAATGGAGCAGCTCTATCCTGTGGCAAAGGGCCAGACAGAAACACAGTAGACAGAAGTGAACTTGATAAAGTAATGCAAAGAGAGATGACAGGCTGTGGCCATCTAAGGAAGCCGACTCACCTTCTGAACCCTAAACATGCTCCAGTGAGTCCACTCCCAAACGTGTGCATACTGCTGTGTGAAGTGACTGGGGGCTTACTTTGTGGGGAGGACACACTGGACCAGTCTGCTGTACATACGGTCAGGCGCAGGAACCATGGCTGGGGGCAGGCCTGCTGGGGGTGACTGGGGGCCACTCTGACCATGCCACAGTTCCCAGTGGTGTATATGAGGGCCGGATATGTGGTGGGCAGTTGGGCTGGGCTGCCGCATCTGTTGATTTGCGTAAGAGATGGGGCTGGAAACAGAACTGACCCAACAACTGCAACCACCAGTGTGTGTGTGTGCAGGCTGATGTGAAGGACGGGACTGAGCCAGACCCCATACTGGTTGGCACACACAAGAGTTAGTTCTGGGGTCACCTCTGGTGAGGTTTTTTGGGGACACTCCTCAAAAAGACCCTGGACTCAGAACTCCAACCACGGGGAAAATTGTAGGATCTGTGCGTGTCAGAACTCTGCCTCCTCCGTTGTTGAAGAAGGTGCAGCAGACGGTACGCCCCGGTGCACATGGGGGGCAGTTCGCTGGGGCCTGCAGAGGACATCTAGTACCATAGCAGAGGATGTAGGGCAGGTGCTTCACTATGGAGCAGAAGGTCTGACACAGGCTTACAGGGTAACACTTAGACTCAGCAAACATGTTGCTATAAATTTCCTATTTGCCAGGCTTTGGGATGCAGAACAAGCATGTTCTCGCGGCATATGAAACATATCTGCAAATAAATCTGATACAATTTAAAAATGGGAAAATATTTTAAAATACTGTCTTAAGAACAACTGATTTGCTATTTAAATGACACTTGCTCTTATAAGGAAAACACATAAAAACTGACCAACACATACAAAGCAGGGACTGAGGGTGAGCAAGCCGCACCAAGCCTGTGTGTGAAGGCAGAGGCAGCCCTAGGCGGTGAGGTCACAGTGGTACTGCTGTCGAGGAGTAGTACGGTAAAGGGATTCACATCTCCCACTCAATGCCAACAATACAGTAAAATACTTAACATTATATGATTATTTTAAGCTGATGCTTGCCCAGGAAATGACACATGAAGTCACACTGCCCAACACGGCAACAATTTGAGAATGTTCTGAGTTACTTTCTCCATTAAGATCAACACAGGTGTTCATGCAGAGAAGCCACGCAGAGCGTGTGAGGAGGGTGAGGAGGAGATAGCACGTTACACCGGGTCAACGGGAAACAGACACAGCAGCTGAGTCAGAAAGCTGATCCCTGAAGCGTTGGTCTAAACGTGCTCATAATAATCAGTAACAAATACATGAAGCTAATTTCAGAAATGACTGATTGGGCATAAAATCATAAAATCCATCTAAGCATCATTTTTTCCCACTATCCCCTCCCCCACACACAAAGGAAAGGAAAAGCAGCAGACCTGAAAGTTCTAGAAACTCGAATCTAGTACTCAGAGTCACATTTAAACAAGGTAAGTACAAATCGAGGCAGTCATACTTTAATATGTAACACTTGAAGGAAGCAATGATATAAAGTGAAAAATCAGGAATGAAAAGCTTTCTTTCCTAAAAGTTTGCCATGTGAATCATCAGTAAACACCCCTGGCGTGTGCACTGGCCCCGTGAACCCAGGAACCACAGCAGGTCCCAAGGTCACACGTACCTGCCACAGTGAACCACAACAGCGACAAGGTCGTACATCCTGTCAGGATTGGTTGCATCGCCCGACGTGTTGAACAGACGAAGTTCTAAAGGAAAAACTACCCGATAAGAAAGTTTGGTGTATCGATGAAGTTGATCCATATACTTAAATCTCTTTAGGTGTAGGGCTAAAATCATGGGCAGTTTTTTAACTTTCATCCTACGAAAAAAAAAAAAAAAAGACCAAAAAAAGTCACCAGAGGCACGGCACATCTCTACACTGTGTTCTAAAAAAGAAATACCACATTTTAGGAAATATATCTCATAATCACCACTTTTAATAACCCAACACTGTTTACTTTTACATATTTCCACCAATTATTACTTTTGTTTGAGAAGGAGGGAGGTAGAAAGGGAGGAAGGAGAGAAGAAGGGAGAAGAGGGACAGCAGGTGAGCGGACGACAGACAGAATACATAGGAATGGACTCATCCACTGGCTCTCCCCACGTTCCCAATAGCCGAGGCTGGGCCAGCCCAGAGCCAGGAGCCGAGAACTCAGTCGGCGTCTTCAATGTCGGTGTCAGACACCCAAGTGTTACCTTAGGACACGCACATTAGCAGGATGCCGGAATCAGGAGTGAAGCTGGGACCTGAACTCGGGTAATTCTGAAGTGGGTTGTGGGCACCCAAATGGCATCTTTCAATGTTTTAAAAGTCAACTTTTTAAAAGAATTACTATTTGAAAGGCAGAGATAAAGAGAAAGAGCTCTTCCAAACCAATGGTTTACTTTCCAAATGCCAGCGACAGACAGAGCTAGCCTAGGCAGAAACTGGAAGCCAGGAATTCAAATTGGATCTGCCTTGGGTAAGAGTCCCAACAACTTGAACCATCACCTGCTGCCTCCTGGGGAGCTTACAGAAGGAGGAAGTTGGACCCAGGCCTGGGACCTAGTCACTCTACTGTGACATGCAGGCATCCCAAGCAGTGCCATAAATCACTGACACACCTGATCAAGCAACCCGGTAACCACAGGGGGGCGGGCAGTCTACCCTTCCAAGTAATTTTTACATGGGTAAAATCAACATTGTGAATATCATTAGACCAACCAAACCCATCACTCAGTGTGACACAGCATTCAGTATTCTCAGAAAAAGGTATTAGTTCTTCATTAAAAATCTTAACTTTTCTCACACAGATCCTTCCTGCCAAGGTTAAATGCATGGGAGGTTAAGTGGTGGCAGAGGAAACAATGGGTTCCATGAAATTGCTAATGCCTGTAGATGTGAGTGTAGACTGAAATCCACTTTTCTATAAACCTATATATCAACCTATGTAATGCAGACAACAGGAAACTGAAACAAGATCATTAAAGGCCACTCAATTAAGGATGTTCATCAGAGAGAAGAAATAACAGCCTGGGGGCGGCTACTCTGTCCTAGCAGGTAGACTCCCAACTGATACCTGTTCAGTGGTTAAAATCTGACAGGGAAATAATGATAATGATACCTTCTCCTCTCCCCCAAAGAAAGAACTAACCCTGGCTATATATATCCTAGAAAGAGGATGGAATGAGCTGGAAGTTACGGAGTTATGGATTTCCCTGTGGGGCACAGGCTCCCCTGCATATTACCCAGAAGTGCCGCCGCCCCCGGGAGTGCCCCTGAACTTTTATTCCTCCTAAAACAAAGTCTCACCTTCCCTTACGGCTCAGTGCAAATGCACCACCCTCCTAAGCCCTCAGCCAGCACTTGATAGGCTCCTTGCAGGGTGCTGAGCTTCTGCCACAGGACAGTGCCGAGGTGACCACGTGACCATGGCTCTTCTATACGCTGAAGTCTAGCAGGCAGTGACCCCTTTGTTTTTGCTGCTCCACCAACCTGCAGTAATACCTGGCACATGGAAGGTATCTACCACAGGCAGCAGAACTGATTTTCACATGGTTTTAGTGAAACAAAAACACTTCCCTGAATACAACAATAAGGTGTACTAAGATACTGCCACTAATAAAGTGAAAACGAAAGTCACTTTGCATCCTGATGCAAAGCCTGCAGTCCATAGATTGGAGATGCGGTGGGCAGCTTACTCCTGCGGAAATGTTCACAGTGCAGTTAGCCTGGCCTATGAGAAAGAGGAACCAGAGGAAGGCATAGAGCCATTTCTGGAGAGCAATTCAGCAACGTGAGTGAAGAACCACTGTGCCTTTGCCTCAGTAATCCCATTTCTACAAATCCACGTTAAATGCACCATCTCAGAGACAGCATTTTTGAGAAAATTTACTTCTAAAGCTATATTACACTGCTTAAAAAATCCTAACTATCCAACAACAGAAAAATGTTGAGATGAATCACAAATACAAAGATGAAAAAACTATGAAAACTTCAAATAATGCTGATGAAAGTTTCTACGGGGCATTGTGAAATTCTCATGTTAAAAAAGTCAAGGGGCCTGCATGATAGCTCAATTGGCTAATCCTCCACCTGCAAGCACCAGGATCCCATATGGGCGTCTCACGTCCCAGCTGCTCCACTTCCCATCCATTTACCTGCTTGGGGCCTGGGAGAGCAGTAGAGGATGGCTCAAAGCCTTAGAATCCTGCACCTGCATGGGACACTGAGAAGAAAATCCTGGCTCCTGGCTTTGAATCAGCCCAGCTGCAGCTGTTGTGGCCATTTAGGGAGTAAACCAGCAAATGGAAGATCTTTCTTTCCTTCTCTCTGTACATCTGCCCACCTGATAAATAATTAAAAAAAAAAAAAAAAGGCAGTCGGGCCAGCACAATGATGCAATGGGTTAAGCTGGTACCCAGATCCCAGGTAGTGGTCTGGGAAAGCAGTGGAAGACAGGCCAAGGGTCTGGGCCTCTGCCGTCCAACATGGGAGACCTCGATGGAGTTCCAGGCCCCTGGCTTCAGCAAAGGCCACATCTAGCTGTTAAGAACGTTCGAGGAATCAAACAGCGAATTAAAGATCTCTTTCTTTGTCTCACCCTCTCAAATAAATAAATTTTCTAAGAATAAAGCTATTATTTATATATTTAATAATTCAACTTTACTGAACACCAGATTTTCTTTTTTTTTTTAAAGATTTATTTTATTTTTATTGGAAAGGCGGGTAGACAGAGAGGAAGATCTTTCGTCCGATAATTCACTCCCCAAGTGAGCGCAAGGGGCCGATGCTATGCCTATCCGAAGCCAGGAGCCTCTTCCGGGTCTCCCACGCAGGTGCAGGGTCCCAAAGCTTTGGGCTGTCCTCGACTGTTTTCCTGGGTCACAGGCAGGGAGCTGGAAGGGAAGCGGGGCTGCCGGGATAGAACCGGCGCACATATGGGATCCCGGGCGTGCAAAGCGAGGCCCTTAACCACTGAGCCATCGTGCCGGGCCCATGAACACCAGATTTTCAACTAAGCCCATGCAGAATTACTAACATGAAATTTTTACAGAATAGCAAAGTATATTTTGAAAATTCTCACTGAAAATGCAGGTGCAGAAGACAAACTTCTGGCACTAGTCAAAAAGCATCAGTGTAACTGTTATGGTTTAGAAGAACAGAGAGAATAAAGTTGGTCTCAGAATTAGGAAAACTGTACTTTTAGAAATTAAGCATGAGCAGAGGTCAGCCTCAGGAGCAGCCGTGTGTGTGTGTGTGTGTGTGTGTGTGTGTGCCCAGAGAGCAAAGATTTAAATGGTAGCGTATAAAGTACATTTGATTAGACAACACACAAAGCAGAGTTTTCGGAGGCAAATCATTGGCCCACCACAAAACCCAAGCGCCGATGGGGATGAATACAAGCTTATCAAGACACAAGTTGATGTAAAGCCATATTTTAAAGTTGATGAGAGTCTTGCTTCCAAAGTTGTCCTCATACTGAAATCATTCAGGAAAAGAGCAATCTGCTAGGATATACATGTAAGTGAGATTTCTTATGTAGATTTTGCAGAAGAATGAAAAAAGAAGTTTTTGTCCAAAATATCAATGATATCAATATACCAAAGGATACAAAAACGTTGGCCTTCCTTGAAGAGAGGTTACATTAGGGAGCTCCTGGTCACACTATCATTATTTTAACAAATAACAATTTGTCTTCAAGTAAACTATTTTTTAAAAATCGAGAACAGCTAGAGTGTAGGAGAGCTGACCTTCAGCAGACTCAGAAAACTTGAACTATGAATTTCAGCTCAGCTTTATCTCAACCATGGAAAGGCAGCTGGTCTTTTATACCCCCCTCAGCACTTGTGAGTCACTAGGCAAGGACTGCAGTGGCTCTTAAGAAACTCCCAGAAACGTCTTTCTCCAGTGGCCACAGCGGAGTCCTACATGGAGCCGGCAGGTATTGGTATCTGAACTTAAATACTGCAGAGCACACTGGGGCAGAAGGAACACCACCTCTGGTGGCACCGCCCCTACCAGGAGCACCAGCCACTCAGCAGTCACAAAGGATGCCACCATGACAGAACCAAAGTGGTGTCTGTCCTTTTCCCCAAAGAACTGCCAGAAACTGCAGGCCATGCAAGGAGGTCCATAGATAAAGTCTGGGCACTGATTTGCAAGCTTGGCCACAGCTGAACCTAACACCCCAGTCACAAGCACTGAACAACCTGCTCCTAACATCCTGTTAGAACAGACACGTGGCAAAGGGACAGACATACAACTCTCTAAGGACTGAATTTCATACTCCTTTAAACTGACATTCATAAGGCACATTACCGTGGGAGCCAGCTGCAAGGAGGACACTAGACGCTTCAGAGAGATGTAAGCAAAGGGAGACCATTTAGACAGCAGTCCCTCACCTCCACCATGTGCTGCAAGTGAAAGACAGGTGACAGCTACTCATGGGGCCCAAAGAAGGTGGTGCCAAGCAGTCTCTGAGGAGCAGGCCAAGGAGCAGGAAGCTGTCAACGGGTCAACAGAAGAAAGGGCTTAACTAACCAGAAATGCCACTCGGTCAGAACACTTAGGGTGTGTGTGCATGGGTGGCTGCAAGTGCTGACTATTGGCAAGCTCCTATGGCTGCCACAACACCACAGTTACCACTGGCAGGAACCGGCTCCGTGGGAGTAAGATATGGATCCAGTTCTGAAACTGGAGTAAAAGGCAAGGCGTTGACGGCAGGTACCAGCAGGTTCGGAATCACTCCATGTAGGGCAGCTCCTCCCACTGGAACATGTAGCCATGTGACATGACACTGAGTCATTTAGCACTGCATGGGACTCCTTCAATACCTGAAGATGGGACTGGGCCCTGGAGTGGGCTCAGGAGCATGCAGAACGAAGGAGAGTCAAGAGAAGCGACAGGGAGGAGGAGATGAAGGCAGGAAACTCAGCTCCAGTCAACAGACTTCAGAGACGGCCGTCGGCACACACTCATCACAGCTCTCCCAGGCCTCACTCTGCTTCCACCTGCAGTCTTAACCCTCCCGGAGGCTGGCACATCCCCCTGCACCAAGTTCTATCCTCCCTGAACTCCAGTGGACACAACTCGGCAGGCCTGCCTGTACAAGGCATCGACGTGTGAGCAAACTACTGGAAAGGCTGAATGTAAAACAGTGAACTGCTTCGTGTGTGTGTGTGTGTGTGTGTGTGTGTGTGTGTGTGTGTGTGTGTGTGTCCACTCTCCAGGAAAAGAAATGAGCAAAACCCCAACGACAAGTGCTGGAAGGAATGTGAAACGGTACATGGTCGAGTTGCTATGGAAACCAATGTGGGTTCCCTGAAAAATTACTAATAAAATCATTAAGTGATCTAGCATTCCTCCTTCTTGGTGTATGTGCCGAGGAATTAAATACAGGACGTTGAAGAGGTATTTGTGCCTGTATATTCACTGCAGCATTATTCACAACAGCTGAGCTGTGGAAGCCGCCTCAAACGTTCCTCAGTGGACTGAACATACAAGCAACTGCTATCGGATGCTGGTATCATACATGACCGTCGTAATTTGTGTCACGAGGCTGGTTCCAACAGTTAGTGCTACAGTGTTTCTTCCTCTTGGGTAACATCTATAGGAATTTCTAACTATAAGATCATGCCATCTGTGAAGAAAGACAAATTTGCTTCTTCCTGTTCAGTTCGAGTGCTTATAACTTCATGTTCTTACCTAATTACTCTGGTTAGTATTTCCAATAATATATTAAATACAAGCAGGAAGATTTGACACACATGCTCCTGTCAGTTTTTCACACGGAATATGAAGCCAGCTGCAGGCTTTTCATAGGTGGATTTTATCACGCTGAGGGAATGTCCTGCTACTTCTGGTTTACTCAAAGGTTTTTATTAGCAGAAGACGCTTTCTCTGCATCCATTGAGATGGTCATGTGGTTTGTGTAACACCCAAAGCTTTCCAGATTGAAACCTGGTATTTGTTTCTATAGGCACAACAATGAGCTGTATTTTCAAGACAAACTTCTGAAACTAGTCACTATGAAATTTTAGAGGCGGTAGGGGCCTAAGAAAAAAAAAGAAACCCCATAAGATTAGAAGACCTGTCTAGTATTCCAAAGGCAAGTTATCAAAAGTGTAGATAACTGTTTAGAAGTTACATTAAATGTATGCTACAAAAAATCCCATAAACAATATCTAAAATGGAGGCACACTATTACACATATAAAAGCGTCCATCAAAACACTATCTAGGAGCTGTGACAAAGTCCAAATTATTGGATTTGGAAGCCTGGCAAATACACCACACATCGACAATACTATCAGGTACTTCTTAAGAATGATGGAGAGCCCAGCACAGTAGCCTAGTGGCTAAAGTCCTCACCCTGCACACACCAGGATCCCATATGGGCATCGGTTCTAGTTCCAGCAGCCCTGCTTCCCATCCAGCTCTGTGCTTGTGGCCTTGAAAAACAGTTGAGGACGGTCCAAAGCCTTGGGACCCTGCACCCATGTGGGAGACCCAGAAGAGGTTCCGGGCTCCTGGCTTTGGATCGGCTCAGCTCCAGCCGCTGCAGCTGCTTAGGGAGAGAATCATTGGACGAAAGATCTTCCTCTCTGTCGCTCCTCCTCTCTTTATATCTGACTTTCCAATAAAAATAAATTAAAAAAAAAAAAAAAGGATGATGGAGGGCCTGGCGTGATGACCTAATGACTAAAGTCCTCTCCTTGGATGTGCTAGGATTCCAAATGGGCACCGGTTCTAATCTCGGCAGCTCCACTTCCCAGCCAGCTCCCTGCCCAAAGTCTTGGGACCCTGCACCCACGTGGGAGACCTGGAGGAAGCTCCTGACTCCTGGCTTCAGAGTGGCTCAGCTCTGGCCATTACAGTCACTTGGGGAGTGAATCAACAGATGGAAGATCTTCCTCTCTGTATAATATCTGACTTTGCCATAAAAATAGACAAGTCTTTAAAAAATTATGAAAAAGTATATTTTCCTTATTAAACACTTCATATCACCTCAGGAATTATATGCAAATACATATATGTAAAACATAAAATCTTGGCTATACACAAAATACGAGCAATGCTCTCATAGGACTTAACTGAAATATACACATTCATACAAGAAGTTCATGGAAATATGCAGAATGAAAAACCAGCACATGTGCAGGAAAACTCCCATAATTCCCTAAGCTTAATTTTCCATGCACTTTCTGAAGTATTCTCATATTCAAAACTTCCAGCTCATTTACAAAGAACATTTATATTTCTCTGTTAAAAAAACAGAAAAGCCAGTATTAAACAATACGTTTCATCCTAAAAGCTCACAAATGTGTAACCCTGATCGTGCATGAAGGGCAGTTTGTGGTCACCACTGGGTCCCCTGGTGCAGCCACGCAGTCGGCTCCTCTGTCCCTCGCTCTCTTCCCTAAACAACCATATTAGGTACTCTGCACGGCATCTTTCAGGATGAGCCCACTACATCCAGCCCTACTGCCTCTGACCACACTCAGCCAGGCTGCTCCATCGTCCTTGCACTGACGGAAGGGAACAGTGAGTAATCTGTTTGGACTCTGTGTGTCCATTACCAAAAAAGCTTCTTTCCTAACAGATGTGTATGTGGTTGAAACCAAAACAAAAATACAGTAATTTATAAACCTCAGCTCTTCCACTTCCCTTTATGGATACTTTAGTTCAAACACAAGATGGAAACACAGCAGACAGATGCATCTACAGGCAAGGGAGGGAGAAGCCCAAGTGAGTGAGGATGAAGAGGGAGGAAGGCAGAGGGAGTAGGACTGACACCTGCAGGTGCACTAACGAAGTAAGAAAAGAGCCTATATGTACTGTCAGAGAAAAAAATTACAACATTAAAGGTGAGACAGCAAAATGAATCCTAAGTACTGCCACTGTGAACTCATGATTTTCGCTGGACAGATAGAGAAATACAAACAGATGTCTGTGCGTGTTTATTTACATATCTATGTGTCATGGTCACTGCAAGGAAAGTACAAAATGAGCCTAGAATGTCTGGTGCCACAAATTTAAAAATGATGACTGGATACATCACACATGGCTATGAACTTGAGGGACTCCTAATGGCTTACCTGGGGCCAATTCTGATCATGAAAAGCTACAATGGTAATAGACGGCAACCCACTGAATATGAGTCCTTAAGTTAACACTGACTTAATCTTACAGAACAAGAAAAAGTTCAATGAATGGTATACTTACAATCTCAAAATACCTTCACACAAAATATCAGCAAATAAAATAATTCTAAATTAAAGTGAGGAAAATCATTGCTCAACATAGGGAACTCTGGGAGACCTAAGATTAACCAAGTGTTCAACAATAACAGCACCAGTACTTTATGCACAGAAAACCCTTAGAAAAGGCTGCTGGAGGCCAGAGTGCTTCACTAGGCATCTGGAACCTTGGATGGGGGTGTCCGTTCCTCAGCAGTAAGGATGGCTGGGGGTCCACTGTGCCTAGCTTACCTGAACAAGCACCAAGGTTTGTACTGAACACTTGCTTTCTTTCTAGGAGTACAGAACGTGGGTGCATGCTAGGGCACAGAGCTCTTACACGACCCGCCTCCCGTAAAAACCCCGGTGTGGTCAGTTTAGTGCTGGAGGAATTCAGTGACATTGTGAAGCTTTCCTCATCGCTGACTGTACTTGGTTTCGTCCCTGCAATAAATCTTAGTGGTGATTACAACTATTTGCTAAGCTGAGTCCCTGTGGGAAATCACCAATTCCAGGGCTGCTCTGGAAGATGTCCTAATGCATGGGCCCAATCAAAGTCACATGCCACTTAGGGATATAACGAGAAAAACAGAACATCACTTCTGTATGATCCCTATCCAAGATAAACAACCCGACTCTAATCGAATCCTATCATAAGAACATGAGACAATGCCAAATAAGGGATATTCTACAAAACCTGTGACTTTCAAGAGAGGCAAAATTACCGAAGTTAGGAAAAGACTGGAACAGCTCAAAATGGGAGAAAACTAGAGAGATAGGAATTACGAAATGCAGTGTGTAATTCTGGACTAGATTATTGTTCTGTAAGGAAATCGCTGAGACATCTGGTGACATCAGAATACACCTAAGACAGCAACAGCACAAAGGTACAAAACATCCACTGAAAAATCCAAAGGTCATGGGGACTCGGGGTCAGTGTTTTGTTTTCCAATAGTCTGGAAAGGATTCTTGCAGTGTAGGGGGCAGCTCACACAGCATCTGAGGTGCTGTATGAAACGTCCATATTGCTCATTGCTCATCAGGGTGCCAGGTAGCAGCTCCCAGCTCTGCTTCCTGCTAACATGCACCCCAACAGGCCGAGTGATGACTCCAGGGCTTGGGTCCCTAATACTCACGTGAGAGACGCTGATGGAGTTCCAGGCCCCCGCCTTTTGCCTGACCCTGCCCTAGCTGTCACAGGCAGAGGGAGCGAACCTATAAATTGAAGCTGTCTTTCAAATAAAATGAAAACTAATTAAAAAAAAAAAACTCCAGTTGAGACGGTTTCAAAATAAAACATGAAATAACAGTGATGATGATCCCAATGTCTCACACAAAACCTGGGCCTTCACGATGTCCTTTGTAGGAAAAGCAGGAACGAAGCACTTTCTACTCCTCTCCAAGTGAAAAGCCCATGGAACCAGGAAGCAGCAAGATCGGTACTGGTTTATTACATGATCACCAGACGCGCAATGGGGACACAGCTTTTGTAACAAAGACATCAAGTAGAATATTACTGGAGTAGCTTTTGTTGTTTTGTTTGTTCGTTTGTTTTGTTTTTTACTTGAAAGGCAGAGTTAAGCAGAGAAAAGGGAGAGAAGTGAGGGGAAACAGAGAAACACCCATGCACTGGTTCAATTCCCAAATGATCCTAACATCCAGAGCTGGGCGAGGCTAAAGCCAGAAGCTGGGAATTCCATTTGTGTCTCCCACGTGGTGGCATGGGCCCAAGGACTTGAGCCACCTTCTGCTTCCCCAGGCTTAGCAGGGACCTGGATTGGAAGCAGAACAGATAGAACTCAAACTAGCACTCCAGCCTGAGATGCCAGCACCATAGGTGGTGGTTTAACCTAGTACACCACAATGCTGGCCCCAGTTACAATAGTTAATCATGAATAGTTACTGAGTGTGAATTTTCATAGAGCCCTTTCAATTAGAAAAGTCCACCATCAACATCTACTAACAAAGGATCACTAAAATAAAAAGAGTAATTTTAAAAACTACTAGCTTACCGTTTGTGTGCTTCCTGCTTGCTGCGACACTCTTCACAGTAATATTTATATTCACTGCATAGGGTTTCCGTGTTGCTAAAACCCCTGTGCAAAATCCAAAATAAAGTTATCCTGACTATGCCCAAAATTCATGAGTTCATTTTAAAATACTCTAAACCACAATAACCTTAAAATTCCACAAAGAAGTAGCTGTATATACACACACCTTAGGCAGTGAGTAATTGATGTGTTTTGTTCCACGTCAACAGAAAGATCTAAAAAATCTTCATCTTTGCTGCTTATCTGTAAAAACAGGGAATTATCTTTGATTTTTTTCAAATATCAGAAAACAATGGCTCCACGCTGGCAGAATGAATTGCTTTCCATTCCAGTGCAAATAATTTTCCCCACAATTTCAAAAGAAAAATGTACTTGACTTGGATGACCCAAAAGGTTACTGAGGAAATAACCCCAGCCTGCGCAGAGGGAGAACACCCAGGCACACATGGAGGGATGCTCCCTGACAGAGCAAGCGTGCCGTGCTATTGCATTTCTTTGTAAAAATCTCAGTGCTACTTTACTGTACAAAATCACCTATGTCAGACACACTGCTTCTGAAAAACACAGCAAGGCTGACTGAGGACACCCAGCAAAAGACGCGATGCTGGTGTGACTGCTAGAGGTCATAATCTAGCTCTTCCCCCAAACATACCAGTTAAGCCCACTTTCATTTATGGGTAAGTCATCTTGTTTCACACAAGGAATAGGGGAGACAAGTTGAGAAGCAAACGTTCCTTATTGTTCCCACCAAGAGCCTGCTTCCTTCCACACAGCAGGAGCTGGACCCCCCGCTCAGGTGCTCCGTGGTGTTCCTGTTCTAGTGCTGCACTGTCACAGGGTATAATGCGGTCTATACAGTACACACGCACACAGGTATGCGGGAACGCGGGCGGGTATGGCACATGTTTTTACTGCTTATACAAGTTCTGAGTGAGATTCTGCTTCTGCTTCATTTCTCCATTAAGCTAACCTTATGCTCTAACTGCCACATGACAGGTCATTCCACGGAACCGTAAAAAGGCACAGTAATTCCACACGACTGCCTGGGCCTTGAACAGCCAGTGAAAAGAAAAACAAGCCAGATCCAAGAGAGGAGAGAGCCCAGGCTGTATGGACAAAAACGCATGGCCAGGTTTGCAGCAAAGCATGGCAGAGATGGCCCGCAGTCAGAGCAGCCAAGAGCTTCTGTGTCAGAGAAAACAGGAGTAAAGATGAAACTGCTGCTTCTAGGACTGTCGTTAGATTTCTCCAAATGAAGTGTTCAGGGCAAGCACTGTGGCATCGGGAATGAGTCTACCACTGTTTGGGACATCAGTATCTCATTACCAGAGCACAGGTTTAGCCCCAGCTTCTGAGCCTGGGCTCCAGTTCATGCACCTGGGGAAGCAGTGGTGATGGCTCAAACCTGAGTCCTTGCTATGCCACGTGGGTGTGACTCGGACGGAGTTCCTGGCCCATGCAGTCACTCAGGCAGGGAACAACAGATGGAAGATCTTTGTCACTCTGCCATTTCAAATAAGTAAGCATTTCTTCTTTTAAGCAAAGTTCTCAGACATTGCGGCTACATTTGAAATGCTCACTTTCATGATAACCGAAAAGCACTGACTCAGAGGCAGTGAATCACGTGGACAGCAGCTACTTTGTCACATATGCAGTTGTGCTGATGCCGACGTGTCTAGTGGGACGCAACTTCACTAGGAAAAGCAGCTTGTGAATGTGTCTGGTTGCTGCTCGACTCAAGTCCTGATGCCGTGGCTGGGTTAGCAGGTGCCAGGCCAAACCTCAGGCACAATGTGGGGCTGGAGACATGAGCATGGGACTTCCTTCTGCACAGTGGTAAGAAAATGGAATGTGAACCTCATTCCCCCATGCAAGGGAGAGAAATCTACACCGAAAGACACACCCACCCACATTTAAGAATATACAGAAAAAGCGAAGATAAGGAACAAGATGGAGAAGGAACCCTCACAGGGCAGAAAAGAGCACCACTAGGTGGTACGAGAGCCAGCCCTTCCAGGAAACACAGTCCTGGCCTACCTGAGTGCTCCCACGCCCCCTGGAGCAGGCCTGACTTCTGGCTTGCCCGGCATCCTGTCCTCACCCACACCTTCACATGCTGCACTGGCACTGCCTGACTACTTGCTGGCCAGGCCAGGCTCCACCTGTTTGCAAACACCCTGAAAATCAGACTTGTGACTTATTCATCCTCTACCACCCTCTCCCTGTCCTCTGTGTGGCCCAGTTGGTACTTAGACATCTATACATTACTGAAAACAGAAATATGTATTCACCCTGAAAAAGTCAGGGTTGCACCCAGGTGTGATAACAGAATGGGGACCATCACCATCTCTACGCACTGTAGCGGCACACTGACAATTGAAGATTCTGAGGATGCATCCCCAATTCATACTCTCAGTTCTGGGGAAGCCATCTTACATATTATTGCAGATGATAAGAGAAGATCATATAATCCAGGCAGAAGGATCAGTAGCTACCTCTTACAAAGCACATTAATAAAAAAAAAAAAAAACGCTCCCTTTCCACTCTTTCAATCCCCAGGCCACAACCACCTGCGACAGCCCTTGGCAGTCTCCACCAAGGCTGCAAATGGAACCTGAGTGGAACTGGAGGAAAAGGAAAAATAACTTCGTCATGCACCATGTAACGGTGTTTTGTTCAACAATGGACCACATGTAAGACAGTGGTCCCAGGAGACTGCACTGGAGCCGGAACGTTCCTATCATCCACAACATTACTCATGTGGTGATGCCAGTGGAAACACCTTCACAGATAAAGTGCAGCACAGTTCATGGAGCACACAGAACTGCAAAATCAGTCAGTATTAACCGGATACTGAGTTACTGTTTCTTATTCTACTCTCTCTTTTTTTTTTTTAAGTGTATCACTTCTATTTTATAAAAATGCTTACTATAAAAGAGTGTGTGCTGTGTTCTCCTAGCCATACCCTTGGCCATGTCAAGTGACTAGCCATCCAGGTTTATCAGAAGAGAACTCTGTTTGCACAATGCAATCATTTAACAGTACATTTCTCAGAGACACACAGCCGCACCTCCCTGACCTGCAAGTGTTCTGCACGCTTAAACTAAGACATCACTTCCACAGCACAGTCTATGGCCTTCTTAGCTGAAAATTAAACTGCTTTAAACTACAAGTAATTACCATTTGATCACCCCAGAAATTCTGTCCATCAGCAGCGTAACAGAAAATTACACATCCACTGAGCAGCCCATCTTTAACATTCCTTCTATATCTAAGGACTGTCAAATGTTCATCACCCACACACTCATCCTCAAAGCACAACTTTTAATACAATGGAGTGCATGCTTTCCAGACAAAACTGTCTGACATACTTACAGTTTCACAAGTAAGACATCTGGTTTCGTTAGTTAATGTTCCCTGAAAAATCTCATGAACCCACGTCGGGTCTGGTGTGCTGTTGTTATTTTCACTGTCAATATTACCATTAGGTAAGCGACCATTTTGTTTTTCCTGCTTTCTCTCTTCTTGTAAAATGTCAGCAATTGTATTTAGCAGGTAATTTAAGAATTCATGGGCATCTTGTTGCATGTAGTTGTCAAAAAGCTCTAAAAACAAAAACACAGTAACAGAGAATTATTTTAGAATGACTCCATTTTAAAAATATTCTAAGGTCTATTTAGTATTTTACCAGAACCAAAAGTATCAATGTTAAGAATTACTGATAATGAACAAGAAGCATACTCACTTTTGCATCTGAAACTTGCAATTACATTTGGGGAAAAATCAAGTTAAGCTGAATGAATATCTTTACAAAATTATTAGTTAATCCCTGAGGGAAGAGTAAGCCAAACCTGCCGTCACACACTGACGTAACAGCTCCTCAGATGAGGCAGCTCTGTTCCATCACTCATCTAATCTGTTCTCCCACAAATATCAACACGCACCTGCCAAGGCAAAAGCAACTGCTTCAGAACCACAGCACGAACAGACTCAGACTCGGCAGCTGGAGTTCTTTCAAATCGAGAGGTCAACTTAATTCAGACAATCTCTAAAGCCCCTCCGAAAGTGAGACTCTACTTCTCCATGAAATGTTCCCTCAATCACACAATAAATACATACAATAGAACCCCAGTGTGCTTACACCAAGCCGTTTACCCAGTGCTTGTCGTCACACAACCCCACAACAAAACAGTAAGGACCTCGGAGGCTGCATGGCATCTGAGCCTCCCAACAACACTCTGATACTGCTATTACCTCTACTGCATGAAGAAATGGGATCAGAGTCAGGGAAAGGCACACTGCCAGGAGACGGCAGAGACAGGAGTCAAATCTGGCAGCCAGGCTCCAGAAGGCACTCAAGTGAGGCCCCACGTGAGCTTATCAACTCAATATGAGCCGGGGAATGCTCCACAGAATACACTAAGAAAAGCTGTCAACTTAGGACTAATTTCATTTTTAGATCACCAATGCCCATTCAATCAAAACAGAAAGACCACAGTTTACATTTTTAAAAGATTATGTACAGGACCCAGCACAAGGGCTCACTTTGTTAATCCTCCCCCTGCAAGCAGCGGGATTCCATACAGGTGCTGGTTTGGGTCTGATCAGCTCCACTTCCCATTCAGCTTCCTGCTTGTGACCAGGAAAAGCAGTAGAGTATGGCCCAAAGCCTTGGGACTTTGCAACCATGCTGCAGACTTGAAAGAAATTCTTGGCCTCTTCCTTTTTTTAAAAAAAAAGATTTCTTTTTTGGAAAATCAAAGATGAGGAGAGACAAAGAGGAGGATCCTCCATCCACTGATTCACTTCCCAAGTGGCCATAACAGACACAGCTACGCCGATACAATGACAGGAAACCAGAGCCTCTTCCGGGTCTCCCTTGCGGGTTCAGGGTCCTAAGGCATTGGGCTGTCCTCGACTGCTTTCCCAAGCCACAAGCAGGGAGCTACATGGGAAGTGGGTCCACTGGGATTAAAACCAGCCTCCATACAGCGTCCCAGTGCATGAGAGGCTAGGACTTTAGCTGCTAGACTATCACATTGGGCCCAGTTCCTGGCTTCTGATCAGCCCAGCTCCAGCCACAGTGGCCATTTGAGGAGCAAACCGTGGACAGAAGATCTTTTTCTCTGTAAATCTTCCTTTCCAATTAAATAAAAACTTAAAAAAAATTGTATACAAATTCAGACAAATGTTTAGGGAAGGTTTAAGATAAAAGGAATTAAAGTATATATTTTTAATAGAGCTACAGATATGACCACATAAAACTGTGTTCATGCATTACAAATCATTATTTTTTTTTGTTAAAGATTTATTTATTTTTATCGGGAAGTCAGATTCATAGAGAATGAGAGACAGAGATAAAGATCTTCCACACGCTGGTTCACTCCCCAAGTGACTGCACCAGCCAGAGCTGAGCCAGTCCACACCAGCAGCCTCTTGCAGCACTCCCATGCAGCTGCAGGGTCAACACTTCCACATATGGGAAAGACCAGCTAAAGGAAGACAGTGATAAACCACAATACATTTGCATATTAATACCCGCAGGAAATGAAGGCTGAAAATTCAGCATATTCATCAAATTCCTTTATAAAACTAGGAAAGGAAAACCAAATGAAGATTGGCTAAAGGAAATAACAAGCACTTCAACGCAGAAATACCCATGCTGAAATCTTACATGACAAGTGACTGAGAAACAAAAGCTGGAGCAATAATATCAGTCCTGCCCATCACTTTGTCTAAGCGCCCAGTGGGGACTCGACTGCAGAACTGACCGTTGCTCTTGGGAGTACGAGTCAGCAGCGCACACAACATGGGCAACCAGGACCCACCGCTGCACACAGGCTGGCTCTCCTAGACACCAATGCCAGGCAAATGCCCGTGTCTGCACAGCAACAGGCACGGAGATGGCCACTGACAACAGCCAAAGTCAGAAAACAATCTCCTTGGTCAACAGAATGGATTTTTTAAAATTATACCTTTTTTTTTTTCCAGGAAACATGGGACAGCAGTTAAACAATTATCTCAGGATATGAAGAAAAGAAATAAGGATGTTGGCAGCATGTTCAGACATGTGTAGTGGGTTCCATTTGTAAGAAACAACTAACCCAAAGACCCCATATTCAGATGTCTTCGTAAGGGACTTAAGCATACAGGAGAAGATTTGGTAGGGTCAAGCTGCTTCTAAGGTAGAGAACCCAAAGAGCCACTGGATTTGAGAAACTAGAATATTTGAAACGCCTGGCACTAGAAGTGCTTCAGATATTTGTTTTGCAAATACATATGAAAAATCCTGGTGGCAGGACACAAATCCAAATATGAAATCCACTCACGCTTCGTATACACTTTGCACACATGGCTTGAGGGAATGTATAAGCCATTTTAGTGTACCTGCATACACTGATCGTGACCAGAGGTCACATGGGGACTCTTCCTCTTTCAAGAAGTTTCTGATTTGGGGGCAATCTGGATTTTGGATTTTTGGATGAGGCAATGCTCGGCTGTGCAAAATGTATGCACGGATCATGTGCTAGGTGCAACATATAAGAGAGGTTTCCATACGAAACACCCACTTGCCGGTGCTTATCACTGCTATATACATCCTTCATGCTCAATTATCTCCCAAGCCCTAATGCCTTTCAGAAACCACTTCCCAGTTCCTCCCCATTTCCGCTATGATCAATTCAGTTCACACCAGCTCCCCTTTTGTCCCTCACCACCTCCACCTGCCCCAGAGCCTCCTTTGCTTCAGCTCCACACTGCAAGCATTCAGTCTGGTTACACACTCTCATTTTTTCTACTGAAACATTTTCCCTGTCATCTCTTACCAGGTGGTAAAATCTACACGAAATCATCCAGGCTCACTATTGGTTTTTACTTATTCAAATCCATTCCACAAATTTGGTTCTCAAACCACATACGACATCACTAAGATTGCAACAGGAACCACATTCTCCTGTTGGATCCCACTAGCCTTACAAATTCCCTGTTACGTCCAAGAACTAAAGCCAAGTTCCTGGAATCACTGTGTGGGATTGCTGTGAACTAACAAGTACTTCTCTTTTAACTTTGCCAATGGTGTCCACTGCCTCTTGTCCAGGACGTGTCATTGACTCAGAGGAACAGAATTCACAGCAATAAGCACAAACACTGAGCGCGCATGGTTCCGGCAGCCCCTTCTGCCTCTGAGGCCGGGCCAAAGCACGCCTTACAGGCCTCATAGCCAGCCTCAGGCATCCACCTTTAGGATGCAGTCGCAATCTGGAGTCCTCTACCCCTCATTCTCTTAACTTCTTCCCCAAACTTGAAATGCTCTTCAGTCCTGGTGCTTCCTTGTTGATCTTCCAAATAAACTCCTGGCTCACCAGCCTCAGGCATTTGCACACACACACACACACACACACACACACACACACACACGTACGTTAAGACTCAGCCCAGATTCTTTCCCAGTGGCCCGACTTCATCACTGACCTGGTTCAGGGTGCAGGTAGCTTACCTGAGTGAATCTGAAACCCTTAAAAGCCAGTGTCTTCATCTCTCCCTCAATCCCAGCTCACAAACCCACAATAGGGATCTTAAGGAGGCCCAGCACCAAAACACCAGAGATAGGAAGTGCATGTGGATCAAGTGTCACATCAGCAGGAACGACAAAAATCCAAGTCTACAGTGAAGGATAACGGGTGATAGCTAAAAAGATCTCCCAGCACTACCGAGGCACTGAGGCCAGGCTGCTCAGGCTGCAATTCAGAGTGCTGTAATTTTTCTCCATTAAAAAAAAAAAAATTAGCATGCAGCCTTTTTTTAAAAACGATCTACATAAAACAACAACGAAAGTGTAAATGTCTTTAAAGATTTACAACATCTTATTTCAGTTATCCCTTTAAGCCAGAACAATGGCTTTGTATTTACAGAAGTATTTCAACTGGTCGCATGCTGTGAAAATGAGATGCACAGTGAATGAGAAAACCATCTTCAAAGTTTGGCTAAAATGTTAAAAATACAGTCCATTTTCTTTAGTTACTGCATACCCACTGTGCCGGAATCTTGCAATGCTGAAAACCATCCAAAGTACTTTTATTTATTTGTTTTTCATTTTTTTCCTTTTATTAACATTCTATGATATAGTTCCATAGGTTCTGGGATTTCCCTGACCCTACTTCTCCATACCCCTCACCCCCTCACCGATTTCCCCTCTATTATTAAAATAGCATAGTTCTTCATAAACAATCATATGTCCATCATTGCAGGCAGACTGTCCAGCATCTGATTATCAACATAGAGTTAACAGCTTCATTGGGAGTCCATCTTTGATCTGGAAGTAGAGATGCATACTACATTGTATCCTCACATCTGGATATGACAGTCTCCATGACACAGTTACTGCGCATCCCCTTAAACGAAAAGCCACAAAACAAAATCAACAACAGGAAGAAAAATAGAAATTTACAACACCATGAAGTTAAATAACATGCTACTGAATGACTAATGTGTTACTGCAGAAAAGAAAATCAAGAACCTTCTTGAAGAAAATGACACTACTGTATGACCTATGAGTCAGTGAAGAATCTAATGAGAAAACTGTTTAGAAGAAATGAAAAGAAAAACAAAAATATCAAAACCCATGAGATACAGTTTCTGCTCATCTTTGTTGGTGAGATGTGTGTCCTGTAGGCAACAGCTCGATGGGTTTCTTTTTAATCCAGTTTACTAATCTAGGATATCTGATTGATGCGTTTAAGCCTTTTACATTCAGGGTTAATATGAATAGGTGGTAATTTGGTCCTGACATTTTAGCAATGGGTTGCTCATTGATTTAGTCTTCTGTTGTTATTTTACTGGGCCGTTGTTCACATTTGCCTTTGGTTTTCCTAGGTGCCATTTTCTCTGTCAATAGAACATCTTTAACACCATTTGTAGGGCAGGTTTGGAAGAGGCATATTCTTTGAGCTTTTCTTTACTGTGGAAGAATTCTACTTCATTTTCAGAGACAAAGAAAGTTTTGCTGGGTACGTTATTCTGTGCTGACAACCACTACCACATAAATTTACATCAAAACATTGATGGAATGACCTTGGGAAAATTCCTTTGAACTATATTACATCCCAGTTTCTTCTCTGTTGAGTGTGAAGCAGAAAAGGTGACCTGCCTACTAGCTTTGGTAAATTATACAACTTCATTCATTCATTCACTCACTGTCAATAAACATTTAGTTCAGTATCTACGTGCCAGGACCTGGATTGTGTATTGGAGATACCATGGTGTGCAACAACAAATGGGTTCTCTGTCATGGAACTGACTGTCCAGTGGGAGAGACAATTTTATTATGAAATAAATGTATGATTATGAAGTATTTTAGTCTTGAGAGAGCTGTGACATTAAAGCCAAAAAAAAATGAAATCACTTCTTAAAAATAGGTTATGTTTTTAACTCCAGAAATAGCTATAATTTTCATTACACTCAATACCTTTTATGTTCTTTGAAGAAAAAGACTGAGATAAAAATGGGAAATTATTTACTCAAATCTATTTCATAGTTACAATTTGTGAACAAATGCCTCTTCATTGGAGAAATCTTTTTTGAAACCTCTCCATGGCATCTGAAACTGCTATGTGCTCACAAGTTCCTTGAGAGGAAGGGCTCTCTCATTCACGGCGACATCCCTGGCTCTTACAACACATTCGCAATGAGTCAATGGCGGGATGAACCACAGGGGCAGAAACAGCCAAGATCACATGTGAAATGCAGATTTTGCCCAAACAATCTGGGCAGAGTATATTGCTAAGATTCAGCGGGTGGGAGTGCACAGCCACAGGTGTCAGTTGATACACTCCTCCCTCCAGCCCACCTTATGTGATCTGAAGCTATCTGCTGAGAGCCAATGCTAACATAATCAGACCATTAACCCATGTTTTATTTCTTCCAAAACGAGAACAGAGCTTCTAAGAAGTCTGGGTGTGGCTTCTCCCCTTATCTGCTCCCTTCCCCCAGATACAGGAAAGAAGAGAATGTGAAAATAATAGTCTTACCCACTTTCTGCTAACCCTTGACCCTTCACACACTAATCAAATATGTAAAAATTATCAAAAATAAAATTTATACAATTAAAATTTTAAAAGAAATAAGTCATTCTAAACAGAGGACTTTACTTTTTAGCTGAACACTGATGCAGCTTGGTCTTCCTGGTCTCTTTGCCTCTATTCACACACTGTATACCCAACCCACCCACTCCCCACCTGCTCAGGGCTTTTCTGAAGCACTGTGGAGCGCTGGCCTGCCCAGAACCCTTACATGACTTTCCATGTTTCCAAGACAAAACCCAAGCTCTAGGCTCTTTATTTTCACCTGACTTCAAGCACTCAGCCCAACCACAGTTTTTTTTTTTTCCTTTTAACATTTCTGCCTCAGTCCTCCAAGTGGCTTAGGTCTTGTTTCAAACCTCCAATCTAACCTTACCAGAGACCGTCCTCAATCACCTGAATCTACACTAGCCACTCCTCTGTCTTCTTCCCCACTTCTTTGTCTTGCCAGCATGAGGCACCATATAACACTGCTGCTGACTATCTTTCTCACAAGTCTGTCGGGTCCCTGAAGGCGTATATCCTTGTCTCTGATGCCTAGACAGTACCAGTACTTGCCAGAAAACCCTTAAAAGTATCCACTCAAAAAAAAAAAAAAAACAGTACCCACTCAAGCAGCCTGTATCTACCTTGTTATCAAAGTGAGCACCTGTGAGGCCAGGGGCTTCACACCGCTTGGAGGAGCACCTCCCCAGGGTCCTCTTACGCTACAATCAGGCAACGAGTTCGATCCTCAAAACAAAAACTCATTAGTGAACAGTAATCAAAATTCTAAGAGATGCCAGAAAGACTTAACAATTTAAATCAATAATGATGCTCTTAAGATAGTAGAGAAGAAGGGGATGCAGGGGGAAAAAAATGGAAAGTTACTGGAAATATTGATATGGGTAACATTTCCCAGAAATTTAAACAAAATCTTAGAGTGAAAGAAATGCAATGGATAAATCATTACATCACCTTGGATTTGTATGCTTGTCTACATAATTCTCAGAGGGAAATCAAAAGCAAAACCTTGTTTCAACTCATATTTTACAAAATAACAATAAATTAAATGATAAGAATAACTTTATTAGAATTATTTCCATGATTTAGAAAAATGAAACAGACTTGTAAGAGGAGGGGCGCGGACTATTGTAATATTCATCTTGGAACCAGTCTCATTTCAGGAGGTATTTAGGAAGTATACCATGTTACCAAATTACCTACAGACAAAAGACACTATTTTACAATATTCCCAATTTGACAAGCAAATATATAAAGCCACTGGTATTTGACTACAGGCATACAAACACAGCAACTCAAACTCTGTCTTCAGAATGAATCAACCAACTTAAAATCTTAACAGAGTTCAAAAGCCCATGCAGAAGGAACAGTAACCAACAAAATTATACTTTCAAAGGAAAACAAAAATAAAATGTACACTCCATGAGTTGCATACTTCTGGTGTCAAGATATTTCTAAACGGCCTGGCACAATGGCTCAATAGCTCAACCGCCCCCCAACCCCCGTTAAAAGTGCCAGGATTACATATGCATACTGGTTCATGTCCTGGCTGCTCCACTCCCCATCCAGCTTTCTGCTTATGGAGTGGAAGCAGCAGAGGATGATGGCCCAAAGCCTTGGAACCCTGCACCCACATGGGAAACCTGGAAAAAACTCCTGGCTCCTGGCTTCAGAATGGCCCAGCTCCACCCACTGTGGCCATTTAGGGAGTGAACCAGTGGATAGAAGATCTTTCTCTCTGCATCTCCTTCTCTCAACAAATATTACCTGCCTTTCCAGTAAAAAATAAATAAATCTTAAACAGCAACAAAAACACATTTCTAAATTACTAACAAAGTCCCTAGGAAAAGATGGCATGTTCTAGTTTCACATAACTTTCCACAAGAACTAAACCTTGAAAGCCTCACACAAACGGAAGGGTTGTACATTCAATCCACATTCTAATAATTTATATTTGACTTGCCTTATTTTCAGTGTTGGTTAATTTTCATTGTACCTATAAGAGACATCCATCTGCTGGTTCAATCTCCAAACACCCACAACAACCAGGCTGAACCACGATGAAGAAATGAGCCCACAACTGCATCCACACCTCCCACACACATGGCAGAGGCCCAAGGACCTGAGCCTCCCAGAGCGTGCACAAGTGGAGAGCTGGATTAGAAGAAGCAGAGGAGCCGGGGCTCAAACCAGACTCCCCAGTACGGACGTGGCTGTCCCTGGCACTGACTCAACCACTGCAAGTCACATCATCACAGACAGCACCACGTAATTCCAGGGAACAATTACATAGTAGTATGCTCTATTAACAACTGTGACTTTTTTTTGACAGGTAACAAATCAAACTAAAAATGCCACTCAACCTTATTCCTACAATGAATTCTACATGGAAGTTAGCTGTCCTCTGGAAATGTGAGGCGACATCCCATCCCAGGAAGAACATGGGAGCCTGCAGAAGATCAGCTCTGCCACTTCCAAACTCTGGAGGGCCTTCAGTCATCTCCTGCACATGGAGATGGGAATGCCTATCCTTCTTCCAACTTGCTGGGATTTTGAATGGAAAGCATTCCTAAGGCGAAAATGGACGTGGGGCTTACTCAGTAACTATTTTTAAAAAGGGAAAGGAGAGGATTAAAACTTGTCTACCCTAAACCAAAAGGTATGTGTTCTTGCCCTTTCCTTTCTCCAGGGTGTGACATCTAACAAGTTATCTCATATTCTCTTCATGCGGACTAAAATGTTTTCTATTTAAAGTTATTTCTTACTAAAGTTCTAGTTAAGCAATGTGAAAGCAACAGATACATAACCATGTCAAAAAGCTGTAGTCTTGATAGTAAAAGCCAAACTGGAAGGGAAAAGGAGAAGAAAAGGAAGAGGGAAAAGAGAATTGGGGTGGAGAGGAGGGGAGAGGGGAGATGAGGAGGAGACTGGGGTGGGGGGAGAGGAGGAGAGAGAGATGCTGATGGCAATTTCTGCCAGAGAAGTTCTACCTTTGCATAAACAATTTATATCTTAATCACACCTCATATTCATTACGGTGAGTCAATCACCTCCACTCAACTAGTACCTCCTTGAAGACATGAAGGTCACCTTGGACTTCTTCAATGGCCCACACGTTATTAGGCATACAGGTGGTGCTGTCAGACGTCAATGACAGCATGCCACAGCCAACCAGCCAACCAGCTACGACTTAGGCGACACGCAGAGCAGCGGAAGAATTACCATTTTCCTTTCGTAATCTTGTTATGAACTTCTTGGGAGGGATGACTCCAACCTTCTTCTTCTGGGTCGCGATGCTGTGGAAGAGGTCTGCTAAGCACGTGAGCAGGCTCTCCTTCTTCCGAGGCTGACTCTTGTAGGCTAGGACCTTCTCCCGGAACGGACGACAGAAATAAAGTGCTTGAAGAACTGAATTGCAGTAGCAGGTATTCCCAAACTGGAACAAAACAACAACAAAAATTCTGTTAAACTTGGAGCACTCTATTTTCATGATGAATTGCTGAGTGTAATAGGGAGGACAGAAAGAGCAGCCAAGCAATCTCAGATCCATTTCAATTAAAAGATATCAGATATCAGATATCAGAGATATAATTAGTTTACAAATCAGCCATTTTAACACTATACTGACACGCTGGGCATCAGTTTCAGATTAAAACTAAAGGAGAATACATGCAAGAAGCATGCTCTTTATGGAACTAGCTTAAGGAACTAAACAAAGAGAAATGCTTAAAATTCTGGTAATTTTCTCTTTTTATATTTCCACTGTTAACTACAATACTGCACATCTGCTAAGCATTTGGAAATATAACTTCAAAATTCCAGTAAAAATACACAAAAATGAGGTTTTCTACCAGGTTCTTAGAGTACCCCTCCCCCCAAAAAAACCCACAAAACAAAAACATTAAGCAAATAACAACAACAAAAAGATCACTGGTAATGTTACATGCTAGAGCAAAGGATCTAGACTCATTATTTTAGTTAAGCTCTTACTGAGCCTGATTTATCAGTGCAACTTTATTTGAAGTCGGTGCAGTGGCATAGTAAGAAACGCTGCCACCTGGTTTGCCAGAATCCCATATGGGTGCCAGTTCTAGTCCCGGCTATTCCAGTTCTGATCCAGCTTCCTGATAATGCACCTAGGAAAGCAACAGAGGATGGTCCAAGCGTTTGGATCCCGGAACCCACATAGGACACCCAGAAGAAGCTCTTGGCTCTTGCCTAACTGCAGTCACCGCAGCCATTTGGGAAGTCAATCAGCAGACAGAAGACAGATATCTCTCTCCCCCAGTCCCAGGAAATGAAATACCCGTGAATGACTGCAAAATGCTTCAAAAAGCTTTTGTTGTAGGGCTTAAAAAAAAAAAAAATCAATTCAAAAAGAAAAATACATTAAAATTCCTAAAACTGAAAACCAATATAAAATTTAAAACTTGTATGTTTTTCTACAAATTAAACAGAGAAAAGAATGACTTCAGGTGGATTCTCCAGCATAGAGAACTTTGACTTTATGCATGCCCAGGGAGGCACAATGTAAAGATTAAAAGAATGATAAAGAAACCTACTGTCACTCAGCAGCCATTTTAGACAAAGCAAGCAAGGAATTACAGCAATATCATTAGAAATAAAACAGTTTAACAGAAAAAAAATATTGTATCAAAATCCAGGAAAGCAAAAGATCTGTAAACTTTCTCTAGAAATATCAATATAAGCTCCCACCTTTTCATACCTCTTAGGAGTGTGTGCATTTGTGTCTCTACGGGTGCACATGTGTGAATCTGCTTTCAAGCTCTGTCCACTGAAAAGGTATGGCAACACTGGGGTCCACTCCCCTCAAGCCTGTATCCAAATTGTGGTCACTACACATCTTTTCCCCATCAAAAGTATCCAACCAATATACCTTAGAGGCATGGCTGATCAAAAATCTGGACCAAGAAATGTACAATATGCAAAAATTATCCTGGAATGTCTTTTTGTGAACTTGTAAGATTCAATTTCGATTCAAAAGAAACACTGTAATAGATGAAAACCTGGCTATTAAAAATTCATGATTAAAATGACGTTAAACAAAAAAAGTCTCATTGTTCTCCACTGGAGGATGTAAACTAAAATATAACAAGAAAATAGCAATATCTTATTGTTTTTGGTAAGAAACCACATTTCAAGGGCACTAAATCATCAAGGAAGTTCTTGCTTATACGATAATTCCTGTTAATAAAATCAGAAGAAATGTCTGTAAGTACTACATGATGCAACGATTATCAACACAGACTAAAAGAACTGGGTTAGAGGTAGACAGGGAGCTTCAAACAAAGGGATCAACTTTAAGCCCCCACACATTCCTCCCGGAGAGTAAACAAGCCAGTGTTTCAGGTCTTGTGACCCATCCCAGCTGCCATGAAGCACCAGGGCCTGAAAACACAAAGCCGCTGACCTCCCATCGGTCTCCAAGACTTAACTGCTGATTTACAGGGTATTCAAACGTGAAAGAATAAGCGAAACAAGACCACAAGGGTGACGCCAAATGTAAAATGTAGGATTGCTTCTAGGACCAATGAAGGTCTGGTCTCACAGAATAAAGAAAACAGATCGGGAAAGTTCCAGAGACACCCAATCAGATTACAAGCATACTGCCAGGGATTTACTTGAATCTTGATCTGAACATAACTACAGGTTGAAGATTCCTTACTCGAAGCACTTGGAGCTGTAAGTATTACAGAATTCAGATCTTTTTTGTATCTTGGAATATCTGCATATATCTGGTAAGATATCTTGGGGATGAGACCCAAATCTAAACACAAAATTCATTTATTTCATATGTACCTTTCACACAAGACAGAAACTTTGGGCAATTGTTTAAATTTCTTCTTCTTTCAATCTATTTGATTCTTCTGTGCGTGAAGCACAACTTAAGAACATGGAATTTCCCAGGTGTGGTATCATGTTAGCATTCAATTTAGGTTTTGAAGCATTTCAGAGTTCAAACCTTTGAATTACAGATGCTCAAGCTGTATAAAAAGCAACCTTTGAGATAACTGGCATTTAAACATAGGACAATACTGGGAAACTTATCAATGTTATTGGGTGTGATAAGACAGTCACTTTTTAAAAAATGTCAGATGAAGACAAAAAAATAAATACGTATGGTCAAAATGGCATAAGACTAAGATTCCTCTCTCCAGGGCAGTTAAAAGAAACAAGTAAGGGGCAGAGCATGTTGGTGTGCGGTACACGTGTGGTAGGTACACGGCAGACTATGCAAACCCTGGCAGAGCACTGGTCAATGTCTCACTAGGCAAGTGAGCACTGTTTTACTGATGACTGATTTCTGGTTTGTAGCAGACGGCTGTTGAACCTCAAGTAAACTATAGGATCACACACATGTTAAGTTCAGAGCAAACACATGATCTACCCAGTTTAACTAAAAGGAAACACTGAATCTAGGCACAGCCAATCATTCTAGGGAAAAACAGTTTAAAAGTCTAGCTACAGTCAATTTCCTAAGTATCTGAATACGTCTGTCATCCCCAGACATTAAAACAAGTGTGGAAGCCCCGACACTGCCCATGGCTCCCCCTGCCCCATGAGTCCCCTTCCCTTACTCATCTTCTAACAGACCTCCTAAACGTTCACAAAGAACAGACTCACGACCTCTACAGGCACGAGTTGGAGACAGGCAGGCCTCTGGCAGGCACTTGGGACTTCTCGCATTCAAAGAACAGGCCAGGGCACAGTTAAGAGCGAGCCCTATGGGATTTCCAGGAAAGGCTAAGCAAGGACATTGCGATGCTATACTGGTGGCAGTGATTCCAAACACACCTGCAGCAGAGCCTACAGTGTCACTAGGATTTGACTAGTCGTCCAGGGCAAGCGTCGCATAAAAAATTCTAGTAGTATTATGTGCTACAGTCCAGAGAATCTAAGGACCAAGACATTCTGGTTCTGCCACGTGAAGATAAGAGTCAGAACTTGGGACACTTTTCTTGAAGAATGTGCTATGTACCTTTCATTTTCAAAGATAAAGGAAAGCCTTGCAGGGTATGTTATCTTGGGCCAACAATTTTTTTTTTTTTTCCTTTTAGAATCTAGAATGTCACTCCATTCTCTTCTGGACTGTAGAGTTTCCTGTGAGAGGTCACATGAGTCTGATTGCCATTCCTCTGCATTTGATTTTTTTCACATGCACATTTAAGGATCTTTTTCTTATTTTCAACTGAAGAAAGCCTGATTATCATGTGTAATCGTGAAGATAGCTTTTGGTTAACTCTATTGGGAGTTCTGTGCCCCTTCTTTCTCCAAATTAGAAAACTTTTTTATTATCTCATTAAATACATTTTCAAACCCAGCTTTTCTTTCTATACCTTCTGGAACTCCCATAACTCTTACATTTGACCTTTTAATAATGTCTCTTAATTCTTGAACACCTTTTTTAGCTTGACCCAGCTCTGCTCCCAGCTCTATGATTGGTTCCATGGTGACAAGAAATATCTTCCAGTTCTGAGATTTTTTCTTCTGCCTCATTCATGCTATTATTGAGACTTCCCACGGGATTTTTAATTTCCTCCATTGTGTCCTTTATTTCCAATAATTCAGCTTGAGTTTGATTCAATGTCACTATTTTCTGTGTGACATATTCCTTGAATTCCTTGAATTCCTGCATGTGCTTCTCTTTGTTGATAAGTAACTTTATAATGAGTTTTCTCAATTCTGTATCCCCCATTTACTCAATGTATTCCTCAATTAACTCAGAGGTTGGCATAGGATTTTACTCCTTTGCAGGGGAGTCTTCAGTAATATTCATTGTGCCTCTCTTCTTTCATTCTTGGTCATTGTACTTCTACTTAGCAAATTCTTCTCCTTGGGGCAGGTTTCTAAGCTGTGTCAACCACAGGTCTACAGGTCAGTTTTACTTATTGTGGTTGGTACATGGCTCTTTGTTTGCTGTCACTTGTGCCACTCCCTCCAGCGAATTCCAGGTCTGGGTTCTTGTGTTCGAATTACACCATAGTCCTGGCTCACCAACCAGTCTCCACCTCCTGTGATACTGTGCTGAAGCTGCACCATTGTCTTTACAGCCTTTCTCCTACTTCTGGTTGGAACAGGTTCCAGGATTAGGGAGATACCACGTGTCCTAAATAACTAGGTTGTTGGTGGTGCTGATCTTGATGGAACCTGCTGGCATTAAGTCTGAGGGCAACCTCGATCTATTTTGACCTGTAAGATGCCAAAGTCATTTTTATTTTCCCTGTAGGACCAGTACAACACACTGAGCTAGAAATGAGTTTGCTCCTAGCTCAGCACATGCACAGCTGACTATTGTCCCTCCAGTCTTACAAACCTTTACCACACTGTACAAAATGGCAGCTGATGTGCCACTGGTGGAGTTCTGGATCTGCTGGCTGTAGCTCTGGTGGCTACCCAGACCTATTTTGGGTAGAAGCTATAGTTTGTCACATCGGTACAATGCATTGAGCCAGAAATGAGTCCCTCCAAGTTCAGTGAAAGTGCAGTCCCGTCCCACAGCCTTTGCCTTTCCTATACAAAATGACAAATGCAACTCTGGTGAGTGTCTGGGCTGTGAGATTCACCCTGTTCCCACACGGCTATTTGGGATCTGCTGTCTTTCTCTGCTCCTGGTTGAACCAAATCAGCAGGACAGGCAGTTCCTTGTCTGGGGTCACCTCCTGAGTTCCCAGTGAACTCCCCTCCCTACCTGGCTACTGCTGGAGCTCAGTTCACCACTTGCTGACTGCCGCAGGGGTATCTGGTCATTGTAACAGTGCACGGTTGTCTTCACTGCTCTCCTATGGCCATCTCCAGGGAGCTCTCTACGCTGGCATGTCCTCTCCTATTTTCTGGAATGTGCCCTCTGCTTCACCCAGCTAATGATTCTACATCTGTTAAACATGTTCTTACCCTATTCTGCCATCTTGATTCTCCAAATGCTATTATTTGTGACATCATTCTTCCAAGAGAAAATGATTTCAAATAGAAATTCTCAAGAATATCCCACATTTTAATAATGTATGCTGATCAGAATTACCTCTAGAAGAACTGGAACTTAATTTTCCTTTGCTATTTTTGTTTGTTTTGCTTTGCTTTATTTAAGGATTTTTAAGAAAGGCAGAGTCAGAGAGACATGTTATAGCCACTGCTTCACTCCCCAAATGGCCCCAACAGTCAAGAGAAGGGAGCTTTGGGCCCGGCACGATGGTGCAAGTGGTTAAGGTCCTCGCCTTGCATGCCCAGGATCCCATATGGGCGCCGGTTCTAATCCCAGCAGCCCCGCTTCCCATCCAGCTCCCTGCCTGTGACCCAGGAGAGCAGTCGAGGACAGCCCAAAGCTTTGGGACCCTGCACGCGCGTGGGAGACCCAGAAGAGGCTCCTGGCTTAGGATTGGCATAGCATCGGCTGTTGCACTCACTTGGGGAGTGAATCATCGGACGGAAGATCTTCCTCTCTGTCTCTCCTCTCTGTATATCCGCCTTTCCAATAAAAATTAAGAAAAAAAAAAAAGAGAAGGGAGCTTTATCCCAGTCTCCTGCATGGATAGAGGAGTCTAAAGAATTGGGCCATCCTCAACAGTTTTCTCAAACGCATGAGCAAAGAGCTGAATCAGGAGTAGAAGAACCGAGGCTCCAATTGGCACCCAGACAGGCTGCCATTATCACAGGTGGTGGCTTAACTCAACTGTGCCACAACGCGAGCCCCAGCACATTTTCTTTGCATTTGCATGTTTCCATGTGTAAGACTGGTAGAATGCCAGAAGTAAAGCAACAAATGCCCTGTAGGTGTATGAAGGCACTTACATGGTGATATTCACATTTAATTCTAATTAAATCATTTTCAAAGGATCAAAGATCATCTGATCTGGGCTATACAGGAAATTTTCAATGTAAGACATTTTTTGTAGAAACAGGAAAAATGAGGCTGTCAAGTCAGAAACTATTCTATGACCTCAGGCAACTCTGCTTCCCTCCCAGTAAAAACTGTTTTTGATACAAACAAAGCAACATTCCTGCCATATATTACGAAGTCTATGCATCATTTTTCAAACTGCTTCCAACATGACTCCCAGGGCTAAGCATCAGTGAATACTTACATTGACTAATCCAAAATAGTGCTCGTTGACGGGAAACTGTTCTGGGCCAATCTCTTTCTCTAATGCCGAGGCATTGGCGCCCTAAAACAAACAAAAGTGAAAATTACTCTTAGCATTTGCAATCCTTTCGTTGCATCGCCAGTCACACGGGCATGATGGAAGACCATCTACACACACTACCCAACAGCACTGAAGAGAGAAAAGGCTTCCAAGCACCTAACTCCAATGGCATTCTGGAGCTTTCCTGGGACACCGAAACCAGGATCAGGCAAGGCATCAGTACTGTGCTCCCGTTTTCTAAGGATGACTGAAAACCCCGCTCAAACTTGGCTTCTACGTGTCATCTGGGAACAGCCTCACAGGAGCCAACACTGACACTAAATGTGCTCATGGCCCCTAGCCTTGCAACACTGAGGCACAGAGCCACAGCTGGCAGAGCATTTCCTGAAGCTGTCACTGGCACCCGCAGGCTGGCAGCAGTGCAGATGGCACAGCGTGGCAGTAACAGCACGTTATATGGAAGTCGGGCTGCAGGAACTAGACTGACACATGGAGATGTGGAAAATGAACACAAGGAAAACTGGTGCCAAACAATACATAAAAAAACAGCACGAGGATGGATATAAGGCACACAAGTGGTTGTTGGACCAGGGCCATGGGACAGGGGACAGAGAACAAGAGGGAAAAAAAATCAAAGCCCTTGAGCAATCAGTGTGTCCTAGCCTCAGGAATCCAAGCAGCTCTAAGTCAAAGCCACCGTGGGGCCCAGACACGGCTGAGCACACGACACAGGCACCACCTTGTGGGCTCTGAAACCCAGCAAGCCATATGCAACAGGTGGACTCTGAAGATTCCCAAGACAATATTCTACCAGATAAATGTAACATATGCCACAGCACTCAAACCCCCCCCCCCACACACAACCAAATGGCACTTTCAACAGCCACATGGAAGATCATATACTTCCCCACTACATTGAGCATACAGCTAACTCCACACCAAAGCTGAGAACTCCACACCTGTGGGTTCCTTGTTGAGCCTAATTCCTGGACCAGGAAAATCAACTTCCTGCCAGATCAAGACTGACAGAGAGCCCGTGCTCCCTCAGGCACCGGCTGAGCTGGTGGTCAAGGTTCACCATATAAGGAGGTTTCCCCACCACCCTCCAGGTGGCTACCCCTTGAAAGTACAAAATCCTGGCTTCATCTTGTCTGAATCAGGAATTCCATTTAGCTTTACATCATTATACAATCATGACTTAACAGGTATAATTTATTTCTAAATTTGAGTTTCAATCAATAGTTTATGATACCACTAAAAGCAACCATACAAGAAACTTCAAAATTCACTGAAACTGATAGGAGTGTTGAGCCCTACACAATGCTGCCAGTCCAAGCACACAGTCACAAAATTCCGTCCTTATGCTGAAAGTGAGCAATAAATCTGGATGTTCACCATCCGTTATAAAGCATCAACCTGGAGCCTGGCATGATATCTCAGTGACTAAACCTTCACCTTGCAGGCACTGGGCTCCCATATGGGCACCGGTTGGTATCCTGACTGTTCTACTTCCCATCCTGCTCCCTGCTTGAGGCCAGAAAAAGCATCAGAGCAAAGCCCAAAGCCTTGGGACCCTGCGCCCATATGAGAGACCTGTAAGAAGCTTCTGGCCCCTGGCTTCAGATCCTGTCCTTTGCGGCTACTTGGGGAGTGAATCAACAGAAAAAAGATCTTCGTCTCTCTTTCTCCCTACAAATCTGCCTTTCCAATACATAAATTCAAAAATTTCAACCTAACATCTGTTTATGCTAGTACAATCCTTTAAAATTTTTAAAAATGTTTTTTTAGGGCCCGGCGCGATGGTGCAGTGGTTAAGGTCCTCGCCTTGCACGCCCGGGATCCCATATGGGTGCCAGTTCTTATCCCGGCGGCCCCGCTTCCCATCCAGCTCCCTGCCTGTGGCCCGGGAAAGCAGTCGAGGACGGCCCAAAGCTTTGGGAACCTGCACCCGCACGGGAGACCCGGAAGAGGCTCCTGGCTTCGGATCGGCATAGCATCGGCCATTGCACTCACTTAGGGAGTGAATCATCGGATGGAAGATCTTCCTCTCTGTATATCCGCCTTTCCAATAAAAATAAGATAAATCTTTAAAAATGTTTTTTTATTGGAAAGGCAGATTTACAGTGAAAATGAGAGACAGAGAAAAGATCCTCCACCTTCTGGTTCATCACCAAGTTGCTGCAACAGCCAGAGCTGAGTCAATCCGAGCCAGGAGCTACTTCTGCATCTCCCACTTGAGTGCAGGTTCCAAGAATGTGGGTTATCTTCTGCTGCTTTCCCAGGTCACAAGCAGGGAGCTGGATCGGAAATGGAATGGCTAGGACACAACACAAGCCAGCACCCACAAGGATAACCTCTTTACAGAAAGAAAAGAAAGAAAAGAAGGAAAAAGGGCTGTAAGTGGGAGGGAGAAGAAAGGAGGAATGGAGTCAGATAGCAGCACTGGAAACCAACCTCACTCCACATAGAACAAACACCAGCTCACACATCTTGGGAAGGTACTTGGCATCCGAAACCAACCACATGCCACACACCCTGTTCTCTAACCCTCCTCAATCCATGTCCTACTTGCCTCCACACATACCATCTACTCCTCCTGTGCCTATTCAGAAAATCCTCTCCATACTGCCTTGACTTCACTGTAGTTTTAGCTGCAGGTCAAGTATTAGCCTTCCTATGCGTCCACTTCCTAACTATAAAAGGAAATGGCCAGTACCTCTTTATAGGGTGACACAGAGAATGAAATTTTCACTTCTCCAAGGTTAAGTGTGCTGCCTGACACCTAGCCAGGTGTCCCACAAACATTGGTTCTCTTCTTAATCACAAAGAAAACTCAACACCCACGGCAACTGGAAGGGGGAATCAGTCAAAAGTGACAGATCACTGGAGACCATCCATTAGTCAACTTTATCAGTGTAAGAATCTAATTTGCAAAGTTCAGAATCCTGTGATGTTCAAAACCCGTTTCTGGTACCAGCACTGTGGTACAGTGAGCTGAGCCACAGCCAGGATACCAGCATCTCATAGATTCGAGTCTCCATGGTTCTGCTTCTTCTTCCATTCCCTGATAAGGCACCTGCAAAAGCTGTGCAAGGTGATTCAAATGCTTGGTCATTGCCTCCGAAGTGGGAGATGAGGACGGAGCTCTAGGTTCCTGACTCTGGCCTCACCCAGTCCCAGTCATTGAGGCTACTCAGGGAGTGAACAAATGACTGCAAGATTCTCTCCCTTACTGTCACTATTTCCCACCCTTGCACCCATAACTTTCTCTTTCAAACATATAAAATAAATCTTTTAAAAATTTCTGGGGCCAGTACAGTGGCTCAACAGGCTAAGCCTCCACCTGCAAGCACCAGCATCCCATATAGGTACTGATTTGTATCCTGCCTGCTCCACTTCCCATCCAGCTCCCTGCTTGCGACCTGGGAGATCAGCAGGAGATGGCCCAAGTCCTTGGGATCCTGCACTCATGTGGGAGATCCAGAAGTTCCTAGCTCCTGGCTCCTGACATCAGCTCAACTCAGCTCTGGCCATTGCAATCATTTGGGGACTAAGCCAGGGGATGGAAGAGCTTTCTCTGTCTCTCCTCTCCATAAATGTGTCTTTCCAATTAAAAGAAATAAATCTTTTTTAAAATCTCCAAGTTTATTGACTTTCCTTTCTATCTTGGTTTTTAAAGATTTACTTGAAAAGGCAGAGAGGGAAACAGAGACAGACATCTTCCATCTGCTGGTTCACTCCCCAGTTGGCTACAACAAGGTCAAAGCCAGGAGCCAGGAACTCTACCCCTGTCCCCCACCTAAGTGGTAAGGACCCAAGTATTGGAGCCATCATCTGCTGCCTTCCCAGGCATGTCAGCAGGGAGCTGGATGGGAAGAACAGTTGGGAATCAAACTAGGCACTCTGACAGAGGCTGTGGCGATGCAAAGGACAAGTTAACCCACTGCACCACAATGCCAGCCCTTTTCAAGCAAGCCGATACATGAATTAAGATTCTCAGTTAAAACTATTAGTGAAATGTAGGCCTGGCACGGTAGCTTAGCAGCTAAAGTTCTTGACTTGCCTGCGTCGGGACCCCATATTGGTGGCGGTTCATGTCTCAGCAGCCCTGCCGCTTCCCATCCAGCTCCCTGCCTGTGGCCTGGGAAAGCAGTTGAGGACGGCCCAAAGACTTGGGACTGTGCACCCTTGTGGAAGACCCAGAGGAAGCTCCTGGCTCCTGGCTCCAGTTTGGCTTAGCTCTGATCGTTGTGGTCACTTGGGGAGTGAGTCAGCAGATGGAAGATCTTCCTCTGTCTCTCCTCCTCTCTACATATCTGATTTTCCAATATAAATAAGTAAATTAAAAAAAAACGATTAGTGAAATATTTACATCAAGTAATTTCTAAAGTCATTTAACTTTCCAACCACAATGATCAATTTTTCTATTTCAGCCAACCAAAGGCTTCTAAGCCACACAACCCAACGGCTTGAGGAGCTATAGTTATAGATGCTATGAGAAACACAAAGAAACAAAAAGAGTGGGTCTGGACTCTGGCACAGTACAGCAAACACGACCCCACTGTGCTGGGCAGATGCAGAAGAGGCCTTCCCACTGCACAGGTTCCAAGCTTTTTGTGGACAACCAATCTAATGCTAACTGAAAAGGCAAAAGTGTATATCTAAAACAATCTGGTTTCTGATGTATAGTTTTTAAAAATAGTTTCCAGGGGCATTATGGAACAGTAGAATAAACTACCTCCTGAGATGCCAGCATCCCATGTAAGTGCTGGTTGAAGTACTGGTTGAAGTACTGGCTGTTCCAAGTTCTATTCAGCTCCCTGCTAATGCAGCTGGGAAAGCAGTAGACAGTTCAAAGTGCTAGGGCCCCTGCACCCATGTGGGAGACCAAAACGGAGGTTCAGGCTCCTGGCTTCACCCTGGCCACTAGGGTCATTTGGGGAGTGAATCAACAGATCTAAGATTTCTCTTTGTTTCTCTCGCACACTTGCTCTACCCCCTGCCTTTCAAATCAATCTTTTTTTAAAAAAATTATTTCCTACTCCAAATGTAAATTTAACTGGCAAAAACTGCCAAGTCAAAATATTGCTGTACATCTATGGAAAAGTTTCCATATTGATAACATTCCTTGAGGATCACAGAAGACTGACAAACTCTAGCAGTCAATTAACGATCATCAAGCCCCCAAATAAATTATGTCTGAAGCACTCAACAGTAACGGCTCTGAACAGTTTCCCATCCATCCCCTTCAAAATACAACCCCTACCCAAGCTAACAGCAACTTGGGAAATTGGTGATTCCTAACTGGGACAGATGGACGGAATGGGGGCAACGGGGGAGGGAGCATCCAAAACCAACGATCTCTGCTGCCAGTTTTCCCAGGGACGGAATCTGCTTGTTTAGTCTTCTCTTACTGTACAACACTTGCGCAGGAAAAAGGCATTTGTCTCTGTGCTGCACTCATGTTTGAAAGCTTGGCAGAAGATTGTTTTAGAATTAGAACATATTACTACAGAATTCATCCTAAAGAACAGTTAAAATACTGAGGGTCCTCCTGATAAAGGCAATTAAACCCTAGATGAAATCTAAATTAGAAAAAAAATTAACTGAAAACAGTGGAAAAATAAGGAATCTGGTTGGGGGGGGGTGACTTAAAACACAGCATGAGGGAACCCCAAGAGAGAAACACCAAAGGCAGGGTCCACACTGGGGGAACCTTCCGGTCCTGGTGACCTTTCCCTTCCCTTCTGATGACCAAGCAGAACGGTGCTGGAGAGATGGTGCTACAACACAGGGGCCCCAGAGAGGGCCCCGAAGCCCCCGCTGCACCACCAGTGGAAGAGGGGACCAAAAATGGCCCTGGACCAAAGGCAAAGCATGGAAAACCTGTCTGCCTCGTCCTTGGCATTGAGAGGACCAGAGGAAAAGGGAATTGACCCCTCCCAAAATCTCATCAGCTCCAGCTGGTTCTCATGAAGTGTGTGACCCAAATTCACACAACCTAAGAACCTATTTTCTTATGATCTCATAAGAAAACTCAGGACATAGAACTGAATTAAAGAGATCCTAACCTGACAAGGCCTTCTGCCCCCTCCCCCTAACCCCCGCAAACACAGGCAGAATTCACTCTGCAAATGTAATCCTGAAAAAGAGACGTTGATTTTACAGCTAAAAATCTCTCTCTCTCTCTCTCACACACACACACACACACACACACACACACACACACACACACACACGAAGAAGAAAGCCTAGGAGCAGGACATACAACAGAGTCAGACTCACAGAAAAACCAACCATGAGAACTATCAGATACAAAGCGGCTGGCTAGGATGCCCCACCCCACGTCACACTGTCCGGCTGCCAGGTCCAAGCCCTGTCTCCTGCTAACACACTGTGACTCGAGCAGCTGGGTCCTCACCACCCACAAGGGAAACTCACCAAGTTCTCCTTTCCCACTGCAGAAACTTGGGAAGAGAACCAGCTGACAGATGAGTGCATGCTCTTAATTACATCATTATTTCTTAGAGAGGCTAGAAGTACAGCCAGGGTGGGGAACAAGACTTGCAAAATTTATTTGGTCTAGCTCAGTCAAAACAACCACAAGCTCAAAATTCAGTAAATCTGGAGATGGCACCAGGGCATAACAGGCTAAGCCTCTACCTGCAATGCCAACATGCCATTTGGCCACTGGTTGGTGTCCTGACCGCTCCTCTTCCAGTCCAACTCCCTGTTTATCGGCTGTGAAAGCAGCAGGATGGCCCAAGTCTTCGGGTTCCTATACTCACTTGGGAGACACACAGCAGGCTCCTGTCTGCTGGTTTCCTAGCAGCCAGGAGTACGGGCCACTGAAACCATTTGGGAAATGAATCAGCTAAGAGAAAATCTCTATCTCTCCTTCTCCCTGGAACTCTTTAAAATAAATGTTTATTTATTTGTTTTGATTTAAAAGAAACCATTACACAGAGAGGGGAAGAGACAGAGATCTTCCACCAGCTGGTTCATTCCCCAAGTAGTCTCAATGGGCAGAAGCCAGGAGACTGGAACTCCATCCAGCTCCCCTATGCGGGTGACAGGGGCCCAAGCAACCTGTTTCACTGCTTTAACAGATGCATTGATAGGAAGCTGGATCAGAAGTAAGGACAGCTAGGACTCAAACCAGTGCTCATATTGGATGCAGTCGCCTAATGCACTGCACTGCAACACCAGCCCCACAGGCTAACATTTAAATTGATGTTATCACAAGCCTGATAAATAATGCTATTAGAATCCACATGGCAACTGTCAGGGAAAAAAGAAAAAAAAAAAGGATTCCTCACCACTGGGATACAGTATTGGAAATAGTCACATGAATTCTAAAAAAAAAAATGACATCCTATCATTTTCATACCATGAAATTATCCTCCAAGTGGGAGAATACTAAATCAAAATAACCCTTAGTTACCCAAAGTTCTCACCAAAGTGATAACTTCGAGAATATAAAATAATATATCAACTATTACTAGCAAACCAAACATACCATCTTCAAATAGGAACAAAGCAAATGATCAAGGAATAGGCTGTGTTCCAGTTAAATAATTGAAGTAGTTAACCATTATAAACACACAACTCACTGCCCTTCATTCTGTCACTACGACAAAGACATCAATCATGCAAAAGGAAATTGGTAACGAGAAATGTTCTCAAAAAATGAACGAATTACTTTCAGAATGACCTCACATAATTAACCTTGAAGTCTGGCCCAGTGGCTCGGTCACGGTCTCCCATTGGAGCACAGGGGCTCTGTGCCCAGTTCCAGCTCCTGATTCAGCTCCTGCTGATGTACCCTCTGGGGAGCCAGCAGGTGATGGCTCCAGCGATTGGGTTCCTGCAACCCACGTGGGAGACTTGCATTCAGTTCCTCCCTACCGGCTTTAGTATGGACCAGCAGTGGCCCAGGCAGACAGAGTGGGCTGCATCAGAGCAGATGAGAACTCTGAATGCCTGTCTATCCCACACAGACCAAGGGGAAATAGGGACGGGGAGGAAAGCAGAGGGAAAAAAACAGACAATGGAATGCACTTTAGCAAGACACAAAAAAATGGTGAAAATGTAAAAGAAGGAGTATGTACCTGGCAAATGTGCTTGCCATTACACTTCCTATGTTACATCAGACAGTTAAAGCCAATTTCCCACGCAGCTTTTCGCTTAATACATCACATCTGCCCTGGTTTCATGTTTTCAAATCGTACCTTGGAATCCTGCATTTCTCATCCCGAGTTTAATATCGACCAAGGTTAGATCAGGTCAGCACATGAAGGAGAATTTGCCAAATGAGGCAGGAAAGGCTTCCCGGAGGTGAGAAGCAAGTGACCTTGGCAAGCTAAGAGCAATTCAGAGGCACAGGAAACAGCCTACCGGTGAGAATACGACAGTGTAAACACAAGAGAGCAAGTGTGAACAGAAAAAGACGAATCCGAAATATAAAAGGAGGTGTGAGAAACAAGCCCCATCTAAGTAAGAGTGAAAAAGCAAAGCAAACACTTAACCCTCACACCTGTTCCAGAAAAAGCCAGGTGCCTTGAAACTGTCTCAAAGGCAACAAAAATACTATGACAAAACAAACCATGGCCACACCATGCTAAGAATGGTCTCAGAGTTCAGGACCTGAACACCTGCTTTCGACCTAGCCGCATGCCTGGAGCCACAGCGCGGGATTTTCAGTACATCACACCTGCCACTTTCTCCCTCGGGAAAACTAATGGGTCAGCCAGTTACGAGATGTCTGTTGCTCAAGGTCAGAAGGAGAACTCACGTGTAATGCTCTCCCGGGGGGGTTATGCCCTGCCTGTGACCACATCCCACCCTCCTGCTGCCCACCATGTCCCCCCTGAGAACTCTTCACCAACAGGAAACACCCCTGGCAAGTTCCCAGGGCTTGCAAAAACAAAATTCTTCCTGGAAGAAATTAAAAATAGATTTCTCTTTCAACTGCCACCAAAGGAGCACACAAGGAACGCGGCCACAGTTCAGAAAAATCCAGTTGTGTGGCTAAACAGTGGCAAGGTGACTGCAACTTCAAATTTACTTGAGATTCCAACTGTGTAATATTCTTTAACAGTACTATATACACAAATACAACATGTGAGAAACGAAAGCTAAGCCACAAGTTATATATCTGATTCACTGCTATAATTGGCCAGAAAAATTTTAACCTACAAAAAGATCAAGTACACACTAAGAACCCACCTTTCCTGACATACTGCAAGATAGTTTCTGGGGCCAGTGTAATGACTCAAATGGTTAATCCTCTACCTGTAAGTCCCAACATCCAATATGGGCACCAGTTCATGTCCCAGCTACCTACTTCCTATCCAGCGCCCTGTTTCTGGCCTGGGAAAGCAGCGGAGGATGGCCCAAAGCCTTGGGATCTCGCATCAGCTCAGCTCCAGCCACTGCAGTCATTTGGGGAGAGAAGATCTTTGTCTCTATTTCTATCTGTGAATCTGCCTTTGCAATAACAATAAATGTTTAAAAAGACAGCTTTGAATTAATTCAGTATTATCAACAAACAGTTGAGTTACATAACTTATAGTTAAATGTGTTAGGGACTGTGATAGAAACTAAAGACAATGCAGATTCACCTTGGATTTTCTTCATTCAGTCAACAAATGAAAATATAAGAACACTGATTAGGTACTTACTGGGCGCTTTCCAACAAAAACAAATGTTGCTGATCCGTAAGGCTCTGTCAGAAAAGGAAAAAGCAGGAATGGGCTCAGGAAAAGTCACCCATCCAGCTTTCACACACCAAAAAGAAAAGTCTTAAGTACGCTAACATTAGCATAATGACGCCCTGAACAAACTGTGTGTGCCTGGCGAAATTTGACAAATCTTCATCTTCTATCAATACCAAGAAACTGTTCTCACAGAATTCATAAAGTGCTCCCACAGATACCCAAACATTTAAAACCCACTGTGGCTGAACCTCCTGTACTGATTTCTTACCTAAGGAAAAAAACAAGATTCATTTTTTAGAGCACCGCCAAAATGCCTTGACTGCCACAGTTCACCTGCCCTGCAGGCCGCAGTGAAGGCCTCCTATCATTTCAAGCTTCTCTAACCATACTCGCCATAGCGCCTGTCCTCTATCTCAAAGAATGTTTCAGCTCTGTGAAAACCGTGGCACCCCAGGTGTGAAATGACTAATGCCTCCACATAAAAATCCAGGTTCAATGCTGTTCTGCTTTAAAATCTGTTGACAATATCTTGACAATGGGATGCTAGACTCGCTGCCATTGTCAATGTCTACAATGACAGATTTGTGATTGTTTATGAAAAGCTATACTACTGTATTAATACAGGGGGAATCAATCGGGGGGAGGATTTTTGAGGAGGGGGCAGGGAAATCCCAAAACCATGGAACTATATCATCAAATAATAAATAATTAAAAAACCTATTTTTACCAACTCTTATGCTATACCGTAATCAAATATTTGTGAATACCTTCTCCTGACTCCTGGGAAGAAAACAACTATATAAATACAAATAAGCTGAAATGAAACAAAAACTGACAATGTAAATTACCAACTTATCTAGGTGAAAGCAACAGAGTTCTTGCTCTGGATTCCAGGTAGAAACTCACTCACCCTCATTAAAAAAAATTAAATCATCAAATCTAGATACTATTTCGGCAAATACTCAAAATATTCCCTGTTCAAATAAAACTGTGTACCAGCACTGTGACAGACTGTTTCACAGTTCTTAATTCTGACCCCAACACACACGAACAGTTATTTCTGGCTCTCTCTGTATCACTGAATCAACAGGAATAGTAAGTTACACCAAAGCAAAGACTTGACCTACAAAATGTGGCTGCCTCCCCACAGGGTTCCAGCTACAGTGTAGCAAAAGGCTGAAAACAACCTTCAAGTATGTTCTACTGCAAACAGGAAGGCTATCATTAGCAACCACACTATCAAAATCCCAGAGTAGCCGCGTCCTCTAAAGGGACACCTGAGCTTTGTCAAGGGTGGACTTCATCACACAGGCTGCTCAGTTTCTTGGGCAAACAGCAACAAAAAGCACCCCTGTTTGTGACAGATGGTGGGGAGACCTGGAAACTGGCTGCTCTGGCACCAAGTGTGGTCTCGTGCCGAACAGGGGGCACTGAGCAACATCACGGAAAATGGCCCAGACACCTCACTCAGAACCAGTTCCTCCACCAACACCATAAGCTGAAAGCCCTACCAGAATCACCTGTTCTGCTATCCAGAACCTAAGCAGACATTCAAGGTCAGGCTGATGCAGAGCTGAGGGGCACAGTGTGTTCCAGGCAGCCAGCATAGTGGCCTGAGGCTGGAGCAGGTGCCTTCTACAATTTGGGGTTGTGCATTTGGCTCAGTCAGGCAGGAGCTTGGGGAAACAGCACAGATACCAGTCTGTTTCCTTCCCCTTTGGGCTGTGCTAGCTTCTCCTTGATTTTCTTTTTCTATGGATCTCTAGCAGGTCACAAGCTGAGAAAGACAAAGCAACAGAAGCCTCGGGCAAGCACACACAAGGACTAGTGACTTTACAAAATTAGTCTGGGAAGCCATTACACAGACTGCAACCCCCAAGAGCAATCGCTGAGAAGAGGTGATTTCCAGGGTGACCGCGCACACCACACAGTTCTCAGACCAACAAAAAAGAAACGGGAGGAGGTGGCCCATTTGCAGGCAAAAGGATTTGGACAGCAGCTCTCCCTGAGGAATTACAGACACTGGAATTACTAGTGAGAGATGTAGGTCAACCGTCTTAAATACAGGCAAAGAACCAGAGAAAATCTGGACAGGGAAGCACGGGGAGGTCCCCACCAGGGGTGGTAGTAAAGAAGTGACAGGCTCCTGGGATTTCCTGGGGGCGGGGTGGGGAGAGAAGGGCCAGCAGCAGTCAGCTGGGGGGTTCTGTTTGTGAGGAGGAAAACACTTCAGAAATACTCAGTGCCGATGGCTACACACGGTTCTGAATGTCTCTGGCTGAGTCATACACTTAAAAATAAGCTAAACGGCAATTTTTACCTGACATACATTTTACCATGACCTAGGGAGTAACACTGGGTTTCCAAGGCAGGATCTGAGCATGCTCACTTTGCCACCAACGCTGGGTTGCTGACTAGCAAGGTATTTGTTCAGATCCCAGATTTCCTGAGAAAGACCTGTATCTGCAAAATTCAGATCAGGCCAGGTGCAGCAGCAGCATCGCAACCCAGAAAATAAATTAATCCTTGAAGGCAACATCATTCAAGTGATACTGCCTGGCTCAGGAAGTCCAAACCATGCAAAGCAAGGGTGCAGGCCACCATGGCAGCCGTGAGGCTTCAGCGAGCTGGGCTCCACACGGTCAGCAGCAAGCACTGCCCGGCTGCATGACAGCAGTGATAGCACTATCTTTCCTAGATTTATGCAGACTGCAGTAAAAATCACTCTTTCACATACACCCTGACTTACCTATTATAAACACACCTGGAACACAATACGGAGAGACAGCTCAGCTGTCGGACACCGGGAAGGGCTGAGAGGCCACACAGCTACCCCAGAAAGCACAGCGGGGCAGTGCAGGGCAGCAGCCAGAAGCCACTGTGTCACACGCCATGCACCCCAGGGTGAGCCCATCAAACCATGCACCCCCGGGGTGAGCCCCTCGGGCAGTCACACTTGACAACAGGGGAAGCAGCTCTTCCGCCTCCTTCACCGGAGTGAACACGAAGCTTCTCTAAGGCACAGTGTAGAGGTCCTGCTGGGAACATTAGTCATTTACATGCTTTCTAAGAGACCACTTTGCCAATGTGAGTACTGCAATGGAAAATTCCAGAAGAAAGTACTGTGTTCAAGTGACTTTGTTTTGAAAGGCATTGTGTAGGCAGAAAAGATCCCAATCTCTAACCTATGCACAGTCCGCAGTTGGCTCCTAAGGACAGATGCCAGAACGAGCAGCAGGTGCCTGATGCACTTCGCAGAAAAACTGACTTTTTCTTAATAAATACTGCAAACTCACATTGGCTAAGGTAAGCCCACCTGCAGAGAGATGAGGGAGTTTGCAAATCAAAGTTCCTTTCCCTCTCCCAAGGTTCTTTTCCCCAGAGACAAGCCCTGCTAGCAGTTTGGTTTTCTAATGGTGCTTGTTGTAACTTTGAAGTAACAGATCTTACACCTCAGCCAACAGCTCTAAATTTCCAGAGTTTTTAAGATGAGAAACTGGCACACACACGTTACCTCCTAAAAAGCACCTCCTCATCTTTCGTGGCCGCTGTGCTGCTCAGGGGCTTCCAGCTCAGTATCTCAGCCTCCACCTCCCACTCCATCCCCGCCAGCCACAGCAGAGGAAAAGGGCACACTTCCCTTGCCGGTTCCCACCCCCACTCGATTCCTTAATTCACCCAGGGTTAGAAGACTTTGATTTGCTCCTGTAATTTTAGCAAGATCCTCCATGCTTTGGCTCCTGCAAGGAAGGCACTTACTTAATGCCGGCTAAGAAGCTTCACGTGTCCAGTAGTGAGAGAGACAGAGGCCAAGCTGTGTAACTTCTGATTTTAGGAAAATATTTGTGACAGGTGTCAAAAAATTGTGTGGGTGATTATCAAAAAACTAATTAACCTACTACGCCCAAGGCAGACACTTATGTGTGCCATGCTCTCCGCTATCCTCCAGCGAGCACCATGCAGTTGGCCCCATTTATGAAGCACAGGTGGTGGGGCCTCAAGAGTAGCATAGCACCTACGCAGGCTCGCTTTGTCCTCAAAGACCTCAGGTTGCAAGCCCTGCCCCAGACAAAAGATGGAATGTTTTCAGCAAGACCAGGGCTCCAGCTTTCCCCTGCAGTTTAAAGCGCAACCTGCCAGCAACTCCGACACGCGTGAAAAGGCTCCTCAAAGTTGGCTGGTCCACAAGACCTTTTTGCTCAATACCATGCTTGGTTATTCTCTGTCCCCACTGTAACTTCTACGTGCTTCTGTCTTTCCAATCCTGCCTCTGGCTAGTCAGCCCTTTTAACAATCCTTCAAAATCATGAGGCACCGTCTCGCCCAACTGCACTTGGATCAGCAGTGCAAACACCGCCCCAGCATGCTCACAGGACAGTCCTCTACCATTTAGTAAAGTTTTTCTGTAGATATGCGTGCGCTTAGACCGACTGGCCTCACATTCCGTTAGAGTGTCCTGCTTATAAAGTAAGGGTTTCTAACAGGCACAGTCCTGGCAAAGCCGTGTGTGCCTCCCAGAACGTGAGGGCCAGTCACAAACAATTCCAAGCTACTACATAGAGAAATGTAAGAGAAGCTTATGCAACAGTGATGAAGAAACATTTTTCAAACTTTATTCTAATTTGTAAAAGAAGACTATGAATCAGGCATTGAGAATGTGATGCGTCATTATCCTGCAAAGGAAAAGAACCAAGAAGGTCTCTCTCTCTCTCTCTCATTAAGGACTCACAGCACAGAATTCGGACACCCTGTACAGTGCTCTGACTAAAAGAAGTACAACTGCTACAATTTCTCTATCACTCTGGCTTGCCATCTATGCTCATCATGTTCTATTTTAAAAAGAAAACACAGAGGGAAGAAAGGGAGGATTGGTCATCAATTAGAACAGAGTCCACTAAAGGTGATGGAGAGCGCGCACTGCGCAGCCTGCCTGTGTAACAGGGAGCTTTCCTCCAAACTGCTCTCTTCAAGTCCCCTGGCGCCTGCCACTAAAACAAAAACACCCTCCCAGGGATGTCACTTGGAGCAAAAAATGTTATCCAAGGAAGTCTCAAGGGCCGAATGTGGCCTCAAATAGACAGTTCTAGATGCCTTTGAAGAAGTACCAAACTGGAACATTCCTCTTAATTATGCCTGTAGATATAAACTTACAGTATGAGAAGATATTATAATACATACACTTTCACGGGCTTGGTGTGATGGCTCAGTGACCAAATCCTCACACTGAGCACACCAGGATCCCATACGGACACAGGTTCATGTCCCAGCTGTGTACTTCCCATCCAGCTCCCTACCTGTAGTCTGGGAAAGCAGCTGCGGACGGCCCAAAGCCTTGGGACCTTACATCTGTGTGGGAGAGCCAGAACAAGCTGCTGGCTCCTGGCTTCAGTTCGGCTCAGCTTGGACCATTGTGACCACTTGAGGAGTAACCCAGCAGACAGAAGTTCATTCTCCCTGTCTCTCCTTCTCTCTGTAAATCTGACTTTCCAATTAAAAAAAAAAAAAAAAAGAAACAAACTGGCAATATTACATAAATAAAAATACTATCTCAAATCACAGCCCCCACTGACAAATTTAAAAAGACTATACAGATACACATGTAAGTGAAAGTAAAAAAGCTCTGACAAATCCCAAGATGTCAGGAAAAAAAAGATAAATAACAAAACATAGAGCATGAAGCTACCTATGAAGGGTTTGAACAAAACTGTATCAGGGGCCCGGCGCGGTGACGCAAGTGGTTAAGGTCCTCGCCATGTGGGCGCCAGTTCTAATCCCGGAAGCCCTGCTTCCCATCCAGCTCCCTGCCTGTGGCCCGGGAAAGCAGTTGAGGACGGCCCAAAGCTTTGGGACCCTACACCGGCGCGGGAGACCTGGAAGAGGCTCCTGGCTTTGGATCAGCATAGCATCGGCCATTGCGCTCACTTGGGGAGTGAATCATCGGACGGAAGACCTTCCTCTCTGTCTCTCCTCTCCTCTCTCTCTCCAATAAAAAAATAATAAATAAATCTTTAAAAAAAAAACTGTATCAGAAAATGAAAACATTTATAATTTTACATTTGATCTCAAATTTCTATGTAACAAAACTGATAAAACCAATGAGTAACTTTAAGTATTCCATTTAAGTTCCTAACATTTATATGTCCATACACTTAAGTATTCAAGGTTTGTGAGATGTATAAATCATTAAAAATCTGCTATTCTAATTACAGGTACAAGTGTAGTTCAAAAAGTGGAAATGGAATTAAAAGACTTATTTTGGTGCAAAAAAAAAAAAAGCTTAAAAAAGAGTTCATAGAACATGCATAGAATTCTCAAAAATCTATAGATTAAAAAAATATATATTGCAGCAAAATAAACTTGCCTTTCAATTGTATTTTGCCAAGAACAGTTTGAAGTGTCTTGTGATCAAGTATTACCCGTAACATTTACTGCCAGAAGCGAGCTGCAGAAAGGATGGAGCACAGAGCAGGTGGCAAGACAGAAAGATACTTTTCCTCATTTCCCCCAAATAATCAAAACGACCACCCCAAAACACACAGGAACTTCATCTAAACAGGACTCATCCACCTGCGACTCACACAGCCCAGCGCCTTTTTCCACTCACTCTAAACATGGCAGGCCTAGGCAAACCGCTGACTAATGCACCCAAGCATGTTTCCTCAATACAGATCCTTTATGGAAAAAGCAACTACGAAGAGGAATCGAGTGTCCCGTGGCTTTAAGATTCTAAACTGAGTCCTGCACTGAGATCAAACTATTCTTTGAAACCACAGACTCCAGCTCTCTGCCACACTGCTGAGACCAGGAGAGGAGGATTACTGAAACAAGGCACAATCTCCTCCCCAAACTGCCCAGACTCCTCCAGTCCAAGTCTTAGACAGAACACATGAGGCCTTAAAAAAAAAAAAAAAAAACTTCAAGTAGTTTAATAAGCCAAAAATATTCTTCAACAGTAAGATCAAAGTAGGTAAGTAACTCATCCCAGGTTAGGCTATAGAGTCAATTCCAACTAAATTAGTAAACACAGCCTCTTCTAAGTACACAATTAAATGTAACTTCCAAATTAAGTTCTGAATATCCAGCAGGATAAAACCTAAACTGGATGCTTGAGCATCCTTCAACAGCAATGTAGGCTGACAAAAGAGAATTTAGAGCAAACATATCAAAAGCTAAATCAAGGGCCTGAACTGTAACACAGTGCATCAGGTGGCTGCCTGAGACGCCAGCATCCCATATGGTCACCAGTTCGAGTTCCAGCTACTCCACTTCTGACCCAGCTCCCTGCTAACATGTCTAGGAAAGCAGCAGGAGATGTGGTATTCCCACATAGATGAGGTTTGGCTCCTGGATTTGGCCTGGCCCAGCCCTAGCCATTTCAGGCACTTGGGAAGTGAACCACCAAATCCAAGATCTCTTTATCTAACTCTGCATTTCAAGTAAGTAAATCTTAACAGGGGAGGCGGGGAGCAGTGCCTTGGCATAGCTGGTTAATCCACTGGCAACATTGGCATCCCATATGGGCACTGATTCGAGTCTTTGGTATTCCACTTCTGACCCAGCTCCCTACTAACATACTTAGGAAAACAGTGGAACATGGCCCAAGTGCATGGGCCTTTGCACCCACGTGGGAGACCTGGAGAAGTTCTTGGCTTCAAACCAGCCCAGCTGAGGCCAGTGGCCATTTGGGAAGTGAACTAGGGATGGAATATACCTATTTTTCTCTTTTTAACTTTATCAGCAGCACAATCACTTCATTAGCGCAGACTGCTCCATCTCTTCCAGGGCAAAATAAGCAGAGAAACATGCCCTTAGCATAAGGCAGTGCCTCAGTCAGGGACTTCCTGGGCAAAAGCTCAAGTGCCCCATCCACCTCCTGCACCCTCCCCTTACTATATTAAGTTGCTGCTCTGGGATGTGGCCTGGGCCCTACATTGGCCACTTTTTTTTTTCATTTTTAATATTGTATACATGGTTGAGAAGCATGCATGCTCATGTGGATCTCCCACTACAGTGAAGAGGGCTGAGGCATGGAGCAAAGTGGGTGAAACAAATGTCTCCTTTTTTTTCTCCTGTGTCCACAAGGGGCAGGGGGAGGGAAGGGGAAATTCCTTGCTGTCCAACTGCATCAGTATCCAGGGATGGGAGACAGTCATTTGATGACACCTTAGAGACCCCAAGGTGGGGAAGATGTTCCAAAGGTATTACTTTAGTGGTTTTGATAGCTCTGAGATGTCAGCTTTGTTGCACTAGAGCTGAGAACATCTTCCAAGGTCTATTGGTTAACAAAGTCCACCTTAGTGCACCCACAAACCTAGGAACATGTTGCAAAGCTTGGCCAGGAGAGCAGTCCAATCTGTTTTGCTTTCCATTCTGACGATGTACTTATTAACATCTGCTGGCCTAAATCAGCTAGCTGTTATATTCCCCATGTACATCTAAACATGCTGTCCACTTCACAGGCATGAGCAACTGAGAAGACCCAGTCTCTGCTCATGCATTCTAAAGTCTTGCCATTTATCTTCCCTGCGGCTAGATTATGAGTCCAGTGAGTCCCCCAAGAAATGTCGCCTGGGGTAATGTTAAATCTAACCGTTGTACCAACCAGGGCATGATCAGCTTTGGTCTGTTACCTACCTGTACCAGTCAACGCACATACCAGTGTATATAGCTGATAAGTTCTGTCCCCAGCCCCATCTCTCACATCAACTGATGAGTGCTGTGGCCTCGCCAGGCCCAGTCCAGCCTAGTCCAACCCAGCCCGCCACAGGCCCAGTCTTCATGCACATCAGTGGCCTAAGCAACCCAACCCTCAACCACATCCTGTATACACCAGTTCCTATACTAAGTTCCTGCCCTGGAATGTGGGTGGGGTCCCAGGTTGGCTTCTCACCAATAGCAAGTGACAGAAAGTCACTTCTGTGATGATGTCACATGACACAGGACTCCCACATGGCTGCTGCCTGGCGGTGGAAATGCATTCTGTCAGCAAGGACAGAGTCTATGGAGAAGCCACATGCCAAGTAACTCGTCCCAGCAGCTAGAAAGGCTTTCACCAGCACAGGAAAGCCTTCTGCCCTCATCCACAGGAGTCAGAAGGTGGATCTAAGGCCAAGGACACTGCGGCTGACCACTAGCCACCATGCTGGGTACAGCCTCACAGTGCACACTGCTCCCCTCAGACACTGCTGTGTGATAAGTATGAACCAGCTTAAGCTACGAAGTGTGTGATAATAAATTGTCATGCATAGGAAAATATTACATTCGTTCATTTACTTAGAAACTTTTCTCTCCTATATTCAGTTTGAGAGTCCTACCCGAGCCATGTTTTGCATTCTGCCTGCCCTATTGTTGGGCATCATTTCTTGAGGTTGAAGAAAATATTTATCCATTTGAAAAGGAGATGAGTCTCTGTAATGCATACACCGGATATTCCTGCAATGGCAAGTGTCCTACAGCTTCTGCAACACACTGTCTAAGACTGTTCATAAGATAACCATTTTTATAAACTGATATTTGAAATTTCTTTGGAAAAACAAAGCTTTCCTATAGCATTTTGCTTCATGAAAGTCCCAGCCTAAATACCTTCCTGTAGATGGGAAATAACAGACAAGTGTTAACATGTACTTGCCTAGACTGATTCACATACTTATTTTCAAAGCAATTTTTTAGGTGGTGTATTGTGTGAACTGCTATGCTAAAGACAATCCTTTCTTAAGCTATGACTTATCTTTACAGAAAACAAAACAGGTTCCACCTTTGTTACTCAAAAAAAGAACCTAAGAACCATAACATCCCAGGTAGCAATGAATATCCCGACAACCCTAATTACTGTTTCTAAACATCATTCTCCACTAAAAGATCTGCAGGCATTTTAGTCTTTAAGGCGGTGAAAAGCAAAGTACAAGATCAATCTAGAAACGCTGTGTTCAGAAGCAAAGAAGTGCCAAAAGAAGGACAAAAAGAAAAGCAGCAGGGGAGCCAGCCTGAGCTCTTCTGGCCAGGTCAGGGACAATGTGGGCACCGGAATTAATAAACACGGATCACAGCCTATTTAGTAACTGTCTGTGCTGCTATAAACAAGTACATGAATAAGTAAGCAGCAGGAAGGCAAGCCTCTTCCTGCACCAGAACGCCAGAGGAGCGACAGATCTAAACCAGTAAGTTAAATATAACGAGGAGTGGTGCATTAGTGATAATCCAAAACAGGGCATCTCCACTATGGAAAATAGTTCCTGCTAAAAAGCACAAGACGCAGGGCTCTTATTTGACCTAACGGTTGGACTGCCATCAGTAAAGACGCCCACATCCCACACTGGAGTGCCTGGGTTCAACCCCCAGGTCCAGCTTCTCAGCCTGGCTTCGTACTAATGCAGGGCCTGGGAGGCGATGAGCACAGCTCCCTGCCACCCCTGCCACCCCAGGGAGACCTGGATTGAGTTTAAGCTCCAGCCTCAGCCCTATTTGTGGTTTGCAGGCACTAGGTGTGTGAACCAGGAGACGATGGGAGATCATGCTCTGTCTCATCCTGTCTCTCAAATAAATTTTGAACATAGTTTACAGGGAAAAAAAAAAAAAAAACTGCCTTCAATCTTAAGGAAACATGAACCAGGCCCAAACTGCGGGCAAGCATTTGGTGCAGCAGTGAAGACGCCACTTAGGAGGGCCTGGGTTCAAGTCCCACCTCCGGTTCCAGTCCTGATGCCTACAGTAGCAGATAGCGACCCTAGGCCTTGGCTGCGCCACCTCCACGGGACAACCAGACGGAGTTCATGGCTCCTGGCTTACAGCCTCACCCAGCCCTGGCTGTGGCAGGCTTCTCCAGAAGTGTTGGCATAAGCTCTCTCTTTCAAATAATAAAAAATGTTTTCTGCCTCTCAAATTTAAAAATAAAAGTTAAAAAAAAAACCTGTGGAACCATATGCAAAATAATTGGCTTACAATACTCCTCAATAATGCCAAAGTCAATAAAATTCAAAAAGTCTGAGGAGTAACCACACTGAAAGATGCCCAATAAATCAATCAATCGATAAATCAATAAAGCAAATGCTACATGATAATCTTTCCCTGCTTAAGGACAACTGAGTAAATTTATAAGTGGACTGTAAGGGCTGGTATGATAGCTCATTTAGCTAATCCTCCACGTTCAAGTGCCAGCATCTCATTTGGACACTAGTTGGTGTCCTGACTGCCCCACTTCTCATCCAGCTCCCTATTTATGGAATACAAACACGGTGTACACAAAGCCTTGGGCCACGCACCTACACGGGAAACTCCAGGTCCTTGGCTCCTGGGCCCTAGACCGACTCAGCTCTGGCCGTTGTGGCCATATGGGGAATGAACTAACAGGTAGAATATCTTTGTTTCTCCTCTCCGTAAATGTGATCTGCCTTTCCAATACAAATAAAGAAATCTTTAAAACATAAATGAATGAAAGTGGACTATGGTTTATACTCCTTTTTTTTTTTCTTTAGGATTGTTGGGAACTGGCATTGCATGCTCAACTGCCACCGGAGACACAAGCATCCCTACTGGGCACTAGTCCCCCATTGTTACATCGCCTGTCAAAAGCAGCCAAAGATGGCTCGAGGCCTTGTGCTCCTTCCACCCACCTGGATGGGACACCTGGATGAAGTTCCAGACTCCTGCTCCAGGCTGGTCCAGCCCTGAACACTGCAATCATCTGGGGAGTGAAGCAGATGGAGAAGAGATTCTCTCCCCCTCTTTCTCTGCCTCCTATTCTCTCTATATATATTTCTACCTTCACACAAATAAGTAAGTCTGAAAAAGATCTGTTCATGTCAAAGAAGAAACATAAATTAGAGATGGGAGTGGCAGAGGGGATGGGAAGGAGCAGAGCAGAGGGGAGGAGCAGAGAACAGAAAAGGAGCAGAGAGGAGGGGAGGAGCAGAGAGGAGGGGAGAGGAGGGGAGGGGAGGGGAGGGGAGGGGAGGGGAGGGGAGGGGAGGGGAGGAGGAGGAGAGGAGAGGAGAGGAGGGGAGGGGAGGAGGGAGGAGGAGAGGGGAGGGGAGGGGAGGGGAGAGGAGGGGAGGGGAGGGGAGGGGAGGGGAGGGGAGAGGAGAAGCAGAGAGGGGACAGGAGAAAGAGGAGTAGAGCAGAGGAACAAAGTTCTATCCATTAATTTATTTCACTGATGTTCCCAATAGCAGAGGTTGGACCAGGCTAGAACCAACAGCCAGGATCTCCATCTGGGCCTCCCACCTGGGAGGCAAGAACCTGGGCCAGCATCTGCCACATCCCAGAGTATGGCATTAGCAAGACGTTGAATTGGAAACAGAGTACCTAGGACTTGAATCAAGTAACTCCCTTATGCTATGTGGGTACCCCACCAGCAGTGGATTAACCCACTACACCACAATTGATTTTTAAGTTCTTTGCTTATAAAATAGAATATCCTTGTTCTTGGAAAATATGTGCTTAAGAATTTAGGATTAGAGTGGTACATTTCCCCAACTTATTCTAAAATGCTCCAGGTAAAATCATGTGTGTACGTGCACATATACCAGCAATTTAACAAAATGCAAACAGGTATGAATAAATGATATTCTTGGAATTTCTTCTATTATTGCAACTTTTTTTGTGAATTCAAAATTATCATAAAAAACAAAGTTTCCAGCTTAGAGGGACTTTCACTGGCAAAATCTTGAGTAACTTTTGCATCAAAAGAAAGAAAAAAAAGATAACCAGTGGCCACTGGTTTATCATGACTCTCAAAAAGGGAGCAAGAACAAGAAGTGAGAAAGACTGATTCACACTTAGGGGAGAAGTGTCACGACACCTCCTTCTCTCCCGAACAGAACCTGAGGACTCGGGCATCACCTCTGCTGTGTGGGGGAAAGCAAGCATGGTTCAACCCGAGTTAACCACAAAGGGACCCCACAGAGGAACGCCTGCTAACAAACACAGAACCAGTAAGAGAGTGAGAAAACGGCCAGGCTGCAAGACCCAGTGAAATCACAGAAACCGCCCTGACCACCGCAGGTCCCTGCTGGAACAAATCCCCCAGATGGAGCGGCAGCTGTTCATCCACAGCTCCCTGGGGGGATGCGGGTGAAGCGGCTAGGGCCACCTCTCACCCACTCCTTGGCCACCAGTCCCCTCATCAAATGCCCTGTATCTTGTCACCAGGCCCCAGCTGAGGAAGAGATGAGCCAGCCCAACTCAAAAGCACCCAGGAAAGGACCTCATGCCCCAGACGGGAGATCAACGTCACGGGGTGACGTCACGGCCTGCCCAGGCGCCCCGACTCCGCCCTTCTCCTTTCCAGTCACACCAAAACTGCCCTAAATGTTGACTGGGGATTTCTCGCCTTCAGTAAGACATGGTGAACAGTCAAATCAAGAAAAGCAGGGTGTCATTCAAGTTATGTTCCTGACACAGGGAATTCCTACTTGGCGATCCCGGGCAGGCGGTAAGGGGTCCTGGCAGATACCTTACAGAGGAGACGAGAACCAGCCTCAACTGAAGCGGAGACACCTGACACTGTCTGACCTACTCCCCCCAACAAGCTCTCACGGCCGCACTGCTGGACAAGCAGCTGAATTACACAGGCTCTGGATCCAGACCCCAGGGATTCAAACACTAGCTCCACCAGCTTAAACCCATACGACCTCAGGGAAAGTCCTTCAATATTTGCGTATCGGTTTTCTTGTCCAGAAAAGATAACAGTTCCAACCTCATACAGCTGTTGTGGGAATAAACTGCATGAACGCATGTACAGGACTAGAACACGAGTCACTGCTGCCATATGCTGTTTTTGGCTCGTTTTATAGATGACATGAACTCAAAAGAGGTAGGGTGATTTGCCTACAGCTGTAACGAAGGGAACTGAACCCAAGTGTTGAGCCCAAGGACAGAGGCACACCTCTCACCTCCCCAGCCAAGGGCTAGGTCTCTCACAAACAACTCAGAAATATGAGCTACGAGCATGTCTCAGAGACTTTCCTCCTTGGAGAAAGGCAGGCAGCAAACACAATGAAATTCCAGGACACAATCTTCTCTCCATGGCAACAGGGAACCCTGAGAATCAACTTTTTCCCATAATTTGAACTATACTACCAATGATTCTAGGGCCCGGCACGGCAGCCTAACAGCTAAAGTCCTTGCCTCACACACACTAGGATCTCATATAGGCACTGGTTCTAATCCTGGCAATCCCTCTTCCCATCCAGCTGGTAAAGCAGTCAAAGACAGCCCAAAGCCTTGGGATCCTGCACCCATGTGGGAGACCCAGAAGATGCTCCTGGCTCCTGGAGTCAGATTGGTTCAGCTCCAGCCATTGCAGCCATTTGGCGAATGAATCAACAGATAGAAGATCTTCCTCTCTGTCGCTCCTCCTTTCTGTATATCTGACTTCCCAATTATAATAAATCTTTTTTAAAACTCATGCTAAATATCCCCGTGTCCACTTGGCTAAGCTTGTCCCGCAGACCAAGCCATCACCTGGGACGTAGAATCCCATATCTCACAGTGCCTTGTTCCACTCTGGCTACTTGCAATGCTTCCTGCTAATGCACACCTTGGGAGGCAGCAGGGAGACAGATGGTTCAAGTACTTGGTTCCCAGCCACTCAGGGGGGAAACTTGGACAGAGTTACAGGTTCATGGATGCAGTCTAACCCAACCGCTGCAGACAGTCCAGCAGAGCCAAGACTTAAAATTTATGACATTTTGCCTTTCAAATAATTAAGCAAGGGCCCGACACGGTAGCCTAGTGGCCAAAGTCCTCACTTTGCATGCCCCAGGATCCCATATGGGTGCTGGTTTGTATCCCGGCTGCTCCACTTCCCTTCCATCTCCCTGCTGCTGGCCTGGGAAAGCAGTCAAGGATGGCCCAAATCCTTGGGACCCTGCACCTGCACAGGAGGCCAGGAGAGGCTCCTGGCTCCGTACTGGCTCAGCCGCAACTGTCATCCAGCTCCCACAGGAGTAAATCAGCATTTGGAAGATCTCTCCCTGACTTTGTTTCTCCTCTCTGTAACTCTTTCTAATAAAAATAAATAAATCCATTTTTAAAAATAAATAAGCTCGGGCCCGGCGCGATGGCGCAGTGGTTAAAGGTCCTCGCCTTGCACGCCCGGGATCCCATATGGGCGCCGGTTCTAATCCCGGCAGCCCCGCTTCCCTTCCAGCTCCCTGCCTGTGGCCTGGGAAAGCAGTCGAGGATGGCCCAAAGCTTTGGGAACCTGCACCCGCGTGGGAGACCCGGAAGAGGCTCCTGGCTTCGGATCGGCATAGTATCGGCCCGTTGCGCTCACTTGGGGAGTGAATCATCGGACGGAAGATCTTCCTCTCTGTCTCTCCTCTCTGTATATCCGCCTTTCCAATAAAAAATAATAAAAATAAATCTTTAAAAAATAAATAAGCTCTAAGTAACTAATAAACAATCTTTGGGAACCAATCTGTAAGTGAAGGTCTCCTGCATAAGCATTTTCTTCCAACACCTGTTATTCCAGATGGGTAACTTTTCAAAAGTAAAGGCAAGTTAATAATGACAACCAGCTCCCACATATCTTCAATTTAAATTACTACATGGCAGGAGTCTCTCAGAACCTGCTCATCACTGCAACACACCCTGATCTCAGATTTCACTTCCCTACAACACTTACTTGTCACCAGCAAAGGGCTATCCCTTTTAACAACGAAATCTTGTAACAATAATGTCTTATCAATAGAAAGGTGAAAATAAATGCATCTTGTTTACAAAGAGGTAATGTCTGAATCTGAAAGCAGTAGTATTTTGTTAACTCTACCCACAGGAGAGTGTTAAAAGGCTTCATGTTTCAAATTCTGTTCCAAAATCATGCCTGCTATGTCAGAAGAAATCAAATAGTTTCAACTTTGGAACCTACATGGGATTTGGGTGACTTTCAATTTTTTACATATTTCTATCCATTGTAAATATTTAATCATCAGTAAAATCATAAAATTCCTTTCAATGTACTCATGTAGAGGAGGGTATTTATCCTGGCAATTATGATAGACCATAACGAAGCACCTGTTTGCCACCTGCCTCTAAGCTAGTGAGGCCCCTGGGTGACAGCAGATGATGGCTCAAAATGCTGGGTGTTGCCACCCACAAGGGAGGTCTGGATTGAGTTCCCAGCTCCCCGTTTTGTCCCCAGCCCAGCCCTGGCTACTGCAGGTATTTGGGCAGTGCAATAGCAAATGGCAGTGCCATCTTTCTCTCTCCCCCACCTCTCCAATAATTTTAAAAATATATTCATATAACTAGAATAACATAGCGTACAGGCTAAAAGGCTGCACACAGCAGGTGGGGAGAATGAACAGTTATAAGAGATAATCAAGTAATTAATTACATTCACTTCTTAAAAAATGCCAGTTATTGTAATACTAATACCAAGGTAAGTATAATCTCTCACCCACCATGGGTTTAGAAATACTTGAGCTACTTGAAAAGATTTCCAAATAAGGTAGTTGCAGGGCCAGTGTTACGGCACAGCACATTAAGTTGCTACCTGCAATGTTGGCACATCATATAGGTGTCAATTGTCATCCATGTAGCTTCACTTCCAATCCAGCTCCCTGCTAACATGCCAGGGAAAGAAAACAGCCAAACACAGTCCAAGTACTTGGGCCCCAGCCGCCCACGTAGGGAGACCCAGGTGGAGTTCCCAGCCCTGGCCGTCACAGGCATTTGGGGAGTAAACCAACAGGTGAAAGATTCTGCGTCTCTGCCTCCCTCTCTCTCTGTAACTACTTTTCAAATAAAGAAATTAAACCTTTAAAAATAACTAAATAAAATAAACCAACTGCTATTCCCCTTGGGAAAAAAATAATTCCCTACCTTGCTCCTGAAAGAACACAGATGACAATATTCTTTCAACCCATCTGTTACAGGCTGACCTGTTTCACTGGATTCCCCACAACAATTAAAAGATATATTGAAAAAAAATGCCAGTTTTCAGCACCTCGCCCCAGTACAAAGATCATCAATGTACAATGAGATCACCAGAGTAGGTCCTAGGCTACTGCCTCTGGGGTCCTCTCGCAAAGAGAGAAATGTGTGCACAAGCCCATCCACAGGAAGCTGAGTGAAGAGCCACAGCGAGCCATGGTCACTAACCAGCCAAGTGGTCACTGACCAGCCAAGGAAGGCCTAAGGCACTCAGAGCTGGGGAGGGGCCTGGGGCACACGACTCTCCAGTGCCTTCCTGCCAACACCTTGAACCCTGATCTCCTGCATCCAGAATGCTCAAATAATACACTCTGGCTGTTCTAAGCCACTCTAGCTTATGGTACCCTGAGGGAAGCCCTAGGAAACTGCCAAATGACCCCATGCAGCCACCACCTTAAAGGGCAGCATTGCACAATCTTAAATGTAGCATAAATGCACAATCCAAAGGCGCACAATTCACCATGCAAAGAAGGATTTCCTATCATCATTTCAGTTTAAGAAACTGGAGATTTTCTTACAAATATCTGTAATACTTCACTATAATAATATAGTCTCAGGTTAGACATTTAAAAAGACTGAATCTAACCATGACTCTTGCTTTAAGGCAGTGAAAAAGAGAAAGGAAAACACAGAGAGAAGAGATGCTCTATCCACTGGGTCACTTCCCAAATGGCTGCCAACAGTCAACCAGGAACCCAGAATTCCATCAGGGTGGCTGGATTGGACGCCTTACCCACCCAACAGACAGAATGGGTGCAGGCAAGCTGGGCTAGGACACAGCACCCACTGGCAAGTGCTGAAACTGGGTGAAAGCCTTGTCAGGCTGGACAGCAGTACCTCCTGGCAGATGCAAGAGCCAGGGCTGCATCTGGGCCTGGTAGAGAAACCATGGGTACTCCCTTGCTAAGCTGAAGCTCCCACTGGTGAGCATGAGAATCAGTGCTGGGGGCAGGCCAGGTTGGCCAAGGCAGCAGTGCCTGTCAGCATGCATGTGGGCCAGGTCTGGGGACAGGATTAGGCTGAGCAAAGCAACATCCATGGATAAGCATGAGAACCAGATGCGATGCAGGACAGATAAGGGGGTGGACCTGGTGGAGGTTGGGTGTCATCCCAAGTAGGCCATGTATCTGGTAGTGTACATCAAAACCAGGCCCATGGCAAGCTGGGCTGTGTTAGGCCACAGCATCTGTCAGCTCTCATGAGACAGGGTTGGGGCAGAACTGACCAGCTCAATGCTCCAGGATATGCGTTAACTAGTGCAGGTAACGACTGAACCTGACCCTGTAGTAGCTGGTGCACACAAAAGTCAATTCTGACATCACCCCAGCTGAGGTTTCTTAGGGGAACTCCGACTAGACTGCTGGACTCAAACAGCGGCCACAGGGAAAATCACAAGATAAGTGGTCTGACCTTGGAGTGCCTGTGACGGAGATCGGGCCTCCTCAGTTACTGATGTCTGTGCAGTGAACAGCATGCCCAAAGCCACTCGGGGGACATGACAGCCAGCTCATCTGGGCCAGCAAATAATGCCAGCTGCCTCATAGGATGGAAAGCAGAAGTTTGGACAACTCTCCTTGCAGCAAATGTGTGGGTCTGAGGGCGCACACTGAGGTGGCCCGGGTCAGCCAACAGACCTTGGAAAAATTTTCTCAACCCTGATGCAACAAAGCCGATGACATTTCAGAACCATCAAAACCACTGAAGTAACACCCTTGGAACACTCTTCCCGACAGGGGTCTCTAAGATGTCATCAAATGACTATCTCTCATCCCCAGATGCTAATATACTGTGACAACAAAGAGCCATTCTCTCCCCACCCCCAGCAGATCAAGAGAATAAAAACCAAAGAACTGAAATGCTTATACCACCCACCTTCCTCCACACCTCCACCTTCCCCTCCCTAATTGGAGGTCCACCTGGGCATCCACCCCTCTCAACTATGTAAACAATATTTTAAAATATGAAGAAAAAGAAAAAAGAAAAAGAACCCATCTCCCACCCACAGGAAACTCTCAGGAGCTCTTGCCTGTCCTGTCCTAGGGAGGCACAGTCTGTCTTAAAGTGCCTAAGCCTCGAACATTATCCTTCAATGAAACCCAAATACCATCTGAATATTACAAACATAAAAGATGGCATATCGGGTTAATCCTCTGCCTGTAGCACTGGCATCCCATCCGGGCACTGGTTCAAAACCCAGCTGCTCTGTTTCCAATCTAGCTCCTTGCAGAGGGAAGATGGAAGATTCTCTCTCTTTCTCTCTTTCTCAAGTAAAACAAGTAACTTTAAAAATAAAATCCATTTTGGTCCTGGCGCTGATGAGTACTGGTTCATGTCCTGGCTGTTCCACCTCCGATCCAATTCCCCGCTGGCACTTGGGAAAAGCAGATGATGGCCGAGTGTTTGGGCCACTGCCATCCAGATGGAAGACCTGCAAGAAGCGCCCAGCTCCCGGCTAGGGCCTCGCCAGCACTGGCCCTTGCAGCCATCTGGACAGTAAGCCAGCAGATACGAGATCTTTCTTTCTGTCTTTCTCCCTCTTCCTTTCTCGTTCAAAGAAATAAATCAATTTTTTATTTTAAAAAAAAGTCTATTTGGTTATTCCAATAACCCAAACAAGTAACAGCCACATCTTTACATCACTTGCTGCAAATGGTATGTTAAAAATCCACTCCAGCCCTTTTTCCACTACCTCCCTTTTTCCAAAAATCCACTCCACTTCCAGCACTCAACACAGCCCAAAGGTCATTATTCCCTTCAGGAATTGATTTTCCACATCTAATATAAGCAGGTTTAAAAATACGCACACACTGTAGGCGCAGGGAAACAGCCACCTCAAATGTCCACATCTTAAACCCAGAACTGGAAAGCATGCTACTTGACAAGGGGGAATGGAAGCTGCAGGAGGATCCAAGACAACAGAATGACCATGGTGGGCAAGACCGTCTGGACTGCCCAGGTGGGCACTGTGGAATCAGGGTGCTCGCCAGGGAAGCAGGAGGCAGAGTCCATGGGACAAGCACGATGTGAGGACAAGCAGACACTGCTGGCTACAGTCACAGGAAGGGTCAGGAGCCAAACCATGCAGGCCACCTCTGGCCACAGGAACATGACCCAGACTCTGCACTGGGGCCTCCAAATGGGACAGAGCATGGCAACATCCTGCTCCTCCTGAAGCCCCACTCTGGACTCCTGGCCTCCAGAAACATACAACAAAGCTGTGCTGTCCAAACCCTGACCATCTGTTACAGCCTCACCTGGAAACTGATGCAGTTTTTTTTTAAGCGCTACAAACAAAAATAATGTAGCCTAGTATCCATAAACTCTGGTAGCAGCTTAATTCACGCAAGCACTCATATGCTTAAGGATCTGAAATAACTGTTTCGCGTTGCTATTCGCGGGGGTGGGCTTTGTGCCACCGCAGCTTAACCACTGCGTGGAATGCCTGCATCTCACGGCCAAGCGCTTCATCTTCAGCTTCAGGCTACTCCGCTTCCCATCCAGGTTCCAGCGAATGCACCAGAGAGGCAACAAGTATGTGGGGTCCTCCCACCCACTCTGGACACCCAAATGGAGCTATTGCCTACTGGCTTCCCTCTGACCCAGCACCAACAGATGGCACATTAATATCTACCACGGGCTCACACTCCCACGATTGCTCTCTCTCTTTCTCTCTTTACCTTTTGAGCTGATGAAAAGAAATAAATATTTCTTAAAAATACAAAAGCAATTATCTCAAAACAAAATACATGACAGAACTGCTTTGTCTAAAAGTAGTGAAGAATTAAGATATTAATTATAATTCAGATATAATTCAGATGCAACAACTTTCATTAGACTCCCTTGTGCTCATCTACCTGCAAATCACAAACTTAAATATGGAAAAAGTTCACCTTTATGTTTATGATTTAGCCTGTTATCTAGGGCATAAGATCATTAAAATATTCTAAAACTATAAGAAACAACATACAACCTCAAATATAACAAAGAACGAGTCTACATTTACTTTAAATGTTTAAAAATATTCCTTATAAGAAAAAACTTACAAAAACAATTTAAATTCTATTTCAGACCCTAGTAACACATTGAATGTGGGCAATTATTAGTCAGCAGCTGATAAAAAAATCCATGAGAAGATGAGCTGCGGGGGCAGTGCAAAATGCAGGCACCAAGCTCACAGTGTCCACCTGACATTGCAGAACAGGACACAATAGCCCAGACTGGTCACCTACATTTCCACCACTGCCTTCCCACCCCTCAAAAAAGGGGGTCCCGGCGCAATAGCGTAGTAGTTAAAGTCCTTGCCTTGCATGCACTGGATCCCATATGGGCGCCGGTTCTAATCCCGGCGGCCCTGCTTCCCATCCCGACAGCTCCCTGCCTGTGGCCTGGGAAAGCAGTCGAGGACAGCCCAAAGCCTTGGGACCCTGCACCCATAGCAGAAACCCAGAAGATGCTCCGAGCTCCTGGGTTTGGATTAGCTCAGCTCCTGCCATTTCGGTCACTTGGAGAGTGAACCAGCAGATGGAAGATCTTTCTGTCTCTCCTTCAGTCTGTAAATGTGACTTTCCAGTAAAGATGATAATACAGGGAAAATTCATGTGAAAATGAAAGAATAGAAACTTGCCAGTGGCAGCCAGCAAAGCACTGGAAGCCAGCAGCGAGGCCTAGGGAGTCTCCCTCACCTCCCCTTCACTCAGGACTCCTTGCCTCCAGCGCTGAGTTACTCATTAGAGTAATCCTAAGAAACTAACACAACTGTTAATGAAAACAAATGTCAGTACATACATAAAACCAAGCAGAATAAATACACAGAACACTGAACTAGAATGAAACAACATAACTACAACATATATAAAAAAATGCCCACTTATGTATGAGGTGAAAGGAGCAAGTTGCAAATAAACCTGGAAGTGATTTTACTTGAGCGGGTGCTGACAGTTTAAGACACTGCATCCCGAATCCGAGCCCCGGTTTCCAGGCCAGACTCTGCTTCCCATTCTATGCTGTGCACCCTGCAAGGCAGCAGGTGCAGTTCAAGTACTTGGGTCCCTGGCACCACAGCAGAGGTCTGGATTAACTCTAGGCTCTCAGCTTCTGCTTGGCCTGACCCCAAATGCAGTGGGCATTAGGGCAGGGAGCCAGTACAAGGCAGACCCTTCAATAAATTAAAAACACACAAAGCAAATGCTGGCATTGCAAACATACACACACACCCTAACTCCGACTAACATCTCTGCTGAAAGAGTTGGCCCTCCACTTTGTAGGAAGATTGTTTTCAAACCACATAATTCTATATACGTCATTTATTTTAAGTTTTAAAATGCAGAAGTAAAAGAAACTATCATTTCCAAGGTAATCAAGTATCACACTATTAATAATACACTCAGTCAAGCCTGAGAAACCAACCCACTTTTAAATTCCTATTTTTGGAAGTTCAATTTATTAAATATTAAATTACTAAAGCATGTTCATCATTTTACTTCTAAAAATTATGTCATTATATTTTAGCTGATATCACACATAGATTATTCCAGAAAATGAGACAGAAACTAACTTTTACCTCACCCCATTGCCTGTATAGCAGGCACATAATATCAGGTTTCAGGAGTGTTTTCTCATTTACCGTCTTTTCTTGGACCTGGCGTGATGGCTCAGTGGCAAAATGCTCACCTTGCAAGCACTGGGATCTTGTATCACACAGGTTTGTGTCCCAGCTGCTCCACTTCCCATCCAACTGGCTGCTTGTGGCCTGGGAAAGCAGTCCAGGAAAGCCCAAAGCCTTGGGAACCTTGCACCCACGTGGGAGGCCTGGAAGTAGCTCCTGGCTCCTATCTTTGGATCAGCTCAGCTCCAGCCATTGAGGTCATTTGAGGAATGAGTCAGTGAATGAAAGATCTGTCTGTAAATCTGCCTTTCCAATGAAAAATAAATCTTAATAAACCAATAAATGTCATTTCTCAAGCAGGACACACCTGTACAGCCCACCCTTCTCTCTAAATGGCCATTAACCTGGAGAAGACCTTGTTAACTTCGCTGTCAATCAAAAAATAGCCCAACTTTTTAAAATAATCCACTCTAAATTGGCCACCTAATCCTGCTGCAACTTTATGGTTGACAGGTGTGCTATCAATCTGCCCAATATTTGTTAGATCCCTATCTATAATCCTTGGGAAAGCTAAAAATTACAAAAGTCACATTCAGTCTTACCAGTCCGCTAAGTCTTATCACAGACATAACATGCCAGAACATCACCACACAACCAGGCTCTGAGCTTGAGCTGCAGTCAGTCACCACACAGGTGGCTGTGACAGGGACGAGGGGGAGAGGGGCAAGGCAGTCCACCCAGACACAAGGAAGGGAAGGAACCTTAGGGGCTGTGGAATGCTGGGACGTCAGGAAACAGCAGGACCTGAGCAAAAAAGACCTTACATACTGGCAACTGTATTTGTCAACTACACCTTAATAAGGTTGGGGAGATCATGGCAAAACCAACAACACAGGGAACAAAAAAGGGGACCGATTTAAGCAGCATCTTTTTAGTTAAACAGGCAAGCAACAAGCACTGCTGTCAGGTGAAGGGCACATTTTTATAGAGGATTCCCTTCTGCTTTCATTTGGAAACGCCCTCAAGTCAAACCACTGATTCCCCTTAACTGGGTACTTGGTGGAGGAGAGGGAAGCTTCCTTCTATTAGACAAATAGGATAAAAACAAAGGAAGCTAACTAACAAATCAGCAAAGTTGACGGCTCTTTTAAAAGAAAAACTTGCCAAAAAAGAAAAAGCCAAGAAAAAATAATCTAATAAACTCATACAGCAAAATCATGGCACAATTGTTTTTGGTATTATTGGGCAACTGTATCAAGCGTTCCATCTTTAATGTCCACAAATTGCTCCAAAGCTTGCTCACCTTTACATAAAAGTCCTGACGACATCATCATGAGGCCATCATTGGCACTACACACTCAAGGCTGCCAAATAACAAGCAGTGAACACACTTGACTCTGGTTCCCTACAAGCCCGTAGAACCAAAGCTTCGGTCCTCCAGGAAGGCCTCGAAGCTGAAGCCTTCGGAACCCGGGGTCCTTCTCCACACACTCAACATCAACACACTACTCCATCACCCTGTGTGGGTGAGAGTTCTCAAAAAGCAAGGCTGGCTGCAAGGGTTCAACCAGCTAACAAAATACTTCCAAGCGCCAGCAACCCATATGGGTGCCAGCTCATGTCTCAGCTACTCCACTTCCCATCCAGCTCCCTGCTCGTGGCCTGGGAAAGCAGTCGAGGACGGCCCAAGGCATCGGGACCCTGCACTCGTGTGGGAGACCGGGAAGAAGTTCCTGGCTCTGCATCAGCTCAGCTTCAGCTCTTGCAGCCATTTGGGGAGTGAATCAGCAGATGGAAGATCTGTCTTCTCTCAACCTGATCTGCCTTTTCAATAAAAAATAAATAAATCTTAAAAAAAAAAAAAAAAAAAGGAAAGAGCCACCCTGCCACAATGACAAAGAAAAACTGGAGGAAAGCATCTAGACAACCAGTGGGAGTAACTGCTCGGGGTTAAACACACTGCTTTGCAGCAAGTCAACTGGTCACAGTCTCCTTCCCACAAAAGGGGGTAAGGGCTACCCCTTCCGAGAAAAAGTCATAGGCAAAGCAATCCAGCGGTGCATCGGTGGACTCGTCAGATGGAAACACATTTTCCATTCCGGAGAAGAGAAGGTTTTTATTTTTCACTATTTCTCTGCCTCTCAACGTCACTACTAACTTCACACGTACCTGGATAGGTTCTTTCTGATTCTAAGCAGCAGAAGCTCTCTGTTGAGAGATCCCTGAAAACCCTAAATTAGACCACTACTGTGGACACTGACACAGTGTATCCACTATATTTTTAGACCTTCAGAAATAATGTTACCAGCACACAGAGTAACCCAGCACACAGAGTAACCCAGCACTCAGAGTAACAGAGTTTGCCAGTAGGTAGCAGCTGCCAGGAGCAGCTAACCACTTCCTCACAGCACAACTTGGCAAAGAACTGTATGTCAATGATCCCACGTGCCTTATTAAAACAATTTTAAAAGCAACAACTCAGTGAGCCATAAATTTCCAACACAGTGGAGGGGGGAGGGGGCAGATCTTCTCTTGAGAAAGGTCATGGAAAGTTTGCATATCAATGACCAGTGCCTCCTAGAACACGAATCATTAAAACATTTTCAGACTCTGAAAGCACCCCAATTTGTCAAAGGTAACCTGGGAGCCTTACTGTGGATCCCCGTAGCCCCGGACACCTGAACAGATCACACTTTCCTTGCGAAGCCCTGAGATCGCACCAGTAAGGACGGCATGGGTTTTAACATGCATTCGTAGCATAGGAGACTCTCACTTGGGTCGTCCTGTCAGATCTACCGGGAAATTACTATTCTAGTTCACTGTTGCCTTAACAGCCCAGAGGCCTTTCTGTTGTTTTACACTTACTAAGCCATGGCTTCCTGGGGAATGGTTTTGATAGCTCCAGCTGCCTACTCGCCACTGGCTCTGACAGTGCAGGTTGCCCTGGGTGGGGCTGGCAGCGTTCTGCCTGAGCCCAGGGGCCTTCCCCTTCAGCTTCCTTCCAGTCCTGATTATTTTCCTTCACACGTTTCAGGAAGCTGTCCAGGCTCAATTCGCATATTCATTCTCTTGGTGAAACTCTTGCCCTTAACTTGTTGTTCGCAGCAATGCCAAAAGCCTGCTGGCCCGCACACCTACGGGCATTCCTTTTCCAACAGCACGGCATTCCCTTGATACCTTGCAGATGGGCATGTAAGGGACCTAAGGAACAACTTCAGGTTTTCTAAACAGCTTGGAGAAAAGTCAGGTGTGCCTCTCTGTGTTTGTCATCTTGGCAAAAAGGACAACAGTGTAGAATACACACACACACACACAGCTGAACTCTGCAACACCCTGGTTTGAAGGCATCCTACCGCTGTCAAGAAAGCTGCACTCCCTCCCCAGTAGATGCCTGCTTCCCATTTTGCCAGTCAGGCTAAGGCGAACTACCCTAACTCAGAATGGGCTTTCCAGGTGACGGGCTGAGAAAAGACTACTATGTTTTCTAAAATAGGCAAAGAACTAAGAAATTCTGAATATTTGCAAAATAGTTCAGACAGCAATGAAGCAGTGTGGTGACAGCACGGTGCTCCTGCTAACAGCCTCATCCTTCCACTTAATCCTAGGAAGGCTTCCTGCTCAGCAGTGCTTTGCTCTCAGCCCAATCAGCTCCTTCACTGGGAAGAGGAGTCTACCTCTCTGATCTGTCTCCTACCTCATCCTGCTCTCCTGGCTGCCACTTCTTCTTGGCATCCTGTCTTGCCTGTTTCCCTGTCCTCAGATTCTGAATAATAAGGTTTAACTCTGAATAATAAGGTTTAAATTTCTGCTTGTTCGAAAGTCAGAAAATTCATTCTCATGTGAACGTGCACCTTTGTTATTTGTAACATGTCTATAATTTTAAATTTTTGAACAGTGGTTGTTCTGTTGGCTCCTAATCAAGAATGAGGCCCTTGACAAGTATCAACTACCCACTGAATAACCCTTCTATCTCACCCATCTTACTATCTCACCACTCAAAAAAGAAAAAATACAAGTACGGGCCAGCACAGCAGCTCAGCAGGCTAATCTTCTGCCTGCAGCACCAGCATTCTAAATGCTGATTTATAACCAGGCAGCTCCACTTCCCATCCAGCTCCCTGCTTGTGTCCTGGGAAAGCAGCAGAGGATGGCCCAAAGCCTTGGGACCCTGTACCCACATGGGAGACCTGGTAGAAGCTCCTGGCTCCTGGCTTTGGATCAGCTCAGCTCCGGTAATTGCAACATTTGAGAGTGAACCAGCAGACGGAAACTCTCTTTCTCTCACTCTTCTTTTCTTTATAAATCTGTCATTCAAATTATATATATGTGTGTGTGTATAATTAATATATTATAAATTAATACATAAACTTTAAATTATCAATGTGATTTACCAAGATATTTTTTATCAATTGCATTGCTTTTTATATGCCCAATATTTCCCTCTGCTTTTACATTTTTTGGGGCTTAATGACTATTTGGATGAATCAATCTGTGGTGGACTCCCTGGGTACTTGTACCCACGCACTCCTCCCACTCTCCAGCCTTCTCTCTCACAGACCCTTTCCATGCCACATCACTGAGGAACAGCACAGGCGGGTCCCCCTCCCTTCCTGACTATACAATAAATGACTGCTCATTTTGCAAAGTTCCAGTCTGCCCTGTGCAGCTTTTTCCAGATGCCTTCTTCTCTTTCAGAAATGACAGCTTGTTCTTTCAAATCTGTTTCCCATACTTACCCTAACAATTCAAAAACATCCTCTAGCACTCCTCGGTGGTACGTGTCCTGAACAGCACAGAGTTGCTCCCCGGCCTGCTGCCATCAGGCCACACACAAAAGGTTTGAGAGAATGCCACCAAATTCACGGACAAATGGAATTAAAAGACAATCCTACAGCAAAAAGAAATTCTGAATCCATGATTTTTGTTTTCTTAAAAATTGTTTTTATTTTTATTTGAAAGAGAAAAGGAGGAGACAAAAACCCTTCATCTACTGGTTCACTCCTCAGAACGCTGCAACGACAGGAGATAAGCCAGTCCAAAGCCAGGAGCCAGGGGATTCTTCCATGGTTACAGGAATTCAAGCACTTGAGCCATCTTCTGCTCACCCAGGCCATAAGCAGGGAGCTGGGTCAAAAGTGGAGCATCCGGTACATGAATCAGCCATAAGGAACGCTGGCACTGCAGGCAAAGCATTACTCAGCTATGACACTGCACTGGCTCCAAATATTTTTGGAACACACATTTTTCATCAACTCTTCGAAAGCTCTGCAGACAGTATCTGTATGGGCCCCAAGGTTACACAAGAAAGGCTGTTCTCACCCAGACGCAATGGCAGGGTCTCTGATCAGCACAACTGCCACCCTTTGAGGACACACCAATGGGGCAGCTCCTTAAGACCAGAGCCTATCAGTCACCTCTGTATGCTCAGTCCCCACATACACACTGTAGCTCCTGGAAGCACTTAGTTTCCAAGAAAAAAAAGTCATTCTTCACTTAAAGAAAAATACGCGTACTTAAAAAAAAAAAAAAACACTGTCTTATCCTGGCATGAAAAATGTCCCATTACCAACAGCAACAGTCCACCTCTACTGAGAGCGGCTGCACAAGCAGGGACAGGCTGCTCGCTGCCCCTTCAAGAACGGCTGTCAGTTCTCGCTAGAACAAACACCCACATCTTGTTTTAAGCTGGAAGTAAATGACTGGCAGGTGGCTTTGGACACAAGGCTTACACATCACTCTAGACAGGACACACTTTCTAGAAACAAACATCTTTCTGGCAGAAAAGCGCACACCGGTGAGCACCCCACGTCCGCGGGTTCTGCGTTCCATACTCCATCCACACCACCACTTGGATCTTTTTCAGCACACGTGTGAAAGCGAAGACTCATGGCCTTTCCTCCAACACAAATTAAATAAAATGACATACTCATATCCGTCTAACACAAGTTCTGAGCATGCGACATTAAATGATCCAATTCTATATAAATACACACACGTATATGTGTGTATTCTGACCAATACAAGCTCTCCGGAAACTTTGTGACCCAACAACCTATAAGTTCTGATGTTATGCACGTACACATTTCTTCTAACACTTCCAAGTAGTGTGGATGGGAAGATGTTCAACCAAGCCACATCTCAGACTGGAGAACCTGGACTCCACGCCCAGCTCTCACTCCTGACTCTGGCTTTGTCCTAAAACAGACCATGGGAGGCAGTGGTGCTGGTTCAAGTAGCTGGGTCCCAGTCACCAAGGAGAAAGATCTAGACTGAGTCCCAGGCTCCTGGCCTCAGGCCAGCCAGACCCAGCCCAACTCCAAGCATTACAGCCATTTGGAGACCGAACCAGCAAACGAGAGCTCCTCCCTCCCTCCCTCCCTCCTTCTCTCTCTTGCTCTCTTGCTCTCTCTCTCTCTTCCCCCCTCCCTTTCTCCCTCAAACTAACTCATTCATTTTCTTAAGAGTATGAAGGGAGGAGGGAGAAGAAGAATCACAGTGGCTCAACAGGCTAATCCTCTACCTGCAGGCATCAGCATCCCACGTGGGCGCCGGGTTTGCGTCCTGGCTACTCTGTTTCCCATCCAGCTGCTTACTTACAGCCTGGAAGGGCAAGAGAGAATGGCCCAAATCCTTGGAACCCTACACCTATGTGGGAGACCCAGAAGAAGCTCCTGGCTCCGGTCTGGCTCAGCTGCCACTGAAGCAGCAGATCAAAGATCTCTGTCTCTCCTTCTCTCTATAAATACACCCTTCCAATAAAAATAAATAGGTCTTTAAAAAAATCACTGGGGGATATGTTTACACGATCCCCTTCCAGCACACTGGAGTAGGAGCAGGGATAAGTGCACTGTCAGGCAAGCAGAGATTACTGCAGCAAAGGGGACATTCAGGAATCAACTATAGAACTGGTCTCAGCAAACAAGAAAATGCGAAAGGGATGAGGCCTGAAGTTACCTTCAGTGTAACTTGTCCTAGTGACAAAAAGCTGGTGTGCTTTCCCCCTGAAACAGTAATCCCAATTTGTCTAAACCTCTAAAACATATCTGAGAATGTTACAAGTTAAATCAGCTATTCTTGTTCCCAGACAAAATGAACAGAATCTTTTTCAGACTATTCCAAAAGAAAAAATTCACTGGCCTAATTAATTTTTTAATAAAGATCAAGATTTTATTTCAAAGGCAGTTTTACAGAGAGAGAAGAGAACAGAGAGAGAGATGTTCCATCCGCTGGTTCACTCCCCAAATGGCCACAAAGGCCATAGTTGGGTCGGTCCCAAGCCAAGAGCCTGTTACCTCCTCCAAGTCTCCCACATAGGTGCAAGGGTCCAAGGGTTTGGACCATCTTCCACTACTTTCCCAGGCACATTAGCAGAAAGCTGGATGGAAGCAGAGCAGCCAGGAAGCAAACCAGCACCCACATGGAATGCCAGAGCCACAGGTGGAAGTTTAGCCTACTATACCACTGCACGGGCCCTCAATCAACTTAATTTAAAAATAAAGTATGCTTTCTCAGAAGCATGCACCACTAATAAACTAATGTGGGTTTTTCGTTTTACATTTATGTAAGAGAAAACAAGCTCCCATTCATGGCTTATTTCTCCAAATGCCAGAGACAGCGGGGAGCCAAGAATCCAATCCAAGTCTACAATATGGATGACAGGAGCCCAGTTAGAGAAGTCCCAGCCACTGCCACCCCCAGGGTCTGCATGAGCAGGAAGCCAGACCAGGAGAGGTGACATGCCAACATGTCCTACATGTCAGTTTCTACACTAGTGCTTCTAGGATGACATGAACTGGCGTAACTGTGTATCACAAAACACATTCCAATTCTGGTCACTACTTACTGAACTAACGGGTCAGCAGTGAACGCCGCCGGTTTCAAAGGGGAGAAAAACAACTCACTTCAGAGGAGCAGCCACCAGACGGAGTCATTAGCACGGGAGTCCTGTGAACTGCAAGTTCATTCACACTCCGAGAGGTAAATCAGCACAGAATCTTACAAACCGGAACCGAGTTATTTCTACTGCTAGTGGCAAAGAGAAAGGCAACAAGAACTTGACTAGCCATGAGGGTGCGGCTGCGAGAGGTGGCGTGCTACCGTTAACCTCCAGCAAATGCTTTCCAAATTAGAAAAACAGGTTCAGATTGCAATTCTCCATTCCATCATTTTATAAAAAGAAACAAGCCAACTAGACATAATTGAATCAAATCTAATTCCATGTTCTTTATATTATCTAAAACATTGGAGCTCCCAAAATGAGGACAATGACATCAATAACCATTCACAAAATCTCAAAGGAGCAGAGAATATCCAATTTCAGCTTTGCAAGGAAACACAGCGTAGCGTGATTTACTAATGACGTCTAGTTCAACACCTCTCATTCTACTTCAACAGAGGAGAAATCAAATCTGAAGGTTTTTAAGAGGTTTTCCCTACATATACATTCCCAAATGTTATAATATGCACCAGAATTCAATTTTTGGCCCAACTGTCTTTTTATTACACTATTCTGGTTGATACTTCATAAAACATTATTATGAGTTCCTAGAATGAGGCTACTGTAAGAAATTAAAATTACTAAAAATTTATTTAAATCTTAAAAATGAAGGTTTCTGCAAAGGACCTGTACAACATTCACAAATGCTTCCTGAGACAGTAAAATCCCAAGTGCACTAGAACAAACATGACTTCAAGGCAGGAGGAAAGGAACTCGGCTACAAAAGAGGAGACGGATGCAATCTCCGGGAACTCACCCCAAAAGCTAAAATCAAGTAAGACAATGTTTGTGATAAAATGTGGCTGAAATAAGTCCCATGGATGGTGGCAGGATCAACTATAAAAAGATTAGCCAGAGTGGAAAGAGATTGCCACCAGAAGATAAGCAAAATCGTCCATAGAAAACAGAACCATAACAGGTACACACACTTCCCCATAACTGAATGTGATTTTCAATGATAAATTTTTCAGGCCAGCACAGTGACTCAACAGGGTAATCCTCCCCTTGCAAGCACCAACAACCCCATATGGACGCTGGTTCAAGTCCCAGCTGCTTCACTTCCCATCCATCTCCCTGCTGATGGCCTGGGAAAGCAGTAGAGGATGGCCCAAAGCCTTGGAACCCTCCACTCGCAGGAGAGACTCCTGGCTTCAGATCAGCTCAGCTCTGGTTGTTGAGGTAATTTCGGTGAGTGATCAGGGACAGAAGATTTTTTTTTCTGTCTCTCCTCTCTGTAAGATCTTATCTACCTTTCCAATAAAAAAGAATAAATCTTTTTTTAAAAATGCCTCATCTCTTTGTCAATCTGCTTTTCAAATAAAAATGTTTTTTTTAATCTTGTAGCTTTTAATCATTATGTTTCAGATTCCAATAGTTTTACCTCTACCTGGGTAAATAAATGCCAAACAATAAAACAGAATAAATTATCTCCTATAAACTACCCTCTAAGAGTCACTAAGTTGTGGGGCCAGCACCGGGGCATAGCAAGTTTAGCTGCCACCTTCGGCACACGTGTCTCACACTGCAGCACTGCCTTCAGTCCCAACAGTTAATGTTTCCAAACCAGCTCCTCGCGAATGCACCTGGGAAAGCAACAGAAGGTGGCCGGAGTGCAAGACCCCGACAGAGTTCCAGCTTCTGGGCTTCCGCACGGCCCAGGCCCAGCTGCTGTGGACATTAGGGGAATCAACCAGGAAACACAAGTGTTCTCTGTCTCTGTCTTGCAAGTTAAGTAAATATTTTTTAAAAAACAAATCATGAAACGCATGACTTGTCATTGACCTAGTTGGTATGTGCCTTACTAGCAATCTTGTTTATAGAATCAAACTCTGTAGGTTTATCTTGAAATTCAACTGATCTTAAAACTTTTTTTTTTTTAAAGATTTGATGCATTTATTTGAAAGGCAGGGTGACACAGAGAGAGGCCTTCCAACCACTAATTCACTTCCCAGGGGTGGCTTAGCGTCTCCAAGCATCCCCCACACGCAGCGGCAACCGCCACCTGCAGCTTCCCAGGATGCGCATCAGCGGGGAGCTGGATGGGAAGTGGAAACAAGCAGCAGGTGTCCCAAGCAGCAGCTCTGGCCCCATACACCCCCACCCCCATTTAGTCATTTACTCATTTGGGGGGATAGTTATTGGGGTAGGAGGGAACAATTCAAACCTGTCTCTATGGAATAAGCTCCTTTATCTTTCCTCTTTTTTTAATAGAAGTAAATACGCATTGAGAGGTGAATACCGATCTTTCGGCTATCTTAGAGCTTGTACAGTTTCCAGATTTTCTGGCGGCACAGTGACACCACAGTCAGACCTTAGAGTAGGTGGCACCTGCTCCCTGCAATCAGCTGGACCAGCCACCAACCTCCACCTGAGCAGCTCCAAACCACAGCCCGCCCAGGGAGACTTCTGCCCCTTCCCACTGCCTCACCATTACTAAACACAATATGGGGTATTCGGCAGTTACTTTGAGACAGGCCCAGAAGTTTCAAATCACTTTAGAGGCAAAACCAACACCATGCAATACAGAAAATGTTGTTATTTCAAGGACAAACAAAAAGAAGCCTTTCCAGAGAGGCCATCAGAAATCCATTCGAGGCAATCAATCTAAATGCAATCAACTCATTGGGGTCAGTCTGTAACACTAACTTAAGAAAAACCGGCTTATATTAATTTTCACAAATCAGAAAAACAACCCTGATCTACGAAGACCTACCTGACACTGGCTTCTAACACACCCACTCAACCCAACCCGATCACGACCTTGAAGACTTTCCTGGGTGCCACATTCTGACAAATGCGAGAATTACACAGACTTCGGGATTTGGAGAATACAGTTTCAACTCATCCTAAGAGCTTTCCTAGCTGCTGCCTCTCTGAGAACTCGCCTCCCCTCGAAGGCCAGCTTTTCTGCTCTAAGCCACTGCACACACACTGGCTTACCGCGGCTTAACCAAACCCACTTCTGAATACATTCCTATGACTTTGAGAAACTTACTATACACAGAAGTTCGTGTGCTCAGGAGCTGGTCACGCTACAGAAACAAACGACAGTGCTCCTCCTCAAAGCCCTGACAACCAAGCAGGAGATAAGGAAAACTGGGAAACACAGTAAGCATGGTCTAAGCTGAGATTACAAAAACTCACTGTGAAATTCTATGACGAAGCACGGGGGCGTGGGCAGCGTGGGAGAGGAGCAGGCTCACTCAGGGAAGGTTACCCAAGTGACAGGCAGGAACTCTCCGGACAAGGGCAGGCCAGGGCACTCCAAGCCTGGCCTGAGAGGTAAAGAATGAGGCCGTTTCGAATGTTCAACCCTGTCATTCTTACAAGAGGGCTTGGCAATCGTATTGAAAGCATAAATAGAAACTATTATGAGATATTTAGCACTATTTGGGAAGCCATCAGAATGTATTCAAATCTGAACCCCGACACACCCAATTTTAATAGTACCTATGGAACCACCTCCCTTGGGCAGGCAGGACATCCTGCCAACCATGAACACACCAATATGCAATTAATGCACTGGGGCGGAAGCGCTGGGAGAAGCCTGCCGGTCCATCACGCTTGCCACCAGAATCCCGCTTGGGCCGCGCATGACCTTCCACACCTGCGCCTCCTTTCCTCTGGCGGGAGTTCAGCAGGTCCACGCAACAACTGTTCCTCCCCAGGGTGCCGTCTCCCTCAATCAGGAGAATGCAACCATGAAAGCAGAAACTACATCTGCAGTACTGGCAACCCTCGGCACGGAACGAACGCTAAGAAACCCTAGACTTTGGCAATGAACTCTGGCTCCACAAGGTGTGTCGCTTGGCAGTTAGGGCAAATCGCGGTAGGGCTAATGATCGCATTCACTTTGAAATCACCGGGATAGGAACTGGTCTGTCTAAACACGGTCAGTCCACAACAAACCTCGGAAATGGTTTTAACAGAGTCCCTGACTTGTAAATCTTGAGCAAGAAAACACACGCCCATTTGGGGAAAGGGATTCTTCAATGACTCATTCTTCCACAGGACTCTTTCACCTGGTAGATGTTTAAGCCCACCTGATTTCGGCCATTTCCCCCCCCACCCTCCAGCCGGTTCCTCAACAGGCAGTAGAGAAAGCTGCCTCTAGAACATCTTTGGCAATCACACCGACCATCCTTCCGAGAGAGATTAGGCACAATGCTGCTTGAAGAATCTCTTTACGCACGAAAAAGGCGCTAGTGAGCTCAGAAACACAAGCTTTCACGACTCTTCAGGACCAGTCACGTCCGAGCTCACGTCGGAAAGAGCAACTTTTTCTTTTCGGTGATGACTCATAAATCATGATCCCTGCATATTAGCTCCTAAGGAGCGAATGAAAGGAAGTTGCCCCATCACGTGGGAAAATGCGGTCCTTAGGGCCAAGCACAAAAACACCCCACGTTTTAAATGTATCCACTCTCTCTGCTTCGGTGGAGATTTTCAGCATTAGCACTTCTTACCCCCACCCCCTTAAAGCCTTAAAAAAAAAAAAAATCCCTTAAGAAAAACAAGCCTCAGCGCCCTGGCCAGTCGGTCCCTGCAACAGACACAACACCGCAAAGCCACGTCCAGATGTGCCTGGGGTATTAAAGTAAACAAATGACAGCAAAGCGGCTTTCCTCCGATGAACGTGGATGCCCGGGGACAAGACTGCCACCTGGACACATGTTGGAAACGGCGTTCCTCTCCGAGTAGAAAATGGAGAGGCTCTCGACAGCCACTTACTGCAAGTTTCCACACACACGGCTCCCCGTGGCACGGGGTCGCACACACCCGGCCTGGCCCCCCGAGGAGCCACGAGGAAACCTGCACTTGACTTCCGTCCTCTCCCCGGCAGCCGCCAACCTGCCCATCCCGGCCGGCCGAGACCCTTCCTTCCTGCCCGCAGACCCCCCGCCCCCGCTGCGGACGCCCTGTCCGTTCCGCGTCCGGCCAGACGGAAATGCAGACGCCGCTGCCCCGCGCGGCCCTGCCCCCTGGCACCCCTCGCCCACCGCCCCCCGCTCGCGCCCACCCCACGCGCCCCCACAGGCCGGTGGAGCTCGGCCGGGAGAGACCAAGGCAGGGCTCGCCAAGGCCGGGGTTCGCCTCCCAGCTCCGTCCAGCGCCCTCGCCAGCGTGCCCCCCGCACCGCCCCAACCCTGACCCTCGCCGCGGGCGCCTCCCCTCCCCGGCCGTGGGGGCCGCGGATCAGCCGCGCGCTGAGCCAACCGCCCCCGCCCGGGCCGCCAACCCCGCGCCAGGCCCCGCGGGCGGCACGACGAGGGCCGGAGGGGCAAGGGCCGCCCGCCCGCCGGCCTGAGGCGGGGGTCCCGGGCCCCCTGCGCCGCCCTCCCGCCGCACCTACCATGGTACAGATGGAGGCGAATTTGGAGACTGTCATTAGGATTTCCATCCGCCCAGCGCCATCTTCCACCCAATCACAGCGGCGGCGGCGGCGGCGGGCGGGGGAGAAGGGAAGCCGGGCCGCCCGCTCGCACCGCAGCCCGCGCGGGCGGACCCCGAGCCGCCGCGGACCCACGCACCGAGCCTCGCCGGGCCGCCCGGAGCCGTCGTCGCCGCCGGCGCTCAGGCACTCCCGGCCTCGGGCCCCAGCCCCCGCCTGCCGGCCGCCCGCCCGCCCCCGGCTCCGCCCCGGCGCAGGGCGCAGCCGCTGCCTCCGGGCCCGCGCCTGCCCGCCGAGCCTCCCGCCGCACACCCCGCCCAGCGCGCTCGCCCGGGCAGCGGGCTCCGCCGAGGCCCTAATGCCCGGCAGCTGCGCGGCCCGGCGGCGCCGCCCCGCCCGCTCCCGCCCGCTCCGGCGCTTCCCCCCACGCGCGGCCCCGGCGCTCCAGCAGCGCGCGCCCGGAGGCCTCGGGCCCACAGCCCCACCCCACGCGCGCGCGCGCGGCCGAGGGGGCGGAACCGAGGGCGGGCGCGCCTGCTGCCCGCCCCCCGCGCGCTCCTTGGAGCCTGCGCGCCGCAGAAGCCCGAAGTGCGGGAGCCGCGCTGGGCGGAGGCGAGGCGGGGCGGGACGCGGTCACTGGGGTGAATCCAGGAGGGGAGTGACCCGACGCTCCCTGGGGAGCACCGGAGAGGGGTCGGCTGCCTCCACCCCGCCACTCTGGAGAGGAGGACGGAACGTTCTGGGTGCAGAAGGGAGGAAAGCCACGGCGAAGCTTTCCCAGGGTTACGGCCCAAGCTCTAGGTTGGTTTCCTTTTGCCTGATACGGGTGATCTACCCGAGTGTAGCACCGAAGCTTAGAACAACTAAATGCATTCTAAAAAGAAGGGGGAAAACGAGGCAATAGAGTATGTTTAAGTCTGCGTTAAAGGGGAAAGATAAGTAAATGGTGGCGGGGAAGAGAGCGAATCCCGCCTCTCTCCCTGCCCACCTGTTGGCTGTAAATTTGGAGTGTGTTTCTAGTCGTGGGCCCCCTGAGTCGCCAGGTGGATCGCAGCGGCGTTGCTGAGGTCACAGGACCAGGGGCAAGCCCAGCTGGCCCCGACACCGGCTGTGTGAGTTGGTGGGATGAACACTCCTTTTTTCTGCTTTAAGGAAACTCATACTTGTACCGAGCTCTCGGGTGTCTGGAAGCTCGCTTTTCTTTTCTCCCATTTTAAGGAGGTGCCTGGACGGGGTCAGATGACTGTGTGTGTTTTTCCACCAGCGTGTGAACTACTTATGGGGTGCCTTCCTGGGGCTCCCTTATTTCAGAGGGGCTAAGGGCCTGAATTTAGGCCGAGCTCCAAAATTAGGTGTAGGTTCAAAGCATTCAAAAAACCAACGCAAAGAAGACTAAATTCAGATGGAAAAAAATTTTCTGCTCTGTGAAGACTGTTTCCATAGTGACTCCATTACAAGCTTGCTGGGGGGGAAGGGGGGAGGGCGGAATTAATGCAAATGGGATGTAGTCCCTCGGTAGCCCGCCTGGTTCTTCCCAGTGCCTTGCCTGCCAATGCAGAAGCCAGGACCACTCCCTCTGTGCCTCCATGCCAAGCCAACGCCCGAGGCAATTTTTTTCACCTGTGTGCGTTCAGGTCTGTGCACCCATCAGGCTGAGGACAGATGCCAAGAGACCAGTATGTTCCCTCTTAAGCCTGTAGGGCCTGCTTGGGTGTGGTCCCAGTGCCTCTGCCCCCCAGGACAGCTCAGGGGGGATGCCTGAATTCCTGGTGAAATATTATGGGACTTCAGTACAGAGCCTCCCAGTGCTTTGTCTGCCCACTCTCAGTGGGGCACTTAGTGGGGTTCTATGTGTTAGGCACCATTCTCTTCCCCGCAGATGAGTTGGGGAGGGCTGTTTTTGACATTGATTAACAGGGGGAATAAATGTAGCTAAAACTCCACACATGGCCTTGGCACCCAGAGTTTAGGGCTTAGAACATAGTGTTTACCTGAAATTGTTGCAGTTTTTACAAAAGATCTTGTGCCTAGCAAAAGATGAATCCATGTACAACTGGCCCTTCTGGATGCATGAGCTGTGACAGAGACCCAGGTACCTTGTGGGAACTAAGCCAGAAAATAAGCTAGGGCTGAGACCCACCCATCTGAACATCGCAGTGTTGCAGGACGGTTTCATGCCTTTATACAGCCCTGCACGCTCCAGTTCCTGAAAATCTCACAGCATGCATTCCTTCTCTCCCTGAAGGCGCAGGGGCTCACGCCAGCTCATCAAAAACAGTGACCCTTTGCTTGTAAAAAGGAAAGGAAGTGGCCAGGAGGGGACAAGGAGATGGGGGTGAGACATCATGTTGGCAGATAGCAAGGACTGTTTTATAGGCATTTTATCCAGCCTTCATAATAACCCAGGGGAACAGGTGATGTGATTATACCCATTTTCTAGACAAAGAAACTGAGGGATGTGGATAGCATTCCTAAAGTTGTACACCTAGTAAGTAATCAAACCGGGATTTGGAACTGAATTCAGAAACCATGCTTTGCCCACTGTGCTGAACCAGCTTTTCTCTTTAAAAAAAAAAAAGTATATATGTAAGTAAACAGTGTTAGAGAGAGGGAGAGACAGAGAAGTCTTCCGTCTATTGGTGCACCCCTCCCAAATGAACACAACAGCCAGGATAGGCCAGACCAAAGCCAGGAGTCGAAAATTCCATCTGGATCTCCCACGTGGGTGGTAAGGGACCCAAATGCTTGGGCCATCTTCCCAGGCACGTAGCAGGAAGCTGGATTAGAAGCACAGCAGCTGCAAGTCAAATTGTCACCCGAAGATGCGGCTTTTCAGGCAGCAGCTTAACCCTCTGCCACATTTCTGGCCTCTCTGCCAGCTTGTGTAAAATTACCTCATTGGGAACCCTGCACCTATGTGGGAGACCCAGGAAAAGTTCCTGGCTCTGGATCAGTTCAGCTGCAGATGTTGCCAGAAACAAATCCTCTACCTGCAAGCAACAGCATTCCACATGGGTTTTGGTTTGTGCCCTGGTTGGTCCACTTCTGATCCTGCTTCCTGCTTATGGCCTGGGGAAGCAAAGCCTTGGAACCCTGAAAGAGCTCCTGGTTCCTGGCTTCAGATCAACTCAGATCCAGCCGTTGCGGCCGTTTGGGAAGAAAATCAATGGATAAAAGAGACTTCTCTCTGTCTCTCCTTCTCTCCATAAATCTGCCTTTGCATTATTGGAAAGGAGCACAAGATTTACAAAAGGAGAGGGGAGGGGGGAGAGAGAGAGAGAGAAAGAAAAAGGGAAGGAAGGAAAGAGAAGAAAGAAAGAAAAGAAAAGAATAAAAGAGAAGAGAAAAAAGAAAGGTGAAAGGTGCCAGCCTATTGAGATAAGCATGCTGGATTTTTGGTCCAAAATAAATAAATGTTTTTTAATCTCATTTCCCTCACCTGGAAAATACAGATACTATCATCATGTTACAAACTAGAGCATGGACATTTGTTTAAGAGATTACCTGGCACTCCACACAAAGTAGAACGCTTCCAATGGGCATTCAAGGCTTACCTCTTCAACGACAGGTTGGACCAAAGCTCAAGAGGACTGCCAGTTTGCCCTCTCAGGTTTAATAAGCCTCCCCTAGTGCCAGCCACCTAATTGGTACTTCAGATGCATTTCCTCACGTAGCCCTTCCAGAGACTTTGGAAGCAGATCATTCTGTGTTTTGCACAGCAGAAAGCACAGCGTTCAACATGGACTGACCACGCATTCCCACATACTAGGACTTCCAAATCTGTGGTCTGTCTTCTTCCCTATCCTGACTTCTTTTTCCTCTTTACAGTTTTTTCTTCATTCATTTTCACATGGCTTGAGATACAGATCTTTCCATTCACTGGTTCGTGTCTCAAATGCCCACAACAGTCATGGCTGACCAGGCCACTCCAGGAGTCTAAAGTCCATGCAAGTCTCTGATGTGGATGGCGGGGGCTCAGTAGCTTGAGCTACTGTGCCTAAGGTCCAGTTCCCAAGAAGCATCTTGATTGCTGAGATAAACACTCACCTGCCATCTTCCCTCTTGACAGTTTCATGCACCTGCTTGGTGATATTAAAATATTGTGAATTCATATTTATCCCAATAGATGTTTGTTGACCAGCCCCTGATGCGTAAGATTTTTGAGGAAATCTCTGTCCTCAGAAAGGACACAATCCATTACAGCAGACAGAAGATTGTTCTGGAAAATGAGCAGAGAGAACAAAGAAGCAAGTGCTACCAGCCTTGAGGACACTGGGCACAGCTCTGCCTGCAACAGGGACATGCTGAGGACTGCTTTGCCATCTGCAAGATTAGGATGAGGGGGAGTAGGGTGCTGGGCAGGCTCAGTCTCTTAGCAGATGGAAAACTGTACTAGAGCCCAGACTGAAAGGAACGTGGGCAGTGTCTGAAGCTGTTACAAGGAGTTTCTGGAAATGAAAGTGGAACATCAAGAGGACAGTCCAGCCTACGGTGACCCAACCAAAGTTACAGCCTCTATGATCTCTCCCATCGTGTACCATCGTAGGTGGTAGAATTTGCTTATCTTACTTCTGTTCCCTGGAGTGGACATTTGGACAGCAGTGAAGACTCATGGGATGCCCGCGTTCTCTATCAGAGCACTGGGTTCAAGTCCCGCCTCTGTTTCTGATTCAAGCTTCTGGCTATTGTGCACTCCAGAAGCAACAGCTGACAGCTCAAGTTTTTGGATTGTTGCCACGATGCTCCTGGCTTTTGGTCTGACTTAGCCCCTGCCATTACAGGCATTTGGGGAAGTGAACCATCAATGAATGAACTCAGTCTATCTCGGTATCTCTATGACTCTCTACTTTTCCAATAAAATGATAAGAAACAAATAGAATTTTTAAACCTGTTCCTTAGTCTTCATTATGTCGACTTGGAACCCAAGTCTTGAAATGCACTGAAACTAAAACTAAGCAGAAAATTTCAAGGAGACATCAAGTCAGTAGGCTGGCTTATCACTGGGAAGAAAACCTGATCTCCTAAGAGAGGCAGATATAAACCAGAATCTTTTTTTGTGTGTGCTCAGCTCCCCCAGTGAGCAGCTGGGACTAGAGGGGACAAGATGCTGGGGACAATAATGCAATCATTTCAGCTGTTCAGAATGAGTTAAAAAATGGCTGAGCTTAGCTTGAGACGTGAATCCTTTGTCAAATGCTTTCATCAGTCATTCTTTTCTTCAAACACACACAGTCAGCCATAACGTGGAGAATATGTTGACTTCTGGGAATCCAACACGATCTGTTTTGGTCATTCCATTGCTTGACCATGTACACTTGGACTCCAGGTATTTAGTGATATCTATTTCTGATTTGTGCGGGTGTACAGTAGACACCTAAGGAGCAAGAGCCTTTCTTCACATAGTTTTGCCTCTACTTGGAGAAGCGTGTACACAAGCAACATGAATTTAGACAAGTTCCAACCAAGAACTCAGATAAGTCAGTGATGGTTTATGCCACCAAAAATCCTAGCAAAGATGAGCATTGTTCAGCCTAGGGGTTGAAATCCCCAAGTCCCGGGCTCCATGCAATAGCCTAATGGCTAAATTCTTGCTTTGCATGTGCTGGGATCCCATATGGACGCTGGTTCATGTCCCAGCTGCTCCACTTCCCATCCAGTTCCTTGCTTGTGGCCTGGGAAAGCAGTCCGGGATGGTCCAAAGCCTTGGGAACCTGCACTTGTGTGGCAGACCTGGAAGAAGCTTCTGGCTCCTGGCTCCTGGCTCCTGGTTCGAATCAGCTCAGCTCCAGCCATTGAGGCCACTTGGGGAGTAAACCAGAGGACAGAAAATCTTTCTCTCTGCCTCTCTTTTTCTTTGTATATCTGCCTTTCCAGTAATAAATAAATAAATCTTTCCAAAGAAATCCCCACGTCCCCTGTCAGAGTGTCTGAGTGCAAGTCCCAGCTCTGCTCCTCACTGCAGCTTTTCATCAGTGCAGGCATTGGGAGGCAGCAGTGATGGTTCAAGTAGTGGGTCACTGCAACCCGTGTGTTGCACTTGGACGAATTCCCAACTCTCAGCTTTGGAATGACCCAGTCCACCTGCAGTAAGCATTCTTGTCTCCCACCTCTCAAATACACACACACACACACACACATTTGAATGCTACCACATTTCTCCTTCTCTCTTTAATCTCCTCTTTATTCTTGCTTCTCTTCTTCCTCCTTGTCCTGCATCTCTTTCCCTCCCTCTCCCTTTTATGTCTTTCCTGCATCTTCCCAGCTTCACCACATCCCTCTCCCTTCATCCACTATATTCCTCTATCTTGTTCCTCCAATACCAATGATGTCCGTGGCACCTCTGATTCTCTGCGCTGGCTGTTTCTTCGGCCTGGAGCATTTGCCCTTCTTAGCATTGTAGGCTTTTAGCTCTGACCTGAACTCATGTGTCACCTCCTCAAGGAAAAGCTGGCATGACATCTGGATGACTTCTGGTGCTCTAATTCTGGGCCGTTATCACGGTACTGGGGATGCAGCTATCACCTGCCACTTCAGCATCCCATATCAGAGCACAGGTTCAAGACCTGACTGCTCTACTTCCAATCCAGCTTCCAGCTAATACACCTGGGAAAGCAGCAGAAGATGGTCCAGGCAGTTAGGGCCTCTGCCACTCATGTGGGTACCCTAGGTGGAGTTCTGCGCTCCCGGCTTTGGCCTGCTGCACCCACGGCTGTGTGGCTGTTTGGCGGGAGGAGGGTGTCAGGGAGCCAGGGGGAGAGAACCAGAAGACGGGACCTGTATCTCTCTTATGTCATTCTTTCAAATAAATTTTTGAAAGCTTTAAATAAAATGAAATGCTTGTGATGCACAGCAGAGTTTCCCACATCTTCTGTAGCAGAATCAGTGCAATGGAAGGTTCCCCCAGCATTCACACAGGGCTGACCTGCCTCACACTCTCAGGTTGCAGCCCTCCTGTCCTCCACACTGGCAGACCAGTTCCTAAAGAAAAAGAACAAGAAAGAAGAAAGCACAGCAGCCACGGGACTCCAGAAGGCCCTAGGGCCTCGGCTGTGCCCTGGGCATTCCTCTTTGTGAAGGAGCAGGGGCTTCCTGCCTCCTGCCCTCTCTGCCGCCCGCCAACTTATCGGGAGATTTTTGTGAGTGCTGGTTCTGGATGGCTCGACAGATGCTAGCCGTACGTCTATGTTGTAAAAAGTCTGTTCCAGCTTGTGATCTTACTGTCCCGTTCACATTCAGATTTGTGTCTAGGCACCCCAAGGCCTCGTTGGCACCTCGGGGATTTCCAGAAACATTCAGGCAGCAGCCCCCGTTGGGGGAAATGGGTAAGGATTCCACTTCTTCTTTTTAAAAAGGCTATTAAAATAACCGAACATCATAATGTCAAACAAAAACAAAAATTCCAGGGTAAATTTAGCATCATGAACCTCCTGCCGGATACACAAGAACACGGGAGTGGTGGTTTTTGTGAGGTAAGGAAGCAGAAGTTGGTGACTTAGGGGATAAGGGGGGTGAAAATTTTAGTTTATCCTTTTTTTATGAGTTTTAAACCACGTGAAAGCACTATAAAACTGTAATTGAATTATTTTCAAATCTTAGAAGATCTATATGTGACAATATTGTTAAATTACTGGGAATACCTTTTTTTTTCCCCCACACACATTTATTTCTTTGTTTTAAATAGTTCATGGGAGATCTGGGTGGGGGGATTCTAGGCTCCTGCCTGAAGAGTGGCCCAGCCCCGGGCCTTGCTGTCATTTGAAGAATGAACCAGCAGATGGAAGATCTATCTCCCCGCCCCACCCCAGAATTCTGCACTTTAAATAAGTTAGTCTCTAAAAAAAAAGAAAACAAACAAAAAAGTGGCATTGTTTTAGTTTAAACCTCGTTTACATCCTGATTTTAATCTGATTCCTATCTGCCCAAGCTCCTGGACGCTGGCACTCCTCAGGCGCTCTCGGGGCTTTCATCCTGGCCTCTGGTAGCTCAGGCCCTGGCAGCAGTATCCACGCCTCGACTTGTTCTGCTTGCTGTGAGAGGGCTAGACACAGGTTGCTTTTTCCTTCACTATCACGACATACAAGTTGTAGAGGAAGTGGAAAGCAGAGAAGGGAAGTAAACTCAGAAATGTGTTGCTGTTTGAACCCAGCACAATGACTCAGTGGCTAAATCCTTCCCTTGTACTCACTGGAATCTCATATGGGTGCTAGTTTGAATCCCAACTGCTCCACTTTTCGCCCAGCTCCCTGCCTGTAGCTTGGGAAAGCAGATGAGGATGGCCCAAAGCCTTGGGACCCTGCACCCGCGTGGGAAGCGTGGAAGAAGTTCTGGCTTCAGATCGGCTCAACTCTGGCCATTGTAGTCTATTGGGGAGTGAACCAGTGGCTGGAAGATCTTTCTGTTTCTCCTAAATCGGCCTTTCCAATATAAATAAATAAATAAGGAAAGAAGAAATTTGTTGCTGAAATCCAAGCAAAAAAAGAGATGTGTGATCATCAGCCCCATCACATGTTTGTGTGGTCACATGATCAGTTACCCATAAGAACTCTTGAGACTTTTCCCCAACAAAAGAAGAACCCTTGTCTTAAGCACTTCTCTCTTACTAACCTTTCTGGGATTTCATAAGAGGTGAATTTGCTTTAGCCTTTGTTAATTCCTTCCTGACAATTCTACTAGGTGTGGTATGTATGAAAATCGTTTCTTAAAGATTTATTTATCTTTATTCGAAAGCCAGATTTACAGAGAGAATGACAGACAGAGAGCACCCATCTGCTGGCTCATTCCCCAAATTGCTACAATGGCCAGAGCTAAATCAGTCTGAAGCCAGGAGCCATGAGCTTCTTCCAGGTCTTGTAAGTGGTTGCAGGGTCCCAAGAACTTTGGCCATTCTGCACTGCATTCCCGGGCCACAAGCAGGGAGCTAGACAGAAAGTGGAACAGCCAAGACTTGAACCAGCACCCATAGGGGCTGCTGGTACTGCAGGCAGAAGCTTAGCCTGATATGCCATGACACCAACCTCTGGAAATAATTCTTTTTTATAATAATACCTATAGAAGCAGACATATCTGATTTTTGGCATAAAGTTTGAGCAAATGCAATTGACAGATTATACCAAAAAATTTTCAAATAGGTCTTCCAGGTAATAGGAGGCAACAGGAAAATACACACCCATGTCTCCAAGACTCAAGTTCAGAAATGCATCTCTTCTCTTACTGCTAGGAGAAACAGCAAGGATTTTTCCATTTTAAGGATTCTGATGTCGACCATCCCTGTGAGCGGGAAATAGCAAAATCAAGGACACGGGAAAGCCAAATGGTACTACTTATGATTGATACCTGACATACTAGAGGATTTCAGTTATTAAAATGTCTTGGGCTGGTGCTGTGGTGTAACGAGCTAAGCTACAGCCTGTAACAGCAGTATGCCATGTCAGAATTGTGGCTGCTCCACTTGCAATCCAGCTCCCTACCAATGCTCTCGAGAAAGCAGCGCAAGTACTTGAGGCCCTGCCCCCTGTGTGGGAGAATCAAGTGAAACTCTGGACTACCAGCTTCAGCCTTGACCGTCCCTGACCTCTGTGGCCACTGCAGGGATTGAACCAGTGGATTCCTGAGCTCAAAAACTAATACTCAATAGCATTTAGAAATGACCCAAATGCCCACTGGCTGATAAGTATATGAACAAAATGTAGTCTATCCAAACAACAGAATGTTTGTTTTGAATGCTTCCAGAAGAGGACATCTTGACATAAGCTATGGACATCATGCTGAATGAAACATGCCAGTTACAAACAACACTTCCACTCTGTGAGGTCTGTTGGTCAGCACATTCATGGAAACATGAAGCAGTGTGGTGGTTGCCAGCAGCCAAAGGAGAAGGGAGTGGGGTTTAGTCTCTTCAGGGAACAGAGTTTCAGTTTGGCATAATAGAACATATTGTGGGGCCCGGGCGTGGCGCAGTGGTTGGGGTCCTCACCTTGCACGCCCGGGATCCCATATGGGTGCCGGTTCTAATTCTGGCAGCCCCGCTTCCCTTCCAGCTCCCTGCCTGTGGCCCGGGAAAGCAGTCCAGGATGGCCCAAAGCTTTGAGACCCTGCACCCACATGGGAGACCCGGAAGAGGCTCCTGGCTTCGGGTCGGCATAGCATCGGCCCGTTGCGCTCACTTGGGGAGTGAATCATCGGACGGAAGATCTTCCTCTCTGTCTCTCCTCTCTGTATATCCGCCTTTCCAATAAAAAATAATAAAAATAAATCTTAAAAAAAAAAAAGAACATATTGTGGAGATGGCAGTGGCGGTGTAAATGTACTCCAGGCCCTTGAACTGTATACTGGAAATGACTGTGTAAGAACAGAATCTATGATCAGAGTCTCCAGAGGAAAGGGACAGGCAGTTTAATAGCAGCATTGTGGCGCTAAATGGGGGGACCAGCCCCACACTCCTGCAGTGTGTCAGTTTACTCATCAACCAGCAGCGCCTGCTAGGGTGTGGTGAAAACACCAAAGCGCAGAAGACATCTCTGATGAAATTTTCCCAGATCATTTCTTAAACCACACTGCTAAGCCAACTGAAGCCTACCACGTAAAGCATGACGTTTATGTATTCAAGCAAGCTCCCTAGAAGCACTAATCACAGCAGATGGCTAAGGAAGTGTTGGTGCATCGGATCACTGCGGACAGTGCTGAAGATTGAGAGAAGTATGCACGTCTTGGCCGAGCCAAGTGTCCAGCACCTGTTGTTGTTCATTGGAAACGCAGCAGCAGGGGCGGGTCTGAGTGACTCCAGGCTCTGGCTCCTAACTCCAGCTTTTCAGGAGAGAAGAGATGCTGATCGTTCCAGGAGTTGAGTTCCTGCCTCCTACCTTGGAGGCCCAGGTTGACCTTCTGGCTCCCAGCATTGGCCTGGCCTGGCCATTTGGAGCATTTAGGGACTGAATCAGCAAATGGAAGATTCTCTCTATCTCTTCCTGCCCTCTATCTCCCTGCCTCTCAAGTAAATAAATAAATTTTAACTTTTAAATAAAAAGAATCAGCAAGACTCAAGGCAACATGTAAGCTATTGCTATAGTCCATACCCAAAATGTGCAGGGTTACAAACCTGCCTGCTGCTGAGGATTATCTCTGAGGAGTGGAGTTATAGAAGCTTTCCTGTTCCTGCTTGTGTATAACCTTATTGTTTAGCATCACATTGAAAATGTATTGTTTCGAATGAGAAAGAATGTGTTTTAAAGATTATAACTCTGAGGCCCAGCACAACAGCCTAGTGGCTAAAGTCCTCACCTTCCTTGCATGCGCCAGGATCTCTCATGGGCGGCGGTTTGTATCACAGTTGCTCCACTTCCCATCCATAACCCTGCCTGTGCCCTAGGAGAGCAGTAGAGGACGATCCAAAGCCTTAGGACCATGCACCTGTGTGGGATACGCAGAGGAGGCTTCTGGTTCCTGGCTTTGAATCGGCTCAGCTCTAGCTGTTGCAGCCACTGGGTGAGTGAGCCTTTCGGATGGAGAATCTTTGTCTCTCCCTCTCTGTGTAAATCTGATTTTCCAACAAAAAAGTTTAAAAGATTATAAGGCTGATGGTTTCTTATTCTCTTTTTATATTGATATAGTTATCATCAATCTATTTAGGACCAAATGATGTACCAGCCAGTTTTCAAAAGCCTCATGGATAACATGCATTATGAAAATACTGTACAAAGACTTCAGCATATGCTTGCACCAAAGCAAACTTATCTTTCCATTCCCTCTTTCACAAGCTGGTTGAGATCCTTTCCTAGAAGGACTGTGGGACTTGGTCTTCGCTTACTAAGCTATACATCACATTACAAGCATTCCAGCTCCTCTGGAAATTTGTTGGCACCTCTCACAGGTTCATTCATGCCATTTCTTAAAAAAAAAAAAAAGATTTATTTATTTATTTATTGGAAAGGCAGATATACAGAGAGGAAGAGACACAGAGAGAAAGATCAGTATGCTGGTTCACTCCCCAAGTGGCTGCAACGGACGGAGCTGAGCTGATCCAAAGCCAGGAGTCAGGAGTTTCTTCCATGTCTCCCACGTGGGTGACAGGACCCAAGGCTTTGGGCCATCCTCAACTGCTCTCCCCGGCCACAGGTACTGAGCTAGATAGAAAGAAGAGCAACCAGGATTCGAACCGGCACCCATATGGGATTCCGGTACAAAGATTTAGCCACTAGGCTACCACACCAGGCCCCATTCATGCCATTTCTATTCTATACTGTGAAAAAATGATAAAAGATGGGCTAAATAGAATGCCTTTTTGGAGGCCTGTTCTTGGGTCTCCCACTTACTATTGCTAGTATCCAAACCCTAAAGACTTTCCAAATATAATGTGTAGAAATGTGATTTAAGACTCATCAGTGAAAACTCCCACACTCATTTCTTTGCTGGTCTTTGTCCCCACAGCTTTACAGGAATGTCAGTTTAGACAGAACCTCACAGAACAGGATAGAAAGTTCTGAATCAGGTCCTCTGGCTTCAGTCCTGAAATTCAACTTTCTTTCATCGAAGAATTTAGTCCATGCAAGGAAAACAGATTTGCTCTAATAAAAACTCCCAAGAACCTACTAGGATGACTACAATAAGAAGTTAATAAATGTTGGTAAGGATGTAGAGCAATACGATCCCTCTGTAGGGTTCATATTACGTAAAATGATGCAAACATCAAGGAAAACCTAACAGAGGTTCTTCAAAAAGTTAATCATAAGGTCATCATATAACTGATAATCCACTTCTGTGCATGTGTGAAAACCCCAAAGAATTCAATATAGGAAATTGAATAGACATTCACACACCCATTTGCATAGCAGCATTTTCACAGTAGCCAGAAAGAAGGAAGCAAAGTGTCCATCAACGAGACAAATGTTGATAAATGATGGATGAGTAAACAAAACATTGTATGTCCATACAATAGGATGTAATCTAATCTTAAAAGGAAGTGAAACATGTAACAACATTGAACAGGAGAGCATTACACTAAATGAACTAAACCAGCATAAAAAGGCTATGAAGAGTCTTTAAAAGGTTCAAAGAAAACACATGCCGTGGAAAAAAAACAGGGGCCAATGTATAGTGAGCGAATGTGCCACCTGTAGCTCTGGCGACCCACATGCACAGTAGTTCAAGTCCTGGCTGCTCCTCTTCCAATCCAGTTTCCTGCAGTGGAAGATGATCCGAGTGCTTGGGCTCTTGCCACCCATTTGGGAGACCAGGATGGAGTTTCTGATTTTAGCCTGGCTTAGGCCTGGCCCAGCTTTGGCCTTTGCAGGTAACTGGGGTGTGAAAGATCTGTTTCTTCTCTCTCTCCCTGCCTTTGTGCAACCCTGCCTTTCTTCAACTCTGCCTTTCAAATAAATAAATACACTTTTAACAAAAGAAAAATAATTTTAAAACTTTTTATATTAAATGTATTTTTAATTTTACTTTTCTGAAAACTTTTGGAGTGCCAACATATTATGTTATCTGTATTTTACCACAATAACATTATAATCATGAGGATAACAAACATTTCAAAGAAAGGGGCTTATAAACAAAACCGAATGTCCCTTAGTAATTTATACTGAGTTCTTTCCTGCTCTGGGTACCCAGGAATCACATCCATTATCTTAACTTACTTGCAACCCCACCTCTCCTGCTCCCACAATTTACTTCTCCACAGTATTGGCCAGGTCATAATGAATGTAGGGGCCCTGTACCAGCCTAGGACCCCTACTGCATTCTGAATTTTGGCTAGCAGGTGCAGCGGATGTAAATAGAGGATATGTGCTTGTGAGTTAGCACAAAACCAGGCTTTGACACTTGACTCTCCTGCCTCTCTGCTTCCATATTTCTCATCCATGGGCTTGCCTAATCCCTACGAGGCACTTTGATCCCTGAGTTTCCATTTGTGATGATTTCTTGGATTTGGTGACTTGGTTTTTGTATTGGCTTCCTGGCTCTTGCAAGACTCAGCTTCCCGCATCTGCTTGCTGTCAACTCTCAGAGTCAGCCAAGCAGTGACATCATTCTTTACTTATCACCACCAATGGAGATGCCAGTCCCAAGTCAACCGAGCTGGACATGTCAGCGTCATCCATTTCTTTCCCCTCCTAGGTTCTACTATCTTTCCTTTTGTCTTTCTTTTTCTTGTTTCAAACAAACCCCAAGCAACAGCAGAGGTAGTGTAACAGGCACAATTTGTTAAGATTTATTTGTTTTACTTGAAGGAGTTACTAAGGGGGTTTGAGACAGAGAGGAGTTTTCATCCGAAGTTCACTCACCAAATAACAGGAGCTGGCATAGGCTCAGGCCAGACCAAAGCCAGGAGCTTCATCCAGGTCTCCTATATGGGTATGCATCAGTGGTAGGCAAACCCAATCCAGCCTTTCTTGAAGCCCAGTCAATTCCATGTCAGAAGTAACCAGTGCATGCATTTCCTTCTTACCACCTATCTTCAATATTATGAAACATCTCCAATAATTCAATGTTTGGACAGGGGGCCTTTTCTCAAATACTGTTTGGACAAGGGAACTGTCCTTTTCCTATGACCCAGGCCTTGTGTCTTGTCTAGGCCTTTAAAATCCTTTCTCTGCATGCCTACAAACAGAAGTCCATAAATGTAAATATGATAGTGTTGCTCCCGTGCTGAGAAAACTTCATGGACTTCCTTTCCCAAGTTGAAGTTCTTGGCCTGCTAGAAGAGCTTCCTCGCACTCCAGCCCACCCCAACCATGGCCGTGCTGCACTCCTCACTCCAGTGCCCTCAAGGGTTTGCCTTTCCCAAGCGCTTCATGTCTCCTGCCTTTGCCCAGTGTTCCTTCTTCCAAGAGTGAAAGCATGGATTCATTTGCCCAGAACAACCTTTGCTTATACCTACTGTCCAGTATTGTTCATTAACAGCGCCCTTCCAATCTTTGAAATGCACTACTTCAGGCAACAAGTCACAAGAGCGTTATATTTGCCCTTGGGATAAACATCCGCTCCATTTCTGAGATCTGCTCCAGTGTCAGACTTCTGGGAAGCCTTCCCCAGATCCTGTAGGAAACCTGTTATCCCTTCCCACCCAGCACCCATTTCCCCTCAGCCTTTTTTTTTTTTAAAGATTTATTTTTATTATTTTTTATTGGAAAGGCGGATATACAGAGAGGAGAGACAGAGAGGAAGATCTTCCGTCGGATGATTCACTCCCCAAGTGAGCCGCAACGGGCCGATACTATGCCGGTCCGAAGCCAGGAGCCTCTTCCGGGTCTCCCACGCGGGTGCAGGGTCCCAAAGCTTTGGGCCGTCCTCGACTGCTTTCCCGGGCCACAGGCAGGGAGCTGGAAGGGAAGTGGGGCTGCCGGGATTAGAACCGGCGCCCATATGGGATCCCGGGCGTGCAAGGCGAGGACTTAACCACTTGCGCCACCGCGCCGGGCCCTCCCCTCAGCCTTTTATACATAACTTCATACCACTGTTTACCAGGATGTACTGTTGGGTAGCTGTTTACATGTCTGTCTTCCCTGCTAGACTTACTGAACCTTACATACATTTGCATCGCCAGTAACCAGAAGAGTCTCCAACCTGTAGCAATCGCTCAACTGACATTCCTGAAGAGAAGAGACAACAAAGAATGCACAGTATTTATTAAATGAGAACAGGCACCTTTCTGGATTTTTGGGCCAGATAGTTCAACAATCACATTCTCATGGAGCTGACCTGCCAAGGGCAAGCAGACAGAAGTTAATTCCTGCACACATCACTGGTGAGAGTAGTACAGGTATGGGAATTCTTTTGACTAAGCTGCTTCCTTCCTGGAGCTGGGGCCAGGGGTGAGCTGCCTTAGGATATGAGGCTGTGTGAGGGATATGGGTTCACCCAGTCAAAACCAGCTTTCTGTTAGAAGGGAAGAAGCAAGGAATGGATAGTTAGGCAAACTCTACCCAATGGAGGCAGGCTGGGACCAGTGCATCTTCAGGCACAGTGGCCTGCTCTAATGGGTTCTTTCAATCCCACAGGCTTATCTCTATGACGGCTTGTAAAACATCATCAGAACAAAATATGCAATATTATTGTAAAACTGTGGACAGATCACTTCCCCATGTGCACATTACGTTGAAGCTTATTCTTCCTATTTCTCTATGTTAACATAGAAACTTTCCTTGACCTACCTTTTGCATTACTCTACCATGAATGATATCTTGCCATCATATATCAAATCTGTAAGAAAACATACCCAGACAGATTTCTAACAATCAAAACAAACAATCCCTAAAGTTGGTAGACAGGTGAACAGACTCCCATCTAGTCCATGGAAGCAAAACACACAAAGACACCAATGTCCAAATACTTCCAAACACCTAACACCTAAACCTCTCCCCTCCTAGGTGTATTAAGTGCTGAGGACACCTCAACCTTACCATCAAAAGCACATCAAAGAAAATCTCTTCTTCTCACCACTTTCTTTTTCTTTTAAGAAATGGTGGAATAGCAAGTTTATGGATGAGAATACCAAGTGAAAACTTTGCTTGTGCTGACAATGAACTTGGTTGGAGAAAATGGGTACTAGACGGGGGTGGGGAGGGGATTGGAATGAGTTCTTTTGTGCTCTCTTATATTAAAGCTTGTATCAGAGAAGCTCATTATTTTTTCTGTGAAGCTGCCTTAATGTTCCAATGAGACAGAAGCCTGCTCAATGCTAACGTCTTGTTACCTGGTTTAACCTGAGAGATGTCACTCTTAATCTGCCTGCTTTTGTTCCATGCCACCATAGCAATTTACATCACACACCTGCTACTGCAAGCACATTTCTTTGGTCCTCTCTCTCTCTTCCTTTTGTATTATGGTAAATTTACAAATAATAGTAAGATGAACTTTATCCATCATCCAGTCTTTTCACAAACACATTTTTACGTTTTTTTTTTATTATTATTCTGTATGTGAGGGGAAAAAATGGACAAACTATTCCCATCCTCTGGTTCTCTCCTCAAACATTTAAAATGGTCAATTTGGGCAGGATGAGAGTTGGTGGGGCAGAGCAGAGCCTGGAATCAGGACCCAGAAACTCTGTTCAGCTCTTTGACATGTATGGCAGAAACCCATTTACTTGGGCTATCACCACTGCTTTCCTGTGTCTGCCTTAGCATGGAGTCTGGAGCGAGGAGCCAGAGGTGGGCTCAAACCCAGGCACTTAATGTGAGACATTACCATACTAACCACCAGGCCAAATGTCCATTCCCACAAAGAATTACAAACAGTGAAATATAAGGAATTTTTTTGTTGTCACTTGGGGCAGACATGGCAAGGGGACACTCCCATTTGTAGGTGTACTTCCTAAATACCAACAATAGCTCCAGTAGCACCAGCCCAAAGCTCAGAACCAAGAACTCAATCTGGGTCTCCTGCATGAATGTCAGGGATCCAAATGATTTGAACATTGCCTGCGCCTCCCAAGGCTTGCACTGGCAAACTGAAATCAGAAGTGTGAATCAAGTCCGGACACTGCGAGTTGAGAGGTGGGCATGTTAACCACGAGTCCCATGCATGGATTTTGTGCCAATTGTATACACCACTTCTATGGAACATGTACCCTGCCACCCCACAGATTCTACACCCATCAACACATGGCCATCTTTGTTCCATGCTTTCCTCTTCCTGACAACCTCCAAACATCACACTCTGTATATCTTTCCTTGCTTCTCTAGGAGATAATAACAAATAATATCGTTGCATGAAAATGAGCAATCTCCCTCCACGGTCTCACATCCCTAGCAGCTCCCACCTTCTTTTCCTTTAATAGATGAATAATGTGCTGCTTCACCTTAGATCCACTCTATTCATTCTGAAAAACCATTCCCCATTATTATTTCTATTTCATTATCATGATTATCTGCTAGCGGAGTGCTCCTTAGTTCAGCCCAACCTTGACTCAGCATAACTTCCTAGTGTGAATTTTCAATATTCCTCTTCAGGTGGCTTCTCCTATAGCAGACAAATAGCTTTTGTTGGAAGAATTCTAGTTTTCTCAGTCTCTGAGGATTTGTTTATCTCCTCTCTCCACCTGACCCACTAAATGGTCATTAGATAAACAATTACAGAAGCATCTACGAGGTACAGGGAACTACCTAGTAGTGAGGGAACCAGTAGTGAGCAAGAAGCCATCGTGCCTGTCCTCGGAAAACAAGGGCCTCTTCTCCTCTCCGCATGCTGGGATTCCCTTTACTTAAGGGAGAAATTCAGATGCCATCTCCTCTGTTGAGTTATCCCTGGTCTCTGAAGGCAGAAATATTCTCCTGCTCTTCCAAGACGCCTGCTTCTACTCATTGGCACTGTTCCTGGAACACCAACTACAAAAGGGATTTGTGTTCCAGCCACGCAGAGCAAATTATTTCATCTTTGTCCTACCCTCGGTATCTCAGGAGAATAGGGAGAATAGTGCTTGAATGGATGCAGGAATGAGTGAGTGAGTGTAGTAAGAGCAACTATTTTAAAAAGCATATATATGTGGGAGTCAGTACAGGTGGTGGCAATGCCCTGAGGAGCCCTGGAGGCAGAGGGCACTTAGGGAGCAATGAAGTGCCCTGCAGAGTGAAATGATCTAGCTTGAAATCTTTCCATTCTGCTGGTTACCTTGCTCCTTTATGTTATACTTCTGAACTTGCCATAGGAATTGAGAAGCTGATTTTTTTTTCAAGTCAGAAATCCTTAAAAAAAGATTTCTGACTCATTTATTAAAACAAAAACTTGGGGAACGTGAGATTTCTTTAGTGAAAGGGCCTCACTGAGCTGTTACAGAAGTCACCAACATAAAGGTCTAGCCCTGGGACAAATTCCCTTAGCCATCAATCATGTGGCAGATAGCTCTGGGAAAAACAGCTACTGAATTTAAATAAAACAGGGCGTTTTATAACAAACCTGTGAGAAGAAGAAACCATGAGTACTTCTGTCGCACCTGCACTGGCTGTGTGCTTCAGAGGAGCAAGGACAATGTGAAGTGGGCATGCAGGAGGACGGTGCATCAAGAGCAGCGTGTACTGCTTCTGGGTTAGTTCTGCTGCAGGAGGCAATGCCGTCTGGATGGCTTGTCTTCAGAGGGGATGGTGGAACAGCATCTCTTTCCGGTCCTTTGTGGGTTGAGCCCTTCCCTTTTCTTCCATTCTGTGGCCTTTAATTGAATTTAGGATACCTCAGAATCACAATACAAATATTTGAAAACAGGTGCTGGCACAGTGGCACAGTCAAGCCACTAACTGCAATGCCAACATCCCATGCTGGAGCACCAGTTTGAATCCCAGCTGTTCCACTTCTGGTCCAGCTTGCTGCTAATGTACCTGGAAAACAGAGAAAGCTGGCCCAAGTGCTTGGGTTCCTGCGACTCACATGGGAGACCAAGATGGACTACTTGAGTCCTGGCTTTGTCCTGGCACCAAGCTGGCTGTTGCAGTTATTTATGGGGTTGGAAGCACTGGTGGATGGAACATCTCTACCCTTCTTTCTATAACTCTATCTTTCAAATTAAATGCAATCTTAAAGAAAAATAAAGAAGAAAAGCAGAATCATCCACAACCTGCCACACAGACAAAATTCCTGTGGACAACTGGGTGAAGCAGCTGTGTCTTTTCTCACTTCTGTTCTCTGCATGTAGGAAAAGGTTAGGCTGCAGAAGGCTGGCTCTCCCAGTGGGTCCCAGCTGGGGGAATCTATGTACACAGGACATTTTATTTTCTGTGTCATGTTGGTGTGGTGTTGGCCACTCTCCTCACTGATGATTCTCTCTCTCTCATTTTTCCTCTTTTATTCTAAGCCCCCACCCACCCTTTTCTGGCTCTGTGATAATAATCTGAGTCTTCTCACCTCTCAGGGGCTCCAGCTTCCCCCCCAGAACACCTGAGCCCCATCATCTCAGATCCACACACCTCACAGCCTTGGTTCTGAAGGCTCTTTCTTGGACCACACCGCTTCTTCACCTGATTCCTCATTCATTCAAAACACTTTCCCATGACATTAAACCTCTCTTCTCTTGTGGGTTTGACCATGATTGTTTTAACCATTCTCCTAATACTGATCTTATACTAGTTTATTTATAGCTTTAATTTTTAAAAAGATGTATTTATTTGAAAGCAGAGTTACAAAGACAGGATGAGGAGAGACAGAGAGGGATCCTTCATCCACTGGCTCACTCCTCAAATATGTGCCTGCGATGGTTGGGGAGGACACAGGCAGAAGCTAGAAGCCTCTTCCAGGTCTCCCACCTGGGGGCAGGGGCCCATGAACTTGAGCCATACTCTGCTGCTTTCCCAGGCCACAGGCAGGGCATTGGAACGGAAGTGTAGCAGCTGGAACTAGAACTAATGTTTGCAGATGGAGGATTAGTTTGCTAAGCTATTGGGCCAGCCCCTGATGAGCATCTTTGTAAATAAATCTTTGACCATGTATTGATTTACTTTCTTAAGTCAGTTGTATAGAAATTGAAATAATATTTATAAAATATTTGATACATATTACTACATTTATTTCCAGAGAAAGAAATAAACTTCCACTCTTGCTATAGAGTGGATCTGTCTTGTTGCATTTGCCAACACCGTGTATTATTGTAGAAATGGTAAATGAAAGAGAACACAGGAATAGCAAGTTTTTCAATGTGATTAGGCATGTCTGTAAGACATGTACAGTTAGTGTCATGCTTCATGATGACAAATCAAATGCTTCCCCCAGATCCAGAAGGAGGAAGTATTCACTCCCATCTCTTCCACTCAACAGCATTGTTTTAAATTACTTGGTAATGTAAGACACTTGAAACCTCTCAGCCTTTCCTTTACATTTCTTTGTAGTGGGAGTAAGCTTCCTTCTGTTTACTAACCATGTACACTTCCTGTCTTTTGTGAATTAGAGGCCTGCAATCTTAGTTTTGTTTCTATCATTGTCCTAGGGCTTTTATTACTGCCATGAGTTCCTAGGACTCTTGTCTTAACTCTTTCTGCACATACACAGTTTGCTTTCCTTTCCTCATATGCCCTGCCTTTGCCTGAGAGTTGCGTATTTTTACATTTTATGACCAAAATAGCTGTCTTATTTATTTATTATTATTTATTTTTATTTGAATGGCAGAGAAAGGAAGAGCGTGCTCCTATTCACTGGTCCACTTCCCAAATGCAGGAGACTGATTCCTTAAGCCAGTAGTGTTGTCGCCTATGTTCTGTGTAGCTGGGAGCAGGAGTCAGGCTCCAGAGCCAGGCATTGCACCCAAATGTCTATCTCTTTTTAAATCGCTTTTATGCATAACCATTTCTTATTACAGTACTTCAAAATATATACCAAAAAAGAGTATTGCTTCTATATTCAGTTTCTAATGAAATCATTAATATATTGGATAATCCATTTTCTTGTGAAAACTAGTTCTGTCATATCCTGCAACTGGTGTTATTTGTGTTATTATTATAGAGGGAAAAGATCGACTCAGAGACTAATTTGCAATAGGGGTTCATAGGGCCCGGCGCGGTGGCGCAGTGGTTAAGGTCCTCGCCTTTAGCATCGGCCGTTGCGCTCACTTGGGAGTGAATCATCAGACGGAAGATCTTCCCCTCTGTCTCTCCTCTCTGTATATCTGCCTTTCCAATAAAAAAATAATAAAAATAAAACTTTTAAAAAAAATAGGGGTTCACAATTATAATACATAGAATTTGTACTAGGTTCTAAGTTATATGTTCATCTATAAGATTTGATTAAAAAGGTGGGTACATTGGTATTTAGGAATCCTACAGGACATAAAACCGTGTGATAGGATATTTTATTAGCCTAGTCTACAGTATCAATGTTTGAAATTAAATTAAGAGTTCAATGCAACGGTTCAGTTGGCTAATCCTCCCCACTAGAAGCACTTGGAATCCCATATGGGTACCAGTTCATATCCTGCTCCACTTCCCATCAGGCTCCTTGCTTGTAGCCTGGAAAAGCAATAGAAGATGGCCCAAAGCATTGGGACCCAGCACCCATGTGGGAGACCTAGAAGAAGCTCCTGAATCCTGGCTCCTGGCTTCGGATTGGATCAGCTCAGTTCCAGCCATTAAGGCCACTTGGGGAGTAGACCAGGGGATGGAAAATCTTTCTCTCTGTCTCTTCTTCTCTCAGTAAATCTGCCTTTCCAATTAAAAAAAAAAAAAGGAAAAAATGAAATTGGGAAATCATTTTCTCTTGGATAAGAATAACTACAGAGGCTGCGCAGTCCCCCGGGCGGAGGGTTAGAGAACAGGGTCGGGCTGTGGGGGTGTAGGAGTGTAGGGCTGTGGGTCTGTGGGGGTGTCTGGGTCTGTGGGTGTCGGTGTGTGGAGATGTCGGGGTGTGGGATGTAGGGATGTGAGGTGCAGGAAGAGCTGGAGCAGGGACTTCCTCTCCCCAAACATATCTGCAGACCCGTGCTTCAGATCACAGCTTCTAGCTATCAAGTATGTTGAGTATTTCTTTTACGAAATCTTTCAACATTTCTGTTTTTACTCTTCCCCACATTGGGGTCTTTAAGGCGTCGTTCAAGGACTGACCCTTGTCCTCTGGAGAGCAAGAAGTGACCCCCCCCCCAACCCTTCCCTCCCTTTGGATACAAGAGGAAAAAAAAACTGAAAAACTCATTTGTCCCACCCACCTTCCTCCCTACCTCAGCCCTAATCAGAGGCCCACAGCCTCTCTCCACCTTGTAACTAATGTTAAAAATCAAAATTTCTTTTTTTTTTTCAAAAAAAAAAAAGAGAATAACTACAGAGCAAGGAGTACAAGTAAGAGCCATTTTCTTTTTCTTTTAATTATGTTGCATTATGTGACACAGTTTCATAGACTCTGGGATTCCCCCACCCCCTCCTTATACCCTCCCCCCATGGTGGATTCCTCCACCTTGTTGCAGTATCATTTTCCTTTTCTTTAAGAGCCATTTTCATGAGCTATCCATCATAGCATTTTTTGAGCATATTGAGTATTGAATTTTCCAAAGGGTTTTAGACTAAATGAGATGATGTTTATTTTCAAAGTTCATCTGTTAGTTTACCAAAGTGAAAGTGAGAAAGATCATTTAATTACTCAACTTTACTTACAGCTCATGTGTAATATCTGCAGGTACTAAAGTGAAGTTGATAAATTACTGTATTTTATTAGACCTCATATTCCTCTATGTCATAATGAGTTTGAATATAAATCAGTAAGAAAAGATGTACTTCCAGGTAGCTACTTTGCAGAATTAACATAAACACATAAGGAATGATGATGAGTTTGATAATATACATTTAAAAATCTCTATCTAAAACAAAGGAAAAGTCCAAATGAAAGAATCTGATAAAATAATTTGGGCAAAAGTACAATCTCAATTTCACAATGCCTCCCCAGAAAGAAGAAAATCATACTGTGCAGCTGGCCTGAAAGATACCTGGAGCTGGAAAGGCTGCAGCTCAGTGAGCCCCTCTCTGCTTCCTTCCTCCACTTTCCTGGCTCAGCCAAGCCTGTCTGCAGTTTGCTTTCCACCCCAGTGCACTTCCTGCACCTTGCAGTAAAGTTCGCTATGACTGGCACCCGCTGGGTAGGTCCTTGCACCTTAGAATTAGGGTTCAAAAAAAAGCCACACCCAATGGTGCTCCACCTCTGGTGGGTGCCAGTATTTGCCAACTGTGTGGCCTTGTACATGTTACTCAATCTTGGAGTATTGGTTTACTGGCATTGATTGATTTATTATATTTTTTAATTCAAATGAGAGACAGATATCTGCTTTTGTTTTTTTTCACCTCCTAAAAGCCCACCATGGGTAAGTTTGGACTGGGCTGGAACCAGGAGCTGGGAATTCAATCCAGGTCTCCCACCATGAGTCAGGAACCCTAACACTTGAGCCATCATCATTGCCTCCCAGGATGTAGAGAGCTGGAATCAGGAGCTAAGTCAAGTACTCTGATATATGTTGTAGGTATCTCAATTGGTGTCTTGATGGCTGGATCGGTCAAATGCTTACCCCAATGAATTCTTTTAAAATGGGAATAGTAGTAGGATAGGATTATGCCAAGATAAAATGAGACGAATCATTTAAAAATCTAATACATAGGGGCCAGTGTATTACAAGGGGCCAGTGGCATAACAAGTTAACCTGCTACCTGCAACACTGGAATGCCTTATGAATGCTAGTTCAAGTTCCAATTGCTTCACTTCCAATCCATCAACCAGCTAATGTGCCTGGGAAGGCAGTGAGGATGGCCCATGTGCTTGGGGTCCCTGAACTCACACGAAAGACCCAGATGACGTTTCTGGCTCCTGGTTCTGGCCTGCCCAGCTGTGGCTATTGTGGCCATTGGGGAATGAACTAGCCGAGGCAAGCTATGTATCTCTCCCTCTCTCTATAACTCTCTTTCCAATAAATAAAACAAATCCTTTTATTTTTAGATTTATTTATTTTTATTAGAAAGGCAGATCAGATTTATAGAGAGAGGGGGATAGACAAAGGTCTTTTATCTTCTGGTTCACTCCCTAAATGGTCACAATGGCCGGAGTTGAGCCGATCTGAAGCCATGAGCCAGGAGCTTTTTCCACGTCTCCCATACGCATGCAGGGTCCCAAGGCTTTGGGAGAAGGGAGTAGCAGGACCATGAATTGGCACCCATATGGGTTCCCAGTGATATTTAGCTATTGCACCAGGCCCTAAAAACAAATCTAGCAACAAGCTAGTACATAATAAACATTTGTTACATTTGAGCTATTCAAAAACAGAGGAAAGACCAACCAATGAGCCTGGAAAGGATCAATATAATCAAAGTTATATATTGATCATTATACAATAATTATGTTATTATTGATTAGATATTTATTAATTATTTATGTCAATGTATGCAGGTGAAACAAAACAAATTACACTGTATATTCATGCACACCTACGCACACACCTACACATTCACAAATAGTCTGAGGATCATTGAATTAATTTAGATTACATTTAGAGGCATGAGATTAACTGGACACACACACATTCACACCCAGCCACGTAAGCATACAAGCACAAGACCTCCAGTCACTCAGAAAAGCAAATTCACTCCTCACATACATAAAATAAGGCAAAAATAGCCCAGGACTGTCATCAGAGCTACATGAGCACCTGGATCCAGGCTCCTTCTGTTATGTTGCTCTTCTTCAGGCTGCTTCAAGATCCTGGAGGTTGCGTGGCTCCTACCATCTCATCTCCTCTAGGCAATGAGAAGGAACAACACACACACAAATATGTCTTTAAACATACTTCTGAGCAGCTACAGCCAAAATTTCCATTTTGGCCAGAACTTTGGTCTAGCCATGAGAAGGCTAGAAAGTCATCCTTATTATGTATGGTCATGAGTTCCTTCCCACAGAGAACACCTTGAAATGGTATTCCCCGCCGTAGGCTAGAACTGGCTGGGAGCAAGAGATGAGTGACCTTCAAACACCTGTGGCAACCCCGGGGGCTTATCACATGCTTGCTCCTTTGTAAGGGCATGTTGCCAAGGGTTGCTTCGTGGGTTTTAGAGGAGCACATGGAGGAGGATTCCTCAGCCCTCCTGCAAACGCCTAGGAGAACGGGCTTCCAGCACAAGGACAGCGCCGGGGGAGGACTTCACAGAAAGGCCACTGGGATGACTAACAGACGAAACAATGAGACCTGGGAAGCAGGATGAGTCATCTAAAGAAAGGGAGGGCTGAAGTGTGACTAAGTACTGATCTCCTGCCACAGAGCAGGAGGGAGGGGGTGGAGGAAGGATCCCAGAAGGTCAGCTGGGCAGCCACCACTAGAAACCAAACAGAGATGCAAAAGGAAGGCAGAAGTGACCCAAGGGGACCTGCAATAATACATGTGCTGGTGGGGGTGGATGCTAAGACACAGCATGGGGAGATGATACAATGACATCTCCAAATGCCACACTGTTTACGGACGATCCACCCCCAGGTAGGAGCTGGGGTGGGGAGTGCTGGTGGCATAGGGCACGAGGCAGTGGGAGGGCGAAAGACGGAAAGCTGTGCCTTCCTCTCCTAAGCCTCACTTTCTCTCACAGAATGACTGCATTGTGGACCTCAGCAGAGAGGCAAGGTGTTCATTTGAAAGATAAGGGCTGGGCCCGGCGCCATGGCACAGTGGTTAAGGACCTCGCCTTGCATGCCCGGGATCCCATATGGGTGCCGGTTCTAATCCCGGCTACCCTGCTTCCCATCCAGCTCCCTGCTTGTGGTCCGGGAAAGCAGTCGAGGACAGCCCAAAGCTTTGGGACCCTGCACCCGCGTGGGAGACCTGGAAGAGGCTCCTGGCTCCTGGCTTTGGATTGGCATAGCATCGCCCGTTGCACTCACTTGGGGAGTGAATCATCAGATGGAAGATCTTCCTCTCTGTCTCTCCTCTCTGTATATCTGCCTTTCAAATAAAAAAAAAAAAATCTTAAAAAAAAAAAGAAAGATAAGGGCTGGTTTTGCACATATCCAGGAAATGATAACGAAGCTGTATCAGTCAAGGGCAGGAAGGACCCTACATGTGGAGAAGAATGCACTTCCTACCTTGTAGCATTATTCTTTTTTTCTAATTGAATACATTTTATTTTTGATAATTTTTATATATTTGATTAGAGTGCAAAGGGCCAAGGGCTAGAGCAATGTGGGTGAGACCACTGTTTTCACATTCTCTTTTTTCCTTCCTGTATCTGGGGGCGGGAGGGGAGGGGAGATAAGAGGAGAAGCCAAACTCCCAACCATGAGTTCAACAGTTTTGTATTGCTGCCAATCTTGCCACTCCAATCACGGTGAAATCTCTAGAGATTCCACTGGCTGACACAGCCCACCTAAGAGTCTCCATTCGCCCAGGTATTGACTGCCAACACTAGGCTGGGGTAGCTGACGGATTTGTTCTGTCCTCCATCTTCTATTCTGGTACCAGGTGTCCTCTGCAGTTCCAGTGTACTACCATATCCTCCATGTGCACCTGGTTATATGCTGTCCACTGTTCAGTTGAAGCCACTGAGGAGGCCCAGCTCTGACCCATGCACTCCACAGTCTGGCCATGGAACCTGCAATTTTCTCCCTGGTTGGGAGTCTGAATTCAGTGGTTCAGTTGGGGGAATCCCCAAAGAAACTTCATCTGAGGTGATCCCAGACCTGATCCTTGTGTGTGCCTGCCAATAGAGTTTGGCACAGTCTGTCACCCCAATCAGCTATGCACATGCTGATGGTTGCAATTGCTGGATCAGTTCTGTCTCTAGCCCTGTTGTCTATGAAAACCACTGAGTGTTGCAGTTAAGCCCGATCCTGCCCACCACACACTCAGTCTTCACGGACACTAGTGGAGGTTGTGACCTAGTCAGAGTGATCTGCAATAACCCCCACCAAGCCTGCCCCCTGCCCTGGTTTCCATTCTTGCCATTATGTACAACAGACTGGTCTACTCTGTCTCACATCCCATTCAGCTCTCATACATGTCAATGAGTATTGAAGCCAAGTTCAACCCAACCAGCCCCACTATCCAGCCCACACATGTGCTGGCGGGTGCCACTCTGTTTAGCCATGGCTGTCGTATCCTGCTTCTCATACTCACCAGTCAGAGATGCAATCCAAGAGGGAGGTACCCACTGTTTCCCTACTGGGTTCACTCCCACTCCTGGGTCTTGCACTCTCTAGGTGGTTCTGCAGTTTAGCTTGAGAGAATTTGCCCCCTAACCCCATGCCAGCACCTGACAATTGATGCAGCAAAGTCCAACAAACCCTCACCCATTCTGGCTTAAGCATGTACCAGTAGGAGTAGTCTGCCCAATCTGGCTTATCTCTGATCCAGCTTACATGCAGGCCAACAGGTGTTATAGCTCTGCCCAGTCTGGTCTGTTCCCAGTCCCAGCTCTTCCGCTCACCAAAGAAATAACAGCCCAGCCAGGGAGCTCCCTGTAGTCCCTTGCCGGGTTTGCTTGCTCTCTCTCTGGTCTCGTGTATGGTTGGGCACTGTGGCCCAGTGTGGGATGGCCCGTCTCTCCTTAATATTTGCCAGTGGGTGTTGTAGCCTGGTTCAGCCCGGCCCACCCCCAGTTCCAGCTCATGCTGGTGGGGGCTACAACCTAGCCCATCCCAGCCAGCCCCCTCTCCTGATCCTAATATGAACTGGCTGGTATTGTGGCCCAACCTGGCATGACCCACACACCATTCTGGCTCTCGGATTTGCCAGCGTGTGGTATGAACTGGCCTAGCCTGGTTTGCTCCAGACCTGGGCCAAATGTATGCCAGTAGGTACCGTTACCGGGCCTGGTCTGGGCTGCTTCCTGTTGTGGTTCTTGTGCTCTCCTGCAGGGACTGTGTCCTGACAGAGGAGTTCCCCAAGCTCTTCCATCAGACCTTCTCCCAGTGCCAGATCTCGTGCACACCGGTGGGTCATGGGTCAGCCCTACTTAGTCCACCTTCTGTCCTAGCAGGAACAGTAGTCTTTACTGACCTTCACCCATTCTGGTTCTTATTGTTGGGTGCTACAGCCCAGCCAGGCCTAGTCCACACTCAAGCACAGCTCACACATGGCTCAGCAGGTGCAGAGACCTAGCCTAGCTTATCCTACACCCACCCTGGTTCTCATGAGCACCAGTGGGTGCTAGCCCACTAGCCCAGACTGCAGCACCCCAGACCCAGTCCACACGTGCGTCAAGGGAGATTACAGCCATGTTTAAACCAGCCCGCAGTTCCCACTCTGGCTTCCACGCTCACCAATGGGACCCACAACCCAGTCAGAGCATCCCCTTAGCTCCCCAACCAGGCCTGATCCCAGCAACAGATCTTGCACATGACAGTGGTTGCTCTAACCCAGCTTGGCATAGCCCTTGCTCTGCAGCCTGGCCTGACCCAGCCAGCCCCCAGTCCCAGCTCTCACTATAGGTGCTGTAATCTGGTCCTGCTCAGTCTGCTCTCATCCCTGGCTCATGGAAACCAGTTGGTATGGCAACCCAACCCAGCATGACCTGCACTCCATCCTGGTTTCTGCACTTGCCAGTGGGCTAAAGTTTGCTTGGTCCTGCCCGGTCTGCCCCTTTCTAGAATCAACTCACACACTTGGGATGGATGGAGCTACCCTACCCAGCCTGCCCAACATCTAGCGCTGGACCACGTGCTCATCAGAAGGAGCTCTAACCCACCAGGGAAGTTTGCCAGGTTCCCCCATTCGGGCCACTCCCAGACCCAGAGCTCACACATGCCAGCGAGTGCTTGACCCTGGCATGGCCTGCCCCATCCATCCTGGCCTTTGTGTGAGCTGGTGCAGCCAAGCCCACCCAACACCCTGTTTTAGGGTGCTTGTGTGGGTTCTGAAGCTTGGACTTGCCCCATTTGTTCCCAGCCCCAGTACTGGTAAGCATCGGTGAGTTCCATGGTCACGCCTAGCTTAGCCCATCACCACCCCAACTCTCAAGCTAACCAGTGGGACTTGTAGTTCCATAGGGTTGGGTCCACATATCCCCCACTGAATCTACCCCAGACCTGGTTCTCTTGTGTGCTGGTTGGTGTCATGGCCCAGTTTAATGTGACCCATCCCCCAATTCAACACTCACAGTCAGGTGCTGGGACCTACCTATCCCTGCCAGACAGGGCTAGCATATGTGCACTGGCATGTGGTGGTCAGCAATGTTCCATGCTAACAAGCCCAACCCAGGGCTCCCACATGGGCTGCTGCATCAGTCTGACCCTTAAAGATCTTCAGGTCTTTCCCCCCCAAACCACCAGGTCTTAATCCTCTCAATTACCTGTAAGTACAGTGTTCCTGTCATTGGGTGTCCCTCAAGATTCATTCCTCATCTACATGTACATGGATAAGTGGCCTTATCCATGGAGGTCCCTAGGAAGTAATTCCATATCCCCAAGACCCCAGAGCTCGCTGCTGGGTAGACAACAGGCGAAGCCCAGTGTTGCTTGGCACTCTGGCTATCCACAAGCCCAGGACCTTCCTCCACCTGGCAGCAATTGATGGGAAGCTATGATCCACAGCAGGAAGCCTGGCCCAGCTCAGGTTCCTTCACCCACGGCCCCATGGCTAGGGGATCCAGGCACCCGCCTGCTGCTCAGACTTACCTGAACTCACAGCATTTTTTTTTTTTAAAAAAAAGAATTACAAAGCTAATGTAATGACTTTCCCAATCAAAGTGGCTCAGTAGGATGCATTTCATCAGTTGCAAACCATAAGCAATGCCAAATAAAATACACAAGGAGAAAAATGGAAAAAAATACATATAGCCTGCGCAGCATGGCTCAGAAATGAGATCATTACTTATGAGCAGAAACATAAGGAAACCCCAAAGGAGCCAAGGAAGGCAGCATGGCTGAGAACCTGGTTTTCTCTGGGTAATGACAACTGAGAATAAAGGTCCCAGTCCGACACGGCGGAGAAGCCCGAGGCTGGAGTCTAACACCTCCTTCAGAGGCAGGTTCTTGGCTTAATGGTTAAGATTCTGGGTAAAATGCCTGTGTCCCTACACTGATGTGCCTGGGCTTAATTTCTGGCTCTGTTTCTTGACTCCAGCTTGGCTAATGCAGACCCTGGACAGCAGCAAGTTGCTGTAGCCCAGCTCTGAACCTGCCCAGCCACTGCTAGCATTTGGGAAGTAAACCAATGAGACAGGAGCTGTCTCTGTCTGTCTGTCTGTCTGTATTACTCTCTCCTGAAAGAAAAAAAAAATCCTCCTTCCTTCTCTCCCTGAATTCCCATTCCCTTCACCAGCTCCCGGTCCTGCTCTCCCTACGGACACTCTTTTATGTGAGGATCGTGTGGCATCTACAGCACTTTCTGCCTCTCTTCCCCTTTCTTTATTTCTGATTCTTTATGCTATTGCTCTCATTTCTTTCCTCTGATCTTTACAAAGTCTACTGTGTTGTGTATAGACTTTCATTTAAAAAATAGGGCCCAGTGTAGTGTACAACAAGTAAGACCCCCTTGCCAGGCTGGGATTTAAAATGGGCGTTGGTGTGAGTCCTGGCTGTTCTACTTTCTATCTGGTCCCCTACTAATGCATCTGGGGACAGCAGTAAAAGATGGCCCGAGTACTTGGGTCCCTGCGCCAATGCGGGAAACCCGGATGAAGCTCCTGGGTTTGACCTGGCTGTTGTGACTATTGGGGGAATGAACCACAGAATGATGTTCTCTCTCTAACTCTGACGTTCACACTTGATCTTAGCCAAAAGGCCGAGAAGTGATCTAACTCTGACTTTCAAATAAATAAATCTTAACAACAACAACAAAAGTACTATGACCGAACACATACAGAAAGGCAAGTTTTCTGTTACTAATCCTGTGTCATGACTCAAGAAAATATCTTTCTAAATTTTATAGATGTAGAATCACATTATATTTTAGTTGGCTCTGTATTTGGGTCATGACTTGCATACAATTACCATTCCCCATATTTCTAATTTCCATGTGTGTATGTATATGTGTAGTTACTGAAATGACTGTCACTAAAAATGTATATACTTCTTTTACTTTATTTGAAAGGCAGAGTTACAGAGAAAGAAGGGGAGAGAGGGAGGGAGATGGTCTATCTATGGTGCATTCCCCAGATGCTGCAGCAGTCAGGGCTGGGCCACACTCAGGAGTGGAGCCAGGAACTCCTCACACGCAGGTCCCTGGGACTCGAGGTCTTAGGCAATCACCTGCTACTTGCCGGGATGCATCAGTAGGAAGCTGGATGTGAAGCAGGGTAGCCAGCACTTAACCTGGTATTCCACTAAGGGATTTGGACATCCCAAGCAATAAGTTAAACTGCACTACAATGCCCACCTCCCCTCAACATAGGTCACTGCCTTATCATTTAGCACTTCCAGGGTTTGAACTATCCAGCGTGTATGTAAGGAAATAAAATTTCTTATTAAAAATACTCTTATTAGAGCTCTTTTTAGTCTTATTACGAACTGTTTCATTCCTTTTGCAATGAAACAGCCATGGAACATTTTCATTTATATTTTTAATTAGTTAATTTTATTTATTTGAAAGGCAAAGAGCAACAGATAGAGAGGAGGTATTCTAATGGCTGGTTCACTCAAATGCCTACAGAGCTAGGTCCGGGTCAGACCCGAGGGAGGAGCCAGGGACTCAGTTTGGATCTCTTTCATGGATGACAATTACTTGCTTCACTACCTGCTGCCTCCCAGGGTGCATATTAACTGGCAGCTGGAGTCAGAATCTAAACTGGAACCTAGTACTCTATTTTAGAATAAAGGCATCCCAAGCAACGGTTAACAGTTGTGTCAAACACTTGCTCTCAAACAAACAACTTGGTAAACTTGTTACACAAGTGGTTTCTTCTCAATGATTTTCTTTTCTAAAATAATAAATTCATTTTATCTTGGATGATGTTTACACAGTAGAGAGGGATTCATGCCCATGTGGACTACCAATTATAGTTGGGAGGGTCAAGAAATGGAGGCGACTGGATGACACAACTGCTTCCAATCTCTTTTCTTTTGGTATCTGAGGAAAGTAGAAAGAGAAGTAGAGAGGGCCGCTCCCAGCAACCCAACCACATCAGTACCCAGGAATGGGAAAGGACACCAGATGTCATCCCAGGGTCCCCAATGTGGAGCATGTTCTGAGGATACTGCTTAAGTGGTTTCAATAGTTCTGTGATGCTGTTGATTTCATTGCTCTAAGGCTGAGGAAATCCTTCCAAGGTCCATTGGCTGGCATAGTCCACCTTAGAGTCTCGATTAAGCCAGATGTTTGTCCAGGAGAGCTGTTCAATTTGTTCTGCCCTCTATAGTGTCCTCTGCAGGACTCAATGAACTGGTTGTCGTGTCCCCCATGAGCATCTGGGCATGCCATCCACTGCACAGGCCTCAGCAACTGTAGAGACCCAGTTCTGACACACGCACTCCACAGACAGACCACATATCCTGTGATTTTCACTGTAATTGGAGTTCTGAGTCCAGCAATCCAGTTGAGGGTGTCCCCAAAAAAACCTTGCCAGAGGTGAATCCAACCTGACTCATGTGTGTGCCAGACAGTTATGGGGTCCAGTTCAGTCCATCACCCACATCAGCCTTCACAAACACTGGTGATTGCAGTCACCTGGTCAGTTCTGTCCCCAGTCCCATCTCACATGCAAACCAATGCATGCTGTGGCCCACCCTAAACCTGGCTACCACGCATTCTGCCTTCATGCCCATACATGTATGCTGCCAAGTATTATCACCTGGTTTGGTCTGTGCTGCTCCCAGTCTTGGTTCTTGCACTCACCTGCAGGGACTGTATCTTGAGAAGTTCCCCAAGCTCCTTTATAAGGTCATCTCCAAGTGGCAGTTCTCACATACATCAGTGAGTTCTTGGCCCACCTCATGTCCTGGCAAGAAGAGTGGCCTTGCCCTACCAGTAAACATGCATTCTGGCTCTCACAGTTGGGAGCTACAGCCCTTCCACACCCGGTCCAACCCAGACCCAGCTCTCACACAGTTTGGCTCTAAAATTCAAATAAGCCCACTGAGCATGATGCCCTCCAGCTGTTAGGTGGGACAAGGTGCAAGCACTGTCTGCCCTTCAGACAATGCCTCATCAGACTGAGGAACCTTCAGGAACCTCCTGGATACAGTGCACCCCCAGGCTCCCAAGAGGGCTACCTCGCAGCTCTGACTCGTGTGTGATTTACCAATGGATCTAAAGTGCTTGTTCCTTCCTGTTCACCAGATACAATTAGCATTACGCCCTGAGTGCAATGGACTAGTGTGCTTTCCTGTGGCCTATCAAGACAAATGAGGTTATTTCAGATTATATTATGACAGCAGGCATTGAGTTCGTCCTGAGGCAAGACAGGGAAGATAGACTGCTGTCCTTGACACATGAAGGCAAATTGCCTTGTTTTAGATTTGCTGATAGAGAAGTGGGTAGTGAAAACATTTTCTGGGTCATTAGCTGCAAATGCGGTGCCAGAAAGGAGCTCCTTCAGAGCAGCCAACTCCCAGCAACCATGCTGAAAGCAAGCCAGACTAATCAATACGCCAGCCTCACTTGACTGCCAATCTCCCTTCTCCTGCTGCTACATCTCATTATCTAACCCCAGCTGAAAGCCGATCCCGCAAGTCAGCCTATGGGACACAAGGCAAAGTGGAGAAGATGGAGATAGGCCTAGAGACACGAGCGAAAGCCACCTGCTGCACTGGGGCATGGCCTCATGTGTGCCTGATGAATGAATAAATAAATACATCTCGCCCCAGTGTTAAGACGGGATTCCGTTCATCCAGGAAGCTCTCTGGAGGACACTGATTGAAGTTATCCTGCCAATGAAGGATGAACTTTCTCTGACTGCAGTTGGCCTTCTGTGCCCATGAGTTCTACATACGGGGATTCAACCTACCATGAATGGCAAATATTTTTTTAAAAAAATGTTGTCTGTACTGGGGTAGTACAGACTTTTTTTCTTGTCTTTATTCCCTAAACCATATGTACAATAAATATTTACATAGCCTTAACATTGTATCAGGTGGTAGAAGCCATCTAGCGATGATTTGAAGCTTATAGGAGGATGTGCATACATTCTATACAAATATTATACAATTATAGAACTTAATCATTTTTGAGAGGGGGGGGAGAGAGAGAACTCCCACCTGCAGTGGCCCTGGGCTGGAGGCCTCGCTCTAGGTTTCCTACACAGGTGGCAGGGACCCAATGACTTGAACCATCATTGCTTCCTCCCAGACTCTGCAACAGCAGAAAGCTGGAGTCAGGTCTTGGAGCTTGGCGTCAGTCCCAGCCATGCTGACATGGGATGGAGGGAGTCTTAACCATTAGGCTAAATACCCACCCCTAGTGTGCCACTTTATATAACCATAATGGACTTCTCTGTAGGGGCAGAAGGGTCCTGGGATAATTGTATTCAATAAACAATGAGATAGAGAACATACGCATTAAGTGGGCTTAGGATTTGCTATTTCGAAAATTCTGGTGTCCTCTCTGATTGGCCATCATTGCCACAGTCTTTTCTATGGTACATATTTTTACCACAACCTAACTCCTCTCTGAGTCTCTCTGTTGACTTTCAGGAGGTATAGGACATGAGACAGACATTGGCACCCAGGGCTAAGCCATGAAAACATGGTGCCCATTGAGCTCAGCCAGTCACACATCAGGTACCCAGAGCTACCAAATTCAGAGACAGGAAGTAGAGTGCTGCCTGCCAGAGGCTGGGCAGAGAGGAACATGGGGAATGGTTGATTAATGGGAACACAATTTTAGTTTGGCAAGATGGAAGGAGTTTTGGAGATTGATGGTGATGATGATGGCACATAGTGTGAGTGTCATCAATGGCAGTAACTGTGCACTTAAAAAGGACCAAGGGGGAGGGGACAGCATAGTGTGCCAGTTAGCACCTGCTATGCTGGTATCCTATATGGGCACCAACTCAAGTCCTGGCTGCTCCACTTTAATACAGTTTTCAGCTAACACCCCTTGGAAAGATTCAAGTCTTTGGGTCCTTCCACCCACTTTGGAGACGCAAAAGAAGCCCCTGGCTTTGGCCTGCCCTAGCCCCAGCCATTGTAGATATTTGGAGAGTCAACTAATACATGGAAGACCTCTCTTTCTTTCTCCGTGTGTGTGTGTGACTCTGACTTTAAAATAAATAAAAGAATTTTTTAAAAAGAGTGGCCAACAGGCAGGTGTTTGGCTTCTTGTGACAATACCTGGGTTCAAGAACCAACTCCACTCCTGACTCCTGCTTCCTGCTAATGCGTGCCCAGGGAGGGAGTGGTGATGGCTCAGGTGACCTGGGTCCTCTCACCCAAATGGGAGATTTGGATGGGCTTCCCAGCTAACTTGGTGCCTCTTTCATCCAGCCATTCTTCTGCTTCCTTTGTATCATCTTTTTTTTTTTAAAAAGTAGTAAATATATTTTCCTGAGTTCTGGAGCTGGGCTAGCAAATTAACCAAACCCAAGGAGTGGACTAAAGGAGTCCCAATTCCATAGCCATTCGGTCGGAAAGACAGGGGCGGTCTTGTGAGCCAGTGCTGTCAACCTGTGGGAGCTGACTTGAACCCCAAACAGGTAGTGTCAGAATTGAGAAGTAGATGGATCCCAGCTTATGATGGTTCAACTTGACAGCATTTGGGGAGTGAACCAGTGCATGAAAAATCTTTGTTTCTCCTTATTTCTGCCTTTCCATCAAAAACAAAAGTAAGTATTTAACAACAAATAAAAATTGGCCAAATCCTTCTCTCAAAGTTTATAATACAATGTAAGTGATACTTGGGCACTACTTTTATTTTAAAAATAATACTTATTTATTTGAAAGAATTACACAGAGAGAGAGAAAGGTCTTCCATCCACTGGATTACTCCCCAAATGGCCATGCTAGCCAGGGATTGGCCAGGGCAAATCCAGGAGCCAGGAATTCCATCCTGGCCTCTCACATAGCAAGTGCCCTGGCACTTGTGCCATTTTCTACTGATTCCTAAACATGTCATCTGTGAGATGGATTGGAAATGGAACACCCAGGACTTGAACCGGAACTCATGGGATGCCAGCTTTCCAGGCAGTGCTTGACCCTTTTATGCCAAAATGCTGGTGCCTGGGAACCAGTTTAAAAAGTCTTCCTGATTATGTTAATCATTTCCTAAAGAAATATATTTGAGCCAAGTGACAGAGTCACTTATTTCCAATTCATTAATCATGCATTTGAAGCAACCATTTGTCCAATCATCCATATCATTTATTCAATTTTCAACTTTAATGATGGAAGTTTCTAGTTCAGAGAAATCATGTCTATGAAATCTCCTTTCTTCAAATAGTTCTTAGCATCTCCTGGAAATCTCTCTCTGGCTAGATTCTTGCTGTGTTTCTATGCAATGAAATTAAACTCTGAATAACCTCCTTCCACCAATGTCACACCAAGTTGCTTCTTTTGGAACTAGACAGTTACAACAGAGAACAAAATTTAATAGTCTAGAGGAAGAAAAACATCTGTTTTCAGCTTCTATTTTATTAGAAGTGACTTGCCAGTCAGATGATGTGTTAAAATTATCTGGAACAACAAAAAAACTAGTGAATCATTTTAATAAAACACACAGATCAGCTGGGGTCCTGATCAACCTATAGACCCTGGCTCTGTGGGCCCAGAGTGAGATTGTGAGGCTCAACAACCTTCCAGGTACTGCTGATGCTTGGGCCCCCACCAACTCATTTGCTCTCAAGCACTTTGCCAAGGCATCATGTATATGGCTAAGACTGTAAGTGACATCAGCCAGGAACCAGAGATACGGAAATTTACATTCAATGTTTTTAGGAAAAAAAATGGGATCAATCTGATGTCTCAGTCTTTCTGGAGGAATCCTTTGGAATGTCTCCTTTTGCACATAGGAAAAGCTGCTTCTGGTACATACTAATAAAATTGTTGTGTAGTATGGTGTGGGCGTGTTTAATCTGTGGGAGTTCCAACCAAATTCAACAGGATTTGAACTAAATGCTGCTCCTTTACGGGGGCATACGTACGTGTCTCCCCTGCTCTCTCCCTTGGACAAATGTTGGTGAAAATAGCAGAGAAAAACATTATTTCTCCATACTATGACTCAAATGTCCCAGCCAAAATTTGTGTTGAAACATAATCTCCATTGTGAGGAACTAAGACATGGGCTCTTTCCTTTTTTTGAAGTATTTAGTTATTTGAAAGGCAGAATGAGAGAGAGAGAGAGAGAAGGAAAGACTGTATGAGAGGGACAAGAAAGAGACCTTCCATGTGCTGGTTCACTACCTAAATGGCCAAAACAACTGGAACTGGGCTAGTCCAAAGCAAGAATCTCCATCTGGGTTTCCCACATATGCGACAGTGACCCAAGCACTTGGGCCATCATCTAAGCTTTCCCAGGCCCATCATCAAGTAGAGGAATCAGAAGCAAAGCAGCACTTGAACTAGGTTTCTGATATTGGATGCCAGTGCTTCAAGTAGCAGTTTAACCCACTGTGCCAGCAGGTGGCCCTCAGGTGGATCTTTAAGAAGTGGTTAAATTTTGAGGACTTGCAAACCACAGAGCTATCTGGAGAGTGCATAATCTGGGAGTAGGAAAGGCCTGGGAGGGAAATAGTGGGCTCCTCCATCTTGGGTTACCACTTCCACAGAAGGGCATAAAACTAGGACAGCGGCTGGGGTGGAATGGGATGTGGGACAGACTGGACTACTGTTACACATACTGGCAAACCAGGGTAGGGGAGGGCCTGGTTGGAGTTATTGAGGGTTGCTCCAACTAGACTGCAGCTCCCACTGGTTTATGTGAGGGCTGAGTATGTGCTGGGCAGAACCAGGCTGGACTGAAACACCCATAGGTTCCAGTGGAAGTCGGGAGTAAAAACAGAACCAACCCAGCAATTGCAACCACCAGCTGAAAGGGGCCATGGACTGTGCCGGGCCCTGTACTTGCTAGCACATACAAGAATCAGGTCTAAGAACACCTCAGACAAAGTTTCTTTGGAGATCTTACCAATCAAAATGCTGGACTCAGAACCCTAACCAAGAAAACAGAGAAGACAGAACAGGTCAACCAACCATCTCAGCTATATCTTGGCAACGAAATATGGAGCAAACAAAGACTCTATGATGGACTATGTCAATCAGTGGATTCTTCAAGGACCTCATCGTGTTTGGAGTGGCAAGACTGGCAGCGATTCATAACTGTTGAAATATCAAATCCACTTGAGCAAGAACCTCAGAGCATACCCTACATCCAGGACCTGGGGAGGGTGGGAAATTGGGTGGGCCTTCTCCCTTAATACCCCCCTTTAAATATGAAGGAAACCATATGGAAAAAATAATAGTCTTATCCACTTTCCTGTAGCCCTTGAACCTTTTTACCCTAATTAACTATGTAAAGATTGTCAAAATATTAAAAAAAAAGAAAAGAAATAATTAAAAAAATTTGAGGACTTGGTCCTAATGAATTATTGCATTCATAGGTTAATAGATTGAGGGGTTATGGGGTTATTGTGAGAGCAGGTACATTATATAAGATTTATGGCCCGGTGTGGTAGTCTAGTGGCTAGTCTTTACCTTGCACATGCCTGGGAAACCATATGAGTGTCGCTTCATGCCCCGGCGGCCCCACTTCCCATCCAGTGCCCTGCTTATGGCCTGGGAAAACAATTGAGGATGACCCAAAGACCTGAAACCCTGCACCCACATGGGAGACCTGGAAGAAGCTCCTGGCTTCAGATTGGTTCAGCCCTTGCCATCGAGGCCACTTGGGGAGTGAATCAGTAGAAGGAAGATCTTCTTCTCTATAAATTTTGCTTTCCAATAAAAACAATAAAACAGCAACCAAACATAAGTAAATATCATAATAAGCATAAAATGATACCTCCTATCATTTGGGAGTTGAGTGGGCTCAGCCAGGCACTGCTTCCGCTGGTCTCATGTGAGTCTTAAAAAAGAAAAAAAAAAAAAGATTCATTTATTTCTTTGAAAATCAGAGTGTCAGAGAGGGAATAACAGAGAGGTCTTCCATCTACTGGTTTACTCACCTAAAGGGCCACAATAACCGGGTCTAGATCAGGCTGAAGCCATCAGCCATGAACTCCATCAGGGTCTCTCACGTGGGTGGCAGAGGCCCAACCCCTTGGACTATGTTCCGTGCTTCCCCAGGCACATCAGCAGGAAGCTGGATCAAAAGCAGCAGCCAGGACTCAAATCAGTACTCTGATGCGGAATGCAGGTCTCACAGGTGGCAGTGTAACTCACGGAAGCGCAACAATAGTCCTCACGCATCCGATTTTAAGCCTCTCTGAAAATTAGCTGCAGTAAAATTACTTCTATGGAATCTGAAGCTTAGTGCAAATTAGCAGCATTAAACTAATGTCTGACAAATGTTCACATTAACATTTTATGCTTCAGCTACAAATCCCAGCTCTAAAATTTTTGTTTTATAGCAGCTCTTTTGCAGAAGTATTTCCATGTCACTGTCATTCCGGTTTATCATGATGGTTAAAGTTATTGTCAGTTTTGCCCCCTCAACCCCCCGCAGCAAAGTCTTTCAAAAATTCCTGGCATATGTAGAATTTGGGCAGAGTAATTTTCTAATGGTGAAAAAACGGTTTTGTCAGCAAGTGCTGCAGTCAAAATACTTTAATCACAGGTTCTTATTCCCTCAGAATATAGCTGATTACTTCAATGATAGCCCAAAAGTAATAGAAGAAATTTTAAAATCTATTCATTGAACAAGAAAGCCTAATGGCTCACCTATTTCATTTGACAACCAAGGTTACTGTTGCGAGGAAATTTTGTGGGTTTTCTTTTTGAAGAAATGCCTCTGAGATCAATATTAATAAGCATGAATCAAGTGCTAGTTATACGATTTCCCATAAAATGTAACCTGGTTGGTGTATAAGCAGTTTCCCCAAAAACCTAAGGACATGACAAATTAAAGGCCAGGTTTGAATAGTCACTGGACAAACTGAAGTAAAATCTCAAGACCTCCCATGGGAGGTGAGTCTGCAAGTCCATCCTACGAAGTGTTCAAATCCATAAAGCAAATGGAAATAGCCCCATAAGTCCACATTCCTGGAAAATTTTTCCAAAGGCTAGAGCATGCAGAAACACACTTATCTAGGTGTGGCATTCATCCAATACTGTAAAAGCCAAAGTTTATTAAAAAGACGAAATTTCTTTAGGAATACCAGTGGCATCCCAGGTTCGCCTGGAACAGTGAAAGTGGGCCTTGAGGAATGGGAGGACGGACCAGGGCAGGGCAGGGCTTTTGAAGCTTTTAGATCCCAGGAGCTACACTCTAAATTTTACAATCTAAATTCTAATCATGACAGTCTAAAAATCGTTAGGAATCAGTAAGAACTTCGGGAGACAGGCACTGTGGCATGTGTGAAGCCTCCCTCCAATGTACCACCAAAAGCAGCAGAAGATGCCCAAGTGTTTGGATTCTTGCCACCTGTGTGGGCAACCTTGATTAAATTACTGCTTTGTGGCTTTGGCCTGGCCCCTGTGGCCATTCTAGGGAGTGAATCAGCAGATAAAAGATCTCTCTCTCCATCTCTTCTTCTCATTCTCTTTCAAATAAATAAATACTTAAAAAAAAAAAAAGAAACTTTGATTTGTGGAGGTTTTAGCTTTCAATAGTTGTCATATTAGAAGTCAAATTGAATTTTTAGGAATATTACCTAATTTATATGAAAATAATGAAACTGTCATTTCAGGTTAATGTAAGTGACATGCTTTATGATATACAAGTTTTGCTAAGAATAAAATAATAATATTAAAAAGCCAAACTTCTTACAAGTTTTGCAAAAAAAAAAAAAAAAGTAAGAAGTTTGGCTTTTTTAAAATTATTATTTTATTAGCAATGTCCTTACTGTCAAGTTCAAATGAAGATAGCAAAATCACCGCAGTCGTGTCTTTGATGAATCTCTTTGCATAGGCTCTTTGGCTGAAACAAATAACAACTGTGTGAGACCAAGTTACCCAAAAGAAAAATATTTGAATGGCCTTTTTAGGGACATGTGTGTTGTCCAGTGGATAAGTTGCCCACAGCCCACACAGGAGTACCTGGGTTCAATTCCTGGCTTTGGCTCCTAACTCACACTTATGCCAGTGCAGACCCAAGGAGGCTAGGTCACAATCAAGATTGTTGAGTCTCTGCCACGCAGGTGGGAGACCTCGTTGGGCTCCTGGCTTCAGTCTGGTCCAGCCCTTGCTGTTGCGGGCATTTCCGGAGCAAACCAGGGGGTGTATGCTCTTCTCTCCCTTTCTCTACTTCTCAGAAAATAAAAAAGGAGAGGGGGGCCATGAGGAATAAAATCTTTATAGACAAGTATGGCTATGCTTATTTGATACTTTTCCAACATTAACAAAGAGTATATTAAAAAAAAAAAAAAGATTTGCTTATTTGAAAGACCAAATTACAAAGAAAAGGAGAGACAGAGAGAGAAAAAATATTCCATCTGCTGGTTCACTTCCCAAGTGGTCCCAATGACCAGAGTTGGGCCAGGCTGGAAGCAAGAGCAAAGGCTTCTTCCAGGCCTCCCATGTGAGTGGCAGGCATCCAAGCACTTGGGCCATCCTCTGATGCAGGGATCTGGATGGGAAATGGAGCACCAGAACTTGAACCAACACCCATATGGGGTGCCAGTGCTGTGGAGGGTGGTTTTCCTGATTCCACCTTCCTGAGAAGGAACAGGTGATGGCTCAAGTGGCTGGGTCCCTGCTACTCCTCTGCGGGAACTCAATTGAGTTCCAAGCCTTTGAGTTTGGTCTGGCACAGTCCCAGCTGTTACTGTCATTCAGGAAGAAAATTAGTGGATAAGATCTCTCCCCCTCTCTTTCAAATGAAATAAGTAAATCATTTAAAAAAGAAAATATTTTTGGAGTCAGTGTTGTGGCATGGTGGTAAGTAAAGCTGCCGCCTGTGACACTGGCATCCCATATGGACCCCAGTTTGAGTCCTGGCTGCTCCTTTGTGATCCAGCTCCCTGGGAAAGCTGCAGAAGATGGCCCAAGTGCTTAGACCCCTATACCCGCATGGGAGATCTGCAAGCAGCTACAGGCACCTGGCTTTGGCCTGGCTCAGTCTGGGAGGTTATGGTCACTTAAGGGTTGAAGGTAAACTACCAAACGGAAGATCTCTCTGTATGTCTCTTCTCTCTCTGTAACTCTTTCAAAAGAATAGTAAGCTTAAAAAATACTTCTGATATCACACACCTCATGTAAGGGTCTCAGACATATCCACAGTTCTTCAGACGAGACTTCAAGAATTCCTGAATGTGGAGAAGTGTCAGGACATCAAGGCAGATGGCAGCCTTTGCACCTGCACAAAGTTGCAGAAGCATTCTGTATCATCATCTCCCAGGGCAAGCTTCTCTTAAGCCACGCTGTGTGCCCCCACGTTAAAGACAGAGGCTCACAGAAAGTGACAAAATAGTGAGCTACAAGCTTACTTGCTTGCAAAACTCATGCTTAGTTCCCAATGTGAAAACGCCTTTTTTTTTTCTCTACCTTTGATATAGCCCCCCTCTTCCGGAATACCCTCGTATTTTCTCCCAGGCTCTCCCCAGGCCGTTTTCCATTTCTTCCTTTTTTCAAGATTAAATTTTTTTTTAATTATTTATTTGAAAGGCAGAGCTGGAGAGAGATAGAGAGAGAGAGAGAGAAAGAGAGAGAGAGAGTCAGGACAAACACATTTTCCATTTGTTGGTTAACTCCTCAGATAGTTGTAGTGGTCAGCATTGGGCTAGGCTGGAGCCAGGCACTTTATTTAGTCTCTCATGTGGGTGTAAGAGCCCAAGTATTTGGGCCGTCCCCTGTTGCTTTCCCAGGTGCATTAGCAGGGAGCTGGATCAGAAGTGGAGTAGCTGAGACTCAAATTAGCACTCATATAGGACGCCAGCTTCGTAGATAGAGCTTAGTATGCGGCGCCACAACACCAGCTTCTACCTCTTTCCATTTCCGTGTAGGTCTTTACCTTCCTAAATGAAACTACCTATTCTTCTGCCAGTTAATTTAGAGGTCACAAAAACTAAGACCTGTGGAGGCACTTTCCCCCGCAAGCGGTTCACATCCAGTACTCAAAAATCCTTCACTTTCAATGAACTTTGAATTAGCCTCAGGAATGCCTCAAGTCAGGTGCAGGTGGCATCAACCAATCAGATGGGGGTGGGGAGCAGGTGTTTGACACATTAGTCACACTTCTCCTAACCCCAAAGCAGAGTGCTCGACTGCCAGTCCCAGGTCTGCTCTGGAATCCAGCTTCCAGCTAGTGCACAGCCTATGAGGCGCAGGTGCTGGCTCCAGCAGCTGCCATCTTTGTTACCCATATCTGAAATCCGGACAGAGTCCCAGGCTCCTGGCTTCATCCTGCTCTCAGCTAGATTATTATGAAGCAAGCATGTGGGGCCGGAGTGAGCCTCTGCCTTCCTGCTTCACAAAAATCCCAAGTAACTTTGCCAAGAAACGTGCATAACCCTAGGTGATGGCGTTGCCTAGAAAACCTGAGAGCTGTTAGCAATGGGAGTTATTGATCCCAATGGATCAACTGCTCTCACATTTACTGCAAGTCCTACTACTCCACTAGGTGCTTTCCACCCACTACCATAGTGTGACATTTTATCTGCTTCCATAGTTCCAAAGGCTTTACTGTATAAACGTAACTGGAGCCTCTGCAAGTCACGGAAATGGCCTTCCCAGCTGTCCGCATCACTACCACATTTCCTGTGGTTGGTTGACCAGCTCTGCTTCATGGTGCACTTGCCTCACAGTCTGGGGTAGCTCTGGATATTTTAGAAGCTAGGACATAAAGGCAAGATCTGGGAACAGGAAACAGCTGCATGTTGATCTATTTGGATTGAGCAGTTGAGATTCAACTTGGATGTCAAGCCATGTGGTTCCAGGTCTGATTTTGCTTACCTGTTGTCAGGAAGAGAATCAGAACTGGGAAAGGTGCAGTTTTTGTCTTGATTAAAAAACAGAGTTCATCATATTCATTATACTGCTTGGGATCTCAAAAGAAAAATTTGACGGAAAACAATCATCTTATGTAATATTCCTCTTGATGTATTTTTCAATTATTCACAGTATTCCTGCCCCTCATTACTTTAGCTGTCTTTTTTTATATGGCAGATTCTTGTTTTTGAGACAAGGATGCTCATTATATACCTTCTACCCTATAAATTCTTCATAAGTTCTCACCTGACCTTGTTCTCCTGCCAATCTAACAGGACAAAGGCACCTTATAGATCAGAGGGAAGATGCTCAAACAGGGCCCAAATCCAGGGGCACGTACACAGACACATACACACCTCCTCTCTGGCCTCCCACAGCACTCACACTGGTGCCCTGTGAGCCCGCACACAGGCTATGGTAATGCCTCACCTTGTCTCTGTCGCAGACCCTGCACAGGTTCCTTGAGGGCAAGGTTCATGTTTTATTCATCTTTATACACTCATCACCAAGTCCACTGAGTCCATCACTGATTTAATCTAGATGCTCATGGACAGTAAGTGGACTTTGGGTTTTTCTTTTCTTTTTTTTTGCATTTAATGTTCTTCCTATTTCTTCTTCAGTTTCAATACTTTTTTTTTTCTATTGAAATAACACGGTGGCTCAATTTTTGTTGGCAACATCCAGGGTGTCACAGCCAGGAGCCAGCATCTGCCCTTTCCTCTGTCACACCTGATAGGGCAGTGTCCACGGTCACATCTGTGTCACCCAGCTTCTTCCCGGCCCGTTTGGTCTGCTGCGTGGTGACCTTGACACCCACGAGGAACACACGTGTGCTGTGGTCTTTCGTCCTGTTGCTGCAGACTCAGCAGTCAGGGAACTGGGGCTGACACAGCGGTCAGGCTCGTTTCTCCAGGGGTGCTCTTCTCAGCTGCCTCCTGGGGAGGAACTATAGTGATACAAATCTCTTATCTTTTGAAGTTATTATTTTCATTTATTTTTTAGAATTATTATTTTTTATTTTGATGATTTTTAATAGAGTTGATTAGGGTGATAAGGGTCAAGGGTTAAGAAGAAAGTGGGAGAGACTAGTCTTCTGACATTCTTTTTTTTTCCTTCCAGTATCTGGGAGAAGAGCGGAGAAAAGGAGGGAAGCCACACCCAGCTTTCCAAACACCTCTGCACCCTGGAATGGAGGGCAGCCACCTGACACCACCCCAGGGTCCCGGTTGCGGGACATACTCTGAGGGTTCTGTTCATGAGGTTTTGATAGTTCAGCAGTTCTGAACCACTGCCGATCTCGCCACTCCAAGCATGATGAATTCTCTCTAGAATCCACTGGCTGACGTAGTCCACCTTAGAGTTTCTGCTTGCCCAGATTTTCACTACCAACACATGGTTGGGGTAGCTGATTGATTTGTTCTGTCCTCCATCCTCTGTTAAGAAAGGAAATGAAAACTGCATATGAGAAGGGGATAAGAGTTCCTATATTTACAGCAACACAACCTACAATAGCAAAAACATGGAAACAATCCAGATACCCGTCCAAAGAGGAGTGGTTAAAGAAACTGGTACATATACTCCATGGAATATTACTCAGCCACTAAAAAGAATGAAATCATACCATTTGCAACTAGATATTCCCAGCTAGAAACCATTCTGCTCAGTGAAATAAGCCAATCTCAAAAGGACAAATACCATATATTTTCTCTGATATAAGGCACCCATCATGTAAATTGCAAGATCAATAACCCTTTTCATTCATTTTTTGCTGCATCCCATGTGTTTGGATGTTTTTGTTTTCATTTTCATTTCTTCTAAATAGTTTCTTTTCTCTTGTCGAATTCATTGCTGGCTTGTGGATTGCAAGTGGCATCATTTTACCCAAGTGGCTTTTGTGTTTTCTTTTCTTCACCCATGTGTTGGTTATTCAATGGTACCTTTTTTGACTCCATGGTGCTTTAAATTTTTGTTTTAATTTCATATCTATTACTGACTTTGTTTCACGACTTCTCATTTAAGGGGATATATACTGATGGAGTAACAGACTATCATATTCAGATGTGAAGATACAACACAATATGCATCCCTACTTCCAAATCAAAGATGGACTCCCAATGAGACTGTTAAATATATCTAGACAATGGGATGCTGGACTGTCTGACACTGTCAGTATCAGTAATGTTGGGGCACATTTAAATAACAGACTGATGGACTTTTGACTGCTTATGAAGGACTATACAACTGTAATAATATGGGGCAAATCAGTTAGGGGGTGTGAACCTGGAGAAGGGGAAATCCCAGACACTATGGAGTTGTACTGTAACAATTCAAAAATAGCAAAAAGAAAAGAAATGCCTCTCATCTTCAGATGAAAATGCCAAAAAAATACAGTTAGCATTTTGTGGTAGTTTATAAAGCTAGAAATATGACTATCTTTTACTCCATATATGTATTTAACTTATATGTAAGATTAACTCCATTTATGTACTTAAAAAACTTAAAACATGTCCCAAACATATATGGTAGATTTATTCAAAATAGATAAACATCAGCACTGAGGCTGTGGCACAGTGGGTAGGGCTGCTGCCTGCAGTACCAGCACCCCATATGGGCTCTAGTTAAAGACCTGGCTGCCCCACTTCCAATCCAGCTACCTGCTAATGTGCACTGGAAAGCAAAGGAAGGTGTCCCAAGTACTTGGGTTCCTGCTCCCCACAAGGGTGATCTGAATGGGGTTCCTGGCTCCTGGCTTTGTCCTGGCCCAGCCCAGGCTGTCACACCCATTGGGAAATCAATCAATAGATGGAGGATCTCTTTCTGTCTCTCTCTCTCTCCCTTTTTCTGCCACTCTACCATTCAGACACACACACACAGAGGATAATAATGTACTGAAAGGAATTATGCTCCAAAGTAAATAGGGAAGCTATTAGAAATGAGTAACAACAACAAAGGCTAACAACATGTACTTTACAACCCAGCCTCTCATGTAGCATTGGAATTCCTTCAACATTCAGTTCAGCTAACACAATGAATGAGTTAATGTAACTATTGGCTAGTTTGCTTTTACATAACTCATCTCTAAGGGCTTCTGCATAAGATGACTGATTAAATACCCTTTTCTAATTTTGTTCTCTGCTGAAACTCCATTAAAGTCATGTATGTGTGTGTGTGTAGGTCCAAAAACTTCAAACTACCTTACAAAAACCAGCAACAAAATTTTGAAAGCTCAAACAGATGGGCAAACACCCTTGACATAGCTGCTTTTTTAAAAAAAATATATTTATGTTATTTCGGGCCCGGCGCGGTGGCGCAAGTGGTTAAAGGTCCTCGCCTAGCACGCCCGGGATCCCATATGGGCGCCGGTTCTAATCCCGGCAGCCCCGCTTCCCTTCCAGCTCCCTGCCTGTGGCCTGGGAAAGCAGTCGAGGACGGCCCAAAGCTTTGGGAACCTGCACCCGCGTGGGAGACCCGGAAGAGGCTCCTGGCTTCGGATCGGCATAGTATCGGCCCGTTGCGCTCACTTGGGGAGTGAATCATCGGACGGAAGATCTTCCTCTCTGTCTCTCCTCTCTGTATATCCGCCTTTCCAATGAAAAAATAATAAAAATAAATCTTTAAAAAATATATATATATTTATGTTATTTTTATTGGAAAGGCAGAGAGACAGAGAGGAAGATCTTCTGTCCGATGATTCACTCCCCAAGTGAGCGCAACGGCCGATGCGGGGTGCAGGGTCCCAAAGCCTTGGGCCGTCCTTGACTGCTTTCCCGGGCCACAGGCAGGGAGCTGGATGGGAAGCAGGCCTGCCGCCGGGAGGGATCCCGGGCTTGCAAGGCGAGGACCTTAACCACTGCACCACCGTGCCGGGCCCAACATATCTGCTTTAAGAAAGCTGAATCCTAAACCAGCAATGGCAAAAGCTCTTTTTTTTTTTTTACCATTTCAGAATCTCTAAAGGCAAAAGAGCAGGTGACACCAGTTACTGCTAGGGTAGTTACGAAGATTCAATGAAATGATATTTGCAAAGCAACTCCCAGATCACAGACTAATGCCTCACTGAGTGCCAGCTGTGGCTGCCGGCATCCTCATGCTTTCTGTTAAGACTTGACCTGGACCCTGGACTTGACCTAGAACAAGGTGCAGCTTCTTGCTAACAGGCTGCACAACGCCCCCTCCCTCTGTAGTTCTCAGCGTTTTGGTATTGCACCTGCAACACCACATGGCTTGTCCTCCCTTGCTCAGACCATATGCCTTCTCCTTGAGCTGCTCTTTCAACCTTCTGCCTCCAGCTCCCACTCAGGCATCCGTTCTCTGTAGGAGCTTCCTTCAGGAAGCAAGAAAATGAGAAAGATCGTGTTATTGAAAGAGCAAAGGGAACATCATTGTTAAAGATCTTGGCACTGGTATGAGCTTGAATTGCCTATGAAACTGAAGAGAGCTGGCATAGAGGCAGAGCAGGTTAAGCCTCGACCTGCAACACAAGCATCCTATACAGGCTACTGTTGGGGTCCTGGCTGCTCCACTTCCAATTCAGATCCTTAATAATGGCCTGGGAAAGCAGTAGAGGATGGCCCAAGAGAACAGGCTGCTGTTGCCCATGGGAGAGTCCCAGCTGGTCCATCTGGGGAAGTATACCAGTGAATGGAAGATCCTTCTACCTGTTTCTCCTTCTCTCTGTAACTCCTTCAAATAAATACAAATAAATCTGTGTGAGAGAGAGAGAGACTGAAGAAGGCAGTGGGATAAGCCAAGCAGTGAGGGGGTAGTGGGAACTGAGTGAACCTGGAGAGGGAAGGAAGCAGTTCATAGAGGGCTTTATATGCCAAGGTAAGGAGTTTAGATTTCATGCTAAGAACACTGAAAAGCCTTTGGAGGACTTTCAGCAAGGATGTGATCCAATCAGGTTTATAAATCTTAAAGAGCCATTGGCTACTATGTAAAAAATGAATAGCGGTCGGCCCAGTGGCAGGTGGGCTAATCCTCTCCTGTGACATCAGCATCCAAGGTGGGCACCAGTTCAAGTCCCAGATGATCCACTTCCAATCCAGTTCCCAGTTTACAGCCTGGGATGGCAGATGAGAATGGCTCAGGTTCTTGAGTCCCTGAACCAACACTGGAGAATTGGAGGAAGCACCAGGCTCCCAGCTTCATACAGGCCCATGTACCATGGAGGCATCCGGAAGTGAGAAATACCAATGATAGCAGCCACTGATGCAAAAGACAGGACAACTGGATATGTGCTTTCCAAGCAGAACTGAAACTAAACTTCCTGATGTATTGGACATGGAGAGAAGGGAAAGCTTAAAGGTGACATCCAGATCCCTGGCTTTGCCAGTCTGGGATGGAAAATACTGGAGCAGAAACAAGTTTGGGGTTTTACTTTGGACATGTTAACTTTGAAATGTTAAATGGTACCCAGGAATAGACACCAATTTGCCCAGAAGTTTAGAGGAGAGGCCTACTTAAGGGCAAAAACCCGGTAGAGAGCAGCCTAGAGACAAAACTGAAAATGATGGCGGCAATTTGCAAGTTATCTGGGAGGATAATGTAGCAGGAGACCCATTAGACTCAAGAAAGATACACACACATATATATGTATATATGCATATATGTACGTGTGTGTGTGTTGATGAAGATGTATGTATTTATTTGAAAGCTGGAGTTACATAGAGAGGAAATGGATGAGAGTGAGAGATCCTCCATCTATTGGTCAATTACACAAACAGCTGCAACAGCCAGGTATGAGTCTGGCTGAAGCCAAAAGCCAGGAATTCCATTTTGGTCTCCCCGATGGGTGCAGGAAGTAAAGTACCTGGACCATCTTCCAATGCCTTACCAGACACATTACAGCAAGGGGCTGGGTGGGAAGTAGAACAAGCAGGATTCAAACCTGTGCTCGATTATGGGATTCCGGCATCACCAGAATCCTGCATACCGGCCCAAGGGAAAAATCTATTCGTTTTTATGATTTGTTAATTTTTATTTGTAGGGAAGGTTTACAGAGATAAGCAGAGACAAAGAGAGCAAGAGGAAGAGAGAGAGAGACAGAGACAGAAAGAGAGAGATCTTCTATCCACTGATTAACTCCCCAAATTGTTGCAGTGGCTGAAGCTGAGCCGATCTGAAGCCAGGAGCTTCCTTTGGTACTCCCACACAGGTATAGGGCCCCAAGGCCTTGAAACATCCTCTGCTACTTTCCCAGGCCACAAGCAGGGAGCTTAATGGGAAGTGGAGCAGCTGGGACATGAATCAGTGCCCACAGGGGATGCTGAAACTGTAAGCAAAATATTAACAGCAAGTGCTATGCCATCCTGCTGGCCCTAGGATAAAATCTATTCTTCCGAGAACATGAAGAGAAGGGAAATCAACAGAACAGTCTGTGGAGCAGTTACTGGGGTTATTTTTCAAGGAGGAAGAAGTGGCCAAGAGTCCAGTGCTTCTGAAAGATCAGAGCAGATAAGAACAGGAAGCATCCTTTGGTTTTGGGAACCCAGAATTAACTGGTGCCTGGGCAAGGGCAGTTTTCGTGGTGCGATGGAACAGAAATCAGATCTCCTGAAAACAGAATGGGAGATGAGAAAAAGATAACAGGACTCATGTCCAACTATTAGATAGTATGACATAGGACCCTGTGCTGTAGCCCAGCGGCTAAAGTCCTCACATTGCATGCGCCAGGATCCCATATGGGCACTGGTTCTAAACCTGGCAGTGCCGTTTCCCATCCAGCTCCCTGCTTCTGGCCTGGGAGGGCAGTGAAGATAGCCCAAAGCCTTGGGACCCTGTAACCGTGTGGGAGACCCAGAAGAAGCTCCTGGCTCCTAACTTCAGATCAGCTCAGCTCTGGCCATTAGGGTCACTTGGGGAGCAAATCAACAGGCAGAAGATGTTCCTCTCTGTCTCTCCTCCTCTCCGTATATATGACTTACTAATTAAAAAAATAATAATAAATCTTTTAAAAGAATCCGGTGTGACACAGCTGAAATCTGACAGTTTTAATGCACAAAATCAGTAATTTCATGAATTTTAAGTTTCACAGGAAAAAAAATCGGGCTGGTGGGAGCAAAGCCTCAGTTGTTTCTATCTGAGATTAAAGAGCGCCACAAATCAGCCTCCCACCAGCCATGGGGAAGACCGGGGTTGACTAGATGTCTGGCTTTGACTTGGTCCTGTCTTGGCCAGGGCAGGCATTTAGGGAGAACTGTCTGTATTAGTGCAAAATCAGCCAAGAAAAACAAGAAACTGCAGTACATCTGTGCATTGCCATTCCTGACCCATGAACCAGAAAAATACCAAACAAAAGAGACAACCATCACCTGGAAAATAAAGATGACAAAGTGTGAAACTTTTTTTTTTTGAAGCTTTACTTATTATTTGAAAGGCAAAGTGACAGAGAGAAAGGAAAAGAAACAGTGAACACAGCCATTTCATCGGCTGATTCACTCCCCAAACAGTTGCAAAAGCCAGGGCTGGGCCAAGCTAAAGATGGGTGACTAAAACTCCATCCTGGTCTCCCACATGGGTGTCGGGGGCCCTGGCACTTAGTCCATCTTGCACTCCTTCTCAGGCACGTTAGCAGGGAGCTGCACTGGAAGTGGAGCAGACAGGTATTCACATCAGACGCTGGCATAGCAGGCCGTGGCTTAATCCACCTTGCCATGATGCCGTGCCTATGTGGACTTCTTCAGAGAGGATAGGTGTATAAATTACCTGACCCATGGCAGGGGATGTCAGGCACTGAGCACCCCCTTGCAATGGCTGACCTTGAAATTGTGGCAGGAGGACCTGGTGCGATAGCATAGTGATTAAGGTCCTCGCCTTGCACACCCAGGATCCCATATAGTCGCTGGTTCTAATCCCGGCAGCCCCACTTCCCATCCAGTTCCCTGCTTGTGGCCTGGGAAGGCAGTCGAGGACAGCCCAAAGCCTTGGGACCCTGCATCCGCGTGGGAGACCTGGAAGAGCTCCTGGCTCCTGCCTCTGGATTGGCTCAGCTCCAGCTGTTGCGCTCACTTGGGGAGTGAATTATCGGACGGAAGATCTTCCTATCTGTCTATGCTCTCTATATATCAGCCTTTCCAATAAAAATAAATAAATCTTAAAAAAAAAAAGAAAGAAAGAAAGAAAGAAAAGGAACTGTGGCAGGAGCTGAAATCTCAAACGCCTACAGGGCCAGACAGGTCAAGGCCCTAAGGAACTCAAGGATACAGATCCGAGCAGGCGGCCACTGGATTGCCACACCAACACTGTCAGCGCTGTCTTGCCATGTCTCCTGGCTTTTCAAGACAAGCCAGAAATTCCGATTTGTTGAAAATGTACTCTATCTTAGTACTAATGACAAAAGGCATTATTCTGTAGGTCAAAGAAAACATGTCTGATTGCTAAAAATATCATCCATGGCTGAGTAGCTTGCGATGCAGTCACACCTGGTGGCCCGTTTAGGAGATTGACTCCAACAACATCCACCTTTGCTTGGCTGCATTTATCCACAGCTGTGTGCTTGCTAAGGCAGTGATAGGACAGAAAGTGGGACTAGAGAGAGCTGAAAGGAAGTGATTACAAGGATGACGAACAGAAAACCAAGTCAGATAGACAAATTTACAAGCCAAAGATTATGGTGAAGCGGAGGAGTGACAATCTTGTGCAGTTTTTAGAAGCTAAAAGTTTTCTATGTATCCCATGAGTCAATGAATGTAAATTTTCTTTTTTTTTTTTTTTAAGATTTTATTTATTTTTTATTGGAAAGGCAGAAATACAGAGAGCAGGATAGACAGGAAGATCTTCCATCTGATGATTCACTCCTCTAGTGGCCACAACGGCTGGAGCTGAGCCAATCCGAAGGCAGGAGGCCAGAACTTCCTCCAGGTCTCCCACACGGGTGCAGGGTCCCAAGGCTTTGGGCCGTCCTCGACTGCTTTCCCAGGCCACTAGCAGGGACCTGGATGGGAAGTGGGGCTGTCGGGATTAGAACTGGCGCTCATATGGGATCCTGGCATGTTCAAGGCAAGGACTTTAACCACTATGCTATCACGCCCGGCCCTAAATGTAAATTTTCAAAAGCAATGGTATAACATCTTCTTCAAAATGTAGCCTAAAAACATTACAATCATGAGGCAAACAGATGAATTCTAGTAGCAAGGCAGCCTACCAAAAAAAAAAAAAAAAAAAAACCCCAAAAAAACCAAGCCAGCATTCCTCAAAATCATCAGTCACAACAAAAATAAGGAAAGTCTGAGGAAATTTCCCAGCCCACGACACATAAGGACATGTAATAACTAAATCCTGGTCTGTGGTATCCAGAATGGGATCTTGGAGCAGAAACCAGGAAATGCAGAAGGAACTAAGGAGATCCAACTAAATGCTGAACTTCAGCTAACAAAAGTGTACTAGTTTTTCTTTTTTTAAAATAATATATTCTTCTTATTTTGGACGATGTTTACACACAGACCACCAATTAGGGCGAGGAGGGTTGATGAATCGGGGAGAGTGGACAAGAAAACTGCTTCCAAGCTCCTCCTCCTTCCTATATCTGGGGAAAGTGGGGAGATAGGGGAGACGGCTGCTCCCAGCACCCCAACCGCATCAATACCCGGGAATGGGGGGACAGCACCCGAAGACATCCGAGGGCCCCTAATGTGGAGCATGCTCCAAGGTTGAGGAAATCCTGCCCAGGTCCATTGGCTGACACAAGCGACGTTAGAGTTTTGATCCACCCAGATACTCTGTCAGAGCCTGACCGGGAGCGCTGAATACTGGTTTCTTCTTAATTGCAACGATTATACCAGAGTAATGTGACGATGTTAAGAATGGGTAAAACTGGGGCGCTATGCGGTAGCCCAGCGGCTAAAATCCTGGCCTTGTAAGTGCCAGGAACCCATGTGGGCACTGGTTCTAATCCCGGTGGCCCCGCTTCCCATCCAGCTCCCTGCCTGTGGCCCGGGAAAGCAGTCGAGGACGGCCCAAAGCCTTGGGACCCTGCACCTGCGTGGGAGACCCGAAAGAGGCTCCTGGCTTCGGATAGGCGCAGTACCGGCCGTTGTGTCCGCTTGGGTAGTGACGATCTTTCTGTCTCTCCTTATATCCGTAAATATGATGTCTTTCCAATAAAAATAGACTTAAAAATATATATAAGTGATTTCTAATAGAATGAAACAATGGCCCCTCCTATTATACTACAATGACACACTTCGGTGCAAGTGTTCACATTTGCCGAGGTGCACCTGTTTAGACGCACAGGAGTTAAATAAATAAGCAAGACAACTCTTGCCAAGACGCACCGCCAGGTAACATTTTTGTAAGCATTTCTAAAGAGCCGGTCGGCAACAGGCGCCAGGGACGCGTCCACGGGCAGTGACGTCACAGCACAGCCGGCGGGCTCACGCCAGGAGACGCCCGCATGATGACGTCAGCGCGCCCAGGACGCCGCCCCCCCACGGTCACCCTGCAAGGCCCCTTTCCGGGCTGACCGAAGATGCAAATATATCTTGCTTGAGCTGATGTCCTGCTTCGCTCGGGAAGGGAAAATATCCCCATAGAGTGTGCTGGTTCTCCGGGAGAAACGTCTTTTCTGGGCTACAGTGTCTTTCGGACGGCGTTTTTCTCAGGCGGCGCCGCGGGCAGCCCGCAGGCCCTTGTAAGACGCGCGCCGCGGCCCCGCCCCCTTCCTTTCGGCCGGAGCCGCCATCTTCCAGGTAGGCCTGGCGCGTGGCTCCCGGTGGCCGGCGATCCGGCGGCGGGAAGGCGGGCCCCGGGGCCGCCCGGACGGGATGTGGAGGGCCGCAAGGGCCACTGTGTGTCGGCCGGAGCCCACCGGCGGGAAGGCGAGCCCCGGGGCCGAGGCCTTGCGCGGAGAGGCGGCTTGGGGTTGCCCGGGGAGGGCTTCATCTTCCTTCTGCCGCTTGGCGTGGAGCGCCCTGCCTGGCCGGCTGTCCTCCTGAGCTCTAGCGTGAGGGGTTTTCTTGCTCACGTAGGAGCTAACCTTACACGCCTGGGGAGTGGGCACCGCCTGGGAGCCGCCCGGGCCGCCATCGGACGGTGGTGGTTATCCCTGGTGGGGGCCGAGTCGGCCCGGGCCGCGAGCTGCGGACGAGGTGACGTGTAGAAAATGCTGTTTTAGGGTTTAGACTGGGGCTGGCATGGGAATCGGGCACGGGGAAGGCGGAGTTGAGTCGTTTGTCCAGTTTGTTACTGTATTGATTATACTTACGCCGTACCCCTCAGTGTAGCCCAGACGATGTAGTTTATGAAACTGTTACCCCCACGGTTTCCACGTGGGGCATCGTTGTGAAATGAGCTGGCTTAGCAGTGCAGGGTCGCGGTGCTGACCATGCTGTCCCTGGCTCCACGGGGTGCCTGCAGCACTGGCTTAGGAGCTCAAGCCCGAATAGGAAAGATTTAGAGGAGGGACCTGGGCCTGGTTGATTTAGAGGAGATTTAGGACAGGGGACCTGGGCCTGGTTGATTTGTCCAAAGTATAATTTGCATGCGTCCACTGTAAGCAGACCTCACGGTTTCCTTGGGCTGAGTGGGACAGTCTTGTCAGTGGACTAACCCAGTTTGTGTAAGGGGAATGTTTTAGTAGAATTGGTTTTTCCTTTAACGAAGGAGTCGGGTAGACCACTCTACAGGGTCACACCTCATTGGCCTGCGTCTGTTCATGGTAGGAATCTGTGCTGGGAATGGCAGTTCTGTCCTTGAGTAACCAGAGAGTTCCAAAATCAGTCTTCTGGTTGTTTGAGACCACAGAAGATGGCATTCTGAGTGCAAGTGAAGGCTGGTGTGATAAGTTGGCTGCTCTGGCACGCTTGAGGGTTCCAGCAGTTGTGGCCAGTGGTAGCTGGCGTTGCAGATGAGGGGAAGCCTAAATGCAGGTGTTGTGGCAAAGGAAGCGGGGGCTGCTGCACGGGATTTGGCTGGCTGTAAAGCTAGTCCTCTACGCCCACCCAGCCGTAAATAAATAGGAAATGAGATCTTTAATTAAATATTTGATGTAGAAAGCCAGTTTAAAAAAGGGAAACTTAATCCTTTAATGAATTGATGCAGATCTTGTCGCGTTGCTTTGGCAACGTAAAAACATTTGAGATGAGCAAGGTTCTGTTTTAAAAGGCTGTCAGTTTTCAGTTGTGTTTGAGTTTGTGTCGTTTTCTGGTTGCAGTAATTGGCCAAGATGACGAACACAAAGGGAAAGAGGAGAGGCACCCGCTACATGTTCTCCAGGCCCTTCAGGAAGCATGGTGAGTACCCGTGGCAGGCGTGTGTGTCTTACTGATGGGTGTGTGCTGGCATCTGCTTCGATTCATCCACTATACAACTGTGTAGTAGTGTCTTGACTACCCTGATTTTGCTGTCAGGGATAATTATCCATTGGCAGCTTGTGAAGCTTCATTGTGTATATGGTAAAAACTGATAATCTTTCTTTGCAGGAGTCGTTCCTTTGGCCACATACATGCGCATTTACAAGAAAGGTGACATTGTAGACATCAAGGTATGCTAAAAGAATGGAATGCATGCTTTACGAATTCTGTTCTTTAGAAGCTAGTGCAAAATTGGAAAATATCATGAAAAGAGACTCCAGTGAAAGCTGTGTTATGGCGTGGTACTCCAGAGAGCTTAATGATGAATTTCTCTTTGATTGCTTGAAGCAATATGAAAAAATACATTTCACCGGCTCTGAAAGCTCTTGAGTTGCCAAATCATAAGAGGGGCTGGGATTGTGCTGTAGTGAGACATGTTCTTAAAGTCAAGGTTTCAAAGGAAGAGGAAGTTGCTGCTGTAACATTTGTGTCCCTTTTTTTAACCAGGGAATGGGTACTGTTCAAAAAGGAATGCCCCATAAATGTTACCATGGCAAAACTGGAAGAGTCTACAATGTGACCCAGCATGCTGTTGGCATAGTTGTAAACAAGCAAGTCAAGTAAGTAACTTCCTGCCTTTTTAACTGATGGGCATTTTCTCACGCCCCCTTTTCACTTTGCCAATTAGACTTTCATGTCTTTATTGGTCATTCAAGTGGGGCAAAGAAATTATCCTTTTAAAACTCAGGCAGACTTGAGTGTTTGTCTTGTAACCTGTCAGAGGAAACAAGCTGAAATGGAAAGCCTTATGTGACTAGGACTAAGCAATTCTAGTTCCTATGATAAATTGGAATCTTAGATTTTGTTGGTCTGTTTTTTATTGGAAAATTAATGTTTTGAGCGTGTTGTCCTATTAGCAGAGCTTAAACGGGCATTTGCCAAAAGATTGATGATGGATGATAATCAATTAAACCATCATCTTGTTGATTTATCCTGTCAAGGTTTAGGGGGAAAAAAGAGACCCATGATTTATTTAACAAATGAAACAGCCTAATGACTTTCTGCATTTGATGCTTGCTCTGTGCAGGGGCAAGATTCTTGCGAAGAGGATCAATGTGCGCATCGAGCACATCAAACACTCCAAGAGCCGGGATAGCTTCCTGAAGCGGGTGAAGGAGAATGATCAGAAGAAGAAAGAAGCCAAAGAGAAAGGCACGTGGGTGCAGCTGAAGCGCCAGCCCGCCCCACCCAGGGAGGCTCACTTCGTGAGAACCAACGGGAAGGAACCCGAGCTGCTAGAGCCCATTCCCTACGAATTCATGGCATAACAAATGAAAGCAAAATAAAAGACCTCTAGACTCTTATACAAGTGTGATGTCTTGTTTCCCATGGGAGTGCGTAAATCACATTTTAACTCTCCTGGTTCATTGTGTGTAGCCTTTCCTGCTTAAGTTCTGGGGTGAGCAGAATTGGTTAGGAAATGGACAGGTGTTAACTTTCAAGTGTTTTAGTTAATTTTTCAGTTAAAAAGCTTGGTAGTTTCAAAATACTGGCATTGGCCATGAAGGTTGATATCAAAGGAGCAAATACTGTTCTCGTGTGACATGCTGAATACCAAGCGGGAGTCAAGCTTCTCAAGGCCCGACTGGAGGGAGCACACAAGCTAGCTCGTGTTCTGTGGAAGTAGAAATCAGACTTGCCCAATGTGTGTGTGCTACTCCAGCTTGGGAACTGCTGCCCTCTGTCTTTGAAGCAGCAGCCTTCTGGGAGCAGTGTACCTCAGCCAGGCTGTGATTCTCCAAAGGCTTGTGTCATGACTGACTGGTTGGTGAGGCCTAACGGATTTGTTTTGAGTTGTGTTTTCTACTATTCAACTGGAGAACAAGAACTCCCTTGTATTCCTGGTGTAGCAGGTGCTATGGGTGAGAAAAAGCTTAATTGGCCTTATGCTTTGCTGGAAAGGGAAAATGATGTAATTATCAATGTACGGCAAAGTAAGCTATGCATTGCTGTCTTAAACAATGACTGCCCTATTGGCCAATGGGAAATTTCCATTTCTTGGAACCAAAAAGCAGTAACTTGGATCTTTCTTGGTGTGTTCTCATCCAAGTTCTAATTGAGAGTCTAAACTAACATAGCTGAATTCTATTTCAGAACTTAGTATCCATTCCTGCATTGTCCACACTCTTTCCCATCTCCCATCCCTTTAATATTTATTTGAGAGGGCAACAGCTGGGTTTGGGCCACACAGTTTTTTTAAAAAGCTGGAATGGGAGTAAGTGTCTGCCTTTCAAGGGTCATTGTGAGGATTAGAACTGCTTGTTGCATACTTAATGTAGTATAAGGTGAAACTAGCTATTTTGTCATCAACTAAATGCAACTGATAACTTTATAGGGGTGCATGTGGCCCACCCTTCACTGAGGCAGGTATATCATGAGATTGAGTGGTGCATATGGTTGAGATCTCTGCATTGGAGTAATAGTTAACACCACTAACAGTTTATGAAAGATGTATTTTAATTCTTGTGCCTATTTTGAGGTGTGTCTGTCCTGGTAGATGTGTAAAGAAATCGGGCCTTGTACCATGGCTCAGTTGGCTAATCCTCAAGTGCCATGAGCCCACGTGGGTACCGGTTCATGTCCTGGCTGCTCCATTTCCCATTCAGCTCCCTCCTTGTGACCTGGGAAAGCAAAGGAGGATGGCCCAAATTCTTGGAACCCTGCACCCACTAGAGGATACCTCTAGCTTCATATCACTTGGCAAGTGAACCAGCAGATGGAAGATCTGTCTCTAGACCTACCTTTCCAATAAAAAGAAATCTTAAGTGTAAGGAAAGAGGAACTGGCATGTAGCCAGTAAAGCTGCCTGTGGTGCCGGTGTCGCATATGGAATTCAGTTCAAGTCTGTATGCGCTCCAGCTCCGTACTAACTGGGAAGGCCGTGGGGGATGGCCCAAGAACTTTTGAGGCCCGTGCCACTCATTTGAGAAATTTGAAAGAAGCTCCTGTGTCCTGGTGTCAGACCATCCCAGCTTTGACCAGATAGGCGATTTGGGGAGTGAACAGAAGGATGAAGATCTCTGTCCCTCTGTGTGAGTTGACTTTCAAATCTTTAAAGGAAGATTCTGAGTGTGCTTTCCTCATGCCAGCTTCCTAATCACACCATCCAGCTGCAGTGAGTGGGATGTGTGTGTTTTAAAAGGGCTTTGGGGGCCTGCTGTGCTGGCTCTATAGCTAATCTGCCTGCAGGATCCCCTACTCATACTGCTTCAAGTCCCAGCTGCTCTACTTGGGAGTTCCCTGGCTGGCCTGGGAAAGCAGCAGAGGATGGCTCAGGTCCTTGGGCCGGACACCCACATGACCTCAAAGAAGCTCCTGGCTCCAGACTTGAGATGAACTCCAGCTCTGGCTGTTGTGGCCATTTGGGCACTGAACTGATAGATGGAAGTTACCTGAATCTATCTCTCCAAAGTCGCAAAAAAGCTGTTCAGATACACAAAGAATTGGCATGTGTAATGTATGTGATAGGATAAAACTTCACCTTTGACCCTTTGTAAACTGCTTGCTACTAAATTGCTTCTCCTGTATTGTTTTAATTTATGCTAGAGGTATTCGGAAAATGAGATTTGTTTCTCCCAGTTCCTTTGCTCCCATCTGCCTTGCTTGAGCCTGACATGCCTGTTCTCTGCTCAGGCTGAGCTTCATGATGGCACCTTGAGGGGAGGGATGCAGAAGAGACTTGCACTTAGGAGAGGGATTTCCTCTGGTTTGGTTTCATGGAATGAAATTCTCCATGTGGCTCCTGTAAAACCTTTTTTACTTACCTCAAAGGCAGATGTACAGAGCAGAAGAGACCAATCTTACATCCACTGGTTCACTCCCCCATATGGGCCACAACGGCGTGGAGCTGAGCTGATTATGAGCCTCCTCTGGGTCTCCCACGTGGGTGCAGAGTCCCAAGGACTTGAATCATCCTGCCACTGCCCTCCCAGGAGGAACAGGAGCAGGATTGAAATTAGCCAGGATTAGAACCAGTGTCCAAATGGGTGCTGGCCCTATAGGCAGAGGATTGGCCTGTTGAGCAACTACCCACCCCAACAGATGTTTCTAATTTTGCTCAAGTGACTGTAATTTTTGAAAATTTGTCTCCCTCACTACTTGGGGACTGTGTCTGTATATTTTCACCTTATGATCCATGGTACACAAGTCTCTTTGAATTAGAGGATAATGAGGAAAGTGTTACATTAAAAAATGCATTTTCTTTATGTTCAGTGTCCCTATTGACCTTATGAGACTATTTCTCTGTGTATTGAGGGCCAATTATCCATTTTTGTCATGGGGAATTGATTGTTAGGTCCCCCACAGGATGTACAAAGGCCAGGAAACCTGAGAATGTTTCTGTTTATTCCCTGGCACGCTTTGTCAGTGAAATGACTTAGAGGCGTTTGGACCAGTTGATTCCCAGAGAGGCGTTGTGTACCGAGGGTCTAGGATTCCATGTGCTGGACCGACAGGTCTGCCTGCTGGCTCGCTGGGTCGGGCTGAAGCCAGAACCCACAGTTCCTGGGTCTCCCACGTCAGTGGCAGAGCTCACACTAGAGCTGGTGTGGGATGTGGGGATCCCCAGTGGCATCTTGGCTGCTGCGCTAAACATCTGACCTGAGTCTTTGTTTTCTAAAGATTCATTTGAAAGAATCATGGAGTGGGAGAGACAGAGATCTTCATTCACTGGTTTGTTCTGCAAAAGGTTACAGTGGCCAGATCTGAGACAGTCAAAAACCAGAGGCTTTTGGGTTGGCCACGTCAGTGCAGAGTCCAAGTACTTGGGCCATCCTCCAAAGCTTTCCCAGACACATTATCAGGGAACTGAATTAGAATTCGAATAGCTGGGTCTTGAACCAGTGCCTATAGTATGTGCGTTCCAGTTCCAGATGGCATGCTGACAAAATGATTTTCCAGGCTGGTTTGTTTGTTTGTTTGTTTTTAAGATTTAATTTTTTTAAATTGAGAAGTCAGATATACAGAAAGATCTTCCAACCGCTGGTTCACTCCCCAAGTGGCCACAAGAGCAGAACTGAGCTGATCCGAAGCCAGGAGCCAGGAACTTCTTCCAGGTCTCCCATGCAGGTGCAGGGGCCCAAGGTTTTGGGCCGTCCTCTACTGCTTTCCTAAGTCACAAGCAGGGAGCTGGATGGGAAGTGGAGCAGCTGAGATATGAACCGGTGTCCATATGGGATCTTGGGTGTGCAAAGCAAGGATTTTAGCCACTAAGCTACTGCGCCGGGCCCTGCAAGTTGTTCCAATGGTTGGCACTCCAGCTTACCATGAAAAATTCTTGTCTTGAACACTATTACAATGTGGTGCTTGCTAAATTGGGAGAAAATGTCACATTTGTTTATTGAGTGTGACCTCAGTTTTGGGACACTTTTCTGTTTCTTTTTCCACCTCTCGCTGTATCTCATTTTTCTGACCTTTCTGACCACTAGGCTGTTGTTCTGGGCCCAACTGCCAAGATTTTGTAATTGACATTTTCTCTCGTGCATTGCTTTTCCGTCTTAGGTCCCCATGGCCTATCCAACTCTCCCCCCAACCCAGCTTTCTTCAGCCTCCACCCAATTTGATTCCCTGTGTTCTTTTTTCTGTCCCGTAGAGTGCTTCCCACTGCCTAGCCTACTTTTGGAATGTGTAAGTTTATCAGCGTTCCTCTGGGAGTCTTGATTAAGATGGAGAATGTTCACAGAACATTGGGAACGGAAGCAAACACCAGGAAGACCTATGAAGGCGGTGACAGTGTAGGAGGAACAGACAGCAAGACCCGCCTGTCCGTGCACCAGGCGGAGGCGGGGAGTCGGGAGAGAAGAGAAAACTGAGTTAGGGTGGCCTGGCCTCTTGTTCCTGCCGTCCTCCTGGACTCCCTCCACCTGCCGCTTCCTTGACTTCAGCCTACAGACTCGGGAAAGCTGGCACACGAATGAAGCAGTGTTTCCTGTGCCTTCCTGGTTCTTCTCGTAGCTAAATTTCCTGGTCGCCTACTGCAAATCTGGCTTCCGCCTCCGCTGCTGTGATGCGACTGTACTCTCAAAGGTTACCAAAAACTTGCTAGTTAACACTTTTAATTTTAGCTCCCTAATATTTGGCGAGGCGAGTGCAGGCATCAGCTAACGCAGTTTACTCAGAGCACTCTCTCAACAGCCCTTGATCTACTGCATCTGTCACTCTTTTCCTTCTCTGTAAGTCCTACCTGCCTGGCTAACCCAGGGGTTCTCAAAGCGGGCACCAAAGGCAGTGTCAGAACTAACTGGAAGCTTGTTGAAGATGCAGATCTTCCCCAGACTCAGACTGAGGCTCTGGGAGGAGCCCAGCACTGTGCGTTACTCGGCTCTCACCTACGTCTTTAACCCGAGGCACACTTGAGGCTCAAGTTGCAGAGCTCACACTTGTATAAATGCAGCTCTACATTTCCAACTGCCCCGTGGGCAGCTCCATCTGGAAGTCTTGCAGATATTACAGATTCATTTAAAAGCATTATTTTTATATATATAAATAGATGAGTTACACGGGAGTCTCTGAGATTAGAGGGTGTGTGTGTGTGTGTGTGTGTGTGTGTGTGTGTGTGTGCTGACTAAATTACATGTCTGTCTTGAAATGTGGATCCTCTTCAATAGTCACCAACCACCACAGATTCTGAATTTATAAATCAATCCTTTACAACTTGTTTTTCTTACACTTATCAATGAAAATGAAGGAAGCTATCCTTTTTTTTTTGTAAAATTATTTATTTACTTGAAGGACAGAGGTCTCCCATCCACCGATTCACTCCAGATAGCCACAGTAGCTGGCATGGCCTAGGCTGAGCTTGGGAGCCAGGAGCTTCAGCCAAGTCTCCCGTGCGGGCGGCAGGGGCCCAAGCTCCTGGCTGTTGGGAGCTGGATCAGGCACTCACATAGGATGCTCATAGTATAGGCAGTGGCGTAACTCTGCCACACCAGTAGCCCCAAGGAAAATATTCCAGCTCTAAACCTTTTACCCTGCTTTCAAGTTAGTAATAGCCTTGACTGTGAATGATACTACATCGGCCATTTCACTTTGAATTGTGTCTCTTCTCATCCTAGTCAGATAAATCATTCTGGTTTTGTTCAGGGGAACATCATCCTAAGAGTTGAATACAAAAATAAACACTCTTGAAGTTTACCTTTGAATATTGTGGCACAAAAAATGACCCGGGCAGGTTGGGAGTGGGGTGGCGGGGTTGGCTGCTCCACTTCTGATCCAGCTCCTCGCTGATGTGCCTGGGAAAGGAGCAGAAGATGTGCCAGGGATTGGGGCCCTGCCACCCATGTGGGAGACGTGGTTGCAGTTCTAGGCTCCTGGCTGCAACACATTCCAGCCCCAGCCATTGCATCCATGGGAGGAGCAAACCAGTGGAAAGAAGAACTCTCTCCCTCCCTCTAAACCTCAGTCATGTTCATATCCCTTCAATCTTCCCATTAGTATAGTATTAACCTTTTCTCAGTACTGGGATGGAGAAAAAAAGATGCTAGACTATAAGCAATCACTAAAACCAAGCAGTAAAATTGCCAGAATATAAATAAGTTAGGTTTGCCTTATTCCCTTTTATGCCCAAGAGAAATTTTGAAACTGGAGTTGATTTATTTGGAATCTAGGTGTTTGTAGGCTGTTTCTTCCTCCCCAGCCTCACTTAATGGGGAAAAAAAAATTGGTCTTGTCTATGCAAAAGACTCACAGAATCTGTTAGAGAAGTTGCTAGGTTATGAATAACAGCAGTGAGGCAGCATACGGGGCTCTCATTGCTGAAGTGGAAAAACTATACAGAAAACTGAGTAAGTGACCAAAGTCTGCACTGTGACTGTTTGCAAACAGCCAAAGTGTGTGTAGAGAACAGTGGACAGGTTGGCTTTCACAGCTACTAATGCAAGAGGCACCAAAAATGTAAACACTTTTCCAGCAGGACTGGACTGTGTGCAAATCACATCAGGTGGGTATGCTTAGGTGTCAATGAGACCGGAATATTCTCCACCTGCGGAGGAAGAGGGTGAGTTGCTCAGGGGAGATAAGTCAACAGTTGAAGCCCCTTCAATGTAGAGATGATTATATCTGGTGCTGTGTAAGCTTCTGCCATGGATGTGGTGGCAGCAAGTGGCTCCCAGAACAGTTCAACAGCCTCTACAGCATCCCAATACACCCCCTTCCATGGCATTTGTTGGCATCCACAGTCAGGTCTCGACCTTTAAGGTCACCCAACATGCCTTCATGTGCATGGTTGCTCCCCGGGCTTGCTGCACCCTTCCTGTGTTCACCACTTTGCACAAGCAGTGTCAGCCTCTGCTAGATGTACCCTTCTCCCAAGTCCAAGTCTTACCTGAAGACTGGAATTCAAATGTCAATCTGGCTAGGAAATAGTTAATAACTGCCCTAGTCTGATATTATTTGCACGTTACCAAATTCTGCCCTTCACACTCATTCTAAACACCCACAGATTTGTATATCTGTATCTATGCCTACGCATTCCTATTATCTTTGGAAAAACCACTTCAGCTTGTCTGTGTTATATTGGTCGCACCACAATTTTACATAACTCTGGACACAAAGAGATCTACAATGAAATAGCAGAATAGAAGCAGCAACAATTCAGGCAAGGCTATTTATAATCCTAAATTCAGCAGCTTATTGTCTTCACTAAAAGGTCACATTTTATCTTGTGTATATGCAGAGGCTAAGAACTTTCCCAAGAACAGAGTAATATTTTGAGATCTGAGCAAAGGTGTAATGTCATTTCCAAACGGAACCTAATTTTCACTAGACAGAGAACAGGCTTAAGACCGTAAACACAAATGAGCTTATTCCAGACGAGGGAATGTAGAGCAAGGAATGAAATCAGGAGATACAGTCAAGGGTCGGCCAAGGAAGATGTTTCCCCTCGGAGACTCCTGCATGTGAACGAGCAATCTCCTTGGTTGCTGTCAACGATCATCCTCTCTCCTGTTTCTTGATCTCTGAATGGCAGGAGCCAGGGTTGTCTAAGCTAGCCAAGGCCGTCCCAGTTATCTTTGTTACGTACTTGGATGATTACTTTCCTGGCTTCTCTCATTCTGGCCAGTGAGTTTTTGTGAGAACTGCTTTACTCCATAATGAAAACAAGAAGGTCTGTCCATTAGTCCTCCACCTCCCCTCAAGGACTCAGGCTGCAGAGTGAGGGTAGTCGATACTGCTGTTTTGTTTTTAAAGATGTTTTTTATTTCATTGAAAGGCTGAGTTGGAGAGGGAGAAAGAGGGAGATGGAGAAGGAGAGGGAAAGACATCCCCCCACTCACTGGCTCACTTCTGAAATGGCTTCAACAGCCTGGGCTGAGCCAGGGCAAAGCCAGGTGTCTAGAACTCTCTCTAGCTCACACATGTGAGTGGCAAGTTACCCAAGCACTTGGTGATCCTCTTTGCTCTCACAAACACATTAGCAGGAAGCTAGATCAGAAGTGGAACAGCCAGGCCTTGAACCAGCATCCACATGGGATACTGGCACTGCAGGCGTTGCTCTACCCACTGTGCCTCAGAGCCAGTACTGATACTAGATTGTTAGTGGTGGATGGGGCACGGGCTATTTCTGACCTAGAAGAGCTCTGGATGAAGCCTTGATGCTGCAGGAGCCATCTTATATCTAAGAAGCAGAGGCCAGGGGCTGGCAGTCTAATGCAGTGAGAATATAATATAATATAATATAATATAATATAATATAATATAATATAATATAATATAATATAATATAATATAATAATGCCTGCAATATTGGCATTGTGTATGGGGCTGCCAGTTCAAGCCCCAGCTACTCTGCTCCTGATCAAGCTCCTTGCTCGTCATCTGCCTGGGGAAGCAGCGGAATATGACCCAAGCATTTGGGGCCCTGGCACTCACGCTGAAGACCACATGGGAGTTCCTCCTCTCTCCCTCTGTGACTCTACCTTTTAAATAAGTCTTGGGCCAATGCTGCGGCAAACTAAGTTAAGCCTCTGCTGTGATGGGTGCTCCGCCATCCTGTATGGGTGCTGGCTCGAGTCCTGGCTGCTCCACTTCAGATCTAGCTCTCTACCAATGTACGTGGGAAAGTTGCAAAACATGGCTCAAGTCCTTGGGGTCCTGGACTTACGTGGGAGACCCGGAAGAAGCTCTGGGCTCCTGGCTTTGACCTAGCTCCAGCTGCGTGGCCAGTAGGTGAAAGATCCTCTCTTTCTCTGTAAATCTGCCTTTCAAATAAAAATAAATAAATCAGATAGATGGATAGGTAGATAATTTAAGGAGCGGCTAAGACAAAACAGGCAACAGCTCCGGCCCCTATTCTGGAGCCTCTTTTGGGCCCAGGGCCCTAACAGTTTCACAGGTGTCCCTCAAGCAGCCTTTGTCTCAAAGATGCCTCCACCAGGGTGGAGAGGGCTCTGCTCCAAGTCGTTCCAGTTAAACTGCGGTTTGACAGAGGAGATGGCCTGATGAACCGTCAAACGTCAGAACATCTGGCCTCTGGTGGTCCATCTCGGGATTCCTGGGATACTTTTCCTGAGGGCAGCTTTCACAAAACCAAGGCTTTGAGATGACGGTCACAAACATGACTCCCGCTTTCCAGTTCACACAGTGGAGCCCATACCCATCCAACAAGTCTTTATCCATACAGGCAATCATTTGTGAAAGGTTTACAAGTCCCAGGCACACCTATGGAGACACAAGTCTCTGACCATCCTGGAGACGGGCATGAAACAAATATTCCAGAAGAAGGTCATGAGATTGGGATCAAGACTCCAAGGGTACCTTCAGAGTGGGAGAAGGAGCGATGATTAGGGAACACAACTCCAAGGGATGCAGCTGTCCGTGGAGTCACACCAAGCTGTACTGGTTGAAGTCCAGATTGTTCGGCAGAGAAATGAGGAGAGCCATCGAGATGGAGAGGAAACGTCAAGAGGCAGTGGCATGAGACGGAATGAGATGTGGTGATTAAGCAATAAAGTCAGAGGTGACTGGAGCCAAGCATGACTCACAGATCACTGGCTGGGGTAGATAGATGGGGACACAACCATGAGCATGGACAGTTGCAAGATGGACCCCATTCCTCTGCCATTCCATGTGATTCAGATTTTTCCGATATGGGCTTGGATCTGCTGCTGGCCTCATGGCTTGTTGTGACCAGTACAATGCAGTAGATTTGAGGTGCTCCATCCTGGAGCCGAGCTTCCTAGAGACCTTGTCCATTTCCACTCATTCTCTAAGGAGTTGGCTCACAACCAGCCATCATGAGAACTGGCCAGGCCAATCTGCCAGATGACCAGAGATGTGTGACTCTCTCAGCGTGCCACCTCAATGAGACCCTACAGCAAGATCAGGAGTCACCCCCACGGGAGGACACAACGGAGCAAACTTTCCATCTCCTAAATTCCTCCCCACTCCTGCCGAAGCCTTGGAGCTTATTCCAGAGAACTCAGTGAGGACCAGCAGAGCCTGGCTTGAAGCAGCCTCGCTATTCCCACCCCCTGCTCTCCCCCCAGACCTATAGACTTGTGGATGGCTTCCAGCGGGGGTTGTTTGAAACCACTGTGCTTGGATTGGAATGGGGTGACCAGGCATGGGCTTGTCTAGTAGGCAGCAGGACCACTGAGGCTGGAACGCAGGAAGCCCTAGAATGAAGATGGAGCCCTCTGCCTTGCCACAGCGAGCTCTCGGAATCCCAGAACTTGTCTTCTTTGGGGCTGTCTTCCTCCCACTCCCCAACTCCCAGCCTACATTCCACCACCGTTAACTAGAAGCCCACACTTGAATAATGGAGCAAATGCATGCATGACTCACGTGCTCTGAAGGGTATTAACGATGGAGAATGAGCCTGGAGCCCGAGCTCCCGGCCTGTGGAATGCTTGCGGAGTGTTCACGCATGAGTCAGTGCAAAGCCCCGGGCCAGCAGGAGCTGCAGACAATTACCGCCCCCCAGTGGACTTCACATACCCAGAGCAAGGTCACAGTGAACCCGCTGATATCAGTCGAGGGCTCCAGCCCCTCCCTTCTTCCCTCCTATTTTCCTAGATTAATGTCACCCTGCCAGCTCCTTTTGGAAACAATAAGGACGACATTCAACAGGAATCTAACGCTCCCATTGTTGGAGAAACATTCAGCGGATAGCTCTTCTTCCCTCCTCCCCTCTGTTACCACGCTCTCGGGTTCATCGCCGGGGCTTGGGGTGACGGGAGGCCCCGCGCGTTCTCGGCCGGGTGGCCCAGTTCCCACGGCTCCCCAGCAGAGCGCGCCAGGCTGGGCGCACGCAGCGGGCAGCGGAAGCGGGCGGGGATGGGGCGGAGCTGGAGGCGGCGCGGAGCCTGCCCGCGCGCCGGGCGCTTTAAAAGCCGCGGATCTGGACAGCTCCTCCAGCCGCTGCTCCATCCCCCGCTGCTCCACAGCCTCGCACGTTCCCCTGTGCCCGCTGGCCCGTTAGCTCCGCGCTCGGTCACTGGGCACGCTCCATGCGGCCACCCAACATGTCCGGGCACTTTCTGCTCGCGCCCATTCCGGAATCCAACTCAGATTACCTCCTGCCCAAAGACATCAAACTGGCTGTACTGGGCGCCAGTCGCGTGGGCAAGAGCGGTGAGTACCGCGGGCAGCGGGAGCTTTGGCTCCGGGGCTGGATTCACTCCTCAGAGCGCGCGCTGCGAAGATGCCGGCTCAATTCGCCGGCTCCCAGAGCATCTATTGCTGAATTCTCGCCGGGGTGGCGCTTGTTGCAGAGTGGGGTGGCCAAATGGCCCTGCAAGCACCATGGTGGGCCGTGCTGAGTGTTGCCCCACCGGGTTCCTCGGGGGTGCCGGGCTTTGAACTCCCTGATTGATTTTTCCAATTCTCTTTCCAGCCATGATCGTGCGCTTCCTCACCAAGAGGTTCATTGGCGACTATGAACCGAACACAGGTTAGAATCATTTAGCGCGTCCCTTGCTTTTTGTGCTGGCCTGCCCCCTTGCTTTCTAGTGTGGCCGGAATGTGCGATATCTTACAGCCGATTTTTTTTACCTTTCATCTTTCCCAGGCAAGCTGTATTCACGGCTGGTCTATGTGGAGGGGGACCAGTTGTCGCTTCAGATCCAGGACACTCCCGGAGGCATCCAGGTAAGGCTTGTGGAGGGGAGGGGAGCAGAGGGCTAGCCCCTGCCGCCGCTGGCGGGGCAGCGCTCGGGGATGGGCGCCTTGCAGCCAGCGCTGGAACCACTGTCGGGGAAGGGGAGGGGCGGGAGTGGGGAAGGCGTGGGCTGTCCACAGCTGGGGCCAGCATGCTAGGGTCGGTGTGAGCAGGCTGGCATGGCCGCGGGCTGCTCGGTCTTTTTTTTTTTTTTGCACATTGGACAGGCTGTGCCGTCCCTCCTTACAGAGGTGGACCAGGAAGCCAACTCCAGAACCAAGTTGGGGCGGGGTGATGTGTGTGGGGGCGCAGGTTCTGCTGACAGAGGGTCTCCTCGCTGCTGCTCCTCCCCTCATGGCTCCCCCAGCCAGGCCTTTCAGGGCCCTGAAGTTACTGACTCTTCCCAAAGTCATGCAGTATTGCCATTATTCTCATTCTTGGCCAGCATTCTGGAATGTAACTTCGTTAACAAGTTACTAATTGCTACTCCCTTGTCGGGGGAGGAAACAGCTAGTGGAAGAGCCCAAAGAAAGGAATTTGTTTCTGTAACTTTCTGGAGAAGTTGCCTGCTAAAAATATTTTTATGGGTTGGAGAATAGATATTTATCTTGGCTCCCTTTCAGAGTTTTGTTTATGAGGAGTTGGTTTCCTAAAAACTGAACCCTTTGGGTTTGAAATCATTCTTCAGCCAGCCAGGGCTCACCAGAAACTGCCTGTTGAGCAGGGCATTTAAAAATAATGCATGGATTACAGTTAATAAAGTAATCGGGGGGGAGGGGAGCTGGCTTGAGAACCCAGACTTTCCCTGTGGCAAAGCCTCCTTCTGCAGGAGCCCAGTAGGAACCGGGAACTATACTCAGTAATTTCTTTTTCAAGACTTTCTTCAAGGGCAGCTCTGATATTGAACTTGGGCATGGACCCCTGCCAAGGACTGCCTTGACCTCCCCCTCTCCTTTTAGATGCTAGACAACCTCAGTCAGCAACCGGTGGACCCGCTGTCCAAATGTCTGCACTGGGCAGAGGGCTTCCTGCTGGTCTATTCCATCACTGACTGTGACAGCTACCGGGCCATCCGGCCACTGTACCAACACATCCGGAAGGTGCACCCCGAGTCCAAAGCCCCAGTGATCATCGTGGCCAACAAGGGGGACCTCCATCACCTCCGGCAGGTGCAGACGCAGGATGGCGTGCAGCTGGCCAATGAGCTGGGCAGCTTATTCCTTGAAATCTCCACCAGCGAGAACTATGAGGACGTCTGTGAGGTGTTTCAGCATCTCTGCAAAGAAGTCAGCAAGGTGCACGGCCTCGGCAGCGAGAGGCGAAGGTCTTCGGTCATCCCCCGGCCGCGCTCGCCCAACATGCAGGACCTGAAACGGCGCTTCAAGCAGGCCCTGTCTTCCAAGGTCAAGGCTGCCTCTACACTAGGGTGAGCCAGCTAACGTGGACCTGGCTCCTTTTTCTTAACCCGTTTGTGCAGCTAACAAGACTGGGCTTTCCCCCTTTTAACCACATGTTCAGAGTTTATTTTTCTAAAGACTCTACTAAGTTTTCAAGTGGCTGTGCATTTCTGAAAGCTCAGAGACTGCCTAGAAGCTGGAGAGAGGTGTTTTTTTTCTAAATTAAAGACCTTTTTTTAAAACTGTAACTGCTAAGTACTTTTCCATTAAAGGCAAAATGGCAACATTGGTCCTTGTTTCCTAAGTGTCTTTTTATAGACATTGTATTGGCAGGAAAGCCCAGAACCGCTCAGTGCTTGCCCCTAGTCTGAACCCAGATGGGTGTCGCTGGGTGCGGAGGGGCTCAGGCAGAGGGAATCACTGTGGGAGGAAGGAACTGTGGTGGTGGGGAGGGATTGGAGTCACACACGGACTCTCTTGTCATAGAACCTTTCCATACTCCTAAATAATCTTACTTTGAAAATTGTTTATTTCAAAAAGTTACAAGAAAGAGCTTCCATCTATTAATTCACTCCCCAAATGATTGCAATGGCCAGGGCTGGGCAAAATCAGGAGACATTCATGTCTCCCGCATAAGTGGCAGTGGCCAAACCATTGGGCCATCTTCCACTGCTTTCCCCAGGCCATTAACTGGATTGCAAGTGGAGTAATCAAAACAGGAACTGGGTTGCTGGTACTGCAGGAAGCAGGTTTATCCACTGAGCCCCACCAGGTTTTCAAGGGAAAAGTGGGTTGTGATTAAATGCTGAAAAGTTACCAAAAGTCATATTCCTCAAAACATCATGTTGCAGTATTTCTTACACAAGGGGCCCCCTCCTATCCTGGGATGGTAAGCTCAAGCATCTCCCTGTTGCCTGTTTCCCTGACTCTGACATATGGATAAGGGAATGATTAAAGTCTGATTTACCGAGTTACATTAGTTATTGCCGCACAGAGAGGATTCTTCTTGGGTTAGCAAGGCTTAAAAAAGGGGAGGACAGTGTGAGCATAGCTCACAGGGACTGCACTGACAGGCGAAGCAGGTCAGCCACACCATGAGTGAGTTCCAATATCTTAAAAGACCAGCTACTCAGTCAGGATGGAATCAGCTCTCTGTGAAGAATGTACTTTAAAAAAAAAAAAGACTTATTTTCAATTTATTTTAAAGATTTATCTGAAAGGCAGGATGAGAGAGAGAGAAGGTGGGGAGGGGAAGGGAAAGGAGGAGGGAGAAATAAACCTTCCATTTGTTGGTTCACTCCTAAACGGCCACAAAGGCTGGGGCTGGGCCCGGGGGAAGGTATGAGTAAAGAAATTCATCCGGGTCTCCCATGTGGGTGCAGGGGCCCAAGCACCTGGGCCATCCTCTGCTGCTTTCCCAGACCATTAGCAGGGAGCTTATTGGAAGTGGAGCAGCTAGAACTCAACCAGCACCCCATGGGATGTGATCACTGCAGGCAGTGGCTTAACCTGTTATATGACAGTGCTTCTTAAATTTCATTTATCTATTTGTTTTTGAGACACAGAGATCTTCCATTCCCCAGCTCACTCTTCAAATGCCTGCAACAACTATAGCAATGCAGAGGCCAAAATCTGGGGCCAGGAACTCAATCCAGGTCTACCTGAAGGATGCAATGATCATGAGCCATCACCACTGCCTCCCAGGATCTCCATGAGCAGGAAGTGAAGTCAGGAGACAGCAATTGGCTCCAAGAGTCCTGGTGTGAGATGCAGGCCTCTTCAACCTGTCCTAACTGTCAGGTGAAATGTCCACCCCAAGGTGCGCCTACATGTGAGTGGTTTCCATGAGAAGCTGACTTGACTCACACCATGGAGGATTGAGAGGACACACAAGATTCCCTGATGCTGGAGGCTAGAGCCGTGTTGAGCGAGTCTTTGGAGCCTGACATTGTGCCCTGGTGCAGCATGGGCGTGAGGGCCTGGGAGAAGCAGTTGGCAGTAAGGCCTGCCGTGCTGGCAGTGAGGCCTGCCAGGTTGATCTCGAGTTTACATGTGTGGTAAATCCAGTGGTGAGGTCAATAGGTCAGTAGCTCATACATGGGCTATGATAAGGTTCAAGACAGCATGGCCAGAGAGGGAGAGAGTTCTCCCCAGATTCTCATAAAGAAGGCCCAGTAAGATGTTGCAGCCTGGGGTGGACATCTGGCCAAGTGCATACGCTCCTGGTGAGACACCCACGTCCTGCCTCAGAGTACTTGGACTCAAAGCCTTGACTCCAGCTTTGCGTTAATGTGCATCTTGGGAGGCAGCATGTGAAGAGTTTCAGCCACTCTGGCTCCTGCCTGGCTCTTCCCTGGCCACTTTAGACATTTAGAGAGTGAACTGATGGGAGTTCTGTCTGTCTCTCTGTGTCTCTTTGCATCTCCAAAAGGTAATAAAAACAAAAGGGTACATTTGTTTTGATGCAAAGCAACCTTGAATTCCTTGTAAACCAAAGATGTTCAAAACATTCTCCAAAATGCATTTTCTGACAAAACTATGCATAGGTTGCAAAATGTAGCCCATGCAAATCACGTACTCCTTATGGGTGCCTGTTCGCACCCTCCTGCTCTATTTCTGACCCAGCTCCCTGCAAATGCACCTGGGAAAGCAATAGAGGATGGCCCAAGTCCTTGGACACCTGAATCCATGAAAAAGACCCAGACAAAGCTCCTAGCTTAGGCTTAACACAGCCTGGCCTCTCTCCTCCAACCCTCTAACTCTTTCAAATCAACAAAATAAATCTAATTTTTTTTTTGCATCAAATTAAGCTTATCCTTTAATTCACTTTTCCAGTAACTATGTTTTACGACTTCGTATTCCAAGCATCTAGCCTGGTGCTTGCCTTGTAGAGCAGGACTTTTCAGTAAATCCAAGGATACCTGATGGAGCTTGGTCCCAGGGGCTCCTCTGCCTCCAGGAGTGGGATCACAGGAAGAAATCACAATGTGAAGACTGAGGGGCAGTGTGAGAGATGTCTCCAGGCTGTTTATAATGCAGTGAAGTGAGTGGTAGGAGCATAGCGCCCCTTCGAGCCGTCCGGACACTGCTCACCGTGTTCTGCTGGGGAACACTTACAGCTGAGTGATGGAGCAAGAACTGTACTGCACCACGAAACAGACTAGGACCACTCGGCTTTCTTTATCTCCTGGTCTTCAGTGCTGGCCTCATGCAGAAGCTGCCTCCCTGCTCTCAGAAAGCCAGCCTTGCATGCTGTTTCTCTTTCCTGGCTTCCTGTTGATCGGCAGTAGGGTCTTCTGGGGGCTCAGGGTGCTTAAAGAACACCCAGAAGACTCCTGGGGCGGCTACCCTGGCATTGGGGAGAGATCTGTGCAGAGTCTTGAGCAGGTGGTTTGGGCTGGAAGCTGTGGGATTTGTTTGTGGGGAGGGGGATTTGAGGGTTTGGCCTTGACTGGGCACTGAGCAAGCCCTTCCAGGGGAAGCTGAGTTCTGAGTCAGCCACTCTTCCACTCAGCAACGAAGAGGACATGACTGCAGGAGCCTTGGACATCATTTTTTTTTTCCTGCCAGGGCCAGAACTCCTGAAACACCAAGGAGAAAAGCAGTGGCTTGGATAAACAGAATCTGCACATGGTTATCCAACAGCTCTGCTTCTCTTCTATGATGTTGTCACTGTTGTGACACTTGGCTTCCTTCATCAACAGGGAGGTGGGCACACAGCTTCGCCCATGCCCGCCTCAGCCCTGAAACTCTCAACCCTCCCTTGTCACAGCTCGGCCTCCCTTGGCCATGGTTCAGCTGCTAATTCCACTCTAAAACCCTGCAGAATGATTCAATTAATTTTGCAATCAGAGTAGTCCTAGAGAAAAATGGATGTGATCCAAATGGCTAATTTGTACATCTGCAAGCATTCTGCACTTCACATGCAATCCATGAAAGCCAACTAGAATCATGGAAAAATAAGTCAATTACACTAGAAGAAAACAAACTTGTTTTGCTTCTGTGGAAGTGAAGGGCACAGAGGAAATTCTGAAGTTTATTAATATCTATTTGAAGAAACGGATTAAAATAAGTCTCTGGAGAACGCAGTGGTAAACAAGAGAGCCAATAGGAAAGACGAGATGACAATGCATTTGCTAATTTGGGACCAGAATAGATGTTTTGCAAATCATGTATGCTGCAATTTCAACTCTCCATTACGTGCAATTACTAACTTGACTTTACTACGCGAAGATATTTTGTATGATTAACAAGCTGTTCTTACTGTTTGATCTCTCGCCAAAAGGTGAAATATTTTGTTATGGTGGCAGTTGTAAGGACTTAATTTACTTATTTGAAAGACAAAATGGGAGAGAGACAGAAAAAGAGAGAGAGAAAGAAATTTATCCACTGGTTTACTTTCCAACTGTCCACAATGGCCAAAGCAGGGTCAGGGCAGGGCTAGTCTAAAACCAGGAGCCTGGAACTCCATCTGGTCTCCCCAGTTGGATGGCAGGGGCCCAAGCATTCGGGTCATTTTCTGCTGCTTTGCCAGGTACATTATCAGGGAACTGGATTGGAAGCAGAGCAGCATGAAACTGGTGCTTCAATATGAGATGCTGGCATCACAGGCAGAAGCATAACATGATGCACCACAGTCCTGGCCCCAAGATGCACTAATTCGAAGTACTTACTAAACTTAGTTTCAAGCTACTTTGATAATTAATAAGAACTATGTGGTGGGGCTAATGCAGTGGGATGCAGTGGCTAATCTGCCTGTGGCACTGGTAGCCCATACGGGCACTAGTTTGTGTCCCAGCAGCTCCACTTCTGACCCGGCTTTCTGTGTATGGTCTGGGAAAGTAGTGAAGGGTGGATCAAGAGCTTGGATCCCTGCACCTGCGCTCCTGGTTCCCAACTTGAGATCAGCTCTACTGTGGCCGTTGTGACCATTTAGGGAGTGGATCGGTGGCTAAAAGAGCTCTCTCTCTCTCTCTCTCTCTTCTCTCCGTGATTCTGCCTTTCAAATAAAGGTAAGTAAGTAAATCTTTCTTTCTTTTTTTAAGAAAGATGTGGCATAGTAATAAAAAGACCATTTCCTAAACACTAACACATTGTTTAATGTTTAGGAAAACTGCAGCTATGTGAGTGACGATTTCATTCCAAAAGCAAAACCAGTTTTCATCACAACAGACTTGCCCATCCTGGATCAAAGAGCTTGTCGGCCAACCTCTTAACAGGAGGTCATATGCACAGAGCAGGGGGGACCCCAGAGTGGAGCAGTAGACAGGAGGAGGCTTGTATCCCAACCCTGAAGACTCTCGGATCCTCACCAAGGACTATCAATACGGGCACCAAGGACTACATCCCAATAGCCAAGAAGAACATGGGGAATTGGAGTGCCATCGGAGGCCGAGAACTCTAAGGTCACCCACCCCCATCTGGATCTACCACATGGGATGGAAGAAGCCCACATCCTGCCTTGCAGCATCCAAGGTCATCGGAATAACAGCCAGGAGCCCTTGAGTGGTCTGTAGAAACAGAAGAACAGTAAACTTCCTTCGCGACTAGGGAGAGGAGCCTTTTCTGGTCCTTACTTAGTTCCAACTTTGGATCCCCACCCTCTCTTGCAATGACCATCAGGATCACTCTGGAGCATCCCCCCTCAAAAAAAAATTAGAATAGATAGACAGAGAAATACAAGGAAAGCTTAGAACCAGACAGGGAGCGGTCAGTGCGGATCCACATATACCTTACTAGGTAGGACACAAAGATTAGTTACACCTCACTAGGGTATTGAAGGTTTATCTGCGTACCCTTCTTAAAACTGTTCTGCACCTCAATTGTTGACAAAGGCCTGGTTAGATTTATAAGCCAGTTTAGACTATCCTAAAATCTGCCAAGTTCAGCAAAATTGTGCTTCAACACTATAAACTACTAAACACTAAAATGAAAATAAACACAAGACAGCTGAATAGTACCCTATAGCCATTTTATGGTGTATAGCAGCCGGTCCTGTATATAAACAAAAAATGAAATGTCAATGAAGTAGTCACAGGATGTGGTTAAGAACTTGCATGGTTTTAACATACTGATTATTCAATAACCATGTCAATTAATTCCATAATGTTGTAAACTGTTGTTGATGTTATGGTGTGGCTTTTAATTGGCTGGGGATGATATTCTGCCAGATCTGCCTTTGGAGCAGAGATGGTCTCCCCAAGAAACCGTTGAATTTATCTGAACAATAAGATGCTGGGCTCTATGCTTGACATATGTTTGCAAAGAAAGAATCTGGACTTAATTTGATCTATAATACTACAACAAGGTGGAGGAATCCACCATGGGGAGAGGGTATGGGGAGGGGTTGGGGGAATCCTAGAGCCTATGAAACAGTGTCACATAATGCAACCTAATTAATTTAAAAAAAAAAAACAACAAAGACATTGTCAGTGTTCCCTTCTGGCTGTCTTCACATCCCTTGGATGGAAAATCAACTCCATTAGGGTCGGGACACGTCCTCTGTCACCTTTAAGGACCTGCCCTGGTGGCCAGGACTATGTCAGCTTGTCATGGTCATTCGGCAAACACCTGGGAGGAGGAAGGTTGCTCTGGTTCAGGTTTTGGAGGTTCACAGTGCATGATCAGGCAGCCCATCCTTTTGGTGTCTGATGGTGTTGGAGGCTGGAAGTGGCAGAGCTTGTGCAGAGGGAGGAGCAGAGAGTCAGCAAACAGATCGGCTGGGCAGAACTCCACCTGTACAACCAATCCTCTTCCAACAACTACCATTCCTGGGTGTGCCCCCAGAGCCCTGAAGACCACCTCCCAGATACTATTATAGGGTCTTAATCTATCAACCACTAAACCATTCACCAGTGATTTAACGCTTTGGAGTGCAAATGCATGAGTTGGGAGCTAAATCATGTTTATACCATAACAATTACACAGCAGGAAACTCAGAAATACTTGCTCAGCTGAGCCATTAGCACAATCAGATGGCCTAACATTGTGTGTGCATCATTCAGGAACACAGAGATATAAATCTGCATTCCAGGTCTCTTCTGGTTAAACTATTGGAGGCAGCCCCTTTACCATCTTTAATTGGACAACCGAACATTTCCTGGAAATGGTCGCTTGGACAAAACAGATGCTTTCAATCTTCCTCTCACATTGAAAAAAGACTTAGCCAATGGCGATTTGCATAATTTGAAGTCACATCCATTGAGGATCTGCTTTCTGTGGTGCCCTGTGCTGAATGTAGCCCGTGTCTTCCTTCCCTCAGGAGCGCAGGCCATCCTGCAGGTGCAGCTCACGCAGTTCTGTGAGTGAACTGTGAACTAAGACCGACTCCACCTGACTGGTGGCCAAAACCCATGGTGGCTGCATCCTGGGGTTAGGTGAGGGAGCAGAGAAAAGTGCCCCATAGAGTGTGAGGGTGCCCTTTCTGCAGAAGGGATGTTTCTTTTTTATAAAGATTTCTTTGTTTTTATTGGAAGGTCAGCTATACGGAGGGAAGCAGAGAGACAGAGAAGAAGATCTTCCATACGCTGATTCAATTCCCAAGTAGCCTCAACAGCTGGAGCTGAGCCAATCTGAAGCCAGGATCCTTGAGCCTCTTCCAGGTCTCCCACATAGGTACAGGATTCCAATGTTTTGGGCCATCTTCAACTGCTTTCCCAGGCCACAAGCAGGGAGCTGAATGGGAAGTGGGGCCACAGGGACACAAATTGGTGCCCATATGAGATCCTAATGTATGCAAGAAGAGGACTTTAGCCACTAGGCTACTGCACCAGGCCCTGAGGGATGTTTCTTACTTTAAAAATTGTTAAGAGCCCCAGCATGATGGCTCAATGACTAAATCCTTACCTTGCTAGTGCCAGGATCCCATATGGGTGCCAGTTCATGTCCCGGTTGCTTCACTTCCCATCCAGCTCCCTGCTTGTGGCCTGGAAAAGTAGTGGAGGGTGGTCCAGGACCTTGGAATTCTGCACCTGTGTGGGAGACCTGGAAGAAGCTCCTGGCTTGGGCTTGCATAACCTCAGCTGTTACAGCCACCTGTGGAATGAAGCAGCAGATGGAAAATCTTTCTCTCTGTCTCTCCTTCTCTAAGTAAAATCTGTCTTTCCAATAAAAAAAAATAAGTCTTTAAAAAAAAAAAGCTATTAAGTATGATGTTCTTGAAGGCACGTGCTCAACTGAAGATTGAACAGTTACAATTGGAAAATATTAACTGTCGTTTCTTAGCAGCTTGCTTTGAAGACTTATTTATTTGAAAGGCAGAGTTACGGAGAGAAGGAGAGGTAGAGAAAGTGATCATCCATCTACTCGTTCACTCGCAGGTGACTGTAACAAGCTGAGGTTGTACCAGACCAAAGCCAGGAGCCAGGCGCTTCTTCTGGGTCTTCCATGTGGGGAATAGTGGTCCAAGTACTTGGACCATCTTCTGCTGCTTTCCCAGGTGTATTAGCAGGGAGCTGGATTGGAAGTGAAGCATCGGGCACAGGGACTGGTTTCCATGTGGGATGGAGGTTTTGCAGATAGTGGCTTTACTTGCTATGCCACAGTGAGAGCCTCATTCAAATTAAGACAAGGCGAGTAACTGGCCCGGTGAAGATGCCTGCGTCTCCTGTCCAAGTGCCTCATTTTGAGTCCTGACTCTGATTCCATCTCCCATTGTTGGCATTTGGGGAATGAAACAGGGAACGGACTCTCCCTTTCTTTCATAAATAAGTAATAATTAAACAGGAATAAGTAAGAATGGTATCAACTGCAAAACTCATTTCTAAAAATATTTTTTCTATTTTAACTCGTATTTTGAAATATTTTAAGAATTTATTTGAAAGACAGAATTCAGAGAAAAAGTAGGATCTTCCATCCATTGGCTCAACTCCCAAATGGTTTACAGTGGCCAGGCTGGGACAGGCTAAAGTCAGGAGCCAGAAATTTCTTCCAAGTCTCTCATGTGAGTACAGGGGCCCAAATACTTGGGCCATTTTCTACTGCTTTCCCAGGCACACGAGCAGGGAGCTGATCAAAAGTGAAGGAGCAGCTGGGATTCAAACCTGTGTCCACATGAGATGCCAGTACTGCAGACAGCAGCTTAATTAGCTCTGCCACAATGCCAGCCCCTAGAAACAGTTTTTGTCTACAAAGACTAATGTAGATTTGTAGCTCTGGAAAACCAGGTGTGTTTCAGAAACTCCTGCCTATGAGCTTCGCGGAGTGGATGGTGTGGGCTCCAGGATCAGGTCTGCATTGAAAACCCCCAACTTCCCTATTCATGGACATGCAGCCTTGGGCAAGGTACAAGGTAAGTGTCCATATATATTCAAATGACAGGCGTGTTGTTGACCAGGTGGAACTGCTGGTGATCTGTGTTACGTGGTGAGACACTCAGTGGTAGCTGTCTTATTGATTTGTTTCCAAAGGTGTTTTGGTACATCATGAAGGGGAGTTTGGGAAAAACATTTCCTGGTATTCTACAGCAGCTGCTTAAAAGGATGTGACTTTTCCCATACCAAGTCTGGGAAGCCATTGTTCCCTCAGCAATAGTTCTTAGTGCATTGAACCTGAATATGTGCCAGACATCCCAGCCAAGGATTCATCGTGGTAGGATCACCAACACCCCCATGTTCTGAAAAACAAAAACAGCTGAGGGACCAGGAGGTGCAGTGATGGCCTAGTGCCGCATTAGCCACGGGAGCAGGAGGCCTGGCTCCAGGAGAGAAGGAGGGACCCCACTGCTCTGGGCTTGAGCCAGGCCTTCAGGGTGTCATCTTGTTATGGGAGAACTCCTCAAACTAGCAGATCTTGGGGCCCTGTGGCTGTGGCTTTGAGTGCTGGGAAAGGACCCTGCAGTGACACTCCCTGGGTCTCAGGTCTCAGGTCTCAGATTTCAAGCTAGCAAGCAAGATCCCAGTGGGTTCACTTCTGACTTCTATTCCTCCCAGGCAGCCATTAAGATGAGATGGGGAGGCCTGGCAGGGATAGGGTCATGGATGGCCAGGTGCACTGCGGTGAGGCAGTGCTCCCTGGGTGCTCCACTGTAACCAGGTGTCCCTGACCACTGCTCTGAGAGCCATCCTGGGCTGTGGGCAACCGGCAGGGGATGTGGGTACTGAGTCCATGGGCAGGGTTCTCCCCTCAGGCTCTCATCAGGCTGTGGGGTCCGAGATGCAGCATTCATGTGGCCCTTCTGCAGAGCCTCTTCCCGGTACTTGTACTTGCTCTTTGCTGAGGAGTGGGTTAGCCCGGTGGAGACGGGGAGGAGGAAGACTGACAAACACCCTAATGGGGAGTGAATGGATGATTAAAGAGGGAAAGAGGCTGGGAGTGGAAATTCACTTAAAGCATCCGTAACCCACAAATCTGATCCAGAACTGTCTCCAGAAATAGCAGGCTGGTGTGTGTGTGTGTGTATGTGTGTGTGCAGGCACCTGTGATGGTACTGGGAGAGACAGGAGAGGGGTACTAGACTGAGGGTAGTAACAGAAAGGTCAATGAATTGCCTCATCCTAGCGGGGGATATGAAGATGCTGTCAACAGTGGTTGCGGGGCTGTGCCTGGGGCTTGTGTGCTGGTCACATTGTTTGCTGTACAAAAATAGAGCTCACAGCAACAGCAATTGCCATAGTTACTGAGTATTGCACTATTGCTCCATGTATCACAGTGCATTAGTCACTGTCCCTCAGAGAATCAGAACCAACAAGAGCTGTCTGTACCTTGACCTGTACTCATAGCGGTGCTCGTATAGGTATAGACATGGAGGGAGACAGAGGGAGAGATTTGTGATAAGGATTTGGCTCCTGTGATTACAGAAACTGACATCTCTCCAGTCTGCAGTGACTGGTGGAGACCCAGGAGGCTGAAGGCATATTTTGAATCCAAGGACTATCTGATGACAGCATTTTGTTTTGCTTGAGGGAGTCACCTCTTTGTTTTTTTTGTAAGATTCACATACAGACAGGAAAGAAGGGAGGGTGAGAGGGAGGGAAGAAGAGAGAGAGAGAGAGAGAGAGAGAGAGAGAGAATGACTACAGGGTTCTGCCACACTGACCCAGAGCCAGGAGCTTCTTCCAGGTCTCCTACAGGAGCCCAACCACCTGAGCCAGCTTCCACTGCATTGCCAGATGCATTAGTGTGGGGCTGGATTGGAAGTGGAACAGCTGGGTTTTGAACAAGAACCCATACGGAATGCCAGCTTTTGTAGGCAGCAGCTTTATCCGCTATACCACAGCACTGACCCCAGAAGCCAAACTTTGGCTCAGTCCAGGCCCTCGGGTGAATGGAAAAACCCAATCACATTATGGAGACACTTTGCTTTACTGATTCAGTGTTCCCATCACCCCAAAACTCCCTCACTGACACACTCAGAATAATGTCTGAGCAAATACCTGGGCACCTAGTAGCCTAATCAAGTTGACACAGAGAACAAGCCACTTGGTATGGTGAGAGTTTGAAGCATGCTGACTCATTTACTCTCCCTTCCAAATTCCACAAAGTCGTTTACTATTTTTACTGCTCATTACCATTGAAAAAGGAACAAAATGAGACTCCAAAAACCGCCAACCCTTTCCATGGTCAGGAGCACCCTGAGACTGGCATCCAAGTCTAACTGATCTGAAGCCACTTTGTTGTATTGCTTCAGTGCCAGCTGCAGCCTCGTATATGCCCGCCTCTGTCCTCTGGAAGCTATCATCGCTCTCCTCCTCACCTGTGTTGACCTTGACTGTTGCATGGCGCATACATCAAGGCTGTCGCTTGCAGGCGACAGAACAGAGTCTGGCTGTGTTAGTACAAAAGGGATGTTTAATCAAAAGGCTATTGAGTGGCTCCCAGAATACCCTGGGAGAGCTTTAGAACTACAGCTGTGTTGCTGTAAAGGACACTTGGAAGTAGGTATCTGGCATTTCCGCCATCCATTGGGCCCATGTCCCCTGTATTCCAGAAGGAGTCCTAAGGCTGCTGCGCTCCAGGTGCTGCTAGGAAGCTATCTGAGGGTAGCCAGAAGAAATGACAAAGATCATCGCATGTATTCAAGTGATGCTTAGGACACCTGATGGCAGGGGCAGCTGCCCTCACAGGCAGAGTCAGCAGTGGTCCACGTCGGGCCCGAGGTGTGCCCAGCGGACTCTCATTGGACAACTGATGTTCTACCACACGAAGTCAACAAAGCCATAGGCTATGGGTAAAGAGAATTCCTGGAGTGGGTTGCTTTGTATTTCCCAAAATAGATACAACGAATTCCTAATCCTCACAGCCTCCGAATGTGACCTTATTTGAAAATAGATTGCAGAAATAATCAAGAATGAGGTCACCAGAATGGTCTTTAATCCTGTAAGTCTGATTTCCTTGTAAACGGGAAGTCTAAGGGTGATTGTTTAGCTTCGCAGTGGAGCCGTCTGTACCCCACGTTGGCGCGCCTCCCTCTGCCTCCCAGCCCCGGCTCCTTGCCACTCAGGCGGAAGACCTGGATTGAGTTCCTGGCTCCTGGTGTCAGCCCTCCTGGCATTGGGAGCATTTGGGGGATTGGATGAGAGTTCTCTCTCCGCCTCTGTTTATATTTCAAACAAACTTAAGGGAGAGGAATACTTACTAAATTAGGACTTTTTATATTTAAAGATTTTATTTATTTCTATCAGAAAGGCAGATATGCAAAGAGGAGGAGAGACAGAGAGGAAGATCTTTTGTCCACTGACTTACTCTCCAAGCGACTGCAACAGCTGGAGCTGAGCCAATCCGAAGCCAGGAACCTGCAGTTTCTTCTGGGTCTCCCACACAGTGCAGGGTCCCAAGGCTTTGGGCCGTCTTTGCTTTCCCAGGTCACAAGCAGGGAGCTGGATTAGCAAAGCAGCTGGGACTCAAACCAGTGCTAATGTCTCGGGCAGGGGCTTAACCCACATTACCACAATGGCAGTCCCAAATTCAAAATGTTTTTTTAAAATAATTGTGGATTAGCAGAAGCATTCTAAAGCAGTATCCTCTGTCAGTTTCCCCTGTTGTCATCCCGCATGACCGTTGCGCATTTTTCAAAACAACGCTGTCGCATTAGTTTTCTGTGTCTGTTGTAACGGACTGCTACAAAGACACAAGTGTGGTGTGCTGCAAGTCTGGAGTCAGAAGTTCCAAACAGGCTCTACGCTGCAGCCCGAGTATCGGCAAGGCCAGGTCCCTCTCGCAGATCCGGGGGAACCCATTTCCTTGCCTTGCTTCTAGAAGCTGCCCATGTGCTCATGCTGGGGACCCCTTTCTCCTCTCTTTAAATGCATGTGTTTATATTTTTAAAAAAGATTTATTTATTTTTTTTGGAAAGGCAGATATATAGAGAGAAAGAGAGACAGAGAGGAAGATCTGCTGTCCGTTGATTCACTCCCCAAGTGGCCGCAATGACCGGAGCTGAGCCAATCCAAAGCCAGGAGCCAGAAGCCTCTTCTGGGTCTCCCACTCAGGCGCAGGGTCCCAAGGCTTTGGGACATCCTCTGATGCTTTCCCATGCCACAAGCAGGGGGGCTGGATGGGAAATAGAGCATCCAGGACACAAACCAGCACCCATATGGGATCCCAGCGCATGCAAGGTGAGGACTTCAGCCACTAGGCTATTGCGCTGGGACCTGTTTGTTCATTTTTAAAATCTAATTTTAAAGTAGAGAGACAGCGGTTTTGCATCTGCTGGTTCCTTCTCCAAATGTTCACAATAGCCAGGGGGTGAGCCAGGCTGAAGCCAAGACCTAAAATTCAGTCCACATGATCCTAATGCTGAGTCATCACCTCATAGGGTTTGCGTTAGTGGGAAGTTAGAGCTGAAGGCAGAGTTGGGCCTCAAACCCTGGAGCTCCCAGAGGGGATGCAGTCATCTTGAGTAGTGAGCCACGCACAACGCCAAATGCCACATTACTCCCCTTCTTTGTAAACATACTTTATTTTTATGGCAGTTTTAGGTTCTCAGTTGAGTGACAAGTGCAGGGAGTTCCCGTCAGCCCCCTGTGTCCACACACACACAGGTCATTCCATTGCCAAGTTCCCACTCTTGTGCAGGAAGGTACATTTGTTAGGGATGATGCAGCTGCATTACCAACTGAAGTCTATTCCTGTGGGAAATGACAGGTGCCTGCTGTGGTGGTGTGCGGATCAGGGACACAGGGGGCGCAAGAGAAGCCTCAGAAGACAGCTTTATGCGCTTGCAGCAAGTCAAGGAGGCCCTGGGAAGGTAGCATCCTCGAAGACGTGGCCTCTCAGCGCTAGTTCCCCACGCCTTCCATAACAAGGTCGGGGCAGGATGCCGACAAGGGGAGCAGGAGGGCACTTCCTGTTTGGTGTGTACATCTTCATTTGCTGTATCACCAAGAATCTGACTCACAGGAGGCCCACATGGGCATGCCTCCCTCTCCGCTATGTCAACAATGTGAAAAATAAAATAAAATATTTAGAAAAGGAATCTGATTCACACTGGTCTCTTGCAGCCTTCCCGGGTGATAGGAGTCCGAACAGCTCGCTAGCAGATAAGCCTTTCGGGAACATTCTCTGAAAGACAAGCTCCAGGGACTAAACTGCTCCTCTGCCCGTGTTCCTGTGCTTCTCCTTGGCCCAACTCCTACATTTCCTTTGTCCTGCACGTCTCCTGAGTTCTGCCTGTTCATCCCTCCCTCACCCCCGACTTCCTTAATATTCTAGAAGGGAAGTTTCCCTGCGCTGTTTATTGGGTGCCCCCAGAACTCTGACTCACAAACAAGTGAGAAGGAGGTGTCCGAATGATAGGACTGGACAGGAAGTCCTTGCTGACTCCAGGGATATGGCCCCAGCGGGGCCAGGGAGTTCTCTCCACTGCCTAACTTGGGGCCAGCTGGGTGGCTGCAGCTCCCTCTGTCCCTCACACCTGAGGAGGTCATGTTGCAATCCTACTCTCAGGGGGTGGGTGTCTTGCCATAGGCAATCCCCAATCCCAATCCCAAAGATCTCCATGATGTTTGGATAAGCCTCCCGCTCTCCTGTCAGTGTATCCCAGGAAGTGACTGCATGAGCAGCAACACTCATCCGGGAGTGACTGGTATACCAACAGCATCACTCAACTGGTGACAGATTGAGATGCTCAGAAATAGGCAGCCGAGTCACTCGTCCCACAGCGACACGCACATCCAAACGCCCACTGCTTCGGCTGGAATCTGGGGCTGCGGGGATCGCACCCAGAGACTCCAAGTGCCGGTGACAGTCAAAGCCACTCACTGTCAGCTCCCTTCCATTCTTCATCCCTCCCCTGGACAAAGATTGGTCCTCCTTCTGCTCTGTTCTTCAGCCTCTCTTCCTGGAAGCTGGACTTAAAGGTCACCGCAGGCTAAAAGGCAGGGTGGAGAAAGGGGTGAGGGTGCACCCTCCCAGGCACAGTTTAGAATTTTTAGGCTTTTATTATTGATTTGAAAAAAAAACATATATGTTTATTTGAAAACACAGATACAGAAGCAGAGATAGAAGTGCTCCGCCCACTGGTTCACTCCCCAGATGCCTGCGGCAATAGGGCTGGGCCAGGATTCCAGAACTCAGTCTAGGTCTTCCACGTGTGTGGCAGGGACCAAGAGCTCAATAATCAAATAGTTATCTATGCTGCTGGACCAACAGCCCATTCTCTCCTGACATAACTGTTTTTTGGTTTCTAGGAAACATCAACCCTAAATATAGCTTGCCTTTTCTGTTTCTTGTCCTTTCGTCATGCCATTCCTTCCACCTGAAATTCCTCTGCTCATCAAAATCTTGGCCCATCTTCAGTGCAATTAAATGCTTCCTCCCCCAGGCAGTCTCATCTTCCCTTCCCCTTCCTTCCTTCATCTTTCTTTCTTCCTTTTCTTTTTTCGTTCTTTCTCTCTCTCTCTTTCTCTCTCTCTCTCTTTCTTTCTTTCTCCTTCTTTCGTTTATGTCTTTTTTTCTTTGTTTCTTCCCTTCTCTCTCTCTCTCTTTTTTTTTTAAACATTTATTAATTTATACTTGAAAGGCAAGTTTACAGAGAGAAGGAGAGAGAAATCTTCCATCTGATAGTTCATTCCCCAAATAGGCACAACTGCCATTACTGAGCCAGTAATTTTTTCCAGGCCTCCCATGTGGGTGCAGGTGCCCAAGAACTTGAACCATCTTCCACTGCTCCCGAGGCCATAGGTAGGGAGATGGATCGGAAGTGCAGCAGATGTGACAACAACTGGTGCCCCATGGGATACCAGTGCTACCAGTGGATACCAGTGATACCAGTAGAGATGAGCTGCTAAGCCACTGCGCCAGCCCTTTCATCTGATTCCTTCACCCCTCCCCACCAGCACCTAGCTTGTGGTAGGCAGTGGCACAATGCTTGTTGCACAAGTGGATGAAGAAAGGAGAGCGTGAAACCTCTCATTCCAATTCAGGTCACAGAACACTGGAGCAGTCTGTGCTTTGAGGCATTTACAGGAGGTGAAATTGCTTCGTAAACCAGGATACCACAGCTGGTGGAGGTCAGAAGCAGGACTACAAGAATCTGAATTGTACACCTTCTAGTTCTGTCCGTGCTAGAAAGCTGCAGACAAAGACATGCTTTGGTCTCCAGGCCTTGCCTACTAATGAGTTTGTTCAGTAAGTATAGAAAGCTGCTGTTGTCGACCACTCCTTTCAGTGGAAGCACTGAGTGTGGAGGCTGTTAGTGCAGGTTCTTCCTGCTGATAGCTCCTCTCCTGCACTTCCGACTCCCAGCCATCACTCTGCTCTGGAGGGCTTGGAGAGCAATGCTGGGTGTGCACCTGACCGCATTGTTTCTGTAGTGGCTCTGTGCAGCACTTACAGCATGTTGACATTTGAATTCCCAGGATCTCAGAATATGACTGTCCTCAGAGAATGGATCTTTAAGGAAGTGACTATTGGAGAGGCAGAGAGTCAGGGAGGGAGGGCTCTCCCATCAGCTGGCTATTTCCCCACATGGCTACAACTTGTTGGACCAGGGGCCAAAAGCAGAAGCCAAGGGACTGAGAGCCCATCTGGGGCCTCCATGCAGGTAGGAAGGAACCATGCTTGAACTGTACCTGCTGCCTTCTTGGGCTTGCCCAGATGGGAAGCTGGAATAAGGAACCAATGGTAGGCATGTGGGAGGTGGGCAGCATAGATTAATAGCTAGACTAAACACTCTCCCCTCCCCAATCGCCAGGGTAATGAAGTCATGCTGAAGTCACCGTGTGACTGGTGTCCTTATAAGTTGAAGCACAGAGGTCCCCAGGGAAAATGACATGACAGCTTCTAGAAGAAGGGGTCCCTCTGTCAACCACAGCCGCAGCTTGATTGCAGAGTCCCAGCCCTGAGAGCCAGCAGATGGTCACATTCTGCGGCGGAAGCCGCCCGGTCTGTGGGGTTTTGTGGTGTCAGCTTCAGCAGAGCTGCACGCACTCAGCCAGGCACCCCATGCAGACTGCCAGACTTAGCGTGTCTCGTTGCTGTGAGAAGATGGTCGGCTCATCCACCCATCTTTCAGATACTAACCTGGAGGCACAGGAGAGGAGAGAGTGGCCACTTTCTCTCACCCTCTCAAACACGCAGGAGCTTTTAACATTTTGCCATCAAACTTTCAATAATGCATTTTTTTTTTTACATTTACTGAGGAAAATCACATACATACCACTCTCCAGCTCCACTCACCCCACTCCCACATCCTTAGTGGATTAAGTGTTCTCTGACTTTCATAGTCTCTGCTGGCTCCTCTAATCACGCCAGAGGTGTGCTCATGCACGCACACACGGGCACACGCACAGGCACACACGTGCACACACATGCACATGCACGCACACGGGCACACACTGGCACACACACATGCATACACGGGCACACGTGTGCACACAAGGGCACACATGGGCACACATGCGCACACACGGGCACACGGGCACACGGGCACATACACACACTGCACACATGAGGGCGCATGTGCTCCCCACAGCACAGGATGAGGTCAGAGGGCCGGACTGATGGCTCTGTGTTTAAAGGGAGCATCCCATTCATAAAAGTCCTTTGCATTCTAGAACGTTCAAACCCTTCTTGTTTCTCTTATCTATTCTTATTTAGTTAAGGAGATCAAGAATTAAAGCAAGGCTACTTTCATTTTCAGGAAGAGACTCAGAAATATTATGGTTCAGGGGCAGACGTTATGGAATAGAAGGGTCAGTTGATGTGTAATCCCAAATTGGAGTTCAGGCCCCAGTCCGAGCTCCTCTGCTTCTGTGCCAGCCCCTGCCACTGTGCCTGAGGAGAAGATAGCAGAGGATTGCTGACATGCCTGGCTCCCTGTTATCGATGTGGGAGGCTAGGATGGAGTTCCTGGCTCCTGGCTTTGGCCCGGGCCAACTCTGGCTACTGCAGATGTTTGGGACATGAGACGGCAAGTGGACAATCACTGATGCTCTCTCTCTTGCTTTCTAGACAAATGAATACACACACACACACACACATATGTATATCTTTAAAATAATGATTACGAGTCATCTTTTAATCATAATTCCATGCCCTCTCTTCCCCACTGGGTTGATGTGTGTGAATGTTATCAATTTCCCACCCTCCTCTGTTCTGTCACAGCATGGAATAGGCTTCTCTGATACTGTAGTGTGATGGCAACAGCAAGCATTCTGGGTCTTGCTGATGCACCAGGTACTATTCTAAATGCTGCACATGGATTAGCATCTCACAGCCTTGCATGTTAATTCCTGTTACTGTCACTCCCACTTTACAGATGTGGAGCCTGAGGTATGGAGAAGTTAAGTAACTTGTAATGTCAGTTTTTTGTTGCTGCAGCTGAATATCTAAGACAAACTATGTATAGAAAAGAGATCTATTTTGGTTCATGGGTTGGAAGATCTCAAGTGCAAGCTCAGGAGGGGCCCACTGGCTTGGCCAGTTGGCAAGGGCTGAGTGGTAATGGTGGAGCATGCATGCATGGTGAGTCTGCAAGCACAGGCAGAGAGTTCATGGCCCTGAGGTCTCCCTTATGGAGTTATAAGATTGCATCATCAAACTAAAACCCAACAATCCAATCCAATCACTTCCCCAAATCCCCACATTTGGGTATCATCACTGAATTACGCTTCCATCCTTAATCCCTTAATTATTACTATAAGACTCTGGTGACCAAGCCTTTTAATATTTGGGCCTTTGTGGCACATGCACTCAGACTAAAATCCAATCCATAGCACTTGCTCAAGGTCACATACCTGGCCATAGGCAAAAATCTCACACCCATGCAGCCTGGCTCCAGGCTCTCTACCCTCTTAGCTAGAATGGCATAGCCACCTCTCCCACAGAGGCCTCTGTCTCTGTGTAAGACCATATGTGTGCTGAGATACTCATTACTTGCTATATGAACTGACAATTAGTGTTCCCATGTCACAGATGCCCATGGGGAAATCCTATCCCTAAGGTGGTGGTGTTAGGGGGCAGGGTCTTTGGGAGGTGGTTAGGATTAGCTGAGGTCGGGAGAGCCGCCCCAAGCCTGTGCTTAGTGCCTAAGAAGCCACACATACCAGACCTTGCTTCTCTTTGCCATGGGGCAATAGGCCCAGAAGGTAGCATCCATGAGCAATCAGTAACCGCTGGAGCCTTGATCTTGAACTGCCCAGTCTGCAGAAAGTCAGAAAGTGATTCCCGTGTTGGATAAGCCACCCAGGGTTCAGGGACAGGTTTCAGCAGCCCAGGCGACTAGGACTCCCACTGTGTCCTCCACCCCTCCGGAACCCAGCTCTGGAATGCCTTGGCTTCCTCCTATGAGTCTGGGCACCAGCCTTCTGCATCCACTGGTTCTGGGTTGATGTCGTTCCACCTGCTGTGGGTGAGCGATGAGTGGGTGGGTTTCCAACACAGAGGGCCGCGGAGCTGACTGCCTGAGCTTCCCGTTTCATCCTGCCTCCCAAGCAATCTGCTCCTGCAGCTGAGGCTAGTGATTCAGACGCAGTGCCCAAGACTGAGAGTGTCCGGCTGTGTCTCAGCGTCCCCACCAGCTCTGCCCCCGTTGGTCAGAAAGTGCAGAGCTGGGGAAGAGGTGCCCAGAGAGTGTGTGGCTGGCTGGTCCAGCCTGGGGCTACCCCTCCCAGCAGAGCATGGGAGCATGGGAGGACGGTGGCACCTGTAGGGATTGGGAGGGTTTCCGGTGAGCACATTCCATGTGCACAAGAAGTTCGGGTGTCTTTGATCGTCACGCCTCTCCAGTGCCATTTTCCCTGTAGGCACCGTAACAGCTCATTCTGGGTCATGGCTGGTGGAGATTGCACACACACCGCCTTCCTTCACTCCCCACAGTCTGGGTGGGCGCCTCCCGTCACAGGGGAGGACACTGAGGGCCTCGTGGAACATAGATTTGGCCAAGGTCATACATTCAGCAAGCAGCTGAGAATTTTCGGCCAAGGATATTTCTTTGTTCTCTTCCTCTACTCTCCATTCTCTCCCCGCCCCCACACCCACTTTCTTCCTCTCAACAAATACAAGGGTACTTCTTTGTGGAAAAAATAGAATTAAAAGATAGGCTTCTTTTGGTATGAAACTATTTTGAAGTTTATGTATAGTTTCTTCTTTTTCCCTTAAAATGCATTTCCCATGGACTTCTTGCAGACACAGCCTGCTTTCAGCATTTGGTGTGTATCAGATGCCCTGTATACTGCTGGGGTATGGCGAGGAACGCGGCCTTTCTCACTTTAAACCATCCTCTATCATCGTCTAAGTCATTGCAGCCTGTCTTGGGGAGATCACAGGTAGAAAGTGGCCCCTGGCTGCCCCCAAGGGTCTTCCGTGGCTTCTCCAGGCTTGAGAAAGTTGGCACGTGGAGTGTGAGAAGCCTGGAGTGCAAGAACGCTTGGGGAAGAGTGCAAGTCAGCCATTGGGAGTGAATGCATTTGTCCAAAATGGAGCGTGCTCTGGGAGAGCAAGAGGGAGGTGGCACCAACGACAGAATCAGAGTAGGGCAGGGCCACGGACATTAAGGGGTGAGTAAAGACCAGAAGGCCTTTGCCAGGCCAAGGAGGGGCAGGTTCCTGCTGAGCTGTCTTTTAGGAGGTCCATGACAAAACCAAACAGAATCAACCAAAATCAAGATGGCAAATGGAGCCTGTGCTGGTAGACTCAAACTGACCTGAGAGTCACCTTAGAGTTCACTATGCTGAACGACACATTTGCACAACATTCCAGTGGCCATGGCCACTGACCACATGGCACAGGTGGAATATACTCCATTCACACCCCTTCTTGCTCTTGTCTATCACCTCCCGCCACCCAATGCTACCCAGGCATGGCCCTATTTACCCTACCATTAACCCCCTCAGCCCCTTTCTATAAAATGCTTTTTCCTAGCTTTAGTTATTTTATGAATTCAGTTTTATTTTATTTGAAAGGCAGAAACACAGAGAAAAAAAAAAAACACAAGCAGAGAGATCTTCCATTTGTTGCTTCACTCCCGAAATGTCTGCAGACTACCGTTAAGGCCACAACAGTCCGGGTAGGGCTGGCCAAAGCCAGGAGCTTAGTACTCCATGCAGATCTCCTTTGTGGGTACCAAGGACCCAAGCCTGCTGCCTCCCTGGACACACCTTAGCAGGAAGCTGGATTGGAAGGGAGGAGTTGGGTTTTGAAAGAGGCACTTTTATACAGGATGCTCGTATCCCAGAAGACAGGTTAATCGCTGCACCAAATGCTTGCCCCCAAACTCCTTTTGGGTGGATAGATCAAGTTGAGTTTTATCTCCAGCCTCCAATTTCTCTGCTTGGCAATTAAACTTCTCTTTCTTTAAAAATGTGGCTCCTGATATTTGGATATTCTATAAGTATGAAGACACGGCAACCTGTTGATGGCCATGCTGGGCTGACAACCTTGAGGTTTAGTTAAAGATGTGATTGTAAATACTGTGTTCTTTTTTACATGTGGTTAGGAAATTTAATTTCTCTTTTTATTCTGTTGGAGAAATAGTTCCAAAATGTTCCGAGAACATTGAAATAAGCTAAGATCATGCCTGGAAGAGTCACTGCTGTTGAGTCTGGATGTTGAGGACTTTTACCCACTACATAATCATTCCGATGGGTTCCCAGCTCTCTTTTTGGCTGAAGTGATTCTGCTGTGTGTGTGAGGATTCAATACAGGGAGAGTCAAACATGATGAATGAAATCCTCAGTGTCTTTGAGTCAAGGTGTCCCTGCTCTTGCAAAACCAAAATACCAAGACACACCACGGCATTGAAGGATGATGGGCAAAATGCTCAGAAGTTTTCATGAGCCAGAATATTGCCTAGGGCTGGAGTTTTGACAGTACAGTTTGACCTATGAGGCATCATGCATAAGTTACTGATTTTCTTTCTTGCGTTTTGTTTTAAAAAGCACTCCATGGCTCAGGTGGCTGTGAGCTTTGTTCTTTAAAGCAGTTCCAGTGAAGTGACACCATTTTCCTAAAGATGCCAGAATTCTCCAAAGAGCTTTTGAGATTGTTCTTCCAGGGAATCGAGATAGTGGAATAGGGTAAGCTCACGTTTAAACAGACAGAGAAATATTAGCCAGTGTGAAGCTGAGAGGGCATATTCCAGGAAATTGAAGAGGACTGAACAACAGCAGAGGGGTATCTGGAGACTGACAGTCACAGGAAGGCAGCACAAATAGCGGTGTGGTGTTGCAGTGATGGATACCCCAGCGGCATTCAGTGAATGGTGATATGAACTCTACCAGCAGCCAGAACACCACTGGCAACAAGGTGGGAAGGCAAGTTCAGAGCTGAACCCAGACAAAGAACTGCCAGTCCTGCTGATCTGTTTGATTTGACCAGGAGCAGAGAGAGAATGGCAGGTCCCAGATGGGTAGTGCGGGAACAGGATGGATTTCATAGCCCAGTCCACCTCCTTGAGCCACATCAGGCACCATTTTGTTTAAGGAGGCAAGGACTAAGGACAGTACTGCACATGCACTGAGCTGGAGTGAACTCATTTCTGATTCAGTGAACTGCAACAACGTGGCATCTTATAGGTTCCATCCAAGACTGGTCCAGGTAGCCCTCAGACATGACAGTCAGCAGATAAACAATTCTAGTAGTGGCACATCAAGCACCATTTTGTACAGTGTGGCAAAGATTTTAAGACTGCAGGGACAACAGTGAGCTGAACATGCACTGAGTTCAGCGAGAACTCATTGAGCTCAGTGGATTACACTGGCACTACAGGAAAATAATACCAAGTATGGCATCCTATGGATCAAAATAGGTCCATATGGCCCTGAGAGCTAACAGCCAACAGGTTCTGGCTATATAGGACACCTGGTGTCTCCCTAATCCTAGGACCTGCTCCAACCAGAAGTGGGAGAAAGGTTGTACAGACAACGGTGCAGCCTCAGCACGGGATCACAGGAGGTGGAGAGTGGTGAGCCAGGAGCTCAGGTTACAGAGACCAGGGTGGAAGTCTAACATAAGAACCGAGAACTGGAACTCGCAGGAGAGAGTGGCACAAGTGACTACAAACAAAGAGCCATGTGCCAACTGCAATAAGTAAAATAGAATGTAGATCTGTGGGTGACAGAGCTTAGAAACTTGCCCCAAGGAGAGGAATCTGATAACCAGAAGTACAATGCCTGAGAGCAAAAGAAGAGACAGAGGCACAATATCATTGACAACTCCCCTGCAAAGGAACAAAAACCTTTGCCAACCTCAGAGGTAACTGAGGAAGACATTGAGAAAATGGGGGATACAGAATTCAAAACACTTGTCATAAAGCTTCTTATCAACAATGAGAAGCACGTAAAGCAGGCATTCAAGGAATTTAAGAAATATATCACACTGGAAATGATATATCAGAAACAAAGACTACAGTGGAACAAATTAAAAGGATGGTGGAGAGTCTCCAAAATAGAATGAAGGAGGCAGAAGAAAGAATCTCAGAATCGGAAGATATTTCCTGTCACCAGGGGGAAACAAACAAAAAGCTGGAAGCAGAGCTGGGTCAGGCCAAAAAAAGTATTCAAGAACTGAACGACACTATTAAAAGGCCAAATATAAGAGTTATGGCAGTCCCAAATGGTGTAGAAAGAGAAGCTGGGTTTAAAATTGTATTTAATGAAATAAAAAGGGTAAATTTCCCTAATCTAGAGAAAGAATTGGGAAACAACATCCAGGAGGGGCACAGAACTCCCAACAGTATTGACCAAAAGTGGTCTTCATCAAGACACATGATAATCAAACTCTCTTCAATCAAACATAAGGAAAAAAATCCTTAAACGTGCACGTGAATAAAAAGACAACTGACATATAAAGGAATGCCAATTAAACTCACAGGAGACCTCTCACAGGAAACTCTACAGACAAGAAGAGAATGGAGCAACATATTCCAGATTCTAAAAGCAAAAAAATCGTCAGCCCAGGATAAAGTACCCAGCAAAGCTTTTCTTTTTCCTTGAAAATGAAATAAAATTCTTTCACAGTAAAGATAAATTAAAAGAATATGCCTCTTCCAAACCTGCCCTACAAAGAATACTTAAAGATATTCTCTTGACAGAGATAAGGAATAGCGCCCACCAAAACCAAAGGCAAATGCGAAGAACATCCCAATAAAATAACAATAGAAGACTAAATCAATGAACAACTCATTGCTAAAATGACAACCAAATTACCACCTATTTTTATTAACCCTGAATGTAAATGACTTAAACTCATCAAGCAAACATCATAGATTAGTAGACTGGATTAAAAAACCCATCTGTTGCCTACAGGAGACATATTTCACCAACAACGATCAGTGGAAACTGTATCTCATGGATTTTGATTTTTGTTAGCTTCATCTCTTCAAAACACTCTCTTCTCATTAAATTCTTCACTGACTCATAGATCATTTTCTTCAAGAAGGTTCTTGATTTTCTTTCTCATTTCTTCAGCAACACATTAGTCATTCAGTAACATACTATTTAACTTCATGGTGTTGTTAATTTTTTTTTCTTCCTGGTGTTGATTATGTTTTGCGGCTTTTCATTTAAGGAGTTGAAAGCAACTGTGTAATGGAGACTATCATATCTAGTAGCATGTTATTTAACTTCATGGCATTATAAATTTGTATTTTTCTTCCTGTTGTTGATTTTGTATTGTGGCTTTTTATTTAAGGGGAAGTGTAGTAACTGTGTAATGGAGACTATCATATCCAGATGTGAGGATACAATGCAGTATGTATCTCTACTTCCAGACAAAGATGGACTCCCAATGAAACTGTTTACTATATCTTGATGATAGGATACTGGACTCTCTGTCATTGTCCATGCCTACAATGATGGACATATGATTGTGTGAAGAACTATACTATAGTAATGATATAGGGGAATTCAGTGAGAGGGGAGGGAATTGGGGCTGGGATAAGGGAAATCCCAGGGCCTATGGAGCTATATCATAAAATGATAATAATAAAAAGAAATAAAATTTTAAAAAGAAATTATTCTTTCATCATTTTTGCCTGAGACAGTTTGCAGATCCTATAATAAAACCAGTCTCTTTCATATTTATGCCTGGTTTAGAAGTCACAATGGCATATTATGACTATATAATAACAAAATAAAAACCTGATCAACGAAACATTAAAAAACTGAAAACTTGGCATAGGTGTAGTGGTGCATTTTGTGAAAGAGCTGCTTGAGATGTCTACATTCCGTGTTGAAACACCTAGGTTTGAATTCCAGCTACTCTGCTTCTGATCTGGCTTACTGCTGTGTATACCCTAGGAAGTGACTGAGTAGGACTCCAGTACTGAAGTCCCTGGCATCCATAAGACAGAAGGCTTCCTGGCTCCTGCCTGTGGCCCAGCCTGGCCCTAGCCGTTAGCACTTGAAGAGTGAACCAGTCAATGGTACATCCCATCTCTAAAATACATAAAAACAAAAGTGAAAATTTTGTGCAAGAAAATTGTTTTAGTAACCTCATAATGGGGAACATTTAAGTATGAATCAACTTTAGGAATGACTCAGTATTCTCCAAAGAAACAGAACCAACTGGAGATCTACTTATTACCTATTATCTATCCGTCATCCCCGCCTCTATCTGTAACTCTGTCACCTCTATCATTTATCTACCCATCATCTATCTTTGTAATCTAGCTGTGTCTCCATCTGTTTTTATCTGTCATCCAGTTAGCTGGTTACCTATCCTTTCTCATGTGTCTAACTCTCCATCAATTGTCTACATTTATCGTCCCTGTCATCCGTATAATCATCAGACTTGTCATCTAGCTATTGTGTACTTAACGTCGAGAGATTTAAGAGTTGGTGGTGCAGTCTGAGTCAGAAGGCTGAAAACTCAGTCACTGTCTCGATGTCTCGGTCGTGGAGAGAGTTCCTGTGCTTTGGCAGACCCTCGTTTGGTTCCTAAGGGCTCCTACTGGTTGGGATTTATCTATGTTACAGAGAGTGAGCTGCTTCCTAAAGTTGACTGGTGTAAACATTAACCACACCTGAAAAACATCTGCAGAGGAGCATGTAGGCTAGCATTGGAGTAAACAACTGGTGTCAGCCCAGGCAGGCTGACATATCAAATCACAACACACAAGATGTGAAAAGAGAGACTGACAGGGCCAGTGTGATAGTGTAGCAGTTAAAGTCCTCGCCTTAAAGGCACCGGGAACCCATATGGGCGCAGGTTCTAATCCCGACAGCTCCCTGCTTGTGGCCTGGGAATGTAGTCGAGGATGGCCCAAAGCCTTGGGACCCTGCACCCGCGTGGGAGATCTAGAAGAGACTTCTGGCTTTGGATTGGCACAGCACCGGCCATTGCGACCCCTTGGGGAGTGAATCATGGGGCGGAAGATCTTCCTCTCTGTCTCTCCTCCTCTCTGTATATCTGATTTTGCAATAGAAATAAATAAATCTTAAAAAAAAAAAAAGACTGACCAATCTGATCATGGAATCAAAAGTGGCCTGTGAAGCCATGCGTTGTAGGGGTGTTGCTGTTGGAGTAACTGCTGGTCCAAGCCACTTGTCTCCTTCTAAGCACTTGTTCAAGATGAACCATGGAGTTTAAGAAGTGCCACTCCTACCATAGTTTAAAGATGTATTTAAAATAAAAATTACTAGGCCAAGAACAGAACCTGAAGGATTCTTTAGGAGTGAAACGCCCGAGTCCTTTGGCATTTGGAGATATTTATTGCTTATCTTGCTTCTCTGCTGTGTTTTTGCTTTGGGAAATTTTTTCCTTTTAGACAAGGAAGTTTTCTTAGTCTGGATGTTATCTTGTATCTGATGTCAAATTTTTATACCAACTCAAAACAATTTTTTTTTTTCTTGAAAACAGGCATTAAAATTTTTTTCAATGACCCAATTTAGGAACAGTTTAAAGAGTTTTAAGTGAGAAAATGACAGTTTGGTGTAGCTTTCATTTATAATCCATCAATATTGGAGAGTTCCGACTGGATGTTTATTGCTATTTAAGCTAAAAGAAGTCAGAAGAACAAAGGAATAGTAAATGTGCAAATAAACATCATATTGGTTTAGGTTCACAAGACAGAGGGTCTGATTAGTGCAAAGAACTATTTATCTTTCTGAGATGGGTTTGTATTCAGTCTTCGGCAGAAGTTTGAGCACTAACTACGCACCAAGGAGCAAGCTTATCTTTGAAAGTTCCTGATTTCTCACGAAAATACTCTGTGTTGCTTAATGAGGATCACAGGTTCTGAGAAACACGCTACTGTTCTGTGTCACAGGTGTGCAGACATCACAGTAGCCAGCCAAAGGGACACACACACACACACACACACACACCCATTTTTCTTCCACTGGTTTATTCTTCAAACATCCACAACAGCCAGGGCTGGCTCAGGTTGAAACCAGGAGCCAGGAACTCCATCCAGGTCTCCCAGGTGGGGTAGCAGGGACCAGACAACAGGACCATCAGCTGTGCCTTCCCAGGACCATTAGCAGGGAGTTGGATCAGAAGCAAAGTGATCAGGACTTGGAACAGGTGCTCCAAAAGGGGATACAAACAGTAGTGTGACTGCCACACCACAATGTTGGCGCTAGGGATGAGGTAGCAATGAGTGAGGCCCCTGGAACATGGCAGACTGTTTTATAGTCAGCTTCTTGTTGTTGTTCAGATGTAAAAGGAGTGCACTCTAAACCAACTGTAAAAATACAGTGTAGTAAGTACATCAATCAGTACCATAGTCGGGCATGGCACGATGGCTTGATGGCTAAATCCTCACTTTGCGGGCTCCAGGATCCCATATGGGCACAAGTTTATGTCCTTGCTGCTCCACTTTCCATCTAGCTCCCTGCTTATGGCCTGGGAAAGCAGTGGAGGATGGCTCATAGCCTTGGGACCCGGCATAGTCATGTGGGAGACCCAGAGGAGGCTCCTGGCTCCTGGCTTTGGGTGGGCTTATCTCTAGTCATTGTGACTCTTTAGGGATGAATTAGCAGATGGAAGATCTTTCTTTCTGTCTCTGCTTCTTTCCATAAGTCTTATCTGGCTTTTCAATAAAAATAAATAAATCTCAAAAATATATACCATAGTCATGTGTGGTCATAATCTGTGTTACCCAGCCTCACCACACACATACATACGGCATATACTGCACTGTGATCAAATCTGGGCTACAATGTCTCCAAGAAACAGTGATCTTTCAGCTCTGCACACTTTCCTGGGATCAACATCTTCCCTGGGTCCCTGGGCCACGTTTTGTTGAATGTTACAGCAGGTAGGTGGGAGTGGTGATGACTCGTACTTACAGAAAGGGCGGCTGCTCAGGCTGTTCGAAAGAAGTCCCACAGAACCCACTCTCCCAGGCCTTGAACTTGAAAGCCTGTGACTCTCCAGCAACTGGTTGTCTCCTTTCTTAGTTTTGCCTTGTCGCCACACTGGAAAATAGATTCTTCAACAGAGCCCCTGATAGAAAGCTTTGCACAAATCTTCATCTCTGGGGGCAGCAATAGCAGCTGTCTGGTTTTTTTTTTTTTTTTTTTTTTAAAAAAAACAAGGTGATAATTTATCACATGGTTTTTTTCTTCTATAGAGAAGAACACTGAATGACTTGGTTCTATTTGTGAAACATTATTTCCTCTTTTGGTTATTTACTGTTACAAAGACAGCATTTCAATGGTGCTAGTCATGACTCAAAAAAGAGCAAAAACAGGTGAGGAAAAAATAATATTCTAAACACAGCAGGAGAGGAAAATGAATCGTAATGACTGCTGACGACACTTCCTAAGTCATGCCTCGTTGCAGGAAAGGATGTGAATGCGAGGCAAGAGCAGGCTTCACCTCAGCTGAAAATCTTACCGAAGAGCAGCACCGACAGAGGCCAGAGTGAGGGCCCTGGCGGCTCTGCACTAGCAGTCCAGGGTCAGTGTATATGCTGGCAGCTGAGATGCCACATCCCACCTCGGGGTGGTTGAGTTTGGTTGTCAGCTTTGCTCTCCGTTCTGGTGTCCTGCTAACGCAGACCCTGGGAAGTGGCAGATGATGGCTCAAGTAGTTGGGTTCCTGCCACATGCACGGGAGACGTGGATGGAGTGTAAGGCTCCCCGCTTCAGCCTGGCCCAACACTGGCCATTGTGGGCTTTTGGGGGGATAGACTGGCGGATGGGAGCTCTTTCTGTATTGGTCTATTTCTCTGCCCTCCCGATTTCAAGGAAAGGGGACAAGTATGACCTTAAAAGTACATTTTTAAGATTTTATCTATTTTTATTGAAAAGTCAGATAAACAGAGAGGAGTCAGATACACAACAGAGAAGATCTTCCATCTGTTGATTCACTCCCCAAGTGGCCACAATGGCTGGCGCTGAGCCAGTCCAAAGCCAGGAGCCTCTTCTGGGTCTCCCACTCAGGTATAGGGTCCCAAGGCTTTGGGCCATCCTCAACTGTTTTCCCAGGCCACAAGCAGGGAGCTGGATGGGAAGCAGGGCTAATTGCATTAGAACCGGCACTCATATGGGATCCTGGCACATGCAAGGTGAGGACCTAAGTTACCAGGCTATTGCATCAGACCCAAATGTGTGTTTTAAGGGCCCGACGTGGCAAATTCCTTGCCTTGTATGTTCTGGGATCCCATATGGGCACTGGTTTGGATCCTGGCTGCTCCACTTTCCTTGCAGCTGCCTTGAAGCCGTGAGGAGCAAGCACATGAATGATATCACATTGGTGGCTAGTGACACCCTTGTTCCTTAAGGCAGGCTGGGGATCTCATCCCCTGCCTTCCCAGAGCAACGGGAACATGCAGGCAGAGCTCCCAGTGCTCCTTTAACCCCTGGCTACGGCAGGTGCCATGCTAGAGCCAAGCCATGCTGTAGGAGCAGCGCCACTCCTGTCAGTGGCAGGGTTCTAACTGAGCGCTTACCAGCTCGTGGCTTGTGAGCATGTGAACACACATGTGTGGTTTGTACACAGCTCAACTGAGCTTTCCCGTAAATGCTGGTCTTGCTTCTTGGCCCTACTCCTCTTTTCCAATCAGCTTGCTAGCTGCTCATTTGACTCCATGACCCAGTGCCCATGGAAACATATCTCTTGTGTATATGGAAACAAGCATTATCCAGTTGCTTACATTTTATGTTAGTTGACGGGAAAGGGCCAGTATCTACTGGAAGACCACTCCTGCCCAAGTCTATGATTTGCAAACTGCAGGAGAACAATGAGTGAGTCGGCCAGTCTGTGTCAGTCAGTAGAGGTCATGAACTGGATCAAATGTGGCAAAGGGGCTGAAGGTCATTGGGGAGAATAGTGTGCGTTGTCAAAAGTTGCTGCTGCTTTATCTTCAGCGACTTCAGGGTATCAAAAGAATAACACTATGTGAGGCATTGCATTGTTTCCCCAGCAAATGGGGGAACGTGCAAGAAAGCGGGAGGATGGGCCTCCTGATGACCATTGCTTATGGACACTGGGTCCAGCAGAGACGGCCATTGTCATGGGCAGCCTGGACCAGACTGGGGCTGCCATCTTCCTGGAAGACTCCTAGGCCATTTGCCGTTTCCGATTTGGGATCTGGCACCTCCCCAGGAATGCCCTGTGACACACACCCCCTTCTGTCCTTCTGGCTCGAGTCTAGGAGAGCAGGACAATCACTGCCTGCACATCCTACCTTCTCCAGATCTCCAGCACGCCCCAAACCGTCTCCCCTCCAGGGATATGCACATATATGCTTCTGTGATATTTTATCCACATCCAGAATCTTCTCAAAGCACTGAAAGGCTCCGGCTCTGGCACCACGAAGCCAGGAGCTCCAGTGGCTACCTCTAATTTCTGTGGGTGCTCCTCTTTGGAACTAGCAGAGCCTGAGAATATTTTTTTTTTCTATTTTTAATATTGTTTACATAGTTGAGAGGGATGTACGCACATGCAAGTCTCCAATTAGGGAGGGGTGTGATGAGGCATGGAGGAAGGTGGGTGAGACGAATGTTTCAATTTTGTTTTTTCCTGTGTCTTCAGGGAAGGGGGCAGGGGAGGAGAAGGTGAAGGGAGCCACTCCTTGTTGTCAAACTACATCAGCTCACGGGGGTGGGGGCTGGTCCTTAGATGCGGGCAAGCTTCCAAAGCTGTTACTTAGGTGGTTTTGATAGATCTGAGACATCTTCGGCTTCATTACATCAGGGTTAAGAAAATCTTAGCAAGGTCTATTGGCTGACCAAGTCCACCTTAGTGCATCCCCAGGCCCAGGAACATATTACAAAGTTTGGCCAGGAGAGTTGTCCAACTTGTTCTGCTTTCCATCCTCTCATGATGGACTGAACATCTTTCACTGGCCTAGACGAGCTGGCTGTCATGTCCCTCTTGTGCATCTGGGCATGCTGTTCACTGCACAGGCATCACAGCTGAGGAGGCCCAGTCCTAAGACATACACTCTAAGATCGGATCACACATATTGTGATTTCTCCCTGCGGCTGGGAAGTCTACCAGGAAATTTCACCTGAGATGACTCACACTTGACTGCTGTGTGTTCTAGTCAGTGCTGGGTCAGGTTTTGTCCAGCACCTGCACCAGCCAACACACATACTGGTGGATGCAGCTGCCTGGTCACTTCCTTACCAGCCCCATCCCTCACGCAAACATGGGTGCTGTGGCCTGGCCCTTCCCAGATAGCCACAGGCTTGGTTTTCATAAACATGAGCAGGTGCCATGGCATAGTCGGGGTGACCCCCAGTAACCTCCACTAGATCCACCCTTATCCCGGGTTTTTACATGAGCCTGTCTTCTCTCTAACCTAGCCTGGTCCATTCCACATCCCATCTGACTCTTGTGCATTCCTGTGTGTGCACATGGTTTAGCTCAGCCCAACTTATCCACCCAACTCAGCCTACACATATGCCAATGGGTGCTGCTGCCTTGACCAGCCTCAGCTGCCCCCAGCCCTATCTCTCAGGTTCACCAATGGGAGTTTCAACTCAGCAAGGGAGTGCCTGCAGTTCCCCTCCCAGACTCAGCCCCAGCCTCAGATATTGTATCTGCAAGGGGATATTATAGTTCAGCCTGACATGGTTTGCACACAGTCCGGGCACTTGCCAGCAGATGCTGTAGTCTAGCCTAGCTGACCTGTACTGATTCTGACTCTTGAGCATGCCAGTAGGTGCAATAACTTAGCCCAGCCTAACCAGCCCCAAGTCCCAGCCCTTATGTGAACTAGTGGGTACTGTGGCCCAACTCAGCCTGGCCTGTACCCCATGCTGGCTTTCATTTGTTATAGTATGTGCTATGGATTTGGCCAGCCTAACCTGCCCCAGCCCTGACCCAGCCAAGCCTGGTCTTTCCCCCAGTCCTGGGTCTTGCACTCACCGGTGGGAGCTACAGACAAGCAGGGGAGTTCTCCTACCTCAAGTTCTCCTACCAGGCCTGCTCCCAGCCCAAAATCTTGCAAGTGCTGGCAGGCCCCCAAGTTCTATCACTCACAGGCACCAGGTACTGCAGCTTAGCCCAACTGACCTGTACCCATTTCAGCTCTTGCTGGTGGATGCTATAACCTGGCCCGACTTTGTCCACCCCCAGACCAGGCTTTCATATGAACTAGTGGGCGTTATCGGCTAGTCTGTCCTGTCCCACAACCATCCTGGCTCTCAAAGCACTGGTGGGTGCTCCAGTCTTGCCCAGACAGGTGCACTCCCAGTTCTAGCTCACACTCGCCAGCCCTGTTCCTAGCCCTAGATCTTGCATGTGCTGGTGGGTGCTTCAACCCAGTCTGGCATGGCCCACCACTTTGTCCTCAAGTGTTGTTTATCTTTCCAGAGGCAGCAAAGACAGACATCAATGACAATGGGAAAAAGTCTGAAAGTGGCAGAAGTACTGCCTGCGTGGTTTTAAGAATTCTTTGTCACCACTGGAATGCTTCTAAGCATCCTGCAGAGAAAGGAAGAAAAAGATAAACTGGAATAGTTGGAACTGAGAGAGAACTGAACTGTAACTTCACACAGCAAGAGTTAGAGCTGTCAGATCAGCCATTGCACCCAAGATTTTCCTGAATTTTATCTCCCTCTTTGTTTCTCCAAGTTGTCACTTTTCATCACTTACTCTTTCCTGTAAACTCAGGCTCAACAGTGAGTTTTGTCTCATCCCTTTGATCCTAACAAAAAGCTGTATTTTATGTTGTGTATCTTGCATAGCTACATGATGATAATGTCAATTTAGGCAATTCTCCAAGTCAATCTTGGGACAAGAAGTTGCTTATCCATTTTAAAAGAATTACTTATTTCTTTGAAAGGCAGACAGTGAGAGAGAATCTTCCATTTGTTGGCTCATGCCTGAAATGACCATAATAGTCATGGATAGGCTTCATTGAAGCCAGGAGCTTCAGCTGGGTCTCTCCAGCAGGTGGTAGGGGTCCTAATACTTGGAACGTCTTCTGCTGCCTTCTCAGAATCGTTAACCAGGAGATAAATGAGAAATAGAGCAGCCAACTCTGGAACAAACCCTCCAATATGGGGTGTCAGTGTTGCAAACAGCTGCTTAACGCACTGTACCACAATGCCAGCTTCCTGTCTATCTTGATGATTCAGACACATATACTTTCATAGTCTCATTCACTTGAAAACATCTTAACACACTTTTGAAAGAGCAGTTTTAAATCAACAGCAACACTGAGCAGAAGGTAAGGTTACCATGTACTCCCTACCTCCTCCACAACCAGCATCCTGTATGGAGTGGCATATTTGTTGGAATTAATGAATAACATTCCCACGTAATCATCACAGAAAGTCAGCAACTGCCATTGGTGTTCACTCCTGGTGTTGTGCAACCCTGTGGTTGGGCACATTTGTAATGACTTGTATCCAGCATTGTGGAATGACACAGGTGGGGCTCATTGCCCTAATGGTCCTCTGTGTTCCACCCCATTCATCCCTTCTCCTTACTCCTGGCAACCATGAGTTTCTCACTGTCTTGCTAGTTTCCCATTTTCCAGAATATTACAGCAGACTAACTTTTCAGAATGATTTCTAGCAACCATTTTTGGGTTTCCCCATGTCTTTTTGTTTACTCATCTTGATAGTTTACTTTTTGTAAGTATTGGATAATATTCCAATGTTTGGATTACTGCAGTTTATTTATTCATTTCCTGGTGTTTATCTTGATTGTATCATTTACTGCTGTTTGCTTCCAGTTTCCAGCAGTTATGGCTGAAAGCAGCTGTGAACGTCAGTGTGTAGGCTTTCGTGTGGTTGCAAGTCTCCAGGTCACATGGCTATCTATGGAGAAGTGTGACTGTTGGATCTTATGGTAAGAACGTGTTTAGTTTTCTGTGACGTTGACAACCTATCTCAGAGAGTGTATATGTCATTTTGCACTTCCAACAGCAATGAGTGAAAGTTCTGGTGGCTTCCCAACCTGGGCATTGCATTGTAATTTGGCTATTCTAATATGTGCAAAGTGATATTTTATTTTAATTTGCATTTCTTTCATGAAAAACAGTGCTGATCACATTTTCATGTATATATTTGACATTTGTGTATTTTCTTTGGTGAGGAGTCTATTTAAGTCTTCTGCCCATTTTCTGACTGCGTTGTTTGTTTTCATATTGTTGAGTTTTAAGTACTCTATTCATTTTGGATGCCAGACCTTCATGAGTTGCATATTTTTAAGTTACTATCTTCATGTCTTTAGCTGGTCTTATTCTCTTGACAATGACTATCAAGGAGCAGAAGCTTTCAGTTTTAAAAACATTTATTTTGAGAGAGAGAGAAAGAGTGCACTTCCATCTGCTGGCTCGTTTCTCAAGTGGCCTCAAGGGCCAGAGCTGGGCCAGTACAAAGCCAGGCGACAGGAGCTTCTTCTGGATCTTCCACATCGGGGCCCAGCAGGCTTCTGCTGCTTTTCCTAGGACGTGAATGGGGAGCTGGATAGAAAGTGGAGCAGCAGGAAGATGAACCAACACCCGTGGGGATGGCAGCATTGCCGGCGGCAGCATTACTCACCATGCCATGATGCAGACCCCAGACGTTTTTACTTCTAATAAGGTTGATCTGATCAATCATCAATAATTTTTATTTTTTATTTATCTATTTAAAATATATATATATATTTTTTATTGGTTATGTTGTATTATGAGATACAGTTCCATAGGTACTGGGATTCTCCCCACCCCTCCCCCCCGGTGGACCCCTCCACCCTGTTGTGAGACCTCAGTTCAAGATCAGTTGAGACACCTTCACCGCAAGCATATACCAAGCTTAGAGACCAGCATCGTATTCTCCAGATAAGTTCATCATCAATAATTTTTAGATATAAAGTCCAACAGAGTTTACCCCTTACAAAACTTCAGATTGGGAGAACTACTGAAGGATGTTCTATTTGTTCTTTTCTTTTTTTAGGTTTATTTATTTTTATTAGAAAGTCAGATTTACAGAGAGGAGATACAGAGAGAAAAATCTTCTATCTGCTGGTTCATTCCCTAAGTGGCTGCAATGGCTAGAGCTGAGCTGATCTGGAGCCAGGAGCCAGGAACCAGGAGATTCCTTTGTGTCTTCCATGTGACTGCAGGGTCCCAAGGCCTTAGACCATCTTCAACTGCTTTCCCAAGCCACAAGCAGGGAGCTAGATAGGAAGTGGGGCTGCCAGGATTGGAACTGGTGCCCATATGGAATGTGTGTGCAAGGCGAGGACTTTAGCCGCTAGGCTACCATGCTAGGCTCTGAAAGATGTTTTTTAGCAAGAAGAAAGTTGAACCGAAAAGGAATTCATGGAAGGCAAAAATTCTGCAGTGAGCATGGAAATTGGCCAACATATTGGGAAATTTACATTAGCATTATTTTTAAAACACACAATTCATCATTTTAATGATGAATTGGAATTAAATAACCTGAGTGATGGTGTTCATCCCGGAAGGATTCTGAAATGTTCATCTTGTATTCTAGGGAAACTGATTTGGATGTGTGCATTGTGTATCATGGAAAAGCTTAGGATGAATTAAGAACAGTTGCATCAAAATATTTTAAAACTCCGTTTTCAGTAAGCGTTTTGAAGGAAGTATTCTTGTGTACTTTTGTTAAATACATGTGGTAAAATATTTAAAGGCAATTCCTGAAATAATAAAAGAGAATGTGTAATTCTCAAACTAAGAGAAAAAAATTAAAGAATAAAGAAAAATCTTAGTGGGAAAGTTAGTTCATAAAAGGGAGAAATCCAGGTTGGTTCTCAATGTTAAGTACAAGTGGGGAAGGAACTAGTGCACTTACTGAGGTGGGGATTCTGGAAGATCTGCAGGTTGGGATTCCAAGTCAACAACCGTGTTTGGGGTAAAGTCAACCATGAACTAGAAAAGCAGAATGATCAAACAGATGGATGCCTTAGTGAGGAGATTAGTACGAGTTCTGAGTTAGAAAAGTACTTTTAGTAGTTATCAAGATATGGTTTAGATTGACATGTGGTTAAGAATGAGGGCCAATGGAGACGGGATCTACCACACAGCCATAAGATCAAGATTTCTAGAGTTTGCAAATAAAAACAGGAGACACCTGGTTGAATGTGACTTCAAACAAATACTAAATATTTTCTTGTTTAGAGTAAGTATGTTCCAGGTAATATTTGAGACATGCTTTTACTGAAAAATTCATTTGTTGCTTTCCAAAATGCCAATTTAATTCACATTTTGTCATTTATTTGGCATCTCTACATGAGGCACTCCTATATTCAGATGACAAGGAAAGAAGGATGAGAAGTAAAGATAATGTTAAATGTGGCAGGACATGGTGCCATAAAGCAACTATTGATTCTGCTCATGGATCTACCGGATCAGGAATTTAGGCAGGGGACGGTGCCTAACACGACAGTTAAGGCCATAGTCAGAAAGCTTCAAGACTGTTGGAATCGTGTGCATGCGCTGTTCACCGACTCACGTGTCTGTCAGTGTTGGTTGCTGGTTGACACTTTAGCTAAGGCCACCTGCTGGAGCCACTAAATGTGTCCTCACTGTGTGGCCTAGGTTTCCTCCCAGCATAGTGGCTGGGCAGCAAGGGAAGGGAAGCAGGAAGGTGGGGTAGGGGTAGGGGACAGAGAGACAAAGAGAAGAAGAAGGAGGAAGAGGAGGAGGAGAAGGAGGAGGAGAGAGTGCAGGAGGGAGGAGGAATAGAGTGAATGAATTATGTGGAAGATGACAATTTCATACGCTCTAGCTGCTGAAGTCTCTTAGCACTGCTTCCTCCGTGCTCTATCAGCCAGAGTATAGTTGCAAACCCAAATATGTCCAAGGTGGAAGGAAAATAGTTACATCCTTGGTTGGAAGCTTCTGAGGCCGCATGTCCTGCTGTGGTCATCTTTGTATGGTACTACAGTCTGCTTCAGGTCACAGCAGTGAAGTTGGAGGAAGCCCCCAAGTTGAGAGAAGACAGGACTACAAGGAGGAAATGGCTTGCCAGAGAGAAGGATGCTGATGATGCCAGTGCACTCCATGCAGTGGGCAGTGCAAGAGGGTGAGTGTGCATGTAGCGGGGCAGCCATGTGTGCAGGACTTGGTAAGAAAATGAAAAGGACTATGAGTGAAAACTTCAAGGATGAGGGTGAAGGTGCTATGTTGGATTGGGTTGGCAGCCATTGTCAGAGCAAGGGGTCAGAGGGATCAAAGGCTGGGGTGAAAAGTGGGTATGAATGTGAGTGAGAGGACTGGAGAGGAGGGGAATGAAGGGGAGCAAGGAAAATGTAAACACAGACAGAGCCCTTGCTAGGTGAATACACCGAGCACATTATACCAAGACAAGAGAATATTACTCTGTACTACAAAGAAAAGATATGGAGGAAACTCCCTTAGTTCAGACAAAGAATCCAACCTGGAAAGACTTCACACTATGTGATTGCAACTATATGGCACTATGAAAGAGGAAAACTATAAAAACTGTAAAAAGATCAGTGGTTCAGGGCTGGCATTGTGCCACAGTGGGTTGAACCATTGCCTGTGATGCCAGCATCTTATACAGGTGCCAGTTCGAGTCCACTTCTGATTGAGTTCTCAGAGCAAAAGATGCCCTGCCATGCATATGGGAGACCAAGAAGAAGTACCTGCCTCCTGGCTTTTACTCTGGCTCAATCCTGGTGGTTGGAAGCCATTTGGGGAGTGAACCTTCAAACGAAAGATATCTGTGTGTATATGCCTCTCTCTCATTCTCTCTCTCCTGACCTTGCCTCTGTCTGTAACTCTACCTTTCAAACAAATAAATAAATATTTCAAAAAGATCAGTGGCTGTCAAGCATTAGGGGAATGAAGGATAAATAAGCTGGTTACAGGAAACTTGGAAAAGAGTAGACTCTTCTGCATGACTTGGGTCATCCTACACCTGTCCATCCACGGAAGGACAACAGCACGAGGGAACAGTAATGTAAACCTCGGCCTCTGGGTGATTCTGATGAACCATGGCAGGTTGGTGAACGGTAACAAACACATCACTCTGGTTGGAGAAATGTTCTGGAAAAGCACTGTAGTTTCTACTGAAAATTACGAGAGGGTGATGATGGGGCAGGGGGTGGCTATGTGAGCACGACAGAAGAGGAATGTGAGACATCACTGTCCTTCCCATCCATTTTGCTGTGAACCTAATACTCCTCTAAGAAAAGCACGTCCTTGAAAAAAAAAAAACTTCAGGGGTACACAATCGTTTAAAACATCGGTGTGGTGAATACTTTTATTCCTCCTACTTAGAATGCATCATTAAGTTTTACTGTATTTCCTTTATCTTCCAGTATTTCCATGTGTCTTTTGGCATCGTAGTTAAGTTGTTGACATCATGATACTGCTAACAGTAAGGACATTGAAGAATTCCACAGTCAGTCCCTGCTTCAATCCCTCATGATTGCATTTTTGTTCAGTTGTTTACTTTTTTCCTGAGTCCATATCTGATCAGGTTTCTCCTTTCCTAGCTATGCATTAGGACTCTTATTAGTCTTTTGAAATAGGTGATGCTTAGCATGTGTGTGGGGGGGCGGGATGCATGTAAGACATCACCTTTTAATTTCTGCTGTTAAGAATCCACTGGGTCAAGAATAATCTGATTTGTAGTAAAATGAAGTCATTTAGGTGTTATGCCCACAGCTGTGACGAATGTCTACACCCATGTAACCATCAACCCCATCAAGATCGGTGTCCCTTGAAAGCTCAGTTGTGTCTTTTTGGGTTCTTGTTCTGCTCCGGGTCCCAAGCAACCATTGATCTGCTGTCCATTACCATATTGATTCTCTGAAGAGACTGCTCAATTTGTCTTGTAACATGTCCCAGGGCCTAATTGTTTCCTCATAGTGTCATTACCTTGACACTCTTGCTACTATGTTTCCTGTGCACCGGAAATTAGTTTGAAAGGCTTGCCTAAACACAAATGAAGGGCCGGGTGTGGTAGCTTAGTGCTAAAGTCCTTGCCTTGAATGCACTGGGATCCATATGGGTGCTGGTTCTAATCCTGCTAGCTGTGCTTTCCATCCAGCTCCCTGCTTGTGTCCTGGGAAAGCAGTCGAGGATGGCCCAAAGCCTTGGGAGCCCACACTCACGTGGGAGACCCAGAAAAAGCTCCTGGTTCCTGGATTCAGATTGGCTCAGCTCCGGCCGTTGCAACCACTTGGGGAGTGAATCAACACTGCTAACAGTGCCTCTTACTTTCCTAGGGTGCGGATGCTGGTGCGTGCTGCACAGCTCCCTGGACTCTGAAACAGGGAGGTAAAATAGGGAGGCAGAGAAGAGCAGGGTGAACAGACTCCCATGGACAGTCCCTGGGAATCAAGAACAGCGAGAGACTTCTGTTTCAGTGAACAGTTCCTGGGAAAGAAATCACAGGAACCATGTAGGAAATGTCAAGTGAGGAGCTGGTGCCATGTTGTGGTGACGTCAGCCACTCATACGGGCGACAGAGTTGGCTGCTTCACTTACAACACAGCTGCCTGCTAATAGTCTGATAAAAACAACGGCATATGACCCAAGTATTTGAGCCGTTGTCAACCACTTGGGAGACCCAGATGAAGCTCCTGGCTTTGACCTGCTCCAGCCCTAGTTGTTACATTCTTGCAGCTACTTAGGGACTAAACCAGTGGACGACAGAGGCTCTCACTCACTCTTTCAAAAATCAATCAATCAGTCTTAAGAGGAATGTCAAATGGATAAACAAAGCAGAAATTGAACATGTTGTTGATGCTGTGGACATACTCCTGTGGTGAGTAGATGCTTACCTTGGAGAACACAGCATCCTTGGGGCACATATGTCAAAAGGATCTTGGTCTTTCACTCATTTCAGTTTGTTTGATAAAATGTTTTCAACTTAGCATGATTTACATAAGCAATTGACATATCAGATTTAAAGTCTTTTCGCCCAAAGTTCTGGGAATGTGTCAGTAAAGGGAGGTGAAGCATTGTTGAAAGGTAGCAGTCATCTCCAGTTCTCCAGGAATGAGGACACTAATTGTGTAAGCAGTGCAAGTGTAACAGACACACAGTACAGAAATGTAATGCAACTTGATGTGTCTGACTTACATGCATATGTATGGCTGCTCATATGGGCACATCTGTGTGCATAAACATTACATAAGTAATACATTATTCTTATAATAGAGCTGTTGATACAAGGATGATCAAAGCACATTTTCTCCCCACGGTCAATTACTTGATGGGCAACTCCCCAGTTCACTTTCTATGCATTTTAAACACATTTACACACACACACGCACACACACACACACCACGCACCCCTGCACAAATGGGAGAAGGTTATCCAATTTGATTCTTAAAACCATTTTACTTGTTATTCTCACTTATTTGGAAGGCGGAGTCACACACACACACACACACACACACACACACACACACACACACACACACAGATTTCCATCTACGGATTCATTCCCCAAATGCCTCTAAGGGCTGAAGCTAGGAGCCAGGAACTCCACCTGGCCTGCCGCATGGTTGCAGAGTACCTAAGCCATCACCTGCAGCCTCCCAAGGTGGGCATTAGCAGCAATTTGATGCAAAATTGGAGTAACTGGGGCTTGAAAGAGGAATTTCTGCTTAAGCTGCTGTGCCAAACACCTGCCTCTTCCCCCTAAAAACTCAAACAATAATGAAACAATGCACACGTTAAAAAAGCAAGATGAAAACTGTGACTCAGAATCTCCTTATGATTTGCCGAGCAGCTCATCCTCCGATTTCTATGACAATCAGAAACCCTTTGTTCCTAAATGTAGAGCTGCCGGTTCATCAGAGGTGCAGGCTTCAGGGCGTACAGTCAGGGAGGTCGTTATGGTTTCTACTGGAAGCTGTGAGAGGAGCACAAGTGCAGGCATTTCTGACCGAAAGAAGAGGATTAGGAGTAATTTATTAGACTGCGGAGAGGAGCCACCAAGGGGTGAGTGAGGCAGCAAGCTGACGCTGCAACAATTAGCTTCAGATTCGCTGCCTGGTTACGCATAGACAAATCACTTGGAATGACTAAGGTGCAGTGGAAGACAAACAAGGTCCCTCCTCCGTCATCAGCATTATGAGCAAGTGATGTGGAAGTGGAAACCAGAGCAGGAGATACAATTTTGTGAAATTACCAGTGTTACTAGGGAAAAAGGCAGCCGCTTCTGTGGACTCCTGGCCTGGCGGTGAAGCCGGCAAGTAGATTTTCCCAGGCTGGCAACCGTTCCTGCATTAGATTAGATGTTTAGCTCATCTGGGATAGACACACATGGCGCCTCTCACACACCGTGCCAACCGCTGTGCGGGTGTAGACCCTGATGCAATGCGGAATTGGTCGAGTTAATAGCAGACGCCATGACTCAAGGGGTCATGAGGCGACTGATGCTCCAGGCTGGCCCTTCGCCTGACACTAGCTACTCAGTTTAATACCATCATTTATCAGGCTTATTATTTGGATGTGCTGGTTCCAAGTTATAAACTGCTTGGGTTTATTAATAGATTTTGTTTTAAAAAACAGTTTATTTTTTTAAATAGAAGATAGAGTTGGCATTGTGGTGCAGTGGGTAAAGCTGCGTCTGTGGTACCAGCATCCTGCACGAGCCCCTCCCACCTGCTTCACTTCCCATCTGGCTCCTTGCTAATACTCTGGGAAAACAGTGCAAGTTGGTCCAAGTGCTTGGGTTCCTGTACCCACGTGGGAGACCTGGATGAAATTCAGTCTTCTGGCTTCAGTGTGGCCCAGCTGTTGCTGCCATTTGTGGAATGAATCAAAGGATGGAAGACTTCTGTCTCTTCTCTCTGTCGCTCTGTCTTTTAAATCAAAGAAATAAGTATAACTTTAAAAATTGAGGGAATAGAAAAGAAACCGACGAAAGAAAAATAACCAAAGCTTCTCTTTAGGCATTTTGGCTTTCTCAGTGTTGTTTCTTCCGGTATCTAATTACAGTGAACAGTGTGGACTTGAGGGTATCTGCTGGGGATACACGCAACACACACGACTGGATGTTTCAAATTGAGCTGGGAGCTCCTGAAGCATCAGCCTGGACGTTGGTTCTCTCTGCTCAGAGCTGCACTCATGCAGGGAGCTGTAGCCGAGAGCTGCATTTAAATTAAACTAGAGGCATGGGTGTTCTAACACAGCACGTTAAGCTGCACCTTGCATTACAAGCCCAGGTTCCACCTACCCTGCCTCCAATGTAGCTGCTTTATAATGTGCCTGGGAGGTAACAGATGGTGATCTGAGTGCTTGGGTACCAGTCACCAATGTGGAAGACCCAGGTGGCATTCCTGGCTCATGAGGTTGGCTTCATTCAGCCCTGGTTATTGAGGTCATTTGAGGAGTGAACCAGCTGACAGATCTCTCTTCCTCTCTCACTCTGTCACTCTCTTTTTCAAGTAGAAAGTAAATAAGCATTAACAAATATTAAGCTAGAGAAACACTGGATGATTGGCACCCAGAGAACATTCCAAATCCTCATTTTAGGCAGGTCTCCAGTTTCAACATTTCCTGAACACTTCACAGGAAATAGAAAATCAGATCTTCTTCCTCCTTTCTAGAAAACAGTACGCAAGCAGTTGCAAACTCAAAAGGTGCATGGGAGGAAGGGAAGCAAAGTGGCCTCTGTGGGTACCCCAAAAGCCCTCCCTCCGACATCTCACCGCTTGTGTCCCTCCATACCATCTTCTGCTGCACCTGTTTACTGCAGGGATGAGTGACAGGTGAGTGACAGCACGATGATCCCATGTCCCCATGTCAAGCGGCTTGAGACTGGCTAGCGAGGACTCAGCGTGGTCACAGGCTGTTTTACAAACGCTCCTTTGTCTCGGCACTCGCTGTTCTTGGTATCAAGAGTCTCGTCGATGATATTTGTTATTTCGTTGAGGTCTGAAAATTAACTGTGACTCAGTATTGCAGCTTAGGTTCTAAGAGGGTATCTGAGTGGGCACCTGGCTGGCTTAATAGCAACTGAGAAGACTTTCTGTCTGTGTCATGAGAGTTCTGAGTCAGGCCAGTGTTGAAATAAGCAATTCTCAGCCCAGGAGCAGCCGGCTTCTGCAAAGAATCAGTAACTCCTTCGTTTCCCACCTGCTCTACACCCTTTCCAAGGTTCTCGAGCTGCATTGTTAGACGCTTTATTTCACTCTTTCCTGTTTTTGCTGAATTCTATAGGTTTGGCATATTGTGTTTCTCTTTGCATTTGTTTCATGGAATTCTTTTTAAAAAGATGTATTTTATTTTTTATTGGAGAGTCAGATATATAGACAGGAGGAGAGAGAAGAAAATCTTCCGTCCACTGATTCACTCCCCAAGTGGCCACAACAGTTCAGAGCTGCGCCTATCTAAAGCCAGGAGCCATGAGCTTCTTGTGGGTCTCCCTTGTGGTGCAGGATTCCAAGGCTTTGGGCCATCCTCGACTGCTTTCCCAGGCCACAAGCAGGGAACTGGATGGGAAGGATTAGAACCAGTGCCCATATGAGATCCTGGCACATGCAAGGTAAGGACTTTAGCTGCTAGGCTACCTCACTGGGCTCTGTTTTATGGAATTGTTAAATCTTCCTTTTGATAGCCCTATTGGGTGTCAGGCAGTGCATCGCTGCATTGATGGCTCTGGTCCTTCCTGTCATCCTCTGGTAGGTAGACTGAGAGTTCCCTAGCAAACAAAGAGCGCATTTGTAAAAAAATTTCTTTTTAAAGATGTATTTATTTTTATTTGAAAGGCACAGTTGCACAGAGCTGAGAGAAAGAGAGAGAGAGAAATCCTCCACCTGCTAGTTCACTATCCAAATGACTGTAACGGCTGGAGTTGGGCTGGTACAAAGCCAGAAGCCAGGAGTTTCTCCCAGGTCTCCCACACAGGTGAGTGCAGAGACCCAAGGCTTTGGACCATCTTCTGCTGCTTTCCCAGGTTATTAGAAGGGAGCTGCATCTGATGTGTAGTAGCTGGGAGTTGAACAGGCACCCACAGGGGATGCCAGCACTGTAGGTAGAGACATAGCTTATTATGACATGGTGTTAGTCCTGTAGATATCTTTACAAATTCTGCCAGGGCTGGCACTGTGGCATAGCAAGTAAAACTGTCACATGCAGTGGTATCATCCCGTATGGGTACCATAGCAACCATCTGAGGATGAACGAGCGTATGGAAGACCTCTCTCGTTCATGAGATGAAGGGCAAGAAATGAAAACATTCTCGCCAAAATTGTCTAGGGAGGCAGCATTGTGGCACAGTGAGTTAAGTTACTGCTTGGTACACTGACACTCCACAGAGGAGCTCCTGTTGAAGCCCTGGCTGCTCCCCTTCAAACCCAGCTTCCTGCTCACGCACCTGGAAATGTCGCAGAGGATGGCTCAAGTGCCTGGGCCCCTGAAAAACCCAAATAGAAGACCCAAATAGAAAAAACCAAATAGAAGATCCAAGCTCCTGGCTTCAGGCTGGATGTTGGGGCTGTTGGGGGAGAGTCAGTGGGCAGAAATCTCTCTTTCTGTATCTGTGTGTGTGTGTGTGTGTGTGTGTGTGAGAGAGAGAGAGAGAGAGAGAGAGAGAGAAAGAGACTCTGCCTAGCAAATGAATAAAAGTGAATCTTACAAAAGAAATTCTAAGCTGTTTGAGCAGGACCTTCAGAGTGTGCCTCACATCGGGGACCTGGGATGGGTGGGAGGCCGGGTGGGGCGTCTCACCTTTTTTCTGCCCTGACCCCAGATACAGGGAAAAAAATGATGGTATTAGTGTGGAAACAATGGTATTACACACTTTCCTATTAAAAAAAGAAAGGAAGAAATTCTATGATGTGGGGTCACTCAACTTTTCCATTGAACCTGCCCACAAGAGAAGGATAGAGGGAGTACTTAACTTTGGAGGTGGGGAAGGTTGTGGGGTGGAGCCTGGGGACCATGAATGGCTCACCATGGAATTGCTGAGGCTAGCTGTCACCTGTCTGTTCACAGGTCCCTTGCTTAAGCACCTCTTGGCTGAGCTCCCAGCTTTAAGGAATTCCAACCCCCAGGGAGCCCTATAAGTGTGGTTAGGTCGCTCCAAGGCAAGGCCTGAGGGATGAGAGCCCCAAGCGCTGAGCTGTCCCTGCCTGATCTGTCCCTTTCCTCTGCTGCAGGAACTCTGGGAGTTGTCTCCTCTCTCCGTGCTACCTGGCAGGTGCAGCCTGCACCGGCATCAGCAACCCGGGAAATACAAGATGTGGAAACTGAGACAATATGGGAAGCCTTGTCTCCCTCCCTCCCTCCCTCCCTCCCTCCCTCCATATCCCTCCCTCCTCCCTCCCCTCCATTCCTCCCCATCTCCCTCCCTCCATCCCTCCCTCCTCCTCCTCCTCCATTTCCCTCCTCCATCCTCCTTCCCTTCCCCTTCCTTCTTAATATAGCAAGCATTTCTTTATTCTCTCCCTCCCTTCCTTCCTCCCTCTCTGCCTCCCTCTGTGCTTTCCTTCCTTTTACTGACCGTGGACTTGAGGTACAGATAGGTTAAGTAACTTTTTATTTGAAATGTTTATTTCATTGATTGGAAAGGCAAGTGACTTAGAGGGGGAGTAGACTCCCATTCACTCTCCAAATAGCTGCCTTGGTCGGGGCTGGGTCAAGTCAGGCCAAATCCAGGAGCCTGGAACTCCGTCTGAGTTTCCCTACATGGGTGGCAGGGACCCACGCTCTGGGACTATCTTCCATTGCTTTCCCAGGTGCATTAGCAGGGAGCTGAACCTGGAGTGCAGTGTCTGGGAGTTGAGCCAGACATCCATATGTAATACACCATTTGTAGGCAGCAGCTTAACTTACTGTGCCACAGCACAGCCTAGGTAAAAAAAAAAAAAAAAAAAAAAATTCTCTATTTTCTCTTTGATCTCAAAATAAGCTCCTAAAAGTGCTAGAAATGCTCTCAAATGTTGTTAGATGAGACTGCCTCCTCACCTGTGTGCCCTCAGGAGCACGCTGGACCCGGGAACAAGGCAAGCCATCCCCTCCCAGCTCCCTGGGAGCCCAACTCCATAACTGCTTTCACAACGCAGTGTGGCCCAGTTTCAAGCAAGGCACCTGACATTCTTGACTGATGGCTAGGGTATCCAGGCCACAGCGCTGTAGGTCCCTTTGCCTGCAGTCAGACGGCGAACCAGCCCTCCACAGCTTCCCGATGTCCTCTGGGGACATTCCAGAATAGGCCCGCTCTGGTTTCTGCCTTATAATTAGCCCCCGAAAGTGATGACAGATCATCCTGCTGCAGCGGGGCCAGGCCCTCTTTCCCAGGAACCTGACAAAGCCCCTCACCAGCAGGGCATGGCCCAGTTTATTTTTTCTCATGTTCCTGGAGCCCCAGAGGGCTGCCGGAAGAGCCAGCTGAGGCCAGCCCCTCCCTCGGAGACCGCAACTTCTAGGACAGGGCGGGGCTTGCAGGGGTGGCTGGCCGTTTGCAAGCGCCTCATTCCGCTGCAGGGGTGGCTTAGCCCACAGTGACCTGGAGACCCCGCTGGGAGGAGGCTGTGGGCCTTAGGGGCCTCTCCTGAGCTCTCCTTAGTCTAGGCACTTGTGCCCATGCGGTCATGCTGCCTGCCATGGTGGGGAAAAGCGTGCGTGGCCAGACAGGGCCGGTCCTGGAGCAGGCCACTGTTCATGCTAGTCCTGGCCCTGGGGGCTACAGCCCCCAACACACTGTGTACCTCTCCCCCACAACACACCACTCACAACACACCCCACATACCCATACACAGTACACACACTCCACATACCACACCAGCCTCCCAGGCTAAACACACACCTCTCTGCACAGCCCCACTCCACACCCCCCATACTACAAGCCACACATACACTATCCCTCCACGCATACCATAGACCCATACGCACACCATACATTCACACTCCTCACACTACCAGGCTCCCACGCTACACACACACACACCACACAGCCTCACTCCACATCCCCATACGATACACAGCACTCACACCAGGTACCCATTCATACATCATACACCCCACACTAGACCAATCTATATACCACACACACACAATACACACTCCACACATTCTATACCCCTGATTTCCCAAACTACCCATTTACTATCCTCTTCTCACACACACAGTCACTCCACATACATATAGACACACTCCATGCTCAGCACACGGGCTCTGCCTCCCATTGTCATCATAAGCTTTTGGCACAGCCCACACCGAGCATGGACTTCCGGGAAGCACAGTGTTGTCTCCAGCCCGTGCTGCCCTCTCGCAGGCAGCAAGGGTGAGGTGTGGCGTTCATGCGGAATACATCACTTGATTACTGCCCTGGTTGTTCAGAAAGTCACGGGTCTCCAAAGCACTGTGGGTTTGATTCTTCCACATGGTCCTTTCCTGGATTTACTTAGTGCTATATGAAGATGCTGTTGAACACAATAAAAAGCCCAACCTGGGCTAGAAGCCTGACTCTGCCATTGGCAAGTTAGCTCATCTTGGACAAGTGGCTGCATTTCCCTGGAGCCTCGGTTTCCTCACCTGTTAAGTGGAGTAGTTCCATTGATGTCGCAGGGCCGATGGGGAGGGACTAGCTGGAGCTGTGGAGGGCCTAGTCATTGGTCTGGGACACGATGGCTGCCTGTTAGGTGGCTATGCAAGTAGCAGCAGTCAGAGCTGGTTGCTGAGTGTCATCGTTACGGCCCTGTCTCACCCAAGGCAGAGGCTGCACTTGTTCTTATCCTACCTTGGCCTGTGGCACTGGGCAGACCGTGAGTCCTACCGACCGAGGGCTAGATGGGCAGTGCTCGGCCAATTACTGCTCTGGAAAGCTTTCTCAATACGGAGGCAGATTCAGCCTGAAAGACAAATGTTCCCTTCTGGAGGCGGTCTGGATTCCCTAGGGCCTCATTGGTTCCCTGCATACATCTTGCACCAGCTTCCTGCAGGTAGAGTCCCAGCCCCACCTTTCACGAGGCCCCTCTAAGGGAAGGGTGTGGCTAGCATGTCCACTTGGGTGTTCAGGTGAACACTGCCGTTGTGGGGGTGAAGTGGGCCAGCTTTGACGGGTGTGGCCTCCTGATGGGAAGGGCGATCTGTTCCTGCCTGCAGTGCACTTGCTCACTTCCATCTTCCACCATGTTAGGATGCTGTGCCAAGACCCTCACCTGATGCTGCACTCTGCCTTTGGCCACAGTTGTGATCCACAGAATGTCTCTGATTGCTCCATTACCCAGTGTGTCGGGCAGGTTATAGCAGCAGCCAAAGCAGGGCTATGACAAAGGGCAGTGTTCAGACAGAGAGAAAGATCTTCCATCTGTTAGCTTTCCTCAAGAGGCTGCAATGGCCTGGGCTGGGTCCGGCTGAAGCCAGGAGTCTGAAACGCCATTCTCCTGGGCAACAGGGGTTCATGCATTCAGTCCATCTTCTTCCACCTTCCCAGGAACATCAGCAAAACATCTGGGACTCGAATGAGCATTCTGCCATGGCAAGGAGTCACCAGCAGTAGCTTAACCCTCTCTACCCCAACATCGGCCCCAGGGTTCTGTTTTGTTAACCTGGGTTGTGGAAACTCTGGGATTGGCTTTCTTGGGCACAGATGACACATTTTCCAAGAAGACTTTCAGAGATGTGTTCAGATGGAGGCTTGTCGGATAAAGGGGAGGAGGGGGATGACTCAGGCAGCTGCTGTGGGGTGCAGGGAGCAGTAGTGCTGAAGGCCAGCATCTGAGCTCTGGCTGACTCAAGAGGCCAGCATGGTTTCATCAGCTTCCAGCCACAGAGAGGCCAAGGGCTGCGGCAGCCATAGTTGCACTGGGAGAGGACCCAAAACTGGAACCTTATTGATGTCCAGGTTTCCTCTCAGAGTGTGGGTGGTCCAAGATGAGGGGTTGCATTTTGTTTAGGGCAAGGTGAATTCTGGGTGCTTGGGGAGCCACCAAAGGCCAGTTAGACCCAGGGATTATAGCTGCCAGAGCCAGTAGTCAGCTGTCTGAAAGAACACTCAACATCTCCAAATTGTTCCAAGTAGTAACTTCCTTTGCTACTTGCCAGGGGCGGAGGAATGGGGGAGGGCGGCAGAAACTCACTGGTCGCTCCGGTCATTTTGCAGACTGAATCACTGGCTAGCCCTTCCCTGGTGGTTCATCTTTCTTGATCAAGGCGTGGAGTTTAATGATTTTTCAGGCTCCTTTTCCCTTTGGTTATAATGCGAACTCACACAGCCTGGTACTTAAGAAGCTCATTTCCCATTTCAACCTTATTAGAAATTGAATTCCTGTACTACAGAGCAGCAAGGCAATAACTTCAGCTGCTCATGCTAAGGCAAGGAGAGGGGCACCGAAAGCTGCAAATAAACAGGATAAGCAGAGGCAATGGAAGCACACAGAGCACTTACTGCAGGCCCAGGGGCCTGGTTCACACGGCCTCTGGGAGGTTTCCTGTGCTCACTGGACACACATCCGAGGCTGTTATGTTCTGTCCGTTGGCAGAGAAGATGCACAGGAGGGCCATCCAAAGTCTTTGGAGAGAGATGTCCTCATATCACCTGTGGTCCAGTGGCCCACATACACAGAGTTCAATGCCACGGCAGAGGCTGAGAGGGTCTGGCCAGACAGGGGGCAGGGCTGAGTCAGGGGAGCCAGAGAAGTGCCCACATCATGGTTTAATGAGCTGCTCGGTGCTTATTGCACAACTCCAAGGATGAGTCATCCTGCATTTTGTCCCCAAGATGCCGAACTTGCCTCAACTACCCTGGTGTGGCAGATTCAGGTCTTCTGATGTTGTGGTCTGTGTTCTCTTTTGCCAATACCATTCCTTGTAGATTGTTTCAAACCTGGCTTAAAACTCCTCCTCCAGGTAGTATTTCTGGATTCACTCAGAGACCACCCCATGTGCTCACCTGGCACCTGCTAGATCTCACCTGAAAGTATCCATCCCATCAAGATCCATCTGCCCAAGCCTTCTCTTGTGTATCCCAGGGTCATCCAGGGCACAGGGTTTGACATATGTCCAAAAGTGACCAAAAGGTGCACCAGGGCCTGTGGTTTGCTCTGCACAATTTAGAGAGGTGAGTCAGGAGCCATGTGTGGTGGTTGGAGTGGGTCCTGGGGTGCCCAGGTCACCTGGCACTTCCTCTATCACTGCTCCTTCCTCTTCCTCCTGCCATCTGTGCCTATTACCACTCTCTGGTGATGAGGCCTCCCAGAACTCAGCTCTAATGAAGGGACAGGCTTTCTCAGGTCTAGCCTGGGCTACCTGCTGCTATACCCGAGCCATTCCCTCTTCCTCCATAACCAGTCCACTGTGTTCTTTCTTACCTCTCACACCCCGCCAGACCTTTCCTGCCACCTGTCCCCCTCCAGGCCACCTCCATCACTGGGAGGATGACCCCAAAGTTCTGAGCACCAGAAAAATAAGTGGTTAGAGGCACACTGTTGCACCAGGTTCAAGGTTGGCCAGCAAGAGCAAGGGTCTAAAAGAGAAGTTACGACCTTAGAGAGGTTAGCGCCTTGTCTTACATATTTCACTTCACAGCTTGCCTCTGTCGACTTGGAGGATTTGAGCTTTGATCAGACCTTTTAATAATCTTATGCTCAGTGACAATTAGCTCAAACTTTTGTCAGAATTACCTGAAAGAAGCAACCCTTAAACTAAACAAAAATTAAATCTCTTAATTCTGCATCTCTTCCATGAGCAAACCTACCTTGGCAGATGATAGTCAGATAGCATTCTGTTGGGAGGTATCCTGAGGACTAGAAGCCATTTTCTAAGGACTGCCCCTCTCTCATCTATTGTTCCATCAATCCATTCTCCATCCATTCACCATCCATCCGCCATGCCTCCACCCATCCATCCACCCATTAATTCATCCAGCATCCACCATCCATTCCCCTTCATGTTCCCACCCACCCACCCATCCATCTAAACATCCTCTATCCACCATTTGTATGCACATACATCACCTATCCATCTATCCATATAGCTATACATCCACCCATTCACCCACCTACCTATCCATGCATTCATCCACCATACATACATATGTCATCCATCCATTCATCCACCATACATACATATGTCATCCATCCATTCATCCATCTATTCATTTATCCATCCACCCATCTATTCACCTATCCATCCATCCATCCATCCATCCATTCATCCATCCATCCATTCATCCGTCCATTCATCCATCCATCCACCCCATCCACCCACCTGTCTACCCAGGCATCCATCCACCCATCATTTTTTCAACAGTGCAGTACACCTCTCCAGTAAACCTGATGAGCTCATGGTTGCTAAGCTGCAAAATGATCCTAATGGAAACAGTCTCTGCTAGAGGAGGTGGAAATCGCTGGGTATGTCCATTTGTAGTTATGGCTTTTGAGAAACAGAAAATAGGTAGAGATCAAGGGAAAGAAGCAAAGGGAATTGCAGAGAGAAGCAGCCAGGGACCAAGGAAATGAGAGTAAGAAGCAAGAAGGTTCTTTTCCAAATCCGGCTTCCATTGCCTTGTTGTCACCATTGCTATTGGGTTTCATTGGACAGCCCAGAATCCATGACACACCCAGAAACCTTCCTTCCCCTAGTCACATTGGGGATCTGCTTCTCACACTGGGAAAGTCCTATGAACCCAGGATCACTGCACAAAGTGGTCCCTGTTGCCCTGTTGGGGCTAAATCCTGTAGCAGGGCTGTGGATTGTACTCTAGGGACAGCTTAGGGCCTGGAGGATCTGAGTGGGGGCCTAGCCCTGTCTCCCCAGTCCTCGCTGGAGCCCAGACCCCAGGTTGTGACTGTGTCTCGTGTCCTCTGCCTGACTTCTTTGAACGTGACCGACTGCAGGTCCTCACCTTGCTGGAACCTCTGCCACTGATGCTCAGCTATGGGCTTTGTCCACCCGTTGGGGTGCCCCGTTCTTTGATGAGGACCCTGTTGTCTATTACTGTATCCAGTAAGCTTTGTGCTTTCCTGATTTTCACTTTGCTTGCAGAATGTGTATTTAGATCTACTTCCTTAAATGCTCCAGTCTCTCTGTGATCCTGATGATAAGGTTGGGGCCCAGAGCCTCCCCAAGTTCTCAGGCTACAATCATTTTGCTTCAGTTTTATGTTTCTTTAAACCTTGTCCTTCAGGCTCCTGGAAAAGGTCGTAGATGACTATGATGAAGGCTCACATTGCCGAAAAAAGGGGGGGTGCAAACACAATGCTTTATTGTATCCTGTACCTGCAGGTGCTGCAAGGGGGAGGCAGCTCTGTCCTGCCATCTCCCCAGTCAGAGCAGCGACGTGTGCCTTGAGATCCAGGAGGACTGGAGAACTGAAAGAATCCTAGTTGCAGACAGAGGATAGAAACTATGCAAGTAATGGCCAGACATGTTCAGTGATGCACCAACGGGAAACAAAGGGGATTAAGCTTGGTGACCTCTGAGCTCCACCTCTGGTTTTCCCCACTTTCTATTCTTTCACAACCAGAATTCGAACTGGCTAGGGCCAGAGGAGGCAGGATGCCTCATTTTGGCAGAACCTAACAAATGGAGGTGTCTTTTGAATTTCTGTTTGAATGTGATTTTAGCTTTGCCAAATGGGGAGTCATGCAAGGCATCTTTTTAAACTTTCTGCCTGGATTTATCCATTGCAGACAGTTCACTGCATCTGCTTTACTGCTTGGCCATTTGTCCAGTTTCCCTCTGTAACTCCTTCTGAACGGAGTGATGGGCTCTTGCACAATGTGCTCTGTGGTTAAATATGCTGTGGTGTATCTTCCATACATGGGGATTTTTCTTCTTCAAGACCAAGGTCATCAACTTGATGAATTCACACTGCAGGGATGCTGTGACCGGATTGGCTATTACCAGCCAATACTGTCCTCTATAACACTTCTTCCGCTGCAGAGAGCACACAGCCACACCCGCATACACTGTGCCATCTACCCTTAAAGTTTCTGCTTTTCAGTGCCACACACCCAAAAGCTTCTGCATTTCCCAATCCGACAAGGTCAGGTTTGAGCTACAGAACGAATTCTCTGGAATGAGTCATCGCGACAGAAAGGGAATACAAAATTACTTACAAAATTACTGCTCCATTGCCAAAATGAACCCTAAAGAAATGAGCCACGCCTCAGGACTGGCTTTCCAGTCTCCAGGGGCCAGCAGCCCCAGCAGCAGAGTCTTACATTTAAGCCACAATCAACACATTGCCATAGGAGGCTGCAATTGTGGTGCAGCGTGTTAAGCCACTGCTTGCAACATTGGCATTCTATATGAGATTTCTGGTTCAAATCCCGACTTCTCTGCTTTGGATCCAGCTCCCCACTAATGTGCCTGGGAAAGCAGTGGAAGACGGCCCAAGTGTTTAAGACCCTGTCACCCCGGTAGGTAACCTGGACGGAGTCCTGGGCTCAGCTTCCGCTCCCTCTCTCTCTTTCAGAAAGAAATAAAACAAATGCTAAAAACAAACAAACAAACAACAACAAAAAACCACCTCACCTGCCATAGACTGTGCTTGGTTCCAGAATCATAGAACACCTGCCACTACCCAATGCAATGATGCTCATGAGACAGTGACCGGTCACCTCTCTTCGTTGCTGCTGAAAGCAACAAACAAACAAAAAACCCAAGAAACAAACCCCATACTCCCAGGGGCATGCTTGCCCTCAAGCCAGGCAGGCAGGCAGCAGAAGGGTGGCCTCTGCGTAATAGCCTCCAGGTGACCCCAGGTCACTCTGCTGGCTTGGCAGCAGCAAGCCTGCTGGGTCCCTGCCCTGTCTAAGAGGTGTGTTGGGGTGGGGTGAATAGAGCTCCGAGGATAGAACCACTGCATCAGCTGCATCTTCCTCGGCTTGCTACTTGGCCAAGCAGTGACACAATTTTTAAATTATTATTATGATTTATTTCTGGGAAAGGCAGAGTTATGCAGTGAGAGGAAAAACAGAGAGAGACAAAGAGACTGAGAGACCTTCCATCAAACATCTACAACAGCTAGGGCTGGGCCAGGTTGAAGCCAGGAATTTCTTCCAGGTCTCCCGTGTGAGTGCAGGGGCCTAAATACTTAGGACATCCTCTGCAGATCTCCCAAGTACATTTGCAGGGAGCTAGACCAGAAGTGGAGCAATTGGGACTCAAACTGGTGCCCATAAAAGATGTCAGCACTGCAGGCTGAAGCTTAATGTGCTATGCCACAGCATCTACTCCAGCAGTGTTCTTAAGAGTTCAGTTCCCTTCTTCTCAAGCCAGTTAGAAAAGCCTTCCCTTCCTTTGGTAGCAGAGCTGCAAACACCCAGAGGAGGCTTTGGGCTCGTCCTTGTCCAGAACAGTTCAGCTCCCAGCACAGCGTTCCTCTGGACACCGCATGTGAAGCTTGAGATCCTGGACCCTTCTCTAAATGCACTGTCTGCCAAGGACAGAGCTGACAGGGAAGGCCATCCCTCCCGGTCAGTCTTTGAAGGGTTTTCCTTCGGCAGCTCCCAAGACCACCCAGGGGGTGAGGCACCAGTGTTCTTTGGCCACAGAACCAGGGGGACACTGATGGGTCATATCCATTTATTGTAAAGCAAGCACAAACTTATACAGACTAGGAAATGGCAAGGCAGAAGGCTGTTCCCCAACAGTTCCCCCACCCAACAACCGCATTGTAACTGGCTAAAAGGCATGTCTATCTCTCTGAACCATCCAACCAAGTCACAGGTCCCTTTCCGCACACAGGCTGGAAGCTGTACCTTGGGTCGTATTCATCGCATGTGGCTGGCAAGCAGGCTGTGGGTCGCTTTAGAGTGGCTTATCAGGGAACTCCCAGCACAGTTCATCCAAAACCACTGCTCTCACTGCACGCTCAGTGAACAGGCCAGGCTGAGGTCTGGGTTAGTTGAAACCACTGTCAGGAGGCTCCCCCAGGAACATGGTATGCGGTGTGCCTAGGTAGAACCTGTGGGTGCAGATAGACCTGGGATTTCGGGCTGTTGCGAGGTGGTGTGGTGGGGTCACTTCAGGCAAAGCAGAAGACATCTGGCTTAGGACCCACCTGGCAGCAGGTGTGGCATGCCAGGGGATGGCCTTGGCTGAAGGGCAGTGCAGGGGGCATGGGGCAACCAGGGCTCAGGCAGTGAGGGAGGCCCTAGACTCAGCCAGTCCTTCAATGGTCAGTGCCTCCCAGCTGCTGTTCTCCGGCCCAGCCTCACCTCTGTCTCTCCCTCTTTTCTCTGCCACCTTCTCCCCAGCCTGGTGAGTCTGTCTGCACCGTGGGTTGCTGTGCCAGAGAGAAAGGCATCCATGCCCACCACATCGCTGCTGCTAGCTGAAGACAGCACCCTCACGGCCACCTTCCCACAGTGAACAACGCTTCTCCCCTGAGCCGTCAGCTGCCGTGCAGGCGACCCACACACACCAAGCTTCCCCCAATGCCCTTTGCTCCCTGCTGCCTTAGGTGTCACAGAGCTCGGGGCACGCTAGTGCCCTTCTTGCACTCCCCCGCCCTTGCCTGCTGCGGTCGGCCAGCTGAGGCCAGGCCATTCCCAGGAATGTTGGGTGCAATTAGCTGTTGTGGAATTTTCTGAAAAGTACAGCGGAGTCACGCCTGGCAGCACTACTGCTTCATGTTCTCTTGGGGGAGAAACTCGTGCACTAATTATTTTCAAGATGAGGAAGAGAAAAAGGAAGTGAATAATTAGGAGGCATTGAAGAGATGCAAATTTCCCTTTGTACTGAGCTGCCGCCTCAGGATGCTTCTTTACCAGGATTTGCATCTCGTTGCCTTTGCTTTACTGGTGAGAAAGCAAAGAAGGAACAAGTGGGTGGCTGTAGCTAGGAAACAAGAGAAGGACTGGCCCTGCCCAGTGGCTAAAGTCCTCGCCTTGCACAATTGGGGATTCTATAGGGCTGCTCCACTTCCCATCCAGCTCCCTGCTTGTGGCCTGGGAAAGCAGTGGAGGACGGCCCAAACCCTTGGGACCCTGCACCCGCGTGGGAGACCCAGAAGAGGCTCTTGACTCCTGGCTTGGGACTGGCTCAGCTCTGGCCATTGCAGCCATTTGGGGAGTGAACCAGCAGACGGAAGATCTTTCTTTCTCCTCTCTAGTAAAATCTGACTTTCCAATAAAAATAAGATTCCTGCAACGGCTGAGACTGAGCCGATCAAAGCCAGGAGCCCAGAGCCTCTTCTGGGTCTCCCACACAGGTGCAGGGTCCCAAGGCTTTGGGCCATTTGTTAGGTTTTAGACACACTTACAATTCTTTACGTTCTTACGCTGCTATGCGCAGCTAGGACCTCTTTTCACGATTACTGCAAGCCAAAATGCCAGACCCAACAAGGTGCTTAGTAGGTCCTTTATTCCAGCAGGGTAGGAATAGGAGCAGGAATGGTGGGGGAGAAAACTGGAAGGGGCACATCTCCTGCCATGGTGGCAAGATGGGGGCTGCCAGGGTAAGGGAAAGGGCAGGATGGAGGGGAACGCGGATGGGGGGGGAGCCAGGTAAGGGAAAAGAGATGGGGAGGGTGAAGGGAGAGGCTGTGTGGGCTGTGTGCGGCCCCAGGGACTGGGCACCGAGGTTATCTGAGCCACAGGCAGGTGGGTGGAGACTAGGAGGAGGGGTCAGAGACTGGGAGTGGGAATTTCAGGAAAGGTGCCAGGTTACTGGTGATTGGTGGATAACTAGAACGGTGCGAATGTCATGAGCTGTGGGGAAGGGGAGGCAGGAAGCAGCACAGGGTCCAGGATGGGATGTTCAAACCGCTCCTCACACCATCCCCACCTGCTTTCCCAGGCCACAGGCAGGGAGCTGGACGGGAAGCACGGCTGCCGGGATTAGAACCAGCACCCATATGGGATCCCAGCACATGCAAGGCGAGGACTTTAGCTGCTAGGCTACTGTGCTGGACCTTTTTTTTCCCCCTTTCTTTTTCTTTTTAAGGAAAAGATACACTGTACTACTGGAGAAATAGAACTGAGAAATTGCTGTCAGCAGGCTATATGCTTAGAGGAGGATGTGATGAAGGATGTTTTAATTTCCTTTTTTAAGATTTATGTATTTTATTGGAAAAGCACACCCTTCTGCCTTGCCATTTCCTAGTCTGTATAAGTTTGTGCTTGCTTTACAATAAACGGATATGCCCCATCAGTGTCCCCCTGGTTCTGTGGCCAAAGAACACTGGTGCCTCACCCCCTGGGTGGTCTTGGGATCTGCTGAAGGAAAACCCCTCAAAGACTGACCGGGAGGGATGGCCTTCCCTGTCAGCTCTGTCCTTGGCAGACAGTGCATTTAGAGAAGGGTCCAGGATCTCAAGCTTCACATGTGACGTCCAGAGGAACGCTGTGCTGGGAGCTGAGCCGTTCTGGACAAGGACGAGCCCAAAGCCCCCATGGGGCACAGTTCTAGGTTTATGCTGGTGGCCGTTAGACCCAGTCCTGGAGTGATCTTATCTTTTGTTTTCCACTTTTTGTCAGGAAAGGAAAGGATGCAGGTTTTGACTGAGTTTTCCAGGGTGCACATGGTGTCCCCTGGACACAACAAAGGCATTGAGTCCAGACAGGGGCCAAGCCTGCAACACCGCTTAAACAGGTCATGGTCTGTAAGATGCTTTAAGGATGTGGATGGGACACAACTGCCACAGAGATTTGTATTTATCTCAAAAACAAAACGAAACAAGAACTCAACAGCTGGCGTTTAGCCTAGCATTGAAGACACCTGCACCCCGCATCACCTGGCTACCTGAGTTGGATCCCAGCTCCAGCTCCTGACTCCGATTTCCTGCTATTGCATACCCTAACAGATGGCAGGTGACAGCTCAAGGAGATGGATCTCCGCCACTCACAGGGAAGACTGGCCTGGGAGGTCCTGGCTCCTGGCTTCAGCCATAACTTCGCCTTGACCATTGTGGGCATTGGGGGAATGGAGCAGCAAAGAAGAGAGCTGCCTGTCCATCTGCCAATCTTTCTCCTTCTCTTTTCCTCTGTCTCTCCTAAAAGAAAAGAAAACAGATACAAACCAACAACGCTAATCCAGGGACAGGAAACTCCGAGGCCCAGTGCCCTGGTGAGCAGCGTAAAGCTGATGAAAAAGTGCCACTGGGTGAAGCTGGCTCGGCAGCTCCGGGTACCACTGGCTCATTCTCCACTGCAGCCTGCAGCATCTCTGCATCTGCAAGCATCCCTCCCTCCCCCGGGAAGGCTCCGGGCCCTCCTGGTGATGGCCAGACAGGGTCTCACTACTCCCATCCTGTAATACCTAATGTCGCTCCCCAAGACCTGTCCTCATGGAACTGCTCCTTCATCCACTCCTCCATTCTTTTGTTCAACAGAACTCATTCATGCAACCAACATTCAGATGCCACACTGAGCCCTGGCGTGAGTCAAACACATACCCTGGCCTCAGGGGAGCCCTGGGCAGAGGTAAGCCTGTTCACAAATAATGCAGGGAGTCATCTTTGGCTTAGTGAGGAAGACTGTCTCACAGGAGTATATGCTTTGCGTTCCAGCTCTGGCTTCTGATTCTAGCTGCCTGCTCACACAGAGCCCAGGAGGCAATAGGACATGGCTTTGGCAGTTGGGTACCCCGTCCATGTGGCAGACCTGGAGGAAGCTCCTGGCTTTTGACTTTGGCCTGGCCAAATTTCATTGCAGGCATCTGGAGAATGAGCCAGCAGGTGGAAGATTTTCTCTCTTTCTTGTTATCAACTCCTTCTCTTCCGTGTCCCCTCTCCTTCTCTGGCTCTATGTCTTGCTCAGAGCTTGGGGTGTGGAGGTGCCATGCCTGAGCTGGGGCGGGCAGGGCTGGGGGAGGAGTTTGTCAGGAAGGAGAGTCTTCCATGGGCTCTGATGATGAAGGTGACAATGGCAGCAGGGGGATCAGAAGAGGTTGGCCTGGGTACTCTGCACAGCCCCGCCCTGCATGAGGATCTCGGAGCAGACCCCTGCCTCCCTCGTCTTTCCCCCAGTGGATGCAGCCTCAGACCTTCCATGGTTATTCTGACTGAGTCCTGCCTGGCTCCCTGTGGTGCACCCCTCCGGCCCTGTCACAACCTGGGATGGAAGCTCCCATGTCTTGATGGGCACTTGAAGCCCACTTCAACCTGGTCCACCTGCTGCTGGAAGACTTTTGACCACTTCCCTGAGGCACTGTCTCCTTTAGTGTAGGCACTGGAGACCCTCTGCCGGTGGGGACCAGACGCGCAGAGCCTGCGGTGAGGGTGGCCGAGTGCTGAGGATAGCAGCCCGTGCAGCTGCTCTCTGCTGTGGCTCCGCAGGGCTGTCCCTGAGCCCATCCTAGGATTGGTTCTGCTCCGCTGCTCCCAGGCACTTCTGAGCCTTGGAAATCTCCTCAAATACCCCAGAGAGCCCAAATCTCGCTTCTCGACTAACCACAAAAACAAAACCCAGAAATGAGAAAAGCAAAAGTCATCTCTTGTTTCAGACTTGTTCTTGCTCAGGATTTTTCTGTCCCCAGACATGGCTCTGCAGTTCTTCCAGCCCTAGAGATCTGAACCTGCCCAATCTTCCTGTCTCGCCATCACCCTCAATGCAGATCAGCACAAAGAGACCACAGAGAGACCTGTGACCTTTGTAACAGCTCTGACCTGCCATCTTCCCGACTGCCTTCCATTTTCTTACACAGTCTTATTTTTTAAAAAATGTATCCACTTGTGGGGCCGGCATCACAGTATAGTAGGCCTCCATCTCACATGGGCTCAAGTTCACTTCCCAGCTGTCCCACTTCCCGTCTAGCTCCCTACTAATATACCTGGGAAAGCAGTGAAAGATGGTCCAAGTGTTTGGGCCCCTGCAGCCATGTGGGAGACCTTGGTTTCAGCCTGGGCCAGCCCTGTCTGCTGAGATCATCTGGAACGTGAACTAGCGAATGGACGACCCCCCCACCGTATGTGTATGTGTTGCCTGTATGTGACTCATTCTCTTTGAAACTCTGCCTTCCAAATCAAAATGAATAAATCATTTAACATGTATTTGAGAAGGAGAGCTCATCGGTTGGTTCATTCCCCATGTGGACCAGGGCTGAGTTGGGACTGGAGCTGAAAGCTCTGAGCCAGTTGCCCACAGCGGCAGGCTCCCAACTATTCGAGCCATCACCTGGTACCTCCCAGGGCATGTGGCTGGTGACCTCTCTGAGCCTGGGTCCTTCCACCCGCCCTACTTCCTGGAGCTGGGCCTTTAAAACCAGCAATGTGTACAGAGTGGAGGACGTGGGCCGGGCTAGCTGTTCAGCACGCAGCTCCTTGTTGTGGCTTCTCTTAGGACTGCTTAATGATCGTTACATGTAACTCCCCTTCCCCTGGAGTTTGTACTCAACAAGCTGGGACTCCGGCTGAGTCATCAACCTTTTCCTGTTCCTTAGAGAGGCACTGAGTTATGGTGTGCTGGGGGGAGGGCCAGGAGAGTGGGGGTTCTGAGGGTGACTGGAGGATCAAACTGGACCCCAGGAATTGGGAAAACCATGAACTCATGTTCTTGGAAAAAAAGAGGCAAAATCCAATCTTTGCTAACAGCGAAGTTGGAGATGGTAGAGACTGCTGTTCCCTTTAGCTGAAAGACAAGATTCCAGGCTGGTTTCCACCTGCTTGGGACCAAAGTCCACTTTTAGAGCCAACAGCGCCACCTGGTGGTCTCATTGGCTTGGGCGTCTGTCAGGCGGCAACCCAGGTTCGGGGTGGTGGTGGGGAATTAAAAACATGGCCATCACATGTAACGGTTTGTGAAAGACTACACTACTGCAATAATATGGGAAATCAGTGAGGGACGTGGATTTGGGAAGGAGAAAGGAAATCCCAGAGCCTATGGGACCGCATCTGTAATCATTATTATTAAGAAAAAACACAATCACAAAAGTACCCATCATTTCAAAACACAATATAATATCTCTTTTACTTCCTCTATGGTAAACCGTGGCCACCTGGAGGACGGGGGCGGGATGACGGTTCATTTCTCTCCTACAGATTTGTTTATTTTCTGAAGAGGAGGTGGTTTCCATGTTCCTGACACCTGCTCAGGGAGCCGACCCCACTGACGTCTGCCACACCTTTCTTGCCCAGGGCTCAGACCTGGCTCCCACCCCAGAGTCCTTCCCGCCTGGCTCCTGGCGGTCCAAGAGAGGCCCCACGGGACCTTGGAGGCCCTGTCTGTTGAAAGGATCCATTCACTACATTGTTTACAACCTCACTTGGCTGCCAGCCCCGGGGCAGTATGCCATGCTCTGTCCTGTCCCTAGGGCAGGGGACAAGGGGGGCGCAATGCCTAGTGTGCCCATCTTCCAGCAGTGGGTTTGCAGGGAGGGGCAGTTGTGGGGGTCTTTGGAGGGGCGTGGATCTGGCCGGAGCTCGCTGGCTTCATTGCTCAGCTGGTGGAGTGGATGGCGGGGAGGCTGCTGAGGACAGAGTCACTTCTTTGAACGGCCAGTGCCCAGTTCGTCCACCCCCGCGGCCTCTCTGGTGTCTCACACCCGGTTGTGTGCACACATGCATGCTTTTGCATGGTTGTACCCCGTGTTCCTGTGTAAGAGGAGAGGCAGGGGTCTGACATGGAGCCTGGCAGGAACCTTTTGCTTCTTAAAAGTGGAATTTCATAGGATTGGGGGAGCAGCAGCCAAAGGACAGGTTTTCTCCGTCCTCACACAGAATGAGGCTGCGTCCTGCAGTCGTCCAAGACGCCACAAGGAATGGAGGACAAAGGCGGGGAGGCAGACCTGCCATGAGCAGGTCCCTTGGATCAAACCGACGTGTGGATGTGGCTGCAACAACCCAGGGTGCCCTGCGTCGCCACCCGGGCCAGCTGCTTGGCCGTGAAGTCGGTCCTAAGTGACTCTGTCCTCTGAGCAGGTGTCAGCAGCGCTACCACCTTGCCAGTGCAACTCAACAGCTCAGGAAGGCATGAGATGGGGACTCTATGTCCCCACCAGCGCGGTTTGGGAACACGGGGCTCCCTAGGGAGCCACCGAGCATGGCTGGGCTGGAAGATGGCGCCACCGCGGCCTTTCTCCAGGCAAACTAGGCAGACGCGGGCACCCCGGCTGAGCTGGCAGAAGCCCCCATGACCCACGGTGGCAGCTACAGAAACAAGGTCCACCTTCCCCAGGAGGTCCCGTCCTGGGCCCTGATGGTGTGGCCTCCCTGGGAAAGGCCAAGGGCATAGAACTCGCCAGGAAATTGGGATAAACGCACACTGCCGGGCTCTCTGTACATAAAACGAATGCAAATCCTTCTGTAAGAAATAAGTGCATCCACACTACACGGACAGAGGCCGCCGAAGTGGCCGCAGCGCCTGCCGGCAGATGTCGCCAACCCCTCAGGCATGGAGCGCGCTCCCGGCCCGGCGCCCGGAAGCGGGGCGGCCGGAAGGAGCTGTCCCAATCCTGAGGGCGAGCCCCTGGGCTCCCAAGGGTCCTGTTAGCCCTGGAATCCACGGGATGGAGGGAGCGATTGCCTGGCAAGCCCGCGCCACGGCTCCTAGGACCGAGGCGCTCGGGCTCGCTGGAGCCACCGGCGCTCTCCCCTGCTGGCCCTGGCGATCCGCAGCGCGCTGCCTGCCACAAGTGTGATCTGGGCCCCACAGCTGGCAGGGTTGTTGCCCTCCTGGTCCCTGCTGCTATGTGGGAAAATGTGCTCCCCTCTGAGAGGAAGGTGACTTAGGGGCACATTCGTTGGAATGATGGAAATCTGGTTGCCGAAGTAAGATTTGGTCCTGGACCTGGGTGTTCCCAGGCACTTATGCTTGGCACAATTTCATAGGATACACATGTCACGGCTGGATCATGTATACTGTGAGGCATAAGGTGAGGGGGGTGCAAGCCGATGGATCCTCTTCCTGCCATCCTAGGAGCTCTGGCAGGTCTGCCCACCCAGCACCCCCATGCCCTGGTATCTCTCTCTAGCCCCTAGTTGTAGAACTAACACCTGGTTCCATGCCCACCTGTGCCAAGGTGGGATTCTAGGGAGACTTGATGACTGTGCTTGTCCACAGCTCCTAAAGGCAGGGCAGCGTTTCAGGGCCATAGAAACAGCTATCTTTAAGGATGGAGATTTCTCATGCCTCCTTGGTACAGGAAGGTGGCTTAGGACCTGTAGGAAAGTTACCTGACTCGGTTTACCTTAAAGTGATCTGGGGGCTGGGGAAGGGGCAGAGATGGGGCTGATGGAGTCGCAGAAATGGAAAGTCATGTTCTTTGTTTTGTTTTGTGTGTTAGATCTATTTTTTTATTGGGAAGGAAAGTTTATAGAGAGAAGGCAAGACAGGCAGAGGGAGAAAGATCTTCCATCTGCTAGTTCACTCCTCAAACAGCCCTAACATCTGGAGCTGAGCTGATCTAACACCTGGAGTTTGGAGTCTCCTCCAGATCTCCTACATGGCTGCAGAAGCCCAAAGGCTGTCTGTCCTGTGCTGCCTTCCCAGGCCACAAGCAGGGAACTGGGTGTGAAGCGGAGCAGCTAAGACTTGAACAGCACCAGAGTCAGGACTCGATCTGAGTCCTCCACAAGGGCGACAGGGGCCCAAGTTCTTTAGGCTGCCATTGCTGCCGCCAGGTGTGCGGCCAGTGGCCGCTGGAGTTTTGAATTCTACCTTGGCATATCTGGAGGAAATGTTCATCTCAAAACCCAGGGTGAAAACTTAGAAAATTCCAGGAAATTGCTGGTTTACCTAGAGTACCCTGGAGAGAGGTCAAGGTCACGAACGTTCAAGTCCAGGGGCCCCAAGTGTTGCTGGAGGCAGGGCCTACGGGCAGGAGCCACTGAGGGCACCATGACCACAGGCAGCGCCTGCCTCAGTGGGCGACCTCTAGGGAGCCATGGCCAATGGCCACCGCAGAAGGGAGGCACCAGGCAGACTCTCCTTTGGCCTTGTGTGGGTGAGGGTGCGTGGCCTTGCTTGGGGACCTCTGTGTGTGTTCTTTGGATGCATAGATGCCAGAGGAACTCCACTCCAGCTCATGAATGGGTGGCATCAGCCACCACAGAGGCAAAAACCTTCTGCTTTGGTGCCAACCCCTCTGGGACGTCTGTCTGTGCTCCAACAAATTGAGCGTTTTCAACAGCTCAATAAATCAATTGGAATGGAGCCGGCACTGTCCAGAGGGGTTATTAACGAGCCTGCAGCTGATGAATCCTGTTTGCACAAGCTTTCAATGAGCAGCTTCCACACAGCCAGGCTCAAGGAGGGCAAGCCCTCTGCCCTGATAAGAGACAGACGTGAAGGACTGAAGTTTTCTGGTGCCCCAACTTGGACGCGTCACACCAGGGGTTGGTTCTTACTACACGCTCTCCAACAGGTCTTGCAGGAACAGCCCAGGTCCCCTTCAGCTGCCAGAGCTTCTCCCAGTGTTCCAAGCCTGTAGATGGCTGAAGTGTGGGGAAGAGTAGTGAGGGAGGGGCAGCTCCTGGGGTCCCAAGTTCTCTGGGCTGCACTTGCTAGCTGCTCCCTTCTCGGCTGCCTGTTAGACGCTCCTGAGATCCTGCACTGAGGGCATCCTGCCTGGTGTTGTGGATACTTGAAATCGTCAGAGCGTCTTTGTGGTTAGATTCTGTCCTGTCCAGGGCATGCAGCTCTACTGGCTTAAAACATGACTGCAGGTGCAGCGACTGCAAGGCGACACGCAGACATGCGTGCTCCCCAGCTCTTGGCTGTTCCCAAAGCTGGGGTTTCAGCGTTGATGAACTGGACCTCCTCTGCACCCTCTCACCTTGACCTACTTAAATGATGAAGGAAACCCAAATAACACAGCAGGGCTGGGCTCGTGTATCTCTTTCCTCTTTCAGATGCTGTGGTCTCCTCTGATTGTCATCACATGAGCGACTAGGATTAAAGACAGGTCCTAGGGTCCACACAGCTCCCTCCAAAGAATGACAATACAAGGGACAAACGTATGGCCAGAGCAAGCAGGCACACAGGAATGTGTTTACTCCATGAACAAACTTTCCTGAAAGGCCTGCTACATGCCGGGCTCAATGTGGCCTCTCTCTCAGCTTGGCCACTCACCCCAACACAGCCAGGGAGCAAGGCTGAGTTACTTCCTTAAGTCCCTCACCTGTCACACAGTAGCTAATGCCATCTCCGTGTCCATAAGTGAATAGAGAGTGCCACGGTGCTGCCAGCCACAGGCACTGCTCATATTCTGTGTCTTCCTTTGGGCCAGGCAGAAGGGAGCGCTCGAGGAGTGTAATGTAGGTGGGTGAGAGCTCAGTTGCTATTAGTCAAACGAACCCTGGGGAGACACAGGCCCTCTCTGGCACTTATCGCTGTGTAGAAAGCAAGGCCTCTAACCCCACTCCATATCTGGGGAACGTTTACTTTACCTGGGCAAACACAAGGTATCAAAGAAACAAATAAGAGAAACACAAAAGCTCAGTTCTTCCAGGTGGGGAGTTAACTAGACTTCACCAAAGTCAGCAAACGGTGTCTTGACTTGTCCAGTTTTAGGATAACTTAGTAGGAGTAGTCTAGGATTAAGAGCTGGGAGATCTGCCTCTGACCCCGGCTAGGGTCACTGCTTGCTTAGGAGGGCAAATGACTTTGGACTTAACCTCTGGGCTTGGACAAACTTTGCTTTATCAGAATGAGGAGGGGTTAGGCTCTGGATGGTTCAGGAACCATTTACCCCTTTGCCTTTCTTTTTGCCCCCTCCAAAAGCATCCCATGAGCACCTGCTCTGCACCAGGCTCCTGGCTGGACAATGGGAACATAAAGAACAATAGGAAGTGGCCAGGCTGGGTGAGAACCCTCGGGGGTGCGGGTGCAGTTGTATCTTCTCTGGTAGCAGCAAACACAGCTCCCCAAACACCTTGGATGTTTTGTGTGACCTAGTTAGGAACCCTTGTTAACCATGTCCTCATGGCTGCCGGTGTGCCCGAGCCAGGTGGGCGAAGGCAAGGAGAGAGATTGCAGACAGGGCTTCACAGAGTGTGTGAATCACTTCTGTGTACTGAGAAGCTGGAAACAACAGTTGTGTAAGCAGTTGTGTCCTAACAAGTTGGAAGTTATTGGGGCAGGCTAGGCAAGTACCCTGGACACAGCCTGAGTTGCTTCCGACAGGAACGTTTCCCCCCCAGAATTCTGGCACTAAATGATGTTTTGGGCGACATCACAGTACTACACTGTAAACCATCACATCATTCCCTACCTGAGTTTAGATTTAGTTCTGATGGAGGTCACAGTTCCCAGTATCCTGATGGGGGCTGTGCCAGTGTTAGTCCAATGGCACCCTGTGTCCCATAGTGGCTCTGCTCCCCTGGGTGGCCCCCCTCGGAGGTCCATGGGAGGAGAGTGCCGTGAATAACCTGGAGACACAGAAAAATCCCTTCCTCAGCCACAGGAGCTGTCATAGGGCCCCGAAGCCATCCTGTGCTCGGGGAACCTTGCAGGTGATCCCCCTTCTTCCCAGTCCACCCAGCTCAGGTGCCAATCCCGTGGGCTTTGGTGACACTCTGGTTGCCTCCATGGGATCACTGGTAGTCACTCCTGGCCTGGCCAGTTCCCCCAGGAGGACACAGGCTCGTGCGTGGCAGGGACTACTGTCTCCTCAGAGTTCATCTTGGAGCTTGGCAATGGGAGCACCTGCATGAGGTCAGGCCCCCTGGAGGTGGCACTTGAGGGTGGCACCCAGTGCCAGCCTTGTGCAAGACAGCAAGGGGGAGGGGGAGGGAAAGAGAGACATCTCCCATTGGCTTGTTCTAAAGGTTTGCTACACCTGGGGCTGCACCAGGTCAGAAATCGGAGCCCCTGCACTGCATCCGGGTCTCTCCAAGTGAGTCACAACAATGCAAGCACTTGAGCCGTCACGGGCTGCATGTGAGCTGGCAGCTGGACTCAGAAGCAAAGCTGGAACTTGAACTTGGGCACATCACAACAGAACGCTGGCATCCCCAGCAGTATCTTAACTGCTGTGCCCAAAGCCTGTCTTTCTGATGGTGAGTATGCATTTGTTTGTGGCATTTCCCCGCACCAATTTACACCTATGAGATTTGAGCCTGTGCTCACTTGCATGGTTGTTAAAAGCGATAAAAAGCATTGACATCACACACATCAGACGCCTCCTGCTCCCTACCCTGCCTTTAGCAGCATTTTATCCCACAGGTGCCCACACCAGCCACTGGCTGTTTCCCCTTCAGTACCTACAGGCCTTGTCCTTGACAGCGATGGCCCTGGAGCCAGGACAAGAGAACAACCCTGACATTCCTGGACCACGCCCCGGCCCTGACTTCAGCCCATGAAGCCGTCCATGTCAACACTGCCTCGCTGTTTATCTGGCAGAGGTCCCCGGCCACTGCAGTGTTTGTCCAAATTAGAGTCCGTTTACTTTGCAAACCACTCTGCCGCTCTCCTAGACACAGAGCAGCTGCTCCCCTGACGTCCCCACCAGGGCCCTTGTTTGCACGGTGTGTGGTTTGCAAACAGACCGCCTTGAACAAGCCACTTGGGAGCGCGCTGCAGCCCACAGGGGAGCAGCAGGCACACGGAAGACTTTCCTTGCTTCCCCTGAACAGACGGCTCCTTGGGCCCAACAGTTTAAAAAAAATTAAAAATAAAACCTTCATACACAGAGCGCCAAGCCAAGCGAAGTGTGGGTCCCGTGGCAAGAGCATGAGTGTAGGCAGCATGGAGCAGCCCTGCTGTCAGGGCCCCACCTTGCTTCCTGCGTGGGAAGAAGTAAGCAGAGTGGCTATGGAGGACAGACTGGGCAGTAAAACTGCAGGATCACTCTCTCAGATTCACCTGTGAAGAGCTGTTAACCTCAGCTTCCTCACCTGGGGCTAGGCATCCTGCTGGGAAGAGGAGACAAGCTAATACACACGCGATCTGTGTACAGTCATTTCTGCCCTGGCGAACCCCTTGTGAGTTGAAAAGAAGAGCAGTGAAAAGGCATGGCATGTACCCAGCATATGGGGTACTCCAGTGCAGTCACCTGATGCACTGCAGAGCGGCACTGGGGTGCCCTGGTGATTGGCAGGCATGACTGGGAGTGGCAGTTGCCTGCTGCTGCCCAGCATCTGAGAGAGAGAGAGATGGGGTTTGGACTGGCCAAGGTACGGACTCAGCCTTCCCAGTACGGAGCTAACTGAATGCAGATTGTTTTTGCAACTTTGCCAAATTTGGAAACTCTAAATCGACCCTGCAGCTCAGGGATCATCTGTGTTCCTCCTTCTGCTGGCCCTCAGCACCCCACCCTCACTTCCGTCCCCTCTTCTACCGCATTCTGACATAGGAGACTGTGTCTGTTCACAGCTCCCACTGATTCTCTATTGGGGTGACTCAAGGGGTTCCCCTGTACACTGCATGGTGCTCCCAAAAGTATGTGGAGGAACAGAATTAAGAGCTAAGTTTAGAGGCTAGCACTGTGGTGCAGCATGTTAAGCCACCTCCCCTTCAAGGCCAGTGTCCCATCTGAGAACCAATGTGAGTGCCTGGCTGTTCTGCCTCCAAGCCGTGTACCTGCTAAGGCACCTGGGAAAGCAGTGGAGGATGACCCAAGCGCTTGGGCCCAGGCCATCCTGGATGCAGTTCCAGGCTCCTGGCCTCAGGCCTGCCTGCTCTGGCTTTTGGGGGAGACCCCTAATCTCCACCCTTGTAAATCTGGCTTTCAAGTAAATAGGATTTGTTGAAAAAGAGCTCAGTTTATTTTCGTGTTGGTACTTTGGAATCCCTGCATGGTTACATCATAACACATTTTCCAAAAACTTCTGCAGGACCCTCTGTACATTCTTGGTCAAGTTCAGCAAAGACCAGCAGAGACACATTAGTACCGAATGTGCTTGGATCCTCGGCCTTCCCAGGTGGATCCTCGAGGTGGACATCCGCTCTCCAAGGCCAAGCCTTTACAGATCTATAATTCCCATCAGCAATGACACAAGACAGATTGTCCTGCAAAGGCCCGGGAGGGCGGAGCCTACAGATCTGCCTTAAATCGACCAAGCCACTCCATTCGCCCTTGAAAGTGAAGAAGCTACACTTGCTCTGAGGAGCAAGCCCTGGGAATCCTTCCCTTGTGAGGACAGGGGCCAGGTGAGAGGAATCGTCCAGAAGACCTTCCGCCACCACCACCACCCCTTCACCCAAGCACCACCTCGGGTGGGGAAGCAGGGATCTGAAGGTGAGCAATAGCCCCGGGCACACCCCAGTCCCCAAGCCCAACCCTAGACACTCTGGTGCCTACAGATGTCGTTTCCAGGCCAAGGTGAGGGCAGGGTCAGCCCCGCGGCCTGCCAAAGAAAGATCCAGAGCCGCAGAGCAAACACACGCCCCGCCCCGCGGAAGCGCTTAGGTGGCGCGGGTCTTGAGTCACCCCGGCCAGCGCGGGCATCTGCCAGGTGGGCATGCCCGAGGCGCGCAGCCCCGCCTGGGTCCCTAAGCCCGGCCCGCTCCTGTCCTGCTTTCCCTCCATTCCTGTTCCTGAGCGCTAGGGGTCACTGCGTGGCCACCGAGCCCCTTCGCCTGGCGCCGCGAGGATGGCCCGCCCTCCCCACGCCCCACGCGGCTGCGCCCACCCGCCTGCGCCCACCTGCCTGCGCCCACCTGCCTGCCACGGGCTTGTCCTTCTATTGCACTCTGTAGAGGAAAAGTCTAAGGAAAAGGATGCCTTGTTTTCTCGGTTTTTTTTTTCTCCCATCTGTGGCAGTGGGGTCCTGGGTGCAGAATTCAACGTGGACAGAGAGAGCCCTTGGCAGGGAGTGGATGCAGAGCAAAAGCCAAACCCGACCCACTTCTTACTTGCATCTAGAAAACCTGGACCAACCCAAGTCAGGGCACACTGCCTGGGTGTCCCCAGCAATTTCCTTGCTGCGGAAGCAACGAAAGAGCAATACAGTGGTTAGGGTTGAGCCGCCAACTGCAGACCCCCATGTCTCCTCAATTCGTCAGGAACTTTATTTCCCCCCAAATTAGTATGTCATACGTATCTATTTCCATTTTATCTGAAAGGTATTGGGAAGAGATCATCTTTTTCCACTTGCTGATTCATTCCCCAAATGTCTGCCACAGCCAAAAAACACGCTACTTCAGTCTGGGTCTCCCGCCTGGGCGGCAGGGATCTGAGGACTTGAACTCTGTCCTCTGCCTCGCAGGTGTTACGTTAGCGACCACTCAGGCACCCTGGTACGGATGCGCATGTCACAAGCCTGGTGTTACCCACTGCGACAAACACCTCCCTGGGGACGTGGCCGTAAGGGAACGCATGTGTGTTTAGGTACTCGGAGCACAACCTTGTGTGAAAAAGGAAAGAAAGCAAGAGAGAAGGAGTGAGGGAGGGAGGGAGGGAAAAAGGGAGGAAGGAAGGAAGGAAGGGAAAAAATATAAATATACTCTCTTGAGTGTATTTATTGAGTATTCTCCAAAAAGACTAGTTTTCACATTGGTGAATATGGAACAGGAAAAAGTTTGGTATTGACAGCAATAAAATTTTGGTGACCGCAACAAATAAAAATACAAACTGCTCTCAAAAGATAACTGATGGATCGCAAGTACCAGAAGAGTTAGTGGAAATAAAATAAAGCTGAATGACATATGTGTGAGGAGCGGCTTTGCAGGATAGAAACAGCCAGATTAGGGCCAGGAGTGGGAGGGGCAGAGGTTGGAACAGCAGTTTCTGGAATGTAGGATGGAAGCCAGGTTGCCATGGATTCCTGGTTCCCGGTGATGGGCCCTGGCCACCCCCTGGCCACCTCCTGCCTCTACCGCCAGGGAGCTCCACTCCCTCCCAACCATCTTCCCTTGCTTTGCCCTTCCTTCCACTTTCTGTTCCCACCCAGTCAGTGCTCTGAGAGAAAGGCTTGGGGCTCAACAGGCCAAAGAAGGCAGCGCCCTGCACCCCCCTGGAGGGGGCTGTGTCCGGGCGTGGCAGCCTCACTGTCAAACTCAGAGTGGTTTACCCAGGTATGCAGCAGCTGGGACCCCTGGAGGGTTCTAGGCAGGACATAGTCCTGTTTCTGCTGATGGTTGTGGATGGGTCTGCCCGCAGGTCTGGTGGCATCTCTCTCCTGGTATCTTTGAGAGCTCTCTTGCCCCCTTGCTCTGACACAAAGTGGTACTTGAACAGTTAGTCACACCTTCTTTAATGTTTTCCACTTGCATGTTTCTCCCTACTAGATCTCAAGGGCCTTACCGACTGTATGAGTGATGTACTATTGGCCTCGTTTCGGGTAAGAAAGCTAAACCTCACATGCATAATAAATGACACTAAAAACCAAATCACAAAGATGACTCACTTCTCACAGGAAGCAAAAACCATAAACACATCAAAATCAAGCAAGACAACACAGCGTTTTCTACATGGCAGTTTGCCATTTTGTTGCGTTTTCTACAATGGCAGTTTGCCATTTTGTTGTTGTGTTTTTTCCTCTTTAGTTCATCCATCTATTCAGTATGGATTTTTGTGTATGGTGTGAGATGGGGGCAAGATTTCTCTTCTAAAAAATATGCATAACAATTGCCAGTTATGGAGACTCCACCTCTCTTCTGTGTGGGAATCCTTGTCATAAAGCCAGTGTGTGTGTGAATGTGTGTGTATAATGTGGTGTCTGTATGTATGTGTGTGGTGTGTGTGAATGTGGTGTGTATGTGTTTGTATACGTGGTGTGTGAGACTATGTTTATGTGTGTGATTGTGTGTGTATGTGGCATGTATATGTGACTGTGTGTGTGGTATGTGTGTGACTCTGTGTGTATGTGTGTGCACCTGTGTGTGTGTGGTATGTGTGTGACTGTGTGTGTATGTGTGTATACTTGTGTGACTGTGTGTGTGACTGTATGTGCGCAGCTGTGTGTTTCTGTGTGTATGTGGTATGCATGTATGTGGTGTGTGTGTCTCTGTGTGTATATTGTATGTGTGTGTGACTGTGTATGTATGTGGTGTGTGTGCATCTGCATGACTGTGTGTGTATATGTATTATTCCTGGGCTCTTCATTCTAACCCACTGTTTTTTACCTTGAATCGAGACCATATCATCCTAATTACCATATGTTTGTAAAAGACTTGTTTTTCAGTAGTACATAAACTTTAATCTTGTTCTTCTTTGTAAATGTCTTATTGGCTCACAGGTCTTTCTCTTTCCATACAACATTTGAAAGTAGGTTGTCAATTTCTAAAAAAAAAAAAAGAAAAGAAAAGAAAAGAGAAAGAAAAAAGATGCATAGAAATAAAAATAAATTGCTGGCATTTTGATGTAAGTGATATTGTAAGTGATATTGAAACTGTAGTTGCTATAGTTGAGTTTGGAGAGTAAGTCATTTCACTATGTCAAGTCCTTATCTACCTCTTCTGGGAAAATTAAGGCAAAAATACTGAGTGGTCAGGAGCATTACATGCACCCTGAAGACAAAAATGCTGCAGAAATGCTGGGGAGGGGTGAGACAAACTTGCCTCATATGGATTTGCAAAAGGTGGAGGCAACTCAGGAATTGCTTGCATACAGGTTTTTGCGGGTCAGGCCAGTTGCCATGACAGAGGCTGGGTCAGGCGGGAGAAGGGGCTGCCATGTTTTCCTGTACCCTTTCCCAGCCGAGGCCCAGGGACCCCAACCTTCATCCATCTCTGAGTTTGACTTCGCACATTTTTTGCTCCACAAGGGGAAGACTGTGTTGTGTTTCATTTTGCAAGCATGCTTGTTTCATGGCAGACCTGGTGCTGGTAGATCTGACTTCTCACTCGTCCCATGAAGAAGAATGACCTGGAGAACAGGTGGTCAGACACCCCACTGCCCCGAGTGGCCCCACGGCTCTACCAGTGTCCCTTGAACCACATCTGTGAACGCTGAGGCCATCAAGGGCTCTTGTGAACAGGGTCAGCCTGCGTAGACCAGGCCAGCTTGACACTTGTCTCCCACCCCTGACTCAACAGAGTCTCTTCTCCCAGAGAGCCCTGGCAGACTGGGCTGGGACAGCAGGTGGCGGAGGCGGGGGAGCACCCTTTCTGCCTGCAGGGCTTCCTGAATGGCCAAGCTGTGGGCAAATGCAGAGTGCATATGTGGTTGCCAGGCACAGAACAGGACATGGGTATCTGTCTTGATCCCTCGTGGCTGGGCTGGGGCCCTTGCAGCAGCCTGGTGAGGGCTGGGCAGCCAAGCCTCCTGAGGACCACAGCCGCCCCCCCATTCCACCCCAAGACCCCCCCCTTCTCACACCTGACTTAGGCAACTTTTCCATTCTCACCCCTCCCATACTCCCACCTCTTGTCAGGACAGCCAACCTGCAGCTGAGAGGAACCAGATGTCCGCAGTGGCCCGGAAGCCCCACACCCTCCCAGCCAGCAAGCGCCTCCAAGGCCTCTCTTAAAAGGCAGGGGTACCTGGCAGTGGGGGGTGGGGAGGCAGGAAGGGCGCTGGGAGAAAATTAGACAAAGGAAGACCCCATAAAACCAGCAGCAGGTCTGTGATCACCAGAGCCCTTTGTTTAGAGCGAGTTTAAACAAGTTGTGAGCCTTTGCAAGGGAGGCCATAAAACCGAGGGAAAATAAAAGTGTTTACGGCAAAGGGGACCAGGTGCTGTGCTCAGGACTGGGGAGGGCTGGCAGCCACAGCCCAGACCAGAGGCTTCCTCTGAGATTGGCCTGTCCCCACATATCACAGACTCAGGTGCAGCTGGCAAGGGTGGGGAGCTCTGCAGACACTGTGTCCCAGGGCACCCCCACGTTCCATCCTCAATGCCAGGCTTTGTGCCTCCCAGAGAGTCCCTGCCAGAGGAGACCTTTGCCCTACCAGTTCCCTTCATAGCCAACAACAATGACATGCAGCAAGGGGCTGCAAGAACAAGGGGGCAGGGGGACAGCACTGTCCCACCTAAAGCCTTCTTTGGGCTCAGAGCTGAGGCAGGGAGCAGCTCCTCTCAGGCAAGGCAACTTCCGGGGAGAAATGGAGCGATGATGAGAGTCAGGTTTGGGATGATTGACAGACCTCTGTCTCGGCAGCGTGGGCACTCCTTCTGCCAGGATCTGTGCTCTACCCGGACCCACAGTGCTGATTCTAGGGATGTCCTTCATTCATTCATTCAACAAATGGGAACCAATTTTAGGCCAGATACTCAGGACAGGAGCTCCACGGCTACAGATATGAGATGCCATTCCTGTTCTAAAAAACAGATCACAGGGCACATGTTGTGGTGCAACTGGTTAAGCTACCGTAACATGCAATACTTGCATCCTACGTCTGAATACCAGTTTGAGTCCCGACTCCTCTGTATCTGATCCAGCTCCCTGCTAACGCATTCTGGGAGGCAGCAAATGGGTCCCTGCTCCCCAAGTGGGACATTCAGATGGAGTTCTGGGCTCTTGATTCAACCTGGCCCATGGGCATCTGGAGAGTGAACCAGCAGATGAAAGATCTCTCTGTCTCTGCCTTTCTATAGATCTCTCTGTCCTTCAAATAAACGATAAATAAAAAATTAAATAGTAAAAGTAGAGCAACTTGGGGGACAGCTAGCTATATTATTCTCAGGGCCAGTCTATGAATATGTATGTACTTATGCATATATGTATATATACGCATATATACATATGTGCACTCACGCCCAAGAACTTCTGTGTACAAGGAGGGTGATGCCTTTGAGAGTGACAGCACTGAAAGAAGCCAGCTTGGCGCCCAGGAGCACACTGTGCTGAGATTGTCACAGTGTATCCTGTAGCTTGTCCTCAGCAGGAAGGGTAGCCACACTTTTTTGCCATAAAAAAAAATCACCCTTGCTGATAATGGCAACAAGTAATCAGAGGCAGATGACTGGAAGATGCACGAAGTTTCTTTCCCACCTGATATTTGTGAGTCACTTGAGCTTGCTAATGGTGCACCTTCTAAAGAAGCAAGCTCAGTTGCTGCTTGGACCAGCTTCATCCGAAAGAAGAGCTCGGCTTTCTCAGGCCCAAACGCGCTTTCTTCAGCAGGACAACGGATAAGACAGGATCATGTGCTGCTCCACCTTGAGAATGGTCTCACGTGCTGTATCATCGGATTCTAAACGGATGCGAGCCCCAGCTCAGCCACCCTGGTGCCCATCCCCGCTCCCACCCCCATGACTGTTTCCTTAATGGTAACATTGGCTGATTTATGATCTCTGAGTTCCTGCCACAAATAAAGTTCTAAGTCATAAAGCGGCCTGATAGATTGCACTGATAGGAAGCTCATGAAGCGGTTCACAGCCGCCAAGCGCTGGGGGACAGGGGGCTGTTTATGGAGACCTGGAGTCAGAGGCGCTGCTGGGCTCTCCCGGGCTTTTTCAGCCTCCCGTGCAAACATCTCTGTGGGCCCAGGGATCAGCTCTCTGGCACATCCCCTTCCTGTTCCCTGTGAGGTCCCCAGGGTGCAGAAAGTGCCATGCCTCACCCCGCCCCCACAGAGGTGCGTATCCCCAACCATGATGACAGCCGTTGCAGCAGGTAGCTCTCAGGTGGACAGCTCCCTGGGAGGACATTGAGCTCCTGTCCCCTGGGTCCTGAAATAGCTGTGCCTCAGGAGAGACGAGAGAGAGAAAGGGTGGTGCACGGAAGGGGCCAGAACCGTAAAGTCAGAGTGGAATTCCGTCTCTGCCGCTTAGTAAGTGGCAAGTGAGTTAACACTGCTGTACCTCAGTTTTCTCACCTGTAATATGGTCCTCCAGGGCTGTGTTTAGAGGATTTCATGAGACGGTGTTGGCAAAGCTCCCTGCGTTATGACTCTGCTTCTCGCTTTCCTCCTCCCCTCCCTCTCATTCTTCCAGTGAAACAAACCTTAGTCCTCTTCCCCAGAAACTGTGAAAAACAACAAACTCTCATAGCAGAAGTGCCCAACCCAAGAAGCGAGCCCTCATTTCCTTATGAAATGCTTCCGATTTCTCCAAAATTGCGAAAGGCAATTTTGCTCTCCCAAACACCCCAGTTGGAATTGGTTTGAGACTTCCAGTTTGTTTATGCAGTGCCATCCGTGTGCCAAGCACTGGGGCAAAGAGCAGAGATGCATAACTGAATGCCATGGTCCTTAACCACGAGGCCATAAGCACAGATGCAGGATGCGTCCCTCGCTCGAGCCGAGGATGTGGGGGATCTGGTTAAGCAGTGCTTTGCCTCCCTTGGGGGTGGAGTTGGAGAGAATGATGATCCTGGTTAGATACATTTTTTAGAGGAATATCAAGGGGTATCAAGTAAGCATCAGCCAAAGCAATTTGGAAATAAGCTGTGGTGGATTCAATCCTAATAGCACGTTGTTTTGAATACGCTCTCTTCACATTTCTGAGGTGTCTGTTGGTGAAATTCCACAGATGTAGCGATTCAATGCACATGAGTGATAAATGATCTTCCAAAAAGCTTGACTTTTTAAAAAGATTGATTTATTCATTCAAAAGTTAGAGTTAAAGAGAATGAGAGAGAAATTCTTCCCACTAGTTGCTGGTTCGCTTCCCAAATGGCCCAAGCTGCCTGGGCTGGGCCAGGGTAATGCCAGGAGCCTCATCCCGGTCTCCTGTGTGGGTGGCAGGGACCCAAATATTCGGGTCAGTTTCTTTTGCTTTTTCTAGCCCATTAGCAGAGAACTGGATCAAAAGTGGAGCAGACGGGACACGAGTTGGCACCCATGTGGAATGTTGGCATTGTAGGTCGGGGAGTAACCTACTACACCCAGCGCTGGCTCTGAGCTTGCATTTTACCAAGCGAGTAAAACACTGCCTATAACTGAAGTGATTGATGCTTTGCTGGCAGAACTCCCATGTGAAGTATAAGGAAAGCACCAGGCTTCTCACTCACGAGCTGATCTCATAAACCAACATACTGAGCTCTGGTCTGTGTTGTGTTTCCTTTTTGGCTCTGCACCCAGACCATGGTCACGAGGACTGGATTTTTGATGAGTTAGCAATGCCATGCCTCCTTGTGAGGCATCTGCATCAGTGGCTTCCAGAGGAGGGCGCTGCTCCCTGGAGCATTGATTGGGCTGTGGGTCCAGGGTAGGCAGCTCATGGGACAACAGGATGTGCCAAAGGAGGTCCCGGGTTTGGGGTTGACTTCTCAGTTTGGCCCTATCCCTCACTTCTCCAGGGCAGTTCTTTCCCCACTCCCCACATATACACATCCCACAGATCTTCCATCCAGTTTTTCACTCTTCAATGCCGTGACAGCTAAAGTCAAGAGCCTGGAATACAAATCAGGCCTTCCCTGTGGGTGGCAGAGACTCAACCATCTAACCTCTGCCTCCCAGGATATGCATCAACAAGAGACCTGAACCTACAAAATCTAGTAAGTGATGCAGGCATCCCAACTGCATCTTAACTGTCGCATCAAGCCCCACCCCTAAACTTAGCTTTTGATTCCATTTTTCCATAACTATTTTCAAGTATCCTCATTTTACTGTGAATGTGTAGACTTCATCCTATGTGAGCTGTGCCTCAATCCATGGCCATTCTCATCCTTACTTTATTCAATGTTTAAATTGTCCCATCTTAGGCCAATGAAAACCTTTTCAAGCTTTGGCAGCTCTCTTGCTTTCCTGTATGAGGAAAAATGATTTTCTGTCCCAGACCTGCAATGGGACATTGGATATGTGATTGTTCTGAGTGGGCGATGGATGCTGTGTGCACAGCTGGAGGAGTTTTAATGTGGGAAATGCCTGCTTTTTTACTAAAGGGAAAAACTTAATCATAAGGTATTTTTCTGATGATTCGGTTCAACTCCAGGATTTAGACAGTCTTCCAGTCTCTCAACCTCAGGGGAAAGTTCTCAAAGATGCAAGCAGAGTTATAGATTTGAGCTTTCCTTTGATGCAATGACCATCTGAGTAATGGCACCAAGAAACGCCACGATGTCAGGCTTGCTTGACAGTTCTGCCTCTCCCCAGGACTGGGCACATGACAATGTTCTCCAGAGCCTTGCCATCATTCCTGTCTGGATGGCTACAGCCTGGGACCCATGGCTCTTCTCCTTTCAGATTTTATGAATTGCTTTTTCATTTGATTTTTGTTTTGCAGTTATGCAAAATATTTTCTGGCTGCAGAATCAGCTCTATGAAACTTGGCACATGCAAAACTCTGCCATCTCAGCATCCATTAGCTTCTTCTTCTCCATATATTAGGGGGCACTGAAATACAATGGTTCAAGTCCAGAGTAATAGCCTAGTGGCTAAATCCTGGCCTTGCATATGCCAGGAGCCAATTTGTGTCCTGGCTACTCCACTTCCCATCCAGCTCCATGTTTGTGGCCTGGGAAAGCAATAGGGGATGGCTCAAAGCCTTGGAACCCTGCACCTGTGTGGGAGACCCAGAAGAACCTCCTGGCTCCTGGTTTTGGATCAGCTCAGCCACCTGGAGAGTCAACCAGTGGATGGTTCTCTATATTCCCTCCTCTATAAATTTCCAAGAAAAATAAAGAAACCTTTCTTTCTTAAAAATAAAAAAGTATGATATTTAAAAGAAAAAAGGAAATACAATGGTTCACTCCTCTCAAAATGGTTACACGTATTTTATAAGAGCCTTATTGAAATAAAATTTACTCACCACTAAATTCATCTGTTTGAAGTGGGGTAGGGGTTTCGGAGGAGGGCACCAACATTCAACCTAACAGTGAAACGCCCACCTCCCACACTGGAGGGCCTCAGTGAGAGTCCCTGTCCACAGGAGGACCTGAGTGAGAGTCCGTGTCCACAGGAGGACCTGAGTGAGAGTCCCTGTCCACTGGAGGACCTGAGTGAAAGTCCTCCCACACTGGAGTGCTTCAGTGAAAGTCCTCCCACACAGGAGGGCCCCAGTGAGAGTCCTCCCACACTGGAGGGTCTCAGTGAGAGTCCCTGTCCACTGGAGGACCTGAGTGAGAGTCCTCCCCTCAGCTCCTGACTTCAGTTTCCTGTTAATGCAGACCGTGGGAGGCAGTGTCGATGAATCAAGTGACTGGATCCTTCCCACCCTTGTGGGATACCTGGTTTGAATTCTCGGCTCCCGATATGCCTCCAACCCAGTGCAGCTATCATAGGCATTTGGGGAGTGGGGTAGCAGAGAAGCACTCTCTCTGCCTCTTTGCCTCTCAAAACAAATAAGATGTGTGTGTTTCTTCTTAAACGACACCGTATAATAACTGTTTTCCTCTAATAATTGCTTCTTGCAGTAATAATTACTAGAGAGTACCCACATTAAAATAAGGACAGCATCCTTATTCATGTCCACAACCGTATTGTATAAAAGTACCGTGATTTATTCACCAGTGCCCTGTTGATGGACTCATGTGGATCATTTTCTGGAAAATGTCTATACGTTTCTGTATTTCTGCCAATACACTTTTGGCACAAACTTGAAGAAGGGAAATTGTTGCATTTGAGGATAAATGCATGTCTAATTTTTCCAGACAGTGCCACAAATCAATGACACTGGCCACCTTCCAGTCTCGCCAGCTTTCTTTAAAAAAAAAAATTTTTTTTTTTTCATTTCAGATGATGCTAACATAATTGATCAGGGTGGGAAAGATCCAGGTTAGGGAAAAGTGGGTGTGTTCAATGTTTCCAAACTTTCTATTTCTTCTTCCCATTTCTGGGGTGGGGAGGAGGAAGATAAGGGTAGAAGCTGTACCCAGCCTCCCAACCACCCCAGGACAGGGAACGGCTGCCTGATACAAACCCAGGGTCCCAAAGTGCCTTGCCAGCTTTGCACATTGTCAAATGACTGCGTCTTCACTAAGCAGCTAGCAGAGGAAGCACGTCCTGGTGTGGTTTATCTTGGGTTTCTTTCCCAACGAATGGACTATGCCCTTCACGAATCAGTGCTTTCACAGCCCTTTTTCAAAGCATAAGGAACTGCATACGAAAATCAAATATTCAGATAGAACTAAGACATTAGGGGAGGATTCTTTTTAAAATTCCATACTGGATCCACGTGTTATCTCTTAAATATTGATACATTTACCTATGTTGGAAAAAGATAAACAACCCTGTATTGACCAAAGGCAGTGATGGAACTATAGATGTTGTGACTTAGCAATCCCACATCAGAGAACTCTGTGTGTGTGTGTGTGTGTGTGTGTGTGTGTGCAGTGTACACATCTGCATGCTGTACAAAAGCTGTTCCAACAAGACTGCTCACAGTGGCCAAGTCCCAGGAGCAGTTCAGCAGCAATGTCTGGGATCATGACACAGCAATGAAGGTGAAGAAGCCGGTCCCACACATCTACAGGGACGAGTAGTAAAGTACTGCAGGTGAAAAGCTGCAACACAGGCAGGAACACATGCATTTTAATCATAAATTGCTGCTGAAGAAGTTCGCTAAGGTGTTACAACTGCCCCAGGCATAGGAAGCATAGGGGAAGCTGTTAGGCTGCACCCAGTTCTAGTGGACCTGATCCTTATAGATGACGGGATCAGGGCTGTCGTGGTGGGGAAAGGAGCTACCTGGGAAAGGACTTGAGGAAATAATTTGGGTCTGGAAATGTTCTATTTGTAGGACTGGATACTGAATGCACAGGCATACAGTAAAAATAGTTTACTAAACTGGATGTCGGTTATATGCATTTTTTAAAAAAAGATGTATTTATCTGAAAGACAGGGTTGCACAAAGAGAGGAAGACACAGCAACAGAAAGAAAAAGAGAGAGATCTTCCACCTGCTGGTTCTCTCCCTGAGTGATCACAGCAGCCAGAGCTAGGCCAGGCCAGAGCTGGGACCCTGGAATGCCATCTGGGCCTCCCTCATGGGTGCAGGAGCTGAAGCTCCTGTGCCATCTTCCACTGCTTTCTCAGGTACATGAGCAGAGAGCTTGCTTGGAACTGGAGCAGCCAGAACTCAAATCGACACACACGGAATGCCATCATCACCGACGGTGACTTAACCCACTGTTCCACGATGCCAGCCCTGCTTACATCCCCCGATATACACCGTTATCCAGGTATGTTTTACATTTCTCATTTTGAAAAGTTACAACAGGGGTTGGCGTTTGGCCTAATGTTGAACACTCCTGTGTCCCACGCCAGAGGGCCTGGGTTCAATACCGGTCTCTCGCTCCTAACTCCAGCATCGTGCTGAAGCAGACCCCGGTAGCACCTCTGAGGGCCCAAGAGTTGGGGCCCGTTACCCACATTGGAGACCAGCATTTCACTCTGTCTCGCTTCCTCTCAAAACAAACAAAAATATGGAAAATGGAATTGAAAGGTTTAAAACATTAAGCAAGTTCAAAAGCTTAAACCAGTAACACTAATGAAAGGGCTTTAAAAGGATGAGATACATGATTTTTTGTGCTGTCTGTAAGTGAAAATGTATCATTTACAATCATAAGGTCACAAACTGCACAGACATATAACTCACACTGAAATAAGAAATGTTGTAAAAGCAAGAAATAAAGATATTTTAAAGATTTATGTATTTTTATTAGAAAGACAGATTTATAGAGAGAAGGAAAGACAGAGAGAGGGAGAGCTCTTCCATCCACTGGTTCACTCCCCAAGAGGCCACACTGGCCAGGGTTGAGCTGCTCCAAATCCAGGAGCCAGGAGCCTCTTCTGGGTCTCCCATGCGGGTGCAGGGGCTTTGGGTCATCCTCCACTGCTTCCCCAGGCCACAAGCAGGGAGCTGGATGGGAAGGGAAGTGGAACAACCGTGACGTGAAGTGGTGCTTATAAAGGATATTGGTGCTACAAAGCAAAGAATTAACCGGTGCGCTTTGGCACCGGCCCCAGTAAGGGACATCTACATGTGTAAATGACAGGAATATCTAAATGTGTTAAATAATGGTTTGGAAAGACACAACTGTGTATCCAGCTTAAACAGTGATTTGTAAAAGGAAAAATATAAAATGGAGAGAAAAACAGCTCATGGGAGGAGAGTGAAATTGTTTGTTTGTTTTTAATCCCTGAGTGTATTGTTTTCTATACTTGAGAAGAAACTTTTTAAAAAAGATTTATATATTTTTGAAAGATTTATTTTTATTATTTTTTCATTGGAAAGGCAGATATACAGAGAGGAGAGACAGAGAGGAAGATCTTCCATCCGATGATTCACTCCCCAAGTGAGCACAACGGCCGATGCTATGCCGATCCGAAGCCAGGAGCCTCTTCCGGGTCTCCCACACGGGTGCAGGGTCCCAAAGCCTTGGGCTGTCCTCGACTGCTTTCCCGGGCCACAGGCAGGGAGCTGGAAGGGAAGCGGGGCTGCTGGGATTATAATCGGCGCCCATATGGGATTCCGGGGCGTGCAAGGTGAGGACCTTAACCACTGCACCACTGCGCCAGGCCCAAAGATTTATCTATTTTTACCGAAAGGCAGATATACAGAGAAAAGGACATACAGAGAGCAAGATCTTCTATACACTGCTTTACTCCCTGAGTGGCTGCAACAGCCAGAGCTGAGTCGATCTGAAGTCAGGAACCAGGAGCTTCGTCTGTTGGGAAGTAGAGCAGCCAGGACGCGAACCAATGCCCATATGGGACCCCAGCAGGTATAAAGTGAGGACTTTAGCCACTAGGCTACTGTGCTGGGCCCAAGAAACTCTTCATTTCCATTATGTATTGGTTTGTAGTAGGACAAATTTAACAGGGACATCTATGGGCCTGGCGCGATAGCCTAGCAGCTAAAATCCTCGCCTTGAACACCCCAGGATCCCATATGGGCGCCAGTTCTAAGACCGGTGCCCTGCTTCCCATCCAGCTCCTTGCTTGTGGCCTGGGAAAGTAGTCGAGGGGCCCAAAGCTTTGGGAGGCTCCGGAAGAGGCTCCGGAATCCTGGTTTCGGATTAGCTCAGCTCCAGCCGTTGTGGCTGTTTGGGGAGTGAACCATCGGACAGAAGCTCTTCCTCTCTATCTCTCTTCCTCTCTGTATATCTGCCTAACAAAAATAAACAATTTTTTTTAAAAAAAAAAAAAGGACATCTGCATATTAGAGGAGATGACGTCACTGCTGCCAGTGCAGACTCCCCCAAAAGTCCTTTGCTCTGGCAGCCCTGCGGCCCTCTCAGGAATCAGCTCACCCCAGCTATCCTCCCGCTGGATCCCTGCTGAGGTTGGGTTTCTGGTTTTCGCATTTACTGATACCATACTGTAGCCTCTGCATACCTGATGTGTCCTCAGGTCCATGAGACTGGCTTTGCATAGGGACAGCAGCTTTCCAAAATCCCGCTGAGATTTCCACCTGTTGCCAGCATGAGCAGGCACGGGGAACCAGAAAAGCAGGAAAGCAGGGCAGAAGTAGCTGGCCTTTGCTCAGGACTTGGTGCTGGCTGGTCCACACGGAGAGCTGGCAGTACCTCCAGCGCACTGTGGGCCGTCCTGTACTCCCCTGTGCAGATGAGAAAACCAGGACTCAGCGTTAAAGGAACAGAGCAAAGTAAGGGGCAGAACTGAGGGAAAAGTGTTCATTAGAGCAAAAGTGTGAATTGTGGGGTAGGTGTTCTGGTCCAGTGGGTTAAGCCACTGCTTAGAAAGTCGACAGCTCCCCACCTTGGGCTGCCGGGTCCGAGTCCTGGATCTGCTTCTGACCCAGGTCCCTGCTAATGCACCTGCTAGGCAGTAGATGATGGCCAAGGTACCTGGGCTTCTGCAACCCAAGTGGGAGATGTAGTTCCTTGGCTCCTAGGGTTGGTCTGGTCCAGCCCTGGTTCTTGTAGACATTTGGGGAATAAAGCAATTTATGGAAGACTCTCTCTCTCTCTCTCTCATTCTGCCTTTTAAATAAGCAAATAAAGATTTTACAAGAGAAATAATAATGAAGGTGAAAACTTAATTTAAAAATGTGAGTTGTGGTAATAGACAAAGTATCAACGAAGTATAGATGTTTTCATGAATATATTGTTTTAAATCAAGGCTAAGGAGTTAGCTTAACTAAATATTTAAAATGTGGTGAATTACAGTTCACCTGACTTCAAGGTTTACCCTGTGGTTATGGTAATCCCATGTCTGGATCAGCCGCGTTCCTCAACTGCAATTTTGCTTTCTGTGGTTTCAGTTCTCCACAGTCAACCTCAGACCAAAACTACTAAATGAAAACTTCCGGAAGTAAACAGCTCATACATTTAAAGTAACTTTTACTATGCTGTATTGTTGTCATTGCTCCATTTTATTGTTAGTTATTATTAATCTTACTGTTTATAAATGAAGTCTTATAGGTATATATTACAGGAAAGGAGGAAGAAGGAAGGAAGGAAGGGAAGGAGAGAGAGGGAGGGAAAGAAATAAGGAAAGAAGGAAGGAGGGAAGGAAGGAAAGAAAGAAAGAACCTTAGGCAGAGGATGACAGGGTTTGGTGCTATCTGCAGTGCCTCAGTTCAACGAGGAAGAGTGTCTTGGAACATGTCTGCCCGTGGATAAGGAGATCTACTCTGTTGATGGAAGAATAGACCCATAAGTCAGTGGGAAAAAGCAGAAAGCCCAGAAATCAGCTCATGCAAGCACAAGCCACTGTTTCTTTTTTTTTCAAAAATGTATAATTCAGAGGAGTTAAGTATCCCCTTTCAAGAAAAATAGTGCTAGAGTAGCTGGATGCCTCTCTCTCTCTCTCTCTCTCTCTCTCTCTCTCTCTCTCACACACACACACACACACACACACACAAAACACCTCACTCTGGTCCTCACATTTTATATAAAGTTTAATTTCAAATGGATCATATCCTTAAGTACAACATTAGTAGAGTTTTCACGTTTTTGGAATGGTTAGAGCAAAACACAACGACAGCTGCAAAAGCTGGCCAAGATGCAGAGGGGCGGGGCCGTGCTTACGTTGTCAGTGAAGATGGTAAAATGATAGAAGCAAACATGTTGGCAGTTTTTCTTTTTAAAAAAGATTTGTTTATTTTTATTTGAAAGACAGGTTTTACAGAGACAGAAAGGAGAGACAAACAGAGAGGTCTTCCATCTGCTGATTCACTCCCCAAATGGCCACAACAGTTGAGCTGAGCCAAACCTGGAAGCCAGGAGCTTTTTGGTTTCCCATGTGGATGCAGGGGCCCAAACCCTGAGGTCATCTCCTGCTGCTTTCCCAGGCCATCAGCAGGGAGTGAGATTGGAGGTAGAGCAGCCAGGACAGAAACCAGGGCCCGTATGGGAGGCTGGCGCTGGCAGGAGGAGACTTAGCTTGGTACTCCACCAGACTGACCCCTTGGCAGTTTCTTGAGAAACAAAATATGCAACTATCATGTGACCCAGAGATTGCATTTTTGGACTGCAGTGAAGATTTATGTACACACACACACTTAACAGGAATGTTTATTGCAGCTCTTTTTTTGGCAATCAGCATAAACATCCTCTAGCTTGTGAATGAGTGAAAGCAGTGCACATCTACGCCATGGATTACTTCTCAACAACACTCAGAACAACTTGGATGAGTCTTGGGACAGTCACACAGAGCCAAAGACACCGATCCCCAAAGGTCACATAGCATTCCTGAATGAGTGGATTCTAGTTGTAGAAGTTAGATGTGTGGGTACTAGGGGTGAAGGTGGGGAGGCGGGTGGAACTGATGGGACATAGTTGTAACCACTAGAGCCGTTAGATAAATGGTTTATGCCTATTGATCATGTTTCTGGCCTCACTGGTTTTTTACACTTCAGTCTTTGAATAGTATCATGTGTCTTCAATCAAAGGTTAATTAGAGACTTTGATTTGAGGAGCAGTTTAAGGAAGATTCCTGTTGTCACCCCAAGGTATAAACCAGTTTTACAAATCTTCAAACTTAAAGTCTTGAGCAATGCTGTATGGTGACCATTGCATGTTTTCATTCTAAGCGCAAGTTCTGAAATAGTTGGTCTTGGACCTCTTTATGTGCCTAAAGTTACTGAAGAGCCCAAACAGTTTGGGTGGCAGGTAACTGGTTTGGTTTGATGGTAAACTCCATCCATCCATATTTAATACAACAGAAACAAAGCAGAGGAAATTTTAAAGGTACCAATTGATTTACTGTCTTAAAGATGACAGCAAAATGTCTTTTAGACATTCCAAAAAACTTTTTTTCCCCAAAATGATTATTTTCCAAAGCAACAAAACATTCAGTGAAAAGAGAAATACTACTTCTCGCTTTTGCAAGTCTCCTTAATGCCTTGGCTTTCCAGTTTGCAAATCTCTGTGTAACAGCTGGGCTCCTCCGTCAGCTTCAGCCTGCTGGGGTCTGCAGCTGTGATGGGAGCAAGGAGGAAAACCGAGCATCATACAGAGTTACAGCTGAAAAAGGGAGGACTTTGGGAAGCCCCTGAAAGCATCCGGAACCCCCAAGACCCTCGGACCACACACTGAGAACTGCTGACCTAGTGGATATCCCCAAATATATCGGACATTTTTTTTTCCTTTTGGTCACAGAAGTCGCTAAGATGGATTTTTGTTGTTGCTGCCGTTCAAGCCTTTGGAAGAATTGGTGCTTTTGGAAAATTCAGGAAATAGTCATCCGAAAACAGAATGGTGAAAGCAAACAATGTCTGCAGCAGGCTTTGGAGGTGGGGGTGTCTGTGGCCTTTCTTTCTTTCTTTCTTTCTTTCTTTCTTTTTCCCTCTTGAATAGGAATCTCCGAAGACAAAGTCTGTGTGCACTGAGGAGGCTCCAGCGCTTGGCTGGACGGAACAATGCTCCCACACCGGCCCGGAGCCCCGGGGACACCCAGGTGACGCAGTCCTGGGAAAACCGGGCCGTTTGAAGCAGCTGTGTAAAAGCAGCGTGGGTCGGGAGCTTTCCTTTTAACAAGATTAGTCTTGCTTTTCCCCTCCTCTTTATTTCACTGTCTGCTGGCCACCTCTTGGCTCGCATGGTAATGTGATTAGCTGGCCTGTGGCCCACACCACGACCACTGCCACAAAGATCTCTGCTTCCTTGAGGGCCGCATCTTGTGTTTACAGTCACAGGGGGCATTGTTAGCGCTGGGATTCAAATAGAATGGGATATTTACGACACCCTCCTGCCGCCCCCCCACCCCCCCACCCCCCATAAAAGTTGATTCAGGGAGACATTTAGGGAAGAAACAGACAGAAGACAGATGTGCTGCCTTCCCCAGATGCTGAGGGGCCTCAATTGTTCTGCTTATGTAATGACTTTTTATGGCTCCTTGCAAATGCCTCTTTGGACTTTTAAAAAGGTGCCAAAGGCAAATACAGGTAGTTACTGAGAATGTTTTAGTAATCACATCCCGACACCCCAACTGGCTGGAGATCCCCCATCCTAGGATGTAGAGTAAGCCCACCGATCCTTCCCCACTTCACCGAGAGACAATTGTGGCATCCTTGCAAGGATCTCCAAGGCGGTGACATTCAAGAGACCTGCAGAAAGGGATAGCGTCCTACGTGGACAACTGTCACTCCACGAGCCCGCAATGGCTCAATAACTGTGTTAAAGGCAATTCATGCAACTGCAACGAGAAGAAAATAAAATGAACGGAGGGTGTGGATTTCCCTGTCCCGTTTGCTTCTTTTCTTCTCATGCAAGCCAAGGTGTCCCAAACATTGCGTAGAAGGCAAATCTGCCCTTAGTGTTTGAATCATTCAGGCTCAGTTGAGCAGGTGCATGCCCAAGGCAGGCAGTGCTGTCCTGTTCCTTGTGCTTCCGATCGGCTTTGGGCTGCGGCACAGAGTTTGTATTAGAGTGGTTGGCTCACGCTTTAACTCACTCACATGGTCCCCCCACACTGCGTCTGCACTGTGCAGGACAGCTGGAGGTACAAGTGCAAAAGGCATGGAGCACCCCACAGGGCCCTCACCGCCACATCAGGGCCCGGAGATGAGAGGCAAATCTGTCATGGGAGACAAAGCAGCCTTACAAGGACTGGTTCAGTTGTCTTCTCCCTTCTTTGTAAGCTTGATGCCTCCAGGACCAAGGCTGGCTTCTGGGGCCTCCTAAGTGATGTGCTGGTAAGTGGTTAACAACCAGCAGTGTCTGCTACTGGGATGGGGAACACACTTCCACCATTGCTGATTGTAAGCCCCCCAGTAGGTTGTTGCTGCCCCTGGAATGAGGGAGAGAGGTGCCCACCGGGTCCCTGTCAGCCAGTGCGCTAGTTTCATCTCCCATGGCCCAGTTTCCTCTTCTCTCTTCTTAACTTGCAAGTTAGATGCCCACATACCAGTGTCTCCAAGGATACTGTGAGCTTCACAACTTTGCATCATTTGTTACTGCCTGGCACAGCGCCCCATAGTAGAAAGTCCCCTAAAAATATGTACCCAATTGCATCATTATTACTGTTTTCACTGTTGAAATTGTCAGCCAACTAAAACAAAATCTTTAATTGAATTAATATTAAGAAGATTTATTTGTTTTTATTTGAAAGGCAATGCTCCTTTAGGCAATGCATCTCTCCTGAGCTCATTGCACATTTTGAGCTCAGCTGGAAGCCCAAGTCCTTCTATTTTACAGAACTGGTGAACCCACTCCTCCCTGAAGTGGGGCTGGGAGCAAGCTGGACAAGGACTGAGGCTGCAGCATATTGTAGGTTAAGCAGCCTCGTCTGCTTTGTCTCACTGGGCTCAGAGCACAGCAAAGAAGATTGCTCTGGCAGGACACCGGTCAAACACACGGGGAGGTGAAGGTATGGTGGGAGCAGACCCAAAGAAGGTGGTGCTCTGAGCCACTGGGAGACACGGCCTTCAACCCCTTGCCCCGTACACCTGACCATCACCAAAGTCAAAAGGAGAGGAAGGCTCGCCAGAAACAAGGGACACTGGGGCCAGTGCGATGGCTCAACAGGCTCATCTACCTGCAGTGTCAGAATCCCATATGGGTGCTGTTTGAATCCTGATTGCTTGACTTCCGATTCAGCTCCCTGTCTATGGCCCCTGCATCCATGTAGGAGACCTGGAAAAAGCTCCTGGCTCCTGGCTTTGGATCACTCAGCTCTGGCTATTGCGGCCATTTGGGGAGTGAACCAGCAGATGGAAGCTCTTTATCTCTTCTCTCTCTGTAAATCTGCCCCTCAAACAAGAAATAAATAATATTTATCTAATTATTTGTTTTTGAGCGGAAGATCTGTTTTATTCATTCCTGAAATAACATAATTGTTTGCACAACGTAGGCATACAACACATTCCTGTTGAATACAGCTGAATTTCCTGCTAATATATTTTCTTACTGAAATAAAGTAATTGCTTAAACCACTTAAATCAAGTATTCTTTCAGGTCTGCCCCCTCAAATAGAAAATAAATAATCTTAAAAATGGAAACTAGGGCATTGAAAACTCACCCAATAAGCTCAGCAAGCCATGCTATCTCTAAAAAATAATATATACTTCCTGTCAAAAGGGCTTTTGCATCAAATATTATCTGGACACAGAAGAATTTGAGTGTACATAAATGCTGGTAGGATTCGAGTTGTTCAAGCTGTAGGTGTTGGCGCTCAGTCAGCAAATGCATTTGCAGGTCCTTGTTGGAAACCAGATTGTCTCGAGGCTTCTGTGTTCCCCGATTTAAGGGTAGGAATGCAGGAGTCTGCCTACGGTTTTTCAGGCTTCTTGAGTTCAGAAGGATTGGCAGTTTGTTGTTGTTGCACCTAGGTGCTTATTGAACGATCCTGCCTGGTGTGTATTTTGAAGAACATAATATATTATTTATGATCGCAGCATGTTCAGCAGATACTAAATTATAGCTAGAAGAATAACTCTAGCATCCTATTACACAGACAATGAGTGCATAGAGATGACAGTGTGCTGTATGTTTCCATAAAGCTGGAGGGCGTCATGCAGCAGCTCAACGGAGGTTAGGCCTCTCCCAGCAAGTGCTGGCATCCCTTATGGGTGCTGGTTTGTATCCAGCCTACTCCATTTCCCAACCAGCTTCCCTGCTTGTGGCCTGGGAATGCAGCAGAGGATGGGACCCTGCACCCATGTGAGACACCCAGAAGAAACTCCTGGCTCCCTGGCTTTCGATTGGCTCAGCTCCAGCTATTACAGCTATTTGGGGAGTGATCCAAGATCTTTCTCTCTTTATCCTTCTCTCTGTAAAAATCTGCCTTTCAAATAAAAATAACTAAATCTTTTTAAAAAATCTTTTTAGAAAATCTGGAACAAAGGTAAAATACACTAATTGCAATATGAGCATTATACACAATGTAAATATTTATCGAAATACCACATGGTACCCCATAAAATGTGCAATTTTATGAGTCAATTTAAAAAAAATAAGTTGGGTCTGGCACAGTAAACTAGGGGCTAAAGTCCTTGCCTTGCAAGCATCAGGATCTCCTAAGGGCACCAGTTCTAATCCTGGTGGTCCTGCTTCCCATCCAGCTCCCTGCTCGTGGCCTAGGAAAGCAACCAAGGACGGCCCAAAGCCTTGGGACCCTGCACCTGCGTGGGAGACCTGTAAGAGGCTCCTGGTTCGGGTAGACCCAGCTCTGAAGTGAATCAACGGAGGGAAGATCTTCCTCTCTGTCTCTCCTCTTCTCTGCTACCTGACTTTCCAATAAAAATAAATAATTTTTAAATAAAAAATGTAAGTTGCTACAATTTACAAAAACTCTATGATGTGTTCCAAACTAGCAATTCTTAAAAGAACAAAATCAAAAACAAAGCATACACACATACACACACACACACACACACACACACTATCAGGGACCAGTGTGGTGGCACAGTGAGTTAAGCAGCTGCCAGCATCCCTTATATGCCCTGGTTCTCAAACCGATTGTTCCACTTCTGATCCAGCTCCTTGCTGATATGCATGGGAAGGCAGATGAGAAAGGGCCAAGCGCTTGGGTCCCTGGTATCCACGTGGCAGACCTGGATGGCATTCCTGGATCCTTGCTTTGGCCAGGCCCAGTTTTGGCCAGGCCCAGTTTTGGCCTTTGTGGTTAGATGGGGAATAAACAAGCAAATAGAATGGAAGAATTCTCTGTAACAGCCTTTCAAGTAAAATAAATTTTTAAAAACAAAAAAAACAAAACCTTTTTCTCCCAAGGAGCTCACAGATGAGTCTTTCAGAAAGAGGATATTTCTGGTGGTTTAGGAATTTGCTTCTGGAATGTTCGGTGCCAGGAACAGAGTTGGGAGCAGGTCTGCGGCCCTCCGAGAGGAAGAGGAGCAGAGAGAGTTCCACTGACTTCCAGGACCCGCAGCTTGGGTTGGGGGAGAGCGAATGGAAACGGAGCAGGTGGCAGGAATGTTTTTGTCTTGTATCTTTATATAACTGACCCTTGTCCAAAGACTGTAAGAAGACCACAAGGAATGAGGTAACATGAAAAAAGAGACCGTAAACAATTCACACTTTCCAGTATACAAAGATGAGTGCAATTACTCACAGAAGGAAAAAAAGAACATTTCCTACACATTGGCTGAACCCTCCACAAGGTTTAAATCATATGGCGCGTGTCCTTGGAAACGTCCTTTGATACTGGAATTTGAGTTTTATGATCTGCCTATAATTAGCATTTGGGTTCAGATTTTAGGGCAGAGAAAATGAAACGTTGTCAGAGCCAACACCTTGTTCCTCAGGACACCACTGGGGCAGATCTTTACGGCTGTAGCAGGGCGTTGAGTCACCTATGGGGCTCTCTCAGCAAGCTCCCCAACTGCCCTGGGCACTTCCTCTTTATGGCAGGGTTGGGCTCCCCGTGCTGCCGGAAGTGCAGACCTGCCCAGGCCCATCTCGCTGCAGGGCCTGCAACAGCTCAGCCCCAGCAACTGGGGCACGGGATGGGCACTGACCCTAAGGGGACCGAGCTCAGGCCTAGACGCTGGACAAAGGAGAGGCTGAGGGAAGTCCAGCTGGGAACCACAGGTAGCAACTCCTTTCCTGCTAGCTACACTCCATGGTGGTGGGCTGGGAGCTGGCGGGGACCCACTGGTAGTAAGACTCTGGAGAAATATCCTGAGTCCGTTATTAAACCTGATTGGTGTTGACAACTATGTGGTGTAAAATGGCAGCCCCATACTGACCATTTGTCAGAGCCTAACTCGTTTCTTAGTGCGTCTTAAAGACCTCGTGGGTCTTTGAGGAGACCTAGCTGTTGTAGCTGGAGCTACGAATCCTACAGAACAGTGTGGCTCAGTGTGTCTTCAGGGACGTCATGGCAGTACGTGAGAGCTGGGCACGATGGAAATCCAAGTGTTTCCCTCAGAGAAATGAGCAGTCCCCGTACATCAGAGCGTGGGAGATGGAGATTGTTTTATGGATTGTCCAGACCTAAAAAAGGCAAACAGAAAATGCTAATAATGCAAGTGAAACATAAAAGTGAGGGGCCAGCTTTGTAGCACAGCTGGCTAAGCCAAGGCCTGCAGGGTCAGCATTTCATATGGGTGCCAGTTCCTGTCCTGGCTGCTCCACTTCCGGTCCAGCTCCCTGCTAACATGCCTGCAGAGGAAGAGGACTGAGGCTTTGCACCAATGCAAATGCTTGGGCCCCGTGAGAGAGCAGGAAGCTCCCGGCTCTGGCTTGGCTTGGCCCAGCCCGACACTGAGGCCATTTGGAGAGTGAACCAGGGAATGGATGAATCTCTCTCTTTCTGCCTCTGTCTCTTCCTCTCTGTAATGCTGCTTTTCAAATAATTACAAATTCAAATAATTCAAATAAAATTCAAATAATTACAAAATCAAATAATTACATCTTAGAAACAAACATGGCATGTGAAAAGCCATGAAACTGGGACTAACTTAGAAATTAAACTCTAAGTTTTTGAAAACATGACCTACTTAATAAGCCCCCCATTTTATCAATAAACAACTGAAGTCTGGCAGTCTTCGTCGCTACACTTTTGTCTTAAGGAAAAATCAACTTGCAATTATGTTGGAATCATATTTACTCCTCAGTTGTGACTAGAGTTTGGCAATGAATACAAAAATTCAAAAGCTATCAACAGGGAGGCCAGTGCTGTGGCAAAGTGGGCAACGTTGCTGCCTGCAGCACTGGCCTCCCATGTGGGTGCTACTCCAAGTCCTCAATGCTCCACTTCTCATCCAGCTTTCTGCTAATGTGAAAACAGTGGTGAATGACCCAAATCCTTGGGCTCCTGCACCCAACGTGGGGGAGCTGCTAGCTTCAGACTGGCCTAGCTCTGGTGTTGGCAGCCATCTGGAGAGTGAAACAGCAGAGGGATGATCTCTCCTTCTCGGTAACTGCCTTTCAAATAAATAAATCTAAAAGAAAGAAAAGAAAAGCTGGGCCCGGCACAGTAGCCTAGCAGCTAAAGTCCTTGCCTTGCAAGCACTGGGATCCCATATGGGTGCCAGTTCTAATCCCAGCAGCCCCACTTCCCATCCAGCTCCCTGCTTGTGGCCTGGAAAAACAGTCGAGGATAGCCCAAAGCCTTAAGACCTTGGACTCATGTAGGAGACCTGGAAGAGGCTCCTGGCTCCTGGCTTCAGATTGCCTCAGCTCTGGCCATTGCGGCCGCTTGGGGAATGAATCAATGGACAGAAGACGTTTCTCTCTGTCTCTCCTCCTCTCTGTATATCTGCTTTTCCAATAAACATTTTAAAAATAAATCTTTAAGAAAAAGAAAAGAAGAAAGGAGGGAAGAGAAACCAATTGAAAACATTGTGTGAGAATCACCGGCTATAACGGATTTATGATTTATGATTTATGATCAGAGCGCTGAATAAGCACAAACTACTAATAAACAAACACATAACCGTTTTCATCCCTGGGAGCCGGTGGTTAAATCTCTCCTAGCCTTCCACTGATGCAATGCACTTCCTATTTCTATAAAGGACAATGACTGGCCAAAGTGTTGGACAGTTTCTCACTTTGACAATCCCCAAACCTCATGGCCTACCTACCTCAGTCAGTTGCCACATGGTTGAGCAAAAGAGTCCCTTGCAAACAACTGGCAGAATTCTGTATATTTTGTATTCAGCGATCGGGACTTAGGGTCACAGTTCAAGCCCAGAGGCTTTTTGTGTCAAAGCATGGGTGCCAGAAGAGCCTAGAGAGACCCAAACACACCAGCAGCTCCCCCCACCTCAAATCCACCATCAGGGAATTTGACAGTGAAGATGGGAAACCCATGGTGAGTTCTCATTAAAAGTCAGACAAGCAGCCATCATCAAGTGTGACCAACTCAAGCCAGCTCTGATAACAGTGTCTCCAGCAGGAATCCCAGCTATGCTGGCCACACAGGCAGCCAGACTTGCAGAAGGACCGGAAGTCAAACCCACAGTAATAACTCGTTCTGGATTAAGCTGGGCCATTTGGGCATTTTATTACATCATTCATGGGTCATACAAAATTATTCACTTAAAAATTAGCCTGTTACAGATTTGTTGAATTTTTTGAGCCCTGCCTGCAGTTGCCTTGGCAAGGCCAGACCAAATGATTTCATGGGTCTTTATGACCACGAGCTGGGCGTTCCCCACCCCTGCATAGTGTATCATTAGTACATTGTCTTGGCTCCCAGTGACTTGCTCCTTGATTGTGAATCATTGGGCATCACTATCTACAAAAGATCAGAACCATGATTGTGGCACAACAGATTAAGTCACTGCTTGTGATGCCTGCATCTGCATTGGATCATCAGTTCTAGCTCCAGCGGCTCTGCTTCTGATGCAGCTCCCTGCTGGCACCTGGGAGAGCCATGGAAGACGGCCCAGGTGTTTGGGACCCTGCCACCTACATTGGAAATCTGCATGGAGTTCCTGGCTCCTGGCTTTAGCCCGACCCAGCTCTGATCTGGCTGTCAAGCCAGTTCTTGCCACTGTTTGGAGATTGATACAAGATCTCTATCTCCCCTCTCTCCACCTGTGTTCATCAGTTTAAACGTTATTTGAAAAAATAATTTTTAAAAAACATAAAGAGAGAAGGAGGGAAAGAAGCAGAGAAAGAAGGCAGAGAGAGTGAGAGAGAGAGAGAGAGAAAGAGAAGGAGGGCGGGAAAGGAGAGAGAGAGAGAGTATGAAGCTGCTGGTATTTTAGTGAGATGTGCGGGAAGGACCTGAGCATGTGCATCCTTGCCACGGAGGAGGCTGGCTGGGTGTCGGGGCAGGTGGAATGTTAGTGAATTCTATCGCATCACTGATGCTTCATGCCGTCTTCCTGGCTCATTCACTGAGGCCATTTCTGGTATTGCCAAGTTTAACTTCTACCTAGCAGTCAACACAATCCTTGAGCTTAACAAGCTCTTCCCTGGCAGCTGGAGGCACAACCTCTGGCATGTGTGGAAGCAACAGCTCCTGGTTCAGGCGTCAGTCAGCCACTGCTGCGGCTGAGTCACTCTTAAGATTTCCATGGTCAGCTTCAGGCAGGCCCACTATGTACTCTGCAAGTGGATGATCAAGCCACCCTGGTCACTACAGAGGCTCAGCCATGTCACAGGCAGACCAGTGTTTGGACAAGACGTAGTCATCTATCATCCAGATGAGAGCCCAGCGGTCTGCAAGTCCTGCTCTGGACGTCCTGGGCCTGCTTCTCTGTGTGCTTCAGAGGGCTTATCTCTGTTTACATGCTGATCCGAGTGCAGACAGTGTGGGCACAGGAACGGCCCTGGCACCAGGAACTGATCCAGATGCTGCCCAGTTGCGTTGATTTGGGAGGGAAGGGTTACACACTTTCTGAGAAAGGTAGTAAAACATTAATGATGGGTAAAGTTCTTCCTCTCTTGCTCCACAGTGAACTGGGTGATCCTGTTTGCTCTATAAAGCGAGCTGTGTTTGCTAAGGGTAATTTGAAATCGGCCGTGCAAACGACCCCACTTAACTTCCTTTTGCCTTCAGGCCCCGTGCTGGGCAGAGTGTCACAGGGCAGATCAGGCACCAGAAGCCGCTCTGGGACAAGCCCAGGGCCCACCTTCCGCAAGTTCACCCAGTGCAAAGGTGGTTGCTGAATTTGTGAGAAGCACTGGATTCCTAAGTGACAGGAGCCGTTCGGACACCAGAGCCCATACGCGCTCAGCACCCGTCCCATCTGCAGCGTGCATAGCAGAGCCGAGGGCTGGATGTCTGACTGACACCCTGGAACGTGTGCTCTCACTCCCCTGCTGGGGTGCGATACGTTCTGTCGTTGTCGGCTGTCCCCCTGAGAACAGTGTGCCGTCTTCCAGGACCCACAGTGTACCTGGCATGGGACAGCAGGGCAGGTCCTTTCTCCAGAAGGACTTACTGATGGGACAGCAGGGTCCCGGTACCTCCTGTCCATTGCCTGTGACACTCACTGTCTCTGGGAGCACTCATGTGAAACCATGAGACCACAGAGCTGGGAGCTGATGTGTGGCCATGCCAGCAACGCCCTGGAGGAAGTTAGCTTGGACATCCTGGTGAGCACACGACCAAGGCTGGGCGGGCACCTCTATGTGTGCTGGGCCAGGATGAGATTGGCATGGGTGGGGGAAGCTGGCTGGGTGCAAAGGAGCAGTAAGCACTGTTTAAGCTGCCCTCTGGATATAGGGAAAACAAGTTGTTTTACACATTGCCCTGAATTCTGTGTTCACCAGCTCCAAAGGCATGGTCAAAGCTATGCATAACACACCTTTTCCCCGGGCCTGGGTTTGGGTTGTTTACTCAGTGCCTGGGCACATCATCAGCCCCTTGTTGGTATTCCTGTGGGTCTGTCGGCGGGGGTCTTGAGCCTCAGCCTTCAGTAGCACAGCCTTACTCCGCTCTGGCAGCGCTAGGCAGGCTGCTGAGCAGGTGTCAGAGTGCAGCAGAAGAGAAAATCAAGGTGGGAGTGAACATCTGTGGGGGAGCGCTCACACGAGGCTGGAAGCTTGAAGCTAGGCAAGGCACATGCCCGTCCCCAGTCTAAGCCAAAGTGACCTGATGAAGCTTTTTACTGCTTCCGGGGCTATTTAGGACAGTCCAGGGTCCACAATGATACCAGTGCTGGGAGTGCCAGGCAAGCCACACTGGGACAGCAGCTCTTCCACAAGCCACACTCTGAAAGGGCCTTCCCCCAGGCCCAAAGGGCACTCTGTCCAAGGTCTCCTGAACAACGTCACCAAGAGCTCACGCGAAACCGCAGCTGCTTCCAGAAGGAGCAGCACAATTTCTGGAAGAAGCCAGAGTGCTATTCCGCAGCCCCCGAGCCCTCACCGATGACTCAGGCCCTTCCCTTCGCCAGAGGGAGTGGCTGAGCTGCCTTTGGCAGCATCGGAGGGCAATCAGACTAATTTCTCATCGCGCGTTCTAACAATGCGTTCTAAAACTCCCAGCCACATCACGGAGGCCGATAATAAATCTTCCTGGGTTGTGATTACCCAATTTGGCTGTTTACTTTAATCACATCACGAAGTAATGATCAGATTTGGATTTGATTATGTGCCCATAAAGATAACCATGAAGCCCACATAAGTAACTGTCAGTCAAAGTCTTTCAGACACTCACTCGCGTTACAACACGCCAATCACATTTTTATCAGGTAGTTAAGTTAATTACCTGTGGTAAATGTGTTAGTGGCACAAGTGTAGACTGCTGCAAACATTTACTGACCACTTTAAAATGCTGCCTGACCATATGGGAGGGACGAGGGCCACAGTGCCATGCGGATGGGCTGACACCTGCTGAGGTCAGAAAATCCGGTCCTTACACCAGGACCTTGAGTCTTCCACCACAAGGTGGCGCCACAAAGTTTCTTCTCCCCCAGGTCAAAGTCTCGGAGTCCAGGGCCTGGTACCAAGGACAAGGGGACAGGCATTTCAAACCAGTGACGCTAGGCTCCCTTACTTGCCGAGAAGCTGCCTGCTGTCCACCAGTGCTTTGGGCTTTCCCCTTCTCAGGTTAAAACAGCCTCTGGGGGTTAGCGTGGTAGGCGGGCACGTTAATCCTCTACCTGTGGTATCAGCATCCCAAATGTGTGTCAGTTTGTATCTCACTGCTCCACTTCCCATCCTGCTCCCTCTTATGGCCTGGAAAAACAGTGGAGGACACCTCAAGGATTAAGGACCCTACACCCATGCGGGACATCTGCTCCTGGCTTTTGATCAGCTCAGCTTACGGCCACTGGGACCATCTGGGAAGTGAAGCGGTGTATGGAAGATCTCTATATATATATATCTCTCCTTATTCTCTGTAAATATACCTTTTAAATTATACAAGAATAAATAAATCTTAATTTAAAAAAATGATAAAAGCAGCCTCTGGATCCTGCAACGCGAGCAGGCCCTTGGCTTGCGTGGTTCAGCACTGCCTTCCTGGGCTTGCAGCCACGCCCTTAACCAAGCTTCCACATTTGGGGTGTGCTGGGGGGCTGCAGCAGAAGCCCACAGGCTGAAGCTGTGTGCACTGCAGGAGGCAGCCTCGTCCACATGGGGGTGCAGCACCTGCGGTTCTCCTGCCCAATTCTATGCAGTTAGAAAAATCAGTATTGGTACATTTTCATTATTTATTAATCAGTAATACATTTATTATATGGCTATTGTTAATAAGATAATCCCTTTTCCAAACCAGCATAATTCAAAACTTGGCGTTTGATGAAGAGTTCCTTAGTCTCATTAATATCCCTTCGCCTACAATCGCTACACAGAACCAACGGCTACCAGTCCTGTTCAGGAAGTCTCGGCAATGTCCCATTGTTTCTCCAGATTTTCTTAAAAAATATATATTTTTATTTGAAAAGAAGAATCACAAAGATCTTCCATTCATTCTTTAAATATCTACAACAGCCAGGACTGGGCCAGGTTAGACAGGAGCCTGGAACTCCACCCAGATCCCCTACACAGAGGGCAGGGACCAAGCGCTTGAACTATCGTCGGTGGCCTTCCAGGGTGGACACCGGCAGGAAGCTGAAATGGGAGTGGAGCTGGGACTCGAACCCAGGCATTCCGATATATCATGAACGTGATCTCAACTAGAGACCGTTATGCTCAGTGAAATAAGCCAAACCCCAAAGGACCAATACCCTGTGTTCTCTCTGATACAAGGCAGCCTCATGTAAAATACAAGATCAATAGAAATATAGGTAAACATGTATTACATCTATTTATCTAAAGAAAGTATAATGGAGTCAAAGCATACCAGAAAGCGAAGATACGCTGCAGTGTGCATCTCGACTCCCGAATAAAGGAGGGACTCCCAAGGAAACGCTTAAGTATGTCTTGACAATAAGATGCTGGACTTGCTACCTTGTCTATACCCACAATGTCATAATACACTTAAGGTGGATTTGTAACTGTTGTTGAAGGACTATACGTATTGTATTACGTATACGTATTGTTGTAATATAGGGGAAAACATTGGAGGGAAGGGCATGGGGGAGAGGGAAAAGGAAAATTCCTGAGCCTAAGAGACTGTGTCATGAAAACTGAAAACTAAAAACAACAAAAGTGTGTCAAGTGTCATTTTAACTACATAGGAAACGCTGGCTTCCCAACGCATTTATTTCCCTGCTGACCTAAAATCCTGCAACATAGTTTTACTACATTTGACTGTTCTGATTGCTTGACAATTATGAATCAACTTATTTAATTCTCCCCTTGATTTTTAAAGGTTTATTTATGTTTAATTGAAAGGCAAATCTTACAGAGGAGGCGAGACAGAGAGAGACAGAGAGAGAGATCTTGCATTTGCTAGTTCACTCCCCAGATGGCCACAATAACAAGCTGAGCCGATCCGAAGCCAGGAGCTAGGAGTTTCTGAGTCTCCCAAACAGGTGCAGGGGCCAGAGGAGTTGGGCCGGCTTCTGTTGATTTCCTCGGCCGTAAGCAAAGAGCCAGATCAGAAGTGGAGTAGCCAGGACACAAACGGATGCCTGTATGGGATGCCAGTATGGGATGCCAGTGGCACAAGCGGAAGATGAGCCTGCCTTGTCTCCATGCCAGCCCCTTTCTCCACGATTTTGGTTGTTATCCACCCTATTAGGATCCAACGTTTTGCTGCTACAATCCTATCTGTTATTCTTTTGTCTCTCTGGAATAGTAGACCTTTTTTTAAAGGTTCTTACTGTCGTGTTATTGTGTTTAAGAGGAAACAGAACTGAACATTGTTGTTCAAGCCACCATCTTCAGCAAGAAGCCACGCAAGCCTTTGCATGAACTCTCTGCTTGGCTCCATGTGCTGTTGGGGTGCTGCTGGGATGTCTGTGTCCCTATCGGATCACTGGTTCAAGTCCCAGCTCCGCTTCTGCTGATCCAAGTTCCTGCTAATGTGCCGGGCAAAGCAGTGGATGATGGCCTGAATGCTTGGGTTCATGCCACCGATGTGAGAGAAACAGATGGAGTTCCTTGATCCTGGCTTCAGCTTGGCTCAGTCCTGCCTCTCGCTGCATTTAGAAAGTGAACCAGCAGGTGGAAGGTCTCCTTTCCATCTCCCTTCACTGTTCTGCCTTTCAAATAAATAAAATTAATCTTTAAAAAGTATGATTCTCCTTTTCCAGATGAGCCAACCAAGGTGCAGAAGAACTGAACAACTCAGCCAAGTCCACAGAGCCAGCAAGCAGGGTCTGCATTCAGTCCCAGGAGCTCCGAATCTAGCGTTGAGAGAAGAACGTTAGAAAATCTCCCAGGTGGCTGGTACTCTAGCATAGTGGGCTCAGCCTCTGCCTGTGGTGCAATCATCTCATATAGGCACCACTTCATGTCTCGGCTATTCCATTTCCAATTCAGCTCCCTGCTTGTGGCCTTGGAAAGCTGCAGAGAATGGTCCAAGTCCTTGGGCCCCTGCACTCATGTGGGAGACTCTGAGAAAGCTCGTGGTTTCAAATCAGCTCAGCGCTGGCCCTTGCGGCCATTCGGGTAGTGAACCAGAGGATGCCAACACTCTCTTTCTCTCTCTCTGTTTCTCCCTCTCTTTATAACTCTGCTTTTTAAATCAGAGTTAAGAAAGAAAGAAAGAAAGAAAGAAAGAAAGAAAGAAAGAAAGAAAGAAAGAAAGAAAGAAAGAAAGAAAGAAAGAAAGAAAGAAAGAAAGAAAGGGTGGGCCCGGTGCAGTAGCCTAGTGGCTAAAGTCCTCACCCATATGGATACTGGCTCATGTCCCAGTAGCTGCACTTCCCATCCAACTTCCTGCTTGTGGCTTGGGAAAGCAGTCGAGGACGGCCCAAAGCCTTGGGACCCTGCACCCGTGTGGGAAACCCGGAAAAAAGTTTCTGGCTCCTGGCTTTGGATTGGCACAGCACCAGCTGTTGCGCTCACTTGGGGAGTGAATCAGTGGAGGGAAGATCTTCCTCTCTGTCTCTCCTCCTCTCTGTATATCCACCTTTCTAATAAAATAATAAATAAATCTTAAAAAAAAAGAATCACAATGTCAGACTTATCAGAATGCTGAAAACTAGAGATTAATGAAGCAATGTTTTTGGAACACTGAGGAAAAAAGATTTCAAACAGAAATCTAAACTGAGCCACAGCAACCCTGAGGGTAAAACAGCCAGCTTTAATGTTCAGTGTCTCTCCAGTGTTGCTTCCCATATGTGCTTTGTCTCAGAAAGCTACAGAGCATTCCTCCAAAACTAAAAGAATAAGCCAAGAAGAAGGATGGGGCTAGGGGCATGAGTAGGGCAAATGGACCCCATGGATGATTGGGTGGTGGCCCAGGATGAAGGCTCGAGGAGGTGCGGGAGCACTCGGTCAAGACCGGAACAAGGAAGAGGCGCTGTGGGGGGAACTCCCGAAGCAGGTGAAACTGATGGAATAGAGATTCAGATAAATCGGATGAGTGGTAAGTGCACAAGACACAAAAGGCGATATTAAAGGAAGTCAAAGCTTATCAGGTGGATCAATGGATCATAGCATTAATCTAATCATATCAACACAAATACCGAAGATCGATGTCACATTGGCATGTTGTCCTAGTCACTGGGCAACAGCAGAGCCTCTGTTCCTGTCCTTGTCTGTGTCCACTACTCCCTGGGGTTGGAACTAACCTTGGGTCCCTGCCAACCATGTGAGGGACTCACATAAGGGACCCACATGAGGGACCCCTGCCACCCATGTGAGGGACCCACATGAGGGACCCCACCACCCAGGTGAGCCATGGAGTTCCAGACTCTTGACTCTGTCTAGGCCAAGCCCTGGCTGTTGCAAACATTTGGGGAGTGAATCAGCAGAAGTAGTTTTTTGTTTGTTTGTTTTTTCTGTCTTAGCCCGCCACTCTTGTCTTTCAAAAGGCTAAAAAGAGAGAGAGCAAGCAGGTAGCTTGATATTCTTGAATATTAATGAAAATCAATAGAAGAAAAGATTCCTCAAACTTAGTCATCACTACATTAATTTCATTTAAATAGATGCAAAGAAGCTAAAATGAGTGCTCAAGGGTTGCTACTCAGAACCAGTGGTTTGGAGGGAGGTCCAGGAAGGCAGAGTGCACAGGTCAAGCCTTATGGAATGATTGGCTACAGCTTTCCCAGAAGGACCCTGGCATGCTGGGGGCTTGAGTGCCACTGACTTTGTAAAGGAGATGCTTCCGGGGCAAGCTGGTTAGGCAGTGGAGTGCATATCACCCACACCAGCTCCAGGCAAGGTTGATGGGTTTGGCCACTCCCTCCAGTGCTTCTGGCTTTCCACATCTGCCCAGAAGTTGACTGGCTTTTGCAGCCCCAGGGCACACGCTGGGAACAGGCGCCAGAAATATGGCAGGACCTGGGGCATGAGCAGAACATACCTGCAAGTCTGAGAAATATGTTCACTAATCCCTACTTGGCGCCCCAGCAGGGTTTCCCCAGTTGGCACATGCGCTCCCCAAGGCTGAGACACGTGGGCGTAAGGAGGGTGCTGGACTTCACCTTCCCCAGGGACAAGCCTCCTGGTGTGCCTCTCCACTGTGGCAGGGCATTCTCTCCTGAGACTCTGTAACCCTTCCAGGTGGGTCTGAACATCAGGAGTGGCCCACACTCAGAGAATGCATCCCAATGATGCGTGGCCACAGCTCATAACGTCTCAAGTAGAAATGATATTTAAGCCAAGTCAGCTTTATTGCAATTATGATCATCAAACAATGCTTGGATTTTGCAAATACAATAGATTATTTGCTGCTAAAAATAACTTTAAAAAAATATTGGGACCTGACGTGATAGCTAACTGGCTAAATCCTTGCCTTGCAAGCACTGGGATCTCAAATGGGTCCCGGCTCGTACTCCCCCCGCTCTGCTTCCTTACAGTTCCCTGCTTGTGGCCTGGGAAAGCAGTGAAGGATGGCCCAGAGCACTGGAACCGTCCCATGTGGGAGACCCAGAAGAGCTCCTGGCTCTTGGCTTCAGATCTGCTCAACTCTGGCCATTTTGGCATTTGGGGAGTGCACCAGTGTGTTAGATTTGCCAACCACCAGGGAAAGAATAACTCAGTCAAATATATGAAGAGAATTTAGATGGCCTTTATTTCGGGGAACTGTGATCACAGGCTTCCCTTCCCTGTGCAGCAGAAAGGACAGACATGAAGGAGCAAGCTGCAGAGGAAGAGAGCGTGGAAGAGTTGGGGAAGGGACCCTTTTAAACTCTCCTCGACATGAAAGCTGAAATGGGGGTCACCTCAGCCCTTATTGGTGGGGGGATATGGGTCTGTGCCCCTCATTGGTGCAACACTGGTCTCACTGCCTGAGGGACCTGCCAGAATTCTGCCATCCGTTACGGGTTTGGTTGGAGGCAAACTCCACCCTTCTCCGGCCACCATGGTAGCCATCACAGTGGACAGATTGTTCCCTCTGCCTTTACTTCTCTCTGAAAATCTGCCTTTCCAATAAAAATAAATAGATATTTTTAATACATAAAGTACTCAGAACTGAAACCACAGAGACCTGTCAGAATTGGTCTAATACGATGGAAAAGAAAAGGGAAGCGTTATATCAAGTTGCTTCATGGGATATAGAGAATTCAGAATTACACTACATTAAAAAAATGCATCATTGACATGCTGGAAATAACACTCAGTCTTTTGTTGAAATTAAAAAATGAATATTTCACACAAAACTTTGTTTTGACCAACTGATGAAAGAAATTATTGAAAACCTCCAGTATTGCTTCGTGTTCCTCAAAGCAGTGCTGGGAAGGTCCCTGGCATCCACCACGGTCCAGCCCTGCGTTAGGTGAGTGAGGTGCTTGGAGCTTGGAGACTGTTCTGTAGAGCTGGCAGGACGTTAGGAACAGTGAAGCAAACAGCAGCAACCCAGTGAGTGAGTGAACTACAGGGAGGGAAATGGAGAGCACCTGGGACATGGAGCAGGTGCCACTGGCCAACTGCAGCAGGTCTAACAAGCTCTTGGGAGGAACTGACTCAGGCACTACCCCCAGATGGATGATCATCTGCAAGATATGGGGACTGAAGGAAGCAGGAGGGATTGAGTGTGACAAACCAAGAGATAATACAGTGGTCCCTTGGACCCCCAGGGATTGGTTCCAGGAGTCCCTGATGATACCTGAATCTTTAGATGCTCAGGTCCCTTACATAATGGTATAGAACTTTCATAACATTTCCACACAACCTTGTGCTGCCCTACCTCATCTCTAGATGGTTTATAATAGTCAATACAGTGTAAATATTGTGTAAACAGTTGTTATACTCTACTGTTCAGGGAATAAAGGGGGGGGGACTCTCTACATGCTCAGTATATATTCAGTGTTTTCCCAACTAGTTTCTATCTGGGGTTGATTGAATTGGTGGCTGTAGAATCCATGAGGACAGAAGGCTGACTGCACATAGGATGATCCTAAGGGAATGAAGAGGGATGGTATGAGCAAATAAGAAAGTTTAGCTTGAGCAGGCATTGTGTTGTATCAGGTAAAGCCACTGCCTGTGAGGCCGGCATTCCATAAGGACACTGGTTCAAGCCCCGACTGCTTCATTTCCAATCCAGCTTCATGCTAATGGCCTGGGAAAAGAAGAGGAAGATAGTTCTAGTACTTGGGCTCATGCACCCAAGTGGAAGACCTGGAAGAAACTACTGACTTTGGCCTGATCCAGCCATGGTCATGCTAGTCACCCGGGGAGTAGAGTAACAGATGGAAGATCTCTCTTTCTAAGAAGGCTCAGCTCAGTAGGCATGGGGATGAAGTGATTTAGGGAGAAATGAGGCCAGGGAGTTATGTGAGGCCTCGTGAGTGTGCAAGAGAGGCCTCGGGGCTTTTTCCCAAAGACTACAAGATGCCACTCATTTGCAATATAGGCAGGAGGGAAGGATCCCTTAGCAGAAGTGTGGAGAAGGGATTGGAGTGGGGCAAGCCCATCTACAAAGGCGCTGCATCCATGGCTCAAGGGCAGACGAGGGATGCATGAATTCTACCCCAGAATAAGCCAAGAAGCCATCAAGAAACAGAACAAGGGCTCTTTTAAAAATGCCCGATCACCTCTTTGAGGGGCATCTCTGGTGGCTTAGAGGGGGGGGGAAAAGCTGTCAGAGAAAATGAGCAAACATAAAAATCTTGCCTGTGCTGTGGATGGAAATGGTGCACATTCACGTACATGACCCTGCAGTAATCAGAGAGCAATTAAGCCTCGTTCAGGAGATGGAATCTGGCCACTGCAGGCTAAAATGGGTTTGAAGTGGATGGCAGTGATTAAGCACAGGCCTGTGAGGGACCCTAGCAGGGCAATTACAGCTACAGGAAAATGCGATGGTCCCACCGAGGGAGAAGAAGGCTAATTAGTGCGGCCAGGATGAGCTGATAAACAAGAAGGCAAAATAGTACCGGATCTGAACATCTGACGGATCTGTCCCTCAGATGATTCCAGATAAGCAAGCCTCCCAGGCACCCGTTGGGTGGGGTGGGCGGCAGTGGGGGGTGGATCAAAGAACAGATATCAGAGAGGGGAGCAAGGACTGAGACACCAGTCCTAGCCTCATGGACCTATCGGTCACTCCCTAAGAATTCCAGAGACTGGGGGCTTAGTGAGGACGTAGCCCTGGGCTGAGACTCTCCATTGCTTTATCTGGAAGCAAAGTGGAGGAAGCAGTTTTTTGTTATTTTTCTTTTTATTGTTGTCTTTCAGTTCACTTTGTCAGCTCACCTTAGCCAATGCTAAGAATAGTGCCTATCCTGTCATGCACTCTTTGTCTGGGCCTGCAAGACAACAGGATCAGTAACAGCTTCCAGATGAATCACGCTTGGGGACTGACAAAGGTATTCACACAGATCATAGCAACGGTGGTCATGAGAGTTAACATGGAAAAATTGAAAGGCAAAGAGAGAGAGGGAACTCTCATCCACCATTGTTTTTTAAGATGTATTTTATTTTTAATTGAAAAGCAGAGTTACCAAGAGAAGCAGAGACAGAGAAAAAAAAAATCTGTTGTCTAGTTTACTCCCAAATGGCATCAACAGCTGGAGCTGGGCCAATCTGAAGCCAGGATGCAGAAGTTTCTTCTGGGCCGTCTATATGGGTGCAGGGGCCCAAGGACTTGAGCCATCTTCCACTGATTTCCTAAGCCATAAGCAGGGAGCTGGAACAAAAGTGCAGCAGTCTGGAAATGAACCAGTGCTCATCCAGGATGTTGGCACTTCAGGTAGAGGCTTAGCCTACTATAACATGGTACCGATCCCCATCCACTGATTTAACCCTTGTAAAGGCTGGGGCTAGGTCAGACTGAAGCTAGGGGCTGGGAACTTCATTTAGGTCTCCCATCTGAGTGACAGGGACCAGTTACTTGGGCCATCATCTGCTACCCATCTGTTAGTTGGAAGCAGAGCCAGGGTGTAACCCAGGCACTCCAATATGGGATGCAGGCATCTGAACAGCATCTTCACTGCCCTCTGAACAATTCCTCCTGGCTAGGCCTCTGGTTTGGTGACATCATCCTTAACTGACTGACAGAGAGAGGTTGTCAAGACGTCATGATCATGAGACATTCTTAGCCACAAGGGGGACTCTGGGGACGAGACAATCGTGTTGGCCAAGTCACACTCAACTGGTTAGTGGCACTGCAGGCACAATCCAAAGTTCTTTCTGTCACACCATACGGCCCCTTAAGAGAGAAGCTGTGGCTCAGCCTCTTTATGCTTCAGCTAAGATTTCTTGGTTCCTTGCCTGACCTTGTTCATAATCTTGGCTGTGCTGGATCAGTCTGGGAATTTAGCAATAGAAGAAGAGAGAAAATGTGAGATAAAAAGAGATCACATACCAGAGATTTGCAGCAGAACCTGTATTCCAGATGATTCTGTGCAGTTAGCACTACGACACTCATTTTCATCGCATTATGTGTCTGATTCTTAATGAGGGAAAAACTTGTAGAAGCTGCTCTTGTGGCGCAATGATTAAGCTGTGGCTTGCAAGGCCAGCATCTCATATGGGAGTCCCAGCTGCTGCGCCTCTGACCCAGCATCTTGTTAATGTGGCTGGGAAAGCAGCAGGGGGGAGGCATAAGTGCTTGGACCGATTTCAATCACATGCCTCCTGAGACGTGGGCAATGCAGCCATTAGGGAAGTAAACCAGAGAATAAGATTCTCTCTCTCTCTCTGTTACTCTACCTTTCAGATAAATAAATACATCAACAAGAAGAGACATGTAAAATGCTGGATTCTGTGTCATTGGTTCCTCCCTCATGCCATGAACTCCCTTTTTGCAAGCGCTTTCTCCCTCTGGTGAGTTAAGAACCAGCCGACCTAGAATTATTTTGCAGAGTCAAAGACTGACATTCTATTACTCTTACACAACAAACACCCCCCAAGTGCGTGGGCTCAAAACCAACACACTTGATCTCAGCCTTGGTGAGCCAGGAATCTACGTAGCTTAGCTGATTTCTCTGCTTTAGGATCTTTCCCAGCCGCAGAGGAGTCAATCCAGGTTAGGGTTTTGTCTGAAGGGCTGACGGGGCGGGGGGCATGGTCTGTATCTCAACCCAGGTAGCCGTCAGCTGCTTCACTTCCCGGAGGGCTGCTGTCTGAGGCCTGCTATCCTTGGGGAGCTCTTTTTCGAGGTCACCCTCCGATCTTTTCCACATCGTCCTCTCTAAAGCAGCTGTTTCATCAAAGTGTGCAAGTCAGGACAGGCAAAGGGGCAAGTCGGCTAGTAAGATGGAGGCCCCAATCTGTGACCTAATCACAAACAGGTCATCGTGTTCTGTTTACTGTGTTCTGGGCCTTGTGTAAACCAGAGAGAAACTCACCCATATGATTCTCACAATTGTGTGGAATATACGATAATCTCCGTTGTTCAAGAAAAAAAAAAAACTTATTTCAGAGAGATTGGGAGAAGTGGCTCGAAGTCAAGAAGTAACTGGTAGAACCAGGGTTCAAAGTCAGTTCTGCCCACCTTCCCACCAACACTACTGCTGAACTGTCATTTTTCGCCTAAAGCCTCAAATATCCATGACTTAGCCCCTTCTTTCTGGCTCTGTGCTCACTCCCTCCAGCCAGGTACTTTACTCTGATGGCAGTAAGGGCTGCAGGTCCATCTTCTAACTCAGCCCTTTCCCTCCCAGTTCTCCTGCCCATCTTTTCTTCCGTTCTCACCATATTTAGCCTGTCAAGCTCTGGCTCAAAACAAAGTATCATTCTCTTCCTCTTTCCTTTTCTTCTCTTATATATCACAGTTTATCCACTTACCTACTGAAGAACATCTTTGTCATTTTCACTTATGAACAGACTCACTATAAACATTCATGTGTAGGCTTGTAAATAGATAAAGCCTTTATGATCTTATTGTAACTTTTCATATAATAGCGCTATGTTTATGGAGTACTGACTGACACTACTTGTTTTTGTAAATGTCAAATACTGTGATTATTACATCACATAGTAGTAGTATATTTAGTTTTATTTGTTTATTTTTATTTTTACAGAGAGAAGGAGAGACAGAGAGATCGTCCATCTGCTGGTTCACTCCCCAGATGGCCAGAGCTGGGCCAGTCTGAAGCCACAATCCTGGAGTTTCTTCCAGGTCTCCCACATGAATGCAAGGGCCCAAGAACTTGGGTTCTGGTGCTCTTTTGCAGCCTTCCCAAGAACATTAGCAGGGAGCTGGATTGGCAGTGGAGCAGCTGGGACTCCAACAAACACCCAGATGGGATGCTGGTGCCGCAGGCGTAGGCTTAATTCACTTCAGTCCTTGGTCTGTTTAGTTTATAAGAAACTGTCAAATTATCTTCCACGGAGGTAAATTTGCATTTCCATCCATAATAGCATCTCCCTCTGTCTTCAGAGGGCTGGAAGCATCACATTGATTTTGCCAAGCACCAATTCATGAAAAGGTCTGACCATCTGCCTGTTTCCTATCAGTCATAGAAGGTTAGCCTTGGAAGGGATTTTGGATTTCCGTTTAATAAAACTAACTTCCTTCTGTAGTTTTCCCTAAGTGGTAGTTGGGAAGAAAGTTAGCATGGGTTTCTGAGTACTATACTCAGCACTGCGTAATGGTCGTGCCAGTACTGAGAAGGTTCCATGGTCTCATAGAACTGGGAAAAACCTAGCCTCTGTGCAGTCTCTACATGGTTGCTGGACACTCCTCTGATGTATTCCCTGCTGACCACAGGCACTGGAGGATCAGAGCCTTCCTTGGCTGCACCTGAAGATAGATGGGGGATAAGAAATAAACAGTAACGGACTGCTACAGTTTGAATAAGATTTGATCCCTGAACTCATTCAGGAATTTAAATCTCAAAGTCATTCCTTGGTAATAAGAGAATGGAAATGTAATCGAGTTACAGTGCATAAAGGTGGGGCCTTTGGAAAGTGGTAAGGGTCGATTAGGTCATTGGCATGGAGCTCCCAGGTCTGAATCCTCCATAAAGAAATAGAACAGACACACAGACTGACACATGTGCTCTCTGCCTCAGGCATGAGACATCCCATGGCGCCTCAGGACTCCGCCAGCAGGAACACCATCACCAGAGCCCATCCAATTACAGGCTGGGAACTTTCAGAACTAAGTAACTCCCAGAGCCGAAACATGAAGATAGGCCCCTCCAGTATTTTGATGATAATGATATGAACTGGTGACAATGGTGGGATGGATGCCACTGTTTTCATATTGTTTGGATGCTGAGATCCTCCAAGGCCCATGTGTTTAAGGTCTGGTCCCCAGGTAGGTGCCATGGAGAGCTGGTAGGAGCATGCCTAGCACGAGCTCCTTGGGCCATTACAAGTATACCCGCAGAAGGTAGTTGGTTGTTTTCACTGTTTTTAAAGATTTACTTCATTATTTTATTTATTTGAAAGGCTGGGTAAAAAAGAAAGCTCTTCCATCTGCTGGTTCACTCTAGGGAGTGAACTACAACAGCTACAACAGCCAGAACTGGGTCATACCAAAACCAGGAGCTCCATCCTGGGTGGTGGGGGTCCAAGCACTTAGGCCACCGCCCACTGCTTTCTCAGCTGCAATGCTGACTGCCACAGGATTATGAAACGGTCTTTAGAAGCCCAAGTTCGGGCACAGTCACTCTGCTTCCCTGGGGTTCCTTCCTCTGCACAGGCTTCACGACTACTGCCTGTTCTGGGACCTTCGCCAGAGTCTGCTTTCCCTCATGTCAGCTCAGCTTCCAACAGTGCAAGATATAAAAGCTTCTCTTTCTTATGTAACTAGTCTCAGGCATTGCATTGTAGTAATGAAGCACCAACAAACACACAAAAAATGAAACAGATGCAGGGGCGAGCGAGGGAGGAAACCCTGGTTTAGGTAACTGGGTGGATGGAGAGGGGCTGGGGGAGAACACAGCACTCCAGTGCTAAGATCCTGGAACACTGGGAGGTGCAGCTTTGCACAGGCCGAGTTTGAGGGGTTGTGCATCTCAGACTGAGAATAGAGGAAATGAGATGAAACTGGATCTGGGTGACAGATCCAAAGGAGTTCTTTGCGCGGTTTGCTCTATTTTTGTGTAAGCTTCCATTTCAATGATGATGACAACAACAGAATCAGTGAAGAGGAAGAACACAGAGTAATCTTTTCAGTTACTCTGACTGTGAAGACCTGGAGTGAGATCAGACCACCCGGCGAGCCTCCCAGTGGATGGAAGATGTGCCTCTCCCTGTCTTTGTAACTCTTTCAAAATAAATCCACAAATCTTTACAGCTTCTGCTTGACTCAGAAATGGTTTGAAGACCCTTTCCCAAGATCTGACAGTAAGCTTAGAATTAGAATCCAGAGTCAGGTGACAAGGGGGACAGTCAAGTGCTGATGTGGTTGAACAGCGCGGAGAGAGAGAAGGGTCCCAGATTCCCCTTGCACTCCAGCCATGCTCAGGAAGCAGTGGTCCCAGCAGGGGAAACCAGAGCCTCGGAGTCCAAGGACAACTGAGTGTCGACTGCTGCCTCAGAGAGCAGCTGCAGCAGCAAAGGCAAAAACCACCAGACGGACCCCGTCACAGGCCCTCTTCCTCAGTCCCATTCCCAGAGGAACCCCCACTATGGGGAACGTGTTCTCATCATTCCCGCTTCCGGGACAAGGAGCCCAGCCTGGGACTGGCAGTCCTGGCTTGTCTTCCCTACTGCACTGCTGAGCAATTGTAACGGGAGACACAGGAAAACTAGGTTGGGAGAGGTGAAGATCCTGTTGCTGTGTGTGTAACCCCACCCCTGAGGTGTCACTCCAGGACACTCACTTTGATGTACTTGGGTCTCGTTCAGGGCTAGCAAAGGTGGAGACACTATTATGGTCACATGGAAGTTAAAGTTCAGGTAGCGGTGCCATGCAAGTCGCAGGAACCCCGCCCCGACCCCCAAAGGGGGCTGTTCTGCTGTGAGCAGCCTGTGTGTGTCCTCACAGGTCTGCACTCACCTGGGAAGGCGCATTCACCCCCCGCCCCCCGTAAGTGAATCCTGCCCTCACTTGTGCCCTGTATTTGGGTCTTTGTTTTAGATGCTTCATCTGTGTGTGGGGGGGGGGGGGGCTGTTAGGGTGGGGAGAGACAGAACTTGGACTAAATTCAGATAACATAAGCACCTGTACCTCAAATGCAGATGGGGCTGTCATCACGACGTAAAAACCTACCTGGCCAGCCAATCAGAAGAGCGTTGCTCTCAGGGCAAGGATGCCTTTCAACCATGCCGCCCGTCCACCCACCCCTTTCATCCCTGCTTCCAAAATTACCTGGGGAATTTTCCTGTCTCAATGAGGCTCCCGGCCTCACCTGGGTGTTTTTCCCACTCCTCGGGAAACTGTGGCTTTCTTGGTGCAGGTGGGACACGGCCGTTGGGAATGTGAAAACAAACACCTCCACCAGTGATTCTGAAGTGGTCAAGCCTGGCAAGCAAGAAAATGGAAGAGGACGCACACTGCGGCGCCTGGGACTGGGATCACGTGCCAAGAACCGGCTGGTTTACGTGACGCACGTCAGGACTATCCACAGGACGGATGGACCACGATGGTCACCACACCTGAATGCACTTTGTAGCAAGCTGCCCCTCAGAGCCTGATAGGGAAGCCAGAGACGCGCGCTCCGGAGTGGCCACCAGGCGCATGCGCGGTTCAGCCGCTGCCGCGGCGGGGAAGGGGGAGTCTGAGCATGCGCGCTCGCCTAGGGCCGCGCTCCCGGAAGCGTCGGGGGTCGCGCGCGCGGGTCTGTGGCGCGTGGTCCTGCACGCCCCGCGGCGCCCTGGAGCCGCCGGTCTCGGTCGCGGAGGCCGTGTCGTCCCTGACCATCGCCGACGCGTTCGTGGCGGTCGGCGAGACTGTAGCGCCGCTCCCCGCTGCATCCCCTAGCAGGAGGTTCATCTGCTCCTTCCCCGACTGCAGTGCCAGTTACAACAAGGCCTGGAAGCTAGATGCGCACCTGTGCAAGCACACGGGGGAGGTAACCGGGCTGCAGGCGGAGGGGGCGGCGGCCACCGCCGTCCAGCCCCGGGCACAGGGTTGCAGGAAGCTCCGCTGTTGTGACACGTGGTCACGTTGGCATCCTGGCCTGAAGTTTTGGAAGGAGCTGGGGAAGTGCCTAAGAATGTCCTAGGGCCTTGGTTCTGGAGCCGCCCCCGCGGGCTGGGGGCGTGGAGAACAACTGCTGCCTGTTTCTGTGATCTGGACACTCAGGCACCGCCCCGTACCTGTAACCGGGCGGTAAACCTGTATCCTGTCACACACCTAGCTCAGAGCTGGCCTGCTGTCGCGGCTCCGGAGGGTCACTCTCTGGGACCAAGGGTTGTACACGTGTATGAGATCTTGCATTGACTTAGTGCCATTGATAGCCGCCAACAACCCAGGCAAGATTAGGTCTTAGCAGGTCCGGGGACCTGGAGGGGGAGGCCGCAGCTGAAGTCACTTCCAGCTCAGGGTGGTTTGGATGTTATTCTGAGGACAGGGCAAACATTTGGAGGGTGGTAGGTGATGTTACAGGGAGAACAAGGCCCCAGACACGGGCAGTTTAACTAGCTTCCTGGTGTTTGGCCTCACCTGAAAGGCCTTCCTTTCTAAAGCCATGGCCTGCCTTGGCTGCTTGCACCTGTTCCAGGAAGTGGGCCATCCCCCTTCCGGTGTGTGTGGGCTCCATTGGTATCCTCTGCGTATTTGAAGGCTGACCGCTTGCTCCTGGGACCCTCTAGCTCTGGTCTCACAGGTTCCGTTTCTTGCCTGTCTTTTGTGCCTTCTGCTTTACCCACCCTGCCCAACTCTCTCCTGCCAACAGCTGACTTTGCTCAGGACACCCTGCAGGCTCTGCTGCGTGCCCCTGTTTCTCTCACCCATTGTATTGCCCGATTCCTGGGCTCTGTGAGACCAGCACACCTGGTCAGAGCTTCCCTCCCCTCTTAGACCTGTGTGCTGTATTCTGGCTATGCTCTGTCAGCTTCCTGCATGCAGGTCTGGGAACTTGGAGGTGCTGTTGGTGCGCCCACATTTGACAGGTGTTTCCTCAACCTGTACCCTGATTGGAGCTGTGCAAGGTCTCCCCACCGCCCCGCCTCAATAGCAGCTCACTCTCTGTCAGTCTGTGTGCTTGGTGTCTGGCTGGGGACCATCTGCACCAGACATGACTGGCATACTGTCTATGCTCAGAGACATAAAAGCTGGTGACCTGGGAGAGCTGTTCTGTTCAGAACCGAATCTCCTCCCCTCCCAACTCCTGGACCCCAAGTGGTGGTTACACAGGGCAGAGAGCTGTTGGCTGTGGCCCCCAGGGCTTTGCTAAGTGGGACACCTTTTGCTGGGGCCATGCCTGGCCTTTTGGTAGCATAGACGGTGGGCCTGTCCAGGGTGAGCCAGCACTCTGCCTTTTGTCTGCCCTGGCTTCCCTGAGATTGTACTGTGTCGCAAAGGCATAAGAAGGTATTGATGCAGAAGGCTGGTGCCTGGTTAGCAATGCTGTGTTTTTGCTATGAAGTCTGTCCATACAGCCAAAATCACCTGCTGTGACTTTGGGGGACTTTAGGGCGTTTCCACAGGAAAACTGTAGCTTGTCCGGGTGTGGTGGTTCACAGGGGCTCTGTGCACCTGCTGGATGGGAGCCGTCCCTGCAGAGGGAGTCTCCTGCTCCGGCAGGCACTTTAGGCTTTCAGACAGTGCTGCCATTCTTGATAATCCAGGGTAAGACTGACATGTGTGTTTTTTTGTTTGTTTTCTTCTTGCTAGAGACCCTTTGTCTGTGACCATGAGGGATGTGGCAAGGCCTTCATCAGAGACTACCACCTGAGTCGTCATGCCCTGGTTCATACTGGAGAAAAGCCGTTTGTGTAAGTAGGGGGCTGTGTCAGCCTTGGGAGTGGCTGACTGTGGCACACAGGCCTGGCAAGAAGAGTGGACATGAACAGTGTGAAGTTTCTCTTGAGGTTGTAAATGAGAAAGCAAGGCTGAAAAAAAAAAAATGTACAGTTGAATTCAGTGTTTCTTTGCGGAGCATGCGGCTCTGCACTGGGCATGCGGCTCCACAGTGGGCAGCTCAGACGTCAGGATTAGCTATCGCATTTTGTTCCATGAGGTAATGCTTTAAGTAGTGACTGGTTTCCTAGTGACTAGAAGGAAATTCTCTTTTATGATAATAATGAATGTGAGGTCCCCCAGGTCTCGCCAGGGCACACACTCTACTGTTTTCCCTGGTGGAAAGCCGCTTGGCACAGGAGTCAGCCCAGTCCCCATGTTGTCAGCTGGTGAGAATGGCCAAGAGTAGCTCGGGTGGCGGATGTCTTGGTCTCGGTCCCCGTTCAAGCACAGTGTGTTGTCACAATCAGCTACGCTAACTGAAGCTTCATTGCCAAATACTGTTCGACTAGAGCAATCTGAAGTAGCTGGAGAGATTTGCAAGTAGGGCTGGGCTGTGGCCTTGCCCGGTCCTAGAAGCTTCGCTTGTTTTTACAGGTGCACGACGCTTGCATTGCAGTGTATGTGCAGCACTGGCAAAGGTGGTAAAACCATGGACTCATGTCTTGCTCATCACAGCGGGGACATGGTAGAGTGGATCAGCACAGTGGGACGCCAGACAGCTAGAAAGAGGGTCTGGGAACCCTTGAAATGGCCAGAGCAGTCAATGAGCGATTGAGGGGCTGGGGGACCTCTAAGGAGGTCTGTAGGTGACAAAGTAAAAGCAAAATGGCAGGAAGGAATTCAGTTTGTATTTGTTCCTCTTTGTATTAAAAACAAACAAACAAACAAAAAAAAAAACCCAGCCACTAAAAATGTCGTCTGATGGGGGAGTGGTAAGGGGAGAAGAAGGGACGGGAGCGAAAGCTAGAACCAAGTCCCTTTTTGTGCCTCTGGATTTAAAAAACCCTGGGGAGAGCCGAGCGGTGCTGGCCAGTGAGCGGTAGTCCAGGAAGCCAGGAAAGCCAGTGGACGAGGGGCTTAAGGAAGATGGACGCGTTTTCTCTTGCACAGCCATTACAGAACTGTGGGGTAGAGGGTGGTCACAGGGAGCTGGGCTGCGCCTGGCTGGCTCCTTTGCTGTCCTCATCTTGGGGCTTCCACCTCACCATCCCAGGATGCCAGTTGGAGCACCAGCTGTTCCATCAGCATTGCAGCTGGCAGCAAGGAGACGAGGGCAGCCAGCTGGCCTGCATCTTTAGACTCCACGTAGAGGTTGTGCAGCGTGGGCTGGTCGTAGCCATGTGTCTGTTCCCAGCCTCAGGAGGAGGCTGGGTGTGGGCCTTTCTGTTGGCCACCTGCCCAGCCGCCACTCAGGGTTGTGTCCCTGAGTTGAGGGTCTCCTGGGGGTCTCTGCTGCCGCACCTTCCTGTGTGCTTCCATGCCATACACCCCACTGGCACAGGGACTTATACTCTGTCTTTCTGTCTGGTCCCGGGAACCCCACGGTTCCTCAGGAATACCTGCTTCATCCCTCAGCTTATAAAGACTCAACCCAAAAGGGGCACTTGTGCTATTGCTCCTTCCTCCCGTTACACACACACATACACAAAAGCTGACCAAAGGCTGAGGTGATTTATGGCTGAGATGCCAGGGAACGGCGGGCAGTGTGCCAGAGGGCCTGGGGTTTGTACCTCTGCTCTGAGAAGCTGTTTTACCTATGATGCTAGGCTGTGGCAGATTGAGGTCTTTCTAGAAAGGTAGTTTAGAGTGAGGTGAAGGTTATCAGAATCCAGACTGAGGCTGGGGATAAGTGGGTTCGCTCTCTGCCCAGTGGGTGCAGGCTATCTGTGGTCTCATGCTGTACTAAGGGCCAGCAAGAGGAGGCGTCTCATGGTAGCGGAGTCTCTTCCAGCTGGAGAAGCAAGGGGCATTCGCCAAAGGCTGTCTGATGCTCTTTAGCACCGTGAGCGTTTGTAAGGTGGGAGAATCATGTATGTGGAGACCTCTGTTCATTGTTGATACGATTTTTCACAGTTGTACAGAGAGTGGCTGTGATCAGAAATTCAACACCAAGTCTAACTTGAAGAAACATCTTGAACGCAAGCATGAAAACCAGCAAAAGCAGTATGTAGTAAGTATGACGAATGCACATGCTGAAACCTTCTGAATGTTTTCACACTTCCTGCTTATGCCTCTCAAGTGTTCATCGATCAGTTTGGCCTGTCCGGTGGGTCTGCATGTAGACTGACCCCAGTACCCCAGTCATACAGGCAGACATGGCATGTGTCAAAGTGTCCCCCAGCTGAGCCATTTCTGCTTTCTCCCATGTAAAAACTTCTTGACATAAAGTGACTAAGTGCAAGTGACTAGGTGCAAGTGGGAATGCCTTAATTTCCAAAATGGTTTTCTTTGAGAGGGTCCTTCGTCAAGGCTAACAGACGCTCCGTCCACAGTGCACTTTTGAGGGCTGTCAGAAGAGCTTCAGGAAACACCAGCAGCTGAAGACGCATCAGAGCCAGCACACCAACGAGCCGCCCTTCAGGTCAGTGCCGTGCGCAGTGCAAGACGCCCTCAGCGCCAGGCATGAGACCAAAAAGCAGGCTTGGGAACAAGGGCTCCAGAGCGGCTTCCCATCCTGAGTTTCTTCTCTGTGAGAGAGAGCTGTGTATGTCCGTGTCTGCAGGGGGAGAGTTGAAAAGCGTGCTTTTGCTTTGGTTTTCCAAAACTATCTCCAGTGCTTCAAGGTCATTTGTTGCAGCTGGGGTTCCGTGCAAAGGTGGACATGAGTCCACTATCTGTCAGAACTGGCTCTGTTGTGTCAAGTTTCCCTATGGGGACATTTTTCTGGAGAGCAAAACTGCAGTTTCTGAGGCATGGGTGAGAGTTGGAACACATGGGAACAGACCTGTGAGGCTCCAGCTGTGCCCTCCTTGGCCTGGGAGCTGCGCAGGGACAGCGCCTGCCTCGTGGGGCACTGCTGTCCTGAGTACAGAGGTGGCGTGTGCTTTGTCCACTCACGCTAGGCCGCCACGTCGGCTGCTGTGTCTTCTCATCACACAAGCCCCTTGCAGCACCATCAGACAACCGGATACGAACGATCCTGGATGGCTCAGGTTATCTGAGCTACCTCAGACAACTTCCTTTGTAGCTGTGAGCGCCACAGTATTTGCAGTTAGCAAAAGCAGAACCTGAGTTCAATTTGTCACATAAGCAGCCACAGCAACAAAAAAAGTAATGTGACTTTTTCTCTCAGTTTGCTTTGCCCTAAGGCTGGATCGTGTAACTTGAATCCCTCCTGTGATCAGCTCTGCACTGTAATTCTTACTTTTCTGTGGCTGGTTTGGTTAGGGGGAGGAGGACTGTAGTGAGGCAAACAGAACAAGCAGAATTGACCTTAAAGCAGAATCCTCCATGAAAACGGACTGATACTTCCTGTGCTGCTAACGCAGGTGCCCCCAGGAAGGATGTGGGAAGTGCTTCGCCTCACCCAGCAGGCTGAAACGGCACGCCAAGGTCCACGAGGGTACGTAGAGGCCCCTGCTCACCTCAGTGGTGCACTCACTGCAGGATGGGCTGAACGCTTCTGGTCTGCTCTGTGGTCACACTTAGCGCGGATACGGCTCAGTGGGCGAGGGGACACCGTCCTGCTTATCAAAGAGGCAGTGACCATGTCTCCGCTCGTGTGCCCCTGCCGTGCTGGCCTTTACACTGAGCCACTGTCACTGCCCCAGCCACAGCCTGGCAGATTTTTTTCCCCCTTCTTATTTTTCATGTTTTGAACCTCTTCTATTTACCAGATGTACTGTTGTTTCCCTTTTTGGCCATTCAGAAGTCTTGGATAATATTCTGAATTTCTGGAGTAAACAAATGTAACTTAAAAATGAAACACTTGATTGCTTTGGCCTGTTTTCTGAGAAGTTTTTTGCAGTCTGTATCCTTACTTCCCAGCCCCTTTGAATTTATGAATTTGGTTTTCTAACAACCAGATGGGTGAGAATGGGCAGCAGCCCCATTCTTTTTAGTTTCTGCTGGGTCAGCCTCAACCTGGCTGTTATACTGACTGCTTTGTCCTGCATCCATTTTTGTGCGGTTTTCTCTAGGAATAAAAAAATTCCAGAGCATGTTTTTTTCAGTGTTTTCCCCCTGGGTTTTTCTAGTTCTTTCTTCCCTAGCTGTACACTTTTATTTTCAATATGAATCATAGAAGATAATGAGACGAGAAGAGGTGAAGGGTGGGCGCCTTAAGTACCGGGGTAGGAGGCTGGATGCCTGCCTGGGACAAAGGACCTGAGGCCAGGTCCAGTGAGGGTGCAGGGGCATGCACTGGCCCTGGGAGGGTGTGTGTGCCTCCAGGTGGCACTGAAGCAGCAGGGTGCCCACACAGGCACTAGCGGAAATGCTTCCTGCGTGGTAGGCAGCTGGGCTGCAGCCCAGTGCGGAGCATCTTGCTGCAACACTGCTTGGCTTCCTGTCACAGGAAACAGGCCCTATTTTCATCCCACCTCCTGAGAGGCGCAGACCAGCATCTTAGAAGAGGTGGGGGGGGAGTAACCTAGGAATTTGGAGTTTGCTTTCTAACGATGGTGTTTCTGCAGAGTACTCATCATGGGCAATGCACCAACCGCCCTTTTTGTTTGTTTTAAAACAGGTTACACATGCCAAAAGGGATGTTCCTTTGTGGCCAAAACATGGACAGAGCTCCTGAAGCACATGAGAGAAGCCCATAAAGGCAAGGCAGACCACCTGGCTGGGGATGTGCATCTGTCCCTGTGGCAGTTGGTGCTCTTGTATGCGTGCTTTAGGGTGGAAGGGGCTGTGTGTGAAGTGCTGCTGGCTCTGTCAGCTGCCCGTCAGGTGTCTCAGAGCTGCCACTGTCGTGTGCATGTGGCAGCTTCAAAGGCTCTGGGAGGCAGGTGTGTCCTGTGAGACTGTTTGGGACTCCATGCCCTCCATAGGAGAGGACAAGGAAGGAAACTGGTCTGTATGATTTTGTCCACTTACCAAAGGCCCCGTGCTACCAAGAACCCCACACCCTGGCACATGAAAGCCAAGGAGGAGCATGGGAGTACCACCAGAACCCCGAAGATTCGAGCAGGATGTGGCCGCAGTGACGGGCAGGCTTAGGGCTTCCCTGTTGTGTGATTATGGGTAGACGGTGTAAGGCATTGAGTGTTACTTAGCTTTTCAGTACTGATCATCCTCCAGGGTCATCGCCGGGGAAACTGGCTAACTATGTCTGTCTCCTCCACCAGAGGAAATCACCTGTGAGGTCTGCCAGAAGACATTCAAGCGCAGAGATTACCTTAAGCAGCACATGAAAATTCATGCCCCGGAAAGGGCCGTGTGTCGCTGTCCGCGCGAAGGCTGTGGCAGGACCTACACCACTGTGTTTAACCTGCAGAGCCACATCCTCTCCTTCCACGAGGAAATGCGTCCGTTCGTGTGTGAGCACGAGGGCTGTGGCAAAACATTCGCCATGAAGGTAAATGGCTGCCCTGCTCAGCCCGGATAACGGTGCTGGCTCAGGGGCTGGCACACAGGAAGGCCTACGAGGCAGGCCCCCACACTTTCCACCCTTGCTTCTCCAGGGTTCCTGTTCACCAAAGCCTGCACAGGCTGTAGGTTAGCTGAGGCCAGAGGACCTCAAGGGCAGCCCTGGATCAGCAGCTCCCAGGGCCACTCTGGGCAGAAAGCCTGGGTGTGGGGTCTGGCATCTGTGATGTGGACGAGAGGTGTGCAGCATGTGGAGTATTGTGGTCCTGAATTGGGGAAGGGCAGCAAGGAACTGAGGGCACACCACCCTGCCGACGATGTTGACACTGTCACTCTACATTCTTCCTGGGAACTGTTACAAAGAGGGAACTGGTGTCTACTCAGCTCAATCCAGGCCGTCAGTAGCCGGTGCACAGAGCTCCCTGCCGATGGTCAGCAGGATGTTGGTCAGGTCCCTGCTGGGTGTTCACCAACACCACTCGGGCTCTGCTAAGAGGTCCCTGCCCCTCCCAATACGCTCCTCCTTCCTCCTTGCTGAGGAAAGAGGCCACAGGCCGGGGTCAGGGGGAGGATGGTGGGAGTGACTGGATCCAGGGTTTCCTTCCCTTCAGTGGAGGAAGGCGTCTGTGTGGGGTTACATTCCTCAACAGCATGTAATACAAGGTGGGCTAATAGCTTAGGACTGCAAACTCAACAGAGTTTTCATATTAATACATACCTAGTATGAGTGATTGATTTTGTTTCAATGTGGGATGCAGGCATTTTTTTTTTAGATTTATTATTATTTGAAAGACAGAGTTACAGAAATTGGAGAGATAGAATCAACCTTCTGCTGTTTCACTCACTGCCGAACAGCTGGCTGCACAACAGCTGGAGTTGGACCAGGCCAAAGCCAGGAGCACAGAGCTTCTTCTGGGTCTTTCACATGAGTGCAGGCGCCCAGGGACTTGTGACATCTGCTGCCTCTTTCCCAGAGACATTAGCGGGGAGCTGGCTCAGAAGTGGAGCAGCTGGGACTTGAACTGGAGCTCAGTTGTTGCAGGCAGAGGTTTCACTTGCTATGCCACAACGTCAGCTCCAAGGTGATACTTTTAAATACAACCTCTTTCCCTTTTCCTCCATTGTAGCAAAGTCTCACTCGGCACGCTGTTGTGCACGATCCTGACAAGAGGAAGCTCAAAGTAAGTTCAGAGTACTCAGATGAGCTGAGTTGTAAAGCCGGTTACCCTGAGCCAGATACTGTCTATCTGGGGCTTACCCCACGGTGTGAGTCTGCGTAGTCTGAAGATTTTCCCATACAGGAGTGTGTGTGCTGTGTCTGTTAGACCACACCTACTGCGATGATCAAATTCGTCCAGGAACATTTGCTTTTGAACTCATGCTCTCCGTCTCATTGCCCTAGGTGAAACGACCTCGTGAGAAACGGAGCTTGGCCTCCCGGCTCAGTGGCTACATCCCCCCTAGGAGGAAGCAGGAGCAGCAGCTGACGGGAGACGGAGAGCTGCGGCACCTTGCCGAAGACCACGTGCTCTCCTCCCGCGTGGCGCCGGCCCCCACCTGAAGGTCACCTGCTTTCTTTAAAGGACTGCATACCATGTCAGCTCGTTTTGTCTCACAAGCATATTTTCCTTTATTAAAATCACAGATGCGGATCGCCTGAGTCCCTGTTACTTCCTTCTTTGTTGTCTCTTTTCTGGGACCCTTGGGATTCTCTGTGTGCATTCTCTTCCTTTTTGCTCAAATGACGAAGAACACACATGACAGCTTTTCCTCCCTTGATGGTTTGTGGCTTGGATTTGAAGGTGGCGATTCCAGGCATTGTCTGGAGTATCTGATTAAATATCTCCTCCTAAAAAGGAAAGCAATCAAAGGTTAATTTAAAGTCAGTGTCCAGGAAGTTGGGTGTTAAGCCTAGCAATATAGGTGTGTGCATTCTATAGTGGTGACTTGGTCTGAAGCCAAGCTCAGCCTGATTCCAGCTTCCTGATGCAGACTCTAGGGGGCAGTGGTGGCGGCTCTAGGAGCCGGATTCCTGTCCCCCTCCGGTGAGCCTAGGACTGCAATCCCAGCTCAGGCTTACCCCCGCAGGCACTTGGGGAGTGAACCAGTGGATGGAGCCTGCTTTCCTTCCCATGCCATCTCTGCCTTGCAAGTAAAATTAAAAATCAAAATCTGTGTCTTCAATGTTTTCTAACATCAGTAATTTAAAAAAATAGCATTCTTCAATTGCTCGCACTTCAGTAACTAGTTAATCCGCTCCTGCATGGAATCGGTGCAGTACTGTCATAGAACTCTACCAATACATCAAAGGCTCTGGCCGTATGTCTCCACTGTCACAGCACAGAGGAGCTACGTTTCATCCCAGAATGCTCTTACAGAACAAGCAAAAAGTTCCCAAGTTTGAGCCTTAGTAAAGTACCTCCTTATCCCCACCTCCACCCAAACTATCAGCCTACTGCACCCCCGACTCCCCTAACGCTGACAGAATCACTGCGAGCGATTATGAGACCTGGGCTCCAAAAATTCTGAATTGGTTGGGCTGCAGGCCTAGGCTGAGACGATTCTGTTGTAGCCCAGTGTTAATAACCACTGGTCTAATGCTGCCTTGAGTGAGTGAGACGTTATCCAATTACAAGCTTAGACATCCTAGGATTGCAAACCCAAGCACCCTCTGGAAGAGTCTGACTGTAACGCTCACGAGCACTTAGAAGGGACAAGATGAGCCCACAGTCGCCGGTGTTTCATGGAAAGGCTAGACACTCTTCAATTTGTAAAACACACTAGTATACAGCTTAGAATGCATGATGTTTCCATTTTGGCAAACACACCATAAAGTAAAATGCACAGGCAGTGTGCTTGCATTTTGAGAAGCAATGGAAAGCTATTTTTCTTACTAGATGACAGAGCGCCAGTCACTGGTTCTGCCTTGAAGTTTTCCCAGGGAACAAGCCGATGGCATACCTGCTCTCACTTACCATTTTGTTTTCCGGCTTGTCTGCATTTCTCCCTTTCTTTACAGTAATTTGAACGTGGTACTTTTTCTCGATCCACTGCTGAATCTGTTTACTTTTTGTGTCCAAATCATGTTGTCCGATATTTGAAGAAAAAGTCAGCTCTTTTGTCAGGATTGGTCCTAGTTTGAAACAGATTTGGTGCTGGGACCCTTTTCTAGTTTGCTGTGAAACCTGAACTCTTCTTCCCCACACTCCGCCCCCAACCCACTATCTACTTCCCAAGATCTTAAGTTTGCTGCCAGGGCTCTCCCAGGCCTCAGCCTTCAGTTTCACAGACCAACAAAGCTTTTTCAAACTGGGGAAATAAACCATAAAGGTAACTTTTTTTAAAACCTGCCAAATAAGAGTACTGAAAATATGGCGAGATTTTTGTAGCATACATACATAAAGAAAAATCATTTCAGAAAAAATAAAGGAACATAAATAGGCAACTCAAAAACATCAAATAGTGGAAAGAAAACATTCCAAAACAATACGCCATGTTAGTATGTTAGTATCTGACCTGTTAGTATGACAAAAAGTAAGAATCTGACAGTATAAAGCATGGTTAAGGATGGAGAGCAGGAATTCCATGTGCTGCTGAAGATGGCGACGAGCTGATAGGTTACAGAACCTGGCGCATGCACAGAATGTCTGTAATCGTGACAGACTGTGTCTCTGTGCCCACTGTCCCTGGAGGTGGATTAGCAAATCAGAGAGTCTCTTGGTGAAATGCCATAAGGTAATTACAGCATTGACAGATCTTAAAAATAATAAGCCTGTCACTGTTATGTATGCCGTTTGCGAATATGGATCCACACCCTAAATTCAGCATGAGTAGGGATACCCTTCAGGTGGGAGAAATGGAAATCCTGGTGGCCCCACTCCCCATCCAGCTCCTTGCCTGTAGCCTGGGAAAGCAGTCAAGGACAGCCTAAGGCCTTGGGACCCTGCACCTGCGTAGGAGACCTGGAAGAAGCTCCTGGCTCCTGGCTTTGAATTGGCTCAGCTCCAGCTGTTGTGGCTGCTTGGGGAATGAACCATCTGATGGAAGATCTTCCTCTCTGTCTCTCCTCTTCTCTGTATAACCAATCGCCTTTCCAATAAAAATAAATAAGTCTTAAAAAAAAAATCTGAACAGACTGGATCTGTGGTGAAGTAGTTAAGCTGTCACAACGCAAGCATCGTGTATTAGAGCTCTGGTTCAAGTCCTGGTCGCCCTGCTTCCAGTCCAGCTTCCTGCTAATGCTCCTGGCTGGGTAAGCAGTGGAAGGCGGCCTGAATAGTTGGGTTCCTGCACCTGTATGGGAGACTAGGATGGAGCTCTGGGCTCCTGGCTTTAGCCCTAACCAGCCCTGCCCACTGAGGCCATCTGAGGAATGAACCGGTGGAAGTAAGATTTTCCTCCTTTTTCTTTCCCTCTTTCTGTTGTTCTGCTTTTCAAATAACTCTTCAAACTTCTTTTGATAATGTTAATGCTTGTTTATTTTGGATGATGAGTATTTTATTTCATACTTTTACATTTTTAAAAGACAAAGTTATTGCTTCTTTAGAACTCTTGATGACATGGTTCTCGTTCTCTTTCAGAACAAAGTGATGGCTTTAACAACTTAGACTTTCACTATCTCCAGTCTGTTAGACTTTTTTTTTTTTTTAAAGATTCATTTGTTTTTATTTGAAAGGCAGATCTTACAGAGAGCAGAGACAGCAAACGTTTTCCATCTGCTGGTTCCTTCCCCAAATGACCGCAGCAGCCACAGTTGAGCTTCTTCCATGAGTGTGCAGGGTCCGAAGGACTTGACCATCCTCCACTGCCTACCCAGACCACACACAAGGGGCTGCATCAGAAGTGGAGCAGTTGGGACACAAACTGGCACTATATGGGACTCCAGCAACAAGGTGGAGGATTAGCGTGCTAAGCCATGATGCCAGCCCTGTTTTCAACTCATTTTATGCTCCTGTTTAGTCTTGTTTTGTGGTCAACATCCTTTAGATACAGTATCAGAAAACTCAAGGCACACACCTTCCAGGCAATGCTTTCATAGGGGAACCTAAGGAGCAGTACTTTGTGATTCCAAACAAACAGCTTCACTTCACTTCCAATTCCTGACTTCTAGACCCTTAAACGACAAGTGTCTCATCAGGCAATGGGCCACATACGTCAATGAGCGTTACTACCCAGACTGCGCATAGCAAAACACTGGAGCATGAGACATGCTCTCAGAATTGTTTCAGAACTTAGTAAATGCTTCCAGATAACTGACCAAATGAGAGCTGGAGTGAGTGGCCCAGATGGGACAGGGGCTTTCATTTTTGTTGTTGTTGTTGTTATATTATTTTTTATTGATTACATTGCATCATGTGAAACTATCTCATAGGCTCTAGGATTCCCCCAACCCCTCCCCTTACCCTCCCCGGCATGGTGGATTCCTCCACCTTGTTGCAGTATTACAGTTCAAATTCAGTCAAGATTCTTTCATTGCAAGCATAGAGTCCAGCATCTTATTGTCCACATAAATTCAATGGTTTCTTGGGGAGACCATCTCTGGTCTGAAAGCAGAGCTAGCAGAATATCATCCCGATCAATTAAAAGCCACAACATAACATCAACATCAATTTGCAACATTATGGAATTGACATGGTATTGAGTAACAAATATGTTAAAAAATGCAAGTTATTAACCATATCCTGTGACTACTTCATTGACATTTCAATTTTAATTTATACACAGAACCAGTTGCTATACACCTTAAAATGCCTATAGCGTACTATTCAGCTGTCTCGTGTCTATTTTCATTTTAGTATTCAGTAGTTTATAGTGTTGAAGCTTAATTTTGCCGAACTTGGCAGATTTTTGGATAGTCTAAACTGGCTTATAACAACAGTTGAAGTGCGGAACAGTTTTAGGAGGGGTGTACAGAGAAATCTTCAATACCTTAGTGAGGGGTAATTAATCTTTGTGTCCTACCTAGTAAGGTATATGTGAGTCCTCGCTGACTGTTTCTTGTCTGGTTCCAAGCTCTCCTTGTTGTTCTCTGTCTATTCCAATTTGTGTGTGCATGCATGTGTGTGTGTGTATGTGTGTGTGTTTTGGGGTGGGGGGCTCTGGAGCGACCCTGATGGTCATTGCAAGATAGGGTGGGGATCCAAAGTTGGAACTAAGTGAGGACCCGAGAAAGCTCCTCTCCCTAGTCCTGACGGAAGTTTACTGTTCCGATGACCTTGGATCCTGCAAGGAGGGTTTGGGCTTCTTCCATCCCATGTGGTGGCACAGGGGCTTTCAACCCTGAGTCCTCACACCCATCGGATCTGCTCAGCCTTGGCACAAGGAGGCGACGGGAAGGAGCCCGTGGTTCTGATTTCTTGCCCTTACATCTCCCTCACTTTTCACAGGTTTAAAGGAAGAGACAAAGGAAAAAAAACAATGGAAATCCCTAAACGAGGAAAGAGGAAAAGATGGTGGGACCGGCAATGACACTACGCATCTTGTCCTTGTCTGGTTTCTCGTTTCTTCCCTGTCACAGGTACCTGGACAAACAGCATCTGAATTGCTGATGCGCAGTGGTTAAGGATTTGGGTGCGAACAGCCAGAACCTACCAGCTTTGGGCAGAGCCTTTTCCATCTCGCGGAGCCGCAGGCGCTCCTGGTGGATCTGGAGACCCGTCATAAGCTGGTACCTGGGGGGCTCTGCCTGCGCGTCCCTCTTCACCAGCCGCAGCTCTCGCTCATCCATGAGCCGAATGACGTCCGCCCGGTGCATGTTTCCCAGGTCGTTGCCCTCCTCATCAAGGACTTGGATAATTCGCTCCTTTATTTTCCTTCCAACGTTACTAAAGTCAGTTTCATTCCTTTTTGTCTTTTTTCTCTCTTCCTGGGTATCTTCAGCAGTACCACAAGCTCTTGCGTGAATGAGGTAGGACAGTCTCGAGGCAGAAGCAACCAGACACGACGTTGTTGGCCCCGCCTCTGTCACCAGGGGTTGACCGAAGCATCTTCTAATGCAATGATTTTCTGTCTTCGCAGTTTGTAGCATCAACCGTTTTAGAAGCGCAGCCATCCTAAGGACGTGGCGAGAGAAGCTCATTAACACTCATTCATTCTCCTAGGCTGGTTCCGGTGGCACATGGCAGGGCATGTGGGAGGCTGCGGAGGGCGTGTCACCTGTGAATGTGACGGAAGTGCTGCTGAGCGGGGTTCATGCCAGGAGGTGGATGCTAGGTGACCCCGGCCAGCCACATGCACAGGAGTACCATCCCCAGCACGAGTGGTGTTGGAAAAAACCGGATGTGCATGGTGCTTCAGTTTGTCCATTTTCCACATATCCTGCTTCATGTAACTATGTTCCCGGAGGATCCACCAACTCCAAAAGCAACTGCCCTCCCCAGGGGCGTACAGTTCCCAAAACCCTCAGTGATTCCTAACACCGCACCAACTTCCAGCACACTTACCTGCTGCTGCTGACATTTCTGACGATATATGAAATTGAAGAACCCTACTGTGAGAAAAGGGATTCTACAGAAGCAGAGAACCTACTGGGAGAACTAAGACTGTCAGGAAGGAAGCAGACTCCCTGACACACAGCCAACTGCCAACATCACCAAGTACAGAGGTCCCTCTCACTAGAGGCCAGGTGCCACCAGAGGCTGGACATCAGGCCCACCTGGTGATACTGTAGTTCACGCTTATAAGACTGAATTTGAAGCACTTGTAAATGGAGCTCTGAATCTTTTAGTTGCTTCTCTGTCATAAATAAGGTCTCCTCCTCCAAGGCACACAGGTGGCCAACTCCGAGGTGCCAGCTGAAGGGGTGACCCATTCATCTCATCTAGAGTCTGCTGAGGCAGGGACTGCAACAGGTGTGACTTGTCAGAGATGGAAGAGGTGTTGCATGGGCTGGAGAAGTGCTAGCTCCGGGAGCACGTGTCCAGTCCTCCCTGCTCTGTGCACGTTTCCCCTCCTCTGACCATCCCCCTTTACTTGGGTTTTGACGCATTTCTCAGCAAGCTAGACACCGGCATCCCCCATCTCCCAACACTTGAGAATACGTGTCCCTAACAAGAGTTCAATATTGCTTATGACTGTTTTGAGGCAAAATTACCTACAGTGAGATAAACAACTCAGCACTACCACTGGCCTGACTCGTTGTGAAAAACATATAGAGTTGTAACTAAAATTCCCGCCAACACATTGAACAGCACCACGCCTCCAGAAAGTTCCTCCAAGCCTTTTCCAAATGCTACTTCCATTCTTACTAGGAAGCACGCGCTGGTCTTTCCCATCACATGTGTTCCACACAGAATCGGAAAGAACGGGCTCTTGGTTGTAGACATCACAGCGTGATTTCTGTGACTCACTCATAGAATCAGTGTAGTCCTTTCTCTTTCCCCGTGTGTAAACTTGGCTGCAGTTTTTAAATCTAGTTTCCTAATTTTGGCTTTTTTTGAGTGAAACTGCCATGAACATTCTTATACCAATGCAAAGTAACTTGTGATTCCTGCTCCAAAGGACAGTTACATTCCTTGATACGTTTTTTTTTTTTTCATCTTTTACACACTATACTAGTATATTTGTAAGGAAACTTCTGGGAAGACAGTTTACACATGTACTTCAAGTAGATACAACTGGAAGGAGAGAACAGGCAAGGAGTAGCACTCTGGGGGAAGCCAAGATGCTCGAATGCTTTTTGCAACTGCAGATCAAAGAGATGACGATCACCCTTCTTGTATGTTCACTACAGCTGCTACTGACGAGCGCACGTCGAGACCCATTCTCCCCAAGAAGGGTAGATCAAACTCAGGCAGACTGGGCGCAGGGACAAAAACCTATGCTTCCTCTCCCAGGGCCTGGATGGCAGGCCCAGCTCCTGGGCACACCCTGGGAGGCAGTGACAGCTTACAGTGCTGGGTCCCTCCCCCCTACACGGAGGATGTGGACCGCATGGCTGGCCCTTGGCTCAGGTCTGGCCCAGCCAGCTTTGGCTGCCACAGGCATCTGGGAACCGAACAAGCAGACACAGGCTCTGTTTATTTCTCTCTCTGCCTCTCAAATGATTACATGGACAATTTAAAAACAAAATTTTATAAAAATTCTAGCAGAGTAAATATCTGTGAAATTGATTTTTGCCAATTCCTATTAATGCTTAAGAATTCCAACAATTTTGGGCCCGGCAGCGTGGCCTAGCGGCTAAAGTCCTCGCCTTGAACGCCCCGGGATCCCATGTGGACCCCGGTTCTAATCCCGGCAGCTCCACCTCCCATCCAGCTCCCTGTTTGTGGCCTGGGAAAGCAGATGAGGACGGCCCAAAGCTTTGGGACCCTGCACCCATGTGGGAGACCCAGAAGAGATTCCTGGTTCCCGGCTTCGGATCAGCACAGTACTGGCTGTTGCGGTCACTTGGGGAGTGAAGGATTGGACGGAAGATCTTCCTCTCTGTCTCTCCTCCTCTCTATATATTTGACTTTGTAATTAAAAAAAAAATTCCAACAATTTCCAAGCACATTTCACAAAGTCTTTGCTTCTGCTTGCTAACTGTGCCATCTGCACCAATCCAGCCTGTCTTTCCTGTTAATCTGCCCTGCAAATAAAAATAATTTTTTAAAAAGCCAATACCTTCAGCACATTTATCAGCTACAAAACTAACATTACTTAATAACCATCTGGGGCAGGGCTGGGGGGTCAGAGAAACATTTTGAAGTGTTTATGCACAGGGCTAAAACCTCATCACAGAGACTTGGGCTGATTCCAGTGTGTGAGCATGCTCTTCTAGAATGCTCTCTCTCAGGGTCCAGCATTGTGGTCCATCCACAGCCCTGCGGGACTTCACCGCCTGCACTTCTACAGCCCATGCAACACCACCGCTCATCAGCTGGGCTCCCAAATCCCATTCAGCCCCCCTTACTTTCACCACTCCCATCGCCCTCCCCTTCCTGCGCTGCCAGAGGGGTTTCTGGAAATGCCCTTCCAGGTCAGTACCTCCCAGGGTATTCTTTCCTTACCTCCCTTCATCCTACCCCACATGCAGAGTTCAACCTCTTGTGTAAACTTCCACAAGCCAGTTTCTGCCTTACAGCACCCGGCACAATGGTAACTTTACAAGGCTCTTATGACCTAGAAACGTAAGTCCTAGGAAATGGGATTCAGTCACCACAGCACTGCGCCTGGCACAAGAAACAGCAGCTGCTTTTGCAGGTTATCCCCTGCTCCAAAGGCCTTTCAGAACACATCGTCGGAACCGTAGCTTCTCAACAAGAAAACACATTTCTTAAGTCTGATGCCACGGAATGTACTTCTTGGCAGATGAGGGGCAGGGGGGAACCTCACAGTCAGGAAGCAGAGGGGGGCACAAGGGCAGCACCTGACCAGCACCAGGCTGTGCACAGCCCACTCCAGCAGGGACTGGGGATGGGGCAGGCCAGGTCACGTGCCGCAGCGACGGTCACGCCCCCAATCCATCGCACGCCGCGGCCGGAGGGGGGACGTCAGGACGTGCTACGTACGTGCGTGCGTGCGAGCGCGTCGCCGGGTCGGGCGGTCGGGGCGGAAGGAGGGCACCACAGAACCTTCCAGAAGGGACGTGCAGGTCTGAAGGCCTGTAGGAGCGCGGGCCGCGCCCTGAGCCCGAGGGCGGCCGAAGCTGAAAGGATCTGCGGGGCCCGGTGGCCCCCGCACGTCGCTGCCCTCCCTGGGACACAGCCATGCCCCCACCCCGCCGCAGGTCCCCCTCGCCGCCCCGGGAGCCTCACCTTCAGCATCGCTCCTACCGGGGTCGGCGATTTCTAACGTCTGGCAGAAGGAGCCAGCGAACGGGCTCTTCCGCCCGACCCCTGCGCTTTCCGTACGGGGCGGGGCTTCGGACCACTTCTTCAAAGGAAAGGTGACGTAGAGGAGCTGCGCCTTTTAGCCAGCGGGTTAAATGCGGCCGACAGAAAAAGGGGGGTGGTAGGGGAGCGCCTTGCAGTGCAAGTCTGTTTTCCAGCAATCAAAGCGTCCCTTTCCCCAGTTACCATGCATTAATGCAGTTTCTAAGTTAGCTTGATATTCGTGTTTCAGAAGTCCTCTCTCAGCATTGTGAGTTAGGGAAGGCTGGCCGGACGGACAGGTGAGGCCGGAACTTGCAGAGTCAGGAGCCGCCTCTTGTGCGGGATTCCAGGCGGACCGGGCTACCCACTGGCCCAAGCATCGAGGGGTAAAACTGTTATAGAGTTGTATCATCTTCAGGATAATTTGATGAGCTAGTATCTGCTACAAGCTCAGCATCTGTAACTGATACTTCAAACGCTCAAAGTTCTGACATGAACCCCGACATGATGCCACACGTGGAAGATTTCCACCCTGATCTTGAACAGGCTACAGTCAAAACACTACACCAACAGGCTGTGTGAGAAACGTACATGGATTTCGTGTTTAGATTTGTGTTCTATCCCCTACCTTATGTATGTTGAGATATAGTAAACTCTGAAAAAAAATCACGAATCTGAAATACCTCTGGCCCCAATCATTTCAAACAAGGAATACTGAAGTTGCTTTACCCATTTACAAATGAACTGAAGGGTGAAATTATCCTTTTCCAAGGAAAGTCACACACTAAAAAATTTTAAAGTGGGTAAAGTCATGGGCTGACAGTCGGTGGAATTACAAGGGGCTAGCCACTTCCTGCTATGTGGGCACCAGTGGGAGTCCCAGCTGCCCCACTCTGATCCAGCTCCCTGTTAACATGCCTGGGAAAGCAGCAGCAGATGATCCAAGTGCTTGGGTCCCTGCAACCACGTGGGAGACTCGAATGAAACTCCTGGCTTCAGCCTCAGTCCTAGCTGTTGTGACCATGTGGGGGAGTGAACTCACAGATGCAAGATCTTAATTCTGCCTTTCATATAAATAAGTTAATCTTTTAAAAATTAAAAATGAAATATTAAATGAAACAGAATATGTAAAAATAGTTGGAGCACTTAATACCCAAATGAAGGATTTGAAACTTGGTAAATTCACAGCAAGGGTTCCTTGGCAGCAGAAGTTGCCTGCCAGCATCAAAGGGTCCCGGAAGGCACAGGCAGGGCAGGTGGCATGGGCTTAATGCCACTGTCAGGTGCCTCCCCAGGAGCACCAGTGTGCCTGGGAGAAGATGGGCCATCAGAGAGAGGCTGGGCTCCCACATGCCCCTTTCTGTTTATTTCTGTGTTAACCTCCAGCCAAAATTAGACACAGAAGCTTTTAGGGAGTTGTAGAGGAGGCTAGCGTGGAGCAGCCGGTTAAGCCACTGCCAGCTTCCCCTATTACCTGAAATGCCAGTGTAAATCCTGGCTGTTCTGCTTCTGATCCAGCTCCCTGCTCCTGTGCCTGGGGAAGCAGCAAAAGATGGCTCAAGTGCTTGGGCTCTGCGCCCAGGTGGGGGACCTGGATGGCATTCCAGGTGCCGGGCTTCAACCTGGCCCATCCCAACTGACCCAACCATGTGAAAAGTGAACCAGCGGACGGAAGCATGCTCTGGGTCTCCCTGTCATTCGGCCTTTCAGATTAATCATTAAAAACTAATGATAATAATCTCTTTTTTAAAACATCATTGGGAACCTTGAACTTTGTCTGCTGGTGGAAGATCTTGAAGACGTGTAAGTGAAGGGTAAAGCAGGCTCCCTGGCTACCTTTCTTGATTTGTAGCCTTGATTTGTTTATTTTTATTGGAAAGGCAGATTCACAGAGAGAACAGGACACAGAGAAAAATCTTCCTTCCACTAGTTAACTTCCCAAATAGCTGCAACAGTTGGAACTGAGCCAGTTCAGGAGCCAGTAGCTTCTTCCGGGTCTCCCATGCGGGTGCAGGGTCCCAACACCTTGGACTGTCCTCAACTACTTTCCTAGGCCACAAGCAGGGAGCTGGATTGGCAGTGGAGTAGCAGGATTAGGAACAGTGCCCATATGGGAACCCAGCACATGTGAAGTGAGGATTAGCCACTTGAGCTGTGGCACCGGCCTGTGGCCACCTCTTTTTTTTTTTTTTATCTTTGACAATCTTTACATAGTTAATTAGGGCAAAAAAAGTTCAAGGGCACAGGAAAGTGGGTAAGACTATCATTTCCATATTTTTTTTTCTATATCTGGGGTAAAAGAGGAAATAAAGGGAGAAGCTCCACCCAATCTCCCACCCATCCCAGGTCCCTGATGTGGGTCCCTGAGGGTCTTGCTCAACTGGTTTTGATAGTTCAAAAGTTATGAATTGCTGTCAATCTCATCATTCCAAACACAATGAAGTTGCTGCAGAATCCATTGATTGACATAGTCCACCTTAGAGTCTCATTTGCCTAGTTTTTCACTGCCAACATATGGCTGGGGTAGTTGATGTTCTGTCCTCTGTTGTGATGCCAGGTATCCTCTGCAGGTTCTGATAGGCTGCTATATCCTCCATGTGCACCTGGTTATGCTGTCCACTGCTCCATGTGAGCCTCTGAGGAGGTTCAGCTCTGGCACTTGCATTCTGTGGCAGACCATGGGTTTTGAGTCCGGCAGTTTGATTGGGAGATCCCAAAAGAAACTTTGTCTGAGGTGATCCCAGACCAGATTCTTGTGTGTACTTGCAAGTACAGGGCCTGGTACAGTCCATCACCCCAATCAGCTGGTGGTTGCAATTGCTGGGTCAGTTCTGTTTCTAGCCTGTCTTCCACTGGAACCAATGGGTGTTGCAGTCCAGCCTGATTCTGCCCAGCGCACACTCAGCTCTCACATAAACCAGTAAGAGCTGCAGCCTAGTTGGAGTGACCCACAATAACCCCACCAGGCCTGCCCCCTGCCCTGGTTCCCATGATTGCCAGTATGTGCAACAGACTATTCCAGTTTGTTCCACATCCCATTCAGCTCTCATATATGTCAATGGACACTGAAGCCTAGGTCAACCTAACCAGCTCCACTATCCAGCCCACGTACATGCTGTTGGGTGCCTTTATGTCTAGCCACCTCTGTCCCTGTCCTGGTTTTCGTGCTCTCCAGTGGGAGTGGTAACCCAAGAAGGAGGAGCCCACTATTTCCCTTCTAGGCCACTCCCACTCCCAGATTTTGCTCTCTCCACTTGGTTCTGGAATTAAACTTGACAGATTTAGGCTCCAGTGCCAGCCCCTGTCAGCTGATGCTGCGTCAAAGCCCAACCAACCCTCACCCACTCTGATTTTTGCTTATACCAGTTGGAACAGTCAGTCCAAGCTGGTTTTTCCCTGATCTAGTTCACATGAGGCCCACAGGTGTTGTAGCCCTGCCTGGCCTGGTCTGCTCCCATCCCAACCCACAATCTCCAGTGGAAGTGGTAGTTCAGTAGGGGAGCCCACATTCCCGCTGCTGGCTTTGCCTCCTCCCTCCCTGATTCTCACGTGTGCTGTTTGGCACTGCGGCCACTTCTGGTACAGGTCGCCTCACCTTTTCATTCCATAATGTGCACTGGTTTTTGTCGCGACTGAACCTGGCTTGATCCACACTCTATCCTGGTGCTCGGATTCGCTAGTGGGTGACGTGAACTGGTTCAGCCTGGTCTGCCCCCACCCGTGCCAAATGTATGCCAGTGGGTAACTGTCCATGGCCTGTTCTGGGCTGTTTCCTATAATGCTTCTTGCCCTTACCTGCTGGGTCTGTGTCCTGCCAGAGGAGTTGCCCAGGCTTTTCCATCAGAACCTCTCCCAATGCTAGATTTCGCACATACCAGTGGGTCCATGAGCCAGCCCTACTCAGTCCACCTCCTGTCCTAGCAGGAACAGTGGCCTTTCCTGACTGGCCTTCAACCCATTCTGGTTCTTACTGTTTTATGTTTCAGCCCAGCCAAGGCTCATCCATACCCACATACAGCTCACACATGGCTCGGTAGGGGCTGAGACCTAGCCTAGTCCATCCCACATCTACCCTGGTCCTCCCGAGCACCAGATGGTGTTGGAGTCTAGCCCGGCTTGGTGTGTCCAGTCCCAGTCCACACTTGTGCCAAGGGAGACTATAGCCATATCCAGATCAGAACACAGCCCCCATTCCAGTCCCTGTGCTCCTCAGTGGGAATCTCAGCCCAGCTAGGGTGTCCCCTTAGCTCCCCAACCGGGACTGTTCCCAGCCATAGATCGTGCACATGTATGGTCTCCTCTTGCTATGGCACACTTTCTCGTTTGGGGAGGTAGTTACTATGCCATAAATCTGCACACAGATCTGTTCGTTAGAAGAGGACTCTGACCTCTGGAGTTTTGTCAGTTGTTACCATTTCTAAACGTACTTTAACAAAAGTAGTGAGACCTAAATCCAAGTATCTCTGAGACTTAGAGGTTTCCTACTGCATAAGAATGAACTTCAGATAGTTCATGGAGGGTGGGCTTTAGGCCTAGGGTTAAAGCTCCTGTGTTCCATAAGAGAATGCCTGGGGTTCACTTCTAGTCCAGCTCTGACTCCAAACCCAGAAGGATGGGAACATGTTTCCTCTCTCTACCTCTTGAATAAAGGATGTAAGTGCGTTTTGGGGTTAGTGATTTGTTGCATCATTTAAGACAAAACTGAGCTGCCTGTAATCCCATATTGGAGTGCCTAGGTCCTAGGCCAGCCTTCAGTTCTCCAGTGGAGGCAGGAGCGATGTGCCAAGTAGCTGCATCCCTGCGCTTCCCCAGCATCAACATGGGAGACCTGGACCGATTTCTGGCTTCCACATGGCCCAGCCCCAGTCATTGTGAGCACTTGGGGAGTGAGCTAGTAAATGGAAGATCTTTAACTTCCCACATTACAAATAAAGGAGAAGAAACAAAGTTTATTTTAAAAGTGTTTTTGGTGCAAAAGGTTTTTAGATGTGTCTAGGTTTTTCATGCTACTGGTTCTTCAAAGAACACCCTTCCTCCCCCGTTGTTATTTCTGTGTCAGCTTGAATGAGCTTTCTCACCTAACAGATATGCTGCTGTTCTACTCCTATGTAAAGTTAATGGAAGCATTCTGTCCCTGTCCTTGTCTGTTAGCTTTCGGGGTGCGTTTGCTTTTTCCACTTCCCAGAGGGAAGTTTTGAAACTGGGGTCAACATTTAGCCTTGAATCATTGAAGTATTGTGTGTCCACTTGTCTGTTTAACGGAAGAATTGTTCTCCAAGTGAGTTGGGAGAAGTGGTGAGAGAAAGATGAGCTCCCATCTGCCGGGTCACTCCCCACATGCTTGCAGTAGCTGGGGGCATTCCAGTCACTTGAACCAACTCCATTGCCTCCCAGGGTCTGCATTGTTAAGAGATGAGTCAGAAATTAGAACTGGGAATTAAACCCAAGCACTGCGGTGTGGATGTAGGGATTTTTTTTTTTTAAAGATTTGTTTATTGCTATTGGGGAGGCATATTTACAGAGAGCAGGAGAGACAGAAAGATCTTTCATCTGCTGGTTCATTCCCCAAGTAGCTGCAACAGCCAGAGCTAGGCTGATCTGAAGATAGGAGCCAGGAACTTCTTCCTAGTCTCCCAGGCAGGTACAGGGTCCCAAGGCTTTGGGTCATTCTCCACTGCTTTCACAAGCCAGGCCATAAGCATGCAGCTGGATGGGAAGTGGAGCAGCTGGGACATGAATCGGTACCTATATGGGATCCCAGTGCTTGAAGGGGGAGGGTTAAGCAGTTGAGCTGTTGTGTCTGCCCAGGATATAGCTGTCTTAAGCTCTGGGTTGAATGCCTGCTCCAGGGTGAGTGAGCTTTCAGAGACGTCACTAACGTAAGGTATAGCTTATGATGCTGCACTGATCTTAACAGCTCATTTCAAAAGTTCATCTTACTCCAGTCACAATCTTGAATTTATCTCAAAATAATATAGATGCTTCAAGAGCTCTGTGGCTCCAAATATTCAACAGTAAAATCATGCTCATGGGCTAGGGCTAGTGTATTCTATATCTGTGTGTGCGCCTCTCAACATGTATAAGCCTATGTGAGGGCAGTTGTGTGACAGTAGGGGAACTGAAGTCTGTTGTGTGCAGGATCCGAGGTAGGCACCTAAGCCAGCTGAGAGCACTTATCCTGAGTGACAGCACCGTACTATTGCAGCAACAGCTCAGCAGCTGGGAGGACCCACACCATCCTCCGTGTATGTCCAGGTTTGTCTAAAGGGATGTGGAACATATGCTGCATGAGGGGTGTTGGTTGGCCACTAAGTGACTCATCCAGGAGCTCCAGAGCTTTCTCTGAGCCCAGCACTGTGCACCTGTTAAAAGCAGGAAGCCCAGCGTGGACACTACTGTTAGCCCCTAGGAAGGATTGAGATTAAGCCGTTCCTAATGGACACCTGTCCATACACTGTCAAAACAGCATTCAGGTCTGGAGACTTAGCCTCTCATTTCAGTGTTTTACAGACATAAGGAATCTGTTCATTAGGATGGACCTAAATCCAGCCTGCTGCTAGCGTGGATGCATCCCCAGTGGAGCCAGAGAATATCTGACAATCACAGCTGTCCTAGAACCTTTCACGTGCTCTCAAACTGTGGGGAGCTTCAGAATAAAGTTGTTTCTTATGGGTATGATGTCCCATCACCTCGCCCCCCAGCTTAGTCATTTCTCTCCAGAAAATGATGGGACCGACTAATCATTTCAAATGTGGTGGTTGTGAATGACTTGAATAAATTTACCCAAAGCGAGTGATATGTCATAATAAATAAATTTAGAAAAGATTTATTTATGTGAAAGGTAGAGCCAGAAAGAGGGGGAGAGAGAGAGAGAGAGATCTTTCATGTACTGGTCTACTCACTAAATAGTGGCGATGGGCAGGCTTAAGCTGAGAGCCATGAGCTTCATGAGTGTCAAGAGCCCAAGCACTTGGGCTGCCTGCTGCTGCTTTGGCCGGGGTGTTAGCCGGGAGCTGGATTGGAAGTGGAGCACCTGGATCTTGAACAGGAGCTCGTATGGGATGCCAGCGTTGCAGGTGGAAGCCTAACTCGTTACATCACTACACTCACAACATTTTTTTTTTTAAAAAAGGCTTTTTTTTTTTTTTTTTAAAAAAAAAAAGCTTCGTGGCTGATACAGACAAGAGTCCTTTGAGAATTTTGTAGCAAATTAAGAGGTTGTTTTGGTGCAAAAAATTTGAAACCCATGTTTAGTTTTTCATAATATGCCCTCTTTGAATTTTTTTAAAGACGTTGTGTATGTATGCATGGATTCTCAAATTTTGTCTACCAAAATAAACCTGTCTTTTAATTGCCTTTCCATGAACCTTGAGTACCCTCGTCTATCGACATTCCATTTATTTTTGTGAAGAGCCTCCCATGCCACTAAATGAAGCATAAGTAGATTGAAAATTCTCCTTAGGGAAAACAACAGAGCCATATGTTTCAACTTTATAGTAAATTTTATGGTGAGTCAGTTAACTTTGGTCTTTCTTTCTTTCTGTCTTTTTTCCCAATTTATTTGAAAGGTAAACATACAGAGAGAGAGAGAGAGAGTGAGCGAGAGAAGTCTTCCATCTTCTGGGTCATTCTGCACACACCTATAGTAGCCAGGGCTGGACCAGGCTGAAGCTAGGAAAGGGCATCTCAGTCCGGGTCTCCCATGTGGGTAGCAGGGACTCAGGTGTTTGTGCTGTTATTAGCTGCTGCATCCTAGGATGTATAGTCACAGGGAGTAGGGGTGAGAGACGGACCTGGTACTCTAGTACAGTATATAGGCATTCCACATGGTGTCTTTTTTTTTTTTTTAAGATTTATTTTTATTGGAAAGTCAGGTTTACAGAGAGTAAAGACAGAAAGATCTTATGTCTGCTAATTCACTCCCTCAGTGGCTGCAGTGGCCAGAGCTCAGCCGATCTGAAGCCAGGAGCCTGTTCTGGATCTCCCATCTAGATGCAAGGTCTGAAGACCTTGGGCCGTCCTCCACTGCTTTCCCAGGCCACAAGCAGAGAGCTGGATGGAAAGTGAGGCAGCTGGGACATGAACCAGCGCCCATATGGGATTTTGGTGCATGCAAGGTGAGGACTTTAGCCTCTAGGATATCATGACGGGCTTCCACATGGTGTCTTACTGCTACCATTATACACCTGCCCTGACTGTGTGTGTGTGTTTGGAAACACTTAATGTAAGTATTTCCCATTATCATAAGTTATCCTGCAGAACAACCAAGAGCTGGTCCATGAAGCCTTAGAAAATGTACAGTGACTACTACTGTGTAAATTAATCAAAACAGATTGGAACCGAGTTGCTAGCTTCCATTTTACAATTAAAATACAAGTCAGTGATATTCTGAAAGACCCACATGAGGTTTTCTAGTTAGGAGGTTGTTTAGGAAAGGCAGAACTAAAAGCAAAAACAATGAGAGTGATGAAACCAATGTGTAGTCTTGCTGTTTCCCGTCTTTGGGGTAAAGGGAATCAGATGTGGGGGAGGTCCTCAGCTGTGGAGTTTGTCCTGGTGTCTGCAGAGGCAAGGCCCTGTACTGTACACTGCCGTGGTTGGCTCCTTGCCGCCCCCACCCCTCCCCTGGAATGCTCAGCTGCCAAGATTGTAAAGGCGGCTTTGTTGACAACCTAGGACACATCTGTGACCTTACCAAAATGGAAGCTAAAGCTTTCAGTTTTTCTTCTTTTTCTTTTCTTTCCCTTTTTTTTTTTTTTTTTTTTTTGCAACAGTAAATCTACTAATTTTACAGTCAGTTGAACAGCAATAGATGAATTTGTGTCAAGTCTGCATTCACAAAGGAAACCTGAACTCTGGCGGCTTGAATGCCTGGAACTGCAGTGCGAGAGTCGAAGGGAAGACAACTCTTACAGCTTGCTGAAGCAGGATGCAGGCAGGCCACTGTCACCTGCTTCTCAGCCCAGGTGCTGACCCCTCGGTCGCCTCTGGGCCTCCTGGCGGGGAGGCAGGAAGGCCCGGCCTTTGTGTGTGACAGAGAGCGCTTTTCCAATGACAAGGCCAGTTCTCCCCAGCAGCCACAGGAAGCAGAAGAAAGAAGAGGTGAAGGTCACCACGCAGGTCGGAACGGGTTAAACTTAGTTAACATCAGAGGTTGTAGCTTTTAACAAGGGCTTGAAGAAAACTTATTCCAAGATGCAATTTGTTTCTTCTTTGTCAACCATTATTATTACTTTTTTTTAACCCTATTGATAGTGACAGCCTAACAAAGTTTTTATAGGCTAGAGGTATTCATCCTTTAGAGAATAAAGAGCCATGTTCCTAAAAAGAGGTGCAGGTGGAAGACTTTATAAAGCTCCCATGATTTTCAAATTGGGAGCTTTAAAATAGGCTCCCTGCTTGGCTAAGTCAAGCATAATCTGTGAGGGATGTGGAAAAAAACAAGTCTCCATTGGAAATGGAGGAACACTTCAGCAGTCAGATGTGGAGGATCCAGCTTCTAGAAGATTCTTTGTGTGTGCTTTTCTTTCAGCTGTGCTAGTATAGCTTTATCAGCTGTTTTTCAAAAAAGGCCAAATCGTAGTTCCCATGTCTGTACTTCCTTAAGTTTAGAGCATAATATTGGGCAGAACTAGAAATTGATTGCATTTTTATGTAAGGAAAAAAAAAGATAGCAATAGATGTATATGTCCCTTAGGCTCTGTCTCAGTGAGTCCACTTTTTCTGTTTAAGGACTGAGCTGTTAAGGACTGAGCTGGAAATTGATTTTCTTTTTTCAGAATGTTTGTTTGTTTATTTGAAAGGCAAAGTTGCAAAGAAGGAAGGACAGAGATCTTCCATCCGCTGGTGCACACTCCAAATGGTCACAACGGAAGCCAGGAGCTCAACGTTTCCCCCAGCTCTCCTACAAGACTTCCAGGCCCCAAGCGCTTGTGCCTCCAATGGGGCCTTCCCAGGTGCATTAGCAGGGCATCGGATCAGAAGCAGAGCAGCAGAGACTCCAGCAGGCACCCATATGGGATGCCGGCACTGCAGGCAATGGCTTTATCTGTAAGTCACTGCATCTAGCCCCCAGGAAATTGATTTTCAAAGACAGTCATGTAAAAAGTGGCCTTTTTAGTTCAAAGTGTGTGGCTACCTGCTGCTCAGACTGAGGGTATTGTGTGGTGTGCTGATAAAGAAGAGGCTTAGCTTTTCTAGAGGGCGCTCGTACATTTGTGTAGTTGAGGTTTTCAAAGGCTGAGTTTGGAGTTTCCAGAGCCATGCTTGCAACCTGTGACCTGCAAGTTCAAAGTCTTCATACCCCCAAGTCTGAATTATAATATGCACTTGAAAGCATATCTGAAGTTCAATGGAACTTTTTAAATTGTTATTTGGGAAATGAGACAGTTGTGTAAGGCATCTTCCAGATAATCAAACTTGCCTTTTGAATGAACACAACACTATTTATTTATTTACTTATTTTATATTTTGAATTTTATAGTACAGCTCCATAAGGTCGAGGATTTCCCTGTCCCCTCCCCAAATTTCTACTGCCTAACTGATTTTCCCCATATTATTACAATAATATAGTCCTTCATAAGCAGTCATAAGACCATCAGTCTGTTATTTAAGTGTGTCCTGACATTGCTGGTACAGGCAATGCCAGACAGTCCAGATCCCGTTGTCTAGATATGTCCAACAGTTTCATTGAAAGTTCATCTTTGATTTGAAAGTAGGGGTGCATACTGCATTGTATCTTCACATCTGGATATGATAGTCTCTATTACGCCATCACTATACATTCCCTTAAATGAGAAGCCATGAAACAAAGTCAACAACAGGAATGAAGTTAAAACAAAAAATTTACAGCACCATGGAGTTAAACATGCTACTGAATAACTAATGTATCGACGAAGAAATGAAAAAGGCAACACAAAAGCTTCTTGGGTAAAATGATGCTACTGTGATCTACAGATCAGAGGAGAATTTGATAAAAGAAAACTATTTGGAAGAAGAGAAAATAAAAACAAAATATCAAAACCAATGGGTTGCAGCAAAAGCAGTATGGAAAGGAATATTGAACTTACAATTTGCATGAAGGCTGCCTTATATCAGAGAGTACATACTGTATTTGTCCTTTTGGGATTGATTGATTTCACTGAGCAAAATGGTCTCTAGTTGGGACCATCTAGTTGCAAATAGTATAATTTCATTCTTTTTAATGGTTGAGTGGTATTCCATGGAGTAGACATACCACGGTTTCTTTAAACACTCTTCTTTGGATAGGCATCTGGGTTATTTCCATGTCTTTGCTGTTGTAGATTGTGGCGCTATAAATATAGGATTATACATCCCTTTCTCATATGCAGTTTTCATTTCTTTTGAATATATTCCTAAGAACAGGATGGCTGGGTCATATGGCAGGTTTATTTGGAGTTCTCTAAGCACTTCCCACACTGGTTTCCATAGTGGTTGAACTAACCTACACACTCCCCAATAGTGAAGGAGTGCATCTTTCTCCCCACATCCATGCCAGCAGTATTGTTAGTAAATTTCTGAATATAGGGCAACCTCCCTGGAGTTAGATGGAACCTCAATGCACAACACTTTTTTATTCTGATCATTTTGAATAAAAGTATTGAATGTCACAAATTAACAGCCTGTCTCACTTTGTGACAAATGGTGCAATGATTCTTTAAGAATGGGAGGACTGTTATAACTGCACAGGCTCATATGAAGGACTATATACTACGTTGCCCAAGCAGTCATACATTTCCTCCTCCTCTCTTGCCACTGTACTGTCAGCTGCTCCCTCTTGTTGCTGTAATTGCCTGCGGACCTTGAATGGTTCTCTTCTGAGGTTCTTTTGAGAGTTAAGTCTAGACTCAGCAGCCTCACAGAGGCCTTGTCTATGGCAGTCTTCTGACTCTCCATCTCACCATGCTCCAGCTGAGCCCTCACTCCACTGTCGAGAGAACCTTGTCTTGGGAAAGCTTCATTCATGTCATTTGTTTCCCCCAAAAAAGTAAATAGATTTTTGTGATTCTCTTTTCTTTTTCGTTTCTTTTCCATGTTATTATTATTATTTTATAATACAGCTCCATAGGCATTGGGATTTCCCTTACCCTCTCTCCCAAATCCCTCCTACCCCCTGATTTTCCCTCTATTATTACAAGAGTATTGTTCTTCATAGACAGTCATATGTCCATCATTGTGAGCATGGACAATGGCAGAGAGTCCAGCATTCTATTGTCAAGATATAGTTAACAGGAAAAAAAACTATATAGTTAAAAGTTTCACTGGGAGTCCATCTTTGATCTGGAAGTAGAGATGCATACTGCATTGTATCCTCACATCTGGATATGATAATCTCCATTACACAGTTACAATACAGCCTCTTAAATGAAAAGCCACAAAACAAAATCAACATCAGGAAGAAAAACAGAAATTTACAACACCATGAAGTTAAATAACATGTTATCAAATGACTAATTATCATTGAAGAAATGAAAAAGAAAATCAAGAACCTTAAAGAAAATGATGCTACTACATAACCTGTGAGTCAGTGAAGAATTTAATGAGAAAAAAATTGTTTTGAATAAATGAAAATAAAAACAAAAGCATCAAAATCCATGAGATATAGTTTCTGCTGACATTAGTTAATGAGATGTGTCTCCTATAGCCAGCAGATAGATGGGTTTTGTTTTTGATCCAGTCTGCTAATCTATATTTGATTGATGAGTTTAAGTGATTTACATTCAGGAGTAATATGAATAGGTGATAAATTGGTCCTGTCATTTTAGCAATGGATTGTTCATTGTTTGATTTAGTCTTCTGTTATTTTATTGGAATGTTCTTCACATATTCCTTTGGTTTTAGTAGATTCTGTTACTTTATTTTTTTATTCTATTACTTTTTAAAGTATCATTTGTAGGGTAGGTCTGGAGAGCTGGAAGAGGTATATTCTTTGAGCTTTTCTTTACTGTGGAAGAATTTTATTTCATTTTCAAAGACAAGGGAAAGCTTTATAATCTAGAATATTCAGTGGAAAGTCTCAATAATAGAATGAATGAGGCAGAAGAAAGAATCTCAGAATTGAAAGATATTTCTTGCCACAATGGGGAAACAATCAAAAATCTGGAAAATGAACTGAGTCAAACTAAGAAAAGTATTCAAGAATTAAGGGAAACTATTAAAAGGCCAAATATAAGAGTTATGGGAGTTCCAGAAGGTGCAGAAAGCGAAGCTGGATTTAAAAATGTATTTAATGAGGTAATAAAGGAAAAATTCCCTAATCTGGAGAAAGAATTGGGAAATTGATTATAGGAGGGGTACAGAATTCCCAACAAGTTTGGCCAAAAGCAATCTTCACCACAACATGTGATAAACAAGCTCTCTTCAGTTGAACACAAGGAAAAGATCCTTAAATGTGCATGTGAAAAACATCAATTGACATATAAGAGGAATGGTGATCAGACTCACAGCTGTCCTGTCAGAGGAGACTACAGCCCAGAAGAGACTGGGTGACATTCCAGATTATTATTTCTTCTTCTTTCTTCTTCCCTAATGAAAGGGCAGGGTCAGAAAGCAGGAGAGAGAGATTAGACACCTTCCATCTGCTAATTCATGTCTCAAATGGCTGCAATGGTCGAACCTGAGCCAAATCATAGCTAGAAACCTGGAGCTCGATTCAGATCTCCCACATGGGTAACAAGGGTCCAAGCACTTGGGCCACCTCCCACTGCATTCCTAAGTGCATTAGCAAACAGCTGAATCGGAAGTGCAGCCTCCAAGAACTTCACCCAGCATGCTGATATGGGATACTTATGTCACAAGCCTGCATGTCTTAACCTGCAGTATAGCAATGACATAAACCTTTTGGTGGCTTTTTATGCCTGCCTCTCAATTGGACTGAGATTCTTACCATAGCTTTTTTCATGCCCTGGAACAAGGTCCAAAGCCATTGCAGTGAATAGCCAGTCACATGGCCCTGGGTTGGCCCCTCCTAGGAGTCCCTACTTTTTCCCTGCTTTTCCTAGGACATGGTTTTGAAGAAGCCAGGTGTAGAGGTCCCATCCTTACCTCTCTTCTTGTTCAGAACTGGTCAGACCCTGAGCCCCAGGGAATCTATCCACAGACTGTGATGGTTTGGAATCTGCACTGAGAATTAGTTGGGTGCCATGAGGTCCTTGGGGTAGAGCACTAATTGGATATCCAGGCTTCTCCAGAGTTTTAGCAGGCACATGGCTGCCCAAAGTAAAGACAGTATGGTCAGCCTTCCTGACAGAAGGATGTGACCACAGGATCAGGTTCTGTGGAATAGATTAGACAGGATAACCATAGACTCTGTGACAGTACTAGTTTATGCCTGCTATCATGGTGTAATTATTAATAGTGTCTCTTCCCTCTCAAAAGAGTTTCAGTTCGGATGGCATATATACAGTCACCCTGAATGAGCAGCTATAGGATGCGTAGCTTACTCAAAGTTCTCTTTAAAGGAAATAGTGCTCTTCTCTCCTTCCTCCTTTCTGCTGGCTGGAACTAGACACGCTGGTTCAGTCTCAAGGACATCATGAGGGCTCCATAGAACAGAAACCTGTGCACATGAAGCTGTGAGATAGAAAGTGCTGATCCTGACCCTGTGATGCTCCAGGCCAGCCCAGGACTTCTGAGTTGCATGTGTGAAATGTGCTTTTATGTTGCAGTTGAACTGGGAACTTTTGTTTTAAGATTTATTTATTTGAAGGGCAGAGCATCAGAGAAGGGGAGGGAGGGGGAGAGAGAGAGAGAGACCGAGAGAGAGAGAGAGAGAGAGAGAGAGAGAGATCTTCAGTCTACTGGTTTATTTTCCAATTGGCTGCAACCATAAGAAGCCAGGAGCTAGAAGCTCTAGCTTGGTCTCCTACATTCACATGGGTGGCAGGGACTCAAGCACTTGGGCCGTCCTCCATTGCCTTCCTAGGCCTATTATCAGGGAGCTAGATCAGAAGCAGAACAGCTGGTACTCGAACTGAGCCTGCAACATGGAAGGGATGCTGGTGTAGCAAGTGGGTGCCAGAAATACCAGCCCCTGGGAAGTCTCACAGAGTTGTTCCACAGTCCAAGACAATGTCACACACACTCTGGAGATACTCAAGTAACAGTGTGTTACAAAGAGAAGTGGGAGAAATAAAAATCTATGCAGAAAGGTAAGAGTTGGTGGGGCCCGTGAGAAGCTCCAGTTCCCGTGGGGTCTACTGCTGTTTGCTTCCTGTCTGTCAACAATTGCTAGGTGACTACTTTACTCCAGCATCATGTTGACTGCCACTGAACACCTTCAGGACCTGTCCCAATGCCACTGAATATCCCAGTGCCAGCTGCACTTGCCATTCCCTTATGTGGCCCATGGGCCTGCCTACGCCTACCCTCTGTCCAGGCTTCGTCCCACTCTGTCTTCCCCACTTAGCTGCCTGAATGAATTTCTCTCTTTGCACCTTGTTATTGTTGCAGATGTCTGTTCTACAGCCTTGCTTTTTCTCTGACTCCTACCATGGTTACCTGCTTACTTGGCATATCCCCTCCCTTGACCTTGTCTGCTCCCCCGAAGGCAAGGCCACTACGAAGGCATTTCATGAGTTCAGCGGAAATCAAAATAGATAAATTTATGTCGACGTGAAAAGATCTTGAACTCCATATATATGAAGGATCCACTAGAAATTCGTGGAAATGTGCATGATGACAAAACTCAGCCCATACTCAACTCACACCTTTTCCCATGTGTGATTTATAACAGCCAACCTACTAGCTTGCCTATCGTGTATATTGGGTATCTGATGAGCAGTTGTGGACTGTAAGACATGCGACTAAGCTTTTGTCAACGGAATAAGCAAGAACAGACTCTGTGCAGAGCCTTGTGTGTGCGTGCGATGCAGGCTTTTTACTCTTCTACTTGGCTTCCTTTCTGGGGTCGAGTTGAGGGTGAGCAATGAGAAACCACGAACCCTTCATTATGGTGGGGTAGCAGGAAACTCCACAAGCTCCTGTGGGAAGCTCTCTTGCATTGAGTGTCTGTTGTTGAAACAAATCCCTACGCTGAATATCATGCCCAGGTGCATCACAGTAGGCAGTGGCAGAATTAGAAGCACAGAGAAGAGTTTGTGAAGAAGGCCTAGAGAACGGCTATGCAACAACAAGGATAACAGCAAGGGCTTGGGTTTCTTTGGGTTAACAACTACTTTGTAGACTCCACAGTCTGCAGCCGACATCAAATATAATCATCATCATTCCTGTCAAAAGGTTATTAAAAGATCACAGACACATAATAGCGGGCTGACCTTGTGACGCCCAAGTCTGTAAGATCAGATGTGGTTCACAAGGCAGTAGGAAGTCCAGTCTAACCACTTGTTTCGTTTTCTGTCCATCATAGGCAGATTTTACGACTGACTTGAATACAGGCTTACAGTCAAAAACAGACACCATAAAATGAATCTGTGTGAAATTATAGCTGCAGGTTTAAATTACCACTAGGAAAGCATGCGAGTGAATAATGCAGGCTAATGAATAAAGCATGTGGGCCTCACGTTAGAATGCTCCATTGAGAGGCTATGGCCAAAACCATTCATTGTCCCACCCCCTCTTTCATACTCACCCATCATGTTGTGGCATCCTGGTGGATGTAAGGCATTTGTGTTGCTGATGGCTGAAGTCAGAAAAGTTGTCGCTGATTTCATGTTCTGGGTTTTATGCTTTTACAAATCAGAGCAGATTTAAAGATATTCTGTGGAAAATTGGCCTCTAGCACATTGGTTTCTTGAGTAGGAGAGTGAATGCTGGCCATCATTGGCATCACAGGAACCGTGTCTTGCTTAAAACCTGCTCAGACAAGACCATTGTCTGCCTCCTGGAATGTGATGGAGGGCTCACACGGGAACTTCACCACAAGTGTGTGGGAGAAGGCTGTCCCAAGGGTGAGATGTGCTTTCCAAGGCCAAAGCCAGACTGTGGATGAAAGAACAAAACTAGGGCTGAGAGGAGGGCATTCCAACAGGAAGGCATGGGACAGTGGAGAATTCCCGATAGTCTGTAGTGAGGAGTGGCAAGCCTCTTAGCAGCCTCTTGGCTGCCAGCAAAGCATGAGGAATAGACCCAGAGCCAGATGACTTACACCAAGGTTCAGTTGTTAGTGTTCTCCTCAGGAAACTGGCATTCCAGGAATGAGGATGGCCAGATAAACACTGTGGACTTAGCCATTTAATTGTTACAAGTTAAAAAAAAAAAAAAGATTTATTTGTTTGAGAGAGAGAGAGCAAGAGTAAGCTCCGACTTTTGGTTCATTCCGCAAATGCATGCAGTGGCCAAGGTTGGACCAGGACAGCAGCTGTGAGCTGGGAACTCAATCCGTGTCTATCTGTTGAGTCCCAGGATCTGCATTAGCAGGAAGCTACAACCAAGGGCTGGAGCTGGGAATGAATCCCAGGTCCACCAAGGCGGGATGCAGTGTCTTCATTGCTAGGCTAAATGCCCGACCCTGGTTATAGCAGGATGCTCACATTTAGGAGAATCATCCTCTTAAACTATTCTGGTTTAATAATATTCTAACAGATATTAATTATTAATATTAAACTGAAAAAATGAAAACTCAGTTAAGTTTTGTGCTAAGCTGTATATGAATCAGTTCCAGTGAGAAATTTGACAAATTTAACTTATATGGAAATCAACTTACTTTTCTCAACTAACCTGTATGACCAGGAAAGCCTATAATCTTGGAAGAATTCAGACTTCTTGTTTTACTTTTTATCAAGAATGATATAAATATTCCCACAAGAGGGACTGGACCAGAGCTGATACTTAATATTCAAACGGCTACCAAGCAAAATATCGACATCTAAGTGGATCTATAGAAGTTTATTCATGTAGAAGCCAGAACCTTGACTCAATCGGCTAATCCTCTGCCTGAAAAAAAAAAAAATCCCAGCATCCTATACAGGTGCCAGTTCAGGTCCCAGCTGCTCTACTTCCCATCCAGCTTATGGACTGGGAAAGCAGTGGAAGATGGCCCAGGTCTCTGGAACCCTGCACCCATGTGGGAGACCAGAAAGAAACATCTGGCTCTGGATTGATGCAGCTTTGTTCATAACAAACATTTGTTAGTGAATCAGGGGATGAAGATCTTTCTCTGGCTCTCCTTCTTGCTATAAATCTGCTTTTCAAATGAAAATAAATAAATCTAAGAAAAACAAAAGTTCAAGCATGTGGGAGCCACAAGACTTTCTATTCTTTCACCAGATTCTTTAGTGATACTCTTGATAGTTTGAGGGTTCCGGGCATAGATCTAGTGTTGGACAGTTCTGCTGTGCCCAGGTGATGCTGTACTAAATAGGAATTTTTTTTAACACTAATGCTGTGGAAAATGACCCACAAATTCCTGGGGCGGATGGGAGGCAGCATACACAGCAGCAGGAATTCTATTCTGAAGAGGAAATACCAGCGGAAAGGGCTTGTTGGCACTGAGGGACAGGAAAAGGTGCCAGGACACAGGACCCGAGGGGTTCGGCAAGTGCAAGGCAGCAACTTCAACACCCTGGGTTAGCCTAGCTCTGTTGGCGGATGCTCCTGGCAGTGACCCTGGGTGCGTGTGCTGCATGCCCCACTTTCTCATGCTCAGCTGCAGCGCCTTCTTGGCCATGTTATTGTAACTTGGCCATCCACAGACCGCATGGGTCAGCCAAGTGATGTGTACACTCTCAGGGAGGGACAAGAGTGACCAGCTTATTGTAATATCCTGCCAGCAAACACCGCCTAGCCATTTTCTGTCCCCTCACTCCCCCATTCTGGCTGCTCTCCTCCTTCCCCCATAGCCTGTTGTCCCCAGGGTCCCTGGACTTGTTCTGCCTCCAAGACCTGGACTTGGAAGAAGTGCTGTGCCAGGGCCACCTCCTTCTCTGGTCTCTGTGATGGAAGTCCTTTGTTTTTTCGGAGAAAGAACCCTGGATTGGAAACCTGGACCTCAGTGCCCTGTGTCCTGGTGCAAATGAAGGCTACTTCTAGATGCCCCTTGGCTGCAGGCTGAGGGTGAACTAGCTTCAGGGTGCACATTACTGGAATGAGGCAGCACCTAGTGTAGATATTGCACACAGTCAGCTCTCTCTCAGCGAATTCTACATCCCGAGATGTAGAATTAACTAAACCTGGATCAAAGTTTAAGACAAAAATCCTGTCTGTACTGAACATGCACAGATTTTTTCCTTGTCATTATTCCCCCAAAAAAGTACAGAGTAACAAGTATTTATATAGCAATTATGCTGTATTAGGGATTATAAGTAATCTGTAAGTAAGGTGTACAGAGTCATGTGCATAGGTGATATGAAAATATGATGGATACAATGCTGGTATCTGAGAGGGTTCTGGAACCAATTGCCCATGGATGCTGAGAAGTAACTGTACACACACACACACGCACACACACACACACACACACACACACACACACACACACATTCCTCGATGTGCTACACACTATTCTTATTTTTTTCTTAAAGATTTATTTTATTCTTATTGGAAAGGCAGATATACAGAGAGGAGAGACAGAGAGGAAGATCTTCCGTCCGAGGATTCACTCCCCAAGTGAGCGCAACGGCCGATACTATGCCGATCCAGATCCAGGAGCCTCTTCCGGGTTTCCCACGCGGGTGCAGGGTCCCAAAGCTTTGGGCCGTCCTCGACTGCTTTCCCGGGCCACAGGCAGGGAGCTCTAAGGGAAGCGGGGCCGCCAGGATTAGAACCGGCGCCCATATGGGATCCCGGGCTTGCAAGGCGAGGACCTTAACCACTGCGCCATCGCGCCGGGCCCTATACACTATTCTAAACACTATGCACAGGTTGACTCTCATTTCACCCTATAATGGGGTGCTATTATTGTTCTTATGCCCTCAGAAGAAGGAAACTGTGTTGAAATAGGTTAAGTCACTTGTTCAAGGTTGTCCAAGATGGCAGGGCTGGGAGAAGAGCCCAGGAAATCTGTACCCAAGCCTCTACTCTTCCCTGTGCTTATGGATGTTGGCCAAAGTGATGATATTGTATGATGTGATTGTGTTGGAGGTTATTGCTTAGCCTCGTTTATACCTTAACTTTTTTTTTTTTTTTTGAAGATTTGATTCACTCAAAAGGCAAATAGAAAGAGAGAGAGAGAGAAAATCTTCCATTTGCTGTTCACTCTCCTGAATGGTCACAGCAGCTTAGAACTGAGCCAGTCTGAAGCCAGGAACTTCTTTCAGGTTCTCACGTAGGGCAGTAGGGCCCCAAGTGCTTTGTCATCTTCTGCTGCTTCCTAAGCATTTTAACAGGGAGCTGGATTGAAAGCAGAGCAGCCAGGATTTGAACCAGCAGCCACATGGGACATTGGTGCCACAGGTGGTGACCTTACCTGCTATGCCACAGTACGTGCCCCCAGTCCTCTCTTAGAGTGAGTCGGGATCCTAGAACTTCCTTGACTTCTCAAAAGTAGCACAGGGGAGAGCATCCTAAAAGTCGCCAACTGGGCAGGAACACGGCTGCCAGGGCTTCCAGCACTCTCCAGTTTGCCCGTATTCCATGAGAGGAAGGAGCTTCCTCATGGGAGTCAGAGGATCTGGCTTTGTTTCCCAGCTCCAAGGATCCTGGCACAAGTGGTTTTGATTCTCACTTCCTTATCTGTAAAATGGCATAATGTTGCAGAATTGCAAGGATTAAAAAAAATACAACATTTTGGAAACTATACAGAGATATACAGATATAAGTACTTATTTTGACTTTCTGTGTGTAAACTAAAGAAGAGATACAATGTGTAAATTATCATGCTTCGAGTGTGGCCTGTGGACCAGCATCATCATCCTGGTGAACAGTTAGAAATGCAAAGTCATGGGACCTGCGTTGTAGTGCAGTGGGTTAAGTTGCTGCTCGAGACCCTGGAGTCCCTGTCAGAGTAATGATTCAAGCCCCTGTCTTCCACTTTGTGTCTAGCTCCTTGATAATGAGCCTGGGAAAGCAGAGATGGCCCAAGTGTTTGGCCCCTGCCACCCATATGAGAGATCTGGGTGGAGTTCCAGGTCCCTGGCTTCAGCTGACTCAGCCCCAACTGTTGTGGCCATTTGGGAAGTGAAGCAGCAGGTTGAAGGTCTCTTTCTCATTTCTGTGTCTCTCCCCTTCTAATTTGTCAATCTGTAGTGAAGGGAAGGAGAGAAGGAAGAAAGAAAGGAAGGGAGGTAAAGAGGGAGAGGAAGGGAGGGAGGGAGACAGGAAGGAGGGAGAGTGGGGGGAGGGAAGGGAAGGAGGAAGAAATGGAGGAAGGGAGAATGAGAGGAAGGAAGTGAGGAACATTTCTCAGGCTTTAGCATACAGACTCAATCACGGTCAGCCTACTCCTTGTTCTAATGAGGATGAGGGCTAAGGATGCTCACAGACTACTGCTAATAGTCAATGTAACAGGATCCAGTGCAACAGCCTAATAGCGATACCCTTGCCTTGCATGTGCTAGGATCCCATATGGCACTGGTTAGAGACCACTGCTCCACTTCCCATCCAGCTCCCTGCTTGTGCCCTGGGAAAGCAGTCGAGGACAGCCCAAAGCCTTGGGACCCTGCACCCTGCACCTGGAAGAAGCTCCTGGCTTCAGATCAGCTCAGCTTCAGCCATTGTGGTCACATGGGGGAGTGAATGAACCAGTGGACAGAAGATCTTTCTTTCCTTCTCTCTGTAAATCTGACTCCCATAGAAATAAATAAATCTTTTTAAAAGATCAATGTAATAATAATCATCATAGCTGACATTAATGATCCCACTCTGTCGACCTGGGGCCCCGAAAGGATATCAGGGCAATGACAGTCTCTCCAGAGATCACACCTAGAATGTTCAGTGTTTTGTTTTGTTCTGTTTTTCAATAGAAATTGGAAGAAATCAGCTCTACTGTTTGAAAGGGAATTAGAGTAAGAAGAAAAGACACAGAGAGAGGGATCCACTGGTGTACTTTCCAAGTGGCCACAGAGACTGGCGCTGAGCCAGGCTAAAGGCAGGATGGGTTTCCCACGTGGGTGTCAAGGGCCCAGGCACTTGAGCCATCTTACATTGCGTTGCCAGACACTTTAGGAGGAAGCTGGATGAGAAGTAGAGCAGCCGTGACTCAAACCAATGCCCATGTGGAACGTCAGCACTGTAGGCTGATTTGCAGCACCACAACACTGGTGTTGACAGTTGGCGGTGATGACCCCTGCATACACTGCCTAGTAACCATAGCCTTGGTTGCTCTCCCTGGGGAACCCAACATGAGGGCTTGCCTTGGGCACTCCTGGGGCAAACACTCTGCCACAGCTCTCCCAGGTCTGGGTGCTCGCTGGTCTAGCCTTGTGTCCACTGTCTGTGAGTGAAGCGGAGGTCTTTCACCCTGACTGTGCCCCTTGTTGGGGTCAGATTACAGAATGTCACCGTCTGACAAAGAGTTTGCAAAGGGAAGGCGGTAATGTTAATGAAAAGCTGAAGCATCCTGTAAACCAGGGATGAGACAGCATTGCGACTGTGATTGCTTCACTGTGAGATGCTACCTGCAGTGTGCTATGTGCTGGTAATAGTCCGGGTGTCTCCCAGAGGCCCATTGGGCAAAGGCTTGGTTCCCAGGCATAACTGGGAGGTGGGGGTCAACTGGGAGGTCTTGAGTGTGTTCTCCCAGGTGGGCTGGCTACAAAAAGGGCCTTGCTCTCTGCCTCCTGGCTTCTGGGGAATCCTTCTGCAGTACACAACCCTGCTTGAGGGAGGCTGTGTGAGCTTCAATCTCCCCAACTGTGCGCCACAGAAACCTCTCTTGACAGAAGTGTTTCATTGTGGTAAGGCAAAAATGACGAAAACCCAGTGTCCTAGGGGCGGCATGTGGGGGCGCGGCTCGGTGCTTGGGAGGACGGAGCTCAGCCAGGGAATTTGGTCCCCAGCCGATGCAGGCTGACTTGAGACAGCTCTGTGGAGGTCCCGGCCCAGCCTTTGCTGCTCTTTCACTCGGGGCTATTTATACACTGGGATATTGGGTTCAGAACTGCCTCCTCGTGGTTGGTGGTTGGTGACACTCCAGCTGGGCTGAAAGTGGTGTTTACAACAGAAGGTGGTAATTACCGACCCAGCACCCAGATGTGGGAGCCAGAAGGAGTGCAGAACAAAAGCCCTACTCCCTCTGCCTCGGGGAGTCTGGAATGTTCTTCCGGGGTAGCTAAAACAAGGTTCCGGAAACAATTTAAATGGCTTTTGGTTTTAGATTCTGACTCGTGCACCGATCTGATGCTATTTTCCCCTCATTCTTCACCCATAGCCAGGGAGCAGACAGGCAGGAGGGGAGAAGATGGATGGCTCTTATAGGATTTGTCCTGGGCCACTTCCCCTCCTCCCAGGCCTGCACTGTCTGCTTCCCTCCCCGCTTCCACCTCTGCAGTGTCTGCTAAAGGACGGCAAGCCATGTCAGAAACCTGGAAATCTCACACCCAAATCAAGATGTTTCCCTGCTTTTAAACAGAAATTGTACCCCACTCATAGTACCCTAAAAAATTACGCAGCAAGAAAAAAAACTTTGGCACACAAAATGCTCATGGTAACATTATTTTAAAAGAACACCGCAAACAAGCGAATGGAACAGAAATTAATTAGAGGTTACTGAAATGTGATTCGTCAACACATGGGAATTTTATCTGCCTTTTAAAATGTTACAATGAAATCCTTCCTGTACAACTCCACCGAAACCAGTGATTAAAACAGACTTGGGTGGGTGTTTGGCCTAGAGCAAAATCTGATGAAGATGCCCCCTCTGCATTTAACCCGGCTCCAGCTCCTGGCTCTGCCTTCTTGCTAACACAGACCTGGAGAGGGAGCAGCGACCGCTTGAACTCCTGGGTTTCTGCCGCCCATTTGATAGACCTGCTATGTGTGTACGTGGCTCCTGCACCCTCTCTCTCAACTGTGGCCATTTCAGGAGTAAACCAAAACATGGGGGCTTTCTGTCTGCCTCCCCTTATTTCATTTTTAAAAGGTTTGTTTATTTTTATTGAAAAGGGGTATACAGAGAGAAGGAGAGACACATAGAGAAAGATTTTCCTTCCGCTGGTTCACTCCCCAAATGGCTGCAATGGCCAGAATTGAGCCAACCTGAAGCCTGGAGCCAGTAGTTTCTTCTGGGTCTCCCACAGAGTTACAGGGTCCTGAGGCTGTGGAGCATCCTCTGTTGCCTTCCTCGGCCACAAGCAGGGAGTTGGAAGGGAAGTAGAGCAGCTGGGACACGAACTGGAACCCATATGGGTTCCTGGCACTTGCAGGGCAAGAATTAGTCAATTAAACCATTGTGCCAGGCCCGAAATACTTACTGGAAATGTTTGGATCTGCCCACCTTTCGCTGTAGCGCCCACCTGTGTTTGTGTGAGTCTGCTGCTGGGACAGCCAGTGTACTGCGCGTCACCACATCTGGAATGACTGCATGGTGGGAGATTAAAGGGAGCAGAGGACCAATATGAACCCAGACCTTTCTCGATTCCCCTGCCTCTCCCCAGGTTTTGACAGTTAGCTCACTGCATCAGGGTCAGCCTCCATTTCCATGTGTTGCCTTGGCTGAGAGTTGCGACTTAGGGTTTGTGGTTCTTTGTGTACTCACATTTGGACGGCTTAGAACATACAGGCCTGTATTTCTTAGTGGTGGTACTGTGTTCTGAGAAATGCCTTGTTAGGCAGCTTCAGTCGTGCAGAAACATTCTAAAATGTACTTGCATACGCCTAGATGGCACATCCTACTATACTTCTAGGCTAGATGATTATCTTAGGGGACCACTGTCATATACATAGTTATCATTGACCAAAGTGTCATTCTGTGGTCCATGAATGTATCCGTCAATTCTGGTAAGTACAGGCCAGAGAGAACAAACACAATCAACTTGTAGTCAGAGGAGGATCCAGGCCAGCAGGGGAGGGCAGAAGTCTGCAGGTACACTCGGAGCACAGCCTGCAAGGCTCAGGCATCAGGGAGTAGATGCGGCACACAGGATCAACCGGAGGCGACTGGCGAGGAGGGCGGTACCTCCTGCTGCAGGCATGAACTCTGTGTGCAATGCAGAAGCATGGGGCTGACTGCTGAGTAATTCAGAATCCATGCATGTGATGGGAGAAGAAACTTAGGGAGAATCATGTAAGCCAAGTGATGCTGCGTCCACAACCTGTTCCAGTCAGTGGGATTGGGCGCATCCGAGCCAGGAGTGTGGATTGTGTCTCCTCACAGCGTGCTGACACCTGACTGCCCACCCCCAACGGCCACACTTGACGCCCAGTGTGGAGCATGCACCCTAAACGAAATGCCCACCAGACGGCAGGCATTCAAGGAATATGTGTGTGGTGAAAGAATCACTGGCTTAGGGCAGGACCTTAGAGAAATGGGTCAGAGCCAGGGGGACCTGAGCTGGGAAGGCCTTGAGCACATGTCCTGGCTTTGCTGAGGAGCGTGTCCTTGACTGCCTCAGAGCCCAGCTCCACGCGCCTTGCAGGCTTGCTGGGCTAATTCGGGACCAGCCCAGCATCCAGCCCAGAGAGCAGGTGCTTCCCAGGAATGTCATTGCCCTTCTTACCTCCCAACCCCAACCCAGACTGATGTCATTCACCTGTTCCGGCTGCGGTCATGGACAACAGCAGAGGCTTATTCCTCAAGGAGCTGGGAAGTGCAAGATCAAGGTGCTGGGTCTGGGGAGGGCCTCCCTGTTCTGTCCTTACTGGGTGGGAAGGCCAGAAGCCCAGGGGCTGGAAACAGACTCAGTGCCCTCCTCAGAGCCCCAGAAGCCTGGCACAAGGGCGTCCTCAGGCGGGCCAGTGAGGAGGGACCCTCCCAACAGGCCCCACCTCCCTACACTCTGCACTAGGGGTTGAATTTTCTGTACATGAATTCTGGAAAACTCACTCTAATCATAACACAATCAATCAAGGTCTGACCAGGAAAATGAGAAGGTCTTCCCCGGCTAAAATCCCCGGGAAATAAACAAGGAAAATGGGTTTCACAGGTGGAGGGAGAGTTGAGCAGAGGGCGATTCTGATGCCCTGAGGAATGAGCAGGCGGTGGAGGCAGAGACAGGGGTCCTGCTGGCACCCCGCCCAAGTGGGAGGGCCTGTGGGCCTTTCCCATGGAGCATGCAAAGAAAGGCCCTGACTTCTCCTTTCCGCCCTCTTACCTCCCACCAGCACCTCCCAGGACAGCAGGAGCTGCCCCTGAAGCTGGGACATAGAATGGAGCAGAGAAAGGAGTGGGGAAGGGTCTGGGGGGGAGGGGGAACAGTGTGTGTGTGTGTGTGTGTGTGTGTGTGTGTGTGTGTGTACACGCTCGCATGCCACAGGCTATGATCACTGCTCTTTGTCCTTTGGTGCAAGAGTCTGGGTGCTGCCAGTGCCAGCCCCTGTGTTGCTCAAACCCCTGGCTTGCAGCAAGATGTGCCCGAGTCATTCCAGGTATATTCTTCCCCCCAACCTCTGATAATTCCACAACCCACCAGATTGCAAGAAAGATTATGATCATCTCAGGGACCCCCTCCACATGTGTTTCCTGCTACCCGTCACTGGGGGGGCTGGCACACCAGAGCCCATACCAGCCCAGAGTAGCTTCAGGCTCGTGGACAGAGAAGCCACTGCAGGAAAGCAATGCTGGCTGGAATACAGACCACCCTGGGGCAAGATGGGAGCCTTCCTGCCGCTTTTCCAGGGGGCAGCGGTAATGCCCGCCCTCAGGAGCAGGTGGAAGAGTTGCAGAATTGCATCTTCCCACTCAGAAGGGGGTTCAGGCAGGGAGACAGGGGCGAGGAGGGGCAGACACCCAAGGAGCCAGACAGAGTGCTGGAGCCTGGTGTTGCCTTTGTGCCTTGGCCAGCTGCCACCTGCTGCTGGGGTCTGCACGCAGAGTCGACCTGTCCATTTTACCACTTCTGCCTGGCGGCCAGGGGTGGGGAGAATAGGGAGGAAACAGCTACAGTTCCATCGCAAAGCTTTGTGGGAAGGTGCAATTGAGAGAAGACAGTGGAACATGTTGAGATCCATGCATGATTTTTTTTTCACTATGCATTTTCCATGAACTCATTGGAAAGCCCTTGCATAGATTTACTTACTTACTTACGGTACTAAATGTTCTCTTTTGGTTCCATTTTCCACCAACCTTGGGACGTGCTCTCATATTGCCCTGAGGCGTGTATGTGGGTGGGATGTGGGCAGAAGATCCTATTTCACAAGCCAGGATAAGAGCTAAAAGAGAAAAGGAGGGGTGTCAGCCCCCGGCTGCAGCCCATCACAACTACAGGCCACCTGGGGCATTGAGGGGGCCCAGATGTGTGTGAGGGTACAGGTGGAAAGCAGCCATCATCGCCCCATGGAACCTGAGAAGTGGACGTTAAACCACCTCGTCCCTACCTACCACTGAGAGATCAGCTCGGATTCACCTCCAGTTTACACTTGTTTCCAGTTTTCCAAAGCATTCGATTTTTGAGAAGTAAAGGTAACTTTTAAAAGCCTACACAGTTTTATGTTCTGTTTTTTAAAATTAGCATTAGACTAGAGAGATTTTTAAGCTTCATTGTCCCAAGGCAGGCTACTGGTAAGTTTATAAATTATGCCCTGTTCTAGAAGCACATTTGAAAACACGGCCACGCCTCTTTCAAATTCTTTGTTGGATTATCAAGCGCTGAGAGTCCAGCTTTCGCCCTGCAGACCTCTCTTGCCTTCCAGCCAAGTTGTGCACCAACTCTTGATTCACAGGAACAAGAGAGCTAACCCACAAACCGCTCGCCAGCCCTGCAGTTCCTCGTGCCTGCCGCATGGTGTCACTGTTGAAGAGTAGTCTGGGGCGCTGGTCCTGGACCCCTGGGGTTCTCCCAGTAAGACCTCCAGGGTCCTGACCTCCTTCTAGCCACAGGCTGCTCTGCAAGCAGCTCCGCTGCTGTTTGGTCTGTGTTCAGAACTCAGGACCTAACCGTGAAGCTCTCTACTTTAGGATAATTTTGTTTCAGGATCTTCTTCACTTTTCTGCCTGTAGACTTGAATTCAGGTCTGATAGCCAGCCAGCGGAACTACTGCCCCATGGGAAGAACCCGGGGTCTCTGGTGAAATCAGTCTACTTCCTTCCTAATTCGAATCCAGGTGAAAACATCTTGCAGAAGTTGAGGACACCAGTACTGTGTGGGGCTGCCCTTCAGCTGCCGTGGGCGTCTCTCACCTGTGGCTGCCTAACGCTTTGACCACCCCCCCCCCACGCTGGGTTCGTTGTCCCTACCAAGTCTCCCTGGAGTCCCCTGGAGCTCCAGGCACGTGATCCGTTGTCGGCCAGTGGGCTGCATCCCCGTGGAGGTTTGGGCCTGGTACTGAGCCAGGTGTTGGAAACTAAATTGTGTCTGATTTCCAGGGTGGCCGCACTTAAAGAGAGCCCCCTTCGGGAAGCCCCCGAGGTCAGCGGAGGGGCCCCACTCAGTTCCCACAGGAGAGCCGAGGGGTGTCAACAGACACACACACACACTCCCTCACACACACACTCCCTCACACACACACACTCCCTCTCACGCACACATACCTTCACACAGTCACACTAATGCACTCACACACATACACACTCACATACCCACACACTCACCCCACACACACTTCCTCTCTCACAAACACACACACTCATACACTCACACCTACTCACACACACTCATACATTCATTCATACACACACACACTCACCCACACGCACACTTCCTCTCACAAATGCCTTCACACACTCACACTCCCTTACACACATATACTCTCTCACACTCCCCCTCTCACACACACATACACACCCACACACACTCTTACATACACACACTCATACACTCACACCTACTCACACACTCACATACTCTCTCTCACACACATACACACACACACACTCACACAAGAGAGGCCACACAAGCACATCCACAACTCCAGTGGGGACACCTCAAGAGAAGCCAGGTCTTTTGGCCTTGCAGCCTCGGGGCTGTGGAGGCCTCATCCTCTGCCCCGGGCTGGCGTCCCCGGACATGGCTGCATCCCTGTGGTGTTGAGGCACTGTTCCTGCGCGTGTAATTGCAGAACTTAAATTTCCAGATTGTGGAACTCTCGTGCATCCTTTAACAAGTTTCTCTCCTGCTTCAGCTCCACTGCCACCTGCAACGATTGGCCCTAGCAATAGGACGAAACTACCCAAAGTTTGAGGAAAATGGAATGCAAACAGAAAGTTCATTTTTGATGCAAAAAAAAAAAAACAGAATAAAGAATTCACAAAGGAGACATCCATTTACAACTATTATTGGCACACATATTAAAAGAGGAAGTTCATTCCAGAGCTCCTTGGACAAATGAGCCCACTTACATTTTTCTGCCTTCCCCTTCTGTTCTCGGCTAGATGTACATGTAATTTTATATAACTGCAGTGATGGGAGTGAGCCAGTTTTCTCTTCTGCTTTTTTTTTTCACTTAATCTAATATATATTTTAAGCTATTCAGAATTGCAACCGAGAACAAATGGTAACAGCCTTTACTGTAAGGATGATACAAAGAGCCCCCTGAAAGGCGCAGGAGCCAGGAAGGTGAACAGGTGCACGGGGCTGGCTCTGCAATCTGAGCCCTCCCCCAGGGAATGACTCCCTGCATACCCGGGCTCTTTAGAAAGCTCTATGAGAAACTGGAGGTGGATTTCCAAATTCCTTGCACCAAAATAAAGCTACCTTTTAATTCTGTTTCCTATGATGTTCTGGTTTTCTTCTGTGGATCTAACCTCTTTAACAGCCAGAGAAACAGCTCCCATCTGTGGATTGATCCCTGAAGTGCCTGCAACAGCTGGGCCTGGCAGCTGCCAGAGCCAGGAGCCCAGAACTCAATCCAGGTCTTCCCTGTGGATGCCAGGAGCCCAACTGCTGATGCCATCAGCGCTGCCCCCCAGAGGGCACATGAGCAGGGAGCTGGAGTTGGGAGTACAGCCGCGGCTTTGAGCCTAGGCATTCCGAGATGGCATGCGGCCGTTGGAACTGCCAGGCCCAATGCCCAGTCCCGTCCAGCTCCTTGTGCCTTATTCCATCCAGGTTGACTTCCCAGCTTGCTCGCGTCCAGCAGCTGGGCAGTCAGCAGACTCCAGTGTTGCTGGACGCTGAGGCTTCTCTCACAAGGGAGAGTTCCCACGTAGAAGCATTAGCTGCCCCGTCCTCCCAAGGAGGAGGAACAGAGGCCTCACAGATGCATCCAGAGGCCTGACCTTGTATCCAAGGGTTCCTAGGAACCAGTGGTTGCTTGTTCAACCCTATAAAGGCAAGGCTGAAGCAAATGTTACCATTAATGGGGGGGGGGGGGGGAAGCCCTACCTCCTGGGCCCACAGTTTCAGTAATTAGCTCAATGTGCTAATGAGAGTCTTCAGGGAGAACAGCATTAATTAATGGGTGAATTTCACTTTAATAAATGTATAGGCAATTTTCTAAATGCAGATGGCGGGGTCCACCCTGGCGGCTCTACCCAGAGCCACTCAATGCGGTAAGTGTCGCAGGAAAGTGGTTAATTGGTAAAATGCTTCATGATCCTGATGAGAAGAGAAATAATGCTGTTTGCTTTTATGATTCGTCCCTCTGTGCGAGAGAAATCCGAGTCCCTTTCCCGCCTCCACGGAGTCCTGGCAGCTCCGTCTGGTGCCTATTGTCCTGGAAAGGAGAAAAAGCCCTTCCTGCAAGACTGGTAGCCGGTGGAAGGAGGGAGGACGTCTATGGATTTTCTCTCGGTTTTAAATCCCAACGTGCTTTTATCCTGGGCCCCTCTGAGCAGCCAGCTTGGGCCAGGAGGTGGCTCGAGCCAGATGGGCTGCATGGCTTTAAAGAGAGTTGCCCCTCAGAAATCAGCATGCTTCAAAACCACACTTGCTTTTAAGATGTACCTATATTTGAAAGGCAGAGAAATAGAGAGAAAGAGACCAACTTTCCATTCCCTGATTTACTCCATAATGGCCACAATGGCCTGAAGCCAGGAGCCACATCTCCCATGTGGGTGCACTGGGCCAATTACATGAACCATCCTCCCCTGCTCTCCCAGGCACATTAGCAAGGAGCTGGATCTGAAGTGGAGTAGCTGGGACTCAAATGGGTGTCCATATGGTATGCCAGGAGCCACAGAGGCTTAATTTGCTATGGCACAGCACCAATCCTTGCTTTAAGATATGTTTCGCCAGGGGCCCGGCGGCGTGGCCTAGCAGCTAAAGTCCTCACCTTGAACAAGCCAGGATCCCATATGGACGCTGGTTCTAACCCCAGCAGCTCCACTTCCCATCCAGCTCCCTGCTTGTGGCGTGAGAAAGCAGTTAAAGATGGTCCAATGCTTTGGGACCCTGCACCCGCTTGGGAGACTTGGAGGAGGTTCCTGGCTCCTGGATCTGGATCGGCATAGCACCAGCCGTTGTGGTCACTTGGGGAGTGAATCATCCAACAGAAGATCTTCCTATCTGTCTCTCCTCTCTGTATATCTGACTTTCCAATAAAAATAAATAAATCTTTAAAAAATATATGTTTTGCTGGTTTTTGGTTACAGACATTAAAACTCCCAGGAAGGACAGGTACCTCATAGAGAACAGTTCTTTTCTTTTGGAGTTGATTGCTCTTCCCACTTCATAGACCAGGTGTGGATCTGAGCTCCCATTTGAAACTACTCCAAACAAACCATGACCGCAAAAATCTGAGTGAATGGAGCCAATGGACCCTGGGAGGGTGACATCATCCTCGGATCGGTGAAAGTGGCAGCATTTCAGAACTGTCCAAACCACTTGGACGAAACCCTCAGAATATGTCCACATTGAGACCCTGGGCTGATGTGAGGTGGCGCTTCCTCATCCCTGGGTACTGGGACATGTGGAAAGCCGTGATTGGTTCCCCCTTTGTTTCTCCCCTACCCCCGGGAACAACAGGAGGAAATAGCTAATTTGGAAGCAACGAGTACACTGTGATCAACTATGTAATCATTCTTTAAAAATAAAATGTATAAAAATTTTTAAAAAAACATTTAAGCCTCCTCTTGGAGCTAATGAAGCATTTGCTTGTACACACCTATTGGGAGATCAGAATCAGAGTGAAATTGAACTGCTCTTAGAGCAATGCTTAAAAATGACACTAACTCAAAGTTCATTACAGTCATTATCTTATCAAGAAAAACCTATCTTAATGTAACGAATTTCTTTGAACTCATCCAAGATAATCGGAAAAAATCCAGGTCAATATAGAAGTGCCTTGGTGGGACTTTTCAGAATCAAGATGAGAATTTGCCCAGCCTCATTGCCATTGCTTATTGAAAGTACGCAAAGGACAACTCACTGTTGGCACTTGGTTCCAACTCTGACCTGCTGGGGCATCTTCTGCACTAGTGGCAACTCCTAGAAATTGCCTCAGTCTGAGATGTGCCGGAGGGGCTCTGAGGTGGTCCCCAACCCCAACACAGAGCCAGCTAGCCTTTCTTTACACAGGATCTCTCAAGGGCAGGTAAGCCCTCCCCTGCTAGGGATGCTGGTGTGCACACGCCATGCAATTTCTTCTGCCTCAGCCCATGAAGTTTGGGAAGCTGAGCTCAGCAGATGTTGCAGAATGTCAAATAAGCCAGCACAGAAATTGAGTGCAGTGACAGAACCCATGCCAAAGAGACTTCAGTAGGACTGCAGGAAAAAGTGGAGTTGCAGATAAACTTAGTTTGGTACAAAGAGATTTTTGAGGTCCATGACTGATGTTTCATGATAAGCATACTTCACAAACATGTTGAAGACCCTCCATGCACCTGGATTTCAAACTCTTTTTGCAAGAGGAAAAATGAGGAGTAAGGTGGTACCTTTGATAATGTTGTCTCCCATCCTGTAGGTTGTATACCCAGTCTTCCTATATAGTAGTGAAAACCCCAAGATTTTATACCAATCATTTGTTCATGCATGTTTATGCACCTCACAAGGATAGATGAAGAAACGGTCAATTGTGGGAGTCAATGAAGTAGATTATAATCACATATGAAAAGATGGCTGCCATTTTTTTAAAAAATCAAACTTAGTTACAAAACAAAAAATGTTTTGCACCAAACTGTACATATCTTATAATTCCATTTTCCATGAGCTTTCTTCCTTTTTAGATATATTTTATTTACTTGAAAGGTAAGAGAGAGAGAGAGATCTTTCAATCACTGGATTGTTCCTCAAATGGTTAAATTGTTGGGGCTGGGTCAGGACCAAGCCTGGAGCCAGCAATTTCACCCTTGGCTCCCAAAGAGTGTCAGGAACCCCAATACTTCGGCCATCTTCTCCTGCTTTCCAAGGTGCATTAACAGGGAGCTGGGTCAGAAGTGAAGCAACTGGGACTTGAACCAGCACTTTGATATGAAGATGATGGCAACACAAGCAGTGGCTTAATGTGCTGCACCACAACATCCATTCCTCCACTTTGTTGATATACAGGAGGTAGAATTCCCCCTCCTGCACCCAACACCCCTCTAATGATTATAAAATTAAGTAAATCAGATGTTGCTTTCTGATAAATAGACTTTGAGCCCAGCACAGAAATCCATGCAACTATAGTCTCTTAAAGTCTTGGGGCGGGGCGGGGGAAGAACTAGGATGGAATTTAGGATTATCAAGTGTCTTGAGAAAAGCAAGGCCAAGTTGGGGAATTGACTCAAGCCACTTGAATGTGGACAAATGAAGCCCTGACTGGCTCCCAGCAAGCAGAAGAGGGCACTGGACTAAAAAACCCAAGTGGGAGTGCAAATTTGCCTGCTGAATTTTTTTTGCCCCAAAACCGGGCATTGAGAATCTGGTGTCCCTGCTCCAAGCTTGACTGGATCTTGAATACTTTGAAATAAACAGGCTGTTGCATTTAGAAATGAGAAGCAGCCTTTGCAACACAAAGGAGTCACATCACCCCATCAGGATACCCAGTGGCTCTGTCAGGTGCCATGTTAATTTGTCTGCTGGGGACACCCTCCCAATTCCTGGAATCTGAGAAGGCAGGGCACAGGGACCCACATCATGCTAGAAGCAAGATAAAAGCAGAAATATGTGCTTGATCCCAGATCAGGAAATTAGTAACTTGGAGTCAGATTATCAGAAGACAGAAGTGAGTAGGAAAGTCAATGCTTAGTCGTGTTACGCAGAGAAGAGTGTCAGCCCTCCTGGGCAGTCTGCTGCAAACGAGTGTGCCCCCTGTTCATTGTAAACAGAAAGCTAGGACCACAGATGGCTGACATTGCAAGCGGTGCTTCTCTTCTGTGAAGTCTCATATTGAGAAGGAAAACTTTTCACGAGCCCCCTCTTACAGCAGCATTCAAAATACCAGGAGAAATAGGCAAACCCTGTCTGTGCCCCAACACCCTGTGAGTGTGCCCAGCCAGGGTGCGTGCCTGCTCCCTCACTCCTGCGTTTATCCTGCAAACATTTAAGTGACCACTTTCTCTGTGTGGGGCACTTGTGCTGGAAATAAAATAATGTGGAAAATAAATGCAGTTCCCACCCTCTTGGAGCTCATGGTCCAGGGGCTGAAAGCAAGTAGGACGAGCAGCTTCCCAGCTCCTGAGGACGGCACGTGTCCCCTCTGTTTCGTGCAGCCAGTGTACAGGTGCCTTGTTTGTGTGGCTCTTGGGCACTAATTGGTGGGTCAACTCCAGGACCAGAAGCAGGTTGGAGGTTGTGGCTAGCAGAAATATTGAGAGTGCTACTTCTGGAGTCAGGCTGCCCTGGTGATGGCCTTGTCCTGACACTATGTGTATGGCCTTCAGCGAGGTACTGGGTATGTCTGGGCCAGCTTCCTTAGTGGCAGACTGGGTATGCTGTTCCAGGCCTACAGCAAACTGATGACTGTGCCCAGCACCTACAACCTAGGCAGTAACAGCCGTGAGCGCACCAAGAGTTCCTGGCCACAAGTTTTGGTTGTTCAACACAAGATGTTTGGTTAACAGCAACACCAATGGGGACAGAGGTAGCACAGAGGTCCTGGAGAACCTGTAGTGAGATTTTCGGAAGTGAGGCTGCTCTCAGACCGGAAGTAATGCAGGGCTGTGGTCTGGCATCAAGAGATCTGGGGCCCCTAACCCCAAGGTTGTCCCTGAGGTTCTCTCTGTACTTCCTGCAGCGGGGAAAAATCAGGACGCCAGCACGGGGAGAGCCGGGGATGTCACAGGAAGACGGCTGTGTCTGCGGCCGCAGCTTTTGTGAGCTCCCAAGTTAGGTTTGCGCACCTGCTCGCTCTCACCCACCTTCGGGCAGAGCATGGTCAGCAAGATCAGCAAAGTCATGGTCATTCCAACACGCCTGCTTTTCAACCTCTATCTGTTCAGAAGAAAGAGCACCAAAGGCTTCTCTTGGCCTTCATTTCCCCTGAAAATATAAGAAGTGAGGATGTTTCTCCTGGGCTTGTCTGTGGGAGAGTTTAAGTTCATGGTTTAGGTTTTAAAACTGCAATTTGAGCCCATTAGAGACAGACTGGGCTACTGACATACATAGCAAAACAGTGCATTAGCCTATTTCCTTCCCGTAAATACCTGTAAAAGCCAGTGTGATTTTTGCAGAATGAGGTTGTTGCAGCTGGTAATCGACTCAGGCGGCACTGGAAGCTTTTGAAATCAAACAGACGAGTCACAGAGCCTCCAGGCTGGGAATGGAGTGTGAGCTAATTTACCTTAATAGTCACCATGAGCAGACTGGGAGAGGGGGCTGGGAGAGGCTACACTCAACCCATTTCCTGGATGGGGAAGCTGAGGCTTCATGGATTTACAAAATCAGTTCAAGGTCAAAGTAAGGGGGTGATGCAACCAGGATTCTGCAAGCTGGAACTGGCTGGTAGCAGAGGTTTGCACAGGACACACCTCTAAGCAGAGCACCACAACTGCCCAAGTTCAAGCCCTGCTTCCGCATGCACTAGCCACGTGGTCATGGGCACGCTTCTTGACATGTATGATTCTCAGTTCTATCACCCAAAGGCAGTGGGGATGGTTCACATGCAGCCGCTGAGGGTAGGCCTCACCAAGGGGACCCTGGTCAGGTGCCTCCATGCCTCCTCCAGCTGCCCAGACTCACAGTGCCCAGCACAAGTCCATGCCCCAGCCAGGACAACAGGCCATGCACCTAGGGTGACCCAGCCCCTGGGAAGGCTGGGGAATGACTGACCCAATTATATAGATCATTTTGGGGGTTAAGGTGCGTTGTGATGCTCAATTAACAAACCAGGCATTTGGATCAGAAACTATGTCTTCTTGTTTCTTAAGGATTTTTTTGATTTTTTTTTTTTTTCGAAAGGCAAGAGGAGAGAGGAAAGAGAGAAATCTTTCATCTACCAGCTCACTTCCCAAATGGTCACAATGGCCAGGACTGGGAGCCAAGAGCCAGGAACTCTATTCTGGTTTATCGGGTGGGTGGCAGGGGCCCAGGTAGTCCACCTTGTGCTGCTTCCCCAGGCTCCTGGGCTGAGTTCCAAACAGAACTGGCAAGACTTGAACTAGTGCTCATCCAGAATCCTGGCGTCCCAGACAGAAGCTTATCCTGTAATACCGCATCACCAGCCCCCAGCGACCACACCTTTAAAGATCCTTGTTAGTAACTTCACAAGTCAGGTGGTCCCGCCCAGGTCAGCACGTAGTCAGGGGACTTCTACGACAAGACAGGCTGGGGTCCCCAGCGGGAGTCTTGTTTGAACTCCGTCTGTGCACCCAGGTTTTTGGAGAACTGGCCGTGGGGTCAGGGTTTCACCAGTACTGGGCATTCACAGCTTCCTGGGGCAGCACCAAGCAGCAGCACCCTTTGCCTTAGGTGGAAGTGGGCCAGGATGGGCAGGACTAGCCAATGGGCAGCTTTGGAGTGGGATCCCTTCCGCATGCCAGAGGCCCATGGGGCCCAGGAAACAGAGCTCTCCAGAAGGCTGAATGATTGCCCAGGCCTTACCAACTGGGAGTGTGCCCACACACAGGCATCGTGCTTGGTGCAATGAGAGGCACCAGAAAGGCTGGTTCTCTGAAGACCCTTTCTCCTTAATCCTCTGCTCCCTGAATTAGCAGGGGTCATTCTTTCTGTGAGCACCTGCGTCAGAGGAAGCTGACGTAAGCCGCGGACCATCTTTGAATCAGGTGGTTCTAAGGTGAGGTTCATTAACTCCCAAGTCCTATGGGAGAAGAGACAGGGTCTACCATGCTGTAAAACACTGGCCCAAGCAGCAGTTGGGGACTCTCCAAGCTCTGGGTGCCACTAGCCCAGACCCCCAAATCCAGAGGGGCTGTCATTGCTGCTGCAGGGTCTCCCAGCGTGGGACCAAGGTCCCACTCCAGCACCGTGCCCAGTACATGACCCTGCAGCTTGTGGGGCACTGGCCGGGGAGGGGTGGAGGTGTGGGGTTCTGCAGGTTTTTCACCTGTGTGCTGTATTGTCCGGCCTGGACCTCCTTGACCCGAAGACGGTCCCGGCCTGCATGGTGGTTTACTCTGCTGTGTTTACTCACCAGCCTCTTTGGGGAGGAAAAGGCTGGCAACTGTGTCCTAATGGCCCAATTAGTCCTAATGCTGCGTGGTGTTGACTGTTTCGTTACCACCATATTGTGTACAGAACTAATTGTGGTGAAAGCAAATGAATGGGCAGGAAACAAACAGGCTACTAGAAAATAATTACTTGGAGTGTTTCTCTTTAGTACCTGCGCGGTGGATTTCATTATAGTCAACAGCCCCTAAGCTGCTCGAAATAGCGGTATTTGTCATTTTCATAGAAACTTGATAATGACATTAATTTATCTTAATGGCCTGTTCTATTGTTATAAATAGTAAAATTAGCTCAAATTGTCTTGCTTTGGCTGGTTGGGGCTGGCTGCAGAGGGCCCGCCGCGGCCGATGAGTAGATAATTTGGTGTGCTTGACAGATTTCCAATAATTTGTGATGTGGAACATGAGTAATGCCTGTACCATTAATGTCCATTTTCCTCTAAATTCATTACTGCCCTTTTCCCTTTTATCTTCTTTAATGTCTGGGCCATTTTTCTATATTTCAGGTGGAGCCACTGAGCCTATTCATATGCAGCCGGCTATTAACATTCTGTACATAGCGAACATCTTGTAGCTAAACAACTCTTTTATGAAATGATGAGCCTGGCCGCTCTGGCGGCTGAAGTAGCAAAATGGGGGGCCTCGGCACGATCAGAGCGTGGGGATAATTAAGTCAAATGTAATTGTAAAGAAATTTAACTGTTTTCGTTTGTGGCAAAGGGAAAACACACTCCAGGGAGAAGCTAAGACACTGGAAAGGCGTTCCTAGCATTCCTTCCGCCCCTTCCATCTTACTCCAGTCTCGAGCGTGCGTGGCATTCTCTACCACTTTGCTTCTAATGCTTCCCTAAACAAATCTGATGACAGATTTCATTTCTGAGATGAGATGTGTTGCCACGAGATCCCGGGGTGATGCACTGTGCTTCATTAGCGAAGGCCTTGGTGTGGGCTGTTCGTACTGGTAGTTCCAAGCCCTTGCCTTTATTCCATAATGAATGGGGAAAGACCACGAAACCACTTCCCTCAGTCTGTCGAGATTTCCTAGGGGCTGACGCTGTGGCACAGTGAGTTAAGCCACTGCTTGCCATGCTCACATCCGACATGAGCTCTGGCTGCTCTGATTCCCATCCAGCTCCCTGCTAATGTGCCTGGGAAAGCACTGAAGGATGGCCTGAAGTCTCGGGCCCCTTGCCACTCACGTGGGAGACCCCAGTGGAGTTCCTGGCTCCTGGCTTTGGAGTGGCCCAGCTGCGCTATTGTGGCTACTTGGAGAGTGAATCAGTGAATGAAAGACTCTCTTTGTCATTCTGCCTTTCAAATAAAAACAAATAAATAACAGTTTTCTAAACCTGTCTCCCCTATTTCCCTTCATGTTGTGATGGAAAGGCTACTAAAAAGGAGAAGTTGCATGGAGGTGTCTATCGTTTGAATAATGTACCCATTTTGGCTTACAAGCACAAAAATTAAAGTGTGCAATGCTTATCCTGGAAAGGGCACTGGGCACTGCAGCCCAAAATCATGCCTTTTTTACAGTGGGCAAAGCCCAGTGCAGACAGAGAAGAGTTCTTAGAACAAGTGTCACACTCATGTCCCCTCCCTGGTTATAATGCCCACGTGGGGCATAGCTGAAATGCAAGCATGTTTGTCTATCTGCTGATGTACTCCCCAAATGGCCATGATGGCTGGGGCTGAGCCAGGCTGAAGCCAGGAGCTTCTTTTGGGAGCAGGGGCCCAAGCACTTGGGCCATCCTCTGCTGCTTTCCCAGGTTCATGTGTGAGGCGCTGGGTGGGAAGTGGAGCAGCTGGGATGCTAGCATGCGAGATGTCCGCATCGCAGGTGCCAGCCCTGAAAGAGTGAACTTACCACAACACAAGAGAAAGATGGACTTTCTTCGGAGGCATTGTTCGGAAGGGCTGGGTTGTGTATACTCCCCCCGCACCCCCCAGTCTGCCTGGGGGGAGCTCAGGAAGGTTTCTAAGGAGACCCCAGCACTCATCTCAAACCAGGGTCCCTGGATGGTGACTTGCACACTAAACCAGCGAACATTTAAAGAGCTTTTCCTTCTCACAAGTAAAACCATTTCTCCTTTCCACACATGCCAACAGATTTTAAAAACAACCTGCCCAACAGCCTCACCCAAATGTGTTTCTGAGTGTGTGCCCAGGCTCTTCGGGCCCTGGATAATGCACTCATAATGTAATGTATCGCAGGGACAATCCATGAAATATTTATCCTAAAGCAGAAAATGTGTCCGCCTGCCGTGTTCATTTATCAAATAATCATTGCAGGGAAGTAGGAACCAGTGGAATCCTGTGGTCTGGGGAGCTGGCTTCAGCCAGAGTGCATTAGACTGGCTGACATGTCTCCTAAGCAAGATGCAGCCTGCCCACGGCATATAATGGATCATGGGAGATAAATGGAATTAGACAATTGAATAATTACAGTGGAGCCCACCAGCATACCTCTAAGTACAGGGCGGCAGGGCTTTCCATTAGAAGCCTCTGTTGTGATACAGAGATCCACCCAGTGAAAGCGTGCCCAACACTGGAAGCGAGCGAAAGAATCTAGCCCAGGGGCCCAACGGGACTCCAGGGCCAAGGCTGGGTGGTTTGGGACTCATGACCCTGGACGGATTGGAGCCCTGCCCCTGCCCTTTCCTCTGTGGGCACCTGATTTGATAGAATCCAATGCTTCTGGAAATCCCGTGGGTGTTGGGTCCTCCTAGTTCCTTGGGCACCAGGCCTGCAGCACCCTAAGACACTCCAGGGAAAGGCTGAGTTCCTGGAAGTGGCATGCCCTGATGTGTGCAGTGCACAATCCTGCAGCTGTGTTAACTGGTCTCCAGCAGCACATCCCTGACTTCTAATCCAGAGCCCAACACACAGGGGCCACTTAATCACATCTGATTGATAAGCAAATGAGTTGCTATGAAAGGAATTGGATGAAAAGCAAGAGACAAATTGCAAATGAAAGTATGCCCATGCTTGGCAGACAAGGTTAAAAGAATAAGTGGAATTTTGTGCAGACATATTAGGAAAAGAGAATAAAAATCTCTGGGTCATTTAAAAATAGCCCAGAATGCATTTCTCCAATCCACAGTTTTTATTGAGCAGCTATAATGTACTAGGCTGCGTTAAGCTCTGGGGATTACAAAAATGAAGACACAAGGGCCGTGCTGCAGGAGCCTTGCATGTACTGGGGAGACAGGCTGAAACAGAGGGCTGTTGTCAGGAAGCTCCAGGATATCGCTCGGTCCTCTGGTGGCCTCTGGCAGGGACGAACAGCACCGCTGGGACAGGCCGCCAAGTGCCCATCCTTATTCATTAGGATCCGTTCTGAGAATTAAAGGTGTGACTACCTGTGCAGTGAAAAGCAGCATCACCTGCCCCTAGACTGGCCTCTTGTGAGCTGAACAGCCTCGTTCAGCCACTGGAGCCCTTGAGTTTGCCAAGGTTAAAGATAATGACATGTGGGGACCTGCGTGTGGCACCCCAAGTTACGCTGCCACCTGCAGCACCAGCACCCCGTGTCGGAGTGCCCGTTTGAATCCGGTTGCTCTACTTTCAGTCCTGCTAACGTGCCTGGGAAGGCGTCTGAGGATGGTCTGAGGGCCTGGGCCCCTGCCAGTCATGTAGGAGGCTTAGAAGAAGCTCTGGGCTCCTGGCTTGCACCAGGTCCAGTTTTGCCTGCAGCAGTCATTTGGGGAGTGAGCTAGTGGATGGAAGATTGAGTGTGTGTGTGTGTGTGTGTGTGTTTACCTTTCAAATAAATAGAATAAATCTTTTAAAGAACCTGTTGACTCTAGACAAGCCCCATGGTGCTGGAATTGGAAAGGCTATAATCCCGAGTGTACTGTGAACTCTACATGTATTAATAAGGCATTTCAAAACATGTGTGCATGGAAAAATAAAATTTGAAGATGTTTATTTTGGTGCAAAAAATTTTGAAATTCATGCATCATTTTTTTTATATTGTACAACATTTCTCCTGAGCTTTCGGAAGAGCCTTCTGATGTACGAATTTTTTTTTTTTGGACCAAAATAAGTTTCTTTTAATTCCATGTCACACAAACTTTCTGAAATCTCGGCGCATGCTAGCAGACACCTCCTACAGTTGAATTAGGACCTGTGAGTCCTCGTGGGCAGAGACGGAGCCTATGACTCTGGGGACCCTCAGGCGGCAGGCTTTGTCCCACTCGGTGACCACAGCCTGGCACAACAAGGTACATGCTGGTGGCTTGGGTCACAGCCAGCCAGCCCACTCCTCAGAGGGCAGGTGTCCCATGTGCATGTCCCCGATCAGGTGCAGACTTGCCCAGGGACACATGCTCCCTGGCAGGTGCACTGGGTGCTGCCAGTCCCGATGCCTGCCTTGAGGGGGCAAGCTGGCTTTGCAGCTCACAGGCTGAGGCAGGTGGCCTCAGGGCTGTCCACACACAGCCGCCTCCCCATCAGTGGTTTTACTCCCTGTGCTGGCACTTGACTACAGTCAACCATGGTGTAAAAATCTCAATTGGAAAACCCCAGAGGCAGATAGTTCACATGTTTTAAATAACTGTTATTATAATACATTGCAATTATTCTGTTTGTTGTTCTTTTTTTTGGCGGGGGGGGGGAGATTTATTTATATTTGAAAGACAGATGTAACAGAGAGAAGGAGAGACAGAGAAAAAGCTTTTCTGTTCACTAGTTTACTCCCCAAATGTCTACAATTGAACTGATCCAAATCTGGGATCCAGGGCTTCCTCTGGGTCTCCCACTTGGGTACAAGGTCTTTAGTACTTGGGGCCGCCCTCTGCTGCCTTCCCAGGCCTTTAGCAGAGCGCTGGATTGAAAGTGAAGCAGCTGGGACTTGAACCTGTGCTGTACCACCATGCTGATCCCTGTTACTGTTTTTCAGCTCTTACTGTATTCAGCTTGTAGACTAACCCTTATCATGGGTGTGTATGCATAGGAAAAGGCATAGTAGACTGGGATTCCATCCAGGGGTCTCAGGTATGCCCTGGGGGTCTTGAGATGCATGGGGATTGCATGGGTAAAGGGGCCACCATATGTATCTTATCAACAACCTGGCTCAGAGAATCCCCTGAGGGCTCGTGCTTAGGGCGGTTCTGTGCAGCGACCCCATTTCTCTGGCTCCATCTACAGACATTTGCACTTTTTCTATGCTCAGCTTCTCCCCAGAGTGGATCCTAGTTCTGCCAAGCACTTCTGCTGTCTTTTCCCATTGCTGTCTCCCCCTGCCATCGTCTCTTTCCCCCACCATCTTCATGTCAGTTTGAAGATGTACTCTGATGAGCCAACCCTAAAAATAAGTTGCCCAGAAACAATCTCTCAGCCATTCTGGTGATCCCTCGCCTACCATCTCAGCTTTGCTCTCTGCCAGGAGCGCTGCTCCTCTGTGAGCATTCGCAAGGGACTGCCCTGGTTGGCTGGGACACCCTCTGTCTGTGGTTGCCCATGACCTCCCACCAGCAGCTCCCATGCAGCTGCCGCCAACGCAGCGGCAGAGTCTGTGCGGGAGCCCAGGACCTGGAAGCCCTCTGCCCCCTTGGTTCTCCACTTGTCCGGCTTTGCCTAATTCCCCCTCCTGTTCCGGGTCATTTCCCAGGAGTCTGTCGGTGGACTCAGTCTCCTGTGCCACTCTGGACAACCCTTCCCTCTTCAAGTGCTATGCATTGGGGGGTCCAAAACAATGAGCGACCTCAGTTCATGTTGTCTCTTCTCGGGGGTGTTGCTCCGCCTCCCTTTCTTCTCACTCCTCTCTCCCTCGCCACGTTTATGCGACACCTGCCATGTATCCTCTCTGTAATGTGCTGGACACGGAGGACACAGTGGGGTCCACTCCACTAGCTCCAGGTCTGAGGGTCCCTTGCTGTCTGTCACACTTCCCCCTCACCCAGGACCACTCTTCCACAAGTGCCTCAAAAGCAACAGGAAGCCACTCACCGCCAACCCCTTCCCCCAGCTCCTGCACCACCACCCATGCTGATAGCAGAAGTAAGCTCCCTTTCCAGCTCTCCCTCCCTCTTTTTTTCAAGATTTATTTATTTTTTACTGGAAAGTCAGATATACAGAGAGGAGGAGAGACAGAAAGATATTCCATCCATTGATTCAACCCCTCCTCAAGTGGCCACAACAGCCAGAGCTGTGGCAATCTGAAGCCAGGAGCCAGGAGCCTCCTCCGGGTTTCCCACGTGGGTGCAGGGTCACAAGGCTCTGGGCCATTCTCTACAGCTTTCCCAGGCCACAAGCAGGGAGCTGGATGGGAAGCGAAGCTGTCAAGATTAAAACCAGTGCCCATATGGGAGCCCAGTGTGTACAAGGCAAGGATTTCAGCTGCTAGGTTACCACTCCAGGACCTCAAGCTCTCCCTCTTATTCTTATCTATTCCCTTCACTCATTAATACGTGCCACATCATCAGCCACTGTTGCCTGCCTTCCCAGGTTCATGGTCTGACTGCATCCCCACTAAGATGGGTCTCCTCTGCGTCTCCGATCTCCAATCTCACCCTCTAGTCCCTTTTCCAAACTAGTGACAGAGTGGACATTATAAAAGGCAAAATACACACCTTGATTAAAAAAAAAAAAAAACTATTTGAAAGGGAAGCAGGGGGAGAGAGAGGGAGATCTTTCATCTGCTGCTTCACTCCCACAGTGGCTGCAACCGGCGGAGCTGAGCCGAACCAAGGCCAGGAACCAGGAGCTCTCCAGGTCTCTCGCATGAGTGCAGAGACTCGGGCACTTGGGCTGTTTTCTGCTTTTCTAAGCACATTAGCAGGGAGCTGGATTAGAAGTGGAGCAGCCAAGACGTTAACCAGTATGGGATGCCAGACCTTGAAGGTGGAGGATTAGCCTGTTGAGCCACGGTGCTGGCCCCTAAAGTGTAACTCCTGACTCAGCTGGTGCAGCGGGAGAGGAGGCACTGCAGGAAGCCCAGGCTGGGCCTGCCAGAGGCAGCTGTGGACTGACGCCCAGCATAATAATAACCTGTGTGGCATGCTTCAAGGCAGTTCATGCGTGGACGCTCTTGGATGTACAGCTTCGTCATCCATGAGATTAAGCTAGCAGTAGAACATGTCTCATGCAGTTGTCGTTGGGATTAAATCAGTTATTGCACACAAAATAACCTCTGGCACAGAGCTGATGGTCACTACGCGTGAGCTGTTTTCCCACTCTGAATTGGAAGTTATGTCCTTCCACGCTGCTAAAGCTCTCAGTGCAGCTTTAATCAAAATGCAAATAGTAGCAGGAATACGGGAACTCTTTTATAATTATGTCCCATATCATTGTGTGTATTATTTCATGTATATAAAGCATTACATGATTTTTTTTTTAAGTTTCAGTACTTTTGAAAGGCAGATCTGGGGCCCAGCATGATAGCCTAAGCGGCTGAAGTCCATGCCTTGAACACGCCAGGATCCCATGTGCACATGCACATTTATTCAAGGACACAGAGGAGTGCTACTCTGCCATAAAAAGGATGGAACCATGCCATTTGCAACAGCATGGATGGGAGCGGAGGTCATGATGTTGACGGTCACAAGCCAGGCACAGACAGGCAAAGATCACATGAGCTTAACCTGACTCTGCATGGAATTTATCATCTGTGAACTCGCAGAGGCTGAGAGCAGAGTGGTGGGCTGCTGGAGCTGGAGACCAGGAGAGAGGGAGGGAGTGGGAAGGTCTGCTGAGTGGGCCCGAAGCCACAGACAGAAGAGAGAAGGGTTGGATTACTATGGCAAAGGGGAGTAGTTGACATAATGTATTATACACCAAGTTTTAAAAATAGGAGAAACAGTTTTGGTGGTCTAGTGGTGAGCATAGCTGCCTTCCAAAAACAGGAGAAAGGAGCCTGGTGCGATAGCCTACTGGCTAAAGTCCTCGCCTTGAACATGCCAGGATCCCATTTGGACACTGGTTCTAATCCTGGTGGCTCCACTTCCCATCCAGCTCCCTGCTTGTGGCCTGGGAGAGCAATAGAGGACGGCCTAAAGCCTTGGGATCCTGTACACACACGCGAGACCCAGAAGAGGCTCCTGGCTCCCAGCTTCAGATTGGTTCGGCTTCAACCATTGTGGCCACTTGGGGAGTGAGTCATTGCACATAAGATTTGTCTCTTTCTTTCTGTGGAATCTGGCTTTCCAATAAAAATGACAAATCTTAAAAAAAAGTTTTTCTTAACGCCTATCTCATTATAATACTCTTTTATATTTAGGTTTTTGTCTTCACCTTGTGATCCATTATAATAGATTTTTCTGCAAAACTGCAGCTAAGAATTCAGCTGCATTTCCTCTCTAGAGTCCCAAGAGTATAATTCTTTTTCATTCTTGGTATTAAAGCTTTGCTTTTTCAGGAATTAATTGTCTATTCTTCACTTCTTTGAACCAAATTTTAAACTCAACTTGGCATTTTTCTTGAAAAGACCTGTTAGAATTTCTTTGTTGAAGTTGAAAGGTGGAGCAGCACCAGGAGAAGGGGCCCTTCCACCTACTGGCTTACTCCCCAAACGACTCTAACAGCCTGGGGGGGTGGGATCAGAAGCTGGTTACTCTGTCAGAGTGTACTCCCGTCTTGAGCCATCACCTGCTGCCTGCCGGGGGTGCTCAGTAGCAAGCTAGCTCAGAAGCAGAGCCGAGACGTGGACCAGCTCCTGCATGGGAGAAAACGAAGAAGCTCCTGGTTCCTAGCTTCAGATTGGCTCAGCTCCAGCCGTTGCAGCCACTTGGGGAGTGAATGATCCAACAGAAGATCTTCCTCTCTGTCTCTCTCTCCTCCTCTCCGTATATCCGCCTTCCCAATAAAAATAAACAGATCTTTTAAAAAAATAGGAGAAAGAACATTGAGTGTTTTCACCTTAAAGAAATGATGTGTTGGAGGAACTAGAGTACTTGCCCTTATTTGAACATTAAGCAAATATATCCATATATTAGATCTCAAATGGCACCTCAAAATTAGTACGGTTTTCACATTTCCACTCTAAAAAGTGAACATGTTGGGCTGGCGCAATGGCTCAATGGGCTAATCCTCTGCTGGAATCCCATATGCACGCTGGTTCGTGTCCCAGCTGCTCTATTTCCCATCCAGCTCCCTGCTTGTGGCCTGGGAGAGCAATAGAGGGTGGCCCAAAGCCTTGGGACCCTGCACCTGTGTGGCAACCAGGAAGCAGGTCCTGGCTCCTGGCTTTGGGTCGGCTCAGCTTTGGCCATTGCAGTCGTTTGGGGAGTGAAGCAGTGAATGGAAGGTACTTCTGTCTTTCCTTCTCTCTGTAACTCTACCTTTCCAGTAAAAATAAGTAAATCCTAAAAAATAAAAGTGAACGCATAGAAAGCATTACACACATCCATGAAAGTGTGCAGATCATAGTGGCACACTATCCAGGGGACATAGGCATGTCCCACCAGCTTGGCCAAGAAATACAATTCTGAAAACATCCCAGAATACCTTCCCCATCCAGTGTCCACTCTACAAAAGTCTTTGAAAATGTAGACTGCTTCCCACTGGTGAGCATGAGAGCCAGGGCTGGGAGTGGGTCAGACTAGACAAGGCAGTAGGACCTGCCGTATACAGGTGGATCAAGTCTGGGAGCGGGTCGGACTGAACTAAGCCATAACACCCCTGGGTGTGCATGAGAGCCAGATGGGTAGTAGGATTGGCTGTGATAGGCTGCAACACATGCTGGCACATGCAAAAACTGTGGTTGGGAGTGGGCCTAGTGGGGGTTATTGGTGATCTCCCTGACTCGGCTGGTGTGCGTGAGGACCACTTCTGTGGCAGGCTGGGCTCAGTTGGGCTGTAGGTTCCATAGGTTTGCATGAGATGGGCCTTGGGGCAGAACTGACCAGGCAGCTATATCTACTGGTATGTGTGGAGGTTGGTAGAGGGTACTCACATATACCCTGCACTAGCTGGGGAACACAAGAGTCAAGCCTGGGGTTACCTCTGGCAAGGTTTCTTGGGGAACTCCCCAGCTAGATGGCTGGACTCAAACCACAGCCACAGGGAAAAATCATAATATATGTGGTCCAACCTTGTAGTGTATGTATCAGGACTGGGCCTCCTCGGTTGCTGGTGCCTGTGTAGTGGACAGCATGTCCTGATGCACACTGGGGACATGACAGCCAGCTCATCTTGGTCAGCAGAGGATAGCAATTGCCTTGTCAAGAAGATGGAAAGCAGAGCAGATTAAACAACTCTCCTGGCCAAGCTTTGCAGCAAGTGTCTGGCTCTATGGATACACACTGAGGTGGGCTTGGTCAGCCCATAGAGCTTGGAAAAATTTTCTCAACCCTGGTGCCATGAAGTCAACAATATCTCAGAACTATCAAAGCCACTCAAGTGACACCCTCAGGACATTCTTCCCCACATTGTTGGTCTCTAAGGTGTTATCAGATGACCGTCCCCATCCCTGGGTGTTAATGTAGTCTGACAATAATGAGCAGCCCTCTCCTCATCCCCCTTTAGACATAGTAGGGGAAAAAAAGATGAAGAAAAGAACTGAAACATTTGTCCCATCCACCTTCCTCCATACTTTGACCTTCCTTACCCTAAAATGGGAGGCCCACACGGACATGCTTCCTCATCTCAACTATGTAAACAATATTAACAATAAAAAAACTAAAAGCTGTAACTTGCAAAGTAAAGTGAACGAGGTGGTTCCTGTATGTGGGCACCTGTTCATTCCTGCACGCAGACACCGCCAAGGCATGTGTGATCTCGGAGACCACTCCGGTCTTCGGGACTTCTCACTGCGCTGGGTTCAGGGAAAGCAGCATGCATTGGACACAGAGTCCCCATGGCAGAGAGCGCCAGCATTGGAGACCCAGAAGCGGCTCCTGGCTCCTGGCTCTGGATCAGCTCAGTTCTGGTTGTTGTGGCTACTTAGGAAGTAAACCAATGGACAGAATTATCTTTCTCTGCAATTTGCACCATCTGCCTTTAATTTATATGCCTTTTCTTATTTTATGAGGCCAGGAGAGCTGTTATTGTGAGCCCACTGCGCCATGAAGGCTCTGGGGGGTCAGGGAGGCAAGATGCTTTGCCCAAGGCTGCAGCCAGTGGGAGCAATTTTGCATTGGGTCCAAGTTTTTTAACTCCAGTTTCCACGGTTTTTCTCTGAGCTCCTTCAGGTTATGGCAACACTTCCCTCGGAGCTGGACTCCCAACATCCCTCTATACCTCCAGGCACAGCTGTGCCCTGGAAGGAAATGCAAAGGCAGCAAGGGGTCAAGGTGTCCTTTAGGATGACACCCTCCACCCTCCAGTTCTTTCCTCCCAAGAGAGATTTCCACGGTTCCGCCTCATATTGACAGATTTATGGGTACCTTCATTTTGGAAAAATATCTCAGACACTTCCTTCAGCAGGTGCCTTGAACTTCTCACTCCCTGAGGAAACCTGGCTGGATTGATGTTCCACAAAAGCCTCAGGTAGGGGCCGGGCTCCTGCCAGCTCCCAAGAACCATCTGTGTGCCCTCAGCAACACTGGGTTTGCAGCTGGACCCTGACCATGGATGAGTCATTATATTATAGGAACCAGCAAATACTACCCAGAGGGTTCGTCCCCACTCAGCTCCCATCAGAGACAACTTACCAGCACATCGCTGGCAAGTTCAATGTATGAATAAGACTTACACCCATCGAATGGCACTGTGATGACCAGGAAGCTATTTCTTTGTTCTTTAAGCAAAGCATGATTGAGGAAATCCCGGGTGTGTAGTGGACGCTGCTCTCTGGTGCCTGGAAGACACACCGGCTAAGGTGGGGAGCAGATTTGGCAGGCAGTTGTGAAACAAAGTTCAACTGTGCTGGCAGAGCCGAGGTGGCCAACAGCGCCCCAGGCTTGGGGAGGGAGGCACTGCAGCCGTGAGAAGCCAGGGCAGACACCGGGATGCTGCAGGAATCAGGCTGGCAGTGTTCTTTGCTAAGGTTTTCCAGAAGGTCCAGTTGCCGACCCTCCACCCCACCCCCGACATTCTGTGACACCTTGCTGTGGTTGGATGTTTGTTCCTTTCTAAACTCACATTGAGATTTAACTGCTATTGCATCAACATTAAAGGGATATCAAGAGAGCAGGCTGTGAGGACTCTGACCTTACGGGTGGAATTGGTGCAGTTACTAAAGGCCAGATCAGCACCCTTTGTCTCGTGGTTCTTCTGCCTTCACTCGTCAGAGGATTGTATCCCTGTCCTTCAGGGGCCATCTTGAAAGAATCGCCAAACTTGTTAAGGGATGTGATACTGGACTCCCCACCTTCCAGAACTGTAAGACAATAAAACTCTCTCCTTGGGGCCACTACTGTGGCACAGCAGGCTAATATCTCACCTGTGGTTCCTGCATCCCACATGAACACCAGTTCAAGTCTCGATTACTCCACTTCTCATCCAACTCTTGGCTTATGGCCTGGGAAAACTGCGGAAGATGGTCCAAGTCCTTGTGCCCTTGAGGCCACATGGGACACTTGGAAGAAACTTCTGGCTTCCAGCTTTGGACTGGTCCAACCTTGGCCACTGCAGCCATTTGGGAGGAGTGTGCCAATGGATGGAAGATATCTCTCTCTCTCTCATCCATAAAATAAATGAAATAAATACACTAAAAAATATACAACACTGGGGCTAGCATTGTGGTATAGCCACAACAGGAAAACCAACCACCCACAATGCCAGCTTCTGGCTGTTACTTTCAAGTTAGTCCAGACTGAGGCGCTGTGGGTATTTGGGGAGGAGAGCAACAGATAGGTTACGGTCTGTTAACCTGTCTGTGTCTTTCTCTTTCTCCCTACTAAATAAAAGCTTTTAAAATATTTTCAAACATTTGAACATACTGCTTTTCTCTCATGATATTCTAAGCATCCTTGAACCTCAATAAATATATCTCTAAATTTCACTGTTTCATCGCAGTTAAGTACATCTAACATAAAACTACCAGCTTTACACTTTTTTCAGCGCACAGCTCAGTATCATTAAGCACATTCTCATTGTTGGGGGATCACCTCCCTCCAAGCTCCAGAACTTCTCCATCTGCCCAAACCGAAACTCCCCGTTAACTCCCTCGTAGCCCTTGACCCTGGCAACTCCTATTCTACTCTCTGCCTATTTCACACAAGTGGAATCACACAGGGTTTGTCTTTTTGCATTAAATAGTTCTGCTTGATGCAGGAGGAAGACCTGTACAGAGTGCATCTGAGAAAGGTTTGCACGGGAGGCGTTATTTTCCCATTTGAAACCCAGAATCTCCCTCAAACAGCTTTCCAACCTGTTTTGTGCTGAAGGATCTTGTTTGTTCCATTAGCTATTCGCAGAGTCAACTGGGGAACTGTTGTTATTAATTTCAATAGAAAGGTAAAATGTAGTTCATTTTCTATAATTGCAGGCCCGTGGTCTAAAGAGCTAGCAAAAGCTTTTAATCTGAAGCTTTTTTAGAGGAGTATGATCAGAATTACATTGAGCATCTTTTGAAGGTGCATAATTATCAAAATCTCAATGACATTGACATTCAAAGAGCCCTATACCATGGCCGCTAAACTCATACGCAGGGAGCAAGGAAAAATTGCCATCTTCGTCATGCTCTGATGGAGAAATAGCCGTCGAGGAGGTCAACAGTGTTTGCACACCTTGCTTTTCCTTCTGTTTTATTCCGACCATGTGACTCTTCACATCATGGGAGACAGGGATATGCCCAAACCATTCCTCATTAGCTTCTTTGTCACCTCCCTTGGAGCCAAATCCTGCAAATCCTGGGGAGCAGCAAGTAAAGGTGGCTGCTCTGCTTGGCCACTAGGGGGCGCCAGGAGCTACAGCTAATCGGACCACTCCTGGAGGGCGACACCCAGGTCATTGCTGACCCACTGCACTTCTTGTCTCCGGATGCTGGTGGGGCTAGTCCACAGGAGAAGCCAACCCATCATTCCATTGTCTGCCTGATTCCAGACTACTCATGTGTTTCAAGTGTATGACCCATGGGGCTGTCCCCCATGGGTCACAGTTCCGTAAGGGACCTCCTATCCCCTCTGCCCAAACAAGATAGGAGGGTATGGGTGGTCCCAGATCACTGGCTGTGCTTGACATCCTCACCACCACCATACCACAAGGGCCTGAGTGGTGATGAGGGTTCATGTCCGCTTCAACAGACCTGGACTAACTGGGACTGCAGGAGGCAGAGGGGACAGTCCCAGACAGAGCTGGAGGTCGAGGGGCAGCTTTAAAGGCAGAGTGGGACTCCCTGGCTGTGAGTCACCTTTAAATTGCTGGAAACAATTAAAATTCCACTTTCTGGAAATGGTAATCAAGCTATGGAATCTGGACTTAACTCAGTTGGCCACAAGGAACTGGAGGTCACGCCAGCAAAGGGACATGGCCTGACATGTGATTTTAAAGGTCCCTTTGCCGCCACCATAGCAGCATCAGTCAGAGGGGGAGATAGTGAGGCATTCCTTCTGTTCCTGGGAGTTCCTCCACTCTCTCCATTCCCACGGTGGTAGGACCTTCTCCTCAGAAGCACCTTTAAATTGTTAGAAACAATTAAAATTCCACTTGTAAAACTTTCCCAAAAATTATTCTTAGAAATTAGAAAATCCAGAAAGATGCTGGCACCCTTACTAATTCTGAACATCAAAAAGTTACAATATCTGAGTAGGTGATTATAACAAAATTCCTGGGTCAGGCTGACTTTATGAAGAAAAGAGATTTCTCTAGTCCACCATGTGAGGAGTTCAAGGTCAGGGTGCCAGTCTGACTCTGGAGAGGCTGATGGATGGTGGTATCACAGTGAAGAGATCACATCCAAAGATGACATCAGAGAGACAGCGGGTCTTGTAGGGCCCCACTTCACCTGGAGCTGAGGGTTTTGTGCTCTGCGAGTGTGCAGAGCCCAGCTGTTATGGCTTGAGCTGGGTCTAGTCGTCTAGCCTCACATTCAAGCCCAAGAACCTGATGTGACTAGCCCTGCTGCCCCTCATCTCTGCTCCTTTGTGCTCTTGCTGGGCACCTGCCTGTCTGGGAGTGGCGGGAGGACCCTCTGGAGATCGAAGGACTCAGAAGGCCCTGCAGGTGGGAGTGGGTAGGGGATGTCCACGGGACCCTGCAGGATGGACAGAGAGGGCTGGACACTGTATCCTGGGCATGAGCTGCTTGCAGCAGGCGCAATACTGAGAGTGTGCACTGGGGACTCACCCACGGCCCACCCTCTAGGATCTTGGAGTGCCTCGTGTCCCAGCACACATACGGCTTACACACTGGGGCAGGCCCGGAACTGTGACAGACAGGGGAACTAGACCATGGGAATCATCACTGACACGCAGGGGAGACTGTGGAGTTGGCAGTGGCCGTGAAGTGTGGCTGGGGCCAGCAGAAGAGCCTGTGATGGGTAGGGGTGAGAAGAGAGGGGGGGGGCGTTTATGGGAGGGAAGAGGAGAGAGGGGAATGTGGGCATTTGACCCTCGTGGGGTTCCTTCTACTACTTTTTCAAAAAAGCTTATGTATTTGAAAGGAAGCCTGACAGAGGGCACACACACACACACACACACACACACACACACACACTCCTCCATCTGCTAGTTCACTTCCCAAATAGCCACCTACAGCACCCCAGGCCAGGAGCTAGGAGTGTCATCTAGGTCCCCCACACGGGTGGCAGGAGCCAAGAGATGTAGGTTTGTAAGCCATCACCTGTTGCCTTCCCAGATGTGATAGCAGGAATGCTGGGCTCTAGTGGAGGACGTGGGATGTGAACAGGTGCTGTGGTGATACAGGATGCCAGCCTCATCCTGTGAGTTTTAACCAGCCATCACAGAATACCCGAGTTTATGTCCTCCTGCAGCTTCCCGCCCGTGCACAGCCTGGAGGCAGTGGTGATGGCTCAAAGTGACAGGGTCACTTTAGGAGCTTGGATTGAGTTTTCCTGGCTTGTGATTTTGGACTTGGCCCAGCTGCCATCATTGTGGGCATCTGGAGAGTGAATGAGCCAATAGATGGAATTTCCATTTTTCTCTCTCTGCCTTTAAAACAAGTAATGTTGAGAGGAAAGAAGGCTCCTGTTGAGAGAAAGACACACACACACAGAGAAGTAAAAGCTCTTGTTTTCTGAGATAAGGGAGCACTTGAAACTCTACCTGAAACAAGAAAACCCAGCCAACTCACAGCAGCACAGAATCCAGGGAAGAACAGACAGCGGCAGAGGGTTGGCTCCCAGCAGGGTATGTTTCAGGTTGGTGGAAGCAGAATCATAGACACAGTGATGCCAGGGGAGGACGAGGAGAAGGCAAAGGGCAGACAACAGACAGCCCGGTGAGGTGGGGTAGGCAGCCAAGTAGAAGGGATGCCCCGGGCTGTGCTCTGAGCTCACCACACATGCCACACACCCGGCCTATGCTTTGTTTGCTGTAACCTTTTGTGCCAGGCTTTGCACATGGGGTGGTGGACACACAGACCACATGCCCAGCCCCAAGGCCTGGCAAAGGCCAGCTAGGGCTCAGCAGAGATGCTCAAGAGCCCTGGGGTCAGGGCAGGATCCTTGCTGGAGGCACATGTTGCAAACAGGCGCTCTTGGCAAATGACATATGCTGCTTCTAGAAGATAGGTAAGCCCATCAATTAGAGTGTGAAAATTTCACCCGTGGCATAAAGGAGCAGTAGATGTGTGACACATGTGGGGCATGCTGGAACTTCCCTCCCAGCACAGGGAGACCGAGGGCCGATGGGCAGACGTGGCGAGAGGCAGGGTTGCAGTGCGCATGGCTGCTCCCGATCAGCTCTCACACACTGGGTTGAGGGACACGAGCCCTCACACAGTGCTGGGCTGGGCTGGTTCTCCTTGAGCCACGGGAGTGGGCAGAGGGCGAGTTCCCAATCTGGACCTTAGGCTTCTCTACTGGTTTCCAGCTCCTGCAGTTCAAGCCCTACATGCCTATGTTCTCTGTGTGTGCAACTGCATGCCTACCCTGGGAGAGTTTGTGCGGGAATCAATGGGCAAAGGCTGGGCACATTGTCCGCAGGCAAGAAATGCTAACCACTGTAGCCTCACCTTCCCACGGAAGCCAAGCACAATCCTCTCTGCAGGCCTGGAGTTTTCTAAATCCCTTACTGAGTCTCAAGATCAGGTTATCATCTCACAGAGAGAACTGTTGCCAAGATGCACCATTTCAGAGCTGCCGAGTGGGAATCAAGATGAACCCTCCCCACCCCCAAGTACTCCTATTTAGGCAATAAAACAGAAAACTCGTAAGTAAGGAGTTCAGACAAAAAGGACTGGTTGAGAGGCCAGCATTTTGGCATAATGAATTAAGCCACTGCCAGTACCACAGCATCCCATATGGACGCTGGTTCGAATCCTGGCTGTTTTCCTTACAGTACAGCTTCCTAATTGCCTGGGAAATCAGCAGAGGATGTCCCAAGTCCTTGGGTTTCTGCACCCACATGGGAGACCTGGAAGAAGCTGCAGGGTCCTGGCTTCAGCTTGACCCTACCCTGGCTACTGAAGCCATTTGGTAGAATAATCCAGCAGATAGAAGATCTCTCTCACTCTGTGTAACTGTCTTTCCACATAAAATAAAAATACATCAATCTTTTTTTTTTTTTCTTTTTAGAGCTTTGGTTGAAACAAAGTGGATGGACACTGTCAATCCTTCTCAAAGTTGGGAGGTGTGCCAGTCACTTACAGCTTCACTTTCACTCTTGGCAGCTCCAGGGGCAAGCCAGGGTGCTTCCTCCGACCTCATCACTTGCGGTGCAACCCTCCCAAAACACAGGGCTGACCTCCTCTTTTCCATGCTTGATGGATGAATACTGAGTGTGGCCAAGTCCCCCTGGGTGACAGCAATGCTTTCTCCCCTTTGCAGGCTGGGCAGGGGGATCAGGCTATGGATGTAGCGCAAGGGGTGGGTACAGGCTCATGGGTGGCTGGGGGTCAGGAGGGGCTGCTTGGGCTCTGACTACCAGAATCTGTACTTTTCCAGTTATGTGAGTATGAGTCACTTCACTGAAACTTCAGTGTTCTTTATTTATCAAATAAGGATAATCTGCTCCAAATATATGCCATGAGATCATTACAAGAGCCAACCAAGCTGGGAAAGATTCCAGAACATGAGACGGCTCCACCTGCGGTGCCCGAAGTATAGTGAGACAAACACCTGGTGTCATCATGTCAGTTAGTTGCTGTGTGCACTCCATTATGAACAAATATGCCCAGAAATGATGCCTAACAGGGCACGGGGAGATGTCCTAATGGTTTCTGCACACATTCATTTAGCTAGTTTTCATCCAGGGGTCTGAGGCACAGTCCTTTCACTCCCTCCCAGGGTTTTGGTTGGCTGGTTTGCACCAATGCATTTCTATTATGGAAATTTCACATCCTCCCTTGCTCCTGTCTATACCCTCTTTTTTTCCCTCATTTGCTGCAACGTTTGAGAGCAGGTCCCAGAAGTCACAGCCTAGTCCACAGTCACTTGTGTGTTCTGCCACCTTGCCTGCACGTGCAACCCACGAAATTCGCAGCTGCCCTTGCATCCGCTCCCATCCCCTTTGCCGGTGGACCACCCAAGCCGCATCCCATTGTGCTGTCTTTTCCCTTAAATCATGGAGGATGTAAATGCAGGGAACAGTTCTCATGTCCTCAGAGTCTCTGCAGCCTGTGGCACCGCGTGGACGCCGCAGGGTAGGCAGTTAGCTGAACGGGTACTTGAGTCCTTACACCTTGAGGCCTGAAGATGCCGAGAAGTGCGCCCAGTGCAGGTGTGGTCAGTGTGCTGGGAAGCAAACCATGGCAACGTGGGTGCGGGCAGGACTGTGAGGGCAGCTGGTTCTCAGGCTGGCCTTGATGGGCTGTGGTCAGATCAGAGAGTCAGCACAGCAAGGCATTCTTGGGAGAGCGGTACAGCAGGAGCAGAAGCCCAGTCCTTGGCCAGTTCATGCTGGTGTCTGAGCCTGACGGCCAGAGAAACCCCAAACCCCAAATGTGACCCCAAGTTTGAGTGCAGAGGTGCCTCCAAAAGGCCCAGCAAAGGCTGAGGGCTCTCCACCTGCTAGTCCACTTCCCAGATGCCCACAAGACTGTACCAAGCTGAAGGGGGTAACCACAAACTCAAGGTCTCCAACATGAGCAGCAGGAACCCATTCCCTTGAGCCATGCCTGCTGCTTCCCAGGGCGTGTGGGAACAGGAAGAGGGAGATACAAGGAGAGCTGACACAGAGATATAGTTGTTGTCAGCTGCTAGTAAAAGTAGTTCTCACTTGCTGAGTTTTTATTTATTTTTCAAAGATTTATTTTTATTGGAAAGGCAAATTTACAGAGAGGAGGAGATACAAAGATCTTGTGTCCGCTGATTCCCCAAGTGGCCACAAATGCCAGAGCTGAGCCAGTCTGAAGCCAGTGGGTGAGTGCAGGGTCCCAAGGCTTTGGACCGTCCTTGACTGCTTTCCCAGGCCACAAGCAGTGATGGGAAGGGAAGTGGAGCTGCTTGGATAAGAACGGGTGCCCATATGGGACCCCGGTGTTTGCAAGAGCAGGATTTAGCCACTCAACATGCCAGGCTCTTGCAGTGGTTCTTGGTCATTTTCAGGAAGGGGTAGTCTTAGCCAGCATTTGTCTATAGACCTGTCAGCACAGGGTGGCAGCCACTTGAGAATGTCTGGTTCTTCTCACCCTACAGAGCAGGAGGATCAGAGCTGAATTGCTCCAGGTGCTGCGGGTTTGTCAGGCACAGGGGCGAGGCCGGGGCTGTCTGGCTTCCCCAGTGAGTCACAGTTACCTCCAGGTTTGGATCACCAACATACGTCAGTGTCTTCTCCAAAACAACAATGAGGTGTGGCAGTCAGCTAGGAGACCCTGGAGCCATGACACAGACAGTGCTGGCCCGGAGTGTCTCACAGCCACATTGGTCAAGAACTCTTCTTAGTCATGGCACAGTCACAACCTAACATGTCCCGAGTTGTGTGTGTGGCTTTTTGAAAGCAAAAACAAAACAAATCCCCCCAAAACAAAACAAACAACAAAATTCTGGGACCAGCGTGATGTTCAATCAGCTAATTCTCCCCTTGCAGGCATCAGAATCCCATTTGAGCACTGGTTTGAGTCCCGGCTGCCACACTTCCCATCCAGCTCCCTGCTGTGGCCTGGGAAAGCAGCTGAGGATGGTCCAAATCCTTGGGATTCTGCATCCACGTGGGAGACCTGGAAGAAGCTCCTAGCTTTGGATTGGCTCAGCTCTGGCCATTGCAATCACTTGGGCAGTGAAGCAGCAGATGGAAGATCTTTCTCTCTTCCAAATCTTTCCAATAAAAATACCATAATTCTTTGAAAAATTTTTTTCCAATTTCCTCCCCCTCACAGCCCTGTGGGCAATCCCTGCTTCTCTTGTAGGGCCTGTGTTGTGCTTCCTTGGTGTCCCTTCCCGGCCCTCCTCCCTCCCCCCGCCCCCCACTACCTAGCTTCTTCCTCCACTGTACTGATCATCATGTGAAATGACACTCCTTCCTTTCCTCATCATGGACTATGTCCCCTCTTTAGAAGTCAAGCTTAGAACTGATGGCACATACACAGTGCATGCCGAGCAATGCTTTTTGAAAAAAAAGGAGGAGGGCCTGGCACTGTTGTGCAGTAGTGGGTTAAGCTTCTGCCCACAAGGCCGATATCCCAAATGGACAATGATGATTCTAGTCCCAGCTTCTCCGCTTCTGATACAGCTCCCTGCTAATGTGCCCCAGGGGTGGGGCTCCTGTGTCCATGTGGGAGACCTGGAGAAGTTCCAGGCTCTTGACTTTGGACTGGTCTGGCTCCAGCCACTGTGGCTGCGTGGGGAGTGAACTAGCAAATCTCTTTCCATAAATCCAGCTTCCAAATAAAAATATTTTTTTAGAAGATGAATCCAGAGATAGCTTGTGTATTATGCATCTCTAATGGCTACACATGAGATTATTTCTCTCTTTGCTTGTCTCTATTCTCAAACTAGGAAGAGGGACAAGGATAAATCATCACCAAACAACCAAATACGCAATCACTTATAACACACATGCCCAACAGAAGAAAAAGTATGGAATGAGGTAGTGAGGTCCCTGTCATGTGAAGCATTTAAGAGATGCCCATATCACAGTGATGCCTACACTCAATGAGTGTTAAGGCATTTCCAATGTCATTACTCTATACCTTGCATCTATGGGGGAGAAGTGACTCTATTGGGTGTGGGAAATTTGATGACACAAGGACAACCAACTCTTGGAAATGTACTTTCCTTAAACTTACATTAATTTTGTTTTCAGCGAGTTTTGCTGTCAGGAGCATCCGCTGCCTCCCAGTTCTCCACAGGTGCCCAGGCTGGGCCCTGAGGATGCTGGTCCAGGCCTGCAAGTGTCAGGCCTGGCAGGGATGAGACCAAACCCTGAGGGCCTGAGCTCCAGGGAAGGAAGTGGAACAGGAAAGGGCAAATTTACCAAACCACTACTGTGTGCTGTTCCCTGCGCAGCCTGCTGGTGGGACTGGCTCAGCCATGAGTCTATGACCCAGCACAGCCTCAGACTGGTTTCAGAGGTCACAGAACTATTTAAACTTTCAATAAAATCCATGCAAAGGCTAGTAAAGTCTTTAACAAGTTGGCCCACCCTTCTAGCCTGGATGTTGGAAAATGGCTGCTTGTGTTCTACCAGAGTCTAAGCAACAGCCGTTTCTAACTTGACTGAGTTGGTAAGCCTCTTGGGACTCTGGGAATGGGGCTGTGGTTGGCTGAACTCAGCTGCAAACGGAAAGCTTTTGAAGGGACATGGTGAACGAGCACTGCTACAACTGCTCACTGGCCAAACGGCCCATCTTCCCTGTGGTATCTGCAGGTGAGTGTTCGAGCAAGAACTCAGGCAGATAAACCTTCCAGTGCCTCTCCCATCACCCCAACATGGGCAGAGCTGCCTTCCCTGGCAGAGGGCATGCCTGCTGCCAATCATGGGATGTAACGAGTGTCCAAGTGCTGTTTGTGATTAAAGTTTTAACCCCTTACTTAACGCACTTTAGAGCTATTAGGGACTGAATTTCCATGCACAACTTGCCTTCCGAAGCTTTTGTTGTTATAGAAATAATTGGTAGAGTTGCTAGATGGAATGGATTTACACTGCAACATGGCAGAGTTTTCTAATAAGAAACCCGAGGAGCTCAAACCCTCCCTTCAGCCAGCAGAGCAAAGAGACCTGAGAAGAACCATATCCGTTCACGACCTGCTAGTCCGGGCAGGGCAGCTGTGTGTTGTGCTGGGGTCATCTCCGTGGTCGGCCTCGTCAGCAGATCTGGATAAACAAGACGCTCTGAATTACAAAAGACGCGGTTGGGCATTACGAAGAAGCACTTTAGAACGACATCAGAAAAACACGAAAATGTCAACGGTGGCTCTTGTGGAACCCAATGGATCCAACCGTGAGCTCTGGCTGCTTCTCAGGTGCCCAGAAGCCATGTGCACATTGGCCAGTGCCGGTCTACAGGTACCTTGTTGGTCAGTCACGTGTGTCGGTGCAGCTGCTCTGGGTGGGCCTGTGACCCTGAGGATCACCAGTGGAGTTCACGCTACCGTTTCCTGAGAAGACAGATCAGGCCACTAGTACAGAAAGGATGACTTTTATTTCCATCCTCGATGATGATCACATCAGTATTCAAACACATCTGAAAAATCCTCAATAATTTAGACAGAAGGCACAGAGCAAATCAAGCTGTTTAACTATAAGGATGTAACTGAGGACAATCCAAAATACTTCCGTAGTAACAACAAATTATGAACAAGCTGCCAGCACCAAATATCACTGTGACCAAAAGCTGCTGTCTTCCGCCATAAAATCTTAGACACTTTGGCTCATCTCGAATTTCCACGAACTACCAAAAATGGAAGACATTTCTTCTTTCAATACACTACACCCTCTGACTCAATGTAAGTATTTAGCAGATACTTACACATCTATATCCAGCAGTTATGATATTTGCTGATGGACAGACAACCCCTCTCTATTATCCGTTGTTAAAAACTGGTGTTTAAGAAGATAGCAAAATTCGTTACAAAATTCTGTTTGGAGAGCAGGAAGAAAACTTGTTCCAGGCAAATTATAAGTTCAGAGCACTTCACTATTAAATTGCCAATAATGAGTGACAGGAACCCACCGTGTGGGGCGTGCCACCAGACCTTGGTCACAAGCCCTCCTGACAGCGCATCTCAGGGACCAAAGCGGGCAGCAATGATTGTCACTATTTATTCCAAAGAGATAGGATTTTTAAAAAATTATAAAACCAACTGGAATTATCCGTTAACCCCGGCAATTCTACTTGCTAAGTTTGCAGATAAAGTGTACGCGCTTCATGACACGCAGTAGCACTCCGAGACACATTCGCCGACGATCAACACCATTCAGCACGGAGGTCACCTGCACATTAGCTCAGGTTCTGAACTCGGCGTCTAAATGTCACTTTTCAAGTATGCATGATTATTAGTAAGGTAAAAACATTCTTCTCTTATTGACTTCTTCACGTGTTTTCCGAAGGACAACCGTAACAAATGAAGGACAGACAAAATGGGCTAGTCAGAATTTCAAAAGCACTTCAAAAACATTTCAAAAAATATGAAATAACCTAGTGACCAATAGCTGATTCAAAGATATTAACATCTAAAACCTGTAATTGCAGATTAAAAAAAAAAAAAGCAGAACTTCTTCGTATCTTACTTAAAACGATTAGGTTCCTAAGGAACAACAGGAAATGTAAGGGTCTCTAAGGTACAAGAACGAATATTCTTATCTGAATTAAATTAAAATCTCTCCTTTCTACTTAGCTGCGATATATGTTTGTATATTTAACAGCAGTAAGGTTTTGGATTCATCATCTAGTTTAACTGCATAAATCACAAAAACATGTCCAGCCAAGACCGTTGGTAAGTATAGTACAAACTCTAGAAATGACTTTTTGCAAAAACTGCTTCAAACTTGTCCTACATAGCAAAACATTCCTTTGGAAGTAAATCCTTAATGCTTTTGGACTATTCAAGTAAACACAGCTTTTCAACATCTCTAGCACTAAACTATAATTACCCTCTAAATTCCTTTGTCATTGGATAACATTATATTTTATTCCATACTACTCTAATAATAGCTCACTATTTTTTTTAAAAAAGTCTCTTTAATGGTATCAGATTTATGTCTTCATTATCTATGAGTACTGAGAGATTAAAGTAGAAATAACACATATTAGAAAACTTATAAACAGGATCAAGTTTTGAAATGTTGGCACATGAAAAATGGTGGAAACTTATCAGCAGATTTCAAATGTATGTGATCGTGGCATTGGCTGGGACCAGCGACAGCTGCTGGCTGCTATTACTGGCTTTGCTGATAATTGTCCTGGGATCCGTAACTTGTACGATTCAGTACTGAAAACAGAGCCCCCAGAAGTCCTTTCGTCAGCTGGCCGGGTCACAGTTACAGTGGGCTTCATTCACTACTGTAACACTTTGACAGCGGAACGTCTGAATTTCAAAAATATAAACTCACCAGGGGTTAGTTGGAGACAATGCTTCCAAGCTAAGAGAAACAATTTCAACACTAACAGGTGGACCATCATGGTGAGTTTTGGCCCCGTGTATACCAGCTGTTCCCCCAATAGCTCCAAATCAGAAAAACAACGAAATCAAACGATTTTCTTTCAAAGACCTCAAAAAAGGAAGATGCATGACTGATAATCAATTTCAAAAATTTACACAAGGCTGCCAGGCCAGCAAATGACTGTGAGGGTGACTTTGTTCCTTTGCTCCTTCAGCATGGGCACCAGTGCAGAGTGACTCATGCCCACGGTGGACAGGCCATTCACGGCCACAATCATGTCTCCGCATCTGGACAAAGACAGAAAGAGAATGTTACCATTTTCATGGTATTAAAAACATTATCCCAATTGAGATTGGAATTAACTGCCCCCGATTAGGCTGTATTATCTACTCTGAGGAACATATGGGATGACTCTGATGCCTGGGCTACCTTCCCTCTGCCAGCTGACTGGAGCCCCTGGGCCATCCACTCCCATAACTGGCAGGTGAATTTTAAGGATATGCAGAATATTTTCCCTCTTTTTAAATAACAAGAATACCACTAATAATGCACTTGAAGGAAATTGGCTACTGTTTTGTTCCTACCGTTTGGTCTTAGAGTTCACACATGTGAACGCTAAATAAAGGCTTGTACTTCCTCTTTCTATTAAAACTCTCAGCTCTATGAGCAGAATGACCACAAATGGATGATGAATCCGGGGATCATTCTAGTCTTGTAAGTGGAATGATCTAAGCGTTTAGCCTTCGGGTTTCTGCTCTCTGCTTTGTAGCATAAACCAATGTGCTATTTCAATGTTATCCACTTTAATTTTTTTCTGGAAGCAGGTGGGATGTAAGTGACAAACTAATCGAGGCCTGGCAGAGTGGCGTAGCTAACAGGAAGATTAGCTCAGGCTCCCTCTCCTCTCCGCAGACAGCACACACTTCACCTTTATCCGTGGAGAGCGACCTGGAGCTCACTGCTCCACATTCACGGGTCAGGGTCACAAGGTCTCTTTGGGAGGACAGTTAACACTGAACTTGTGCAGGCTCCGTCCACTGTGTCAGTATCTCCCTCTTAGCAGCTGCTGCTTCCCTCAAGGAGGAGGCAGAGAGAACCTTCAGCCAGCTTCTTCCTTGGGTGGTGGTATTTTCATGGCACTGTCTCTTTCTTCTCTCACTGCCACAGCTTTGAAATAGGAAAGCGACCGTGGCTGGCACTTTGTGCCCTAGGGACGGCAGTTAGTGGAGACTGGAGGCCACACGCTGGAGCCAGACATCCTAGTCTGCATGCCAGCCAGCCACTCTGAGCTACTTGATCCTGGGCAAGCCTCAGTTCCCTCATTTATAAAGCAGGAATAGTAATGACACTAACCTCACGGGACTGTTGCTAGGAAGATTAAATAACGCACACACAGCACTAAATGCTGGCATTCTGGAAGCTGCTGTGCACTAGGCCATCCAGGATTTACTGAGATCTTACTCTGAGCAAGGCAAGGCCTGGTCGTAGCTTGCCGAGGATGAAACAATACATGGCACAGGTGCCCTCCCACACGGGGCTGGCAGAAACACCCTGCCAGGCAAAGAGCAGCATGCTGCAGGGACATAAAGCAGAGTCATCTGATGATAGGACCACACCTGAGTCAAGCTGGCTGCCATGGCAGCGTGCGCCCTGCCAGAGGACTCAGCCTTGGGTCCCCACCAGCAGATGAGAGAAACTAGGCTACCATCGACAAGCTGGAAGAGGCAAAAGCTTCAGTTTAGAGCAGGGGCTGGCAGGCTTCTGTTGTTAAGGTAAGGGTCAGGTGGTCAATGTTTCTGGCTCTGCCCACTGCATGGACTCTGTCACCAGGATTCAAACTCTACAGCCAGTAGGCAGACGCTAGCACTGATGAGCCACAAACACAGGAGTACGTCTGTGCCACAGTAACACTTTATCTATAAAAACTGATACCAGGGCTGCGTTTGGGCCTTATGTCCAGCACATGCAACCCCACTCTGTCATTAACCTGCGCAATACTTACTTCAGTCTTCCATCATAGTAGGCAGGTGTCCCCAAGACAATGGTTTTAATGAAGAAAGGCTGGTTGGTGTGGTTCTCTTCATAGCCTCCGACGATACTGAAGCCCCAGCTTCCCAAGTAGCTTCTCCGTAAGACGATGTCGTGGCAGCTGTGAAGGGCACTGCACACACACACACACACACACACACACACGCAGAGAAATGAACATGGAGGTTCTTACAGCTGCATCACCTTTGTCATCACCTTGGGAGGAAGGCACAAGGGCTGGCCTGTATTATCTCCCTCTCTGGAGGCACCGTTCTGACAGTCCCCTTTGTGACACACACGTAGTCCTAGGTAGGCCTGCGTTTCTCCAACTCTCCTCAGGCTTCCCAGGTGAAAATACCGGCCGGCACACCTGCGGTGGAGCTGACGTCAACCTGGTTGCAAATGACGCCTCAGAAGTCTGGACAAAGGTTATGTGCGTGTGTTTGTCCACTACATTCTAATATACAGTGGTAGGAAAGGAATCTGGGACTGCTGGCCTTGGCACTCTCATGAAAGGAGCCAATGATCAGAGCTGTGGCCTCCAGGACGCGGGGTGGAGTTCACCCTTGTGGAGGGCACACTCTAGGGCCCACGTTAAGTGCAGATGAAGAGTTAATTATTGCTCTTTCCTGTCTCACCTGCAATGCTTTTGCTTTAAGGGGAGATCTAACAGTCAAAACAGGGAACCCCCAAAATAGTAACAAAATACATTTTGTCTTCCTTTCCTCTTCACATCGTGGACACGGAGATGTTGCCCAAGCTACTGTGTCAGAGGATGCCGACCGAGAAGCAGAATCTAATCATGCTCTCACAACTGTACCAATTTGGGAACAGGCAGCAAGTAGAAAATCAAAAACCAAAACCATCACCTAGATGACATAGACAAAAACAAAACAAACAAACAAAAAAACCCAACTTTCAATATAGGTGAAATTGGTGGGCATTGAAGGCAAGGTTTCCTGTTTTGAGTGCATTAAAAGGGCACTTAACAAAGCTGAGTCTGCAAAGTGAAATATAATCCACCACAGGTTCTAGCCTGGTCTTATTTCCCAGGTGCCTGGCAGGAAAGAGCTCTAGGGAGGTGAACACTCAGCCCGGCTGCCCTGTGTGAGCGTAGGAACCCAAAGACTTGGGCCATCACTGCTGCCTCCTGTGGTCTACGTTAGCAGGAAGCTGGAATCAGGAGATAGGGCCAGAAAGCACGAGGATCTGCAACGCAGGTATCCTCCGCCACAAAGGCCGAACACTCGCTCCTTGTAACTGAGAGAGCAAATCAGCAAATCCAAGTGAAATCCAATCAGATCCTTGCTTTTTCTCTGTGACTCTTCATGGGGAAAGGACTTGGGAAGCCATAATGGGCTACACAAATGCTAGTGCTTATTTTAAATTCATTCCAAGCAAACAAGATGGTTCAGAAAACGATGCCTTCTTTAATTAATTAATTTTTAAACTTTAAGGCAACCAGTACTAGTTGGCTAAGAGTTCAAAGTTCACAAGCCAGATTTGTGATTTCTATTTACAGGAAGAATCTGACCTGATCTGGAATGAACTAGTAAGTGTAACATTTATGCTTCCTGTCTCAATACGAATTCCTGCAACATCCCTCTAGCGAGGGAAGGGCGGGTGCCCTGGGAGGCGGCTGGAGGCCCCACCTGATCCTGAGACCCCAGGGTTAAGGAGCTGCACAGTGTGGGTACAGCGGGGAACACCTCATCATGGTGGAGCAGCTGCTCTCAAACACCAGTGGTTTGGCTTCATATGCCCAGCAAAAACATTTTAAGGGGAATTTGGAAGAGTTTTCAGAAAGGTCCATGCCAGCCTTGTTTTTCCGGTGAGAAATGTCCATGGAGTCTAAGTATATTTTAAAATGAGTGCCAATAAACAGCAGCTTTTCTGAGCAGGCAAAACAGGAGCATTCAACCTCATCACTGTGCCCACCGTGTCCTTCCCAGGAAGGGAAAGACTTAACTTCACTCATTTCTATACACTAATGTCTTTGAAGCTTCATTTTCATTAAATCCAACACCTGAAGGACTCCTTCCTCTTGTCACGTGATATGACTACTTTTAGCAAACCTGAGCCTTTCTGCTTCTAACAGGTTAAGTCTTGGAAGCATGACTGAGATTATTCCGTGATACAACAAAAAGGCTGGGAGTACCTTGGGAGGCCAAGCCACATGACCCAGGACGGGGACCAGCTGGCATCGTACTCATTCTCATTGACGGTGCTGGGCTGCTCTTCCAGGGTCTGGGCCGCATCCTCCACCACCTGGACCTCCAGTGCCTTCAGGACCACAGCAGGGGAGGCAGCACTGGCCTTGAGCATCGCCACAGCCTCACTGTGAGTCAGGTTGGTCAGGTCGATGCCGTTGATGTTCAGCAGTATGTCACCTATTTTTAGACGAAAAAGCAAGGACGTGAGCTGAGCTGCCACACGGTGGCCTCCCTGTGAGCCTGTGGCTGAGATGCTCACCCAGAAAGGTCAGTTCCAGTAACTGAGACAAACAAAGGAGTAGTCTAACAAGAATTCTTTGTAAATTGCATCATGCTGAGGATAAATCCAATTCATGGAAAACATTCTGGATCAATTCACAAGTTTATAATGATGTCATAACGCGTAAGAAAAGAGTGGAATGGGGACTGCAAGCCCTCGCCCGAGCTTAGGTGTATATATTGCTCATTTCTCTCATTTGAGCTAGCTGTGGAGACTTCTGAAGTTCTTTCCAATCCAACAATGAATTGGTCTTTTGCTTCAAGACGTGCATTTTTAATATATTCTATTGTATATTTCTCTAGTGGTATACTCGGGGCAAACATGCCAGAATACAAGTATGTGCAGAGAAGATGTTTAGGGCTCACACAGAGAAATGAAACCCGCGATTTAGATATCTGCCCTTGCCTGAGGAAGCAATAAGTGCCAAGCAATATAATAAAACAAGGGCAGCAAGGATTATATGGAAGGCCAAGAAGGAAGAAATACTAGTTTTCTGGAAGCAGACATTTTGCAGCTATTGTAGTTCACAGAGAATCCCCCTCTTTCCAACTTACCACCTATTTGTGTTCAGGCTGAGAAAGCAAAACACTCTCATTTCAAAAAAGCTTGAAAAACCATGATAAAACAAGGAAATGAAACGAATCCAAATTCTGTACTGGGTAAGTACATACACGAGCCTATTAGTCCGCTGTCTGGTGCTGCAGTGAAACACCTGAGAACAGCTCACTTTCAAAGAACACCAAGTTTACGTGACTAGAGTTCTGGAGGGCGAGCAGCCCAGCAGCATGGCGGCGGCACTGGCCAGGCTCCAGGCGAGGCCTTCCTACAGTCTGCTAACCTGTAGGGGCAGTCCCACAGTGAATCACTGTGTTTTGTCAGCCCACTCATCTGCTGACAGGAAGCTGGGCTGTTTCCATTTTCTGGCTATTGTGAATAATGCTGCTTGCTATGAATACTGGTGTACAAGTTTTGTTTTGCTTCTTAAGATTTATTTACTTATTTGAAAATTAGAGTTACAGAGAAAGGGAGAGGCAGAGAGCGCGAGAAGGAGGAAGGAAGGGGGGATGGGAAAAGAGAGAGAATCTTCCATTTGTTGGTTCATTCCCCAGATGGCCACAGCTGCTAGCACTGGGCTAGGCTGAAGCCAGGGTTTTTTTTTTTTTTTTTCCAGAGTTGCCTAGGTGGGAGACAGACACCTAAGCACTTGGGTCATCTTCTGCTGCTTTTCCAAGGCCACCAATAGGCATCAGAAATGGAGCAGCCAGGACTCAGATCAGTACTCATACGTGATGCTAGCGTCACAGGGATGGCCTTACCTGCTACGTCACAATGCTGCCCTCGGTAGCTTTTCACACAGACCTATGTTTGCATCTTCCTAGGAGTAACATTGTTGGGTGATATGGCTTCATTCTTTTCTTTCTTTTACTTAAAGATTTATTTATTTGTTTTTATTGGAAAGGCAAATCAGATTTATGGAAAGAAGGAGAGGCAAAGATCTTCCATCTGCTGCTTGACTCCCCAAATGGCTGCAATGGCTGGAGTTGAGCCAATCTGAAGCCAGGGTCTCCCAGGCAGGTGCAGGATCTCAAGGCTTTGGGCTATTTTCCACTGCTTTCCCAGGCATAAGCAGGGAACTGGATGGGAAGCAGAGCAGCTGGGACATGAACCAGTGCCCATATGGATTCCTGGTGCTTGCAAGGTGAGGATCTAGCTAACTGAGCCAATGCACTGGGCCCTATGGTTTCATTCTAGAAGAGTAACTTTTGAGACTTAGCTTTGTCTTCATATGTGAACATGATGGATCAGAAGCATTAAGTCTCTTACAGTATTTCTTTTAATGACTTATTTTTATCTGAAAGGCAAATTTACAGAGAGAGAAGGAGAGACAGAGAGAAGTCTTTTATCAGTTTGTTCACTCCCCAAATGGACACAACAGGTGGAGCTGATCTGAAGCCAGGAACCAGGAGCTTCTTCCAGGTGTCCCACGTGGAGGTATCCTCCAATGCATTCCCAGGCCATAAGCAGGGAGCTGATTGGAAGTAGAGCAGCTGGGAGTCAAACCAGTAGCCATTTAGAATGGTGCTACTGGAGCTGGAGGCTTAGCCTACTGTGCTATGGCGTCAGCCTCAGAGGACCTTCCCCACGGTAAAATAACCCAGGTGTCTGAGTAACTGTTAGAACATTCTGTACCAACCACCCCAAGGTTTGGCAATGTTCTCTTGCCATGAGCCTTTTTCTTTTTTTATTTTTTTAAAAGATTTATTTTTATTGCAAAGTCAGATTACAGAGAGGAGGAGAGACAGATCTTTCATCCGATGATTCACTCCCCAAGTGGCCACAATGGTCGGTGCTGCACCAATCCGAAGCCAGGAGCCAGGAGTTTTTTCCTTTTCTCCCATGCGGGTGCAGGGTCCCAAGGCTTTGGGCTGTCCTCAACTGCTTTCCCACGCCACAAGCAGGAAGCTGGATGGGAAGTGGAGCTGCCGGGATTAGAACCAGTGCCCATGTGGGATTCTGGCGCGTTCAAGGTGAGGACTTAAGCTGCTAGGGCACCGCTCCGGGCCCACCATGAGCCTTTTTCTAACCTTACAGAAAAACTGTATGCTTCCACATAATGGGGTTAATAGAATAAAACTCATTCTAATAAAAAAATTAGAACCTCTTTAAAAAGTCTGAGTTTACTTAAGATGTGGTGAAACGGCTTGACATCTGTCTTACCTCTCTTGATTCTGCCATCTCGTGCGAGGCAGCCATGCGGTGGTACGCTGGTTACAAAGATGGGCAGTTCGCCACTCTTACTCCCTCTGCCCCCAGCCACTGTCATTCCAAGGGACTCGTGTGGTTCCTTTTTAACAGTAATGTGTTTTTCTTGGCATGTGACACATTGAGTAAGATCCTGAAACATGAAAGGAAAAAATTACTGAATAATGAATAATGGAAAGGTGAAGACACCTTAAACTCACATGGCATTTATCTGCTTTAAACATTTTTTTCCAACTTACTTGAGAAGAACAGAGAAATATGAATGAGCCAGGTCGCACCTACTGGATCACTCCCTAAACGCCTGCAAGCACTGAGGCTGGGCCAAGAGCTGAAGCTGGGAACATGTTCCAGTCCCCCACACATGGCAGGTTCCCAAGTGTTCAAGCCACCACTTCTGGGTGTACATCAGCAGGAAGCTAAAGCCAGGGGCGGAATCAGGTCTTGAGTCTTGTGCTACAAGATGGGATACAGGCAACCTAGTCACCGAGCCAAAGTCATCCCTTCCTGGGGCACTTATACAGCCATTATTCTTTGAATTCCTCAGTTAGAACTGAAAGCAAAACACAGTTCTAGGTGCCCTGTGGCACTGCAAAAACACAGGACTGAGTCAGCACAAAACGAACACGTCCTCCACACAACCGTCCTGACTGCCAAGACATGACCAATTCTATAAAGTAAACGATGCGTCTAAGAGTCTAAAGACAAAGCAGTAATTTTACTTCTGTGTTTCTCCTTAATTCTTTCAAATAAGTCTACAGAGTAAAGCGTTGATTTTGTTCATTGCTGGAAAACAACACTACCCTTAATTCTTGCTGACCAGGATTACAAGGGCTTAGTTGTGAAGCCAAGTACAAATCTACCTTTCAAGCCTTCATGAAAAGCTAAAAACACAGGAAGTATATGGACTTTTAGAAAAAGTTAATGACAAGGGAATCGATTTCCACCAGACAAACACTTTCGGGGACAATACATGTTTATGGACATTTGTCACCAATTAGACTGACATGTTCCTAGAATCAAGAAAAAGAGAGTTTTAAAAAAATAATTTTGATTCGAATTCAGTAACAGGATGATCATATACAAGATTAACATTAAATTGCCATTATCTGACACTAGGGCTTGTCATGTGCAACACAGGAGTTGAAGCAGGCAAACTACATGTTAGGATTTTGTATGTGTACATAGTGTGATCTCCTAGGTGCATACATTGTACACACGCACCCACACATCCCATTAAGTGCAACACTGCAAGTTTATATCTTAAACTATTATTATTCACAGAATGTTGCAGGTAACAATATTAAAAATGGAAAATACAAATTATAGCCATAAAATCAGAATACTTCCTTTAAATACTGTTTTAAAGGGCTGATGTCTACTTTGCTAATGTTATTTACCACATCTCTGAATTATGATCTAGAATTCCAGGCTTATCTGCCTGTCTTGGTTTTCTGGAATATACATATTCTTGAAGTTTCATCAAAGCAAATATTTGTAATAGTTACATAGCATTCCTAAGAAAATGTTATGAGTAGAAAACTTACAAACATGTTCAGGCAAGCTCTTATCCAAAAGCATGGAATTTATCTTAGTATCCTTTAAAACTGGGCAAACCTAACTCTACCATGAAGACAATGCAGGTAAACTCAGCCTTGAGTATATTTACTCAAGCTGCAGCCTTCAGGTATTTACTTAACCAACCAATGGCAGATGTTTTATTATCTTACATGGCTGAAATGTATGCGGTTGTCCTCCAGGAGTCATGCCCAACGTCAAGATTCTACTCAGCACACGTCTCCTAAGGGTTCAACACTATCTTAAAGTTTATCCAAGCAGTTACTGAGCGTCATCAGAGCAACTCAATTTTTGGCAGTGATTATGATCTGGACAGGCTGTTGCAGAGTTATATGAGGTAATCTGCCCTAAGAGACCTTTGTTTTTCTAAATCAGGATTTGACATAGCACATGCAATGTATTAGGAGTAAATAACGAAATTAGCACATTCCATCCCATGTATGCAAAGGATCCAGAATGAGAATAAATTCAGCACTGTCATTTAAAACACTGTCACTTAAAATCAAGGAGAGTAAGAATTAGAGAAGTTAACAGAAAAATACATGTGTCCAAAACAAATAAGCAGAGCCAATGCATGAATTATCGGTATGATTAATAGTTTTTAAACGTCTTAAACTGACACAGATTGTACTTAAATTTAAGGATATGAAAGATTCAGTGACGAAATCCCACCATATATTGTCATTCTTGTAAATCAAGAAATAGTTAAATGAAGTAACACCTATTTGAAAACAACAGCTTCTGTTTCCTTTTTCACAGTCATCGTGATGAAGACAAAATTACAGGTTTCTCTCATACGTCTTGGGTTCCGCTCAGAAATGAGAACAATGTCTGTGGCTATCATTTCTTTAATGTAGGAACTGAGCCTAAGAGCAGGGACAAGTCTGTGCTTAGCTCAGGACCAGATGAACTTGCTTGGTCAAGACGCTGTGTCTTTCAGTCATGCTTTTCCAGGACCGGTCACAGGTTCCAGAGGCGATTGTCCCCTCTGCTGTTGTACTGAATGTGAAAAGGCAGCAGTAGCACGTAAGAAACTTGCTACAGTTTTTTAAACAGATTCAAGTTCAGGCAATTCAGGCTTACTTAAGTAGAGTGACTTCGGAAGCTCGCCTTTAGGGTAGGATACACTTTCACAAAACGAGGCGAGCATCACATCACTGCTGAAAAATTCCCGGCCTACCCCGAGTTGAACTCACAGAAATCAAGGGAGGTTACAGGATGAGGAATGCAAAAGATTCATTCTCTCTTGATTTCTGGAATGAAAGTGAGACGACATGCCAAATCCTCAGAGATGAATGACCTGGGACCGTATTATAAAACTGACCAAGGTATGATTCTGAGGAGGCAGTGACAAAGCAGCTGAATCTAGGGAAACTTTAAGTGATCTATGTTACCGCACAAAAAAAAAAAATCGATGTTACAACACAAAAGGTATGCCTACAAAATTTATGATTCATCTTTAGTATTAACATATTTAATTGTGCTACTGTAGGCAACTTGCCCAACTGCTAAGTTTAGACTTGTTGATTATGCCTTCATTAGGCGTTTTCAATCATGTGTGTAACTGATGTTCACATTTCAATGAGAAACCCAAGCTAAACCTCACTTTGGAGTAGGACTAAACAGAAGACTTTTCTGGATGATCAGACACTTCTTGTCATCCCCTGGAGAGACTCTCTTTCCACCAAGAAACTGCCTCTAACGGCTATGAAACGGAGGCTGTCAGCCAGCTGTCGGAGATGGCAGGCCACATAGCTTTCAGTTCAATTCTTCCAGCAGTCTAAAAGCCTAGATTGAAGTCTTTTTCCAAACAAAAAAAACAGCTTTACTGAATTCTGACCAATACAACAAAAAGCCTTTATTTAATTTTGGAAGTTTGTAGCAACAATCCGCAGAGGCTGGAATAAAACAAAACAACAACCAAAAACGTTCTCACCTTATGCGAGGTTGGTCTGCTGGGGTAGAGCGACTGGGAGTGGTGCTGGCTGCTGCCGCTGTGGCTTGCTGCTTCTCGGACAGGGTTTCCAGGCTGGGCTTTCCCTTGTCTAGCAATTGTTAAATTGACCCTCTCTCCACTGGCCTGGAGAAAACACACACACATACACACATTAGCACCCATCAGAAATGAGGTTTTTCATTTTAAAGATTCTAGGTAGTGTAATTTTCAATGCACTTTTCAACCAAGGTGCCTGGCCTATGGCTGCCAGGCACCCGGTACAAAGGGAGGAAGGGTGACCATTTCATTACGATCCTTGAGGCTGAAACCTGGGGCTGTCCTCTGCAACCCCACTTTCAAAATGACCAGCGCAGACCCCCACCTCCCGCAAACTACCCAGGTTCTCCTCTCCCCATGATCTCTGAATACTTCTCTGCCCCTTTAAGGTGAGCCTTGGTATTTCTTTGTGAGATTAGAGAACAAAGCAAAGAAAATGAAAGGAATAGCCTTCAAAACTTGGCTAAATGCTGGTGTGACTTCCGAAATGAAATCCATGTTGTCTGGTATGGAAGCCGCAGTGGCGTGTCTGCCTGCTACAGGTCTAAGGTACAAACACTGGCATAGACAATTATGTGCAACAAGACGCCTTTATAGTTTGTGGATAACACTGACCCAAACATGCATTCTTACATGTTAAATCATTACAGAAGGGCCATGAGTGTCATTTTAGATTTAAAAGGCTGTTACGCACATTTCCAGAAAACAAATACATTCTTATCTATTACATTTTTAAAGTACAGATCTCATTTATTGGTCCTTTCAGTCACAATTCTCAATTGTGTTATTCCTATGACAAAATACCACAGTTGATAAAGATCGTTGAAAATGTTCTCCTTTAGGGGAGGGAGAGCAGAGAAATCTTACATCACCCAAGAAGGTGTGAGGAAGACGGGAAGTATAACCTTTCAGGATCATAACTGGTAACTCATAAACAAGAATCAAATCAGCATTAGACAATAGCAAAACTACAAAGGCATATGGGGGGAATCAGCAGCAATCCCAACAACCTCTTAACAGGAGGTCATATGCACAGAGTGGGGGGCCCCTTGAGTGGAGCAGGCAGACAGGAGGAGGCTTGTATCCCAACCCTGAAGATTCCTAGATCCTCACCAAGGACTAGCAGTACGAGCTCCGAGGGCTACATCCCAACTGCCAAGAAGAGCACAGGGAATTGGAGTGCCTTCGGAGGCCGAGAACTCTGAGGTGACCCACCTCCATTTGGATCTCCCACATGGGATGGAAGAAGCCCACATCCTGCCTTGCAGGATCCAAGGTCATCGGAACGACAGCCAGGAGTACTGAGCGGTCCGCAGAAACAAAACAGTAAACTTCCATCGGGACTAGGGAGAGGAGCTTTCTCTGCTTCTTGCCTGGTGCCGATTTTGGGTCCCCACCCTCTCTCATAATGACCATCAGGATCGCTCCAGAAGCCCCCCAAAACAAACTAACAAATAAACAAACAAACAAAAAATACCCCTAGAATAGATAGAGAACAACAAGGAAAGCTTAGAAACAGGAAACGGGCAGTGAGGGATGCACTTATAACTCACTGGGTGGGACACAAAGATTAGTTACTCCTCACTAGGGTATTGAAGATTTCTCTGCACACCCCTCCTAAAACTGTTCACCTAAACTGTTGACACATGTCTTGTTAGAGTTATAGAGTTAGACTACCTGAAAAACAGCCAGGTTCTGCAAAATCATGCTTCAACGCTATGAACTGCTAAATACTAAAATTAAATAGACATGAGACAGCTGAATAGTAATCTATAGCCATTTTAAGGTGTATAGAACCCAGTTGTATATAAACTAGTAATTGTAATGTCAATGTAGAAGTCACAGGATGTGGTTCAGAACTTGCACTCTTTTTTATTCTCTCTCTCTCTTTTAACATGCTGGTTACACAATACCATGTCAACTAATTCCATTACGTTATAAATTGTTACTGATGTAATGCCGGGGCTTTTAATTGATTGGGATGATACTCTGTCGGCTCTACCTTCAGACCAGAGACGGTCTCCCCAAGAAACTGTTGAACTTATCTGGACGATGAGATGCTGGACTCTATGCTTTGTAGATGCTTGCAATGAAAGAATCTCAACTGAATCTGAACTGTAGTAATGCAACAAGAATCCACCATGGGGAGGGAGCGGGTTTTAGGGAAGGAAGGGGGGAATTCCAGAGCCTATAAAACTGTGTCACATAATGCAATGTAATCAATAAAAAATAAATTAAAAAAAAGAAAATGTTCTCCTTTATAATTACAGTTAAAAACACAACACTACTTTCAATGCCCTCAAAGCTACATGTTGCTGAAGCATTTTACTAAGTGCAATTTTTTCGAACAGTCCTCCAAAAGGCCTGGAGTAGTGCTAATCCCCCAGCTCAAACCCCAGGGACTGCCTTGGCAGAGTCTAGGTTCCTCACCTAAGCGGCAGACCCAGGCAGGACATTAGACGTCCTCACATTTACATGTCAGATGCTTCAGATTAAGTGGGGACAAGTACCATTTAGGATTTTATTTCAATATACAGAATAACCTTCTTTATTGTCTATCACCTTATAACCATGAAATATTCCAGTCAGTTATCCAACGTGTTCTGCTTTCTATCCCCTGACAAGAAACTTGACAACCCATGCTGGCCTGTCATGTCCCCTGTGTGCATCTGGGCATGCTCTCCACTACACACTCCTGATACATGCACTCCAAGGTTGGACCACATAGATTGTGATTTTTCCCTGTGGCCAGGTTTTGAGTCCAAAAATTTAGTTGGGAATCCCCAAGAAACCTTGCTTGGGTTGACCTCAGATTTGATTCTTGTGTGTGCCAGCCAATGCAGGGTCAGATCCAGCTGGTTACCTGAACTGCTCAATTAATAGTGGATGCAGCTGCCTGGTCAGTTCTGGGCTCCTCAATTCTGCCTGGCCAGGTTCTGGTCTTCATGCACACCAACAGATGTCACGGCTTAATCAGGGTGACTTCCAATAACGCAATCCAGCCTTCCTCCTCTAGCCTAGTCAACCCTGCATTCCACTTGGCTCTCGTGCACACCATGGGTGCTGCGGTTTAACTTGGCTTGACCTGCCCTCAGTCCTGGCCTACACGTATGTTGACAGGTGTTGTTTCTCTAGGTAGCCCCTAGTCCTGGCTCTCACACTCACCAGTGGCAGTTGCTGACTAGCAGGGGAGTGCCTATAGTTTCCCCACTAGGCATGCTCCTGGCCCCAGATTTCGTGCCTGCCAAGCAGTACTACAGTCCAGTCTGACATGACTTGCATCCAGTTCTGACACATGCCAACTGGTACAGCAGCCTAGCCGAGCCTGAACTGCTCCCAGGCCCAGCCCAAATGCCAGCTGATGGGTGTTACGGTCCTGCTCAGACTGGCTCATCCCTAGTCTCAACTCTTACGCTCACCAGAAGAAGCAGTGGCCCAGCAAGGGAACTCCCAAGGCTCCAAGCCCTGGGTCTTGCACATGTCAGAGGTGCTATGAGCAAGTCTGAAACGGCTTTTTCCCAGTCTCAGCATTCACCAGTGGGTACATCAGCCTAACGCAGCTTTGCTCACTCCCATCCCTCAGGTGAACAGCTGGGTGCTGTGGTCCAGCCTGGTCTGGCCTGCACCAAATCCTGTCTCTCACTCTTGCAGTGGGTGCTGTGGACTGGCCCAATCTGATTTAGCCCTAGATCTAGCTCACACATATGTCCATGGGTGTTGACAGCCCAGCCGGGCCTGGCCTGTTTTTAACTCACCAGTGAGAGTTGTGGTCAAGCAGGGGAGTTCCCCAAGTTCCCCTATCAGGCCCACTATCAGGCCTGGGTCTCGCAAATGCCAGCAGGTACAGCAGCCCAGCCTAACATGGCCAGCCTCTAGTCCTGATACTCACCAATGGCTACTGCAGCTTAGACTGAATGGCCTGTACCCATTCTGGCTCTCACTGCTGGGTGCCCACAGCTTAGTCCAGCCTGACCCACTCTAGATTTGGCTTTCATGTGACCTGGTGGGTGCTACAGCCTAGCCCAGCTTGTCCCACACCCAGTATGGTTCTTGAAGGTGCTGGCAGGTGCTGAAGCATAGCCCAGTCTGGCCTGCACCCAGACCCATTCCACACAAATGCACATGGGTGCTGCAGCTTTGCCCAGCCTGGTCTGCCCACAGCCCTGGCTCTCACAATCACCAATGGGAGCTGTAGCCTAGCTTGGAAGTTTCCAAACTTCCCCTAGCAGGCTTGTTCCCAGCCCTGGATCTTGTGTGTGCTGGAGGTAGCTTCAACTCAGCCTGGGATGGCCTGTCTGCAGACTCAGCTCTTGCTGGTGGGTGTTGTATATTAGCCCTGGCTCTTGTGTGTGCCAGGGGATGCTGCAAGCTTTGCCTGCCCTTGCTGGAACCCAGCCAAGGCTCTTGTTTTCCCCCATAAGAGCTGCAGCCTAGTTGGGGAATTCCCCCAGTTCTCATGCCAGACCCACTCCTAGCTCCAGATCTCATATGCGCCTGTTTGGCATGATCTGCCCTCAGTCCCAATCCCATGTGCTGGTGGGTGTTGCAGCCTGGCCCACCCCTGGTTCCCTTGAGTGTTAGGTGAGTTCAGCAGTCCAGCCTGGCTCAGTTGTTCACCATCCCCACCTTTCCTCAAACCAGCAGGTGCTACGGTCCCAGAGGTGAGCCCACAAGTCCCCTACAAAATCTGCCCCCAGATTTGGTTCTTTGTGTTCTGGTGGGTGCTGCATCCCAGCCTGACATGTCCCATAGCCTGCTTCAACATGGGCAGGTATTGTGGCCTGTGTCCAACAGCCCCAGCTTTTGCACATCCCAGTGGATGGTGGGTGATGCTCTTTTGCCCAGCCCAGGTCTCCCACATGGGCAGGGAGACCTGTCCAATTACTCCATCTCCCTTCCCTACCTGGGATTACAGTGATCCCGTCCATAGAAGTTCCTGAAGCCATTCCTTCCCTGTCAAACATGCCCTCAGTTGCCCCTACTCCAATACGTCCCCAGACCCTCCTCTGATTGGGGGCCAAGGTGGCATGTCCTAGCCTGGCATTCCCTGCCTTCCCCACATATCTTTAAACACAAAAAAAGAACAAGCTATTAAGCTGGTACTGGTATAGTGAACACAAATTTGGCACTAATCAGGCCCAGAATGCCCGCCAGTTACTGGCTGCTTTTCTCCCAGCTGTGTAACACTCGCCTAAGAACAAGGCACCTTAGGCAGCTGCCTACAGCTGGGACGTGCAAAGATTTTCATAATATGCATTTTCCATGATCCTGTTGAAGATATCTTCACTTGCATAGATTTCAAAATTTTTCTTCCCCCCAAATAAACCTGCCTTTTAATTCCATTTATCCATTAACTTTTGGGAAAAATCTTCATATGAGCAGAAGCAAAAGCTTGATCTTTCAACACTGTGAATCTGATGGAAGCAGACATTTAAATTCTAACTTTAAACTGATTTTGCATTTAAGCCTTTTGATTTTAAGCATAGCAAAGATTCAATATGTGATTATACAGCTGTGGATATACTCACAAAACATGATAATTGAAAACATTAATGTAGCTATGTTGGTATATTCAGTATGAATATACTTTTCTTTCTGTATATTTCTTCAATTCTCTCCTTTTTAGACATGGATTATGTGATTCTTTTTATAGTATAAAAACATGACTAAACTTTTTGAAAAAAATTTAAACAACTTTAGTTTTCCAGAATTTGAAGAAAATCACAGGAAAAAATATGATGCAACTACTTGTAATAAATCAAAATACAAAATATTATCATGGACAGTTTAAAATATATTTCTTAACTGTATGTATTTTGTGTATACTGATATTTTGCGTGTGTCAGTATTTTCTACCTTTTGGGTAGAAATCTAGTGAGGACTATGTATAGTTACAAACTAGAGCATTTAGATACTGTTTGAGAAACATACAGAAAGAGATAGAAGTTTGTGAAACAATGGAATTTCAAGGTAACCTTTTTTTTTTTCTGCTATAAAAACTCCTTAAGTCCATAAATCGTTTTTTCATAATAGGTATTTTTCCTCATGCTCTTGTAGATCCCTCGAGTGTTTACAGTCAACTGATACCTTTCTTTTACTGATGTGACTTCAAACATTTTTCTTGAAAGATTGCACTTTTATTAGAAAGGCAGAATTAGCAGGAGAAACAGAGAGACCTTGCAGCCACTGTTCATCCCCCCAAATGACCACAGTGGCCAGAGCTGAGCTGATCTGAAGGCAGGAGCCAGGGGAGATTCCTCAGGGTCTCCCACGTGGGTGTAGGGGCCTAAATATTTAAGCCATTCTCTATTTTAACAGGCTATTAGCATGGAGCTGGATCAGAAGCAGCGTAGCTGGGATATGAACTGGCACCGGGGCTGCAGGCAGAGGACTAGCCTGACACACCACAGTGCCAGCCCTTCATCTAGCTTCTTACATCAAAATGCATTTAACCCTTGTATTTCCTCAAACAAATCCTTCCTCCCTCCCTCCCCATCCCATCAACATTCTTACAAGCGAGGGAAGAATCTGAGAATCTACAAGGATGGGTCCCAGTGTGGCCTCTGATCTGAAGGAAGTTTCCTTAAACCTCAAATCTATGCAGCAAGTTTCTGGATCTTTTGAATATCCTTGCAATGCAAAAAGAAAAAAAAAAGTGGGGTGGGGGGAGCAGTGGTGCTGGGTAGTTTGAGACCTGGGCTTTACCACAGTCTGAATATTCATTATTACTTAATTCTGTGCTGTCAACACACCTTTAGTGATGAACAGCCTGCTCTAATTCCTGATGCTCAAGTCTACTGGGGCTTGCTTGGTTGTGCCCTCTTCACCTCTGGGCTGCATCCTTATCACCACAGAAGGTGCCCGTCTCACCCCACACCCTGGCATGCTGCAGAGCCTGTAGGTCTCCTCAGGGTGCCTTTCCAATCGTGTGTTTTCCTGCTCCTCCTCAAAACGATGTTTTTCTCTAGTTAATAACTATCCTTGCCCACCTCACCGGGATGCCAGGAGGACACATTTTATGTGGTTAATTAAACACTTTGAATTCCTTAACTAAAAACTAAAAACACAATTCACTAGAGAGACAAGAGTTATTTTTAATATTAACTATTTTTCCACGATTATATAGGCCTTGAAAAAGAGTTTTAAAAAAGACCAGCCAGGTCACAGCCACGGTCAGCACAACCCTTCTGTACCTTGCTTTCCTTCTTGTTCAAGTGGACACCACTATCTGTGAAGTCTGGCTTCCTAGACAGAGCACAGAGATCAAGTGCGAGATGAAGGTAAAGCCGGAGCACCCACAGCCAGTCCGGGAGGTTCACAGGGATGCGGCTGTTCTCCACAGTGAACCTGTAATGTGGGTTCTGAAGAATCTAGGTAGTCAGGCCTGACTTTCTAATGAAATACTGTGTGCCTCCTGAGTTCCGACGGCATTTGACAATGAAAACACAAATACTGCTCCTGTGGCCATTCAAGGTTAAACAGCTGGACTCTACCTGAATAATCTGGGCAGCGAGCTCCGGGGTGCCATGCTTCAGGTCATGCCCGTTGATGGCCAACACTCGGTCATTGCTGCTGAGCCTGCCGTCCTGGGCGGCCAGGCCCCCTTCCAACAGGTCAAGGATAAAAACGCCGGGCTCATCTGTCCTTCGGACCAGTTTAATGCCGAGCTGTTCCCCGGAGTCCCGTTTGTGAAGAACCACCTGGAAGATCTCCTCCCGGGGAGAAGTGCCATCGGAATGGCTGTGTGCCCGGCTGCCGAAGCGCCTCTCCCGCAGCACGGTGAGCTGCAGCGTGCTGCAGGGCTGCGAGAGGACGGCTCTGGCGTAGTTATGGGACACGTTGCTGATGTTATAGTTGTTGACCTAAAAAAAGAAGGACGACCAGAGCGTGACAATCTTTCATTTTCCTCATTTGTAGAAATGCTTACGTTTCGTTGCCAAAGGAAGCAACATTGTGGAAATGCTGGAGCAGCGCTCTGACAAAGAAACCCATTCTAAAGACACTTTAAATACATTTAACCACGATGACTAGTCTCAACTAAGAGGTAGTCAGGATCACACCTCTAATGGTAGTCTTGAATCAGAGTCCTTGATTCTGTTTACCAACTGATAACCTTAGGCAAATTCCAGAACTTAACTGTTTCTTCGTCTGTGAAACTGTACCCCGATCTGCTGCCTAGGAGTTAGATGACAATGAAGGTCACCACACGGCCCAGGGTTAATGAAATACCAGGTCCAGTGTCACAGAAATTCAAGTTCCATTGGATTACAAATCTGGCTTTCCAAGTGGAACACACTTAGGCAACAGAAAGTAAACTGAATTTTAAACAAAGCGGCATGATTTTGGTACACAACCTTAGCTCAACTTAGCCATTTAAAAAAAATGATTAAAATTTCATCACAATTCTTGAACGTACACATGTAATACACATTTATACATTAAGCATAATCCAGCACTTTTTGTTACATTTTGTAACCTGGAAATAGGACCGACCATTGATATGTAATTTCACTGAGAAATAATATACTCAGCTTCAATTACTCATCTAGTTCCTCGAGGCATGGTGATTCTCTGCCTTTGTCCCAGTTCCTTACTGCGATCGGTCTAGGAGGAAATGGGGATTCTCCAAACATCCATTATGGGAAGAAACTAGCTTAGACATTTGTGATCACCTAAAATCCTGAAGTATTTTTCATTAAAATGCATGTTCAGCAAGTATTCTCTTTCCTGAGAGTTCAGCCTCCTGACCTTTCAAAATTGTCATCAAATTCATAGCTCTCTCACTTCCTGTCTCTCTCTCTCTCACACACACGCTCCCAGGTCCGTAGCCTCCATACATTTGGCAGTCACCCACTACATCATGGCGGTGATACGGATTCATTAGTCAAAATCATCATCTCTGGCTATCTGGCTAAGCACTACCTATCTCTAGCCTTGTATCTTCCCATCTTAGGGTCAGACACATTTACAACATGTCTGGCTAGACAGCAACAGGTTACATTTTCCATCTGTAACAAGCATGCAGCCCCGTAATATCTTTGTGAAGTATTCTAGAAAATAACCTACAAATGGGAAGGGATGATCGGGTGACTGCTAGGAAAATTCAGAAAGGTTAGTGGTCAAAAAGAACATGATTTAGGCCTTGCAAGCATAACACCAATAAACTCCATCACAATTCTGGGTTAAGTATGTGTTTGATTTAGCCTACATAATCAATACATGACTATTTTTTCTCCTAAATTAAAAATGCCTCAATTACTGATGATCCTGATCAAATTGAAAAGACCTATTCTTAATAATATTCTAAGAGATGTATTACTTTTAGAAAGATGATAATTTATTTGAAAGGCACAGTTACAGAGAAGAAAGGAAAAAGGGAGGAAGGGAAGGAAGGAGAGAAGCGGGGGAAGGGAAGAAGAAGGTGGGAGGGGGACGAACACATAGAATTTTCTACCCATTATTTCACTCCCCAGATGGCTGGTGCTAGGCCATGATAAAGCAAGGAACCTGGAGCCTGGAACTCCATCTGGGTCTCCTACTTGGGTGGCAGGGATGGCATATTTACCACTGCTTTCCCAAGATCATGAGCAGCAAGCTGGGTAAACAGTAGAGCAGTCAGGACTTGAACGGACACCCTAGAGAATGCTAGCATTCCAGGCAGAAGCTTAACTCACTGCATCACGACAGCCCCAGTTACGTCACTTTTAATAAGTGATACTGATGTGATTTCTAACAGCAGTTATTATTTTTTTTCTTCAGAACTGTTCCAAAGGCTGACTACGAATCTCTCTGAAGAGTGGCAGAGCCAGGCCCTGAGGGCCTAGGATTCTCCTTTCCAAACAGGCTATGGAACAGAGCGTGTGTGCACAGGCACGCCTGTATACACAAACATACACACATATATCAGGGAACATTCCTCATCTTAAAATATGAAATTTCTTAAAATCCAAAACTGAGCACAGACATTATGCTCAAAAATGTCCTGGCTTTTGGCAGGTTATGGATGCCAATAAAGTCTATTGCAAAATCTGAAAACAAACAAACAACCCAACTTCAAAGTCTGAAAAAGCACTTTTGGAAGGTTCGAGGCATTCTAGATAAAGGCACTCAATTATGTACCTTTTTTTATTCTTGTTGTTTTGTTTTTACTGTGAGAAAATCAGTGCCACATACTGCTACTATACATGGTTTGCTTAAATAAAAGCGTAAGCCAGCCAGCTCTCTGGTCTGCAAATTAATCAGCTTAGTGTGTCTTGGGAGTTTTTTAATTGGCTCACTGTATTATCCAGTTTATTCAAGGTACTGAAGGACTAAGATAGAAAAAAAAAAAAACCCAGACAGGACTCTTTATAAGAATTTACATTTAAATGCAAATAAGTCCATTTCCATATTTGGACAAAGGAAGTGGTTTTATTTAGAGACTCCAACATACAAGTTAAAGACCAACTAGAAGGCCATCAAAAAGAAAAACCTAGGTCAGTGTGGTGTTGTGGCATATCAGGTTAAGTCGTTACTTGCAAGCCAGTATCCCATGTAGGTGCCAGTTCAAACTCTGGCTGCTCCATTTCCAATCTAGCTCCTTGCAATGTTCCTGGGAAGGCAGAAGACAGTCCTAACGCTTTGGTCCCTGTCACCCATGTGAGAGAACAGGATGAAGCTTTGGGCTCCTTGCTTTGGCCTGCACTAGCTCTGGACATTGTGGCCATTTTGGGGAGTGAACCAGCAGATGGAAGAGCTCTGCCTCTTCACTTTTCTTTGCAGCTCTGCCTTTCAAATAAATAAATAAAAATTTTTAAAAGATTTATTTATTTTTAAATAAAGATATGTTCCATCAGTTGGTTCACAATCAGAGCTCAGCTGACCTGAAGCCAGGAACCAGAAGCTTCTTAATTCTGAATAATCAAAATTTTATTTGAGGCATAAAAAATCCAATTATGTTACCAAAGAATGCTTCAAAATAGTAGTTAAAACAAACAAACCAACCAGGATTTTTTTTTTTATCTCAGTTATGCTTAAAGACATTTAGGGGAAACAAAAACCCACCAGATAGAGATATATAAAAATGGCAATATACAGTGTCAAAGCACATTCCTGGCAGAAAAGACAACTCACAAAACAAACAAACAAACAAACAAACACATTACAGTTAACAAAGGCCAGACATAGGAAAGAAAAGACACTAGACAGGCTGTAAAAAGACTGTGTTTAGTCCTTTGGGTTTTGAGCACCACAAAGTGTCAAGATGTCTGGGAAACCAACTGTAAGACGTACTCGGCCCAGAACAGGCCAGGAGCTGTGAAGTAATGACCCAAAGTAAGGCAGCTTTGATGGGATCAGAGAGCTCATGTCATATAACCTGAATTAGCGATGCTCCCTGTATTCCCATTACTCCTGGTATTCAGCAAAAATCAAAACACTGTCTAACGTTTGGTTGGTTTCAGCCACATTTCAGAAGGAAGAGTTTTGGACAAGAGTGTTACGGTAAGGAATTCTACACGGTGAGAAGCTATATGTAAGTGCGAATGGAAACCACAGCCAAGAATCAGTTATTAGGAAGGTCAATCCCAGCTGCTCTGGAGATTTCCTTTCAAGACCTAAAACATCCCAAAGGCTCCAAGCTTTGTTTTAATAAAGGAGATGACTATTCCAAACAGGGCAGTACATCTAAATCCACTGTTCCATCGATTCAGCTAATTCCTGGGCACTTACTCAGCATACTGTGAGAGAAATCTGTATCAAAACCCCCAGTACTGGGGGCTGCAACCACCACAGAAGCACAGGCCTACACAGGTAGAGCATTTAAACAAATGGCCAACATTGACAGCATGTCAAGTGATGACAACAAAGGCACAATTGCTGTCATTAGCTCAAGTACGGAAGAAGTGGTATGGCCAAGACTGGCTGGAGGTGCAAAGATTGAGCTCAAGCTGGAACGTGGAAATAAGTTAAAAATCACTACATCTGGTACCCTGGTAGACTGCTCTGTGAGGACAGATGGCATTTGGCTCTTGAATGTATCTCCAGCAACAAATTCAGCACCTACAATACTCAAGAAATGAACAACCTGGAGTAGCACAAATAAAAGCTAGATCTAAGATTAGAAGTCAGCTTGTGTAAAAAAAAAAAAAAAAACAAAAACCACAGGGGATCTCAACTCTTAGATCAGTCTGGGCTTGACACTTGCGATGAATCATTGCAAGAAAAGCATGGCTACAGACAGACCGACCTGGCAGGGATATGGCTGGAACATTCTGCTGAATTACAGAGCAGTGAAGGCTCCTCCTAGAAAGGTGGCAGGCAATGTGGAAATAAGGTGTTAATGTTAGCAGATCCTGGGGGAAATACCGAACAAGCAATTCAAGTAGGGAAAAAAAACCTCGTGCTTGGGTTCCTAAAGGACATTCTATCTTGTCTGTATCTTCTACCTCTTCTCTCTCCTTGTAGAAATTACCCACTTTTCAACTTCAACTACCATCATACTTGTATCAGTGAAATTTCAGGCCAGTATTCTATAAACGCTAGTCCCACACAACATTCTGTCATCCCTAGCCCCTCGGTCTCAAGACATCCTCCAGTAAAGCAGCTTGTCCCACCCTAATTCTTTTACTTCTTTTTCAAATATTTATTTTATTCTTAAAAGATCATCTTCTGAAAGGGCAAACAGTAAGAGTGGTATCAGGGATCACAGAACACAGAATGAGGATATATGACGGAGTCCGTGAAAGACTCAAATTTTATGGTATAAATTCAATCAGTACAGCACAGTTTTACTTCTTCAGATCCCAGCAATCTGAATGGAGAAGGATAAATCAGCCATGAAGGGAGGAGATGGACAGGCAAACGGGGCTTGGAATCAAAGCAGAGAGTCAAAGAGTCTCCTGTGGGTGAAGGTGGTCCTAGAACAAACATCCTTCCAGCAGCTCAGGCCAGGCAAGGGAGTGAGCCGTGGTCCAAGTCACAGGTGGGGTTGATGAGAATATAGAGGAAAAAAAAACCACATAGATTGGTAAACAGGAGATAGATTCAAATCTGTTTACACATAGAAACATCAAAACCAACCTTTATATAATTCAGGTTCCACAACACCAGAATTTTCTGACTTTTAAGCTAAGAACAAGAATGAAAAAGCACAAGTTTACAGAATCACTCAAACGGATACCTGAAGAATCTGGTCTCCAGCCAGGAGTCTCCCATCTCTGGCGATGATCCCGTCCCGATAGACTTCCTGGATGACAATGTTAATCAGCGGCGTCTCATTGCCACCCACAATGCTAATTCCTAATTGAATGTATGGATTGGATCGGTGAATTTCAATAGTGGTAATTTCTCCCTCTGGTAAACTAAGTGGCTGTTGTATGGCTGCCAAGTTAAAACAAAGAGGAAAACAACGTTTCATATTCTGAAAATCTTCAGGTAAACTAACATGCAGATGCTTAATGACCATATAACATCACCGATAAGAAATGGAATGACAAACTACATGTTTAAGAATATCCAAAAATTTCTTTTGCTAGGTTGGTCATTAAATAAACGACCAATAGCCAGTACGTGTGAGATCACTGGGGCAGACACACGGGCTGATGAACGTACATTAACAATCAGTCATCTTGTCCTAGCTGAGGAGGGAAGCTGGGGCTGTGAAACAGCTGTCAGCAGTGCAGGCAGTGGGAAGTAAATAGTAAGGCTTGAGACCCTGGCCAGGGAAAGAAGAGGCACATGGAACTCCTCAAAAGAGGTGGTCTTGAACTTGAGTGACAGGAGATGAAAAAGATGCACAGTCACGATAAGAAAAAAATGAGTTTGAAGCAGAATTTGGAGTTTGTAAGAGAAAACAAAACTTACTTTCGAAAGTACCGCAGGGTCAACTACAAGGCATGCCCAAGAGTTATGGCTGCAGGTTTCTACTTCCTCATGGCTGACACCATGGGTGTGTAAGGTCTGAAGCACTGTTATGTGCTCAGCCACCGAGCCGCTCTATGAGTTTGACCACACTCTTACCACTTAACTACAAGCATTTAGGTAGTTAATAGTAAAGTGCTTACTACTGTGCTGACAGGGTGAGCGCTTGATTTTAACAACTGCTTCTGTTACTGCTGAATTCTTATGTCAAGCAAATACATTTCTGAGCAAACATGTGAATGAATAGAGTTCATGGACTGTAGCAGAAAAGGGGTGGGGAAGGCTCCCCTTCCTCTGAGAGTAAGGTCCATGTTTTATTTCTAAAATACACTCAGGTAGGCACAACTGTACAGTGAAAGGCAGTGAATGATGTAGAACAGAAACTGTATCTTAATGAAGTCATTTTTTAAAGAGGAAAATTATGCAGGTTGGGAGAACAGCAAGATGGCAGGCAATGCACAGATGAGACACACAGGATGGTGGTGACACACGTACTGTCGGGCCCTGCGCTCTCCTCAAAGGCAGGGTTGTCCAGGCCAGGCTCCTCCGTCCACACGGGAAGGGCCGCCGATGTTGAGTTTCGTTCGGGGGCCAAGGGGCCCGGTCCGGGACAGTCCATTTCTGGCAATAAAGTTCCTGGAGCATCGATGATTGTGGGTCCATTTTCATTCTCGTTCTCGGCCTGAGTTTTATTAGTTTTCCTTCTTTCTAGGGAAACTCTCCGATGAGAAGCTCCTGGACACCTAGAGAAGAGAAGATCAGGTGGTTGCTGGGTGATTTCAAAAGAAACGGTGGAGAGGAACATTTCTAGCGCTTAAGGCACAAGAGAATGGTAACGGTTTGTATGCTAAAAGAAGAACCCATGAGCTGTGAAAAATCTGGATCTTAAATCTCCTCTCAAAATCAATCTTACCAGTCCACACAGCTGACAAAATTGTACTTTGGTATACACAGTTCTCAGACAGTGCCCCAATAATCGTCTCTGTACCGCAAGAATGATTCTGAAATTCTGGTCGCAGGACTCCTCACAGATGAAGTAGCTCAACTAGAAGCATGCCAATCAGCAAACAGTCTTGTTTCATCACCAGGGTTGTGTTTTGACTTAAGACCTGGAGTGCCTTGGCCATCTCGCCCAATCCCTTTAGAAGCTTGAGGAAAACTTGTAGGAGGGGGCACAGCAAATGCCCAAGATAATTTATGACAGATGTAGAAGGAAACACAAATATAGCTCTTCCTAACCTTTACACAGACACACTGTGCAACCTAAAAAATATATTCCCAAGTACTTGGGAAACTTACATAAGAGCCAAGAAATAACAATGGGTAACTCACCTATTCTTATTTATATAAGCAAACAGAGACAGCAGACAGATGATTGTTTAAACCTATAACCAATGAAAACATCCAAAGGCTTAAAACAACAAATTAATTAGAAATGAGGACAGGTGCCAATTCCTTTCCATCTGATACCCTGACTGGACAAGGTGACTAATGGAGGCATTAGTGAGAGAGCCTTAGCACCTGCCACACCTTTACAGATAGCACGGTCTCCTAGGTAAGGTAGGGCAGTACAGTGACCACACGTGGAGCCTTATGCCTAGAGTCACAGACCTTCATTCAGTGTCAATGCATGCATTTGGAAATATTTATTTTTTCAACTACTTGAACGGTAGAAAGCGAGAGAACCTTCTATGTGCTCATGTATTGCCCAAACACCTGCAACAATTACAATGGGGCCAGCCTGAAGCCAGGAGCTCCACCTGGGTCTCTCGTGTGGGTGGCAGGGGTTCAAACACCAGGATCACCAGTTTTTGTCTCCAAGGGAATGTAGCAGCTGGGACTTACACTGGCACTCAGGTAGGCGTGGGTGCTCAAAGCAGCAGCTTAACATGCCAACAGCAAGATCCTGAATTTCTAACAAAATAGAATTCAGTCAATTTACATTGAATGCTCTGCTTTAGCTGCTGAAGTAGTATATTTTCCCTTGCACAGTGCAGAAACCACTTAAATTGTGGATTTCAGGTTCTTAAAAAGATCTCTAGGACCCTTCTTCATCCACCTTTCTCTGGCATCTCCTCTGCTGCCTGCTAGGATAGGACTGACTCTTTCCTGAGTTGTTGTGTAGTCCCCATGGAATATTCTTTAAAAATTTAATTAAAAAATCACTTTTGTCAAGTAGACTAAATCATAATTTAAAGGTCAATTTATAGAAACACAAAGCTGAGTCAGGAACTAGACCATAAAAACATAGTGACAGAAAAGATAATGGTTTAATTTCCAAAACATGTATCCTCTAGCTAGTCTTTAATGGAAATAATGGACCAGGCACAGAAATGCAGGAACATGGACACCGAGGAATCCACCTAGCTAACAACTCCAACTTCCCATCAGCTATCATAAAACTTATGTTAGAGTTATCAAACATGCAAACATAAACTTAAAAACCCAAAAAGTGGTTAGAGAGGCATTTAAGAAACAGGTATACTTAAATTTCCAATGGGATAGTAGACTACTAAGGGAAATAGGAAATGGCTTACAGAAACAGGGAAAATATTAAAACACCATCAATTAAAACCATGGGAGAAATGACCTCATCCAGCATCAGAGCAAAGTTATAGATAGATCCTTTGGAACACCCATATTTAAACAAGATAGACCGGTGGAACAACCACACTGAGCAGGCTCTGAAAGACGCAAACCTGGCCAAAGCAGGTAGGACTGTCAATCAAGAACTCATGGCCAACAATACGACTGTCACAAAAGGGTCAAATCAGACAAGGACTCATGTGTTGGGTTTGATATGCCAGCTCAAATGCCACAATGCACTCAGAAAGATCATGTTGGGGGAAGCCCAGATTCCAACGCAAGCTTTTCTGTTAACATTTGCATTCCACAAAACCTACATGCTAAAAATTGTAGGGAAAAAGAGCGTTAGGATAAGCCATTTAAGACCTACTCGTTCAGGAATGGGACCCAGTTGCTAACAGGTATGGGATTTCTTTTTGCCAAGTTGAAAAAATTTTAAAAAGCAGATGAGGATGGTTGTAAAGTCTGTGAATACACTAAAGGACAGAGTTGTAGACTATAAAGAGGTGAATTTTATGCTACGTAAAATACATCTCTATGAAGCTATTTTTTTTTTTTTTTTAATCGCGGCTGACAGCACTGCCTCTGAGATGCTGGCATCCCATGTGGGATGAACCAGGGCCCACATGGGATGCCAGGTTCGTGCCTGGCTGCTCAGCCGCTGGTGGCGCTTCCTGTCAATGCACCTGGGAAAGCAGCAGGAGACAGCTCAAGTGTTCCAGTCCCTCCTCCCATGTGGAAGACCCAGATGCGGTTCTAAGCTCTCGGTTTCAGTCTGGCCCAACCTTGGCCAGTGCGGCCATTTAGGGAGTAGGTCACTAGATGGAATATCATTCTCTGTGCCTCTCCCCATTCTCTAACTCTACCTTTTAAATAGATAAATAAATCTTAAAACCAAGCCAAACCCTGTTAGGCAACCAGCAGTGCAGAGCACAGCTGCCTTGCACAGAGAACAGTTCATGATCACAGGCAGCCGGAGCCATCATTTCTCAACTTGTCAACCCTTGACGCTGAAAATGAAAGGAAATGGCCCAATATCTGGAGCGTGTCTACCGTGTGCCAGACACCATGTAATACAGCCTTTCTACACATCATTTCATACTACTTTATTTATTTGTACTACTCTATTTATTCCTTCTAAAAGCAAGAAACTTGGGACTCAACTAACCAACCAACACCACAAAGCTGTTTAGTTTTACAGTCAAAATTCAAACAAACTCAGACCACACTTCAAAAGCTCTTTCCACTATTTCATACTAAATTTACTCACACAGAACTGCTTTTCTCGTCCCAGCCCTAAAAAACAACTGATTTTTTTTCCTACAAACTTACACCTAGGAACAAGAGCCTTGTTGATTATTAAAAAACCAAAAGTGAAAGACAAAAACAAACAAAAACTGATATCATCATTGGAAACTGAGTAGTTAACAATGTCACAAACTACAGCTAGCACTGGGGGACATTCACTTGGCTTATTTAAGCAAATAATTCATTGCAGCATAGAGGATATTAAGAATGAATGAAAGCAGTAGAATAGAAATGGACACATAAAACTACGGCCCCCACTGGACTGTCTGGGTTTGATTTGTGGCTCTAGTTTCCCGCTCCAGCTGTTAGTACAGGTTCTAGAAGGCAGTAGAAATGGCTCAAGTGGGTTTTCTGCCACCCTCGGAGAAGATTGTGATGGTGTTGCCCCTTGCTGGCTCTGGCCTCTCCCTAGCTGTTATGAGCATCTGGAGAGTGAACCAGAACCTCACTGTCTTTCTCTTCCAAGAAGGAGAACAAATCCATGAAATATTTAATTAGACCAGGGCATACACATGCTGTGGTCTCGGTATGAAACGTGCAACCTGCCACAGGTTGGCAGCTGCCTCTCCCTAGGGAGAGGTCTCTAGATACAGATGTGTCTTGGAAGTTTCTTAAAACTAAAGGGCTTCAGGCCTGGCGCCATGGCCTAGCAGCTAAAGCCCTTGCCTTGAATGTGCAGGGATCCCTTATGGTCGCCAGTTCTAATCCTGGCGGCCCCGCTTCCCATCTAGCTCCCTGCTTGTGGTCTGGGAAAGCAGTCGAGGACGGCCTAAAGCCTTGGGACCCTGCACCCGTGTGGGAGACCTGGAGACCTGGAGACCTGGAAAAGCTCCTGGCTCCAGGCTTTGGATCGGCGCAGTACTGGCCGTTGAGGCTACTTGGGGAGTGAACCATCTGATGGAAGATCTTCCTCTCTGTCTCTCCTCCTCTCTGTATATCTGACTTTGCAATAAAACATAAATAAATCTTTTTAAAAAAAAAAAACTAAAGGGCTTCAAGACCCAAATGGAGAGATTTTTGCCCCCTTTCCTGCTAAATATAACTTCTTTTGCTGCCATTATTCTGGCTCTGCTTATGGCAAAAAATTACACAAACCTGACTTTTGCTATAGTAAGCAACATCATTTTAACAACTGCATATAACCTAATTCACATTAGGAACCATACAGTATAGCAAAGCACATTTACATTATCATCAACAGTGTTCATACTAGTAGTTGTGGTAATAACACTCAAACAGAATAAAACAAGGCATGCCAAGTGCCACACAATGCCAGGCACTACATGCATCAGAAAGAATCTGAACATGTTAAAATAAAAATAATTTAAAAAAATCATGTATGGAATAAAATATACAAAAATCAATTGAAGCAACAAGAAAATGGTGAAGCAAAGGTCTCTTCAACATGAGGAATGCAAATCCTGGAAGAAACGAACTCTGGACATGAGCTAAACAGTGCGGTGGTCTGGTGAACGTTACCTCACAGAGAACGGAGGGCGCTGTGGCACCTCAGCTTGCTCTGGTGCTATTCCCTGGATCTCGGCTCCCTGACAAACTGGGAAAGCAACAGCCCAAACAAATCACAATGGGCACAGCATACTGGAGCCCTTCCAGAGCCCATTCCCAGAGAACTGCCATTACTGACCTGTCCCCTGGTTCCCTGGAAGATTACACTTGCAAGGCTCCCCTTCCCTGACCCGATACAGAGCTCACACAGTACAAACACCTTTCTCACAGAGGACATGTGCTGAAGAAACCAACCAACCAAACAACAAAGAACCCAGGGGCCAATTATTTAGCATTAGGACTGCCTGAGGAATACAAAAGGCTAACCAAAGAGTTTAGAAAGGAACGCTGGAGTCATGCTCACAGAGGTTTGGATGTGCCCAGGGCTGTATTGCATGTACAAGAAGACCTAAGAGCCTTAGGCTCTCACTTTCTTCTTACATATTATTTATAAGACATAAATTGGCCAAAAGTAAGAGAAAAACATACTATGCAAATAGCAACCAAGAAAGCTGGGTGAAATACGAATTTCAGACAAAATGGAATTTTTCAGATAATAGTTCTATCAAGAAGAAAACAAAACAAAGGCACCAAACAATAAAAACACAAAATACATAAGTAAAAAAAAAAAAAAGACAAAGGGAAAAACAGACAACTGACAGTAACGGACAGAATAAGACAAAGAAGAAGAAAATAATATTTTATCAGCACTACAAACCTAACAGACCGAACACGTATTTGTGTTACAGTCAAACCATGAACAATCAAAGACATACTCTTCTTAAACATATAGAAAATACTTCCCAGGACTGTCCATGTGTCAGGTCATTAACAAAAAGCCTCAATAAAATATAAACAACTGAATAATACATCATGATGATTTGAAAAGGCCAGGGTGCCTGAACCCATGCAGATGCTTAGCTTCAAGGTCACCAACTTGATATTAAGGGTAGAAGTTTAATCCAATTACAGGATTTAGGAGGTAGGCCTGCTGAGAGGTCTGTAGGTCACAGGCACACGCCCTTGGAAGCAGTTCTTACAGCAGGGCTGTTTACAAACCCTGAGAGTTGAGCCTAATCACTCTGTGCTCCAGCTCACTAATAGATCAAATCTCCACCTGTGTTCCACCACCGCTGCCCTTGGCCTCACCAGACAGCCAAACCAACAGGCCCTCCCTGCTGACCCGCTCAATCCTGGACTTTGAACCTCTAAGACTGTGAGCCAAAATAAATTCCCTTCCTTCATAGGGAACCTGTGTCAAATCTTTAGCTGCAGGATGAAAACATTATGGCAGCCAGTGCTGTGGCACAGCAAGCGAAGCTGCCACCTACAGAGCCAGCATCCATATGGGAACCAGTTTGAGTTCTTTCTGCTCCACTCCTGATCCAGCTCCAGACTACTGCAGCTGATGCAGCGACAGAAGATGGCCCAAGTACCTGGGCCCCTGCCACCCATCCAGGAGGCACGGATAAAGCTCCTAGACATCTGGGCAATGAACTAGTACATTAAAGAGCTGTCTTTGTCTCTTCTCCTCTCTGTAATTCTGACTCTCAAAAATAAACAAACATTTTTAAAAGTCTTTTAAAAATACATGTTTTCTCATCACAATTCATTGAGAATGGATCAACCACTGAGATGTAAGAACTTAAGTTGAAAAGCCCTAGAAAAAAAAAACACAGGTGTCAACCTTCGTGATGTCAGCTCACATAACGGTTTCTTAAAAACGACGCCAAAGCACACACACAAAGAAAAAAGATTCAACCACATAAAAATTATAGTTGTTTGCTCTTGAGAGGGTATAGGAAAGTTAAAATACAACTAAAAGAATGGAAGAAAATATTTACAAATCATTTATCTGATATGGTCCTTAAATGTAGCATAGCTAGTTAAGCCACCTGAGACGCTGGCATCCCTATGGGCACTGGCTTGTCCTGCTGCTCCACTCTTGATATACCTCTCTGCTAATAGCCTGGGAAATACAGCAAATGGCTCAAGTGTTTGGGACATAGCCAACCATATGGGAGACCTGGATGAACTCCTGCCTGGCTCCTTGTAGCTTTGGACTGCCCCTGTAACGGTCAACCCTGGCCGTTACAGCGACTTCAGGAGTGAACCAGTAGATGCAAGATCTTCCCTTACCAATCTCTGTGTAACTTTGCATTTCAAAAATAAATAAATCTAAAAAAAAATTCTTACAACTTACCAAAGAGAGAAATAGAATATAAAAATGGACTATTCAAGTTGAGCATCTGCCATGTGCTTAATGACCATTTAAGTATTCTCTGTGGATAAATATCTATTCAAATTATTTACTTATGAGTATACTTTACAAAGAACATAGAAGAAAATGAAATTGAAAGATCAATTTATTTCGGTGCAAAAAGATTTGAAAGCCACGTATAATAGGAGTCTTTCAAAAAGGTCATAGAACATGTGTACTATGATAACTATGCATGAGTTACAAAAAAATCTTTTTAAAACATTTTATTTACTTTTATTGGAAGGGCAAATCAGATTACTGAGAGGAGACAAAGATTTTCCATCTGCTAGTTTACTTCCTAAATGGGAGCAGGAGCTGAGCTGATCCAAAGCCAGGAGCTTCTTCCGAGTTTCCCGCACAGGTGCAGGGTCTCGGGGCTTTGGCCCAACCTCGTGCTTTCCCAGGCCACAAGCAGGAAGCTAGATAGCAAATAGAGCAGCTGGGACACAAACTGGTGTCCACATGGGATCCTGGTGCTTGCACTACGAGGATTTAGCCACTGAGCCATTGCACAAGTTGAAAATTAATCTTTCAACTCCATTTTTACACAAACTTTTTGAAGTGTCCACATGTTGGATTATTCATATTTTAAAAATTGATTTGCAATTTGGATACTAAACCCTTATCATATGCATCATGTATGAACACACAGACATAAACACATATACTTTGTCAAGACATAAAAATGTTTTATACATAAACATAAAAAAGAAAGGAATATCAGTAAGGCTGTCCCATACACTTTCCTCCAGGTTAACACGTACATGTAAAAGTACAGCCTTCATTCAGACTTCTCGGACTCCTCAGGTTACAATCCAGAAGATGGACAAAAGAGGTCTCAGCACAGAAAAGGATACACTTATTTTTTTGTTTGTTACTTTTATTTATTTGAAAGGCAAAGTGACAGTGATCTTCAATCTGCTGGGTCACTTCCCGAAGGACTGCAGCAGCCAGGGAGGTGTGGGCGACACTGCTCAGTGGATATCCTGGTGATGTTACGAGTTGCCACGCTGGAGCGGGCACGCCCACGCCTCTAGACATTCTCAACAAGGTGCCAACTGTGTGAAGCCAGAGCCTTCTTGGAAATAGGATCCCTTATTCTCAAATGCCAGAGTCCCTGGTTTTCAGCTCTTAGCATCTGTGACCAGAGACCAGAGGGCAGAGACCGACGTCTGCTGGGTCCTGTCTGAACTCTGACCCAGCTGCCGTGCCAGGGGACGGTTGTATGGCACTGCATCTGAAGTGGAATGCAGATCAGCCCTCTCACCACCGGGCAGCAGATTCTTCTACCAGCTGCAGACTGTCAGCCACAACGCTACCTGGCTCATAGCAACTGGTAATAAGTATTTGCTGAAAAAATTAACAATTAACTTATTTAGGGTTGAATACTGGATAACAAACATTTCTCCATGAATGTCAGCATTTTCGACGAAGACACTAGAGAACTCTCACTGTTCAGCATGAATCTGTTCAAACTGGATGTAAAACAAAAATCACATTAAATGCTCTAATTCAGTCTTTTAAATTTGTATACTCAATAATAATCATTTTTAGTTGTTTATATCAGGCAAATCACCAGGTTTTTATTTATTTATTTATTTTTATTGGAAAGTCAGATTTACAGAGAGGAGAGACAGTGAGGAAGATCTTCCCTCCACTGGTTCATTCCTCAAGTGGCCACAACGGCCAGAGCTGAGCTGATCTGAAGCCAGGAGCCAGGAACCTAGAACAGTTTCCAGGTGTCCAACATGGATGCAGGGTCCCAAGGCTTTGGGCCATCCTCTACTGCTTTCCCAGGCCAAAAGCAGGGAGCTGGAAGAGAAGTGGAGCAGCCAGGACATGAACTTGCACCCATGTGGGATCCCAGCACGTGCAAGGCAAGGACTTTGGCCATTAGGCTACCGCCCTGGGCCCAACATCAGTTTTTCTAATCGTTTACTTTTTCGTTGTATCTTTCATATTATAGTCCTAAGACATCCTAGGAATGATTGAGTTAATGACTCGAGTTGGGTGATGTGCTGGGGCTTGGTGGGTTAAGCCACTGCTTGGGATAGCTGCATCACATATGAGTGCCTGGAGCTGAGTACCACACCTCTACTTCCAATCCAGCTTCCTTCTAATGAGCCTGGGGAATGGCAGATTATGGCTCATGTCCTGGAGTTACTGCCACTCCGGTGGAGATTCAGTTGGAGTTCCTGCTCCTGGCTTTGGCCTGACTTAACCCTGATTGTTGCAGGCATTTGGGGAAGGAACTAGAGGTTGGAAAGTCCTTCTCTTGCTCATGGAAGCAAGTAAAACTTTAAAGAAGTAAAAATCTTAGTCCGTCCAAAGAAATAAACACGTCAAACATCAATCAGCTGGAAAACAGAACCTTTAATGGCATGATTGCTTAGCCCTCATCAACCTATAAATGAGAGGATAGCTTACTGTTTGTACATCATCAACATCATACGTGGTTTGACAGAAAATATTACTAATATTTCAATTGCACATGAAAGTCTTATACACATGCTAAATAAATACTCTTAGAAATTTATGAAATGTTTATCCCATTTGCTCTCAAAATAGTAACTGAAGTGTAACTTCATTCAGTTTGTCTAACATTCTATAACTAATATTCCCAACAGTCACAGAACACGCCTACAGCCTAAGGAGAATTGTTACACTGAGAGAGATAAGAAGTTTAAAATATTCAGCTTGGCAGGTTTCATCTAGACTACAGTATTCAAAAGTCTGGTGTCAGTTTGCAGGAGGTATGCACCACTGTGTTCAGATTCTTTGCCGGTCGATGACAGAAGGTACACAAAATGTAGGATACATATGTTACATGTATTTTTAAAAGTCTATTCTACTCTTTCTTAGCTCCTACTTTCAAACAACATGCTTCAGGACTGAAGTAATTGCTATACAAATCCAAGTAATTCTAACATTTTAATAACATCCCCCCCATACTTTCTCATGTCTTAATTCCTTCTAGTGAAGATTCTCCAATATTTAGAAAAAGTCAATGAAATTACTCAGTAATGGAGAGTAAGATCTGGTTTTGTGGTATAGCTCTCATGATACGTAAGAAGACACACAGGGGGCCTGGCGGGATAGCCTAGTGCCTAAATCCTTGCCTCACAACTTCCAGGATCCCATACGGGCGTAGGTTCAAAACTAAGACTTACCACAAACCTCATCAACCATTTCATTAGGTTGCTTAGCCTTTTAAAATGTTTTTGCTAGAATAAAACTTCTCGCTAAATGTGTGAAATTTTTCCAACCCTTAGTTCTCAGGTAGCCTAGATTACAAAGAGAATTTTTATAAGATCTTGGTGAAGAAAATTGTGCACATTTCAGTATTATTTTTAAAAAACACATCATTTTTATTGGTTAAATATTATCTCAGACGCATTTTTAACCTTCCCTACTTTGAAGCGATCAGATTAAATCTAATATATCAAACTATGCATAACATCATAGTAAACATCTTTATACATAATTTTCTCTCTTTTTTTGGATTATTTCCTTAGGATAACATGAGCAACAATAAGATTCTCATATTGATATTGATAGTATAAGGCAAATTATCACATAAGGTTGTAAACAGAATAGATCATATTTTTCATTAAAAATTTTGTTATCAACGATTTATTTATTTTTATTGGCAAGGCAGGTTTACAGAGAGAAGCAGAGACAACGATCTTACAAATGCTAGTTCACTCCCCAAATACTTACAAAGGACAGAGCTGAGCTGATCCAAAGCCAGGAGCCAGGAGCTTCTTCTGAGTCTCCCAGATTGGTGCAGGGTCCCAAGGCCTTGGGCCACAGTGCTTTCCCAGGCTACAAGCAGGAAGTTGGATGGGAAGTGGGGCAGGTGGGACACAAACCAATGTCCATATGGGATCCTGGCACTTGCGAGGGGGAGGATTAGCCGATTGAGCCATTGTAATGGGCCTAGATCATATATTTTATTATTCTGATTAAGTTTTTTTTTATAGCAGTAAAATATTAATAGCTACAATGAGGTACTTTAACTGTAATTTTTGTATTCATATTTTTAATAAACAATATTCAATACTGTTTCTTGCAGTTTACTGACAGTCTTCTGTATTTGACTGTTAAATTTACTCAGCGGTACCTTCCTATTTTTTAATGAAACGTCAATGTGTTTCAGAAACCTCTCCATAACGCCGAGTGACTTCTCTTTCTGTCATACTTTAGGCTTACCTGTTCTTAAGATGTGCCTCCAGATCACAGCGTTGCATTACATCTTGGCACACTGAAGAAAATGGACATGAAACCAACAGTTTGTCTAGCAGTTTATGAACCAGAATACTAGACTTCTTACACAACTTAAAGTGCAGTCTTTTTCGGTCCAACGGACAGAAATCTTTCTCCTGTAAAAAGTTTCGGAGGCACTTGTAGCAGAATGTGTGTCCACAGGGCGTATCCAGCGGCTGCAGCAGGGGCTGCAGGCAAATGTGGCAGACGAGGTCATCATCCACTTCGTTCTGGTAATTGTACAAGTGGTTTTCTTTTGTCCAGTGCTGTTGGCCACATTCAAAACACAGTGGGTTGAGGGAGGAAGAGGAGGTCTGCTCCACAGACACCATCTCGTCACTGGTTGTCCCCATTCTGCAGTGACTCATGTGTCTGCTTTCTCCTCAGAGGGCAGACTCGGGCTTCAGGTTTGGCGTCCTTTAACGGAACTCATGGATCCAAGCAGCCAAGATTCGCTGTACTGCAGAAACAAACACACAAATGTTAACCAGGATAGGCTGAAAGTATCAACATAATACTACTAGTTAATATTTCAGTTAAAAAAAGTTTAGATCAGGCAAGAAATTGCCACCAAAAAATTTAAATACTGCTGACCCCATGTAGCTGAGGGTTCTGCACCCGTGGGTTCAACTAATTGCAGGCTAAAAAATATCAGAAAAACAAAAAAATAGCACTGAGTGTATGCAGATGTAACTGCTGCATGGGTGTTCACATTGTTCTAGGCTCTAAGTCAGCTACATTCACACTGCGCGAGGGCTCCAGGCGAACACGATGCCATTTTACACAAGGGAGGTAGACAAATTTACAAGTTGGCTAAGAATGCTACGCAGCGCCAAGACCGCAAGAAAAGAACTTGTAGCCAAAAGTAAAGATGACATTTATTGCATGATACAAGAAACAATCTGTTGTAACTGGCTGAAATCTCCAAATATGCCACAGTTCAATACTTACTATTTTTAAAAAATGATTGCATTTTTGAAAATCAGAGTCAAAAGAGAGAAAGACAGAGAGATATTCTATCCTTTCATTCACTCTCGAAATGGTTGTGAAATGTGGGGTGCGTCGGGCTGACACAGGAGCTACTTTAGTCTCCCACCCAGGTGCAGTGGCCAAGTCCTTGGACTGTTCTCTGTGGCTTTCCCAGGTTATTAACAGGGAGCTGGAACAGAGGTGGAGCAGCCAGGACTTGAACTGGCATCCGTATGGGATGCCACCAACGTAAGCAGCAGCTTAACTTACTATGTCACAACACCAGGCCCTCACGGCTCAATATTTTAAAAAAGAAAATCTTCAAAGTCAATTAATAAGGTGCTGAAAATGCAACTTGCGGCGTATTATGTAATCCATTTGTTTTTGCCATTCCAGCCACTCTATGCTTCTAAGTGAGTTTATGCGTTTATGGTTCTACATCAAAGATGGTGTCTTTGAAATAGAATCTCATAGATAATTCAGAATTTGCTATTAAAAAAACACTTTGCTTTGTACTATGCAAAAAAATAAAAGGGGTGGGGTCCCAAACTATGTATGATTTGAATATTTTCTGTATGACAGAGAAACACATATGACATCTGTGGAAACTTTCTAAGAAGTGCAATAGTAATTTATCCCAAAGAGAAAAACCTGCTGTACTTCAGTTACACAGATGAGACATGCTGTAAGATTCTATCTCATACTATTCCACCCTTGCACCTGGGCTGGCAGACTCGGGACAGCTGCCCTCTCCACGCCAAGAGGCCTGCACCTGTCTAATCCAGCTCTGAGCAAGCCTGGCAGGGACTATGCCAACACCCTCCTGCTGGGTCTGGTGGGTCAGAAACCCATCTCCAGCGGCTGCAGCTCTTACAGAGCCCCAGGTATGCGCCAAACATTGAGGTACGGTAGGGGGAGGGAGGTCAGGAAACCCAGTATTAAAATTCCATATAAGAAGTAGGCTAAGACGAATCCTCACACATAGGACGCTATGGGAGCACAGGAAGGACAGAGAGCCGGCATGTGATTGTGTCTGACTGTGTAGCCAGAAGTACCTTCAAAAGAGGTAAACACGGAACTGCTGAGTTGTGACAGGAAGCATTAAAAAGAGACAAAAGTGAAGCAGGGATCATATGGGCCAGACAGAAGCAACAGCTAAGCAGCGAGAACCGCCTTCCACAGATCTCGGAGGAACCTGGAAAAGGTAAAACACTCAGGTCAAAGGAAACACCATCAGGACAGGGAATCCTAAAATTCTGCATCCTTGTGACAAGAAGAGAAAAGGCAGGACACCAAGCTAATGGTGCTAGTGCTTGTATTTCAATAAATAAAATCCCCTGCGATCATACACTAAGCATTCTTTATTTATTTGGAGTATTATTATTGTTATTATTAAGAAAAAGGTTACGAGCTTAATAGATTTAGTAACAATGGTAATGGATCAGGAGGAGACAGGAAAGGACTCAGGTGGATGAGATACCTCAGATAAATCTTGTGTTTTTAAAAGGGTCCAGCCTGGTAGCCTAGCGGTTAAAGTTCTCACCTAGAACACATCGGGATCCCACATGGGCACAGGTTCTAATCCTGGCAGTCCACATCTCAACCAGCTCTCTTCACTTATGGCCTGGGAAAGCAGTGAGGACGGCCTAAAGCCTTGGGACCTTGCACCCATATGGGAGATCCAGAAGAGGCTCCTGGCTCCTGACTTCAGATTGGCTCAGTTCCAGCCAGTGCAGTTGCTTGGGGAGTGAATCAATGGATGGAAGATCTTCCTCTCCATTTCCCTTCCTCTCTGTATATCTGACTTTCCAATGAGAATAAAATAAATCTTTAAAAAAAAAAAAGCTACCAATAACAGGGCTGCCGTGTCTTATAAATACTGGCAATCCTATAGTGGTGCCGGTTCTAGTCCTGGATGCTCCACTCCTGATCGCACTCACTGCTTGAAACCTGGGAAAGCAGAAGAGGATGGCCCTGGGCCTTGAGGTCCCTGCACCCACATGGGACACCTGGCAGAAGCTCTTGTCCCCCTGTTTCAGATCAGCTCAGCTCTGGCCATTGTGTTCACTGGCTGGAAGACCATCTCTCTCTCTCTCTGTAATTCTGACTTTTAAACAAAACAAAATAAATTTTTACAAAACGACCAATAAAATAACACCCTGTGTTCTAAATCCCTATCACAACTAATGAAAACTTGTAATGCTTCTTATATCTAATAACTCACGCTGCCCGTTCTTCACGCTTGTTATGCCACAGTGTTTAGACATCAGTGCAAGACACATGGGGTTGAGTCTCATCTGCTGGTATTTTTGCAAGGATTTCTTCACATTATTATTTCCAACTCAGCAAGAAATTCACATTCCCTTTGCTCTTCTTTGTTTATGATAGCATTTATTCTAATTCTTCTTGTCCTCAGGAAAATACACAGCAATTTTGACCTCCCACATAATGACTAAGAAAGCATTTATCTTAAGACAATTATATCTAAGCTACTTTGTAAATCTCACAATAAATTTAGATCTGATTATTTTAATTTTGTCACAAAATCTTTTCATAAGGACAATGGGCATGTTCCCATTTAAAATGCAAAATAGCAACTGCCTTGTCTCAGCCCCTAAAACGCCCCTATGCAAGCATGAAACCAAAATCCTCACAGGCACGTCACTGAGATATGCTAAAAATACTGAATATGGGACTGCAATGCTATACGACACAAGCAGTTGAGAGCATAGACCCAGCAGCCTGCCTTAGTCACTTACTAGTCTTGCTGCTTTAAGAAATTCCTGCTGCCTTCGCAGATGCAAACCAGGGGTACTAACAGTATCTATCTCCAATGGTTAATACGAAGGAAATTCACACAAGTATGCATGCATGCACATGGGGGTTTCAAAAAGGTCATGGCAAATACAATTAAATGTAAGCTTATTTTGGTGCAAAATATTTTGAAATCCATGAACCTACGAACTCTTCCAGAAGGTTGTGGGGGTGGGCAGTGGATGACTGCATTTCATATTAGACGGTCTGGTTTCTATTGACGCACACCCTGAGAGGCAGCAGGTAGCTCGGGCACTTGGTCCTTTGCCGTCCACGCAGGAGACCTAGGTGGAGTTCCAGACTCCTGGCCTTGGCCTGTTTGTTGGGAGCACTTGGAAGGGTAAGCTGTGGGCAGATTATCTTTCTCTTTTAAATAAAATGAAAAATAAAATATTAAAAACTCATAAAAACACATATTATGGAAAAATGCTGCGTGAATTTCAAAATGTTTTTGCATACAAATAAACTTTTAAAAAATTATCTGAAAGTCAATTCCAGACAGAGACCTCCCATTTGCTGGTTCACTCCCCCAGTTGGCTGCAGCCAGGGGCTTCATCCAGGTCTTGTATCTGGGTGGCAGGGGCTCAACCATTAGGTCAGCTTCAGCTGCTTTCCCAGGCCATTAGCAGGGAGCTGCATCACAAGTGCAGCAGCCAGGACTTAAGCTAGCGCCCATGTGGGATGCCAACACTGCAAGCAGTAGTTTTACATGCTACACTATGCCAACCTTGAAAACAAACTTATCTTTTAACTGTTTTTTCAGTGGGCACACACACCTGTGGTTTAAAACAGTCTCTGATAAATTATAGGTGCAATGTAACTGTTAGCTATTATTAGAGATGAAGAAATAAAAAGTCAAGTAGATGATATAATTTGCCCAAAGGCATACAATTTTCAATTACAAAGAGAGAAGGAAGATAAACTCGATTCTTTCTTGCTTCAAAATAACCCATCAGTAAAGTAAATGATTATGGGAAAGAGGAAAGGCATTTTGTGACAGTTTTATGGTGTGAGCTCCGTAGGCAGCCTGTTTCTCCAAACTCCAATCCCACCAATCCACACCCGGGCCAAGTGAATCACACTTTCTCTCTACTTGGCATGCAAGTCCATTTCTCCACCTTACACTTCTTCTCACTTGAGGGCCCCTCTCTAAAACAGGAGTTTGCCGTGTATTGGCAGAGGGCACTGTGTAACCCTCAGAGGTTCACCTGCTGAACATCTGCTCTTCAGGGTGACAGTACCGATGTGGTCCAACTTCAGAGGGGCCGACTGACTGTCACTAGGCTGCAGGGGAGCACTCACAGGATAGACTCAGATACTTCTCACATTATCCCAGCCAGTCCCGGTTGGAGCAGCCTGTTAGAGAAGAGTCAGCTTGGCCCCCAAATCCCTCCGGTTTCCCATTCTCCCACAGAGGCTCCCCTTCCCCTTCTGCTTCTCTGTGCTGTGATGCTGTAATGCAGCCAGGTGGCCCTCCCAGAGCCCAAACATATGGGTTGCCAATCTTGTATATTCAGCCTCCAAAGCTACAAGCTAAATATATTTCATAAACATTTTTAACTACCCAGCCATGGATATGTTGCTAAACTAGCATAAAATGGACTAAAAACTCCAACAGCAGGGACTCCCACATTGGGGACGCTTAACAAATGCTGAACCACCTGCAAGACAATAGGCTTCCTCTCAGTGTTCAGGTGATCATAACTACATCCTTGTTGACAGAGAATATGCCTAGGTTTATTTTGATTTCAGACGTTATCTATAATAGCTCTAAACACAGTTTGGGATATTAAAAGAGAAACAGAATAAACAGTCTAAAACATTTTCCAAAACATAAAGGAAAAAATAGCATAATGCATAGGCTTACAAACAATATTATGTATTCAGCAATATCTAAAAATTATAAATGGAAGGACGCTACTAAAGCAACTGGGGTTATTATAACATATATGTGATAGCATCTTGAAAAGTAGCTGGGCAATGGAAAAGAAGTCCTAAGGCATGTTTTTACTTGACTCTTCCTGCCTTTTGGGATATGAACATCCTGATATGGCACAAAGACCGGAGAAGAACTAGGGGGTTTAAATGATAATCTGCATATCCCCACACTACACAGTATTCAGACCATTTGCCTTCATGTTGCTTTTGACTGGTCTTAACCCAGCTCCGAGGGAAGGGGACAAGCCTAGGGTCACCAACTAAGGAGGGCTCTCCAGGAAACCTCTGGGGCTGCTCCGACTCGCCAATGCCAGGAAGATTCCTGGCAAACTCCTTTCCCTTCAGCTCTGCTCCCATCTGTGCTGCCTTCAGCTGATTCTTTCTGCTCACGGGGCCCTGCCCTGCCCTCCAGCCCTGCTACTCCAGTCACACCCCTTCATTTCAGCAATTACTAGATTGCAAACTTGCTTATCTGAATCCTTTCTGCTTTGAGGGTAAAGATAGCATCTCATTTATTTTTCATACTCCCACTTCTTGACAGGTCCTATGGAAAAAAAAGGTTCCCAGAATCATTTGTGAGCCTAAAATGAGTCTTACTAACTACATACACACATATACAGAAGAAACCTTCATGCTTTGTGCTTTCATTTTGGGCACGACAAAGCAATTGACACACTGGATTCTGCCTTGCAGCTTATTAAAGAATACGGTATTACTCCCTTTAGCCTTCAAAAGATGAGAGAATAAGTTTCTTTACTTGATATGTTCCTATTACATATCACGTACCAGTTTTGACAGTAACTCTTGGATAAGGCAGTGGCTATCAAACACTGTGCCCTCAGGATGCTTTTACCTACTCTCAACAGGTGTGGCGATTTATTTTAAACTAACATGTAAGTACAGCATGGTCCAGCAACTGCATTCTGGACATTCATCCCAGAGAAGTAAAAATGTACCGGAACTCCAAAGAAGCTCAAACTTGGAGACAACCCAAATGTTCTTCAACAGGCAAGAGGTTGAACAAACTGTGTGCATCCATGCTATGGAATTCACTCAACATAAGAGTTACTGAAACATAATAACAGTTGGGGTATTGGGCCAAATAGTGATGCTGACATCCCAGATGGGTGTTGGGGTTCAAACCTCCCACCTCTCATCCAGCTCCCTGCTATTGTGCCTGGTGAGGCAGAGTAAAACGACTCAAGTGCACTCACAAGGGAGACCTAGAGGAAACTTCTGATTTCTGGTCCAGTTCCAGACGTTGTGGTCATCTGGAGAGTGAAACAGTGGATGGAAGAGATCTCTGTCTCTACTTCTAACTCTGCCTTTCAAATAAATAAGTCTTAGGGGAAGGAAGGAAGGAAGGCAGGCTCGCAGGAGGGAGGAAGAAGCAAAGGAAGGAAGGAGTAAAATTGGGGTACAAAAAGGGCAATAATGAGCATCTTCACAATGATGAAAATGTTCTATATTTTGACTGTGTTCATGTTGATATCCTGGTTTTGACATTGTACTATTCTACTCAAGATGCTATCACTAGAGGAAAATGAGTAAAAGGGCATTTGAGCTAACACTGCAGTATTTCTTATATCTGGGTGTGAATCTACAATTATCTTAAAGAGTTGTAATCAAAGATTCTAAACAGCTCTTACTTGAATTTGTCCATTTCTGAATTGCTGATTAAAATGCAAAGATACTCATTTGTTAATAAAGCAGTAAGCCTGTTAGGTTAATATTTTTAGAAAAATTAACATTTTTCAAAATAAAAAACACGACAGACACGTTATTTCATATTTTTGTAAATCTGGAGTCTCACATCTGTTCTGATTTCCTATGTGTCATGAGCTCACATGTCCACATGAGAGAAAGGCATTCCGAAAATAATTTTGATTTTGTGGACCCAATGAATGAGAATAGGGTGGACAAAAGCTTTAACATCCTTCTTTGAAAACAAGTACCAGTCAATATCATGAGCATTGATTTGAAGAGAAAACAAAAAAATCACTAAAGGCTGGGATGACTCCTGCTGCAGGAGTCTGTCTCTATTGAATAAAGTTCCTTTCCTTACCACAGGCAGACTATCTGGATGTTTGCCAATAAAAATCTATATAGGGAAGCTTTACAGCAACTCTATCCTCACATTACTAAACACTTCCTTCTGCATAGAAGCAAGAATGCTAATTCAGTGCACTTAGTTACTTGTTTTCTTTTCTCCTTGAAGCGATATTTGAAAAATCATATTAAGCTTAAGCATCCTTATGCTATTTGTATTAGCTCTATTTCTATTTACTAAATGAGAAAATTAGGAAAGTAAAAACTGCCAGAAGCTATGAAAGTTAGGTCCTGAACTTCATGCCAGCTGGGTAACTAGGTCACTACACAATGCACTCTTTCATGTATTGTATGTTTACTCAATGTCTATCATGATATTCTGGGGCCTTGGCTTTCTGTCTATAAGCTATCAGCTTTGCTTATACAGTAGTGGTCTGATCCCTGTTCCCACAGGATTTACAACTAGCTCTGAAGTGCTTTACTGTCTATATGTTTTTCTGTATAATAAAATACGTACTGATATGTCATATTTAACTCATAGTCCCAATACTCTGGTCTCTTAATCAGTCTATAAAAAGGTAATCAAATGGGGGCTAACAGAAAATTCACAAATCTTCTATTTTTCATCTTCTAATTTCCAACCAGTAAACTGTGGTGATACAAACGTCTATTTAGTACAAAAGGCTAAAGGTAAAAACTAAATTGAGAGGTGGGAATTTACTTTTGGCTCAGAAGTAAAAAAAACCACATTGCTTGGAAAGCCCATGTTCCATAACTTAGTGCCTGGTTTGAGCCCTGGCTTAACCTGCACTGCCAAGGCTAGCGCCAAGTTATATAATTTTGAGAATCAAGATGGCAGAATAGAGTAAGGAAACATTTAAACAGACAATTATTAGCCAATGTGAACCAGAGAGGGCACATTACAGGAAATAGGAGAGGACAGAAAAACAGCAGAAGGTACCCAGAGACTGACAGACACAGGAAAGCAGCAGACACAACAGTGTGGTGTTGCAGTGACTGATACCCCAGTGGCAGTCAGCAAATGGCAATCTGAACTGTACCAGAAGCTGGAACTACGCCAGCAACCAGGTGGGAAGGAATGTCTGCTGAGAGCTTGGGAGGTGAACCCAGACAAAGAACTGTTCATCCTGCTGGTCTGTGTGACTTGACCAAGAACAGAGACAGAGGAGCAGATCCCAGATGGGCAGTGCAGGAATAGGGTGGATTTCACAGCCCAGTCTGCCTTCTGGAGCTGAATTGGGCACCATTTTGTTTAAGGAGGCAGGGCTTTGGACAGCACTATATATGCACAGAGCTGGGAGTGAACTCATTTTGGGTTCAGTGGACTACAACAACATGGCATATTACAGGTTCCACCCAAGATAGGTCTGGGTAGTCCTCACACCTGATGGCCAACAGATCAAGAACTCTAGTAGTGGCACATCAGACACCATTTTGTACAGTGTGGCAAGGGTTTTAAGACTGAGGGTACAACAGTGAGCTGCACATGTGCTGAGCTCAGCAAGAAGTCACTGAGCTCAGTCTATGCACTGATGCAACAGGAAAATAATATCGACTATGGCATCGTACAGGTCAAAATAGGTCCATGTGGCCTTAGACCTAATAGCCAACAGATTTCGGCAAGATCAGCAGCACAAACAACCTAGTTATATAGGACACCTGGTGTCTCACAAATCCTGGAACCTGCTCCAACCAGAAGTAGGAGAAAGGTTGTACAGACAATGGTGCAGCTTCAGCAAGGTATCACAGGAGGTGGAGACTGGTGAGCCAGGAGCTGGGCTACACAGACCATGACAGAAGTCTAACGTAAGAACCCAGATGTGGAACTCGCTACAAGTGACTGCAAAGAAAAGGCTGTGTTCCAATTGTAATAAGTAAAATTGAACTATAGATGTTTGGTGACACAGCTTAGAAACCTGCCCCAAGGAAAAGAATCTGATAACTAGAAGTACAATGACCAAGAGTAAAAGAAGACACAGAGGCACAATCAATATTACTTAAGACTCCCCTATAAAGGAACAAAAGCCTTTGCAACCTCACAGTTAACTGAGAAAGACACTGAGAAAATGGGGGATACAGAATTCAAGACACTTGTTATAAAACTTCTTATTAACAACGAGAAGCACATAAAGCAGGCATTTAAGGAATTTAAGGAATATGTCACACTGGAAGTGAATCAAATGAAAGCTGATATATCAGAAACGAAGAATACAGTGGAGCAAATTAAAAGTACAGTGGAGCATCTCCAAAATAGAATGAAGAAGGCAGAAGAAAGAATCTCAAAATTGGAAGATACTTCCTGTTACCAAGGGGAAGCAAACAAAAAGCTGGAAGCAGAGCTGGATCAGGCTTAAAAAAGTATTCAAGAATTGAAAGACACTATTAAGAGGCCAGATATAAGAGTTATGGGAGTCCCAGAAGGTGCAGAAAGAGAAGCTGGGTTTAAAAATGTATTTAATGAAATAATAAGGGAAAAAATTCCTAATCTAGAGAAAGAATTGGGAAAAAGCATCCAGGAGGGGCATAGAACCCCCAACAGGTTTGACCAAAAGCAATCTTCACCAAGACACATGATAATCAAGCTCTCTTCAGTCGAACATAAGGAAAAGATCCATAAATGTGCACATGAAAAAAATCAACTGACACATAAAGGGATGCCAATTAAACTCTGGAGATCTCTCACAGGAAACTCTACAGGCCAGAAGAGAATGGAGCGACATATTCCAGATTCTAAAAGAAAAAACTGTCGGCCTAGGATAACATATCCAGCAAAGCTTTCTTTCGTCTTTGAAAATGAAATAAAATTTTTCCACAGTAAAGAAAAGTTGAAAGAACATGCCTCTTCCAAACCTGCCCTTCAAAGGATACTTAAAGATGTTCTCTTGACAGAGAAATGGAAATAGTGCCTACCAAACCAAAGGCAAATGCGAAGAACTTCCCAGTAAAAGAATAACAGAAGACTAAATCAATGAACAAACCATTGATAAAATGACAGAACCAAATTATCACCTATTCACATTAACCCTGAATGGAAAACTAAAAGACTCAGTCAACAGACTACTGGAACTCACAAAAGACTTTGCCAGGGTAGCAAGATACAAAATCAATGAGCAGAAATCAATGGCACTACTATACATAGATAACTCCGTGGCTGAGAAAGAAATGGAAAGTACAGTCCCCTTGAAAAGAGTGGAGAGGAATCTTAAATCCTTAGGAATTAATCTAACCAAGTATGTGGAAGATCTCTGTGATGAAAACTATAAAACATTAAAAAAAGAAACAGAAGACATTTAAAGATGTAGAAACCTACCATGTTCCTAGATCGGCCGGATCAACATAATCAAAATGTCCATATTACCTAAAGTAATATACTGGTTCAATGCAATCCCAATCAAACTCCCAACATTGTTCTCAGAAATAGAAAAGATACAAAAGATCATCTGGAAACACAGAGATCATGAATAGCCAAAGCTATCCTGAAGAATAAAAATCAAGCTATAGGAATCACAATTTTAGACCTCAAGGCATACTCAGAGCAGTGGTCATCAAAATAATTTGATATTGGGACAAACAGAAATACCAGAATGGAGCTTACACATGAACAGCCTACTAATCTTTGACAAGAAAACTGAAAACAATCCAGGGGAAAACAAACGCTGTTGGGATAATTGGACAGCAGCTTGCATAGGTAAGAAACAAGACATCCTGTCACTTTACACAAAAATCAGCTCTAAATGGATCAAGGATCTACCTAAATCTACATCCAGAAATAATCGAATTATCAGAAGAAAACATACGAAGCACTCTCCACAAGATATAGCAATAGGGAAAGACTTCCTAAAAAAGAAACAGGTGGTCAAAAACAACTAATGGAACCACATCAGCTGCGAAGCTTCTGTACAGCAAAGGAAATGATCAACAAAGTGAAGAAGCAACCAACAGAATAGGAAAAAATCATTGCACACTACACAAGTGATAGGGAACTAATATCCATCATTTATAAAAAGCTTCAGAAACTCAGTGAAAGCAAAACAAACAATCCTTTGAAGAAACGGGTGAAAGAAGAGACATTTTTCAAAAGAAAGATTCAAATGGCTAACAGACATGAAAAAATGCTCAGGGAGAAACAAATGAAAACCACATTGAGGTTCCACCTAACTCCAGTGAGACTGGCCTACAGTCAGAACTCTACTAACAACACCTGCTGGTGTGATGTGGGGAGAAAGGTACCCTTCTTTATTGTTGATGGGACTATAAGCTAGTACAACCACTATGGAAGTAAGTATGGACAGTGCTAAGAGAACTGTAAATAAACCTGCCGTATGACCCAGCTTTCCCACCCCTGGGAACATATCCAGAGAAAATCAGATCTGCATACGAAAAAGGAACTATAATTCTATATTCACAGCAGCACAATTTACAGTAACAAAAATATAGAAACAGCCCAGATGCCCATCCAAAGAGGAGCAGATAAAGAAACAGCTACATCTACTCTATGGAAAAAAGAATGCAATTTTACCTTTTGCAACCAAATGGTGCCAACTAGAGACCATTATGCTCAGTGAAATAAGTCAATCCTAAAAGGACAAATGTCATATATTCTTTCTGATATAAGGTAATCTTCATGCAAAATACAGAATCAATAGCCCTTTCATTATGGTTTTTGTTACAATTCATGGTTTTTTATATTTTTATTTTCACTTCTTTAAAATAGTTCCTTCTATTAAAATTTTTAGTGACTCATAGGTCATATAGTCCTATTATTTTCTCCAGGAAGGTTTTTTGTTTTCTTTTTCATTTCTTCACTGCCACATTGCTCATTAGGCAGCATGTTACTTACCTTCATGCTGTTGTAAAGCAAAGATGGACACCCAATGAAACTGTTAAATATATCCTGACAACAGGATGCTAGATTGTCTGCCATTGCCTATACCCTCGATGTCAGGATACACACAGCAAAATGATAGACTTATGATTGCTTATAAAGGACTATACTATTGTAAAAATATGGGGGAAATCTGTGAAGGGAGGGAGTTTAGGGATGAGGTAAGGGAAATCCCAGAGCCTATGGAATTGTATCATAAAAATAAAAAATAAAATAAAATGCCACAGCTTTCAAAAACTAAAGACGGACATCACTACTGAATAATTTATTTCCATTGATGTGCATGTGTGTGCTGTGCGCGCATGTATGTTACATAAAGATTTTCAGATACAAAATGACTTTGGGCCAATTCTCAGTGGTCCATCTCCAAGGATACCAGATGTCTGGGCTTTCCCATGGATGATCTACACAGACCAAAATTTTATTAGCCTTGGTACTCATCCAAGATGATTCCTATGAGCTACCAGAGGCCCTTCTAATTTATTAAATGAGTTTATTAAATGTGAGCTACAGTTCTAATACTTGGAAAAATTGAGGGAAATTCTGCCTGTATTGTAATTCAAGACCCAGATTCAAATGTGTCACAAATGAGACATCCTTTCATAATACAAAAATCTAGCATTACATGCCTGGAAATAAAGTATCTGCAGTGTTAAGCCAGAAACATAAAGAGGTTAGGTGGTATGCTGATTTGAATAAGATGATTAACAAAGCACTCCAAAGTTTAACTATTTTCCCATGTTTTAAAATGGATTAAAACAAAATCCCAGGTTTTGCACATCACTACCCACCTTGACATCTCCGCAGGAGAATTTCAACACACACACACACACACACACACACACACGGGCAAAACTAATTATTCTCTCTAACTTGAGACTGGACTTTCCAATCACCCTCCCACTTATGTAAAATTTACCAAGAATCTCCAATGTGCACACACCAAAATTCCCGTACCTGTCAAGTTATATTTTGGGAAGGAAGGAAAGACAATACATGTAAAAATAAATAGACATTTTTATTTCAGAGGCTGTAATGTGTTACAGAATAAAACAGAACAAAACAGGGAGGACACAGTACTGGGAAAGGGATCGCTATTTTTAAACAGGGTGATCAAGAAATAAATCACTGGGGATGCTGGGTCCCAGGAGATATCTCAATGGCTAAATCCTCATCTTAAAGCAACCAGAATCCCATTTGAGTGCTGGTTCATGTCCCAAATGCTCCACTTCTCAACCAGTTCTCTTCTTGTGGCTTGGGAAAGCAGTAAAGAACTGGGCCAATGTTTTGGGACCCTGAATCCACATGGGAGACCCGAAAGAAGCTCCTGGCTTCTGGCTTTGGATCAGCTCAGCTCTGGCTGTTGCGACCACTTGGGAAGTGAATCAGAAGACGAACTATCTCTGTTTTTTCTTCTCTCTGTAAAATCTGAATTTCCAATAAAAAAAATTAATTAATTTTTAACAAATCTTGCAGGACTTTAAAAATTCTGGTTTTTACATTGAGTAAGAATTTTAACAGAATACCCTGGCAGCTATGTGGAGAACGGCCTGAAAGAGTCAGGGACAGAATAATTAGAAATCTACTGAATTATTCCAAGAGATGATGTTAATCTTAACTACAATGAACACAATTGATATAGTGAGAAATGAGTCAATTCTAGACTCATTTTGGAGGCAGGACCAATAAGGCTTCCTAGTGAGCACAAAGTGCTGATGACAGGTAAAGGATGTTTCCAATATTCCTGGTCAGAGTATGTAGAAGGTGATTATTACTGTACCTGAGGTGCAGAAGCCTGTAAGAGAGCAGGTTCAACGGGCATGTTCAAGGTTGAACTTGTGAAAGTTGAAATGCCTACTCTTCAGTAAAGATTCAGCTAGTGGGCATTTATACCTACACGCCCAGTTGAAGAGAGTCCAGACAAGAGGATGACCATGAATATTCAGAATCATTAATGTATAAATTGTATGGAAAGTCAACACGTTGGAAAAGATCACCAAAGCACAGTGAATGATGAGTCAGGCATAAGACAGAAGGGGGTTTCAGCTTTGGTTCATTTCAACACAGCAAGGTCTGGGAGATGATAGGAACCAGGTTCAGGAAAGTGGCCATTGCAATTGGAAAAAAAAATGAGAAGAGTATAGTTTTGCAAAAACAGGTAGAGACTGTTTCAAGAAGAAAACAATCACATGTGTCAAATCCTGCAGACAAGTAAGCTTGCACTGGGACTGACTTATCACCTGGGAATTCAGCAGTGACCTTGATACAGAGTTTTGATGGCATGATAAAATCAGAAACCTCCTAGAATGAGCTCAAGTGAGAACCGTAAGGGAAAAATGGTCAATAATGGCAATGTCAGTCAGCAACGGGGAAATCCTACATTCTGGCAAAGATGGAGACGCCCAGAGGTGACAGAACTGCACCTCCATTAACACCTTTTACATACAGGTTTTTTACTTGCATCTACACTCTTAAATTCACTTCCTCTCTCATTAGAGCCCTTGGTCGCAAGGCTAACCTCTCTCTCTCTTACATAGGTTCAATACCTAATTCCTCGGGCAAGGCTTCATCATTCATCTTTCTTTCATCTGTCTCACTGTCAACCACAAAAGCTCAGTCTCAAAAACTGTTCAAGAGAAAACGAAGCACTCTTCTCTACTCCCTTCCTCCATTCATTTCACTGCCTCTACACTCCCAGGCTCCAGTGCTCCATAGGCCACGGGACTGCTTCTATTGTGGTGGTGCCTGTCTACCTGCCAAATGGCCCCTTCTCTGTCCCAAAGGCTACCTGTCCTCTGCCATGTCATTGATTCCTCTCCCTGAAACCTCAGCAGGCACAGGTTACACCACTCTGTTCTGGGTTTTAGTCTACCATCCACCCTTTCGTGACGGCTGTGCAATTAGCTTTAGATAAACTTCAAAAGAGTTGAATTGGTTGGCCAAAGTGAAAAGGTGGTCTACGGTTTATATCATAAAACTACCCTCCAAAATGGGGAACAAAATTGTGAACATTCATGGACTGGAGTAGCTGCAAAGGAGTCCTGGAATCAATCCCCCAGGAAATTCCTAGCAGTAACTAGTAAAGATACGAATTTTTTCCTAGTCATTTATTTTTATTTAGTTGAGAGGCGGAGGGCGGGGGAGGGAAGGGACACAAAGGAAGGAGGGGGGCACAGAGAGAGAGGAAGTTGTCACCCACTGGCTCACTCCCCAGATGCCCTCAACCACTGGAGCTGGCCAAGCTGAAGACAGGAGCCAGGAGTTTAATCCAGATCCTCCACCTGGGTGGCAGGGACCACTTGGGCCATCACCTATTGCCTCCCAGACTGTGCCATTAGCAGCAAGGGGAGTATAGCCAGAACTGAAACTCAGGTATTCCACTATGATGGAAACAGGCACCCCAAAGTTGGCTTAACCACTAAGCCAAGCACTGTTCCTCCACAAGCTCTGGGAAGAATCCTTATAAATATGCAAGTTGAACATAAATTATTTTATCCAGATCAAATTTATTCATTTTAATATTGTTCCAGTCATCCCCTGGCATCCTTGCAGAATGAATTTAAGCATTATACTTTTCTTTTAATTTCCATCTTTTTAATTCTAGCAAAATCACTCATGTGTATTATTCCCTTAACTTTTAAAGTGCATGTTTAATATCCTTGGCTCCATATGCTTTTCCTCTTTTTAAAGATTTATTTATTTTTATTGGAAAGGCAGATATACAGAGAGGAAGAAAGACAGAGAGGAAGGTTCTCCGCCCAACGGTTCACTCCCCAAGTGACCGCAATGGCCGGAGCTGAGCCAATCTGAAGCCAGGAGCTCTTCTGGGTCTCCCACACGGGTGCAGGGTCCCAAGGCTTTGGGCCATCCTCGACTGCCTTCCCAGGCCACAAACAGGGAGCTAGATGGGAAGCAGGGCCGCCGGGACTAGAACCTGTGCCCATATGGGACCCTGGCCTGTGCAAGTCAAGAACTTTAATGACTATGCTATCGCACTGGGCCCTCCATATGCTTTTCTACACTTGATCTTAGCCAAAAGGCTGAGTAGCGATCCATATGCTTTTCTTATTCTAGCATTTCTCTCATCAATTGTGATGGATTCTGTATTTAGGTTAAACCTTATCTACATTACCATAATTATTTTTCCAAGCTTCCTCTTCACATTTTAGTTTGGTGACTAGAATAAGGAAGCTGTCAAATTTGTGTGAATTAATCCATTCCTTTTTTTTTCTTTGAGTGCGTTTTTCACTAATGTTAATCTCCTTTAAAATGAATTAAAGATTTGCCTCTATTTTCTTCATCTGTATAGCTTTTAAAATCCTGGTTGTCGCTCTGTTCTGATTCGGTATGCAGTACGAGGACAGAGTTAACTTGACGTCTCCACAGTGGTTGACGTTTACGGGACTCACACCTGTGTTTAAAAATGGTTGTTCCAGCATCTGTTGGCAGCCTTGTGGGATGAGTTCCAGGAGCTCCTGAAGAGCTCCAGTCTCCCACACACACAGTTGAAAGCATCTCCTCATTACTTAGAATAACTGGAGGAGCACAATGGCCTACACATCGCTTGGCTTGTGTAGATCCTGCCTGGGAACCAAGTCTTCCTCATTCATCTTTACAGGCTATGACGTCACAGCAGGTGACCAACGGCAGACAGGGACAAGGAAGGACAGAACGAAGGAACAAAGGAGTCTTTAGCTTTAGTCACACCTTATCAAATCCTACTGACCTGCTGGCTCTGGAAATTTTATGCTCATTACTTCTGTCCTAATTCAGGTTTCTATCGCTTTGTGATTATATCCTAACAGCCTTTAGTTTCATTCCTGCATCACAAAAGAGGTCTCTTAATTCCATCGTTTTCAATCCACCTAACATATTTATAGGCAAAAGGTCAGGTAGGTTTTTTTTTTTCAAGCAAATTTATGAAATTATAATATTCATGTCTGAAACATACAAAGACCTAAATACAAAGTCAGTGTCTACCTGACACTTTCTGGAATGACTTCATTAATACAAAGTTCTAGAGTCAAAAAGTCAACTTTAAAAAGTGGGGCCTCCAAGATCACATATGTACATCATGTAATACTGAGACAGGTGAGCTGTCACATGTCGCTGTATTAACATCACCAACTACAGAATAGGTGGTTTGATTTCTCCTTAGTGTTTTGTCGCTCAAGTTCTTGTCCATCACTCGGTCTCTCCAGCAGCTTTTCAGGTAAGTGCGTTCCATCCTGACTCCTCAGCCTTATCAAGTTTCCCCTCTTCACCAATGAGGGAACTCGGTGTGTCATCAGCAGCTACAGCCATGGAACTGGGCAGGATCCCCACATCAGAGAACAGGGATCTTCACAGATGAACCTCTTCCTGCTGGTACGTCCGATACCACACCCAAGTTCCCAAACACTGTGCCGTGGCCAGACGGCACGTCAGATCATTCAGATCTCCAAACACTGCTATTTTGTCTCCTTACCTGAATCATCTCTCTGGCTCTCACCTTACTTTCTCTCCCTTTCTTTCTACTTGTCCTTCGTACTCTGCTCCTACACTTTCCACTGCATTCCCACAATTTTTCCTCCCAACACTTTCTCAAGGCTTTTTTTCCCCACGATACATTTCTCGATTCTTTCAAGTTAGAAAATACTAAACACACATATTTTTATCATAATAATGTGTTATTATTATGACTCTCCATGACGTTTTCTGCATAAATTACCTGTTTATCTGTCATCTGTTACCCATCCCCTTCATACTCCCCAGCCTCACATACAGCATCCCAGGAGCCTGCTAATTTGCTGCCGGCTGGGCATTCAGAAATCCAAACCTACACGGATCGCATGCCAAAAAGGAGGCCCAGGAGAGGAAGAAGGCATGGAGCTCCTGTACAGGTGATGGCACAACTGCTTAGGGTGGGCAGCAGTGTTTTTCAGAGTTTGTGGAAGATTTCGGGGCTGAGGGTAGGTGGGTGGGGGTGGGATGGGAAATGCTAAGATTGATTGGGGCCTCTTGCTGGACCCCAGGAGCCATAGCACAGTTCAGTGACCATAGCTGCGCCCTAGCTGTGCTTTTAAAAACACTTTTAGGTCTGTTTATTCAATAATGGTAGGTTCCAGTGAAATAAATCACTCCACTCAAATGTAAAAGTGGGTTGTTCATAGGCCCAAAACAACAACTTATCACGAAAAATCTAAGTGCCAGACTCTGTGTTACAGACACAGGATACCCTGGCATGGCATTTGCTGGTATATCATCAACATTCATCTCCTCAACTTTCATCTTAAACTGCACCAAGGTGCAGGTTGGTTTTCATCCATGAAGTTTAGGTTACCCAGTTTCAGTTACACTGTATAGAAAAAAATGACTGGGGGAGGATGAAAGTATAAATCATAGTGTGGAGTGAGATTACTTCTGAAGCACTTTCCCGCAGAACTATTCTTAACCAGGAGCTGCACAGCACTGCTGGGGTTCTCAAAGACTGCCAACTCCTGTCCTTAAACACGGGGTCTTGCTGCCCTGTTAAGGAGCCTCTATCTAGAGAGAGCTTTTTAAGAGAAGCATTTAGAAAGTGATATCACAGAGATTTCAATGGTTTTGTTCTTAAAGAAACCTTGGGACAAAAACAAAGGCAAAAGATTTCACAGTTCCTAATGGGGCTTGTATCCCAGCCCTAAATATCCCCACAAAAACCCAGTAGTCTTACTTTTTAAAAATTCTTAAAATTAAGGATTACAGTATTTTTGGGTGTTGTGCACAACTTAACTAAGCATTTGCTTAGGATTCTGCACCACACATCAGAATACCGAGCTTTGGGCCCCTCAACCCACATCCCGCCCTTGCCTTTGATCCAGCATCTTGCTAATCCACACTCTTAGAAGGAACACAGGATAGTTCAAGTGTGTCGGTCCCTGAAACCTCACTCCTGGCCTCTGGCCTGGCTCAGCCCAGGCTGCTGCAGTAATCTGGGAAGTAAACCAACAGATGAAACATTCTCTCTTGCTCTCTCTTTCAAATAAATCTAAATAAATGAATAAAAGTCTGAAGCATCTTAAGAAACAAAACCTAACAACTAGTTGATATTATCTACTCCTGTTGGGGGCGGAATTTATCCCATTGCCTCGAACAGAAGAGTTCCACATGAGATAATGCAAAAGCAAAGGAACCTTATTGCTAGCGCTAGGGTCCAAGTCTCATCCAGCATAGTAGAGTCTTGACGAGGACCCCAGCCATACATTTAATAGATCATAGAGGGTCTTGGCTGCAATTCTAGGAATGGGCCATTGATTCTTCGAACAGTCATTGCCAAGATTGTAATTGATCAGTTTCTATCGCCCATGACCACTCTGGTGGCTGGTCTCTCTTATCTCTGTCCACCCCAGTGGTCAGCCTCTATCACCATGACCCCCTGATGACTAGGGACCTTTCACGTCTCCTCTGACTGGTCGGCTCTGTCTAGGGTGTGTGGCGGCCCACTTCGGGGAAGTGAGTGCCTCAATTCTAGGGACTGAACTTGGGTCTAGCCTGACTGAGGCCTGCCCGAGGCCTGTCATGGCTTTACCTTCGTTCCCCTTGTAACAAGCAAAGCTCTCATTACAGAAGCCAAACTTAGCTTTATTTTCTTTATTGTTAAACATTCATTTATTATCGAACTATTTCTTAACACTACTCCCTAATACTACTTCTTATTATTATCATTCTAGTACTATCTATCTACTGCTTAACACACTGTTCTCTTGATTCATCTATCACTCTGCACACTTTAGTACTACTTAGCTCTTACTTTAGTCCCACAGTTTCACATTCCATATAATATTTTGTATGGCTGCCTCTTTTTCCCCATTTACTAAGAAACCTGGTCAGGATTCTTTGGCTTCAAGTTCTCTTTTTCTTTAGCAGGTCAATGTGAGAACTTGTCCTAGAGGAAAACTATCTCCACAAATTAAATATCTGACCTAACTTAATCTACAAGCTAACATTTTAGCAAGAACTATCAATTGTCATAAACTATGAAGTAGGTGGTCAATACAAGCTACTTATGCAATTAAACTGAAAAAACACTTTTCTACAAAAATTAGAATGGCTACTGCTTTTCTTGATGTGTAACACCAAAGACATGCTCCTCACCAGTTGGTAACCGAGTTTAGGAAGCAGGAAGGGAACCACCATTTTCTAGATCTAAATATACATAAACATCTATCTAGCTCATGGAATGAACACTCAATATCATTAGAATATCTATATTATCTAAAGCAATCTACAAATTCAATGCAATCTCTATCAAAGTAGCAGTGAGTTTTTACAGAATTACGAAAAACAATCCTGTAATCATACAGACTCGCTTAAGACCATGTACAAAGTGATCCTCAGTAAGAAAGATCAAGCGGGAGGCATCACAATATCCGACTTCCAAATTTACTACAAGGCTATAGTAATTGAAATAGCATGGCACTGGATAAAAACAGATACATAGGCCAATGGACTAGGACAGACAGCACAGAAATTAATCCATGTACATGCACCAAACTGATTTTTGACGAAGTGCTCGGGCCATGAAGTGGACTAAGGATAATCTCTTCAACAACTACACACACACACACACACACAATTAGATCCATACCTCTTACTATACACAAAAAGTAATGCAAGTTAGGTCAGAGACCTAAACTTAAGGCCTGAGACTTTTACAAAGCTGCTGGAAGAGGGCATAAAAGCCTTCTAAGACACTGGCATAGTGGGTGATTTCTCAGACCAGACCCACAAAGCACAGGCCACAAAAGCAAAACTAAACAAATGTGACATTAAACTCAGAAGCTTTTGCACGACAAAGAAAACAAAGAAAGAAAACAAAGAAAATCAGTTAAGAGATCTCCAACAGAACAGGAAAAAACATTTGAAAACCATTTATCTAACAAAGGACTAATAGCCCTAAGATATCAGCAATTTAAGAAGCTCAAGATGGATCACCAACCAACTCAGCTGAACAAAGAGGCAAAGGACCTCAACAGACAATGCTCAAAAGGAAAAATTAAATGGCCGACAAATGTATGGGGGAAAAAAAATCTCAACATCAGTAGCCTTTAGAGAAACAGAAATGGAAAACAAGATATCACCTCCCCCACACCAGAACGGCTCAAATCAAAACACAAACAGTAACAAACGCTGACAAGGGCGTGAAGGAAGGAAGCCCTTCTTTCTACATTGCTGTCAGGAATGTAACTTAGTGTGGCCACTGTGTAAAGCAGCGTGGGGGGGGCTACGGCTGTGGCACACACGGCTAGGTCTCTGCCTGTGGTGCTGGCATCCCCTGGGGGCAACCGGCTCCAGAACCAGCTGCTTGATGTCCAGTACAGCTCCCTGCTATCGAGCTTGTGAAAGCAGTGGTGGATGGCCCAAGTGCTTGGGCCCCTGCACCCACTGGGAAACTCGGGAAAAGCTTCTGGTTTTTGATTTTAGATTGGCCCAGCTCCAGCCACCAAGGCCATTTGGGGAATCAAAAGGTGGATGGAAGATCTGTCTCTCTCTTTCTAAGTCTGCCTCTCAAATAAATAAATCTGCTTTAAAAAGAAAGACAAATAACCACATGTTCTCCCTTATACACGGAAATAGAAATATGAAAGAAAAAAAAAAAAGCCTGTATGTGTCAGTACGGCTACAAATACAGGCTTTATATCCTTATCAAAACGATGGTTAGGAATGTTCTACTACTACAGTTTTAATGATCTGTGACTCCTGTAAAAGGTACTGCATCTGGGTGAAACGGTCATTTCCATTTAGTAGTCCACTAAAGCTTTTGACTATATTCTCACTAGGCCATTGTCTTCTGACTTTTTACTTCTTAAACTTTTGTTTGGTGAAGTCTTGAGCCTTTTCACCATAACACAAACTTAAAATGTTATCTCTGGGCTGGTGATGATGACCAAGCAAGTTATACCAGCATCCCATAGGGGCATCAGCTGCTCTACTTCTCATCAGCTCTCTGTTTATGGCTTGGGAAGGCAGCAGAGCTCAAGCGCTCAGGCCCCTGCACTCAATGCTGGGAACTCGAAGACGCTCCTGGCTCCTGGCTTCAGATTGGCTCAGCTCCAGCAGTTGTGGTCATCTGGGCAGTGAACTAGCGGACAGATGATCTCTGCTTCTCCTTCTCTCTTTAAACTTGCCTTTCAAATATAAAGTTACATTTTAGAAAGTCTCCTGGGAAAGTTGCCTCCCTTCAGGTGTTGTTCTTGACAACGTGTGTGTTTAAGGATTTGTTGTTGGACATCTTGTGGACCAGTTTATTTGAAATGAAGACTTCATGGAAAGACACACACACACACACACACACACACACACACACACACGGAGAAAGACACTGATTTTCCATTCTTTGGTCCACTCCCCACATGACCTCAACAGCCGGACGCCAGGAGCCTGGGTTTGTCTCTAATGCAAACAAGAATCCAAGATGACATCAATAAAGATTGGCAGAGGAATAAGATTTAGTGTTAATAAAGTGAAAAAACAAACTGGAAGCGGAGAATGGGCACTGTTGGGTAAGATGCAACCAACAGGGTTTGGGGGTTATTCCTTTTAAATGAACTGAAGACAGTAAAGAATTCAATATTCACAGAGTGCTACTGGCAGCAGGGTTTGAGTACCACCATTTGCCTTTTTTGGAATTCCTAGAAGTGTTAGGGTCTACAGTGATAGCCTAGTGCCTAAATCCTTGCCTTACACCTGCCAGGATCCCATATGGGCTCCAGTTTGTGACCTGGCTGCTCCACTTCCCATTCAGCTCCCTGCTTGTGGCCTGGGAAAGAGGTTAAGGACGGCCCAAAAACTTGGGACCCTGCACTTTGTGGGAGACCCAGAAGAAGTCCCTGGCTCCTGGCTTTGGATCAGTTCAGGTCCAGCTGTTGTAGCCACTTGGGAAGTGAACCAGTGGATGGAAGATCTTTCTCTCTGCCTGCTTCGCTCTGTAAATCTGCCTTTCCTTAAGAATAAAATCTTTAAAACAAGAAGTGTTATGGTATCAGGTACATGATGGGAGGTTGAGTATCAGCCATGCTAATTTATTCTATCAACATTTATTAACAATGAACTATAGGTCTTTGCTTACATGCAGTCAACAGCCATGCTGGATGCTTTTATTCCATATAGGTTCTGGGTGGCGGCTTTGCAAAAGTAGTTACATTAGGTTACCTGGGCTGCGGCACAAAGGTGAGTGGTTTGGGTGGAGTTGGCAGGGGTCAAGGGAGGGGCTGGTGATCTCAGCTCTCTCCTTGCCAGCCACCTCCCTCCTGTGTCAGTCACTCCTTGAACATTTGACTTTGTCTCCTGTTAAGTCCTTAAAAGGTCCTTTTCAACAAGTTGATGTATTAATTTATTAGTTACAGGCATATTACTCAATTGAAGCATTTTCTTGAAGTGATTTCATTTGAAAACCAAAACGATAGTAAGGGAAGGGAATGGCATAAAATGGAATGTGCAACCTGCACCTCCTCAAAAAAGGCAATTATCTAGACAATGATTTGAGGCAAATTTTTTTAAATCAGTAATTTACTTATTTTATTAATTTCTTCTGTATTAAAAGATCATATGTTCAATAACACTGCTTATATGCTTTTTAAATTTTTTCTTTGAAATTTGATGTCAATAGTCTCAGGCAACTGTGAATTAGATGGCACATCTGCCCATTTTTATTCTTTTAAAAAATAGACTTATTTTTATTTTGAAAGGCAGATTTATAGAGAGAGGAAGAAGGAGAGCGAGAGAGAAAGGAGAAGAGAAACAGGAAAGAGATCTTCCATCCACTGGCTTTCTCCCCAAATGGCCACGATGGCCGGAGCTAGCCAATCTGAAACCAGGAGCCAGGAGCTTCTTCCAAGGCTCCCATGTGCAGTGCAGGGGCCTAAGAACTTGAACCATTCTTTGCTGTCTTCCAGGCCACAGGCAGAGAGCTGGATCTCAAGTGGAGCAGCTGGGACCGGCACCCATAAGGGATGCTGGCACTGCAGGAGAAGGGTTAGTTGGTTAAGTTATGGCACCAGCCCCTCCTTCTTTGATTCTTAGGCACACATTATATATAGCTAATGTTTCCTGTTTATATTTGAGTAGTCAATAACATTTCACTATGCTAAAAATAGTATACATATCTTTAATATCACTGTACTAATTCAAAAGTATTTTATATCCTTTATACTTCATTTTTCTACATATATCTATATGTAACATAACACATATCATGTTTGTATTTGCACTTCTCCAACCACTACATAATACATAACCAGGAGAGCGCAATCATCACCCAAAAGACAAAGTCGTGTCCAGGAAAGCAGCAGACAATGGCCCAAGTGACTGGGTCCCTCAACCCCTGTGGGAGGCCAAGAAGAAGCTGTTCCTGACTGTTCCTGACTGTTGGCCTGGCCCAATCTCAGCCACTGATTGCAACCACCTGGGGAGTAAGGCAGGCACAGCAAATCTCTCCCTTTCCCTGTGTTAACTCAGCCTTTCAAATGAATACAAAAACTTTTTTTTTTTAATGTGCATAATCAACAGTTGCCTCTTGGTGAAGTTAAACATGTCCACATAAAGACCTCCTTAGCCAGAGATGCTCCAGAGGCTTGGCTTCCTGCAGGCGCTCCTCTTCTGTGGATAGAGAACACAGGTTCTCTTCATTCACAACAGTCGATGCAGGAAAGAACAAACCTCATGACCAAGGATCAACAGACAAGACTTCTAAAGCCAAACTGGGCAGCTGGGGGAGCGGGGGCGGCTCCATACACCAAGCAAGCCATCGGGCTGTCCTCCAATCTAATCGACCTGCAGCTGGTGTTATCGATCCCACAGGCCAAGGGACCTGTCCCACAAGACTGCCTTCACCTCAGATGCCTTGGGCTGTTGGACTTGCACTCTGACTGATCCAGTGGGCATCCCCAGCCCTTTCCTCAGCCCAACACTTGACTTATATCAGCTGGTTCATTACCAAGTCTCATTACAAGCCAGACAGAAGACACACAGGGCAAGCTATGAGCAAAAGAACTTGGGACGTCCAGGACTCCACAGGCCTGCCACCCAACAGGCACCTGCATGAAACAGCCAGCCAGGACCTCTGGTTTCAGTATACAGGCATGACTGGTTAAACCACTGGCCACTGATGGTCAGTCTAACCTTTGTCCCTCTCCTCGCCCAGGACTTGGCAGGGTAGGGCTAAAAGACACAGTCCTGTTATCAGGCTTTGTCCTTCTGATGACCAACCCCTTACCCTGCAGTTACATAAGGACTGTTGGTCAACTCATTAGCATACAAAATGACACTTATCATTGTTAACATTCCTCAGATTTCAAAAATGCCAGGGTAAGAGCAACAAATAATCAGCAAATATCAAACCTGCAAAAGAAACAACGTTTCTGTTAAACTCTCCTTTTACGTGAAACAACTAGGCATAAGATTGGCTAGGGATAGCTGAGCTGGAATATTTTCTTGCAAATTCTGTGCATCCTTTGTTCTGTAACCCTACACCCTAATTGTCCATCCAGTATATCCGCCTTCCCATGACGCACCTGTGTCTCATCCAGGACTAGGAAGTAGGGGACACAGGATGGCCTGGTGGAAATTAACTAAACTCCACATGGAGGTGTCGTGAAGTTCCCAGAAAGACTTCTGTCAAACTCCACCTCATTCATATTTTCATGGGGTACCATCCCCTAATGTAAGAGACATGAGAGAACTTCTCACTTCGGGGGGCTTCCAACATGCTTTGTGAGACCTTCTCTGGCCCACTCACATTGGGGATCTCTCCACATAGAGTGGCCTACATGGGAATGTACATTCACTCTCTTTTAAATAAATCCTGCTGTCACTTGTACACTGTTTTTATGCCTGTGCTTTGAATTTGTATCCTGTAGGGGCAAGAGCTTGGAATAAAGATTAAGACGCATGTGTCCATAATACGAGATTGCTGTCAGTGTAGGTGGACGGGGATGGGGTCTTTGAGGTCTGCGGTTATCAGAAATCATATATTCCTTTCTGTCACACATAGCCAACTTCACGGGAACCATGATTTCCTAATTTTGTTTAAAACAAGACACCCTATCAGGTCAGTACTTTAAGATTGCAAATGGAAAGAACTGTTACAACACGTAGGGGAAGCAAACATGCAATACCAGGCTGTCTTGGTCAAACTGGCACAAAAGGAAACAAGGGTGTCCCGGGTTTGTAAGTGGGAGGTGAGTCATTTCTACTTGTATAATTTGGGGAAGTTTCTTGGAGACATGCTCTGAACTGCATGAAATGCATTTAGAGAACGGTTCTGAAACTACATGGGTGATCTTAACTGGCAGTCCAAAGGGGCAGGGACCGAAGTTTAAAAATAAAGTGTTTTCAGAGTAGCCAGCACTTGGCACACGTGAGGTGGTCAATGTTCAGAGAGGGCCTCAGGGATGGACCACGGTACAAGGGCTAGCAGGCCTGGCTAGCGCCAGAGCAGCTCTGAAGGAGGAAAAGATGTGGGTACATTTGGTGTAAGGGAAGGTCACTCTGGCAGAAGTATGGGTATGGAGAAGGAGGGAGGGCAGCAATGACAGAAGGCAGAACAGCAAGTAACAGCAATGATCAAGGTGAATGGCAAAGACAGCTTGAACTAAGACTATTTCTAGGAACTGTAGGAGGAAGAAGGAGCGTAAGCAACATTTTGGGATGTGAACAATTTTTTTAAAAATTACAAAGCAAGGAGGAGAGCAAGAGGAGGCAGCACACCCAAATCAGCACAGCAACATAGAAAAAGAACTCTAAGTGACCCTTCCTTCTATTTCTCATCAAAATATACTTATATCTCCTATAATTGCAGGAACTGTTTTCCAACCATAAACGTAAGGATTTCCTGGTATCTCCAAAAAGCCACAATAGTCCACTTAATATTTCACTGTTGGCTACTTTTTATGAGAAATTAAAAATATCTTTCAAGATTGATGCCAAATGGTGATCATCAGGAAGAATCATAGCCTCGGGCCCTCGCCTTCTGCTTTGCATAAAATGGGACACACACTGGCCCTGGCAGCCTGTGAGATGCCTTCTGAGCTCAAAACCTTCACATATCACTACTGCAGCGCTCTTCCCACCAGCTCTCACACAGACTTCCTCAAGCCCCACCAACTCTCGCTCAGCCTAAAGTTCCCCTGTCTCCACTATAAGGAGTGCAAGTCAACTCCTTACTGAACATGAACTTGCTAAATTTAGGGAGTGGTGCAAGGGTCAGGTTGGCCATGCGGGACTCGGAATGATCACCTCCAAAGCTAACATCCTGATGCTAGACTAACTTGAGATGTTTTTCCAGGAACTTCAAGCCCTGATCAAAGACATAACCAATATATGTTTAGATGTCAGGGGATCAGAGCCCGTTCTGCTACCCCAACAACTTCGGAAGCATTCTTTGGCCTCGGGTTACTAATTGACCAACAGAGGGTCCCAAGCACCAAGACCAACTAGAGATGCACACAAGAGCTCAGCATGCACCATTTCACTTCAGCTCTGACCTATGATTTCGTCTTTTTAATCCCCTGGGTGCCTAGGAATAGAGGAAGAGCTGTCAGATCCCCTGCTTGGCAAACTGCAAATAAACTACTTTCCTCTACGACTTCACGCAAGCAGACTCAGTTGTGGGCTTCTACAGCACTTCTTTTGAACAATTTGGGGGAGTTCTAAAACAGGGAGAGTCTCCCTACTTTAAAAACAATGATTTATTTATTTATTCAAAAGGCACAGTGACAGATGGAGAGACAGAAAGAGAAAGATCATCAATTCACTGGTTCACTCAATAGTCAACAGTCAGGGTTGGCTCAAGCCGAAGCCAGAAGCTGGGAACTCCGCTGGGGCCTGCCACATGACGGGAACTCAAGTACTTGGGCCATCAACTGCTGCGCCTCAGATGCACCAGCAAGAAGCTGTATCGGAAGCAAAGAGCTGGGACTCACACTGGCACAGCAGTATGGAATGCAGCTGTTAGATACAGTGGTTCAACCCTCTGTGCTACAACCCCAGCCTCTTCATTCCTGCTTAATGGAACAAAAAGAATAAACATCTTCTGTGGTCAACTCCTACGGCCTGCATCTATCTGAAATATAAACACCCAACTACCTAAAGAAACCTGTGTATCTTTTTTAAAAAATGCTGAAAGGAATCTCACAAAAGAGAACGCGAGGGAAGCACAGAATACTAGTTTTTTTAGGGCTAAACAAAAGGGGAGAGGACCGATGCCATAACGTCTAAAAACCAGGAACTGACACATGAGGGAAATTTCACATATAAAAAAGCTGATTTGGAGATATAAAATTAGCAAACACTTGCTGTTTGCATATTACGTGTGAAGAACTGTATCAACTGACAGGGGCAGCTAACAGATTTAATCATCATGATAAGCACAAGTTGGGGAATATTCTCACCTCCTTCCCATTTTTCAGATGGAGAAATTAAAAGGAAGTTAAGACGCCTAAAACCTGAAGGCCAGTAACTGATGGGAATGTGATTTAAACCACGTAGGCTGATTTCGGAACTGTAATTTTGGGTACATAGATAAGGGTACTCCAAAAAGTTGGAAAAAAATGGAATGAGAACATTTATTTTGGTTCAAAAAATTATTGAAATCCATGCAGAGAATGAAAAAAAAAAACTGCATGGATTTCAAAACAAATTATCTTGTAAAAACTTCTATTCAGTTTTTTTTCTTAGAGACAGATACAGATCTTTCTGGATCTCTCCTCAAATGCAGGCCAAAGTCAGAAGCCCAGAAATCAATCTGAGTTTCACACTTAGGTAACAGCGACCCAAACACACAAGTCATCATTCAAGGTCTCCTAAGATGCAGAAAGATAGTAGCAGGAACTTGAACCAGGCACTCAGATATGATGTGTGGGCATCTTAAGCAGCACCTGTTGTGCTAAATGCCTGCCTCAGTGCTTACCTTTCAATTCTGTTTTCCATGAAGTTTCTGAAATACCTTTATAAAGGCATATAAATGCACTGTAATTTAGAAACAAGCTACCTTCTGCTGTTAGCATCCGAGAAGCTGACTTCCCAAAGAAAACACATTGCTATTAACATAACAGCCAAAACACTCAACAGGCCACATGTCTCTCACAGGAACTTCCTCCAATTTTTGAATTTCCTTTTTGACTTTTATTGTGCTAAAATGAAAATGGAGCCCTCAAGCCTAACATCCTTTACACATCTTCAAAAATCCCAACAGTTTAGTGCTTCTGTGTTCAGATATCATAGTTAATTTGAATAAGCTGTAAAACGAAATAGCATCCCAAATTTTGCGATTTGATCTCTGAGAGCTTCTTGGAAAATATTCACTTCCATTTACCATGGGGCACAAAATTTGTTTAAATTTTATTTTAAACACTTATTTATTTGAAAGTTGGGGAGCTAGCGAGAGAGGGATCTTCCATCTATAGGTTCTCTCCGCAGCTTCAATGACTGTGGCTGGGCCAGACCAAAGCGAGGGATTTCATCCAGCTCTCCCATGAGGGTGGCAGCAGCTCAGACACTTGGCCCGTCCTCTAGTGCTTTTCCTAGGCCACTAGCAGGGAGATGAATGGGAATCAACGCAGCCAGACACAAACCAGTGCACACAGGGCACACTGGCTTCTCAGGTGGTGGTTCTTCTGGCCACACCGTGACACTGGCCCCGGGGAACAAAATTTTCACAAAGCTCTGAATGTAATTTTCATCTATAAAGAAATGTTTTAGCTAGGCTTAAAGCTTTCCTAGTTGGTCTTTGTTTCTTCACTGAAACAACACTGATATCAAAGACTACCACCTATTACCATCCAAGTGAATAATACATGGAGAACAGGAATCTCACCTTTTTTTTGCTTTCTTTGCCAATGGCTCTGGGTTAACTGCACCTAGGCCAACCTATTAGCAACCTTAATGATTCTAGCAAGGCAAGTTCACTTCCATTGCAGACAATATAATTACCTTGTAACAATGGACAGGTCACTTAGCAGTCTATAAATTATTCATAACGCACAAACAGACAATACAAGCTAAAACAACAGCAAAGGAATGCAGTAGGAATAAAACAACAGGCATCTTTCAGTAAAACCTGGGCTTTCTAACAAGTCATTTTAATGGAAGAAAGAACTTCTAAAGAGTACCAAAAAATGTTATTGCAATTTGTTTTTACTTAATTTGAAGGAAGAGAGACAAGGGATCTTTCATTTCATGATTCACTCCCCAAATGCACGCATTCAACAGCTGGGACTGGACTAGGCCAAAGCCACAAGTCCAGGAGTCAACCTAAGCTTCCATTAGGACCCAGGGACCAACGCATTTGGACCATCATCCACAGCTGCCTAAGACGCGCATGTGCAGTAAACAGAATCAGAGGCAGAGAATCAGGCACTCCAAATGGAATGCAGGGACCCAAAGTGGCAAACTGTGCCAAACGCCTGCCCCCAACATGAGTGTAACAACCTTCTGTCCAATTAGTTACACATGTAGAATCCCAAACCCATGAAGCACCTATGTAAACATTTAAATGTGTGGGTTTTGGTTAACAATGACAGCAAATGTCACCAAAACACTCCTGAAACAACCTTGACAATCTTCTGGTTTCTGTTTCCATAGAAACAGTCTCTATAAAGTCAATCTAGAAATTAAACATAATGAATGTTTAAAAAACACATTTTATCTGTTTCCCCCTATTACTTAACTAGAATGACATGTAACTAACAGGTATACAAATTAAACAGCAGAAAACTCATGACTCATTCAACAAATATTTGTTGATGACACAGTGCATGCCAGGCACTGTGCTAGGGGACAGAGCTACCACAGACACACCCTACCCTTACAGAGCTTACCCGGAACTTACATTTTTCAGCAGTAATGTTAAAAAAATGAAGCAGATGATATTAACGTTGAATATATTTTATACAACCCAATGTAGGGAACACTACTACCATTTACTATGTAATCAACATGGCAAAAGTTATTGATAAATCTTGCATTCTTTGTTTTCAAAGATTTGTTTGAAAGGCAAAGTTACAGAAAGACAGGGATCTTGCATCTGTTGACTTACTCCCCAAATGGTTGCAATGACTAGGGCTTGGCCAGATGAAGCCAGGAACCAGGAGCTTCTTCCAGGTCTCCCACACAGTGCAGGGGCCCAAGCACTTGGGCAATCTTTCACTGCTTTCCCCAGATGGATCAGAAGAGCAGGCTGGCCTTGAACCAGCACCCACATGAGGTGTGGGCATCACAGGCTATACCATAACACTGGCCCCTCTTACATTCCTTTCTTGTACAAGGTCTTTGAAATTCAGTGTGTATCTTACACCATATCTCAATCAGGACTAGTCACATTTCAGATGAACCATAACCACATAAAACCTACAGCAACTGTTTCAGGCAGAAAAGGATCAGATACCACATTTTGCCATAGCATGTAAAGGAGGAGGAAATCATGGAAACAGTTTGGACCCTTCCCTTGAATAAATTAAAATCTAGCCAGTAATCAGTGGGCAAGCAAAGAATATATGATACTGAAACAGATAAAGCATAACCACAGAGGCTGGCATTGAGCTGCAGTAAGTTAAGCCACTGCCCATAATGTCAGCATTCCCTGTAGGCATCACTTCCTGACCTGACTGCTCCACTTTCTATCTAGCTCCCTGGTAATACACCTGGAAAAGCAACTGAAGATGGCCCAAGAATTTGGGTCCCTGTTACCCACACAGGAGAGAAGTGGGAGAAGGATGGAAGAGAGTCTTATTCTCTCTCCCTGCTGGGTCTTCCACTCTGTAACTGCCTTTCAAATGAAATAAATCTTAAAAATAAATAAATAAATAAATAAAGCACAGCCACAGAACTGGTGAGTAAGGAAAGCCCTAACACCAGCATCAGAAGGTAACTCACAGAGGGAGCAAAGATGTATGTGAAGCTTCTGATGGCACAGGCTAGAACCCTCATTGAAACTGACCTCAGCGAGCAGCAAGACAGGTGTGGCTGTCTGAGGATTCTCTCACCTCTGCCTCCTCTGTATTGGGTTCCTTCTTAGCCTCCATGGAGCCAGCAGTTTGGGGCATGTAGTCACGGGCCTTGTATAGCGTACATTGTATAAGGTTCCAGAACTCCATTTTCACATTTCTGATAGCTTAGTTTGGGTCACGTAACCCTCCTGAGCCTTTACCCTGGCTAGAGACGCCTGACATTTTAATGGCATCTGTGTTACTTCTGAAATAAGACACTGAGTCAACTTACCCTGAAGCAAACAGAATAAGCAAGACAAAGAGGGATCCCCCAAAAGGAAATCAGAGGTTGTGCCTGGAAGAAAGGGAGTGGTAGCTAAACATCAAAGCAACAAATGTCTTTGACTTTCACTTCTCCTTGTTCCAAGCGCATTTTTTCAAGCGTGAAGCGTTATTTCTGCAGCAGCTTCTTGGACCCATCTTCAGAAAAGAATCTGCCAGCTCTCATTTTGGATTCCTAGCGTCCATGCGGAGCCAGGAACATATTTGGCTCACATTTGTTTGCATTGCCTTACTGGTTTACTTCCTATTCCAACAATCTGCAAGGGTCTTAAAGTTCATTTCCAACTACGTAACTATTCATTGTAATCATATTCCTTCAACTACTACACAACTAACTACACACTGTATTTACTCATTTGCAACCATTATTACATTTTTATCTTCCCAAGAAATACCATGAAGCAGTTATTATCACATTTTACAGAGGAGGAAAATGAGATGTCAGAGGTTTAAAACAACTAGGCATGCCTCAAACATCTGCACAAAAATGAAACCAAAAGATATGCTTATTTTGGTGCCAAAACTTTTTGAAATCCACAATATTATAAGGATACACATTTCCTATGAATTTCTTAAGTGACTGATATGGGATTCAAACCCTGCTCTAATTCCAAAGTTCATGTTCAGTGTTAGGTGAAATTGGGAAATTTTTATTGTTTTCTTCCTCTTCATCATCATTAGAGAAAACATCAAAAAAGGCCTCAATGGAGCACGTGATCCCAGGGAAGCCCCACAAGATTGGGTACATTTTATCTGCAGTCCCCAGGGAACACAACCATGCTGATAAGCTAGAATGCCTCTCCCCAGTGTGACTTCTCAACTAAGGCTATAATTTAGAACGATTAACAGGACAGATAAACTCAAGAATTCTCGGGCAGCAGCCACAGTTCATATGTGACATTAGGATAAATATCAAGAAAAAAAAAAGTTTATAAGGTGTCAACATTTTTACAGTATAGACCTGTATCTTACAAGTCTACCATTAAGGTGTGTCACTTATCAACCCATCTTCCTGCACTTTAAAATAAACTGCTGAGGTCAGTGCACGGCAAAGCACACCATCAACTGAACTTCCATATTTCCTTACATTTTTCTTTGGTAGTGAAATTTAAATACAAAATTCTGCATAAATCTAAGCAGACATGCAATGAGCTTTTGATTGCACACACCTACATGACATAAATCAATGCTAAGATACACAATTTTCAGCCCAGAAGTTTCCCTCATGCCCCTGCAGCCCATCCCTACATTATCACCCCTAAAGGTAAACCCTGGTGTGGTATTTTTCTCTCTCGCAGACTCTGCCTTTTCTAGAATATCATCTAAATGAATATGGATGGACTCCAGAATCCATCCATGCTGTGACACACACTAGCAGTCAGTTTCTTTCCATTGCTCACTAGCATCCCATTTTATCCTGTTCCTTACTGGCAGACAATTGGGATGTTTCCGGGCTCTGGCGATTATAAACACATGTTTTCATCAGGCAAATGCCTAAGAGTGGAAAGGTTGAGTCACAGGATAGGCCTAGGCGTTTATAAATAACTGCCAGACCTTTCCCAAAGTGGCTGTACCATTTTAAGTTTCCATTGAGAATGGATGGGTTCTGCTTGTTCTTGTGCCAGTATTTGACACTGTCAGTCTCTTGGCCACTGTGTTGGATGTTATCAATGAACATCTTAATTCTGAAATGAATCGACTTGGAAGATTACATAGGAGTCAATGTTGTAGTGAAGTGGGTCAAGCTACCATCTTTGGTGCTGGTATTCCATAAGCACTGGTAAGCCTGGACTGTTCCATTTCCAAAGCCGCTTCCTAATAACCTGGAAGAAGTAGTGGCACTTGGCCCTGTGTCTTGGCCTCTACCACAACATGGGAGACCTGGATGAAGCTCTTGGCTCCTGGCTTCCGCCTAGCCCAGCTCCAGCTGTTGTAGCCATCTGGGAAATCAAACCAGAGGATGAAAAATATCCATCTCTTCCTTTCTTTGTTACTGTTTCAAATAAATAAGACTAAATGGCACAAGAATAACTGAGAGGTACATAAAGGACAGGGCAACGCTAAAATAGAAAGCATCTTATATAGAGCTTTTACATAAACATTTCTAGAAGTCACACGTACTTCCAGCATACAAAGCTTCTGTGGAAGGAGCGAGGACAGCAGGTGCAAGCAGCTCACTGGGGCAGTCAGCAGCACACTGACCGGAGAATGAACAGGCTGCTGGGGAATCCTAAGGCTTATGTGCTGGGCAAAGGGAACTGTTTTCTCCACTTCCGTCTCTCATTTCATGTTTGTGGTAATGGTTTGGAGCCACAACAACTACAAAAAGTGTGGAGCTAAGAAAGCTAAAAAAAAGTCTAAGAGTGCCCATTATAAACACTAATATTGGTACTACTCCAGAACTAATGAGGCACAATTCTAATTAGCAAGCAGACATGTTAAGCAAGCAATACATTCCTATTCCCATTCAGAGCTTCCTGCTTCCTTCCTGAGTTTCAGGAGACCTGCTCAGTTAGGGGGATGTTTCACGCTCTGCCTACCGACACCTCAGACAATATTCTTATCTAGCAAAGAAAAGCCTCATATGCTAATGTTCACACCTATAGCTTGCCCTAAAATTCAGGCTGACTTTTCAACTCTGGTGTCTTAATGGCTGATGGATTAAGGGTGGAGAAGATCTAATGTGGCAGCTAGGGGGTGGGGCTGCTGGAAGGTCTTCAGGCCACCAAGGGTGTGCCCACAGAGGGCGGTTTTCTACCTGAGGGCTGGCTCTGCCTAGCTGATCTCTCCCTCTGCTTCCTGGTTCGCCATGTGATCTGTCCCCTATACCCACCAGACACCAGGCTGCGGGGCCACTGTTCCTCAACTCTAACCTCCAAGCTGAAATAAACCTTTCCTTTTCCAAGAAATTCTTCTCAAACACTTTGGTTAAAATAACAAAAAGTAGACCAACAATCTCCTCCAAAAGAGACACCTAATGATCATTCAGGTGACATCTGGAAATTAAATAACCAAATAGTTTCAAAGAAGATTAGCAAAATAAAATGAATTTTGAGCCAAATTAAATCACAGTATAGAATAAGATTTTTTTAAAAAGATCTGCTTAGGGCCCGGCGCAGTGGCGCAAGAGGTTAAGTCCTCGCCTTGCACGCCCGGGATCCCATATGGATGCCGGTTCTAATCCCGGCAGCCCCGCTTCCCCTCCAGCTCCCTGCCTGTGGTCCGGGAAAGCAGTCGAGGATGGCCCAAAGCTTTGGGACCCTGCACCCGCGTGGGAGACCTGGAAGAGGCTCCTGGCTTCGGATCGGCATAGTATCGGCCGTTGCGCTCACTTGGGGAGTGAATCATCAGACGGAAGATCTTCCTCTCTGTCTCTCCTCTCTGTATATCCGCCTTTCCAATAAAAATAAATAATAAAAATAAATCTTTAAAAAAAAAATAAAAAGATCTGTTTATTTTTATTGGAAAGTCAGATACACAGAGAGGAAAAAAGCCAGAGAGGAAGACCTTCGGTGCAATGATTCACTCCCCAAGTGACCACAATGGCAAGTGCTGCACCAATCTGAAGCCAGGAGTCTCTTCTGGGCCTCCCACGCAGGTGCAGGGTTCCCAGGCTTTGGGCCATCCTCTACTGTTTTCCCAGGCTACAAGCAAGTAGCTGGATGGGAAGCGGGACTGCTGGGACATGAATCAGCACCCATATGGGTTCTTGGTGCATGCAAGGCGATGACTTCAGCTGCTAGGCTACTGCTCTGAGCCCAGAACAGTATGTTTTAAAATACCAACACATATTGACACATACATGAACTTGATGCACAAAACATGCCTACAAGGCCTACCCAAAACTCCTAATAGTATCCAACCAGGGTATCTTGGGTAAAGGGGTGTGCAGGAGGCTTGCTTTGCTGTATTTGGGTAAACTGACTTCTTGTGAGTGAAGTATACTATGGCAGGAACAGGGGGACAAGCACAAGAGCAAATCAGTACAAGTAGGAAGGCAAAAGCAGTCAAACATGGTTTTTACATAGAATTTTTTAAAAAGAAAGCAAACTGTCAAATACATAAACAACCATTGGAATGCTAAAAATGTAGCCACATGTTCAAGATAATGCTTTTTTCATGTGTTCAAAATAAGAAAGTTAAATCCAAATATGAAGTATTTTATCTGCAAACTTTTTTCACATTCATAGAAATAGAAGAAAGGTCATTATTGTCATAAACAAGAGCTTTTTCGGTAAGGCACAGTTTATACCGATGTATTCAAATGCCCAGTTTTGCAGCACATCTCTCAGATCAGATCCACAAGCAGCTGTAATCACACAGTATACAGACCTAGACATATCTGGGCTTCCTTGTATTTTCTTTCACTACTACTGCTTAAGGGAAATCTACTGTCACATTCTTGGTTTCTTTCTTGTTTTGTTTATTTTACATTCTTGGTTTCTAAAAATGCATCACAGCGTCAACAGATGAGTCAGGGTCACACTCCGACCTCATGTACAAAAGAAAACAGGGCACCCGAGTCTTACACCACCATCGTAAAGGCTGATGAGTAAGCTAAGTTACAAGTCAAAGCTTCTTGATGAGGTGACCACGGGTGACAGTTTTTTAAGATGTGAGAAACCTTTAAAAGTGCAAATTCCACATGACTTGATTATTTCCCTGCGCCTCCTCCCCTGATAACTGGCAGGGTTATGTTTTTCTTCATTCAGAACTATTGAGAAACTGACACAATTTCAACAAGCTCTCTGTTTAATGAAAATAAAAAGCAAAATTAGTTGAGAAATTATTTTCTAGGCGTCTTCCCCCCCCCCCCGTCTTCACCCTTTCTTACATGTGCCATGGAGACCCTGGGCAGGAGCCCTCTGGAAGAGGGGGCCTGGGAAGAGGACACACACTTTCTTCTTGCTAGTGTCCCTTAAAAAGCTTTCCTGATAAAGATGACAGACTGACAGCCAAGAGGACACAGGTGAACAGAACTGGCTGCAGCTTTCCATCGCCAGTGCAGACCCTGAAGAGCAAAACACATCAGCTGGTTTTTTTCCTAGCATGTCATTATCCTTTCCTTTAATTTCCGTACAGCGTTATGGTTTATTGACCGATCTGTGTCTTCAGCATGCAAATTCTATCAGGATAGCGTCCCACTTATCTTGCTCATTGCTATGTTCTCACCAGAGCTGGCATGTAACGGGCATTCAGTAGATATCCGGTAGGGGAAAAGAGACACAACGGCAAGCTTAGCTGTCTTACCACCTTGCACAGCTGTGAACTCTGTGTGCCCTTGTGGGTACTCTTCACCGACGTGTTTTGAATAAACTGCTGAAGAACAACTTAACGGCTGCTGCATTCCTCCAGCATTAACTGATGTACTGCCTCAGATGAACCAAAACTACAGGAGAAAGATACTGCAGTCACACCAAGCACCTTTATACAGGTAAGCATGTTCTAAGGTCACAAGATACATGACTTGAAAACTGACTTTGATGCTGGAGAGCACTCAAGATTCTGCCGCAGGTATTCGTCTATTTCTGTTATTACTGCACCAAAATGCCAGAGACAGTGGACATTAAGAAGAAAAATTTCTTTCAGGCACAGATCTGAAGCTTCATCCCTGTGGCACCAACACTGACTTGGCTCACAATGGAAGGCAAGAGCATGGGTAACAAGAGATCATAACTTGAAACAGAAACCCAGAGAGGCTATCTCGGAATCAAGCTCAGGCCGTTTTCCCAATCACTTATCCAGGAGACCAGCGTTCCCTCCTTAGGCTGACCTAAGCACACCCAGTCTGATCCCACTTCTTGAGATCTCACAGCACAGCCGCACTAGAACCGCTCAAGGCAAGAACCCTGAGGGCAGGGTGAGTGGTACACGCAAACCCTACGCACACCACCTCATCACAGTTCTGTACTCTGCAAAATAGATTCATTAGGAAAAACGAAGTCCTTTCTGTAGGGGGCAGGTGTCATGGCACAGTGGGTAAAGCCATGCCCTTTGACATGGGTATCCCGTATGGATGCTGGTTCATGTCCTGGCTGCCTTGCTTCCAAACCAGCATCCAGCTAATGCGCCCGGGAAAGCAGCAGAGGATCGTGCAAGTGCCTGGGCCTGGGCCGCCCATGTGGCAGACCAGGAAGAAGCTCCTCAGTTTGGCCTGGCTTAGCCCCAGCCACTGGAATGTGCAGGAAGTAAACCAGAGGATGGGGAGACATCTCTCACATGTCTCTCCCTCTCTGTGTGGAATTCTGAATTTCAAATAAATAAATCTTATTTAAAAATCCTTTCTATAATTACTGTATCATTTTTAAAAAATCCAGTTGCACAGAATAAATCCTGAAACTTTCTCAATGCTCTTTAATTTCTTCAAAGGCAGAAAAGTCATTCGAATACACTGACACATGTACTCCATATACCTTGAAAAAGAAGAACAGGTCAGCGCCCCCAATTATGTCTATTTTTAACAGAACCTGAAATTAGTCTATGGAAATGTCAATTAATGTATCTCATCTATAATGAAAGCACAAAAGCCTAAAATTAGTGAAATTAATGGCATTAATAAATATTTCATATGGGAACTAATTGCTACGGATCTCCTCGAGATCTATGAAGTGGCACGCACAGCTGGTCTTCAACGCCTGAACTGCAACTCTGGGCAAAGGCACCTCACGGAAAGGCACAAGATGCGGCCCCACACGCTCTGCAGAGCAGCTTTCCCTAAGTTTATAACTTCGCTGCTGCTAATTGCCTTTTTTCTTTTTAAGATGACTGTTTCCATACTAATATCTCATGGCTACAAGAAACAAAAAGGACAGAGAAATTCCTACTAACATACTCAATGAAGCATTATTTGAGCTCTACATCCCAACCTGATTTCTGATAACAGATCCTCTGCTTCCACTAACGCTATTTAATTGAGACTTTTATCTCTTGTTATCCTAAGGTCTTAGAAACAGGTTTCAAATGTTTGGGTTTTTAGCTTAACTATATAAAAATTTTGACTCAAGGGCCTGGCGCCATGGCCTAGTGGCTAAAGCCCTTGTCTTGAAAGTGCCAGCATCCCATATGGGTGCCAGTTCTAATCCCGGCAGCCCCACTTCCTATCCAGCTCCCTGCTTGTGACCTGGGAGAGCAGTTGAGGACAGCCCAAAGCCTTGGGGCCCTGCACCCATGTGGGAGACCCAGGGGAGGATCTGGGCTCCTAGCTTCAGATTGGCGCAGCACCGGCCCTTGTGGTCACTCGAGGAGTGAATCAACAGAAGGAAGATCTTCCTCTCTGTCTCTCCTCCTTTCTGTATATATCTGACTTTGCAATAAAAAAAAATAAATAAATCTTAAAAAAAATTTTTTTTTAAACTCAGGCAGTATTAAAGACATAGGTACTTGGCACAGTGGTTAAGGGAAACACCTGAGTTCAATCACTGGCACCATGCCCAGTTCCTGCAAGGCAACAGGTGATGCCCTCAGTAGCACCAACATGGAGACCCAGACTAAGTCCTGTGGCAAATCATCCACAACAGCCAAGAGGTGGAAGCAGCCACAGAATCCACTGGCAGAAGGATGCATAGCACTATATGTTATATTACAATGGAGTACAGCTGCCTGAAAAGGGAAGGAAACTGCACAGATGGATCAGTCACATAGAAGATAGATATTCCCTTTCTATGAGGTATGGAAAGCAAACTCACAGAAACAGAAAGTAGAATGGTTAGCTGCAACAAGCTGAAGCCAAGAGCCACAAAGTTTCACTGGGTTTCCCGCATGGGCGCAAGGGCCAGAGCATTTGGACCATCCTCCACTGCTCTCCTAGTCACTTTAGCAGGGAGCTAGATCAGAAGTGGAGCAGGCAGTACTCAAACCTGCACTCATGGGATGCAGCGTTGCAAGAGGCAGTTTAGCTCGGTAAGCCACAAGGTTCGTCCCTGTTAATACATTTCGAACATACCACTTTCAGTAAAATGTTACGATTTTGTTTAAAGTTACTATAAGAACAATAACTAGATGAGAAGGTGTGGTCAATGAAGGTGTGTTTTTAAATAAGGTCAAAGATGCCGGCATATTCATAGGCCAGTGTAAAAAAGTGAGCGAGCAAAAGGCAGCTGCTCTGGAAACACTAACAGAGGGCGCTCCAGGCTCCTGTGCAGAAGCCAATCCAACAGATGGATGCTTCAGGAGGTCTCTGTGCATGAGAAACAGCACAACCCTCACTCGGGGTCACAGGGCCCACCTGCTCAGCCTCTGCCAGGGCACCCCAGGCCAGGGCCCCAGGGGACTGCCCCTCACCCCCCATGCTGCCCTAAGGAAGGTTTGCCCGGGGCCACACAACCCACTCAGGCGATCTGGCCCAGCACAACTCCTCTGGGAAGGCTCCCCTGATAACCCACAGAGAGCAGGTGAGGTCTGTCCTCTCATCCAGACAGCCCTTCACCCCTGCACTGGCCCACAGAAACAGCACATGGGTTACATGGCCAATTTTAAACATTCTAGAACCCACATTTAAAAAAAAAAGTGAATGATTTTCAATATTTAGTCAAATACACCCCAAACATTATTTCAAGATGTAACCAATATACAAACCATTAATAAGATATTCAGGCGCCTTGGATACCAACGCTTCACAATTTCGTGTGTATTCTACATTTACAGCAGACAGGCCCCTCTCCCCACGGGGCCATGACTAACATGTCAGCTAGCACAGCCCTGCACCGTTGCTTGCAAGAACTTACTACGGTTGTGCCTGTTTAAGGTCTTTACTACTTCAAGAATGTCTAATCCTCTAAATTATAAATTCCACAGGGATGTCATTCTTAGCTCAGTGTCTGAGTGCTTGCTTGGTGCCAGATAGGCATTTACACGACTGGGGTGGGCAACTGGTATGGCAGTTATGCTACCAATCCATGTCAGAGTGCATGGGTTTGAGTCCCAGCACCACTCTCCATTCCAGCTCCCCGTTAATGCTCTCCCGAGGAGACAACAGGTGACAGCGCAAGTGCTTGGGTCCCTGCCACCAAGGCATGAGAGCCAAATTGAGTTCCTGGCTTCAGCATGACCCCAGCTCTGACCACGGCAGGCATCCGGGGGTGGTGAACCTGAAGATGGAAGATCACCATCTCTCTGCCTTGCAAATAAATAACTTTCAAAAGATGTACAGAGTTGACTGGGGGAAAAAGAGCACAACTGTTTGAGACACAATTCCTAGATGCAAAGTCGACCACATCATATTGCCAAAGCAATCCAAGGATGCTAGCGGGGGCTTTACCCGACAGGTACAAGCCCAGCCAAGTTCAGAAAGAGGCAACAGAGCCAGGAAAAGCACAGCCTGGTGCTCAGCCAAAGGTTCCAAACCATACAGGGAGCACTACAAGGTCAACAAGACAGCACTGCAACAGGGAAGGAGGAAGGAGCTGCAGGGGAAGGATGGGGCGCTCCTTTGCAGACTGTGCTTGGAGGAAGAACACTACAGTGCAGTGTGGGAGTGACACTGCTGCCTCTCCAGGAGTCTGCAGTCGGAGTACAGGATGCACAGGTTTAAGGATCCGAATGTGGAAAAGCTGGGGAAATGACAAGGTATCAAATGAATGTTAACGACAGGGTAGCAGGCAAGGTCACCGGAGCCGAGGAGCCAGAGGTATTAGTCACTCTGCTCTGAGTGGGTTAGCTGTGTCTCTGAAGACGTCTACACTCTCCAAGGACACAATCTTTTGCATTCCACACAGCCCAGTGTTGATAACAAGATACATGCTAGGGATTTGTTAAATATACTTCAATTGAAAGTCAAATTTCAAACATCAGTATCATGCAGGAGGAAAAAGTAGCAACAGTCACAATACTGAAACAAAATTTAAGTGAAAGGCCCCAATTCATCTGTCCAACAGTTATTTATGTGGCTTGGCTCAAGGAGAGTTCTGATAAGGATTTAAATTTCAGATCAGCAGCCAAAAATCCCAATCTGAAAGGAAGGGTGGTTAAGTAATTCCAATACTTGCCTCACTTTTGTGTAGAAAATTAGTGTCTTCTGGGTCATTGGTATACATATACACACATCCTATTTTACATAAGAGGGAGGGCCTCAAAACGTTTTTTTTGTTTTTTTTTTTTTTACATTGGCTTCTATTAAACACACTAGGGTGTTTGGTTATTTAAAAGAACTACAAGGGCCCAGTACCCTAGAGGCTGAAGTCATCACTTTGCATGTGCTGGGATCCCATATGGGCGCCAGTTCCCGTCCCGGCTGCTCCACTTCCCATCCAGCTCCCTGCCTGTGGCCTGGGAAAACAGTCGAGGATGGCTCAAAGCCTTGGGACCCTGCACCCGCATGGAAGACCCAGAAGAAGCTCCTAGCTTCAGATCAGTTTAGCTTCAGTTGTTGCAACCACTTGGGGAGTGAATCAATGGATGGAAGATCTTTGTCTCTTTTTCTCTCTGTGAATCTGAATTTCCAATAAAAATAAATACATCTTAAAATAAAAGAATGAAAAGATTATTGCCTAGTAACAATTTGCTACATTTGCTTCTCCTACTCAACCTGACAGAGGAAAAAACAACTTTTCACGGGATCTGTGCAATAGCCTAGCGGCCAAATCCTCACCTTGAATACGCCAGGGTCCCATATGGCTGCTCCAATTTGCTTGTTGCCAGGATGGGCAGTAGAGGATGGCCTAAAGCCTTGGGATCGTGCACATGGGAGACCCAGAAGAAGTTCCTGACTTCAGATCAGCTCAGCTCTGGCCATTGTGGACAACTGGAGTGTGAATTAGTGGATGGAAGACCTCTCTCCCTGTCTCTCCTTCTCTCTACCTTTCCAATATTAAAAATAAAATCTTAAAAGAAAAAAAACCCTTTTCCCTCTACACACTTACTGAGTTACAGTCAGAGTGGCTCCAAACCTCCTGGCTGGGAAGATGCACGGTGAACCACTGTGCACAGCACCACCACTCCTCTTTCCAGTTTTCCTTGAACAAGCCTCTGGCCTGGCCTTTCGCTAATACCCTAGAGAAGTCAAACTTACGACGCAGCTGTTGTCAGTTTACCTAGGAACAAAGCCATTTCCCTATATAAGGCTCTTCCTCCTTACCACACTCCACAAGCAATAAAAAGGAGGGAATTATGCAAGTAATTACAGCATTTGGCACTAAAACAGTTGAATCATAATAGCCATCAATTCTGTTACAGCGCCTGTGTCCGCCAATAAATACATGAAGCACTCCAACTTTCCTGGCTGAATCAATTCTCTTTTCCCTCCTACCTGAGATTGGAGACGTCTGTGAGTCAATATAGATCAAATGGATCCAATTCATTCATATATATATGAATATATATGAATATATATATGTGTATATATATATATCCCCACTGTTCTACCTCCTTGGCAATTTTGTAGTGAGTGAAACAGAATCCCTGCTCTAGGAAGCATATTTGCTAAAGAACAGAACCTACAGCACCTGCTTCTTTTAAAGCATCCTAAAGAACTAGAGGACTATTTATTACAGTGATATACACCGTAAGTATTTGCTTTTTAAAACCAAAATTCTCAGGGGTCAGCATTGGGGTGCAACGGGTTAAGCATCCCACAGGAATCCTGGTTCTAGTCTTAGCTGCCCCACTGCCAAACCAGCTCCTTGCTACTGTACCTGGGAAGGCAGCAGGACATGGCCCAAGCATCTGGACCCCACCAGCTACGTGGGAGACTCTGATGGCACTCCAGCCTGGAACAGCCCCAGCTGATGCGAGCATTTCAGGAATGAACCAGCAGGTGGGATTTCTCTCTCTTTCAAATAATAACATTAATTCGATATATTTCAAAAGCATTATAACAGATGGGAAAAATGGAGGCTTTAGAACTTCTGAATAGGGGCCGCTGTTGTGTTATAGCAAGTAAAACCTGTTGCTGCCTGCAGTGCCAGGATCCCACATAGGTGCCAATTTGCGTCCTGGCTGCTCCACGTCACCCCAGCTTCCTATTGGTAATTTAGGGAAAGTAGCCAAGTTCTCGGATCCTTGCCATCCACGTGGGAGACCCTGAGAAAGCTCCAGGCTTTAGCCAGGCTCAGCCCTAGCCACTGGGGCCGGCTGGGGAGTGAAGCAGCAGATGAAATACCTCCATCTCTCTCTCACACGCTCGCTCACTCTCAACCACGGGAACTCTAACTTTCAAATAAATACAAGGCTATTTTTGTCTGTTTTTAAGTCCTCTAATAACAGCTCATTAGACTAACATAAAAGTTGCCCATTTTTCCCCAGAATCCAATAATCAAGCAAAGGAACTTGCCTAGCCACAGATCTTTCTATTGCTTAGGACTTTCTGAGGGAAAGAAACAAGACAAGAATGCTCCAGGGAGTTTGACTGGTACAACCCTCCAGGCCTTGTCATGGGGTCAAGCTAGGCCTGTCCTCTACAGCCACAATCCTCCAGGCTAGATACGGACTTTTTTCTTTTTTTTTTGGAACCAATACAGCTTCCTAAATAGCGTGGAATCTATGAGACCGGGTCGCTAATTCTTGGAGAAACCTAATAGGTTCTTTCTTTTCTTTTTTTAAAGATTTATTTATTTTATTTGAAAGCCATAATTACAGAGTGAGAGGACAGATGGAAAATCTTCCATCTGCTGGGCCAGTCAGAAAGTGGGAGCCAGGAGGTTCTTCTGGATCTCCCAAGTGGGTGCAGGGACCCATGGACTTAGGCCATCCTTTGCTGCTTCCCCAGGCCATAAACAGAAAGCTAGATCCGAGGCAAAGCAGTCAGAGCAGAAACTGGTAGCCATATGGGATGTTGATGCTGTAGATGGAGGATTAGCTTGCTATGCCACTGCCCACCCCAACAGCTTGGACAGAATATTGTGGCACATTAAGAAGAAAGGTTAAATGTTTCCACTTAATATATTTAAAAGCATCCAGATTTTTTGGAGGGCAATCAGAAATGAGATGAGGAGGTAGAGAAGGGAAGAGTGCCAACCAGGGTATAAGAGCTTGAGTGCTCCTTTGCTGGTAGCTAAAATGCATTAAGATGCTGGATCTTAAACGTTCACAGTCCTGGCATCGCTACAGAGTAAATCCCCCTTCCTTCCTCCTCCCCCGATCTTCCATAAAGCTCACTGCACCCACAGAGGCTTTGGTGAACTCTTTTTTCCTCTTTCATTCTTTCCCAGCTCTTGCTGGACACACGGAATCCAAAGGCTGCTTTCCACCCATCCAGCTCAGCACCTCATGGCTTGGGCAGAAGCTGAAAGCCTCAACCTTCTTTCCTCCATCAACTATGTGAACTGCTCCCTGCTCCCGGTTCCACCACACCTCTCCCTCACTGATGTCGCCAGCTCTAAAAGAACAACTAATATTTATTAAACGCTCGACTACCCAGGGCATTACATGCGTAATTTTGCGTGATCAGCAAACACTTCACAAACAGGTACTATGATCACCTCTGATATCTTAGGAAATCAAAACTCAGAGGACCGTGACAGAATGAGAGGGCGACCCCTGTTCCGACTCCAGTGCCATCTTAACCTGTACAGCTGCCGCCTCAAGTCAGAAGGCTGAGGCATCACCCTTCTCTCATGTTACCCAGTCCCTGACCTAGCAGTCTCCTCATCACACCTCCTAAACACATCGCCCCCCACCACTGCCTTCACACAAACAACTGGGATATACTAAATCCTTACTGCACACCAAGCACTAGTTCAATACACAATTTTTTTTTCTCCCATTTTAGCTCCATAGCCTAATGAATCTCAGGAACAATGAGGCTACACTGCCCGAGTACTCAACCCCTAGGTTATAACACCTCTGACACTGTCTCCCTCCCTCCCATCTGGACCCCACCCACCTCAAGACAGCTTTCTGGAATGCAAAAGTCGTCGTCATAGTCCCTTGCTTAAAATCGACAGCACTGTATAACTGAAAGAAGTCCTCATTTCTTAATTTCCCAGACAAAATCCTCTTTATTTCTGTTGCAGTTAACTCAGTAAGCACTTGAGTGCCTGCTGGAAGCAAGGCGCAATGCCAAGTGTTCTGCATAGTAGCACACCACTCCACAGCCCTACTTCAACCCCAGACACTGGGTCCTTCTGCCAGCCTAGCCGCTGGGAGTTATCAGAACGCAGCCTCCTGAACACGCGTGCAGTTACTTGCAAGTGGCACGGTTGTCGGTCCCTTGGCCTACAGTATATGTTAAAATCCGACACCAACGCGTACAGTGCTCCTGGAGGGCCTCCCCTAACAAACTCCAGACCGACATGCTCTATCTTCTCCGTTCCCACAGCACGCGCTTCAAATGGCTGGGAGAGGTAGTGGGCCAGAACAGCTTCCAAATGAGGCCACCAGCAACGTCGGAAGCAAGCAACCCCTAGCAGCTCCTGGCAGCAGCAGGCACTTCATCAGGGGCTCAATGAAGAGAACTTAGAACGTGGACACTCTAGTGGGCCCACTGAAAAGTGGCCTATCCTACCGCAGCTCTCACTCGGCCCACATTTTACCCCTATGTGGTAACTCACATGTGAGAATCAAATAAGCTCAAAAGGCAGAATTTTGTTATTCCTGGCTCAGCAAAGCTCTTGACAGACCCAACAGGATATGAGAGCCATCCCTGCCCCCTCCCCCTTTACCTGCTAAAGTTCTTTTTGGAAAGAGGAGTGGGGGGGATAGGACCTAAACCCACCAAAGCACATGAATCTGTTCTACTGACACTCATCTACATCAGCGCTGTGTCATGGTGTGTGCAAGAGAGAGCAAAACCCTTCCTGGGAAGAAGGCCAGCTTGCAAGTACTACTGCCACAAGAATTGAAATTCTTAAAGTGAGGCCAGTTCCAGTAAACTGAACCTCACAACTTCTTACTCCGGCACTAACACCGCCCTTCTTTCAGCTTTGCTACTGACTCTTGCGACTGAAAAAAGAAACATCTATACCGTGATGCCCAGGCATGAATGTACTTTAACTCTAGGCAGAACCCGAAATCCAGACCTATAACCTGAAATACGAGATACCCATAGTAGTTGTCGAAAACATGGCACAGATTTGCAAAGCGACGGCTGTATTTCCCGAATGTTTAAACGTTGCTGTGTGTGCAATGCTTCCCAGCCAAGATCGGTGTTTGGAAAGGACTCCCCAGGAAGATGTCAAGCCGCTCTCCAGCCTAAAGGCAAAGGTGACGATTCACGGGCAACAGGCTGGGGCCGATCTCTCTCCATCCCTTTCCAAGGGGGCATCACTCAACCGGAAAGCAGCTGGGGAGCCACACTCATCCCGCTCCCCCACCCCGCCCTCCACTGCACACACAGGGCGAAATGAAAAAGCACGCATCCCCACCTCTCCTCTCCCCGAAAGAAACAAACGGCGCAAAGATCCGCACCGCGTTGGCCGGCACCACCCAATGCCCACAGCCGGGGCGCCCGCCTTCCACGCGCTCAGCCGGGGCAGCGGGCACGGGGCGCCCGTCCCTTCCTGCCCGCACTCCGCGCTGGCCCCGCTGCCCGGGGGAGCCCGGCGGAGCCCGGGGAGCCCGGGAGGACGGCGGCGCCGCTCCGGCCGCCTCCCGGGGCGCGGCGCTGCCCCACACCCCGCCGCCGCCCGCACCTGAGGCGGCTGCCGGGAAGCCGGTGCAGAGGGGGACGCGGCGGCCAGGGCCAGGCAAAGTTACTCACTGGGGAAGCGCGGCTGCCCGCGGCGTGCACGGGGCTCGTGGCGCCGCAGCTCCCGCGGCCCGCTGTACGGGAGCGGGGAGTCGGCCGGGCGCCGCTCCACCACCGGGAACCGCCGCCGCCGCCGCCGCGGATTTCCTGGCAAGAAGCAAACTCTGGCCAAGACTTCACTTCTCAACCGCTCCTGCTTGCCTTCCCGGGGGCGAGCGCCGGGCTGAGGAGGCCCAACCCGACACGCAGCGGGGCCAATGGGCGGCGGCGGAGGGCGGGACGGAGCGGGCCCGAGGCGGAGCTGGCCAATGGCGGAGCGCGAGGGGCGGGCCCGAGGGGCGGTTAGCGTGCGCCTCCGCCGCCCTTCCCCACCCGCTCGGGGCTGTCCCCGCCGCTCGCCTGATGGCCGAGACGCCCGGCAAGTGTCCGCCCGAGCGCCGGGCAGCGGCGGGGAGAGCCCGACAGCTGAGCAGGGAACGCACAAGTGGGGAGGCCGGGGCCCGAGGGGGAACAGGTGGCGCAGGAGAGCAGACCTGCAGGTGTGCCGAGCCCGAGGACAGCTGGGGGTAGAGGGCCGGGGACGAGGGGCTGGCCGGGGCCGGGGTGGGGTGCAGGGAGAGAGAGGAGCGGGGTGCTGAGCCAGCGGAGAGGGGTGGGAGGAAGGGAAGGCAGGCTGCCAGCGCGAGGGCGGGGACACCTGGGAACAAAAGGTGAGCGAGGGGGAGGTTCGTGGGAGGGCAAGGGAGCGGGTTTAAGGAGCCCAGGGAGCAGGAGGAAAGAAAAGGTCCGTCGCGGGGCAGCAGGCATGCTTCGCAGGTCGAAAGGCTGCCGGGAGAGAGAGGATGCGGTGGGCGAGACTTTGCACCCCAACTTCTTGCCCCTAAATGAAACAGACGCGTGTTCTAGAATCCTGGCTGAGATGCGACGCTGCAAGCACCCTATTAAGGACAGACAGCCCACCCCCCCAAAGCACTGTATTCTCTTAGGAAGAACTCCTCGTATCTTGCACACAGCAGTCCCCTTCCAGCAGACGGTGTAGAGTCCCAGCCTGTGGTCCCAGGAGAGGTGGGGGTTCCGGAGAGCAGAAGCAATGAGGTCCCCCTCCCCGGAGAGGCCGGACTCGGGTCCCTAACAGGCAAGGAAACTGGGGAATGAGGGGAAGAGAAGGCCCTGTCCCCCCTCGCCACCACCTGAAGGAAGGGGCCAAGGGCGGAGCTGGGGCGCACCCCGGCTTGGCTGTCCCCCGGGGGGGACGGACGCGGGACCCCCGGAACCCTCTTCAGGCTTGGGGCGGTGCCAGGTGAGCGGCTCCGGGCAGGCGGCCCCGCCCCCTCGCGCCGGGGGCGGGGCCAGGGGCGGGACTCGCGCCCCGCCCAGCGGAAGGCTCCGCCCAGCGTCGGGGCCCTGCGGCGCCGCTGCGGCTCCTCCTCCCTCCTTCCGTCCCTCCTTCCTTCCTTCCTTCCTGCTTCTGGTCGCACGGTTCGCGTTATGGGTCAGAGCCTCCGATCCGCCGGCAACACCTGAGGATCCCGGAGCCCGCCCCCGCCATGGAGGAGGACCAAGAGCTGGAGAGGTAACGGTTGAGGAGGAGCAGCGGGCGGCGACGCGGGGGCGGGCTGCGTAGGCCGCGGCCGGCCGAGGGGAAGCGGGTGCGGGCCGGCACGCGGCCCGGGGCTGGGGCCTAACCTCCGCGGCCCGGTCGGCGGCCGACTGGGAGGGCCCGACCCCGGTGGGCTGGAGGAGGGACAGGGAAGAGGAGGGAGGAGCCGTGGCTGTGTTCGGAGAGGTACGCTGTCCAGGAGGGAAGAGCAGGGTGAAGTGTCCGGAGCGCCCGGCCCCGGGATGAGGGCACGGGGTCCGGTCGCCTTCCCCGAGTGCTGGGGCCTGAGCGCTCCTGGCTCCTGCACGCGGACTGCCCAAAGCTTCGGAGCCCTTCCCTGTAGGCGCCCAGGTTTTATTTTTATTTTTCCCTACCTCCTGCCGAGCCTCTTCTCAAGTCTCTTCCGTTTCCTAGCTTGCTTAACCTCTTGCAAGTGGAAGCCTAAGTGGGGCTGCACGTGGATAAATCTGTCGCCTTGATCTATTCTTACACTAGGGCAAGTCTGTTTTTATTTTCTCCGCCTTCAATTCCCTTTTCCTCTTTCAGCAGGGCCCACCCTTTCCTAGCCTTTTCTTGTGACTCTCCCTAAAATGTTTTGGCAAACACTTTAATTTTCTGATTTTTTTTTTTTCTGAGAAGACGCTCCATGTGGCCAGCGTGAAGAGCAAATGAGCTAGGCAGGAACTGGAGCTAATAATATTATTTATTGCTAGAAGTCGTGGAGATCGAAAACGGAAAGGTGGGTGGTTGTGTAGGTAATTGGAGTGGATGAGAGTAAATGGGTTGCAGTTGTGATGTTGTAAATGAAAAGAAGTTACACAATGTTCAGTATGATCTCATTTTTATACAAAAAAAAAAAATGTGTGTGTGTAGAAAAATGCCTGGATTGAAGACCTCAGTGGCCGAAGGCGAGAGGAAGACAGCCCTGGAAATGGTCCAGGCGGCTGGGACAGATAGATGCTGTGTGACCTTTGTTTTGCATGAGGAGGACCATACCCTGGGAAATTCTCTGCGGTACATGATCATGAAGAACCCGGAAGTGGAATTTTGTGGTTACACCACGACCCATCCTTCAGAGAACAAAATTAATTTGCGCATTCAGACTCGAGGTGCCCTCCCGGCTGTGGAGACGTTTCAGAGGGGGCTGAATGAGCTCATGAATGTCTGCCAGCATGTGCTTGACAAGTTTGAAGCCAGCATCCAGCACTATAAGGAGCAAAAGGCAAGCAAAACCGAATCCACGTTCTAGTCCCTTCCGCAAGCTACAAGGAGGACTATCTGGGATGACTCCCTTGACTGCTGTACAGAACCCAGAATTAGCAGTTTGTGATTGTAGCATGTCCTGCCCTTCCAAAAAGTGTGCTAGCTATAAACTCATTCATCACAGCTGTTGGAAATCCTGTAATTTTATAATAAATTCCCTCCTTGAAACTATTTTGAGTGGTCTGTGTTGCTTACAACCACATCCTCCTCATCTTCTCTTGTGATTGAGTTAGCGTGGAAAGTGAGGAAGCAGAGAATCGGGGCTCAGACCAAACCCTTTGCTGGTGGGCAGTAGATTCGTGAGTGTGGTGGTGAGGAAAAGGTGGACTGGGCGACCCCTTAGACTGACTGGTCTCAGAAAGGAAGTTGGGGTGAGGACTTGCCTTCTTCCTAGCATTTTTGCTAAAAAAGCATAGCATCCTTTTAATGGATTGGATAGGGATTGGGATTAATTTTAAATGATTTTGAAAATTTTATTTACATGAGGATTTTAAGAGATTTCCAACTCCATCTTTTTAGCATTTATGGAATAATTAATTACTGCTTAAATTGCAGGGCACTCATGAGATGTTTAGTGGTGACTTAAGTAGGCCAGTATTTTTATTATAAGAGGAGAAACCTGGATTAGCCTAGGCTCATGTAGAAGAAACACTGTTGGAGACTAAGGATGCAGAGAAGGAAAATGCTATGTGGAGCAAATGTCTTGTTTGGAAAACTTGAAGTGCTAGTGACATCACATCTGAGACCTATACTGTTATGCTTCTTCAACATCTTGTCCCATGCCAGTATCATCAGAACAACCCTTGAACCTGAGTGTTCTGCCTGGTAGTGGGCTGTTCTTCGGGGTGTTTATTGGTGTTATTTCTTAGTCTCAAAGCAGTCTTACTCCCACCATATTCTCAGTGTAAGTCCGTACTTGTCACATCCCCCAGCCTAAATTCAGTACTTCTTGTGTGTGTGGTACTTTCATTTTGCCCAGTTTATTGTACTGTGTTAGTGCTTGGGTTTGTCCATCTAGTATGTCAGCTTGTTTTTCATGTGATCCTGGGACCTGGTATGATACTCAGTAGCTACTGGACACTTGGCAAATGTGAGTCCCCGTAGGTAGTATGGTTTGTCAGTAACAGTTGCCCTGCTACTAGCCTGCTCTAGAACCTGCCTGTCCTATGCCACGTCAGCTGCTTTAAAGAAGTTCTGTGTTTATAGAACTGGTGTGTGCCCCGGGGATAGGTATGGTGGTGTGTGAGACACAGTAAATTGTCATGAGAAAACCACCTACTTTTTTAAAAAAACATTGTAATTGTAGGAAAAAAGTAGGGTGAAGATAGGAAACCTGAGAGAGGACTCTTGTTTAAGGCACAGAAGTCAGGGCAGCTCTTTTCCAAGATTGTGGAAAAGAAGGAGTGGATAATGGAAAATATTTTGGGGGAATAGCATGTACAAGGGCCATGTAGCAGCAAACTGGTGACTTGGGTAACCAAAGGTACTGAATGACTTGTGTGTGTGCAGATAGTGTGCAGGTAGTCAAAGATAAGGGCCTGTTCTCTGGATGACAGGAGGAAGATCTGGGGCTATGAGGAGGTTGGAATCTTAGGCGTGATGGAATAACATCTTGATAACAGCATGGGGAAATGAATTATGGGGCAATCAAATCACTTGCAAAAACAACTAAAAGAGTTGAAGTACTCTGGAAGGATGGGAAGTTAATGATGAGGGGAAGAGTGGAATTTGAAACTTAGTTGGTTGACTTTAAGAAGTAGAGGATGGAAAAAAAGAAAAAAGAACTTACTGGAGTTTGGGGCCTAATCTCTGAAATGAGAAAGCTCAGAGGAGGAACCGGGGTAGGAGGTGGGAAAGGTGGTAGGTATTGAAATTTCAGCTTTGAACATGGAAGATAGTATTTATTTGAAATGCAGGCCCCCAGAGATAAACATGAGTTTTCACCATAAAGATGATGTAGATCTGTGAAAAAGAAAACAACCACAACAACAGTGACAGAACTGCGCCCAGGACCAAGTACTGGACAGGAGCTTGAGCACTGAAGTCTGGGTGGAAGAGGGGCTCCTTGTCGAGTGGTAGGAACATCTGCAGAAAGGAAAGTGGAAACCACGGGGTTGCTAGAGCAGAGTTGATGTTAGATGAGTCTAACACAAAGAAATCCATGGGAATGAGCATGGAGGCACTGGTTCAGTGCCTAAGGAGGCTAAATAACACTGTTTAGAGGAATGTCAGTGAAAACATTCAAAGGACGATCGAGTGGTAAGGATGAGGAAAGATAAAAAAGCAAGCATATAGATATTTTCCTAGAATGATGGAGAGTCCATTTCCAAATGTGGGTATTAGCGTTTATATACGTAAGGGTACCCAAAATGCTAACTGAAAAAGGACCAAAAACTTTGTGGCTCCCTGGGTTTTTCTACAGGGTAGACCCATAGAGATAGTGAACAGGATTCTTTGTCTGGAGTTTAGTTCCTTTGAGCCAAATGTTATCAGGAAGAGATGGATGGAAACAAAATCCAGTTAGTGAACATGAGAATGATGATAGTGACTACAGTAACACAAGTACGCATGGGAGGTATAACCGCAAGTAACCCACATTTTTGTCACATCTAAATGGGATTATTAAATCAGCATGGTGGCCTAGCAGCTAAAGTCCTCACCTTGAATAAGGCAATATCCCATGTGGGTACTGATTCTAATCTCAGCAGTTCCACTTCCCATCCAGCTCCCTGCTTGTGGCCTGGGAAAGCAGTCAAGGACAGCCCAATGCCTTGGGACCCTGCACCCACATGGGAAACCTGGAGGAAGTTCCTGGCTCCTGGCTTTGGATCGGCACAGCACTGGCCGTTGCGGTCACTTGGGAAGTAAATTATCAGACAGATCTTTCTCTCTGTCCTCTCTGTATATCTGACTTTGCAATAAAAATAAGTAAATCTTTAAAAAAAAAACTTTTAAAAATAACATGTCTTAAATCTGGGGTAGCTGTAAACACAGACTCATACAAAACTGCAGGAGGCAGGGATCTATGGAAGAGTGAAGGCGGGATAGCCAAGGGTCCTACACAGGTGCAGAGATTCCTCACAGCAAGTCTGTATGGACCCAAGGAAGTCCCACATGGTCCAAAAAGGGTGAGGGAAGTGGGTATGTTACATTTATATATTGTTAGAAAGTAACTTGATTAGTGTCTGATTTGCTCTCTAATAGCATTTCACAAAAATGATTCCATGTCAGAAATTCTGTTCAACTGTGAAATTGATGCCTTTTAGAGAGCCAATTGTTAAATGCTATGATTACATACCAAAGGCTTTTAATACATAATTCTGAGTACTTGCCTAGGATTTTCTGTGTTTAAAAACAGAATGTTTACAAATTGCATGTAACTGTAACATCTTAAATGCTCTAATTAATACACAGAACATACAATTTCCTATAAAACCTGCGGAGAATAAGGGACGATTTCATTAAATGGCCCAGAGTGTGTCTTGCATTTCCGCATGAGAGCGCATTAGCTTCTGTGTCACTCTTCTTTTTGTTTCTTTTTATTGTTAAGATTACAATCTCTAGATCACTAGATAAAAATCATCTTTTAGGTTAGCATAATTTACGACTTTTGAGACAATCTTTGTATCACCTTCATACTAAGCCTGTAGGAGTAGTTCACTTGAATTTTAGTTAAAGTTTACTGAGCTCTGCTTTTAATACTTACAAAGACTCCAAAATTCAGTCCTTTTCCTTTTTTTTTTTTTTAAGATTATCTATTTTTGTTGCAAAGTCACATATACAGAGAGGAGAGACAGAGAGGAAGATTTCCATCTGATGATTCACTCCCCAAGTAGCCATAATGGCATCATCTGAGCCGATCCAAAGCCAGGCCGCAAAGTTCACCAGCTCATACAAGGACAAGGTGGAAGGTCAGACTATGCCAGGCACTGGCCTAACACTCAGTGGCATGAATGAGATCTGAGTCTGGGAGTTGGTCAAGAGAGGGAACTTGAGAAACTCCCCTAGTGGGTCATAACTTACTGATGATCACTTGGTCCAGTCCTGGGGGTCAGGCAAATTGGGCAAAGTAGCTCCAATTGTTGGCTGATATATGGATTGGTTATGGAAGGAGGTCGACCAGGCAGGGTCGAGCAAACCTTACCTCACTAGCAAGAACAGAAATCAGGCTGGAGCACAGGTCATACTGAGCAAGGCTCTCACACCTGCTGATTTGCATGAACCAGGGATACCAGGCTACAGCGTCTAAGGCAAAGGCCAAGACAGGTGAGGGGCTATGCCAAGGTGGGTTAGAGCAACCACTGGCACATGCACTATCTAAAGCTGGAAACAGGCCTGGTTGGGGAGCTAAGGGGACACCCTGGCTGGGATGGGATTCCCACTGGTAAGTGCGTGGGCCTGAGTGGGAACTGCATTCTGGCCTGGGTATGGCTAAAGTGTCTTGGCTCAAGTGTGGACTGGGGCTGGGTGCCCCAAATTGAGCTAGACTCCAGCACCATCTGGTGCTCTGGAGGACCAGGATAGGTGTAGGATGGGCTAGGCTAGGTCTCTGCCTCTACTGAGCCATATATGAACTGTGTCTTGGTGTGGACCAGCCTTGGCTGGACTGAAACATCCAACAGTAAGAACTGGAATGGGCTGAAGGACAGTCAGGAAAAACCACTGTTCCTGCTAGGACAGAAGGTGGACTGGATAGAGCTGGCTCATGGACTAGCCAGTGTGTGAGATCTGGCATTAGAAGAGCTTCTGATGGAGGAGCTTGGGAAACTCCTTTGTTACAACATAGTCCCTGCAGGTGAGCACAAGAGCCATAATACGGAATAGCCCAGACCAGACCAGGGAACAATACTCAACAGCATACATTTAGCACAGATTGGGGGCAGACCAGGCTGAACCAGTTCACATCACTTGCTGGCGAATCTGAGCACCAGAACAGAGTGTGAGTTGAGCCGGGTTCAGTCGCAACATACCACTACACAGTAACAGCTGGGACTAGGTGCCTGCTGGGCTAGGCTGTTAACCCCACCAGCAGAAGATGGAATTACAGGTGAGTTGGAATGGGAGCAGACCAGACCAGGCAGGGCTGTAACAGCTGTGGGCCACATGTGAGCTAGATCAGGCAAAAGCCAGGCTGGGCTGACTGTACCTGCTGGTGCAAACATAAATCAGAGTGGGTGTTGGTTGGTTAGGCTTTGTCGCAGATCGACTGGCAGATGCTGGCATTGGGAGATAATTCTGTCAAGTTAAACTGAAGAACCACTTGGAGAGTACATGATCCTGGAGTGGAAGTGGGCCCAGTAGGGAAGTAGTGGGCACCTCCCTCTTGCGTTGTGATTCCCACTGGAGAGTATGAAAACCAGGACTAGGGCAGGCGTGGCTGGACAGAAATGCCCCCACCAGCATGTGTATGGGCTGGATAGTTGGGATCGTTGGGTTGAACTAGACTTCAATGCCCATTGACAAGTATGAGAGCTGAATGGGATGTGGGACAGATGGTACCAATATACCGTACAAACTGGCAAGTACAGGAACCAGGGCAAGGGGCTGGCCTGGTGGGGGTTATCGTGGGTCACTCTGACTAGGCTGTGGATTCCACTGGTTTGCGTGAGGGCCGAGCATGTGTGGTGGGCAGAACCAGGCTGGACTGCAATACCCATTGGTTCATGTGTGAGACAAGGCTGGAAATAGAAATGACCCAGCAATTGCACCACGAGCATATGCATAAGGTGACTGGAGAGAACGGATTGTGCTGGACCCTGTACTGGCGTGCACACACAAGAATCAGGTCAGTGGACAGCATACCCAGGTGCACGTGGAGGATATGGCAGTCCATCAAAACCTGCAGAGGACACCTGGAACCGCAACAGAGGACGCAAGACAGAACCAATCAGTCAGCTACCCCAACCATGTATTGGCAGTGAAAATCTGGACAAGCAGAGACTCTAAGGTGGACTACGTCAGCCAGTGGATTCTAGAGAGAATTCATCATGCTTGGAATCACGAGATTGGCAGCAATTCAGAACTGTTGAACTATCAAAACCACTTGAGCAGGACTCTGAGCATGCTAAAGGTCTGGGACCCTGGGTGGGGTTTCTCCCTTTATCTCTTCCCTTCCCCCAGATACAGGGGAAAAAAGAGAATGTGGAGACAGTGTCTTACACACATTCCTCTTAACCCTTGACCCTATGTGACCTACTCAACTGTGTAAAGATTATCAAAATAATAATTAAAAAATAAATACATCTTAAATAAACAAATCACACAAGAAAAGATTTATTTAGTTATTTTTATTGCAAAGTCAGATATACAGAGAGGAAGAGAGACAAAGAGGAATATCTTCTGTCCAATGATTCACTCCCAAACGGCCATAAGAGTCAGAGCTGAGCCAATCCAAAGCCAGGAGCCAGGAGCTTCTTCCAGCATCTTCCATAAGAGTGCAAGGTCCCAAGGCTTTGGGCCATCCTCTTGTACTTTCCCAGGCCACAAGCAGGGAGCTGGATGGGAGGCAGGGCCTCTGGGATTAGAACCGACACCCTTATGAGATCCTGGCATGTTCAAGGTGAGGACTTTAGCCTCTAGGCTATAGCGCCAGACCCAACCCAGTCCTTTTCTGTTAAGGATTTTCAATGCTGATTTTCCTTTTGTTGGGTTTAGATATTTTTGTCCTTTTATTTATTTTTTTTATTATCATGTTATGATACAGTTCCATAGGGCCTGGGATTTCCCTTATCCCCTCCCCAATTCCCTCTGCCTTCACTGAGTTCCTCTATATTATTACTATAATATCGTTCTTCATACACAGTCACATGTCCATCATTGCGGGCATGGACAATGGCAGAGTCCAGCATACTGTTGTCAAGATATAGTAAACAGTTTCATTGGGAGTCCATCTTTGTCTGAAGTAGAGATGGGTACTGCGTTTTATCCTTGCATCTGGATATGACAGTCTCCATTACTCATTTACTATACATCTCCTTAAGTCAAAAGCCACAAAATATAATCAACAACAGGAAGAAAAAAAGAATTTAACATCATGAAGTTAAATAACATGCTACTGAATGACTAATGTGAAGCTGAAGAAATGAAAAAGAAAATGAAGAACCTTCTTGAAGAAAATGATGCATCTGGGTGATCTATGAGTTATAGAAGAATCAGAGGAAAGTGTTTTAAAGAGATGAAACTAACAAAAAAAAATCAGAATCTGTAAGATACAGTTTCCGCTGATCTTTGTAGGCATATGTAGGCATATCTTTGTAGAAATATGTCTCCTGTAGGCAACAAATAGATGGGTTTTATTTTATTAATCTAGCCTACTAATCTGTGATGTTTGATTGTTGAATTTAAGCTGTTTATATTCAGGATTAATAGAAATTGGTGGTAATTTGGTTCTGTCACTTTAGCAATGAGTTGCTCTTTGAATGAGTCTTCTGTTGTTATTTTGCTGGGACGTTCTCCACATTTGCCTTTGGTTTGGTGGGCACTATTCCTTTTCTCTGTCAAGAGAACATCTTTAAGTATCCTTTGTAGGGCAGGTTTGGAAGAGGCATATTCTTTTAACTTATCTTTACTTTGGAAGAATTTTATTTCATTTTCAAAGACAAAGGAAAGCTTTCCTGGGTACATTATACTGGGCCGACAATTTTTTTCTTTTAGAATCTGAAATATGCCGCTCCATTCTCTTCTAGCCTGTACAGTTTCCTGTGACAGATCTCCAGAGCTTAATAGGCATCCCTTTATGTGTCAGTTGATTTTTTTCATGTGCACATTTATGGATCTTTTCCTTGTATTCAACTGAAGAGAGCTTGATTATCATGTGTCTTGGTGAAGATTGCTTTTGGTCAAGCCTGTTGGGAGTTCCGGCAGCCGGTGGAGTTCAGATCGCCATTTGCTGAATGCCACTGGGGTATCTTTCACTGCTACACCACACAGTTGTGTCCACTGCTTTCCAGTGTCCATCAGCCTCCTGCTGATGTTCTGCCCCTGTGCTATTGTTCTGTCCTCTCCTGTTTCCTGGAATGTGCCCTTTTTGCTTCACACTGGCTAGTATTTCTCCATCTGTTTAAATGTGTCCTTACCCTATTCTGCCATTTTGATTCTCTTTTAGATTTAAAAATCTGTCCTGATGCAGTTACTGTGTGGGTCTGTAGTTTTTTCTTAAGTCTAGAGTTGTATACAGGAAAGAGAAAATAGTTGTATTTAGAGTGAAGTGGCCTAATGTACTGCTAGAGGATTATGATTAGCTGCATAATGTAGTAGATGAGAGGAGATTGAAGTAATGATTGTTTTGAGTTCCCACTATGCCAGTTACTGAGACAATTGCAAACCAAGGCAGGCATAGTCTGCCTTTTCCCAACTTACAGAATTTGGAAGTTGGCATAAATGGTTTCCTCTTCCCCAGTGTTAAGGAGCTGTTAGTGGTACTAGGACTAAGAAGTGCCGTAAAGTTTTTATTTTCTGACCCCTGTCTATGTGGAAAGGATGAGCAGAGGAAACCCAGGAAAGCAGTGAGGGGCCACTTGGAGTAGTCCAGATGTAATATAAGGAAGCTGTCTTAAGGATGGACACAAAGCATGGCTGAAATAAGATAGAAGTTTCTGCATTGATTTAAAGGTGAGAAAAGGAATGAAAATGACCCCAGAATTCCGGGGGGCCCGATATCCATGTTTATTTTCCCTTCTGCCTTCTGCTATTTCCTCAAATCAGGATTTTCTGTCTCCTCTCCACCAGCCTGTTCTTACTAATAAGAATCAGTGAAATTGGCAGCTAAAGCCAGCTGTGAAACCCAAGCCCTCCCACATAGGCTTTGGGCTTCCTAACCCCTAAGCCAGATGTCCACCCACCCTTCCGTGCTGTTGAACAGCTACTGTATGCAGTTTAGGGACTAGGGATACAGCAGAGAATAAGTTTGCCCACATGTGATTTATTTCCTAATAGCCAAAATAAGAAATAAAGTAACATACATAATCCAATTTTAGATGATACAAAAAGAGAAAGTGAGAGAATGATGGCAGTAAGAAATTAAACAGCTAAGGTGACATTTGAGCAGAGAGAGGAAACCAAGAGCAAATGAAAGCAACCTCAGAATTTTTTTTTAAATCAATTCAGTAATAACAAGCAAGATTATGAAACATTTTAAAAGAAATTTTGTGTACATATGTGTGATTTTTGTTGGTGCCTAAATCTGTGCATGTGTGTGTATTATTTGTTTATCTTTTTTTAATCTGTGTATATATATATTTGAAAAGATTATTTGAAAGGCAAAAAGGGCAAGAAAAAAATTTTTTAAAGCCACCTATCCATTGGTTCTATGGTTCACACCTCAAAATAGCCACTACAGCTGCAGCTGAGTCAAGCCAGGGTCAAGAGCCTTAGTCTGAGTTTCCCACATAGGTGACAGGCCCTACTTGGGTCATCCTCTGTCGCTTTCCCAAGCACATTAGCCTAGGTGGGAAGCTACAAAGACCGGACTCAAACCAAAACTCCAACATGAGATGCTAATATTAAATGTGTCACCTTAACCCACTGCCCCCAGATGAATGTTACAATTATTAATTTGGATAATATATTCAAAGTGCTTAGGTTATATCTAACCCCTATAGCATAATGTGAACCATTAATGTTATGAATTCTGTTAAGCTGATTTGGTTTATATTTCTTGGTGTAAATTTTGAGACAAAAACAATATCCTCTGTGATTTGGTTTTGGTTTTTTTGCTTTAGCCAAAGAGCATTTTAGTACAGATTTGAGGTTACCAGTCTGTTACAGGTTTTGAGTAAATATTTTAAAATAGCATTCCTATTAATAGACTAGAGATGAAAGGCAAAGATAAATGGATTGTTTCTCTTCTTTCCAAAAATAGAGATTCTGATAGAACATTCCTTAATCTTCCTGGAGTTTCTAGATAAAGAAAAAGGAAAGGCAGATGGGTACCTGGCTCGGTGCCAGGTATCTGGAATATTGGTAGAAAGCCAGGGATTAATCTAGGTCAGTGAGCATACAACTGTGTAATATACTTTATTGATGTTTTATCTAATAATGTGATTGCTCAGGAAATTCTCTGTTTTAGCATATGTCGAAAAGAATTCCCTCTTGGGTGCATTTCTGAGTTTTTCCTTCCTGACTTGAGTCAAATCTTAAAAAAAAAAAAAAGCAAAACAAACAAAAAACCCCACAAAAAACCTTGTACAGAATGCCTCAACCAATGCTAATAAAGGTACTCCAAGAGAAAAAACTGCCTGGAGCATATGAGGCAGGCACACTGCCCGTTGGCTTAACTCTATCCCCCTGCCACCAGCAGGGTGGGACTCTAAAGACCTCTCTTTGAAGGCAGTGTCATGAAGAAGCAAAGAGGAGCGATTTGAATTTGGAGGGCTGGTGGCTCCATCACTTCCTTGGCTTGTAAACATGAGCTAGTCTACTTTTCTGAGCTTTAATTTCCTTATCTGTAAAATTGGGCCGATAATAACACCTGCTTTATAGGGCTTTTGTGAAGAATGAGTGGTAGTTAGAATAATGGTGTCCATGGTGTTGGTTGTATCGTTGGCCACGGGAGCCCCCAGGGCTAGCTTGTGTGAGTTGACTTGTTTGTCTTTAAAGTCGTCATCTGTGACTGGCTACAAAGCTGCCTCACTTGTTTCATATATGTTAAACTGTTCCCTGCTCAGGGTCTTGGCATTTGTCCTATTCTTCACTGAAACTTTCTTCCCTTAAATCTTTACATCGCCCTTCTAAGGTCTTTTGCTTGGACGCCATACACAACCACTGTATTAGTTATCCATTACTGCATAACAGGTTTTCATAAAACTTAGTGGCAGCAATAGCATATCTTTCCCGCAGTTCTGTGGTCAGGAATCTGGGAGGCCTTGGCTAGTGATCCTGCTGCAGGATGTCCCACAAGGCTGCTATGGAAATGCCCGTGGCTGGCTGTCGTGAAGCCCAGATGGATGGGAAGGATTCAGTTCCACTCTTGTGAAACTGTTTCGTGCCTTGGCAGCTGCCTTGCCCAGAGCAAGAGATCCAACACAGAGTTGGAACCCCGGCTAGAAGCAAGCCTTTTTATGCCCTAATCTCACAAGTGGCATCCCATCGCCTCCGCTGCACTCTGTTGGACATGAGTCAGTAAGTGCAGTCTACACTCAGGGAAGAGGTTACACAACATCTGAATACCAGAGGGTAGAGTCCTTGGCAGCAGCTGAAGAGGCCACCGCTGAAATGGCATGTGTGTCCACACACAAGTCTCCAGCACCTTCCATTCCCTTGACTTGAGTTCCTTCATAGCGCTTGCTGTTCAGTGGCATTGCATTGTATATCTGTCTGTTGTCTAAGTCACTTTAAATAAAAGCTTCCTGGGGGCAGGGGCACTGCCCTTGTTTGTATCCCCAACAAATAAAAGCCCATGTCAGATGCAACAGGCTTTCATTAACATTCAGTGAAGAAATGTATTGGTTGAATATGAATGTCAGCATCAGGGCATGGTTATCACAACAGAGAAGAAAAACTACCAAGAAAGACTAATAGTGTTGTAAGACATATTTTGTATAATCATGCAGTGAGACTTGCATATGCAAAGAGCCACCAGAGTATACGGACTGTTGGAGTGAGGAGGGGACCGAGCCTGTTCTGTGGCTAGGTGGGAGGGAGAGCTGGGTTGGTGGGAGGGAGAGCTGGGTTGACAGCATTATAGAGCCTCAGTAAATAAAGCTGGTTTCTGGGCCCTGTACAGTAGCCTAGCAGCTAAAGTCCTTGCCTTAAATGTGCTGGGATCCCATATGGGCCCTGGTTCTAATCCCAGAGGCCCTGCTTCAAACCCAGCTTCCTGCCTGTGGCCTGAGAATGCAGTCGAGGATGGTCCAAAGCTTTGGGACCCTGCACCTGCATGGGAGACCCAGAGGAGGCTCCTGGCTCCTGGCTTTGGATTGGCTCAGCTCTAATCGTTGCGGTCACTTGGGGAGTGAATCATCAAACGGAAGATCTTCCTCTGTGTACATCTGCCTTTCCAATAAAAACAGATGTCGTCTTACTGCCCTAAAGTCTTTGGTGTTGCCATCCTTACCACCTTTATCCGGTACCCTGTTAGCTCTTCTTTTTGTCTAAAATAGCTGAGTTGTCTCCCACTTGAGTTGATAGTATTTTGACTTACAACAGCTATGAGCAAGAGTCATGGTGATTTTTTTCCAAGATCTTACTCCCCCAGAGAATTCCAATGAAGCAAAAGTTGTAGAATTATTATTTTGGGTGCCGTGAGTTGAGCTGCAGCAGGTGAAGTTGCATATATGCTGTCTTGTCCGATGCTGTCTGTTCCTTAACCAGGTATCTCATGAATCTGTGCCACTTGTTACAAATAGAATAGCTATAAAAATATGGAATCCATGCATTTAAAAATATTGGTTTGTTTTTATTTGAAAAGCAGAGAGATCTATCCTCTGATTCACCCTCCCTACTCCCTTTCCTCCCTAACAAATGCTTGCAACAGACAGGGCTGGGACCAGGCAAAGCAAAGGTCTCCTGTGTGGGTATAAAGGGCCCAAGGACTGGAGCGAACATCTGCTGCCTCCCCTGTACATGTTAATAGGAGCCTGTGTTGGGAGAGGAGGCTGAACTCAAACCCAGGGACGCTAAAATGAAATGGAACATCACAGCCAGTGTCTTAACTATTGTGTTAAATGCCCACTCCCATGTGTTTTTGCAAGTAGCTAAAGTCCTGTGTTTCAGGCACCGGGGATGCAGAATTGAATCCCTTCACTGGACTAGCAAAGTGGTTGCACCACAGAGATATATATTAAATTCCTGAAGGATACGTGTTGTTTCTTCCATCTCTTCTTCATTGTTTGAAATTACTACTCCTCCCAGCCCTGAACTCTTTCCCTGAAGTATTTAATCTGTAGTACTATTGCCTTCTGTTTGCTTACTGTGTGTTTTGCGCACACACATATGCACTAACAGGAGTTCCAAAGGGCAGAGATCGCTGTCTGAATGCTCAGTGATATGTATCCACAGCCCCTGGAATAATGTCTGACCCCTAGGAGATGCCCAGAAGATACTTAATGCATGAATAAATAAAAGATGGACTGTGATTTTTCATTGAATATCCTTAGAAGTGAACTTCAGTTTGAAAAACTGAAATTAAAAAACTGTTTTGTAATTGATGAATTGAAAAACACAAATGTGTGGTTTGCAAGTATATCTTTAGCTCTGTCATCTGTTACATGTAGGGAACAGGAGCCTGGGCCTGTCCAAGAGGAGTTGGACCTGTAAGTTCATTTAGGCGGAGGTAGTCATGACCAGAGCAGGCAGGCAGATTCCAGAAGATTATGGATACTGCCAGAATATAAGTGTAGAGAAATGACCAGAGATGTTGCACAAACAAGAAGGCGGGTCAGAATTTGGAAGACCAACTTTGGCCGCATAGAATACATCTCACATTACTGAGATCTGACCTCCAAGTCAGACATGCTGGTTCTGTGAGCATCTGCTATATTTATATCAACTGAGTGGTCTCAGACTTGGGGAATTCACAAAGCAATAATTTATATTTCAAAGAGTAAACTATAATAGAATGAACTAAATACAGTTATATAAGCTTTATTTTGTCTTGTCTTATGGAAAGTGCTTCTTGCACTTTGGTGGAAATTTGCTGCAAGTTCTAGTCTTCATATGGCCTGAAGCACATGAAGGACAAAGCAAGGAATTAAAGGGAGCATTTTCTGATTTGATGTCTGTTCTATTTGCTTGTTTAACATTTGATCCATAATAAGATGAACGGACCCATAGAGTTTTCCTTTGGATCCACATGGACATATATGTATAGTCCACAATTGTTGCTTTCTCACCACCATTCCTAGTAAGTTTTATGGGAGCTCAGTAAATCTTAATTTGAACTCTAAGACTCGTAGAACATTGAAGTTCCTCATCTAAACTTATTTCACATCCTGGTTTCCTTACTTACTTACTCTGGTGTGTGTGTACTTAAGCATAAAGCCTGGTGCTTCAAAGACTTAATAATGTTTTGGGTTTCTCTTCAAACGTGTTTAAAACAGAATTTGAGATGTGGGCTTATTTCATTCCCTGAAAATGAGGAACACAGAGTACAGTCATCATGTTCTTTGTCAAAGTAAATGAGTTGGATTTGTGTTCTGCGTTTGACCTTGTAATTAAGTGCTGCAGACTTGGTGTTACGGTTTTATGCTTGCTTTCTGCTTGTTGATTGGTGTGGCTGAGATTGCATTTTGTCCTTAAATGGATGGGGAACATCAGGGTTCTGGGGACTTTTGGTTAGAAACTGTTATGCTGAAAACATTTGTCTTTAGAGATGTCAACCTACAGATGTGTGGCTGTCTCCACCTCATTCTAGCAGCAAGTGAACAGAGGTTCCTGTCCTATTTTCTGATACTTTGCCCCCTCTTCTGAGAGTAATGTGGTACGCAGCAAGTCAGGACGAGAGGAATCTTCCTTTAGCACCCCCTCCCCTTTTCTTTCTTTCTTTCTTTCTTTTTTTTTTAAAGATTTATTTATTTATTGGAAAGTCAGATATACAGAGAGGAAGAGAGACAGAGAGGAAGATCTTCCATCCAATGGTTCACTCCCCAAGTGAGCGCAACGGCCGATGCTATGCCGATCCAAAGCCAGGATCCAGGAACTTCTTCCGGGTATCCCGCTTTCCCAGGCCACAAGCAGGAAGCTGGATGGGAAGTGGAGCTGCTGGGATTAGAACCGGCGCCCATATGGGATCCCGGCGCATTCAAGGCAAGGACTTTAGCCGCTAGGCCATGCCGCCGGGCCCCCTTTTCTTTCTTTTTAAAAGATTTACTTACTTCTATTGGAAAGGCAGATTTACAGAGAGAAGGAAAGACAGATTTTCCAAGTGAGCGCAATGGCCAGAACAGAGCTGGAGCTGAGCTGATCTGAAGCCAGGAGCTTTTTCCAGATCTCCCATGCAGGTGCAGGATCCTACGGTTTTGGGCTGTCCTCAAGCAGGGACCTGGATGGGAAGTGGAGTAGCGGGGACACAAACCAGCACCCACATGGGATGGCAGTTCTTGCAGGTGGAGGATTAGCATGCTGAGCCATGGCTCCAGCCAGCATCAACATCCTTTTTTCCTAAGCATAAGAGTGCTTTAGACTTTGGGAGGAAGACATATTATGCTGTTTGGATACTCCGCATGATCTGTCTCAGAATTTTCCCCTGCAGTCTGCATTGTGTACCTATTTTATTTTTAGCTCCAAACTCTTTGTTAGCATCGCTCCAATCAAACTACAGCTGTTCCTTCATCCCTAAGGGTGCTTTGCCTCAGTGGTGGATGAGATGCTTCTGATATGTGCAGCTACTTAGAGAATCATTAAAGGGAGAGAAGAAGGTTGTGTTTGAGTTTTTTGATGCTTGGTAAAACAGAACACAAGCCTTGGCTGTAGAATATGCTTTCACGATTCTGTTATTGGGGTATGTAGCACTACATGTAAGTAATTAGTAAGTAGCTGAATAACAGAATTCCGTGCTAGAGTTTGCTACTTTTTGTTAATCATGCAGCTGGTCTCTGACGCCAGAGCCACAGAGTATTATTCTCTATGGTTCCCTTTCCTAGCAGCTCACGTGGTTGGCAGCTTGTGTGTTATGTGTACTTTAACATGAAGATTAATCAGTAATGCGTCTCTGTGTGCCTCGGGCTATTCTCTAGTTACCCGTGTAGCCGTTCTAGGGCCCCTCCTGGGAGGCCAAAGACAGGTGAGACAGACAGTGTTTGCATTGCTTCAGAAATCTACAGGGCTGCTGGCGGGGGGAGGAGGTGTCCTGGAGGGGCTTGGAAAGTAAATGTAAAACACGTGTGCCATTTTGGCAGGCTTGTTCAGGGAACATCTAAGTTCACAACTTTGAACTTTGATAAACATTTTCCTCAGGGCAACACTGCTCGCTCAAAGATAGATTTGTATGTGCTTAACTACTTAGTGCTGTTATCTATTGCATTGTACAAAGTGTAGAGCTTTTTCCCAAAGCACTTGGGCTTTTTTTTTTTTTTTTGAAGATGGAGTTTCAAATTGCCTCATCCTCGAATGTCATCACTGTATAAATTAACACCTGTCAGACAACTTGGACCTTAAGACTGCAGGGTTCACAGAATCAAAATTTACTGTTCAATTTTAATAAACTTATCTGTGTACAGCGATTTGTGTGTGTACCGATGGTAGAAAATATTGTCTGTGTGTATGTGTATTATTTTTTCCAAAGCCCTACCCTGCATATTTTCTAGAGGAAACAGCTGAGACTCTCAGAGCAGTGTTTGGTACTTAGAACATGAAGGGCCAAAAGCTCTTGGAGGTCAAGGTGGGAAGCACCCTGGCCTAGAGTGGGCTCCAGCCCCTGGTCTCCTGCTGGCTCTTTTGTGCCCCTTGCTTCTGAAGGCCACTCCCTGCCTCATCTTCAGATTTCCCAGGACAGTCCATTGTGCCTGAGAAGGAGCATGAAATGATGCAGAAATCTGTGTATTCTGAAACTTTTCTCTTTTTTCTTGTTTAAGATTTATTTATTTTTATTGGAAAGCCAGATAGAGAGGAGGAGAGTCAGAGAGGAAGATCTTCCTTTTGTTGATTCACTCCCCAAAGCGGCTGCAACGGCCGGAGCTGCTCTAATCCGAAGCCAGGAACCCAAGGCCTCTTCTGGGTCTCCCACATGGGTGCAGGGTCCCCAGGCTTTGGGCCATCCCTGACTGTTTTCCCAGGCCACAAGCATGGAGCTGGATTGGAAGCGGGACTACAGGATTAGAACCAGTGTGTATATGGGATCCTGTCTTGTGCAAGATGAGATTAGCTGCTAGGCTACTTCACTGGGCACTGGAACTTTTCCTTTATCTTTATTTTTTTCCTCTTAGCTCTGAGCATATTTTATAGCCATTTGGTGAATCAGACACTGGAGAGTAGACAGCTTGTTTTCTGGCAGGTCCCTGCAGCCCTGACAACTGAGGGAAACAGCTTGAGCAGGCTGGCTAGCCGTGGCTCAATAGGCCAGTGTGGGGCTGAGAGCAAAGAACTGTGAAGTATTGTTTAGGACAGTCAGCAGAGAACTCAGATCATTTGGATAAAATAAAGCTTTTAGGATTAAGGGAGTGATTTATAGACCACGCTTTAAATGAGATGTGCTGCCTGGTATGTGGTATGTTTATCAAAGAACAGTTTGCCAAACTTCCACCCTCATTAGGAAGCTCTGAGGTTGAGGCTCTGTTTGGTCATTTTCTCTCTCTTTTTTAAATATTCATTTGGTCATTTGAAAGAGTTATAGAAAGCGGAAGAGACAAATCTTCCATCTGTGGGTTCACTCCCCAGGTTGCTGCAATGGGCAGGGCTGTACCAGGCCAAAGTCAGGAACCAGGAACAACTTCTAGGACTCTCACATGGGCAACAGGGGCCCAGATACTTGGGCCATCTTTAGCAGCTTTCCCAGACTGCTAGCAGGGAGCTGGATTGGAAGTAAGGCATCCAGAACTCAAAGCAGCGATCATAGGGATGCTGGCATCCCAGATGACAACTTAACCCACTGTGCCACAGTACCGACCCCAGATATTTTTCTTTTGTAAAAATTCTGGGATTTTTTTTTTTTTTTTTTTTTGCGGTCTGGTTTTGAACCAATGTTTGGAGAGAGTTTAAATGTTGTACATCTGCTGCTTAACCTTCTGCAGTGTACTCCTGTGCTTTATGGTGTCCAAGCTGCTGCCATCTTTGCTTTATCTTCAGTGCTGGCTCCCTTGCACACTCATGTTTCTAGACTCCTAAACCTCTTTTTCTCTTGCAATTTTCATTAGCTTTGTAATTTACAAACATCTGTTTTCTTAAGAAATAGCAAAATACTTTTCATTAAATACAAGAGCTTAATAATTATTTTAAACCCTTATATTCTTTCTGAATTTATTTCTCCCAAGTAGAATTCCAGTGGAGCATATACTTGTTTATATCTTCAATTCGAACAATTAACTTGTCAGATTTCCTCTTCCTGGTATTGTATAGTCATGGACTTGTATATTTAGAGTTTGCTATTTCCCAGGTAATCCTGCCACCATGCTCCCATGAAGTTATTTTTTAACATTTTTATTAAATATTTATTTAGTTTTTATTTTAAAGTCAGGGGAGATGAAAAGACAGAGATTGCTATCTTTGCTACCCCAAATGCCCCCCAAAACCAGAGCTCAGCCAGTCCAGAGTCAAGAGCCAAAAATGCCTTCTGGTTATTCCAAGTTGGTGGCGAGGTCCCCAGTACTTGGACTGTCATCTGCTTTTTCCTCCAGGTGTATTAGCAGGAAGGTAGATGAGAAGCATAGAAGCCATGGCTTTGACTGGCACTCCAGTTGGGGATGTGGCTACACCTCCTCCCCTCCCCTGCCCCAAGCAGCAGCCTAATGTGCCGTGCCACAATATTTGCCCCCATGACAAAGTTAACCCAGGTTTTTCACAGTGTGACTGGAAAAATGAGTCTATTTCCTGTATCAGAATTAAGAATACATTTTTTTCTGAGGAATGCATGACTAATTTTCAGGGACGCATATGTTTGAGATTATTTATTTGAAAGGCAGAGTGACAGAGAAGAGGAAGAGAGGGAGATCTTCTATTGTCTACTTCCCAAATGACTGCAACAGCCAGAGGTGGGCCAGACCAAACCCAGGACCCTGGAGCAACACCCGAGCCCCTGCGTGGATGCCAGGGTCCAGCGTACCTGAAGCGTTGACCTTGTACAGAGTTTGAACAAAAGCAGAGCAGCTGGATCTTGAAACAGCACTCTGAAACAGGGTGCTGGCATCACAAGTGGCAGCTTAAAGCCACCGTGACAGTGTTGACTCATCAAGAATAAAGTTTGTTAAAAGACTTGCAGTCAACAGGGGCCTGTGCTGTGGTAGCATAATAGGTTATTCCACCTCCTTCAGTGCTGGCATCCCATATGGACATCAGTTTGAGTCCTAACTGCTCCACTTTCTTATCTAGCTCCCTGCTACTGACCTAGGAAAGCAGCAGAGGATGGCCTAAATGTTTGAATCCCAAGGGCTTGGGAGACCTGGGAAAAACTCTTGACTTCAGATCAGCTCAGTTCCGGTTATTGCAGCCATCTGGGGAGTGAACCAGTGGATGGGAGATTGGTTCATTGTCTCACTCCCTCCCTCCCTTAAAAATCAAAATAAATCTTTTAAAAAAAAAAGTGAGTCCGACCAGGCACCGTAACCTAGTGGCTAAGGTCCTCGCCTTTTGCATGTGCTGGGATCCCATTATGTTATGGGTGTGGTTTCTAACCCCAGAAGCCCCACTTCCCATCCTGCTTATGATCTGGGAAAGCAGTCAAGGACAGCCCAAAGCTTTGGGACCCTGCACCTGTTTGGGAGACCCAGAAGAGGCTTCTGGCTTCTGGCTTCTGGCTCCTGGCTTTGGATAGTCACAGCTCCAGCCATTGCAGTCACTTTGCGGGGGGTGAATCAGTGGACGGAAGATCTTCCTCTCTGTCTCTCTTCCTCTATGTATATCTGCCTTTCCAGTAAAAGTAAATAAATCTTTTTTTAAAAGTGAGTCAGCATACCTGCAATGACATAGATGTCTTATGAACTGAAACATTAAGAATTTTCTCTAAAAGGTAAACTATTAAGAGTCCGCTTTAACCTGTAACTGAAGAAGTCATCACCTGTAGTAATAACCCTCCCTCTGAAGTCACCATAAAGTGCAGAGCTGTAGAGATTTGAGAAGATTGAGATCTAAGTTGAAGGGACTAGAGATTTTTCTTTGCTAAAAAAAAGTTGTTATCTTGATAAATGCAAGTAAATATGCTGTCCTCCTTTTATTTGACGTTGACACTAGACCAAGCTGTTTGGTAGATACTATAGCTTATGACAGAGCTGTAGTGTAAGGGTTCAGACCCTGGGCCACAGCAACTGCCTGGACTCACATTAGTGGCTCCTGTGGTCTTAGGTAAGCTTCCGGCCTTTTCCTCATTTTCTTCTGAACTATAGGTGGTAATTATCCAGAAGACTTGGTGAGGATTAGATATGAGGTACGTAATAATAGGAACTGTTGCTATTAATGTTGTTCATCATATCCCAGTTGTGCACATTAAGTACTTACTATATCAGTGATCAAAGAAGGGCAGCCCATATACCATGCTGTATACACCAGAGGCTTCTGTACACTGAGGGGCCGGTGCTCATGGGAATTCATAACGCAGGAAATAGGCTCCTTGTGTTCTGACCTAGACCCTTGAATGAAAGGAAAGGAATGCCTGAGGATTGTAGCACAGTTGACTACTGAGTGGCAATGCTTTAGCATATGGGTGGGATTTTAGCTGTAGAAGAGTTTAGAAGACAAGAGACAGACTGACTTGTCAGATCATTCCTCCTGGCATGAATGTGATACGTGCTACCCTAAGAAAGAATTGTTTGCCAATGTGTTGTGCTAAGCTTCCGTCTATTTGCTTGGCAATGATTTTGTCACAGGTGGTTCTGGAGGTACTTGTGATTCAGCATACTACTGGTGTTAGTTGCATTCAGAGACTGAATACCATTTGAACTGTTAAATTACTTTGCTCATATCTGTACCTGTGTAGGAACATGCAAGACATTTGATAGTAATCTGTAACCATTTTATTATTTTACAGGGAACTTGTAATATTCTGATTCACTTCCCAAATGCCTGCACAGCCAGTGCTAGGCCTGAGCGTCAGTCAGGAGCCAGGAGTTCAAACCTGGTCTTCCTCCTGAGCGGCAGGAACCCAAGGACTGATAACCACTGCTGCTTCTCAGGAGCTGGGATCAGGAGCAGGGCCAGGGCTCGAACTCAGGACCCAAATATGGAGTGTAGGCCAGATACTCACCTTACATTTTCTTGTGTTTTCTAATGTAAAGGTTCAGAAAAAGGGGGTACATTTTATTTAATATTTTAAACTTTATAACTTTAAAATAAATATCCTTCCATTGGGTCTGCAAGAAAGGAGCAGTTACGTCTTTAGGTGTGAAGCAAAGGACTGTGAGGACAGGCTTGGAGGAGGAGGTAACACTTTGGGGGCGTTCAGCAATGAGGTTGTGGCCAGAATAAAAGCCACTGTGACAGAGTGCATACCCTAAGCACAACTGCCGTGCACCTGACAGCAGATGTACCGCAGTCAGGCTGTGTGAGCTGAATTAAGCTCTGGACTGCCAAAGTCAGGACCATAAAATGTGCTGATCCCATGAGCACCGTGTGACAGGCCCTTGCAGAGACAGGTTCCCATGACTACATCTCACCCTGTCTGTCTTAGCACCTTCTGTCTCCAGCACTAATCTACTCTGCTTCCTGGCACCCTCAGCATCCCCACTGAGAAGTGGGATTTAGAAGAATGTCACCATATATGAATAATGAAGGAATAGTGTTCAAAGCTAAACAAAGGACGGTTACCCTTGACTGGTGGCTCACTAAGTGGGGAGTGTTTTCTAGATAACAAATGCTGCTGAGATTTTTCAAGCACCCTGAAGAACCAAAGTCGTCCTCATCCTGGCAAGTTCAAGTGCAGTTCAGCCTAGTCTGTGTTTTCAGTCTTGCCTGTGATTTCCCAGTATGACAATAGTGCATACAGCCCTTCAGCAGCAGTCCGTTCTTCAAGCATCTTGGCCATTGGTGCATCTGCTTTTGAAAAATGTCTGTTTGGGTTAATTATCCATTTTTAAATTGGATTGTATACTTAGTTTTGAATCATTTGAGTTCCACTTTTTAAAAAAGATTTATTTATTTTTATTGGAAAGTCAGATATACAGAGAGGAAGAGAGACAGAGAGAAAGATCTTCCATCTGATGATTCACTCCCCAAGTAAGCGCAATGGCCAATGCTATGCCGATCAGGAGCCAAGAATTTCTTCCAAACTTCAAAAACAGTTGGATCCAAATAAAACTTACTGTATCATAATAACCCTGTGAGGTTGCTAAGATAATTATCATCGTTGCACAAAACAATCTGCAGTATCCTTCTGATTTCTCACCATTGTTGAAAATACCAATTTTCTTCTTTTCTCTTTGGTCCATGTGAGCCTAAAATCAAAAGGTCTCATTAAAATTCACATTCTTCCATCATCCTTCAGTCTGAAGCATTTTTGAATGTTAAAAAGCTTTTTAATTTCTCCTTAGTTTTTTATAAATTATAAGGTATGGAGGGGCAGCATTATGGTACTGTGTGTTAAGTCACCACTTATGATGCTGGCTGTGGGAGTGCCAGTTGTAATGCCAGCTACTCTTTCTGGTCCAGCTCTCTGCTAATAAGCTGGGCAGCAGCAGGCAATGGTACAAGCCTCTGAATTTCTGCCACCCATACGTAGACCTACATGGAGTTCTTGGCTCCTGGCTTCAGCGTAGACCATCCTTGGCTGTTGTAGGCACTGGAAGAGTGAACCAGAGGATGGGACATTCCCTTTCCTTCTCTGCCCCTCGTCAGCCCCCTGTCCTGCCCTTCATCCTTCCCCCTCCTATCCTTTCCCCTTGCTCACTCTGCCTTTCAAATACATTTTTAAAATTTAAAAACTATGCAGTGAATTCTGTACATTCTCACAGACAATCTAGTATATGTTTTTAGTGTGAATTTATTTGGTATACAGTCTCTAGTAGTAAGCCCCTTCACGGGAGCACCTTGCTTACCATGTAAGTCAGGTTCTTGAGAGGCTGGCTAAATTTAAAGTAATTTCTGGAATGTGTGTTCTGGTGCCCCCATCTTAGATCTCTGAATAATTGTTTCCATTTCCCAGTGACTCCAGTGTTCCTGTTGAGTTTTACAATGTCACAAACGTTTTGTGCAGTTTAAATTTTCTGACCTTCTTTGTAATTGACAGGTGATTCCAGAAAGTTTAAAGTTTTATTGAAATGGAACAAAGACATGCTGAATTGTTTCATCTGTGTCTTAAGTCAGACTGTGGAGGCATGTAGAGCCTGACTGGCCTGAGGTTTCTGCAGGTGCAAGGCATGACCCGCTGGTTACTGCTGCCTGGGTGTGAGCCTGTGGGCAGCTGTTGGTACACTTCTGACAGTGATCCCATCATCTGGTACACTTCTGACAGTGATCCCATCATCTGTCCCCTTTTTGGAATCAGAATGTTCTTTGGTCTGACATCAAATCCTGACAGAATAGCAGTAAATTGTTCCATTTCTCTCTCTAAATCTTCCTGTTCCATTATGGCAAGGCGCTCAGATGGCTGTATGAACACTTCTCTCACATTCTGCCCAGCGCCTTCACGTCCACGTTGTCTGTGTGGACAGCAAGGTTGTCAGGTGGCTGCTTTCTGCACTGAAAACAGGCAAAGCTTCTCTGAAGACTTCCCAGTCAGCAGCCACAATGGTGCTGCGTTCTCGAAGAAGTAAGCCTGTTCTTGCCACCAGCTTTGCTTGTTGGAACACGTTAAGAAGAGAGTCATCTTAAACAATTTATTCTCCCCTTTAAACCTGTTTTCCCATCCGTCATGTGATACGTACAGTGGTTCAGAGTAAGTGAACAAATGTGACCTTTTAAAGGAGGCACAAAGCAAGGAACGCCCCTAACACTCAGCCCTGTGTCCTGGGTGTCCTTTACCGTTTAGCAAGTAGGTGTCTGCGGTCTGAGTCTGTCTTGTTTGTGCAGTTACTGAAGAGTTCACTCGTGCTGTATTCCTTTAAATCTCTCATTCTCCTGTGCTCTTGGCTGTTGTGTTTGCCCTTCAGTTCTAGTACTTCGTGGTCATTGACTGGATTTCTTGGTGCTTTTTCTATATTCCAGCATAGTTATTTAACTCATGTAAGTGAATAAAACTAATTTCTTTGGCTTTAGATTTAAGATGGCTTTGCACCAGCTTTGCATCCCCACTTGGGTTTTATTTAAACTGCTATTATGATCAGTTGACATTCCTTAAGCATGTGCCAGCTGGTTAATGGAATGAGTAGGAAGGCCTGAGGAAGCCAAACTAAGATGGGAAATTGGCTGCAGATAATACACATTGGAAATTGATTGTAGTTTGTGCCTGTGCCCATAAAACTGTCTGCTTTAATGATCTAGCTTTCTTGGTGTTCATTCCTTGAACTTGATATTCTAATATACATTTTTTTTTTTTACAAAGAAACCTGTAAAGTGTTTAAAGGAGCCAAGTCACAGTGTACTGAGAAGTAAATTTGTCTCAATTTTTAAATGTTTAAGTTCTGTGTGTATTTATATTCCTTATTTCCATTTCCTATAGCTTAATTGCAGTTTATATCTTGTTTCATGCACATTAACATGCTGTACATAACCTTTGATAACTTAAATATTTAGTGTCTTTGAGAACTATTTCCTTATCCAAAAGTTCTTTAGCAAGAGTTCCAGAGGGTACGATCATGGGGGACTTATCCAGCCTTTGCCCCTTTGCTTTGAAGGTGGGGATATGGTTTCCGGGTTAGAATATATGACTGCTAGAAATGGTTTTCCTCGGTTAATTAAACCTGCAAAGAAGCTTATGCTGGAGAATTAACAGGTGGGTAGTAGGGAATGCTCAACATTCTCAAACCAAAACAGGAAGCAGCAGTCCTCCTTCATGTCTGCATTTTTCACTGGTTTTCTGTGAATGAATACAAAAGCAGTGGAAGTTCTGTTAGGCTCCTTTCCCCCTTATTCATTTTATTTATTTGCCTTTTAGTGTTACAACAGTTTTTCTAGGAAGAAACTGTGGATGCTTATGGAAGAAACAGTGTGGTAAAGACCAGAGGGTACATAGCCTTAAAAACATGGGTTGGTGTAGCAGGCATTTGGCCCAGCAGACTTGAGTTCTCCCCCACTGTGACTTGGGACCAGCTTCCTGCTAACTCAAACCCTACAAGGCAGCAGTGGTGGCTCAGGTGCTTGCATTCCCTCCACATTATGGGGGAGCTGAATGGAGTTCCCAGCTCCTGGCTTAGGTCTCACCCCGGGGAGTGAACCAGCAAAAGGGAACCCTCTGCCTGACTCTGTGCCTCTCAAATAATTCATCTTTTGAAAAGAAGTGGTTGAGTGTTTTTCCTTTGTTCTTCCCTTTCTGTTCCCTGATTTGTGGTGTTACTTTAGACAAATTAGTCACTTCTCTCATCTTGAACAAGTGCTAATAGCCATGGAATTATTTCAGAAAGGATATTTCCAGAGCTTAAATCTCTATAACGTCATTTGCTGTTGATAAACCACTAACAGCCGTTCGATTAATCTGGCTATGTCCCAAGCACAGAAAGCGGACAGTGCGTTCTGGTTCTAGGTTCAGCTACAGCTCTGCACGTTCTCCAACGGGACGCACTGGCTGTGTCTGTCCCCACCCACTCTGCCTCTCCTGGAAGGATGCTTGATCTCTGGGAAATCTGTTTCACCTTGGGCAGTCTTTCTCCTACAAGTACCTTCTTTTCTTGTTGTTTGTGCTTCTAACTCAGAAGGCTTCCTTCCTTGTGTTAGGTAAAGTTAATAACAGTGCTGGAGACAGTTTCAAGTGAAATCGAAACTAAGAATCAGCATCCAGTGCCTTCAGGGCCTTTGGGAGCTTCTGCAGATGCACATCATTAGGACTCTCTTCTGGTCCGAATAGGTTCTTGTATTCTGGCCCAGAGAGGTAGACAGACATTTCAGCACTGCTTCATGTAAAAATGCATCCTAGTTTTTTTCTCCTGGATACATATTTTGTTCGTAGGACAAACTAACCAAACAATTTTGTTGGTGATTTTTAATCATTCCCTTTGAGGCAAGCACATGATGGCTTTAAGTATGATTAGTCTGTTTTTACTTAGAAACTACCATATTATTTTGTGGGAGGGAAAGGAATATTTAGACTGTCTGTGCCCTTTAACTTTTTTTACTTAAAATATCTATAAAACAGGGCCCAGCACGGTAGCCTAGCAGCTAAAGTCCTCACCTTGCACACGCTGGGATCCCATATGCACTCCAGTCCTAATCCCGGTGGTCCTGCTTTCCATCCAGCTCGCTGCTTGTGGCCTGGGAAGGCAGTCGAGCATGGCCCAGCGCCTTGGGACCCTGCACCCACGTGGGTGACCCAGAAGAAGTTCTTGGCTCCTGGCTTTGGATCGGCTTTGTTTCATCTGTGGCAGCCACTTAGGGAGTGAATCAACAGGAGGAAGATCTTCCTCTCTTCTCTCCTCCTCTCTGTATATCTGACTTTCCAATAAAAATAAATCTTGAAAAATTTGTAAAACACAATGTTTTATAGTACAAGAAAGGAAAAACATCTTCAGGATCTACTGTGTGAGGCAAAGTCTCCAGATGCTGTCAGCAGAGCACAGCGTTGTTTTAAAGAACTGAAAGAAGGATACTAGCAGTCATCAGATCCATGTGTCTGTGGTATCCTAAGGCTGGCTGTGAAACGTGGTCTGCTGGAGTGAGCCCAGGGCCAAGAAGGTGCACGCTGCGGTAGACGGACAAGCGCCTTACTGCTTCATCGAGCCAGCCAACAGGCTCTCCCAGGAGGGGCCTGAAGCTGTCCAAATTGCAAAGACAATTTTCAAGAGCTCAGTAACAGGGTATAAATCTATATGTGTTATAAAAAAAGCAAGCAGATATATTTGTTGAAGGTCAAGAAAGTAGTGGAATAGTCAGAAAATATCAGTAATGTGCAGCAACTTACACATAGTAATGTTGTAGAATATTACTGATAATAAGCTTTCTGGATTTCTTTTACAGCTGTTTAAAAAAACTGCAGATTAAGATGCCTGTTGGGCTGCTAGCCTGGGTCTGAGTCCTGGCTCTGTTCCCCCATTCCAGCTGCCTGGGAAGGAGACACTCAGAGGCAGCAGGTGGTAGTTGAGTCCCTGCTAGCCATGTGGGAGACCTGGAATAGACTCCCCAACTCTTGTCCTCAGGCTGATGAAACAAATGGGGGAAAAAAATTGCACCTAAACTCATCTTAACCATTTTGATAAAATCCCTCCAGATGTTTTTCATACAATGTATACATTAAATCAATTTAAAGTAAGATTTCTCTGTATGTGCTGTTTTGTAACAAGCTCTAAGTTCTAAATATATTATGAACGTCTTTCTGTCCAAGCATTCATCTTCATTTTGACTATTTTGTAATCTTACACTTTTGTGGATAGGCAAGGATTTAGCTAACCAATCTTCTATTAGTAATCACTTAAAAGTTCTGTAATCTAATTGTTTTTTTTTAAAGATTTATTTTTATTGGAAAGGTGGATATAAAGAGAGGAGAGACAGAGAGGAAGATCTTCTGTTCTATGATTCACTCCCCAAGTGAGTACAACAGCCAATGCTATGCCGATCTGAAGCCAGGAGCTTCTTCCGGGTCTCCCACACGGGTGCAGGATCCCAAAGCTTTGGGCCGTCCTCCACTGCTTTCCCGGGCCACAGGCAGGGAGCTGGATGGGAAGCAGGGCCACCGGGATTAGAACCGGTGCCCATATGGGATCCCGGGCATGCAAGTCGAGGACCTTAACCACTGCGCCGTCGCCCCGGGCCCTGTAATCTAATTGTTAACAGGTTGTTTAATGAGCATCCTTCTACATATAACTTTGAGTACTCAAATATTTTGTTAAGATAAAGTATAATTGGGGAGTCAACAGACATTATTTTTAGTTGATATTTCTTTGAAAAATAGTGGAATTGTACATTTTAAATATAGTCTGTTCGCTTTTTAAGATGTCCTAAAGGAGCATCTTGGGGAGGAAATGTTTGAATTGCATTTCGAAAGTTCACAATTTAGAATGTGGCATTCCTGTTTTTTATCTGGTGGGGACTGGCAGTACCAACCACAAGGCAAGTTAGGAAGCAGAGAAAGAAGTTGGGTGAATGTGGCTTAAAGAATCAAGCATCTCAAGAGCTACCTTCTGAGGACAAGTCCCCGGTGACCTAAAGACCTGCAGCCAGGACCACCTCTCCGAGACTAGATCAAATCTCTACCCTTTATTAATTTACAACAGAAATGGAAGTTTAAGCAGTTGCATGAGTTCAGTCTTGTTCAGTACATAACACATTTGGCCATTCATGTCTTCTATTGTTTTTCCACTTAAAAATGAAATAGGAGTCATATGTGAATATTAAGGATATATGATTTAATGGTCTCAAATTGTACATTTTTCTATATTGTCCTTATTTTTTGTTTCATTTCCTTTTCTGTGGTTATTCTCGTCATATAAAGTTTATTATTACATTTTGTGTTCAAAACTTTGAAGCAGTTAAAAAAAAACTTGCCCCATAATGATGTTTTGAAATTCACTCCCTTTCCCAAGACCTTGTATCTAGAGTGAGGTGATTTTCAGGAATTTAAATGTGGTGAAGCCTTTCAAATCTCTTCCTTTTTCCCATCAGGAAAGCAATAGAAGAACTTCTTAAGGAAGCAAAACGTGGAAAAACTAGAGCAGAAACAATGGGACCCATGGGTTGGTAAGTTGTTTAAACTTGAACATTAAGTATAAACCTTGCTGGAGTAGAAAATATGTGAATTCTTAGCAGCTGGAGGGTGTAAAATGTCAGCCGCAAAGGAGACCAGCTACACACAGGTCAGTGTGCAGTAAGGACATGGCTGAGGAGCTCAGCTAGCGTGGAGAGGTAGACGAGGGACTGAGTATGGAGAATGTTGGGTTTAGCATCGCTCTGGTTCACAGACACCATCAGACCTAAAGACCTCTGTGTAAGAGCAGTAGTTTATTTGTATTTAGGAGTTTCTGGTTTTTTTGTAGTCCTTAGATAAAGTTTTATTTTAGAAATTTGATTATATAGTTTTACTACGTAGTTCAGCATGTACAACTGAAGTTTACTTTTTCTGTTACACAGAAAGTAGGGCTTGCTAATATTTAGTAAATAATAGAGAGGCTAATGCTTTGTTATAATGGGTTAAGCCACGGTCTGCAGTGCTGGCATTTCTTATAGATTCTGGTTCAAGTCCTGGATGCTCCACTTTCAGTTCTGTCCCCTGCTAATGTGCCTGGGAAAGCAGTGGAGGCCCAGCTGCTTAGGTCCCTGCATCTACACGGGAGACCCGGAAGAAGCTCCTGGATACTGCTTCTGCATGCCCCAGCTCCAGCCATTGTGACCATTTGAGAAGGTGAACCAATAGATCAAAGACTTTCTCTCTTTAACTCCAGCCTAGTTTTTTGTTTGTTTGTTTTTGTTTTTTAAAGATTTCTTTATTTTTATTGGAAAGGCAGATATACAAAGAGGAGGAGAGACAGAGAGGAAGATCTTCTGTCTGATGGTTCACTCCCCAAGCAGCCACAATGGCTGGAGCTGAGCCAATCCGAAGCCACGAACCTAGAGCCTCTTCCCTGTCTCCCATGCAGGTGCAGGGTCCCAAGGCCTTGGCCATCCTCGACTGCTTTCCCAGGCCACAGGCAGGGAGCTGGATGGGAAGTGGAGCTGCCAGGACTAGACCCAGACCCATATGGGATCCCGGCGCATGCAAAGCTAGGACTTTAGCCACTACTATGCTGTTGTGCCGGGCCCTCCACCTTAGTTTTAAAAAATAACTATGAAAGAAATACTTAACCTTAAAAACTAATTTTACCATTTTTTCCAGTACTCTAGTAATTATATTTACATTCCACAAATACGGTGGGTTTTCAAACAGTTCATGGAAAGTGCAGTATTACTGCATGGTGCTCTTCACATTTTTATGCGTCTTATGCAACTTATCTTTTAATTCTTTTTTCCACAGACTTCTTGTAGTACCCTTCTGTAATGATTTTAGATGTGTGTGTGTGTACGTGTACCTTATAATTAAATAGTGAATCAGGATTAGTTTACTACTATACACACATTAGAATGATGAAAACTATTTTAAATAGTACTGAAAAAATAAAAATGAGGATATGGAACAATTAGAATCCATATGTTGTTGATGGAAAAATGCTAAATCCTACAACCTCTTTGAAAAGTGACAATTTCTTGTAAATATAGACTCACCATTCATAATGCTCCTTTTTACAAATTAGAATTCAAAACTTAAATCCACAACCAAAAGAAAAATCTGGGCAGTAATGTTCATAGCAGATATTTCCAGAATAGCACTAAACTGGGAACAACCGAAATGCCTATCAGTTGGTGAATGGTTAAACAAATAGTAGTTATGTCATTGTAAGTGTGGTGCTGAAATAACAATCGAAGGGAGCCAGACCCAAAACAGTGCACACTGTATGATCCACAAATCGGAGACTGTAGGCACAGAAAGCAGGTCATTGGCTTGCCAAGATCTGGGGTGACTGCAGGATGTGCTGCATCTTGACTGCTGTGGTAGCCACCTGACTTCATAAGTTTGTCAAAGCCCACGAAAGTACTCACTTAAAGGATATATTTTATTCTGCATAAATTATGCCTCAGCAAAACTGATTTGGGAATAACATCATTTTACTACCCCTAATGGTAGATTGAATCTAGGTAAAAAACATCAATGGCTGCTCCATCCATAAGGTGACAGGTTGATAGGAAATGTTGTGATAAATGTGCCAGCTGACTGAATACACCAATCTTTGTATCACAGAAAGATGCACTAAGATCCTTGAAACATCCTTGTGAAAGAAAAAGTCAGCCTGAATCTAATCAAGTTCCCAATTAGAATAATTAACTGCAAGAAATAAAGGACAGAACAATGTAGCAAATGACATTATAGGGCCAAAGCCACAAAGATAGTAAGTGTAAGGAATTCCACAGAACAAGAACATAATGCAGTTCTTCAGCAGGTGAATTACAGGAAGAAAATAAAATATATCGTATGAATTAATAAATTTGAAGCACATCAAGCAAAATGTGTAGCTTGTTTGGATCTGCATCCACACTAACATAAGAAGACATGAAATATGTTTTTAGATGTGATATGGTATTAATGCTAGTTTTTAGAAATTCATTCTAATGTGTTTATAAATGAAAATATTTCATGAGACTAAATAATACAGTGTAATTGAGTTAGTCTGAAGTAACATACAGAATCATCTTCGATTTAGTAAAATACGTACCTCATGGAAGGGTGCTTGTGAAAATTGAGTGAGATACTATGTATGGAAAACATGTGGCCTGGTTCCTAGCATTCAATTCAAAAATAATAGCTAATTCATCCCTTTACAGAATAGAAGTGTCTCTACCAATGTAAATCAGATTTATATGAACTTAATTAGAGATTTGGTGCTAAGGTTTTGGGTATAAGGCAAGATTAGCAATACTCATTAATATGATCTAATGATACTTCATATGAAAAAATCAGAATGGACCCAAACCATGACTAAAGATGTTCTGACGGTGAGTAAGACAGTAACCATCATGGCCTTTGCTACGTGAGGAGCGTGCCAGGGGACCGTTTGTTTCTAGGCAGCTGTGCAGATAGAAATCCTTTGTACCAACAGCCTTAGTAGCACTTATTAGCTTAGTGCAACTTTATGGTGGTACAGGAGCGAGTGTGTTCTGCAACCCCCCCCCCCCCGGGAAGACTTGTGGAGTGGGACAAGAAGGGAGGAGTCAGGGGGAGGAGTTGTTTTTTGGGTGTCATCCCAGTTAGGTTGGTAGTTAAGCAAAGTTCCTGTGGATCCAGTCCCCTTCCATTTGTCCAGATTTCCCAACCATAGGGCATAACTGTTTCTACATGGCTTAATGTAGTAGTATACATTTCAGCTAGCACAAAAGACAAAGAAAAAGGGACATACTTCTTCCCTTTATGAATATTTGCCAGAGCTGTCTGTACCATTTCCATGTATACTGGGTTGGCCAGAATTTAGTCTCCTGTATATCTACCTGCTAGGCCAGAACACTGTAGCTATAGAAGGGGGAACACTAACAGCCTCTTTCCCGATTGTCAAGGGAGTAAACTATAGCAGGCAGTGTCACATACTTCAAATTTATGATAAGAAAGAGATCCTGTGGGGAAGCAGGATGTGAAGTTTACGATCACCTTCGCTTATGAAATGAGGCTTTCTCTTGGCATGGTGGTTGTTTTTCTACTATAACTATGGTTAATATGCATTTTGGTCTTGCAGTCCTTACATTCTAAAAATTCTGAAGACATTTAGTTTATATGAGTTTTAACCAGCAGTGCAAGTATTAGAACTGAGCAAGTATTTAGTAATTCATTAAAGTTAAAATTGATAGGACCTGGCACAATGGCTCAGTTGTCTGATCCTCCCCCTTGCAAGTGCAACATCCTACATGGGCAGTGATTATGTTCTGTCTGCTCCATTTCCCATCCAGCTCCCTGCTTGTGGCCTGGGAAGGCAGCGGAGGATGGCTGGAGGTCTTGAAACTGTACCCAAATGAAAAACCTGGCTTCAGAGCAGTTCAGCTCTGGCTCATTCCAACCATTGCAGCCATTTAGAGAGTGAACCAGGGATGGAGGATGTTTCTCTCAGTCTCTCCTCCTCTCTGTATATCTGACTTTCCAATAAAAAAATAATAAAAATAAATCTTTAAAAAAAAAAGTAAATCAACCATATGGGAAACCTATTGAATGAAAAATAAAAAGCTCATCTATATTTTCCTATTTTTACATTTTTGACTTGTCCTTTTTTGAAAGCTTATTTATTTGAAGACAGAGTGACAGAGATGTCTTCCATCCATTGGTTCACTCCCCAAATGGCTGCAACAACCAGATCTGGGCCAGGCCAGTGCCAGGAATGCTGAACCCCACCTGGCCCTCCAACATGGGTGGCAAGGATCCAAGTGCTTAAGCCCTCGTTCTCTCTTCCGCTCTCTTCCTAGGCACAGTCACAGGAAACCAAATCACAAACAATAACCAGGACTCAAACTGGCACTCTGCTTTGGAATGCAAGCAGTGTCTTACCGGGATAAACCACAATGCCAGCTCCCTTGTCCTTTTTGTGTGTGTGTGTGTTGTTCTGGAAGCAAGAATCTCTGGGTGCTTGGTGACTCGGGTACCTGACTTTTTCCTTCCCAGCTCTTGTTCCAGCATATCCCTCTTAAGATATACAGGCCTTGAAAAGAGTTCTGGAAAAACTGCTGGCTTGCCTGACAACCTACTTCTAAGACAACACAATTTCCATTTATTTTCAAATAAATTGTATAAATAGAAACTTTTAGCCACTAGCTTCCAATTTATCTGCTATTTAGAATCAAATGGAGAACTTCAAATAATAAATAAATTTGGAATCAACTGGAAAACTTTGGATAGGTAGGTAGGTAGATAAATACAAAACCAATGCCTGTGTCCTACCATCAATGATTATAGAATGTGGCCTGGGCTTGGGAGTTTTAGAAAGATACCGAGGTGCTTGATTCTTAAAGTGCCCACAGTTTTAAAAGCATTTTATTAATTTCTGTTAATTGAGAAGAATGGCGCTGATCTATTCTGCAGACCCTAGAGCAGCTCTGTACTTTGGCCTGGCCAGATGACTCCGACAGTATCGAAGTAACCTCACCAGATGGCCAGGTGTCCTCAGACCCTTTGTCCCCTCTGCATTTTGAAGTTCTTCAAGGAGTAGACAATGAGACTTACGAGTAGACTATTGTCTGTTTTTCCAAGCAGCTAAACTTTGTATTTTCTTGAAAATTTACAGTACAGCAGTGTGAGTGACATTTTTTCACTTGGGCCATTCCATAAGAAATAACCTACTGAGATATATGAAAGGGTGCCACAAAGAGATTGCTGAACTTTTTATTTCATAAAGAAAGACCATTGAATGCTCTATATTTCAGCAAAAGAATCTCTTCAGAAGCTGTTGGCACAGGCCTTGAGGAATCTGAAACATTAGCCCATATGACAGGAATTTGCCCAGCTTTGTTGTTTACCAAACCATTTTGATTCTGGTCACATTCATTTCAGTTTCTTTGTAGCCCAATACAGTTTTGAGCCTGTAGAACTTTGTCCTTGTATTTGGAAAGCCTTATCTTTTGGTACCAAAAATCCCAAAAGTTGAGTTGAGTTCTTCATTTTCTCTATGTAGTTGTTTTTAAGGAATGATGTTTTTGAATACTTTTCTGTTTTGGTTTGAGATCAGTTTGTAAGGAGGAAAAAAATAACCTATTTCGTTTTTCAATTGTATGTCAATAATCTTTTGGATATTCGAAAGTAATTAACTTCTGTCTTTCTCCATATAAGTGTTTTTTTTTCTTTAAATATTCACTAAATGCCAGTAGGTGTATTTTTTAAATTTTTGTTTGTTTGTTTGTTTGAAAAGCAGATTTATAGGTGGAGAAATCGTCCATCTGCTGTTTCATTCTGCCAGAGCTAGGCCACTGCGAAGCTAGGAACCAAGAGCTTCTTCCCTGTCTCCCGTACGGGTACAGTGTCCCAAGGACTTGAGCCATCCTGCGCTGCTTTTTCAGGCCATTAGCAGGAAGTTGGATTGGAAGTGGAGCAGCCAGGATATTAACTGATGTCCATAAGGGATACTGGCACTGCAGGGGGTAGCTTTAACCATTACACCACAGCAGCAGTGTCCCTCTAGGTATACTAAAAGGACATGGGCAGCAGTAAAGAAGGTTCACTTTGCTCTTGGTAGAATTTTTAATCTACTGGTGAATACAGACCAGTGAGCAATTGATCACGGTAGAGTATGCTACGTAACTGTTTTGAAACTGCTGGGGGACAAGTAGGGACTCTCACCTCAGGTGATTCAAGGATATTGCAAAGAAGGTGCTTCAGAAAGTCTGTGGGAAAATGAAACTAAAACAGATGTTTATTTTTGGTGCAAAAATTTATTGAAATTTGAGGCTGGTGCCACGGCTCAACATATTAATCCTCCGCCTTCAAGTGCTGGCATACCATATGGCCATTGGTTTGTCTCCTAGCTGCTCCACTTGTGATGCAACACCTTGCCTATGGACTGGGAATATAGCAGAGGATGGCTCAAGTCCTTGGGCCCCTGCACTCATGTGAAAGACCCTGAAAGAAATTCCTGACTCCTGGTTTGAGATTTGCCCAGCTCTAGCTACTGTGTTCATTTGGTGGGTGAGCCAGCAGATGGAAGATGTTCTCTGTCTCTCCTATCTTTAAATGTGATTTTTAATAAAAATAAGGTTTTTTTTAGATTCATGCATAATTGTTTCATAGCCAATTTCCAGATTTGCTGAAATCCCTCATGTTTTGGGATTCAAAGCCTTCATTTCATACTCCAGGTACATGGAACACAGAGAGGTTTGCTAAGACTGTTGTCTGCTAGCTGCTTGCTAATGGGGATAGAATTTGTATGTTGCACTGGCCCAGCATGGTAGCCTGGCAACTGGGGACCTTGCCTTGAAAGCACTGGGATCCCGTATGAGCTCTGGTTCTAGTCCTAGCAGCTCCACTTCCCATCCAGCTCCCTGCTTTGTGGCCTGGGAAAGCAGTTGAGGACGGCCCAAAGCCTTGGGACCCTGCACCTGCGTGGGAGACCCAGAGGGGCTCCAGGCTCCTAGCTTCAGTTTGGCACAGCTCCGGCCATTACAGCTGCTTGGGGAGTGAATCAGAAGATGAAATATCTTTGTCTCTGTCTCTCCTCTCTGTATATATGACTTTCCAATAAAGATAAGATAAATCTTAAAAAAAAAGAAAAAGAAGAAAAAGAAAAGAATGTGTATGTAGCTTAATGCTCCTTATCCCTGTCAGCTCTTTTGTGTGAATTATTGCCTGATAACCTGCTGGAACTGCTTTCCACATTCTTCTCATACCCAGTTATGAAGGGAGCCCTGCCCCTGGTGCTGTCAGAGGCATATACGTGTAAATGATGTGCCTGGCTGAGGGAACAGCAGTTCGAGGGGGATAGCCTTGTGTATGCCACGTATCAGCTTTAGAGGCACATCTGCCCACCTTCTGAGAGCAGAGGACCAGAGAGAGCTAGCCTGGGACTCACTCTCATACAGGATCCCTAGCATGTTGCTGTGTACATGATTCTCTGGTTTTATACATTCACACACATGTACGTCTGTCTCAACTATTTTTAAGGCATTGAATATCCACCATGAGCCTCAGGACTGTTTTATGCTGAGTAATTAAAGGGTTGTTAGTAGTGGGGATTATAACACTATACAAGCACTTCTCAAGTCGCCACACATGGAAGGCATTTGATTGCCAAATTATAAACTGCCACACAATGGGTGGTTATGGTAGCTGTGATGACATTAAACAACAAAATGAGTTATAATCAACCACATCATCAAGATAAAAAATAGCACCCTTGTTTCACAGAATCACACTTCTGCCTCACACTTTGTAGGGCATTATTTTAGGCTTACAAACATAAGGCAAGGAAACGTATACAGTGAAAGAGAAATTGCTATTTGCTGGTTTGGAAATGTGTTTGGCCTTAGAATAAAGAAATGAATCGAAATGTATCGCATAACCTTATGGCACCCAAGCTTAAACATAATTTTCATGAGTCACAATTTCCCAATGCCTGAGTAGCTCATACATGTCAAAGTGTGTGGGGGGTTATCTTTGCCCTGCCTGTTGGGCTCTTGAGTGGTTAGACACCTCTAGCAGACCTGACAGCGTAGGTGGTACTGCCTTGTGCCTATTCTGCTAGAGAACTCTTGGCTGCAGGCACACCGACCAGCTTTCCACCTGCACTTTATTCCCTGACTTCTCTGTTCACTGGTTAGCTGGTTGGACCCCAGGTTGTTTGTTTGTTTGTTTGTTTTTCCCTGTTCTGCACCCTCTGCCCCTGCCGTGCTAGTACAGCAGGGGCGGACTCCAGTCTAGCTCCACATCTGACCAGCTTGAAATAGTATGTCAGTTCCTTTGTTAGATGGATGAGGATTATAGAAGTGCAATGTGCTAACATCGGTGATGTCATGGCACTAGCTAATTGCTTCATAAATATGGCATTGCTGTTGATGTTGCTCTACCAGCAAGCCCTGGTAGCGAGTGTTCATAGAATCAGTACTTGATGGTTCATATTCACAAAAATATTTTTGAAGCCAGAAGTGGCAGACCTACATCTATCTGTAAGTCTAGATACAACAGGCTCCCTCCTTCAGCAGGAGACAGAAATGGAAACTCAGAAAAACCCCATTGCACTTACCTTCTCCTGACTGCTCAGCAGGTTTGTTTTATAATTTCCTGTTTTCCTAAGTTGATTCCAACAACTGCAGGGAGCAAATGGCTTATTTTCATAAATTATCTTATACAACATTGCCTACTCACAGGCAGAAACGGTTGAAGTTACATTGCTATCCAAAATCTGTCTTGGTCTCTTTAATCAGAGAGTCTGAAATCCTGCCTGTGGTCCCTGAAGCCCAGCACAGCTTCTGGGCTGACAGATTGCAATGCGAGCAGAACTGCTTCCCTTTTTGCCTAATCAGTTCATTTGAAAGTCAGACAACCAGCGTATGAACTACAGTTATATTTGAGTGCAAGTGACTGAAAACTCTAAATAAAGGGGTTTAAAAGAGAGAGGAGTTCATTCATCCTTCACATAAATGTAGCTAGTCAAGGGCTGCTAGAATATGATCATCAGGGCACCAAATTGTGTTTCAGTCCTTAAGTTGGGACCTTGACCCCATGATCGACCATGGCAGAATTGTCGGTGCCCAATTCTATAGCAAGCTAAAAGTGGAGACATGTGGAACACTTGGAGGAACACTGGGTCCTAAGCAGTGCACTTCACAGAGTATAACTCCACATTGTCCATTTTTCATGCTTTGACCAGAATTTAGTCATCAAACATAACTGCCAAGGAGGCTGAGAAGTGTATTGTTTCAGAGGGTCCATCCAGCTTCCGTCTGTTGGTTTACTCCTGGAATTCCTGCACCAACCAGAGCTGGGCCAACCCAAAAAACCTGTAACCTAGACATCAAGCTCAATCTAAGCACCCCACATGGATGGCAGGAGCCCAGGTCCTTAGGCCGTTACCTGCTGCTTCCTAAGAAGCTGGAACAGGGCGTGGATCAAGACTCCAACCCAAGCAGTGTCTTTAAGTACCTGCCCTAGTTTCCCTTTTTAAGTCTACTATGGAAACAGTATCCGTCTGAAATCTGACAGTGTGTCATGGGTACTTCCTAAAGCAGCTATAACTAGGCTCATATTTAAAGTTTTATATCCATTCATGCTGTTGGAACCTTAAAATATGACTTTCCCCCTGAGCTAATATAACTTTCTAATATATAGTAAAAATAAAATCATGCAACTGAGCGTCAACTAGGCACAATGAGGTACAAACAGGAAGGCTCTTGCCCCGCCCTATAGCCTCCTAGGCCCCTCACCCAACACATGCCATTTGGGACAGCAGTGATAGATGATGCAAATATCACAGCAGCCATGGTCTGCCCGCTTCCTGAGGGTTCCCAGGTTTACCACAAGCTGATGCAGTAACTTGAGTGCCCAATTTCAGTAGACCCCTCCTGGACCCCTACAGAGAGAACTTGGCCACTGCTCGCTGTGCATTGTCCCTCCAGCTGTGAATGGCTCTACCTTGGGACTACCACAGTAGCATGAGGTTGGCAAACATCTTCTGCAAGCTCAGCAGAGCTCTGTAGGGGTACAGGCAGCTCCATGGTTTTGAACACCCCCCCACCACCAGAACTGCAAGAATATTTATTCTCCCAACTATCATTGCCTTTCTTTGTCCCTCATCTCGTTTACTGTGGCTTCGAAATTCCAGGGCTGTCAACACCTCTGGCCATTGCCACTGCTTCTGCTGCCCTTCGTCCACTGTCCTTTTCTCATTGAGCTGCTTTTCCTCGTGAACTAGAGTGTATTTTCCTGATCTGGGCGTATAGGAGGCACAATGAAAATGTAGGCCCAGGAGCTCCTTAATGGCAGCACAAAGTATTTTCTTTCCTCCTGGTCCTCACCCCGCGCCCACCCCTGCCTTTCACTCCCCAGGTCAGTGCCTTGCTGATTGCCTGAGCTAGTCTGATGCTTCTGTGTGAGTGAGGCTGCACTGCTGGGTAAGGTGGTATCCTGCAGGATAGTACTGTTGGATGGATTCTGAAGTATCATGTAGGATGTATCTGTATGAAATACCACTCTGAGAAGTATGATTTGGAGAAATCAGCATGCCCTTAAAATAGCCCATCATGTGGCAGACTGCTTATAACCAAGAGGAATGCATCTCCTCATTTATATCCAAAAGGATTTACTATAACTAAAAAACAAATAGTATAATGCACAAATATGTATATGTATGTATGGTGTGTGTATATATGTATATAAGCATGCAGATTGGCAATTCAGTAGTTACAGGCGATTTTCTGGGAGAGTTTGAACCAGAAAGCTCCTAAAATACACAACACACACAAATTCACTCCAGGGGTGAGTGGGGGGAGGTGCTCCCCAGCAGACCAGTAGAGTCCGATGAGACACATGAGGGTTTTGCTTTTTGGAGGAGAAAGATCACTGCATATTGTAGACCATTTGCACAATATTCTGTTTCTGGAGTAAGTCATTTAACTCCTGTAGAGGCAGGCCTTTGGTGCTGCTTGGGTCACACCCATCCCGTGTGAGAGTGCTTCAGGTTCTGGCTCGGCTGCGACTCCAGCTTCCTGCTAATGCACACTCGGGAAGAACGCAGGTGATGATCAAGTGCTCGAGTCAGTGCCACCGCATGAGACACCTAGATGGAGTCCTCCAGTGTAGTGTGGTCTGGCCCAGCTGTTATGGCATCTGCGGAGTGAACCCATGAATGGAGAGCTCTGCCTCTGACTCGCAAAGAAACGAAAGTTTAAACAAGAATCAAGGAGCAGATAATCCCACAGGAATAAATAAGCCAAAAAGACAGTAGGGTATACTTTTCTGCTCTTGGGAAAAGACTTACTTGCTCTTACGTGAAGCCTCAGTAAATTTAATTTGGAACAGATTGTAATCATGTCAGGCGTTTCGGAGAGAATATTAGGTTGGTCAGTTTGCACTGTGGGCAGTTCCTACATATTCAAACAGGTAGATTTCCCCTTCTCATATTGGGAAATTTGGTCCCAATATGAGAAGATTACAGGCTCTGGGCAAGGTCCCGCGAGTGTCTCCAGAATTGTCTTGCTTTCCCCTGTATACTCAGAGTTTACACTAGGTGGCATACAAGGAAAGCCAAGCAAACTCGGAAACCCGATTCTTTGCGAGAAGAATCGATTGGTGCGCATGATGGTGGCTTCAGCTTGGAGGCAGCTGTTTCAAGTGATGATTTTTCTTTTTCTCTCCCACCCCTCCAGGATGAAGTGTCCTCTTGCTAGTACCAATAAAAGATTTCTAATAAACACAATTAAGAATACCTTGCCCTCCCATAAAGAGCAAGACCACGAACAAAAAGAGGGCAATAAGGAACCTGCGAAAGACCAGGACGAGAAAGAAGCCAACTCCAAGCAGCACAGAAGCCACGCCCATAAGCGCAGCTGGCATTCTCGCAGCTCCAGCAGGCACTCGCCCCCGCACAAGCGCCGCACCAAGGACAAGCACGAGGCCCGGGCCAGCCGGCGGTGAGGCCGGCCGCCTGAAGCCACCCGCGGCAGGGGCCCGTGGGAGGCAGGACCAGCACCTGAGTGTGCTTTCCACTGCAGATCCCTTGTTCTTAGAGGCTGTGGGTGGCCAGCAAAAATGACCCTGTCAGAGAAGCAAGTACGAAGGAGTTTTCTGGGAGGCTGTAGTGGCAAATTTCATTACATTGACAGTGTAGCGTACACAAGTACTGTTTTTATTCTATTGTTTGAGAGTCGTTTCAGAAGAAGCAAATCTAGAATTTAAAGTTTTCAGAGATTGTTAAAACCCAGTTTTTTCATGTACTGCACTTTTGGTCATTTTTCAGAATTTCTCAAAAAATAAAATACTTGTAAATCTTATATGTTACTTTTGGGGTGTCCAATTTAAACTTTAGAAATCACCTGGCCAGTGACCGTTTTTATGAAGCCCTATAACCTCAAGGACTGGGAATTTATCTCAAGGACACGAAGTCTGTTAAGCACTGTCTCTTCACTTGCTTTCCTTTGAATGAGCAATGCAGTAAATTTCCTAAGTGGTTATATGGGAGTGCTCTGAATGACCACAGGTTACAGAACTAACTCTGTGAGTTCTTGGGTATTCTCAAAGTTATTCCTTAGATAGAATAATTTTTCTACATTTCATTTTTTGGGTTTTTTTAATATATATAGTTTTTATGCGGTGCTTTACAAAGAACTCTCAATACTTAAAATTAACAGAGTTATTTTAGAGCTGGGCCTTATTTAGCTAAAGACTTACTGACACTACTGTTGGAATAGTTGTCCCAGAAAGCTTCATTTTAAATAAAAGAATACTTACAATAACTTTTCCCACAAGTATCGGTTTTCAGATGTTGTTTTAATATGCAGTTATTTCAAGCCTGAGTTCCTCCCTCACACTCAGGAAAACGTCACTTGGCACTCCCTAGTGCGTGAGAGCAAGAACCACCTGGCCCCTTGGCCTCCTTCCCCAGCTTCCCCACACTTTCCTTGGTTACCCCCAGGTAATCCTGCACCGCAGGCCTTCTCCTTGCTGGAGACAGCCAAGAATGGCCCTGCCCTCAAGCTAAACAAGGGGAGGAGCACATCCAAAACACCAAGCCTTGGGATATTGGGGAGAAATGTGAGTAGCCACCCGCAAGCTGTTCTGCCACTCCCTCAGTTGGCTCCGAGTGCCAGCCCTGGAGCGCTGTCAGCCGATTCTGCCCCTTCCCCAGCCCCAGCCTCCAGGGACCATCCTGTGACTTGGTCACAGAGGCACTCTGAAAACACGAGAGGAATTACTTGCCTCATCTGATTTTATTCAAATGTAGTTAGCATTAGCCTAGATTATTTGTGTTCAATTTGAAGTGTTTTCTATTTAAATATTTACTAGAAAAATAGCACAGTTGTGGGGTTTTTAAGAAATTTTCTTGTTAAGTAAAAATAAAGCTTAATTGTGTCATTTGCCTATGCACTCTGTATCTGTAACTGATCAAGTTCTGTGTCCACTAAAAGGGAATGAGGACCCAGCGCAGTGGCCTGGTGGCTAAAGTCCTTACACACCAGGATCCAATATGGGGGGCCGGTTCTAATCCTGGCAGCCCTGCTTCCCATCCAGCTCCCTGCTTGTGGCCTGGGTAAGCAATCGAGGACGGCCCAAAACCTTGGGAAGCTGCCTCTGCTTGTGGCTGGCTGTTCCTCATCCACAAACTAGAGCATCTGCAGTGCCCAAGGACTACTGAATAAGCAGAGGAAGACAAGTTGAGTGTGAAGAAGTGTGTTTCATGCTGCTAATTGAAAGTAGCAAGAAAGATTCAAATACAAATGCAACTTAACAGATTTCATTTTTTGACTCCATGTAAGAAAATAGTCTCTGGGTCCAGGTGGCTAAAGTCTTCGCCTTGAAAGCACTGGGATCTAATCCTGGTTGCTCTACTTCCCAGGCAGTTCCCTGCTTGTGGCCTGGGAAAGCAGTTGAGGACAGCCCAAAGCCTTGGGACCCTGTACCCGCGTGGGAGACCCGGAAGAAGCTCCTGGCTCCTAATTTCAGATAGGTTCAGTTCTGGCCATTGCAGCCACTTGGGGAGTGAACCAGCAGATGAAAGATCTTTCTGTCTCCTTCTCTATAAATCTGACTTTCCAATAAAAATAGATAAATCTAAAAATAAGGATAAAATAGTCTCTTAGACACGTTAGTGAAAAGCTAGGGTCTCTGCCATTCCCAGCTCCCTGCTGGTGGGTTTCCTGTGAGCTGTCCTGGCATGAATGGGAAGGGAGGTAGGATGGAGTGTGCTGAGTGCTAAAGTGGCTGTGGAATTGAGTTTTCCTGTGATTTTTTTTTTATGCCTTCTGTATTTGCTTCAGATCTACCAGATAGAAATTAACCTCTTCAAATACTACTGAAGTGACTTAAAGGAGACTTATGTCTTGATACTATATTTAATTACATACATGTATGTCCCTCTAGGAAGTCATGCTGTCATCTTCAAAACAAAATGTCTCCGGTAGGTAAGTAGTACTTTTTAGAATTTAGGTGTTTGCTTTTTCTGTGTATTTGAAAGAGTGTCAGAGACGAGGAAAAAGGTCTTCACATTGGTGTATTTCCGAAGTGCCCGTTCCGGTCAGAGTGCTGCTGGGAGAACTGCATCTGAATTTCCCACCTGAGTGCCAGTCATCTTCTGAGATTATATCAGAAGCAAAGGAGTGATTCCTTATGAGCACTCGGAATGCAGGTGTCCCAAGTGGTAGCAAATTTGTTAACGAAACAGTGCCTTCCCCGAAGTAGTGCTTCATTCCTGACAAAAATGAAGTGTCAATTCTGCCCTAAGGAGTATCCTGTGCTCTGGGATCCAATGTGTGGGCTTCTGCTAAGCCACATTGTACTATGTGCATGGTCCATTTGCAAGCACCTTTGAGCCAAATGCTGTGGGGCCTTCCACTGTGTCCTGTGATCATCCCACAGGTCTAGGAAGAAGGTGTCATTATCCACTAGATTAAAACTTTGTCCAAAGTTGTAGAGCTAGGAAGAGGCTGAAATGCTATGGGAAACCAGGACTCTAGTCTGAATTAAAACCCATGTTCTTTCCTCTGCTTTGTGCTGAACTTGAGCTAGCCCTGCCCCCTCAAAACACAGGACTGGGACATCTAGATGCCTGCATGCTCTGTGGATTTGTAATTTATGAACCAAAAGAACCTTGATAACCAAAAGCTTTCCCTGGTTCATGTGGACTCAGCAGAACCGGATGTGAAAGCCTAATCAGAGAATGTTGCATTGAGGAAGTGCTTCCCTGGGGGCTGGTTGGATCCCAGGGAAAAAGTTCACACAACTTTGTGGTTTAATGGCCATGAAAGGAGTGTTTCCATGGGAAACTAATCTTGGGGGAGCTAATGTTTTCAGTTACTTCTTGTTGCTTTGTGGTGTCCACAAGGACAGTAGTTAGAGAGCTTAAGTCTCAGAGACAAGGCCTTGTCACCATAAATAACATTCTGTTATCCAAGGGATTGGACAAACCATGTCAGAAGCCAGCTGGAAAGACGCATGAGCAGGTCAGAGCCCCAGCCCTGACCCAAGGTTCCTCTGAAGCCATATCCTGGGAAGGCAAGTTTGCCAAATGAAAATCTTGTGCTCCACTCAAGAAAAAAATTCTTCCAAGAAGCCTGGTCTTGTGCATACCAAACACCCAAATAAAGAGGTAAATTAAGTGAACAAGGACAACATTATAAGCAAAACTCAGGGACATTTTATGAGTAATTTTTATGTGGGTTACTGTGTTATAAATCTCAGAACACCAGGGACGTTATCATGAAGAGTCTGATAAATGTACATTTGGAGGCACCATTGGTACTTGACCAATGAATTATTTCTCCGGTGTAGCTGAAATTAAAAAAAAAAAAAAAAGCATATGAAACATAGACCCCATTATATATAACCCATTAGCTAAGGGAGCAACTTCCGCTCCAGATAAATGTATAGACTGCCCTCAACCCTGACCCCTGTGCAGAGAACATCCACTAGGTGACCCCTTAGAGAGGCACCGGGATTTCATCACAGGTGTCCACCCCAGCCAGCACTCCCCCAGAGCCCTACTCTCAGACATAGTAACTGGGTTAAAGACCCGCTGGTGCAGCCTCATCCACGTAGGACTTCGGGGTTTAAATGTCAAGACATGGAAATGCACTGTGTACACTGTCCCAACCACAAGCCGTGAAAAGTCATGGATCCATTAGCCTGCTGGGTGATTTTTCAAAGTTCAATACCCATGTACCAAGATAAAGTTAAGACTCCTTGTTTCAGCCTGTGTGCTGTGTGAAGAACAAATCATTCATTTATTCATTCACTCCTTCGGTGAACATTGCAGAAGACCCAGGACACATGACTGGGTCCAGACTTCAACTTTAACTCTTGCCCTCAAAATCTTGTAAAGTGTATTGGTGTCTTTCATATTGAAAGGTGCAGAGTTTTCTTCTCCATGATTGACTTTTCAGCCCTATCTGAGGGTATTCCATTTTTCTCTGTTAAGAACTTTCCAAACCATGTGCTGAAATAAGTGTTTCCCAGGTAGCTCATCTTTGGAAGTTTCTGTAGTTCCTGACTTCAACCTGGCCCAGGCCTGGCTGGCTATTGGGCATTTGGGGAGTGAAGCAATGGACAAGATTGCCTCTGTTTCTTTTTTTCTCTCTTTTTTTCCCCCTCACTCTCCCTGCCTTCCTTCCTCCTTGTTCTCTCTCTCTCTCTTTCTGTTACTCTACCTTTTAAATCAATCTTCAGCTATAAATTTTGTAGCAAGAAAGAGTATAAAAGAAAAAAGAAACTTGTAGGAATCAAACCCAGTCAGTGGCTTCTCACACTGCCCAGTTCTTTTCCCCTCACACCTGTTCATAAGGGCTTCAGGTGACAAAAACTTCCTGGAAAATCCAGTGTACAAGGAATGAAGGGCATATGAAAGAGCGGGACCTAATGAACAGAGTGGAGACATTGGCAAGGTTTGCTATAGACACTGGGGAAGAGAAGAAAGGGAAGATGGACAGGTAAATAAACGATAATTTTAGAAAATTAAAAATAAAATAGATATCATAGCAAAAGAATGGCAATAGAAGACAGAAGCCTTATAACAGATTAACAAAGCTGGAAGAAAAATAGGCCAAACAATGGAGAGACATTTTGCAAACTATGTAAAACAAATGATCAATAACTATTTGATGAAATGTTCAACATCACTAATTATCCAGGAATGAGAAGTAACACACCTGTGAGAAGGGTTGACTGGAGAGATTGACCACTCCAAGCCTTAGGAACAAGGACACAGAATTACCACTTACTGTTGGTGCAAGCGAAAACTATACAACCCCATTAACAGTTTCTTAAAAAACTAACCATATACCCACACTGTCCAGCATTGCCTTTCCTAAATATTTTTCCAAGGGGAATGAAAGCATTAAATCAAAATCTCTCTTACACAAAAATGTCCCTGAATATTCATAATTTCTCTACAATCCTAAAAATCCCAGAAGTTCATCAGTAGGAGAACAGGACACACAGACCATGTGGTGAACGTGACAGAGATGCCATTCAGATGGCCCCTGGAGGACCTGTTTCTGTCCCCACTGCAGAGATTGCAGCCAGAAAGCTCTCAGGGCATGCGCTGGCATTGGAAGACAGGGCGTAATGCCACTACCTGAGATGCCAGGATCCCATATAGACATCAGCCAAGCCCTGTCTGCTCAACTTCTGATAAAGCTCCCTGCTAATGTGCCTGGAAAAGCAATGGAAAATGGCCCAAGTGCTTGGACCACTGCCATTCACAGGGAAACCTGGAATAAACTTGTAGCTCCCTTTTTTTGGACCATCCCAGCTCCAGTCAGATGAAAGATTCTCTCTCTCCCTCTTTCTCTCATATTCTTCCCATTCTCTCTCCCTTCCTCTCAACTCTGCCCTTCAAATACACAATAAATCTTTTTTAAAAAGATGAAAAAATGTTCCCCAGCTCCTCAGGGTTAGCCTAGGCAACAGAGCAAGAGATGCCAGGTCCAGGTGTTGACTGCATGTGCTGCTTGAATAAGAAGAGTACTTCCTGATTATTGCGCTGGAAGAGGCTGCCTGGCCTGCTGGCAGTTCAACCTCTTCCTCTTCTTCAATTCCAATCCTGCTTTTGCCTGTTAACTTTCACAAATGTCAGTCCCCAGTAAGCTTCCTGCACCCCAACTCTATTGCACTATCTGTTGGCAGACAGTCCAGCTGAGAGTGGAATTGAGAGTAGGAATCAGATAGGATTTTGGATCTGGATTAGTTATTACTTAGTCAACCGTGAGAATATGTTGCACCCATGATATTCCCACCGTCAAAGCCTTCCCTGGTAGTGACTCAGGAGAGCAGACTTTGTGGAAGGGGATGCTAATGCATCAGATGTTTGAGGACTTAATGGAAAAATAGTATACATTAGGCTATGGGTGTTAGACGATTATTGCCTAGATGCTAACACAGCACTTGAAAACATGCAAAAAATGATGGTGACAAAGGTGGGTGCTGGGTGAAACTGAAATGCTAGCTAGTTTCATGAACTTTTCACATGAGAAGATACTCTACTTCCAGGCTCTTGCCTGCCCCAGTGTGCAGCAGTCACCTTGTCTTTGTCTTCAAGTTGTTATTTAAGAACAATCACCTCAGCCAACAGAGACCACCTCTCCCTAGCACACTTCACACGGGGTTCAGTAGCTTTAGAAGCTAACTGCTTGGCCATGTGGTAGTCTCAGTCGGCATATTCTTGAGTACCCTATGGAAGGCCATCATCTCTCACTGTAAGATCTTTATAAAGAATCAGTATGCACAACCAGGAGAAGAAGCAAGAAGTTGTTCATTGTATGTTATGAGAAGAACCACTTCTATTTCAGCTCTTGACTTTTGGAAGCATTTTTCTAAATATGGAAGAAACTGCATTATATTTTGGCCACTCTTTAGAAAAACATCCTAACATTGCAAAGTGTTATCTCCCAGCTGATGTCATAAATGAATCTTCAAAATACCAGCATTCTTTTTTATTATCAACTTTAAAATTTTTTATTTTGTTTTTTATTATTATTATCATGCTTTTATCATTTTATGATACAGTTCAGTTGCATGGCCCTTGGATTTCCCCTACTCACTCCCCTAACCTCACCCTCCCCTCACTGAATTCTCCCACATCATTACAACGGCATAGTTCCTCATAGACGGTCAATCCAGCATTGCGCACATGGATGATGGCAGAGAGTCCAGAATCCTATCATCAAGACACATCCAACAGTTTCACTGGGAGTCCATCCTCAATCTGGAAGTAGAGATGCTCACTGCATTGTATCCTCATTTCTGGACATGTCAGTCTCCACTACACAGTTACTATACATCCCCTTAAGTGACAAGCCACAAAACAAAGTAAACAGGAAGAAAAAAATAGAACTTACAATGCAATGAAGTTAAAAAAGAAACATGCTACTGAATGACTAATGTGTCAGTGAAGAAGTGAAAAAGAAAATCAAGAATCTTCTTGAAGAAAATGATGCTACTATATGATCTGAGTCATTAAAGCATATAATGAGGAAAAAAACATGTTTTGAAGAAATGAAGCTAAAAACACCAAAATCCATGGAATGGTTTCCACTGGTGTTTTTTGGTGAGATGTATCTCCTGTAGGCAACAGATAGATGGGTTTTGTATTTTTAATCCAGTCTTCTAATCAATGTCGTTTGATAAGTTTAAACCATTTAGTTTTAGGGTTAATACAATACAAATAGGTGGTAATTTGGTCCTGTCATTTAGCAATAGATTTTTCATTGACTTAGTTTTCTGTTGTTATTTTATTGGAACGTTCACGTTTGCCTTTGGTTTGGTGGGTGCTATTCCTTTTCTCTGTCAAGAGAACATCATTAATTATCACTTGTAGGGCATCTTTGGAAGTGACATATTCTATTAACTTATCTTCATTATCTTATTATCATTGTGGAGAATCAAGATGGCAGAGCAGATCAAGATCTCTAGTAGTGGCACATCAGGCACCAGGTGCCATTTTGTAGTGTGGCAAGGGTTTTAACTCTGAGGGAACAACAGTGAGCTACACATGTGCTGAGCTCAGCAGGAACTCACTGAGCTCAGTCGATGCGCTGGTCCCACAGGAAAATATTACCAAGTATAGCAAGAATTGAATGTAGGGTGAACCATGACACAACATCTACCAGATACACAAAGGCCAAGACTGGGAGGGGGCAGACTGTGCTAGGTAACGTCCTAACATCCGCTGGCATGCACAGAATCTGGGTCTGGGAGTGTGCCTGGTGGGGGAACTTTGGGAACTCCCTTGGTGGGCTGTAGCTCCCACTGGTGAGTATGTGGATCAACTGAGTGTTGGTCAGTGTGGGCAGAGCTGCTTCACTAATCAGTGAGTGTGTGGGTTGGCTCTGTGGGCACAGGTAGGAAGGCCAGGCCAAACCTTAGCACACTGGCATGCACAGGAACCAGGTACAGACCATGCTGGGCTAGGTTAGGCTATTATACCTACTAGTTTGCATGAAAGCATGGGATGGTGTCAGGCTGGGCAGAGCTAGGCTGAAGCACCCACCAATGAAAGTTGGGACTAGGGGTAGACCAGGCCAGCTCAGGCTGCAGCATCAATGTCAAAGGCCAAGATAGGGTATGGGCTATGTCGAGCTAGTCAGAGCAACCATTGGCAGGTGCAGGATCTATGGCTGGGAACATGCCAGGATGGGGAACTGACAGGACGCCCTGGCTGAGTTGTGGTTCCCATTGGTGAGAGTAAGAGCTAGAATGAGGATGGTGATCTGGGATGGGCATGGCTGTAGCATCTCAATATGGGTTTGGACTGGACCTGGGATGTGCTAAACTGGGCTAGACTCCAGTACCCACTGGTGCTCATGAGAGCTAGGATGGGTGAAGGACTGGCTGGGCTAGGACTTGGCACCTGCTGAACCATCCAAGATCTGGATCTGGTGGTAGACCAGGCAGGCCTGGGCTATAACACCCAACAGTAATATCCAGAATGGGTATGGACTGGTTGGGTAAGGCCACTATACCTGCCTGAATATACATGTGGGTCAGTCCAGGAGTGGTCCAAGGTGGACCCATCATAACACCCACTAGCAGATATGAGAACCAGGACAGGGTACAAGACAGGATGAGCTGGGCCACGATACCAGTCAGTTCACATTAGAGCTGGGACTAGGGGCTGGGCTGGGCTGGGCTAGGCTCAGGCACCTTCTAGCATGAGCCATGACTGGGGGCATTCTGGGCCAAGCCAGGCTGGCATACTTGCTGTTGAATGCTGAAGTGAGACAAGGCATGCTAGGCTTAGTTGCAGCATCCACCACCACATGTAAGACCTGAGAGAGTGGTCAGCCAGATAGGGGGGCAGTGAGGGCTCCCCTGCTGGGCCACTGCTCCCACTGGGGAGCATGAGAGATAAGACTGGGGCCAGACCAGTCTGGATAGGACTACAAAACCCATTGGCCTACATATAATCTGGGTTAAGGGGAGAGCCAGGATGGGCTATGCAACCATATCTACTGGAGCATGAATGGGCCAGAGTAAGTGCAGGCTGGTTGGGCTTTGCCATAGCATTGGCTGGCAGGTGTTGGGACTGAGGAGCAAATCCTGTCAGTCTAGACCATAGAACCACCTGGAAAGTGTAAGATCTGGGGCTGAAAATGAGCCTAGCAGGGATATTGTGGGCACCGCTCTGATAGGCTGAAGCTCACGCCAGTCAGCATGGGAACCAGGACTAGGGCAGGACCCTGTACTCATGTGGGAGACCCAGAAGAGGTTCCAGGCTCCTGGCCTCAGATCAATGCAACTTTGGCCATTGTGGCCACTTGGAGAGTGAATCATTGAACATCTTCCTCTCTGCATCTCCTACTCTCTGTATATCTGATTTTCCAATAAAAATAAATTTTAAAAAGATAAAATAAATTTATTATTTAAAAACTATTTTAAAAATATTTATTTGAAATACAAAATTACAGAGAGGTCCTTCATCTAACAGTTCACTTCCCAAATGGCTACAACTATCAGAGCTAGGCCAGGCTACAGTCAGGAGCCAGGAGCTTCATCTAGGTCTCCTATGTGAGTCCCAAGCTCTGAGGCTTTCCAAGATGCATTAGCATAGAGCTGGATAGGAAGTGGAGCAGCTGATGCTTGAACATATGTCCATATGTGATGTTGGCACAGCAGGTGAAAGCTTAATCTGATATGCCGTTAACATCAGCCTCCATGGTTCCTCTTATCAAACTCTGAATGCAATGCTATTGTTTATAGAATTGTGGATCTTGGGCCCGGCGCAATAGCATAGCAGTTGAAATTCTCATCTTGAACGCACCAGGATCCCACATGGGCACTGGTTGTAATCATGGTGGCCCCACTTTCCATTCAGCTCCCTGCTTGTGTCCTGGGAAACCAGTGGAGGACAGCCCAAAGTTTGGGACCTTGCACCTGTGTGGGAGACCTGGAAGAAGCTCCTGGCTCCTGGCTTCGGATTGGCTCAGCCCCAACCGTTGTGGCCACTTGGGGAGTGAACCATCGGATGGAAAATCTTCCTCTCTGTCTCTCCTCTCCTCTCCTCTATATATCTGCCTTTCCAATAAAAATAAATAAATCTTAAAAAAAAAATTATTGATCTTGCTTTTTTTTAAATCTTACTATGATTCATTAGCAATAATGTGTGCATCATGAATGGGCTCCAAAGCAATAACAAGGTTTCATTCTCTGAAAAAGAAAAGAGGGGGAAAAAATCACAATATAAATATAGATAGGAACCTTCAGCATAAATTGCCCTAAGGAGGAAGTAAGCCACACACTCAGGCTGCAAGTGATCTTCCCCACATCGCATAGCCAAGTCCCTGTGTTTGAATCCTGGCTCTGACTCTGGTCCTGTTTCCTGCTGATATACACCTAGAAGGCAGTAACTTCCAACATTAAAGCATAAAATAGGAAAGATAAGCACACTAAGTATTCCTTGTGCTAACCGCTCATTTATGCTAGGCACGATGCCAAGTGTGGAGGTAGGTGAGCCCAGAAAAGGGAAATAGCAAACCAAGATGCGCAAGACTACGTGCTTGTCCTCCGAGCCCTGCTTCTGAGATGAGTCAAGACTTGATGCTCACAAAGCAGTACCAGCTGAGCTCTAGGAAAGAAGTTTCCAAGTGCAGAAGAACAGGCCATGGCTAACCGAGCAGCAAGAAAGTCCCAGGAAAGAAAGTGCCAGGTGATTGGGGCTTTGGATGACAGGTTTTCAAATATTCATAAGGGAAGCAAGAACATAAGACTGGCCATATTTCCTTCCAAGCTCAAAAGTACCTAAAACATAGAGCCCATCTTGATAATGTTACCAGAAAGACAATGTCAAGGTGATTTTCTCACTTGTACCAACTTGAAGTTGTCCAGTTTAAAATATGTATTTCATTTCATTTCATTTGAGAAACAGGCAGACCTCCTAATCCTGTGGCTCCCTCTCTAGATAATGAGAAGCCAGGAACTCAAGTCAGGTCTCCCACATGAATGGCAGGAACAGTTACTGAAGCCAATCAGGGTGTGCACTCCTAGGAAGCTGGGCCTGAGAGTGGAGCTATGAACCCAGGAACTATGAACTATGAGCAGCTGTACTCACCGTACGCTGTTGAGAGGTGGCTTAAGAGACGTTATTACAGCAGGGCCACCAATTTGAGTCCCAGCTGTTCTACTTTCTTCCAGTTCTCTGCTAAGGCACCTGGGAAAGCAACAGAGAATGGCCCTACTGTTGGACCCCCACACCATATGGGAAACCTAAATGAAGCTCCTGCTCCAATTTTATGTTCCTAGCCCCAGCCCTGACTATTGAGGTCTTGGGGAGTGAACCAGTGGATGGAACGTTCTCTTTCTCTCTCAACTTTTGAAATAAAGAAATAAATCTGAAGAAAAAAAAATGTAGACACATCAAGAATTTCTCAGGAACAAAGGAGAAGGAAGCCAATAGGGATTGGTAAGACTGGAGGAAAGTGACAAGAGGCTTTGCACAGGATTAATGAGCTCAGCTGGAACTGAACTTTCTTGAACTCCCTTTTTGTATGATTCCAGGTTCAGCTTGGCTCCTGGGGAAACCTGCACACGGCCTGATAGGCAAAAATAAAGCAAAAGGTAGGCATTTGGTACAATGGTTAAATTGCTCTGTAGAATACTCACATCCCGTACCCAAGACCATGGGTTTGGGTCCCAGCTCTGCTTCTGATCCAGCTTCCTGCTAGTGCAAACTCTAGAAAGTAGCAGAAAGTAACACAAGTATTTAGGTCCCTGCTAGATTGCGTTCTAGGACCTGGCTTCAGCCTGGTCCAACATCATTTGTTTTAAGCATTTGGAACATGAACCAGTACTGGGAAGATGTCACATGCTCTCTCTTTGTCTCACTGTCTTTCAAGTAAAACAAATAAATAGATCACTTTTTTTTTCTTTCTAAAGGTTTAGTTATTTGATATACAGAATAACAGAGAGAGATTTTCCATCTGCTGTTTCACTTCCAAATGACCACAATTACTAGGGCCGGGCCAAAACAAAACCAACAGGTGAGACTGTATCTATGTCTCCCACCTTAGTGGCAAAGGCCCAACACTTGGAGCGTCTTCTTTCTAGGTGCATTAACAGGAAGTTAAATGGGATGAGAATCAGCCAAGACTCCAACCAGTTCTCACATGGGATGCCGGCATCGCAGCCAGCTTAAGTTGTTGCATCACAACATCAACCCAGCTAGATACATTTTCCTAAGGAAGTAACATCATTAAGTCCTGAAGACTGATGCAAACTAGAGGGATCATGTGGCTCCCACTGTTGCAGGTGATTTGCCAGTCCCCTTGTCATGTGGGATGACCACTGGGGTCTGCCAGATTCCAGCCACCCCTACCTCTTCCTTCAGCACCTCCGAGCTGGCACAGGTGCAGCTAAGCAAGGAGAAGGCCAGTTTCTGTAGGTCACCCATGTGGTTAAGGTGAAAAGCTGTGAGTACCCACAGATACCAGCTGGTTCTTTGAATTGCTGTTTCTGCCTGCAGGTTCTGATGTGTCTTGCTTCTCACAATTCATGTCCAGTGGTTTCCTTCACTGTAAGCCTGGATGACCTCCAGCCCAAGACACAGAGGCAAGGTATGTCTCAGGCTTCCACCAACTCCTACACCTGGGAAAGGCCTAACTCCTACAAGAGTCTTCTTCCACATCATCTATAGTTCTCCTTCCTTGATTGGGCCCTAATTGGTGCCCTGCTGTCATGGCCCATCTAATTGAAGAAAGGGAAATTCCTTTTTATTTATTGTGGGAAAAGACAATGCAGGGATTATTTGCTTTGAAAATACATGCTTGGAGTTGGCACAGTGGTGTGACAGGCTAATCCTTGTCCTTCAACCAGGCATCCCAGATGGGTGCCGGTTCATGTCCTGGCTGCTCCACCTCCCATCCTGCTCCCTGCTTATAGCCTGGGTAAATAGCAGAGGATGGACCAAAGTCCTTGAGTCTCTGTACCCACGTGGGCAATGTGGCAGACACTCCCAGCTTTGGACTGACACTCCAAAGCTTGTGGGCATTTGGGAAGTGAACCAGCAGATGGAGGATCTCTGTGTGTCTCTCCCTGTCTCTCTTTCTCTCTCTCTAATTCTGACTTTCCAAATAAAATAAATAAATCTTTTTTAAAAATAAAGAAAAAGTGCATACTTACAGAAGTTTTTGCAAATATGTAATTTCTCCTTTGGTGAAGAAGAAGGTGAAAGCCATTTTGTTTTCCAACCAAGAAATTCTTAACAACCTTTAGACCATGAAATTCAGCACACATCTCTCAACAAATACAGCTACTGGATTTTTTTTCCCTAAGACTGTGGAAAAAAAAAAAAAGCTCTAGGCTTGCAATAAAGTAAAAGAAGTCAACCCAGGATCAAAGGATAACATTGAATATAATCTCAAAATATTTTCACTTGGCCAAATCCTCTCCCTCACCCCCTTTAGAAAGCCACTTGAGAAACCCCATTTGACAAGGGATATTATTACAGTCTGTAATGCCCAACACTGGGGCAGGACTCTCTTTTTCCTCTTTTGTAAAATCAATTTGAGTTATTTACAATGAACTTAAAAACCATGAACTTTAATGAAAAAGCTTGACAGGTTTGATGTATGATAGACTAAAGTTTCAAAAAAAAAAAGTTTTGTTTCTTTTTTTCTCCCCCCTTTTTGGCTGTGGAATAAAAACATGGTTCTAGTGACTTAGAGCCACTTCTCAGAGAGCAATGTAATAGAGTTGCCCAATGCTTATAAAATTTCTACAGAAAACCGCCTAACAAAAGAGATGTAAACGCTGCGCCTTCAATGGAATAATGTGGCAGGAGGGGGCTGCATTTCTCCCTACAAACACTGTCTTTCTCTCTGTGTTTGTCTGCAGGCTAGTTGCCCGTTGCATTACTTATTTCATTCCATCGAGGTAACTCACAATAATTATTTTGCAAGGGAACCACCAAAGAGGTAATAAGGGGTGGGACATTGTTGCCAAAGAGTTTGGATTCTGGCCGTGGAGGGCATAGCATCCAGGATATTTTCCACACCCGCCTCTATGCTCTTCATGGCATTTGCATCCCAGCCCCTTGTTTGGTGAATGCCTTCAAAATCATTGTAAAGTAGTTTCTGGACCATAATCTTCAGCCGATGTTTACTTTGACCACAGACTACTGATTCAGAAGGAACTCTTTTTTTTTTCCCCCCCAAAGGAAATCCATCCACTCTTCCTGTGTTTAAAAGTCAAGAAAGAAGAATTGTGTCGTGGCCCCCAGCCCTGGTGTGTTTGGAGCTTTGAAATGATCCCAAAATTACTTTCACCCTTTCATTTATTTTCCTCTTAAATCCTGTTTTACAGTGATCAGTCAAATAACTTCACTACATGGTCAAGCGAAATAATGCGCTTAGGAGGCTAAAATAGGAGAGACCAGTCACTTCTGAGTACAAACTTTTAAAAAGGTATTTGTTTAACAAGTGAGAAATTGCAAGGTGAGCAAAAATGTGTCCCAAGTACAACTTCTAAAACACTGTGGTGTAAGAAAATGTCAACTCTATCCCTCGTTTATAATTTCCCAATGATGTCAGTAAATGCTTGGCTATGGGACAGGAAGAAGAAAAGAACAGGGCAAAATAAAAATGAAAACATCTCTTAAATTATTGATGAGCTCTATCTAATAACTCACTAATAAACTTTAAATCAATGACTTTGCAATTTACAAAGGAAGTAAGTTATTTAGTTGAGAGAAACTCTATACTCTGAATTACATCCCCTCCACGAATTCCTTGGCTGTATCAAGTTCATTCTCTGGCTGAATTTAGTGTTTCAACTATAGAGAAGCTTGGGACACTCTCCAATCAGCTTTGACCCTCTGCATTGATTATTCCTGTGGGACCCTACCCAGTTCAATAACCTCAAGCAACTGGGATATTGGGTGAGAAGCAGATTGCTCACTGGGGTTGGGGATGAGGCAAGTTCAGAAAGTGAGGGCCAGAATTTTATTGCTGGATTGGTTGGTGGTTAACAGGCTGATTGGTCATTCCAGGTCCCACGCTGAAATGCCAGGACTGAGTCCAGCTTCCTGTTAAGGCAGACTTTGGGAGGCAGTGGTAAGGGCTGAAGTAACTGCTTTGCAGCCAGTCCTGTTGGAGCCATGCATGGAGCTCCCAGCTCCCAGCTTTAACCTGCCATGAGCCAGCAGGATGGAGATGACTCTTTCTGGTTTTTTCTCTTGAAAGACAGAAAGATTCAAGAAGACTAAATATAACTGAATGTACTTGGACTTTAAAATTTGTAAAATTTTCATGTCACTTTGGAAAACATCAGGATGTCAAGGAAACAGCAAAAACCACGAGTTGGCAGAAATACTTTTTTCAGTTAAAAGACATCAAAGATGTTAAAACTCCTGGGCAGAAATAACATGATAAAAAAAGACATTTGCATGGTTTCAAACTATCTCATAGGATATTTATTATTACAACGGGGGAAATAGTTAATTCTGCTATTTAACCAAAAGCATAAAGTGCATGAACTGCTATTTAACTAATGACAACAGAGAAATCTGGCCTCGAGGCCTTAATAAGGGTGAAACTTAACATTACTAATCTTGGATGCGAAGAATGGAATACGCCTCCTGGGGGTACATGTTGACAACATAGCCTTGTGGGGAATTTTACCACAAACTTAATACCAGAATCTAATTACAAAGAAAATTCATGGGCCCAGAGCGATAGCGTAGTGGTTAAAGTTCCTCGCCTTGCACGCTCCAGGATCCCATATGGGTGCCAGTTCTAATCCCAGCAGCCCCACTTCCCTTTCAGCTCCCTGCTTGTATCCTGGGAAAGCAGTCGAGGACGGCCCAAAACCTGGGGACCCTGCACCTGCATGGGAGACCTGGAAAGAAGTTTCTGGCTCCTGGCTTCGGATCAGCTCAGCTCCAGCCGTTGCAGCCACTTAGGGAGTGAATCATCAGACTGAAGATCTTCCTCTCTGTTTCTCCTCTCTGTATATCACCTTTCCAATAAAAATAAATAAATCTTTAAAAAAATAAGTTGTAAAAAAAATTCACAGTGCAGAACATGCTACGAAATAGTTGGCCTGATTTCTTCAAAAGCCTGAAGAAACTGGCTGGCACTGTGGTGAAGTAGGTAAGCTTCAACCAGCAACGCTGGCATCCTGTATGAGACACAGCTATTCCACCTGCCACCTGTCTGGGACACCTGGCTAGAGTTCAGGGCTCCTGCCAGCTTAGCCTGGCTGCTGCGGCCCCTTTGTGGAAGGAACCTGTGAATGGAGGAACCACCCCTCGTCATTCTGCCTTTCAAATAAAGAAAATAATCTTTAAGAAAGTACAAATAAGTCCAGATGTAATATCAGTTTCTTCCTTTTTACTCTCCTTTCATAAACCACAGCTGGAACCATCTGCAAAGTAACATGTGATAATTCATTGAATTATCATGTGAATTCACAAGTGATTGCTACATTATCAAAACCTATGGACTGGCTAATTAATTCATAAAGCAGGCCAAACACAGAGAACAATGATTTAAATATATATATATATTTATTTATTTATTTGAAAGAGTGACGGAGAGAGATGGAAGATACAAAAAGACAGTTCTTCCATCTACTGGTTCACTCCCCAAATAACCACACTGGCCAAGGCTGGTCAGGCTGACGTCTCTTGGGGGTCTTCTGTCCAGCAGCCCCCGACACCAGTTTGTCTCCAGGGGAAGCCAGGAGTCTCAGCTCCATCTGGATCTCCCATGTGAATTCCAGGGACCCAATTACTTGGGCTATCCTCCACTGCTTTCCCAGATGTGTAAACAGGAAGCGGAGCAGGCAGAACTCTGATATGGGATGCTGATGTCACAGCTGATGGCTTAACCCACTCTGCCACAATGCTGTCCTCAACAATGCATCTTTGGGCCCAGCACAGTGGTGTAGTATGCTAATCCTCCACCTGTGGCGTCAGTATCATGTACAGGCACCGGTTTGTGTCCTGTCTGTTCAACTTTCGATCCATCTCACTACTAAAGGCCTGGCAAAGCAGCATAAGATGCCCTGAGGCCTTGGGCCCCTGCACCTGTATGGAAGATCCAGAAGAAGCTCCTGGCTCCTAGCTTTGGACCAGCTCAGCTCTAGCCAGAGTGGCTATTTGAGAAGTGACCAAGTAGATGGAAAGCCTCTCCCTCTCTCTGTAATTCTGGGTTCCAATAAAAATAAATAAATTTTATTTATTATTCCCCCTCCCCTGGGGGCCGGGGGAGGCTGGTTATGACACCTTAGAAGGACACCGTCCTACTTCAGAGTATCTGGGTTCAGTATCTGTGTCTAGTTTCTGATTCCACCTTCCTGCCAGTGTGCACTGTGGAAAGCAGCAGGCTTAGGTTGGAGCAATGGGCTCTTGCCATTCACAAGGGAAACTTAGACTGAAGTCCCAGCTCCCCACTCTGTGGGCATTTGTAGATAGAGCCAGAAGATGGGAGCACTCTCTGGACTTGTCTGCCTCTCAAAAACAATCATTTTTTGAAGTGAGCTGCTGCTAACCAGCTAATATTTCTGTTGCTCTCTTCGCCTGTTCTTGTCTTATAAGAGAAGCAATTTTGAAATAAGTTCTCCCTTTTTTTGTTTTCTGTTTCTGCTTTCTTTAGCTCTTTTCTGTCTGTAGAGCTAACCACCTTGCTGATTGGGATACTTGCACTTCTCATATTTGTGGAAAGGAGTATTGCACAGTCGCAAACTGCAAAGGAAGACAATTAAGAGCTTTCAACTAAATCTGTTGTGATTTTGTCTTTAAACAAACTCATGAGTGAATTGCTACAGGAAAATTCACCAGCCTGGTAGAAGCATCAGGCCTTCATCTAGTTTTGTTATGCAACCACAAACTCCTTACTGGAGTCAGAATATGAACAAGATGGGGTTGCATTCACTCATGCATTCATTTCTTAAGCCAGTGTTCGCTGGGTGCCTAGTAAGTATCACACTGGTCCTACAAAAGGCAGAGTGTAGGCTGTTGCTGTGGCCACAGTGGAGGTTATGGGAAATCTCAATGAGGGCAAGGTCAGCAGAGATGGGAGTCAGATGAAAGTGGCACTGGAGCTGCTTCAAGGACAAACAGGAGCGAAAGGAGTAAGGACCACGCACAGGAAGCATGAGCTCGGCTGTCAGAGAAAGCCACAACGCTGAGTGATAGCTGAGGCAGGAGGGAGCCGAGTAACTGCCTTTGCAGTTTTAAACCCAGGAGCCAGTGCAGCATAGATACAGATTAAAGACAGAAGTCCCAGCAAAGGAAGGGAACTTGGCAGTGTGTGAGGAAAAAGAAGAGCTTTAGTGCCAGGTCTCCAAAAAAAGGTGGGAAAGCCTGGGAAATCAATAGAAGATGGCCCAAAGCCTTGGGACCCTGCACCCATGTGGGAGACCCGGAAGAGGCTCCTGGCTGCTGGCTTCACATTGGCTTAACACTGATCGCTGTGGCTACTTTGGTAGTGATCAGTGGATAGAAGATCTTTCTGTCTTTCTTCTTTGTAAATCTGACTTTCCAATAAAAATAAATAAATCTTAAAAAAAATAATTAAGCAAATTTGATTTTTAAACAAACAAAAAGTGGGAGAGAGATGGATTTGGAGACAAAAGAGTGGGATTCCAGGCCAAGGAGTCTCCTTCAGGAGCAGAGAAAGGCGGCACAGTGCAGGTGGCAGTGAGCTGAAAGATTTAGGTGTGAGAAGGTGAGACTTCCATCACCTGCTCGGAAATAGACAGCTAGCTCGGCATCAGGGCTGGTGTGCGTGCCAGACTGGAGAGCTGAGACTGAAGAAGAGAACGCATGCAATAGTCACCCAGGAGAGTGGAAAGCTCATTCAATGAACACAAAAAGGGAGAAGGCCAGACAGTGCCATTTGTGGGAGTGATGGTAAAGTGAGAATTGGCTTCTTGAAGTCCCCATTCGGGTACCCCAAGTCCAGAGAAGGCCAAGCTCCAGAGCTAAACACGGCTTGCTTCTGTGCACAGGGTGACGCTAACAGAAGGGTTGGGACACAAAACTCTATACCATGGAGTCTACCTGTGAGTGTTACAGTCAGTGCATTGGAGATCCTGCTGGAATGGAAAAAAACTGGAGCAGGTGGTTTGCTAGAGAGGAAACAGGTAGAAGAAGCAGTTCTCGTGATGGAGCAAGTGATGGAGACACGAGGGAACTGAGAGAGAAGCACGTTGGGTGCAGCAGCTTCGTGTGTGCTGGGGAGTCACCCAGCATGACACAGGACAGCTTGTTGAAGGAAGGCAAGCATCCAGGGGTCATCACCTCCAACAGACGAGAAGAGACTTGGAAATGACATTGACAAAGAGCAGAGGCAGAGGACAAAGACTGTCGACGGGCAGGTCAAAGGAGATCGGGAGCTAAAGGACAGAGAGAGAAGTCCAGCGGGTTGGTGAAGAGCATGTGAGATGTGGGGAACGGGAGAAAAATGTGCCCACACAGAGACAGCCAGGCCTGTTACAGCAAGAGGCTTAACCTAGTAAGTCAAGGATTAATTTACTAGAACTTAAGTGAAGCTGAGAAAAGTTGAAAGAGAATATGTGTAATTGAATAGAAAAGAAAGATGGGCATGGGGGAAGCATGGTGGCCTAGTCGGCTAATCTTCCATCTCAGGTGCTGGCATCCCATATGACTGCTCTCCTTCCCATTCAGCTCCCTGCTTATAAACTGGGAAAGCAGTGGAAAATGTCCCATACGCCTATGTCTCTGCACCCATGTGGAAGACCCAAGAGAAGCTCCTGGCTCCTGACTTCAACTCAGCTCAGCTCTGATCAATGTGACCATTTAAGGAGTGAACCAGTGGATTGGAAAATTGAGCTCTCTCTCTTTCTGTTTCCCCTCCCCACTCTGTAACTCTGATTTTCAAGTGGAATTAATAAGTCTTAAAAGAAAAACTTTGGATAATTATTGCTTTATGGCACTGTTTGGTTTGTGTATGTATCCTGGATGTAGACGTAAATGCATTTCTTAGTAGAGGTGGAGTGAAAAAGTTTGAAAGTCACAGTGGTACGTGACTATCAAGCCCTCTGGGGATCTAACACTCATGGCAATGTTGGCTTGGAAACACGGGGGGAAGTGAGGTAAGCTGGGATTATTGCTATTGATCTTGTATGATACACTGAGTGCCAAAGCCCCGATTCTGGTGGTCTGGCCAGGGGCTCACCCTGTCATTTAGGCCCAAAATGCTGTGTGACAGCCTTGGCAACTAAATGCAACGCTAGGGACATGAGGCTACAGCGAAGTCCTCCCGGTTTTGTGCTCTGTGCAAAGTGAAGGGGCTTCTTTTGTGGCTCAGGGAACCCTAGGCTGTATTGGAGCTACTGATGTCTCCCCGTGGAGAGGGTCAGGACTGAGCTGAATCAAGGAAGCCCGTTCTGTGTGTGCCAAAGAACTGCTGGGTATACTCAGACTGTGTGAGAAGGCGGGAAACCTGTAGAGTTGAAATCAAAATGGAGTTAACATGGCTCATTGCTAATTGCAATACTTTCTGCTTTTGTAACGTCTGCTTGCTTGCTTGGCTGTGAAGTTATGTGAGACTGTGTGGGCTTGCAGGCCGAGCTCATTACGTGACCTTTAGCACAGGGAGTTCTCAGCTCCCAGGAACCAAGGCCTGAGTCTGGTTATCTCACAGGTGGCTTCAAAGCCTGAATCTGGTTATCCTGACTACTAGACCAGAGAGGAGTCAGGCACAAGCTGCCCAGCCACAACAAGCTTTTATAAACTACCCTTATAAAACCCTATGAATGCACTGTTTGGAGCCACACTCTGTTAAGGGGTATTGGTCCTGGATGGGCTCAGGTCTCAGGGTTTGGTCCTTTTTCTGGCAGGGATCTGTAATGACGAAATGCACGCTGTTACTTCAGAAGTGCTGCCACCTCGGGCAGCTTAGTGTAACATGGAGTTCCTCGCCATTGGGTGCTAACTCACATCGTGTCACTCCTCCCTCAAGGAGAGGTGTGCTCACGTGCCACCGTCATATGTAGAACCACACTCCCAGGCCTCACAGGTGACCACGATGAGGCTCAAATAGGCTCGCTCCTTGCTCAGTTTGTCAATATGACCGTCCTTTGTCACCTGTCCTATGGGACGCAGCATTGAGGGTGGTGGGCATGTGGAGGTGAGCAGGTGAAATTTTTCATTGATTTTATCAGATCCTCATTCTGGAGAGTGGGGTTTATGTAGGCATCCCAGCAATGTCATTTTCCATACACTGTGACTCCCCTATGAACACACCTACTGCTCTGCCTCCATTCATCTTGGGGAAAGTAGACAACCCATATTATTATTATTATCATTACTTAAAGATTTATTTATTTTTATTGGAAAGGCAGATTTTCACAGAGAAGGGAAGACAGATTTTCCATCCACTGACTCACTCCCCAGTGTCCATGTCTCCCACGTGAGTGCAGGGACCAAGGCCTTGGATCATCTTCCATTGCTTTCTGAGACCCCAAGCAGGGAGCTAGATGGGAAAGGGAGCAGCTGGGAAATGAGTCAGTGCCCATATGGGATCCCTGTACTTGCAAGGAGAGGATTTAGCCATTGAGCCATAGCACCAGGCCCGACAATTCATCTTCTGATAGCTGAATGCTTTCTTGCTTTGGGACCACCACTTCAATGAACTTAATTTGGCTACACTTGGATCTATTACAATATTTCTGTGCATTTAGAGAACATAGCAATTCCTCCATTTTTCTATGGCTTTGGCCCCAGGCTACTAGCAGACTATCAACTGTACATTTCGAATTGATAAGTCCTCATGGAGGCCCCTGGAAAGATGCAGAGAAATGAGAGGCAGATACAGAGGGTTCTCATCCTGCCCGACACTTTTCCATAAGACGCTAATGCAGAAACAATCCCAAATGTCTGCGTGAAACAATGCCCGTTGAACAAGCATCCCAAAACCAAGCAGTCTGCCAAAAAGTGGCGGCCAGGGGCCAGTGCCATGGCATGCCAGACTGAGCTTCTTCATGCAGTGCCGACATTCCATACGGGTGCCTATTTGAGTCCCAGCCGTTCCACTTTCCATCCTGCTCCTTGCTGATGATGACCTGGGAAGGCAGCAGAGAAGGTGCTACGTGCTGGGCCCCTGTGAGAGACCCAGAAAAGCTCTAGGCTCCTGGCTTCGGACAGGTCTAGCTCTGGCCTTTGTGGCCATATGGGAAGTGAACCAGTGGATAAGACTCTCCTTCTCTCTCTCTCTCTCTCTTTCTCTCTCTGTGTGTGTTTCTCCTTTCTGTAACCCTGCCTTTCAAATAAAAATAAATCTTAAAAAAAGGGGGTGGGGAGGGGGTGTTTGGGGTAAGACCAGCAATCACTGGTTTTGTGTCTGAGCTGGACAGAGACCAGGAAGAGCGTGTTGGGCCCCTGCGGCCTCTGTTGTGTTTTGGCCATTTTTTTTTTTTTATCTGTGCTTAATTAGCACAAACTCCTCCAAAGGAGCTGAGGCTCACTAAAGCTTTTCATCCCCAGGGGATGGGGGGCAGGGAAGAGGAAGAGTCCAAGCTGTGGAGGGGAGCCTCCCAGCGAATTGTTCAAACCACATCCCTGCTCAGTGTGTCAAATACATTCTTGAGGCAGGTGCTCGAATTCACAGGCGCTTTACAGAGACTTCAGCAGCCCCTGGAATATATTGGTTAGTAGGAAGAAGGAGAAGAAGAAAGGAAGGGTGGGGAGGGGGCGAGAAACACACAACCTCAGCTGCTAGAAGGGAAAAAACTCATCGGAGAAACTTCTCTGCCGAGAGAGGTGGTGCAGCTGTCAAACCCAGAAGGTAAATGAGTCTCCGACTCAAATGGGTTTTGCAGGAGAACTGTGTTCTCTGATAAATAGGGCAGATTGAACTCCAGCAACCATCCTGCTATTCCGTGGCAATGCCCCATTTGGGCGCTGACTGGGTGGTCTTAAGCCTACTGCCACCCTGGCTTACACTGGCCACCCCAATCAAGGCCAGGCAGCTGGGACCCTGGGTGACCTGCTCCAGGGGCCTTTTTCAAACTCAGATTCACTCATTTGTGTGGGATGCTTTTTTCGCTACTTTATTTATGGGATTACATAAATGAGCCATTAAAAATGTAAATCTTCAGAACAGTGGAATAATACAGATTTCGACAAGCAGCTCAGGGCGGTACAGTACAGAGGCTGCCCTGCCCCAGCACCATCGCCCCAGCGTGGCTACGGCAACAATAAAGGGTGACGACAAGGACAGAGGGGAGAGAAATAAAACATCTCCCCATTGTAGCCCTCACTGGCACCAGAGAAAGATTAGGGTGTTTCTTTTTTTTAAGGAGTCTTAGAACAATAATGAAGATGCGCCATTATAGGCAACAAAGCTGCCGGGGTGTCCCACACAGTGCGGGTGTCAGGATGATTAAGCAGGCCACAGATTGGAGAAGTTTATCCCACCTCGTGGCAAAGTGTTTAACCCTTTTGTGGCTTTTGCAGAAGCTAAAAAAAAAAAAAAAAAAGGCAGGAGGGAGGAGTGAAGAGTTGCAGTTGGGGACTGACTCAGTTCTCTTGCCTCACACGGTGGCAAAGAAAAAAAACCTAAAGCCTTAGTTTTAGTCTTCATGGTTTTTTTTTTTGTTTTATTTTGTTTTGTTTTGCTGTTTCAGAGCTCGCTGGTTTTGCATATGCACACCTCCTGCCCGGAAAACCCCCGCTGGTGCAGAGGGGGCACAAGGCGTCAGGAGGATTTGATGGCCAGGACGGGAGAGGAGCCAGCACCAAGCCTGGCCAGGAGTGAGTTCTCAGGGCACTACACGGACCCCTTCGGCTCCTTCTATTCCAGGTGACAGTGAGAACTGGAAAGGCCCGGTGCAACCCAGGTCAAGGGAACTGAGAACCCGCGGGAGCGCTAGGTAGGGACTACCGACAGCCACAGACATGACCTTTGGGGAGAGGCATTTGTCCTTGTGGGTACAACGCTGGTTGGAATGACTGCGTTTTGCATTGGAGCATTTGGGTTTTTTCCTGGGCTTTTTCTTCCAGATATGTCAGGCCCTAAGAGGCAGCACTGATGGTTTAAGTCACTGTGTATCTGACATCCTTGAGAAAGACCTGGAAGGAGTTCCTAGCTTCTACTTGGCCTAGTCCTAGACATCTGTGGACATCTGAGAAGCACACTAGTGGTGGAGAGCTGTGTGTGTGTGTGTGTGTGTGTGTGTCTCAAATCAAAAGAAGAAGAAAAGCAAGTAGGTGCAGGGCCACGCTCATAGGAAATTTATCTGCAATAGCCACAAGTGTCCATCAACGGGTGAGTAAATCCTCAACGTTTGGTCTCTGCATATGATGAGATATTATTGAGCCTTAAATGGAAATGAAGTTATGATACACACTGCAGCAGGAACAGACCTTGAGGATACTATGCTCCATGAAACGAGCTTGTCCTGGGGAGCGAGCCCCGGGTGACACCTCTTATCTGCAGAACCTGAAGTAGTGACGTCCGCAGAAACGGGAGATGGGATGGTGGCAGCGGCTGAGGGAGAAGGAAGCAAGGGGTGGCCTCATTTGCACAGTTGCAATTTCACGTGACAAGCCGTGTTTTGGAAATGGATAGTGGCAATGGCGGCACAGCATGATGAATGCACCTTATAGCAACCGAGCCCTACTCATAAAATGGTTAAGATGATTCATTTTGCTTTATGTGCATTTTGCCACAACTTTTTTTTGATGATTAATTTTCAAAATTATTTTTTAGAGATTTAATTTCTTTTTAGGAAGGCAGATATACAGAGAGGAGGAGAGACAGAAAGGAAAATCTTCCATCTAATGATTCACTCCCCAAGCAGCCAGAGCTGCACCGATTTGAAGCCAGGAGCCCAGATCCTCTTCCAGATTTCCCACATAGGTACAGGGTCCCAAGGCTTTGAGCTGTCCTCGACTGCTTTCCCAGGCTACAAGCAGGGAGCTGGATGGGAAGCGGGGTCGCCAGGATTAGAAATGGTGCCTATATGGGATCCCAGCGTGTACAAGGCGAGGACTTCAGCTGCTAGGCTACAGCACCAGGCTCGCTAATTAATTTATTTTTTGTTATTGTTTTATGATACAGCTCCATAAGCTCATCCTTCTCTCCAAGTCCCTTCTTCCTCACTACTGATTTCCCCTCTAGTGTTACAGTGGGTGGTCCGTCATGAACAGCCTTAAGTCCACCACGCGGCTATAGAAGTGTTTCCCGGTGCTATAGGTGTGGACAGCGTCGGAGAGTCCAGCATCCTACTCTCGGGATCCCTTCAACAGTTTCCCTGGGAGTCCATCCTGCACTGTCTCCACATCTGGACATGTCAGGCTGCCTTGCACTCCTGTTACACAGTCCCCTAAATACAGAGCCAGAGAAAACACAGAAACGTACATCAACATGGAGTTAAACCACATGCTCCGAGTGACCAGGCGTCGTTAGAGTAGTGGAAGAGAAAACCAAAAACTTTCTTGTGGAAATTGCTGCTACTACATGACCCTCGTTGCCACAATTTTTTTTAAAATATACTCTTATGAGACAATCAGGTAGACACAGAAAGAGAGAGCGAGAGATCTCCCATATGGTGGCTTATTCCTTAAATGCCTACCGTGGCTGGAGCTGGCCTGGGACAAAATCATGAGCTGGGAATCCAGTGGAGGTTTCCCACACGGGTGACAGGGACCGGCTGCCTGTCAGAATCTGCATCTGAAGAGGGCTGGGATCAGACGCCAGAGCTGGAGATCCAACCCAGACACTCCAGAGGGGGCGCAGACATCTTAACCACTGCCCGCATGACTATGCCAAGCACCTGCCCAGTATTTTTGTATAAAGAAGGCAGAGCACTCAATGAATGGCGTCTATAGTAGTGATCAATGGAATGTTATTGGCAATACTTTAGGCCTTAATCTCTTGTAAGGAAAAAAAAATATGGGAACACGGGGGCTACAATGAGAGACAGGTGTCTTGATTTTGCTCTGGTTAAGTGGCATGAACACCATAGGATTACAAACTTAGGCTTCGTGGAGAAAGTCTTTGCACAGTTGAACTCTAATGCTGATCTTGATGCCCAAGGTCATGCAAAGCTGAGGGCAAAGCTGCCCCTTCGTGCCAGACCCATGCTGGAAATCCCTGCCCTTTGTGATGGCACTGCTCATGCCCAGAAACTGGAGAGATGTTTGATTCTGCCTGTCTGTTTTAGCAGGCAGTTTGATTAGCATAAAAAAATCTGTAGGTGAGCATCTGCTGTGAGCAGAGCCTCAGCAGGAATAGGAAGTGGCCGGATGCCAGCTGCAAGTATCGCAGAGGGCTTAAAACTGCTCAGTGCTGATGCATCCACTCCTTCATCCAACAACTGTATCCAGTGACGATTTTCTTCTTGGTGTTTTGTTCAACCCGGGAGACACAGCAGAGAGGAGGACTGGCAACCCTCCCACAGAGAGCTGCATCCTAGACCGGACACGGAGGTTGCACATGCAATGACCTAAGCCACGGATTGAATTACAGCATCTACAGTGTGACAAAGGGTGTTGTGCAAGGGTGTCACATGTTCCTGAGTTCCTATCCAGCCCTCCATCCCACAGCCCCGACTCATTCTGAGCCACAGAGAAGGGCACTCATGGAGTGCCATTGAATCCATAACATCCCATTCTTGTTGTCAGCTGGAATGGGTCTGTCAGCTGAAGGGTAGACTCAGAGCAGTTGATTTCTCCTTGCGAGCTGGGAGAGAAGGCTTTGGATGATGTGACGTGGAGAGTGTGCCAAAGGGACCATCTCTGCCAGAGGCTTGCAAAGTGGGGCTCAGACAGCTGAACCTGAACTTTGTTAGTGAACTTGAGCTAACAAAAGCAGTCACAAAGCAGCACCCTCGTAAGTTGGGAATAATTTTGCTTTTGCTGAATTCATGAACACCAGAATACTTGGGTGGGGCCATGAGTAGGAAAATGAGAGGTGTTGGGGCCTGCACCATGGTGTAGCAGGTCAAGCCTCTGCCTGCAGTGCCAGCACTCCACATAGGAGAAAGTTTGAGTCCTTGTTGCTCCACTTCCAATCTAGTCCCCTGCTAATGCACCTGGGAAAGCGGCAGAGGATGCCTAAGTCCTTGGTGTCCTGAGGCCACCTGGGAGATCTGAAGGAAGTTCCTGGCTCCTGGTTTTGGGCAAGCCCAGCTCTGACCATTGGTGCTACTTGAGAAGTAACTCAGCAATGAAAGATCTTTCTTTTTCTGTGTGTGTCTCCTTTCTCTATAGCTCTGCTTTTCAAGTAAAAATAAATAAATCTTTCAATAAAAAAAAAAGAAAAGAAAAATGAAGGATGTGTGTGTTGGGTGGATGATGGGCAGACAAAACCTGCTGATAGTGCAGCAACCTCCCTTTCTACCAACTGGGGCTCCAGAAGGATGGTAGAATAACTGGTCCACACTTTGTGCTTCAAGATAAGTGCTGTAATCTTCCACAATGTGCTTCTACATGTTGTGAGAAATGGAATTTCCAAGGGCTCAACGCGGTAGCCTAATGGCTGAAGTTCTTGCCTTGCATGCACCAGGATCCTGACTGCTCCACTTCCTTTCCAGCTCCATGCTTGTGGTCTGGGAAATCAGTTGAAGATGGCCCAAAGCCTTTCATCAGTGTGGGAGACCCAGAAGAGGCTCCTGGCTCTTGGCTTTGGATCAGATCAGCTCAGCTCTCTCCGTTGTGGCTACTTGGGGAATGAACCAGCAAACAGAAGACCTTTCTCTCTTATATCTCCTTCTCTCTGTAAATCTACCTTTCCAATAAAAATAAACAGATCCTTTAAAAACAAAAGGAAGAAAGGAAGAAAGAAAAGAAAGAAGGAAAGAAAGAGGAAAAGAGAAAGAAAGAGGAAGGGAGGGAGCAGGGAGTAAGGAAGAAGGAAATGGCCACATTAGGAAAATCATCCTTTTGAGCTCCTTTTACTGTCAGATTAGGGGAGTGTGTTAAAGTGATATGGAATTCCAGGGATCAAATTATTTTTAGCTGAAGTGTATTTATGAATGAAGTGTTAGGCACAAGTAGGTTTGTTGCTTATTAACTTCTCAGTACTTACACTGGAATGGAAGCTTTGGGTGAATGATGGCAGGAGTATAGAAGTGGTATCTTCTGGAGCTGGCACTGATTCAACAGGCCAATCCTTAACCTGCAAGCACTGACATCCCATATGGGCACTATTTCATGTCTGGCTGCTCCACTTCCCAAACAACTCCCTGTCTATGGACTGGGAAAGCAGTAGAGGATGGCCCCAAAGCCTTGGGACCTGTACTTGCATGGGTGATCTGCAATAAACTCCTGGCTCCTGGCTTCAGATCAGTTCCAGCCATGGTGATCATAGCAGAGGAATGAATCAGTGGATGGAAGTCTCTTTTTCTCTTCCTTTCTGTAAATCTGCCTTTTCACTATAAATAAATAAATAAATAAATCTTCAGCCCAGCACAATAGCATACTGGTTAAAGTCCTTGTCTTGAACACCAGGATCCCATATGGGTGCTAGTTCTAATCCCTGCAGCCCCACTTTCTATCCAGCTCCCTGCCTGTGGCCCGGGAAAGCAGTCGAGGACGGCCCAAAGCCTTGGGACCCTGCACCCGTGTGGGAGACCAAGAAGAGCTCCTGGTTCCTGGCTTCAGATTGGCTCAGCTCCAGCCGTTGTGGTCGCTTGGGAAGTGAACCATGAGACGGAAGATCTTCCTCTCTGTCTCTCCTCCTCTCTGTGTATCTGCCTTTCCAATAAAAATAAATCTTTATAAATAAATATAAATCTTTTAAAAAGAGGAAGTGATATCTTCTGCCAGTGTTTAGAAGCTCTAGTGATGATAATGATCAGGAAGAAAGAGGGAGGAAGAGGGAGGAGAGAGAAGCGCAGCAGGAGGAAGGAGAAGCTGTTCGTTGTTCCTCTATTTTGTGCATCATTCTTGCAGGGCGTCTGGGGGCTGGTGTGGTCCCTAAAATGTGTCAGTTATTTTGCTTTTCAGAGCAATGTCGTGAAACTGAGGAATATTCTGAAATGATTCCATTTGGTGTCCTTTGCCAGGCCAAGCTTCTTCACCTGGTAATGCCCACAATTCCTGGCCCGCGATGGGAAAATGAGGAAGACAGAGTTGCCGTCTGCTAGCGACTTTGGCAGGAGGCTTCTGCCCAGGGTTTCCGTGCGCCTTTCCCACCAAGCTACTTGGATTGATGTTTCTGGTTGTTTATCTGAAACTGAACCAACAAAATCTCATAACAACAGTGCCTCTTCTTTCTTTACTCTTCCCTACTTTGGAGGCAATCGGCATCTTTAAAGTTGCCATCAATTCATCGTCTATATTTTTGCCTCTAAGAAAAAAAAAGAAAGAAAGAAACCGTAGACCACTAACTAGTTTAAAAGAGATGATCCAAACAAAGCAGGCTTGTTCCTCCTCATGAACTGTGTATATAATTACTTGAATAATGTTGAATTTCACCCATATGCTGGGGAAGGGGTGGGGGGAACCCAGTAAAAATAACTACTGTGAATTCAAACTGCAAATGAATGGAGCCAGCCTCATTCATAAATGTCATATGAAGCTTTGGTTAAAAAGGCAAGTCTGTCATTCTGGGGACAGCAGCTGTTGTTATGTCGAACAAAATGGATACAAATGGGTATTATTTTAAAGTGAAATGCTTAATTTCAGGCCTAACAAGCACACTGTCCTCTGTGTAGCCCCATGTCACCCTGAGCCACCATCTCCAGTAGAGGGCTGGGTCGCACAGGAAGTCAACTCCCAGGCTGTGGCCGTGCGGACCGGCGAACACACTGGCAATGGTTGAGTTACTATGGCAATCGCAAAATAGGAAGGCCTTTTCTTCTTTTCCCCATCTCTGCATGCAGCCGCAGCCTGCCTCTGAATAGCCCACATCTGCAAAAAGTTTTAGCACGGTACTCAGATAAAGAAAAGGATCCCCAAAATGGGCACTGACCCGTCTCAAAAAATGTTGCAAATTTTACATACAAGAATTGGGGAGCCGGGCCACTTTGCACAGGTTATGTCATCGTGCAAACACAAAGGGATGAAAGCGCATGCAGGCTGAGGCTGTCAGCTCCCCAGAGGACGCAGCCGCAGAAGTAAAGGACAGCTTAAATGTTGATGTAAGGAGGGACGTCAGGGATGGGAGACAGAAAGTTACTGGCCGGGGAATAAGGGAGAAATTGCAAACATACATACACAAAGAAAAACAGACAAAAGGGGAAAATATAAAAAATATATATATCTACAGAGATTTACTGAGAAACCACCTCCCTGTCCCAAAGCATGGTTAGCCAATCTCAGGACGCCGAGACCCTGTGAAGCCAACGTATGGCTCTCATGGATGGGGTCTTCGCAGACCCATGGTGCCACTCTGGTGTCTGTGAGACTTACCCGTGAACAGTAGTGTTCGCAAACCATGGCTGCATTGCTGGAAGTGGATGGTTCACACACAGCCTGGCAAAATGGGCATTGCTAACAAATAAGCACACAATCTAGAAAGACAGGACCTCCTGGCCCTTGGAGACAAGACTTTCCATCACGGGGAAGGATGGGCTCGCACTAATGTTCGAGTACTTGCAATCATTTTTCAAACTTGACCCTTAGATTTCATTCGAATCTACCCAAAGGTGACTCAGCAGGCTTTGGCATGGAGCTGCCTGGTCACACTCTCCCACGGCATGGACCATCTTTAAGCCACAGAAGGACACAGCTCCATCACTTTCTGCTTGCCCTCACTCCCAATACACACCCCCCTCACACACACACACACACACACACACACACACACACACACACACACAACCCCGTCCGCCAGGCCTAGGGTTGAGCCCTCAGGCATTGCTCTCAAAATGCCCAAATGTCGAGAAGAGGCAAAAATACTGAAATTAATCTTCACTTCTTTTAACTTAAAGAGCTATTCATGGTGTGAAAGCAGTTGGAAGGGACGGGTGGGTAGCAGGCTTGAAAAGTCGCCATTTGCCAGGGTTGAATCTCCAGGGGGAAAGAATACTTTTAAGTAGCATGAACTCCCCACAAAAAGTTGCCGTGCCAAAAGGCGTCGGAGTCCAGTAAAACTGACACTACATTTCACATTCATTGACTCTCGTTCTTTTGGGGGAGTTTTCCTATGAAGAAAAAGAAACAATGGAAGACAATGGTGCTACCCTTATCAAAGATCATTCATGCAGCTATTTCAAATACTTTTAACTGCTTGTCAATAGGTCTCCCAAAGTCTCGGGACTTCTAAGCGTTCTGTCACATTTGTGTACTAACCACTTAAAGTGCTGCTAAAGCCTTGTGACCTGCACTGCCTCCCCATTATGTGGGTCAAAATGCAAGGCCAAGCCATTGTGTCCACCGGCCTTCATTAAATTCATTGGTTTGACCTGTATTTTAAAGACCAAAAGTCAAATGGAACGAGAAGTTAATGTTCCCAGACTGAAATCTTCCCTAGGCACTTTGCGTGTCCCTGAACTAGCCCAAGAAGGGGAAAGAAAAAGAGAGAGAGAGAGAGAGAGAAATTCAGAACTTGACTTGCAGCTAAGCAAACATTTCTGTTGCAACATCTTTTTAGAGGATAGTTGGGGTTTGGATTTTATTCTCTGCGAGGATGAAACAAACGCTAAGGTAGAAGGAAAACTGTCATCTGGAATTATGTTTTCTCTCCAAAGAAGTGGTTGGGTGCCCAGCGTGGTGGCCTAGTGGCTAAAGTCCTCGCCTTGAAGGTGCCAGGGTCCTATATGGGTGCCGGTTCTAATCCCGGCAGCTCAACCTCCCAACCAGCTCCCTGCTTATGGCCAGGGAAAGTAGTCGAGGATGGCCCAAGGCTTTGGGACTCTGCACCAGCATGGGAGACCTGGAGGAAGTTCCTGGCTCCTGGCTTCAGATTGGCGCAGCACCAGCCATTGTGGCCACTTGGGGGGTGAATCATTGAATGAAAGATCTTCCTCTCTGTTTCTCCTCCTCTCTGTATATCTGCCTTTCCAATAAAAATAAACAAATCTTTAAAAAAAGTGTGTAGCACTTTATCTGCTGCTTCACTATCCAGATGTCTGCAACAGGCAGGGCTGGGCCAGACTGAAGCCAGGGGCCAAGATCTTCACCTGGGTTTCCCATGTGGGTTGCTGGGGCCCAAACACTTGGGTCATTATCTACCACTTTCCCAGATGCATTAGCAGGAAGCTGGATCTGAAGCAGAGCAGATGGAACTCAAACCAGCACTCTGCTGCAGGATGCTCATGTTGTTAGCAGTGCTTAATATGTTGCATGTCAACACTGGCCCCAAAACTTGTATTGTTAAGACTCTTCTAGGTGACATCTCTGGCAAGTTACTACCTTTCTTCCCTTGGCCCATTGTTTCCCTTGGAATGGAGTTTCAAGTTCAACATGTTCAGCTTTTGGAGTTCAGAGGTTATATTAGATGGGGTGTTCATTGTTACAACAGAATACCTGAGGCAAGCTACTTGTGAAGAAAAGAGGTTTATTTAGCTGGCAGTTTTGGAGGCTGAAGGGTTTGGTGCTGGTATCAGCTCAGCTTTGATGAGAATTCCCTGACAGCAACACATCACTGCAGAAGGCCAAGGGAGGACCACGTGTAGGTTGAAGTAGAGACAGCTGGTTGGGGTGGCTTGTCTTTCCTAACAATCTGGTAGGGCCCTTCAGAACTTTCTTCATCCCATTCTTGGGATTGTCCCTGACTGACCTAAAGGCCTCTCACTGGATCTCAACTCCCAAATATTCACATCATCTCCCAAGAGCACCAGCAATGGGGTAGCAAGCCTCCAGCCCAGGAACTCCTACAGGACCTAGGAAAGCAGCAGGGGATGGCTTCAGGGCTTGGATTCTTGCACCCACATGTGAGACCCAGAAGAAGCTTCTGGCTTCAGATTAACTCAGCTTTGGCCATTGCAACCATGTGGGGAGTGAATCAGCAGGTGGAAGATCTTTATCTCTCTGTCTCTCCTCTCTGTAACTCTACCTTTCAAATAAAAATAAAATGATTTTTAAAATCTTGTGAAAAATAATGCGACAGTTGATCTGTTAAGTGAGATGGCTACTAAATGATTTACTGGTGGGGGTACTGTATATAACATGGACACACTGCATAAAATGACAATTTACATAGGCAACCACACTTGGGGAAATTAAACCTGGATGAGGAGGAATATCTGTAAATGGGTTGGGTGAGCCTTGATCCAATAGGACAGCTATCCAGATAAGGGGAGGGAACCTGGCCACACATGTGCAGGGCATAAACCGTGTGAGGACAGAGGAAGAAAATGGCCAAATGACTCAAGGAGAGCAGCCTTGTGAGGCACCACCTTCGCTGATGTTCGATGTTCTTGCTCTTGAACTTCTGGCCTTCAGAACTGCAGGAAAATAAATGTCAGGTAAGCCCTTTCCCCCTTTCTGTGGCTTTATTATGGCAGTCCTGGCAATATTTGTTTCTAATTGTTGCCATTTTTTGTTTGTTTTTGGAGCTGACTTAAAACATTCACATTTGGGAAGCAAAACATGAAGAATTTTTAATTTAATCTAGCTATATTACAGCAGAAGGATTTGTCTCATCTTTACCCCTCATTTCTGAAAAATCATCTTCAGATAATTGGAATTTTATCAGTGATTAAAGCGTTTTTGGCGCAGAGGTGAGGATGCTCCCTATATTACTTATTTCCCATATCAGTGTGTGGGCTTGATTCCCAGCTCCATCCCCACCCCAGCTTCCTGAACATGCGTATATAACCTGGGAGTAGCAGGTAATGGCTCAAGCACTCATGTCCCTGCCACAAATGGAGGTCCCAGCTGTTCCCTTCAGCCTGGCCCAGACCTGGCTTTTGCATTTGGTAAGTGAACCAGTAGAGAGAAAATCTCTATATCTTTCTTTTTATGTCTCTGAATTTCAAATAAATAAGTGAATAAACAAGCAAGGAGGTGAATTAATAATTCTTTGCAGCGTTCACACTACTCATGGTAGGCTGCTTGAGTGTACTTGAATGGTTGCTCACAAGGAGTCTGCTCATGGCAGAAAACATTGCTCGTTTGCTCCCCAAATGGCCAAAAGGACCAGAGCTAGGCCAATCCGAAGCTGGGAGCCGAGAGCTTCTACTGAGCTTCCCATTTGAGGGCAGGGGCCCAAGGGCTTGAGCCAGCTTCCACTGCTCTCCCAGGCCATTAAGCAGGTAACTGGTTTGGAAGTGGAGTAACTAGAGCATGAACTGGTGCCCATTAGAGGTGCTGATGCCACAAATGCAGAGTTTGTATGTTGTACCACTATGATAGCCCCAAATTATTTGTAAATATTATTTCTGTTATTTAATCAGAAAGCCACACAAATATTTCCGTTGGAATTAGTTTCAATATAGCAAAATACTGCGACTAAAATAAATCTTTTTTATAAAAGAAAAATATTTTAAAGGAAATAAAAGTTAGCTATAGCTTCATATGACTAAGGGAATCACTATTAAAGTTCACTATATTGAACCATGTTTTGTATCTATCCATCTAACTAAGAAAATTGGACTCTGTATCTTGGATTTATAAAGTATGATTTTGGAGAAGGACACAGTGGGGTGTAGCTGTATTGCAGCCTAATTCTCTGCCTGTGGTGTCAGCATCCCGTATGGGGGCTGGTTCACGTCCCGGCTGATCCACTTCAAATCAGCTCCTTGCTTATGGCCTGGGAAAGCAACTGAGCATGCTCAAGTCCTTGGGTCCCTGCCCTCATGGTCTACCCATACGAGAGACCCAGAAGAAACTCCTGGATTCTGACTTCAACATTGTATCATTATGCTTGCCCACATTATTAAAAATTCAGTATATAGCTCAATTAGCTAATCTTCCATCAGCAAGCACCAGCATTCCATATTGGTACTGGCTACTCCACTTCCAATCTAGCTCCCAGTTTAAGGTCCATGAAAGCAGTCAAGAATGGCCCAAGTCCTTAGGACCTGCACCCACATGGGAGATCTAGAGGAGGCTCCTGACTCCTGGCTTCAGACTGGCTCAGCACCAGCTTTGTGGCCACTTGGGAATGAACCAGTGAACGGAAAAATATTTCTCTGTCTCTCCTTCTGTGTGTAAATTTGCCTCCCCAATAAAAACATTTCACTAGAAACAACATCTTTTAAAAATTGCACAATTTTTCATTCCATTATGTACTATTTATACACACATACATGAGGACACTTCAAAAGGTTCATGATTGGCTGGGCCGAAACATTCAACAGTAAGAACCGGAATAGATTGAAAGTCAGAAGGAGGGCAGGTCCATGGACCCACCAGTATGCGCAAGATCTGGCATGCGCAAGAGGGCAACTCCTCTGTCTGGACACAGTCCCTGCAGGAGAGCACAAGAACCACGACAGGGAGCAACCCAGACCAGGCCAGAGAAAGATACCCACTGGCATACATTTGGCATAGGTCGGGGGCAGACCAGGCTGAAGCAGTTCACATCACCTGCTGGTGAATCCGAGCACCAGAACAGAGAGTGGGTCAGGCCAGGTTTGGTCGTGACACATACCAATACACATTACGGAATGCCAAGGTGAGGTGAGCCAGATGTGGCCACAGCGCCCAAACAGCACATGTGAGAACCTGATCTAGCTCACATGAGGCACACAGGTATTGTAGTCCTGACTAGTCTGGTCTGCCCCTGGGAGGTGCCAGCCTGCTGTACTCTCTCTCCCACGCCTTGCTTCCTGGAGCTGGTGTCCACCCCATCACATGGAAGGACTCTACCTGACACACACCTGGGAAGAGCCAGTAAGCCCCGGGGACCTAGGAGCACAAGATACCGGGCAGTCCAATCCCTACACTCATCTTCCTACCGGATGTCCTGCCTGGTCCATGCCATGGCCCCGAGGGTACCTTGCAGCAAGCTCCAGAGCTGCTGGTCCCACCCTCCTCCTGGGAATCTGACGGTGACAAATTGTCCTGTTTTAAATACAATGACATTTGTGCAGTTTTTAAAAAAGATTTATTTATTTTCATTGGAAAGGCAGATATATAGGGAGAAGATACAGAAGGACCTTCTGTCTGCTGGTTCACTCCCCAAGTAGCCACAACAGTGGGAGCTGAGCTGATCCAAAGCCAGGAGCCAGGAGCCTCTTCTGGGTCTCCCACACTGGTGAAAGGCTTTGGACCATCCTCAATTGATTTTCCAGACCACAAGCAGGGAGCTGGAAAGGAAGTGGAGCAGCCAAGATACAAAGTGGAGCTCATATGAGATCCCGGTGCATGCAAGGCAAGAATTTCAGCCACTAGGCTTTCATGCCAGGCCCTCGGTTTTTCATTTTTTCTGTTTTTAAACCAAACCAATGTATAGTTAGAGATATAGATGGTGAGGAACATGTTCTATCCACTGATTCACTCCCCAAGTGTATATTATATATTATATATACTCATATATAATATATATTTATATTATATAATATATAAATATTTATATATAATCTATATATAATTTATATATATATATAAAATCTAGGTGGGAGGCCCAGCACAGTAGCCTAGCAGCCAAGTTTCTTATCTTGCACATGCAAGGATCCCATATGGGCACTGCTTCTAATCCCGGCAGCTCTGCTTTCCATCCAGCTCCCTGCTTGTGGCCTGGGAAAGCAGTTGAGGACAACCCAAAGCCTTGGGACCCTGCACCCGCGTGGGAGACCCAGAGGAAGCTCCTGGTTCCAGGCTTTGGATCAGCCCAGCTCTGGTCATTGCAACCGCTTGCGGAGTGAATCAGCAGGTGGAAAATGTTTCTCTCTCTCTCTCCTCTCTGTATATCTGACTTTCCAATAAAAATTAAAAATAAATCTTAAAAAAAAAATCTGTGCACAAGGATGCCTCCAAAAGTTCTGTGAAAATGGAATGGAAAATTTATTTTGATATACAAGATTTTGAAACCCACACATTTTTTCATAATATGTACTTTTTGTGATCTTTTTGAAGACCTTGTGTAGGCCCAGATTCCAAAATCTTATGCGCTAAAATAAACACCATTTATTCCATTTTCTGTGAACTTTCTTGAATTACCATTATGTTTCTCAATTAAAAATATTTGAAATGGAGGAATAAGGGAGGGATCAGGAGGGGTCAGGAGGGTGAGGAAGCAGTTCCAGATAAGGGGATGGGCATGGGAGTGACAGCTGAGTTGAGACCCGCAGGAAGTGAAGTGCTGAGGGATGCAGCGATTGGGTGGAAAAGGCAGGCTACGCAGAGAGGACAAAAAACCCAGAGGTGGGAAAAGACTTGGTCTTCACAGACAGCAGCAAAAAGACCCGTGCGGGAGCCGAGATGAGGGCTGGGTGAAATGCTGCAAGTCCAGTGGGCACAGCAAGTTCATTCTGCTTAGGAGGTGCCTGTTACTGACGCTGTTCCCATGGGCGGGTCTGGGGGTTTAGTGGTGAAGGGGTGGGATCTGTTATGCAGCAGCAGCAGCACTGAGGGTACGTTGGGGAGCAGGCACATAGAACTGGAACAGGAAGTCACTTTGGAGAAGTTTTGTTTTTTGTTTTTTGGTGTTTTTGTTTGTTTTCTTTTCTTTTTGCCTTTTTGAAGATGACCCCTTCTGTTTCTAAATCCCAAATGAGGCAACAGTAAAAGAAATCATTTTTGAGCTCTGTGGAGCGTTTGCTACAAGCTTACTTTTTTCCTTTCTGTAACAGAATTTATTTTTGTTTGTTTTTCCTTTTTTAAGAGGTAGAGTGACAGAGAGAGGGATAGGGACAATAGGAGAAAGGGGGAGAGAGAGAAAGCAGGGAAGAAAGAGACAGAGAGAGGCACAAAAAGAATGAAAAGGGTATAATGGGAGAAAGGGAGAGAGAGAAAGAGGAGGGAGCAGGGAAAACAAAGACACAAGAAGAGAGAGAAAGAGACGGAGGGAGAGAAAGAGAGAGCACGCGATCTGCTAATTCACTTCTAAATGCCTGCAACAGCCAAGACCAGCGCAGGTTGAAATCAGGAGCCTGGAGCTCATTTCAGAGCTCCACATGGGTGGAAGGGCCACAAGTACTTAAGTCCTGACCTGCTGCTCCAGGATGCTGGCATCAGAGGTGAGGCGGGTTTGAACCTGGGGACTTTAACATGGGATGATGGTGTCTCCAGTGGCATCACACAGCCGCAGATGTCTCCTCAACCACCAGAAGAGGGCCATGTTTCCTAGAAATGAGTTTGCTTCAAAACTCAGCTGGGCCCTGTCACTGGCTGGAGCCAAATCAAGGATGATGGCAGACTGTGACAGCTGGGGCCCGGGGCCCACTGTGCTCCCAGCAACAGCCAGCAGTCCTTAGTGATCTAAGAATTGTTGAGTGTCAGCTGTGGCCTTTCCCTTACTATAGGACACTGGGAACATTACTTAACCCCTTCAGGCCTCGTTTTCCTCATCTGTGAAATGGGATGGAAGGAATTACTACTGCTAAGTTGCTTAGGGCAAGGCCTGCCCCACAGGCAATGGCTCAACCAACATTCTGGTAACGTGAGTGCTTTAGAACGTCTCCTTCACCCAAAACCAGATAAGCTTTATTCTAGATTATTACGGCTTCTTTTTAAATTGCAAGTCCTTAACCCATCTGCAATTTATCTTTATGTTTGATGGGAGGGTTCAAATAAATTTTCCCACAAATAGCCAATTTTTTTTGACATTACTAATAAGTTATCTTTGCCTGGTTGACTTCCTAATAATTTAGCCTCATGCCCAGTTTCTCTATGTGCATACATATGCAAATATATATATTTATATTAGAATCTATATGAATCATCATTGTTTATTCTTATCTAGAACACATATCTAGTTTTTAAAAGCTGTTTGTTTATTCATTTATTGATTATTTCACAGGTAGAAAGAAAGAGAGGAACTCGCAGAGAAACAGAGAGAGAGACAAAACTCTAGTGTTGATTCACTCTCCAGAGACCCGCAACAGCGGAACTGGACCAGAGAGAAGCCAGGAGCCAGGAGCTCCAATCAGGCCTCCCATGGAGGTGACAGGGACTCAAGTCCCTGGGCCACCACTGCCTCCCAGCTGCAAATTAGCAGGAACCTGGATCGAAAGCAGAGCCGAGCCATGGACTCAGGCACTCCAACATGAGATGCGCATCTTAACCACTGCACCAAAGGACCACCCTTAGGTCATATTTCTACTGAAAACTTTAATATAAAAAAACCACCATACACAAAGCTCACAGAAGCCTCTTTTTTTAAGTAGATTTCTTACTTTTTTCATGTCTATTACTTTCAATTTTGAATTGACAAGTAAAATTATGTGTAGGTACGGTGTGTTGATAGAGATACACACTGTACCATGGTTGAATTTCACACAACATCACTTGCCATCTGGTTCTGCTACAGCATCCACAGAGCATTGTTCTAGGACCTTCTACAGACATCCAGATCTCCAGTGCTCACCACCCTCACTTACAGTAGCACTATGCACATCTTCCTGCGTTCCTTAAATCGCTTCTCGACTGCCTTGACTCATAATGCAATATAAATGTTATGGAAATGGTTACGAAACTGAATTATTTAAGAATAACGGCAAGGGAGGAAGTCTGTGTATGCTAGGTACAGATGCCACTTCTCTTGGGTTTTTGTTGTTGTTGTTGTTTGTTTTTTAATATTTTCAGTCCCTGCTTGAATCTATGGATGTGGAAATCATATATAAAGGACCTAATATCTTCACATTTTTTTGTGTGTGCTACATATGTTCAACATTTACTCTCGTCAATTTACGAGTATGCAATACGTGCTTTTAACTACAGTCACTATTTATTTCTCTTTCCTATTTCTATTAATATTTAATCTAAATTTCTAATTTTTGTGAATTTCAGAAAAGATAATCTAAGTATAATTTTGACTGGAGTGATATACAACCCATATGTTGGTAATTTGAAAAGAATTGCTTGTTTAGAGAGCTAGAGAGAGAAAGAAAAGAAAAGAAGGAGAGGGAGCAGAAAGGGATATCATTACATTCTTAGAATTTGTCCTCTCTGGCCCGGCGCAATAGCGCCTTGAAAGTCCTCGCCTTGAATGCACCAGGATCCCATATGGGCACTGCTTCTAATCCCGGCACCTCTGCTTTCTATCCAGCTCCCTGCTTGTGGCCTGGGAAGGCAGTTGAGGACAGCCCAAAGCCTTGGGATCCTGCACCCCTGTGGGAGACATAGAGGAAGCTCCTGGTTCCAGGCTTGGGATCAGCCTAGCTCTGTTCATTGGAACCACTTGGGCAGTGAATCATTGGACGGAAGATCTTCCTCTCTGTCTCTCCTCCTCTGTGTATGTCTGACTTTACAATAAGAATAAATAAATTTTTAAAAAAGAATTTGTTCTTGGGCCCGGCGCGGTGGCGCAAGTGGTTAAAGGTCCTCACCTTGCACGCCCGGGATCCCATATGGGCGCCGGTTCTAATCCCGGCAGCCCCGCTTCCCTTCCAGCTCCCTGCCTGTGGCCTGGGAAAGCAGTCGAGGACAGCCCAAAGCTTTGGGAACCTGCACCCGCGTGGGAGACCCGGAAGAGGCTCCTGGCTTCGGAACGGCATAGTATCGGCCCGTTGCGCTCACTTGGGGAGTGAATCATCGGATGGAAGATCTTCCTCTCTGTCTCTCCTCTCTGTATATCCGCCTTTCCAATGAAAAAATAATAAAAATAAATCTTAAAAAAAAAAAGAATTTGTTCTCTTTGATCCACATGGGCGTACATTCGTCTCAATTATGTAACCAATATTAAAAACCATTTTTAAATTTAAGAACTTAAGAACACGGACAGGCACGCATAGGGCATGCTGGGGTTGCAGGTGACAGCTCTACTCATTGTACTATAACACTGGTTCTGTAACATATTACAGCCTACCACCACATGAAATGTGTTTTATGAATTTTGATGATTTTTCTGTTCTTGCATCTTCCAAGTGGAAATTGTATTACCAAACATAAAATGATCATTTTTCTTCTTCCTGGGGCTGCAGGGAACAGGCACTGTCCCAGGTTCCCCATTCAGGTAGACCAATGTGTAACACCCCTTGACATCGTACAGTTAGAGTGTGGGCACTTTCCAGTTCTATTGGATAGAAATTATAGTGTTACATAACAATATAATCTTGCCCATTCTTCATTTTGATGAGCGTGTTCTTATGGTTCAACACTGGATGCTGTTGATGAGAATCTGAACAACTTAAAATTATTTAACCTTGACTCAGAGGTTTTCCATATTTCCTGGTATAAAATATATTGCTCAACTCAGCTCACCGAGTCGTATGATAATCTCTCCCTTAAGCTTTGTGTCATGCCCTGGTTTCCAGATCTGTCACCAAGGTCTCCATCCAATGTCCTCATTGTAAGCGCTGAACAGTCATGTTCAAAAACAGAACCTTCTAGTTCATTATTAGAAACTTCCTCCCACGCGCACCGTGCTGCGTTTGCCTGCCTTCCATCCATTGTTTACTAATAGAATCACGCTTGGAACCACCCTCCCCCTCTCCGGTGACCCTGTGTGTTAACCGCAACGTGCCCCTCCCACCCGTGTACTCTGACCTTGGCCTCTGACATTCTCTTTCTGGAGCATCTGAATCTTAAGCAGGGACACAGTGCACAGAATTTGGAGCAGAATTATTTCCTTAGCAAATCTGAAAAGATTGCTTGGTAGTTCCTGCTACGAGACTCCTGGAGCTCCTCTGGTTCCTTTGCTACCTGAAAGCTGATTTTCCAATTCTTGTGGGTGACTCAAAAGCCAAGTAACATATTCTTCTTCTGCAAAGTTGGCAAAAGAAACAGTAAGTTCTAGCTTGCCACCGAAGAAAGAGTCCATCATGACAACACTCACAAAAATCCACAGCTAACTATCAGGTGGATAACTGGATGCATACATGACTTGATGCTTTGGGACACAGTTGGTCCTGCAGCTGTGACTTTTCCTAGTTGCACGGTTTTCATCCTGTGCACTTGCCTTTGACAACAGCGAGAGCCTTTGCAAAAGCCCAATTGCTTGGTGTCAGAAGCGTCCCCTTAGCCACTGGCCTTTCTCCCACAAAGAGTGTGGTAGGGGGCAGTGGGTGAGTATGCAGGGCTCCTCTCCTGCAAACAGGGCCCATTCCTCCAGAGTGGAGAGCACTGGGGCATGCCCTTGAGTCTTGTGAATGCAAAGGCATGGTTGAGGTCTCTCAGCCCTGGGAGGTGACCTGACTGGGCTGCTTAAAACACTTTGAGAGATCTGAGCTCCACCTCAGCAATGACACTAGATTCATTGGGTTCAAAGGCTCATTTTCCAGCTGTTGGGTGCAGTGTAATTCTTTTACAGCATAAATGCATCAGAATAGTAGAGGTGCAGAGACATTAAGTCTCTTAAGGAGAAGCTACTGCCCTATTTGCTGAAGCCCCATAGGCTCCTGTCTTTCTGTTAGTCTGTCAGGAGCAAATAAAAGCATTAAATGGGGGCCCAGTGGTAGCCTAGGGGCTTATATTGTTGCCATGCACTCTGGGACCCCAGATGGGCACTGGTTTGTGTCCCAGCAACTCCACTTTCCATTCAGCTCCCCGTTGGTGGCCTAGGAAAGCAGTGGAAGACAGCCTAAAGCCTTAGGACCCTGTACCAGTGTGGGAGACCTGGAAGAGGCTCCTGGCTCTTGGCTTCAGATCAGCTCAGCTCTGGCTATTGCAGCCACTTGGAGAGTGAATCAGTGGAATGAAGATCTATCTCTCTGTCTGTCCTCTATATATCTGACTTTCCAATGTAAAAAAAAAAAAAAGCATCACATGGGAGCCAGCATTTGGCTAACATTTGACACTTCTTGGAATGCTTACACCCCACACTGGACGCCTGAGCTTAAGTCCCAGCCCTGCTCCAGCTTCCTGCCAATGCAAATCCTGGAAGGCGGTGAGTAGCAGCTCAACTCCGGGTTGACTCCTCAACTCCTGCTACCCACGCAGGGAGACCTGAATTGAGTTCTTGATGCCTGGTTGACTCCTGGGACCCAATCCTGGTTCCTATGAATTAGCTAATAGAAGCCCGAAATCTCACTGTCTCACTCTCTCTATTTCTTGTTCTCTCTCAACTTCTCAAACTAAAGGGAAAAAAATCACAAAATTCTACAGATAATATATATGTCAGAATATACATATATCAAAACATCACATTGTTTCCCACAAATATGTGTCATCGTCATATATAAATCTGAAATAAAATAGGGTCAATATTGTGGCACACAGAGTTAAGCTTCCATCTGCAATGCCAGCATGTCATATGAGCTCTGGTTCAAGTCCCTGGCAGCTGTCCACTCCAATCAGAGCCTTGATAATACAGCTGGGCTCTACCACACACGGGAAACCCAGGTGGAGTTCCACATTTCTGGCTTCTACTTGGCCCAGACTTGACCTTGGTGGCCATTTGGAAAATAAACCAGCAAATCCAAGATCTTCTTTCCTCTCTCTTTTTCTCTGTGTATGTGTGTGTATACATATGTGTGTGTCTTGCTCTCTATAAGCCCACCTTTCAAGTAAATACTATATATATATAACAAAAATAACAAAATAAAATGAAAGGGAATTGCATACAAATAATAACATTCTGAGTTGTGTGTCGTTGTCCCAAAGCCTCGGTGTTTGAGAAGGGTGTAAGTATGGGATCCGTAGGTGGAAAGGGTTAGCTTCAGGTAGCAGGGCCACCTGTCGGTGGGCTGCAAGGCAGGACCCTCAGGCTTGAGATCTGACCGAGTTTTTGATGGGTCATTGTGGAAATTAGGCCAGGAGCTTGCCTGGCTGACTGAAGGCCATCCAACCCTCTATTTCTGAGCTGGAGTTCCTCAGCAAAAGCCTGCTGGACCATGCTGGTCGTTTGTAGTTTAGCAATCTGAGCAGGTGCAGTGACCCTCCCACACAGTTCTTATGGATGTCAGTCCCTCTTAGCTCCACTCAGCACCCCCTACTAGCCAACTACGAGCAGATAAAATGCTTTAACAGCCAGAAACATCTGAGCCAACCCTCCAAGTTCTGAGAGATTAAACCAGCCCCCAAAGAAAATTATCAAAATTATTTTATCAAACAATGTTAAATATTATGATCCTTAGCATACATCCTGTGGAGAAATAAGTATTGGTAAAGCATTCTAATCGATCCAGTATGTTTAAAGTGTTCTGAGATAGGCAGTTAGCACAGTGAGTAAGACACTGCTTAGGATGCTTGCAGCCCAAATGAGAGTGCTTGGTTCGAGTCCTGGCTCCTCCACTTCTGATCCAGCTTCCAGTTCCTGTGCACCCTGGGAGGCAGCAGAAAATGACTCGGGTAGACCTGGATTGAGAAGCCCTTGGCTTGTGCTTGGGCCTAGTTATTGCAAACATTTGAAGAGTGAGCAAGTGCGTGGAAGATCTTTGTCCCTGCCTTTCCCTCTGTCTCTGTCCTTTTCAAACAAAATAAAAGAATGTTTTCTGGGTTGCTGAGAATCTCAGGCACACAATCTGAAGGACACTCCCCCTTTTTCCACGTATGAATCTGGGGAACCCACTTTAAGTGCTGGCCAGAATCGATCAAGCCTGCTGGCGTTTACTTGCAAACAAGAAAGTCGCACTCCAGCCATATTCTGCATCAAATCCGATTTCAGATCTCTGTCCCCCGCTGTAATCCCAACAGAGTGAGAGATTGGGTTTGGATGACTATGTTTTATGTGCGGGAAAGGGAGCAACTGGAGAATCACAACGAGTAAAGAGTCCTTTCTCCTCCTGAGTTTCGCTCCCCTTCCCCATTCTCAGTTTCCAACGGTAAATGCCCCTTGTTTTGCTGGAAGCCTTCTCCATTCTCTCTGAGGAAGTGGGAGAAGATCTGCATGGTGCCAGCCCCCCCACCCCTGTATTTGGAAGAAAGCAGTCTCCCAAGTAGATAAATATCAAAGCCATCAAACAGGAAAGACCCCACGATAAACCAGGCGACTGTTGTGCGTTTCCTTCTGTCTGGGGTTAGTGGGATCACAGGCAGGGAACTGCCCTTTGCATGTGACGTGCCACACAGCAGTGGAGGGAGCTTGGGACTTGGCCAGTGTGCGCCGACAAGACAGTGCCGAGGTGAGAAGCATCGCAGGAGCTCTGGGTTCTATAGCAGGCTTCATTCCACCTGCAGATCTCAGCCAAAACCCTTCCCACAGAGCCTGGCTTTCCAGGGTCTGCAAGAACTTGACTCCAGGAATTCCTCCCACGCTCAGCCCCCTCCCTACCCTGTGTGTCCCAGCTTATTTGGGGGCTCGGAGGAGGAGAGTAGAAGGATGCACAGTTGGGAAATAAACAGTTTTGGGGAACCTCCAGATTGTTCCAGAATCAGCAGGGCACAGGAGCCAGCCACAATAGGTTCACTTTCATGTGGAGGCTGCAGCAGGCACGACTCCCAAGTAAAAACTCTGAATGTGAATTTAGCTAGTTTTGGATAAAGATGCCTTTCAGCGTCAATAAACAGCATGAAAGCAGCGGCGAGGAGTTACAACTTAATGAGATGACGGGAAGTGCACCGGGTCAGGCCTCATCTCCCAGCCTCTGTCATGCTAATCAGCTGGGCAGCCGGCAGCTGAAAAACTGCTGGAATTTTTATTTGCATTTCATTTACTTGGAAGGAAATTGACCCAGATGGTACACAAAGGCCCTGGAAGGCTGGCAAGCAGTGTAGGGCTCACACTCCTCAGAGAGCCTGCACTTGTCTGCCCATCCCTCTTTGAGCCTAGGGCATAAAAGATTAAAACAGCGTAAAGGAATTGATTTCATGATTTTTTTGGATAATTTCCCCAAGATTTCAGAAAGGACCTCAAAAACTAATCTAATCAGCCAGGAACTCAATAGTAATTAAAGGGCAGAAAAAGCTGAGATAATGAAAGAGGTGGTGAGGATTTTTGCTGTGGCTGGTGGGAACCTTTCTCTTAATTAGGAAAAGTCTAAAAACTAAAAGATGTTAATGGAGACAAGCATAGGAACTGAGAGCCAACAGCCGGCGCCACCGTCAGCCAGATGATGGATGGTCCTATGGTGTGTGTAGCCAAAGACAGCCTGGACAATTGGCCATGGACGTGTCTGCTCGGCGCTTCCATGGGCTTCTGATCCAATCTTCAAGGCCGGCACCTTTGGAGGAGTTGGGGCTCTGCCTCCACCCCAGGCCTTGCCCTTGGAGAGTTGCTTCCAATACAGGTGGAACTTGAGCCAGCACAGGGGTTGGGAGCATCGACTCTGGGGTCACAGCCCCTGTCTACATTCAAATTTAGGCTCTGTGAGCTTGAGTAATGCATGAGGCTTCAACTCTGCACCTCTGTATTTTTGTAGGTGTCATGGAGACAAGATGGCACCCTCCAGAGAAAGGTCCTTGCACATATCAAAGGCAGTAAGACACTGGCTGCCTTCAGCACAATGTGCTGTTGTAGCTGGATGGACATTCTCTTCCAGACTTTACGTGAAAATATTTTCCAGGTCAATGAGAAATGAAAAACACTGGTGACCTCCTCACCTTGTTTTGGTGCCGGCAGATACTTGGCATGCAGTATGTATCCAATAAGTCTTGATGGAAAATGTAAAAAAAAAAAAAAAAAACAACAAAAAAAACCCCCTACCACATGTCAAGGAATGAGCATGTAATCCAGATTGTGTAATGGGAAAGGGGCGTGAGCACCCCATCGTGCTGATGCTTGATAGCCACACCCTGGGACTTGGGGGTTCATCAGACACCCTCCAAATTTTTGTCTTTTCCTGACCTCCCCATCTACCTGCCCCTCCAAGCCATCTCCTTCCCCATCTCCTCCCCCAGGCCCATCACGCTCAGCCCCCAGGATAAGCCTGCTTTGCTCGCCAGCTTCCTTCTCAGGCTTTATTGTTGTTTCAACTTGTGACTATCACATGCAAAGCAAGGGCATCTGTTGTAAAGATCTGGACATGCGCCAGGAATCCAGGGGTAAGGACATATCCTGGCTTTGGGAATGAGCTGGGAGCTGAAACTTGAACTTGAGCCCTCTCTCTGTTCTTTTCTACACATGTTTTAATTCTTGCCATCTTTCCCCCAGCTTCTCCTGCTGTTTGGTGTGCAAAGTAGAGAAGATGGCCTCCAGTGGCTGGAGAGTTGGTGTCACATGGCCAGACATCCACAGAGAACTCAAGTGCAGGTCTCCATTCTAATTTCAAATTCAAGAAAAGGGACCGTGAGTGGCTTACCTTGGAGGAAACACTCACCGAATCCCAGGCTGGAGGTAGGGACGGGGCAAAATGGTAGCCAGAGTTAATGAGTTAATATTTGGGTTTTGGAGGTTTTGTTGTTGTTCTTTTTCTTTTTGGGGGGTGGGGGAGATTTTTTAAAGACTTATTTATTTTTTTATTACAAAGTCAGATATACAGAGAAGAGGGGAGACAGAGGATCTTCTGTCCACTGATTCACATCCCAAGTGGCCACAACAGCTGAGTAGAGCCAATCTGAAGCCAGGAGCCAGGAACATCTTCCAAGTCTCCCACACGGGTGCAGGGCCCAAGGCTTTGGGCCATCCTCCACTGCTTTCCCAGGCCACAAGCAGGGAGCTGGATGGGAAGCGGGGCTGCCGGGATAGAACCGGCGCCCATATGGGATCCCAGAGGATGCAAGGCGAGGACTGTTGCTGCTAGGCTACCACGTCAGGCTCTTGGTGGGGGAGGAATTTTACAAAAGATTTAATTTCGATGATGCTTAAGTAGTTGAGAAGAATGCATGCTCACATAGACCACTAATTAGGGTGTGAAGGGTTGAGAATTAGTAGAAAATAGGTGAGTCCCTTGTTTCCAATTTTTTTTTCTTCTTCTTGTATTTGGGAGGAAAGGTTGAGGGAGAAAAGGAGAAGCCACACCCACCATTTTAACCACCTCAGTCCCCAGGAATGGAGACAGCCACCTAATGTCATCCCAGGGACCCAGATCTCACACATGCCAGCAGATGCTGGCCCTTACCCAGCACAATCTACCCTCTGTCTCAATCTTTATGTGAGTTGATAGACATTGTGGCCTGGCCCACCCCTCGCCCTATTCTTAGGTGCTCCTATGGGTGCTACAGTCTGGACTAGACTGGCTTGTTCCAAACCCCAGTACCCATGAGTGTTGGAGGATTCCATGGTCACGCCTAGCTCAGCCTGACACCACCCCCAGTTCTTAAGCAAACCAGCAGAAATTGTAGTTCCACGTGGGAGGGTTGCACATATTCCCCACAGATTTTGCCCCAAAACTGGTTCTCTTACATGCTGGCATGGATCAGCCTAACATGATCCAACTATCACTGGTGGGCACTGTGATCTAGCACTGCCAGGTAGGTCCCCAGCCCTAGCTTTAGTGTGTAGTAGTGGGTGGTAGTCAGCAATGATCCATGCTAATTAGCCCAGCTCAAGTCTCCCACGTGGGCAGGTGCTTCAGTCTGACCCAGGAAGGTCCTCTAGCGTCCCACTCCTCCAAACCATTCAGTCTCTGCCCCCTTGCTTACCTGCAGGTAAGTGGCCTTATTGATGGAAGTCTCTCAGATGTCATTCCTCATCTACAACATACTCCCTCAGCCGTCCTCCCTCCCTCCATACCTCCTACCCTGAGCGATCTACAGGGGCATATGAATTTCCCAGCCTGGTCTCCCCAAGCCTACTCTTCTGGTGATGCGGTGTGCTGGCCTAGAACTCTGCCTGCCTACTAGGGTCCCAAGCTCGTGGCTCGCATGCTGGCCTGGGACCTTAGCCCTACACCCACCCAAGATCCAAACACATTCACAGTTCCCCAAGCCTGGTCCACCATCACACCAGGCTAGAACACTAACCCACCTCTACCCACTTTGCAACCTACCCTGGATCAAGCACAAGAGGAAATCCCCAGGCTCACTCCACCTGCCTAGGCATAAGCCCCCAGGTCCCCTCACACCCCCACCAGCACCATTCCTATACCTCAGGCCCCCTGCAAGCCCACACTCCCAGACTCCTATGAGCCTGGCTGCGCTGGTGGCAGAAGGAGCCAGCCAATGAGTTAGTATTTGTAAAACACCCCTTACAAGTTATATAGTGAGCCCAATAATGAATTCGAAATAAGGTTTTGATGAATTATAAAGTAAAAGGAAAGAGAATTCTGGAACTCCTCACACTTCCCTTCCTTGCTTCTCAAGGATGGGGGAAGGCAGGTCCCAGACATCCAGGAACCAAGGCCCTTTGCATTGCTCTTGAGCACTGACACCAGGCATTTCTCACCATTCAATGCCAATGCAGGAAAGAAAAGAAACTACAATGAAAAGATGCAAGTTACTCTTTGCAGCCTCCGGAGGATGTGTGCCGCGCATGTGGTCAAGCATTTCAGCCGAACAGGGCCTGGTGAGATGACAACCCAGTGACCCCGGCAATCTATGTCCATCCTAGCAGGGCATGTTGGGATTTTCCTCCCAATGAGTGGGGTTGGTTACAATGCAGAGGAGAACTGCAGGGTGGAGGATTTGGGACCCATCCTTTCAGAAGTGAATGTGACTTGGTCTAGTGCATTGGCTCAGCTGACTAATTCTCTACCTCCAAGCACAGGCATTGCATATGGGTACCGGTTCATGCCCTGGCTGTTCTACTTCCCATCCAGCTCCCTGCTTATGGCCTGGGAAAGTAATAGAGGATGATCCAAAGCCCTTTGGTATATCTGCCTTTCCAGTAATAATAATTTTAAAGAATGAATCTTAAAAATAAATCAGAACTCGCACCTTGCACGATAGCATAGTGGTTAAAGTCCTCTCGTCTTGAACGCGTCGGGATCCCATATGGGTGCTGGTTGTAATCCCAGCAGCCCCACTTCTCATCCAGCTCCCTGCTTGTGGCCTGGGAAAGCAGTCGAGGATGGCCCAAAGCCTTGGGACCCTGCACCCGTGTGGGAGACCAGGAAGAGGCTCCTGGTTCCTGGCTCCTGATTGGCTCAGTTCTGGCCATTGCGGTCACTTGGGAAGTGAACCATCTGATACAAGATTTTCCTCTCTGTCTTTCCTCCTCTCTTTATATCTGACTTCCCATAAAAATAAATAAATCTTTTTGTAAAAAAAATCAGAACTCACAATAGTAAAAATGCCATCTTTTTTTTAAAGATTTATTTTTATTATTATTTTTTTAATTGGAAAGGCAGATATACAGAGAGGAGAGACAGAGAGGAAGATCTTCCATCCGATGATTCACTCCCCAAGTGAGCACAACGGCCAATGCTATGCCGATCTGAAGCCAGGAGCCTCTTCCGGGTCTCCCACGCGGGTGCAGGGTCCCAAAGCTTTGGGCCGTCCTTGACTGCTTTCCCAGGCCACAGGCAGGGAGCTGGAGGGGAAGCGGGGCTGCCAGGATTAGAACCGGCGCCCATATGGGATCCCGGGCGTGCAAGGTGAGGACCTTAACCACTTGCGCCACCGCGCCGGGCCCAAGATGCCATCTTAAAATGCACTATCCCCTTCACACCTCACAACAACCCTACACATTATGAGCAGACAACCCAATCCTATAGATCAAAATCACATCCACCTGTGGGTATGCATCCCATGCTGCCTGCGGCAGGCTGTTTGTGCAACCTGACATAACTGCAGACCAGCCAATAAACAGAGGTGCCAGCCAGAAAGCTCCCTGCCTGGGAAAGCAGTAGAGGACAGCCCAAAGCCTTGGGCCTTACACCTGCTCCGGAGTTCCTGGATTCTGGTTACAGATCAGCTCAGTTCTAGCCGTTGCAGCCACTTGGGGACTGAAACAATTGTAAATCTGACTTTCCAATAAAAATAAATAAATATTGAAAGAAAGAAAGAAAGTGAAGCATCTAGGACATGAATCAGCACCATATGTAGGATCCTGCTTCCACAGAGGGGAGAATTAGCCTGTTGAGCCACAGGGTTAGTCCCAATAGTAGTTAATTTGTAAAATAGGCACAGAAATGAACAACAGTAACTAACTAGAACAATAATAATGACAATAATAATAATACATTATTGGGTCCAGCAGATTTTGGAATAGTGGGTTAACCTGTCATCTTTGATGTTGGCATTGCATATGAGTTTCAGTTCGACTGCTGACTGCTCTGTTTCTGCTCCAGCTCCCTGTCTATGCATCTGGGACAGTGCTTGGGCGCCTACACCCATGTGGGAGACCTGGGTAGAGTTTCAGGTTCCTGGTTTTGACCTGGCACAGTCACAGGTGTGTGGCCAGTAAATGCAAGATCTCTTTTACTTTGTCTTTCCCTCTGTGTCACTCTACCTTTTAAATAAAGAAATAACTAGGTCTTCCAAAAGTGCTTGGAAGAGAACTATTTTAGATTTTTTTAAAAAGATTTATTTTTAGGGCCCGGCGGCGTGGTTTAGCAGCTAAAGTCCTTGCCTTGAACGCGCCAGGATCCGATATGGGTGCCAGTTCTAATCCCCGTGGCCCCACTTCCCATCCAACTCCCTCTTGTGGCCTGGGAAAGCAGTCGAGGATGGTCCAAAGCTTTGGGACCCTGCACCGCTGTGAAAGAAGTTCCTGGCTCCTGGCTTCGGATCGGCATAGCATCAGCCATTGCGCTCACTTGGGGAGTGAATCATCAGACGGTAGATTTTCCTCTCTGTCTCTCCTTTCTGTATATCTGACTTTCCAATAAATAAATAAATCTTTAAAAAAAAAGATTTATTTTTATTTGAAAGAGAGAAGGAGAGATAGATCTTTCATCTATTAGTTTACACCTCAAATGTCTACAACAGTCGAGTTAGGCAGGTTTTAAGTTGGGAGCCAGGAGCTTCTTCCAGACCTCCCATGTGGATGCACGGGCCAAAGGACTTGGGCCATCCTCCACTGTTTTCCCAGGCTACAAGCAGGGAGCTAGATCAAAAACGGAGCAGCCAGGACATGAACCAACACCCACATGGGACACAGGTGCCATAGGTGGAGGCTTAGGCTAATATTACATGACTCTGGCCTCCAGATTTTAATCTTTTGAATTTAAGAATCATTTTATACACATAATGAGACATCTATGGTGTGGGTCTGAAATCTAAATATGAAATTCATTCATGTTTTATCTATGTCTTATTTTCACAAATTGAAGGATTACTTTATGAAAAATTTTTCCTAATTTTGTGCATGAAACGAATTTTTCTGATGTGGAATTTTTCACTCTTGTGATATGGCCCACTCAGGGAGCTGGTTAGTGAGCAGAGAAACTGAGAGACTTCTAGCTGCAGTCCTGTACTACTTAAAGCACCACCCCCTTCCAAGTGGCTCCAGCAGGGCAGCTACAGGCTCAGCACATCCACTTCCCATCAAGCACTCACATCACTTCTTCCTGCATGGGAAGCCATGACAACCCTGTGTACACGGAGCTCCATGTCGGGATGCCGCAGATCCTTCCTAGAGATCACCACTTGTACAGAAGCCCCACCCAAAGGCAGTCTCATTTGCATACTGAGTTAAGGCACTCTCACCCCCTCCCCAAAAAGGAGCAACCTGAACTCTGATGGGTGCAGCAGCAGCCACAGTTTCCTCTGAGAGGAAAACTGAGAGAGGCTGCCCACCTTCCCTCCAGAACGTGTGCCGTCTCTTTGATCTCATCATAGATATCCTGCTCCTGTCTCTGCCCTGATGCCTTGTCTCACACTGAGACAGAACTGAAACACGTGCTCACAATCGTGTCTTCATGTCAGTGTCCGGATGTCTCAGCTGTCAGAGGATTTGGAATGGAGATGCTGGACCTGTATCTCACTTTCAAACATGCATTGTGTGATTTGTCACAGGTTCATAATAGTCCTGTGTCTTGGAGCTTATTGTTGCTGTTTATCTGTTATAAGTTTAACCAAATAAATAAATAACAAAACAAACAAACAAACAAAACCAGACTGATGTGAAGTGGACTCAGTAGCACTAGCTACACCACAGGTGTTGGAACCTAGGTCTTCCTGACTCACAAGTTGCTATCCATCTGATATGTACCTAGCTGACTCAATAGCCAAGCCAAGCAAATTCCAAAGGGAGTCAAAATTATACACATCACTAGTCTTTTGTCTGCAAGGAAAATGTTTTAAAGTCAAATACCACCATTTGGAGCACAATCATCTTTGTATCCAAATAGACCTCATAGAAGGGACAAGAAATTAATTTGTTTTTCGTTTTTTGCTTTTTTATACCTATAATGATTTCAGGTCATTGCATAAGAGATTGAGAGCTCAGGAAAAAGGTGCAGATTCCAAAGAGAAAAGTTCACAGATAAGGTATATTTGAGGCTGTGGTTATTTTGACCAGTTGTCCTGGGACACAGCAAGCAAAAATCAGTACAAACACAAGAAGAAAAGGGAAGCCACCAACACGTACATCACCAAGTGAGTCCCTATCATGCCAGGAAGCGCCTGGAAATTCTCTGCTAAGTTAGAAGCCAGCCCAGCGAGGGAAGCAATGCCTCACAACTTGCTCTTAGGAACCAGCCAAAGGGCCCCTTCCTCTAAGTTCCACACGGGTTAGCTTAGGCAGTGAGTCTGTCTACCCTTACAAAAAGCGGGAGTTAGGGACCTGCACAGCTTATCTCAGTGATACATTTCCTTAGCCCCACTCATCTTAACCGCCCCAGGGAGTTTCTCCCCATCTCCTTACCGGCAGATGTAACAGTTCCCTTTGCAACTGGTTAGGGGACTGGTGGACAACGGAATGTATCAGTCTAGAGTGCTGTAATCAAATAAACTCCAAAAGACACTTTGTTTCAGAAGGACTAACAGGAAAACAAGCATCTTTTGTTCACATTCACCAAGTGATCAAGGAGTGTGGAGCAGTTTAGTGGAGAGATGAGGATAGTGGCTTGCTGGGGAAAAAAATTGCAAAGTACAAACTAATGCAGACAAACTATCCAAGAAGATGACAAGTTATTCTTTCAGAATGACTTTCTCAGAAAGATCCTTGTTTTGTCATTTTGAATTCCGGGTTAGAAAATGTCTCATCTCTGGGTTCCCATCTCACCAGACCCTGCCCTCATGTCAACCTCTCCTCAGACTTCTGATGAATTTCTGGTGACAGAAAGCTCCCCAATGCTGAAAAATTCCAGAATTTTTTTTGTCACTAAGAACCCAGGGTCCAAAATATATTCTTCCCTGTTCATCCCATCCAAACTCCTCTTCAACAGCAATAGGAATTTCACCTAGAGCTGGGGAGAAATCAGGCTCATTAAGTAATTCCCTCTAAGCTGTGAATGATTGATAGCCCCATAAACATCCTGGTAGCCATTTGCATTTTAAAGGAGTCTCTTACTACCCTACTGAATCTCTTATTTGCATCCATTTCAAGTTTGGCAAGAAGAGATTTTGGTTTTCATGTTTACTACAGAAGCATCTTGGAACTTCTCAAAATCAAAGGTCAGAGCTTTTAAACATTTCTAAGGAGTTCATTGGTTGAGTTAAAAATAATATTGGGGACCTGGTATGGTAGCCTAGAGGCCAAAGTCCTCACCTTGCACCCACCGGGATCCCATGTGAGCACCAATTCTAATCCCGACAGTCTGGCTTCTCAACCAGATCCCTGGTTGTGGCCTGGGAAAGCAGTGGAGAACGGCCCAAAGCCCTGCACCTGTGTGAGTGTCACAGAAGAAGCTCCCTGGCTTCAGATTGGCTCAGCTCCAGCTGTTGCAACCGCTTGAGGAGTGAATCATCAGACAAAAGATCTTCCTCTGTATATCTGACTTTCCAACATAAATAAATAAATAAATAAATAAATAAGGATAAATTGAAAAAATAATATTGTGTTTGCATTATTCTCACGGCCACATGCCTTATGCTCTTCTGAGCCATTAAAGCAAGTGGATGGGACAAACAAGTTCCCTGCACTTGACCTCTGCAAATCCAGAGCTGATCTAAAGGGGTCAACTCATCTTTTCCTGGAAGCAAAGTGCCTCCAAGGAACCACTTTGGCTGCTCGAAGGCCACTTTTCCTTGGGTGACACGTAGCAAGACAGGAAGTGAGATGAACAGTGCTGCTCCCTGCCCTGCAGCCCCACATGGATTTTGCTCCTTCTCCCTGAGCCCTGTGAACTGCACAGCAGCCCAGCTCCCAGAGTCTCAGATGCTGGGCGTCAGGAGAAATATTATGAGAACAGTTTTCTTGGGGTTTGCTTTGCTTTGTTTTTGAGTATTTTTTTTTTAAATTGGAAAGTCAGATCTACAGAGGGAAGAAGAGACAAAAACATCTTCCATCCACTGGTTCACTCCCTAAGTAGCCACAACAGCTGGAGCTCAGCTGATCCGAAGCCTGGAGCCAGGAGCTTCCTCCAGATCTCCTATGCGGGTGCAGGGTCCCAAGGCTTTGGGCCATCCTCTACTGCTTTCCCAGACCACAAGCTGGGAGCTGGAAGGGCAGTGGAGCAGCTGGGCTATAAACCAGTGTCCATGTAGGATCCCAGTGCATGTAAGGTGAAGACTGTAGCCACTTGGCTACTACACCAGGCCCAGTTTTCTTGGTTTTTATTGCCCAGTCCTTGCCTTCTGTCAGAAACAAAGTCAACAGAGAGGTTTAAATAAGGTGCGTGGATGAGAGCAGCATCGATTTCAGCAGAGTGAGAATGCATTCACGCACGAGTGTAGTCAACCCCAGGAGGAGAAACATCCACTATGAGAACTGTCTGTGAGCAGGGCAAGGCGAGAGCAAGGCTGACAGTCAGAAGGGGCTGCTCCTTTGTGCAACAGTCCCTTTTAGGAGGTAGAAAGTAGATCCCAACTGAATATACAGTCAGGGTGGAGTGTGGGTGGAGGTGTACCTGAGGCTTTCTGGAAATTTTCTGGGTTCTCCACATGCAATGTAACTCCTTTGTGTTCATCATGGTGTCTTCCTATCCAGGCCTGGATCAGGTGCATCCTGGGAAAGTGGGTATACTGGGCGTGTAAGTGTTGGAGTTAGGGAAGGGCTGCAGAGACAGAAGTTAGGAATAAAGTTGCTGACTGATTTACTCCTATGTAACTTCCTGTCTAGTTCTCGCCCCAGATGAGTGAAATGTTTTATCATAGCCATCACTCTGCTGGGTATTTACTGATAGAATTATGCTAAGTAGTTAAACTCTACATCCATCTTGTTAAGAAAATACCACGCACTCCGTTCTACAGATAGGGGAGTGAAACCCAAAGAAACTAAGCCACTTATTCAAGAAACCACAGCTAATATAACAGAGCCAAGATTCAGATCCAAAATTATCTAGTGTCCAAATCCAGACTCTTAAACACATGCAACCTGCAGTAGATCTAGTAAAAGGAGCATCGTAGTATCAGTCAGCTTTTCATTACTGCATGGAAATACTGAAGCAAGCAACTCTGTAAGGAAAGGAAGTTTATTGCAGATTACAGTTAGGGAAGTCCAGAGTTCAAGATTGGGCAGGCCCCATTGGTGCAGCCCCTGGTGATGGGGTCCACGTCGGTGGAGTCCCCAGGTACTTCAAGGTATCATGGCAAGAGGCAAGGGGTGTGCATTGTGTTAGTGTATGTTCCTCTGATTATGTAATCTCTTATAAAACTACCAGGATCTAATCATGGGGGGTCCACCTTAACACCTGATCCATTCCCATCACCTTCTAATAATCCAACCTTCAAATACCATAAATGAATGAAGACCCTGCCTCTTAGTTCCATTAGTGTAAGGCTTTGGGGACCAAACCTTCAACATGCGGGCCTTAAACATTTGGGGTACAGTCAATATCCAAACTACTTATTACCCATGCCAACACACGTGGTCATGCCACAGGCAGGCCCAATCAGCCACCAGACACTGAAGATCCTGGGCCAAATGCCCACAACACTTTTGAGAGCTCATAAAAACTGTTTAATGACTTTTAAAAATCAGAATGAAAAAATAACATGTAAACCAGATAAAGTATCTTAATCATATTAATATATTCATCTCCATTTCAACACCATGATAAAATGTCACAGCAAATGCATGATAATTACTACGACACAGTTGCCATCAGTCCTGATGTTAATGTGATAGTAATACAAAGGGAACAGGCTCCATACAATTCGTAAATACAGAGTGGGATGTTTCCTCTCTCCTTCCCTCTTCCCTCTCCCATACAGCATTATTTTCAAGTATTATTTGTGGAGGAGGAGGCCAAAGTAAAAAATGCACAGGGCTAGGGAGAGTCCCCAGGTGACCTTCCTCATAGTCTCTGCCACCTGCACCACTGTCAACCTTGCAAAGCAAAGGAGAGATGACCTTATGTCTCTAGAGAGAAGCTGATGGACAGAGACGCTGACTGCGTTAGTCAAGGGTCTACCAAGCATCAGATCCGGCAGGACACATGACCACATCAAGATAAAGCAGAGGAGACCCCCTAAGGGGATCGGTTCACTTGATTAGGGAGGCCAAGAAGGCCACCATCTGCCACCTGCCAGCTGGAGACCCAGCAAGACCAGGCGTGTTACTCGGCTCCAGGCTGAGGCATGAGGACTGGCAGGGGTGGGGGCTGAGAGGCGCTGGATGAATGAGGCAGGATCTGGTGGCCGAGGACCAGAGCAAGTGAGTCTCAGGGACTCTGGGGGTGGTTTTCAAGTCACACTTGATTTGCACCGCTCCCTCAGACCCAGATCCTGTTGCCAGATCTCCCAGATCAGATTCTTGCTGCCATGTGCTATCCAGTTATGGACAGTGGGACCAGGAAGATGGCTCTGTGGCAGCAGGCCTGATGCCCTTGGGGCCTATGCAATGGCTCAACTAGCAAATCCTCCACCACCAAACTCAAGCATCACATATGGGTGCTGGTTCAAGACCCAGTTACTCCACTTCCCGTTCAGCCCCGTGATTGTGGCCTGAGAATGCAGTGGAGGAACTTGCCCAAATCATTCATCTTCTGCTGCTTTTTTTTTTTTTTAACCTCAGCGATACTGTTCACTTTCAGTATCATGAGAGAGATTGACATTCAACTGATGTGGTCGCACTGGTATACCAGATTCACAGTCATAGTGAAATATTTGTGTAAATGCATACCCCTTGGGGTCGGCAAAATTGCTCAACTGCTAATCTCTTTGAGATATTTGACATCCACGGTACAAATTTGGGCCCAGGCACTACCCTCTTGTCTTAAAAGAATATCCCAACATACAGAGTAGTATGTCCTTAGAAAATGCAATGTCCTGCGGGTGGCACCGTGGCATGGCAGCCTAATCCTCTGCTTGTGGTGCTGTTATCATATATGGGTGCCGTTTTACACTTTTTTAGAAGACTTATTTTATTTTTATTGGGAGGGCAGATTTACAAAGAGAAGAAGAAACAGAAAAACCTTTTATCTGCTGGTTCACTCCCCAAGTGACCGCAACAGCCAGAGCTAAGCCAATCCGAAGTCAGGAGCCAGGAACTTCCTAAGGTGCAGGGTCCCAAGGGCTTGGGCTGTCCTCAACTGCTTTCCCAGGCCACAAGTGGGGAACTGGATGGGAAGTGGGACTACTGGGATTAGAACTGGCACCCATATGGCATCTCCATGCGTTCAAGTTGAGGACTTTAGCTGCTAGGCCACCATGCCGGGCCCAAGAAGTTTATTGTTACAGCATGTAGATTCTACTCAGAATTAAACTGCATCGTAGATTTTAATTATTTTCTTTTTTACTCTTTTCCTGGTGTTAGTAACGTTCTTTTCTTTTTCTTTTCCATTTGCCTAGAGTGGTCTATGTACTTATTAACTCAACTGTGAATGTTCCACTTCTTGTTTAAATCTCTTCTCAAGATGTTTACAAATTTTACGCCTTGAGAACCTGCCAGCGCCTTCTGTCCCACTCCAGCATGAAATGAGAGCTCTGTGGGGTGGGGGCATAGTTGTCATTCTGAATTCTCTCTCTTTTCATCATGTCCCTGAAGAGTTCCCTCCCCTTTGTCTTACATTGTTCTGTTCCTATTCTTAGATGTTCCATTCCTGTATCCCATTATGTTCCTCTTCCTTGGTTTACTGCCTTGTCCGGGTGAAGCACTTTCCCTTATAAATGTCCCCAAAAATAGGGGGGATGGGAAGAAGCAAACATTATGGAACATTCAAAAATACCTTTATTCGACCCCTACCTTTGGTTGACAGCCTCATTAGGTTTTGAATCTCCATCGGAAGTATTGAAGTCCCGGCTGTCACAAATCCGGAGCCATCCTGATTCCTTCTGCTTCGTACGGGACCAAGGGGTTTGGCCGTGCTCCCTGGTGCTTGCGATGTTCCGCTGGTCTTTTCCTTTTGTGATGATACTTGGTGCGTCCCTGTGGTTTCTAATCTTGTCTTGCAGCTGATGAGGGCCTCGCGTCCCCCTCACTGTCTTCTCTTCACGGGGTATCTTGTTGCTGGGATATTGGAGCTCTTAAACGGGGTTTCTCATTTTCCAGTATTTTGTATTCTCTTTTCCATCTTCTCCACATTCCGCTCTTTTTTCTGAGATGCTTCCTTTATTTTGTCTTCCTCTCCTTTGTCTTTTATCGATATGTAAGTACATTATACATTATATACATTTACTTCATTCCTAAGAACTCTGTTCTTGTTTTCTGAGTGTCTTGGTTTATCTTCTTCTTCCTTTAATAGAATTATGGTCTTGTTTGTTGTTTACAATATTTCCTGTGGCTGTGTTCCCCTAATGACTAATTAAATTTAGCACATTTTCATGGGCCATTCATCTTCCTCGGTGAGCTGTCTCTTTCAGTTGTTCATTTAAGAAATTCATTTATATACTCTGAATGAAAACATTGTATCTTTAAACACACTTTGCAAATATTTTCTCTCGGTCAGTGGCTTACTTGATAGTGTCTTTCAAAGAGCAGAAGTTTTTGATTTTAGTGGAGTTTCTTTGGCTTGTATGAATCAAGTGTACAGAGTTATATCTAAGAAACTTCTGTTGAATTCAGGCTACAGACATCTTCCCCATTAGTTCAGGAAATGTAAATGTTTGGGTTTTACTTTTAAGTCCATGGTCCCACCTTGTATCAATTTTAGTGTACGTCAGGAAGCACGGATTGAACTTCGTATTTTACAGAAGGCTCACCAGTTGCTGACACACTGCTGACCTAAAAAGCCATCTTTCCTCCATTGAGTTGCATTTGCATCTTTGCCAAAACTCAGTTGTTCATGGATACATAAATAGAATTCCAGCTCTCTATTCCACTTTGTCTGACTTGATGCCGTTACTGCACTGTGTTAATTATTGAATCACGAGGAGTCTTAGATTCCTGAATTGTTAGCTTACCAACATGAGTCTACTTTTCAAAGCTACTTTGGCTGCTTCGAAGTCTTTGAATTTCTACCTAAATTTTTTTTTTAAGATTTATTTATTTTCATTACAAAGCCAGATATACAGAGAGGAGGAGAGACAGAGAGGAAGATCTTCCATCGATGATTCACTCCCCAAGTGAGCGCAACAGCCAATGCTATGCCGATCCGAAGCCAGGATCCAGGAACTTCTTCCGGGTCTCCCACGCGGGTGCAGGGTCCCAAAGCTTTGGACCATCCTCAACTGCTTTCCCAGGCCACAAGCAGGGAGCTGGATGGGAAGCAGGGCCGTCGGGATTAGAACCAGCGCCCATATGGGATCCCGGGCGTTCAAGGCGAGAACCTTAACCACTTGCGCCATCACTCCAGGCCCATATTGTTCTTACATATTAAACATTTATAAGCTACTTGTTAGTTCGAGCAACGTGTGTGGATTCCATCGGATTTTTCATATAGACATCTGACAAAAAGCCATTTTGATCCTTTTTTCCAATCTTTCCCTGTCCTATCACACTTGATAGAACTTCCAGAAAATGTTTAAAAGATGTGATAAGAGTGGACAGTGTTTCATTCCTGATCTTAAGAGGGAAGCGTTTAGTCGGCCCTCATTAAGTATGACAGTGCCTATGGAGCTGGTGAGGAGCTCCTGGCTCCTGGCTGTTGCTGGGTTGCCAACAGCATTTTTTATTTCACAAGGAAGGGAAGTTGAGTTTTGAAACAGGTTTTTATTCTTGCATCCATTGAAAGTATCATGTAGTCCTTTTCTCCTTTTTAAGTATATTTTTAATTTATGTATGTATGAGTGTATTATTTGAAATGTAAAGAAAGAAGGAGGGAGAGGGCGAGAAGAAAGAAATCCTTCCAAGGTCCATTGGCCGACATACTCTGCCTCAGGGCCTCCATTCACCCAGATATTTGCTGTCAATGCCTGGCTGGGATAGCTGACCAATCCATGCTGCCCTCCATCCCCCACTGTGGTATCAGATGCCCTCTGCAGGCCCCAGGGGACTGCCATATCCTTCATATGCGTCTGGGTATATTGACCATTGCTGTCTGTTGACATTTGCATTCCATGGTCAGCAAGCGCAATGGCCTTGACCCTGGACGTCCCTCAGAAGTGGTTCTTCACCTGCAACATACTCCCTCAGTGGTGCTCCCTCCCACACATCCCCTTGGCCCTGTCCTTGGTCAATCCACAGTCCTGTACCCAGTAGTGCAATTAGCGCCTGGCATCACATGGCACTTGTGTGGGCTGACCCAAGCCAGGTTGTGAATCCATGGTGAAAAAGCTTGCCACATATCTTTTTAAAAAATAAAATAAAATAGAGTAGGCAACTATGCTGCACACTGGTATGGTTAACATAAATTTGGCTTTAACCAGGCCCAGGATGCCTGCCAGCTATTGGCTGCTGTTATCTCAGCTGTGTAACGAGGCGAGCTGTATATCTTAGGCGAGATACAAAACAACCTAAGCCGCTGTCTAAAGCTGGGGTAGTCTACTTTCAAACCATATTATACTACTTCACAGAGTACAAGAAAAAAGAAATGTTTGGCTTCCATTTTTCCTGTTCTAATCCTTACGCAATTTTTGTCATTTTATTTCTATATGTGTTACTGTGTCAATTGTTGAATATATAATATTTCTATTTAAAACAGCACAATATCTTTTAAAGAAATTTAGATAAGAAATACTCTTTATAAGTATTTATTTCCTTACATTCATTAGACTTGTGTTTCTTTTTTCATTTTAATTTCTCTATTAAAAATTTATTTGAAAGAGAGAGACAGAAACAGAGTCCCACAGGAAGAGGGAGGAGAAGGTAGTAGAGAGAGGAGAGAGAGAATGAGACCAAGAGATATATTCTACTAGCCTGCTTACTCTCCAAATGCCAGGCTAGACCAGATTGAAGCTGAGAGCCCACACAGCAACCTGAGTCTCCCACAAGGATGGCAGAAACCCAGGTACTTGGGTCAAAACCTTTTATCTCCCGGGATGTACCCTGACAAGAGACAGATTAGATCAGAGCCGACCATGAAAGCCGGCTCTCTAATATGGAATCTGGTCATCCCAAGTGGCCCCCCAGCCACTGGGCCAAAGCCTCCCCTGGTAAACTCTTCTTTCTATTGGGTATCATCTTCCTTGTGGGTGAAGGACTTTCTGTTTGGATACCAGGAATCTACATTGCTTTTTCTTTAAAATGATTTCTTCTATTTGAAAGGCAAGAGAAGAGACAGAGAGAGAGAGAGATCTTTTATCCACTGGTTCACGGTCCAAATTGCAACAATTGGAGCTGAGCTGATCCAAAGGTAGAAAGCACGTAGGTGTAGGGACCCAAGGACCTAGGCCATCCTCTGCTGCTTTGCCAAGCCATCAGTATGTACCTGAATCAGAAGTGGGCTAGAACTGGGACCCATATGGTGGCACCACAGGCAAAATTGTTGAGTCACCAGCCCCATTGATGATTCTTATTGTAAAGCTAGGTAAATCAGTAAGCACAGACAGAAAGATTTCTAAAACATAAATATAGATACCCAGACACAAAAAATAGATTATACCCTATATGTGTAAAATGTTCAAATTTAGATAAATAAAAGCAAAAATTGTGATTGAATAATTATATTAATTTCTTATTACCGCTGTAACACATGATCACAAACTTAATGGCATAAAAAAGTGCCCATTTGTTTTGTTTCAGTCTAAAGTTAAGGTCCCTCAGGAGTGCTGGTGGAGACTCTGCTTCCTTGCTGTTTCATATCTGGGGGCTGTCTGCATTCCTTGGCTCCTTCCTCCATCAGTGTAACCTCTCGCTTCCGTGGTCACTTCTTGCACGGCTTCTGACACACCTGCCTTCCTCTTCCTTGCAATTCCATTGGACTTAGCCGGAGAAACTGAACAACCTCCCTGTCATAGGCTCCTTTGTGTAATCACATTGCCACCAGCCTGTGACAGGTGCCCTGTCCACAAGGATTAGGATGTGGACACTTTTGTAGGATACAAAAGCTACTCAGCCTAATGGAATCTGATGGTTCATTCCCCAATGGCTGCAAGGTCAGAGTCAGGAGCCAGGAACCCCATTCTGGCCTCCCACATGGGTGACAGGGACCCAAATAATCGGGTCAGCACCTACTACCTCCCAGGCACGTTAACAAAAAGCCAGACCAGCAGCACAAAGCAGCCAGGTCTTGAATGGTCACCCCCCAATGCGATGCTGGTGTCCCAAGGAGGTACTTCACCTGCTGCCCCATGTCCACCCCTGCACTCTCCTTTTGGCACCTGCTCGTGAGAGCTCAGGTGGTCCATGAGATTGAAGTCTGTCATCCTGCCAACCAGATGGCTATTCCCTTTATCACATCTGAGCATTTAGGGGGCACTGCTGGTGTCAATCACTGACCCACAGCCTCAGGCGTATCATCCCCTTTCAGCAGTCCACAGGTGGGGACTGCTGGATCCCTACCATCCCCAGTGGTGGCCACAGAGGGCAGGCAGTTCTGAGCTCTGTATCTGTTAGGATTTTTTCCTATACATTCAGGTTTATCATAGCATTTGTTCACCAAGTATATGCAGTAAAAGATGGACCACCACAATGTCTTATAAAACAGAACACGCATAGTGATCGACTGTAATAAGATGGCCAGCATCACTGCTCATGGGCACTGGGACCATTGCTAAGCGCCAAAGGGCTATAGAAACACAAGCTCTGAGAAGCCACAACAGTGTGTTAACTGAGAAGGCTGCCTGAAGCACGGACACCCCGGACAAAGGACAGAGTCCTGCCCTGGGTGGCGTGAGGAGAGGCTGTAGATCATACTACTCCGAATAGCTGTGATTTAAAATAGGAATTGTTCATTTCCGGAATTTTCCACTTCATATTTCCCGACTGCAGTTGATCACAGGTCATTGAAGCTTCAGAGAGTGACACCGTGTATGGTGCAACTACTGTACTTCCGTTTTATTGATGATGAAACTGAAGCAGCTGGGAAAGGTTATCTGATCTGCACGGTGTCCCACAGCCAGTAGATGGCAGAACTGTGATTCAGTGTCTGTCTCTCTCCAAGGCAGGGCTGGTAACCACTGACTCTTGGGCACAGTGACACAAGGTTGTCCACAGACTGGGGAAGAGTCCATAGGCTCTTCCTGCCTTTTATTTGTTTGATGTTTGAAAGGCAGAGTTATGGAGGAAGAGTGCCAAGAAGAAGGATTTTCTCAGCTAGTTCAGTCCCCAAATGGCCGCAAAGATGGAGGCAGGACCAGGTTGAAGCTAGGAACCAGGAACTCCAACTGGGTCTTTCAGAGTCTAAGCTCCTGTGTCATCTTCCTCTACTTTCTCAGGTCCATTGGCAGCAAACTGGGTCAGAAATGGAGCAGTTGGGATTTGAACCTGCACCCATATGGAATGCCAGCAATGCAGGTGGTGGCTTACCTCACTGTGTCACAATACCAGCACCCACAGCATTTTCCTAAAAGCAAGTCACTCCATCTCCTACAGGTGAGGCTACCAGCCAGTGAAGAAGCCTCGCAGGGGAAAGCCCGGTCTCACCTCGATCTGGTACACAGTTTCCCCCAAAGCACTAGCATCTTATCCAACTGCTAAGATTATCACTGGGTCATCCCATTTTGTTGCATCACTTGCTAACCTAACTTCCATTCTTCTGGCCTTGGTGCTGCCTAGCTGAGTGTGCTGCCCAACATTCTTGCAAACCTCAGATTCAACTACCAAAAGGTCCACTTCTCCCAGTTCATAAACCAACCCCAACCAGTCCACACTGGCACCCAGCACCTAAGTTGGCTTAGCTGTTCTCTTTCTGCAACACTGGTAAGTTCTGGGGGCAGAGAGTGGGAGGACCCAAAACCCTGCTTTCTATATTCTGCTGTGATCTGCTTTGTCCTTGGGACCAGATTACTGTCTTGCTTCTCTTGGTGCGGTCAAATGGCTCTGTTTGGCTGACCTCCCAACATGCTGGACCGTGTCATGGGGCTCAGATCCGACCCCATGTGATCCAACTGCCTGGAGCTTCTTCTCGGTCTCCTACATTGGATGTTGGGGCCCCAAGGACTTGGGTCATCTTTCACTGATTTCCCAGTCACGTAAACAGGGAGATGGATTGGAAGTGGAGCACGCAGTACATACATGAACCAGAGCCTATATGCACTGCCAGCTACAGTGCTGGTCCCCTAATATCATTATTCAATCATCTCACCAGTTCCCTGTATGAACCAACTCCTACTATGCTAAGTAAACTAATAGTATTACTGACAATTCAGACAAATCTTTTTGTGTAGCTTATCCAAAGTGAAACCAAGTATTCATATGGTCAACTAATTGTGAAATGGGTTGTGGTTTTAATATGCTTCATCACATCCATAACTAGTGTTGAGATTTCCATTTTGGGCCCGGCATGGTAACCTTAGTGGCTAAAGTCCTCACCTTACATGTGCCGGGATCCCATATCAGGGATGGTTCTGATCCTGGTGCTCCTGCATCCCATCCAGAGCCCTGCTTGTGGCCTAGGAAAGCAGTAGAGGACAGCCCAAAGCCTTGGGACCCTGCACCCGCATGGGAGACCCAGATAAAGCTCCTGGTCTTGGCTTTGGATCAGCTTAGCTCCAGCTGTTGAAGTCACTTGGGGAGTGAAGCAGTGATGTAAGACCTTTCTGTCTCTCCTTCCCTCTGTAAATCTGCCTTTCCAATAAAAAAAAGTAAAAATAAATCTTTTTTTTAAAAATACAACCAATGAATAATGGTGGGAAAGTGGGAGACGAAAAGTTGGGTTACTATGATTATTATTGTGTGTTTTTTTAAAGATTTATTTATTTATTGGAAAGTCAGATATACAGAGAGGAGGAGAGACAGAGAGGAAGATCTTCCATCCGATGGTTCACTCCCCAAGGGAGCACAACGGCCGACTCTATGCCTATCCAAAGCCAGGATCCAGGAACTTCTTCCGGGTATCCCACACAGGTGCAGGGTCCCAAAGCTTTGGGCAGTCCTCAACTGCTTTCCCAGGCCACAAGCAGGGAGCTGGATGGGAAGTGGAGCTGCCAGGATTAGAACTGGCGTCCATGTGGGATCCCGCGGCACATTCAAGGCAAGGACTTTAGCCACTAGGCCACGCCGCCAGGCCCTACTATTGTGATTTTTAAAGGGGGGACATTCTATGTGCTCACGCCATTGTGAATCAGAAGTCATGGAATTTTAGCCATGGAGACTCAGGGCTGCAAAGACACTGGGAAAGTATCTGTGGCAGTCTGGATGTGAGCTGGGTGTTTTCTAAAGACACATGAGTTAGACGCTGCACCATGGTGGTGCTATATAGAAGGAGGCTGGATCCAATCATAGAATTTGGGAGGTGAGCCTTGTTCAGGTCCTTAGGTCTTTGCCAGAAGGTTGGTTATACAAGACCAAGTGAAGCCTAGGAGCTCTGTTTGCTTCGCGGCTCCCCATGTGATCCACTAACACATCCCACCAGCCACCACCCTCAGTAGACGTCTGACCATCGGGGCCACTGTGAGTCAAAAGATCCTTGCTTGCTTCCTAGTACTTGCTATGGTGACAAAAAGCTGACTAAAGCAGTACCCTTTAGTGTATCAACTTCCTTTTATTCTTTCAGACCTGGGCAGAAAACTGCCAAGATTGCTATCATCTGAGCACCATGGACAGACAAAACAGTGGGCATGGCAGGGGCCAGGAATTATACCTTGGTGCCATGGCCTACAGGGACTTTAAACAGTGGCTCCTGTGTTTTGTTTTTGTTTTTAAAGATTTATTCATTTATTGGAAAGGCAGATGTGCACAGAGGAGGAGACACAGAGAGGAAGATCTCTCATTCGTTGACTCATTCCCCTAGCCGCCATAATAGCTGGAGTTGAACTGATCCAAAGCCAGGAATCAGGAGCCTCTTCCGGGTCTCCCACACGGGTGCAGGGTCCCAAGGCTTTGGGCCATCCTAGACCACAAGCCACAAGCAGCAGCCGGATGACAAATAGGACTGCCGGAATTAGAACCGGTGCCCATATGAGATCCCAGCATGTGCAAGGCAAGGACTTTAGCTTCTAGGCTTCTGCACTGGGCCCAGCTCCTATGTTTTATGTCAACATTCACAAAATTATGATATCTGAGTCTCCAGAAATGGTACTGATGTCATCAACTGTAACTTCCCTCTCTACGGAACACCCAGTTTTACTTTAGAGAGGCTGCACATTGTTAGAGACAGACCCTGACCAGAGCAAGGTTGGAAGTGCCAAGGAGTCAGGGCTCAGAGATGGTGCCGTCCACCCACAGAGAGGACCAGCAAACTCTATACACAATTTGATTCAAGGATGATGCTCTATTGCAACGTGATGCTTATATCACATAAAAGCATTAGCATAAAGTCTTCTGTGTTGTTCTGAAAAACACTGGAGCTTTGGGACAAGGATTGATCACCAAAGCACTATTAACAGACTCTTTAGGGGCAAATGATTTTCTTTAAAGACTTATATTTATTCATTCTGAAGGCCGAGTTACAGGGAGAGAAGAGAGGGAGAGAGATTTCCCCAAATGGCAGCAATGGCCGGGACTGGGCCAGTTTAAAACTAGAAGCTAGGAGCTTCCTCCAGGTCTCCCCCATGGGTGCAGGGACCCAAGCACGCATGGTGTCTTCCGGTGCTTTCCCAAGCTTGTTAGCAGACAGCTAGATAGACATGGGGCAGCCAGGCTGGAATTGGTGCACGTATGAGATGTCATTACAACAGACAACGGCTTAACCCACTATATCACAGTGCTGGCACACCCCCCACAACTGATTTTTCCCATAATCCCTCTTATTAGCCACCCAAAGGGAAATGTTAGATATACGTTATGCACTTGACATTATCAGGCTCTTCACGTAGTAACTCAGCAGATCTAGATTCTTCTGAAGTCTATTTGTTTTTTAAGACTTATCTTCAGGGCCATCATGTCTATTGTATTAATCTTAGTGACTTGAATCAATAATACATTTTAAATCCTCATTAGCACATGGACAGCCTATGCTGTTTTACTGATCTGGACTTGAACTTGGCTGGTATCTGCTGGGTCTGCCGATATATCTGAGTCAGCTGGTGGGCTGACCAAGCTCCAGTCATGCTGTTCCTACTCCATATGCTGGTCTAGGCTTGTTCTGATGAAGAAAGAAAGGTTCCTAAAGAACACAGAACCACACAACATCATTTCGATCGCCTTCCGCTGGGAAAGCAAGTCACATGACCAATCCAGCAGCCACAGGGGCGAGGAATGAGGCTCTACCTCCCGACCAATGGACCACAGTTCCATAAAACAGCAAGAAATCATGGTTGAAGTTATAGAGTCTTTCAAAAAAAAAACCTTCCCATAACTCCATCATCACCACTTAGATTAGATGTTCTCTTCTGTGGTCCTAGATATTGAGTGCATATTCCCAATCATATTTCAACCAGAATCATTGTCTAACAGAACCTGTTAATTATCTGACAGATAACTCGCAGCTTACCGGTGAAGTTGGGTCCTGATAAACTGATCAAAAGTAGGAAATACCTGAAGTGCAAGATGTGTTTAGTCCACTCACTTACCAAACATCAGGGATTAGCCTAGCCCATAAGTGTGCTCACAGCACTTAACATTCGCCTACGGTTGGACAAAACCACCTAGCACAGAGTGTATTTGATAATAAAGTGCTGAATGTTTCATATAATTCATAGAGCATTACAAGTTCATTTATAAATGAAAGTAAATGCAAAATTATTATATGATTTTGCATCATTGTAAAGTTAAAAAATCATTAAATGACCATAAGCCAGGACTGTCTGTAGAGGTTTGGTCACTAAGTTTGCTAATTTAATATAGTGTCACCTTAACTAAATTATATTTACTGCAACACCAAAACCAAGAAATAACTGTAAGATCTAGCATGACAACGGCTTTTATGGAAATCAACAGCCTCATGTCCTAGTGGCAAGAATGTGAAGTGGACCAAGCAATGTTTAAAGCATGCACCTGCTTTGATCTAGCAATCTTCATTCTAGGAATTATGCTAACAAAATAAATAACCATGTGAACAAAATATTGCTAAGAAAATTCTTTTGAAGTATTTTATTTTTATATTACATTCTGTAAAATATGTCAATATGAGGTAAGTCAAATTATGCTGTTTCTATGCAATGAAATACCTTTGGGTTAAAAATGTTATTTTGCATGGTTCTATACTAATGTGGAGAGGTGGTTTATTGAAAGGAAAAATTAATCAAATCCAAATTTTTCTGTGAAATGCCACCCATTTTCACATTTAAAATCAATTTTCACAGAAAAAAAAAGTCTAGAATCACAGAAACCAAGACATTACAGATTTAAGAATGCTTTGCTACTTTTCACTTACATGCCATTTTGATTTTGTAACAATGAATGTTTTATTTGAAAGTTAGGTTAAAAAGTAAATTAACTTAAAATTAAAAAAAAAAACCCTTCAAGATGAGGAATATATTGCAGTGCATTCCTGTGGAGGCAGATAAATGATGAGAGATAGGGATGAAATGGCATTGGCCATGAGTCAAGATTGCTATTGCTCGGCAACACACGGGGCCACACAGCTACCCGGACCCTCTGCTATGGTGGTACATGTTGGAGAACTTTTGCATTTAACGAGTTAGCATGGTGCATGTGGATCTGGAGCCCCAGATTCAAGAGATGAGCAGCTAAGTCTGGCCTGCTCTTTCAATGGTCACCACATCCACAGTGGGGGCCAGGGGCACAGCCCCTTCTCCATTCATGGAAAGTCTTGCACAGCATTCCCTCATCTCTGCTTCTGAGAAAACGGTGAAAGTGCTCCCTGGGTACAATGCCAGGGCAGGACAAGTGCAGGGTCATGGAGGGCTGCCATGCCTGGACCCATGCAGTGGTATTGACTCCTGATAGCCACGTCCTGTCCCGTCCACGGGGCTGGGAAGTGTCCCTGATGATCAAGGTGCAGGTATTTGCAAAACAAAACAAAAACACCTGAAATCTGAGGTCACCTGAACACCCTGAAAGCTGAGGCCCCAGGCAGAGCTTGGCAGCTGGCAAGAAGATGGAGCTGTAGACACTGCTAAGATTGCTGTGGTCATCTCCCACATAAATATCGCAGTAAGGACAGATGCAACCGTAACGTAAATACACACAATTCTAATAATCCTCTCTTATTCTTCCAGAATGACTTTGATTCTGTTTCATGAACTGCAAATCATAATCTTAGAGAAAGAAAAGAAAAAGAAGCGGACATTGTGGCACAGGGAGTGAAGCAGCGTCCTGTGCTGTCGGCATCTCATATCAGCACCACTGTTTCCCTTCCCTCGAGCTCCCTGCTGATGGTCTGGGAAAGCAGCGGAAGGCGGCCTGGGCACTTGGGCCTGTACCATTCAGTTGAGAGCCCCGAGTAGAGATCCTGCCTCCTGGCCTCTGCCTGGCCCAGCTCTACCCTTTGAAGCCATTTAGAGAATGAACCAGTAGATGGAAGATCTCTCCCTGACTTTGCCTTTCAAATAAATAAACCTTTAAAAGGGTAATAAAATCATGTCAACTCCTTCACAATATTGGCTCCCCAAACCCAGGCTTAGTCAGCACTCACAGCCCTGGGATGCTTCCACTGGGTTCAAGGGCAACTTGAACCTAATCATGGGCTTGGGGACATCATACCATCACCGTGGAAAGCAATCTTTCAGCATCCCCCTCCGGAGCCCCTGATGAGCATCCCACTCCCAGAGCACAGTTGCTGCCTCTCCTCCTGCCTGGGCCAGGATCAACGCTTTCTTCCCTTACGTCTGTCTGGGAACGCCTGGGAGAATTCCATTGGAGTTCCGGGAGGCTGGGACAGCGGGAGGGTCGGGTGGCAGGACCCATGTTGGAGCCTTCAGTGTCAACAAACCAACACCTGCCTTGTTCCTTGGAAGAAGACAGTTAAGGACATGGGAGCACAGAATGAATGGACATCCCCACCCCTGGGGACCCCATTAAGGCATTGACTACAGCCCCCACACTCAAGTCTCTTGCATTGGAAACTTCAGACCCAGTGTGTGTTTAATGAAGTCCACACTGGAGACAATTAAAAAAAAAAAAGATGTATTTATTTTTATTGAAAGGTCAAAGTTACAAACAGAAGGAGAGACAGAGAGAAAGATCTTCCATCTGCTGTTTTATTCCACTAGTGGTTGCACCGGCTGGAGCTGAGCCGATCCAAAGCCAGGAGCCAGGAGCTTCTTCCAAGTCTCCCACACAGGTGCAGGGTCCTAAGGCCTTGGGCTGTCCTCTACTGCTTTCCCAGGTCACAGACAGGGAGCTGGATGGGAAACGGGGCTTCCAGGATTAGAACCAGCGTCTATATGGGATCCCAGCACAAGCAAGGTGAGGACTTTAGCCACTAGACTACTGTGCTGGGACCAAAGGCTGCTTTTTTTTTTTTTTTTTTTTTTTTTTGGAGACTGGGTTCCCACTGGGTCATTTTAAACCATTTCAGACTTGTGAGAAAAGGACTGGGGAGCATGCAGTCACTGAGTCTGTTTACAGAATCTCCGGCAGGCTTTCCCCAGTGCATTAGACACCTCCAAAAGAATCCGCAGCTCCCCCGAAGCCCATTTCAGTCTATGCATTGATGACTGGGACAAACACATCCTCCACCACATGGACGGAGTTAAATCTCCAGCCCTTATTTTTAACCCGACACCATTTCCGAATCAATTTCTATGGAGAGAGAATACCTGGACATTTAAATCCATCAAAAAGGAGTAAATGAGCCTCAGACACCTCCATCAAGCAGAAATGCCCCTTCTGCCCATCATTGCGGGGCTTTGTCAGCCGCCTGTCAGATGAGTGTTTATTAATCACTCTTGCGCCGAGTGATGGGCCCGCACACCTCGCTCCTCACAGTCTCTGACACGCACCGAGTCCGCGGTGGGTTTCTTTTCCCAGCTCTCTCTCTTGAGCGCAGTTGCTTACTTTGTTAAAGTTAATTTCCACTCATTTCTGGCTTTGATGGGAAGATTCCTTTATCAATTCAATTCATGTGTGTTGTCTGCAATCAAGGCAATATTGTCTGCTAATGCGAGGTACCTTCCGTGCTCTCTCTCCATTTTATGCTAACGCCTTTCCTCGGCTGGTCCTGGCTGGAGAAGTTCCGGGAGAGGCTCTCTTTCTCCCGGGCCTGTCTCTGCATACAGACTCCTGCAAATGGCTGCCTGGCAGCCATTTTTCCCCTTCCAAAATGCTCCGGCTTCGAGACCAGTGCGCTGTTCCTTTTTCTGGGATTCATCTAGGTTGAAAGAAAAGAAGAAGAAGAAGGAATAGAGATGAATCATGGCGATTTTCGATGCCTGCCTCTCTCTGTGTGATCAAATCCTGTTCTGAGATTCAGCTTACCCCAGGCACTTCAACGAGCATCCCTTCTACTCTGCCTGTGCTGTCCCTCTGTCGCCCTACAATTTCCATTCTAGAGGTTGGTGTTGTGTCACACGACTGCAATGGATGCCCACACCCCATATCAGAGTGGCAAATTGAGTTCTGACTACTACCCTTTAAATTCACTCTCCTGAGAAAGTGCTTGCTCACAAAGCAGCTCAGACACTGGAGGTCCTGCCGCCTCTGTGGAACACATGCCTGGGGTTCCTGGCTCCTGGCTTCATTCTGGCCCAGCCCAGGCTGTTGTGAGTACCAGGGGAGTGGGCCAGCAGACAGCTCATCTTTCTTTCTGTCATTCTGCCTTTCAAATCAATAAACAAATCTTAAAAAAAAAAATCCCACTGTATCCCCAACACAGACTTCTCTCTGTCCTTCCAGTCCTGCCCTTTCTGAAGGACCAGGACTCTGGAAATGTTCTAGAAAGAAAAGTTATGCCAACTGTGCTGGTGCATACTGCTTGTGTGCAGAAGCAGATGGAGCCAAGCAGTAGAATCAGGTGACCCAAATTTAAATATGGCTAAGAAACTTACAGCTACATGGCCCTAGGCAGTTGTTGAATCTCTATAGGAGTATCTTTAATTAAAAAAGAGTGAAATATTATCAATCATATAATGTGGTCAGCATTTACAGTAATTGATGTCACCCATTATGGCAGCTCCCAGCAGACATGGAGGCCCGTTACATGCCAGCCATTATTACAATCCCAACGAAGTGGCAAGGCGCTAGAAGGATGCGCAATGATGGTGCTTTCTTACATTGCAAAGGATGGAAAATGAAACTCACCTGTCTCAATGTCCTTTACAACTAAGGCTCAGATCATACTTAAGAGATGAGCAGTTCAAGGTACCTGTATAACATTTGGAAGACAGAAGCCAGGATAAGTATGCCAAGAACCTAGAAGGATCCAAGAGTTTACTCCGCATGCCAGCCAGTGGTGTGCCATAGCCTCACAGGAGCTGGCAGACGACCAGGGACATGCGGGTCAGAGATGAAGGATCTCACCGTCAACAGCAATAGCTGCTCACGGCACGTTACCATTCTGTTGATTTCTCAGGTCCCAGCAGCCATGGGACATCATAATGAGGGCTAGACAACACCTGCAGGGCCTGGTGCAGTGGCCTAGCGGCTAACGTCCTTGCCTTGAAAGCACCAGGATCCCCTATGGGAGCAGGTTCTAATCCCGGCAGCCCCGCTTCCCATCCAGCTCCCTGCTTGTGTCTGTGGCCTGGGAAAGCAGTCAAGGACGGCACAAAGTCGTGGGGCCCTGCACCTGCATGGGAGACCTGGAGGAAGTTCCTGGCTCCTGTCTTCGGATCAGTGCAGCACCAGCCGCTGTGGTCACTTGGGGAGTGACTTGTTGGATGGAAGGTCTTCCTCTCTGTCTCTCCTCCTCTCTGTATATCTGATTTTGTAATAAAAATAAAACAAATCTTAAAAAAAAATAGACAACACCTGCACATTCATGGACCCTGAGTGCAGAGAACCCAAATTATTAATGTGGCTGCCCTTAGCTCTGGAGGAGGATATCACCTTCATGCCCAAGGCACACATCCTGGAGAGGACAGTCCAGAACAAAGATATTCTGTGCAACAACAAGATGTGAAGAAATACAGGGAACATTGTCTCCCACAAAGGCCATCTTCCTGCTGCCAGCTGTTGTTTTGGCCCAAATGGCCCTGGAAGTTTATAGTTTTCTATGGCAGTATTTCAGACTCTAGCCATTGGCTTTACCATGTCAGCAGGAATTACAGAAATCTCAAATCTCTGATCCCAGAGGTATGGTGGTGTGTTTTGGGGGCTCGAGTGTTCCTGTAGCCACCTCCTAACTCTAGTCTTTCTCTGATTAGGTGCCATTGAACCTTGTGAGGGCTCATTTCGAGTTTACCGACCCAGCTGGAGTCATTTCTGCTTCTTGTATGGTCCAAGGGAAGTAGATTAAACCTCATCCTTCTTCAATGTTCAAGTGCCTTTCAGTATGCACTTCTGACGATGGTAATGACAATGACAGAGTAAAAGAGAGTGAAGCATGAAGGAATGATGTAATGCAAGAAAAGAAGGAGGGCTGGGAAGAAAGTCATCAGTTTTCTCATTCTTTCCCCCACCAAAACAGCAAATGATCTCCAAAACGAAAGTTCTTTCTGTCTACTGTGATTATTGAAGGGAGGGAAGGAGAGGACAGGAGAGTGAAGGCAAAGAAAGGAAATGGGAGGGAAGTGGAGGGGTGGGAAGGGAAAGGAAGGGAAGAGAAGAGGAGGGAGGGAAGAGAGGAGATAATAAGACTACAGTTTAGCCTAAAACATGGTCTTAGGCTTCTCCTGGGATGAGTAGTCTGGCTGACTGAACCATACCAACAAGTTTTTCTTCATTGTGTCTGGAACTTTCCATCCTGTTCAGCTCCCCAGCAGTGATCCAGAATATCATTCCCCAGCCTACTTCAGGTGGTAGCTTTGGGAAGTCACCTCTCAGAATTGCCTTCTGCACGATGCGCTGCTCTACGCTGTACCAGCCTTCTTACCCAGCGCCTGGCACCAGGTTCTGCCCTTTTGGGTCAGTGCAGATAGCTGGGTTCCAGAGCTGGCCGAAGGCTGCGCACACACAGCACACACACACACACACACAAAGAACAGACCACTGTCATGGAGCACTCACGTGCGACACAACATGGAATGGTTTGGCAGTCCGTTTTCTTCTCCCCACAAGTCTGAGAAGCAGGCGCAGCTGGGCTCCATGCTTTATCACCGTGCCAGCGAAGGCTCAGGGAAGCTAAGCAAGTTGCCCAAGTACACAGCCAGGAACCTCTCTGGTGATCTATTTGACTTGGTTTTGAAGCATTTTCAAAATCATCCTCTTAAAAATCAAATGTTACCAAAAGAAATTCACAGGGGAGACCATCATAAAGTGCTTGTAACAAACAAACCAACACGCCAGCACTTTCCTCTGCTGCCGATTTGACAACGTTCCCTTCCCGTAGAACTCAGACCCAGAGCACTAGGTAAGTTAGAAATGTTCACATCCAACACAGAACCAAGAAATCAGGGGAGAATCAAGATGGCGGAATAAGGTAAGGACACATCTAAACGGACGGAAAAACATTTAATCAGGATGAAGCAGAGAGGACATATTTCAGGAAATAGGAAAGGAGAGAAAAACAGCAGAGGGTCACCTGGAGACTGACAGACACAGCAAAGCAGCAGGCACAGCGGTGTGGTGTTGCAATGACTGATACTCCAGCGGCATTCAGCTAACAGGAGATCTGAACTCCACCAGCAGCCGGAACTCCATCACCAGGTGGGAAGGCACTTTCACTGGGAGCTTGGGAGGCGAACCCAGGCAAAGAACTGTCCGTCCTGCTGGTCCATTTGATTTGACCAGGAGCAGAGACAGAGCAGCAGATCTCAGACGGGCATTGCGAGAACAGAGTGGATTTCATAGCCCAGTCAGCCCCCTAAAGCTGAATCAGGTGTCATTTTGTGTAAGGAGGCAAAGGCAAGGGATAGGGCTGAGCTGGGAGTGAACTCATTTCTGACTCAGTGAACTGCATCAACATGGCGTTCTACAGGTTCCATCCAGGGCAGGTCTGGATAGCCCTTGGATCTGACTGCCAGCAGATCAAGAACTGTAGTGGTGGTACGTCAGGTGCCATTTTGCGCACTGTGGCAATAGCTTTGGGACTGCAGTGGACTGCACATGTGCTGAGCTCGTGAGAACTCACTGAGTTCTGTGGATTGCACTGGTCCCGTGGGAAAATAATACTGACTGTGGCATCGTACGGGTCAAAATAGGTCCGTGTGGCACCCAGACCTAACATCCAACAGGTTCCGACAGGATCAGTGCCACCAACAACCTAATTATATAGGACACCTGGTGTCTCTCTAATCCTGGACTTGCTCCAACCAGAAGTGGGAGAAAGGTTACAGAGACTACGGTGCAGCCTCAGCACGGTATCAGGGGAGGTGGAGAGTGGTGAGCCAAGAGCTGGGGCTGTGGAGACCATGGTGGAAATCTGACATAAGAACCCAGACCTGGAACTTGCTGGAGGTTGTGGCACAAGTGGCTGCCAGCAAAAAGTTGTGTACCAACTGCAATAAGTAAAATCGCATTGTAGACCTGTGGGTGACACAGCTTAGAAAACTGCCCAAAGGAGAAGACTCTGCTAACCAGAAGTACAATGATCAAGAGCAAAAGAAGAGACAAAGGTGCAACGAATATTACTGAAAACTCCCTGCAAAGGAGCAAAACCCTATGCCAATCTCAGAGTTAACTGAGGAAGACATTGAGAAAATGGGGGACACAGAATCCATCAGACTCATTTTAAAGATTCTGATCAAAAATGAGAAGTTAGTGCAAGAGTTCAAAGAATTTAAGGAAGCAATAAAGAAAATCAAGGCTGATATATCAGAAATTAAGAACACAGTAGAGCAAATTAAAAGGACAGTGGAGAGTCTCCAAAATAAAATGAAGGAGGCAGAAGAAAGAATCTCAGAATTGGAAGATATTTCCTGTCACCAGGGGGAAGCCAACAAACAGCTGGAAGCAGAGCTGGATCAGGCCAAAAAAAGTATTCAAGAATTGAAAGACACTGTTGAGAGGCCAAATATAAAAGTTATGGGAGTCCCAGAAGGTGCAGAAAGAGAAGCTGAGTGTGCAAATGTATTTAATGAAATAATCAAGGAAAATTTCCCTAATCTGGAGAAATAATTGGGAAACCAGATCCAGGAGGGGCACAGAACTCTCAACAGGCTTGATCAAAAGTGATCTTCACCAAGACACATGATCATCAAGCTCTCTTCAATTGAACATAAGGAAAAGATCCTTAAATGTACACGTGACAAAAATCAATTGACATGTAAAGGAATGCCAATTAAACTCACAGGAGATCTCTCACAGGAAACTCTACAGGCCAGAAGAGAATGGAGTGACATATTCCAGATTCTAAAAGAAAAATAATGTCGGCCTAGGATAACATATCCAGCAAAGCTTTCTTTCGTCTTTGAAAAGGAAATAAAATTCTTTCACAGTAAAGAAAAGTTGAAAGAACATGCCTCTTCCAAACCTGCCCTTCAAAGGATACTTCAAGATGTTCTCTTGACAGAGAAGAGGAATAGTGCCTACCAAACCAAAGGCAAATGCGAAGAACGTCCCAGTAAAAGATTAACAGAAGAGGGGCCCAGCGCGGTGGCGCAAGTGGTTAAGGTCCTCGCTTTGCACACACTGGGATCCCATATGGGCGCCGGTTCTAATCCCGGCAGCCCTGCTTCCCTTCCAGCTCCCTGCCTGTGGCCCGGGAAAGCAGTCGAGGACGGCCCAAAGCTTTGGGACCCTGCACCCACGTGGGAGACCCGGAAGAGTCTCCTGGCTTCAGATCGGCATAGCATCGGCCGTTGTGCTCACTTGGGGAGTGAATCATCGAATGGAAGATCTTCCTCTCTGTCTCTCCTCTCTGTATATCCGCCTTTCCAATTAAAAATAATAATAATAAAAATAAATCTTTTTTTAAAAAAAAAAAGATTAACAGAAGACTAAATCAATGAACAACCCATTCCTAAAATGACAGGACCAAAGTAGTATCCATACATATTAAACTCTGAATGTAAATGGCTTAAGCTCAATCAAACGGCATAGATTAGTAGACTGGATTAGAAAACAAAACCCATCTGTTTATAGTCTGGAGGAGACACACTTCAACAAAGATCAGCAAAAACTATATTGCAAGGGTTTTGTTATTTTCTGTTGATTTCATCTCTTCAAAACACTTTCTTCTGATTAAATCATTCAATGACTCATAGATCACACAGTGGCATCATTTTATTCAAGAAGGTTCTTGATTTTCATTTCTTCAGCGACACGTTAGTCATTTAATAGCATGTTATTTAATTTCTTGGCGTTGTTAATTTCTTTTTTCTCTCGGATGTTGATTTTGTTTTGTGGCTCTTCATTTAAAGGAATGTACAGTAGCTGTGTAAATGAGACTGTCATATCTAGTAACATGTCATTTAACTTCATGGCATTGTAAATTTCTCTTTTTCTTTCTATTGTTGATTTTGTATCATGATTTTTCATTTAAAAGGATGTACAGTAGCTGTGAAATGGAGACTAACATCCAGATGTGAGGATGCAGTGTAGTATGCATTTCTGCTTCCAGACAAAGATGAAATGAAACTGTTTACTATATCTTGACAATAGGATGCTGGACTCTCTGCCATTGTCCATGCCCGCAATGATGGACATATGACTGTGTATGAAGAACTATATGTTAGTAATGATATAGAGGAACTAGGTGGGGGGTAGGGAATTGGGGAGGGGATAAGGGAATATGGAACTGTATCATAAAATGATAATAATAATAAAAAGTTAAAAATAAATAAATAAATGAATCGTTAAACCAAAAAAAAAAAAAAAAGAAGAAGAAGAAGAAGAAGCCAGGAAAAAGATATTAAAGACATTGGGAGGTTGGCTTGGATAACATCAGATCCTGCCCTATTTTTTAAGGATTTACTTATTTTTATTGGGAAGTCAGAGTTACAGAGAGAAGGAGAGACAGAGAAGAAGATCTTCCATCTGCTGGTTCACTCCCAAAGTGGCTGCAATAGCCAAAGCCGAGCTGATTAGAACCTAGGAGGCAAGAGCTTCTTTTGTGTCTCCCAAGCAGGTGCAGGGTCTCGAGGCCTTGGGCCATCCTCTACCACTTTCTCAGGTCACCAGCAAGAAACTAGATGGGAAGCTAGACCACCGGGACATGAACCTACGCTAATATGGGATCCAGGTGCATGTAAGGTCAGGACTTTTGCCACTAGGCTACCACCCCAGGCCCTGTCCTATTTTTCTTTTTTAAGTTTTTTTTTTTTTCTTGAAAAGGCAGATTTACAGAGAGCAGGAGACACAAAGAGTATCTTTCATCCAAAGCCAGAAATGAGGAGCTTATTCCAGGCCTCCCACACAGGTGCAGGGAGCTTTGGGCCATCCTCTACTGCTTTCCTAGGGCACAAGCAGGGAGCTGGATGGGAAGTGGAGCAGCCCAGATGTGAACTGGCACCCATCTGAGATCCCTGCGCATGTAAGGCTAGGATTTACCCACTAGGCCACCATGCTGGATGCAGAACCTGTCCTATTAATGACATGGTGGGTGGGGGGCAGGTGAATGTGCAGCAGTGTCTGCCCTCTGAACAGGGCCACTTGCATTTGAATGACCTCACCGTAATTACAGCAAAGGAAGCTCCAGACAAGAGTCTACTTCACATCCATCACAGAATCAGGAACCAGGAAAAAGACAAAGACACTGAGAGATGTGCTTGGACATTCTCAGAACCCACCCCTTAATGATCCAGATCTGTGCACTTCCGATTGCTGAAGCAGGGGGTGGCAGGTGCAAGATCCTGGAAACAACCAGAGTTCCTGAGAAGGCCAGCCAGCCACCCAAATGGCAAGGACATTCACCTTTGGAATCACATGCACCTGCAAGGCAATACAGTGGACGCTCAGCCTGTCGGAGCCAACCAAAGAAATGAGAACTATTCATTTCCCTGGCAGGTTGATGGGCATCTCTCAGAAAAATCCAGAGCATTCCCTGCGAGAGTCAAGCTATCCTGGCAGCGGTTATCTCTAGTAACCTCCCCTCCCACTCCAGCTTTTCTAGTCTCTTCCTTTCTTGTCCTGAGCACACTGATGCTCTAAGGAAAAAAAAAAAAATCAACAGCATGAGCAGTTGGCTAAACCAAATAGGAGCATGACAACGTTAACTGAGGATGCAAGTAGGAGCAATGGTTACAGACTCGGCAGGATTTTTAAAACCCATTTGTTCTGCTCTGAGTGACGGGCCAGGGAGCTTCAGCCTTCCACAGGCTCTCGGCTTCTTCCTTGGATGACTTAGAGTCAGAGGTGGTCATGCAGTGGGCAGCTGGAGCCAAAAAGGCAGCCTGGGTTTGCTCTGAGAGAGCTGGGGAAGGAGGGGTGCTTGCAGGGAGAACCAGCAGCTAGAGGTCTGTGGGTTTATTGCTTTATGCTGCCACCTGGCTGATCCTTGAGCTGCGGGCTCCCGCTGACAGAGAGAGAAAGGCCCAAAAGACTGGGAACTTTCCTAGCGGGAAGTCTGAAACACAAGCTTTTTGATGGGAATGCTTCCTCCCCAGGCGCTGTCACCTCTAAGGAGATGATGGGGATAATTCCCAAGGCCAGGCTCACGCGAGAGGTGTTCCTGTTCCAATTCTCTCCCCACCCCCGCATTTTCTTCTCTAAATCTCCGAACTAAAATCCTTAGCAGAGCGTCCCACACTGGACTCCAAGGTCCCCGAATGAGAGAACATCTTGTCTGAAGTTATCTTTGCTTCCGGCAGTATCAAGGTAAAAGATAAAAGGAAGAGATCTGGGGTGAATACGTCGGGTGGGAGAAGGTGAGAACTGACCGTTGTTCCTACATTCTGTCACCCAGGAAAGGAGACCCCCCCCCCAGCCTGCATGTACTGAGGGCTCCCTGTGTCTTGGAGAATGTGTCCAGGGTTCTGCAAATGCATAAGGAGTAAATAGGGTCCCTGGCACAAGAGGAGGCAGGAGGCAGTACATCTAGTGAGACTGAGGCTGGGAACTCCCAGGGAACTTCCCCGGACAGGGAAAACACGCAGTGTCAAGGAGACACTATGCGGCCTGTGAGCACATGAGAGGCATCCCAGCGAGGATGCCCAGAAAACCAAACAGAAAAGGGAGGCATCCCGCAGGCAAGGTCAGGGCAGCTGCCTTGTTCAAACAGAAACTCAGGCTACGGATGTAAGTTGCTTTCGCCTGTGCCCCTTGCCCTGGCACACCTGGTGGCATTCAGATTACACACACATCATCTCTACTTCTGTAGAGGTGAACAAGCTACATTGTAATTTGACTGCAAGATGGAGTACCCCTTATGGGAGATGCTTCAGACCCATTTGTGTTTCAGATTCGAGGTTATTTTTCAGGTTTTAGAAAGTCTGCCTATCTGTAAGATTTCTTGGGAGTGGGATCCAAATCTAATCCTGCAACTCGATTTGATAAGATACAGCTTTCACTGAGAACCTGAAGATAATTTTGTTGAACTTTATTACTGGACCTGCATTTTGAATATGGTCTGCCTTAGGTGGCAAGTATGCAATTTTCTACTCACAACATCAAGTCAGCACTCCAAAGGTTTCAAATTTTCCATCATTAGATTACAGTTGCTCAACCTGTATGGAAAAACCAGAGCCCTGAGCAGCTAGGAGACCTTGTGGTGCTCATCAAGGGGAAAGAGATGCATTCAGTGTGTATACAGAAAGCCAGCTCCTTTACTGCCACCAGCACCAACATTACACCTTTATTAGGACCCAGCGTGGTGGCCTAGCGGCTAAAGGCGTCACCTTGAACACGTTGGGATCCCATATGGGCTCCAGTTCCCATCCAGTTCCCTGCTTGTGGCCTGGGAAAGCAATCCAGGACAGCCCAAACCCTTGGGACTCTGTACCCCATGGGAGACCTGGAGGAAGTTCCTGGCTCCTGTGTTTGGATTGACACAGCTCTGACTGTTGCAGTCACTTGGGGAGTGAATCATCGAGTGGAAGATCTTCCTCTCTGTTCTCCTCTCCGTATATCTGACTTTCCAATAGAAATAAATAAATCTTTTTTTTAATTTTATTAAACGTGCCAAGCACCATGCAAAAGTTGACACCAGCTTCAAGAAGTCTTCATCCCTGTGTGTAAGGGCTTATGATCCAACTGGGAATGAACAAGAGGATTTCCCAGCAGCTAACATGTAATTACATTCATTTAGCTTGAGTCTTATTATCTGGCGGGAGTAGAGGTTGGACCACATTAGTTATGATTAGACACAGCTTATGTTCATCTTTTGATGGCTAGAAATAGCCAGTCCCAAGGACACTGGTCCTTCCCATCTTTCTGCACCCCTATTCCCAGTATAAAACATCAATTTTAAAGGCCATTTAATGGTCCAAGACAGTGGCTAGAAACACAACATCCTTACAAAAAGGGGGAGAGAGCAGGAGAAAAGCAAAGAGACTGCCTGCAGATGGGTAGAGCCTTCCTGCAGTGTCTGTCCATCCTATCTCCATCCACGCATTCTGCTTCCGACTCATTGCTTACTGTTTGTTGCCAGAAGGACTCCACAGTTGTGACATCCTTGCCCTAGGAAAACCAGAGTTATCTAACTAGTGCAGAAAGGATAACAGCTGTTGTGGCTAGACCTCTAATCACTCTCCCATTGGCATTTCAGACTATATTACGCTACTATCACAGATTACCTGAGGCCCAGTCTCTTATAATGAACAGCAATGTATGTGGCTCACAAGGTGCCCACATCTGATGCAGACCTTCTTCCTGGATCATCCCGTGGTGGGAGGCAGAAGCACAGGGAGGCACAAGGGAGAAAGGGCAGAAGAATGAAGTGATTTTTGTAATAAACTCATTCTTTTCTTTCTTTTTTTTTTAAAAGATTTATTTTTATTATTTTTTTTTATTGGGAAGGCGGATATACAGAGAGGAGAGACAGAGAGGAAGATCTTCCATCCGATGATTCACTCCCCAAGTGAGCGCAACGGGCCGATACTATGCCGATCCGAAGCCAGGAGCCTCTTCCGGGTCTCCCACGTGGGTGCAGGGTCCCAAAGCTCTGGGCTGTCCTCCACTGCTTTCCCGGGCCACAGGCAGGGAGCTGGAAGGGAAGCGGGGCTGCCGGGATTAGAACCGGCGCCCATATGGGATCCCGGGCGTGCAAGGTGAGGACTTAACCACTTGCGCCACCGCGCTGGGCCCCATTCTTTTCTTTCTTTAGGACTTAGTTCATTTATTTGAAAGGCAGAGTTACAGAAAGAGAGACAGAAAAAGATCTTCTATCTGCTAGTTCACTCCCCATGGCTCTTGCAGCCAGGATGGGACCAAACCAAAGCCAGGAGCCCGGAGTTTCTTCCAGCTCCTGACTTTGGCCTGGCCCTCTTGGGTATAAGGGTCCAAATACACTCAGGCCATATTCTGTTGTCTTCCCAGCTGCATTAACAGGGAATTGGAATAGAAGTGGAGCAACTGGGACTCGAACTCAGCGTCCAGGTGGGCCATCAGTGTTACAGGCTGTGGCTTACCTTGGTATGCCGCCACACTGGCTCTCATAATAAATTCACTCTTATGATAATAAAATTAATCCTTTTCTGAGGCCAAAGTCCTCATGACCTAATTACTTCTTAAAAGCCTCACTTGTAGGCCTGGCTCTGTAGTTTAGTGGCTGAAGTCCTCACCTTGCATGTACCCAGGATCCTATACGGCGCCCGTTCTAACCCTGGCAGCTCCACTTTCCATCCAGCTCCCTGTTTGTGACCTGGAAAGCAGCAGAGGACAGCCCAAACTCTTGGGATCCTGCATCCACATGGGAAACCTGGAAGAAGCTCTTGGCTCCTGGCTTCTGATCGGCTCAGATCTGGCTGTTGTGGCCACCTGGGGGGGTGAATCGGTGGATGGAATATCTTCCTCTCTGTCTCTCCTTCTCTCTGTAACTCTCACTTCCCAATTAAAAAAATAAAACCCTTAAAAAGTTAAATAAGGAAGCACAAAAATATCCATGCTGTAAAAACTAGAGATCCAGGGTTTCAAAGGGTCTCTCCAAGCCATTTGACCTTGTATTAGCAATAGCCTAGGGCTTACACCCTGAATTTAAAGATAGTAAAAGAGCTCTGGGACTGCAATATTTTAGTAGTCTGTCCTTTAGCCATCACTAGTTGAATACTTATGTTTTAGAAGGCTATTTTGCACATTTCTATTGCAGCCTTTCAGATGCAACAACAAAACAACAGAATCACATTTTTTTTTAAAGTTGACCCATTTAAGTAACTGGTTGCCTGCAAACACAATTCATGTGGCCAGTAGAGAAATTCAGTCTTTCCCCAGCATCTTGGAACTTAACACTTGCAAATACCTCTGAGTGGGGACACAATTCTACTGTCCCAACTTCACAGTGACTCCCTTTGGAGCAGGTATATACTTGCATTTGCTGAATCTGGCAGCCCTGCCCCCATCTGCTTATTTTGCATTTTCATTTTCTTCTTTGCCTACCTCTAGCTTACTTATCTTACTATCTAACCTTGTTGCCGTGTAGAAAAATTCTTTACGTCCCTAGTCTTTCCTCCCAACTCCTCCCAGATGTAGAGTCATATTTGCAGCTACTCATGAATGTCAGCAGATGGATATGAATCGTAAGGATTATAATGCAACATATCCAAGTTACGACAAGCAGGGGTGGTACTACCCTGAATTCCCTGCTTCTGTGCCCACTCATTCCCTCAAACTCCCAAGTGCATTCGATCCCCCTCTTCCAACATTCACACACATGCATGTACACACACACACACACACACACACATAACCAGCCGATTCTACCTGTTCCCCTTCCTGCTCTCTCAAATGTTTCCTTTCTCTGGGCTGGCAACCCTACTCTAGTTCAGGTGCTTTTTTCCCAGCACTTGAACTGACTCAGTCTTCCTCTTATTTATTTCTCTATTCTCATCCATTCTACCAGCCTTGTCTTTGGCCTCTCCATGCCCATCGGTACAGCCTTCTGTTGCCTCCAATTGTGTTTCTCAAGTGCTGCTCCTTTGCTTCAAATTCCGTCAGCCCCGTCCTTCATGATTGGCCTCCACGCCTCCTGCTCTGTTAGTCTCTCTTGGCACCTTCCTCCTCCCTCTGTCCCTCGTGGAACTCAGCAGCGTGCCATCTCAGAGAGTGTTGTCCCAGGGGCAGTCCCTTCCTTTACAAGGAGACTCTCTCCCTACTCCATTGTCTTCAGCCAGGCAGAGCACGAATGTCCCCACAATCATTCCAGGATGTACATCGCATCGCTTCTCCCTCCACCCAGCCCCTTCTCCATTCAGCATGAAAAGGCTGAGATGACAACTGCCAGACCTGAGCTACCAATGGACTCATCCAACACTGCAATGGCCTTGGACGAAGTCATCTCGGTTCAATGAGATGAGCCTTCTTCAATCCACAGATAGGTTTCCCACTGTGTGTCAATACTCTGTGTTCTGAGCAGGATTCAGGCACTGGAGTGAGGAGAGGGGGACAAAGTCAGACAGCCCCGAACTCTGCAGGGTTTCAATAGTCAGCTACCTTTCCCATAACCCCAAGTGTCCAAGTACTACAAGCAGCACACCAGGAAGTCCTCCTTGCCATCCCACCTCCTGAGTCAGGTCGTCTTTGTTCATTTCTGAGCACCTAGTATGTACAGGACATTTTCTAGATTGGGATACATACAACCAGGCAGTAGCCAGACAAAAACCCTGGTGGCTCTCGGCAGTGTTGTGTTTCTGGGATGGGGGCAGGGCCCAGGTGGAAAAACAAAACAGTGAGCCCCAAACACCTAAGCCACCTAAGTCACCTAAGTCACCTAAGTCACCTAAGTCACCTAAGTCACCTAAGTCACCTAAGCCACCTAAGTCACCTAAGTCACCTAAGTCACCTAAGTCACCTAAGCCAGCGGGCAGAGGGCCAGGGGCTACTTTAAACAGGGTGGGGGCCTCCCAGAGAAGGAAAGCGCCATCTGAAGGAAAACAAGCGTGAGAAAAGAGAAATGTCGCCAGCCTCCTCCTCCCTGGGTGCAGAGGCCTCCCCATCACCACCCCAAGAGAAAGACAAAACTAACTGAACAGGAAAGACAGCAGTGCCAGAGGACCAGAAAGCCCTCAGAACCAGGATCCCAGAAATGATTCCATTTTGAACCATCCCCTTGAAGAACACTTGAAAATCAGCTCCTAGAACAGAGCCCTAGGCCGGGGGTGGGGGTGGAGAGAGGGGCGACGACCCCGCAGTTGTCAGCCTAATCCCGATTCCCACCAGCCAAAACCTTTGGACAAAGTTCAGCCCCGGCTGGAGCAAGCTCTGGCCAGGCGCTTGGCCCAAGAAAGCTGCCTGAGAGAATTCGGGGAGCCGTCCCTCGGAGCACCGGCGGCTGGCCGAGGCTGCGGGGTCCGGCAAGCCCTGCCGGCGCGGGGTGGCCGCGCAGTCTCCGCACCTGCACCTGCCTCGGGAGCTGCACGGCCAGACGCCGGGGCGCGCGCCGGGCTGCCCAGGACCGAGCGCAGAGCAGCGGAGCCCCCTCTCGGCGCCGCGGCCGCCGGGTTGGGGGATGGCGGGTTAAGGGCGCGTTCGTTCCGGGGCCGCTCGAAAAAACCCTCTCTCCAGGGCTGCAGTTTGGCCTGGGCCCCGCTCTCCCTCTCTCTCCCGCACCGAGTTGCACAACAAACCATTTAAACATTTCGGCACAAAACCCGATCCGTTGTGGGGCCGCACATTAAAAAGTGTTATTCGCTTTGAAGTTTTTGTTTCATGGCTCTAAACTGAAAGAAAATGTTTTCCTATTACTTAATTCAATCATAGCGAAGAGACTTGGTAAAAAGCCCACGGATTTTGCCCCAAAGTGTGACAGAGTTCTCTTTGTGTCTGCTTATCCTCCGCTGTCACACACTTTAATTCGCCTCTCTTTATCTGGCATTCAAAACTTTCTTCAATGACATTCAATAAGATCCAGAGGCTGGAGGGAGAGGGGGAAAAAACTGGTTATTTTTCCTCCCCCCTTCGATATTCTTTCCCAGTAGCTTTGGCCTTGCTCTCATTCACGGGGCTCTTAACTCCTTCCTCCCCGGGCGCTCCGGCTGGGCTCCTGGGAGAGCTCCGCACTGGCTCCTCGCGGGCGCCCGCCTCCGAACCACGCGGCTGTGCCCTTATCCGCGCCTCTCCAGCCCTCCTTCGCCCAGCCAGGAGCTCCTGGCCCAGGCCACCGGCTTCCTGCGCCGGGCTGGCCTGCAGCGGTCAGGCTTAGCTCCAAATCTCCCAGAAAGCAATTAGGTAGAGAATTGGGGTGCATGTATGCATGCTGGCTGATTGGCAAGAGCCCCGGGGCCGAGCCCACGGCGGGGTGGGCAGATTTAGCCATCACCCCGTGCCATGGATCCTCATTCTTGCCAGCTGGCATGGCCGGATACAGTGAAGTCAGTTCTCCCGCTGACTCCCCTCCCTTTTATGGGTGATGGTGGTGGTGGTGGTGGTGGTGGCAATCATCTTTGCGCTTTTATCAGTATTAATTTGCTATTATTGGTCATGGTAAGGATGTTATTGCAAGGACGGAAGCCCATGCAGACGCCTGGCGTTTGGGTAGCCCACCTCCCGTGCCCCGAGAGCTCTCCCCCCACCCAACACACACACTGTACCCCAGGGCCCCCCATCACACTCTCTCCGGAAAGCTTCCCCCTCCGTTTCTCACAATTCCATTCAGGGCCCAGAGCAGGTGATTTCGCCGCTGCAGTTCCGATGAAATCGAAAGTAAACGTCGCCACTGAAAAGTCTCTGGGATGCAAATTCGAAATATTTATGCTAATTTCCCATTGTATGGAAAAAGCTCCGGGGCAAAACTGCTTTAAGCTCCCAGGACAATTTTAAGAGTTGGTGCTGTGTACACAGCATGGAGCATTTGAAGTTGTTTAACCATTGTGCGACCAGGAAGAAGAGAGCGCCGCAGCTGGACGACTGGGGAGCCAGGGTGGGCGCAGGAAGCCGACGCTTGGAAGACAGCTGCTCTTCGCGTCGCCCCAAACCGCGGAAGGGCAAGGAGTTTTGAGTCCGTCGACAGGTCCACTGGGGTGTGGGCGTGTGGTCTCGGTCCACGTCCGGCCCCCACAACCCCGTTTGGGGTGCGAGATCTTCATCTGCACAGTCTGCGCTCTCTTTCCCCGTCACCCTATTGCCTCACCCGTTTCCCCCTCGATTACACCCAGGACCCTGTGGGCGGAAGGACAAGGCCAATGGGCCAGAATAGAGTCGAACAAAGGCTAGGGTACGTGGGCAGCACCCAAGTGAAGGTTCCCTGAGAAACTTGGAGAAAGCAGAGGCACCACGATAGGGCTCATGTTACCGAGGAAGTGTGGGCTTTTCCTTGCCAGAACTACCTGGCCCACGCAGGGGCCCCCAGTCTTCGCGCTCCCACCACGGCGATTCCACAGGTGGAAATCAGTGGCTGGCCAGGGTTGCACGGCGCTGAGCTGCAGGAAATGAAAGGAAAGAGCATACTTCGGGAGGGGCAGCGGAAGTGGGGTGGCGGGTTTGATAGGGAAAGAAGGGGCCCAGAGCCCAGTGGGCGAGGGGACGAGGATGTGAGCCCATGGGGATCCCTGGAAGCGAGGCATCGGGGATGCAAAATCAATCAGATAAGTGGCCGATCGCCAATGCGAAAGCCAAAGGGGAGTGAGGAATAAAGAGAAAGAAAAGAATATTAAATCGCGGGAGAATGAGAAAATAAACCCGCAAAAGGGAGAGGAGGGGGCGAGGGCGCCTGTTACGGCGTGGGTGGGGTTGACAAGAATAGAGTACATTATGCAGTTCATTTAGTTAACAAGTGAAATAATGAGGAAGCGTGCAGAGTGAATGCCAAGAGAAAAGGCACAAAAACCCTATTGAGAGGCCCCGGCCGCTCCTGGCGTAGCCCATCACATGGCAATAGTCCTATTTAAGCGGCGCCGCCGGCGCCTTTCAGCACCACTAGCGCTGGCCAGCACCCCGCGCTCTTGGGGCGGCGCCCGCGGCAGCCACAGCGGCTCCAGCCTTGGCCTCCAGCGCGCCTGCAGCTTCCGCGGCCGGGGCAGCTGCGGGCGGCCGGGGCGAGCGCGGCCGGAGCGCGGCGGGCCGGAGGGCGCGGGGCGCGGGCTGGCGGCGGAGCGGCTGCGCGCCGGGGCCATGCCGCGCTCCTTCCTGGTGGACTCACTGGTGCTGCGCGAGGCGGGCGAGAAGAAGGCGCCCGAGGGCAGCCCGCCACCGCTGTTCCCCTACGCGGTGCCCCCGCCGCACGCGCTGCACGGTCTCTCGCCCGGCGCCTGCCACGCGCGGAAGGCCGGGCTGCTGTGTGTGTGCCCGCTCTGCGTCACCGCCTCGCAGCTGCATGGGCCCCCCGGGCCGCCCGCGTTGCCGCTACTCAAGGCGTCCTTCCCGCCCTTCGGCTCGCAGTACTGCCACGCGCCCCTCGGCCGCCAGCACTCGGCCGTGTCGCCCGGGGTCGCTCACGGCCCCGCCGCCGCTGCGCTTTACCAGACCGCCTACCCGCTACCTGACCCCAGGCAGTTCCACTGCATCTCCGTGGGTAAGTGGGACCGTCGCGCACAGGGACAGGGCGATGGTGACCCGATGCAGGGAGAGGGAGTCTGGGACGTTGCGGGGCGGGGGCTGGGGGTTTGGCGAGGGACAATTCGGGAATCTGAGAGGGGTGCTGGGCGCACAGGGCCGGCCAGAACGCCAGGAAGGGAGTGGGTGGATGAAAGCTGAGTCGTGTGGCGAGGGCTTCTAAGGGAATGACGCGCACAGAGGTCCAGCCGAGCTCCAAAGCTCGGCGTGAAGCAGGATCCTGCGGCCTGGGCAGGAGGCACCTGGGCGTCACTGCCAGCACCGGCACCTGCACCAGCAGAGCCGCCGCCGCCAGTGTGGTTGTTACGGATCCGGATCCGGGCAAAAGGGTGGACCAGCAACCGAAAGTTCCCGGATCCTAGCGGCTGCCCAGCAGGGGTTGGGGCCCTCGGCGCAGGATTCTGCTCACTTAACCTCTCTTTGCACCACCGCTCTCTCCAGACAGCAGCTCGAACCAGCTACCCAGCAGTAAGAGAATGCGTACGGCGTTCACCAGCACACAGCTGCTAGAGCTGGAGCGCGAGTTCGCCTCCAACATGTACCTGTCGCGCCTCCGACGCATCGAGATCGCGACCTACCTGAACCTGTCGGAGAAGCAGGTGAAGATCTGGTTTCAGAACCGCCGCGTGAAGCACAAGAAGGAGGGCAAGGGCAGCAGCCACCGCGGTGGCAGCAGCGGAGGCAGTGGCGGCGGCGGCTCTGCTGGTGCAGGTGCCGGTGCTGGCAGTGGCGCGCCGCCAGGCTGCAAGTGCGCGTCGCTCTCCTCAGCTAAATGCTCCGAGGACGACGACGAATTGCCCATGTCTCCGTCCTCCTCCGGGAAGGACGACCGGGATCTCTCGGTCACTCCCTAGGCACGCGTTTCCCTAGGTCGCTAGGCGCAGGACCTCCGTGCACCTGCAACACTGGGACGCCGGCGCAGGTTCCTAGGCACAAGCGCGGTTCAACAACTGCGGCGCACGGGTTTGAGTGTGGCGGTGGCGGAAGCCGCTGACGTTGGGCCACGCTGAGAGCTTGGCAGAGACATGACCGTGGTACCCGCGCTCCAGCGCCCACGGGCGTCCAAAGCTGAGAGTGGACGCGCAGCGCAGCGGGGCGCCCCCCGTGGGCACGCTGGGCCTTAGTCCTCGCACAGCCTCACCCTCGAGGTCTGCTCCGGATGCCTCGCTATGTCCAACGTCCTCTCTGTCCTCCGCCCTTGGTCAAGTTCGGTCTGTTTGTTCTCGGATGCCTGTTTGCTTCCTCTTTTTTTTTTTTTTTTTAATTTTTTTTCTCTTTCCGATTCTTTACTGTGGCCGCTTCTCCACACCCCTGGCCTCACCCACGCACCTTTAGGAACTTTTTCTTTCCCCTTTTTCTTCCCCCTCCTCAGGGAGTCTCTTCCTTCAGTCACCGTCCTTCAGTCGGGTCTCGCTGTCAGCCCCCACGGTCTACTCTGTTTCCGACAAGCTTGACATCCTTCCCCCCAAGGAGACCCTCCACGCGCGCACACACACACACACCGCATTTCCTCCCGGGCACCGACCCCGCCCTGGCCTAGCTGTGTAATTGTAAGGTCTCGGTCATATCAGAAGATATTTATTTATTTATTTATGTACAAAACTTTTAAATAAAATTTTTTTTCTTAGAAATGGTCCCTGGCTCTGAGCCCCAACCTCCTCGGACATGGTGTAAACTGACGCCCACCTGTAGTGGGCCTTCCTTGCTGAGGCGGGGAAGGGGGTGCAGGGGAGCGGGGAAGGAAGTGGACGGGCCGGGGTATGGGATCGGGGTTGGGGTTGCGGCAATCCAAGTCCAGAATCCCCAGCGCACTGCTCAGCCAGAGCTTTCGCGCTGGTCCCCGCAGCCTTCTGCAGCTCGGTACGCCTGCCAATGTCCGGTTTCCGCCAGTCCCACACGCGCCCCGCAACACTTCGGGGCCGAGATGCGACCAGCCCTCGCGATGCCACTGTGCCATTCGCTGGTACAGAAACCTGTCATTCGTTAGGAACAAATACCCGCTCTCCGTAGGCCTCCCTGCGCTTGGTTTTGAGGCCGCTTGTGTTAGCAGCGGAGTCCCTGACCTCGGGCCGCTGCAGGCGAGATTTCTGTGGAAAGGGGGCCCTCCCAACCCAAGAGGTTCTACTTATCAGGACCAGGACCCTGGGGCTTTGGGACTTGATGTTGGCACCAAATCTCCTTACACTCCCACACCCCAGCAATCCTTGTGGATGTACAGAGGGAAGAAACAGGTGCGTGGAATGCGTGGAGACCTAGAGCGCACAGCCATCTGAAGGCACAGCGGGGTAAAATCTGGGCTGAAGGAATCAGAGCCCGCTGGCCGCAGATCCGGGTCCTCACGGCCTCACGGAGACTAAGACCACCCCGTACCCCCAACACACACCCTGTGTCTCAGATGCCTGGGTTGCAGGTTCTCCTGCCGGAAGCCCAGCCCTCTTGCAGACACACACCGGGAGCGTGGCCCAGGTTCAATCGACAAACCAACCAACCCTTCTCTTTCGGCAGGAAAGACGCCTCCGGTGCAACATTAGTGGCCTAAAATCGTTTTTTGCTTGAAGCTGGGCGTGAGGGTCCTTCGCCACTCTCTCCTCTCTAGCAAGCGTGGGCGCGATCTAGCGCCTCACGGAGTAGCCGCGGCGGATTCCTCCCGGAGCCAGGCACCGGAGGTGCGCGAGTGGGAGGACAGCAGAAGTGGGTCTCTCTGGCCTCTTGGCACCCTTCTGTCTTCACCGTTCTAAACTGGTCTCGCGGGGCGGCATCACTGTTATCTAAGGGAAGCCAGGGTGCTTTAGGGCACACCACGCTTGCGGGTAAACTCCCAACGAATTTCGCTAGATGATCAGTGACGTTTTTGCTTTCGTGCTGAGCAACCCCAACCCGCTTCTCTAGGCTTAGCTGCCCATAGACCTGGGCGGCAATACAACTCCAGGAACAGATTCGAGGTTCGTCCACAGGGCTCGCTTAGGCCAGCTGATTCCCTGATTTACCGAAGGAAATTGCCCTGGACGCACCCGGCGGCAATCCGGTCCCACTTCCAGGAAGGCGAGCCAGGGAGATGAGTTGGGGTTGGAAACTGGATTGAGAGAGTTAGGGAGAGGTTGAACACCTCCTCCACCCCTTCCACCGTCTTGCCACCGTGCGTAAGCGATGCTTCCCACTTTCAATCCCCGGCAGATTCACCGCGCGCAGGGTGAGCTGTCATTTTCTCCAAAGTGTGCCTTTCTCCCCGCGCCCCCCCCCCCGCCCCACTCCCCTACGCAGACTCCCCAGAAGATTAGACTCCCTGGGGAGCTGCCCTGACAAGTTGTAAGAGAAAAAAATACGCTTCTCCACGCAGCTCCGGTTGTGCCCAAGACGGCCAGGGGAGCGCAGCGCTTGTAGGGACAGCGATCCGCACAGGCACTTCTGCCCAAGCACGCGTCCTTCTGCAAACACTGACCTGAAGGCAGATTTGGTTTCCATTTGTGGGGACCCTGCGGGAACACCTCTATACTGGCCAAAAGAGCCCTCACATTGTTCTGAGCTGGCATTTGAGATGGCAAGTGTGAATTCAGAAATGTTCCCCTTTTCCTCCCTCCCCAACTAAGCTGGTTAGCCATTAGGAGCTGAATCTCTCCAATCCATCACCGACCTGACTTTACCCTCCATTTGCACGATGTACCTGGGAACTGAGACATCTTGGGCAATCAACTGGCACTTTCCAAATCTAAGTCTTCATCTGCAGATGGGGCTTGTGCTCATAGTTCCTCCTCAGGAGGGCTGTGCAATAGCAACGGAGATGATCCATCGAAAATGCTAAGCTCACCGCAGTTTCAATCAAGGACAGCTGATAGTGTAGTCATGACTGCTGTAGTTATTCCTTGGGGAATCTACTGCTGTGCCAGAGGATTTCCTGAATACAAGCTCAAATCTGAATCTTCTATCGAGGATCACACATAAATACGAACGTGTCCAAGGTTCCTGGAGTTAGTGGGTTGTAGAGCGAGAAATCACTGCTCATTGCCCAACAACTGCCTAGGTGTTAGGGATCCTGTGTCTCTAAACAGGGGTCCTCTTCCCAGTCTCGCTTAGAGCAGATTTTTGGGCTTAGCACTCCTGACATTTTGGGATGAGGAGGTGATTTGGGATGTGGGGTGTTGAGCAGCATCCCTGACCTCCATCCATGGTGTTAGATGATGACCACCGACCGACCGCCAGCTGGTGGAATAATATCGGCAAGTTGTTCAGAGCTGTAATGGAAGCTTTATTGGAAAATCTGCTCCTGGGACCCCTTGGCACAGAGGGGAAGGAAGAGGGAAGCGAAAAGGACCTGTGAGATACGTGTGGAGGAGTTTTATACCCCTCTAGATATGTGGGCAGGCAAAGGGGCTGTCTGTGCCTCAACTATGTAAGGAATGTCCATTCAGGTGTGCTATTGGTCAACTGGAATCCTGCCAGGTCCTCCTGTAGCCCTCCTCTTCCAGCTGAAGCCTGGGAGACTTGCTGGGTCCAGAGCAGACCAGCCCCTGGTCTCCAGTGCCCTGGGCAGCCATCACATGGCAGCTAGCAGCACCTTCTCCCACAAAGATGTCTCCAACGTCCACAATGGGTCAGGGATCATACGACAGCATTGCTTCAAGGTAAAACCTGCTCATGTAGACAGGGGTCAATTTCTGCTCCACTTCCCATCCAGCTCCCAGGTTGCAGTCTGGGAAGCGCAGTAGAGGATGGCCTTGGGACCCTGCGCTCATGTGGGAGACCCAGAAGAAGCTCCTGGCTCCTGGCTTCGGATTGGCTCAGCTCCAGCCACTGCAGTTGCTTCGGGAGTGAACCATCAGATGGAGGATCTTCCTCTCTTTTTCTCTTCCTCTCTGTATGTCTGCTTTCCCAATAAAAATAAATAAATCTTTAATTAAAAAATAATAATGCTGAGAATAGGGGAAAAGATAAGGAAATGCTGGCTGTGGCAACTCAGGAAGATCTCAGGATTGTAATAACTCCAAAGCTCACCACTACATCTGCCTCCATATCCCCACTTGCTTGCTCCCACCAGTGCCAAAAATAACTCGGATAACTGCTGGGAGGCAAAGCGGACACTACCAGGGATCCAGGCTGGTGCTTTCTAGAAGAAAGGTCTTTCCTTTCCTTAAGTGTCTATAGAATCTCTGGAAGTCAATTTGCATAACAACACCTCCACTACTACCACCCACTGCCACCATTACTGTCCTTCCCGGAAACATAGCCTTTATCTGTTCTATCAGTACTCAACAGCCGAAATCTAGAAATCAACTCCTTTTAATGCCTCTGCCATTGCATTTAAAAGCAAAAGCGGGACCCGGCGCGGTGGCGCAAGTGGTTAAGTCCTCGCCTTGCACGCCCGGGATCCCATATGGCGCCGGTTCTAATCCCGGCAGCCCTGCTTCCCTTCCAGCTCCCTGCCTGTGGCCCGGGAAAGCAGTCGAGGATGGCCCAAAGCTTTGGGACCCTGCACCGCGTGGGAGACCCGGAAGAGGCTCCTGGCTTCGGATCGGCTTAGTATCGGCCCGTTGCGCTCACTTGGGGAGTGAATCATCGGATGGAAGATCTTCCTCTCTGTCTCTCCTCTCTGTATATCTGCCTTTCCAATAAAAAAATAATAATAATAAATCTTTAAAAAAAAAAAGCAAAAGCGTCCCTGAAAATAGTAAGCCATGGGCACTGACATTCATTTACTCATTTAAAAAACTTTAAAGATACATTTATTTACTTGAAGGGTGGAATCAGAATGACAAAGTTAGGAGGGGGGCAGGGAGGCTTTCGTGTGCTGGTTCAAGTCACAAATGGTGACAACAATCAGGAACTCCATGTAGGTCTCCCACTTCTCTTCCAGGCACATTGACAGGGAGCTGAGTTTGAAGCTGAGCCTGGTGGTGGGCGAGGGGACTCAAGCCAGCACTCTGGTAACCAAAGAGTAAAAGGGTGCTGAGGACTGAAGTGAAGGGACAAGGAAAGGTGACATGCAGTTAGGTTGAGGAAGGCTTCTGGAAGTCTTCCTGGCACCTGTCGTCATTACCAGAGCCATCTACCTGTCCCATCTCTCTGGATTCGGTAGATGAATGAATGTTTAGACTCTGACTTCAATCAGAGTGAAAAAATGATCTATTCAAATGAGACAACAGCTTCATGAACCAGCCATGCATATAGCAATCAACAGGTGAGTTCCTAATACAGTGGATACCTTCCAAAAGCCCCAGTGGATACCTGAAACCATGAATAAGACCCCATCCTAGACAGTATTTTACTATACTATACTGTATTTTTCTTATCTATATGTAACAATGATAATTTTCAATTTACAGATTGGACACAGTAATGAGTAATAACAATGACCAATAATAAAAGAGGACAATTATAACAATATATTTTGATAAGTTTTTAAAACTTGAATTGTTTCTGGAATACTCCACTTGATATTTTCAGACCTTGGTTGACCTCAGGCAGCTAAGAACACAGAAAGTGAAACCATAGATGAGGGGAAATAACCATATTAAAATGTGTGTACTTATGCAGGTGCGTGTGTAAGTACACGTCGGAGGCACAACGTGTCTCCAAAAAGAGATGGTAAGGACAGGTGTTTGATATAATAGGATGGACCTTGTCGGGACACCTGCACTGCACATCCAGATGTGCTTTGCTTCCAATTCCAACTTCTTGTTGAAGCTCATCCTGAGAAGCAGCAGGTGACACCTCAATAAGGTGGGTTCCTTCGCTTCACCTGGGAGATCCTCTGTACTCCTCGCTTCAACCTGACCCAGCTCGGCGGCTGTGGACGTTGGGGTATGAACCAGTTAACGAAAGTTGTGTGTGTGTGTGTGTGTGTGTGTGTGTGTGAGACTCTGTCTCTCTGCTTTTCAAATAAATGAAATAAATAAAAATGTTTAAAAGAACTGATGAGTCAGATCATTCTGAAGTTGAATACCTGTCGCTGGGAACCCAAGCCCTGACGCTCACTCAGGGGCTCTGGGAAGAACACCAAGACAGCTCAGGGCATGACCCTCATACTCTCAGCTTGTCATCCATGCTTCTGTCTGGAAGTGGGCAACCCCACAATCCAGGGGGCAGTGCCTATTTTGAAACACTGGGCTGGGGGCACGTGGTTTGGCTTCCAGCTCTGGCAGCAGAGGTTCAATTTCATCTGGTGTTCAGCAGTCCTGCCCTGAACTGCTAGGGTCTGGGATATCTGATCAGATAGAGTTTAGAGCAAGTCCAGGTTCACTCACTCAGGGGAGCCAGGCAGGGAGGAGATTCCTTGCTGGTCTGGATGGATTCCAGCCTCTGGAGGGGTCACTTACATGGACTTAAAGGTCACAAAAAATGCCAGAGGGAAACACAGGTCTGTCTTCTGGATTCTACAGTATGTGAATTTTGAGATTAGCCTTTTAAAATGTAGATGTTGAAAGCATAACCTCTTCACTTGATCTTAGCCAAAAGGCCAAGAAGTGATGAAAGCATAACCTCTTGTACCTGAGGTGTTCGTGCTAGTTAGCCCTTAGGCAAGGGTAGAGTTAGAGTGAGAGGTAAGGTTAGGGCTGGGGTAGGATTAGCCTTAGAGCTAGGGTGAAGATTAGACTACAGTTAGGACAAATGCTAAAGTCAGGGTTTGGGCTAGGGTTATGGCTATAGTTAGGGACAGAGTAACTGCTAGGATTTAGGTTAGGATTGGGCTATGATTAGGGTAAGGATTAAGGTTAGATATAAGTCTTCAAACCACTTTCTTTTTTTAAGTTTTTTTTTTTTAATTGGAAAGTCAGATTTACAGAGAAAAAAAAGAGAAAGATCCTCCATCTGGTGGGTCACTCCCCAGGTGGCCACAATGGCTGGAGCTGAGCTGTTCCAAAACCAAGAGTCAGCACAGCTTATTCCAGTTCTCTCACAAAACATGCAGAGTCCCAAGGCTTTGGGCCATTCTCAGCTGCCTTCCCAGGCCACAAGCTGGGAGCTGGATGGGAAGTGGAGCAACTGGGATTAGAACTAGTGCCCATATGAAATCCTGATGCATGCAAGGCAAGGACTTTAGCCACTAGGCTACTGCGCCGGGTCCTACAGATGACTTTTGAAGACAGGGTCCTTAAATAGGTAACAAAGGTAAAATGATATCAGATTCATTCTGACTAGTGTCCTTATAAGAAAGGCAATCAGGACACAGACATGGAAGATCAGGCAAGGAAACATGCAGGGGGAAGGCAGTGTCAGCCAGCAGCCGAGAGAGGCCTCTGAAGAAAGCAAGGTTGACCACACCTTCATGCCCAGAGCCATGAGACAATGCGCATCTGCCTGCTGCCTAAGACCCAGACTCAGTAACGACCCTGGCTAGCTGATGCAAACTGGTCTGGGAGGGGGCTCTCTGCACCCAAACACGCTAACAAAAGGCTGTAAGGAAATTGTAGAGGAAACAGTCAGGGGGGTAGACGCTGGCCTAACTAGCTGTGCCATGTGAGACAATCTCTGTGGGTCTCACTTCCCCATCTCTGAAACAAGTGGCTGACACAGAACTACAGAAGTAGCTTTTGCTTTTCTAACCGGTAGCTAATTTCCACTCCTTCCAGGCATCATGTCTAGATTTTCTTTGGCTAAATATAAATATAAATCAAGACTAGTTCTGGAAAAGATCAGGCATCCACTGAAGTAGACCAAATCGAAAGGATTGTCACTGCCAGGCCCACCCCACCCCAACAGTTCAGCCATGGGTGCTGCACCTGACTCAGCTCCCTGTACATTTTCTCCCTGGAAGTCTGAAGCGGGAGGTGAGAGCATAGAGTTCCATGCCAGGAGGAGGTGACTTTTTATGGCTGCAACTGATGAATCTCTGCCATGGCCACTGACTTCTGACCTTGGCAAAAGGCATTGTTACCGGGCGTATTTACCACTGTACACATTGATTCCATGGACTACCGGTAGTTGAGGACGGCCCAAAGCCTTGGGACCCTGCACCTGTGTGGGAGACCTGCAAGAGGCTCCTGGCTCCTGGCTTAGGATTTGCTCAGCTCTGGTCATTGTAGTCACTTAAGGAGTGAATCAGCAGATGGAAGATCCTCCTCTCTGTCTCTCCTGTCTTCCATTCCAATAAGAATAAATAAAATCTTTAAAAAAAAAAATCCATCATCCAGTAGTGGCAAGCGCGAATCACAGTGGGATGTGAAGTGACCTCCACTTGGGGGCGTGGCAGTAATGGTACTTCCTTCTGTTTCACACCTTACTGGAGGAGCTACAATAAGCCACATTCCTTTGGGATGCTGTCTGCCTGGCACAGACAGGCTGTCAGGCAGCCCCTCAACTCTGTGCTGCCTTTTTGCTGTGACTTCACCCTTGACCTCTAAGACTTGCTCTCAGAATGGAGCCTGACTTAGAGATACTCAGAGATACTTGCAACAACAACCCTTTTGATTGTCAATGCTAGAAACTGAACTCAAACTCCTTTAAGCAGAGATGGTCTGGAATGGACTAGCCTTAGGGCCGCCAGAGACTTAACTGCTGTGTTGAGATGTGTCAGCTTCTCTCTAAGCATTGGCCCCATTCTTTCATGCTGTGGAAAGCAGGGTGGGAGGGTAGAGGTCAGGACTGGGAGGAAAACGGAATGGCTACTATGGGTTCCAAGTTAGGCCATCTCAGGTAAGTGGCCCCAACAAAGGAATCAAAGCCTTTCTCCTTCCTTCCCTCCCAGAAGTCCTGTAAGCATCTGGCTTACGGCAAGGCCCAAAAGAGAAGACTATTCTAATTACAAATAAGATCTACCTGGGGTTATGTGTCAGGCCCCTGACTGCAAGCAGGAGTAGCATTCTGGTGGAGAGAGATTAGAAGTCGGATGGCTGGAAGGAAAACTGAATGCTGAGCAGACAGCGAAAGGTCTACGTGAGGTACCAATTGTTGCATGATGTGCAATTAGTTTAGTGTGACTCACGGCCCTCGGCTTTCCTCTGTGGGTCTAAAAGGTCAAGGCTATTTTTTGTAATCGTACTAAGACAATGCATTATCTGCCTCTTTCACTGTGTTGACATTTGCACTAATGGTGCAAAAGCAGTCACAGGTAAAATCGCTGGCACCTTAGTCAAAGGAAGCTTGTGGTGATGGACTTCACTAGCAGTCATTGAATTCTGGACTTCCACACAGCCAGGGTAAATGGAAAATCCATTTGTTCCTAGTAAAGTTGCCAAAATGATGATTTTATTAAAACTCAGCTTTGAAACCATGGTTTTTTAATATACTGTGTGATGAAATGGTAGGACCTCCATTGAGGTCTCACACAGGTGGAAGGACCCAAGTCCATGCTCTGCTGCTTTCCAAGGTGTGTTAGGGAGATGGAACCAGTGTAACAACTTGGGATGCACTGCAGGTGGCTGTATCACAATTCTCACCTGACCTCTCTATTTTTTCACATGCATGAGGAAACACCCCATCACAAAATACTGCCTTTCATGGAGATGGAGAATTCAGTCAGACATCAAAGACATTTGCAAGAACATACAGCAAGGCCACTCTTCTCATTAAATGATTTGTTTTTAAATATTATGATTTTGTTTTTAATATTTTAATTTTTGAAGATTTATTGATTTTTATAGGAAGGTCAGATTTATAGAAAGAAGTAGAGACAGAGAGATCCTCTGTCTGCTAGTTCATTCCCCATATGGCTACAATGGCTAGAACTGAAGTAATCTGAAGCCAGGAGCTTCTTTTGGGTCTCCCATGCAGATGCAGGTCCCAAGGTTTTGAGCCATTCTCCACTGTTTTTCCAAACCACAAGCCGGGAGCTGGATGGGAAGTGGAGCAGCCAGCACCTGAGCCAGCGCCCACATGAAATACTGGCACCTGTAGACAGAGGATTAACCAACTGAGCCATCGTACCAGTCCCAATGATTCTTTTTCTAAAGATTTGTTGATATTTACTTGAAATGCAGAGAGCGAGTGAAAGAGAGATCTTTGCTCAACTGATTTGCTCTCAAAATGGCTGCAATGGCAAATTTGGTCCAAAACCAGGAACCTGGGGAGCTTTTTCCAGGTTTCCCATGCGGATTTAGGGGCCCAAGCACTTGGGCCAGCCACCACTGCGCTCCCAGGTACATTAGCAAGGAGCAGGATTGGAAGTGGAGCAGCAGGGGTGTGAAGAACTGGTACTCAACTGAGATGCTGGCACCGCGGGCAGTGCCTTTATGTGCCATGCCACAGAGCTAATCTCTATCATTATGTTATACAAACGTTATTTATGTCAAAAGAAATGGTTTAATAGAGTTGCCTGAAATAATTTAGTAAATATATAGTTTTAAAATTTTTTATTTCCAATGCAGTAATTTTCATTAAAATTTTCTCAGAAATGTAGGGAAGCAGAGAGTAATGTTTCCATTCACTGGCTCACTCTTCAAATACCTGTGACAACTAGGGCTGGGTCAGGTTGCAACTGGAAGCCTGGCACTCTCTCCAGGTCCCTCTCATGGGAAACAGAGACTCAGGTGCCCAAACCATCACCTGCTGTCTATGGATGTGTAGAATTAGCAGGAAACTGGATCAGAAGTGGAGTCAGAAATTAAACAAAACATTCATATACAGAATGTGGATGCTCCAAGTGCTATCTTAACCAAATATCCTTCCTTAACAGAGTAAATATTAATAGAGAGAGCCCATATGAACAAAATTCCTTTTGGAGTTCTCAACGCATCAGAGAGTACACAAGGGTTTCAAAACCAAAAATCTGATGAAGAACTGTGGTAGTTAATCAAGGACTGTGACAATGAAAGCAACTAGCAATCGCAGCCACACAGTGGCTCTCTCAGTCCTCATCATAACTCTGTGAGAGAGGGCTTGTGGAACTACCCATTCCAAACTGAGGACACTGAGTCCAAAGAGGTGAAATGGCCCGCACAGGTTAACACTGCTAGCAGGTTGAATTGCTGGGATTCCGACAGACATGCCCAATCCACAGCCCATGTTCTTATGACATACACAAAACACTGCCTCTTCACGGACTTACTTGGGAGACTGTCAACTTCTTGTTCAGTCTGAGTGCTCATTTCGTTTTACAGAAATAGAGTGCCCCAGATCTCATAGTCTCCCTCTTGTACTCACTCCTGTACTTCCGTCCCATGCCCAAGCCTAGTGATTGCAAAAGGGACTTTACAAATAAAACACTGAAATATTCTAGAAGTTGTGGTAAGCAAACAAAACAAACCCTGCCCATTTCTTTGACTTTTAAAAAGATTCTCTATGTAAACATTAGAATTGAGAGAGAACCATCTGCTGGTTCACTCCCCAAATGGTGCAATGGGTAGTGTTGGGCCAGGTTGAAGCTAGGAGCCAAAAGGTTCATCCAGGTCTCTCATACAAGTGCAGGGGCCCAAGTACTTGGACCATCTTCCACTGCTCTCCCAGCTCTCCCATGTGCATCACCAGGGAACTGGATTGGAAATGGAGCAGCCAGGATATGAATCAACACCCGTATGGGATGTTGATATTGTCAGCAGCCACTGTACCTGCTATGCCAGAGTGCAGGCTCCTGTCCATTTCCAACTTAAAACCTTCAAACATGGCTTCCACAAAGGTCACTTGCATTACTTTCCAATGAGTACAAAAAGGCAGGAAAATCCTCATTCATCATATGGAACAACAGTCAAAACCTAGTGCACCTGCTTCTGGAAGCTGACCTGATTGCTAACTCATCCCATTCTTTTCTGTCAGGCTATTCAAGTTGGAAAAGCACACAGAGGTAGGTCTGTGTGCTTCTCTCACCTGCGCTATTTGTGCCCGATGCCTTGTGCTAAAGTCATCTTGTAGGCCATGGAGCAAGGGAATTTTAGCTATTAGAAAGTTCTCTGGGACAGTCCCTCTGGCGATCCTTGCTTAGTTTCGTGGAACTTTTTGGGTTGTTCTGTCTGTGATGTGTAGTTTCCCATAAGAACCTTGGTCCCATAGAGCAAGCATACCATTACACATGGCTGGCTGAATAACTGCAACTGCACTTCCCTCCAGTATCTTTTAATTAGAATGTTAATTTGGGTATGTGTAAGTTGTCTCAACTCCACTTTAGCCCAGAAAGAAGGGTTCACAGTCTAAAAGGATTTTGAAATTCTTTCACCCACTTAAGGCATTTTGGGGTTACGGTTTGTATGAAAGATGTTTCAGAAAATGAAGTTGTCATGTATTGTATTTGTAAATAAACCCTTCAACTCACTGGCGGAGTCCAAGCTCAGTAGGGATGGAAAAGCATTCTGGGTATTGGCATGCAAATGAGCATGTCAACAGCGCTTAGAGTGTACCTTGGGGTGGTCAACAAGCTGATTGTCATGGGAAATGTAGTTGGCTCTACTCTGTTTGAAACTGTTTTTGCAAATCCCTTGTTTGGTTAGATTTCTGCAAGTTGAGTTTGTGAACTCAGTAATACAGCTTAATACCCAACTCCCGGCCACATGGCCTTAGGATGCCTGACGGGGTTGTGCACACCAGAGAGCTGCACTTGCAGCCATGCCCAATTAGGCTTGGCACACACATGGGTCTGGAGCACAAACAGAAGGCTAAAATAGGACGTGGGCCACATTCCAAACATGGCTAGGAGACACCAACTGCGGAGACCTACTGTCCAGCTGGGCATCTGTCCACTTTGTTGGCTGCCTCTGCTTTTGCAAATGCTTCCCTATGGTTGTAGCTACATGATGTCCCACCCCAACGTAGCCAATGCTTCTCCACTCAGCCTCCTTGGAGAAGCCTTTCCTGCCTTCCCAGGTGGTACTCATTCTTCTTTGGCCAGAAGTGAACAGAACAGGCACATTTTCCCTGCTGGGTGTTTCGCTGGGCCCTGTGGGTGCCCTTCTATCACTCCAAGCCAAGCTGTGCCCCTCGAAGCAGCAGACTGAGGCCTCCCCACCTGCACGTCCCCAGGCTGTGGTGTGAGGTTAGACACTCAGTAAGCACCAGAGTGCATGCCTTTGCAACTGGACAATGAGGAACTCAATACAGACACTGACTCTTCAGATAGTTGTCCTGAATATCTGAATTTTCTTATTTATTTAGTGACTGACTTAAGAAGAAAGAGATTCGCATCTGCTGGTTCATTCCCCAAATGTCCCCAACAGTGAGGGCTCAACCGGGCCACATTTGGAGCCTAAACTCAACCATCGTCTCCCAGCGGGTGATACACACCCGGCTACTTGAGGCACCACCAGCACCTTAACAGGGAGCTGGGTTAGGAGTAGAACTGGAATTCAAACCCAGCTGTTCTGATAATATGAAGTATCCAAGCAGCACCTCAACTGCCACACCAACTTTCTTCCTTGCTTGAGGACGGTGTGTTTCCTCTTAATCCTGCTTGTTGAGCTAGCCTCTGCAACAGCTCACTCTCAGCAGCTCCCAGCAGGAGTCTGCTCCCAGCTCCCCAAGTGCTGCCTCGTTATTGTTTCACGGTCCCCCCTTTGCAGAGACAGCTCCTCTCTGTCTCCCAAGCTAACCCCAGTGCCTTTTTCCTCTGAGGAGTCTAATGTTCAGGTAAGCCCAACCCGAACAACACTCCTACAGAAAAGATCCACTTTCCAATAGCCCCATGTCTGAGGAGGATCAGTTCCAGGCTGGGTGAAGGTAAGGACAAGGATACCTGCCCACCTGCCTGCTGTTTCCTGAGAGCACAAGGCAGTGGGCAGTGCATATACAGAAAGGGTGTCCTGGGGTGGCACTAGTGGCATAGCAGATGAATTTGCCACTTGGGACCCTCAATCCCAGATCAGAGTGCCTGGAATTGAGGTCCATGTCTGCTTCCCATCCAGCTTCCTGTGAATGAGCCTGGGAAACAATGGGTGATGTCCCAAGCACTCGGGTACCTGCTGGCTACATGGGAGACTCAGATGGAGTTCCTGGCTCTTGGCTTTGTCTTGCACCAGCCCAAGTTGTTGCAGATATCTGGAGCATGAACTAGAAAGTGGGTTAGAACTTTCTCTCTCTAAATATGTGTATATGTATATATGTAAATATATACACACATACACACTTACATATATTTCTTTCTGTGTCACTTTATCTTTCAAATGAATGATATGTGAATAAATGAATAAATAGATTGATAAAACAAACTAACAAACAAGGAGAACAATAGGGCACCATAATACAGTAGAAATCAGGAGCACGTGACCTGAACCATAAGGGAACAAGGATGAAAGAGACTGCAGGCTCCCTGGCCATTTTGTGGTGACTCATCAAGCACAAGTTTGGTCACAGAGCTGAAATCGCTGTGCACACAGTTGGCCCTCCAGAATAGCAGGTCTGCAGCTCTGGATTCAACTATGCGTGGCTGCAACAAGCGGTGGGACTTTCATGGCTGCAGCTTCATTATTGCTTGTCATTATTCCTTAAGCAATGCAACACAGTAGCAGTTTCCATGGTGTCCGCATTACACCAGGAATGAGAAATAACTTAGAGCTGAGTGAAAGCTTACCGGAGGATCACACGGATTCTATGCAAGGTGGCATCGTTTGGTAGGGTTCCCCAGGCCCTGGAACCAATGCCCTTGTGGATACTGAGGACTGCAGGCTTACCATGACATCAACGAGGTTGGGAGTTGGCCATCTCTTCCGTAAGTCTCCTGGGACAGCCATCCATGGTTTGCTTTTCCCCCAGCTCTGACAGCTGGCCACCCAGTGTCAAGGTGTAAGTGTGTTTAGCAACCAAAGGACTTGGCTGGGCTCACCTGGTCACACCTGCAGGCCCAGCCATCTTCCTGCTGGGGAAGCATTCTGAGGGAGCAGGGGCCCGCAACAGGCACTGGCGTGTGGGAGCCACACCTACCCCAAGAAGACACTTCGTTGGGCCTTCATGGCCCCCAGGTGCAGAGGGGCATGGCTTCAGGGCAGGAGAGCAGGGCCCAGGAGACCTGGGCATGTGGCATGTGGGACACACCGAAAGGGGAGAACCTGGAGGAGGGCCTTACACCTGTGCTTGGGGAGTGAATCAATGGATAGGAGATCTTCTTCTCTGTCTCCCCCTCTCTGTATATCTGACTTTCCAACAAAAACAAAAACAAAAAAAAAAAAAAAAAGAAGGAAGAAATTATTCAACATAGCCTGTACATGATTACCTGCAATTTGGAGGACATTGGTGGCCTATCTGAGGAAGGAACTAACAAGCAAGGAGAGAATTCCTGTGTGTGGCTTATCTCTACTTAAAAAAAAAAAATCATTTCAAAGAGCTATCTGAAAGGCAGAGCCAAGAGCCTGGAACTCTAGCGGAGTCTCCTGTGTGGGTGAAGCACTTGATACTCACGGCCCCTCAGGGTGTTAAGTGGCAGTTTGGACCGGAAGCAGAGGAGTCAGGACTGGAACCAGGCACTCTGATGGGGGATGTGGTGTTCCCAGCAATGATTTAACCCACTGTACCACAGTACCTGCCTTGTACCTTTATGGGATGCTAGCATGCTAGCATGATAGGCAGAAGATTAACCTGCTATACCACATGCCAGCCCCCATTACAAAAAAAATCATGTTTTACAAAGATCACCAGGATGAGAGTAGGCATTTCGTTTTAGATCGTTGGGTTGCTCACAGCCTACATCAGAGTGCCTAGTTCAGGTCCTGTCTCCCCCTCTGATTCCACCTTTCTGCTAATGCAGACCGTGGGAGGCAGCAATGATGGCTCAAGGAGCTGGGCTCCTGCCACCTATGTGGGAGAATTGAGTTCCCAACTCCCAGCTTTGGTTCCTTGGCAGCTCTGGAAATCTGGGAAGCTAACCAGCAGATGGGAACTAACCTGCTCTCTCTCTCTCTGCCTCTAGCTGCCTGTATCTTTTTTTGATTGCCAGGCTGCCCAAGGGGGATGGAGTGGAGGCAAGCAGCAGGGACGCAGGGAGGCCAGTGTGGGGTAGGGCAATGGGGAAAGCAATGTTCCAAACAGATCTCGTGGAGCCCAGCCACGGTGGTAGCCATGAAGACGGTGGGCGGGGGGGGTGACGCGGATATGCTTAGAGGGTGAAGTCAGTGAGTGCGGATGGCCCAGCCACAAGGATGGAGCAGATTCCTGTGTGACTGATGGTCTAAAGACTTCCTCGTCTACCAAGGTGGGTAGAGAAGGCGGAGATGTTGGACAGGGTGGGAGGGTAGGTGCAACTCTCAGCGGCTCCACTACAGCCTTGGTGAGGAGATGCCCAGTGGCCACCCGATACGGGCACTCAGTGCAGCTGGCAGACACGAGAGGGAAAAGTAAGAACAAGCCTGATGAAAAGTTGGTGAGAAGAAGAGCCATGGTGGTGACTCACAAGAATGAACTTCACTCACCACAATTTCCAATTCACCTATATTCCTACAATATGCTCATTTTTAGTTTAAACGTGTTTATTAAGAAGACATAGAGGGATTGAAAGAGTACTCCCACCTACTGATTCATTCCCCCAAATGCCCACAACAACCGTGACGGGGGCCAGGTCAAAGCCAGATATTCAACACTCAGTCCAGGTCTCCCATGCGCATTTCAGGGACCCAGTCCTCGAGCCATCACCACTGCCTTCCAGGATCTGCACGAGCAGGAATCTGGAGTTGGGAATGAAAGGCAAGTCTCAAGCCCAGGCATGCTGATGCGGTTCATACTTGATGTGGTTCTTAGCAGCTAGGCCAAACGCCTACCTCTCTCAAGACGATTTCTGAACCCTTGGCATATGCCAAGGCACCGCGGGCAAGTGAGTACACAGATAAGAGGGTTTTTTTTTAAAAAAAAAAAAACTTATTTATTTTTAATTGGAAAGGCAGATATACAGAGAGGAGGAGACATAGAGGGGAAGATCTTCCATTCGCTGATTCACTCCCCAAGTGGCCACGACAGCCAGAGCTAAGCTTATCCAAAGCCAGGAACCAGGAGCTTCTTCCAGGTCTCCCACACAGGTGCAGGGTCCCAAGGCTTTGGGTCGTCCTTGACTTCTTTCCCAGGCCACAGGTAGGGAGCTGGATGCGAAGTGGAGGGGCTGACACAAACCAGTGTTCCTATGGGATCCTGGCACATGCAAGGTGAGGACTTTAGCCACTAGGCTTCCCTGCCAGGCCTCTCCTTCCTGGTTATCTTCTTCTGTCCCTTCCAGTCTCAGCTGAGATGTCATCTCCTCCTAAACGCCCTTCATGAACATCCTGTTTAGCCAGCTGCTTTCCCTTCTTGCTCTTGGTCAGGCCATCATGTTCTAGCTCACCATCCTCATGAGGTTAACCAGTCTGTGTGCTGCAGGCCACGAGACAGCATCCTGGGGAAGGAGGGAGGTGTGGGTGCCTGCTGGTTGTTGAGGATGTGGCCTGCAGCATTAGAAGCATGAATCGGAAGAGACAGATGGATTCTTGGATGGATACAGCATCAGTGAACATAGAAGTGAATGACCGAGTTAGCAAGCAGCAGTGGTTGTTGACCTTCAGCTGCAGTGCTCTCAGCTTTAGAGTTGTGATGTACATCGACATGGAGGTCTACTTAAGAGGAGGAGCCCCCAGGGTCTGGTGCCTCTTGGTCATGAAGCTGGGTGTACCACTGGGAGGATGGCCGGACCAGTTTGAGCCTTTGTACAGGTCCCCGGGAAATCCAGGCCTCTCCCTTAGGTTCACAGCGGTCATCTTTGCTGCCAGGAAGGCGGCATGAGGTCAGAGGGCTTGGCTGAGCTCACCTTGTCACACCTGCTCCTCCCCAGGCCCTGCTGTCTTCCAGCTGAGGAAGCAGAAGCCCAGGCAGGTAGCAGGACTTGGCCAAGTTCTCTGCTTAGCCCACAGAAGGGATGGCGGAAGCTCCTGGCCCTGCATCCAGTCTGCCTCTTCTTCTTTTTCTTCTTCTTCTTTTTTAATTATACTTATTTGAAAGGCAGAATTACAGAGACAGGGAGAGAAAAAAGAGAGAGATCTATTAGCTGGTTCATTCCCCCCAAGTGGCCACAATGGCCTGGGATGTGGCAGGAGCCAGGTACCAGGCAGGATGTGGCAGGAGTCCCACAGGGCTGCAAGGGCTCAAGCACTTGGGCCATCTTTGGCTATTTTCCCAAACAGAGAGCTAGATTGGAAGTGGAACAGCTGGGACTCAAACCAGTATCCAGATGGAATGCCAGCATCACAGGCAGGAACTTAAGCTTCCATGCCAGTGCTGGCCTTGTTGCCTCTTCTTAAAGGCGGTCCTGTCCTCAGCTAACAGTCACCTTGCTCAGGTCTACCTGCAGATCTGAAGCACACCTGGCTGCCAGTGGGGGGCCCAGGGACAGCTTTGCTGTGACATGATGTGTTCATGCCTATGGGAGCAGGGCTTCTCTAAGCTGCGACTTGACAGGGAGGCCTGGGTGGGGATGGGGGTGTGGTGCCCAGCGTTGCTGGTCCGTAAGTGAGGGGCAGGGATGATTTGAGGAGGAAATGTGGGTGCTGCTGTGACAGTGGAGCGGAGGGCCCATTGGGGCGCCAATTCCTCTTCTTTGGCCCTAGCTTCCTGCTGAGGTGACTGGCAGGGCAGCAGGTGGGTGAGCCGAGTGCGGCGGTCCCTGCCACACACACGGGAGATCCACACTCAGTTTCTGCCTTTGACCCAGCTCTGTCCTGGCTGTTGCAGACATTTTGTGGAGTGAACCAGTGGATGGAAGATCCCAGCCCCGCTGCCTCTTTCTGCCTGTCTTTCAAATAAATTAATCTTATACCGTAATGACTCCCAATGTAGTGATCATTGTTGAAATACTGCAGGTAGGCAGTGGCTGGCCACAGGTCACCTTGGTCTGCACGTAAATGCCTTCCTACCACCTTTGCTTGTGTTGGTCAACAGGCCAAGGTGACTTAGGCAGGAGAGGTAATGTGATGACATTAGGCACAGCTGCATCTCGCTGCTTCCATGGGGCTGTCTCTCCTCCTAGCTCACAAACCACTGCTGCGCCGAGTGATTTGTTTTTCAGCCCCTTGGGATGCACTACACAGGGACTTTGGAATGCAGTGTAAAACAAAGGAACCTGACCTGCTAGGACTTGTCACTGGCAGGCTCTGTGGACTGGTGACAAAGAGAGAGAGCCAAGCTTTCTGAGTCTACTTCTCACCAGGCCTTGTGGGAAACAGCCACAATTAAGCATAGCAATTAAGATGCTCTTTTGGGGGTCTGGCGCAGTAGCCTAGTGGTTAAAATCCTCACCTTGCACATCTGAGATTCCGTGCCAGTTTTGGGTGCCAGTTCATGTCCTGGCCTACCTGCTTCTCATCCAGCTCCCTGCTTGGGCCTGGAAAGCAGTTGAGGAGAGCCCAAAGCCTTGGGACCCTGCACCTGTGTGGGAGACCTAGAAGAAGCTCCTGGCTCCTGGCTTTAGATAAGCTCAGCTCTGGCCATTGTAGCCACTTGAGGAATGAATCGTCAGACGGAAGATCATCTCTCTGTCTCTCCTCTCTGTATATCTGACTTTGCAATAAAAATAAATAAATCTTGGTGTGGTGGGGGGTGGCAGAATGGACATGGGGTATAGTAGGTTTTACAAGGCCGGCAACTCTGCTGGCATTCTGTATGGTCCCAGTTGGAGTCCTGGCCGCTCCGTTTCTGACCCAGGGCTCTGCTGATGGGCCTAGCGCGGCAGCAGGTGGGGGCTCAAACACTTGGGTGTCTGGTACCCAAACGGAAGAACTGGCTGGAGCTTCAGCCAGAACCAGGCTGTCGTAGCCATCTGCAGTGAACCAGCCAATGAGAAATCTCTCTCTCTCTCTCTCAA